>NC_083354.1:25940546-28340546 GCF_030254825.1 Meriones unguiculatus | reverse complement strand
GGTCTTTGTGTGGTTTCAGTATCAGGGTAACTGTGGTCTCATAGAATGAGTTTGGCAATGTTCCTTCTGTTTCTGTTTTGTGAAGTAGTTTGAGGAGTGTTGGTACTAGTTCTTTGCAAGTCTGTTAAAATTTAGGCTAAAACCATCTGGTCCACGGCTCTTTTTGGTTGGGAGGCTTTTGATGATTGCTTCTATTTCCTTAGTGGTTATAGGTCTATTTAAATTGTTAACCTGATCTTGATTTTACTTTGGTAAGTATCATCCATTTCATTTAGATTTTCCAATTTTGTGGCATACAGGTTTGGAAGTATGATCTAATGATTCTTTGGATTTCCTTGGTATCTGTTGTTATAGCCCCTTTTTCATTTCTGATTTTATTAATTTGGATACTCTCCCTCTCTCTTTTAGTTAGTTTGGCTAAGGGTTTGTCTATCTTGTTGATTTTCTCAAAGAATCAGCTCTTGTTTTGTTGATTTTCTGTATTGTTCTCTTTGTTTCTAGGTTATTGATTTTATCCCTGAGTTGGATTATTTCCTGATGCCTACTCCTCTTGGGTGTGTTTGCTTCCATTTTTACAGAGCCTTCAAGTGAGCTATTAAGTTGCTAGTATAAGCTCTTTACATTTGTTTATGAAGGCACATAGTGCTATGAACTTTCCTCTTAGTACTTCTTTCATTGTGTCCCATAAGTTTAGGTATGTTGTGCTTTCATTTTCATTGAATTCTGGAAAGCTTTTAATTTCTTTATTTCCTCCATGACCCAGTAGTCATTAGCTAGAGAGTTGTTCAAGTTCTGTGAGTTTGTAGACATTCTACTGTTTCTGTTATTGTTGAAGTCTAACTTTAATTCATGGTATTCTGATAGAATACAAGGTGTCATTTCGATTTTCTTATATTTGTTGAGGCTTGCTTTGTATCTGAGTATGTGGTCAATTTTGAAGAAGATTCCAAGAGGTGCTGAGAAGAAGGCATATTCTTTGGTGTTTGAATGAAATGTTCTGTGGATCTCTGATAGGTCCAAATGACTCATTACATCAATTAGTTTCATTATTTCTCTGTTTAGTTGCTGTCTCGATGATCTGTCTTTGGTGAGAGAGATGTGTTGAACTCCTCCCACGTGTGGGGTTCAATGTGTGATTTAAGCTTTAGTAATGTTTCTTTTATGACTGTGGGTGCTCTTGCATTTTGGCCATGTATGTTCAGAAATGAAATATAATCTTGGTTGATTTTTCCTTGGATGAGTATGAAGTGCCCTTTCTCATCTCTTTTAATTAATTTTGGATGAAAGTCTATTTTGTTAGATATTAGAATAGCCACTCCAGCTTGCTTCTGTGACCATTTACTTGGAAAACCTTTTTCCAGCCCTTTATTCTGAGGTAATGTCTATCATTGTTACTGAGGTGTGTTTCTTGTTAGCAACTGAATGATGGGTCCTGTTTACACATCAATTCTGTTAGCGTGTGTGTGTGAGTGTATGTGTGTTTAACAGGGAGTTGAGGCCATTGATGTTGAGAGAGATTGATGACCACTGGTTGTTGATTCCCATTATTTTGATGGTGGTGGTAGTGTTTGTTGTGCTGTGTGTGTGTGTGTGTGTGTGTGTGTGTGTGTGTGTCCCTTCCCTGTTTTGGTTTATTGTTGTGGGGTTATTTGTTTCCTGTGTTTATCTGGGTGTGATTACCCTGCTGGGGTTGCAGTTTTCCCTCTGTCGTTTTCCTTCTGTAGGGCTGGGTTTGTGGTTAGGTATTGTTTAAATTTGTTTTTGTCATAGAATATCTTGCTTTCTCCCTCTATGGTGATTAATGTTTTGCTGGACATATTAGTCACAGCTGACATATGTGGTGTCTCAGTGTCTGTAACATAGCTGCTCAAGCCTTTCTTGCTTTTAGAGTTTCTGGTGAGAAGTCAGATTTAATTCTGATAGGTCTGCCTTTTAATGTGACTTGGCCTTTTTACCTTTCAGCTTTCAATATTCTATTTTGTTCTGTACATTTACTGTTTTGATTATTATGTGATGGGAGGATTTTTTTTCTGGTCCAGTCTATTTGGTGTTCTGTAGGCTTGTATATTTATAGGCACCTCTTTCTTTAGGTTGGGGAAGTTTTCTTCTATGATTTTGTTGAAAATATTTTCTGGGCCTGGGAGCTTGGAGTCTTCTCCTTCAATTTCTATTATTCTTAGGGTTGGTCTTTTGCTATTGTCTCAGATTTCATAGATGTTTTGTGTCAGGAATGTTTTATATTTAACATTTTCTTCGGCTGATGAATCAATTTCTTCAATAGTATCTTCTACAGCTGAGATTCTCTCTTCCATCTCTTGTATTTTGTTGGTGATGCTTTTGTCTGTAGTTTCTGTTCTCTTCCCTAGGCTTTCCATCTTCAGGATTGCCTCAGATTGTGTTTTCTTTATTGCTTCTGTTTCCCTTTTTAGGTCTTGGACAGTTTTATTCTTTTCCTTCTCCTATTTGGCTGTTTTTTGTTGTTGTTGTTGCTGTTTTTTCTGTGTTTCTCTAAGGGATTTATTCAGTTCCTTTACCTGTTTGATTGTATTTTCCTGAATTTCTTTTGAGGGATTTATTTACTTCTTTTAAGGCTTTAATCATTTGTTTTCACAACATCAGATTTAAGACTGTTTTCTTGTGCTTATGGTGTGATAGTGTCCTCAGGGCTTACTGTGGTAGGATAGTTGGGTTTTGGTGATGTCACATGGCCCTGGGATTTGTTGCTTGTGTTCTTGTACTGATTCTGAATAATTTGGTTGACTTTGGTATTAGCAGGCCTGGTGGTCTCTGATGGTAGCAGGTCTCTGGAGATCTTGGTCCCAGATGGCCTCAGTCTTATGCTTTTCCTGCTGCTCTTTGATCCATGCTGGTCTGCTACTCTCTGATCCTTGATGCTGCTCTCTGATCAATGCTGATCTCCAAGGCCACAGATCGGAGCGTGTCCTGGGAAATGGCACAGGCCGGGGAAACTGAAGTTTAGAGCTCACAGGGAAGTGGAGCTCAAGCACTCTGAGCAGAACTCATTACTATTGCTGGCAGGCCAGTAGATGGGGAAGGGTGGGGGAGGTTTCACCTGTTGGTCCCTGATCTGTGCTGGTCTCTAGGGCTGCAGATTGATGTGTGTCCTGGGAAATGGTACAGCCCCAGGAACTTGGAGTATATTTTAATTATATTTTTAATTATAGATGTGAATTTCTTCAAAGTGTGAAATCGTCAGAGGAAATTGCCCAATATATTCAAAGCTACGAGGGATTTGTTCATGTGACGGTAATTTACAAGTGCCAACTCTTTCTAATAGCCTATGTTTGTTACCTAATAATATGTGATTCATCAGGGTGATGTTCATTTTTGTTTGTTTGTTTTCCCAAATACTCTGTGTTTCTCTTCCTTTCTCTTGTCATTGTCCTGCCTCTTCTCTGCAGAGAGGAAACAAAACTCTTGTCTTGTGAAGCTGGAACCACTTAGACAGTTTCCAGGCTGGCTTTGGGTTGCTTCTGCTGTCTCCTTCATCTTCCCTCTGAGTGATTCCACTCACTACTCTAGCTACCTCCTGCCGCCTCCATCTGGATGTCTGACTCAATCTTCTGACCTAATACATGGCAGAGTCTGGGCACTCAAAGCTGGCTCCTGAACCTGATTATTTACACCCTTAAACTAGTAACGACATTCTAGTGGCAAGCAGTGGGTACCCACCTCAAACTGAAGCCAAAGGAGACTGTATTGTGTGACTGGGCATGGGCTGACAGTTGGGGTGCAGTTTTCTCACAGGAAGAGTTGCTTGGTTGGAGAGGTTCTTCTGAGTGTGGCTCCCTTCCCATGTCTCAGTTCCTCATGAGTAAAAAAATACACCTCTGTGTATAACTGCAGTTCTGTGGTTGAGCAGGGTTTGTGGTAAGAGTGACCCTGAGAAAGCTTCCATTTCACTGATGTTAGGCACTGCATAAAAGTTTACAAGATCAATAGAAATCAAACCAAAATTAAAGGGCTGCTTTGCTCAAATTCTGCTGCTCAAATGAAAATTCACTTCAGTTTGGGAAGACCTTAAGTTGCAGGCCACAGATAGATGTATATCTTGTAAGTCAGCCAATCAGGCAGTAACCTGAATTTCTTTTCCTCAGGGAGAACATTTTGTGAATTCCTGGATCAGAAGAGAATTACCTATGGTATCAGGTAAAATCTCAGGCACATTCCAAAGTCTTTGTTTGTTCTTTCTTTTTGTGTTTCTCTCTCTCTCTCTCTCTCTCTCTCTCTCTCTCTCTCTCTCTCTCTCTCTGTATCTCAGGCTCTGTCTCTCTGTCTCTCTGTCTCTCTCTTTCTGTGTGCACATGCTGCACATATACAGGTGCTTTTGGAAGCCAGAAAAGGGCATCAGATCCCTTCGAGGTGGAGTAACAGGCATTTGTGAGCTGTCCGATATGGGTGCTGGGAACCGAATTCAGGTCCCCTAAAAGAGTAGAAAGTGCTTTTAACCACTGAGCCATCTCTTCAGCCCTCATCAACTTTCTTCAAAAAATATTTTTATAAATGATTTCTCCATCATGGAATGAGTTTTTTTTTTTTTGTTTTGTTTTTGTTTTTTATGGCTGGGAAAGACGGCTGAGTGGTTAATGTACTTTGCGCTCCTGGGAAGGACTCGGGTTAGGTTCCCAGGACCCTTTAGTAGCTGACAACTCTGCAAGTATAGTTCCAGAGAATCCAATACAGTCCTCTGACATCCTTGGCCACTGCACACATATGGTACAGCCAAACATGCAGACAGAACACCTACATCAAAAATAAAAATAAGTGAATCCTTAAAAGTAAATCTTTAAAAAATTGACACCCAGCCAGTCACTGTGGCACATGCCTGTAATCCAAGCACTCAGGGAGGCAGAGGCAGGTGGATCTTTGAGTTTGAAACCTGCTTGGTCTACAAAACTAGTCCAGGACAGACAAGCCTACACGAAGAAAATCTGTCTCTAAAACGAAGGAAAATAAAACCCAATTTACATTCAGTTATTTCCATAACATATATGTGTATGCATGGGTCCATGTGTGAAGGTCGGAAGCCAGAGGACAACATAGGAGTTGCTTCTCTCCTTCTGCCATGAGGGTTCCAGGGATTAATTAAAAGTTTGTCAGGCTCAGCAGCAAGCATCTATACTGTGGAGCCATGAACTGGCTCATTGTTTAGCATAGGTAAACACAGCTAAGTGTGGTAGGGTGGGCGCTGTCATGGATGCTTCTTTAAAACAGCTAACATTTTGGATAACATGTTTTGGAAGCATTTTTGAGCATCTCTCCTATTCCAGGCTGGCCTCAAATGCAAATGAATTTTGAACTTTTGTTTCTCCTGCTCAGTGCTGAGACAGAGCTTCTTGGGTGCTGGTGATGGAACGAAGGACTTCCTGAAATATAGGAGAGAATGCTACCAACTGAGCTACATTCCCAGTCCCCAAAAGCATTCTTAAGTGACATAGTGTGCTGTTAAGAAATTAAGGAATATTCACATTAAAATGATGTGACAGGCCTAAGGATATTACTCACTTGCCTAGAATGAACAAGGTCCTTGTGTTTCACGCCAACATCCAAAGGAAAAAAAAAAAAACCTTAATGTTAGGAATCTAGCTCAGTTGTAGGGCATCCATATACCAAGTAGGACAGGCTCTGAGTCCAGTTCCAGCAGAGGTCAGAGACATGGGAACATGGGGTAGTAGATGGGTGAAAACAGTTGTAATAGAGTAAGAATTCTATGGTCACATGAGTGTGCTTCTCCCTGTATTTCCTGCTCTTGGAAGGTGGAATGAGGTGCCCATGACCAGGTAGGAATATTGTAACAGGTTAGAGGCCAGTATGGGCTGCATGAGGTTAGTGCCAAGTATAGAGGTCCATGCCTGTAATCCCAGCACTAAGAAAGCTGAGGCAGAAATTTGATGAGTTTAAGGATAGCTTA
Organism: Meriones unguiculatus; assembly: GCF_030254825.1. NCBI lineage: Eukaryota > Metazoa > Chordata > Mammalia > Rodentia > Muridae > Meriones > Meriones unguiculatus. The sequence goes on along the minus strand of NC_083354.1, from coordinate 28,334,614 downwards.
GTTTAGCCAACATGGCAAAGCATTGTCTCTCATCCCCCAAATAAGCAGGAGGTGAAGGCATGTCTCAGATGTTATGAGTATTTGTTGTTCTTGTGGAGGACTCAGGCTCAGTTCAAAGTGTCTCCAAGGTAGTGGCTTACAACAACTTCTAACTTCGTCTTGAGGGGATGTAACATCCTTTCTGTCCACCTGGGGCCCCAGCCAACCTGTGGTATACATACATGCTTCCTGTAGGCAAAACACTCACACACACATTCATAATCAAGTGAGTGTACACACACACAGACACACACACATCTACAAACAGAGCAAGAGAGAGAGAGAGAGAGAGAGAGAGAGAGAGAGAGAGAGAGAGAGAGAGAGAGAGAGATGGCATCCTTCTGGCTGGAAACACCTTTTTCCAGTAACTTGCTAAATAACAAACACAAAGGGAAAAAGAAGACACAGACAATGTTTGTTCTCTTGGTCTTTGAATGCAGAGCTGTGTCTTTGGCCACATATGCAAGAGTCTACAAAAAAAAAAAAAGAAAAGAAAAAGAAAAAAAAAAACTGATATTATCACCATGGGGAATGGACTGTCAAAAAGGCCTGATCATGAATACAACCATAGCAAAACTGGAAGAGTCTACAGTGTTACCCAGCATGCTCTTTTTTATTAAAGAAGCAATTCATGAGCAGGATTCCTGGGAAGAGAATCACTGAAAGTATTTATCTGATTAGGAACTCTAAGGGTCAGGGATGGGCAGTAAGTGCAGGGTGCTTTCCTTGCAAACTGTCTCCAGAAACCATGTGACAAAGCCAGGTGTTACTGTTGTGCATTTGTAATCTCAGGGCTGGGGAAGCAGGGAAAGATAGAATCCTGGGGATCTTCAACCACCCCAGATAAGTGAAAGCCCCTCACAACAAAGGAGACACAGTGAAGGTTGTCCTCTGACTTCCACAGATATCTGAACAATATACCTGCACGTATACCTGCACACACATGAACACACACAGAACTCTAAGTCCTGAGACAGCTTCCTAATATAGGTGAAAGAAATGATCAGATAAAGAAGGAAGCCAAAGAAAGACACAAGTGTCAGCCTGCTCCAACCAGAGAAACATACTTGTGAGAACTAAGAAAAACAGTAGAGCAGGCCAATTAGTTCATGTCAGAGGCAGTCCCTGTTCCCATTACTATGGAACCCACTTGGACACTGAACTGCCATGGGCTACATCTGTGCAGGGGTTCTAGGTTATCTCCATGCATGGTACTTTGTTGGAGTATGAATCACAGGAAAGACCCCTGTGCTCAGATTTTTTGGTTCTGTTGCTCTCCTCGTGGAGTTCCTGTCCTCTCCAGATCTTACTATTTCCCACTTCTTTAATAAGATTGCATGCACTCTGCCCAACAGTAACCAAAAGCCTCAGCATCTGCTTTGAAAGTCTGCAGGGCAGAGCCTTTCAGAGGCCCTCTGTGGTTGGCTCCTAACTTGTTTCCTGTGTTCTTCTCCTTCTGATGTACATCCTCTTTGCCTTTCGGGATGGAGATTGAGCATTATAGCCAGAGTCCTCCCTCTTGATTAATTTCTTTAGGTGTACAGATTCTAGTAGGTGCTCTTTGATCACCTCCCTTTGAGAGGGAAGTGGCCTTACTAGGCCACAGAAGAAGACAATGCAGCCACTCCTGATGAGATCTGATAGACTAGAATCAGAAGGAAGGAAAAGAGGACGTCCTCTATCAGTGGACTTGGGGAGGGGCATACGTGGAAAAGAGGGAGGGAAGGTGGGAATGGGAGGGGAGGAAGGTGGGCTTTATGGGGGGATATAAAGTGAATAAAATATAATTAATAAAAATTAAAAAAAAAATATACATAGGATACATTGTTGAAAAAAAAAGAAAAACAGTAGAATCTATTTGCTATGACATTCTGGCTTAATAGAAGTCAAAAGTCAGTAAAAGTTTCTAGACACTAAAGATAGTTTTCTGGTTAAATTAAAGTGTAGTATTCCAAATGCCAAAGAAATACTTAAAGCAAAAGGAAAAAAAGGGGGAATCTAGGATTATGTGTGAACACAGCAGAATTTCATCTTGAGAATCTTGTCAGACCAAGGTTAGGACACTTTAATTTTCAAGTACTCACAATATGGAGAAGACCAGTGGCCCAGAGCCAGGATGAGTGATCTTCCCAGTGTGGTGATCTCAAAGAGCAAGCCATGAAAATGACTGTTTTTAAGAAAGCCACAGAAGAAATGACCTTTCTCAGATCTTCACACTGACTCTGGAAATAGGAATCTCCTCTCAATATTCTTCTATCCTGATGCTAGATGACCAGGGGACAGTCTTAAGTTACATTTTAACACAGTGACCATGCACAGAAATGAATAGAATGAATGGAATACCCCGGTGTTTACCACTCTGCTCCAGCAGTTCTAACATGGTATTTCTTGTATCTCTTATTTCTCCCTGCTCTTCTAAACACCCTCAATTATTCTGACACAAGCACAGATCATGACATCATTCCACCTATACACAAACCTAACTTGAACTTTGTTTTCAAAGCCTGCTCTTCTCACCCACATCTTTTCCCCAAGCTTACTGCAATGACAGCGTCTTTGCTAATGAAGACTTGAGGAAGGACACTTTTAAGGACTGGCCCCATGAGTCACCTGAGGCTGTTGAAGCTCTCGTCAAAGCAGGCCTTTTCTACACAGGTCAGTCGGGGGTTTTCCCCCTTATTTGTACGTTTCTGTGTGTGAGTGTTGCCTGCATGTAAGTATGGGTGCCACATGCCTGCCTGGTGCCCTCAGAGGCTAGACAGGGTGTTGGATCCTGGAACTGGAGATACAGTTGCCGAGAGCCAGCATGTGGTGCTGGAAACAAACCTGACTCCTTTGCAAGAGCAGCCAGTGCTCTTTATGCTGAGCATCTCTTTAGCACCTGAGTCAGAATTTTGTGTCTGCCACATATCTAATTCCGGAATTGCACTTTTCTTTATTTTCATTTGTCATAGATCTCTTTGGGGCCTCATAAGACCTTCAGCTTCCCATAGTTCCCTCGGTGCTCAGCCTCTGGGCTTGGGGATCCTGAGGTCACTTCATCCGACAGGTCTATTCCACTGGCAGAAAACAAACCACCTGGTCTTAACGCACTGTCTTCTCTTTCCAGCCTTGCCTGAGTGTCACAGATGAAGTACTCCTATTTCTAGGGAAGGAGAGCTGGCAATAATGTGAGCAGAGACAGGGATTCTTCATAATCTGCCTTACATACAGGCTCCTAAGTTTGCTCTTCCATCCTGCCCCAGCTACAAGTATATTCTTCCGATATACTCTGTAAGCAATTGCTTGTTTGTTGGTTGCCTATGTCTGTGAATGTCCCGTATGTCATCATTGTCCAGAACAGAAAGAAATCTCTGCCCTCATGGAGCTGCTGCTGCAGATCCTGATGGCAAATCTTTCAGGATCATGGTTTGGGAGAGGTTCATCAAAACACACGGTGCACAGGAACCTTCAGCAACTATTGCTGACTGTTGCTGACCACCCCACGGAAGGACCAAGAGTCTTGTGTGAACTCATGTGTCCTGTGCGTGGTATTGCCACATAACCCAACTGGAGGAGCAAGCAGGATTTCACTAGTGAAATCTGGAGTCGAATTCTTGTGAGTTGACAGGTGTATGTGCTGTTGAGCTGACCCCATCTCCTTTTCCTAGGCAAAAAGGACCTTGTCCAGTGTTTTTCCTGTGGAGGATGTATGGAGAAGTGGGAGGAAGGTGACCACCCATTAGCAGACCACACCAAGTTTTTCCCAAAGTGAGCAAAGTAAATTCTCTTGACTTTGAACTCACTTCATCTGTTATTCCCTCACTGTCCAGGTTTGTTATCTGTGGGTAGTGTCTGCTCACTCTCTGGTTCCCACTGCGAAGAATACATCCATGTATCTTTATTTCTTTCCCCCCTTGATACTCTCCCTGTCTAGCTATTTTTCTCATTATAGTAAGATCTTAGTTTTTGTTGGATCTATGTACACACTTTTAAAAACCGGATCTGTGTAGCACAGACTGTCATAACAATTCTATCGAGTGGAACTTGATCTCATGATCCTCCTTCCTCAGCCACCTAAGCCCACTGCAGAGGCCACATCATGTCTGCCAGTTCTAGGCCTTTCTGATTTTTTTGAGTACAAACTAGTTTTTTTTTTTTTCTCACCTCCTTTTAGAATGCTTTACAGGTTTCTCTTTCTATTGTCTAAGATTTCCTCAGTGGTTTTCTTTTTCCAGGGTTGGGAGTGAAAGCACTGATTTGAGCACACCAGGCAATCACTTTACTATAGAGCTACTCTGACTCCTTTTCTGTCAGTCTTCAAATGTATTTTTATTCCTCTTCTACATAAGAAAACCCTAGAAATGTCCACTTGCACAATGAAATTTGTCATTATGTAGTAATTAGAATTTTCAAAGACAAATATCAATATGCGCTGATTGAAAAGTGGGTATTTCTGGGCAAGGTGGTTGACACATGAAGTCCTAACTCTCAGGAAGCTGCATGAAGAAAAATGTAGTTTTGTTTTATATTAAATACTTTGATATGAATTACCCTAAAGTTGATCTGTTTTAAAATCCAGCACTTGTTATTAAGAAATAAGAGTCCTCCCATCCCAATCCCACCCTCCCTCCTCCCTCTGCTTGCATGCCACTCCCCAAGTCCACTAATAGGGGAGGTTCTCCTCTCCTTTCTGATCTTAGTCTGTCAGTTCACATCAAAAGTGGCTGTATTGTCCTCTATTGTAGCCTGGCTTCCCGCTTCCCACTGTTTGCATTTGAGGGTGCAGGCTCCCAGCGACACACTGTTGTCCGTGTGATATTTCCCTTTCCTGCCCGTGTTCAATCAGAGGATTGACCTCTTGCAGGAGCAAATTGATACCCTATGGCAAATCGCTCAACCTGGCTGTCAATGAAAGTATGCTGGACTTTGTGTCACTAGCATACAACATGAGAATTTTTCCTGCGCTGCAAATCTGTCTAAACAATTGTCGAGCTATATTTTAGGTAATTGGACTGGAGAATTCGATACTACGATGGAGCAGCTGAGAGTGGCCATTGTCACAGTAAATTCTACCGGAGTGGACGCAGGACTAGCCACAGGATTATCAACATGGATTGCTGCAGCCATGAATCATCTGAAGGAATGGGCGGGCATGGGAGTGTTAGCAGGCCTTCTGGTGTTGGTCTCCTTGGTTTGCCTGTGGTATATATGCAAGATTAGAGTCTCACAACAGTGTGATGCAGCCATGATCATTCAGGCCTTTACAGCCATTGAAGCAGGACATTCTCCCCAAGCATGGTTGGATACCATAAAAAGCTAAAATGATACGCTCAGGATGCGAGGCTAAGCACTGCACTCAGGGTCAGCCGCTTTGGACCCAGAGAAGAGCATGTCTGATTGCATGCGGGTTGATGCCCCAGGTCCCGCCTCTGAGAAAAAGGTATCGGACGGGTCTGATGCTCTTTGGGTGGATGACACCTAAATGAACATCTGTACAAAGTCCCAATTTATTTCTAATATCAGAGATCAGACCCCTACTCTTGCCTGATGCGTCTAAAACAAAAAGGGGGAACTGTAGAGAGCTGCGGAATGCTATGCCTTAAAGATGGAGCTGGTTTCTGCCTTCCACCTTCCCGATGGTGAGTGCTCTCTGTCACGAACAACTCCACATTTGGCTAAGGCCGAGGATCTGGCTTGCTTCCATGTATGTGGACCTATCTGCATTGCCCCCGTGGCACGCCTGGGTTGGCTACCCAGAGGCTATTTAAGCTGTGGGCTGGCTTTCCCCGGGGTCCGAGGATTGTTCAATGTTCCTGAATAAACTGCATTGAAAAAAAAAAAAAAAAAAAAAAAAAAAAAAAAAAAAAGAAATAAGAGTCTTTTGATTCGGTTTCCCTTGCAAGGTAGGAAAATCTCCAACTGTGTTGGTGCCTCAGCAGTCTGTGGTCAGTTCCACCAGTGTGTTTTCTTTCCATCCAACACATACCTAAAAGTGCTCTAAATTGATTTAAGTTTAATTATTAACATTTAAATGTAAAGGTTTAAATAACCATCTGGTCTTGAGATAGCATGCTAATAGTATCTGAATCACTTAAAATATTTCTTAAAAATGTTTTCTTAGTATGCATTAATACATACAATAACATTGCATATATATGTACATTATGTTTTACATATATATATTATTATTATTATTATATAATATATATATTATATTATTATTATATATATATTACAGTTTACTACAATCATGCTCACCACCGTCCTCCCATTACCTTCTCTTATCTCTCTCTAGCTCTTCTCAGGTCTTTTTCTTCTAAAATCATATGTTTTGTGTCCTCCCAGGGCTATAGCAAGATTTATCCTGGTTTTAAATAAATAAATATATACACAGAATATTTCTATTTAATTTTGAAGTTAGAAGAGATACAGCAGTGCTCACTTTTTTCTTTTCCTTTTTAAAGTACTTGACTTTTGGGTGTTTTGTCTGCATGTATATCTGTGTACTACTTGCATGCCTGGTGCCCACAGAGGTCAGAATGAGGGCATCAAATATCCTAGAACTGAGTTACAGGAGGCCGTGAACTGCCTGATATGGGTGTTGGGAACCAAACCTGAGTCCTCCCAGGAGTAGTGACTGTTCTCCCACTGAGATATTTTAGGCCCCACTTTTTTTCTTTTTTCTTTAGGAGTATGTAGAAAATAGTTGAGAATGCCAGGGCCTTCTTCTCAATCCCTGTGTGGCAAGGAGGGAGAGAATTTTTTTGTACTTAAAGCTTGTTCTAGAATCTATCAACAAACTTTGTTTTATTTTAATTAAAACTAGCATATGTAATGCATATCTACTGTACTTACGTATCTGGTTGAAAGGACAATAACAATAAATCCTGGGAGCTGAGTGCTAAAGTCAAGAAGTCAAGGTCTCTCAATGCCTTAGAGGCCACTGTGCCACTCCCTTGTCCTGGTTGATGCTGTCCTCCTCATCCAGGGGGAAACACAGTCCTGATTTTCAGTTACTGTCCTTTTACCAAACACACACACACACACACAGACACACACACACACACACACACACACATCTACATAAACCTTCAGCTTTGCCTGTTCTTCAGTCGTTTGTTGGTTCTTTTTATTTTAGTTCTATGTGTGTTGTGTGTGTGTGAAAGGGGACAGGAGGTTGAATCCAGACTGCCATGAGTAAGAAGCAGCACTTTGCCACTGAACTACTGCTCCAGCCCTCACAATTTTTAAGACAGAATTCTAGTATGTCTACAGAGTGAGTCCCAGAAAGCCAGGACTACACAGAGAAACCTTATTTCAGAAAAAAAAAAAAAAAACAATTAAAAACATTTACTGTGTAGCTGATCTTGATTTGCAGTATAGCTGAGATTTCCCCTGAACTCACATCTTGCCTTACTCTCATGAATACTAGATGCACAGCCATGTGCTACCATAATTGACTGGCTTGCCTGCTATGTTTGTTAGAGGGGGGGTGTCAACTGGTAGAGAGGTGTTTGAGACAGAGCACCAGATAACCCGGGATGGCCTCCAACTCAGTATTTAGGGAGGATGGCCTTAAACTCATCCAACTGCTTCCACATCCCAAGTGCTCGATGACAGGTATGCTCTACTACACCCAACATTTTTTTGTTTTTTAGCTTATTCATTTTTATTTTATACATTGGTGTTTCATCTGCATGAGTGAGGAAGTCAGATCACATGGAGCAAGAGCTATAGACAATTGTGAGCTGTCATGTGGGTGCTGGGAATTGAGCCCTGGTTTCTGGAAGAGCAGCCAGTGCTCTTGACCACTGAGCCATCTCTTTAGCCCCAGCTTTTGTTTAGATAGACAATAGCAAGATGTAAACTGACAACTGGCAACAATGACCATATCCTTTCATACAAGTTTCTCTCTAGGACACCCCAGGGCTCTCAGTTGCTAATGGGAGTCTGGAATGAACATAAATTCAGACCTTAACAAGAACAGAATTCCGGAGACTTACAACAAGGTCAAAGTGCAGACAGTATGTTACATGGATTGTTCATTCCTAAGGAGGACACTTCCTCCTCCAAAACTCAGGAGACATTGCAGAAGAGGGGCCCAAGAGGTCATAAGACCCAGAGGTTGTAGAGGACAGCTTGGGTTTGTCTTGTTTGGTACACAGCAGGGTCCTTCCTCAGGAACTCAGTTGCTGTGGTTGCCTATCCATGCAAGCCTGTGCCAAATCCAGAGAAGCCATGCCCCACCGCTAGGAGGGGAGCTGTTGACACTTGTATCTGCTAGAGTCATTCTTCTTCATACCATGGGCCTTGAGGTGTCCTGAGCTCTGCTGGATGGCCCCGTGTCCACTCACCCATGAGCAGCACTAATTGAATTCAGTTAAAAGAGGATACAAAGCTGGGAGGTGACCTGACTTGAGGAGGAGTCTGGGGAAACTGAAGAAAGGCAGTGGGGGTTGATATAATCCACATACATTGTACATATTTCTGTGATTTCCAAAGAATAAAATACTTTTTAAAAAAGAACAGGCTTCCAAACTGTGGCTCAGAAAGCTCTGCCACTTGATCAGAGTTTATGGATAAACGAGAGCAACAGAGAGTGGTGTGCAGAGGAGATAATTGTTGAGGGAGAGAGGAGTGAGTCAGGAGAGGCGCTTAGGGGAATTTTGCAGTTCTGATTGACTAGCAATGAGATTGCTTCTTTATTACACAGGTTTCACAGAACAAAGACCAACTAATGACAGACTAACCTGTTCAAGAAGTGCAGATGATTTGTTTGATTTTTCATTACGAAGTGTTACAACTTCAGTCATGATTAGAAAACACAAACAGAACAGATTTATGCTTATTATAAGCCTTATAACTCCAAGTTATAGAATCTAAAGATTGTCTTATCCAAAGCAAACACATTTCTTATATAACAGCCTGCTTTTAGGCAGGCAGTATTTGTAGTTTTAAGGCACTCCAGACAAACAGAAAACACCTGAGCTTTTTTTTTTTATGAAGAGCAAATATTAATACCTAACTGCTTTTACTACTTGTGTCATCATCTACACTATAAAGTAGGAACAAGTTATTTTAGTCAATCTATCTTATTTACTGAGTTCTCTTCCTCCAGGGGTGTACCCTCTATGACCCCCTATCTTTAAACTACATTTTTCAGAGAGTTCTAAGTGTATTGTAAAGGGAGGCCTTGAATCTGTTACCTGGTTTTCTGGCCAGTCAGAGTTTGTCCTTGTCTTTGTTTCCCCTGCACCAGTTATTCTGTTTGAGTTTGCTTAAGGGCAGATATCCACAAAAGATTCCTGTAGTAATGGCCTCATAAAAGAATTTCTAGTTTACGTGCTAATCTGTGCTCAATGATCTCCAAAGCATAAGGAAACCTTCACAACAGTGGCCAGATAATATCATTTTTCTAAAAAAAAATAACTCAGACATAATTTTCTTGGGAAAAGAGAGAAAAAATCATAATGCATAAAAGATCCCCCCTCCGCCAAATAAAACACGTAGAGCCTAAAAACCTACAAAAGAGGGAAAGAATGAAAATGATTACAGCATTTGGCTCACCTATGCTAGAGCTGTGTCAAACAGCTGTGCTGGCTTCATGGCTTTTCCTGTTTCCAATGGATATGGCTGTGCCGTGAGATGCTCCCAGAGCCTTGGTGTGAGGTTGACATGGATGTCTCATTTAGTGCTGAGCACTTGATCATCAATTATTACCTAGCCAAGGATCAAATAAGCAGCATTCTTTGCACAGGAACATAAATATTTAGAAGGCAATTTGACAGGATGTCCGTTAAGCCAGATAGCATTAGTAGACCCTGCCCTGCTAAGACCTTTATAGACTCTCTGGACCATGTGCTTTTGACCAGGGTTAGTTTAGGTTTTTGTTTTCTTTAGTTTAGGTTTAGTTTCTTTAGTTTAGGTTTTGTTTTCTTTCATTTTGTCTCACTGTGTTGCCCTTTCTGTTCTGACCTTGCTATTGTAGATCAGTCTGGCCTTTGATCCAGAGATCCACCTGTCTTTGATACCCAAGTGCTGAGATTTGCAGGCCTGCACCACCACACCCAGCTTGACCTGGTTTAGAGAATCTGTGAAGCAGCCTCAAGCCCAATTCAAAAGCAGTTGGTTATCCCAAAAGATTCAGTCCACTCTTCACTGTTGGCCTCATCTTGTCTGGCATGATAGTGATGTGGTAGAATGCAGGTGGCCCTCCTCCCCCAGCAGACTGCAAAGCCTCTTCCAGTACTGTGACAGGGAGACAGCAGGGAGGAAATTCCGAGTCAGTTCCAGCTTTATTCCTGAAAGCAACATGCTCTGTGTATTCAGAGAGGTCTGTAGTTCTGTCCAACTTATTTTTGTGAGACAGGTCTCTCACTAAACCTGGATCTGGCCAATGAGACTTACTGGCTGGTCATTGAGCCCCTATGGTCTTCCTGTCTCTGCTTTTCTGGCACTAAGATTACACTGTCCCTATTGCCTCACTGTTACACAGGTGCTGGAAATCTGAGCCCAGTCTCCATGTTTGCCCAGCAAGCATTAAATTTTTATTTAACTGTGTGATATCTATGTTTTTATTCTTAATGTGAATTTCATGTAGTTGACACACTCAGATCTTGTGGGTTTGTTTCTGACAGTTTGACAAGAGTTGAAATGGTTAAAAATTATTGTTATCTAAATTCTTAATTGTACACTCTCTTTAGTATGTTTTAATGTCCTTTGTTGTTCTTTTTCCATGACTCTATCGTTTTTTCATAATTTAATCTGTGAATTTTTATTTTTTTACCTTGTTCACTTAGGTAAAGTGTATTTGTGTGTGCACTGTGTGTTCTACATAGGGCCAAAGGGAGACAGGGAGTCTCCTCTATTTTATGTCACCCTCTTGTTCCCTTGAAGCAGGGTCTCTCTCTGAACATGCTAGCATCCAGTGTGCCCTAGTTATCCCCTTGCCTTTGCACCCACAGTGCTGTGTCACTTTTTTATTCTTTAAGATTATTTTAGCTGGTTTCACAGACAAGCACTGACTCTGTTCTCACCCCAACACATTCCCTGAATATCCTCACCATTACTTTACAAACCACATGCATTGGTTATTGGAAACCAGAGACTGAAGGTTATACAGGATGCAAGACTGACAGAGTCACTGAGAATGTTCACTTTCTGCCTCATTCCTGGTCCTGAATCTTCATGTCCTCCAAAAAGCTAATGCAGACACTTAACTGCACAGAACCATTTCATGACTTTTCTCTTGTCTGCATAGTTGTGTATTTCTTCAAAACCTGAAGTCCTCTGCAGAAGTGATTCCAGCCCTTGAGAGCCACCATGCACTTCTGGAAGCCATGGTAATGTGCCCCACCCCTTCTCTGACTCAGCAACACAAGATAGTGGGGTTGAGCTGTGATTGTCAACTATAAATGTACCATAATTAGAAATTGTCCACGAGAATCTAAGAAGCAACTGTCACACGATAGCTATAGATGGGGCTTCATAGTGAACAGTGAGCCCTTCTCCCTGAAGAAGCAGATGCTTGAGACCCTTTTAGACTTCGACTTGATTAAAATGCAGACTAAACACATTTCATCTGCCCTTTTGCTGCAGGGCAGTAGGCTTGACTTTCTGCTAGAACTTTTGAACCTCAAAGTCATGTATCATTTTCCTTAGTTGTACTTTTCCTTGAGAGAGATTTTCAGTTTGTAGCGTAGGCTGATCTTGCAGTTTGTATGGAGCCAAACCTGACCTGGAACTTGTGATCTCTGCCTCAGTCTTAAAAATGCTATGGTTCCAACTGCCTTCACCCAAGTCGAGCTGATTTGACTTTTGATGTTGTTTCTTGTATTGAAACCAAGACGCCGCATTCTGAGCAGCAGCAGCAGGATCAGCACAGTGACCAGTAATCAGAACTCGTGGCCATAAAACACAGTCATTGTGTTTCCCAGGTGAGAGGATACCCCACGGTGGGTGATTCAATAAGCTTTTAACTCACCCAGCTAAACCGCGGAAGAGATCCCGGTTCCGCCAGATGCTTGGCTGCCAGCCGCCAGCCCCAGCCCCAGCCCAGAGCCACAAGCCAGTGTCTCTGGTCACGGTCCCAGACTGAACCGTGCCTACCACACTATCAGAGACTGGAATTTTCAGTCGAGAGATAACCCCAGGGTACAGGAAACGACTGGGACCGGCCTTAGGTCACCCAGACATCCCCTGGAAAAGACTCGGGATCCACAGGCACCCCAGGAGCCAGCCCGGAGCAAGAGCCGGGGACCCAGGTTCCGGCATTAAGCCCTGCCTGCCTGCGCGCTTGACTCGCTGCCTGAGATAGAACTGTGGGCACCAGGGCACCAGTGAATGAGTTTCACTGTCCGGTGCAAACACACAGGGAGGGAAACGGCTGGTTTGATCTCAGAGCACTCAGCCAACACCCCCAACCTGAAAAGGTCCCCGGAAAATTACCCAGCTTAGGGAGGCACCCAGGATCCCAAAGGCCACAAAGTCAGACACAGGCAGTTTCTGCGCACCAGACAGCTGGCAGAGACTGAGCCACCATCACACAGCTGTGCTCCAGGCACAGGCAGTTTCTGCGGGCAGCCAGCTGGCAGACACTGAGCAATGTGCACCAGGGCAAAAAAAGACACTGGGAGTCCGTGTCTCCAGAGAATCCACAGGGAAGGAAGGAAACTGTACTGACCTAAATCACCCAATCCTTCACTAGAAAAAGTCTAGCAGACTAGTGGGGCCGAGGCGCCAGCACTCAGCTGTGCTCCAGACACAGGCACAAACAGTTGAGGCGCGCCTGATGGTCACAGCAGCTGATCATTAAATTTACAACAAGAAACCCAGAAACAGGGCAGCTGCCCTCAGGACTTCCCTGGGTGAGAGGAGAACCCCCTCGACTAACAAAGACCACAGTTACCACTCAGGTCTATATCCCTGAGGTGAGCAACTCCTGAAAAAACACCAGCCATCCAGGGACTATACCCAAAAAGCTGAGAAGACATCCTTCAGGAAAAACCAGCTTTCTGCAAAGGGGATTCTCTCCATCACAGCATCCCCAGGAACCACCAGAAAATAACCCCAAACACCTAAGATAGCACAATGGGTAGAGGCCAGCGTAGAGGCTCAAGCAACAAAAGACAGAGCAATATGGCATCTCCAGAACCCAGTTACCCAGGGGCAAGTAGCCCTGGACACCCCACCATAACTGAAATCCAAGAAGATGACCTAACAAGTATGCTCATGAAGATGATAATAGAGGAAACAAATAAGATTCGTAAAGACATAGAGGAAGATAAACTCAAACAGAATATTGCCATCCGTAAAGAAATAGAGGAAGCTGCAGCCAAACAGTTTATGGCCTTTAGAAAGGAAATGCTTAAAACACTGAATGAAATAAAAGAAACAGAGTTGAAGGAACTAAAAGAAAAACAGGAAAGTACAATCAGACAGGTGAAGGAAGTAAACAAAACAACTCAAGACCTGAAGATAGAATTGGAAAAATTAAAAAACAAATGGAAGAAATAATGGAAAGGAAGAATCTAGGGAAGAAAACAGGAACTACAGAGGTAAGCATAACCAACAGAATACAAGAGATGGAAGAAAGAATCTCAGGTGTAGAAGATACAATGGAAGAAATTGATGTATCTGTCAAAGAAAATGTTAAATCCGAAAAATTCCTAACACAGACCGTCCAAGAAATGCAAGACAACAGGAAAAGACAAAACCTAAGAATGACAGGTATAGAGGAAAAAGAAGACTCCCTTCTCCAAGGCCCAGAAAATATTTTCAACAAAATCATTGAAGAAAATTTCCCCAAGCTAAAGGAGAGGCCAATTAGAATACATGAGGCCTACAGAACACCCAATAAATTTGACCAGAAAAGAAAATCCTCCCACCACATAATAATCAAAACAGTAAGTATACAGAACAAAGAAAAAATACTAAAAGCTGCAAGGGAAAAAGGCCAAGTAACATATAATGGCAAACCCATTAGAATCACACCTGACTTTTCAACAGAGATTATGAAAGCCAGAAAGGCCTGGATGGATATCATGCAGACCCTAAGAGAACACAGATGTCAGCCCAGGCTACTATACCCCGCAAAACTCTCAGTCCTCATAGATGGAGAAAACAAGATATTCAATGACAAAAACAAATTTCAACAATACCTACAAACAAATCCAGCATTACAGAAGACACTGGAAGGGAAAATACAACGCAAGAAAGCTAGCTACATTCAAGAAAACACAGGAAATAAATAACCCCACTTCAGTAAAACAAAAAGCAACCAAGCACACAACCTGATGACCACAGCCAACATCAAAATCAAGAGATCTAACAGCCACTGGTCATTAATCTCTCTCAACATCAATGGACTCAACTCTCCAATAAAAAGACACAGATTAACAGAATGGATACGTAAACAAAGCCCAGCAATCTGTTGCATACAAGAAACACACCTAAGACACAAAGATAGACATTACCTGAGGGTAAAGGGTTGGAAGACGACTTTCCAAGCAAACGGACCCAAGAAGCAAGCAGGAGTAGCCATTCTAATATCTGATAAAATAGACTTTCAACCAAAATTAATAAAAAGAGATGGGGAAGGACACTTCATACTCATCAAGGGAAAATTCCACCAGGAAGACATCACAATCCTGAACATCTATGCCCCAAATACAAAGGCACCCACATTTGTGAAATAAACATTGATAAAATTTAAAGCACATATAGATCCCCACACATTAATAGTGGGAGACTTCAACACCCCACTCTCAACAAAGGACAGGTCAACAAAACAGAAATTAAACAAAGAAACAATGTCTCTGACAGAGGTCATGAATGAAATGGACCTAACAGACATTTACAGAACTTTACACCCAAACACAAAAGAATTTACCTTCTTCTCAGCACCTCATGGAACCTTCTCCAAAATAGACCATATAGTGGGTCACAAAGCAAGCCTCAACAGATACAAGAAGATTGAAATAATCCCATGTATCTTGTCTGATCACCATGGAATAAAGCTGGACCTCAACAATAACAGAAATAACAAAAAGCCTACACACACATGGAAACTGAACAACTTGTTACTAAATGACAGCTGGGTCAGGGAAGAAATAAAGAAAGAAATTAAAGTCTTTCTAGAAATCAATGAAAATGAAGACACAACATACCTGAACCTGTGGGACACAATGAAAGCAGTGCTAAGAGGAAAGTTCATAGCACTAAGTGCCTTCAAGAAGAAATTCGAGAGAGCTCATTCAAGCAACTTAATGGCTCACTTAAAAACCCTAGAAAAAGAAGAAGCAGACACACCAATAAGGAGTAAACAGCTGGAAATAATCAAACTCAGGGCTGAAAGCAATCAATTGGAAACAAATAAAACAATTCAAAGAATCAATGAAACCAAGAGCTGGTTCTTCGAGAAAATCAACAAGATCGACAAACCCTTAGCCAGGCTAACTAAAAGGCAGAGAGACACCACCCAAATCAACAAAATCAGAAATGAAAAGGGGGATATAACTACAGCCACTGAGGAAATCCAAACAATCATTAGGACTTACTTCAAAAGTCTATATGCCACAAAATTTGAAAATCTAACTGAAATGGACAATTTTCTTGATCAATTTGACTTACCAAAGCTGCATCAGGACCAGGTAAATCAACTAAATAGTCGTATATCCCCCAAAGAAATAGAAGCGGTCATCAAAAGTCTCCCATCCAAAAAAAGCCCAGGACCAGTTGGCTTCAGCGCAGAATTCTACCAGACCTTCAAAGAAGAGCTAACATCAATTCTCTTCAAAGTATTCCACAAAATAGAAACAGAAGGAATATTACCAAATTCATTCTATGAAGCCACAGTCACCTTGGTACCTAAACCTCACAAAGACTCAGCAAAGAAAGACAATTTCCGGCCAATCTCCCTTATGAACATTGATGCAAAAATACTTAATAAAATACTTGCAAACCGAATCCAAGAACACATCAAAGATATTATCCACTATGACCAAGTAGGCTTCATCCCAGGTATGCAGGGGTGGTACAATATACAGAAATCCATCAATGTGATCCACCATATTAACAAACTGAAAGAAAAAAACCACATGATAATCTCCCTAGATGCTGAAAAAGCATTTGACAAAATCCAACATCCATTCATGTTCAAAGTATTGGAGAGATCAGGGATACAAGGCACATATCTAAACATAGTAAAGGCGATATACAGCAAGCCTATAGCCAACATCAAACGGAACGGAGAGAAAATTAAAGCAATCCCACTGAAATCAGGGACAAGGCAAGGCTGCCCACTCTCTCCATATCTCTTCAACATAGTGCTGGAAGTCCTTGCTAGAGCAATAAGACAGTTGATGGGGATCAAGGGGATACAAATTGGAAAGGAAGAAGTCAAATTATCACTATTTGCAGATGATATGATAGTATACGTGAGTGACCCCAAAAACTCTACCAGGGAATTCCTACAGCTGATAAACACCTTCAGCAAAGTGGCCTGATACAAAATTAACTAAAAAAAAAAGTCAGTAGCCCTCCTGTATACAAAAGACAAAAGGGCTGAGAAAGAAATTAGGGAAACAACACCCTTCACAATAGCCACAAATGATATAAGGTACCTCGGAGTAACCCTAACCAAGGAAGTCAAAGACTTGTATGAAAAAAATTTCAAATCTCTGAAGAAAGAATTAGGAGAAGATATGAGAAGATGGAAAGATCTCCCATGCTCATGACTTGGCAAGATTAACATAGTAAAAATGGCCATCTTACCAAAAGCAATCTACAGATTCAATGCAATGCCCATCAAATTACCAACACAATTCTTTACAGACCTGGAAAGAAAAATTCTCAACTTCATCTGGAATAACAAGAAACCCAGAATTGCTAAAACAATCCTCTACAATAAAAGATCTTCTGGAGGTATCTCCATCCCTGATCTTAAGTTGTACTATTGAGCAACAGTTTTAAAAATTGCATGGTACTGGCATAGAAACAGAATAGTGGATCAATGGAACTGAACAGAGGACCCAGAAATAAACCCACACACTTATGGACACCTGATCTTTGACAAAGACGCCAAAACCATACAATGGAAAAAAGATAGCACCTTCAACAAATGGTGCTGGTCTAACTGGATGTCTACATGTAGAAAAATGAAAATAGATCCATACTTGTCACCCTGCACAAAACTGAAGTCCAAGTGGATCAAAGACCTCAACATAAAACCAGACACATTAAATCGGCTTGAAAAAAAAGTGGGGAATACCCTAGAACTCATTGGTACAGGGGAAAACTTCCTAAACAAAACACCAACAGCACAGGCTCTAAGAGCAACAATCAATAAATGGGACCTCATGAAACTGAAAAGCTTCTGCAAAGCAAAGGAGACCATCACCAAAACAAAGCGACTGCCTACAGATTGGGAAAAAATCTTCACCAACCCTTTATCTGACAGAGGACTCATATCCAGTATATATAAAGAACTAAAGAAGCTGAAAAGCAGCAAACCAAGTACTCCACTTAAAAAATGGGGAACAGACCTAAACAGAGAATTCTCTGTAGAGGAATACCGAATGGCAGAGAAGCACTTAAAGAAATGCTCAACCTCACTAGCCATTAGGGAAATGCAAATCAAAACAACCCTGAGATTTCACCTTACACCCATGAGAATGGCCAAGATCAAAAACTCAAGTGACAACACATGCTGGAGAGGTTGTGAAGAAAGGGGAACCCTTCTGCACTGCTGGTGGGAATGTAAACTTATACAACCACTCTGGAAATCAATCTGGCGCTTTCTCAGACAACTAGGAATAGCGCTTCCTCAAGATCCAGCCATACCACTACTGGGCATATATCCAAAAGAGGCTCAAGAACACAAAAAGGACATTTGCTCAACCATGTTTGTAGCAGCTTTATTTGTAATAGCCAGAAGCTGGAAACAACCCAGATGCCCCTCAACTGAAGAATGGATGCAGAAATTGTGGTACAGCTACACAATGGAATATTACTCAGCAATGAAAAATAAGGAAATCATGAAATTTGCAGGTAAATGGTGGGATCTGGAAAAGATCATCCTGAGTGAGTTGTCCCAGAAGCAAAAAGACACACATGGTATATACTCACTCATATAGACATACAACATAGGACAAACTCACTATAACCTGTGCATATAAAGAAACTAAGCAAGAGAAAGGACCCTAACAAAAATGTCCAATCCCCATCCGGAAAGGCAAAGAGGATGGACATCAGAAGAAGAAGAAAACAGGAAACAACCTAGGAACCTACCACAGAGGGCCTCTGAAAGCCTCAGCTCTTCAGACTATCAAAGCAGATGCTGAGCCTGATGGGCAAGTGTTGGGCAGAGTGAATGGAATTTTAGGTAAGAACTGGGAAATAGTAAGAGCAGGAGAGGACAGGGTCTCCACAATGAGAGCAACAGAACAAGAAAATTTGAACACAGGGAACTTCCCAGAGACTCATACTCCAACCAAGGACTATTCATGGAGATGACCCAGAAACCCTGCACAGATGTACCCCAGGGCAGTTTGGAGTCCAATTGGGTTACATAGTAATGTGAAGAGGGACTGCCTCTGACATAATCTGATTGGCCTGGTCTTTGATCACCTCCCCCTGGGGGGGAGCAGCCTTACCAGGCCATAGTAGAGGACAATGCCGCCACTTTTGATGTGAACTGATAGACTAAGATCAGAAAGGAGAGGAGAACCTCCCCTATCAGTGGACTTGGGGAGTGGCATGCAAGCAAAGGGAGGAGAGAAGGTGGGATTGGGAGGGGAGGAGGGAGGGGCTTATGGGGGGATGCAGAATGAATAAAGGGTAATTAATGAAAAATTTAAAAAAAAGAAACCAAGACCCCTTTTGTAACTCTGGACTGAGACATATTTCTGGCCCTTGAATGTGCTTTATAAACAAAACCAAATGCCAAGTAATAAATCAGGAAATCTATTTTTGCAACAGAAGACACAACTGTCAATCTGATGGGCATACCAACTGCTGCATGCCCCAGTTGTTTGGTAGGTGTGCTATGATTGCTCCCCACAAAGCAAAAGCAAATGTGGGAATCATGGCTCATGTCTACAATATAGCATTCTGGAAGCTGAGGCAAAAAGATGGCTGTGAGTTCAAGATCAGCCTGGATTATACTATAAAACCCCATCTCTAAAAACAAAATAAAGCAAAAAAAAACAAAAAAAAAAAAAAAAAAAAAACTGACAGCAAACAAACCAGAAAAAAAATGAAGAAAACAGGGTGAAAACTGAAAAGATAATCAACTCTGGGTTGATGTGATATGTGTACAATATTTGTGAATTTCAAAATAACATTGCAAGGTCTGGAAATGTTCTGTTGGTAGAATACATGCCACAAACAGAGTGAAGTCTAGAAGACGTTGGGTTCTCAGTGATAACATAATGTCTCACTATCATGCAAATTTTAATTTAATAAAGGATTTCTCTTTCAAAGGAAATCACAACTGAAAGCAATCACGAGGACCCAGTTCATCCCACCGAGGCTGGTAGGAACATAAAAGAACATGGGATTCTGTGTATTTGTATATTGGACAGGAAAGCATATTTCTAATTATCTGGAAAGCTCCTAGAGGAGAACACTGAGGTAAAGGGAGCTGTGGGTGAGAGAGTCAGTGCTCCTGTGGCATCTTGAGAGTGAATGCAGGACTACAGACAGTAGTCTTCATGCCAGATCCAAAGCAGCCAGTGTTAAAGGCATCGTGCAGCAGGCTTGTCTCCTGAGATTCTAAAGGGAAATTAGGGTGCCAGGATATCTAACTCCCTGTCAAATGAGAGGCCTTAGACATAGTACCCCACATTCTGATGCTACGGAAAGATGAGAGGGTCTTAGGGTATGGACGGGGGTCATGGGAAGGAGACGAGAGTTCTAATCCACTCTTAGCAGACAATCAACGCAATCAGAGAGATGTGAAAGTACACCTTCCTCTGCCTTCCTTCTCTCCACAGGCTTGGCTCTGAGGGAAGCCCAGTGGTTTCAAGAGGCAAAGAGTCTGAGTGAGCAGCTGCGAGGTGCCTACACCAAAGCCACTTTCCGCCACATAAATTTGCCAGAGTTGTGCTCCAGCCAAGGCACTGACCACTTGCTTGGCTGTGATGTGTCCATCGTTTCAAAGCACATCAGCAGGCCAGTGCAAGGGGCCCTGACGATCCCCGAGGTCTTCACCAATCTCAGCTCGGTCGTGTGTGTGGAGGGGGAAGCTGGCAGTGGGAAGACAACCTTCCTGAAGAAAATAGCTTTTCTCTGGGCATCAGGGTGCTGTCCCCTGTTGAACAGGTTCCAGCTGGTCTTCTACCTCTCCCTTAGTTCCACCAGACCAGATCAGGGTCTGGCCAGCATCATCTGTGCCCAATGTGGGAATGATTCCACATTCTAGAGGCAGGAGACTGTGTTAGTGAAGCGTGCCTAAGCAGCAGCATCCAGCAGTTAAAACACCAGGTGCTGTTCCTGTTGGATGACTATACTGGGGTGGACTCGCTCCCCCAAGCCCTAGAGACACTGATTACAAAAAACTACTTGTCACAAACCTGCTTATTGATCACTGTCCATACAAACAGGGCCAGGTCCATCCGTCCATACCTGGATACAATTCTAGAGATCAAAGAGTTTCCTTTCTATAATACTGTCTCTGTGTTAAGGAAGGTCTTCTCACAGAGTATAACACGTCTGCAAGAGTTTATGGTTTACTTTGGACAGAATGAGGATTTACAGGGAATTCACAAAACTCCTCTCTTCATGGCTGCAGTCTGTACTGACTGGTTTCAAAATCCTTCTGACCAGCTCTTTCATGATGTGGCAGTTTTCAAGTCCTATATGAAGTACCTGTCCTTAAAGTACAAAGCTGCAGCTGAAGCCCTCAAGGCCACTGTGTCCTCATGTGGTCAGCTGGCCTTGAGAGGGCTTTTTTCTTCATGCTTTGAGTTCAACAATGATGACCTCACAGAGGCTGGAGTGGATGAAAATGAAGACCTGACCACCTGCTTGATGAGCAAATTCACCGCCCAGAGTCTGAGACCAGTCTACCGGGTTTTAAGTCCTCTCTTCCAAGTATTTCTTGCTGCCATGAGGCTGACTCAAGTCCTGGGTTCAGACAGACAGGAAGACCAAGATCTAGGAATTCATTATTTGAGACAAATTAACTCGCCCTTGAAGGCTCTGGCCACCTACAACAACTTTTTGAAGTATGTCTCCAGCCACCCTTCATCAAGGGCAGGGCCAGAAGTTGTGTCTCATTTGCTTCAGTTGGTGGATGAGAAAGAGTCGCTGAAGAACATGTCTGAAGAAGAGGATTATGTAAAGCACAGAGTAGAACATTCCTTGATAACACAGTCAATTAAAAAAATGTGGCAGTTTTCTCCTGTAGCTTTTTCTTCGATTTTTTCAGAAAATTTATTGGGCATTGCTCTAAACTTTGCTTATGAAAGCAACACAGTTTCTGCATGTTCTCCATTGATTTTGCAATTCCTTCGAGGGAGAACACTGGCTTTAAATGTATTGAATTTCCATTACTTTAGAGACCACCCAGAAAGCCTTTTACTGTTGGCAAGTATTAAAGTCTTCAAAAATGAAAATAAAATGTCACATACTGTAGGTTACTCAGTCATGAAAAAGTGTTATGAAACACTACAGCCACCAACTATAGATGAGGACTATGCATCTGCCTTTGAACATATGAAGGAATGGGCAGAAATTTTAGCTAAAAATGAAGAGAATTTATACAGTTTTTTTAATATCCAATGCAGCCATCTACCCAAAATAAATTCTGGGTATTGGAAACTGTCACCCAAGCCACACAAGATCCCTAGGTTGGAAGTTGCAGTGGCCAACATGGGCCCTGCAGAGCAAGCACTGCTCTGGGTCCTAATGGAAGTCTTCTCAGCTTCACAGAATATTGAGCTCTGCTTGTCCAACAGCAGTGGCTTTCTTAAAAGCATCTGCCCAGCTCTGGAGCTGAATAAGACCTCTGTCACCAAGTGCTCTGTGTGCCGGCTGGAGCTCAGCACAGCAGAACAGGAGCTGCTTCTCACCCTGCCTGCCCTTGCAGTCTCTTGAGGTCTCAGGGACGAACCAGTTACCAGGTATCCCTGAGTGTGCTTACACAAGCAGTCTGGCTGAGTCTGTGGTTTCTCATTCTTAGTGTTAGATGAGTAAACTTCTCAGGCACAAGCCATAAATGTGCCTTGATAAGAGAGATCTGAATACTCTCACTATTTGGGGCAGTGTATAAGGCCCTGAATCCTAGAATGGGTTTCAAGTAACTCAGACAACACTAGGAAAATATTGCCACCATCATTTCATCTCTCAAGGTCCTCAGAAGGGTGCTTGAGTAGCTTGTTGTTGGTAAATGGGGCATTGTGTGTCAGATGATGCTGGAGAACCTTCTGCACTCTCGCTGCCCAGAGGAGGAAATGGCTTCTCCAGAGAAGACATTTAATCTGCATAAATAATAATTATGTCTTCTTCTAAGCGCTGTTTGATAGTTTTCAGGATAGACTTTATAATGATGTCTTTTAAAATATATTTATTTCACTGTGTGTGTGTGTGTGTGTGTGTGTGTGTGTGTGTGTGTGTGTTCCTGTGCATGGATGTTTAGTTGCCCTCAGAGGTAAAAAGAGAGTGTCAGTTCTTTTGGAGCTGTGGTTACAGGTTGTTTCAGCTGCCTAATGTGGGTGATGGGAACCTAACTGTGGTCCTCTGTTGAACAGCAGGAGCTCTTAGTTGCCGAGCCATCTTTTCAGCTCCTAGACTTTACTATCTTTCATTTAGTTCATGTCTCAGTTTTTATACCATGGCAAATATTTAATTTTTAAATTTTGTTATTGTTAGTAGCAGAACTTTGATTTTTTTTTTAGCAGCCTGCTATATGCTCAAGTATTCTTTGCTCTGTCTGTATTGTCCATTTACTTTTTTAAAAAACTTTTTTAATGACGTTTTTGGTTTTTTTAGTAATTTATTTAATTTTTATTTTATGTGCATTTGGTGTGATGATGTCAGATCCCTTGAAATTGGCATCACAAACAGTTGTGAACTTCCATGTAGGTGTTTGGAATTGAACCCTGGTCCTTTGGAAGAGCTGACAGCACTCTTAACCACTCAGCCATCTCTCCAGCCCCTTCCCTTTTCTTTTTAAGAATTATTTTTGGAGTGCAGGAAACAGGGGAGAAAGCCACTGATCAAGAAACACTGGAATTAGCAAATAGTCACACATCCATGAAAAAGACAGACAAACAGACATCTCTTTGGTACTAGGAAGCTCACTGAACTGGGGATTGCCTTGCTCATTCTCATGTGGCCCTTCCCTGTCTTTTATTAAAGTGCATACTAGGCACTGAAATTGTATTTGATGTGTTTAGATACTTGGAAAGGAGTGCCAAGCACCCAGTCCTGGGCACCTCCAGCTTCTTCCTACCCAGCTAGAGACAGCTTCCAGGACCTGCACTTGCAGCTGCTCTCACCCCAATGACAGCAGCCCTGTCTGTGGAACTCCACAGAAGAGCTGAGCTGACTCACTGTGGCGTGTGGCTGCAGAGTTAACAAAGTGGCCTGATTTTAGGCATGTGACTGCACTGCAGAGTAAAGAGCTGGAGGCTTAAGAGAAAGAGAGTCCCTATTGTATAAGCTAGGCCATCTGGGGATGTGACTCTGACAAGGGGTTAGCATTTCCCAGGGCTAACCTCTGCCACACATCTGCTGCCCTAGCACCTGGACACCAAGGACATCACAAAGGCCAGCCTCTGGTAGAGTCAGGATGGAAATGTGTGCTGTCCCCGGGGACGCATGCACAGCCGTAGAGAAGGCTTACTTGCTGAGCCAGCTGGGCAGCTAACTAGGCACCTGAGCCCAAGCCAGCCAGAGCAGCAATACTGAAAGCAGGAACCAGCTCTGCCAACAGAGCCCACACAGCCTTCTCATACCCTACCAATTTGTCTCTCTTCTTCCTTCTCCTCTCAGCAGACCCTGACTTGCAGGACCCTGGCTCTGTTACTGGGAAGCTAGAGTCAAATCAGGGCACCTTGACAGTCTTATTTTTCTTCCCCATACAAGGAAACAGCTACCTCCTTTGCTGTCCCCCAGAGAAAAGCTAGGAAAATGAAACTAGTTGGCAACCATGAAGGACTCTGGGAGTAAAGATATTGGTGCTGAGGCACAGATGGTGCCCAGCCCTGTTCAGGTGCCAGTCCCCTGAATACCCTGGAGGAAGTACCTACAATGGCTTCCAGCTTTACAGCAGAGCCTGGAGCAGTGGCCAGCAGCCAGTGTTTCTTGATCAGTGGCTTTCTCCCCTGTTTCCTGCACTCCAAACTCTTGGCATATTATTTAATTAATACAGATTAAGTATCTGTAATCTGAAACCCTAGCACCTGAAATACTCCAGGATCTGAAACTTTTTGGATACTGATGCATCATCACAATGAAATATTCCACACCTAACCTCACATGTAAGGCAAAAAAAGAGGCATGCTGAACGTTTTATATAAGGTCATCTGTCTGTGGGCTGTGTGGATGAGGAGTATATGAAATACAAGTTTTGTCCTTAGAGTTGAGTGCCATCATCTCATTATGTCTTTGCAAACATTCTGAAATATGAAAAATTCAACTTCCAAAATGCCTTTGACCCAAAGCATTTTGGCTAAGGGGTGGTCAACCTGTATCTAGTACTGTGCCTATTGCTTAGTTGATTTTCAAGAAAACTATGACAGATGAGAGACAAATGAACTTTTGGATGGAGTCATAAACTACCCATTTCTTGTTCCCTATAAGAGGATCCCTGCCACTCATTTGATGCAGTTTCCTGAGCTCTGTGCTCAGTGTCTAAGGAGCCCTGTCTCCAGCTTGCACAGTAATGATATGCAGAGGGAGTTCTCACTCCTAGTTTTTAGATAACGGAAGAGAAATGCAGAGATATTAAAGGATTTGTCTGAGGTTGTAGCCAGCAAGCAGCCAATCCAGGACTGAAAGCCATGCTTTAGACTTTAGAGTCATGGTCCTCCTCTGCACTGCTTATGACCAGATGGAACAGTCTTAGTATGAAGACAGAATCTATACCCAGGGGCTATCACCTAAGAAAAATCACTGAGACTGGTAAAGTCATAGCCTAACTGACTGCTCCAACAGTACTGTGTAGAAGCTATTTCAGAGGGTAGCATTCATTCCAGGGCCAGGTCAGGCTTTGTGTTTTTGATGTAATATAATTTTTTAAATTAAATTTTTGGTTTTTTTATATTATTTACAGTTTATTTACTTTGTATCCCAGCTGTAGCCCCCTCCCTCATTCCCTCCCAATCCCATCCTCCCTCCCTCATCTCCTCCCTGCCCCTCTCTAAGTCCACTGACAGGGGAGGTCCTCCTCCTCCTCCATCTGACCCTAGCTTATCAGGTCTCACCAGGACTGGCTGCAATGTCCTCCTCCAGGTCAGGTTTTTATCATCCTCTTTAGTCCAGGAAAGCATTAAGCCAAAGCTGTGAGTTGCTTTCTATGTGGCTGTGGATATAAGGTGGTGTAGAAAACACAATTTCCATCTCTGTTCTTGGAAGTAGCTGTAGCCTCACATTGAAACTCAGATTTACCTGTCTCCCAATGATCTTGGAACTGCCCCCCAAGAACAGTGCTTTTCAGCTGCAGCTGTCTCTTGGGCTAGAAGTGAGGCAGTGACCTCAAGGTGAAAGTCTCCATATCCCATTACCAATCCAATTACTTGGTAGATGAGAACTGCTGGACCAGAACTCAACAATGGATCATTTAGCTCTGTGTCTTGTCTCTGACAATAGTCAGGGCTGAGTGTCTCACTCAGTTGCTTCTTATTGGCAGTCCACAGACACACTGCCATGCTTCCCTTTAAATGAAGGAATAGAACTGATCATGGGAAACAGCAAGTAGCTAAAAGATTCACTGTGCTACCTCAGCTACCACCCAGCTTCTAACGAATCCCTGAACACATTAATTAGTTTATAGAACAAATATGCACCAAGCCAGTTCTGTGTCCTAATCTATCTGAGGCACTGGAGACAATAGGATGGGTGGCTTGTTGGATCTCAGGTGCTTTTAATGGATTAAGGATATCACAGGTAATTAAACATATTCTGTGATGGATGCTACAAATACTGTATAAAGAAAGAAGCTTGCCAAAGAAGATGGATAATGAAAGCACTTGTTGTTCTTTCTTAAGAGGCTGAGGATATCTGTTGGACAAGGAGATGTGTTAGCAGAGATATGGGGAAATTTTAGGAGCAAATCATGGCTATCAGGAGGCAGATATGTGGAAGGTATCACTTCTGCCTTCTATGTAATGGAGACCGAGAGACCTCTCATGCTAGAAGCAGAAGAGTAAGAAGGTACTGATAGGAATACACTTGAAGTGCATAATAAATGGAGGAAGGGCAAGATCTCAGTGGCTGGAAGGGATGAGTGAAAGAGAAAGAGATGTGGTTTCTGAGAGATGCAGCATCACAGAAGCTTATAGACTGATATGAATTTTGGTTTTTACTTTGATGAACCCAGGAAGCCATTTGAAGGGTTTTGAGTAGTACAAGTGACATAGCAACAAAGTATTTATTAAACATGTAGTCAGATAAATATTTGTTGAATGAATACATGAAAGATTTGTGGGTGATTGAAAGAACAAATATCACTGAATCACAAGCATAAGTACACAGAGATCCAAGAAGATACTTGTCCATATTTGCTCAGAGGAGAAGGAAAACTTCCCACTGAGAGAATGATTAACCATCAGCTTGTATGTCATGGTCCCAGTGAAAGCTAGACATGGACAAGTTTGAGTCCGCAGGGCATACGATAGGTGAGTAGCCAAATGTCCATTTGGCAATGGGAGCCAGAGAGAAGCTTGCTACTGTGACGTGGCAACTCTTGGTTAGAGATGACGCAGCCATGGGTGCTGCTGTTTGTTTGGAGACACAGAGATGCTCTTCACGGAGCTTGAGTTGAGCCAGTCTAGACATCTCTGCACTGAAGTCTGATGGGCCTTCTGTCTCATACCCTGGAATTCCACATCATAGCCTCCTCCTCTTCTTTAGCATTAAGAAAGTTTTCTGCCTTTAAAGCTTATCTCAACCAGCATCTGAGGGTTGACTCCTAGCTGACCTTTCCCACTTTGTACCAACTGTCAACTTTTCAAATATACCCTTCTAAAATTCCTACCATTGATTTCCTTTCTTCCGGAGTAAAATGTTTCCTCTTCCCATCCACACCTCTGAATAGGACCATTGACCACTGTTCTGTGTTGGTTTTATGCTCATCACGTCTGCCTTCCTTCTATACCACTTTTCTTGACCCTGTGGTGTTCCTATTTTCTGCATTGAGTGTGGTGTTCATATTGTAGGTATGTCTTTCTTTTCCATCTTCCCTCCTCTTTCTCCTTCTTTTCTTGCTTTTGTTTTTTTTAATTAACCAAGCATGATTCTTCAGTCTTAGAAACTTGATTGGAGAATCAGAATGCTGGCCTTAGTTTGTTCATTAATAAAATGTGTGTTTCACTTCTCTTTTCGCATATTTGTGTGGGGAAACAACTTAAATGAATATTAGAATTGTTTGTTGTTTTTTTTTAGGTTATAGACCATCCATACACACTTTTAGACATTTATGTCAGACACCCCCTAAGAGGAGCAATCATGAAAAGAGTGGTAGTACCAGATCTAGAAAACTGCTTTGAGAATTTGCTATGGCCTAGAGAACTCATGGGGAAGCAAAATGAGGGGACAAGTTGTCCAATCACCAATGCTACTATTCAGTGGCAAAATACTGGGTGGACACCTTTTTTTTTTTTTTTTTTTTTTTGGATTGTCACATACATACATGTTACTACTCAGGCATAAGTTACTTGAGACAAGATTTCATATGATAGGTCTGATATACCTGGGTGATGAACTAACTCACAATCTCCTTCTCTCTTGCCACATTTCACTTCTCTCAGACCTTCTGGTATCTCCTTTGTTTTACAAGGTCCTGGGCCATGCTGCTTATACACTGGCATACCTCAGTTTCAGAATACACTTGTTTGCCTTCACTGGGGACTTTCTAGGCTTGACTAGTTCATCCACTTCAACACTGCTACTTAATTGACTGAATCTACAAAAAACAAACCCATGCTGATCGATAGAGAAATAATTTTGCAAATTGTGGGCATAAGTCTTTAGAGATCTGTGTGTACTGCTATTTGTTAAAATTTTGAAAAGGTAAATCAATGTTCTTTATTAAAACACAATTGCTTCATCTATTGCTAGTTTAGGCAGAGGCAGGGAGACAGGGTGCGGGAGGAGGAGCAAGGAGGAGGTTCTGTCATGCTTTTTGTACCCTTTATTCAGGGGTTACTTGTTAGTCTCAAAGGGTCAGGTGCTGCAGATGGGATGAGTGCTCTGGGGCTGGCAAATGTTTTAACATTATAAGAAAAGGAAGTCATGGGATAGAGGAAGGTGTGGGAATAGTTAATTTTAGACTATAGAAGGTACTGCTGGGATTTGCCCATGTATTGCTTCCCAGCTTGGCACTGTTTGGAAGTGATACAACTTTTAAGAAGTAGAGCTAAGTACCTATTCTCTTTGGTTCCTCCCCTCCCCTCCCTCTTCTTCCCTCCCCTCTCCTCCCCTCCCCTTCCTTTCCCCTCTCCTCACCTTGCCTCTCCTTTCCTCTCCTCTTTTTCATGAGATGAACAAACTCCTTTTTCCCCCTCATATACTCCCATCATTATGTACTGCTTTACTATAGGCTTGAAAACAATGGTACTGATCAATCACAGATAGAAACCTCTAAAACTGTAAGCCCCAATAAACCTTTTATCTTAAAAAATATGATTGTCTCAGGCACTTGTTAGAGTAACAAAAAGCCACTTAACAGAGGTGCTGAGCAAAACTCAAGGAATTCCATAATCGTCACCATCTCAGAGTTTACTAGGATAAGTTAGATTGATATGTGGCAAGAGACTCAAAGTCACAAGGCTTCACATAACAGTTTTATTTCTTGTTTGCATTACACAAGCAAGCATTGTTTATCAATGAGGCAAAGTTGATGGATGAGCCCCACTGCAAAATTGGCTACTCTATGTGCCAGAGAGAAAAAGAGACAGAGATGATTCCAGTTTGGCTCCAAAATCTTCCACTTAGTGCCAAAAATTAGCCTCCTAACTTTTAATGCCATTGGACAAAGAGACACGGGAAAACCCAGGGAGAGGTGGGCATTTCTGCTAATTTCCAGGCACAGTGGCCCTAAAAAAAAAAAAGAATTATTTTTGAAACTATAAAATTTATCATGTCCTTTTTTCCTGTCTTCCATCCAAGCCTTTCCATATACCCCTCCTTGGTCTCTTTCAAATTTATGGCATATTTTTAAAAACTAGTTGCTGATATTGATATATATACATATATGCATGTATATATTTCTAATATACTTGTATACTAATTATGTGTATATATTTCTCAATGTAGCTAATTTTATGGGGTTGTATTTTCCCTTCCAGTGTCTTCTGTAATGCTAGATTTGTGTGTAGGTATTGTTGAAATTTGTTTTTGTCATTGAATATTTGTTTTCTTCGTCTATGAGGACTGAGAGTATTGCTGGGTATAGTAGCCTGGGCTGACATCTGTGTTCTCTTAGGGTCTGCATGATATCCGTCCAGGCCCTTCTGGCTTTCATAGTCTCTGTTGAAAAGTCAGGTGTGATTCTAATGGGTTTGCCATTATATGTTACTTGGCCCTTTTTCCTTGCAGCTTTTAGTATTTTTTCTTTGTTCTGTATACTTACGGTTTTGAATATTATGTGGTGGGAGGATTTTCTTTTCTGGTCAAATTTATTGGGTGTTCTATAGGCCTCTTGTATTCTTATTGGCCTCTCCTTTAAGTTGGGGAAATTCTCTTCAATGATTTTGTTGAAAATATTTTCTGGGCCTTGGAGAAGGGAGTCTTCTTTTTCCTCTATACCTATTATTCTTAGGTTTTGTCTTTTCATATTGTCTTGGATTTCTTGGATGGTCTGTGTCAGGAATTTTTTGGATTTAACATTTTCTTTGACAGATACATCTATTTCTTCCATTGTATCTTCCACACCTGAGATTCTTTCTTCCACTTCTTGTAGCCTATTGGTTATGCTTACCTCTGTAGTTCCTGCTTTCTTCCCTAAGTTCTTTCTCGCCACCATTTCTTCCATTTTTTAAGTTTTCCAATTCTATTGTCAGGTCTTGAGCTATTTTGTTGGTTTCCTTCACCTGTCTGACTGTATTTTATCTTTTTCCATCAATTCCTTCAGCTGTTTGTTTGAACAATCCACTGTTTCTTTTATTTCATTCAGTGATTTATGCATTTCCTCTCTAAAGGCCACAAACTGTTTGGCTGCAGCTTCCTCTATTTCTTTTCCTATTTTATTTGTTTCCTCTGTTATCTTCTTCATGAGCATAGATGTTAGGTCATCTCCTTGAATTTCAGTTATGCTGAGGTGTCTAGGGCTATTTGCCCCTGGATAACTGGGTTCTGGAGATGCCAAGTTACTCTGGCTTTTGTTGGTAGAACTTTTATGCTGTCCTCTACCCATTGGGCTATCTTAGTTGTTTGAAGTTAGTTTCTGGTTGTTCCTGGACTCTTGTAGTGGAGAGAATCCCTTTGGCAGGAAGATGGTTTTTCCTGAAGGAAACCTTCTCAGCTTTTTGGGTATAGTCACTGGATGGCCAGTGTTTTTCAGGAGTTGCTATAGCTCACCTCAGGCATAGAGACCTGGGTGGTAACTGTGGTCCTGATTAGTCAAGAGGGCTCTCCTCTTACCAGGAGAAGTCCTGGAGACAGCTGCCCTCCTTCTGGGTTTCTTGCTGTAAATTTAGTGATCAGCTGCTGTAACCTGTGTGTCCCGTGGTTTGGTCAGTTTTGTTAGGGATAACTGGTTGCCCCTTGGAGGAGTATCTGGGGGTTGATTTCAGGGTTCCTGGTCTCTTTTGCACTGGGGCTCACAGCTCCTCTGTACCTGTGAGCTGGGCGTGCAGCCGCCTAGATGACTCAAGCAGCCCAGTTTCTTCCTTGCCTGTGGGGCCCTCTCTAGACAGGGATTTCCCAGTCTCTTTTGCACTGGGGCTCGCAGCTCCTCTGTACCGGTGAGCTGGGTGTGCAGCTGTCTGCACTGCGGGAGCTCAGTTGTGATGGCAGCAGGTGCCTGCGGTCCAAAAGACCTCCCAGGGAAAGACTGGATGACCTGTCATCAGACTAGCAACTTTGCTTCCTCGTGGGGTTTTCTTGAGACTTGAACTCCCAGTCTCAAGCACCCTTGTGCCCACCGATCAGACTGGGAAAGTGATCGGGACACACAGACTTGCGGCTCCAGCCTAGAGACCCAAAGCCCGCATTACCCGGGATTTCTTCCGGGTTCTGGCTGGGCAGGCGAGAGTGGACCTGACCGATTCCCACACCATGGGAGCCTCCCCTCACTTGGGAAACAGGATCACTCTAGTTTTAAGGCCCAGAGTTCAGTCTCCTGGTCGCTGCATGAACAGTGCTGTCCCACTTCTCAGACACAGTGCTCTCCTGGCGCCACCATCTTAGCTCCTCCTATTTTCTCAATATTCATAGAAGCTTTATTCTTTTTTTACAATAATTTTTATTTTTTTATATTAATCACAGGTTATTTACTTTGTATTCCAGCCGTAGCCCTATCTATCCCTCATTTCTTCCCAAGGCTGCCATCCTTCCCTCATCTCCTCCAAGCCCCTTTTCAAGTCCACTGATAGGGGAGGAATTTCTCCCCTTCCATATGACCCTAGCTTATCAGGTCTCTT
Organism: Meriones unguiculatus; assembly: GCF_030254825.1. Taxonomy (NCBI): domain Eukaryota; kingdom Metazoa; phylum Chordata; class Mammalia; order Rodentia; family Muridae; genus Meriones; species Meriones unguiculatus. Next base: position 28,302,785 of record NC_083354.1, on the reverse strand, counting down.
CAGGACTGGCTGTAATGTCCTCTTCTGTAGCCTAGCAAGGCTGCTCCTCCCTGGGGGGGGGGGGGGGAGGAAGGGCGTCAAAGAGCCAGCCATTGAATTCCTCTCAGAAATAGTTCCTGTTCCACTTACTAGGACACCCACTTGGATACTGAGCTACCATGGGCTATATCTAAGGAGGAGTTCTAGGTTATTTCCATACATGGTCCTTGGCTGGAGAATCAGTCTCATAAAAGACCCCTGTGCCCTGATATATTTGGTCCTTGGGGAGCTCCTGTCCTCTCAGACAATTAGGAATAGTGATTCCTCAAGATCCACTTATACCACTCCTAGGCATATATATAAAAAAAAATGCTCAAGTACAAAACAAGGACATTTGCTCAACCGTGTTTGTAGCAGCTTTATTTCTTAATAGACAGAACCTGGGAACAACCTAGATGTCCCTCAGTTGAGGAATGGATACAGAAATTGTGGTACTTTTACACTACTCAGCAGTTAAAAACAAGGAAATCATAAAATTTGCAGGCAAATGGTGGGATCTAGAAAAGATCATTCAGAGTGAGGTATCCCAAAAGCAGAAAGACTCACATGGTATATACTCACTTATATAGACCTATAAGATAGGATAAACATACTGAAATCTATACACCTAAAGAAGATAAACAAGAAAGAGGACCCAGGGTAAGTTGATGAATCCTCACTTAGAAAGACAAATGGGATGGACATTGGATGTAGGAGAAAAGAAGTAACAGGACAGGAGCCTACCATAAAGGGCCTCTGAAAGACTCCACCTAGCAGTGTATCAAAGCAGATGCTGAGACTCATAACCAAACCTTGGGCAGAGTACAGGGAATCATAAGAAAAAAGGGGGAGTTAGTAAGTGCCTATCTTTAAATCTAAGATATGTTGCTCATAGACAAGAGATTGATGAAATTATTATTATTATTATTATTATTATTATTATTATTATTATTATGTTTCTACAGACAGGGCTTCTTTGTTTGGCGTTGGTTATCTTAGAACCTCCTCTGTAGAACAGGCTAGCCTCATTCACAGAGATCCACCTGCCTCTGCCTCCTCAGTGCAGGAATTAAAGGTTGTGCTAACACTGCCTGACATGATTTTATTTCTTGATTCATTCAGCCAGCCTAAATCATTTGATTGGAGAATTGGGACCATTAATATTTGAAGATATTATTGAAGTGCATATGTTGGTTGTAATGATGTGTTGTTGATTTCTGATGTTGTTTGTGCTCTCAGTAGTATTTGTACTTTAGTAATCATACCTTCAAATTTCTTCATCTCTTAGCTCAGTTCACCCCTTTCTTCAGTCTGAAATATTGTGTCCCTTAATTTCTTTAAGTTGGTTTTTTGGATATAGGTTTTGTAGCCTATTTATATCATAGAATTTTCCCCGCAATCAAGTATGGTAGATAGTTTTACTATCAGTATTAATCTAGATTGTCTGTTGTGATTTTTTTTTTTTTTTTTTTTTTTAGGATTTGGAATGCAGTGACACAGGATTTTCTGGCATTCAATGTTTTCACTGAGAAATCATCTGTTATTCTGATGGGTTTTCTTGTATGTGTGACTTGTGTTTCTTCTCCTGATGTTTTCAAATATTTTGTATACTTAATGTTTTCATTAAAATATGGCATGGAGCAGAGTGCAGGGAATCTTATTAAAGAAGGGCGATAAAGACCTGGAGGGGTCAGGATCTCCACAAAGACAACAACAGAACCGTAAATTCTGGACACAGGGGTCTTTTCTGAGACTGATACTCCAACCAAGGACGACTTATGGAGATAACCTAGAACTTCTGCACAGATGTAGCCTATGGCAGCTCAGTCTCCAAGTGGGGTCTCTAGTAAAGAGGATATGGGCTGTCTCTGACATGAACTCAGTGCTGGTACTCTGATCACCTTCCCCTGAGAGGGTGCAGCCTTGCCAGGCCACAGACGAGGACAATGCAGGCATTCCTGATGAGACCTAATAGGCTAGGGTCAGAGGGAAGGGGAGTAGGACCTCTCCTATCAGTGGGCTGAGAGATGGGCATGGGAGGAGAAGAGGGAGGGATGGTCAGATTGGGAGGAGATAAGGAGGGGCTATAGCTGGAATGCAAGGTGAATAAAGTGTAATAAATAAAAAAGAAAAGAAACAGTAATAGTTGAAAGGTTAAAAAAAGACATCAGCATTATTGTGTAGTTAGTAATAAAATTATTGAAATAAAAAAATGCCATTAAGAGTTTCTTTTCAGGTTTTTTCTATTTGGTGTTCTCTGTGCTTCCTGTATCTTCTGTGTGGGTATGTCTTCTCTTGATTTGGGCAAGTTTTCTTCTATGATGTTGTTGGAGAGCTGGTCTATGTCATTGACTTGGGCTTTTTCTCCCTCATCTATTTCTCAAATTCAAAAGTTTGGTCTTTTCTTGGTGTCCCACATTTCCTGTATGTTTCTTTGCTGTGTTTCCCCCCATATTCTTTTCTTATTTCATGTACTTTATCTTCAAGTCCTCATACTGAATCATCTGCTTGATTCATTCTACTTGTAAGTCTGTCCTTTGAGTTTTTTAGTTCAGTTATTGGGTTTTTCAATTATATATATATTTAGCTTGACTCCTCCTTAGTGTTTCTATCTTTATTGAATTTTATTTTCAAATCCTGGATTTTCTTTGTCATTCCATCAGTTTTATGATTGTGAGGGTTAGATTGGGCCTCCAAGTTGGATATGGCTCAGGTGGACACCAGAGCCTGAGCTGATATGCAAGATATGCATTTTAATCCAAACTTGTGGGGGTTGGAGAGGGTGGGAGGTAGGGAGCATCAGGAAAACTCACCCAGCTAGACCCTGGAGAAGATTGTGTAGGATGTGGCTGAAGGTTGGGGATGGAAAGGAAGGCAGGGTGGATTGTGAAAGAATTCTAGAGTTTGGCAGTGACACAGGCAGAGATAGATGGACTAGGCCGAGGTACTGGATGTGGGATCCAAACTAGATCTAGCAGTTTGGGGATGGATGATAGAGGAGGGTTGGAGAGGTACCTGGACAGACTTCGGAAGAGGATGCACAGAATCAGGTTGGTGGAGAGGTTCTGAGTTACATTTTTACGTAAGGTGGAGGTAAGAATTCAACTATAATGTTTTGCATGTGGAAAGCCAGTTGTTTCCCATGTTGTTTGTTGGTTGGGGAAAATTTTATATATTTTGTGAGTCTAGAGACCAGCACAGGGCTTCGCCTATAGTCTATAATCAGCAGATGAAGCAAATGGCCGTATCTTCATGGCTGTGCTTCCTACAGAGATGTAAGGAAGTCTGAGAAATTTTGTTCTGAAAGCATGAAAAATGGCTAAAGATGACAGCATAGTTTAGAACTTAGACTGGGGATCTTGAGTGATGGGAACTATGTGCTGCTTTCCAGATCAACTCTTTGCTAACTTGGACAAGTTCCCCGGCCTGAAAGAACTGTCTGTGAGACTACATGGCAAAGCAGATGTGCTTTCAGTCCTTCCTGGAGAGTTCCCAAACCTCCACCACATGGAGAAGTTATCTATCCAAACTTCCACAGAGTCTGACCTCTCCAGACTAGGTAAGGATGGTGCTTGGATCTCCAGCTCATGTCTCAGCTGGAAAAGCTACTTGGCTAGTAATTGTTAGAACCATCATTAGTTAAAGCTTCCCTGGGCTTCAAAGCGTGAACTGTGTCCATGGGAAGGTATGGGAACAGTGCTCTTCCTCCTTAAGAGAGCAGAGATTTATTTGTTACCCAAGTCTTTAACATGTGGGGAACTGTTCTCAGCCCTTCACAACCGCTGACTCAGTCTTCACAGCCCCTGTGTGAGAGAAGGTTTGATGATTATTGCTGATTGTCAGCTTGGGAAATGAGGTCAGAGATGGCTCAGGGCTAAGGAAATGTGTCTTCAAACAGAAGGTTTGACTGCATAGCCTGAGCTTTACACTCCTGACAATTCCTCTCCAAAGCAGTGTGTGGAGTCCTCTTCTTTTGCTGTCTGAGTGGCAAGTGCAGATCTGTCTACTGAGGGCAAAGGAATCTGACTGGGAACACTGTAGGTGTTGCAACTCTGAAGGGAAAGGCTTCCCCTACAGGAGTTCTGCACCAGTTGCCTGGAGAGTTTCCCCATTGCAAGTGTAATAGCTCTGCTTCTGCTGGGAAGGTTTCCCCAGCAAAAGTTCTGCTCAGCCAAAAGGGTTTCAGTGTGCTCCAGAAGATATCCTGGCAGTCCAGAGCCAAGGAATACCACCAAGCCACACCACATAACAAACCTCGCACAAGAGATTTATTGGGAGGGAAAACCTGGGAGGGTGGTTGCTTCTTCTCAAGCAAGAAGCAGCAGAGAACTGGGTGGAACACAGAGTTTATGTAGGGTTGCATGGTATGCGGTTGGAGTGGCAGAGCTTTCCAGGGAGGTCTAGGAGTGGAGGGATTCTGTGGCCTGATTTTTGGGATGAGATCAGGAATTGAGACAATTTTATTACTTGTAGGCCTGGGGCCTTGTGAGTTTACAATGTACACAAAGTTTACAAAGGGAGTACAGGGCTTTTGAGTTGGCTTGAATAGCCAAGAAGCAGTTAGAACCTTTTCTCCATTTCTCTTCATCCCAGCCTCCTGTTGACAGGCAGCTGTGTAGCCATCTTTCTAGAACATGCATTTAGCAAAATGACAAAAGCACCATCAGATCCTTAATTTTTAAAGCATTGAACACTAAGGAGATGTAAGCTAGGAACTGACATGGCAGATTTGCATGTCAAAACGTCACTAGAGTATGGAGGCTCCTGCCTATAGTCCCAGCATTTGGAAGGCTTAGACAGGAAGACTATCATATCAAAGCCAGCCTCTCTCTGTAAATGTAGTTATTTCCAGGCTAGTCAGAGATACAATATGAGACCCCGTCTGAAAAGAAACAAAAGCAAGCAAACAAAACATTTTCCAAGTTGAAGGTAAATGTGCTTAAGTCAGTCCTGTTGGCTTCAGTCCCATAGATCTGTGTGATGAAAGGAAACATCGAGTTCTCCCAGTTTTCCCCTGACCTCCCAATATGTGCTTTGGCACATGGATGATCTCCACACACCACATACACACAGACAAAATAAATAGGTTTACATGTTTTTAAAGTTGTGTTTCAGAGTTGTTCTCTTTTTTTATGTTACTTTGCACAGAATTCCTATTGTGTCAGTAAAGTGTGCAAACATAGAGACATTAGGATGCTGACGCTGGGGGTGAAATATAGTGAACAGAAATAGTTTTATTTTTCAGTTCTATGTTTCCAGAGGGGGTCAAGAATTTGCCCCGGGTCATCTGCTCTCTAGTCAGTTGCAGAAACTGACCATAACCCCAATGAATGTAGTCTGACTTCTAGATACTGTGCCACTGTGTCATAGAGGCACTGGGCCACCCAGTCACTGCCTATTTAATCAGTGTGGCTGGAATTGATGTTGAGGGTCCAATTCTGATAGATATTCATGGCCTTTTCTACTTTCTGAAATTCTTTCATCTTTTGCAGTTAAATTGATTCAGAACTCTCCAAATCTTCATGTCTTCCATCTGAAATGTAATTTACTGTTGAATTTTGAGTCTCTCATGGCTGCGCTTGCTTGCTGCAAGAAACTCAGAGAGACTGAGTTTTCTGGACTATGCTTTGAAACCACGTCATTTGGTAAGAACTGTACAACTTTGACTACAGATGCTCCTGTGCACAGTCATTCAATACTCTAGGATTAAAATGCAACTGGTATCGTGGGAACTGTGAAGACACTTGATCTTCATTGAGGCTTTCACAAAAGTGAAACACATCTGTCTACAATTTAAATCTTTCATTTTCAGAGCAGTGTCTTCCACTTAGTCATAGTAATTCAACCTGAGTATTATATCTCCTTTCATCACATTTGAAATACTCTTTATTTCAATGGTAATCTTGTATTTCATAGGAAACTCGTCTGACCTAACTAAAATTTATTTTCCCTTTCCTAGTCACCATCTTGCCAAATTTTGTTTCTCTGAAGATATTGAATCTTAAAGACCAATGCTTTCCAGAGAAAGAAATATCAGCAAAGTTTGGTAAGTTTGTAAAACATTGTTTCTTAATTTATTTTTCATCTTCTCCTCTCCCTCCTCCTAGAGTGAACCCACCACCAAGAAAGTTGTGTATAGTTGTTCCTTGACACCCATGGCAGTTGTGTCTAGGGCCTGCTGCTGTTGTAAACACTAGAAAATCCTCTATGATATAAAATGGTGCCATGTTTGCCCATGACTCCACACATCCTCCATGTACGTTAATCCATCTCTCCATTGCCTACAATACCTATTGCCCTGTAAACAAATGTTATGCTGTGTTCTTCTGGGAATATTGAAGAGGGAGAAGAGTCTGTATGTGTTTGGTACAGTCACAATGTTTAAAAATTCAGCCTGTGGCTTGTGGAATGTACCCATACATTAGCACACTGACTCATCTATTCAGTCTCCCCACAAAGCACACATGTACACACATGTGCACACATACACACATTCACTCACACAGAGTTGTTATCTCTACCTAAAAGGAACAAAAGGGATCAAGGAGAAACGCAGGCTCTCTTTATGCACAATAAATCTGAGAACTGTGAAGAGAAAGCTCTCTACCCTATTTTGGCATTTGTCTTGCGTTTTTTTTTTTTTTACATACCAATATTTGCATTTATTAATTACCAAAATCTTTGTTTAAGGAATTTTTATTAATTGTTTTTTATTAATTGTTTTATTAATTACACTGTATTCACTTTGTATCCCCTCATAATCCCCTCCCTCCTCACTTTCCAGTCCCACCCTCCTCTCCCCCTTCTTCATGCATGCCCCTCCCCATGTCCACTGGAAGGAGAGGTTCTCCTCTCCTTCCTTCTGATCTTAGTCTATCAGATCTCATCAAGAGTGGCTGCATTGTCATCTTCTGTTGACTGGTAAGGCTGCTCCCCACTCAGAGGGAGGTGATCAAAGAGCAGGCCAATTAGATTATGCCAGAGGCAGTCCCTCTTCCCATTACTATGGAACCCACTTGAACACTAAACTGCCATGGGCTACATCTGTGCAGGGGTTCTAGGTTATCTCCATATATGGTACTTGGTTGGAGCATGAGTCTCTGGGAAGACCCTTGTGTTCAATTTCTGGTTCTGTGACTCTCCTTGTGGGGTTCCTGTCCTCTCCAGATCTTACTCTTTCCCACTTCTTTCATAAGATTCCATGCACACTACCCAACAGTTAGCCATGAGTCTCAGTATCTGCTTTGATAGTCTGCATGGCAGAGCCTTTTAGAGGCCCTCTGTGGCAGGTTCACAGCCTGTTTCCTGTATTCTTCCTCTTCTGATGCCTTTCCTCTTTGAGTTTTAGGATGGGGATTGAGCATTTTAATCAGGGTTCTCTAGTTCTCTCTCTTGATTAGTTTCTTTAGATGTACAGATTTTAGTAGGTTTATCCTATATTACATGTCTATATGAGTGAGTATATACCATGTGTGTCTTTCTGCTTCTGGGACAGCTCATTCAGGATGATCCTTTGAGTTCCCACCGTTTACTTGCAAATTTCATGATTTCCTTATTTTTCATTGCTGAGTAATATTCCATTGTGTAGATGTGCCAAGTGTTTCCCATAAATGCTCATTATTTGATGAGACTAGATCTCAAACTCAGCGCAGAAATCTGAACACTTGCCTCTTCCTGACTGGGTCTTATGAGGCCTGAGGAGTGGCCTTTCACTGGGCCTTTTTTGTTTACATTCATTGACTTATTTCAAGTCTGTGTTGGGTGGCTGTGCATGATCCACCAAATTATGGGTCATGCTGGTCCTTTGGAGGACACCATAGTGATATGCAGTCTCACCTCTCCCATTCCCCCTCCCTAATGGTTGTCACTTGTTGATCTTCATTCATTAGTTCGGTGCCATCCTTTGCCACACCTTTTGCATACTCCAAAAAGCTGAGAGGCCTTCTTTTTCAATAATTTCTAGGGGAAAAACACCCCCATAGTTTCTAAGAATGCCTTGCCTACAATCCCTTTAAAAATGACCTGGCTTACCATAATTAAAACATCTCACATTTTGATTGTTCTTAAGACTGTTAGAAATTTCTTCTGCTATCAGAGTAGCATTATAATCATGAGATCCAATATCAGCCATATTTCTGGTCCATTCATCTATTGGTGCCAATCCTGCTTAAAAGGACTGCTCACACTTTTGCATTCTGAATTAGCATTTTTTCTGTTTTGGTTTTTTGAGAAAGGATTTCTCTGTGTAGCCATGGCTGTCTGGAACTCACTCTGCAGATCAGGGTGGCTTCATACTAACAGATCCACCTGCCTCAGCCTCCTGGCTGCTAGGATTAGAGAAATGTGCCAACACCACCCATCTCTGAATTAGCATTTCAAAAGCCAAAAATTCAATCAAAATTTGTCTGACTTGTGAATCTGATACTATTTTATTCACATTTGAAGTCAATCTTTGCAAAAGGGTCAGTATAGGCATATTTTTGGTCCTTGTAGATTTTAGTAAATGACTCCAACCTCTTTCCTGGTTCTTCAACTTTGTACCAAACATTTAAAGCTGCTAAGCAACATAGTGTCATGGTGTGATTATCATATTCAAGCTACCTTTGTACCTCATCATATTGACCTTTACCTAGCAATGGATCCTGGGAAATATTAATACTTCTAGTCTTTTTTTATGTTAGTATGTGATATTTTTATTTTTTTCTTGTTATTATTATTATTATTATTTACACTTTATTCATTTTGTATCCCCCCATAAGCCCCTCCCTCCTCCCCTCCCAATCCCACCCTACCTCCCCTTTCTGCTGATAGGGGATGTCCTCCTTTCCTCCCTTCTGATCTTAGTCTATCAGATCACATCAGGAATGGCTGCATTGTCTTCTTCTGTGGCCTGGTAAGGCTGCTCCCCCCTCAGGGGGAGGTGATCAAAGAGCAGGCTAATCAGTTTATGTCAGAGGCAGTCCCTCTTCCCATCACTATGTAAGCCACTTGGACATTAAACTGCCATGGGCTACATCTGTGCAGGGGTTCTAAATTATCTCCATGAATAGTCCTTGGTTGGAGTATGAGTTTCTGGGAAGTTCCCTGTGTTCAAATTTTCTTGTTCTGTTGCTCTCCTTGTGGAGTTCCTGTCCTCTCCAGCTCTTGCTATTTCCCACTTCTTACATAAAATTCCATTCACTCTGCCCGCCAGTTGACCATCAGGCTCAGCATCTGCTTTGATAGTCTGCAGGGCAGAGGCTTTCAGATGCCCTCTTTGGCAGGTTCCTAGGTTGTTTCCTGTTTTCTTCTTCTGGCTTTCAGAGGCCCTCTGTAGCAGGTTCCTAGGTTGTTTCCTGATCTCTTCTTCTTCTGATGTCCATCCTCTTTGCATTGCAGGACGGGGATTGAGCATTTTAGTTAGGGTCCTCTCTTTTGCTTAGTTTGTTTAGATGTACCGATTTTAGTGGGTTTATCCTATGTTGTATGTTTCTATGAGTGAGTATATACCGTGTGTGTCTTTTTGCCTCTGGGACAACTCACTCAGGATGATCCTTTCCAGATACCACCATTTACCTGCAAATTTCATGATTTCCTTATTTTTCATTGCTGAGTAATATTCCATTGTGTAGCTGTACCACAATTTCTGCATCCATTAGTCAGTTGAGGGGCATCTGGGCTGTTTCCAGCTTCTGGTTATTAAAAATAAAGCTGCTACAAACATGGTTGAGCAAATGTCCTTGTGGTGTACTTGAGCCTCTTTTGGATATATGCCTAGGAGTGGTATGGCTGGATCTTGAGGAAGCACTATACCTAGTTGTCTGAGAAAGCGCCAGATTGATTTCCAGAGTGGTTGTACAAATTTACATTCCCACCAGCAATGGAGGAGGGTTTCCCTTTCTCCACAACCTCTCCAGCATGTGTTGTCACTTGAGTTTTTGATCTTGGCCATTCTCATGGGTGTAAGGTGAAATTTCAAGGTTGTTTTGAATTGCATTTCCCTAATGGCTAATGAGGTTGAGCATTTCTTTAAATGCTTCTCTGCCATTCAATATTCCTCTACAGAGAATTCTCTGTTTAGGTCTGTTCCCCATTTTTTAAGTGGAGTACTTGATTTGCTGCTTTTCAGCTTCTTTAGTTCTTTATATATACTGGATATGAGTCCTCTGTCAGATAAAGGGTTAGTGAAGATTCATTCCCAATATGTAGGCAGTCACTTTGTTTTGATGACAGTATCCTTTGCTTTACAGAAGCTTTTCAGTTTCAGGAGGTCCCATTTATTGATTGTTGCTCTCAGAGCCTGTGCTGTTGGTGTTCTGTTCAGGAAGTTCTCTTCTGTACCAATGAGTTCTAGGGTATTTCCCACTTTTTATTTTCTAGCTGATTTAATGTGTCTGGTTTTATGTTGAGGTCTTTGATCCACTTGGAGTTCAGTTTTGTGCAGGGTGATAAGTATGGATCTATTTTCATTTTTCTACATGTAGACATCCAGTTGGACCAGCACCATTTGTTTAAGATGCTATCTTTTTTTTCATTGTATGGAAAGAAAAAATGTCTTCGTTAAAGATCAGGTGTCCATAAGTGTGTGGGTTTATTTCTGGGTCCTCTGTTCAGTTCCATTGATCCACTATTCTATTTTTATGCCAGTACCTTGCAATTTTTATAACTGTTGCTCTATAGTACAACTTAAGATCAGGGATGGAGATACCTCCAGAAGATCTTTTATTGTAGAAGATTGTTTTAGCAATTCTGGGTTTCTTGTTATTCCATACGAAGTTGAGAATTTTTCTTTTCAGGTCTGTAAAGAATTGTGTTGGCAATTTGATGGGAATTGCATTAAATCTGTAGATTGCTTTTGGTAAGGTGGCCATTTTTACTATGTTAATCCTGCCAAGCCATGAGCATGGGAGATCTTTCCATCTTCTCATATCTTCTTCTAATTCTTTCTTCAGAGACTTGAAATTTTTTTCATACATGTCTTTGACATGCTTGGTTAGGGTTACACCAAGGTACTTTATGTCATTTGTGGCTATTGTGAAGGATGCTGTTTCCCTAATTTCTTTCTCAACCCTTTTGTCTTTTGTATACAGGAGTGCTACTGATTTTTTTGAATTAATTTTGTATCCGTCCACTTTGCTGAAGGTGTTTATCAGCTGTAGGAGTTCCCTGGTAGAGTTTTTGGAGTCACTCATGTATACTATCATATCATCTGCAGATAGTGATAATTTGACTTCTTCTTTTCCAATCTGTATCCACTTGATCTCCTTCAACTGTCTTATTGCTCTAGCAAGGACTTCCAGCACTATGTTGAAGAGATATGGAGAGATTGGGCAGCCTTGTCTTGTCCCTGATTTTAGTAGGATTGCTTTAAGTTTCTCTCTGTTTAGTTTGATGTTGGCTATAGGCTTGCAGTATATCGCCTTTACTATGTTTAGATAGTGCCTTGTATCCCTGAACTCTCCAATACTTTAAACATGAATGGATGTTGGATTTTGTCAAATGCTTTTTCAGCATTTAGGGAGATTATCATGTGGTTTTTTTTTTTCTTTCAGTTGGTTAATATGGTTGATCACTTTGATGGATTTCCATATATTGAACCACCCCTGCATACCTGGAATGAAGCCTACGTGGTCATAGTGGATAATATCTTTGATGTGTTCTTGTATTCGGTTTGCAAGTATTTTGTTAAGTATTTTTGCATCAATGTTCATAAGGGAGATTGGCCTGAAATTCTCTTTCTTTGCTGAGTCTTTGTGAGGTTTAAGTACCAAGGTGACTGTGGCTTCATAGAATGAATTTGGTAATGTTCCTTCTGTTTCTATTTTGTGGGATAGTTTGAAGAGAATTGGTGTTAGATCTTCTTTGAAAGTCTGGTAGAATTCTGCGCTGAAACCATCAGGTCCTGGGCTTTTTTTGGATGGGAGAATTTGATGACTGCTTCTATTTCTTTGGGGGATATACGACTATTTAGTTGATTTACCTGGTCCTGATGCAGCTTTGGTAAGTCAAATCGATCAAGAAAATTGTCCATTTCATTTAGATTTTCAAATTTTGTGGCATATAGACTTTTGAAGTAAGTCCTAATGATTGTTTGGATTTCCTCAGTGTCTGTAGTTATATCCCCCTTTTCATTTCTGATTTTGTTGATTTTGGTGGTGTCTTTCTGCCTTTAGTTAGATTGGTTAATTGTTCATCGCTCTTGTTGATTTTCTCAAAGAACCAGCTCTTGGTTTCATTGATTCTTTGAATTGTTTTATTTGTTTCCAATTGATTGCTTTCAGCCCTGAGTTTGATTATTTCCAGCTGTTTACTCCTTATTGGTGTGTCTGCTTCTTCTTTTTCTAGGGTTTTTAAGTGAGCCATTAAGTTGCTTGAATGAGCTCTCTCGAATTTCTTCTTGAAGGCACTTAGTGCTATGAACTTTCCTCTTAGCACAGTTTTCATTGTGTCCCACAAGTTTGGGTATGTTGTGTCTTCATTTTCATTGATTTCTAGAAAGACTTTAATTTCTTTCTTTATTTCTTCCCTGACCCAGCTGTCATTTAGTAACAAGTTGTTCAGTTTCCATGTGTGTGTAGGCTTTTCGCTATTTCTGTTATTGTTGAGGTCCAGCTTTATTCCATGGTGATCAGACAAGATATAAGGGATTATTTCAATCTTCTTGTATCTGTTGAGGCTTGCTTTGTGACCAACTATATGCTCTACTTTGGAGAAGGTTCCATGAGGTGCTGAGAAAAAGGTAAATTCTTTTGTGTTTGGGTGTAAAGTTCTGAAAATGTCTGTTAGGTCCATTTGATTCATGGCCTCTGTCAGAGGCATTGTTTCTTTGTTTAATTTCTGTTTGGTTGACCTGTCCTGTGTTGATAGTGGGTATGTTGAAGTCTCCCACTATTAATGTGTGGGTATCTATACGTGGTTTAAATTTAATCAATGTTTCTTTTACAAGTGTGGGTGCTCTTGTATTTGGGGCATAGATGTTCAGGATTGTGATTTCTTCCTGGTGGAATTTTCCTTTGATGAGTATGAAGTGTCATTCCCCATCTCTTTTTATTAATTTTGGATGAAAGTCTATTTGATAAGATACTAGAATGGCTACTCCTGCTTGTTTCTGGGGTCTGTTTGCTTGGAAAGTCGTCTTCCAACACTTAACCCTCAGGTAATGTCTATCTTTGTGCCTTAGGTGTGTTTCTTGTATGCAACAGATTGCTGGGTTTTGTTTACGTATCCATTCTGTTTATCTGTGTCTTTTTATTGGAGAGTTGAATCCATTGATGTTGAGAGAGATTAATGACCAGTGGCTGTTAGATCCCTTGATTTTGATGTTGGCTGTGGTCATCAGGTTGTGTGCTTGGTTGCTTTTTGTTTTACTGTAGTAAAGTTAATTATTTCCTGTGTTTTCTTGAAAGAAGCTAATTTTATGGGGTTGTATTTTCCCTTCCAGTGTCTTCTGTAATGCTAGATTTGTGTGTAGGTATTGTTGAAATTTGTTTTTGTCATTGAATATCTTGTTTTCTCTGTTTATGAGGACTGATAGCTTTGCAGGGTATAGTAGCCTGGGCTGACAGCTGTTTTCTCTTAGGGTCTGCATGATATCCATCCAGGCCCTTCTGGCTTTCATAGTCTCTGTTGAAAAGTCAGGTGTGATTGTAATGGGTTTGCCATTATATTTACTTGGCCTTTTTCCCTTGCAGCTTTTAGTATTTTTTCTTTGTTCTGTATACTTACTGTTTTGATTATTATGTGGCGGGAGGATTTTCTTTACAGGTCAAATTTGTTGGGTGTTCTGTAGGCCTCATGTACTCTTATTGGTTTCTCCTTCAAGTTAGGGAAAATTTCTTCAATGATTTTGTTGAAAATATTTTCTGGGCCTTGGAGAATGGAGTCTTCTTTTTCCTCTATACCTATTATTCTTAGGTTTTGTCTTTTCATATTGTCTTGGATTTCTTGGACGGTCTGTATCAGGAATTTTTTGGATTTAACATTTTCTTTGACAGATACATTGATTTCTTCCATTGTATCTTCTACACCTGTGATTCTTTCTTCCATCTCTTGTAGTCTGTTGGTTATGCTTACCTCTGTAATTCCCGTTTTCTTCCCTAGATTCTTTTTCTCCATTATTTCCTCCATTTGTGTTTTCTTTAATTTTTCCAATTCTATCTTCAGGTCTTGAGTTGTTTTGTTTACTTCCTTCACCTGCCTGATTGTACTTTCCTGTTTATCTATTTGTTCTTTCAACTCAGTTTCTTTTATTTCATTTAGTGCTTTAAGCATTTCCTCTCTAAAGGCCATAAACTGTTTGGCTGCAGCTTCCTCTATTTCTTTTTGGATGGCAATATTCTGTTTGAGTTTATCTTCCTCTATGTCTTTACGAATCTTATTTGTTTCCTCTGTTATCATGTTTATGAGTATAGTTGTTAGGTCATCTTGGATTTCAGTTATGCTGGGGTGTCCAGGGCTACTTGCCTCTGGGTAACTGGGTTCTGGAGATGCCATATTGCTCTGTCTTTTGTTGCTTGAGCCTCTACGCTGGCCTCTACCCATTGTGCTATCTTAGGTGTTTGGGGTTATTTTCTGGTGGTTCCTGGGGATCCTGTGGTGAAGAGAATCCCCTTTGCTGAAAGCTGGTTTTTCCTGAAGGATGTCTTCTCAGCTTTTTGGGTATAGTCCCTGGATGGCTGGCATTTTTTCAGGAGTTGCTGCTGTTCACCTCAGGGATAGAGATCTGAGTGGTAACTGTGGTCTTTGTTTGTCGAGAGGGTTCTCCTCTCACCCAGGGAAGTCCTGAGGACAGCTGCCCTGTTTCTGGGTTTCTTGCTGCAAATTTAATGATCAGATGCTGTGACACAGTTGGACATCTGGTGTGCACAACTGTTTGTGCCTGTGTCTGGAGCAGAGCTGAGTGATGGCGACTCGGCCCCGCCGGTCTGCTAGACTTTCCAAGGAAGGATTGGGTGATTTAAGTCAGTACAGTTTCCTTCCTTCCCTGTGGATTCTCTAGAGACAGGGAATCCCAGTCTCTTTTTTTGCCCTGGTGTGCACTGCTCCATCTCTGCCAGCTAGCTGGCTGCAGAAACTGCCTGTGTCTGGAGCACAGCTAAGTGATGGCGGCTCAGTCTCCGCCAGCTCTCTGGTGCGCAGAAACTGCTTGTGTCTGCCTTTTCCGCCTTTGGGAGCCTGGGCGTCTGCCTAAACTGGGTAATTTTCCAGAGACCTTTTTGGGGTGGGGTTGTCGGCTGAGTGCTCTGAGATCAGACCAGCCTTTTCCGTCCCTGTGTGAAACTCATTCACTGGTGCCCTGGTGTCCACAGTTCTATCTCAGGTGACGAATCAGGCGCACAGGCAGGCAGGCTCTGGGTCCCCGAGCCTGGGTCCCCGTCTCTGGCTCCAGGCTGGCTCCTGGGGCGCCTGTGGAACCCGAGTCTTTTCCAGTGTATGTCTGAGTGACCTAAGGTCAGTCCCAATTGTTTCCTATATCGTGGGGTTATCTCTCGACTGAAAATTCCAGTCTCTGATAGTGTGATGCACACGGTTCAATCTGGGACCATGACCAGAGACACTGGCTGTGGCTCTGGGCTGGGGCTGGGGCTGGCGGCCAGCAGCCAAGCATCTGGCGGAACCAGGATCTCTTCAGCGGTTTAGCCGGGTGAGTTAAAAGCTGATTGAATCCCCCACCATAGAGTATCCTCTCACCTGGGAAACACAATGACTGTGTTTTATGGCTGCAAGTTCTGATTGCTGGTCACTGTGATGATCCTGCTGCTGCTGCTCAGAATGAGAGTCCTCCAGGTGCTGCCATCTTGCCCCTCCTCCAATACATCTAGTCTTATATCATTGTTCTATAGTCCTAGTTTCCTCTTTCTACCATGTTTGCCATTGTAACTGAGAACTGGCTTCTAATATTGCTGTTGCCAAATCTTTCCAGACAAAGGATAATTCTGTTCTAAGTTGCCAATAACTTTAATATTTACTTCACATAGGGTGAATGCATACCAAATAAAATGATTACTTCTTTAAATCTCAAATTCAATATGCCTTTAAGATTCCATTTAACTTCCTCAGAACATTGGGGATGTCTATCATCTTTTGTATAGTTACTGTATAATCTAAGGTTGGTTTTCTAATAAACTTAAGCTACCCCTCTTCAGTTTCATCATGCAGTGGCACAGTAAGTTCTTATCTAAATGTCTCTGTCTTTGTCTGAGTGTTGTTCTCATTTTTATTTATAAGTATCTCTAATTTTTCTTCTAAAGCTTGTATCATATCAGTCCACTTTTGATATTTTTATTTTCCCTATATCTCTAGTTTTCTTTTTTTTCCTTTGAGAGGGTACAAAAATCTACTATGGCTATTAAGGATAAAATATTAATTGCTAGGCTGGTGTAATTATAATCTGAATTATGTCAATCTCAGTTAAGTCATTTATCTTTTCATTTACTGCTGTTGTTTTAAAGCCATTTAAAGCAGGATTATGCAGGGTCCTAGCACCTTGTATTATGGTATTTCCCATCTTAACTCTTTCTTGGAGAACTTCCAGGTGACTTAACAAATCTTATAGCTTCTCAGTTTGTCTGCACTGGCATAATTTCCCTGTCCATGTGGTTGTGCCATGTGTTAAAGCACTATATATAAACAAATTTCAATCACTCAATTTCACCAATAAAGATGCAGGAGCAAGATGCTTGGGTAAAAAAAAATTTAAAAAGGCTGCTGTATGAGAGAGGCAGAGCAGAGAAAGTATCCAGCTAACCTTCCTCCTCAACCTATGTGACAAAGGGAAACTCTCTTTCCCAACACCATCTCAAAAACCCCTCAAAACTCAGTGTCTTACCCTTCTACTTCCCATGTGTTTCTTTATCCATCCTTCTGCTTTTTCTTACTATTTTTTTCTACATTCACTCCCTATCAACTGGTTGCTTGCTCCACCTCTTGAACTTTTGTTGACTTTATTTAATCCTGTTCAAGTAAGTTCTTGGATTAAAGGTGTGTGCTAAGGCTGAGCCCCACCACAAGTAGAAACAGGATATTTTGATAAACAACACAATCTCGGGGTTCACAGTGTGATCAAATATCCTTGAGCACTAACGCCTTTTGTCTTCTTCTTTGAGAGGGCAGTGATGAGGAGGGCCTCTGTTAGGTGGGGCCTCCTAGAGTGCAGAATGACTAGGTCACAGCTGCTCATAATGCAACAACTACAGAGGATGGCTTGCTGTGTCTCCCACAGCACTGGCTCTGGGTTCTCTCAGGAACCTGGAGGAACTGCTTCTTCCCACAGGGAACGGGATTCACCAAGTGGCCAGACTGATTGTCCAGCAGTGTCTGCAGCTTCAGTGTCTCCAAGTTCTTGCTTTTCACCACACCTTGGATGACAACAGTATGATGGAAATTGGTGAGCTTCCCTCAGAGAAAAGTTTTCCCCCATGTGTAAGCAGTGGTGTCCCTGGTGCTACCTGCTGCAAATGTCTAGACCTGAGAAAGGCTTCGAAAGCATTCTTCATTTTGCACTATCATGCTGCTGCTTCTTAGGCCCTTTGGAAAATTTAGATTTATCTTGGTCTAAGTGGAAAGTCAATGTTCTCCTTTTTTTTGTCTTTAGAGGTGGTCAAGATAGGAGGGTAAGGGAGGGGAGGTAGAGAAGTGTTCAGGCTGTGGTTTGTTTTCCCAGTGCTGGGGATTGAACTCAATACTTCACATACACCAGAGTAGTGTTCCGCTACTAAACCACACCACGGTAAAATCTATGTCTCCACACTTGTTGCTTCAGATATCTGGCCATATCCCCTTTTAGTCAACTGGATACTGGCAATATGTAAACAAGTTGTAGCAACTTGAAATATAGAGCTGCATCCATTTTCCTGTCCATGTTACTGAAACATTTGCCATCTAAGTCAGTGTGGCAATGAACCAGGTTAGGGCACAGAGCTTCCCCAGTGCCCAAAAACCCAAGTTGTATCCATTCTCCAACAGCGCCCTCCACTTCCATACACAAATGACCACTGCACTGCTCTCTCTCACTGTAGCTTTATTTGCAGCTAGACTTTTCATATAAGGGAATTCTATAAGATAGGCAATGTTTTGTCTTTTTTCACCAAAAATTGTGTTTGTATCTTATTTCAGAATAATACATATGACCATAGTGCATTGATTTCACTGCTATGCATCTGTTCATTATTTGACCACATGTGTCCTCTGTGTGTCTATTCAATGGGCACTTGACTTGTTTCTAGTAGCTGATTACTGTGAAGTGCTTCTAAGAGCATTCTTATAAAATATACGTGTTGGGTATTTCTGGGGATGGAATTTCTGAGATACCTCACATATATTGATTAGACCATGTTTTTTGCTTAGATGTGGTACATGTTTGTAAGCCTACACTTGAGGAGGTTCAAGGGTTCCTTGTCTAAATAGCAAGTTCAAGGCCAGGTTGGGTCACAGGAGACTGATCACAAACAAAGAAACAGGAGCAAAAGTCTCCATGGTGTTGTGGTAGCTTTTACCTTCAACAGAGGTTGGTTGACATTCTGTCCCCAGTAAATATTGTCAAACCCTTGTAGTTTGGCTACTCTGATGATTCTCATGGGTAATAAAATCCAAAGCTTTACTTTTTGTCCCGGCCAGCAGAGCTTGTTATTTGGGGGATAGAAGAATATCTGATCCTGTGAAAAGATGGTTGAGAGAAAAGAAGGAGTCCAAGCAAACAGGTGCTTGTCAAGGACTAACTTTACTGAGCAAAATCAGCTTTTATACAGGGTTCAAGATGAGGAAGTAGGATGGGTGAAAAGTTACAGATTCTTCTCAGCCAGGGGCCTGAGACATCTTGTGATAAGTCACGGTTCTGTGAGCACATCTCTGCTGCTGCCAAGCAGTATGTTTACCGCAAGTAAGGGAACTGGCAAGTTGAGGCAAGTCGGTGAGCTTCCACAGGTGGTCCCTGACAACTGTTGTTATAAACAATTTTTTACCAATAAATTTTACCAATAAAGACTCAGGAGCCAGATGCCAGGATAAAAACCTACTAGCTCAGAGAGGCAGAGAAAGGACCCAGCTGACATTCCTTCTCAGCTCAGGTCTGGATGGAAAAACCCAAAAGGTTTACTAGCTCAAGTGGCAGCTCAGGAAGCAAAGGCCAAAAATCCCAAGGCTGAGGGCTTGCTAGTTCAAAGCCCCAAAGCCATGGAGCTGAGGAGCTGAAGCCTAAGATAAAGCTAGAGCTTGATGTAATAGCTCCTTTCTATGTCTCCACACTGTTTTAAATACCCCTCAATGCAAAGTCCCTCCTATTCTTTAATCACTATAAGCTTGTTTATTGCTCTGCCTCTTGATATAAGGTTAACTTTATTAAATTTGGTGTACAGAAAGGTCTTGAATTAAGGGTGTGTGTTAGGGCTGGGTGAACCACACCATAATCACCTGTTCACAATAAAAAATTCTTGGACTAAAGGTGTGTGATAGGGCTTGTTATGCCCAATGGTAACTTTTGGGGGGTGGGGGTCAGGCCAGGTACTCTCAGCTCAACCAAACGAGATAAGAAACAGGGTTTTACAGTTCACAATTATGGGGTTCATAATGAAATCACATATCCTGCACCAATTTATTTGAGGAGTTGAGGAACATCTTTCAGATTGACCAGCATCTGAAAGAAAAGCATGAGAGGAAAAAGAAATGGATTACCTTTCTGAGACGCACCTCAGAAGCCAGATAGATCGTACTTGGCTCATGGATACTGCACTAGGGCTCAAAAATTCTAAGAAGAAAAACACATTATCTTAAGGTGAACCCATCTTCCTAAAGGTGGTCTCCTATTGAGGTCCCTGACCTGCCCCACATAATTAACCCTTAAAAGAGGAGCTAAGGGCATGATTCCATGTGAGATAGATTCCATTATTTACACCATAATTACTTCCAGAGGGTGTGTTTAAATCTCCAGATGTGAAACTGGAGATGTACTCAGCAGTACTCATTTAGATTATGTGAAGCCCTGAGATCATGCCCAAACACCACAAAAATCAATCAGTCATTCCATCAATCAGTCAGTCATTCAATCTATTGATCCCCGCCACCTGTCTGCCTTCCTTATGGCTCTAGTTTTCTTTTATATCTTCAAGCTAAGTGCAAAGCACATGTAGAGTTGTAAGATCTTTCTGATAGATCAGTGTTTTTGTTTGTTTGTTTCTTTTTTACCAGTATTGGCACTTCCTCCTGGTTTCTGTTTCCCCTTTGCAGTTTGGCAAGGTCATTCCCTATCGGCCAGGCAGCTGTTTGGTGCTTTCAAAGAATGACCTCTAAAACATCATGTTGACCATTTCCTACTTTCATTGTCAGGGTTGGGAGTAGTACCAGTAACTTGTCACCATTATTGACAGCCTCAGGAGTCTCATTTCATAAATGTTTTGTTTTCTAGCCAAGGTAGCAACCAGTGGAGGCTTTCAGAAACTTGAGAACTTAAATCTTTCAGTAAATCATAATATTACAGAGGAAGGATACAGACATTTCTTTCAAGCCCTCAACAACTTGCCAAACCTGCAAGAGCTGAACATCAGCAGGCATCTCTCAGAATACATCCAAGTTCAGGCCACCACTGTCAAGGCTCTGAGCCAGTGTGTGATGAGACTGCCCAGCCTCATCAGGCTCGGGATGCTCAGCTGGCTCCTGGATGAAGAGGACATGAAAGTGATGAATGCTATGAAGGAAAGACATCCTCAGTGCAAACTCTTGACTATCTTCTGGAAATGGGTACTGCCATTCTCTCCTGTCATTCAGAAGTGAAGGATGCAGCTGAAGGCTACTGACAGTTTTAAATATCTGATTTCCTAAAACATTTTACTGTAGCTAAGCAAGGTGGTACTCCTCTGTACTTTCAGCATTTAGGAGACTGAAGTGGGAGAATCAAGAAGTTCAGACCAGCCTGTGTTACATAGCAAGATCTTGTCTTAACTGATCAGCCTGCTCTTTGATCACCTTCCCCTGAGGGGGG
Organism: Meriones unguiculatus; assembly: GCF_030254825.1. NCBI lineage: Eukaryota > Metazoa > Chordata > Mammalia > Rodentia > Muridae > Meriones > Meriones unguiculatus. The sequence continues at coordinate 28,281,817 of NC_083354.1, read as the reverse complement.
AGCAGCCTTACCAGGCCACACAAGATGACAATGCAGCCACTCCTGATGAGACCTAATAGACTAGGATCAGAAGAGAGGAGAGGGGGACCTCCCCTATCAGTGGACTTGGGGAGAGGCATGTGTGAAGAAGGGGGAGGTGGGATTAGAGGGGAGGAGGGAGGGGATTTATGGGGGATACAAAGTGAATAAAGTGTAATTAATAAAAGTTAAAAAAAATAAAGGCATAACTAGCCATCATATGAAATAATATTTATTAAAGGTGTAGGCTGCTGATACTTTTCTAGAAGCCTGCCTGTTCCTCACTAAACTTAGCAGCAATGATGAACAGTGCCTTGGCAGTCCTTGTATGGTCCTCCTGTCTAAAGATTAGAGACCACTCCATTGCAAGGTCAACAGGAATAGGCTGGGGAAAAGAACATCAGTGTATAAAAGCCAGAACATGGAAGGAGTATTTGATGGAGGTAAGAAACAGACGGTTTAGTATTGCATCAGTCTCATACATGATGAAGCACGAGTCAACTTCACCACAGGATGCAGCTGGCTTTCCAGGAGTTGCTTACTCTTTGCAGGGCTTTTGTATGTTCACCAGCCTTGGTGTGGCCATGCTTGCTGTCATCTCTCATTCATTGCCAATGTGAGGGGGGAAATGGGCTTAGAGAAAACTGCTTTTGTTCCAGAGGCTTTTGAAAAGTTTTCATGTGCTGTAATGGTCTTAAGATTTCCTTTGTTTTTCCATTTTGTTGTTTAGAGACAGGTTTTCACTAGGTAGCCTTTGATAGCCTGGAACTGAATATGTCGACCGGGCCTACTTGGAACTCACAGAAATCTGTCTGCCTCTGCCTCCTAGGACTAGGATTGTTAAAATCATATTTGCGGAAACATTAAGGACTCAGGGATATATTAACTTGGTTTGACAGTCATTTAGTATTCCATATGTATATAAAAATCTTACCTTGATACTTGTGTTGGCTTAACATAAATATATACTTTTAATTGGTCAATTTATACCTCAATAAATTTTGAAGAAATATATTTCCAAACAGCTCTAAAATTTTTTTAAATCTTTGATTATATCTGTAAAGTTGAGTCAGAAAGTATTCTTACTTTCCATTCTACCCCTTTCTGTATTATTCTTTATCTTACAGTTCTCTGTGTTTTTTATTGTTTTTTTTTATTTTTTTTTTATGTGTAAAATAAAGATTCAGGACTTTGAGAGATGTTAAGAACACTTGTTAAAGCCGCCATTGTTGCTGCCATCTCATTGGCGGCTGTTGGAGCTACCACCGCAGCATTAGCCATGAGTCATACTATGCAGACTGCTCAGACCCTAAATAATCTTTTAGCCAATGTAGCTCATGCATTAGATGTACAAAAAGGAATTAATGCTCAACTAAAAGGAGGCTTGATGGTGTTCAATCAGAAGATTGACCTCGTGCAGGAGCAAATTGATACCCTATGGCAAATCTGGCAAATTGCTCAACTTGGCTGTCAATGGAAGTATGCTGGACTTTGTGTCACTAGCATACAATATGAGAATTTTTCCTGTGCTGCAAATATGTCTAAACAATTGTCTAGCTATATTTTAGGTAATTGGACTGGAGAATTCGATACTACGATGGAGCAGCTGAGAGTGGCCATCATCACAGTAAATTCTACCAGAGTGGACGCAGGACTAGCCACAGGATTATCATCATGGATTGCTGCAGCCATGAATCATCTGAAGGAATGGGCGGGCATGGGAGCATTAGCAGGCCTTCTGGTGTTGGTCTCCTTGGTTTGCCTGTGGTGTATATGCAAGATTAGAGTCTCACATCTATGCATCCATGATCATTCAGGCCTTTACAGCCATTGAAGCAGGACAGTCTCCCCAAGCATGGTTGGCTACCATAAAAAGCTAAAATGTTATGCTCAGGATGCGAGGCTAAGCACTGCACTCAGGGTCAGCTGCTTCTGACTCAGAGAAGAGTATGTCTGATTGCATGTGGGTTGATGCCCCAGGTCCCACCTCTGAGAAAAAGGTATCAGACAGGTCTGATGCTCTTTGGGTGGATGACACCTAAATGAACATTGGTACAAAGTCCCAATTTATTTCTAATATCAGAGATCAGACCTCTACTCTTGCCTGATGCATCTAAAACAGAAAGGGAGAACTGTAGAGAGCTGCGGAATGCTATGCCTTAAAGATGGAGCTGGTTTCCGCCTTCTACCTTCCCGAAGGTGAGTGATCTCTGTCACAAACAACTCCATATTTGGCTAAGGCTGAGGATATGGCTTGCTTCCCTGTATGTGGACCTATCTGCATTGCCCACAAGGGTTGGCTATGGTTGGGTACCCAGAGGCTATTTTAAGCTGTGGGCTGTCTTTCCCCAGGGTCAGAAGATTATTCAAGGTTCCTGAATAAACTGCATTGAGAAGAACAAAAAAAAAAAAAGATCAGAAAGAAGGAGAGGAGGACCTCCCCTATCAGTGGACTAGAGGCATACATGCAGAAAGGGGGGGAGGGTGGGACTGGGAGGGGAGGAGGGAGGGGCTTATGGGGGGATACAAAAGGAATAAAGTGTAATTAATAAAAGTTAAATAAAAAATTTAAAAAAATACAAAAAAAAGAACACTTGTTAAGAGATTGTTAAGAATACTTGTTACTTTTAAGGAGAACCCATGTTTGGTTCCAAGACAGTCTCTCTCTCTGTTTCTCTTTCTGTTCTCCCTCTCTGTTTCTTTTGAGACAGGGTTTCTCTGTGTAGTCATGGCTGTTATTAGACTCACTCTGTAGACCAAGTTTGAGAGACCTGTCTCTCAAAGTCAGAGACAGCCTCTCTCTATAGGATCAGACATTATCTTGTTTATTATCTGATTTGACATGTTAATACTTTATTGTCAGAAATGTTTAAATATTATATCAGAATCCAGTGAGTAGACAGAAATGACAGGTCACTCTGTTCCAGGTAGCAAGGTGTAGTTATGCTTGACAACAAGGTGGACGGGCAGTGCTTTCACTAAAGGAATCAATAAATCTATAATTACTAATTGGCCTTTTGTACCTTATTCCACTTCATTACTGGTAACTCTAGTGGGGCCCATCACTGGCCTCAGGAAGCACCTGCTCCACCTTCCCTGAGGCATCACTCCTGTTTCCTCCTCAGAGAGCTGCAGCTCAGCCCCCTGCTGTTTCTCCTCTCTGACCACATGTGTGGTGGGGGAAGTAGGAGTCTGAGTTCTCCTGACTTCGTCTCTGTTAAGTGCACTTCCTGGACCACTTCATCCAGCTCAATGGCTTTGAGTTCCAGGTCTACACCATCTCCTCCATCTCCAGCTCTAGCCTGAGACTATAGATACATCTTCAATAGGCATTGAAATATCACATTTCCAAAGCTAACTCTCCTTCACCAAAGTACTCTTTTTTAATTAAATTTCATATTTTATCTTAATTACAGTTTATTCACTTTGTATCCCAGCCGTAGTCCCCTCCCTCCTCTCCTCCCAATCCTGCCCTTCCTCCCTCATCTCCTCCTATGCCCTCTCCAAGTCCATGGATAAGGGAGATCCTCCTCCCCTTCCATTTGACCCTAGCTTTTCTGGTCTCATCAGAACTGGGTGCATTGTCCTCCTCTGTGGCCTGGCAACGCTGCTCCCCCTTCTGGGGGAGGTGGTCAAAGAGCCAGCTACTGAGTTCATGTCAGAGACTGTCCCCTTATTAGCTGCCATGGGCTACATCTGTGCAGGGGTTCTAGGTTATCTCCATGAATGGTCCTTGGTTGGAGTATCAGTCTCAGAAAAGACGCCTAAGCCCAGATATTTTGGTTCTGTTGCTATCCTTGTGGAGATCCTATCCTCTGCAGGTCTTACTATCTCCCTCTTCTTTCCCAAGATTCCTTGCACTCTGCCCAAAGTTTGTTTATGGGTCTCAGGACCTGCCCCAAAGTACTCTTTCTGCAGGCTTTCATTTCCCCAAACTCCCACTTCACTGTCTGAAACCTCTGCTGCTAACGTTGCAGTTCACCACAACATGTACTACAGAGAGAAGCTTACTAAGCCAAGGTTCAAAGCAGCATCATTCTTTGCATAGGAACATAAATATTTAGAAGGAATTTTTACAGGATGTCCATTAAGCCAGATAGCATTAGTAGACCCTGCCCTGTTAAGACCTTTATAGACTTTCTGGCCCATGGGCTTTTGACCAGGGTTAGTTTGGGTTTTTGTTTTCTTTAGGTTTAATTTCTTTAGTTTAGTTTCTTTAGTTTAGGTTTTGTTTTCTTTCATTTTGTCTCACTGAATTCCCCTTTCTGTTCTGACCTTGCTATGTAGACCAGTCTGGCCTTTGACCCAGAGATCCACCTGTCTTTGAGACCCAAGTGCTGAGATTTACAGACCTGCACCACCACACCCAGCTTGACCACGATTAGAGCATCTGTGAAGCAGCCTCAAGTCCAACTCAAAAGCAGTCGGTTTCCCCAAAGATTCAGGCCACTCTTCAATGTTGGCCACATCTTGCCTGGCATGATGGTGATGTTGTGAATGCAGGTGGCCTTCCTCCCCCAGCATACTGCAAAGCCTCTTCCAGTACTGTGACAGGGAGACAGCAGGGAGGAAATTCTGAGTCAGTTCCAGCTTTATTCCTCTCTGTCCTAAAAGCAACATGCTCTGTGTATTCAGAAATAGGTCAGTAGTTCTGTCCAACTTAATTTTGTGAGACAGGTCTCTCACTAAACCGGGAGCTGGCCAATTAGATTTACTGGCTTGCTAGTGAGCCCCTAAGGTCTTCTTGTCTCTCCTTATCTGGCACTAAGATTACACTGTCCCTATTCCCTTGCTGTTACACAGGTGCTGGAGATCTGAGCCCAGTCTCCATGTTTGCCCAGCAAGCATTAAATTTTTATTTAACTGTGTGATATCTATGTTTTTATTCATAATGTGAATTTCATGTAGTTGGCACCCTCAGATTTTGTGGGTATGTTTCTGACAGTTTGACAAGAGTTAAAAATTATTGTTAACTAAATTCTTAATTGTACACTTTGTTGAGTATTTTTTTACTGTCCTTTGTTGTTCTTTTTTCATGACTCTATAGAGTTTTCTTATTTTATAATCTGTGAATTTTTATTTTATATTTTTACCTTGTTAACTTAGTTAATGTGTGTTTGTGTGTGCATTGTGTGTTCTACATAGGGCCAAAGGGAGACAGGGAGTCTCCTCTCCTTTATGTCACCCTCTTGTTCCCTTGAAGCAGGGTCTCTCTCTGAACCTAGAGCAAAGGTAGCATCCAACAAGCCCTAGTTATCCTCTTGCCTCTGCACCCACAGTTCTGTGTCACTATTTTCTATTCTTTAAGATTATTTTAGCTGGTTTCACTGACAGGCACTTGAAAGAATCAGACTAAGTTTGTAACCTATGTTTCTTTCAATTGCCTTATAACTTATATTTTCAAGTTTTAGGCCCATGTTAATTAAAGCCTCTTAGTGCTTCTCCAGAGAGCCGAGGAATGAAAAGGTTCCTGACATCAGCCATCTGTTAGGGCAAAGATAATGAAGAGAACAAGCAGAGATCCCTACTAAATGGAGAATAAATCACCAGCTGCGCCTGTGAGATGACGTTTGTTTGGAAACTGAGATGAGTTAATCACTTTCCCACTTTAACTGTAGCTTTATCTCATATGGCAGGAAATTCCAAACGGACTTGAAGAGGAGATATTTACAACAGGGCTGACCGGACATAAGGGTGACCAGAACTAACCGATTATTTTAAAAGTTAAACACCTCATCCAATCCCGAATCGCCAAGATAGCAACCCCAGGAGATTCCTGCCTTTTGTCTTTTAAAAACCTAAGGTCTTTGTCTCCCAGTGCCACTCCTTGCTGACCAGCAGCGTTGACCCCATTGCCCAATGGTAAGAATGAACCTCTTGTGATTTTGCATGGATGGATGATTAGTGTCCTGAGTTCTCTTCATACCTTTTTATATTTAGGCTCTTGCTGGGCCTAGCACACTAACTCTGTTCTCACTCCAACACATTCCCCGAATATTCTCACCATTACTTTACAAACCGCATGCATTGGTTATTGGAACCCACAGACTGAAGGTTATACAGGATGCAAACTGACAGAGTCACGAGAATGTTCACTTTCTCCCTCATTCTTGGTCCTGAATCTTCATGTTCTCCATAAAGCTAATGCAGGCATTTAACTGCATGGAACCATTTCACGACTTTATCTTCTCTGCATAGTTGCATATTTCTTCAAAACCTGAAGTCCTCTGCAGAAGTGATTCCAGCCCTTGAGAGCCACCATGCACTTCTGGAAGCCATGGTAATGAGCCTGCTCCTTCTCTGACTCAGCAACACATGGTTGTGGGGTTGAGCCGCAATTGTGAACTGTAAATGTATCATAAATAGATAGAGTCCACGAGAATCTAAGAAGCAGCTGCCACACAATACCTATAAATGGGGCTTCACAGTGAACAGTGAGCCCTTCTCCCAGAAGAAGTAGACCCTTGAGACTCTTTTAGACTTCAACTTGATTAAAATGCAGACTAAACACATTCCATCTGCCCTTTTCCTGCAGGGCAGTAGGCTTGACTTTCTGCTAGAACTTTTGAACATTAAAGTCATGTGTCCTTTTCCTTGGTTCGACTTTTGCTTGAGACAGATTTTCAGATTTTCACCTTAGGCTGATCTTGAATTTACTGTGTAGTCAAACCTGACCTGGAACTTGTGATCTCTGCCTTGGCCTTAAAAATGCTATGGTTCCAACTGTCTGCACCCATGTCCAGCTGATTTGAATTTTGATGTTGTTTCTTGTATTGAAACCAAGACCCCTTTTGTGCTACACAAGCACTCTGAAGTGATATACATTTCTGGCCTATGATTGTGCTTTGTGAACAAAACCAAATGCCAAGTAGTAAATCAGGAAATCTATTTTTGCAATAGAAGACACAACTGTCAATCCAATGGGCATACCAACTGCTGCATGCCCCACTTGTTTGGTAGGTGTGCTATTATTGCCTTCCCACAAAGCAAAAGCAAATCTGGGAATCATGGCTCATGTTTACAATAAAGCATTCTGGAAGCTGAGGCAAGAAGATGGCTATGAGTACAAGATCAGCCTGGATTATACTATTAAACCCCATCTCTAAAAACAAAACAAAACAAACAAACAAACAAAAAACCGACAGCAAACAAACCAGAAAAAAATGAAGAAAAAAAGGTGAAAACTGAAAATATAATCAACTCTGGGTTGATGTGATATGTGTAAAATATTTGCGAATTTCAAAATAATATTGCAAGGTCTGGAAATGTTGTTCTGTTGGTAGAATACATGCCACAAACAGAGTGAAGTCTAGAAGACATTGGGTTCTCAATGATAACATAATGTCTCACTATCATGCAAATTTTAATTTAATAAAGGATTTCTCTTTCAAAGGAAATCACAAGTGAAAGCAATCAGGAGGACCCAGTTCATCCCAGGGAGGCTGGTAGGAACATGAAAGCACATGGGATTCTGTGTATTTGCACATTGGACAGGAAAGTGTGTTTATAATTGTCCAAGGAGCTCCTAGAGGAGAGCACTGAGGTGAAGGGAGCTGTGGGTGAGAGAGTGCTCCCGTGGCATCTTGAGAGTGAATGCAGGACTACAGACAGCGGTCCTCATGCCAGATCCAAAGCAGCCAGTGTTAAAGGCATCGTGCAGCAGGCTGGTCACTTGAGATCCTAAAGGGAAGTTAGGGTGCCAGGATATCCAAGTCCCTGTCAAATGAGAGGCCTTAGACAGTTTACCCCACATTCTGATGCTATAGAAAGATGAGAGGGTCTTAGGGTATGGAGGGGGTCATGGGAAGGAGAGGAGAGTCCTAATCCACCCTTAGCAGACAAGCAAAGCAATCAGAGAGATGTGAAGGTACATCTTCCTCTGCCTCTCTTCTCTCCACAGTCTTGCCTTTGAGGGAAGCCCAGTGGTTTCAGGAGGCAAAGAGTCTGAGTGAGCAGCTGTGAGGCACCTACACCAAAGCCACTTTCCACCACATAAATTTGCCAGAGTTGTGCTCCAGCCAAGGCACTGACCACTTGCTTGGCTATGGATGTGTCCATCGTTTCAAAGCACATCAGCAGGCCAATGCAAGGGGCCCTGACAATCCCCGAGGTCTTCGCCAATCTCAGCTCAGTCATGTGTGTGGAGGGGAAAGCTGGCAGTGGGAACACAACCTTCCTGAAGAAAATAGCTTTTCTCTGGTCATCAGGGTGCTTTCACCTGTTGAACAGGTTCCAGCTGTTCTTCTACCTCTCCCTTAGTTCCACCAGACCAGACCAGGGTCTGTCCAGCATCATCTGTGCCCAACTCCTAGATGCAGGAGGCTCTGTTAGTGAAGCGTGCCTGAGCAGGATCATCCAGCAGTTAAAACACCAGGTGCTGTTCTGGTTGGATGACTATAATGGGTGGACTCACTCCCCCAAGACCTAGAGACAATGATTACAAAAAACTACTTGTCACAAACCTGCTTATTGATAGCTGTACATACAAACAGGGCCAGGTCCATCTGTCCATACCTGGATACAATTCTAGAGATCAAAGAGTTTCCTTTTTATACTTCATTCTCTGTATTGTGGAAGTTCTTCTCACAGAGTATAACACTTCTGCAAGAGTTTATGATTTACTTTGGACAGAATGTGGATTTACAGGGAATTCCAAAACTCCTCTCTTCATGGCTGCAGTCTGTACTGACTGGTTTCAAAATCCTTCTGACCAGCCCTTTCATGATGTGGCAGTTTTCAAGTCCTATATGAAGTACCTGTCCTTAAAGTACAAAGCTGCAGCTGAGGCCCTCAAGGCCACTGTGTGCTCATGTGGTCACCTGGCCTTGAGGGGGTGTTTTTCTTCATGCTTTGAGTTCAACAATGATGACCTCACAGAGGCTGGAGTGGATGAAAATGAAGACCTGACCACCTGCTTGATGAGCAAATTCACCGCCCAGAGGCTGAGACCAGTCTACCGGGATTTAAGTCCTCTCTTCCAAGAATTTCTTGCTGCCATGAGGCTGACTGAACTCTGGGTTCAGACAGGCAGGAAGACCATACCTGGGAATTTATTATTTGAGACAAATTAACTCACCCTTGAAGGCTCTGACCACCTACAACAACTTTTTGAAGTATGTCTCAAGCCACCATTCATCAAGGGCAGGGCCAGAAGTTGTGTCTCATTTGCTTCAGTTGGTGGATGAGAAAGAGTTGCTGGAGAAGATGTCTGACTATGAGAATTACAAGAAGCTCTACCTGGAAATTTTCAAGTGGGTGGAGTTTGTTAGGGCGCTGTGCCAGGAATCTCCAGAAGCTTTCTGTTCATTCCTTTCAGAACATTTGTTAGATATTGCTTTAAACATTGCTTATGAAAGCAACACAGTTTCTGCATGTTCTCCATTGATTTTGCAATTCCCTCGAGGGAGAACATTGGCTTTGAGAGTATTGAATTTCCTGTACTTTTGGGACCACCCAGAAAGCCTGTTACTGTTGAAGAGTTTACAGGTTTCCATAAAAGGAAATAAAATGTCTTCTTGAATGAATAATCTATATTCATTCAAGACATATTTTGAAAACTTACAGCCACCAGCTATAGATAACGACTACACATGTGCTTTTGAACATATTAAAGATTGGAAGAAAACATTTACTGAAAATGAGGAAATCATCAATAAATATGTAAATATCCGACCCAGGGCCCCCCCAGACATCAGTGAAGGGTACTGGAAACTGTCACACAAGCCACACAAGATCCCTAGGTTGGAAGTTGCAGTGGCCAACATGGGCCAGCAGACCAAGCACTGCTCGGAGTCCTAATGGAAGTCTTCTCAGCTTCAAAGAATATTGAGCTCTGCTTGTCCGACAGCAGTGGCTTTCTTGAAAGCATCCGCCAAGCTCTAGAGCTGAATAAGACCTCTGTCACCAAGTGCTTTGTGTGCAGGCTGGAGCTCAGCACAGCAGAACAGGAGCTGCTTCTCACCCTTCCTGCCTTGCAGTCTCTTGAGGTCTAGGGGATGAACCAGCTACCAGGTATCCCTGAGTGTGCTTTCACAAGCATTCTGGCTGACTCTGTTGTTTCTCATTCTTAGTGTTAGATGAGTAAAACTTCTCAGGCACAAGCCATGAATTTGCCTCGATAGGAGAGATCTGAATACTCTCACTGTTTGGGGCAGTGTATATGGCCCTGAATCCTAGAATGGGTTTCAAGTAACTCAGAGAACACTAGGAAAATATTGCCACCATCCTTCCCATTTATTCCTGAATTATAGGTGAGCGTCACCTGATTTCCTTCAATATATTTTGACATGTTGATATCACTGTAAATATTTAACTTTTTTATTTTATAATGAATAGTAAAGCTTCCTTTTCATCAGCCTGTTGCATGGTTGGACATGCTTTGAGATGATGTCTTCTGTAGTCTAGACTGGCCTTATCCTGGTTATCTACCTGATCCTTCTGCCTCCATTTCCCCAGCACTAGATTACAGGATTGCAGGGTATGGCACCACATCCTGGCTCTGAAACAGCATCAAAATTTAATAAGTACCAACTCACTCATTACAAAAACGTTGATTGACTTTTAAGTAAACCAGCTGGAGATGAAGCTCAGGTGTTGATTACTTGCCTGGCACAAATAGCTGGGTTTGGCCATAGAATTTTGCAATCTGGGCAAGGTGGTGCATGCCTGTGAGACCAGCATGTAGAAGGTAGAGGCAGGAGGATCAAATGTTTAGTGGCTGCTTTGGCCAGGGAGAGAAATACCACAGGCTTGCTCAAAAAAGAGAAATATTTTATTTTAAACTATTATTTCCACTTTATTTTTAAATATTTTATAAATTACAGTTTATTCACTGTATCCCCACTGTAGCCCCTTTCCTCATCCTCTCCCACTCCCACCCTCCGTCCACCATCTCCTTCCATGCCCCTCCCCAAGTCCACTGATAGGGGAGATCCTCTTCCCCTTCCCTCTGACCCTAGCCTATCAAGTCTCAGCAGGACTGTCTGCATTGTCTTCCTCTGTGGCCTGGTAAGGCTGCTCCCCACTCAAGGGGAGGGGATCAAAGAGCCAGCCACTGAGCTCATGTCAGAGACAGTCCCTGTTCCCATTACTATGGAACCCACTTGGAGACTGAGATGCCATCTGTGCAGGGGTTCTAGGTTATCTCCATGCATGGTCTTTGTTTGGAGTATCAGTCTCAGAAAAGACCCCAGATTTTTTGGTTCTGTTGCTCTCTTTGTGGAGCTCCTGTCCCCTCCAGGTCTTTCTGTCTCCCCATTTTTTTCACAATATTCCCTGCACTCGGCCCAAAGTTTGGCTATGAGTCTCAGCATCTCCTTTACCTTGCTGGGTAAAGTCTTTCAACAGCCCTCTGTGCTACGCTCCTGTCCTGTTGCCTGAATTTGATTATACCAAATTACAAACAACAAAATAATGTTTTGGCCATTTAAAATATATGATTTAATGGCATAAATAACATCCACATTCTTGTCCATCCATCACCCCTACCCTTTCTTAGGACCTTTTAATTCTCCCATCCAGCAACTTGATTCCATTAAACAGAAACTTTATTGTTTATAATTTAGATTTTTTAAAAAAAATATTCATTTATTTACTTTGTGTATATGTGTACCCTGCATGTACAACAGCATGTTGTAAGGTGGCATCAGATCCCATTATAGATGGTTGTGAGCCACCATGTTTATCTTGGGAATTGAACTCAGGAAGAGCAGGCTTTTAACCATTGAGCCATCTCTCCAGCCCTAAACAGTAACTCTTCCCTTCATTAGCCCATTTTCTCTCTTTCTTTCTTCATTTATTTATTCACTTTACATCCCAATCTCAGCCCACTCTCTCCTCTTCTCCCACCCTCCTTCCTTCTTCCCCATATCCCTCCTCTCCTCCCCCTTATAAAAGGGAATCCACCTCCCACCTACTCTTCCCAGCACATCAAGGCATACCAGGACTGAGCACATTCTCTACTACAGAGGGCAGGCATGGCAGCCCCACAAAGCATACAGGAGAGTCCTTGTCAGAGACAGACCCTGCTCCCTTTGCTAAGGGACCCACATGAAGCCCAAGCTGTCCATCATGTACATATGAGTAGGGGCCTTGAGCCACTCCATGCATGGTTCTTAGTTGTTATTTCAGTCTCCTCAAGCCCCCTGTGCCCAGGTTATTTGGCTCTGTTGGACTTCTTGTGGAGATCATGTTCCCTCCAGGTCCTTCTACTCTACCTCCCACTCTCCCACAAGGCTCCCTGTGCTCCACCCAATGTTTGGCTGTGAGCCTCAGCATCTGTTTCAATCTGCTGCTGGGTGGAGCCTCTCAAAAGCCAGCTATGCTAGCTCTTGTCTACAAGCATGGCAGAGAACCCTTAATAGTGTTAGGGGTTCCCTCTCTCCCATGGTGTGGCCAAACATTGCTTGTACATACCTCAGTCTCTGCTCTAAGTTTATCCCTGCATATCTTGTAGTCGGGGTGAATTTTGGGTCCAAGTTTTCGTAGGTGGGTTGGTGTTTCCCTCCCTCTACTTGGAGTCTTGTCCAGTTAGTGGGTGGCCTCTTTAATCTCCATGTTTCTCGCTAGGAGGGTTTTCCACTAGAGTCACCCCCAAGGACTCCCAGAAGCCTACCCTATTGTAGGTCTCCAGCCTTTCTCAGAGATGGCCCAGGCCATGATTTCTCTTCTCCTGCATGCCCTCTGTCCTCCTTCCACCTCTCCTTCTCTTCCCACACCAGATCCCTATCTCATGTCCCTCAGCGCTCTCTCTCCTATCCTGTCCCCTCTCTTTGAGCACTTCCTCTATCTATTCTATTTCCCCTTCTCAGTGAGATTCAGGCATCCTCACCTGTGTCCTTGTTACTTAGCTTCTTTGGATCTGTGAATTGTAGTATGGTTATCCTGTATGTCCTGTATCCTATTATCTGCTTATAAGTAAGAACATACTATGTGTGTCTTTTTGGGTCTGGGTTATCTCACTCAGGATGATCTTTTCTAGTTCCCACCATTTGCCTGCAAATTTCATGATTTCCTTGTTTTTAATAGCTGAGTAGTATTTCATTATGTAAACGTACCACAGTTTCTTTATCCATTCTTTGGTTGAGGGACATCTGGGTTGTTTCCAGTTTCTGGCTATTACAAATAAAGCTGTTATGCACATAGCTGAGCAAATGTCCTTGTTTTGTGATAGAGCATCCTTTTGGTATATGCCCAGGAGTGGTATAGCAGGGTCTTGAGGTAGAAGTATTCCCAATTTTCTGAGAAACTGCCAGATTGAATTTCAAAGTGGTTGTACAAGTTTTCACTCCCAGGAACAATGCAGGAGTGGTGCCCTTTCTCCACATCTTTGTCAGCATATTCTGTCACTTGAGTTTTTGATCCCAGCCATTCCGCCTAGTGTAAGGTGGAATCTCAGAGTTGTTTTGATTTGCATTTCTTGGATGACTAAGGATGTTGAACATTTTTAAGTGCTTCTCAGACATTAGAGATTCCTTTGTTGAGAATTCTCTTTTTATCTCTGTGCCCCATTTTAAAAATTGGATTATTTGTTTTGTTGGTGTTTAATTTCTTGATATATTTTGGATGTTTACCTTTTGTCAGATATAGGATTGGTGAAGATCTTTTCCCAATCGGTAGGCTATCATTTTGTTCTGTTGACAGTGTCCTTTGCCTTACAGAAATTTTTCAATTTCAAGAGGTCTTATTTATTGATTGTTGATCTTAGAGCTTGAGCTGTTGTTGTCATGTTCAGGAAGCTGTCTCCTGTGCCAATGCGTTCAAAGCTCTTCCCCACTTTTTCTTCTAACAGATTTGGTATCTCTGGCTTTATGTTAAGATCCTTGATCCACTTGGACTTTAGTTTTGTGCAGGGTGATAAATATGTATCTATTTACATTTTAAACATGTAGACATTCAGTTAAACCGGTGTCATTTGTTGAAGATGCTATTATTTTTCCCTTGTAAGGTTTCGGTTCCTTTGTCAAAAAGCAAATGAACATCAGTACAAAGTCCCAATTTATTTCTAATATCAGAGATCAGACCTCTACTCTTGCCTGATGTGTCTAAAACAAAAAGGGGGAACTGTAGAGAGCTGCGGAATGCTATGCCTTAAAGATGGAGCTGGTTTCCGCCTTCCACCTTCCCGATGGTGAGTGCTCTCTGTCATGAACAATTCCACATTTGGCTAAGGCTGAGGATCTGGCTTGCTTCCATGTATGTGGACCTATCTGCATTGCCCACGTGGCACGCTGGGGTTGGCTACCCAGAGGCTATTTAAGCTGTGGGCTGGCTTTCCCCAGGGTCAGATGATTATTCAAGGTTCCTGAATAAACTGCATTGAAAAAAAAAAAAAAGCAAGTGTCCATAAGTGTCTGGGTTTATTTCTCAGTCTTCGTCTCGATTCCATTGATTCACCAGTCTATTTCAATGCAAGTACCGTGCAGTTTTTATCATTGTCACTCTGTAGTACAGGTTAAAATCAGGGATAGTTCCATCAGTCTTTTGTAGAATCTGTTTTACTGTCTGTCCCAACAAACTTATCTACCTAGATATATTATATAAGTATAATCATATAATAATTAACCCCATGTGTAGCTCATTTGCCTTCATATAATGTTTTCAAAGTTTACCATGGCATAACATATATTAGACTTTCATTTCTTTTTGTAAGTGAATAATAATAATATTACTTTGTATGTAGGTTTATAATTGTGCACGTGCCATTTTGTTTATCTATTAATCTGTTCGTGGACACTGAGTTTTAATGCTGCAGTTATAGTTTGTGTTACTAGTGTCTGTTTGAGCTCTGCTGTATTGGTTTTTATATATTCCCACGAGTAGAATTGTTGCTTTATATAGTTCTTATGTTTTTGAGACAGGGTCTCTCTCTATGGCTAGAATGGCTTGGAACTCACAGGAATCTTCCAGCCTCAGCCTCCCAGTCATGGGGGTTAGATCTATGAGGCACCATATCTTTTTTGTGTTTAACCTTTCAGGAACTCCCCAACTGTGTTCCATGGTGGCTACCCCATGTATCTCCCACTGCAATGTGCAAGCCTCCACTTTTTCTACATCTTCCACCCCATTTTCCCTTTGTTTTGCTTATCTTAGACACATTCTAGAAAGTGAGCATTCTCATCTGTAGTTTGGATTTACGTTCCTCTAGTGACTGTATGGGCCTCTTCATGTGACTATGTACCTTTCTGAGAGAAAAGTGCGCTTAAATCTTTGTCCATATAAACATGTTGTCAAGGTATGGAGGTTTATACCTGCACTCTCAGGAATCCAGAGTGAGGGAAGAAGGCAGTCCTGACTTTGAGACCAGCTTGAGCTATATAATGGGTCTGGGGCAGCCAAGGCTGTAGAGTAAAACTATCTCAAACAAACAGAACAAAATCATTGTTGCTCTATTGTAGGAGTTCTTTGTGTACTGTGGATATTAAACCCTTATGAGACAGGGAAGGCATCTCACTGGGAGAGCATTGGTCTACCAGTTGTAAGACCTGGAGTTCCGTCACAGCCTGAAAAAAAAATCTATCAAAACCTAAAGTCAGAGATGTAGCTTGAAAGACATTTTCTCCCATCCTGTAGATTGTCATTTCATCTTGTAATGTCCTTTGATGCATGAACAACTGTTAATTTTGATAAGGTCTGTACTAGCAAGGGTCCCATAGAATAACAGAACTTACAGAGCATATACATATACATATACATATACATATACATATACATATACATATACATATACATATACGAATGACTTACAAGTTGTGGTCTAGTTAGTCCAATAATTATTGTCTACAATTGCTAGTCCAAGAATCCAGTAGTTGTTCAGTTAATGAGGCTGGTTGTCTCAGCTGGTTTTCAGTATATGCTAGAATCCTGAAGAAACAGGCTCTAATGATAGTGAAAGAACAGATTTGCTAAGAAGAGGCATAGCAAGCAGGCAGAGAGAGAGAGAGAAAGAGAGAGAGAGAACTTTCTTTTTTTATGTCCTTAAGTAGGCTGCCTGGAGAAAGTATGGTCCTGATTAAAGATGGCTCTTCCCGACTCAAAGGTCCGAGTTAGAAGTTGATCTTCCCACTTCAAATTATTTAATTAGAAAAAAAAGAAAAAAACCTCACAGGTGTGCCCAATCATTTAGGTTTTAGTTAATTTTAGATGTAATGAAGTTAACAACCAAGCCTTTCCCAAGGTCTTTTTTTTTTTTTTTTTTTTTTGCTATTGCTTTTTATAGCATATCTAAGGATCCATTGTGAAATCCAAGGTCATAAAGATTACCTGTTTTCTTCTAAGAGTTCTATAGTTTTATCTCTTACATATGTTGTCAATCCAAGTTAACCTTTTTATGAGATGGAAGCAGGAATCCAACTGTGTTCTTTTGCATATGCAAAAACAGTTGTTCCCATGCTGTTGGTTGGGGAGATGTCTCATTTATTTTGTGAATCTAGAGACCAGCACAGGGCTTCCCCTGCATTCTGTGATCAGTAGATGTTGCAGCTGGCAGTATCTTCCTGGATGTGCTTCCTAGATGTTAGGAAGTCTGAGAAACTTCATCTTGAAAGCATGAAAATGGCTGAAGGTCACAGCATACTTGAGAACTTCCACTGGGGACCTTGAGTGATAGGAACTATGTGCTGCTTTCCAGATCAGCTCTTTGCTAACTTTGACAAGTTTCCCAGCCTGAAAGAAATGTCTGTGAGACTAGACGGCAAAGTAGATGTGCTTTCAGTCCTTCCTGGAGAGTTTCCAAACCTCCTATCCATCCAAACTTCCAGGGAGTCTGACATCTCCAGACTAGGTAAGGATGGTGCTTGAATCTCCAGCTCATGTCTCAGCTGGAAAAGCTACTTGGCTAGTAATTGTTAGAACCGTTAAATCATCATTAGTTAAACCCTCCCTGGGCTTCACAGCATGAACTGTGGGAATACTAACCTTCCTTGGAGATTTATTTGAGAACCTTGAGTTTTTACTATATACTAAGACCTGTTCTGAGCACTTAACAAATATTAACTCACTCTTTGCACTCAGTGTGCTCAGTGTGTGAGCTGAGGTATTGCAATTATTGCCACTGTGCAGCTGGAGAAATTAAGGCAGAAAGAAAGATGTTAAGCGATTTCCACAAGTTTTCTCAGCTACAACAGGCTGCTTATGCAGCCACAGCCATGTTGCCATGATAAGCCTGATGATTTTCTACACCCTTACTCAGGGAAGCAGACCCTTTCCTTCTCTTCTTCCTACCTCTTTACGAAGCACGATTTCCCTGATACTTGGGCTTCCTTCCTCGCCCTCTGAAACAACCCCCTCACCCTAACCTAGTACTGTGCAGTGGCTGGTCTGCCATAGTCCTGCCTTCCACTGTTGAACATACCAGCGTAACTGAAACAACACATATTTTCTCAGTTTTTCTTCATTTCCAAAATTATCTCCAAAATTATTTTCTCTCCAAAATTATCTGTAAAGTTTTTTAAGATTTATTTATTTACTATTTACACATTATTCTACCTGCATGTATGCCTGCACAGCAGAAGAGGGCACCAGATCACATTATAGACGATTGTGAGCCACGATGTGGTTGCTGGGAATTGAACTCAGGAACTTTGGAAGAGCAGCCAGTGCTAGTTGATGGCAAGCCTTGATGTTGAATTCTGAGAACAGAAAATTGATCCAGAGAGCGCCAGGAACTTGTCCCAGGTCAGTTCCAGAAGCTGAGCACAAGCCCAACATGGCCTGAGCTCTAGACACTGAGAAATTGCACTGTGCACCATGTGTTACCACGTCACTGTGTCACTGCCCGTTTAATCAGTGTGGCTGGGACTGATGGACTGAGGGCCCAATTCTGATAGAAATTTGTGGCCTTCTCTAATTTCTGAAAATATTTCATCTTTTGCAGTTAAATTGATTCAGAACTCTTCAAATCTTCATGTCTTCCATCTAAAATGTGATTTACTATTGAATTGTGAGTCTCTCATGGCTGAGCTTGCTTCGTGCAAGAAACTCAGAGAGATTGAGTTTTCTGGACAAAACTTTGAAACCACGTCATTTGGTAAGAATTGTATAATGTTGACTTCAGGTGCTCCTGTGCACAGTCTTTCAATACTCTAGGATTAAAATGTAACTATTGTCGTGGGAACTGTGATGACACCTAATCTTCAGTGAGGCTTTCACAAAAGTGAAGTATATCTGTCTACATCTCGGTTCATTTTCATAACCGAGTCTTCTACTCAGTCATAGTAACTCTGAGTAGTATGTCACCTTTCATCACTTTTGAAATACTCTTTGTTTCAGTGGTCCTCTGTGTCATAGGAAATTTATCTAACTCAACTCAATTTTATTTTCCCTTTCCTAGTCACGTCTTGCCAAATTTTGTTTCTCTGAAGATGTTGAATCTTAAATACGAACAATTTCCAGATAAGGAAATGACGGAAAAGTTTGGTAAGCTTGTAAATCAGCATTTCTTCATTTATTCTTTTTCTCCTTGTTGTTGTCATGGTAGTTATCATTGTGTGGTTGTTGTCCTTTGCCTCTTCTACCTCCTCCTCCTCTTCCTCCTTCAGTGAACCCACAACAAAGCAAGTTGTGAACAATTGTCCTTTGACTATTGGTTAGGGTTTTTATTGCTGTGATGAAACACCATGACCAAAAGCAGCTTGGGGAGGAAGGGCTAAATCTCACAACTCTCAGGTCACACTGCATCAGTGTGGGATCACAGAGCAGGAACCTGAAGGCAGAAACTGAATCATAAGGGTGCCTCTTGCAGGATTTGTCCTTGTGGCTGGCTCAACCTGCTTTCTTATAGCACCTATGACCACCTGTCTAGGAGTGGCACCACCCACAGTGAGCTGGGTCCTCCCACATCAATCATCAGACAAGAAAATGCACCAGAGGCTGGCCATAAGACAGTCTGGTGGAGGCATCTTCTCAACTGGGGTTTCCTCTTCCAAAATGACTCTAGTTTGTGTCAAGTCGACATAACACTGCCAGTACAACATCCATGACAATTGGTTCCAGGACACCCCTTCTGATGCCAACACTGGAAGAGGCTTAAGTATGTGATACAAAATGGTTGAGTATTTGCATATGACCCCAAATAGTTTAAGCCTTCTCTAGTTCCTACAATACCTAGTACAATATAAGAGCTATGTCAACAGCATTGTGTTCTTCAAGGACAGGGGGGAAAAGTCTATACATGCTCAACATGGACATAACTTTAAAAATATTTCATGTCTGGCAAAATGGTTCAGAGCACTACAAAAGTGTGATGTCAAGCTTGAAGCCTGGAATTTTATCCCTGTGACGTGCGTAGTGGAAAGGCACGTTGTTCTCTAACCTACACATACACACACATAATTAATTAAATGTAATAAAAACATACAAGCTGTGGTGGGTGGACATGCCGATACAGAGGGTCAGCTGCATGAGCTACACGGGTCCTTAGGAGGACATCATAGAGTATTCAGTCTCATCCCCAGATGCCCTCAAGGTGGGGCCCACTCATCCTCATGCTTGAGTTCATTAAATTCAATGTTCTTAGACTCACTGATACCTTAGGAGAGAATTCGGTCATGATGGCACTGTGTGACTTCATTTTCCAGCATCTACACCAACAATAGGTTGTTTTGGTTTCAAATGTTTCTGGAGTTTATATGTATTTTTATTAAAAGTTAAGAAAACATTATATTATGACTCATAATTAACACAATGATAAGTATAGGCAGAGTTTTAATACTTTTCTAATGATTTATTTATTTTTGTTTCATGTGCGTTGGTGTTTTGACTGCATGTTTGTCGGTGGTGTGGAGGTGTTGGATTCTGTGGAACTTGAGTTACAGACAGGTGTGATCTGCCAGGTGGGTTTTGATCAATTTCCAGGTGGGAATTGAACCTGGGTTCTCTAGAAGAAAAGCCAGTGTTCTTTGCTGCTGAGCCATCTCCTTAGCCCCAAATTTAAATAGTTTTGACTTAAGAAATGATTGAGAAAGTAATCAGATTTTATGGTAAATACTGTAAAAGGTTAAATAAAGGGAGGGGAGAGAGTGCAGCTACGTGGTAGAGAGCTATGTCTTCATAATGTTTTTCAGCCTTTATTGTGCATAAAGAGAGCCTGAGTTTTCTTTGTTTGTAGAAGTGGATAGGCAATTCAGTGTGCTAAAAGAGCAGGAACAGGATCAGGATCAGGCACCAAGATGGCTGGCATGTATCACATGTCAATTATGCAAAACAGACATTGAGTATAATGAGAGCCAAGTCTCCTCGCTGCAGAAGAGAGAATTTGCAAGCATTGACAGGGCAGGGTAGGGCAGCCAGATGACTCAGCTGGTAAAGGGGTTATGCCAAGCCCAAGGACCAAGTTTAGATCCCTGGACTCACATGGAAGAAGGGGAGAAGCAGCACTTACAAGGTTGCCTTCTACCCCCTCACATGCTCTGTGGCATGTGGGTGCCCACACACCAACACTGACCTGATGTAAGTCAATGAATGTCAACCAAAAAGAGCCCCAGGGAGAGGCCACTCGTCAGGCCTCACCAGACCCTGTCAGGAGGAAGTGAGTGTTAGATTCCTGTGCCCAGACTGAGAGCTAGTCCATCTCATGAAGTGTGTTTCCTCCTTCTTAAATTTAATTAATTAAATTTTAAGACATTTCTGTTATTCTGTTTGCTCGTGTGTTTCTGTGCACCACATGTGTGCCTGGTGGCCACAGAAGTCAGATGAGGGTTTTGAGTCCCCTGAATCCAGGCAATTATCAGCCACGGTGTGCAGGCTGGGAACTGTGCATGGGACTGCTACAAAGGCAACAAGTGCTCTTAACTTCCGGGCCTTCTCCGCAGCCCCACATATGTTCCCTTAAAAATAAATTACTGTATACACATTGTGACGCTCTAAATTTGAGAAGCTTTGTTTATGAAGCTCTGTCCTTACAGCAAATTGGGCAACAAAAATATATGTCAGAAAGAGAAAAGCAAAGTGGAAATGTTGGTGTAGGCTCATAGTTTTTGTGCATGGTTTGTTTGCAGGGGTTCATTGTGTGTGTTTGTGTGTGGCTGTGCTGTGGCATGGGTGTGGCAGTCAGAGAACAGCAGGTGGGAATCGGTTGGTTCTCTCTTTCTACCATCTGGATTCCTGGAGTCTAACTGGGGTGTCAGGCTTGGCTGCAGATGCCTCTCCCCCTGAGCTGTCTCACCTGCTCTGAGCCATGAACAGAGAGAGAGCTCTGAATATGTTTCAAGTCATCCATATCTCCAGTCGTACACACGCACGCTCCTCACACAGCCACCAGAGAGTCTGGAAGCTTGGCTGTAGTAACGAACACACAGGTGCTCAGATGTCCATTCTTTTTAACGGTTTGAAACCATTTTCTGTATAGAGAACTAGTGTGATTTATTTCAGTGGCTAGATATCTGAAGTAACCTGTTCATGACAGATCACCTAGAAGCTGATAGTGGTGGTAACACATACCTATGATGTGTTGGGAGTACTGGGAGGATGAGGCAGGAGGATTATGAGTTCTAGCCATTCTGGTCTGGACTACAAGCTGAGACTCTGTTCTGAGATTGCCAAGACCAACCAACCAACCAACCAACCAACTAACCAAACAACCAGTTAATGCAAATTAATGGTTCTGTTTCCGGGGCACGCTCACATAACCACTGCCTGTGGTACACACTGAGATTGAAATTTTAGATCTGATTGGCTGGTTTAAATGGATGTGGGAAGAGCAAGACCCATAGCTGAGTTTTCATGACTGGCACAGTAGAGCTGCCAACAGTGCACCCTGCTTTGCTTTCAGATGAACAAGGAGGCAAAACAAAGCTTATTCTGTGTGGGTGTTTGTGTGTGTGTGTGTGTGTGTGTGTGTACATGTATGTGTGGTGCCATGGTATCCAGCATGCTAGGCAAGACTTTTATAACTGAGCTAACTGTCTAAATCCCTGGACTTGAGTTCTAAATATTATCTTTCCTGTGGTAACTAAGGACTGTGTAGAAATGTTTTATTCCAGAACTAGGAAGGGGAAAGTTGAAGATAAATATGGAATATGGTTTATGCTGGAAAGGTTTTTAAATTTTCTGTGAGGCCACAAATGTTGAGACTTAGAATTCATAGGTGCAGAGTGTCACGCTAAGGAGCACTGATGAGTAGTAGATGGTGCTTTACTGAGAAGTATGGGTATCTGCAGAGTGATGGCTAGAGGTGGGATGGCAAGGGGAATGGGCAAAGGCACTGTGCAGCTAGGAGGGCGACCCGTAGGAGAGGCCCACACTTTAGAGGACATTTTTATTTAATACAACATGATATCTTGGAACTGTTAGTGGTGGGGCCTGAGTACGGAATGCCTGGGTCACAGCTGCTCATGGTGGAACAGGGACAGAGGATGGCTTGCTGTGTCACCCACAGCACTGGCTCTGGGTTCTCTCAGGAACCTGGAGGAACTGCTTCTTCCCACTGGGGATGGGATTCACCAAGTGGCCAGACTGATTGTCCAGCAATGTCTGCAGCTTGAGTTTCTCCTCCGAGTTCTTGCCCTTCAGGACACCTTGGACAACAACAGTGTGCTGGAAATTGGTGAGTTTCCCTTGTACTGCTCTTTCTCACCATCGCTTCATTTTCCACTGGACTTATCCCGTGGGGAAATCCTCTGCAATAAGGACTGCTTTACATATACATACCCCAAAGTTTTGTTTGTGCCTCATATTCATAGTAACACATGTGACCAGAATGCATTGACTTCACTGCTGTGCACCATTCTTATTTGACCACATGTGTACTGTTTCTAGACGCTGGCTACTATGGGTGCTTCTAAGAGCATGCTCATACAATGTATGCATTTAGGTATTCTGGGGCTGGAATTTCTGAGATCTCACATAGATTGATTAAAACTTGCTTGGTTGGATGTGGCACATGCCTGTAAGTCTACACTGGGGAGGTTCCAGGGTTCCTTGTCTGGATATCAAGCTCAATGGCAGATTGGGTTACAGGAGACTTTGACCACAAACAAGGAAACAAAGGAACACATCTCTTTACGGTGAGGAAACATGAGATGAGAGACAGAGGACTAAATCTCTGCACCTTTCCCCTTCACCACAGGTTGCTTCACAGTCTGTCTGTAGTAGATATTGTCAGTCCCTTACAGCGCAGGCACTCTAATGATTCTCATGTATAGGAAAATCCATAGCTTTAGTTCAGGAGCAGAGGGATGGATATCTTTCAGATTAACCAGCATCGGTAAGAAAAAGACAGAACAGAGCAAAAAGAAGTAGTCATACCTTTCTGTGATGCGCCTCAGAACCCAGGCAGACCCCACCAAACCTCATGGAGGCTTAGCTTGTAGGTACTGCACTCAGGGTCAGGAATTCTCAGAAGAAATACACACTGTCTTAAGGTGAACCCACCTTCCTTAGGGCAGACTCCTAGCCAGGTCCCTGAAAGGAGGAGCTCAGTGCCTGGCTCCATCTTTGTACCAAAATTAATCCCAAAGAATGTGTTTAAATCTTCAGCTGTGGGACTGGAGATGTACTCAGTAGTACTCATTTATATTGTGTGAGGTCCTGAGTTCATGCCTAAGCACCACACAAGTCAATCAATCAATCAATCAATCAATCAATTAATCAATCAATCAGTCAATCTCTGCTACCTTGTTCACACTCATAGCTCTAGTTTTTTTTTTTTTTTTTTTTTTTTTTTTTATCTTCAAGCTAGGTGCACAGCACAGTTTAAGATGTAAGATCTTTCTGGAAGACCAGTGCTCTTTACCTGTGGTGGCACTTCATGTTCACTTTCTGTACATCAATATCAGCGTCCAGCATTATCTTCATGACTTTTCCTTCATCTTGCTTTTGATCTTCCTATGACCCACCATTCAAGGCACATTCTTGATCAGTTAGGTTGGTGTAAATGGCACTGGACAAGCTCAGTCTTGGTGCCAGGGAAGCAGGGGAAGCTGACTGTTGCTGAGAAAACATGGTATAGGCTAAATACATTATTATTAACTCCATCATTATTATGATGATATTATCTAATCTGCTATTACAATCAAATGAAAACACAGATACCTGTCAGGTTTTATAATTGCCTTATACCACCTTGGGCTGGGCAGATAATTCCACCTTCACTATCTCAGCCTGCATCCCTTCCATCTGTTATAATCATTCCTAATTGGATCACCTTCCATCCATAATTCCATAAATACTTTCTTATCCTTCATCTGGAGTGCTCCTTTCCAAGCCATTCCCGGAGTCCTACCTTCCAGCCCATATGGTACTCTCTTCACTTAACCCATGGCAACCTTCTCTTTCCTCCTCTCTTCCTGACTGTTAGTTTCCTTCCCATGATTCTTCCCCCAAACGGGGGAAATGGAGCCATACCTAACCCTTTCTGCAATGTCCAGGTATAGGCCATTTAATTAGCCCATCAGGAATAATGACTTAGGCAGGTTGACACAGAGGGCCAGTAACTATCATCAAACCAATCTCCAACACCTGGGGGTCCCTCCAACTCTGCCCTACATGGTAACCAGAAGCTGACCAGGGGAGGCTAGGAGTTCTGTGGTGTGTCTTCTGCTCAGAGTTTCCAGGGAACTCAGTGGAAGGGGGTCTACCATGACACATACTGAGTCGTCCTGTCTCTGTCCTGGGCTGTTTGCAGACACTCTCTTTCTCTGCAACCTTCCTAATAACTGTCATCCTGTCAAGTGAGAGCCATTTCAGGCTCTGCCTCCTGGAAGCCTCATTGTGTAGCAAAAGGTCTCTGGAGAGTAGGACCCAGGCTCTTGTCTACAGAAGATGGCTAGATCTGTGTGATACTGGTCACCCATGGTTGTTCAGTGAGGAACTGTCAGCGGGTTCATAGGTCGTATGTGTGACAGTTGGTGAAGGGATCCAAATGATTGCTGGGTAAACCCTCGTGGAGGCACAGAAGTTCCACTCACCTGGAAACAAGGACTGCAAGTTGAGTTTGGAGGTTAGGCCATGGTCCCATTGACTATATGGCTTTTACCAAGGTCTTTACCATTCTCAACCTTTTTTCTTCTTTAGGCTTCAGACTCTTCAGGT
Source organism: Meriones unguiculatus (assembly GCF_030254825.1). Lineage (NCBI taxonomy): Eukaryota > Metazoa > Chordata > Mammalia > Rodentia > Muridae > Meriones > Meriones unguiculatus. The sequence continues at coordinate 28,256,773 of NC_083354.1, read as the reverse complement.
AGAGGGATAGGCCAAGGCCCACATTTCTTCTTCTTTGGGCCCAGGCCACTTTATGGTTGGCGATTGTCCCAGGATCACATCTTTTTTTCTTTAGGCCTAGGCTCCTTGGTTTAGGGAGAGGCTGAGGTTCAAATCTCTCCTTTGTGGCAAGGCCTCTTCAGTGTTATGGATAAGCTGAGGCCAATACCTCTTCCTTGCCCCCAGACCTCTTCAGCTTTAGTCATAGGCCTAGGCCTACATCACTTTGTTGGTCCCAGACTTCTTCAAGGGTAGGATAGTGCCAGGCATATTTCTTTCTATTGGGCACAGACTTCTTCAGGTTTAAGGACACTCCTAGGCAACCATTTTTCTTTGGGCAACGGCATCTTCAGGGATAGAATAGGCCTGGGCCCACATGTCTTCTTTGTCTCAGGCCTCACTATTCTTAGATAGACCTAGGCCCACATCTCTTCTTCCTTAGGTCCAATCCTCTTCAGGGATAGGGACAAACCCAGACCCACATCTCTTCAACATGAGGCCTGGGCCCCTAAATGTTATGGACAGGCGAGGCCTCCATCCCTTCTTAGGGACCAGGCCTTTTAAGTGTTAGGGATAGGCTTGGTCCACATCCCTTCTTCTTTGGGCCCAGGCTTGTTCAGGGTAAGAAATAGGCCCAGGTCCACATCTCTTCTTCTTTGGGCCTAGGGTTATTCAGGGTTATTGATTGGTCAAGGCCAACAACTCTTATTTGGGCCCAGGGCAATTCAGGGTCTGGAACTGGCCCAGACCCTCATCTCTGCTTTGGGCTCAGGCCTGTTTAGGCATAGGGATAGGCCCAGGCCCACACATATTCTTATTTGGTTCCAGCTATCTTTAGGGTTAGGGGTTGGCCAAGCCCCACATCTCCTCTTTCTAGGGACCAGGTCTCTTCAGGGTTAAGGATTGTCCCAAACCCACACTTCTTCTTTGGGCCCAGGCTTCTTCAGTGTTAGAGATTGGCTCAGCCCCATCCCACTTCATCTTTGGGCCCAGGCCACTTTGTGGTTAAGGATAGGCCCAGGCCCAAACCTCTTCTTTTTTGGGCCCACGCCTCTTCAGGTTTAGTGATAGGCCCAGGCCCACAATTCTTCTTTGGACCCAGGCCTATACAGTGTTATGGATAGGCCCAGGCACACATATCTTCTTCCTTGGGCCTATGACTCTCCAGGGTTAGGGATTGGCCCAGACCCACATCTCTTAATCTTTGGTCCCAGGCAACTTTTCAGTTAGGGGCAGGCCCAATACCACATCTCTACTTCCTTGGGCCCAGCTCTTTTCAGAAATAGGCTAGGCCCAGGCATATATCTCTCTTTTAAACACAGATTCCTTCAAGTTTACAGACATGCCCATGCCCCCATCCCTTCTCTGAGCCCAGGTCTCAACATAGTTAGGGACTGGCTCAGTTCCACACCTCTTCTTCTTTGGGCCCAGGCCTCTTCAGGTTTAGGGAATGGTCCAGGCACATATCTCTTCTTCCTTAGGTCCGGGTCTCTTCAGGATTAGGGAATGGCTTAAGGCCTCACCTCTTCTTCTTTGGCCCCAGGCCTCCTCAGTGTTAGGGATAGGCAACTTCAGGGTTAGGGATAGGCCCTTGCCAAACCTCTTCTTCTTTGAGCACAGGCTTCTTCAGGTTTAGGGATAGGCCAGGGCCCACATTTCTTATTGCGGAGGCCCAGGCCCACATCACTTCTTCTTTATGTCTGGGCCCATTCAGGTATAGGAACAGGCCAAGTTCACTATTGCTTTTTTGTGCCTAGGACTCTTCAGGATTAGTGATGGGCCCAGGCCCAAACTTCTTCTTTGGGCCTAGGCCTATACAGTGTTAGGGATAGGCCCAGGCACACATATCTTGATCCTTGAGCCCATGACACTTCAGGGTTATGGATTGGCCGAGGTCCACATCTCTTAATCTTTAGATCCAGGCATATATCTCTCTTTTGGGCACTTATTTCATCAGAATTATAGACATGCCCCCATCCCTTTTCTGGGCTCAGGTCTCAACATAGTTAGAGATTGGCTCAGTCCCACACCTCTTCTTCTTTGGGGCCATACCTCTCCAGGTTTAGGGATTGGCCTAGGCCCACATCTCTTCAGGGTTAGGGATTGGCCCAAGGCCTCACCACTTCTTTGGTCCCAGGCCTCCTCAATGTTGGGGATAGGCCAATTCAGGGTAAGGGATAGACCCTTGCCAAAACTCTTCTTCTTTGGGCCCAGGCCTCTTCATGGTTAGGTATAGTCCAAGGCATACATACTTTCTTCCTTGGGCCCAGGTTTTGGATAAAAAAGAAAGAGAAACAGTAGATGTAATGGAAGTTTTGGTGTCTCTGTATGTTATGTTACTATGCTTTTGTTTTAATCTGAAGTGTGAGATTTCAGTTGGGCTATAGTTTGTCCGTACCTTATAATTGTCATGTGTGGGGCATCGTCTTTGTCAGTTGCTAATAGCCTTCCTTGTGGGGCACAGACAGGAGTGTGGTCTAGGACTCTGAGTATAAATGAGGTCAAAAAATAGACAGTGTGATATTTGGTATTGGCATGTGGCTTGTAGCCATTTGGTGAGAAAAGAGACCAGAGATGGTGTCACAGTTTGGAGCAGACAGACTGAGAGAAATGCTTTGGCATACAGCAGCAAGGAGGATACTGCTAGCTGTGTCTGCAGGTTTCTATAGAGCCCTAAGATTTCTATAGAGTCCTAAAAGTACCCCTTGACTCTAACTATCGGAGAGAAGTAATGGGGTATGGAGCCCCTCTCCCTACTCACCTCTTTTCTCTCTTTGTGGGAGTTAGTGGAAGAGAGGTAGAAGTCTAAGCATGCCACATAAGGGAGAGCTTTTAAAGACTGCTGCACGGGACATTCTGCCACAGGTGGTGACCCACATGGTTTAGGATAAAATGGGCTAACAAGTGACACCCAGACATGGCTTAACAATGATGGGGAACTTGGTTGTGGAGCTGTAAACAGGAGATGGCAAGTTCTGAAAGAGTGAATGTGAGGTTTCAAGATGTCACTAAGAGGTTTATAGCAGTGGCTGTTGTGTAGTTCTTTCCTAAAATGCCCCCAGACAGAATTTTCTGTTGCTGCTTTGTTTTCTTCCTATATTCTGTTTTTTTAAAAGATTTAAAGAATGACAGATGAGATAGGAAGACTAGAGGTGTCACTCAATTCTGTTGTTATGGAAAGGATTACAGAGCTGGTTGTTCAACGGGAAAGTTTATGGGTAGAGATTGAAGCTCTTGGAAAGCAAAAAGCGCTACTGAAAAACGGGATTTTACCCTCTCTTGCTGCTCTGCACTGCTCCATGAGCCAGGTGTTCAGAATACCTGCAAGGGGGCAAGAGTCCCATAAGAACAGGAAGCCCAGCAGGCCAAAACAGCTCTGGAGCCAAGGGCTCCACTAGTGGAAGTGCCTGCGACTACACAGGTAGCATGAGCTTTCCCAGGCTTTGTGCAACATATGCCTGCTAATGATGGTGGTGAGGCTGACAATGAGATGACATGGAGTCCGGTAGAAATGTTAGATCAAAAGCAATTTAAAAAGTCTATCATATGGTATGGAATGCATTCAAATTTGGTTAAACATATGTTAAATAATGAGACTATGAAATATAAACTTATTCCCCAAGAATCAAAAGGGTTGGTGTCAGCTGTGTTAGAAGCTGGTCAGCAATTAAAATCATTATTGTGGTGGAAGAATGATGCCATGAAAATATAACAACAAAATATAACAAGGGGGATAAATGTTGGCAAAGATCAACAGCTTGGTGAAGGGCATTATGCTGACTTGTGAGAACAAATCCCATCTGATGAGGTAGTGATTGAACAATGTTGTGTTGCAGCATGAAGAGCATGGCATTTGGTTGAGGAATCTGGTAAAAGAACCACCTCATTTAATAATTTGGAAGGAAATTATTAGGTTAGAAGCTTCAAAGCTCAAAATTGCCGAATTTTTTTTTATTTTTTAATTTTTTTATTATTATTAATTACACTTTATTCATTTTGTATCCCCCATAAACCCCTCCCTCCTCCCCTGCCAATCCCATCCTTCCTCCCCTTTCTGCATGCATGCCCCTCCCCACGTCCACTGATCGGGGAAGTCTTCCTCTCCTTCTTTCTGATCTTAGACTATCAGTTCTCATCAGAAGTGGCTGCATTGTCATCTTCTGTGGCCTGGTAAGGCTGCTCCCATCACAGGCAGAGGTGATCAAAGAGCAGGCCAATCAGATTATGTCAGAGGCAGTCCCTCTTCCCATTACTATGTAACCCACTTGGACACTGAACTGCCATGGGCTACATCTGTGCAGGGGTTCTGGGTTATCTCTATGTCCTTGGTTGGAGTATGAGTCTCTGTGAAGTTCCCTGTGTTCAAATTTTCTTGTTCTGTTGCTCTCCTTGTGGAGTTCCTGTCCTCTCCAGCTCTTGCTATTTCCCACTTTTTACATAAAATTCCATTCACTCTGCGGACAGTTGGCCATCAGGCTCAGCATCTGCTTTGATAGTCTGCAGGGCAGAGGCTTTCAGAGGCCCTCTGTGGCAGGTTCCTAGGTTGTTTCCTGTTTTCTTCTTCTGGCTTTCAGAGGCCCTCTGTAGCATGTTCCTACGTTGTTTCCTGTTTTCTTCTTCTTCTGATATCCAGTATATATAAAGAACTAAAGAAGCTGAAAAGCAGCAAACCAAGTAATCCCCTTAAAAAATGGAGAACAGAGCTAAACAGAGAACTCTCTGTAGAGGAATATCAAATGGCAGAATAGCACTTAAAGAAATGATCAACCTCATTAGCCATTAGGGATATGCAAATCAAAACAACCCTAATATTTCACCTTACACCCATCAGAATGGCCAAGATCAAACACTCAAAAGACAACATATGCTGGAGAGGTTGTGGAGAAAGGGGAACCCTTCTCCACTGCTGGTGGGAATGTAAACTTGTACAACCACTCTGGAAATCAATCTGGTGCTTTCTCAGACAACAAGGAATAGCGCTTCCTCAAGATCCAGCCATACCACTCCTAGGCATATATCCAAAAGAGGCTCAAGTACACAAAAAGGACATTTGCTCAACCATGTGTGTAGCATCTTTATTTGTAATAGCCAGAAGCTGGAAACAGCCCAGATGTCCTCAACTGAAGAATGGATGCAGAAATTGTGGTACATCTATACAATGGAGTATTACTCAGCAATGAAAAATAAGGAAAGCATGAAATTGGCAGGTAAATGGTGGGACCTGGAAAGGATCATCCTGAGTGAGTTGTCCCAGAAACAAAAAGACACACATGGTATATACTCACTCATATAAACATACAACATAGGATAAACCCACTAAAATCGGTACATCTAAACAAACTAAGCAAAAGAGAGGACCCTATCTAAAACCCTCAATCCCCATCCTGAAAGGCAAAGAGGATGGACATCAGAGGTAGAATTTTCTTAACTCAGAAAAATACAGTTATTTCACTCCTAGCAAAGAAGCTGCTTCTGGCTACAATGTTCAATTGCCAGATTCCCCGGAATTTGTAGGCATTGTAAGAAGGGAAAGCATTGGAATAATGAGTGTATATCTAAATGGGATTCAGAAGGTCACCTCTTGCCATCATTAAACAGGCAGAGGGGGCTTTTATCTCGAGGCCCAACAGCAAAAATAGGAGCTGTCCTGCTTTGGTCAGCCAGGAGATGACAAGCAGGAGGAAGATCAAAGTGAAAAATTGCTACCCAAGGTCTCTGAGAAGATTTGGGCACAATGACAGATGACAAGCACTCTGCATTGTGGTATGCCAACCACTGGGCAAGACTGCCCCAACTGTTCCACTGCTAGGGCCCGGCCTAAACTGTGGACAAAGCTGTGGACACCTGAAGAGTCATTGTTTCACTTTGCTGAGGATGAAGTGAGGTCAATCTCGTTTATTTGAGTCACATTTTTTTTATATCAGGGGTCCCCAGGAACATCCAACCTGGACGTCCACTCATGTGCACTCCTGTGTAGCCAAGATGTGTGTGTTGTGTCTGGTAGGATGTCCCTCCTGCTAGTACCAACTCCAATATGCAAGGACTAGAGGCCTTGAGCATCCATTATGGATCCAGGGAGTCAGCCCACATCCTAACTCAATCTATCTAACCTGTGTGTACTCTCCCATTGCACACAATCTCCAAACCCCCCACACCTGACAACCTCCAGCATTTGTTTCATCAGCCTGTTGACAACTGTCTTCTTGAGAGCTGGGATCCCAGCCCTGTGCTGGACTCAATAAGGGGTGAAGAAGAAATGACAGCCCCTTCCCCCAGGGAGTTCACAGTCTAGTTGGGGACTCAAGGTGCACATGAGTACACACAGCACCTATACACACACATACAGAAGAGACAAACAGAGGACTAAACAGCACATAACAATCTAGGGAGACACTGTGTGTTATCTAGGTACTCCTACAAAGGAGCCTGGGCCTGGAGTCTAGCCCTGGTGAATAAGGGAGGGTTGAGGGTAGGGAAGAACATTTCAGAGCAGTACAGGGGAAGGCATGGTCCAGTTACAGTAGGGAAGAGACAAGCTGGGCAATTACCTGAGGGCCATGGTAAGGGATTCAGTAAGTTAGCCAAGGAAAGGAGGAGCATGGAAGCTCCTGGGGATGGGGAGTGCCTCCCCTTTCTCAGATCTCTTTGAATACTTGGTGACCCCAGAAAAAGGCATAGGGGTTCAGTAAGAATCAATAACCCCAAATGCATGTGGGATACTGACAGTTAGACCCCAGGTCAGGAATCCACAGGTTCCTCTCAAGCCCAGGTAGGGAAGAGTACTCTCTATTCCTAACCAGTGGTTCACTGTAGGGAAGGACGGGAACATCTGTGGGCTCTCAAATGGCCTGCTGACATGTGAAGATATTAGTCCTTGATCAGCAATGGGCGAAGACCCACATGCTCATTTAGGGACACACACAACTCCTCTGTTGTCATCTCCCACTGCCTAGACCTACAGGCACCATGTGCTGAGCTCTGTTGCCTCTCTACCCTCACTGTCCCAGGTAACACCTGCCTGGAGCTGATCACCTGGCCAGCATGTGGCTAATGGAAGCAGGATTCTTTCTCCCTGGGATAGAGAGAGAAAATGATTTACCATCCCTTCAGCAGTCCAACCTCCCCTTGAGACTCCAAGGTGAAGTAGAGCCATGACTAAGCTGAGGGCTCCATTGTAAAATGTCACAGCCTGGCAGACACAAAAAGGAAAACAGGAACCAAGTGCAGGAGCCTTGGAAATGTCTGGGAAGGGAAGCCAGGTTCTACAAATCAGGTGTACCTTTAAGACTGCAAAGAAGGGATGGATGGACTAAAAGGGGCTCAGCCTCAGCATTCTTTATCACAAACAAGAGGAGATCAGGAGGAGAGAGACACACTTGTGTGGAATAAGGACAGGATGGCACATGAAATCCCAGGGCTGAGGTCTTTAATCTGGAGTCTGGAGGCTCCTGAAAGTGCTTGGCATTATTAAAGGTACATGGGTATGTGTGTTCTCCTAGAAGAAGGTTCATAGCCTCCATCAGGTTGTAAAGGGACACTTGCCCCTCAAGTGTTAACTTTTCAAGTTCAGAAAGGGCATGGTGCCCTGGCTCTGGAGACAGTGTGGGAGAACCAGGCTTAGGTTTTTCTCACCTGGGTAGACATTGTCTCCACAGAGCCAATGGAGCTAGATAGCCAAACAATGGGAAGACATAGGCAAAGCCACAGCACTTAGTGGAACCTGGGTGCCCTCTGCCTCTGCATGCTGCCCTGCTGCGCTCAGGATGGGAAGGGTGAGCCAGGTCTCCTCTCTGAAGAGCCCTTCACTTGCCCCGTGTACTTGTGTGCTTGACTTCAGATAATTCTTTTTATTCATTTGTTTTATTTTCTCTTTGTTAGTGTTTTGCCTCCATGTGTGGATGTGACCTTTGAAAAAGCCTGGGGCTTACAGAAGCAGGAGAGGTTGCTGGATACCCTGGAACTGGAACTATGACAGTTGTAAGGCTCCCTTAACTAATGAGCCAGCCTTCCAGTCCCAAGTTCAGATGCCTTTTACAATGAAAGCCTAAGCAGAAAACTGGAGTATGAGTCACACCCCTCTCTCCCTGAGACTGCAGCTGAGTGTGGAGACCAGAGCAGTTCCTGTGCACTAACACACAGAAGAAACAATTTGCAGGGAAAGTCAGGCCTGATTTCTATAAATCTTCCATATTATACCTTTATCTTTTAAGATAATAGTGGTTATAATTTTGAATGAGGTAGTGGCTTTGACCAAGAGAAGAAATCTCCCCTTTTAGATGCAAACCATGTTCTAGTCTCTTATTTTTTAAATTTATTCATAAATTTATAAATTACAGTTTATTCACTTTGTATCGCTGCTGTAGCCACCTCCCTCATCTCTTCCCATGCCCATCTCCAAGTCCACTGATAGGGGAGGTCCTCCTCTCCTTCCTTCTGACCCTACCTATTATGTCTCATCAGGAAGGGCTGCACTGTCATCCTCTGTGGCCTGGTAAGGCTACTCCCTCATCAGGGGTAGGTGATCAAAGAGTCAGCCACTGAGTTCATGTCAAAGAGAGTTCCTATTCCCATCAGTAGGGAACCCACTTGGAGTCTGAGCTGCCATTGGCTACATCTGTGCAGATGTTATCTCCATTCATGGTCCTAGGTTGGATTGTCAGTCTCAGAAAAGACCCCCGTGCCCAGAATTTTTTGATCTTTTGCTCTCCTTGTAGAGTTCCAGTCCCCTCAAGGTCTTCTTATCTTCCTGTTCTTTCATAAGATTCCCTGAACTCTGCCCAAAGTTTGGCTATGAGTCTCAGCAAACTCAAGTGAGAACATGTTTTGGAGAGGATGTGGAGAAAAAGGAACCCTCCTTCATTGCTGGTGGGGATGTAAACTTGTACAACCCTTTGGAAATCAATCTGGTGCTTTCTTAGACAATTTGGAATTCTGCTTCTGAAAGATTCAGCACCATGTGCTCACAAGGTTTACTGCCCTGAAAATCTTCTAAGCTCCCCTTAGGCACTCTTCTTCCCCTCTCCCCAGCCCACAGCTAATCCTTTTTTCTGTTTTCATAGTTTTGTCCTTTCCAAGCTCAGGACTTGAAGTCCAACAAATCCATACTCTGGACAGCCCTGCCCTAGAAAGCCCCACCCCTGAATGAATCCTATACAAAGGCTATGTCTGCCCAGTTCCTTTCTGCCTTCTCACAGGAGCAAAGGCAGCCACTGCTGGTCTCATCCATCCAATAAATTTCTTTTAAGACAGGTGCTGTTGTGACTGTGTTGTTGGAAGAAGAGAAGGAAAAAGAATCAGAAAAGGAGCAGCACTCAGGCTACGAAACTCTTCAACTCATAAGGGTTGGGGTAACCCTGTCCTGGGAGCTGCAGTGTCTCTGTTGAGGATGCCTCCTCTCAGAGTTTCCTGGGCTCCTGTGTCTCAGCATTCCCTTGGGATATTGTCCTACCTCAGAGCTGGGATACCTTCCCAGGCCTCTGAGTTGTGAGTGTCCTGGACATCCCTCCATCTGAGTTCAGTCCAGGCAGGCCACCTCTACCACCACCACCATCACCAATTTTTCCTCTAATACCCAGGTTCATGGACATGCCAGATAATGAATAGCTAATAACCCTCAGCCTAACTCAAGTTGAGATTAATGGTGCACAGAATTGAGCTAGGAATCAAGATATGGTTACTATTGGAGTCATATACAGGGGCAGATGATGGCATCCTGCAGGCTAAGGGGCAGCAATAATCCACAATTGCAACGGAGAATCTGAGATGGTGAGGCACATTGTGAGGTTCAGACATTTGAGCATGAAGAAGCATGTTCACCCTGTTCCTCCTCTCAAGGATAATTGTACCTATGGGAAGTTGGGTGTGGGGTGGGGCTAACAGGAGATACATGATTCCTGGGAGGTGTCTCTGAGAAACACTTCTAGCTACTGTTTCTAATGATGCTTGTAACAGGCTGGTAGACAACAAGGCTGGATCAAGCTGGGAGTTAGCAGAGGTCTGGATGCCCTTTGTGATTCTCAGAATGAAGTGAGGTGAGGTCTCTGTGACTTCACAGGGTACATCCCTGCCACAGGAGCAGTTGTGGTCTTAGCCTGAGGACAACTCGGGGTCAACCAAGGAGGGCTCAGATTCACAGCAAGCCCCGGTGTCTGCATAGCTGTGGGTTTTTTCCTAGGATGGACACTACCTGAAATTCATCACGTGAGTTACTCTCTCAGTATGAGCCTCTTCTTCACTGGGGTCTTTGTGAGGTGGGAAGACTAAACATGGTGTGGGACATGAATAAATAGGGACATGATTGTGAGGGAACTGAATCGTGAGGGATGATCCTCAGCATAGGAAGACCTGGAAACAACTGGGATCAGAAGTTCCATAGCAGTGGACTGGCCTCTAAAGACCACAGGGAGAGGAATCATTTGATTCCTCTCTGAGGAATAGAGGCTTCAGAATGATGCCACACAGGTGTATCTGGATTGGGATTCAATCCTCTAGTCTAGGTGAGGAAGGATAATAAACTGAGGTTGTCATGTCCACATCTGTCCAGCACACATTGCTTGTTCTGGGAAAATAAACCAAGTACCCTAGCACTGAACTGTGATACTTCAGTCCTGGCCAGTAGCAAACTTTTCATTTCTATTCAGATACCTGATACAATATGGAAATAAACATCACTGTCAGTATCACAGGTAATAGCATGGCAATCCTCTCCCCTCTCATTTTGTACTGACAGGCATATTTTCACATTGTACGTGTGCTCATGGCTGCAGGTCCATGACCATATGTGTGAAAATACATCGATGTCCCGTAACTTCCCCTACAAATATTCACATGGTTACATGAGAGGATAATCTATGTTTAGGCTGTGTTAATAAGATGAGAACCTCATCACCACAGGTACAGCCTCCCACTTTGCTGTGTGCTCAGCAGAGTGTGGGAAAGCATGTTCGTTCCACACACTACACTCAGGCACATAGGAAGAAGCTGGAGAGAGGTGTGGTCAGGCCTCTGTTGCCTCATAGCATAGCTCATTGCCAAGGTAAAGGCTGTGGTGTTGATGTGAAGGAACTCTGTGTACAAATGTGGGCTAAAAATCAGAATGAATTGCAGGTGTACAAGAAAGTTTGGTGTGTATGATGGGACAAATACATACAGATTCCTGGGATGAAGTCCTTATTTAACCTCCGAGTGCTATAGTGGGAAGTGGAGGGTGATAGTGTATGAGGCCCAATGTCCCAAAGTGACATTGGACTGCACCTGTGCTATAGCACAGAGTGGTAGAGCATCAAGCTCTGCTGATGTGCCCGAAGACAGGGGCAACTGTCAGCTCTGGCAGCCATAGTGTGCAGGGCAGTTGGGAGATGCTACACAGAGTCCTCCTGCCTGGGGTTCTAGAGAGTTAGCTTCTTCCCAGCAGGACTCTTGTATTTGCACCCTGAGTTGTTCCCAGCGTGACTGAAGGCAGGCACTCTATAGGACTCTGCACTCTAGCACAAAAAAGAAATGAAATGTATATAATGTACATACATTTCATTTGTTTGTTTTCTTAGATAAGTTTTCTCTGTGTAGCCATGGCTGCCCTGGAAATCTCTTTGTCCCCTAAATTATTCTCATGCTCTGAGATCCACCTGCTACTGCTTCTAAAATGCTGTATTTGAAGGTGTGTAAAATCACTGACTACCAACACTCTCCCAAACTCTGTATAGTATGAGCAGTCGACCTTAGCCAGCACACTCTACACATTTCCAATTAAGTTGTACATTACTTACAGTGCATATATCTAGGTGCAATTGTGTGTGTGTGTGCATGTGTGTACCTTCAGGTACATAGGAACACTAGGAATAGTAGGAGCAAAACCAGAAATGCTGTGATTCAGTCTCAAGGAAGTTGTTGAGGTGTTCCTTATGTAACACAACAGGAGAGCTTGTAAGAAGCTGAAACCTCAGTGGGCACAAGCAAGTCTGCAGAGTGCCATGTATATACTGTCTAGGGGTGAGGCCACTATACACAAGCCATCAAGAGAGGCCTCTGGAAGAAACTGTCAAGTGAGTACCTGGTCTAAGACTCAAGGGTGGAGCACACAGAAAGTTGAGGACCAACTACTTCCACCACCCAACCTCAGCCAACACCTGCAGCTCAAGGTGGGAGGGAAGTGCTTCCCAGGACCTTCTCCCAGGCTGCCCTACACATGAACTTTCCTGCAAACAGCCATCTTGACATTCAGCTCACGGACCCTACCCTGCTCAGACACAGATACTGATTTCCCTCTCTCTTCATCTAACTTCATCCTTATAACTTCATTAGGAAACAAGCATTAATGTATTTGTGGATAATGTATCTGTGTGTCCATGTGTGGGAGAGAAAATGTGTCAGGTGTGTTTTTCTAGTAGTCTCCACCTGTACTTGTGAGAATAGGTGACAGTAACTGAGGCAGAGCCAGCACCTATCACAGGACTCCAGTTCCCAAAGTGGGACAGGATGAAGCTCTCTGTCATGCTGTTCTCCAGGGAATGACATCCTCAGAAGTCACAGGTTACCTTTGTAGGGTCAGGGAGGGAAATTTCATGACATCCCGCTACCTGGGCAAGGCTACTTCAAGCTGTGTTTAATGGTGGTGGATGGACAGTGTGCAGACCAAATTTTCAATCATCTTGGTACACAGAATGCTGCAGATAGTACACTTCATGTCTCATGACAAGAGAAAGTTGCTGATAAACTGAAGATCAGAAATGATAGATCAAGTCTTAAGTGTTGATCACTAGAGTGAGGATGACCCATCCCTCTGACCTTGCTTGACCCAAAAGTAAAGTTCCTAGGAGGAACAAGAGGACTGGGTGTGAGTCTCTTAATAGGATTATAAAAGAAGCCTTCAGCTATTGTCCCCAAATACTAGTCCAAAAGACACTGTGTGCCTGGACAGCCTTTCAGCTTTCCCAAACAGAGAGAGCCTTGGCCTCTGTGACCTCACATGAAAGTCAATATCATGATTGTGGGTGTGTCCCAGGTCTGTAAGCATCAGAGCCTCCTAGAGTGGGCTAGGGCTTGGAGTGGAACCAAGACAAGGTCGACAGGGATGCCTTTCAGGTAAGTCAGTGCAGAAAATTCTGTGGGTGAAGAAGTGACTCAAATCAGTGTATCAACTTGTCAAACACCTTTAAAGAAGGGTGAGAACAGCATAGTTCAAGGTATGAAGGTTTCTAATATACAGGACAGATGTGAACCTGAGAAGAGGGTCAGTAGCAAGGACCACAGCGACTCCCTGGTAGAGCGTGGTCAAACATAACTGGAGAGATGGGACAGTATGCCCACACAGCAGAAAGAGGTCATGTGAAGATGGACACAGCCTCCAGTTAATTAGCAAGGCATCCTCTAGACATTGGAGGACTAACATCTATTGTTTCTCTAACTAGCTGTGATATTTCATCATAGGATCTCAACACAGGAGGAAGGAAATGTGTCATGGTGCTGCCTTGTTGAGTCCCTCTTGTGGGTCTTAAAACTTAGAATCATCAGTCTTTACACGTGTGTTCATGGGCCCAACCATCCCATGTACAGTCACATGAGGAATGAGAGCATCTTTCCCAACTTTCTCTCCCCTAAATATTGGATGTATGACTTGTTTCATCTGGACTCTCAGTAGTAAGTGTCTGTGATGCTCTGAGAACATTTGAGATGACAGGAAAGGATAGCCAAGTTTTCCTGTATGCACAGCCACAGGTCTACCTGTAGTGGAATGCCACCTGTGGTGCTCTGTATTAAAACTCTATTTTATTTGGGTTGTTAGGCCTCTTCCTTCCTTCTTTCAACCAACCAAACTTAAGTAGCAGACAGAAATGTTTCATGTGTAGAGGAGACCAAGAATTCTTATTTTCTCCCAGATATTTAGTGTAAAGGGGTTCATTAAGGTTTATGTACCAAACTCTGCCAACCACAGGCACAGCAGTCTCCTTCATGCTGCTGCACTCTGAAGGGTTTCTGTCCCTCTCTCTGCTTCAAACCACTACAGCATCGCTGGTCTCCAGTTTCTGGTTTCCAGCCTCTGGTCTCTCCAAACTGTTACACGGCACACACCAACACTCAATGCCACACAATGCCACACCCTTTGTTTCTCTGCTGCATATTTATACTCCCAGAGTTGTAGACATTTAAGTCTTACTGTTAACATGGCTTTCCTTTTCCATGAAATTTTGAAGCTTCTTATACATTTCCTATCAGGAACTGGTCAATTTCTTCATTTCCTTGTGCTAATGGACCTAGCAAACCTGTGGAAGACAGAATATGAGTAATCAATATTAGATAGTTTCTGCTTCTGATGGCTTGGCGCAATTGCATAAATATCAGTTAACTCTGAGTTAGCAGGAACAAATTCATCCATTTTCTATATGTAAAACAACTCTGCATATTGAGAGTCAGTAAATATATTAAGAGGTTTAGGAAAATCTAATAATACCATTATATTACATACAATTCTGATTTTTGAAATGAAGAATATGGGATTTTGATTACCTTGCTTATTTTGTTTGATTTATAACCTGCCATTCCCATCTTGTTTGCATCAGTATACAATGTTGATGGCTCAGGAATTGGTGTTCCCTTAACAATACATGGAAGAATCCAATTAGTTATTTTCAGAAACTGTATATGTTTGCTTTTAGGATATTTGTTATTAATTTCAAACACCTTTACAATACATGGAAAAATTCAATTAGTTATTTTTATAAACTGTATATGTTTGTTTTTAGACTTCGAGCTGACAGGCCCTTCTGTCTGTTTAATGGTGGCAAGAGGGATGACCTTCTAAATCCCATTAAGATATACACTCATTACTCCAGTGCTTTCCATTCTTACAATGCCAAAAAGTTCCAGGGAATCTGGGCATTTGAACATTGCAGCCAGAATCAGCCTGTTTGCTCTGAGTTAATACTCTTGCTTTTTTGAATTTTGAATTTTCCAGTCTTATAATTTCCTTGGAAATTGACCAAATTTACCACAATTAAAGTACTGGGAATTTTGATATTTGAGACTTTTAGGTTCAACTCTCATATGATATTGGCATGATGTTGCTGAGAAGCAATGCCAGTGGTCTGTCTTATCAATTTGTCTATTTGGGCTCAAAGTATAGCCCAACGGAAATCTCACACTTCCGATTAAAAACAAAAGCATAGTTACATAACATACAAGGAAAACAAAGCTTCTAATCATCTAATGTCTCTTTCTTTTATTTTTCCCCAAAATATAGACTATATATGAAGGTGAAATATGTTTACATCTATATGAAGATTCATAAGGATGCAGAACCTCAATCATTAGGAAAAACAAGTATTCTGTCTGAAAGGATGACAGGATGCAAAAATACAAATATAAGGGGCTACATGGGTGAGTCTAAGTAAATAAACAATTTAGGAAAATTAAGAAAAGGGTATGCCTAGAAAAATTTGTGACTTTAAGAAGTGAAGACTTAAAAAAAAATGTGGGCATGAAATTATCCACAAAGCTGAAAAACAGAGGGCTCTACCAAAAAGAGATGTGGGCTTGGCTTTATTACTAATACTAATGAGGCATGGGCTAAGAAGGAAAGATGTGGGCCTGGGTCTTTCCCTAACACTGAAGAGGCCTGGGCCCAAAGGAGAAGAGAAGTGGGCCTGGGCCTATCACTATCCCTGAAGAGGCCTGAGCCCAAAGGAGAAGAGAAGGGTGCCTGGGCCTATCCCTAACCCTGAAGAGGCCTGGGCCCAAAGGAGAAGAGAAGTGGGCCTGGGCCTATCCCTAACCCTGAAGAGGCCTGGGCCCAAAAGACAAGAGACAAGGGCCTGGGCCTGTCCCTAACCCTGAAGAGGCCTGGGCCCAAAGGAGAAGAGAAAGGGGACCTGGGCCTATCCCTAAATCTGAAGAGGCCTGGGCCCAAAAGTGAAGAGACAAGGGCCTGGGCCCAAAAGAGAAGAGAAAAGGGCCTGGGCCTATCCCTAACCCTGAAGAGGCCTGGGCCCAAAAGAGAAGAGACAAGGGCCTGAGCCTCTCCCTAACCCTGAAGAGGCCTGGGCCGAAAAGACAAGAGACAAGGGCCTGGGCCTGTCCCTAACCCTGAAGAGGCCTGGGCCCAAAGGAGAAGAGAAATGGGCCTGGGCCTATCCCTAACCCTGAAGAGGCCTGGGCCCAAAGGAGAAGAGAGAAGGGCCTGGGCCTATCCCTAACCCTGAAGAGGCCTGCGCCCAAAAGAGAAGAGAGAAGGGCCTGGGCCTATCCCTAACCCTGAAGAGGCCTGGGCCCTAAGGGGAAGAGAAATGGGCCTGAGCCTATCCCTAACCTGGAACTGTCTTAGGCCAAAATAAGAATTGGTATGGCCCTCGCACTCTCTGTATTTGTGAAGAATCATGGGTTCATTCTTGTTATTGTTCCAATGAACTGACATCTGGAAACATTTTATCCTCCAAGAAGCAAGACATTGATAATGACCTGATTATGAACACATGTGTAGTACCATACATGACCTCCAAGGAAACCTGGCAGCTCCTTGAACACCAAGTAGCCTCATTCTATATTGTCAACAAGGGTGTGCGGGCTGAACCTTTCTATCTTACCCAGGATGCATTTCTCCACTAAGAAGCCAGGCCTTAAAGAGACTACCCTCATCTGAATGACCAGTTGAAATGGACAAAACCATGACCCTGACATGGTGTAAAGCCAGGCATTATCTTTATGTTAATTGATTTTCTTAAACCAGCCACAGCCTAATTAGTGACCAATTTCATGCGATGTTAGCAGAAATCTGGACTCACCATTGATGAGTGCCATCTGACCATGGCCATGAACGCCATCATTAGTAGCCTAGATGATCCTTTTGGTACAGTGTGATTTCTGGGCTGTACCTGCCATTCTAACAACACAGACAACATTCTCACCTCAAGTGTGTCAAGACAACAGCAGGGCTTTTAAGTATTCTGGACCACATATAAACATCAGAGAACATGGGACACTGTGGGAGCAAGGGTGTGTGGGCCGCACCCAGGGAACCCTCTGTGTCCTGGTCTTATCTGGAACACTACAAATGAAGGACAACAAATTGACCTCAACTCTAACTTAGGTAACACACCACTCCAGAGAGGATGGACACACTTTAACACCATGAGGTGGATGTCTGAAGAATGACACAAAGACAAAGGCCATAAAGTGACATCAAATGAGTCCTGCCAACTCCTTGTTTACCGAGTCCACAGGGTCCAGCTTAACTTCAATGGTTCTCTTCATCCAACCCAGGAGTTGTGCTCCAGTTTAGAACCACAAGCAGAATACATGGCCTTCATCAATTCTGGACCACAGCAGAGAAACCATGTGGGCAACTTTGGCATGCTGGGTGTGTGGACCCTACCCAGATATGTTATAGGCTCCAGCTGTTTTCAAGAGATCCAACACTCTGTGTTAGTGAACAACAAGATTTCAAAGGAAACTGTAGACAGAACAACCCAATCTGGTGTCTGATGTGTGACATCACCCTCACAGACTTCCAGACTATGGTTCAAACCCTCATGTCCTGACACCTTGGGTACTCATTGTTGACTTTGGTCCTCAACCTGACCTGACCAGAAACATCAAGTCATCTGTAGATTAACAAAGTGATGACCCAGACACAACTTCAGTGCAGATGTGTAATGAGCAACCCTGAAATCTTCCTCTGAAGCCATGTTTGTGGACATGCTTACCGACAGAATTGCCAAAGCTTCCTTAAGCCCTTGCAGGGCCTACCTTGAAGTGTCCAAATTTAACTATCGATTTCTATGCCACTCTTAAAATTTCTGAAGACTTGTAATCTTCTATCATTCTTTCTTGGAAATGTCCTAACACTGTGTATATAATATAAATATAAGTTTCATATGCTAACATGATCATCCTGAAATGTTTAATTTTGCTCTTTTCCTATGGTTATAAATGATCCTTTCAATTTTTGAATTACTTAAGAACAGGCTGAGATGGTTGCTCACAAATATAGGAGGGTCCACGAGTAAGACAAATATCTGTATGCTCAGACCTCATTCTCAAGATCAATGTATCTGTTTGGGGGTTTTATCTTTGCCCTTCTTAAGAAACAACAACAACCAATGGGTGAAATAGGCAAGAACACTCATCTACTCTTACATTCACCGAGATAAGATTTCCTTGTTGGATGGGCTGTTAGCTACCTCTTCCAGTGTGGATATCAGATGAGCACCAACTGATAAAGAATGCTGATGAAGGGCTTGGGGAGTAGAGTAGGAACAGAAGGTCCAGTGCAGGTCACAGGGCACTGCCTCCACTCCTGGAAAGCAGATTGCAGACCCTGAATGCAATCCACTTTGTCCAGCATCAGAGGGCTGTTGTTTTAAAAAAAAGAGTCCCAAATCATTAGATTCTACCCCTACAGACTCAGGAGCCAGATGCTGAGGTCAAACCAACTAGCCCTATGAAAGCACCCTGCTGACCCTCCTGACTAGTCGATATCCCAGAAGGAAGAAGCCTTTCTACTCAGCTCAAGTCCCAGGGGAAAAAGCCAAAAGCCAAAAGCACCTTCTCCACCTTCTTCTCCATACTGCTTTAAACAACCTTGAAATCAAAAGTCCCTCTTTTCTGTTAGTCTATGACAGCTAGTTACTGGAATGGAAATTTTGGTTTCTTTGCAATCTCATATTTTTTGTTTTAATTAAATGTGTGGGATTTTAGTTGGGCCATCGTTTGTCCACACCTCTTAGTTGTCAAGTGCAGGGTGTGATCTTTGCCAGCTGCTACGGGCCTTCCACTTGCTGCCCAGAGAGGGGAGTGTTCCAGGACTCAGTATAAATATGAGGCTGTGAAAGAGAAGAAGTGCTGTTTTTGGTGATGGTCAGTCTGGGCATTTGGCATGGAGCAGTTTGGAGAGACCAGAGGCCAGAGATTGTGTGCTGGTTTGGATCAGACAGAAAGAAACTCTCCATGGCACAGCAGCATGGAGGTGATTGCTAGCTGTGTCTGTAGTTGACAGAGATAGGTATAGAGTCCTAAAAGAAACCCTTGACCCTAAATTGCTGGGAGGAGTAAGGTTGTCTTGGCACACTCTACCCACTATCACTTTCTCTATCCTACTTAATTTTGGGGTGTTGGTGGAAGAAAGGTAGAGCCCCAAATACCCCAAATAAAGTAGAGTTTTAAAAAGATCTCTACAGGTGGCCTTCTGCTATAGGTGAATTGCTCCAGAGTTAACTTTCTTTAATCCTGCTTACAGAAAGGTTTTGGATTAAAGTTACATGATAGGGTGAACCACACCACAGCTATCTGTTCACAATAAACAGAAAGTTCTTAGATTAAAGGTGGGTGCTATGCCTGAACTACTCCACACCTGAAAAAAGAGGTTTTCACAGTTCACAATGGAATCCTATAATCCTGAAGCCTCCTCTAGAAGCAGCCAAACTGTCAACAACCTCTCACTTTGGGGTGTGGTCAGTGAGATCCTTTCTATAGTCACTACCTTGATCTCAGAGTGTGTTCCTGAGTTCAGTACTGCAGATACAGGAGACACTGCTTTATTCTAAACTCTCTGACCACTGGATCTTAAAATTTTTCTACCCCTCTTCCAGATGGTCTCTGAGATTCATGGATGGTGAAAAATAGTCTCACATATATCCCTGGAGTATATGAGTTGGTTGCTTGAGAAAATCAGAAGAATGACAAACCATTACACAGTTTCACTAAAATGGTGAGAGACAGGGTCAAAACTAAAAAAACTGGAGATGAGAATGGGCACATGAACACAGACAGCATGGAAACCCATCGAATCCTAAGACATGGTTTTAAAACCTTTCACCAAATTGGAAAATCTATAAAGAAATAATTTTCTGGATAAATAGCACTTAACAAAGTAAAATAAAGGCAAGTTAAACAGTTGAAATAGACCGATACCTTGTTAGGAAATAGAAGCAGTAACTAAATTTCTCAAAACCTCTCTGAACTCAAATCCATGCTGGTGTACAATTTGATTCCAGGGCAACACAAATCTAGGCAGAAAAACCCCATTTTGAAAAATAGGTTTCTAAACAACAATAACAAAAACTCCAGAAAAGTTTATTTTGGCACAGAAGCCTACTATCCATTCAAACTGATAATGGCAACACTCCTCAATATATCTCAGAATTAGAAACAGAAGGAACACTGTGCAATTCCTTTCATGTGGCCAAGGTATCAATTTACACAAACCACAAATATCTCAAACAAAGTAAATTACAAAATAATTTTCCATATGAACATAGATGCAAAAGACTCAACATACCTGTCAACTAAATCAGAGGATGCATAAAATGATCATCCACTATGATCAAGTAGGCTTCATTCCTGAGATTAAGGATAGCTCAATAAACAAAAATCAAAACATGGAATCCACTATGTAAGCAAACTGAAAGAAGGAAAACACATGATCATCTCATCACATTAGATGCAGAAAAGGCCTTTTGACCAAATGCAGCACCTATTCAGGGAATAAGAATTGGGAATTTTAGGGATAAGAGGGATATACCTCAGCACAATAAACCTTCCCACATGTGTGCACATACACCCCTGTAAAACTCCCCACACGTGTGCGCATTCACAGTGAACCCCCACACTTTTGCACATACACCACATGCACATCACAAACCAAACTCAACTTTTAAATTAGAAAACTTACAACCTGAAGATGTAGTCAGTTGTGTTTACCTGCCATGCAGGAGGCTTCAGTTTAATCCTCAACACTGTCAACCTTCGCATAAAACAGAAATATTACAAATGTTGCCTTCTGGGATGACTTGATGACTGGATGAAATGGAGCAGAGGTTTCCTTTTGATATTAAGATGTTTAAATCTTAGTCCTTTCAGTTTCAAAACCCTAACCTAAACCCAAAGACCAATCAATGATTTTAATAAGATCCTCACACTGAGCCTTTTAAAATTTCCTTAGCCTGCAATGCTTTTTCTTCTTACATCTTTAAAAAAGCACAATTTTATTGTGCTTCTCCCCTGAAGCATGATGTCTTTCCTTACCCTCCTGGTCATATCTCATGCCTCCTCTCCCAGTGACCTTACTGAGGTGGATTGCAGGCCTCTCAACTCAGAGACTGCCCTCTTGACAGTGAACACATATGCCTCCCTGTGCCCTAACATTTGAGAGACAGACATGACTTCAATAGATGACTTTCCACTACTCACTAATATGCCATTTTAAAACACACGACTAAGGACTACAATTTGCATCACAAAAATGTGTTGTGATTTCAGAGGGATAAATGACCAAAACAATGTGGGGAAAGTGACATTTTGGGCAGGCCTGAGCTAAATCAAATTAAACCAGCTTTTCTCCTATGGAACTTTTGAGCACCTTCCCTTTCTGATGCTCAGTCTCAAATCAGCATTCATTATTTCATGTTTAACCAAATGTTTCTGTGCTGTGCATTCCAAGGCACTAGGGTTCATCAAAACACACTTCAGAAATATTGAACTAATTCTTTAAGTAATGAGGACACATTAAATGTCATATTCTTGTTCCATTAATTATACAACCTTGCTTTAAGCCTATCTTCAGTACCCTTTGTGACAAATCCACTAAACTTACCTTGTTCTACATAAAAACAGCCAAAGGGATAAATGGCTTGAGTATGTGCCTGTTTATCTTCTAAGTATTTTAACTGACACTTAAAATGTTTACATATTTATAGATGTGGTGTTTTGAAATAAAAACACATTGTATACCCTCCATTGCACTGATTGCTGGTATTCAATATGTATAAAGAACTCAAGAAACTAAACATTGACACACTAAGTATCACAATTAAAAATGAGGTACAATATAAACATAGAATTAAACAAAGGAATTTCTAATGGCTGAGAAGCAGTTAATGAAATGTTCAATATCCTTAGTTATCGGGAAAATGCAAATTATAATAACTGAGATTGCATGTTAAACCCTTCAGAATGTCTACGATCAAGAACTCAAGCCACAGCTCATGATGGTGGGGATGTGGAACACCAGGAACCCTCCCAGTTTGCTGGTGGTTGTGCAAACTTGTAGAACCCCTTTGAAAATCAATGTGGTAGTTTTTCAGATTTGGTAACAGTTCTATCTCACAACCCAGTTCTACCACTCCTGGACATATACCCAAAGGATGCTCCACCAAACCTTAAGGACACGTGCTCAACTATATTCAGAGCAGATTTACTTTTAGTAGCCCCAAACTGGAAACATCCTAGAAGTTCCTCAACGGAAGAATGAATAAAGAAAAGGTGGTTCATTTCTGCAATGAATACTATTCACCTATTAAAAACAAAAACCTCATGGAATTTGCAGATAATGAATAGAACTAGAAAAGATGATCCCGGGTGAGGTAACCCAGACCCAGAGAGACAACAGGGTATATGCTCATAAGTAGATATTAGCCATCAAATATAGGATAACGATGCTACAATTGACAGACCAACAAAGCTGACTAACACAGAGAATCCAAGGAGGGAAGCTTGAATCTCACTCAGAAGAAGAAATAGAATCAACATCAGAGGTAGATAAAGGGGGGAGACAGTGTACGGAAGGGTTGGGGAGGAGAGCAGGAGGAATTAGGTTTGGGGAGGACAGAGGAAAGGAGTACTGGGTAAGAGAACTGGAACCTGGTGGGCGGTATCTATGGGACAAGCTAGAAATCTGGGACAATAGGAGCACCCCGGAATCTGTGAGGGTGACCCTACCTAAGACTCCTAGCAATAGGGATATGGCACTTGAAATGGCCATCTTCTGTAACCACACAAGACTTCCAGTAGGGGGAAATCTATCCACGATTTGTCCTGCTTGTTAGATGTGCAGGGGTAAATATGGAGCAGAAACTGAGGGACTGGCCAAGCTTGAGACTCATGCTATGAGAGAAAGCCCACCTCTGGCACAATTAATGATATTTGACTATATTTATAGACAGACACCTAGCATATCTGTTTTATAAGAGGCTTCACTCAAGAACTGATGCAAACAGATGCAATGACCCACAGCCAAACTTTAGGCTGAGCTTGGGGAATGGTTAGGAAGAGGAGGAGGAAGGATTGAAGAAGCCAAAGGGCTCAAGGGCACTACAAGAAAACCTACTGAATCAGCTAACCTGGGCTCATAGGGGCTCAGAGAGACTGAATCACCAATCAGAGAGCATGCAGGGGACAGACCTAGGCCCTCTGCACATATGTAACAATCATGCAGCTGGGTCTTCATGTGGGATTCCTAACAGCTCAAGGAGGATCTGTCTCTGACTGTTGCCTGCCTTTGGATCCCTTTCCCCTAACAGGGTTGCTTTGTTTAACCACAAATGGAGAAGAGGTCCTAGTCCTACTTCAACTTGACATGCCAAGGCTGGTTGATATCCATGTGAAGCCTCCCCTTTTCCTTGGAAAAAGGGAGGATGGGAGGATGGGTGAGAGGTTTGGTGAGAAGGAGGTACTTGGAAGAAAGGAGGGAAGGAAAGCTTTAATTATGATGTAAAATAATAAAAATAAATAAATGGTTCTGTTGCTGTCCTCTTGGAGCTCCTGTCCTTTCCCCACTTATTTCATAAGATTCCCTGCACTCTGCCAAAAGTTTGGCTATAGGTCTCAGCATCTCCTTTGATAGAGACCTTCAGAGCCTCTCTGCGGTAGGCTCTTTTCCTGTTCCCTGTTTTCTCCTCTTCTGATGTCCATCCTCTTTGCCTTTCTGAATGAGGATTGATATCTTACCCAGATGCTTCTTCTTGATTAGGAACCTCCTTCTTGAGTATTTTCTGTAGTTTTAAAGATTTTAGTTTGTTTATCCTATATTATATGTCTAATATCCACTTATGAGTGAGTATAGACCCTGTGTGTCTTTCTGTTTCTTGGATACCTCAGGCAGGATGATCTTTTCCAGTTCCCACCATTTGCCTGCAGATTTCATGATTTCCTTTTTTTTTAATTGCTCCATAAGGAGAACAACAGAACCAAAAAAATCTGTGCACAGGGATTATTTTTCCGAGACTGATACCCCAGCCAAGAACCATTCATGGAGGTAAACTTGATCCCCTGCACTGATGTATCCCATGGCAGTTTAGTGTCCAAGTAGGTTCCACAGATATGTGGACAGTGAATGTCTCTGACATGAACTGATTGGCCTGTTCTTTGATCACTTCCTCCTCAGGGGTTGCAGCCTTACCAGGCCACAGAGGGAGACAATGCATCCATTCCTGATGCTATCTGACAGACTGGGATCAGAAGAAAGGAAGGAAGGCCTCTCCTATTAGTGGACTGGGGAAGGGGTATGGGTGGGATAGAGGGAGGGAGGGAGCTATAGGTGGGATACAAAGTAAATAAAATATAATTAATAAAAAAGAAAATAAAAATAAAACTAAGCTTCCATATTTAAAAAGTAAATAAATGAAGGCAAAAGAAATAAAATACTGAATTTATGCTCTAAAAAGGAACATATTGTATAATGTTGAAATGTAAGTGTATCCCATCAAACATTTATCATTTTTTTCAGTCAAAAGTTACCAATGAACTTTAAATGAGTTCTGCATAATTTATAATTAATCAAACCTGGAGTCATTTGGGAAGAAAGATCCTCAATTGAGAAAGCCTCAAAGCCTATAGACATGCCTGAAGCAGTACTTTCTTACTTGATGATTGATGTGGGAGGGCACAGCACACTGTGGGTGGTGCCATCCCTGAGAAATGGCCCTGGGTTGTAGAAAAAAGCAAGCTGAGCAAGTCAGTGTGCCACTTTCTTCCATGGTTCTTGCCTCTGCTCCTGCTGGAGTCCCTGCACTGGATTCTTCACTAGTGGATGATGTTCTGAGAATTGTAAGGTAGAATAAATCCTTTCTACACCTAACTTGGTTTTGATCTGTCTTTTGTCAAAACAACAGAAAGCAAACCAGGCCAAAATCTTTAAAGAAAATGGCCAGGTCATTCTGTATAGCAATTGCACAGAGCTAGAAATAAAAGAACTCCTGACCTTAACCTAGGACACTCACCACCCTTTCCCTCCAGATGTGTCCTTTAGTATTCATTAGCTTGATTTAAAGGCCTTGTTAAAACAGACTGCTAGACTCACTCCCCAGTGATTCTGATTCACTAGGTCTGAAGTAGATCCAAGTTTCCCATTTACAACAAGTTCCCATTTGATTCTGAGTTTGCAGCTCCACGAGTCCCAGTGTAATGTGGGATTTGGGTATCTCCAAAAGGAATAAAGAAAGAAGGAAAGGAAAGAAAGAGGGAAGAAAGGAAAGAAGGAAGGAAGGAAGGAAGGAAGGAAGGAAGGAAGGAAGGAAGGAGGGAGGGAGGGAGGGAGGGAAGGAAGGAAGGAAGGAAGGAAGGAAGGAAGGAAGGAAGGAAGGAAGGAAGGAAGGAAGGGAAAAAAAAGGAAAAGGAACCTAGAGGCTAGAATAAAAGGTTGTGAATGTTTTTAGACATGTACTCCTAACTTCCCATTTCAGCATCCTATTTCATGGTTGCCTCAGCATACAAGGGAGCTGATCAAAGTGTAGACATCATGCTAGGTTTTAGGCAGCACAGAAGCAGGGATGGCACCAGCTTTTCTCCTAGATAACAACTCCATGAAGAATAGTGTGAACTAGTCAAGCCTTCTACATAAATTAGACATAGAACATCTATGCAGAGTTTTCACAAGTCAACTTTTGAATGTAATGATAATTTTTTTTTTCAGGGGGTTTGATATGTGATCCTTTGCTTGTAAATAGGCTAACCCATCCTGTCATCCTCCTCCTTCTTCTCTTCCTGTCCTTCTGTCCTTCCTGTGATTCCTTGTGGGAGTCTCCAAAGAGGGGAAACTCAGCCATGCCTAACCCGTTCTGCCATGTCCAGGTATTGGCTGTTTAATTAGCCCATCAGGAATAATGACTTAGGCAGGTTGACACAGAGGGCCAGTAACTAGCATCAGACCAATCTCCAACACCTGGGTCCCCCCAGCCCTGCCCTACATGGTAACCAGAAGCTGACCAGGGGAGGCTAGGAGCTCTGTGGTGTGTCTTGTGCTCAGAGTTTCCAGGGAACTCAGTGGAAGGGGGTCTACCATGAGACATACTGAGTCGTCCTGGCTCTGTCCTGGGCTGTTTGCAGACACTCTCTTTCTCTGCATCCTTCCTAATAATTGTCATCCTGTCAAGTGAGAGCCATTTCAGGCTCTGTCTCTTGGAAGCCTCATTGTGTGGGACAAGGTCTCTGGAGAGTAGGACCCATGCTCTTGTCCACAGAAGATGGCTAGGTCTGTGTGATACTGGTCACCCATGGGTGTTCAGTGAGGAACTGTAGGGGGTTCATAGGTCACATGTGTGACAGTTGGTGAAGGGATCCAAATGCTAGCTGGGCAAACACCAGTGGAGGCACAGAAGTTCCACTCACCTGGAAACAAGGGCTACAAGTCGAGTTGGAGGTCAGGCCAGTGTCCTATCTGACTGTATGGCTTTCACAAAGGTCGTTACCATGCTGAATCTTTCTTCTTCTTTAGACTCAGGACCCTTCATGTGTAAGGATAGGCCCAGGCCCACACCTCTTCTTCTTTTGGCCCAAGCCACTTTATGGTTGGGGATTATCCCAGGACCACATCTCTTTTTCTTTAGGCCTAGGCTCTTCAGTTTAGGAAATGGCCGAGGCTGAAATCTCTCCTTTATGGCCAGGCCCCCAGACCTCTTCAGGGTTAGTCATAGACCTAGGCCTACCTCACTTTGTTCTTCTTCAAGGGTAGGATAGGCCCAGGCATATATCTCTCTTTTGGGCACAGATTTCTTCAAGTTTAAGGACAGGCCTAGGCACCCATTTTTCCTTGTGCCCAGGCATCTTTGGGGATAGAATAGGCCTAGGCCCACATGTCTTCTTTGGCTCAGGCCTCATTATTCTTAGAGATAGACCTATGCCTACATCTCTTCTTCCTTAGGCTCAATCCTCTTCAGGGATAGGGGCAGGCCCAGGCCCACATCTCTTCAACATAAGGCCTGGGCCCCTTAAGGTTATGGAGAGGCCCTGGCCCCCATTTCTTCTTAGGGCTCAGTCCTATTCAGTGTTAAGGATAGGCCTGGCCCACATCACTTCTTCTTCTTTGGGCCCAGGCCTCTTCAGGGTAAGAAATAGGCCCAGGTCCACATCTCTTTTTCTTTGGGCCTCGGGTTCTTCAGGGGTATTTATTGGTCAAGGCCAACTATTCCTTTTCTTTGGGCCCAGGCCACTTCAGGGTCTGGAAGAGGTCCAGATCCTCATCTCTTCTTTGGGCCGGGGCCTATTTAGGATTAGAGATAGGCCCAGGCCCACACATATTCTTACTTGGTTCCAGGTATATTTAGGGTTAGGGGTAGGCCAAGGCCCATATCTCTTCCTAGGGCACACGTCTCTTCAGGGTTAAGGATTGGCCCAAGCCCACACTTCTTTGGGCCCAGGCTTCTTCAGTGTTAGGGATTGGCCCAACCCCATTCCTCTTCATCTTAGGGCCCAGGCCACTTTGTGGTTAGTGGTAGGCAGAGGCGCAAACCTCTTCATTTATGGGCCCAGGCTTCTTCAGGGTTAGTGATAGGTCCAGGCCCATACTTCTTCTTTGGGCCCATGACTATTCACAGTTAGGGATTGGCCCAGACCCACATCTCTTCTTTCTTAGGTCCAGGTCTCTTCAGGGTTAGGGACTGGCCCAGGCCTACATCTCTTCTTCCTTTGGTCCAGGTTTCTTCAGGGTTAGAGATAGTCCAAGGCTCACATCCTTTCTTCCTTGGGCCCAGGTTTTGGAAAAAAATAGAAAAAGAAAAAGAGTAGATGTAATGGAAGTTTTGGTATCTCTGTATGTTATGTTTCTATGCTTTTGTTTTAATCTGAAGTGTGAAATTTCAGTTGGGCTATAGTTTGTCCATACCTTTTAATTGTCATTTGTGGGGCATCATCTTTGCCAGTTGCTAATAGCCTTCCTTGTGGGGCACAAACAGGAGTGTGGTCTAGGACTCGGAGTATAAATGAGGTAAAAAAAAAAAGAGAAAGTGTGATGTTTGGTATTGGCATGTGGCTTGTAGCCATTTGGCGAGACAAGAGACCAGAGATGGTGTCGCAGTTTGGAGCAGACAGAATGAGAGAAATGCTTTGGGGTCCAGCAGCATTGAGGAGCCTGCTAGCTGTGTCTGCAGGTGACAAAGATTTCTATAGAGCCCTAAAAGAACCCCTTGACTCTTAACTATCAGGGAGAAGTAAAGGGGTCTGGAACCCCTCTCCCCACTCACCTCTTTTCTCTCTTACATAGAGTTGGGGGGTTAGTGAAGGGGAGGTAGAGGCCTAAGCACCCAACTAAAGTAGAGTTTTGAAAAGACTGCTACAGGTGGCATTCTGCCACAGGTGGTGCCCAACATGGTTTAGGATAAAAAGGGGTAACAAGTGATACTTAGACAAGGCTTAAGAGTAATGGGGAACTTGGTTTTGGAGCTGTACACAGGAGACAACACGTTCTGAAAGAGTGAATGCGATGTTTCACGATGTCACTAAATGGTTTATTGCAGTGGCTGCTTTGAGGTTCTCTCCTAAAATGCCCCCAGACAGAATTTTCTGTTGTTGATTTGTTTTCTTCCTATGTTCTGTTTTTTGGAGATTAAAGAATGACAGATGAGATAGGAAGACTAGAGGTGTCACTCAATTCTGTAGTTCTGGAAAGGATTACAGAGTTGGTAGTTCAAGGGGAAAGTTTATGGGTAGAAATTGAAGCTCTTGGAAAGCAAAGAGCACCACTGAGAAATGGGAGTTTATCCTCTTTTGCTGTCTTGCCCTGCTCCATGAGCCAGGTGTTCAGAGTACTCCAAGGGGCCAGGTAAAACTGGAAGCCCAGCAGGCCAGAAGAGCTCTGGAGCCAAGGGCTCCACTACAGGACCTGCCTGTGACTACAGAGGCATCATGAGCTTTCCCAGGCTTTGTGCAACATATGCCTGCTAATGATAGTGGTGAGGTGACAATGAGATGACATGGAGTCCAGTAGAAATGTTAGATCAAATAAATTTTAAAATTCTATCATATGGTATGGAATGCATTCAAATTTGGTTAAACAAATGTTAAATAACTAGATTATGAAAAACTGACTTATTCCCCAAGACTGGAAAGGTTTTGTGAAAGCTGTATTAGAAGCTGGTCAGCAATTAAAATCATTATTGTGGTAAAAGAATGAAGTCAGGAAAATAGAACAACAAAATATAACAAGGGGGATAAATGTTGGTAAAGATCAACAGCTTGGTGAAAGGCATTATGCTGACTTGTGAGAACAAATCCCATCTGATGATGTAGTGATTAAACAATATCATGTTACAGTGGTAAGAGTGTGGGATATGGTTGAGGATCCTGGTAAAACAACCACCTCATATACTAAGGTAATTGAAGGCCCTGCAGAAGCCTTCACCAACTTCTTACAGAGATTGGGTTCAGCTCTTAATTGACCATACCAGACCCTAAGACCAGACAGGTGTTGACAAGATCATGGCTTATGAGGATGTGAATACTTAATGCAATAGAGTACTTAGACCATTAAGAGCATGAGGAGCCCAATTCACTAACTGATAAAAGATACCACTGGCATTGCCTCTCAGGAACATCATGCCAATATCATAGAAGAAGCCGAACCTACAAGTCTCAAAAATCAAAATGCTTGGTGTTTTAATTGTCATGAATTTGGTAAATTTTCAAAGAAATTATAAGTCTAGAAGCTTCAAAGCTCAAAATGGCAGACGTTTGTTAAATCAGAAAAATACAGAAATTTAACTCTTAGCAAAGAAGCTGCTTCTGGCTTCAATGTTCATTTGCCCATATTCGCAGGAATATGTAGGCATTGTAAGAAGGGAAAGCATTGGAATAATGAGTGTATATCTAAATGGGATTCAGAAGGTCACCTCTTGCCACCATTAAACAGGCATAGGGGCCTGTCACCTCGAGGCCCCATAGTGAAAAATAGGAGCTGTCCTACTTTGGTCAGCCAGGAGATGACAAGCCAGGAGATGACAAGCCAGGAGGAAGATCAAAACTAACAATTGCTGATCTCACCCATGCTGAATCCAGCAGGGCTTTGGTTCTGGCCACAGATACATTTCTTACATTATCACCAAGAGTTGAATGTTACAAAATAACCACTGCTGTTTATGGTCCTTTGTCTTCAGGGACAGAAGGGATGATCTTGGGAAGAAGTGGATTAACTTCTCAAGGATTCACTGTGCATCAGGTGTTGTAGATGGTGAGTGTAAGGAAGAATATACAATCATGGTATAGGGAAAACAGGAGATACAAATTATTGCAGGGAGTAGAATTGCTCAGCTCTTACTGTATCCTTACATCAAGGGCAAAACTGATCCCATAGAAAGAACAGGCGCCTTTGGGAGTACTAAAAACCTTGTGTTCTGGCAACAGTGGTTAATGGTACAAATGAACAAGGTTGAAATATAAGGTTTGATAGATACAGGAGCTGACATCAAAGTCTTGGAAACAAGAATGGCCACTTCAGAAGATTTCTACACCATTTATAGGAATTGGTAAATTGTCTCATGTAAGACAAAGTGTTGTACAGTAGATTAAATGTGTGGGACCAGAATGGCAACCAGGGAATTGAGACCTAATGTGGCTGACATACCCATACATTTGTGGGGGAGAGATCTTTTACAACAATAGGGTACTCAAATTAATATTCCTGCAATCCCAGAGACAGCCAATGGTGAAATTAGGGGTGACAAAAATGTACAAAAAATTCAAGAAATTAAACTCCAACAAATCAAATAATCCAGTTAAAACTGGGGTAAAGAACTAAACAGAAAAATTTCAACAGAGCAATATTCAAATGATTTATTTCAACAGTTCTGCAGAAAGAAAGAAGGGATGGAGAGAAGAAAAAGGGAAGGATGGAAGAGAGGAAGGAAGGAAAAAGGAAATAAGGAAGGGAAAAGAACTCAAGATAGGATCAGGGAAAGGAACTCTGGTATTGGTTTAGGAAGTTGAAAGTTAATTGAGTTTTTGGATAAAATTGGTATTTTGGATAAAGTTAGTATTTTGGATAAAGTTGGTATTTTCAACTCAGGACAGAATAGCTAATCCCCCCTAAGCTGTGTGAATATGTTCCTCTCATAAG
This sequence comes from Meriones unguiculatus, assembly GCF_030254825.1. Classification (NCBI taxonomy): domain Eukaryota; kingdom Metazoa; phylum Chordata; class Mammalia; order Rodentia; family Muridae; genus Meriones; species Meriones unguiculatus. The sequence continues at coordinate 28,225,668 of NC_083354.1, read as the reverse complement.
CTGCTACTGAGACTGTCTCATTGCTGATATCACATTGTTTTCTTTCTTTTCCTCACTTGGCCTCTGTCTATGTCTCTCCTCTGGGTCTTTGCCTCCCTCATTCTTTTGCTATCTATTTCTGCATGTCTTTCTAGATTTTAGTTTTTTAAACAAAAATGTATTTGAATTCTTTATGTTTGTGTACTGATGACACTGGAGATCACACTTAGTGCCTTGAAACAACTGGAGAAGCCTTGAGCTACATCCCCATAGCATGCTAGATATGTTGAAGTGCTTGTTCTTTTCATTCTTCTTGCTCACCAATTCACATACTTCTGAAACATACTATCTTCTAATTTTTGTCTAAGAGCTAGATTAAAATCATGGATTAAAGAGAATACTGATACTAGTAAGTTATATTGTTTAACCAATAATAGAATTATAGGGTGGTTTTTTATTAGGAAAATTAATTTTATGTGTCAAGATTAGTAGTTAATGAATGAATTATGATAAAGAGCAAATGCACTTTAGGAGTAAGTTTTGTTTGTTGGTACTTCATCCATTCTGAAATACAATGAACGTGTATCTGATTATTACTGTGTGTCACTACATACACTGCAAAATTGTTTGTTATATGGTTCCAGCTCTCATGTCAGCAAGAACATACACACACGGTGCTCTTGTCATGTGAAGCCTGTCTACTTAGGCCTGTCCACTTCTGGACAATAGACACAAGTATGTTTGGCTTTCTCTATTCCAATTGTCATGGCCAGTGTCTAGAGTTTCAGAACTATTATAAATTTGCCTGTGCAGGGATTTCTGTTAATAAGTGAAACCTAAACCAAAAAAGCAAAACCCAAACTCTACCATATTATACATCTATCTCTACACCTGCACACCTGTATCTATACATCTATACACCTATACACCTAATAGACTTTTAACTTTTCCTTATAGTCAAAAATGCAAATGCATTATAATGACCCTAATTTTAGTATCATTAACCTAGGTGCCCATGGCACTTTTTGACTTTAGTTGCTCATCTTTCATGTATCAGACTGTACGTTTAACCCCAATCTTTCCAGTATAGTAAAATTCCTATAGGAAAGAAATAAGACAAGAATGACAATTGTAAGTATTGGGTACAATTTGTTAACATTGTATTGAATTTAAGAAGTGTCATCACTAAATAACAAAATTTGCTATGAAACTATAATCTGTCTTTGAATTTAGCTTGGTTTTTTGAAATTATAACTAACATACATAATACTAGATTTCATTGTGACCTTTTCCAACAATTTTTTTTCATTCTCCTCATATTTTTCTTCTCCATTCCTGTGACACCATCTCACTCCTCTACATAACCTTTATAATCCTTTTCAGGTTTATGACGCATTTGTCCTATTCTTCTCTCCTTGATTCCTCAAGACATTTTTCTATTTGTTTATTTATATTAACTTTATATCTAAATTGGAGCCTTCCCTTTTCCTCTCACAGTCTCCTCCTCTCACTCTCCACTTTTCCTCAGAAAGAGAAGCTCCTTTCCCATCCACCCTAGCTCATCAAGTTGCATCAAGACTGAGCATGTTCTCTTCCTCTTTGACCTGGCATGGCATTCCCACCAGAGAGAGGTGATCAAAAAGCTGGCTAGTAAGTACCTGCTCTATGTAGTCCCCACTTCCCTTACTAGAGGACCCACTTGAGGCCTAAGCTGCCCATCTGCTACATCTTTGTAGGGGGCGTAGGTCCAGTTTGTGCATGGTCCTTGGTTGATGCTTCAGTCTCAGCAAGCTTTTCTGGGACCTGGTTAGTTGGCTCTATTGGTCTCCTTGTGGATGTCCTGTCATCTCCAGGTCTTCTTCTCTTTCCTCCTGCTTTTCCAAAAGACTCCCTACACTTCACCCAATGTTTGGCTGTGAGTCTCAGCATCCATTTTGAGGTGCTACTAGTAGAGCCTCTCAGAGGATAAGCTTTTCAGTTAGTTTCATGAGGTCCCATTTATTGATTGTTGCTCTTGTGCTGTTGGTGTTGTTCAGAAAGTTGTCTCCTATGCCAATGAGTTTAAGGCTCTTCCCCGATTGTTTTATTTTATTTATTTTTTATTAATTACAGTTTATTCACTTTGTATCCCAGCTGTAGCCCCATCCCGCATTCCTTTCCAATCCCACTCTCCCTCCCTTATCTTCTCCCATGCCCCTCCCCAATCCACTGATAGGGAGGTCCTCCTCACCTTCCCTCTGACCCTAGTCTATCAGGTCTCATAAGCAACTGGCTGCATTGTCTTTCTCTGTGTCCTGGTAAGGCTGCTCCCTCTCAGGGGGAGGTGATCAAAGAGCATTTGATCAAAGGCACTGAGTTCATGTCAGAGACAGTCCATGTTCCCATTACTAGGAACCCACTTAGAGACCGAGCTGCCATGGGCTATGTCTATTTAAGGGTTCCTTCTAACAGATTTAGTGTGTCTGGTTTATGTTGAGTTCTTTGATCCACTTGGACTTTAGTTTTGTGCAGGGTGATAAATATGGATCTATTTGCACGTAGACATCCAGTTGGACCAGCACCATTTCTTGAAGATGCTGTCTTTTTTCCATTGTATGGTTTTAGCTCCTTTGTCAAAAATCAAGTATCCGTAGGTGTGTGGGTTTATTTCTAGGTCTTCTATTTGATTCCATTGATCCACCATTTTGTTTATATGCCATTACCATGCAATGTTTATTACTATTGCTCTGTAGTACAGAGTTTGATATCAGAGATGGAGATACCTCCAGACAATCTGTTGTTTTACAGGATTGTTTTAACAATTCTGGGTTTTTGTTTTTCCATATGAAATTGAGAAGTGTTCTTTCAAGTTCTGTAAAGAATTGTGTTGGTATTTTGATGGGAATTGCATTGAATCTGTAGATTGCTTTTGTCAGGATGGCCATTTTCACTACTGCTCCATGAACATGGGAGATCTTTCCATCTTCTGATATCTTCTTCAATTTCTTTCTTCAGAGACTTGAAGTTTTTTTCAAACAGATCTTTCACACTTGCTTTTGGTTAGAGTCACACCAAAGTACTTTATGTTATTTCTGTCTTTTAAGTAGGCTTCATCCCAGGTGTGCAGGGGTATATTGAACCAATATACAGAAATCCATCAATGTGGTCCACCATATAAACAAACTGAAGGAGAAAAACCACGTGATCATCTACTTAGATGCTGAAAAAGCATTTGACAAAATCCAGAACTCATTCATGTTTAAAGTCTTGGAGAGATCAGGGATACAAGGCACATAATTAAACATAATAATTACACTATACAGCAAGCCTATAGCCAACATCAAACTAAACAGGGAGAAACTTAAAGCAATCCTACTGAAATTAGGAACAAAGCAAGGCTGCCCACTCTCTCTGTATCTCTTCAACATAGTTCTTGAATTCCTAGCTAGAGCAATAAGACAATTAAAGGACATCAAGGGGAAACAAATCAAAAAGGAAGAAGCCAAAGTATCACTATTTACAGATGATATGATAGTTTACATGAGTGACCCCAAAAATTCAACCAGAGAATTCCTTCAGCTGATAAATGCCTTCAGCAAAGTGGCTGGATACAAAATTAACTGAAAAAAATCAGCAGACCTCCTATATACAAAAGACAAAAGGGCTGAAAAAGAAACTAGAGAAGCTACACTCTTCACAACAGCCACAAATAAAATAAAGTATTATTATGAATTTTGAAGCAGTTACATATATACGCAGTATCTCTGCGGTTGGAGATACAGTCTTTTGAGTATATGCCCAGAAATTGAATAGCTGTGTAATATTGCATTCTTATTTTTTTGTTTTATTTAGAAAGGTTTGTATTTATTTCTTTAATAAATACAGCAATTCATCCTTCTACCATTATAGAATGAGGTTTCATTTTTTTCCCCACATCATTGACAACATTTCTTATGGTCTATTCTCTTGATGTTAATCATTCTAATGGGTAAAATGCAGTATCAAATTATTTAAAATTTGCTTTTCCTGGATAGGTAAATATCTTCAATACATTAAAAAACTATTTACTGTCCATTTGTGCCTTGACTCTTAATTAATCCTTGCCTGATTCATTAACCTGTGAGTTGACTGAAATGTTTGTGAAGAAACTGTTTAATCCTTATTTCCCTTCATACATTTTAGGTTTTAAGCTCATGATTGAAATATAGAATTTAGTGATTTTTTTTTCTCCTGCTTTGTAGGTTGTATCTCTACTTGCCTGGTACTTTCTGTTAATATGCAAAAAGCTTTGAATTTCACCCAATTCCACCCGTTAATTCTTGGTGAACTTCCTATGCTTTTAGTATTGCTGCCTCTATCTATATCTTGTATTTCTAACATTTTCCTCTAATAGCTTTATTATTTCAGCTTTAGAGCAATTTAACACTAATTTTTGTGCACAGTGAGGAGATATAGATATAATCTCATTCTACAGGTGGATATCCATTCTACCCAAAGCCATTCAAGATCTGAAGGTCTAATCCCTGAGTTACACCAACTACTGAAGAAAGAAGTGACTGTGTTTTCCTGAGAATCTTCCTGAGAACTGCAGAAACTCAGCAAGGCATTGCTATGTAATGCCTGAATCCTCAGTTATTATTACTCAGCACTGGTCATTCCCTGTGTAGCCTTGTCCTCTCAGATCCCAGATCAATGTACAGCATTTGCTATTATGATTAATAACAGATGATGATCCAACATGTGGGAGATTCAGTAAAAGCACAGTTGAAACTTGGCAGGTATTTTTCAATTTTTCTGACAAAAAAAAAATTCTAATTTGTACAACTTCAACATTTTACTTTCTTTATAGAGTCATCACTAAGGTTCGTTTCCTTTATATTTTCAGCAGCTTTGACTCCTGCTTTTATTTAGGTTAATTTTCTTTGATTAATACCTGTTTGTGCAGTATGCGAAGATGGTTCATTTCAACTTTGATTTACATCAACTCATTGTATTCCTTTAGTTATTAGTGATTTTGAGCCTCTTTATTTTCATGTTTCAGACATTTCTGAATTATTTATAGGAAATTTATCCAAGCTGTGGATTCATTTCAATTTATTTTATATTCTAGGTTTTTCCAAATTTAGATTTAATCCTTTTTTTAGGATAAAGAGATGAGTTAGTGGTTAAAAGTGCATAGTGCTGTTACCATGTATCTGTGTTCAGCTGCTCCTTCTGGCGGCTCAGAACTGTCTACAAATCCAGCTATAGGAGATGGCAAACCTCTGGCCTCTGTTGGCACTCAAACTCACATGCAACCTCTCGACTGTAACATAAATAAAAACAAGACAAATCTTAAAATAAGGTTTCTTTTTTCTTCACTCATTGTAAATATGATTTTTAAATATTTTCTGTTGTTTATTTTGATGAATTTTAAAATCAACGTCTTGTGACTTTTTAAAATAATTTTGTGCTTTAAATTTTTTTCTTTGAAGAATGACAGAAAGTTACTGGGTTTAAGCAAATAAAAAATATACTTTAATCTTTTTTGTTTTGTTTTTGTATTTTAATCATGGACTTGCCTGTGTGTAACCCTAATGGTCTTCGAACTACCCCTGTAGACCAGATAACCATAAATTCATAGGTCTGTCTGTTTCTGTCTCTTGAGTCTTAAAATAAAAAATGTCTATCATCATGTCCAGAGAAAACACTAAACTTGAGTAAACATATCCAATTTCCCCCCTTTCCGTTGAAACAATAAATGCTGTCACATTATGGATTTAAAGATTTCCTGGATGACATCGGAGGGAAATTCATAGTGTATATTTCCGGAATACCATGGGGGTGTCCCTGTATGTGATGTACTTATTGAGTTGCTTACAAGCAATCACAATCAGCCCCAGCAACTCCAGGTGTATGAAATTTAAACACTGAGCCAAGTTCATTGCTCCCTCCTGCTAAGTCAGTTGGCTTGTGCACCTGCTTCTATTTTTTTCAAGGTATGATCATTTATTTATTACTCATAAAGACTTATTTTTTACTGGACTCAGACTTAAAGGTAGAAGCTCCCAGCGAAGACAGCTTACATCTCTTCGTAATCTGTTCTTGGAGCTTTTCTTTGGCTTCCTTCACTGTCTTAACCAAAAGTTTAGCAAATTCTGCAGCCTCTTGGTTTTTCTCAGTATGTTGTTTTTCAGAGCAATACATTGGCATTTGTGTTGCAGGACACGTGGCATGACAAGACACTGAATCTTGGGTGCTTTAGTACTGGGCTTCTTACCTTCTTTGTTTAAGGGTTTTCTGACAACATATTGGCGAACATGATCTTCTTTAGAGAGATTAAAGAGCTTTTGGATTCTACCAGCTCTTTTAGGTCCCAGCGGACAAGGCACAGTAGTGTCTCTCAGTCCAGGAATAGCTTTCTCTCCTTTTTATTTCCAAATAATCAAGCTGATAACACTCCGATTGGCATCTACAATGCATCCACGAACAGACGTGGACTTCCTCTGTCCAATTTTCCTTGTTCGGTAACAAGCATGCCCCTTAATCAACAGCAGACGCACTCTGCCGTGGGTCAAAGTGCCTTGCTTCATGGGAAAACGTTGTCATTCCCACCACTGATCCGGACCACATAACCCTTCCACTCTTCACCCAGGGCATCAGTAGCTACTTCTGTTGCGTTCATTATCCACTTCAGTGAGTTTCTGCCAAGGAAAGGATACTCAGCTTCATCTTGATGCAGCTGACTGCCTAGGAGGCACCATGAAGAGTGTGCCCTGCTTCTAAATATCTTGACTCCAGCAAAAGTGTCAGGTCCCAGTTACAACAAAAATGTGACTAATACAGTGAGTTATGGTTACTGCTCATGTTGACTTCTGACAGCATGGCAACCACATATATTATTACTGTGCTTCTGTAATGGCTGTGTTTGGTTCTCATAACCTACTCAAGTGTCTCCACAGTGAGTATCCTCTATAAACATGAGACAAGCCAAGCATATCCACAGTACTCAGCACTTTCTAAAAGCCTCCCTTCAGGACAGAGCCACTCACACTATCCTCCTCCTACTGCACGTGTTTGTCATCTCTTACTCATTCTCTTCCATTGTGGTCATCTTTAGAACTTTGTTGGTATAATGTTCTTTTGGAATGTATACAATTTACCCTTCTTCATTTAAATGCTGATTTCTCTACCCCACTATATGGTTTCAATCTGGACATTGCATTGTGGCACTTATTCTAAGCATCACCTGTCTCAAGTTTGTGTAAACATGCCACCATTTGTTCTCTAAATTGTCAATTAAAACAACCAGTCACAATGTTGAGCAACAGAGAGGATAGGGTGTGACATCCTGGTCCAGAGTGGGAGGAAGAGGAAGGAAGCAGGGTAGAGGGAGGAGGAGAATCGGCAGGAGAGGTCTTGGGACCACGTGGAGAAATGAACCAGACCTAAGATATGACTAAAAACAAGTATAATGGGTGAAATCTGAATGGTAGGAAACTATTCGGGCATGGAGGTTTAGGATGGAGTAACTATTGCCCAACATTGTGCTCTAACTTAATTAAATAAATCCCAATCTCTGTGTGGTGATTTGGGTATACAGCTGGTTTAGGATTAACTGCTGCTTAACTAAAAATATATATCAATAGTAAATAATACCAACAACAGGACCTGCTCCAATTATCCAAGGCTATGGGGAGTAAATGTATTCACACTTTGAGAAATAGTCTTTTCTGTATTTTGTGCCTTTGTTCTCATCAACAATATGAAGTCTAGTCCCACCATGTTTTCGTCTTGCTTTGGTAAAATATATCTTCCTCCAAGTATGATATGAGCCCTGGTTATTTCTTTTTTTCATGTATTGTTATATCTTTTATCTGTTGTAAAATACTAAAACTACAATTTGAAAACATTAAGCTTTTTGTAACTGACTTTTCATCATGTGGCATAAGTCATCATTTGGGGGAGAAACCATTTGATAGATGTGTTATTTATTTTTCTTCTTCCTCTAACAAACCACCTTACAAAGGCAACTCAAAGAAGGAAAGGTTTCTTTTATGCCACAGTGAGAAGGTTCACTCAGCAAGGCAGAGTAGAAGCACTAGAGGAAGATAGATTTGTGGTGACAGGAACATAAGGTAACATTGAGTTCACAGCCAGGAAGTAGAGACTTGAATACTTGTGTTCAGTTATTTTTTTTTGTCTATTTTTCATTAAGACTCTACATCAGTTTGTGGGATCCTCTCGCCCCAATTCAACATGGGTCCTCTGTGCTCAGTCAAACCCCTCTGAAATACCCTCACAGTCTTACTGACAATGAAATTTGAAGATCATAAATCCATATCGTCAACTTGACACATACATATTATTTTAACTATAAAAAAATTAGTATGTTAATAAAGTCAAAATGACATGTTTCCCAACTACAAAATGCATGAGGATATAAATTTACATATAACAAAATTGATGTAAATATCCCAACACAGAATTAAGAAGGATAAATACACATACACACATATTTATATACATACATGCATGCATATACATATAAAATATGGAAATCACCCAACATTTATGCTCATAGAATACTTTAACCATTTCAGAAAAATGATTGACATTACATTAACAGAGGAAATAAATGAAGGTGGAACAAAGGTGACAACTAACACTAAGGATGCTTGAAAAAACTATTTGGAAGGTCTATGTACATCTGTCCATTTGAGTGTCCATTTGCACTTATCCTATACAGAGTATTATGCCAATTAAAGTATTAAGCCAGAGTTGCCACCAAAAAGCCATATGTGATATGCCTACTCTTGAGTTTTTGGTCTGAGCATCTGGACACCTCCCCCCAAACAATACAGGCTATTGCCATTGCTCTTGGTTACCAAACAGAACTTTATGATAAGACCCTCTTGCTGAAGACACCATAAATTGTACATGAAAAGTCAAGTTCATATTTACCAAGATGTTTTATCACTGCTGGATACACTCTATAGCACCTGAGATGCATTCAGGATAGTGGAGGAAGAAAGTTATTAATACTCTTACCCAGCTGTAATACTGTAAACACAATGATGGTTATCCTAGGAAGATACTCCCATTGCTACATTGGTAACAACTGTTACTGCAGTAGCCAAACACATTCTAGTTGGACTCAGGGTTTGCTTTATAGTAGCAATTCTCAACCTATGGGTTCTGACCATTGGAAAACACACCATTTATGATAGTCTTAAGAACTGACACTCTGCATGGTATCAAAATTATCATTGCAACAACTAAAATAAATCATGGTTGTGGAGTTTAAGACAAGAGAAAAATATACATTTTCTAATGGTAGTTACCTGCAGATTGAGAACCACCACGTTACAGAAAGCCTGCAAATCAGGCTAGGAATTCATCGTAGGTGACATCATAAGCCCCATGGATAGAATGAATACCATTATTTTGCTAAATAGATAAAGTTTCAAACTACCCTTTAAATTTTATATCTATAACCACAGATTATTGCAACACTCAGAACTCATCACAGGAGTTTCTGTGTGCTATGAAGGTGGTTATCACACTGAACAAATTGCAGAAAATAAGGGACTCAGTAATTCCCAGATTACAATGCATAAGGGCAAAATATTCAGACACATAAAAATAAATATTGTTTATAACTAGTCACTAGAAAGCTTTCCTCTTTTGAGTTTCATCTGCAATTACATTCAGCATCCTGAAGAGTGTGAGGTGCTGAAGTCACATAAATTTCTTTTTCCTGTGCCACCTGCTCAGGGAGAAGGAAGATGCCTGTGTCTAAAAACTTACTGTGCTAGTCCCTGAAAGAAATGATCCTTTAAGGACACTTGACAGGAATCTCCTGAATAATTTCAAAGAACAGACCTATCTGTCCATTTCTCAGTTATTGACATAAAAAGCTTTTTATATAAACTGTAAAATTTCTGTTAGATAAAATTGTTATTATTTAATTAGTTAAAGTGTCATAATAATAGACATGAGGATCAGTATGAACTTCAGGGCCACCTCACCTGGGGCACACATTGCTGAACAAAAGAAACTCTGTCTCAAAGGATTAGAAAGTAAGGCCCAACAACCCAATACACTAAGACACAAAATCACACTTGAAATGCAACATACAGGAGAAACACGGAAGCATCAACATTTATTTACTGATCTTCCAATATTTAGGTATTTGGAGAACTTTAGTGTAGAAACAGAGTACTGGGACAACAGATGGACAACATTAATCCAAATGTTAAATTAAACATCCTCACTGGCTAAATACTAGTGAGAAGCTGCATTCTTCTTCGTGTACAGATGAGACACTGAGGCGGAAGCCCCATTAGCCTCTGGAGAGGAAGGTCCATTGTTCATTCTGATTGGTGGTAATTCCTCAGGTGATGGTGATATGTGGCTGATTGGTGGAATCTAGTTATATAGGGAGCAGGTATAAGGCTTCTTTCCTGTGTGAATCCTCTTCTGAGCCTTCAGATTGATCTTGCGGCTGAAGGGCCTTTCACATGTGCAACATGTGATCTGAGACTTAATAGAAGCCTTTATGACACTCAGGGCAGAAAAAAATGACCTCTCTGCCTCTCCCTTCTGTGCATTTCATGGTGGGCTGAGAAGTCACAAGCAAATTTGTGAGTCTTGGACATTCCTCAAATTTGTTTAGTTTGAGGACTCAGTGAACTCTCTCTTGGTGACCCTCACAAGTGGAGATGGCCACATGATTTTTGGAAGGCTCAGAGGTAGGCTTCTGTGGCCTGGAGAAGACCCTGATAGACCCTGGTTCATCCGTAGGCACATCTTCAGAAAAGTTGCCCTCAGATTCAGTTCCTGGGACCTGGATTTTCCTTGACTGTTCTTTTGACATATTTAAGAACTTCCCAAGAATTCCCTTTCTTTTCTGGCTCAGGATTTTGTTCTCTCTGGATAATGAGAAAGGAGTTCACCTCATTTCTAGGACTATTAAATAACTATTTACTTCAGTAGCATTCCAGGAAGTGTAGCCATCTTCACTGTTTTATATCCTCTTGAAATAAGACAGTCTATAAAACTGGGATCCCCACACAACACCCCTCTTCTGTCTAACATCTCTTACCTGGTACTAAGAACATATTTAAGGGATCTACAAGGGTGTTGGAGTTGTTGCTGATTACTGTTTTTTCAAAAACTTGATGGCTTCTTTTAAGGACATGTTCTCAGAAAAAAAGAGCTCCCTGCCTGTCGGGAGCCGCATTCGCCATTACGAGATGGCGCTGGCTTCCTGCTAGAACTCGCCTTACAGCGGCGCATGCGCCACAACATGCAAATACGGATTTGAGTGCTCTCCCTATCAGAGAACACATGCTAATTGGGTATTGTGCGGAGCACCAATCACAGACTTGAGTGCTCTCCCTATCAGAGAACACATGCTAATTAGGTATTGTGCGGAGCACCAATCACAGATGAGCACGCCGCCCTGCAGGCTATTTAAGCAGAGCGCGCTTGGGGTTTGGGGTCCTTCTCCATCTACCTAAAAGAGCTTTACAATAAAGATTCTGCTGGACAAATCTTCGGTTGCCGCGTCATCCTTACCGGCGAAGGCTGCGCGCGACAAGTGGTGCCGAAACCCGGAAACTCGCCGACCCCGGGCAGAGGAACGACTCGAAGGACCCCCGACTGCTCGTCGGAGGAAGATTCAAGCCAGCAGAGGGAAAAGCTGCAGCACTTTTCAGCAAGGTATGATTTCTGTGGTCTGGTGTATTCCGTTTCTCGTTGTTAGTTTCGTTTTTGTTTTACTGTGTTGTCTGTGTCTTAATTGTGGGAAACGGGATAAAACTTGCATCTGTCCTTTTTGCAATTTTGAATAATTGGCCATAAGACTCAGGTAGATAGCTGAGCTGCCGCACCCTCTCCTGTAGAACTAAACCGATTTTGGAAGCAGTGCAGGCGCTGCTGAAGCAAAAGGATTTAAAAATCCCTGACAGGGTGTTGCGGAACTTTCTTAAGGAGGTTGATCGAGTAGCTCCCTGGTTTGTGGTCTCTGGGTCCCTTTCTAAAAGATCGTGGGATAAATTAGGAGGAGATTTGACACACAAAAAAAAAAACAAAACAGGGGACCCTAAAACCAGGGGTGTGGCCACTATACAAACTGTTAAAATCTTGCATTAAGGATGAAAGATGTAAGGAAAAAATCAGGGAAGGCCAACGGGCATTATCAGACCACCAAGATAGTCTATCAGAAGCTGAAAAGGGAAAAAAGGCTAAGCAGGAAAGAAAGCCAATAAAAAAGAAAGTAAAAGGTAAAGATAAGCTAGCTGAACTTGAAAAAAGGGCAAAGCAACTTGCAAAGAAGGAAGAAGAGCTCGAACAGCGAGCAAAAAACTTAAAGCTGCTGCCTGCCTCTGAGAAAGGGGTAAGTAAAGGTGAGGAGGACCCTAAATTGTATCCTCTCCTCACTGAGTTTAAGAATTATACAATATCATCCTCTTCCGAGGAGGAGACGTCCTCTGAAGGAGAGGATCAACAAGAGTCATCTGACTCTGAGGAGGAAGCAGGGCTTGACCCTGCTGAACAGGCTGAGTTGGATGAGGAAGCTGCAAAATATGAGAGAGGAAGATATGGTCGTGCCCCGCCCTACACGCCCGGGTATGGGCCAACAGCACCTCCTTATGAGGCAATAGAGAAAAATAAGGCTGGGGGAGGCAGTTCACTGATCCCTGGAAAGGAAATGAAAAAAATACAGGCAGCATTCCCTGTATGGGAAGATGCTCAAAACCAAAGGCATCACACTCCTTTGGATCTGAAACAATTAAAGGCTCTGGTGGAGTCAGTGCAGACGTATGGCGTCAGTGCCTCGTTTACTCTAGCACTGATAGAAAGACTAGCCGCCAATGCTATGACTCCTGATGATTGGTCCAACACTGTCAAGGCATGCCTCTCCATGGGCCAATATTTAGATTGGAGATCAATTTATCAAGAATTGTGCATGGCTCAAGCAAAACAAAACATAGCCAACCAGCGCCCTCAGTGGAGCTTTGATATGCTCACGGGCCAAGGACAATGGGTAGTCAATCAAACTATGTATCCAGTGGAGGTATATGAGCAGATTAATAAGGCTGCTGTTCGAGCCTGGAAAAGTCTGCCAAATAAAGGACAAGTTACTGGAAACTTGACAAAGATTATACAGGGAGCCACTGAGCCATTTTCAGATTTCGTGGCAAGAATGATGGAAGCAGCAGGGAGAATATTTGAGGATCCTGAAGGTGCAATGCCGTTTGTAGAACAATTGATTTATGAGCAATGCACAAAAGAATGTAGAAATGCTATTACTCCCTGGAAAGGAAAAGGAATAAATGCCTGGATGAAAGCCTGTAGAGAAATAGGAGGGCCATTGACTAATCATGGTATAGCAGCAGCAGTATTATCTGCCCAAAAGGCTGCAAACATGAAATGCTTTAACTGTGGAAAAATGGGCCATATAAAAAGACAGTGTAGGTCTCAGGCTGCGGCCCCTACTACGCGACCCACTAAACAACCGGGGTTGTGTCCGCGGTGCAAGAAGGGAACATTGGGCTAATGAATGTAGGTCAGTAAAAGACAGTCAAGGGAGACCCCTTCCTGAACGCTCTACAGAGCAGTCAAAAAACGGGAAACGGGGCCCCCGACCCCAGGGCCCAACACAAATGTATGGGGCAATCCAACAGACTCCATACCAGTCCAAGAGATTTGTGAAGACGACACCATCCAAAGAGCAACCTCCAGATCAGCAGGATTGGACCTGCGTGCAGCTGCCAGAGCAGTATTGACACCTATCATGGGATGCCAACCAATCCCCTCAGATCTCGCAGGTCCCCTACCAGTAGGCACGGTAGGATTAATAATTGGACGTTCGTCAACGACTTTAAAAGGTCTTATTGTCCACCCAGGAGTTATTGATCAGGATTTCACAGGCCAATTACAAATATTGTGCTCATCCCCTCGGGGGATCAGTGCTATTTCCCCTGGAGATAGGATAGCTCAATTGTTGGTATTACCCAGCTTACATCAAAATTTTCCTAGTCGAAACAATCCTCGAGGAACTAAGGGTTTTGGCTCCTCAGGTGGTCAGCATACGTTCCTCTCTTTGCAATTGGATAAGCGACCAATGATGGAGTTGTTAATAGAAGGCAAAAGGTTTCAGGGCTTATTGGATACTGGAGCGGATACTAGTATAATATCTACCACTTGGTGGCCATCAGGATGGCCTCTCATTCAATCATCTCAGTCCTTGCAAGGATTGGGGTACGAAGACGCTCCAAAAAAGAGTGCAAAAGAATTACATTGGCAAAATGAAGAAGAAAGGAGAAAAACTTTAGTCCCTTATGTGTTACCTCTCCCCATTAATTTATGGGGAAGGGAGGTATTGCAGCAATTGGATCTTACATTGACTAATGATTATTCACCTCAAAGTCAACAAATGATGAAAAATATGGGTTGCATCCCTGGTAAAGGGCTTGGCAAACATTTGCAAGGGCGTACGAGTCCTGTACCTTCTCATGGGAGACAAGGCAGAACAGGGCTGGGTTTTTCCTAGGGGCCACTGGGGAGGCGATCCCCATTCCCTGGAAAACAGAGGACCCGGTGTGGGTTCCTCAGTGGCCTCTAACCTCTGAAAAGCTTGCAGCAGCCAGTCAGCTGGTCAAGGGGCAACTTGACCATGGGCATATAGAATGCTCACAGTCACCTTGGAACACCCCTATTTTTGTTATTAAGAAGAAATCTGGAAAATGGAGGTTGTTACATGATCTGCGAGCCATAAATAAGCAGATGCAGGTCATGGGCCCCATTCAGAGGGGTTTACCTCTACTATCCACTCTCCCAGTCCATTGGAAACTTTTAATAGTAGATATTAAAGATTGTTTTTTCTCCATACCCTTACATGGCCAGGATAGAATTAGATTTGCCTTTACTTTGCCTAGCATTAATCATGAACAGCCTGATAATAGATATCAATGGAAGGTTTTGCCTCAAGGTATGGCAAATAGTCCGACAATGTGCCAACTTTATGTAGCCAGAGCTATCCAGCCGGTTAGAACTCAATTTCCCACCATTAAAATATGCCACTACATGGATGATATTTTACTGTGTCACTCAGATCAAGCTCTTTTGCAGCGAGCCTTTGGGGTTCTGTCTGCTGAGCTAAAAGGTAAAGGCTTGTTTATAGCTCCTGAAAAGGTACAAGAAGGGGAGATTGGAAATTTCCTCGGATCTACCATTTATCCTATGCAGATAAAGCCACAAAAGATTACCATCAGAAGAGATGTCCTTAAGACACTTAATGATTTTCAAAAGCTATTGGGTGACATTAATTGGGTGCGGCCATATTTAAATTTGACTACTGCGGAGCTTAAACCATTGTTTGCCATTTTGGAGGGAGATTCGGCCATTACTTCCTGTAGACAGCTTACGGCCGAAGCTGCTCAGGTTTTAGATAAGGTGGAGAAGAAATTGGGAGAGGCTTCCCTGTCCCGGTTGGATCCTTCCATTCCATTTCAGTTATGTATTGTTCCCTCACCTCATCAGCCTACAGCAGTGTTATGGCAACAGGGGCCACTGTTGTGGGTCCATTCTCAGACTTCCCCTGGTAAAGTGCTGAGTCATTATCCAACCCAGGTGGGAGAAATTGCTCAAAAGGGTGTTCAGCTGGCTCTGACTCATTTCGGTTGTGAGCCGGAATCTATCATTGTGCCTTATACTGCTCAGCAAATAAATGTGCTGTGTGCCACCATAGACACTTGGGCAATTCTCCGCTGTACCTTTCCTGGTGGTATCGACAATCATTATCCAAAACATCCTTTATTACAGTTTACTCTGACCAATGCATTTATATTTCCAAAAATTACTAAAAATCAGCCTATTATAGGAGCTATTGATGTCTTTACTGATGGGTCCAAGACAGGTATAGGAAGTTAACAGTGGGACTAATTTCCTCCAAAAGTACTGTTGCACAAGTTTTTGCTGATATTCAACAATCTATTAGAACAAGAGTAAATCCCTTTTTTATTCAACATATGAGAGCGCATACGCTATTACCTGGACCCATGGCAAGAGCTAATGACCTGGCTGATAAAGCCACTATAAAGCAGTTTATCTTATGCTTAATCCTATACAGAATGCTGCCGCTTTCCATGAGTTATATCATGTTCCGGCAGAGACACTTAGAATGAAATTTGGCATTTCGCGAGCAGATGCCCGCGATATTGTATTGAAATGTGCTAATTGTACAAAATTTAAACCTGCACCTGTTATTGGTGTTAACCCTAGAGGATTAAAACCCTTACATATTTGGCAAATGGATGTTACCCATATTCCTGCTTTTGGTAAGTTAAAGTATGTTCATGTCTCTGTGGATACCTGTTCCGGGGTTGTCCACGCCACACCTTTATCAGGAGAAAAGGTGGCTCATGTCATCACCCATTGCCTGGACGCGTGGGCAGCATGGGGAAAGCCACGACAGCTAAAGACTGATAACGGACCTGCTTATACTTCTAAAACATTTCAGCAATTTTGCTCGAAAATGGAAGTCCATCATGTTACAGGATTGCCCTATATTCCCCAAGGCCAAGGTATGGTGGAACGGGCACATAGTACTATCAAAACTTATTTACAAAAACAAAAAGGGGGACTCTGCCCCAGTATGGGTCAGAAAGCGACTCTTTCCCTTACTCTATTTACCTTAAATTTTTTGAAATTGGATTCTAATGGACAGTCTGCTGCAGACAGACATGTCACTCATGCATCTCCAAAAGAACTTGTAAAATGGAAAGATGTACTTGATAATCAATGGAAAGGACCGGATCCTATATTAATAAGATCCAGGGGAGCTGTTTGTGTTTTCCCACAGGGTCAAGAAAATCCAATTTGGGTTCCAGCACGGTTGACTCGAGTGGTGAAGCATGATGGCCCTGCTTTGGATCCTGACACTGCTAGGAATGCTGATGAACTTGCGGGCGACGAGTCAAGAGATTCGCTGGGGAATTCTGTCGACCTTACCTCGGCCCATGCCGGTGATGCATGATGCACAAGTCTTCCCAAGATTTTTCACAACTAATGACTCTTTGGGACTACCATATTTGCCAATGTCTCCAGACATAGCGCCGACACCTGATAATAGTACCCAGTTGACTAATGGCAGTCTTTGCTTTACAATCAACCAGACTCGTGCTGATACGTGCATAAAGTTAGGAAATTTTTCTTTTGCCAAGCTAGAGGAAGAACATTCAAATAATGCTACGATCCTTTTTGGGTGGTGGCCGGCATGTGGTTCATCCAGTTCAGCCTGTACAACCGTTCCGACGCTTCAGTCCCAGTATGCCCCATTTTGCGTTGGCCGAAAGGGGGACCTTTCTTCCATCTTTCCATGGACAGGCTGTCAAAGCCGTAGAGCACGTTTTCTCGATAATGAGCTTTTTTCCTTCTCACCGATGGAAGGACACAGTAACTATTCTGAACTCAATTCCTGGGACTATTGACGGTGTTAATCCTTTTGACACCTGGTTGCTGTGTGGTACTGGTGGCAGTTGTACTGATCTCTCCCCCATGGTCACTCTTCTGGGTGGGGCAGTGGTTGTTGCCGATTTATATAAGGACAACATGACCACGTCCCAGATTACAAAGGTGGGATCCACCCCAGTGTGTGTCTGGCCCCCTTTTGTTTTGATTGCATGCAATGATACGGGATGCTTTTTTACCCTTTGTTGGAATGCAAGTGAATATGATACAGCTACTGTGGCCTGTATGCCAAGATTTTTGCCATTGACAAAAACGAGATTTTGGTATTACTACAGCTATTGTAGCCATTATTGCAACTGCTGCTATTGGAGCTTCCCTTGCTGCATCCGCCCTGGCCTTGCAAGGTCAGGTAGCTACTGTTCAAACTCTTAATAATTTGTCTGCATCAGTAAGTGAAGCGATAGATATTCAAGCATCAGTAAATAATCAGTTAAGAGGAGGATTAATGATTGTCAATCAGCGTATTGATTTGGTTCAGGAACAAATAGAAATATTGTGGCAGTTAGCTCAGTTAGGATGTGAAGTTAAGTTACCTGGACTTTGTGTAACCTCCATTCAATATAATAATTTTACTAGGGCAGCGAATTTATCTAAGGAACTGTCTTGGTTGTTACAATCCAATCGGAGTGCGGAGTTCGATGAGACCATGAGAGAATTGCGCCTTGCCATAACTCAAATTAATTCTACTCGTTTGGACATTTCTGTTACAAGTGGATTGTTTTCTTGGATGTCCTCCGCCTTCTCCTATTTTAAAGAATGGGTTGGTGTAGGAATGTTTGGAGTGACCTTGTTTGCGGGACTGCTCCTCTGTTTTTGGTTGCTGCGCAAATTCAAAAGACAACAACATGCAAAAAATGTGGCCATCGTTCAGGCTATGCTGGCTGTCGAACAGGGATCTTCCCCTCAAGTTTGGTTAAACATGCTTAGCCGTTGAGACACTGTCAGAACTCATGGCACTCCTGACGGGCACAGGTTCCCATTGCACCGGGATGCTGTTCTGATCAGACCTTTGCATCTCCCAGGGCTCAGGTTCCCATTGCACGGGGTTCAAGGTGCAAAGGGTCTCTTATACTATGTAACCTCCTCGATTGCTTATACTGTTGAGTCAGTGAGCTGATCGGAAATCTCATAGTGTACCGTTTGGCTTTGCTTGTAATTTTTAAGAAAGGGGGAGATGTCGGGAGCCGCATTCGCCATTACGAGATGGCGCTGGCTTCCTGCTAGAACTCGCCTTACAGCGGCGCATGCGCCACAACATGCAAATACGGATTTGAGTGCTCTCCCTATCAGAGAACACATGCTAATTGGGTATTGTGCGGAGCACCAATCACAGACTTGAGTGCTCTCCCTATCAGAGAACACATGCTAATTAGGTATTGTGCAGAGCACCAATCACAGACGAGCACGCCGCCCTGCAGGCTATTTAAGCAGAGCGCACTTGGGGTTTGGGGTCCTTCTCCATCTACCTAAAAGAGCTTTACAATAAAGATTCTGCTGGACAAATCTTCGGTTGCCGCGTCATCCTTATCGGCGAAGGCTACGCGCGACACCTGCCCCTGCATGGAGATGTGGACCTATAAACAGCTGAATTTTGTCAATGAAATGACAGAAAACCTGTCCTCAACCTTCTTATGAAGAGCTTAAGTTAGCTTGGGTGATTCCATTTTGAGACGAGAAGCCATCTGGTGCACACCTGTGACCGGGGGCTGAACTCAAGTACCAGGAAAAAAATCACAGAATGTACACTTGGCAGAAAATACAGTTAACTCTCCTAGCAACAGCTTCCAGGAAATATCACAGAATAAACACTTGGTAGAACATAGAGATAATTCCCCTGGCAGCAACCAATCAGAATTGGGTGGGAAAATTCTCTCCAATGTTCCAGTTGTAGTTTAGAAGAATAGCAATTGTAGTTAAGCTTCAGCTAAAGGGTCACTTCACCCCAATAACTTTTACCCAATTCTGTAATGCCAAGGCATTGAACACCCCCCACCAGCTTGTGGTTTTTCCCTTTAAAAACCTTGTTCACCCAGGCTCAGGATCCCACCTCTCTATTCTGCATCAGTGAGACTTGGGTCATGAGTTAGATTGCTCTCACAATAAAACTCTCTTGCTATTGCATTAGAGTTGTCTCCTGGTGGTCTCTGAGAGTCTCATGAACTGGGCATAACACTTACACACTTATCCTGGACTATGAGTTAACTCATCTGTCAATCCTTCATGTCTAATGATGCAATCCTGGGATTCAAAACTTTTTTATTCTAAAGTCACTATTCACACTGTGATTGCCAAGTGTTGTGTCACTGTCTTTGGGGGGGGGAGACAAAGTTAGTTCCAGAGACTTCCTCAGACCCTCTCTGCCCACATATCACAAATATTAACATATGGTTGTCTTTGGATAAAGAGACTAAGGCTGGGCAGGACCAAGACGGAAAGTGTGGAAGTCTGGAAAGAGGGACTGTCCAAAGGCGGCCATAAAATGCCTGACACAGAGTGCTCTGGGGGTCTACCATTCCTGCTGTCCCTCTTATTTCCTTTGATGGGAGCTGTTTGTCTACTCCAACAAAGTTTGTCTGTTTTACAAACGAATGTCTCTGTGGCTGGTATTTCTCAGTTCTTCATCAATTTGTAGTTCCTTCTTTTCACTCCTTTAGCTACTTCCAAGATCTATAGATGTTATTTGTGCCCAGAACCCTTGGCCTCTGTACATTCTTCCTCTGGTGGTTGCTACTATTCTAGAGAAATCTCCTCATTTAGCACCCAGCCGCTGATCTAATATTGTCATATTCTCTCCGGAAACCTCAAGATCTCTTCTTCAGTTCTGTAGCAGCTACCCTCAGATTGTCAATTGTTACTTTCTGTCTTGGAAATTCATGATTCTGCAATTTTCACTCTCAGATTAGCTGATGCTTTTCCATCCACCACCTCCAGCTATTAGTCTGTCAGTGGCATCTTCGTCTCCAACTGTCACTGCACTCTCCTGTGGGTTAGGCCTATAACCTATAATTCTGTTACCTCACGCTGAGTGCTAGCCTAGACAACTACCTTTGACCCAAGATGTTTTTAATGTCATAGCTTTAATTGGGTGGAGTGGTTGTTTATTTATTGTTGAGTCTCTCACTGAACTCACATCTGACTCAAGTCCAGCACTCACATTGTCTGCATGAGATTCATGCTGCCTCTGCTCTTAGGAACATGATAGGATATTATGACAGCAGTTTGCTTGGAATTCAGCTCCAATCATAAAATTCTCAATTTGAAACAAAGCCCAAAGAAGTGAAAATATGGAATAAAACAAACTATGAAATGAGAACTTGTTTATAGAGTAAAAGTACTCAAACAAATAGCAGGGTGTGGTGGTCCACACCTTTAATCCAGCTCTTGAGAACCAGAGGAAGTATAATTTCCCTGAGTCCTAGCCAGCCAAGGCTATATAATGAAATAATGTCTCAAATTAAAAAAAAAAACCCTACCAAACAAACAAATAAAACAGCCAGCAAGCAAGCAAACATCCAAAACAAAAACCATAAAACTCTTAAGTACTTGAACAATCATATCTAGGAATGTGTGTATGGGATGTTTGAAAATTTTCACTACCTCCTCCATTATGTCACTGACACAGAATTATGGAAATCTAGTACCCGAAAGATGAGTCTGTGTAATTAAATTTATATCAAGTCTTTCCAGATTTGAAAATTGCATTGTAGCACCAGTATTCATCAACAGTGTGTCACTGTTGTGTACACATGTGAGGGCCATATTTCAATTTCAAATGCCATACTCTACCATTACGCCACCTCAGTATCCTAGACAGGGAATCTTACTGACATGTAGTAACCAAACTGGAAAGCCATATAGCCACTTCAATCCCCAGTTTCCGCTTTTTCCTGGGATTCTGTTCCATTGTTTCTCTTTTGTTGTTGTTTGTTTGTTTGTTTTTCCACTTTTTTGAGAGAGGGTTTCTGTGTGTAGCCTTAGCTCTCCTGGACTCATCTGTAGACCAGGTTGGCCTTGAACTCACAGCCATCTGCCTGCTTCTGCCCCCTGAGCGCTGGGATCAAAGGCGTGTGGCATCATACCCGTCCCTTGCCGTACTTTTAAGTATATGCTGAGGTTCCTACTCAGTCTTCGTAATTACACTGTAGCACCAACCTTAGTGAGTCATCTCCCAGACCCAAGGCATCTCCTCTAAAACCCTTAAAGTCTTACCCAAATGTCAACTCCCCAGTCTCTCTGCCACTAGGTAAATAAGCTGAATTTACTTAGGTTCATAAAACAACCAATTGGCTCCTTTCCCCTTTATTCATGCTAATTTAGAGCAGTGAGTACTCTCTCTTGTGATGCTTTTAATGGGGGAGTACAACCTCAATAATAATGGAAACTACAACACCTGCTCCCAACTTATTCCCAAATGAAAATAAATGTCTCTCTGCCCACTTAGCCATCTCTTAACTCACTAAGACAGGAGGCTTCAAGTACTCATGAGTCAGACCCTCCAGGAATCTATCCATGTTTCTACCACTTGATTCCCACTTCTCTGTGAAAGCAAACTTGTCCTAGCAGTGCCCATTGATAAGACTGTGATCCAAGACCAGGTGAGAAATCATGTACTAATGGCTCTGCTTATCTGTCTGCAACCAAGAGTTCAATATCTCCCAGAGTGTTTGTAGCTCCTGCTTTGCCAAGCAGCCATTGTCATTTTGGAGAAAGTTGACCTGAACACTTGGGAATAAGAGATGTCTTCTTGAGACTCCACAGTAGAACCCGGGATTAGAATAACCTGGCCATTCTCTAGTTCAAGTCAGTTGCTGGAGACTAAAGTTTAAACCACTCTTGAGCTGTGAAGCCATTCTGGTGAGAATCATCAAAAGGATTCAACTATAGCAGTTTGGTATTTGTCTTGTGACTTGAAGATCTGTTTCAACAAGCATGTAAATAGAATAAATTAAAAAGAGAAAAGGCACATAATTAAACTCAAAGATCAACTAAGATTTTTGTCACAGATGGTTTCATGGTTAACTAGCAGCAAAAATGTAATTCAAGTGTTACAAATATGTTTCCAAAGAACAGAACAAACAGAAGATATAAAGTGGAACAATACTTGCCTCAACATGATGAAAAATCCAGTGTTGAGGATGAGAAGACCCATCATAAGAACACAGCAAGAACAGGTGCTCAAGGCTATCTGTTTCCCCCTTGCAAAAGGTAACAATAGGGTGGCTTATCGTGAGATTTAAAGTTCACCTTTGTTTCCCATTCTAATGTGCCACAGAAGAATACTTATTTAAGAAAAAAAGTAAAAGTGAATAACCAGCAGCATTAAATTCACAGGGAAGCAAAGACATGTCCATAACCACATACATAGACTGTTCTCATCTTACAGTGCCTTTCAGAGTTTAAAATGTCAAACCCTTACTCAGGGAGATTATCCAAAAGGCCATACTCCACCATTGAGATCACCCCATAATCTCACATCTAATAACTCACATACACACATACTTACATACTCAAGGACACATAGAAGGGATCTTTCTTGATTGTCTGTTTGTTTGTTTTTTTGTTTGTTTGTTTGTTTTGAGACAAGGTTTCTCTGTTTAACCTTGGCTGTCCTGGACGCAATTTGTAAACTAGGCTGGCCTCAAGTTCTCTTTGTTAGATAAATTTTAAGGGTGATTTCAGCAACCACTGGGAGGTAGTGTTTATCTGGACCATTGCTCTGCCTCATCTGAGGTTCATCAAACTGGCTTCCTTTTATAGTGCCTGGCTTCAGGGAGTCAGTCTGTAATACTAATAGAGTTGATAATGGCACAGGATTAGACCTCTGGCTGGGCATGGCAGTTCACACCTGTCTTCCTACTACCTTAGGTGTAGAAGTGAGAGGGTCTCAAGGCCCCACAGAGCTTAGAAACTAGGGTCAGCCTGGACTGTATTAATAGATAATGGTACCTAACTACAGCAGCAAAACAAGCAAACAAAACATAGAAAAGACACCTTTCTGCTCATTGAGCCACAGATAAATTTCTAACTCCACCCAGCTCTGAATCTCTAATACAATGCTTGATGCTTCCCCACAAAGAATAGAAAGTCACTGTAGTAAAAGGGAACAATACCACAGTGAAAAGGAATATCGAGATTGGCATTTATTTCCCATGATTCTGATACTGTGTTCTCACATATGGTTCATTTCAAACTTGTTAAAATTTCATACTTTCCAGAGAGTTTTAGATCCCAAATGCTTCAGTGAACAAGGTCAAATCTTTGGAAGTGGAATGAGACAGACAGTAAGAGGCCCTTCTGAAAGTGTTTGAATCACAACAAAGAGAAGACAGGCTGAGCAGGGCTCATCTCTGTCAGCACAGAGAGGGGCTTATATTTTATTTGGAGGAAATACAAGTTTGGTAAAAATGATATGAGGGCTGTAGTCTGGGGAGGCATTAACATACTGTGGTCAAATATGATTATTCTGTTTTGGTTTTCTTTCCATTTTTGCTTTATGGTTGTTTGCTTGTTTTTGCAAAAGGGTATATAATCTAGTCTGCTCACAAGTTCACTAAGCAGGTGAGATGTTTCTCCACCCCAATCTTATGGCTTTTACCTCCCAAGTCCTGGTGTTCCCTCACAAAAATAATCATCTTTTAGGTCCTTGTTGTTTTGTTTTGTTTTGTTTTGTTTTGTTTTGTTTTGTTTTGTTTCTGAGGAAGTGTCACCCTAGAGCTGGCTGTCTTGGAACTTTCCATGTAGACTAGCATGGCCCAGAACTCACAGAAATCTGCCTGCTTCTGTCTCCTGGGATTACAGGCCTGTGCCAGCACTACTGGCCCTCTCCAAACATTCTAATTGTTAGGTTAAAGTTGTGTGCCCTGAAATTCAGGAGTTGAGGTATTAACTCCAAAGACTACTTAGACTGTGGCCTTATTTCCAAAGAGTACTGAATTTTAACCCCAAAATTGGAACTTTAAATGCCATGATCTCAAAGAAGGATGGAAGCCCAATGATGAAAACTTTTAAGTCTGAAGTCGCTTAGACCACACTACTGAAAAGTCTGAAGGCTGGAACCACAAGCTGCTGTTCTGCTGGGAGAATAAAAATATGGCACCTGATAGAGTTAGAAAGCCAAGTTCTTAGGTCTGCATGATATCGTCCAGGCCCTTCTGGCTTTCATAGTCTCTGTTGAGAAGTCAGGTGTGATTCTGATGGGTTTGCCATTATATGTTACTTGGCCTTTTTCCCTGGCAGCTTTTAGTATTTTTTCTTTGTTCTGTATACTTACTGTTTTGATTATTATGTGGCAGGAGGATTTTCTTTTCTGATCTAATTTATTTATTGTTCTGTAGGCCTCTCCTTTAAGTTGGGGAAATTTTCTTCAATGATTTTGTTGAAAATTATTTTTCAGAGTCTTGGAGGAGGGAATCTTCTTTTTTTCCTCTATTCCTATTATTCTTAAGTTTTGTCTTTTCATGTTGTCTTGGATTTCTTGGATGGTTTATGTCAGGAATTTTTTAGATTTAACATTTTCTATGATGGATACATCAATTTCTTTCATTGTATCTTCCACACCTGAGATTCTTTCTTCCATCTCTTGTTAGTCTATTTGTTATGCTTACCTCTGTAGTTCCTGTTTTCTTCCCTAAGTTCTTTCTCTCCACAATTTCCTCCGTTTGTGTTTTCTTGAATTTTTCCAATTCTATCTTCATATCTTGAACCGCTTTGTTGATTTCCTTCACTTGTCTGACTGTATTTTCCTGTTTTTTCTTCAATTCCTTCAGCTGTTTGTTTGAACAATCCTCTGTTTCTTTTATTTCTTTCAGTGATTTAAGTATTTCCTCTCTAAAGGCCACAAACTGTTTGGCTGCAGCTTCCTGTAGTTCTTTACAGGTGGCCATAATCTGTTTGAGTTTATCTTCCTCTAGGTCTTTACGCATTTTATTTGTTTTCTCTGTTATCCTCTTCATGAGCATAGATGTTATGTCATCTTCTTGAATTTCAATTATACTGGGATGTCCAGTGCTACTTGCCCCTGGATAACTGGGCTCTGGAGATGCCATATTGCTTTGCCTTTTGTTGGTTGAGCTTTTAACCTGGCCTCTACCCATTGGGCTATCTTAGGTGTTAGTTTCCTGTAATTCCTTGAATCCTGTGGTGGAGAGAATCTCCTTGGCAAGAAGATGATTTTTCCTGAAGGAAGCCTTCTCAACTCTTTGGGTATGCTCACTGAATGGCCGGTGTTTCTCAGGAATTGCCACAGCTCACCTCAGAACAGAGATGTCAGCCCAGGCTAATATACCCAGCAAAACTCTCAGTCCTCCTAGATGGAAAAAACAAGATATTCAATGATAAAAACAAATTTCAACAATACCTACACACAAATCCAGTGTTATAGAGGACACTAAAAGGAAAAATACAACCCAAGAAAACTAACTACTTTCAAGAAAACACAGGAAATAATTAACCTCACTACAGTAAAACAAAAAACAACCAAGCACACAAACTTACTACCACAGCCAACATCAAAATGAAAGAATCTAACAGACACCGGTCATTAATCTCTCTCAATATCAATGGACTCAATTCTCCAATAAAAAGGCACAGAGTAACAGAATGGATGTGTAAACAAGACCCAACAATCTCTTGCATACAAGAAACACACCTAAGGCACAAAGATAGACATTACCCAAAGGGTAAAGGGCTGGAAGACAGCTTTCCAAGCAAATGGATCCAAGAAGCAAGCAGGAGTAGCCATTCTAATATCTGATAAAATAGACTTTCAACCAAAATTAATCAAAAGAGATGGGGAAGGATACTTCATACTCATCAAGGGAAAAATCCACCAGGAAAACATCACAATCCTGAACATCTATGCCCCAAATACAAAGGCACCCACATTTGTAAAAGAAACATTAAAAACACTTAAACCCCACACATTAATAGTGGGAGACTTCAACACCCCACTCTCAACAAAGGACATGTCAACAGAACAGAAATTAAACAAAGAAACAATGTCTCTAACAGAGGTCATGAATCAAATGGACCTAACAGACATTTACAGAACCTTACACCCAAACACAAAAGAATTTACCTTCTTCTCAGCACCTCATGGAACTTTCTCCAAAATAAAGCATATGGTTGGTCACAAAGCAAGCCTCAGCAGATACAAGAAGATTGAAATAATCCCTTGTATCCTATTTGATCACCATGGACTAAAGCTGGACCTCAACAACAAAAGAAATAGCGAAAAGCCTACATGTACATTGAAACTGAACCACTTGCTACTAAATGACAGCTGGGTCAGGGAAGAAATAAAGAAAGAAATTAAAGTCTTCCTAGAATTCAATGAAAATGAAGACACAACATATTCTCACCTTCATATGGAACAACAAGAGACCCAGAATTGCTAAAACAATTCTCTACAGTATAAGATCTTCTGGAAGTATCTCTATCCCTGATCTCAAACTGTACTATAGAGCAACAGTAATAAAAACTGCATGGTACTGGCATAGAAAGAGAATGGTGAATCAATGGAACTGAATAGAAGACCCAGAAATAAGGCCACGCATTATGGACACCCGATTTTTGACAAAGATGCCAAAACCATACAATGGAACAAATGATAGCATCTTCAACAAATGGTGCTGGTCTAACTGGATGCGTTCATGTAGAAAAATGCAAATAGATCCATCCTTATTACCCTGCACAAAATTAAAGTCCAAGTGGATCAAAGACCTCAACATAAAACCAGAAACACTAAATCAGTTAGAAGAAAAAGTGGGAAAGAGCCTAGAACTCATTGGCACAAGAGTCAACTTCTTGAACAGAACACCAACAGCACAGGTTCTAAGATCAATCAATAAATGGGACTTCATGAAACTGAAAAGTTTCTGTAAAGCAAAGGACACAGATCAGAACAAAACAAATGCCTACAGATTGGGAAAGAATCTTCACCAACCCTTTATCTGACAGAGGGCTAATATCCAGTATATATAAAGAACTAAAGAAGTTTAAAAGCAACAAATCAAGTATTCTCAATAGAGGAATATCGAATGGCAACAAAACACTTAAAGAAATGTTCAACATCCTTAGTAGTCAGAGAAATGCAAATCAAAATGACCCTGAGATTCCACCTTACACCCATCAGAATGGCTAAGATGAAAGACAACACATGCTAGAGAGGATGTGGAGAAAGGGGAACCCCTTCCTCTGCTGGTGAGAATGGAAATGTATACAACCACTCTGGAAATCAATCTGGCGCTTTCTGAGACAATAAGGAATAGCGCTTCCTCAAGATCCAGCTATAGCACTGCTAGGCATATATCCAAAAGACGCTCAAGTATACAAGGACATCTGCTCAACCATGTTTGTAGCAGCTTTATTTGTATAGCCAGAAGCTGGAAACAGCCCAGATGCCCCTGAGGTGAAGAATGGATACAGAAATTGTGGTACATTTACACAATGGAATACTACTCAGCAATTAAAAGCAAGGAAATCATGAAATTTGCAGGCAAATTGTGGGATCTAGAAAAGATCATCCCGAGTGAGGTATCCCAGAAGCAGAGAGACACACAGGGTATACACTCACTCATAAGTGGATACTAGACATATAATATAGGATAAACATACTAAAATCTGTATACCTAAGGAAGCTAATCAGGAAGGAGGACTCTGGATAAGATGCTCAATCCCCATTCAGAAAGGCAAAGAGGATGGACATTGGAGGAGGAAGAAAACAGGGAAGAGGACAGGAGCCTATCACAGAGGGCCTCTGAAAGCCTCGACCGTGCCGAGTATCTAGGCAGATGTTGAGACTCATAGCCAAACTTTGGGCAGAGTGCAGGGTATCTTATAAAAGAAGTTCGAGATATTAAGACCTGGAGAGGACAGGAGCTCCACAAGGACAGCGACAGATCCTAAAAGTCCAGGCACAGAAGTCTTTCCTGAAACTGATACTCCAGCCAAGGACCACTCATGGAGATGTTCTGAAACCCCTGCACAGATTTAGCCTATAGCAGTTCAGTATCCAAGTGGCCTTAGATAGTAATGGGGACAGGGACCATCTCTGACATGAACTGATTGGCCTGCTCTTTGGTCACCTTCCTCTGAGAGGGGAGCAGCCTTAGCAGGCCACAGAAGAAGACAATGCAGCCACTCCTGAAGAGACTTGATAGACTAGGATCAGAGGGAAGAGGAGGAGACCTCCTCTATCAGACTGGGAGAAGGACATGGGTGGGGAAGAGGGAGGGTGGGTTTGGGAGGGCAGGAGGGAGGGAGCTACAGGGGGATACAAAGTGAATAAACTCTAATTAATAAAAATAATAAATAAATAAAATAAAGCCAAGTTCTGGGAATCAGTTAGCCACAAGGTATATCAATGTTTGAATTCCGGGTAAAAATTCATTATTTGCCTGCATTGATACTCTTTCTTGTTGATGAATTTCAGAGTGTTAGTAAGGTAAAGCAACATTGGTCAGAAGCATTCATATGAAAACAGTTTTTCCATGAGAATAAAATCCCTTATGCCAAGAGCTAACACAAACTTAACCCTAACCCCTAACCCTAATCCTCTAACTCTTAACCCTAACCTTAACTCTAACATTAACACTAACCCTAACCCAACCCAACCCTAACAGTAACCCTACCCTAACCCAACTCTAACCTTAACCATAACCCTCTAACCCCTAACCCTAACAGTAACTCTAACCCTAACTCTAACCTTAACCCTAACAATAACCCAAATCCTAACACTAAACCTAACCATAACCCTAACCCTAACCCTACCCCTTACACTAAATCTCACCTTAACCCTAACCCTAATCATAACCATAACCCAACCCAACCTTAACCCAAACCCTAACAAAAACACAATCAAACTCTTACTCAGAAACAAAAGATTAAAGCAATGCTAGTAATCGCTAAAGATCAGAAGCGTAGGTGTATCGCGGACCTACAAAACTAGCAAGCTGCCCAAGAGTGACCCTTTCATCTGCCTGTCCAGAAACCAAATCTTCAGGACCCCGTGCATGGCGAGGTATCCAGATCTGTCAGGAAAATCAACAGGCAGCTACAATCCTCATAGCAACTGCAGCCCCCGCCCCCGCCCCCGTCCCCCACTAAGACCCAGAAGTTTTTGGAAAACATGGAACAAGGCTTCTTCAGCTCTGGCTCAGAGACCAAACGCTTTCTCTAGACGGTATGTAACAGACCCAAATGGACAAAGGTGTTAGAAAGCACTTCCAGTGAAGTCATCACACAAATTTCCCCATAAGCCCATCCTAACTTCAGTAGTGAACAAGAGAATTAGAAATGCAGAGTGAAGTAAAAGCGAGCTAATCATGCTGCTCTGGAGTGACCATCCGCCAGCCCTGTGGGTTTGTTGTTGGTGGGTTTTTGTTACTTTTGTTGCTGTTGTGGTTTTGTCTTTGCTGTTGGTTTTTTGGTTGGTTTGTTTGTTTTTCGAGACAGGTTTCTCTGTGTATCCTTGTCTGTTCTGTACTCGCTTTGTAGAGCAGGCTGTCCTTAAACTGACGAGTGCTGGGATTACGGGCGTGTGCCACCACGCCCGGCCACAGGTGTTAGGAACTTCCTAGGTCCAGGGTTTTTGCTAATGCGTAGGGCATGTGCCAACAGCTTTATGTAGTCCCATCTTCTCTTCAGTTTTCGCCATAGCGTTTGGTCAAAGTTCATAGAAATGATGCACTGTGTGGCAAGTGCTAAGCGCTGGCAGCACTCAACCCAGGATGAATGCGGGCTGCTGCGGTTGTGGTTTGCATTCCTTGACTAAGTTTTTTCTCCGGTTTAATTTCATTGTATAAGAGAAGTGGGGATTCTTGGAATCCCTTCACGCCTTCAGTGTGTTGGTTTTGGCAACTGATTCTAAAGCACAAATCTAGGACTCTGTGCTTGAGAGTACCTCCCACTGAGCTGTGTTGTTATCCCTAAATGTTTCACCAGTAAACATCAGTGAAACAGAAAAAGCTGACTCCAAGTGAGAACTTTCAGCTTCCTTAAACTGTCTGTTTAACCTGCTGCGCTTGTTATCTCATGGAGGACTTTAAAAAGGAAATACTCTTTGAGCTAAATTGAGAAAAATATAAGCATACGTATTTAAGTAAAATGGAGGACAAATTAAAGAAAATTCCCAGTGATACACTTGTACACTTCTGGAAAGATTCCATAATCCTGGCCAATTTGGTTTTGTTTTGTTTGTTTTTTATAGTAACAGTAGTATATTTATTCTGAAATTTTGCATAAATATCCATATTCACTATTGCCTTCTACCCACAAATTACCAATATAAATATAACATACATTGCAGGATTTACAGATCACATAACTTCTTTCAAAGGCTATTGGTAAGTTTTGTATTTTGCATTTGAAATTATGTATATATCTCGCTGCCTCTGTCTCTTAGTGACAGTGTAAGAAATAGTACCTTTATGGAGAGACAAATTGCAGTCTGAAAATGAACAGTGATATAATTGGAGTAAAACTGAAATTAGTCATTATTGTAGTTACTGCATAAACAGTTGACCATGGATGCT
This sequence comes from Meriones unguiculatus, assembly GCF_030254825.1. Taxonomy (NCBI): domain Eukaryota; kingdom Metazoa; phylum Chordata; class Mammalia; order Rodentia; family Muridae; genus Meriones; species Meriones unguiculatus. The sequence goes on along the minus strand of NC_083354.1, from coordinate 28,194,658 downwards.
GGCCAATTTGTGATGAGATTAACTGGCTCTCTGCACCTCCCTGCTGGGCAGATCGGCTGTTTACAGTAGAGGTTGGCCAACATGATTTAAGTCATGTTGGCTTTTTTTATAGTTCTTCTCATGCTGAAACTCATAGCCAAACTTTGGGCAGAGTGCAGGGAATCTTATGGAAGAAGAGGTAGATAGAAAGACCTGTAGGGGAGAAGAGCCTCTCAAGGACACCAACTGAGCCAAAAACTGAATCAACCAAGGACCATGCATCGAGAGGACCTAGACCTCCTGCTCAGATATAACCCATGGGCAGCTCAGTCTTCATGTGGGTTCCCTAGTAAGGGAAGCAGGGGCAGTCACTGGCATGAACTTGGTTGCCTGCTCTTTTATCACCTCTCCCTGGCAAGGTGGCCTTAGTAGACCACAGAGAAAGAGGATCTAGACAGTCCTGATGAGACCTGATAGGCTAGGGTCAGATAGTAGGGGAGGAGGACTTCCTCTATCAGTGGACTATGAGAGAGACACAGGAGGGAGAGAGTGAAAGAGGGTAGGACCGGGAGGAGATGAGGGAGGGGGCTACCGCCAGGATACAAAGTGAATAAATTGTAAATAATAATAATAATAATAAAAGAAAAAGAATTCTGACAGCTAAGGCTGTAGCTCAGATGTAGGGTGCTTGCCAAACATTCCAGAATCCCTGGGTTTCATACCATACCACATCATTCCCGGGGGTCCCTCTCACCTGCAGTACCAGCTCTTGGGAGCTGGAGGCCCTAGAAGTTCAGGGTCATCTCTGAGTACATACCAAGTTGAAAGTCAGCCCAGAATGTCAGAAATGTGGCTGAAAGATTCTTTTCTTCTGGGGTTTGAAACCTATGCACACAAATGTTAATTTTTTTTTCAATCCCCAGTTCTCCTGTGTCATGACTGTGTGTTGCTTCAGGAGGATAGAAATCAATCTACAGACTAATAGTAACAAAAAATTAGTTGGCAGGAAGAAAATAATCACACTCAGTGGCGTAGTGATTTTATTCTCATGGAAAAACTGTTTTCATATGACCATTGGCTTCTGACCAATGTTGTTTACCTTACTAACACTAAAATTCATCAACAAGAAAGAGTATCAATGCAGGCAAATAATGAATTTTTATCCTGAATTCAAACATTGCTACACCTTTTGGCTAATTGATTCCCAGAACTTGGCTTTCTAATTCTATCAGGTGCCATATTTTTATTCTCCCAGCAGAACAGCAGCTTGTGGCTCCAGCCTTCAGACTTTTCAGTAATGTAGTCTAAGCAACTTCAGACTTAAGAGTTTTCATCATTGGGCTTCCATCCTTCTTTGAGATCATGGCATTTAAAGTTCCAATTTTGGGGTTAAAATTCAGTACTCTTTGGAAATAAGGCCACAGTCTAAGTAGTCTTTGGAGTTAATACCCCAACTCCTGAATTTCAGGGCACACAACTTTAACCTAACAATTAGAATGTTTGGAGAGGGCCAGTAGTGCTGGCACAGGCCTGTAATCCCAGGAGACAGAAGCAGGCAGATTTCTGTGAGTTCTGGGCCATGCTAGTCTACATGGAAAGTTCCAAGACAGCCAGCTCTAGGGTGACACTTCCTCAGAATCAAAACAAAACAACAAGGACCTAAAAGATGATTATTCTTGTGAGGGAACACCAGGACTTGGGAGGTAAAAGCCATAAGATTGGGGTGGAAAAGCATTCTCAACTGCTTAGTGAACTTGTGAGCAGACTAGATTACAATACACCCTTTTGCAAAAACAAGCAAACAACCATAAAGCAAAAATGGAAAGAAAACCAAAACAGAATAATCATATTTGACCACAGTATTTTAATGCCTCCCCAGACTACAGCCCTCATATCATTTTTACCAAACTTGTATTTCCTCCAAATAAAATATAAGCCCCTCTCTGTGCTGACAGAGATGAGCCCTGCTCAGCCTGTCTTCTCTTTGTTGTGATTCAAACACATTCAGAAGGGCCTCTTACTGTCTGTCTCATTCCACTTCCAAGGATTTGACCTTGTTCACTGAAGCATTTGGGATCTAAAACTCTCTGGGAAGTATGAAATTTTAACAAGTTTGAAATGAACCATATGTGAGAACACAGGATCAGAATCATGGGGAATGAATTGCAGCCTTGTGGTACTGTCCCCTTTGACCACAGTGCCTTACTATGCTTGCTTAGGGTGTGGTCTCCTTTCAGGAGACCATCAAGCATCCCATTAGAGATGCAGAGCTGGGGCTGAGTTAGGATTCTGTCTGTAATTCAATCAGCAAGATAGGTATCTCTCCTATGTTTTGTTTGCTTGCATGTTTTTGCTTGTGTAATAATACAACTGTCAGGTGAATATGAAACTCACCCATTTTTTAATTTTAATTATGCATATATTTTATATTTTTTCTTTTTAATTTGTAGCATTTTCACATCCCTGCATTTCTTGAAACAAGGCAGCAGTCAGATACCAAACTACCATAACTGAATCTTTCTGAAGATTCTCACCACAATGCTTTCACAGTTCAAAGAAACCGTTAATCCTGAGTCACCACCAAATGACCTTGAAATAGGCAATCTAGAGTTTATTCCCACCCTTGGTTCTGCTGTGCAGTCTGGGGAAGACACCTATAACTCCCCAGTTTCTCAGCTCAATATTCCTCCAAATGACAATGGCTCCTGGGCAAAGCAGGAGCTCCAAAGCCTGTGGGATATGTTTACCTCATGGTTGCAGCCAGAAAAGCAGAGCAAGAAGCAGATGATTTCTCAACTGGTCTTGGAGCAGTTTCTCATCACTGGGCTCTACAAGGACAAGGTCGCCTTGAAAGAAAAGTGGGAATCAAGTGGCAGAAACATGGGGAGATTCATGGAGGGTCTGACTGATGAGTGCTTGAAGGCTCCTGTCATGGTGAGTGGCTGGGGAGGGATGGCTAAGTAAGGAAGAAAGACATTTATTCTCATTGGAGGATACATTAGGAGCAGGTGTTATGGTTTCATTATTAGTGAAATTGAACTCCCCCTCCAAATTGTTACAAGAGAGAATATCCACTGCGGTAGATTGGCATGAATAAATCAGAAAGTAGCAATAGTTTGATGGTTCTAAATTAAATTTATTTTATTTGTATGGTGGCCATAAGACTGGGTAGTTGATGTTTGGGCAAGACTTAAACAGTTTCAGAAGAAATGTCTTGGGTCTGATCGATGGCTCAGTCAGAGAAGTGCTCACATTGTAATCACGAGAACTGTACCCACACCTAACAACCTCAGCACACACCTGAGAACCTCAGCACACACCTAAAAATCTGGCTCCCACCACTAGTCTGTAATTCCTGTCCCTGGGAGGCAGAAACTGGGGATTGAAGTAACTACCTGGCTTTCCAAACTGATTACTAAAAGTACCTTGTCTAGAATACTGTGGTGGCAGAATGAAAGGTTTCTGATGTTGAAATACAACACACCTATAATAAATGCCTTGATATGTATTGGTGCTTCAGTGCAAGTGTTCAAATCTGGAAAGACTTAATATAGATGTAATTACATTGGTTCTTCTTTCAGGCTCTAGATTTGCATAATTCTCAGTCATTGACAGAAATGGTCAAGGTGGAGAAATTTTTCAAACAACCCATACATACATTAGAAGAAGTCATTATACAGATCATTTCTTAGTGTTTTAGAGGTTTTTTTTTTTTTTTTTTTTTCGGTTTTGATTTCAATTTGCGAGATTTTTTTTCCCCCCATTTGAGACATAATTTCATAGTATAGCCCTGGCTGGCTTAGAACTCAGTTGTAAATTATCCTTCTTCTTCTTCTCAAAAGACAGATAAAAAGTGTGGACCACCACAACCTGCTGGGTTTGGGGGTGTTTGTTTGTTTGTTGAGTTATTTTATTCTATTTAAAAGTTCTCATTTCACAATTTCTTTTATTCCAATTTCACACATGAACTTTGTTTTAAATTAAGAATTTCATGATTGAGCCAGGCTTTGTGGCACACTCATGTAATCCCAACACTCTGGTAGGCAGAGGCAGGTGGATCTCTTTGGGTTTGAGGACAACCAAGGCTACACAGAGAAACCCTGTCTGGAAAAAAACCAACCAACCAAAGAATTTCATGATTGAATGAAACTGAATTCCAAGTAAACTGCTGCTGTAATATCTAGTCATGCTCCTAAGAGCAGAGGCAGTCTGCATCTTCTGCAGACAGTGAAGGTGATGGACTCATTTTATACAGTTGTGAGTTTTGTTAAGGAGTAAATAATAAATAAGCAGCACCACCCCCCGTAAACAATGAACGCTTTCTTGTTAAGGAGATCTTTGGCCAAGGTAGTTGTCTAAGACTAAAATTCAATGAGAGAGACAAAAATTATAGGTATTAGAAATAAAATCCATTCACACAGAAATGTGACGTGACAAAGGGGGTCCCCACTGACAGCCTATCTAAGGTCATGACACCAAAGTGGTAGCTGCTGTACAATTAATGTAGAGATTCTGAGGACCCAAGACAGAAAATAACAACTACCTATAGTTAATCCCACTGAATGAATGAGAGTGAAGACCATCAGCCATATTTTTGGTTGAATGAAGCAAGCTTTGTTTTCTGTCAGGCAGGTCTGTCTCCCTCAAGTGGGCTTTGAGAAAACAGTAGTGAACAAAGAGACAGTAGAGTTCATATAGCTTAAAAAACTGCAAGACTAGGGGAATCCAAGGGTTTTGGGACTTTTGTTTGTGTAGGAATTTGTTTGAACATTTCAAAATTTATCTTATCAGGGTGGAGGTCAGGACATTGTCAGAGTATAGGCTTCAGAACATGTTGAATATCAGAAAATGGGTCAAGACACAGTCAAATTCAAGTTTTACAGAAAACGGTATTTTGAAGTTGCAATAAGATGGTTTCTGATCTTAAGATGGAGTGAGGCTGGTCCATCACTGATCAGAAGCTAAAGTAGAGGCTTTTTCTAGAGTAGCATTGCCATGAGCCAGAGAATGAATCTAGGGAGGCAAAGGGTCTGGGCACAAAGCAATAGCTATAGATCCTGGGGGCAGCTGAAGGAGTGACAGTAAGTAGTTACAGATTGATGGGGAAATGGGAAATACCCTCCATAGAGACACTTAAAAAAAAAAAAGACAGACAATTTAGGACAGATCCCTTCAAGCAGAGAAAAGGGGATCCCCAGATAAAAGACCAGCAGGGAATTTCTGAGTCAGATTTTTATAGGATTTTAGGGGCCAGACCTTTATCCAGACTCCCCATTTTCCTGATTGGTCCTGCCCAGCTGTGGTCTCTTTTTCCCTAAGCCAATCATTTGGTAATAGTTGCAATATCTTGGATATGAAGTGTTGAGGAATGAGGGAAATCCCTGGAACAATGAACATCCTATCTTTTTTTTAAATTTTATTTATTCTCTCATATATTACATCCTGACTTTAATCTCCCCTCCCTCCTCTCTCTGTCTAGATCCTTCCCTCCCAGATTTCCTCTTTCCTAGATCTACTCCTCCATTTTCCATCAGAAGAGGGCAGCCCTCCCATGGATATCAACCAAGACGGCAATAACAAGCACATTAAGGCTAAGCACATCTCCTCATATTAAGGCTGTAAGATATTTCTCAGTAGGAGGAAAAGAATCCTAGCAAAATCTAGCAAAAGAGTCAAGAGACACTACCGCTCCCACCAGGAGACCCAGAAGAACACCAAGCTACACAACCACAACCAGAACACAACCATATGCAGAGGACCTAGCACAGGCCCATAAAGGCTCCATGATTGCCACCTCAGTTTCTGTGAGGCCATATAAGCCCTGGTTACTTGATTCTGTGGGCCATGTTCTGTGACATCCTTCACATTGCTAGAATGAGCAGCTTTTCATAAAGGGACCAGTCCTTGTTTACCAGATTGGCCCAACTTCATCAAATTCTCCTTTGATGTGTTAACTAGTTACGAAAAACATTTTGGCCAGACACTACAGAAACATAACCTTATGATTTCTCTAGGCACAGTGACTCAACATAGTGTGTATAGTGGCTTTAGAGAACAGGACTTACAAATATCAAGATAGAGATGAGGGGTAGACAGAAGAGCTAATCCAGAATCAGTCCAGGGATCCTTTATAAGCAGGTGGAGGGCAGATTTTCTGTGATCCACAGATTCATTAACAATAGTCATCTGGCTTGGTTTACAGGTCCATGTCTCCATGCAGGGGCAGGAAGCCCTCTGTTCTGAGAACATGCCCTTAAAGGAAGTCATCACGCTTTTGAAACAACAGCAATCAGCAATAACTCCAACACAAGAGAATGCAAGGACATCCTTGCAGCTGCTCCAACACATGTCCTTGGCAGCGGGTGAGTCAGAAAGCTGGACAGAAGAGGGTGTTGTGTGGATCGCTACTTGGGCACAGTTTTATAGCGTGTCTTATTCCCACAGGACATGAAGACAGTGAAGATAGCTGCGAAAGTCCCTGGGACGCTATTGAAGGAAATGGCAGTGCTAACAGTGTGGGAACTACGATGGATTCCCTTCTCACTGTCCAGAGAGCACAGTATCCTGAGCCCAAAGAGGGGGGGGTCTTTGTTACGGAGTTACTCAGGGTGTCAGAAAATCAAGTCCAGGCCCGTTTAGATTGCAGGAAGAGTCCCTGAGAGCACCTGCTTCTGAAGATGTCCCTATAGCAGTGAAACCAGTGCTTCTCTCTAGGATAGACCAGTCTAAAGACACTGGAGATGGCCACCACCCTTCCTGGAACACTGCTGACGTAAATAGTGATGTTAGCAGTATCACAAATGAGGGAGATTCCCTTATTATCCAGAGAGAGCAGCATTCCAAGCCTGATGAGGGAGGTGTTCCATATGGAGTTCCTCATGATTCTAGAAAAGCAATTTGCGATGCCTCCAGGTCCCCATGGGCATCTTCTTCTACAGGTCTGTCTATGGAGGTGTCAAGATTTCTCTCCAGGCCAGAGCAGCTTACCTTTGTGCCTGTCCCTTTTTGCAAGAATCATGAGGCAAACTCCACATGGGATGCTCACCAGGGTACACTCTACAGAGACTCCAAACCACACAAATATGAAGAATGTCCCAGAACCTTCAAATATCTCTGTAACCTCTCTGTCCACGAGAGAAAACACGGGAAGAAGAGATCACTTTTCTGTACTGAGTGCCAGAAGGGCTTTAATCAAGGCTCAGAACTCCAAGTTCATGAGGTCAGACACAAGCCAGAAAAGCCTTTCCTGTGCAGCACGTGTGGAAGGTCCTTCAACCACAGGACCAACCTGCAGGCTCACGAGAGGATTCACACAGGAGAGAAGCCCTACATCTGCTCTCTGTGTAGCCACAGCTTCCGCCAGTCATCCACATTCCACCGTCACATGAGGAATTTCCACAAATCAGAATGAAGTGTGGACCTTCCCCTCAGAGGCTAACAGGGCTTCGCCTCAGTGTTTATCTGTACATGAAGAAGCATGTGTTCGCTAGTGAGGATGCTTCATTTAACATTTGGATTGTCCCTTCCACCTGTTGTCTCATCCGGCTGGCATGTAAGGAAAAAGACGAGTCAGTTTTTATCACTGACGTTTTCCAAGATTCTAAATATTGGCTATTATCTTATTTCCTGTTAGTAAATAAATGTTGATGTTTCTGTGTTTCTTGTGTGTTATGTTTCATGTGAGTTTCGTGTCCTGTTGTTAGTTAATGAGTGCCTCTGTAGAAGGCCTTTGGTCCTTACCTCCCACCTTATTTGAGACAGTCTCTCTTGTTTAACAGTTTATACTTCAGGCAAGGTGACCCTGAAGTGCCTACAGATCCTCTTCATTCTCCACACATTTTGAGACCTGATATGAGAAATGTCTGCTACTGGATCTGCTTTTCAAAAATATTATTTTATATGTGTGTGCTTGAGTGTATGTATTTGTGCTTCAAGTTTGAAGGCGACCTTTATGTCAATGGGTCCATCGGAAGAGGAGGAAGAAGAAGAAAGGTATCTTGACTGTGAAGATCAAACTTGCCTCAAGAACTTGCAGCCCTTTATCAGCAGGAGTAGTCAAATGATAATGATGCCTCCTTTCCTCTCTATCCTTTTTCTCTCTATCTAGTGTCATGGGGTCATAGTGTCACAGAGTAGCAAACTCCCACTACAAGTGTCACCCAAACATGGGCTAGGCAGAATGAGAAACTTGATTTCAAATGCCCAGAGGAAACGGCAGGGGAAGATGTTTGTTTCAAGATGCCTAAAATAAATTTACTGTTGCTGCTGCAACTGGGATATCCCCAGCTTTGCTCCCAGAGAGGATTTTCTGTTTTCTTTTTCTTCTTCCTACATTCTGTTTTTAAAAAGTTTGGGAGTCAGTTCTCTCTGACTCATTTTATTGCATTCCAGACCCTTTTCCTCCTACCAGGTTGTCTTATCCAGCCTTGGCATGAGGGTTTCTGCCTAGTTTCATTGACTCTTGTTATGCTGTTTGGTTGTTTCTCTGGGAGGCCTGCTTTTTTCTGAAAGGAAAGGGAAGATGAGTGGATCTGGGGACAAATGGAGATGGAGGGGTACTGGGAGGAGTGGACAGAGAAGAAATGGTGGTTGGGATGAAATATATGAGAGAAGAATAAATAATTTTTTTAAATAAAAATTATTTCTTTGAAAAAAAAATCCTAAATTGTTGTGCTTAGTCGCAACTAATGAAAACAGCTGTTCTAGCACTGACTCAAAGGACCAGGTTAGCCTCAAAATCATGTCCTGCTCAAATGTGCATATCCTTCATAGCCATAAGAGACAAGTGGTGCATATCCATACTGCTCAGGACTTTCTGAAAGGTTTGCCTGAAGACCGAGCCACCCAGACTGTCTTCACCTTGCCGTGCACATTTGTCATCTCTTACTCATTCTCTTCCATTTGGTTCGGCTTCAGGACCTCCCTCCAAGGTCCAGTGCTATGGGGAGGAAATGTGTTTACATTTCGAGAAATAAGCTTTTCCATATTTGCTCCTTTGTTCTCATTAGTAATATCAAGCCTAATTTCATCTTGTTTTTACTCTGCTGTGGTAAGAGAGAGCTACCTCCAAGTTTGGTAGGAGCCCCAAATGCCTCTCTGTGTGTGTGTGTGTATGTGTGTGTGTGTGTGTGTGTGTGTGTGTAAAGATTATTTCTGTTGTAGAATGCTAAGGCAGCAGTGTCCTATAACTGACTTTTCCAGTGTGGAGTAATCACTAGTCATTTTATCATAACATTTTTCTTACAGACTTCATTATCCAATAAGAAACAATTTTTTAAAAAATTTAGATTTGTCATATCATACAAATTTTTATGTTACATTAGGCAATGTGTAGATGAAGATGAGAAAATATATCTGAAAGGTGTATGTGTGTGTACACCTTCATTTTAATTTTATATGTATGACTTTTATTCTGCATATATGTGCACCACATGTGTAAAGTACCTGCAAAGGTCAAAAGAGGGCATTAGACCCCTCAGGAGTGGAGTAACTAACAGGCTTGAGAAAACACTGAGTGCTAGAAGTAAAACCTGGATTCTCTGGAAGATCACTGCCTGCTTTTAACCGCTGCGCCAGCTCTCCGGCTCCATGCTATTGTTTATTGCTCCTCATATGTTGACACTACAGCCCTTCAAGTGCCATTGGTGTGAAAATGTAAAACAAGGAAGGAACAGATGTCACCTTAAGAAAATTAGCCTCAGAAAGGCAAATGTTACATGTTGTTTTTTTTTTTTTCACATGAAATCAAGGGACAAAGAGGAATCAGTAAAATGTGAATTATTGAGAAGAGAAGAAGAACAAGAGAGCAGGAAAGGAGGAAGTAAATAATAAAGGGATGAATATGATATAAGCATATAATATGCATGTGTGAAAGAATCACAGTGCAATCCCTTAATATGTGCAATTAATGTACTCTTTAAATTAAAACATATTTAAAGCTGCTCACCACAGCCCTAGAGCCCACTTGACACATTCTACTCACAAGAGAGTTCCATGACTCCAGCTCCTACATGCCATGTTAGGTGTCATCCAGTTTCTACAAGTTCAGCAAAATTTATAATTGTGTACAGTTATGTTTCCTGTAAATATTTCTTCAAGAAAATATACAGCTGGCCTCTTCTTTCTCCTGAACAGTTATACTATTGATGTATTTAATTTATAATAACCTTTCTTGGAAAAAATTTTTTCTTTTTGTGCAAACAAAAATCTAACCTGGAGTTTTTCAGACACATGGAGTATGTACCTGATAACCCTAGTCCTTCCCGTTGAGCAGTTAATAGCTGCATCATCTCCATGGTGAGAGGATACCTGTTAACAAACGGGATTTAACAGACGGAATTTAAACCTTCAAATGCTAGCTTCTGTGCTATTCTTTTATTTTTGAAGTATTTTTTAAATTTTTTATTAGTTTATTTACATCCCAAGGATGGCTCCTTCCTTCTTCTCACTCCCCATCACACTCCCTCCTCCCTTTCCCTCTTCTTTTCCCCCCAGAAAAGGGGATCTCCATATTAACCTTCCCCAGTACATCAAGTCACATCATGACTGAGCATATCTCTATCCCCTGAGGCCAGGAAAGGCAGCCCTGCCAGGGGGAGTGATCCAAAATCAGAAAATAAAGTCTATGATAGAAACATTCCCCAACCCCCACCACTCACCAAGTGCCCCATATGAAGATCAAGCCCCTAATCAGCTACATGTTTGCAGGGGGCTTAGGTCCAGATTGTGCATGCTCCTGGGTGGATGTCTCAGTCTCTGGAAGCCCCCATGGGACTGGTTAGTTGTCTCTGTTGGTCTTCTTGTGGGGTTTCTGTCCCCTCCTGGTCCTTCCATCTTTCCCTCAACACTTCCACAGGACCTCCAAAATTCCACCTCATGCTTGGCTGCAAGTCCCAGCATCTGTCTCGATCCACTGCTGGTTGGAGCCTCCTAGATGACAGTCAAGTTAAGCTCCTGTCTAAGAAGCTTTATTTAAGAAGAGTATCATCATTAATATCGTTATTATTAGTCACGGGCACTTTTGTGCTATTCCTAAGAGACACTGACACATTGATTTCCAAATAGCTGTGATACCACCAAACCCTTGAATGTGTTCATAGGGGCTGTTTCTACACTTTTAAGTTTGTTTTACTTAGATATCTAATTTTTAGTTTTACTTTGATGTACCCATTTCATAAAAAAGGGACAATTTTCCTTATTTTTCTTTGTATGAAGCTGAATGTTGTTTTAAATATTCTCTGATTTAGCTCTTAGTCTCTTGTCTCTTGCATTATCTATGAGCTTTTTGTGCATGTTAGAGAAATTATCTCTTGGTGACCAGCTCCAAAATATCTGGGAATTTTGTTCCCATTTGGGGTTTCTTCTGGTCAGTATTTTGTCTTATTATAGAATTTTTTTTCAACAAAATCTAATTTGGATATTAACATACTCTAAAGAAGAAAGTTTGCTAACTGCTTCATTCAATACTGGCAGATTTTTCATAAGATTATTTGTTTTCTTCTGCTACAAAAGGTGCCATTGTGGAATCAAATAAAAGACCCAGAAATAAACCCACACACTTATGGACACCCAATTTTTGACGAAGATGCCAAAGCCAATGACAAAAAACTTAGCATCTTCAACAAATGGTGCTGGTCTAACTGAATATTTACATGTAGAAAATGCAAATAGATCCATATTTATCACCCTGCACAACACTAAAGTCCAAGTGGATCAAAGACATCAACATAAAACCAGACACATTAAACCTGTTAGAAGAAAAAGTGGGAAAGAGCCTTGAGCTCATTGGCACAGGATACAACGTCTTGAACAGAACACCAACAGCACAGGCTCTAAGAGCAACAATCAATAAATGGGACCTCATGAAACTGAAAAGTTTCTGTAAAGCAAAGGACACTGTCGTCAGAACAAAATGACAGCTTGCAGGTTGGGAAAGGATCTTCACCAACCCTATATCTGACAGAGGACTAATATCCAGAATATAAAAAGAACTTAAGAAGTTAAATAGCAACAAATCAAGTAATCCAATAAAAAAATGGGGTACAGAGATAAACAGAGAGTTCTCAATAGAGGAATATCAAGTGACAGAGAAACACTTAAAGAAATGCTCAACATCTTTAGTCATCAGGGAAATGCAAATCAAAATGACCCTGAGATTTCACCTTATACCCATCAGAATGGCTAAGATCAAAACCTCAAGTGACAACACATGCTGGAGAGGTTGTGGAGAAAGGGAAACCCTCCTCTATTGCTGGTGGGAATTTCAACTTGTACAACCACTATGAAAATCAATCTGGCACTTTCTCAGACAATTAGGAATAGTGCTACCTCCAAGATCCAGTTATACCATTTCTAGACATATATCCAACATATGCTCAAGTATACAACAAGGACATTTGCCCAACCATGTTTGTAGCAGCTTTATTTGTAATAGCTAGAACCTGGAAACAACCTAGATGCCCCTCAGTTGAGGAATGGATACAGAAATTGTGGTACCTTAATGGAATACTACTCATCAATTAAAAACAAGGAAATCATGAAATTTGCATGCAAATGATGGGAACTAGAAAAGATCATCCTGAGTAAGCTATGCCAGAAGCAGAAAGACACACATGGTATATACTCACTTATAAGTGGATATTAGACATATAATATAGGATAAGCATACTAAAATCTGTACACCTAAAGAAGCTAATCAAGAAGGAGGACCCTGGGGAAGATGCTCAATCTTCATTCTGAAAGGCAAACAGGATAAACATCAGAAGAAAGTAAAAGGTGAAAATAAGGAACAAGACAGGAGCCTACCACAGAGGGCCTCAGAAAGACTCTACCCAGCAGGGTATTAAAGTGGATGCTAAGACTCATAGCCAAACTTTGGGCAGAGTGCAAGGAATCTTATGAAAGAAGGGGAAGATAGAAAGACCTGGAAAGGTCTGGATCTCCACAAGGAAAGCAACAGAACCAATAAATCTGGGCCTAGGGGTCTTTTCTGAGACTAACACTTCAACCAAGGACCATTCATGGAGATAACCTAGACCACCTGCCCAGAGGTAGCCCATGACAGCTCAGTCTCTATATGGGCGTCCTAGTAAGGGGAGCAGGGACTGTCTCTGACATAGTGGCTGGCTCTTTAATCACCTTCCCCTGAGAAGTGAACAGCCTGACCAGGCCACAGAGGAAGACTATGAAAGAGAGTCCTGATAAGACTTGATAAGCTAGGATCAGCTGGAAGGGGAGGAAGTCCTCCACTATCAATGGACTGGGGAAGGGGCATGGGAGGAGATGAGGGAGGAAGGGAGGAAGGGAGGAAAGGGGGGATTGGGAAGGGAGGGTGGGCCTACAGCTGGGATACAAAGGAAAAAATTGTAATAAATAAAAAATTATATTTAAAAAGGTACCATTGTGGTTATTGGAAAAATGTGAATGGTGCTAAGAGATGAGATAACTGTGCTACATAGATACGAATATTCTGGGCTTGATCATTCAGCTGGAATTACATGATACAATGCTGTTTGTGGGAGGAAATATGTAGTAAGCTCTGTATGTGGTTTATGCTGGATAGCATGCTAGCTATGGACCCTAAAGCATTGCATTTGAAAGGCAAGCATTCTGCCTCCAGAATGTCCCCACACTCTGAAAGCTGTCTCATGTAGCATGGGAGTCTAAGTAAAGATGAGTGAGAAAACTTCATATTAACTTTTGTAGTTTTTACATCAGCTGGAAATACTCTCACACTTTAATGCTTTTAAAAATTAGCAAAAAAAAAAAGAAGAAAAAATTAGTAAAATATCTCATGTTTGATCCATAGAAAATACCAAAATACTGCTACAAATTTAGCAGAAGTATTTTCAGAATGTGAAATTGGAAAAGGGCACACACACCCACACACACCCACACACCCACACACACACACACACACACACACACACAGAATGGACAAGGAGCAGGTAGAGAGTCCATATCCTAAAAATCAAGAAGACAAATGAACCCAGGAAATATTTAAAAGCATCTGATTATTTTTTATTTATTTTTATTTTATTATTATTTATTATTATTTTATTATTTATTTTTCTTGTTGCTGTGACAAAATCCCTGTCAAAGGCAACTCGAGGAAGGAAAGGTTTCTTTCACCACATGGTCTGAAAGCAGAGTCCATCATCTTAGGGTAGTAGCAGTGAAGGAAGATGGATGTGTGGTGAAAGAAGAATAAGGTGTATGTTAATGCTACCACACTGTAATAGGACTCCGCATAAGCCTTTGGGATGGTATCACCCGGATTCAAAGTGGGTCTTTTGAACCTCTCTGAAATTGAAACTCTCTGAAACACCCTCCCAGTCATACTGTCAAGGAGGAGTAACCATTAGAAGCCCACATTGTCAGACAGGCATGTTGATACAACCCTTTAATCCATGCACTCAGTGAGGCAGAGGCAGGTGGATTGTTGTGAGTTTGAGGGCATCTGGACAGCCAAGGTTACAGAGAGAAACCCTGTCTCAAACCCATAAAGAAGTAAACATTGTCAACCTGATACACATACATATGACATTTAACTATAAAAATCAATCCTTTAATAATATTCCATATTGGTCAAAATTTAGCCAAGTTTAAAATGCATAATTATGCATTTGAGATAAATACATATATACCACAACTGACATAAAAATCCCAACACAGCAGAGGCAGGTGGGTCTCTGTGAGTTTCAGGTCAGCCTGGTCTACAAAGCAAGTGCCAGAAAAACCTTGTCTCAAAACAAAAGAAACCAAAAAAATCCCAACATAGAATCAACAATGATTAGGTGTGCGTGTGTGTATAAACTCCCAAACATTTATACCCATCGGATACGTTAAACATCACATAGGATGGCTTGCTATTAAATTAAGTGGGGAAATGTGTGAGGGTGGCACAGAAGAGGTGGGAAGAGGAATAATGAAAACTAAAGATGTTTGAAAAAGCCATATAGAATTTGTGTGTGTGTGTGTATATGTGTGTTCGTGTTGTGTGTGTGTGTGTGTGTGTGTGTGTATGTGTGTTCGTGTTCAGTTGGAGTTACTGCCCGCTTCAGAAGATGATGCTCATCTCAGAAGCCATAGGTTTCCATGTAAAAGGCCAAGGGGTTGGTCAGAGTTTCCAGGAGCACTTCAAACTATACAGATTATTGCCATTGTTCTTGGTTGTCCCGTACAGCAGGAGTACAACGGGTTCCTAAGGAGAAGCAAAAAGAATAGGGTGGTAACAAGAGACACAAAGAATGAGAACAAGTCTATAATCTGATCTTGCTTTTGTTTATTTGAAAAATTTCACACAACTTTATAGGGAGAAGGCAGGAAGGGAAAATGTATCAGCAATATAGTTTACAAAACATAGCAGGGTGATTGTTTTGTAAACTATATTGCTGACACATTTTCCCTTCCTGCCTTACAATTGGGGTCCTCCCCTGCAGTACCTTGTCCTACATCCCTGTGGTGCCCATGCTATATCAGGCAAGCATTTATCTGAGTTTCATATTGTTCTCATGAGAGCCAAACCCAAACAATCAACACCCATGTGATGGATTGTTACCAGTCTTCCTCTGGCTCAGCTAAGCCTCTGTCAGCCAAATCAAGTCTGTGATAATGAATTTGTATGGGTCTAGATGCCAGGGAATCTATTTGCTGTTTTACAAAGCTACTAAGCCTTTTGATGGCCCATGGGCCTAAGGATATAAGAAGGAAGCCTACCATGGGTCCTAAGATTGAAGGGAGGAGAGTAGTGAGCCAGGGAGAGACTGAAAACCAATTATGAAACCAACTTTCGTCTTGTTCTCTCTGTCTTTTTTTTCCTCTCTAAGCCCTCTCTAACTTTAGCCATGCTGTCTTTCACAATCCCGGAATAGTCCATGTAAAAACAACATTCTTCCTTGAGGGCAGCACATAGTAGTCATCTTGACTGGAGGGGTCTTCTTCGACATCATTATCATTCTCAGAAGAAAACTCCTCATCCACTTGTCGCACCAGGCATTCCAGTAGCCAACAAGCTGCATCATTTTCCTGCAGAAAAAACACACAGTTCCTCGTCCCCATATGAATACAGGGTCAGGTCCATGCCATTGATTTGTTAAAGGATTCCTCCATCTTACTTTAGCAAAAGTTTTTTTTGTTGTGGTTGTTGTTGTTTCTGTATGCCAAAATCTATCTGCTGCAGATTTACCATGCTTATCCAAATTTATTTATTCATTCATTTATTTGTTTGTTTGTTTATTTATTTATTTATTTTAAATTTAGGTGTCCAGGGGAGTGGCTCCCCCTTCTTTGTTTTTTGCAAGTAAATCTTAATTGTTTAGTGGGCACTCTCTAGCATGCCTTGTCCTTGAGGATTGTAGGGTATTTCAGTTATATGAGAAACTTGAAACTGTTGACAAAATCTTTTAAAAGATTTGTTAGTGTATCCTGCTCCATTGTCAGTTTTTAATTGCTTAGGAACTCGTAGAACATTAAAAACCTCTAGACAATGAGCGATAACTTTTATTTCAGCTTCTCCTGGTTGAGAGTGACAAAAATAAATCCAGAATAGGTATCAATACAAGCACATACATATTTTAATTTTCCAAATTTAAGAACATGAATAATATCCATTTGCCAAATCTTATTTGGAACCAATCATTTAGGATTGACTCCCAAATGAGGAAGAGGCTGAAACTGAGGACAAGTATTGCAAGCTTTGACTATAGTACGGCCTGTTCTTTAGTCAACCTATATTTAAGTTTCAAGGCTTGACTATTAAGATGATGCATGTTATGGGTATCCTGGGCTCTTTTTAACTGTGAACAATAAACTTTGGTGGCTTTATCTGCCACTGCATTTTTTTAAACAGGGGTCCTGGCAAATTAGAATGAGCCCTCAAATGTCCTATAAAAAAAGATAAAAGTTTTTTTTTTCTTGTATTAAATTTTGAATTTGTAAAAATAAAATTCCAGCAGGAGAAAATATCTGGATTTGACCTGCAGTCTCTAACCTAGGCAAAGAGTGAGCTATATATGTATTATCTGTAAAAATGTTCAAAGACTGCTTATTAAAACGTTGAAACACAGGCAACACTGTAGGTAACTCTGCTATTTGCACAGATGTGCTAGACACTTTAAAAGACATTGTTTTTCTTTTATAAGCACAGACAGCAACACCAGATAATGAATCATCAGTAAATACCATTAAAGTGTCAACAATTGGGCTAACATTTGTTTTAAATGGAAAAACTATAGGTTGTATCTATGAAAACTGAATTAATTTGTTTTCTTGTGGCTCAACAGGTTGGACTCTGTCATAATAAGCTTACATATGTTAAAACGCCATATTTATCATATCTCTGTCTGAGAGCCAGCATATTTGAGTTATTCTTTGTCTACCTTTATCATCTGCTCTAAACTGCATCCTATAAAATCGGATGTTGTAATCTTTAATTTTGGCATATATTTTAAATGTATATTTTAGAACCAAATTTTAGGTAGATCGATATAGGCAAACTTTATGGTTACCCATTTTAAATTTAACCTAAAAAAACAACCAAAACAAAGAGACTAGGTAAAACTCAATCTTGTACTCACCTATAATCTTTAGCATAACTTTAAATTTGATCTTTTTAAACTAAAATTAAAGCAAAACTTTTGATTAAACATAATTTATAAAGGGGCTAGCAAATCTTATTAATCCTATCATATTGTATTAAAACTTAACAGCAAAAAAAATTAAAGGACAAAAGTTTTATTTAGCATTAAATGGAGAACTAAACGTAGCCTGCAGCCCTCAGCAAGAATGAACTATTCTAGCCATACCAAATTTATAGAAAGAAACAACATTAAATCATTTATTTAGGTACAGGCAGCCAGGCATATATTTTATATAATGGTTAACAATGATTTGGATATAACTCTGCATAACCCTGGGCTAATATGGAATTGTAGTCCTTTTTTCCTATAAAAGAGTATAAGCAAACATTTTGCATTGATCTCCAGCCTTTTTAAATGAAGAACAACATATTTTATAGTTTCTTTTACATGATATATTGCAATAACTACAGTTTTTGTTTAATTGGCTTAAACAGCATGGCTTGGTTTTACTTTGTAAAATTAATAAAATAAATACCAAGGTCTTTTGACATCCCCCAAAAGGTAGAGACACTGTTTCAAGTTTTTTGTTAGACTGTCCAAGGATTACTACTTTAAAATACCTGATAAATTTTAAAGTGTTTTATAGAATTTAACTCGGATGGTCCAGGACCAAACTCAGAGGTATTGATTTAAACAGTCTCAAGTCCAAAAATATTAATATCATCAGTCAGATTTTAAAATATCGTCAATTTAAGTCCACAGATAAACACATACATACATAGATTCAGAAGCAGCAGAGCCCCCAAGGCCCTCTCTTCACACAGAATAAGGTCCCAGCGACCCTCTCTCCTGGTCCCAAAATGAGTAGAGCTTTTACGAGCCCTTTCTCCAGCAAACTGGGGCATCACCCAGCCTCCCTTGACCAGATTGGAAACTCTACAAGTTTCCCCAGACCTCGAGAGCAAACTGAAACCTAAAACCAAAACAGACAGCCAGCAGACAAAAACAAAACACAGAGACAAAGACAAAAAACAACTGAGGTACCTGCTTTTTACACATTTAAATATTTTTTAAAACCTGTTTTTGTAATATTAAAACAAACCATTTTCTTTAGGAGTGAATTTATATAGCATAACCATGATTTCAAAAGTCAGAACTAGATTTAAAACTCGGAATTTATCAGTTCACACAATTTAATCTTTAAAACTAGAAGTGGCTCCATCCCTCTGGCCCCTGTCCAAGAGTCTGACACTGACTGAAGCCCGTGGGAGGAGGGATGAGAGGAGGAAGGGGGCAGAGTGATGCCACTCATCTCAGCAGCAGATTCTGAGGGTGTGAGTGTTCTTATCCACCCTAGTTCTGCGCAAGCCATCTAAGCCATTCAAGCCTAGCCCGCTATAGGGGAGGGGGAAGAAGTGCTGTGTCCCTATTCCTCTCCTCACTGAGCTACGAGCTATGGGCCCCCACTCTGAGCTTTCTACCTGGCCAGCCTGGAGGTCTTTTTTGTTGTTGTTTGGGTTAGAGGGAGGCAGGCGCAGGAGGCCATTCTGAATTATGAGACTTGGCAGTTTCTTCCTCTGACTGTTTTATACTCATTATCTAGAGCTTGTCTCCTAAACCATTTTTTTGCTTTATTACACGAATCTGTTTGAGTTCCTTTATGAACATTTGAAATAACCTTAGAAATACTTTTTTTTTTTTTTCTGCTGTTTGGCTGCTCTAATCTTTCAAGCTTCTCTTTGGCAACTCTTTAGCTTGTGATTTTCTTTTTTATTTACCCTTACTCCTCATGTCTTGAGGGACTCCTTCAGACCCTGTAAGAATAAGTCATGTTTACTCAACTCTTCTCCCATAATTCGTCGTTCTGACTTACCTCTCGGGATCAGACTCACAGACAGACGGGTGGCTCTGTGGAGATCTCTATGCAGGATCTCCACACTCACTTCCCCTCTAGAATCGGAGATCCTATGAAACTATGTGGGCCCACAAAGAACGATTTTCAATTCAATCCCCGTGCCTCAGGTTCACGTTGGGCGCCAATTATGTCCCGTCCAGCGGGAGTTCAACGGGTTCCTAAGGAGGGGCGAAAAGAATGAAGCAGAGACAAGGAGACACAAAGAATGAGAGCAAGTCTATAGTCTGATCTTGCTCTCCTGTATTTGAAAAATTTCACACAACTTTATAGGGAGAAGGCAGGAAGGGAAAATGTGTCAGCAATATAGTTTACAAAACATAACAGGGTGATTAATGATGATGCAAAACGCCGCAAGAATGTTTACTAAAAGAGATACTACAAGAATGTCAGCTAAGATATCCCAAAATGTCTAGCCTGACACACAGATGTCTCTTAGGTTCCGAAAACGTAAACCTCTCACCTACGACCTTGTTGCAGCTGTCCGTAACTTTCCACTACCTGGCGTTGTCTCCTGGCAAAGGAGGATCAATGGAACCGCATAGAAGATCCAGAAATAAACCCACACACCTATGAATACTCGATTTTTGACAAAGAAGCCAAAACCATTCAATGGAAAAAGGACAGCATCTTCAACAATGGTGCTGGTCCAACTGTATGTCTACATGCAGAAAAATGAAAATAGAGCCATATTTATCACCCTGCACAAAACTAAAGTCCAAGTGGATCAAAGACATCAACATAAAACCAGATACTCTAAATCTGTTAGAAGAAAAAGTGGGGAACACCCTTGAACTCATTGGCAAAGGAGACAACTTCCTGAACAGAACAGCAACAGCACAGGCTCTAAGAGCAACAATCAGTAAATGGGACCTCATGAAACTGAAAAGCTTCTGTAAAGCAAAGGACACCGTCATCAAAACAAAACGACTGCCTACAGATTGGGAAAGAATCTTCACTAACTCTTTATCAGACAGAGGACTAATATCCAGTATATACAAAGAACTAAAGAAGCTGAAAAGCAGCAAGCCAAGTAATCCCATTAAAAAAATGGGGAACAGAGCTAAACATAGAATTCTCTGGAGAGGAATATCGAATGGCAGAGAAACACTTAAAGAAATGCTCAACCTCATTAGCCATCAGGGAAATGCAAATCAAAACGACCCTGAGATTTCACCTTACACCCATCAGAATGGCCAAGATGAAAAACTCAAGTGACAACACATGCTGGAGAGGTTGTGGAGAAAGGGGAACCCTCCTCCACCGCTGGTGAGAATGTAAACTGGTACAACCACTCTGGAAATCTATCTGGCACTTTCTCAGACAATTAGGAATAGTGCTTCCTCAAGACCCAGCTATACCACTGCTAGGTATATACCCAAACTTTGCTCAAGTACACAAAAGGGATATTTGCTCAACCATGTTTATAACAGCTTTATTTGTAATAGCCAGAACCTGGAAACAACCCAGATGTCCATCAATGGAGGAATGGATACAGAAATTGTGGTATTTATACACAATGGAATACTACTCAGCAATCAAAAAGGAGGAAATTATGAAATTTGCAGGCAAATGGTGGGATCTAGAAAAGATCATTCTGAGTGAAATATCCCAGAAGGAGAAAGATAAACACGGTATATACTCACTTATATAGACCTATAAGATATGATAAACATAATGAAATCTATACACCTAAAAAGATAATCAAGAGAACGGACATGGGGTAAGATGATCAATCCTCGTTTAGAAAGAAAGATGGGATGTGCTTATGACAGGAGTCTACTGAGCGCATCTGAACGACTAACTAGCAGTGTTTTCAAAGCAGATACAAAGACTCATGACCAAACCTTCGGCAGAGTACAGGGAATCATAGGAAAGAAGGGGAATTAGTATGATGGGGAAAGGATAGGAGCTCCACAAGGACCAAATATATCTGAGCACAGGGTCTTTTCTGAGACTGACATTCAACCAAGGACCATGTATGGATATAACCTAGAACCTCTGCTCAGATGTAGCCTGTGGAAGCTCAGTAACCAATTGGTTTCCCATAGTGAGGGGAACAAGGACTATTTCTAACAGGAATTTAATGGCTGGCTCTTTGACCTCCCCACCCCCCAAGGGAGGAGCAGTCCTGTTAGGCCACAGAGGAGGGCTTTGCAGCCAGTCCTCAAGATATGTGATAAAACAGGATCGGATGAATGGGGAGGAGGTCCCCCCCATCAGTGAACTTGGAAAGGGGCAGGGTGGAGATGAGGGAGGGAGGGTGGGATTGGGAGGGAATGAGGGAGCGGGATACAGCTGGGATACAGAGTTAATAAAATGTAACAGATAAGAAAAAAATAAAATTTAAAAAAAAATTAATAATAAAAAAAAAGAAAAACAAAAGAAACTACAGAAGCCAACAGGCTCATGTCTTCCTGTCAAAAAACAGGACCACTATGCAGCACACTCATGAGAAACGCCCTCTGCATTTTGGAATTTTGCTGCAGCAGGGCTCAAAAATTGGAGGACCTTGGGAGTTGTAATCTGTCCAGTCCATAGGTTAAAAAAAAGTTCATTGGAAGCAGCAATATCTCCCACAAACAGGAGAGAAGCATCTATAGTAAACGCAGCCCTAACATCCGCAGAGGACTGTTGCTGGTGTGGTAGGTATATAGCAGTATATCACATTCTCCTTTGTATTTCCTGGACTGTGCAGACGATGTGAACATGTTTACGCATGTTCAATTACCAGGGACACAGTTTCTGGTGAAGTGCCTGCTGAGGTATTCCATATGGTTCATTAGCTTGTTTGTTCCCCTTATTGCTGAGCTCTCAGAATTCTCGGTACATCTTGTGTGTTGTCACTGATTTTTAACTCTTTAACTGCGATACAACGAACCCAGTCAGTTATTTCTGTCATGGCATACAGCTCCCACTTTACATTTTTGTCTTTATAGTTTAGGCCTGTCTCTTATCACTATCAAAGAGACAGCGTTTTTGTTTAATCCAAATTTCAAATAATGATAATTTACCATTTTACATTTATTCGATTTCCTAATATATTTGATGGATTTGGGCAATACTTTCATGTTCATTCTTGCATAGTCCTCTACTGAATTAGTGGAGTTATCTTTACTTATTTAGTTTGTTTCCTTACTAAGTTCTTCAGTAGGTTCTTTGCTTAGTTTCCTTTTCAGGGAAACGGCAGAATGCTAAGGCTCTCAGTGCATACTGAGAAAACAATATCACCTAGACTTGAACCCTAGCACTTCCAGTAACTCCCTGCTATGAGCTCCCGAGAGTCACAAATAGGAGGTTTCCTTTAGACAGAAAGCCTCCTACATGGACTTGCAGAGAAGTAAGACTGTAAGAATCACTGTATAATTCTTTTTTTGGTTTGGAAATTCTTCAGTGCATCTTTTCGAGTCCATCTTTACAATTCTGCCTTGTGTAGTTAACTCAGAAATGCATAACATTAAACACCTGTCTCTCATTCCTCCCAAATAATGCAAAAAGACAGCTTCAGTGGTTACCTAGCTGGGGTAGTTCTAGCCCCTCCTGATTTTTACTCATTTCCCAATTACACTTTAATTATTCTACTTTACATGACTATTTAAATGTACTTACCATTTTACTCGAAATCTGATTTGCTCATTTATTCTGGCATTGTCATTGCCACCAGGGTTTAGAGTAGCTTTTTTCGGAGATATATCCTATAATATGCATTTCTTAAATATATGGATTTCTTAATGAATATTCTTTCCAGTTCATCTTAAAAGTACTTGTTTTGCTTTCATTCTTATTGATAGCCTAAAAGTATCAATTCTAATTAGAAAATTACATGTATTTTATATTTACATAGCGTATCATGGCCTTCTTTGTTACTTTTAAGTATACTTTTTTTAAGTTAGTTCTCCGTATGGCACAATATCCATCAGGTTTAAAGATGCCAAGTGTTATTTTCAGTGTTGTTCAACATTGTTTTAATTATCAATATTATGTATTCTTGAATTGTCAAAATTTACTCCAAATACTTGTTTTGTGCTATTTTTTTAGAACTACTTATTTCTAGTATGTGTATTCTAAATTATCTATGTGATGTGAAGTTTAATTTTAATTTGCTTTTTATCATCATGCTCCTCTGTGAATTTCTGAGTACTTTTCTTTATTTTCCAGTTGCCTGTCTTTTTCAGGAATTACTAATTTACAGTCTTCAACTGCAAAAACCCAGAAATTGTAGTTAGTTCCTTTTCAAAGAAGCCACAATTACTTGCTCATATATGCTCTTTTAATTGATTTTTTATGAAAATGTTTTAATGGTAAGGTTTCTCTATGATGCTATGTGGCAATTCTATTCTTGGCTCAGACACTTGCTCAAGATATAGACTAAATATACTAGCCAGTGATTTAAAACATGATGTTTAGGTCTAAAAGTAGGCTGGAAATATGATGTAGACATTTATCCAGTCTGCTTATTGAAGAGGCTTAGATGAAAGGTTTGCATGGAATTCATCTGTTTCTTCAGCTCCATTAAGACTGTACTGAAGTATAAATGACCTATCCAGAAAACTTAACCCTTGATTTTGCTGAATCATGATTTCTCACATATGTTTCAGTAGGTCATGGTTCACAGACAAAGCTTGTGTCTTGTGTGACTAAGAAAAAAAAAAGTCTGGAAGCTAAAGCTACTCCTGTAAATGGCAGTTCATCTCTCCCACTGTCCTTGTCCTCTATAGACCCCTTGTAAGGCTCCCTGGCAGAGTCTCAGTATTTCCCATTATGTGGGCATCTGTAATCTGTATTCTGAGCAGAGTACTTGAAGGAGCACATGGTATATACTCACTCATATAGACATATAATATAGGATAAATCTACTAAAATCTGTACACCTAAAGAAACTAATCAAGAGGGAGGACTCTTGCTAAAATGCTCAATCCCTATCCAGAAAGGCAAAGAGGATGGACATCAGAAGAAAGAGAAAAGGAGAACAAGTCAGGAGCCTGACACAGAGGGCCTCTGAAAGGCTCTGCCCTGCAGACTATCAATGCAGATGCTGAGACTTATGGCCAACTGTTGGACAGAGTGCATGGAATCTTATGAAAGAAGTGGGAAATAGTAAGATGAGAAAACAGGAACTCCACAAGGAGAGCAACAGAACCAAAATATCTGAGCACAGGGGTCTTTCCTGAGACTCATACTCCAACCAAGGAATATGCATGGAGATAACCTAAGACCCCTGCACAGATGTAGCCCATGGCAGTTCAGTATCCAAGTGAGTTCCATTGTAATAGGAACAGGGACTGTCTCTGACATGAACTGATTGGCCTGCTCTTTAATTTCCTCTCCCTGAGGGGGAAGCAGCATTACCAGGCCACAGAAGAAGACAATGCAGCCACTCCTGATGAGACATAATTGACGAGGATCAGAAGGAAGGAAAGAAGACCTCCCCTATCAGTGGACTTGGGAAGGGGCATGCATGCAGAGGGAGGAGGAAGGGTGGGGTTGGGAGGGGAGGAGGGAGGGTACCACAGGGGGGATACAAAGTGAATAAAGTGTAATTAATAAAGAATTTTTTAAAAAAAAGTTTTCTCAGCCCCTTATGTAGATGGTGTTGTGGATGTAGCATTGAGCTGAAAATCACTTTTGGTGTAAAATGGGACCTGGAAATAATAAACGTCTGACTCAGGGTCCAGAGTCTCATCTCATCATCGGAAAGACTCACCTTTCAGCTCAGCACCTGGCACTGCAGCACCACACAACATGCATGTGAGAATTACTCTCATACCAAGCGATGGAGAATTATAAACTTAAGACATACATGGGTGTGGGGATTGACACTGTTGCTTTGGCTGGGATTAAGAGTTGAAAAGATTTTAACAGGAATTAGGGGTGTTTGCTGCTCAGTGCAGAAATAACTGTTCCATCTTCCACAAGATCCTAAGGCTCATCCTTGATGTCTTCCTTTTTAAAGTAGAATTCTTCTCTTCATTCCTTCATTCTTTATTTTGTCCATTTACTCATACCTGTTTACTTCCTTGCATTTTCATTCTCCTTTTGTTAAAATTTTGTTAATTTCCCACCCCTAAACAAGAAGCTATTTGCAATTAAGAGCTACTAGGAGAGGTAAAGTTAGTTTTCCTCACTGGAGAGATGCCTGGTATATCAACCACCCGTGAGATCAGCTCCATACTTAGGAAGAGCTGGCTGACACTTCCATAGACTCTATAATTTTAGTGATATTTTCCCTTTTCTTTTTTCTTTGTTTTCTCTTGTCTTCAGAAACAGAATGAACATAAAGATCAATGTGGGTAGAGTAAGGGAGGATCTGAGAGGAATTGTTCAATGTGAAATAATGTATTAAAATGTACTATATAAAATTGTCAAAGAAAAAATATACTTTAAATGGTTGAAAAAGTCATATGAAAACCTCAGGGATATGGCATATCCACTTCTAAAATGTCTTTAGTAATCTAAAAATATTTTATAAAAAAGGATTATCAGCTTAACCAAAGCTTCTACAAAGTCAAATGGAAAATATCTGTGTGACAAATGGAGACTAAATGGCAAATGTATATCTCTTATTTATCCTGGAATTCTGTATGCAATTTGATGTGAAAAACAAGTTTGGGTTGAAGATTTCTTTGGTTAGTTGAGAAAAACTTTTAGGCACATTAAATATTATATTGCCTCTGCTAATGAATGTCAAGGGAAGAAATGGCTCTTCTTTGTTCAGCTCCACACAATTAGTCAGAACCATGGAGAATTTATCAGTTACAGTCCAGTGTTGAAGGCTGAACATTGACTAACATGATTCTGTTATGCTGTGAGACTTTGGACCACGTTAGGACATAAACCCAGGATTCATAAACAAAGATGAAAGAGGGTTGTAGTTGCATTCAGAACATAAGGAAGTATTACCTAGTGGGGCACAGAGGTGCAGGCCTGTGATCCCAGGACTCAGGAGCCAGAGGCAGGTGGATCTCTGTGAGTTCCAGGCTAGCCTGGTCTACAAAGCAAATCCAGGACAGTCAGGGCTACACAGAGAAACTCTGTCTCAAAAAACAAAACAAAACAGCAACAACAATAAAGAAATATCCCTCTTGTGGGAGCCAGCAGGGTCCAGGACACCACAAAACACAAATTAACTAAACATGGCTCATAAGGGCTCACAGAAACTAGTGACAAACATGGACCCTGTAAGGGTCTGAGCTAGGACCTCTGCATTTCCCTTATGGTTGTGTATGTTAGTGCTCTTGTGCGAATCTCAACAATGGTAGTGGGTGTGTCTCCTCACTTTTTTCCATGTGCTTGGAATCCCCCTTTTCCTCCTACTGGGTTTCCGAATGCGGCAGTGATATCAGGGTTTGTGTCCAGTCTTACTGTATTTTGTTAGGCATGGAAGGTGCAGAGCCATGGGAGGCTTACTCTTTATTTTATTGTATGTTATTTTTGGTTTTTGATGACAGAGTTTTGCTGTGTAGTCTTGGCTGTCCTGTAACTTTGTAGATCAGCTGGCCTCTAACTCACAGAGATCCCAGTGCCTTCTGAGTGCTGGGATTAAAGGCACATGCCACCAATGCCTGACTCCTTTTTTTTTTTTTTTTTTTTTTCTTTAAAGAAGGAGTTTATCTGGGAAAAGTGTAGAAAAGTTATTTGGAGGAGTAGAGGGAGGTGAAATTGCAGTCAGAATGCAATGTAAAAGAGAAGAATGATAGTTTAATAAATAAATAGATACATAAATATCCCTTTGTTTTCTTTCAGCAATGGAACTTACCATGTTTTCCTGTCCGCAAGTAAAATGGGAGAGGAAGATCAGGCTCAGAGGCAGAAAGTGCCTAGGGCTAAGTAAGAAGTGGATGGAGTAGTACAAGAAATGGTCTTGGAGCTGGCATATATCTCCCTTGAAATATGATCATGTGTTCACACATACAGCTTATTGCAAAGTTTTTTAAAATTTCCTGATTTTTAAGAGAGATTGGATCCCAAATTCATCAGGGAATAAGGTCAAGTCATTTGCATTGAATGAGACTGAGGGCAGGAAGCCCTCAGGGCTTGTCTGAAGCATAGCATTGAAAGGCAGAAACTAGAGGGGCATGTATTTTTTTTCCTGTAATTTATTGATTGAATGCGTTTACAACCTGATCACAGACCCCTCCCTCCGCTCCTCCCAGGCCAACCCTCATGCCTCAGGCCCCTTTCTTTTCTCCTAATAGATGGGGAGCCCCCCATGGGTACCAACCCACCCTGGTACATCAAATCTTAGGGTAACCAAGTGTATTCTCTCTTTCTGAGGCTAGACAAGGCAGCCCAAAAAGAGGAAAGGGATCCAAAGGACCAAGTTGCACGTCTGCTACATATGTGTAGGGGGCCTATGTCCAGCCATGCAGACCCTTTGATTGGTGGTTCAGTCTCTATGAGCCACCATTGACCCAAGTTAACTTACTCTGTAAGTCTTCTTGTGGTTTCCTTGGTTCCTCTGGCTCTCTCAATCCTCCCTCCTGCCCCCCCCCCCCACACACATACACAAGATTCCCTGAGCTTGAGCTATTGTTTGGCTGTGGGTCTCTGAATTAGTTTCCATCTGCTGCTGGATAGAGCCTCTCAGACGACATTTATGCTAGGCTTCGGTCTGCAGGCATAGCAGAGCATCATTAATAGTATCAGAGGCATGCATTTTATTTTGGAAAAATGTGATGTTTGAGTAGCTGGGCATGGTGGTGAATGCCTTTAATCCCAATACTCAGGGAATCAGAGGCAGGCAGATCACTGCTAATTTGAGGCCAGCCTGGTCTACAAATCGAGTCCCAGACAGCCCAGGCTACACAGAGAAACCCTGTCTTGAAGAACCAAAAATAAAAAAACAAAAAACAAAACAAAACAAACAAACAAAACCCATGATGGTCTGGGAAGGAATTAAAATGGTGTGGTAAAAATGGTCTTTTGTTCCCCTCTGCCCTCTCGTTTGGTTTAATCATTCGTTTTATGTTGTTGCTACACATTATCTTATAGCCTACTCTGCCCACAAACTAAGACGTTAAGGATGACTAAAATCCTATGGCTTCTTTCTCCCCAGTGCTGGGGTTCCAGGGCTGCCTTACTCCTCCAAGCATCCATTTTGCTGTGTTTTGAGAGACCTCCTTACTATGTAGTCATTGCCTCCCTGGAACTCAGTTTGTAGTCCAGACTGGTCTCAAACTCAAAGAGATCTGCCTGCCTCTGTTTCCTGAGTGCTAGGATTAAACACGTGTGCAGGGATTAAAGGCCAGTGACTCCCAGCAAGCATTCTAATTGTTTAGTTAGTTGTGTCCCCTGAAATTCTTACGCAAGAATAAAATAGTGACACACAGTGGCATTAAGTTTACTACTTTCATGAACACAAAGATTTTCATATGAATATTTCTGACCAATGTTGCTTTATAATTCATTAAAATCCAGAATATCATCCATGGGAATGAATATCAGTGCTGACAAATCAGACATTTTACACTGGAGATTTGATCATTGTTGTTCCCTTTGGCTAATCCATTCACAGAATTTAGAATTCTCCTAACCTGTAGCAAATTTTTATCCCCCAGAAGAACTTCAGCTTGAGGTTTCAAAATTCAAATTTTTCAGTATAATCATTACAGAAGACATTGTACTTCAGAATATTTAGTCACCAAGCCTCCCTCCATTTCTGGGATGATGGCATTTAGATTGACTTTTGGTTTGAAGCTCGGGAAGTGTTTATATAAGACCTCAGTCTTTGTGGATAAATCACCTCAACATGTTTACTTCAGGAGAGAAAATTGAGCCTAACAATTAGCATGCTTGGAGAAAGCCATTGGCCATTCACAGTGGCACAAAACTTTAATCTCAGCACTAAGGTGACAGAGGCAAATGTGTATAATTTTGAAGTCAATTTGGGGTACATAGTGAGTTCTAGGACAACCAGGGATACACAGAAAGGAAATGTCTCAAAAAAGCAGAGCAAACCAGACCAAACCAAACCAGACAAACAAACAAACAAAAAGCTAGCCTGAAGGAGTAAGCGAGCTCTGGAATCCTAGCCCTAGGGAGTGAAAGCTGTCACACCAAGGTTGTAATTCAATAACATCCTGAAATCAATCAGCAGTTGTAATTGACTCACTGAAGCCAGGCAGTATAAAAGGAGGCCAGTGTAGAGAGGGCTTCAGATGAGGCAGAACAGAGGCACAGGCATAAACTACCTTCCAGTGCTTTCTGGCATCACCCTCGAAATTCACTAGAGGACAAGGTAAGGTTGGCGAATAGAATGATTTACCTTCTTTTTGCCCTTGAGTATGTGTGTTAATTGGTAGTTAATATTTGTGGGTGTAAGAGATGTTACCATCAAAATTTGGGTAAATCTCAATGGTGGAGATGTTGTGAGGTATTCACCAGAGAAAACGGCTTGGAAATAGGTTTGAGCCAATAGAAAGTCATCACTAGTCATCCTGAAAGTACACAATGTACTCAGAATCCCAATGTAGTCCTGAGCCTTTCTTGGGGTGAGTTTTGGAGCTAACAAAACCATTTAGCCAGTAGCAGAACTATACAGAAGCCAAAAAAGCGAAGTTGGTACATTTAGAGACATCAATGGGTTAGTCTTTTCTTTTAATTTTGTCAGTGGGTGCTGTCTATGTACTGAGTGCTATAGTCTGATTGGTACTTCCATCATGGAGTCAGTTGTGTTAAGTTCTTGGTGCCTATTAAGGTCCAGGGCTCTGTTACATTCCCCATTGTTCTTGCTGAGGAAATTAGGTGGGCTCATCCTGTTCTAAAGAGGTGTAGTTGGTCTTAAGAACCATTTGTTTTACAGTACCGATTCATATTTAATATAATTTAAAGTGCAGAGAGCTTAGTTTAACTTAATCAGAATGAGAATTAAAGGCCCAGTCAATACTGAGACAGCAATAGTCAGGAGACCAGGAGAACAAAGACTGGTATCAATGATCTACGTGATTTTCTCTCTTTTTATTTTTATTTTTATTTTTTTTTTTTTTGAGGTTTTTGGTTTTTGTTTTTCTGCCATAGAAAGATGTTTGGTAATTATCCCTGATGATCAACTAGCATAGAAACAGAGTCGTCTTTATCTCATGAGAGGTCTTAGCCTCTTCAATTTCATAGGACCATTTTTGTAAAGGATTCTAAATGTTGTTTTAATTCAGAAACAAAAACTTTTAATGTCTCTAGGCCGAGATCGACTTGTCTGCTGAGTTGGAAAAGATAAGAAGAGGCATATTTAGTCAAATCATTGGTACGTATCCCCCAAGTACTTTCAGGAAGGAGCTCAATAATATTGCTGTTCTCCAGATGAATTAACCCATGAGGCAGAAGAGCAGGCATCAGAGAAGGTGGAAATTATTAAGGTTGTAAGGTTAAAGGTTTGGTTTTGATTTTGGTTTTGGTTTTTATTGAGACAGTGTTTATCTTTGTAGCTCTGACTCTCTTGGACTTGCTTTGTAAACCAGGATGGCCTTGATCTCACAGAGATCCACCTGCCTCTGCCTCCCCAAGTGCTGGGATTACAGGCCTGTGTCACTACACCCAGCTAAAGGTTTTGGATATTAATTTCAGCCTCTTGTAAGTCTTCTATAGTAATTTGGGCTGGCCCAGTCACATGAGTTTTGCCAGTCACTGGGCTGACAGGCGGTTAATTTCTATCCCTATGTAGTATGGGAGCTAGGGGTCTAAACATAAGCAGAAACCCTGGCTGAATTTTGGATCTGATGATTAACTCTATCTCCAGGGTCCCTTTCTGGGGCACAGAGTCTAATTTTCCAGTTGTTTTTTGTTTATTTGTTTATTGTGTTTAGATTTAGGTTTTCTGTTTCCAAAGGCCAGAATCTTTTTAAAAGAAAATTTCAGGAATAAATTTTTCGATAGAAACTCCCTTGTTCCTGGCAACTATGGGGCCCAGACACAGGTCATGCATAAAACTGTAAACTGTATTCCTATATTCCATTCTTAACAGATAAATTCCTGTGCCTGCCCCTCCACCCCATTACAAGACCCTTGAAGTGGGCTTCAGTAAGTAGGGGTTGAGGAGGAATGTAGTTGCTGGTTTGTAGTCACATTCGCTGATACTTCTGGATCTTTCTTCCTCAGTTTTCGTAGAGGACTGAGCATAGTTGGGGGCTGGACCTGTAATCATATGCATAGTACAAAATATAAGCTTCAAGAGGAGGTAGAAGGTCAAGGAGGGAAATGCCCTGATACCGAATAACACCTTAATTTCAATGGGTCGTTTGTCCAGAGACAGGACATTTGGTGGCGGCAGCATCTGTGTCGTCTGCTTTCTTTACCTGGGTGTGATAGATTCATAGCATGATAGGACCTACCTTCGTTGCCTTAGGAGTGGATGTAATCACCTTATAGGGTCTTTTCTGGTTAATTTCAGGTGTCCTTTGACTACTCTCTTGATTCAGTCAATATCACAGACTCAGATAGGTCAATACGTAGGCTGTTTGTAGAGCTGGTCTGACAGTAGTGACTTCACAAATAAACGACTAGACAGTTCTGCCAATTGCTGGCTTCTTAGCTTGGAAACCAGTGGGGGAGATTCTCTAAGCATACTCTCATAGGGCATAAATCTCTCTGTATATAGAGTGTAGAGCACTGAAACAAAGCAATGGGAGGAGGTCAATCCACTTCTTGTTTATCGCCAATGAGAATTTTGTAAGGGTTTTTTCGTATTTTTAATGTCCTGTTTATTCTTTTTACCTGGTCAGGATTCTAGAGTCTATATGTACAATATAGGTTTAACTTATGTCTAAATCATCAGCTATTATTAGAGAGCCAGGCCATTGTTGCACGCCATTCTACGGGGAGACTAAATCAGGAAACCAGTTTCTGGAGGAGCTTTTTTGCTACTATTTCAGAATTTCAGTTCAGAATTTCACTTTTACCCATCCAGAAAAAGGATCTATAAAAAGTAGCAAGCATTTTTATCTTCCCCTGGCTGGCTGGACCTCAGGAAGTCAGTTTTCCCGGAGTTCGCCAAGGTGTTGGTTTCTCCTTGGAACCCTTAATGGGTATGTGTTATCTGTTTTAGATTTACTTGAGCACTAGCCTGGCCTCTGGCTGAGATATCCCACAGTAGGTTTATCTATTCAAGGCATAACATATTGCTCTAAGCAACTCAGAAGGTTTTATAGATGCCACATGAGGAACCTGGAGTTCAGCTAGGTGATTCTTCCTTTCTATGAACTCTCAGGGAGCAATGGGTCATGATATGTCATCAGAATATCAATACACCTCACTGCCCTTGGGGCCTTTTGTAGGACATCCAGGTCAGGAGCCCAGCAGTATAGGACAACATTTTCCCTCAAGGAAGACCACAGTTTTTAATGCCATTTTCTCTAACAGTGAGAATCCCTCTCTCTCTCTCTACAGATCACACCTTTTATAAGCCTGGTAGTAAAAGCATACTGAGTGAAATAGGTCTAGGAATATGGTATGGACTTTCATTTTCCTCATCTGAGAGCCTAAGTGAGAACAATCAATTCTGCTTTCTGGGCTGAGGTACCTGGCTTGGGCCCAAATCCTTTCAGTTAAACAAGTAACTATTGTAGATTCCGTGTACCTGTTTTTTTGTTGTTTTGTTTTTTGTTTTTTATTTATTATCTCACAAAAATCATAGCCAAGCATCTCCATCATCAGGCTGGAGGGGAGCTGAATTGGTGGTAGTGGGTTCCTCAAAGCAGACTCAAGAGTAGACCTAGAATTGGGCTTCTAGTACTCAGTCATCAGACAAACAGCATTTTGTTGCTTCTGCAAGGAGGGCTTGAACTATGTGATAGGGTACTTTAATTATAAGATCTTGAATCAGAGTTTATGTGTTTTGTTTGTTTTTTTTTTTTTTAGTTTTTTTGTTTTGTTTTGTTTTTATTAAACTAGCAATAGCCACCATAGCTATTAGACAAGTAAATCATTAGGATAGCTATGTCACATGGCTTTTTTGTGGTCCCAAACTTTTAGGTGAGAACCCTTTTGTCTTTAGTTTCATGGGCAAACAGATGAAAAGGTTTTAAGACATCTGAGAGTTCTAGTGAAGGAGCCAATGTCAGAGCTATTTTTAAAGCCTCAGATGCTTTTTGCTTAGTATCAGTCCAGATTAGGAGATCAGTGCCCACATTTGTGATGCTGTATAAAGACCTTGCTATTTCTACCAACTCTGCTGTCCAGAGGCAATACCACACTGCACCTAGAAACTCTTGAACAAGTGAGGATCTGAAGGATGGCAGTAATTGTACTCTGAAGCAGGCTGCATTTGTCTCTTTTCAACTGGTGGATAAGATAGGTCTACAAAATTGGGCTTTCTTAGTCAACATTCTGTAGCCTTTTAACTCTTGCATACGTCCCACAGTTGCCCTTTTAGATTCTTTGTGGGTTTTGTTGTTGTTGCTGCTGCTGTTGTTGTTGTTTTTTTGGAAACCACTGATGGTGGGCACACAGTCTACACTTAGTGTCTTTAGATTGTGGGCAATCTGGACCAGGTATGTAGTTTGCTCTAACCTCTCACTTGGTCTGACTATTTACAAGCAAAGATGGGGTGACACACCTCTGTCAGTGGAAGGCTAAAGAATAAGCACATCTTTCAGATCCAAGACAGTTTGCACCTGTTTCTCTGGAAGAATCAGACTCCTGAGAATCAGAGATCCCAGGTTTCTTCAGAGGCAGGAGAGGAGTATTTCAGGATGACTGGCAGTACTCACGATGAGTACTTCCGCAAACCAGGCAATATGGAGGATTGCAATTTCCCTTTTTTGTTTTCAGATGCATTGGGTATTGTATGATCAGGATTGCCATAACTGAACTGGTTAATTGACCAATTTAGGAACTTGGTGTTGGGACAGTTCTTAGGTGGTTGGGTTCTGCCCGTACCTTCTGGGAATCTTTGCTGTCACTCTGAGAGCCCAACTGTATCTTGGATTGGAAGTAGAACTTTCAGCTAGGAAGTATTTTTGTCAAAAAAGACAAAGGGTAAGACACCAAAATTTTGCTGTGTAAATGTAAGTCTAATTTCATTTCATCATTATCTGGTGACAGTGCCTTTCAGTTTGTGTACATTTCTCTGTTGTTAAACACTCTTTGAACTACTTACAGCAATTGTGAGCTATGACTGTAATACTGGAATGAGCTAATTGCAATATAAAGTTATAAATGTAGTTTATAAAGTTTAATGAAAGTAGAAGAGAGTAAAAGAGAGAGAGAGAAAGAAGTGGGCAGAGAGAGATATGTTGATCCAAAATGTGTGAGTTATATAGTGAAGAGGGAGAGGAAGGCCCTGCCCCTGGCTGGAGCATTCAGGGTAGAGAAACTGGACCAAAATATGTGAGTTATATGGTGAAAGAGGTAAGAAAGGCCCTGTCCTTGGGCTGAATAGTTCAGAGGGGATCTAAAACCAAGCAACCGACTGATAGCTTTGATTTTTTTTTAATTTTCATAACTTTTATCTAATATCTAGGCTGACTGAGTAAGAAAAAAAATTTGTTAACTTTTATTGATTCTTTGTTAATTTCACAACATGTACCCCAATCCCAGTCATCTCCCATCCCTTTGTGTCCACCCTCTGCCCTTGCAACCTTCCCTGCAAAATAAAATAATAAATAAATAAATTTAAAAATTAAAAATAAGAAAAAATCTCCATGGAAGCTGTAGTGTGTCACACAGTAGATCCCCTTGGTCCATATATCTTCATTTGCAAATGTTCATTGCGATGAGTCATTGATCTGGTTTGAGGCCTATAGTTTCTGTATGGTTAGTGTTCACTTTGGCACATACAAAAACAACCTTGGTATCACTTAAAGTCGTTTCTTTTTTTTTTTTTTCTTTTCTTTTTTTTTTTTTAAGAGATAGGGTTTCTCTGTAGCCTTGGCTGTCCTGGACTGGCTTTGTAAACCAGTCTAGCTTTCAACTCACAGATATCCACCTACCCCTGCATCCCCAAGTGTTGGGATTATATGTGCCACACCTGGCATTTAGCAGCTGTCTTTAACCTTTTATAGAGGACCTAGTGAAATGTGTCCTTGGTCAGTGTTGAACAAAAGGGAAAAACCGTTCTGTGCAGGCTGCAGTGTTTGGTAGCAAGCCCTCTGCCCAGTCCAGGGGCATAACAACATAAATAATGAAAAAGAAGGGAATGAATCTTTCTTTTCCTTCAAGTTCAGCCCAGGAGAACTTTTCTCCTTCCCCAGGACTGCTTAGAACAGGCATAGAGGAGAGGGGATGCTCACCTGGGGAACCTTGCTTTTTCTGTGCTCATGCTTCTCAAATGGCAGGGTTGTTAATGTGAGGCCCTGCCCATGACCAGGAGCAGGAGTCAGCAATGAAACAAGCAAAGGTTCCTCTGCCTGGAGAAGGACAGGTGGAGGTTGTTCAGTTGTTTGTTTCTGGGTATCCTTGCAGAACCAAAGGATTCAGGTCCTCAAAAGGAGAGGGCACAGGGTGAAACCATCTGGGGGGAGGGTGTCACACCAGAGATTCACTGGTTAATTCAGGAAAACAGAAGCACATAAAAATTCACACAGAGACACATACACACAGAGAGACACACCATAAAAACAATAAGTGACCACCACACATTCATATACCTGAGCCAACAGAGAGATACAGTGACATCTCTATGGATCCTGGACACTAGATCAGGAGCCATGTCTGACCTATCCTACGTGTCCAAACAGGTGCCTTTAGGACTTAGCTCTGAAGGTAACAGACCAAGAGAATTTCTAATATGATTCCTTCTGGGATGGTTTGTCAGGCACCTCTCAGGCATTAGGCAGCTATTGGTCACAGGGAGCCCTGGAGTGCTAGAATGTCTCAGGACATCCACCCTTTAGAGTACACTGACCATTGAACTCTTCACTACTCCAAAGAACTCTGAGATCCCCTTAGGGTCTGAAGGTCTGCTCTCTGGGATCTTAGTGAAACCTCCATAAATGCTGTAGGGAATTAACCAGAAAAGACTGATCAGAGATGGGTTCAAGCCAATAGAAAGTCTTTATTAGCCAATCTGGGAATACATTGGGTATTTAGGATCCCAGTGTAGCATTGAACCTTTTTATATGTGAGATTTTTAAGCACAGATACCTTGTTTTGGGTCGACCTGTGTCAGCTAACAAGAACAGTTAGCCAGGAACAAAATTAAAGAAACCATAAGTCAAGATTATATTTAGAGATTTTCCCTTACTTAGGACTTTGGGTTAGGCCTTTGTTTCTGGTTAGAAAGGGGATACTGTCTACAACTTGAGTTTTATATCATACAGATAATTGTGCTAAAGTCATGGGGCCTGCAAAGTCAGGGGCCCACTACATTGGGGGTTGCTTTGGACAACCATCCTGATCAAGGTTTGACATTTTAAACTCTGTAGGTGACTCAAGGCTAGGAATGATATATGTGTGTTTATGGATATATCTTTGCTGATGCCTGAATTTAATGTTGCTGGACATTCCCTTTTTCCTAAGGAAGTATTATTCTGTGTCACTTTAAAAATGCAGGAAAAGGGTGAAACATAAAATTTGAGAATCAGCAACAATAACTTCATTTTTTTTTAAAAGGGGGTGGGGGGACAGCCCTGAGCTGCTGCCTAACTTGCTATGTTCTTATGGTAGACCTTCCCACCTTTAACAGAGGATTTTTCTCCCTATTAACTAAAGTATTGTTACACTTTACATCTTCTCTTTGCTCTGTTCTTGGGAAGCACTTTTGTAACACAAGTATGAATTATTTACTGTCAGGCAACCATGAAACTATCTGTGACAGAACTCTTAGTAGAGTTTTTATTTTATTATGTGTCTCTTCTCTTTTTAATTTACAGCTTTTGAGAATCACCAACCATTGAAACGAATCCTAAACTCAGAAGGCAAATACTAAACTGCCATCACAACTTCTTTCTGAGGATCCTCACGAGAATGGCTTCACAGCTTAGAGAGATCTTTCAGCCCAACTCCCCACCAAATGACCTTGAAATAGGCAATCTAGAGTTTATTCCCACCCTTGGTTCTGCTGTGCAGTCTGGGGAAGACACCTATAACTCCCCAGTTTCTCAGCTCAATATTCCTCCAAATGACAATAGCTCCTGGGCAAAGCAGGAGCTCCAAAGCCTGTGGGAGATGTTTACCTCATGGTTGCAGCCAGAAAAGCAGAGCAAGGAGCAGATGATTTCTCAACTGGTCTTGGAGCAGTTTTTCAAAATTGGCCACTACAAGGACAAGGTTGCCTTGAAAGAAAAGTGGGAATCAAGTGGCAGAAACAAGGAAAGATTCATGGAAGGTCTAACTGATGACTGCTTGGTGGCTCCTGTCATGGTGAGTAGCTGGGGTGAGAGATGGCTGAGTTGGGACAAAAGACAATCACTTGGATTTGGGGAAAAGTAGAAAGCCCATCAATTGTTTGAACATATCTAAATTTCCTTTATTTCCATGATGGCACAGAGACTGGGAATTTGACATTTGAGCATGACTTTAAGTGTTCAGAGGCGATGAGTTAGGCCTGAGACATGGCTCTCTCAGGGGGGTCCTTGAATTGCAATAATAAAGACAGAGTTACAGCCTCAGCATACACTTAAAAATATGGCTCATGGCATAACCTGTGATCCCAGGACCAGAGAGGGAGATTCTGGGGATCAAAGTGGCTATATGACTCTCCAAAGTAGCTTCTCTATGACAGGAAGATATCCTGTCTAGAACACTGAGGTGGCACAAAGATGGACTTTAGTTCCTGATGTGGAAATGTGCCTCTCACATGCATATGTAACACCACTGAGACACCTATAAAAAATGCCTTGATGAACACCTGTGCTTAAGTAGCAAATTTTCAAATCTGGAGAGACTTAATATAGATGTAATTACATTGTATCTTCTTTTAATGTCTCTATTTGCATAATTTTCAGTCATTGACAGAAATGGTCAAAGTGGTAAAATTTTTCAAACAACCCATACACAATTCCAGAAGTCATTGTATAAATTACTTATTAGTACTTTAGATAATTAATTTAGATTTGGTTAGTTTGGTTGGTTGTTCGGTTGGTTGGGGTTTTGGTTTGTTGGTTTGTCCTTTGAGACATGGTTTCTTTGTGTTGGTCTGGCTAACCAAGAACTCAGAGAAATTACACTCCCTCTGCTGTCCAGGTGCTTAAATTAAGGTATGGACCACAACAACCTGATGTTTATTTAATTTTGTAGTCTATAAACTATAAAAGTTGTCATTTTACAATTTGTTTTATTCCACATTTTCACTCCTTTGATCTTTAAGTTGATAATTTTATGATTGAAACTGAATCCTAAGGAAATTGTTGCCATAATGTTCAGGCATGTTCCTAAGGGGAGAGGCAAGAGGTGTCTTGTGGAGACAAATGTACCTTTTGAGCATGGTTCAGTAAGGTGTGAGTTCTGTTAATCACTCAATAGTAAATGCCCACCCAATAATTAAAAATATGATAAAGTTACCTTTGTTCAAGAGTGGTTATCTAAGCTGGTATTCAGTGACATAGACAAAGAATTATAGGTGTTAGTAATGAAGCTTATTCACAGCAAAGTGAAGAGCCAGGTAAATAGGGGCCGCTGATAACTAATGGCTGAGGGTGAGAAATGGAAAGCCTCAGCTTCCTGAGGGTGAAAATAGTAGCCATCATGGGGTTCCAAGACAGAAAGTAACAATTGCCAATCTAAAGGCAAGGAACCATGAATTGCAGCTACTAGCGATTTTAAGTAGAGATCTTGAGGATCACAGACAGAAAATAACAGTTACAGATTAGAAGCTGGATGCTAAAAAGTAGGACCTTCCTCTAGAGTAGCAGCCTCCACAGAGAAACAATACAGAGAGGTCAAGAGTTCTGGGCACAAAATAACATCGATAAATTCTGGGGGGCAGCTGGGGGAGTGAACATAAGAAGTTACAAACTGATGAAAACTGAGAAATAACAGCCATAGAGACATTTTTGTTGTCGTTGAAAAGATAAACTTTATTAGAACAGACAGACAGCTCCCTTCAGTGGATAAGAGAGGCTCCTCCAGAGATGGGAGACCTCAAGGAATATCTGTATCAGATATTATTTTATGGGCTCTTTTGGGCCCTCCTGCTCTGGTGATTTTATATCTTTTTGCTTTGTCCTGCCCAGCATTGGTCTCTTTTCCCTAAGACAGCCATTTTGTAATGTTGGCAATATCTTGGGTAGGATGGGAGGCAAGGCCCAGAACAATGATCAGCCTTTCATAAAGGGGAATGTCCCTATTGACCAACTGAAGAAAATAGTGTGACCAAAGCACCATAGGAACTTAACGTTGTGTTTCACTCTG
This sequence comes from Meriones unguiculatus, assembly GCF_030254825.1. Lineage (NCBI taxonomy): Eukaryota > Metazoa > Chordata > Mammalia > Rodentia > Muridae > Meriones > Meriones unguiculatus. The sequence continues at coordinate 28,154,908 of NC_083354.1, read as the reverse complement.
GAGAGTAACTTAAAACACTTGCAAACACTATGAATAGGGTCTTTAGAAAACAAAACTTGTGAATGTCATAACTTTATTAGAGAAAAGCTATAGACAGATGAGCTAATCTATAGCCCAGTGATCTTGTGCAAGCAGGTTCAGGGCAGGTTTTGTGTCACCCACTGATTCATTAACAATGGTTACTTGGCTTGGTTTACAGGTCCATGTCTCCATGCAGGGGCAGGAAGCCCTCTTTTCTGAGAACATGCCCTTAAAAGAAGTCATCAAGTATTTGAAACAACAGCAGTCAGCAACAATTCCAACACAAGAGAATGCAAGGACATCTTTGCAGATGCCCCAACACATGTTAACAGGTAAGACTGGAAACTGGACAGATTATGGATGTTGCGTGGGGATCCCTTCTGTGGCACAGTTTCATAGACTCTTATTTCCACAGGATATGAAGACAGTGAAAAAGGCTGCAACAATTTCTGGAATGCAAGTGAAATAAACAGTGGTGTGAATAGTGCAGAACAGGAGAAAGAGCCCCTTATTATCCAAGCAGAACAAAACCCTGAGCATGAAGACGGAGGTTCTTTTTATGAAATTCCTCAGGGTGTCAGAAGAGCAAATGAAGACACCTCCAGCAACGAGGTAGCGTTCCTGAGGGCACATTCTTCTGAAGAGGTCCCTATGGATGTACAATCAGGATTTTTCTCCAGGTCAGAAGAGACTGAAGACAAAGAAGATGGGCACAACATATTCTGGAATGCTAGTGACCTAACTCCTGGTGTTAGCAGTCTTGAAAATGAGAACTCTCCTCTCATTATCCCAATAGAGGAGTGTCTTGAGCCTGAAGAGGAAGGTGTTTCTAATGGAATCCAGGACAATGCTATAAGAGCAACTCAAGGCACCTCTAGGTCTCTAGAAGAGTCACCCAGGGCATCTTCTGAAGATGTCCCAGTGAAGGCACCAGGGCTCTCCAGGCCAGACCTGGCTCCTTCTGAATCTGTCACTGTTTCCCAAAATCATGAAGCAAACTCTGTCTGTGAAGGTCAGCAGGAGACATTCCACCAAGACTTCAAAACACACAAATGTGATGAATGTCCCAAAACCTACAAATATGCCTCTAGTCTTTCAGCTCACCAGAGAAAACACAGGAAGGGGAGGGAATTTTTCTGTCCCACGTGTCATAAAGGCTTTTATAACCGCTCAGACCTGCGAGTTCATCAGGTCATCCATAATGGAAAGAAGCCTTTTACATGCAACACGTGCAAAAGATCCTTCAGCCACAAGACCAACCTGAAGGCTCACGAGAGGATTCACACAGGGGAGAAGCCCTACACCTGCTCTTCGTGTGACTGTAGCTTCCGCCAGTCATCCACATTCCACCGCCACATGAGGAATTTCCACAAATAGTACTGAACTGCGTGCTTTCCTCCCCAGAGGAAAGCTTCAGCTTCAGTGTTTCATCTGGACATGAAGAAACTACACCTTCTAGAAAGTGAAGATGGAAGACAAAAGTTCTGAATTATCCCTTCTACCCATTGTCCCGCTGTACCTCCATGTGAGGGTAAAGAGGAGTCATCTGTTAGCTTAATCTGACAAATGCCTAAAAGTAGCTTAATAGTTCTAATAAACTATTAGAACTGTAATATGGAATGCCACTTTTGTATATTTTGTGGTGTGTGTGTGTGAGTATTTACCTGTTTTTGTCTTAGTTCCACAGCATGAGTTGACAGTAGAGATCTTGAGTTTTGCCTTGTTTGAAACAGGGCACGTCTTATTGGTAGCTTTATACACCAGTGTATCTGGCTCTACAGATTTGAAACATTCTCTGGTCTCCAGCTCCCATCAATTTACAGAGTCTTGGCAGTGGCCTGCCAATCCCTCTGACATTTTTCTACCCTGCTGTCGTTTCAAACCTAAGTCTTTGTCTTGCATGGTAAGTGAACTGAATGGCCCTCTCAGCCATCTCCCATCACATGGGTGTGGACTGCTTACACTTCATGAATGTGCTGCTACATGATTAGACCAAAATAGAATGAGCACACCCATAGGTTGTATCACTCACAGTGGGTGTCATTATGGTCCCATCACAAACTTCATAGTTATCTTTACAGGACATCTGGAAACTTATGGAGTAGAGGTAGTTAGATGAAAGCTGGCCTCACTTGAAGACAAATACATTACAAAGGCAAATATTTTCCATAAATAAACGCCAAAACTGCAAGCAAGAAAGGAAAAGGGAGTAAGAGTTATACTGAGAAACAGGATTTCCGTGCAGAGTTGAGTCATACAGGCTTCAGCTACTTGAGTTGTTGGATCTGTGTGTGTGCTGGTTCCCTGAGGAACTTGAGCTAAGTTCTCATATCCCATAAAAATGTTGAGGAGGTTTCCCTGATGATCTTGAGCAGCCTTTCAGCAGGCAACCTTTAGGCTTCAGTTTATGAATCTTTAGAACTGCCTGAACTGATCTGAATACCAACATAAGTTATGCATTTTCACAGAAGTATTTATGGATGGTATAGCTTTTGCTGTACCCAGGCCTCAGCATTTGGCTTTCTGGCCTTTGTGGTGCTTTTCCTTTTGAGGTTGGATGTTTTTGTTTTTTGAGGTTTCAATATTAAAGATTTCTAGATTGTGATTTGGAGGATGTTTTAGCTTTTTTAATCTAGAGGTTTTAACCTTCTGGGGATTACAGACTTTTGGATTAGCCTCAGTACTATTTCCAAATAAGTTTATATCTTAAGGTTGGGGGTTAAGACCTGCATACATCATCATCAGAGGGCAGAATTCAGCCAATAACAATGGGATATCCTGATGGCATGAAGAATTCCTGTAATCCCTGTCCCTGGGATGTGTGGGCAGGAAGATTAGAATTCAGTCATTCTCTGCTACAAAGTGTGTTCAAGGCCACACTGACCTCATGAGAGCTTTTCTAAAGACAATAAAGCAAAGTGTGATGTCCTCCTGATGGATTTTTCCTTTGATGACAATGAAGTGTCCTTCCCCTTCTCTTTTTGATTAATTTTGGTTGAAAGTCTATTTTATTAGATATTAGAATGGCTACTCCTGCTTGCTTTTGGGGTCCATTTGCTTGGAAAATGGTCTTCCACCCCTTTACTCTCAGGTAATGTCTATCTTTGTGACTTAGGTATGTTTCTTGTATGCAACAGATAATTAGGCCTTTTTTTATGCATCCAATCTGTTTGTAGGTATTGTTGAAATTTGTTTTTGTCATTGAATATCTTGTTTTCTCCGTCTATGAGGACTGAGAGTTTTGCAGGGTATAGTAGCGTGGGCTGACATCTGTGTTCTCTTAGGGTCTGCATGATATCCATCCAGGCCCTTCTAGCTTTCATCGTCTCTGTTGAAAAGTCAGGTGTGATTCTAATGGGTTTGCCATTATATGTTACTTGGCCTTTTTCCCTTGCAGCTTTTAGTATTTTTTCTTTGTTCTGTATACTTACAGTTTTGATTATTATGTGGCGGGAGGATTTTCTTTTCTGGTCTAATTTATTGGGTGTTCTATAGGCCTCTTGTATTCTTAGTGGTCTCTCCTTTAAGTTCGGGAAATTTTCTTCAATAATTTTGTTGAAAATATTTTCTGGGCCTTGGTGCAGGGGATCTTCTTTTTCCTCTATTCCTATTATTCTTAGGTTTTGTCTTTTTATGTTGTCTTGAATTTCTTGGACGGTCTGTGTCAGGAATTTTTTAGATTTAACCTTTTCTTTGACAGATATATCTATTTCTTCCATTGTATCTTCCACACCTGAGATTCTTTCTTCCATTTCTTGTATCCTATTCATTATGCTAACCTCTGTCGTTCCTGCTTTCTTCCCTAAGTTCTTTCTCTCCACAATTTCTTCCATTTGTGTTTTTTTTTTTAAATTTTTCCAATTCTATCTTCAGGTCTTGAGCTATTTTGTTGGTTTCCTTCCCCTGTCTGACAGTATTTTCATGTTTTTCCGTCAATTCCTTCAGGTGTTTGTTTGAACAATCCACTGTTTCTTTTATTTCATTCAGTGATTTAAGCATTTCCTCTCTAAAGGCCACAGACTGTTTGGCTGCAGCTTCCTGTATTTCTTCACGGATGGCCATAATCTCCTTGTCTTTAATTTCCTCCATTTCTTTACGGATAGCCATGATCTGTTTGTTTTTATCTTCCTCTAATTCTTTTCGTATTTTATTTGTTTCCTCTGTTTTCTTGTTCATGAGCATAGATGTTAGGTCATCTCCTTGAATTTCATTTATGCTGGGGTGTCTTGGGCTATTTGCCCCTGGATAACTGGGTTCTGGAGATGCCATATTGCTCTGGCTTTTGTTGGTTGGACTTTTATGCTGTCCTCTACCCATTGGGCTATCTTAGTTGTTTGAATTTAGTTTCTGGTTGTTCCTGGACTCTTGTAGTGGAGAGAATCCCTTTGGCAGGAAGATGGTTTTTCCTGAAGGAAGCCTTTCCAGCTTTTTGGGTATAGTCACTGGATGTCTGGTGTTTTTCAGGAATTGCTACATCTCACCTCAGGCCTAGAGACCTGGGTAGTTACTGTGGTCCTGATTAGTCGAGAGGGCTCTCCTCTCACTGGGAGTAGTCCTGGAGACAGTAACCCTCCTTCTGGGTTTCTTGCTGTAAATTTAGTGATCAACTGCTGTAACCTGTGTGTCCCGTGGTTTGGTCGGTTTTGTTAGGGATAACTGGTTGCCCCTTGGAGCAGTATCTGGGGGGTTGATCTCAGGGTTCCCGGTCTTTTGTAGGTCTGAGTTTGGGGCTCTGTGCCCCAGAACCCAAGAGGTCATTTGTGGCGGGTGAGTACTGCTCTGGTGTCTTGGGGCGCACAGTTCTGCCTGTAAGGTGTATTTGGTACAATGTAGGCCTTTGGGCTGGTGGAGCGCGTGCGCCCGCCTGCTAGTCTGCGGAAGCTGAGTTTCTGATCACTCTGTGCTCCCTGTTTGGGCCCAGATCTGTGATGGCTGGGTGTACTCACCTGTCTGCGATCTGCAGGCTGCTAGACTTTCCCTAGGTGACCCCAGCAGCACGGTTTCTTCCTTCCCTGTGGGGTCCTCTCTGGTCAGGGGTTCCCAGTCCCTGTTGTACTGGGGCGCACAGCTTGTCTGTACCGCTGAGCTGAGTGCGCAGATCTCTGCGTGGCAGGAGCTCAGTTGTGTTGGCGGTGGGTACCCGCCGTCCTAGCAACCTTCCGGGAGTAGACTGGGTGACCCGTGATCAGTCTGGCAAGTTTGCTTCCCAGTGGGGCCCCCCTGCGGCTAGGACTCCCAGCCTCAGGCACCCTTGTGCTCACGGATCAGCCTGGGAAAGTGATTGGGACACGGATGCTTGCGGCTCCAGCCCGGAGACACAAAGCCCGTGTTACCCGGGATTTCTTCCGGGTTCTGGCTGGGTAGCCGTGAGTGGACCCGACCGATTCCCACACCGTGGGAACCTCCCCTCACCTCGGAAACACTATTGATGTAGTTTCAGGGCCCAGAGTTCAGTCTCCTGGTCTCTGCACGGCAAGTGCTGTCCTGCTTCTCAAAAGCCGTGCTCTCCTGGTGCCGCCATCTTGGCTCCCCCCATAAATCAGCTTTTATAATTGTTCTTTTCTATATTATTCTACTTCAACCTCATCCAATACTTTCTTGGACTTCCTCAACTCCACAGAAGCCTTTTCCTGTGTGAGGGGGAGGCAGATAGGGAAGAGAGCCCAGATTCCACTATAGGAGACCACCGAGCTCAATCCAGAAGCCATTTCACTATTTCACGTTCATGTTTTTCTTGTTATTTTTCTTTTGTCTTGTGTTTTATTTCGTATTCAGGTACTTTTCATAGAATCAAGGAAGTCACTCATTTTATGCACTCACTATATCTCTGGACCTTATCTCTAAAGCAGTGGTTCTCAACCTTCCTAATACTTCAACCATCCCTAATGTTGTGGTGAGGAACCATAACATTGTTTTTATTGCTACTACATAACTGTAATTTTGTTACCTTTATAAATCATGTAAAAGTTTTTAGAGATGGCAGCTGGATAGATGGACCACAGCCGCAGGCTGAGAGACACTGCTCTTGACCCTGTCTTATCTAAACCTTTCTTTTTCCTGTAGTCCTCAATTCATGTCTGTCAATATGTACCTCTCCAATATATACAGGAGCTTTTAGTTCGGTCTACAATGCTAGGAGGGTCCAATTCTGTTGTTCAAGCCCTCATCTGGGGTGAACAGAAATCCAAGATCAGAAGTAGCCTAAATAAAGACTATTTACTACAAAACTGAAACAATGGGAGGTAGACTCTTTCCATGTTGGTTTGGAAGCTAGAAAAATAAAAATCACAAGATTAACATATCTTTTTTAAAAAGTCCTTTTTGCAGCTGGAGAGACAGCCCAGTGGTAAGAGTGCTTATTCATGCAGAGGACACAGGTTCAGTTCCCAGAAGCCGCATAGTATCTCATAACTGTCTGTAACTCCAGTTCTAGTGAATCCTATGCTGTCTTCTGGCCACCACAAGTATTTAGATATGTGATGTACTTAAACACATGTGAGCACTTTTTTATTTTTTTATTTTAATTTTTATTAATTACACTTTATTCACTTTGTATCCCCCCACAAACCCCTCCCTCCTCCCATCCCAACCTCTCCCTCCCTCCTTCTTCTCCACACATGTCCCTCCCCAAGTCTGCTAATAGGAGAGGTCCTGATGAGATCTGATACACTAGGATCAGAAGAAAGGAGAGGCACTTTCTTTTTTTTTTTTTTAAGACAGGATTTCTCTGTGTAGCCTTGGCTATGCTGGACTTTCTTTCTAGACCAGGCTAGCCTTGAATTCACATTGATTTGCTTGCCTCTGCCTCCCTGAGTGCTGGCATGTAGCACCTCACCCAGCTGATAAATATAAAAAACAAAACAAAAAACCGAATAGTCCATTCTGACAAGCCACCCAAAACAGTTTTACCAGGGTCTCTAATACGAAAGTGGTTCAAATACATGGCCTAACTTATTAAACAGAAAGGAAGCTAATCCAAAAGTAGCTCGGGCTATTTGGGACTTCCCCTCCAATGGGGGAAAAACAGCTTCTTTGAATTTGCCTCAGAAACTATCAGGAACATAAATGGAAAGGGCTCCACACAGGTCAGAAAGAAGAACTCAGCTTCTCATAGAGTTTATAATCCAGACAGACAGGTCTCACATGTCATCTCTTAACATACATTTACTCATGAAGTATACATTCCTTACACAGCTAAGGTTTCTCTCTTGTATGAACTCTATGTTGATGAATGAGGACAGATTTGCCACCAAAGGATTTCCCACACTTATTGCCCTGATGAGAACCTTTTTCAAGTATGAATTGATTCTCTGGTGTTGAATGAGGCTGGAACTTTGGCTGAATAAAGGACTTCCCACATTCGATGCACTGATAGGGTCTTTCTCCAGTGTGAATCCTTGGGTCTTTCAGCCAAAGGATTCCCCACCTTCACTGCACTCAACAGGCCTTTCTCCAGTGTGAACTCTCTTGTCATTCTTAAGGTTGGAGCTGTGGGTGAAGGATTTCCCACATTCACTGCACTCAACAGGCCTTTCTCCAGTGCGAACTCTCTTGTCATTCTTAAGGTTGGAACTGTGGGTGAAGGATTTCCCACATTCACTGCACTCACATTCACACTCTCCAGTGTGAACTCTCTTGTCATTCTTAAGCTTGAAGCTCTGGGTGAAGGATTTCCCACATTCTGTTCCCACATATGTCCTTTCCAATAAGAGAATATTTTTTATGTGAACTGAAGCAAAAGCTTTGCTTTAAAGAATTCCCACCCTTCCCACATTCACATAGTTTTCCTACAGTGTGAAGTCTCCAGTAGTGGATAAAGTTGGAACTTCTTTTTATTTTTAATTTATTTTATTTGTTATTACAATTTATTCATTTTGTATCCCTCATCTCTTCCCACTCACACCCTTCCTCACACTTCCCCTACCATGTCCTGCCCTTAGTCCACTATCAGGACTAAGCCTATCAGGTCTCATCATGTCTGGCTGTATCTTCTTTCTCGGTGGCCTAGTAAGGCCATCTCGCTAGGGGGAAGTAATCAAAGAGCAGGCTACTGACTTTATGCAGAGACTGCTTCTGCTCCTGCTCCCCTCACTAGGGTACCCCCATGGAGACTGAGTAGTCCATGGCCTACATCTGAACAGGAGGTCTAGGTCATCTCCATGAATGGTCCTTGGTTGATTCATGAGTCTCTGCAGGCTCCCCTGGGCTCTTTTTTTTTTTTTTTTTTTGGCTCACTTGGTGTTCTTGTGGAGCTCCTGTCCTTTCCAGGTCTGTCTCCCGCTTCTTCCATAAGATTTCTTGCACTCTGTCAAAGTCTCAGCATCTGTTTTGATACCTTGCTGGGTAGAATCTTTCAGAGGTCCTCTGTGGTAGGTTTCTTTCCTGTTCCCTGTCTTCTCCTGCTCTCAAAGGGAAGGGTGAATTGTTTTGAGAAAACTCACAAACGGCCAAAAACTGCAAACAACTAGCTGTAAACTATCTTCATGCTATTCTTACTGACCAATCAATGTATAGAGCAAAAGTGGTCAGATTTTTAAGTACAAAAACCCTGTACTTTGCATGCTCAGGGTTGTCTCCTGCTTTGGAGAGGTGACCCTATCAAGATTGGAATAAAAAAACCACTTGCTTTTGCATGGAGTTGTGGTCTATGGGAGTTTCTGGGAAGGGCACGATATTGAACTCCTGAGCTGTGAGACCCCAGGTCTTACACTACATATATATTGTATTTTGTGAAGATATATAGAAATTACTTATCGACTTTAGTGTGTGGATTGGTGAAAGTAAAATGACAGTAAAAGAAATAGGGATCCAAGATGGCAGCGACAGGAGGACACAGTGTCTGAAGAGCAGGACAGCAGTGACTGCACAATGACCAACAGACCGAACTCTGGGCCCTAAAATACCAGCGACTGGGTTTCCCAGGTGAGAGAAAAACCCACAGTGTGGGAAGCAATTGGGATCAGATTACCCAACTAAACCCCAGACGAGTTCATGGGTCTTGACAGGTGTTCTTCTCCAGCCCAGACTGAACCATGGGCCCACGACACCAGACACTGGGATTTCCAGTCAAAAGAAAAGCTCATGGAGAAGGAAGCAATTAAAACCAACCTCAGATCACCCAGACAGTCCTTGGAAAAGGTCCCAGGTCTGGTGAGTGCTCAGCCGCCAGCCCAGAGACCTGACTGTGCACTTGGCTCACCATCCCAGACAGAACTGTGGGTCCCAGGGTACTAGAAACTGGGTGTCCCTGTTGGGAGGAAACCCATGGTAAAGGAAACATCAGGTCTGACCTCAGGGTACTCAGCTGACTCCCAACCACCCCAAAAAGTTTTCAGGAAAAGTTCCTGGGTTCCTGCAGGAACCCAACCATGGAACCACGCACTTGTACCTATGTGCTCTGCTCACCATCCAAGATGAAACTGTGGACTCCAAAACACAACCGACTGGGTCTCCCTGTCAGGAGGAAGCCCCACAGTGGTGGAAACATCAAGTCCAATCTCAGGACACCTAGCTCCAAAAAAATTTCTGGGTTCCTGCAAGCTCCAGGCTCTAGCATCCCACTGCATCCAGCAAACACAGTGTAAGAGCAGCAGCAGTTCACCAAATTCAGAGCAAGAAATCCAGCAGCAGGGCAGCTGTCTCCAGGACTTCCCCTGGTCAGAGGACAGAACCCCTAACTACCGACTACCATAGTTACCACACAGGTCCATATGCCTAACGTGTGCAGTGGCAATTCTTGAGAAGCACCGCCATTCAGTTGACCATACTCAAAAAGAAAAGAACACCTCCTTCAGAATTCTACCAAGGGGATTCTCCCCACCCCAGGATTCCAGAAGGTACCAGAAACTAACAACCAACACCTGAGACAGCCAGATGGGTAGAGGCCAGAGTAAAAGCACAACCAACAAATGGCAAAACAATATGGCATCTCCAGAACCCAATTATCCACGAGCAAGTACCCTAGACACCCTAACATAAGTGAAATTCAAGAAGATGACCTTACATTTATGATTATTTTCAATGACAAAAACAAATTTCAACAATGCCTACCCAAAATCCAGCATTGCAGAAGATACTAGAAGGAAAAATACAATCCAAGAAAACGAACTACGTTCAGAAAAATACAAGAAATAAATAACCTCACTACAGCAAAAATAAAAGTAGCCAAGCACACAAACACACTATTACAACCAACATCAAAACCAAAAGATCTAACAGCCACTGGTCATTAATCTCTCTCAACATCGATGGACTCAACTCTCCAATAAAAAGAAACAGACTAACAGAATGGATGCAGAAAAAAAGACCCAACAATCTGTTGCAAAAAAGAAACACACCTAAGTCACAAACATAGATATTACCTGAGAGTAAAGGGCTAGAAGACCGTTTTCCAAGCAAATGGACCCAGGAAGCAAGCAGGAGTAGCCATTCTAACATATAATAAAATAGACTTGCAACCAAAATAATAAAATGAGATGGGAAAGGACACTTCATTTACACCAAGAACACATCACAGTTCTGAACATCTGTGCCCCAAATACAAGGGAAACCACATTTGTAAAAGAAACATTAGTAAAACTTAAACCACACATAGAACCCAACACAGTAATAGTGGGAAACTTCAACACTCCACTCTCAACAAAGGACAGGTCAACAAAACAGAAATTAAGCAAAGAAACAATGACTGTAACAGAGCTCATGAATCAAATGGACATAACAGACACTTACAGAACCTTTCAGCCAAACACAAAAGAATTTGCCTTCTTCTCAGCACCTCATGGAACCTTCTCCAAATGGTTGGTCATAAAGCAAGCCTCAACAGATACAAGAAGATTGAAATAAACCCTTGTATCTTATCTGACCACCATAGACTAAAGCCTGCACACACATGGAAACTGAACAACTCACTACTCAGTGACAGCTGGGTCAGGAAAGAAATAAAGAAAGAAATTAAAGTCTTCCTAGAATTCAATGAAAATGAAGACACAACATACCCAAACTTATGGGACACGATGAAAGCAGTGCTAAGAGGAAAGTCCATAGTAGTAAGTGCCTTCAAGAAGAAATTCAAAACATCTCATTCAAGCAACATAATGGCTCACCTAAAAGCCCTCGAAAAGAAAAGAAGCAGACACACCAAAGAGGAGTGGATGGCTGGAAATAATCAAACTCAGGGCTGAAATCAATAAATTAGAAACAAAACAATTCAAAGAATCAATGAAACCAAGAGCTGGTTCTTTGAGAAAAATCAACAAGATAGACAAACCCTTAGCCAGACTAACTAAAAGGCAGAGAGATGCTATCCAAATCAACAAAATCAGAAACAAAAATGGGGACATAACCACAGACACTGAAGAAATCCAAACAATAACTAGGTCTTACCGCAAAAGCCTATATGTCACCTAATTTGAAAATCTAAATGAAATGGACAATTTTCTTGACCAATTTCACATGCCAAAGCTGAATCAAGACCTGGTAAATCAATTACATAGTCCTATATCCCCTAAGGAAATAGAAGCTGTCATCAAAAGTCAAAAAAAGCCTGGGACCAGTTGGTTTCAGCACAGAATTCTACCAGACCCTCAAAGAAGAGCTAACACTTCAAACTATTCCACAAAATAGAAACAAAAGGAACACTACTAAACTCATTCTATGAAGCCACAGTCACGTTGGTACCTAAACCTCACAAAAACCCAACAAAGAAAGAGAATTTCAGGCCAATCTCTCTTATGAACACTGATGCAAAAATACTCAACAAAATATTCACAAACTGAATCCAACAACATGTCAACAATATCATCCACTATGACCAAGTAGGCTTCATCCCAGGTATGCAGGGGTGGTTCAATATACGAAAAACCATCAATGTGATCCACCATATTAACAAACTGAAAGAAAAAAACCCACATGATAATCTCCTTAGATGCTGAAAAGCATTTGACAACATTCAACACCCATTTTGTTTAACATCTTGGAGAGATTGGGATACAAGGCACATACCTAAACTTAGTAAAGGCAATATACAGCAAGCCTATAGCCAACATCAAACTAAACAAAGAGAAACTTAAATCAATCTCTATGAAATCAGGGACAAGGCAAGGCTGCCCACCATCTCCATATTTCTTCAACATAGTTCTTTAAGTCCTTGCTAGAGCAATAAGACAAATAAAGGAGATCAAGCAGATACAGTTGGGAAGGAAGAAGTCAAATTATCACTATTTGCAGATGATATGATAGCATACCTGAGTGACCCCCAAAATTCTACCAGGGAACACCTACAACTGATAAACACCTTCAGACAAGTTGCTGGATACAAAATTAACTCAAAAATATCAGTAGCCCTCCTGTATACAAAAGACAAAAGGACCAAGAGAGAAATTAGGGAAACAACACCCTTCACAATAGCTACAAATGACATAAAGTGCCTTGGTTTGACTCTAACCAATCAAGTAAAAAACTTGTATGGAAAAAAAAAGAAACTTCCCATCCCTGAAAAAAGAAATAGAAGAAGATATCAGAAGATGGAAAGATCTCCCATGCTCATGGCTTGGTAGGATTAACATAGTGAAAATTGCCATCCTACCAAAAGCAATCTACAGATTCAATGCAATTCCCATCAAATTACCAACACAATTCTTAACAGACCTTGAAAGAAAAATTCTCAACTACATATGGAGAAACAAGAAACCCAGAATAACTAAAACAATCCTCTATGATAAAAGATCTTCTGGAGCTATCTCCATTTGTGATCTCAAGCTGTACTATAGAGCAACAGTAATAAAAATTCCATGATTCTGACAGAGAAACTGGCCGGTTGATCAATGGAATCAACTGGAAGACCCAGAAATAAGGCCATGCATTATGGACACCCGATTTTTGACAAAGATGCCAAAACCATACAATGGAACAAATGATAGCATCTTCAACAAATGGTGCTGGTCTAACTGGATGCGTTCATGTAGAAAAATGCAAATAGATCCATATTTATCACCCTGAACAAAACTAAAGTCCAAGTGGATCAAAGACCTCAACATAAAACCAGATACACTAAATCAGTTAGAAGAAAAAGTGGGAAAGAGCCTAGAACTCATTGGCAAAGGACACAACTTCCTGAACAGAACACCAACAGCACAGGCTTTAAGATCAACAATCAATAAATGGGACTTCATGAAACTGAAAAGCTTCTGTAAAGCAAAGGACACTGTAGTGAGAACAAATTGACAGCCTACAGATTGCAAAAGGATCTTCACCAACCTAATATCTGACAGAGAGCAGATCTCCACAATATATAAAAATGCAAGAAGTTAAACAGCAACAAATCAAGTAATCCAATTAAAAAATGGGGTACAGAGCTAAACAGAGAATTCTCAATAGAAGAATACTGAATGGCAGAGAAACAAGTAGAGAAATGCTCAACATCCTTGGCTATCAGGATGTTAGCTGCCATGCTTCGTGCTATAGTGATAATGGGCTGAACCTCTGAAACTGTAAACCAGCCCAATCAGATGTTCCCTTATTAACACTTGCCTTGGCCAGGAGTGTTGGGGCACATCTGTAATCCCAGCACTGGGGACCCAGAGGCAGTTGGATCTCTGTGAGTTCAATGCTATCCTGGTCTATGAAGCAAGTCCAGAACAACCAAGGCTACACAGAGAAACCCTGTCTTGAAAAAAAAAAAAAAGAGTTGCCTTGGTCACAGTGTCTCTTCACAGTAATGGAAACCTCAAGACACCTCTCCACCATGGTGGGCTCAATGTTGAGGGGGACAGGGTTATCTCAAGCTTGAGATAAAATCCAGTGGCTCTGTGACCTCAGCTTCCTCCAGAATTGAAATTTCATTTCACCTGCAATGGCAATGACAGTGTTGGATTTGGGAGACAAGATCACTTATAAAATCTTTTCCAGTTACTACTTAACAAAACCACTCAAGAGTTTCTTGTGTTCTGCCCAGTTCACGAACCCCAAAAGACCAGGAATAAACAGACTCTGCTGTAAAAAATTCCGCTGAGGTTCTTTTTACTGTAAATTACAAGCTGCAGCTTGGGCCCACACAACCCCACCACCAAAGCAGTGGGAGCTGAGTGTCCCGTGCCCGGGTTAGTTATAGTTTCTGGTCCATCCCTGCATGCCCAAGGCAGGGGCGATTCCTGCCTGACAAGCATCTATTGGTCAAAATGCTACATTTTGAATCGATTGGCTATAGGAAGGTTCCTAGACCATTAATGACCAGGTATCCCTCCCTAGGGGGATGGTCCAGTTTCCTAGCAACTGAATCTCTAGTGGGTGGGGAAAGAATGCAGTGAGGTGGCTCTTCCCCTCAGGGCATTACTAGACTTTTTTACGATACCTACTTTAGGTCTTAATAATAGCTGCTAATTTATCTTTTGGTCTCTCACTTGTATCTCCAAAGAGCAAGGTCTTTCAAGGCTCTGGGTTTTCATGATGCTTGCAGGTTGACTAGTAATCCTGTGAAACATGCAGGGAATTTTAATTCAGATAATGACAGAGTTGCAGGGAGTTCTCAGTGTCTTATTGGACTCCAGGATTCACTGACTTTAGGGAAGAAAACAGGAACTACAGAGGTAAGCATAACCAACAGACTACAAGAGATGGAAGAAAGAATCTCAGGTGTAGAAGATACAATGGAAGAAATCGATGTATCTGTCAAAGAAAATGTTAAATCCAAAAAATTCCTGACACACACCATCCAAGAAATCCAAGACAACATAAAAAGACAAAACCTAAGAATAATAGGTATAGAGGAAAAAGAAGACTCCCTTCTCCAAGGCCCAGAAAATATTTTCAACAAAATCATTGAAGAAAATTTCCCCAAGTTAAAGGAGAAGCCAATAAGAATACATGAGGCCTACAGAACACTCAACAAATTTGACCAGAAAAGAAAATCCTCCCACAGGAGAAGCCAATAAGAATACATGAGGCCTACAGAACAATCAACAAATTTGACCAGAAAAGAAAATCCTCCCACCACATAATAATCAAAACAGTAAGCATACAGAACAAAGAAAAAATACTAAAAGCTGAAAGGGAAAAAGGCCAAGTAACATATATTGGCAAACCCATTAGAATCACACCTGACTTTTCAACAGACTATGAAAGCCAGAAGGGCCTGGACGGATATCATGCAGACTCTAAGAGAACACAGATGTCAGCCCAGGCTACTATACGCTGCAAAACTCTCAGTCCTCATAGATGGAGAAAACAAGATATTCAATGACAAAAACAAATTTCAACAATACCTACATACAAACCCAGCATTACAGAAGACACTGGAAGGGAAAAGAAAATAGATCCATATTTATCACCCTATACAAAACTGAAGTCCAAGACCTCAACATAAAACCAGACACATTAAATTGGCTAGAAAAAAAAAGTGGGGAATACCCTAGAACTCATTGGTACAGGAGAAAACTTCCTGAACAGAACACCAACAACACAGGCTCTAAGAGCAACAATCAATAAATGGGACCTCATGAAATTGAAAAGCTTCTGTAAAGCAAAGGACACTGTCATCAAAACAAAGCGACTGCCTACAGATTGGGAAAGAATCATCACCAACCCTTTATCTGACAGAGGACTCATATCCAGTATATATAAAAAACAAAAGAAGCTGAAAAGCAGCAAACCAAGTAATCCACTTAAAAAATGGGGAACAGAGCTAAACAGAGAATTCTCTGTAGTGGAGTATTGAATGGCAGATAAGCACTTAAAGAAATGCTCAACCTCATTAGCCATTAGGGAAATGCAAATCAAAACGACCCTGAGATTTCACCTTACACCCATCAGAATGGTCAAGATCAAAAACTCAAGTGACAACACATGCTGGAGAGGTTGTGGAGAAAGGGGAACACTTCTCCACTGCTGGTGGGAATGTAAACTGGTACAACCACTCTGGAAATCAATCTGGCGCTTTCTCAGGCAACTAAGAATAGCGCTTCCTCAAGATCCAGCCATACCACTCCTAGGCATATACCCAAAAGAGGCTCAAGTACACAAAAAGGACATTTGCTCAACCATGTGTGTAGCAGCTTTATTTGTAATAACCCGAAGGTGGAAACAGCCCAGATGCCCCTCAACTGAAGAATGGATGCAGAAACTGTGGTACAACTATACAATGGAGTATTACTCAGCAATGAAAAATAAGGAAATCATGAAATTTGCAGGTAAATGGTGGGATCTGAAAAGGATCATCCTGAGTGAGTTGTCCCAGAAGCAAAAAGACACACACGGTATATACTCACTCATATAAACATACAACATAGAATAAACCCACTAAAATCTGTACATCTAAACAAACTAAGCAAAAGAAAAGACCCTAACTAAAATATTCAATCCCCATCCTGAAAGGCAAAGAGGATGGACATCAGAAGAAAAAGAAAACAGGAAACAAACTAGGAACCTGCTACAGAGGGCCTCTGAAAGCCAGAAGAAGAAAACAGGAAACAACCTCGCAACCTGCCACAGAGGGCCTCTGAAAGCTTCTGCCGTGTAGACTGTCAAAGCAAATGCTGAGCCTGATGGCCAACTGATGGGCACAGTGAATGGAATTTTAGGTAAGAAGTGGGAAATAGCAAGAGCTGGAAAGGACAGGAATTCCACAAGGAGAGCAACAGAACAAGAAAATTTGAACACAGGGAACTTCCCAGAGACTCATACTCCAACCAAGGACTATTCATGGAGATAACCTAGAACCCTGATAATGCAGCCACTTCTGATGAGAACTGGTTGAAAGAAGGAGAGGAGGACCTCCCCTATCAGTGGACTTGTAAAGGGGTAAGCATGCAGAAAGTGGGGGAGGGTGTGACTGGGAGGGGAGGAGGGAAGGGCTTATGGGGGGATACAAAATGAATAAAGTGTAATTAATAAAAGTTAAAAATAAGATTTTTATTGTTTGAAAACTTCATACATACATATAATGTGTTTTTATAAGGTGCATGCCCATTATCTCCTTCTAAATCCTTCATCCAATATTCATTCAGAATTTCATGCATTCTTTTTTAAACCCAGTGAGTGTATTTAGTGCCGTCTGTGTGTGTCTGAAACATACTTTCTCTCTCCCACAGCTTTCAGTTTTCAGTCTCTTCAGCTAGGAATGGAATTTCCTGAACATCTTCATCTTCCATGTTAGGAATTTGTCTGGCTTGATTCAGGTCTTGTGCATGTTGTCAAAACCGCTGTGACTTTATACATGCAAGTACTCTGGTGTGGCCTGAAAACAGTCTCACTGGAGCCATCTACCACCTCTAGCTCTTACAGTATTTTTGCTTCCTCTTTCCCAGTGGTTCCTGAGCTGTCGGGAGCCCTGCCTCTGGCAGCTGCTTTGATATTTAAATCTCAGCAGAGAGACTGCTTTTACCACGCCTTCACTAAGTCAGGGAAGAATCTGCAAGTCCATCTCCTTTTGTTTGTGACAGTAGGTGGGATAGGTTGTGAAGATCACACCTCTTCCCCTGGCTCTTGGTGGAAATTAACCCATTGTTCTGAGATGTTTCTACTCTGGCTCAATAACTCTACAATAAAAAGACAGGCCAACAGTTGCTGCTAGTTTGCTGCAGAGGCTTGAGGCTTGCTGCTGTGGCTGTCGAGTCTGGACCTTCTTAAAAAAGGCTCCTGTGTGTTGTGTTTTTTATTAATTTTAATCCTTACTCCCGACTCAAGAACCATTCGACTCTGCTGGCTGGCTCTGGCAGATTGGCACCCGGATGTGGGGCTTGAGATACAGGGAATCAGTGAAGGACACCGCGCTTCTTTGGTGAGCTCGCATTAAGTAGAAAGGGCACGGTGAGTAAATCCCAGAATAAAAATGGGACAAGGCATTAGCCTAGTGTTTTCTTTATGGAACTTAATTAAAGGTAGTCTGTATAAGCAGCAGGAAACTGAGAAAGCTGAACTTTGGGGCTCAGAGAGAAGGAGGTTAGAAAGATGGCAGGCTTCAAGAAAAAATGATATTATACCATCAGCTCCTCCAGAAGAGTTATATTTCCCTTCTGATGACAGTAATTTCTTGCCAGAAGGAGATTTTGAGAAAGACTTACATCCTAATGAGGTTGCAGAGTTGGAGAAAGAACCAAATCAGTATTATTCTGAGAGATACCCTCCAATTCAGGCTATGCATGTTAAAAAGCGTAAGCCTTGGCAAAAAAGAAATTAAAAGACTGGAGTGTGGCTTGGAGAAAATAAACAGAAAAATTGAAAAATTAACTACTAGGGAAAATGATGCTCAATCTCGCACTCCAACCCCATTATTGGTTGCAAGTTTAGACCCTCCTGCTGGGAGTGCTACAGTTTCAGTGGCCCAAAAGACAAGAGGATCTTTTACTTTGTCCACTGTATGAGCTACTCTATCCCTTTTGCAAGCTTCTTTCCAAGAAGCTAGGCAAAATGGACACGATGTAACTGAGTTTTATGGTTTTCCAGTTCTAGAGCAACCTGATAAACAGAGTAATATGGTAAGAGTCCATAAGAGAATTAAAATCTGCATGCTGCCAATATGCACCTACAGCGCCTTTCACCCAGGCTCTGCTGAAATCCTTGTCTACTGAGGCCCTCTGCCCAGGGGACTGGAAACAGTTAACAAGAGCATGCTTATCAGGAGGAGATAATTTATTATGGAAGTCAGAATTTGCAGAGCATTGTCAAGCTACAGCTGAACTTAACTCAGCTCAGGGAATTCCTATAACTTATGACGTGTTTGCTAGAAAAGAAATCTACAAGAAAATAGGACAGCAATTGGATACTATTCCTCTTGCTCCTTAAGATTGTAAAAGATTTGCTTTTAGCGTGCCATCAGTAAATTTTAAAGAACCTATGAAGTGGTATCATTGGCTTGTATTACCTCAAGGTATGGCAAACAGTCCGACTTTATGTCAAAAATTTGTGGCTCAAGCTGTTTTTAAAACTAGAGAGGCATATTCTTCTGTGTATATTATTCATTATATGGATGACATTTTACTGGCTCATAAAAATGAAGGGATTTTATTAAGTGCTTTTACGTGATTACAACAAGCCTTAAAGAATCTAGGTTTAGTAATTGCACCAGAAAAGGTGCAGACAGAACCACCCTATTTGTATTTGGAACATAAATTATATCCTCAGATGATTATGCCTCAAAAAATTCAATTAAGAAAAGACAACCTAAAAACTTTAAATGATTTTCAAAAGTTGTTAGGTGATATAATTGGCTAAGACCCCATTTAAAATTAACTACAGGAGAGCTAAAACTACTTTTTGACATTTTAAAAGGAGAGGCTGATCCTTTGTCAAAAAGGGAACTTACCAAAAAAGCTCATGATGCTTTGTAAAAGATAAAATTAGCTATTGAAAAACAACATGTTATTCAAAAGAATGGGGTGCATATATTTTGGCTACTGTTCATACTCCAACTGCTGTATTATGGCAAGAAGGACCATTATTATGGTTGCACTTGCCTGTGTCTCCTGTTCGAGTTCTGACACCATATTATAAAGCAGTGGCTAGTTTAGTTCAAATGGCTGGCACAGAATCTCGCAACTATTTTGGTAAAGAGCCCACCTTAGTTGGAGTCCCTTTTACCAAACAAGTAGATTGGTTATTTCAAAATGCAAATTGTTGGGCCATAGCTTTTGCTCATTATTTAGGACGTATTGATAATCATTATCCAAAAGATAAATTACTTCAATTTGCCAATGAGCATGCTTTTGTATTTCCTAAAATAATTAAACAAAAGCCATTACCTCAAGTTCCAATAATATTCACTGATGGATCTTCAAATGGAAAAGCTGTGTATGTACTATAGGGACAAGCTTTTGTTTTGCAAACATTGCCAGCCTCAGCTCAAGTTGTAGAATTATGAGCTGTTGCTGCAGTCTTTAAAAATTTGGCTTCTACCTCTTTCAACTTGTACACTGATAGCCATTATATAGCTAAAGTTTTACAAGTCCTAGAGACTATAACATATGTTAATACAGCTAATAAACAGATACAAGATCTATTTAGAGAGATTCAACAAAGTATTTGGAGCCGTGTGCAGCCTTGTTATGTAGGACATATTAGAGCTCATTCAGGACTTCCTGGACCTTTAACTTTAGAAAATGATTTAGCAGATCTAGCCACAGGTTTAGTTGGATTAACTCAACAAAAATTGGCTCAAAAGTCTCATGCATTACATGATCAAAATAGCAAGAGCTTAAGAAAACAATTTAATATTACCAGAGAAGCCGCTAGACAAATTGTAAGATCGTGTTCCTCTTGCCCTGAACATTTTAATGTACCTCATTATGGTGTCAGTCCTAGAGGCTTGACATTGTGGCATGGACCTAACTCATGTCCCAAAATTTGGGAAACTAAAATATGTTCATATAACAGTTGACATTTTTTCAGGATTTATCATGGCAACTCCCTTAACAGGGGAAGCCACCAAACATGTTATAAGTCTTTGCTTAAAGTGGTTTGCTACAATTGGTATTCCTTCCATTAATATAAATCATAAAAAGGGCATTCTATATAATCCTCAAGGCCAAAAAATTATAAAACGAGCCCATGGATCTCTTAAGATCCAATTGCAAAAAATAAAAAAGGGGGAGTCATAGCCCCAAATATTAATCATGCTCTCCTTACTTTAAATTTTTTGAATGTGGATATACAAGGCCATTCTGTGGCTGATCGATTGTGGCATCCTAATACCAAAGATAATTATGCCCAAGTAAAGTGGAAAGATCTGATTACTGGAATATGGCAGGGCCCCGGCCCCATATCAATATGGGGAAGAGGGTATGTTTGTGCTTTTTCCACAGGACGCAGAAGGAGCCAGGTGGATTCCAGAAAGGCTGATACGGTTTGCAGGAGTTGTTCCCTAGAAGGAGGATGTTCCCGCTGCAGACAATTGTAAATTGTGCCCTGACAGAGACCAAAAAGCTGCATTGGACTTAAGCTCCTGACCTGCTTTTTGTTTCATTCTGCTCCTGGGAGAAGACATCATGAAGAGAAACCTCTTATACAATGGACTGGACTTGATTGTTCTGTTAATAAGGACAATTCTCAACAAAATCAAAAAGAATAAAAAAAAGAGGACTAACTGTGAAACTTTGGTCTGACTCTGGTTTTCAGCAGACCAAAACAAGCTTGCTTCAAAAAACTGTTGGGTGGCCCCATAACTGCCTATGTAAATTCTCCTTTTGTTTTGTTGTTTGGAAATGTTAACAAGATTCAAACTTTAATGTTTCTTGCCTTCAATGTAAACTAACAAACTGTATTTGTAAACTTTCAAATGGTTCTGATTGTTTGACAGCCTTTTACTATGGTTCCTGTGAATGTTTCTCAGACTTGATAATTTACGCAAGGAGTCACCTGCTAAGTCACTTTTATGGCGTGTTATTTTGCACTTGGCTTGTGAAAGGAGATGCGCTCCTATCTCTGACAACAAAACCTGCCTGAAGGCCTTTTAGTATGTCAAAGCTGAGCTGATCTGCATAAAATCATACCACAGTGTCTGCCCTAGCAGAGGTTGGTAGTCAATGACGCGTAAGATTTCTATGGGATATATTCGGCCCAGCAATGGGGCAGGAATGACAAAATTCATGTACAAAAAAGATATATCATTCAAGAGAAACAACCTAAGACAGGCACAATCTTCTGCTCCATAACTCTTAAGTTATGACCAATTTTAGAAATATAAAAAAGGAAGAGTTGTTGGGAGCCATGCCTCTGGCAGCTGCTTTGATATTTAAATCTCAGCAGAGAGACTGCTTTTACCACGCCTTCACTAAGTCAGGGAAGAATCTGCAAGTCCATCTCCTTTTGTTTGTGACAGCAGGTGGGATAGGTTGTGAAGATCACACCTCTTCCCCAGGCTCCTGGTGGAAATTAACCCATTGTTCTGAGATGTTTCTACTCTGGCTTAATAACTCTACAATAAAAAGGCAGGCCAACAGTTGCTGCTAGTTTGCTGCAGAGGCTTGAGGCTTGCTGCTGTGGCTGTCGAGTCTGGACCTTCTTAAAAAAGCCTCCAGTGTGCTGTGTGTTATTATTATTATTATTAATTTTAATCCTTACTCCTGACTCAAAAACCATTCGACTATGCTGGCTGGCTCTGGCACTGAGCCTTGAGAGGAGGAGATATGACAGAGACAGCCCTTTAGTACTGAGCATTCTACAGATTCTTAGTCTCAGCAGCTTTATCAATTTGGTTATCCGTTAATCCCATTTACTGCAAAAAGAAGCTTCTCTGATGATGGTCGAGGGATGAACTAATGTGTGTATATAAAAGTAAGAATTTGGGGGCAGTTTATTACCACATCTATTAATTAGAATAATAGTGTTTTGTTCTTTGCCAGGCCTATCACCTTTCTAGTCAGATACTCTTGGCCATGATAATGGCACCAGGCATAAATACTACTTTATTTTAATAAATATTAAGTCCAGGCAGAAAATGGTTGGTTATTCCCGTTATTTTCTTGTCAGTGTTACAACAGTGAGTGTATTTCCCTAGGCGTCCTTATAGGGTCCATATTTGGGTAAAATTGATGATTACATTTTTCCGTTAGTGGTGTATATGACACCTTCCTAAACTGTAAAAGCTAGCCAGCAGTTATGAGCTTCCAAGTGAGGATAAGTTTTATTCTCCATTTTCTATGAGACAGGTATATGATGTCTCTAACAGGAGGGTCTTACCGTCAATGGACAGAAGACCCCAAGTACTGCCTTTTGCCTTTGTTTTGGTGGTCCTCCACTTAATTCTTAATTTTTCAGATACTTAATCTGCCTTACTTTAAGTACTCAACAGAACCAGTCATATGTGAATAGAATATCTACTGAAGCAGTAGTAAAAGGAAGAACATGATGTCATAACTGACCTCAGAAATCATTAGAATAATTAATATAAAGGAATGTAAATAAATTTTTGATACCAGCATGAAAACAATTCTGAAAAAATTTAAAATATGGACTATAGTATAGTGAAGCAAACTTCTTTGTTGTTTTTGTTTTTGTTTTGTTCTTTCTTTCCTTCATTTTGATACAGGTCTTTCTTAATAGGCCTGGCTGTCCTGATACTTAGAGAAGGCTGCGCTCAAACTCACAGAAATCTGCCTGCCTCTATCTTCCAAGTTCTGAGATTAATGGCATGTGTTACCATTCCTGGCCCTAAAAGCAACTCTTTTGCTTGGTTTGTTTGTTTGTTTTTGAGACAGGGTTTCTCTGTGTAGTTTTGGCTGTCCTGGACTCACTTTGTAGAGCAGACTGGCCCAGAACTCACAGAGATCTGCCTGCCTGTCTCTCCCTCTCAGAGTGCTGGGATTACAGGCATGTGCTACCATGCCCAGAGCTGAAATGAACTCAACAGAGCACTGTCACTCATTAAAACCAGGTTATAACCATCTCTCCCAAAGAAAGGCAGCTACATCAGATAAATCACATAAGAACTCTTACCCATTTTCCATTTTAATATTCATTCTGATATTTTCAGTTATTGTAAAGAATATAAGCACTGTAGTTGCACAATAATAATCCTGTCTATTATTAAGTTTTAACTTTCTAAAATAAATATAATTTGCATGATTATATTTAGAATCATTTGTATACCAGTTAATTGTTAAGCAATGAGTTCCCTGGGGACTGAATATCTAAAAAGAAAAGGCTAGCATACTTTCACTGAATTTTTCTTCTCAGAACAAAGAAAACACAAAGAGGCCTGTTTTATCAGTAACTAGAATATTTTAACTCAGAAATGACACTGAAAATTATGTCCATTATCTCACTCCAAGAAGAGCAATCCAAATATCTATTTTTTTTCAAATTGTGTATTTCTTCCCAGGGAAGTCTAGATACTTAGTAGTGTCACTAAAACATACCCAGTGACTTTACTTATCTTGATAGAAAAGGAATTCAAGTGAGCTAACAACACTCCTTAGTTTTACCCAAGTATGCCAAGACTTTCTTCAAAAAGACATTTAAATTTTTGTTGCCATCAGGTCCTGGACCAGTGAACTATATGGAAATTTATGCTATTTACTTTGTAGTCAGACCAAGCAGCGCCACTTGACCAATAACTGTACATACAAGACAGCCTGCTGCCTCTACTTCTTCTGTAAGATGATGTTCAGACTACAGAAGTTTTTTCAATGACTGTAAAGTAAAATGTCTGAATTCACTTCTGGGTTTGAAAACCCACCAATCCCTGAGCTTAAAACCTCATCTATCACTGTACCTGCCCCAAGATCAGGATTTGAAATCCCACCAATCTCCACCCTGGAAAACTCCACCCCCAAGAAACACTATGTAATGCCTGCCTTCCATTCAGTTCCCTTCTGCCTCTTGCCCAAGCAAAGGCAGCCACCCTTTTGCTTATTTGGTAGTAAATCTATTCTGTGAGAGTTCCTGTGCAATGTGACTTTATGCTCTTCCTTGGCTCCAGGAAAACTTTCTCCTCAGAGATGCAACACTTCCTTTGAGGAAGCTTTTCCCTAAAGCTGTAACACAGTTATAATGACTTCTCCTGGGCAGAAGTTGACAGTTACTAATGTTAAATTTAGAAATAATGGATTTATATACATTGACACATTGCAAAATAGAATGCTTACATACTATGCAGGAAGACCTGGGTTAGATCCCCAGGTGGCACATGCTTGTAATCTCAGTATTCTGGAGTGATAGAGGTAGAAGGATCAGAAAATCCACAGTCATTCTCTATTACATAGGGAGTTAAGGCCATCCTTGTTAATATTAAACTGTCTCAAAATATTATTAATTAATTAGTTAATTAGTTAATTATATTTTAATTAAGTTTTAGAAAGGGACAGTGAAGTCAAGGCCTTGAACCCTGCTATAAATGTCATGTTCAGTCCTTGTCCCCACATTACCACTCAGTCCTCTCACAGTAAAGCTTTAAGATGTTGTAAACCACATTACCCAGAAATCCAAGCAGTGAGTTGCAGCTCATTGATCCCATAAAAATCCAGGATGGGGAAATAACTTTGTAGATGTAGTCTTTGGGGAGGAAATTTCTGGGGGGCACTTTTTAGCAACCCCTCATCCCCGCCACCCTGTTTGGTTTCCTTGGTCTTAGTAGACTCTGTTTTCAGAGTCGTCAATGACTGATGGACAAAGCACTGGAGGTGGTTTGGAAAACTGAAGAAATCACAGCCTATGAAATCAGCCTGGGAACAGTAGTGTTCAGGTACCCTCCTCTGTCACCTGTTGCTCCTGCTCCCACCCCGTCCTACCAGCAGAATCTGATGGCCAGGAACAAGCAGAAGGACCAAAGTCAGGTAAATGCCACATCCTTTCCTATCCTCTGGACCTCACCAGAAGCCTGGTGATAGGCAGCTTCATGGTCCTGCAGCTCCCGATCTTCTATCATGGCCAGTGAGAGACTTAGTGGAGGGGTCTGTGGTTGTTTCCTATGTGCTGAAGTGTGCGAGAGTGGGCAGGCAGAGGGGTGGCAAGTACAGAAGCTTAGAGTGTCCACACATTATTACTTCAGAGAATCAAATCTGAGATAAACTCTAGAAGCAATGTTTAGCTGGTGTTTTATATCCTGGTTCTTAGACAGATGAGAGCTGTGGAGAGTTCTGATCAAAAGAGAGACAGGAGCAGAGTGAGGATCTGGAAGAGCTCTGGAAGATTGGTCAGCAGAAAAATAAATTTTAAAAGTTTCTGAGGTATGTTGAGGTAGAGTGGAGATTAAATTTTTTATGGCCACCTAACTCTAAGACCTTGTACTAAAAATCGAGGCAAGACAGTCAACCGGAGGTTGCCTGTCTGTCAATCAGGGAAGGGGTACAGGAAAAGTCTGAGCAGGTGAAATGACTTCATAGTCTGTTTTCTCCCTCAGGTTTCCATGGCTGCACAAATGTTTTTGAAACCAACACAGGCAAACAGAATGTATTTGGATCTCTTCGCTATCCTTGGTTCCCATTTATCTTAGGTTTTCCATTGCTGCCATAAAACACCATAACAAAAAGAAAAATCTACTTGTGGATGAAAGAGTTTATGTGGCTTAAACTTCCATATCACAATCCATCACTGAAGGAAGTCAGGGGAGGAACCAACCTGGACACAGGAACTGAAAGATAGGCCATGGAGGAATGTTTCTTACTAGCTTACTCCCCACAGCTTGCTCAACTTCATTTATTATTCCATTCACATCACCTTCTTGGGAGTGGCACTAGCCAAAGCAGTTAGCTGGGCCCTCTCATATCTATCACCAATCAAGAAAATGCACCACAAACGTGCCTACAGGCAAATCTTATAGAGGCATTTCTCAATCGGTATTCCTTCACCCCTAACTATGTCAAGCTAGCATAAAAGTAAATAGGACACGACTCAAATTTTCTCTGGATTTGTGATTCTTAGGACTTGCTCTTCTCCCAGACTTTCTGTTTAGGAACCCTGGAGAATCACCAAAGTAAGAATTCTGAGTCCATTCTGTTACATAGGAGTTACATAGAGGGCTTCCTATTTAGGGCTACCAAAGGAAAGCATTGTGGAGTCTTACTGTGTGCTTAGATACAGATGTGGAACTGTTTGGAAGTGAGAAAGTTCAGAGAACTGCAGGGCTTTCCCTTTTCAGTTAGTAGCAGGCTGTTTAGTGTAGAGGCAGAAACCAGGGTGTTGGAATGATGGCCCATAAAGTCTGGCATACATAATGAAATTGATGGGAATATTGGGCTAAGAAAAAATTCTGTAAACAATCCTGTTTGGTTGACGAATGGAAAATGTGATGAATGGATACATGGATGAGCACAGTGACTTAAGAGAAACATTGAGAAAATGCCCAGTGGCACTAGGCCCTGATATCAACTCAGACTTAGAGAGCTTTGGAGAAAGATGGACTTGGATGTGTTAGAATTATATCAAGGTTCTTCAAAAATAAAGTTGTTGATTATTTTTCATGCTTTCTGACATTCCTGCTTTGCTAGGGCAGTGTGACCTTTAAGGACAGGTCTGTGTACTTCTTCTGGGAAGAATGGGATCTTTTCAGTGAGGCTCACAGATACCTGTACCTTGGTCCGACGCTGGAGGACTTGGCACTTACATACTAATTGAGTAAGTCTGTTATGCTCTGGGCTAGACTCTGTCTCTTTCCTTTTCCTTGGAAGCAGTTTTTCAGGTCTGAACCATAGGCACTCTTGCCTTCCCCAATTCCCAATGTAGCTGAACTGAGTATGTAACACTTCCCTCTGCTTATTGCCATAATACCTGTATCTTCACAACCTCATTGGTAGAAACTTGGGATTAATAATGTATAGTAATCACATTTTTTTCCATCAGGTAAATTCACAGTACTCAAGTTTGTTTCTTCGGTGTGTGTGTGTCTGTTGTGTGTAAAGTAATTTTAATTAAGAACATGGCTGCTCTGGCAAGAGATCACATCCAAAGGTCTTCTCTGTCTGTGTGATCTGGCTAGAATACAAACACTCCTTTAATCCAGGAGACAGAGGCAAGCAAATATTTGGGTTCAAGGCCAGGCTGCTACAGAGCAAAGTTCAGGTAAAGAAAAGCTTGTGTACCCAGCATGGTGGTACATACCCTTAATCACAGCACTCGGGACACAGAAGTGTGAAGATCTCTTGATTGTTAGCACTGTTGAGAGAGAGAGTTGAGAGGAGTGCAGGGGAGTTTGCTCTTGAATCCAGTGCAGGTCAGCAGAGGCAGTTGAAGCCAGAGAACAGCACACAGAGAATGAAAGAGGAGGCCATTTTTACTGAGAGTTTTATGGAGAGAGGTAGAAGGGAAAACAAGCTAGACACTGGTGAAGACAGATGAGCCAGAGCGTGAGAAGGAGCTAGAAGGTTAGATCATACTGCTAGAGTTAAAGGCCAACAAAGCAACTCAATGAGAACTCAGAGAACTCAGTGCTAGAAAGAGTGTGCTTATTCAGAAATAAGTCTCAGAGGTTGAAAACATTCTAGGCCTAGATTAGATTGCATGGAAGCTAAGAGCTTCCAGGCCTAGGCCTAGGTTAGGAGATAGAAGCAGTAAACCTCCTAGATGACAGTTCAATCGGGTGAATAAAAGTTACTTTATGGAGACCCCAAAATGGCGACCAACAGTGCATACCATATCTGAAGGGCAGAGGGTTGGAAACTCCAAAACTGGTGAGTAGATGGATGGCTGAAGCCAGAGCATCAACTTTGAGGCTTCCCAAGCTACAAGGGACAACCTGTGAGCTGGGCAGATTAGATCCAAGCCCCTCTCCATCTCTCCCCACTCCCCCAGGGATATCTCTGGGTTCTGAGAGTGGTGAGCTATTGACCCCCTGCACTCTTGGCTGCACATTCCCTGACTCCAGGTGGTGGCAGTGGTGGCTGTGGCACCCCAGGTATGGGACTTCCTTACTCTAATGACTAAACAGGAGACCCAAATATGAGAGTAGAAAACTGTGGGCCCTCTGAGCTTACCACATAAGCCTGCGAGTAAGTTCCCAGGCCCTCTGCGCTTTCCACACATGCCTGCGAGTGAGTGTATCTGCAAGAGAGTGCCTATAGAGGCCCAAATCTGAGTTCCTCTAAGCTAGCAGCCAGACTTTGGATCCCTCCCACCGTAGGCAACATAGAGATCCCTGGAATGGGACAGTATTCTCAACATTGAAGCCCCTGTTCTGTGGGTCTCCCAGTGGACTCCAGCCAAATAATTCCTGGAAACAATTCCTGGAGCCAAGATGATGCAGCCTAGGCAGATCTGAGTGCTTGGAGAACAATACTGAGACAGGCCTGTGAGCCACAGAGCCATTCAGGGTGCCCAAGCAGCTCACCTGAACCACCACCTGCACTTGTGCTACTCTCTCACATGCCATCCTTCCAGGCAGGCACACTTCCACGCACACTCCTGCACTTGCACACATGTGACTATGACCATCCTCCCTTAGCTGCATCTGAAACATCAACACCCACTCTCAAACCTCTGGACCTCTCTCATCTTCCTAAAAAAATACTCCAGACTCTAGAGACAGATAGACCCACTCTGCAGCACAGACTCAGAAATAAACATAGCATAGGCTATGGACCATCAGATGGCTAGAGGCCAGCCTAAGAATACAGGCAACAAAAATCAGGATATTATGGCTTCACCAGAATCTCCGAAAATCAACAGATATTCTATTGTAGCTGAAACATAGGTAAATGATCCTAAATCTATAATTATGCAGTTATTCAAGGCACAGTAAGAGGAAATGAAAAAAAAAAAAAAACACAGGCCATCATGGAAAAACAGGAATCCACATTCAAGCAGGTGAAGGAAGTTGTGCAAGACATGAAAACAGAATTAGAATCAATAAAGAAACACAGAGAAAACCCTGGAGCTGGAAAATTTATAGAAGAAAGCAGGAATCACAAAGGTAAGCACCACCAACAGAACACAAGAGTTGGAAGAGAGAATCTCAGGCACTGGAGATACAACTGAAGAAATTGATACATCTCTCAAAGAAAAAATAAAATCAGAAAACTTATAAACACAAAACATTCAAGAAATCAAGGATGCTATGAATAGACAAAAATCTAAGAATAATAGGAATAGATGAAAAAAAAAGATTCCAGACGCCAAGGTCTGGAAAATATTCTCAAAAAAAAAAAAAAAAATCACAGAAGAAAATTTTCCCAACTTAAAGAAAGAGATGTCTTTAAACATACAAAACACTTACAGAACACCAAATGGACTAGACCAGAAAAGAAACTCCTCACATCACATAATAATCAAAACACTAAACCTACAGGGGGATCCAAGATGGCAGCGCTAGGAGGACACTCTTTCTGACCAGCAGCACAGCAGGATCTGCACAATGACCAATAGACAGAACTCTGGATCCTAAAACACCAGCGATTGTGTTTCCCAGGTGAGAGGAAACCCCATGGTGTGGGATTCAATCAGCTTCAGGTCACCCAGCTAAACTGCAGAAGAGCTCCCAGTCTCTCCAGGTCAGCAGCCCAGAGCCATAAGCCATTGCTGTGCTCTGATCACTGTCCCAGACTGAACTGTGAGCCCCACAACACCAGAGACTGGGATTCCAGTCAAGAGAAAACCCATGGTGCAGGAAGCAATCGGGACCGACCTTAGGTCACCCAGACAATCCCTGGAAATGGACCCAGCTCCAGCGGGTGCCCAGGCACCAGCCCAAAGTGGGGTGCACAGCCACCAGCACAGAGTCTTGCCTGCATGCCTGACTCACCATCCCAGACAGAACTGAGGTTGCCAGGACACCAGAGACTGAGTTTCTCTGTCATGTGGAAGCCCAGAGTAAGGGGAAGAGCAGGTGTGACCTCAGAGCACTCAGCCGACACCCCTCCCCAAAAGAATAGTTTTCGGGAAAAGTTTCTGGATTCCTGCAAACACCCAGGTGCCCAGTCGCCCAGTCACCAGCAAGGTAGAGCCATGCACCAGTGACTGCATGCTCTACTCACCATCCCAGATGGACCTGCAGATCTCAAAACACCACAGACTCGGGGAAAACATCAGGTCCAACCCTCAGGACACCCAGCTCCAGAAAAGCTTTTGAGTTCCCACAGGCTCTAGGCTCTGGCTGTCTACTGCATACAGGAATGCTGTGCTAGGGTACAACTAGGGTACTGGGGCACACCGCTCCAACCTCAGACCTACAAAAGTCTGAGAGCCATTGTAGCAGCCCTCAGAGACTGTTCCAAAGAGCGACCAGTTATCTCTAGCAAAACTGACAAAACCATGGGACTCCATGGTTCTTCACAATGGCTATGCCCAGCAAATACAGCTTAAGAGCAGCAGCAGCTCACTAAATTCAGAGCAAGAAATGCAGTAGCAGGGCAGCCATCTCCAGGACTTCTCCTAATGAGAGGAAAGCCTTCCTGAACACAACAGTTACCACACAGGTCCATATACCTGAGGTGAACTGTGACAATTCCCGAGAAGCACCACCATTCAGTTGACCATACCCAAAAAGCTGAGGAGATCTCATTCAGAACACTGCCAAGGGGATTCTTCCCACCCCAGGACTCCAGCAGGCACCAGAAATTAACAGACAACACCTGAGACAGCCAGATGGGTAGAGGGCAGCATAAAAGCACAACCAACAAAAGGCAAAGCAGTATGGCATCCACAGAACCCAGTTACCCAGGGGCAAGTAGTCCTGGACACCCTAACATAAGTGAAATTCAAGAAGATGACCTTACATCCATGCTTATGAGGAAGTTAATGGAGCAACAAATAAAATGGGTAAAGAATGAGAGGAAGATAAAATCAAACAGATTATGGCCATTTGTAAAGAAATACAGGAAGATGCAGCCAAACACAGTTTGTGGCCTTCAGAAAGGAAATGATTAAATACTGAAAGAAATAAAAGAAACAGAGGATTGTTCAAACAAACAGCTGAAGGAATTGAAGGAAAATACAGTCAGACAAGTGAAGGAAATCAACAAAACGGTTCAATATAGGAAGTTAGAATTGGAAAAAATAAAGAAAACACAAACAGAGGAAATCATGGAGAGGGAGAACTTAGGAAAGCAAACAGGAACTACAGAGGTAAGCATAACCAACAGACTACAAGAGATGGAAGAATGAATCTCAGGTGTGGAAGATATAATAAAAGAAAAAATGTATCTTTCAAAGAAAATGTTAAATCTAAAAAATTCCTGACACAGACCATCCAAGAAATTAAAGACAACATAAAAAGACAAAACCTAAGAATAATACCAATAGAGGAAAAAGAAGATTCCTGTCTCCAAGACCCAGAAAATATTTTCAACAAAATCATAGAAGAAAATTTCTCCAACTTAAAGGAGAGGCCTATAACCATACAAGAGGCCTACAGAACACCTAATAAATTAGACCAGAAAAGAAAATCCTCCTGTCACATAATAATCAAAACAGTAAGTATAGAGAACAATGAAAAAAATACTAAAAGCTGCAAGGGAAAAAGGCCAAGTAACATATAATGGCAAACCCATCAGAATCACATCTGATTTTTCAACAGAAACTATGAAAGCCAGAAGGGCCTGGATAGATGTCATGCAGATCCTAAGAGAACACAGATGTCAGCCCAGGCTACTATACCTGCAAAACTCTCAGTCCTCATAGATGGAGAAAACAATATTTTCAATGACAAAAACAAATTTCAACAATGCCTACACACAAATCGAGCATTACAGAAGATACTAGAAAGAAAAATACTACCCAAGAAAACTAACTACTTTCAAGAAAACACAGGAGGGGCTGGAGATATGGCTCAGAGGTTAAGAGCACTTGCTGTTCTTCCAAAGGTCCTGAGTTCAAATCCCAGCAACCGCATGATGGCTCACAGCCATCTATACTGTGATCTGGTGACCTCTTTCTGGCTTACAGGCACACATGCAGGCAGAGTACTACATACTGTATAAATAATAACTAAATAAATCTTTAAAAAAAAAGAAAACACAGGAAATAAATAACCTCACTACAGCAAAAATAAAAGTAGCCAAGCACACAAACACACTACCACAACCAACATCAAAATCAAAGGATATAACAGCCACTGGCCATTAATATCTAAAAATCGATGGACTCAACTCTCCAAAAAAAAGACACAGACTAACAGATTGGATGCATAAAAAAAGGCCTAATTATGTGTTGCATACAAGAAACATACCTAAGTCACAAAGATAGACATTACCTGAGAGTAAAGGGGTGGAAGACCATTTTCCAAGCAAATGGACCCCAAAAGCAAGCAGGAGTAGCCATTCTAATATCTAATAAAATAGACTTTCAACCAAAATTAATCAAAAAGAGAAGGGGAAGGACACTTCATTGTCATCAAAGGAAAAATCCATCAGGAGGACATCACACTTTGCTTTATTGTCTTTAGAAAAGCTCTCATGAGGTCAGTGTGGCCTTGAACACACTTTGTAGCAGAGAATGACTGAATTCTAATCTTCCTGCCCACACATCCCAGGGACAGGGATTACAGGAATTCTTCATGCCATCAGGATATCCCATTGTTATTGGCTGAATTCTGCCCTCTGATGATGATGTATGCAGGTCTTAACCCCCAACCTTAAGATATAAACTTATTTGGAAATAGTACTGAGGCTAATCCAAAAGTCTGTAATCCCCAGAAGGTTAAAACCTCTAGATTAAAAAAGCTAAAACATCCTCCAAATCACAATCTAGAAATCTTTAATATTGAAACCTCAAAAAACAAAAACATCCAACCTCAAAAGGAAAAGCACCACAAAGGCCAGAAAGCCAAATGCTGAGGCCTGGGTACAGCAAAAGCTATACCATCCATAAATACTTCTGTGAAAATGCATAACTTATGTTGGTATTCAGATCAGTTCAGGCAGTTCTAAAGATTCATAAACTGAAGCCTAAAGGTTGCCTGCTGAAAGGCTGCTCAAGATCATCAGGGAAACCTCCTCAACATTTTTATG
The DNA here is from genome assembly GCF_030254825.1 of Meriones unguiculatus. Classification (NCBI taxonomy): domain Eukaryota; kingdom Metazoa; phylum Chordata; class Mammalia; order Rodentia; family Muridae; genus Meriones; species Meriones unguiculatus. Next base: position 28,121,525 of record NC_083354.1, on the reverse strand, counting down.
GGATATGAGAACTTAGCTCAAGTTCCTCAGGGAACCAGCACACACACAGATCCAACAACTCAAGTAGCTGAAGCCTGTATGACTCAACTCTGCACGGAAATCCTGTTTCTCAGTATAACTCTTACTCCCTTTTCCTTTCTTGCTTGCAGTTTTGGCGTTTATTTATGGAAAATATTTGCCTTTGTAATGTATTTGTCTTCAAGTGAGGCCAGCTTTCATCTAACTACCTCTACTCCATAAGTTTCCAGATGTCCTGTAAAGATAACTATGAAGTTTGTGATGGGACCATAATGACACCCACTGTGAGTGATACAACCTATGGGTGTGCTCATTCTATTTTGGTCTAATCATGTAGCAGCACATTCGTGAAGTGTAAGCAGTCCACACCCATGTGATGGGAGATGGCTGAGAGGGCCATTCAGTTCACTTACCATGCAAGACAAAGACTTAGGTTTGAAACGACAGCAGGGTAGAAAAATGTCAGAGGGATTGGCAGGCCACTGCCAAGACTCTGTAAATTGATGGGAGCTGGAGACCAGAGAATGTTTCAAATCTGTAGAGCCAGATACACTGGTGTATAAAGCTACCAATAAGACGTGCCCTGTTTCAAACAAGGCAAAACTCAAGATCTCTACTGTCAACTCATGCTGTGGAACTAAGACAAAAACAGGTAAATACTCACACACACACACACCACAAAATATACAAAAGTGGCATTCCATATTACAGTTCTAATAGTTTATTAGAACTATTAAGCTACTTTTAGGCATTTGTCAGATTAAGCTAACAGATGACTCCTCTTTACCCTCACATGGAGGTACAGCGGGACAATGGGTAGAAGGGATAATTCAGAACTTTTGTCTTCCATCTTCACTTTCTAGAAGGTGTAGTTTCTTCATGTCCAGATGAAACACTGAAGCTGAAGCTTTCCTCTGGGGAGGAAAGCACGCAGTTCAGTACTATTTGTGGAAATTCCTCATGTGGCGGTGGAATGTGGATGACTGGCGGAAGCTACAGTCACACGAAGAGCAGGTGTAGGGCTTCTCCCCTGTGTGAATCCTCTCGTGAGCCTTCAGGTTGGTCTTGTGGCTGAAGGATCTTTTGCACGTGTTGCATGTAAAAGGCTTCTTTCCATTATGGATGACCTGATGAACTCGCAGGTCTGAGCGGTTATAAAAGCCTTTATGACACGTGGGACAGAAAAATTCCCTCCCCTTCCTGTGTTTTCTCTGGTGAGCTGAAAGACTAGAGGCATATTTGTAGGTTTTGGGACATTCATCACATTTGTGTGTTTTGAAGTCTTGGTGGAATGTCTCCTGCTGACCTTCACAGACAGAGTTTGCTTCATGATTTTGGGAAACAGTGACAGATTCAGAAGGAGCCAGGTCTGGCCTGGAGAGCCCTGGTGCCTTCACTGGGACATCTTCAGAAGATGCCCTGGGTGACTCTTCTAGAGACCTAGAGGTGCCTTGAGTTGCTCTTATAGCATTGTCCTGGATTCCATTAGAAACACCTTCCTCTTCAGGCTCAAGACACTCCTCTATTGGGATAATGAGAGGAGAGTTCTCATTTTCAAGACTGCTAACACCAGGAGTTAGGTCACTAGCATTCCAGAATATGTTGTGCCCATCTTCTTTGTCTTCAGTCTCTTCTGACCTGGAGAAAAATCCTGATTGTACATCCATAGGGACCTCTTCAGAAGAATGTGCCCTCAGGAACGCTACCTCGTTGCTGGAGGTGTCTTCATTTGCTCTTCTGACACCCTGAGGAATTTCATAAAAAGAACCTCCGTCTTCATGCTCAGGGTTTTGTTCTGCTTGGATAATAAGGGGCTCTTTCTCCTGTTCTGCACTATTCACACCACTGTTTATTTCACTTGCATTCCAGAAATTGTTGCAGCCTTTTTCACTGTCTTCATATCCTGTGGAAATAAGAGTCTATGAAACTGTGCCACAGAAGGGATCCCCACGCAACATCCATAATCTGTCCAGTTTCCAGTCTTACCTGTTAACATGTGTTGGGGCATCTGCAAAGATGTCCTTGCATTCTCTTGTGTTGGAATTGTTGCTGACTGCTGTTGTTTCAAATACTTGATGACTTCTTTTAAGGGCATGTTCTCAGAAAAGAGGGCTTCCTGCCCCTGCATGGAGACATGGACCTGTAAACCAAGCCAAGTAACCATTGTTAATGAATCAGTGGGTGACACAAAACCTGCCCTGAACCTGCTTGCACAAGATCACTGGGCTATAGATTAGCTCATCTGTCTATAGCTTTTCTCTAATAAAGTTATGACATTCACAAGTTTTGTTTTCTAAAGACCCTATTCATAGTGTTTGCAAGTGTTTTAAGTTACTCTCCAGAGTGAAACACAACGTTAAGTTCCTATGGTGCTTTGGTCACACTATTTTCTTCAGTTGGTCAATAGGGACATTCCCCTTTATGAAAGGCTGATCATTGTTCTGGGCCTTGCCTCCCATCCTACCCAAGATATTGCCAACATTACAAAATGGCTGTCTTAGGGAAAAGAGACCAATGCTGGGCAGGACAAAGCAAAAAGATATAAAATCACCAGAGCAGGAGGGCCCAAAAGAGCCCATAAAATAATATCTGATACAGATATTCCTTGAGGTCTCCCATCTCTGGAGGAGCCTCTCTTATCCACTGAAGGGAGCTGTCTGTCTGTTCTAATAAAGTTTATCTTTTCAACGACAACAAAAATGTCTCTATGGCTGTTATTTCTCAGTTTTCATCAGTTTGTAACTTCTTATGTTCACTCCCCCAGCTGCCCCCCAGAATTTATCGATGTTATTTTGTGCCCAGAACTCTTGACCTCTCTGTATTGTTTCTCTGTGGAGGCTGCTACTCTAGAGGAAGGTCCTACTTTTTAGCATCCAGCTTCTAATCTGTAACTGTTATTTTCTGTCTGTGATCCTCAAGATCTCTACTTAAAATCGCTAGTAGCTGCAATTCATGGTTCCTTGCCTTTAGATTGGCAATTGTTACTTTCTGTCTTGGAACCCCATGATGGCTACTATTTTCACCCTCAGGAAGCTGAGGCTTTCCATTTCTCACCCTCAGCCATTAGTTATCAGCGGCCCCTATTTACCTGGCTCTTCACTTTGCTGTGAATAAGCTTCATTACTAACACCTATAATTCTTTGTCTATGTCACTGAATACCAGCTTAGATAACCACTCTTGAACAAAGGTAACTTTATCATATTTTTAATTATTGGGTGGGCATTTACTATTGAGTGATTAACAGAACTCACACCTTACTGAACCATGCTCAAAAGGTACATTTGTCTCCACAAGACACCTCTTGCCTCTCCCCTTAGGAACATGCCTGAACATTATGGCAACAATTTCCTTAGGATTCAGTTTCAATCATAAAATTATCAACTTAAAGATCAAAGGAGTGAAAATGTGGAATAAAACAAATTGTAAAATGACAACTTTTATAGTTTATAGACTACAAAATTAAATAAACATCAGGTTGTTGTGGTCCATACCTTAATTTAAGCACCTGGACAGCAGAGGGAGTGTAATTTCTCTGAGTTCTTGGTTAGCCAGACCAACACAAAGAAACCATGTCTCAAAGGACAAACCAACAAACCAAAACCCCAACCAACCGAACAACCAACCAAACTAACCAAATCTAAATTAATTATCTAAAGTACTAATAAGTAATTTATACAATGACTTCTGGAATTGTGTATGGGTTGTTTGAAAAATTTTACCACTTTGACCATTTCTGTCAATGACTGAAAATTATGCAAATAGAGACATTAAAAGAAGATACAATGTAATTACATCTATATTAAGTCTCTCCAGATTTGAAAATTTGCTACTTAAGCACAGGTGTTCATCAAGGCATTTTTTATAGGTGTCTCAGTGGTGTTACATATGCATGTGAGAGGCACATTTCCACATCAGGAACTAAAGTCCATCTTTGTGCCACCTCAGTGTTCTAGACAGGATATCTTCCTGTCATAGAGAAGCTACTTTGGAGAGTCATATAGCCACTTTGATCCCCAGAATCTCCCTCTCTGGTCCTGGGATCACAGGTTATGCCATGAGCCATATTTTTAAGTGTATGCTGAGGCTGTAACTCTGTCTTTATTATTGCAATTCAAGGACCCCCCTGAGAGAGCCATGTCTCAGGCCTAACTCATCGCCTCTGAACACTTAAAGTCATGCTCAAATGTCAAATTCCCAGTCTCTGTGCCATCATGGAAATAAAGGAAATTTAGATATGTTCAAACAATTGATGGGCTTTCTACTTTTCCCCAAATCCAAGTGATTGTCTTTTGTCCCAACTCAGCCATCTCTCACCCCAGCTACTCACCATGACAGGAGCCACCAAGCAGTCATCAGTTAGACCTTCCATGAATCTTTCCTTGTTTCTGCCACTTGATTCCCACTTTTCTTTCAAGGCAACCTTGTCCTTGTAGTGGCCAATTTTGAAAAACTGCTCCAAGACCAGTTGAGAAATCATCTGCTCCTTGCTCTGCTTTTCTGGCTGCAACCATGAGGTAAACATCTCCCACAGGCTTTGGAGCTCCTGCTTTGCCCAGGAGCTATTGTCATTTGGAGGAATATTGAGCTGAGAAACTGGGGAGTTATAGGTGTCTTCCCCAGACTGCACAGCAGAACCAAGGGTGGGAATAAACTCTAGATTGCCTATTTCAAGGTCATTTGGTGGGGAGTTGGGCTGAAAGATCTCTCTAAGCTGTGAAGCCATTCTCGTGAGGATCCTCAGAAAGAAGTTGTGATGGCAGTTTAGTATTTGCCTTCTGAGTTTAGGATTCGTTTCAATGGTTGGTGATTCTCAAAAGCTGTAAATTAAAAAGAGAAGAGACACATAATAAAATAAAAACTCTACTAAGAGTTCTGTCACAGATAGTTTCATGGTTGCCTGACAGTAAATAATTCATACTTGTGTTACAAAAGTGCTTCCCAAGAACAGAGCAAAGAGAAGATGTAAAGTGTAACAATACTTTAGTTAATAGGGAGAAAAATCCTCTGTTAAAGGTGGGAAGGTCTACCATAAGAACATAGCAAGTTAGGCAGCAGCTCAGGGCTGTCCCCCCACCCCCTTTTAAAAAAAAATGAAGTTATTGTTGCTGATTCTCAAATTTTATGTTTCACCCTTTTCCTGCATTTTTAAAGTGACACAGAATAATACTTCCTTAGGAAAAAGGGAATGTCCAGCAACATTAAATTCAGGCATCAGCAAAGATATATCCATAAACACACATATATCATTCCTAGCCTTGAGTCACCTACAGAGTTTAAAATGTCAAACCTTGATCAGGATGGTTGTCCAAAGCAACCCCCAATGTAGTGGGCCCCTGACTTTGCAGGCCCCATGACTTTAGCACAATTATCTGTATGATATAAAACTCAAGTTGTAGACAGTATCCCCTTTCTAACCAGAAACAAAGGCCTAACCCAAAGTCCTAAGTAAGGGAAAATCTCTAAATATAATCTTGACTTATGGTTTCTTTAATTTTGTTCCTGGCTAACTGTTCTTGTTAGCTGACACAGGTCGACCCAAAACAAGGTATCTGTGCTTAAAAATCTCACATATAAAAAGGTTCAATGCTACACTGGGATCCTAAATACCCAATGTATTCCCAGATTGGCTAATAAAGACTTTCTATTGGCTTGAACCCATCTCTGATCAGTCTTTTCTGGTTAATTCCCTACAGCATTTATGGAGGTTTCACTAAGATCCCAGAGAGCAGACCTTCAGACCCTAAGGGGATCTCAGAGTTCTTTGGAGTAGTGAAGAGTTCAATGGTCAGTGTACTCTAAAGGGTGGATGTCCTGAGACATTCTAGCACTCCAGGGCTCCCTGTGACCAATAGCTGCCTAATGCCTGAGAGGTGCCTGACAAACCATCCCAGAAGGAATCATATTAGAAATTCTCTTGGTCTGTTACCTTCAGAGCTAAGTCCTAAAGGCACCTGTTTGGACACGTAGGATAGGTCAGACATGGCTCCTGATCTAGTGTCCAGGATCCATAGAGATGTCACTGTATCTCTCTGTTGGTTCAGGTATATGAATGTGTGGTGGTCACTTATTGTTTTTATGGTGTGTCTCTCTGTGTGTATGTGTCTCTGTGTGAATTTTTATGTGCTTCTGTTTTCCTGAATTAACCAGTGAATCTCTGGTGTGACACCCTCCCCCCAGATGGTTTCACCCTGTGCCCTCTCCTTTTGAGGACCTGAATCCTTTGGTTCTGCAAGGATACCCAGAAACAAACAACTGAACAACCTCCACCTGTCCTTCTCCAGGCAGAGGAACCTTTGCTTGTTTCATTGCTGACTCCTGCTCCTGGTCATGGGCAGGGCCTCACATTAACAACCCTGCCATTTGAGAAGCATGAGCACAGAAAAAGCAAGGTTCCCCAGGTGAGCATCCCCTCTCCTCTATGCCTGTTCTAAGCAGTCCTGGGGAAGGAGAAAAGTTCTCCTGGGCTGAACTTGAAGGAAAAGAAAGATTCATTCCCTTCTTTTTCATTATTTATGTTGTTATGCCCCTGGACTGGGCAGAGGGCTTGCTACCAAACACTGCAGCCTGCACAGAACGGTTTTTCCCTTTTGTTCAACACTGACCAAGGACACATTTCACTAGGTCCTCTATAAAAGGTTAAAGACAGCTGCTAAATGCCAGGTGTGGCACATATAATCCCAACACTTGGGGATGCAGGGGTAGGTGGATATCTGTGAGTTGAAAGCTAGACTGGTTTACAAAGCCAGTCCAGGACAGCCAAGGCTACAGAGAAACCCTATCTCTTAAAAAAAAAAAAAGAAAAGAAAAAAAAAAAAAGAAACGACTTTAAGTGATACCAAGGTTGTTTTTGTATGTGCCAAAGTGAACACTAACCATACAGAAACTATAGGCCTCAAACCAGATCAATGACTCATCGCAATGAACATTTGCAAATGAAGATATATGGACCAAGGGGATCTACTGTGTGACACACTACAGCTTCCATGGAGATTTTTTCTTATTTTTAATTTTTAAATTTATTTATTTATTATTTTATTTTGCAGGGAAGGTTGCAAGGGCAGAGGGTGGACACAAAGGGATGGGAGATGACTGGGATTGGGGTACATGTTGTGAAATTAACAAAGAATCAATAAAAGTTAACAAATTTTTTTTCTTACTCAGTCAGCCTAGATATTAGATAAAAGTTATGAAAATTAAAAAAAAATCAAAGCTATCAGTCGGTTGCTTGGTTTTAGATCCCCTCTGAACTATTCAGCCCAAGGACAGGGCCTTTCTTACCTCTTTCACCATATAACTCACATATTTTGGTCCAGTTTCTCTACCCTGAATGCTCCAGCCAGGGGCAGGGCCTTCCTCTCCCTCTTCACTATATAACTCACACATTTTGGATCAACATATCTCTCTCTGCCCACTTCTTTCTCTCTCTCTCTTTTACTCTCTTCTACTTTCATTAAACTTTATAAACTACATTTATAACTTTATATTGCAATTAGCTCATTCCAGTATTACAGTCATAGCTCACAATTGCTGTAAGTAGTTCAAAGAGTGTTTAACAACAGAGAAATGTACACAAACTGAAAGGCACTGTCACCAGATAATGATGAAATGAAATTAGACTTACATTTACACAGCAAAATTTTGGTGTCTTACCCTTTGTCTTTTTTGACAAAAATACTTCCTAGCTGAAAGTTCTACTTCCAATCCAAGATACAGTTGGGCTCTCAGAGTGACAGCAAAGATTCCCAGAAGGTACGGGCAGAACCCAACCACCTAAGAACTGTCCCAACACCAAGTTCCTAAATTGGTCAATTAACCAGTTCAGTTATGGCAATCCTGATCATACAATACCCAATGCATCTGAAAACAAAAAAGGGAAATTGCAATCCTCCATATTGCCTGGTTTGCGGAAGTACTCATCGTGAGTACTGCCAGTCATCCTGAAATACTCCTCTCCTGCCTCTGAAGAAACCTGGGATCTCTGATTCTCAGGAGTCTGATTCTTCCAGAGAAACAGGTGCAAACTGTCTTGGATCTGAAAGATGTGCTTATTCTTTAGCCTTCCACTGACAGAGGTGTGTCACCCCATCTTTGCTTGTAAATAGTCAGACCAAGTGAGAGGTTAGAGCAAACTACATACCTGGTCCAGATTGCCCACAATCTAAAGACACTAAGTGTAGACTGTGTGCCCACCATCAGTGGTTTCCAAAAAAACAACAACAACAGCAGCAGCAACAACAACAAAACCCACAAAGAATCTAAAAGGGCAACTGTGGGACGTATGCAAGAGTTAAAAGGCTACAGAATGTTGACTAAGAAAGCCCAATTTTGTAGACCTATCTTATCCACCAGTTGAAAAGAGACAAATGCAGCCTGCTTCAGAGTACAATTACTGCCATCCTTCAGATCCTCACTTGTTCAAGAGTTTCTAGGTGCAGTGTGGTATTGCCTCTGGACAGCAGAGTTGGTAGAAATAGCAAGGTCTTTATACAGCATCACAAATGTGGGCACTGATCTCCTAATCTGGACTGATACTAAGCAAAAAGCATCTGAGGCTTTAAAAATAGCTCTGACATTGGCTCCTTCACTAGAACTCTCAGATGTCTTAAAACCTTTTCATCTGTTTGCCCATGAAACTAAAGACAAAAGGGTTCTCACCTAAAAGTTTGGGACCACAAAAAAGCCATGTGACATAGCTATCCTAATGATTTACTTGTCTAATAGCTATGGTGGCTATTGCTAGTTTAATAAAAACAAAACAAAACAAAAAAACTAAAAAAAAAAAAAACAAACAAAACACATAAACTCTGATTCAAGATCTTATAATTAAAGTACCCTATCACATAGTTCAAGCCCTCCTTGCAGAAGCAACAAAATGCTGTTTGTCTGATGACTGAGTACTAGAAGCCCAATTCTAGGTCTACTCTTGAGTCTGCTTTGAGGAACCCACTACCACCAATTCAGCTCCCCTCCAGCCTGATGATGGAGATGCTTGGCTATGATTTTTGTGAGATAATAAATAAAAAACAAAAAACAAAACAACAAAAAAACAGGTACACGGAATCTACAATAGTTACTTGTTTAACTGAAAGGATTTGGGCCCAAGCCAGGTACCTCAGCCCAGAAAGCAGAATTGATTGTTCTCACTTAGGCTCTCAGATGAGGAAAATGAAAGTCCATACCATATTCCTAGACCTATTTCACTCAGTATGCTTTTACTACCAGGCTTATAAAAGGTGTGATCTGTAGAGAGAGAGAGAGGGATTCTCACTGTTAGAGAAAATGGCATTAAAAACTGTGGTCTTCCTTGAGGGAAAATGTTGTCCTATACTGCTGGGCTCCTGACCTGGATGTCCTACAAAAGGCCCCAAGGGCAGTGAGGTGTATTGATATTCTGATGACATATCATGACCCATTGCTCCCTGAGAGTTCATAGAAAGGAAGAATCACCTAGCTGAACTCCAGGTTCCTCATGTGGCATCTATAAAACCTTCTGAGTTGCTTAGAGCAATATGTTATGCCTTGAATAGATAAACCTACTGTGGGATATCTCAGCCAGAGGCCAGGCTAGTGCTCAAGTAAATCTAAAACAGATAACACATACCCATTAAGGGTTCCAAGGAGAAACCAACACCTTGGCGAACTCCGGGAAAACTGACTTCCTGAGGTCCAGCCAGCCAGGGGAAGATAAAAATGCTTGCTACTTTTTATAGATCCTTTTTCTGGATGGGTAAAAGTGAAATTCTGAACTGAAATTCTGAAATAGTAGCAAAAAAGCTCCTCCAGAAACTGGTTTCCTGATTTAGTCTCCCCGTAGAATGGCGTGCAACAATGGCCTGGCTCTCTAATAATAGCTGATGATTTAGACATAAGTTAAACCTATATTGTACATATAGACTCTAGAATCCTGACCAGGTAAAAAGAATAAACAGGACATTAAAAATACGAAAAAACCCTTACAAAATTCTCATTGGCGATAAACAAGAAGTGGATTGACCTCCTCCCATTGCTTTGTTTCAGTGCTCTACACTCTATATACAGAGAGATTTATGCCCTATGAGAGTATGCTTAGAGAATCTCCCCCACTGGTTTCCAAGCTAAGAAGCCAGCAATTGGCAGAACTGTCTAGTCGTTTATTTGTGAAGTCACTACTGTCAGACCAGCTCTACAAACAGCCTACGTATTGACCTATCTGAGTCTGTGATATTGACTGAATCAAGAGAGTAGTCAAAGGACACCTGAAATTAACCAGAAAAGACCCTATAAGGTGATTACATCCACTCCTAAGGCAACGAAGGTAGGTCCTATCATGCTATGAATCTATCACACCCAGGTAAAGAAAGCAGACGACACAGATGCTGCCGCCACCAAATGTCCTGTCTCTGGACAAACGACCCATTGAAATTAAGGTGTTATTCGGTATCAGGGCATTTCCCTCCTTGACCTTCTACCTCCTCTTGAAGCTTATATTTTGTACTATGCATATGATTACAGGTCCAGCCCCCAACTATGCTCAGTCCTCTACGAAAACTGAGGAAGAAAGATCCAGAAGTATCAGCGAATGTGACTACAAACCAGCAACTACATTCCTCCTCAACCCCTACTTACTGAAGCCCACTTCAAGGGTCTTGTAATGGGGTGGAGGGGCAGGCACAGGAATTTATCTGTTAAGAATGGAATATAGGAATACAGTTTACAGTTTTATGCATGACCTGTGTCTGGGCCCCATAGTTGCCAGGAACAAGGGAGTTTCTATCGAAAAATTTATTCCTGAAATTTTCTTTTAAAAAGATTCTGGCCTTTGGAAACAGAAAACCTAAATCTAAACACAATAAACAAATAAACAAAAAACAACTGGAAAATTAGACTCTGTGCCCCAGAAAGGGACCCTGGAGATAGAGTTAATCATCAGATCCAAAATTCAGCCAGGGTTTCTGCTTATGTTTAGACCCCTAGCTCCCATACTACATAGGGATAGAAATTAACCGCCTGTCAGCCCAGTGACTGGCAAAACTCATGTGACTGGGCCAGCCCAAATTACTATAGAAGACTTACAAGAGGCTGAAATTAATATCCAAAACCTTTAGCTGGGTGTAGTGACACAGGCCTGTAATCCCAGCACTTGGGGAGGCAGAGGCAGGTGGATCTCTGTGAGATCAAGGCCATCCTGGTTTACAAAGCAAGTCCAAGAGAGTCAGAGCTACAAAGATAAACACTGTCTCAATAAAAACCAAAACCAAAATCAAAACCAAACCTTTAACCTTACAACCTTAATAATTTCCACCTTCTCTGATGCCTGCTCTTCTGCCTCATGGGTTAATTCATCTGGAGAACAGCAATATTATTGAGCTCCTTCCTGAAAGTACTTGGGGGATACGTACCAATGATTTGACTAAATATGCCTCTTCTTATCTTTTCCAACTCAGCAGACAAGTCGATCTCGGCCTAGAGACATTAAAAGTTTTTGTTTCTGAATTAAAACAACATTTAGAATCCTTTACAAAAATGGTCCTATGAAATTGAAGAGGCTAAGACCTCTCATGAGATAAAGACGACTCTGTTTCTATGCTAGTTGATCATCAGGGATAATTACCAAACATCTTTCTATGGCAGAAAAACAAAAACCAAAAACCTCAAAAAAAAAAAAAAATAAAAATAAAAATAAAAAGAGAGAAAATCACGTAGATCATTGATACCAGTCTTTGTTCTCCTGGTCTCCTGACTATTGCTGTCTCAGTATTGACTGGGCCTTTAATTCTCATTCTGATTAAGTTAAACTAAGCTCTCTGCACTTTAAATTATATTAAATATGAATCGGTACTGTAAAACAAATGGTTCTTAAGACCAACTACACCTCTTTAGAACAGGATGAGCCCACCTAATTTCCTCAGCAAGAACAATGGGGAATGTAACAGAGCCCTGGACCTTAATAGGCACCAAGAACTTAACACAACTGACTCCATGATGGAAGTACCAATCAGACTATAGCACTCAGTACATAGACAGCACCCACTGACAAAATTAAAAGAAAAGACTAACCCATTGATGTCTCTAAATGTACCAACTTCGCTTTTTTGGCTTCTGTATAGTTCTGCTACTGGCTAAATGGTTTTGTTAGCTCCAAAACTCACCCCAAGAAAGGCTCAGGACTACATTGGGATTCTGAGTACATTGTGTACTTTCAGGATGACTAGTGATGACTTTCTATTGGCTCAAACCTATTTCCAAGCCGTTTTCTCTGGTGAATACCTCACAACATCTCCACCATTGAGATTTACCCAAATTTTGATGGTAACATCTCTTACACCCACAAATATTAACTACCAATTAACACACATACTCAAGGGCAAAAAGAAGGTAAATCATTCTATTCGCCAACCTTACCTTGTCCTCTAGTGAATTTCGAGGGTGATGCCAGAAAGCACTGGAAGGTAGTTTATGCCTGTGCCTCTGTTCTGCCTCATCTGAAGCCCTCTCTACACTGGCCTCCTTTTATACTGCCTGGCTTCAGTGAGTCAATTACAACTGCTGATTGATTTCAGGATGTTATTGAATTACAACCTTGGTGTGACAGCTTTCACTCCCTAGGGCTAGGATTCCAGAGCTCGCTTACTCCTTCAGGCTAGCTTTTTGTTTGTTTGTTTGTCTGGTTTGGTTTGGTCTGGTTTGCTCTGCTTTTTTGAGACATTTCCTTTCTGTGTATCCCTGGTTGTCCTAGAACTCACTATGTACCCCAAATTGACTTCAAAATTATACACATTTGCCTCTGTCACCTTAGTGCTGAGATTAAAGTTTTGTGCCACTGTGAATGGCCAATGGCTTTCTCCAAGCATGCTAATTGTTAGGCTCAATTTTCTCTCCTGAAGTAAACATGTTGAGGTGATTTATCCACAAAGACTGAGGTCTTATATAAACACTTCCCGAGCTTCAAACCAAAAGTCAATCTAAATGCCATCATCCCAGAAATGGAGGGAGGCTTGGTGACTAAATATTCTGAAGTACAATGTCTTCTGTAATGATTATACTGAAAAATTTGAATTTTGAAACCTCAAGCTGAAGTTCTTCTGGGGGATAAAAATTTGCTACAGGTTAGGAGAATTCTAAATTCTGTGAATGGATTAGCCAAAGGGAACAACAATGATCAAATCTCCAGTGTAAAATGTCTGATTTGTCAGCACTGATATTCATTCCCATGGATGATATTCTGGATTTTAATGAATTATAAAGCAACATTGGTCAGAAATATTCATATGAAAATCTTTGTGTTCATGAAAGTAGTAAACTTAATGCCACTGTGTGTCACTATTTTATTCTTGCGTAAGAATTTCAGGGGACACAACTAACTAAACAATTAGAATGCTTGCTGGGAGTCACTGGCCTTTAATCCCTGCACACGTGTTTAATCCTAGCACTCAGGAAACAGAGGCAGGCAGATCTCTTTGAGTTTGAGACCAGTCTGGACTACAAACTGAGTTCCAGGGAGGCAATGACTACATAGTAAGGAGGTCTCTCAAAACACAGCAAAATGGATGCTTGGAGGAGTAAGGCAGCCCTGGAACCCCAGCACTGGGGAGAAAGAAGCCATAGGATTTTAGTCATCCTTAACGTCTTAGTTTGTGGGCAGAGTAGGCTATAAGATAATGTGTAGCAACAACATAAAACGAATGATTAAACCAAACGAGAGGGCAGAGGGGAACAAAAGACCATTTTTACCACACCATTTTAATTCCTTCCCAGACCATCATGGGTTTTGTTTGTTTGTTTTGTTTTGTTTTTTGTTTTTTTATTTTTGGTTCTTCAAGACAGGGTTTCTCTGTGTAGCCTGGGCTGTCTGGGACTCGATTTGTAGACCAGGCTGGCCTCAAATTAGCAGTGATCTGCCTGCCTCTGATTCCCTGAGTATTGGGATTAAAGGCATTCACCACCATGCCCAGCTACTCAAACATCACATTTTTCCAAAATAAAATGCATGCCTCTGATACTATTAATGATGCTCTGCTATGCCTGCAGACCGAAGCCTAGCATAAATGTCGTCTGAGAGGCTCTATCCAGCAGCAGATGGAAACTAATTCAGAGACCCACAGCCAAACAATAGCTCAAGCTCAGGGAATCTTGTGTATGTGTGTGGGGGGGGGGGGCAGGAGGGAGGATTGAGAGAGCCAGAGGAACCAAGGAAACCACAAGAAGACTTACAGAGTAAGTTAACTTGGGTCAATGGTGGCTCATAGAGACTGAACCACCAATCAAAGGGTCTGCATGGCTGGACATAGGCCCCCTACACATATGTAGCAGACGTGCAACTTGGTCCTTTGGATCCCTTTCCTCTTTTTGGGCTGCCTTGTCTAGCCTCAGAAAGAGAGAATACACTTGGTTACCCTAAGATTTGATGTACCAGGGTGGGTTGGTACCCATGGGGGGCTCCCCATCTATTAGGAGAAAAGAAAGGGGCCTGAGGCATGAGGGTTGGCCTGGGAGGAGCGGAGGGAGGGGTCTGTGATCAGGTTGTAAACGCATTCAATCAATAAATTACAGGAAAAAAAATACATGCCCCTCTAGTTTCTGCCTTTCAATGCTATGCTTCAGACAAGCCCTGAGGGCTTCCTGCCCTCAGTCTCATTCAATGCAAATGACTTGACCTTATTCCCTGATGAATTTGGGATCCAATCTCTCTTAAAAATCAGGAAATTTTAAAAAACTTTGCAATAAGCTGTATGTGTGAACACATGATCATATTTCAAGGGAGATATATGCCAGCTCCAAGACCATTTCTTGTACTACTCCATCCACTTCTTACTTAGCCCTAGGCACTTTCTGCCTCTGAGCCTGATCTTCCTCTCCCATTTTACTTGCGGACAGGAAAACATGGTAAGTTCCATTGCTGAAAGAAAACAAAGGGATATTTATGTATCTATTTATTTATTAAACTATCATTCTTCTCTTTTACATTGCATTCTGACTGCAATTTCACCTCCCTCTACTCCTCCAAATAACTTTTCTACACTTTTCCCAGATAAACTCCTTCTTTAAAGAAAAAAAAAAAAAAAAAAAAAAGGAGTCAGGCATTGGTGGCATGTGCCTTTAATCCCAGCACTCAGAAGGCACTGGGATCTCTGTGAGTTAGAGGCCAGCTGATCTACAAAGTTACAGGACAGCCAAGACTACACAGCAAAACTCTGTCATCAAAAACCAAAAATAACATACAATAAAATAAAGAGTAAGCCTCCCATGGCTCTGCACCTTCCATGCCTAACAAAATACAGTAAGACTGGACACAAACCCTGATATCACTGCCGCATTCGGAAACCCAGTAGGAGGAAAAGGGGGATTCCAAGCACATGGAAAAAAGTGAGGAGACACACCCACTACCATTGTTGAGATTCGCACAAGAGCACTAACATACACAACCATAAGGGAAATGCAGAGGTCCTAGCTCAGACCCTTACAGGGTCCATGTTTGTCACTAGTTTCTGTGAGCCCTTATGAGCCATGTTTAGTTAATTTGTGTTTTGTGGTGTCCTGGACCCTGCTGGCTCCCACAAGAGGGATATTTCTTTATTGTTGTTGCTGTTTTGTTTTGTTTTTTGAGACAGAGTTTCTCTGTGTAGCCCTGACTGTCCTGGATTTGCTTTGTAGACCAGGCTAGCCTGGAACTCACAGAGATCCACCTGCCTCTGGCTCCTGAGTCCTGGGATCACAGGCCTGCACCTCTGTGCCCCACTAGGTAATACTTCCTTATGTTCTGAATGCAACTACAACCCTCTTTCATCTTTGTTTATGAATCCTGGGTTTATGTCCTAACGTGGTCCAAAGTCTCACAGCATAACAGAATCATGTTAGTCAATGTTCAGCCTTCAACACTGGACTGTAACTGATAAATTCTCCATGGTTCTGACTAATTGTGTGGAGCTGAACAAAGAAGAGCCATTTCTTCCCTTGACATTCATTAGCAGAGGCAATATAATATTTAATGTGCCTAAAAGTTTTTCTCAACTAACCAAAGAAATCTTCAACCCAAACTTGTTTTTCACATCAAATTGCATACAGAATTCCAGGATAAATAAGAGATATACATTTGCCATTTAGTCTCCATTTGTCACACAGATATTTTCCATTTGACTTTGTAGAAGCTTTGGTTAAGCTGATAATCCTTTTTTATAAAATATTTTTAGATTACTAAAGACATTTTAGAAGTGGATATGCCATATCCCTGAGGTTTTCATATGACTTTTTCAACCATTTAAAGTATATTTTTTCTTTGACAATTTTATATAGTACATTTTAATACATTATTTCACATTGAACAATTCCTCTCAGATCCTCCCTTACTCTACCCACATTGATCTTTATGTTCATTCTGTTTCTGAAGACAAGAGAAAACAAAGAAAAAAGAAAAGGGAAAATATCACTAAAATTATAGAGTCTATGGAAGTGTCAGCCAGCTCTTCCTAAGTATGGAGCTGATCTCACGGGTGGTTGATATACCAGGCATCTCTCCAGTGAGGAAAACTAACTTTACCTCTCCTAGTAGCTCTTAATTGCAAATAGCTTCTTGTTTAGGGGTGGGAAATTAACAAAATTTTAACAAAAGGAGAATGAAAATGCAAGGAAGTAAACAGGTATGAGTAAATGGACAAAATAAAGAATGAAGGAATGAAGAGAAGAATTCTACTTTAAAAAGGAAGACATCAAGGATGAGCCTTAGGATCTTGTGGAAGATGGAACAGTTATTTCTGCACTGAGCAGCAAACACCCCTAATTCCTGTTAAAATCTTTTCAACTCTTAATCCCAGCCAAAGCAACAGTGTCAATCCCCACACCCATGTATGTCTTAAGTTTATAATTCTCCATCGCTTGGTATGAGAGTAATTCTCACATGCATGTTGTGTGGTGCTGCAGTGCCAGGTGCTGAGCTGAAAGGTGAGTCTTTCCGATGATGAGATGAGACTCTGGACCCTGAGTCAGACGTTTATTATTTCCAGGTCCCATTTTACACCAAAAGTGATTTTCAGCTCAATGCTACATCCACAACACCATCTACATAAGGGGCTGAGAAAACTTTTTTTTAAAAAATTCTTTATTAATTACACTTTATTCACTTTGTATCCCCCCTGTGGTACCCTCCCTCCTCCCCTCCCAACCCCACCCTTCCTCCTCCCTCTGCATGCATGCCCCTTCCCAAGTCCACTGATAGGGGAGGTCTTCTTTCCTTCCTTCTGATCCTCGTCAATTATGTCTCATCAGGAGTGGCTGCATTGTCTTCTTCTGTGGCCTGGTAATGCTGCTTCCCCCTCAGGGAGAGGAAATTAAAGAGCAGGCCAATCAGTTCATGTCAGAGACAGTCCCTGTTCCTATTACAATGGAACTCACTTGGATACTGAACTGCCATGGGCTACATCTGTGCAGGGGTCTTAGGTTATCTCCATGCATATTCCTTGGTTGGAGTATGAGTCTCAGGAAAGACCCCTGTGCTCAGATATTTTGGTTCTGTTGCTCTCCTTGTGGAGTTCCTGTTTTCTCATCTTACTATTTCCCACTTCTTTCATAAGATTCCATGCACTCTGTCCAACAGTTGGCCATAAGTCTCAGCATCTGCATTGATAGTCTGCAGGGCAGAGCCTTTCAGAGGCCCTCTGTGTCAGGCTCCTGACTTGTTCTCCTTTTCTCTTTCTTCTGATGTCCATCCTCTTTGCCTTTCTGGATAGGGATTGAGCATTTTAGCAAGAGTCCTCCCTCTTGATTAGTTTCTTTAGGTGTACAGATTTTAGTAGATTTATCCTATATTATATGTCTATATGAGTGAGTATATACCATGTGCTCCTTCAAGTACTCTGCTCAGAATACAGATTACAGATGCCCACATAATGGGAAATACTGAGACTCTGCCAGGGAGCCTTACAAGGGGTCTATAGAGGACAAGGACAGTGGGAGAGATGAACTGCCATTTACAGGAGTAGCTTTAGCTTCCAGACTTTTTTTTTTCTTAGTCACACAAGACACAAGCTTTGTCTGTGAACCATGACCTACTGAAACATATGTGAGAAATCATGATTCAGCAAAATCAAGGGTTAAGTTTTCTGGATAGGTCATTTATACTTCAGTACAGTCTTAATGGAGCTGAAGAAACAGATGAATTCCATGCAAACCTTTCATCTAAGCCTCTTCAATAAGCAGACTGGATAAATGTCTACATCATATTTCCAGCCTACTTTTAGACCTAAACATCATGTTTTAAATCACTGGCTAGTATATTTAGTCTATATCTTGAGCAAGTGTCTGAGCCAAGAATAGAATTGCCACATAGCATCATAGAGAAACCTTACCATTAAAACATTTTCATAAAAAATCAATTAAAAGAGCATATATGAGCAAGTAATTGTGGCTTCTTTGAAAAGGAACTAACTACAATTTCTGGGTTTTTGCAGTTGAAGACTGTAAATTAGTAATTCCTGAAAAAGACAGGCAACTGGAAAATAAAGAAAAGTACTCAGAAATTCACAGAGGAGCATGATGATAAAAAGCAAATTAAAATTAAACTTCACATCACATAGATAATTTAGAATACACATACTAGAAATAAGTAGTTCTAAAAAAATAGCACAAAACAAGTATTTGGAGTAAATTTTGACAATTCAAGAATACATAATATTGATAATTAAAACAATGTTGAACAACACTGAAAATAACACTTGGCATCTTTAAACCTGATGGATATTGTGCCATACGGAGAACTAACTTAAAAAAAGTATACTTAAAAGTAACAAAGAAGGCCATGATACGCTATGTAAATATAAAATACATGTAATTTTCTAATTAGAATTGATACTTTTAGGCTATCAATAAGAATGAAAGCAAAACAAGTACTTTTAAGATGAACTGGAAAGAATATTCATTAAGAAATCCATATATTTAAGAAATGCATATTATAGGATATATCTCCGAAAAAAGCTACTCTAAACCCTGGTGGCAATGACAATGCCAGAATAAATGAGCAAATCAGATTTCGAGTAAAATGGTAAGTACATTTAAATAGTCATGTAAAGTAGAATAATTAAAGTGTAATTGGGAAATGAGTAAAAATCAGGAGGGGCTAGAACTACCCCAGCTAGGTAACCACTGAAGCTGTCTTTTTGCATTATTTGGGAGGAATGAGAGACAGGTGTTTAATGTTATGCATTTCTGAGTTAACTACACAAGGCAGAATTGTAAAGATGGACTCGAAAAGATGCACTGAAGAATTTCCAAACCAAAAAAAGAATTATACAGTGATTCTTACAGTCTTACTTCTCTGCAAGTCCATGTAGGAGGCTTTCTGTCTAAAGGAAACCTCCTATTTGTGACTCTCGGGAGCTCATAGCAGGGAGTTACTGGAAGTGCTAGGGTTCAAGTCTAGGTGATATTGTTTTCTCAGTATGCACTGAGAGCCTTAGCATTCTGCCGTTTCCCTGAAAAGGAAACTAAGCAAAGAACCTACTGAAGAACTTAGTAAGGAAACAAACTAAATAAGTAAAGATAACTCCACTAATTCAGTAGAGGACTATGCAAGAATGAACATGAAAGTATTGCCCAAATCCATCAAATATATTAGGAAATCGAATAAATGTAAAATGGTAAATTATCATTATTTGAAATTTGGATTAAACAAAAACGCTGTCTCTTTGATAGTGATAAGAGACAGGCCTAAACTATAAAGACAAAAATGTAAAGTGGGAGCTGTATGCCATGACAGAAATAACTGACTGGGTTCGTTGTATCGCAGTTAAAGAGTTAAAAATCAGTGACAACACACAAGATGTACCGAGAATTCTGAGAGCTCAGCAATAAGGGGAACAAACAAGCTAATGAACCATATGGAATACCTCAGCAGGCACTTCACCAGAAACTGTGTCCCTGGTAATTGAACATGCGTAAACATGTTCACATCGTCTGCACAGTCCAGGAAATACAAAGGAGAATGTGATATACTGCTATATACCTACCACACCAGCAACAGTCCTCTGCGGATGTTAGGGCTGCGTTTACTATAGATGCTTCTCTCCTGTTTGTGGGAGATATTGCTGCTTCCAATGAACTTTTTTTTAACCTATGGACTGGACAGATTACAACTCCCAAGGTCCTCCAATTTTTGAGCCCTGCTGCAGCAAAATTCCAAAATGCAGAGGGCGTTTCTCATGAGTGTGCTGCATAGTGGTCCTGTTTTTTGACAGGAAGACATGAGCCTGTTGGCTTCTGTAGTTTCTTTTGTTTTTCTTTTTTTTTATTATTAATTTTTTTTTAAATTTTATTTTTTTCTTATCTGTTACATTTTATTAACTCTGTATCCCAGCTGTATCCCGCTCCCTCATTCCCTCCCAATCCCACCCTCCCTCCCTCATCTCCACCCTGCCCCTTTCCAAGTTCACTGATGGGGGGGACCTCCTCCCCATTCATCCGATCCTGTTTTATCACATATCTTGAGGACTGGCTGCAAAGCCCTCCTCTGTGGCCTAACAGGACTGCTCCTCCCTTGGGGGGTGGGGAGGTCAAAGAGCCAGCCATTAAATTCCTGTTAGAAATAGTCCTTGTTCCCCTCACTATGGGAAACCAATTGGTTACTGAGCTTCCACAGGCTACATCTGAGCAGAGGTTCTAGGTTATATCCATACATGGTCCTTGGTTGAATGTCAGTCTCAGAAAAGACCCTGTGCTCAGATATATTTGGTCCTTGTGGAGCTCCTATCCTTTCCCCATCATACTAATTCCCCTTCTTTCCTATGATTCCCTGTACTCTGCCGAAGGTTTGGTCATGAGTCTTTGTATCTGCTTTGAAAACACTGCTAGTTAGTCGTTCAGATGCGCTCAGTAGACTCCTGTCATAAGCACATCCCATCTTTCTTTCTAAACGAGGATTGATCATCTTACCCCATGTCCGTTCTCTTGATTATCTTTTTAGGTGTATAGATTTCATTATGTTTATCATATCTTATAGGTCTATATAAGTGAGTATATACCGTGTTTATCTTTCTCCTTCTGGGATATTTCACTCAGAATGATCTTTTCTAGATCCCACCATTTGCCTGCAAATTTCATAATTTCCTCCTTTTTGATTGCTGAGTAGTATTCCATTGTGTATAAATACCACAATTTCTGTATCCATTCCTCCATTGATGGACATCTGGGTTGTTTCCAGGTTCTGGCTATTACAAATAAAGCTGTTATAAACATGGTTGAGCAAATATCCCTTTTGTGTACTTGAGCAAAGTTTGGGTATATACCTAGCAGTGGTATAGCTGGGTCTTGAGGAAGCACTATTCCTAATTGTCTGAGAAAGTGCCAGATAGATTTCCAGAGTGGTTGTACCAGTTTACATTCTCACCAGCGGTGGAGGAGGGTTCCCCTTTCTCCACAACCTCTCCAGCATGTGTTGTCACTTGAGTTTTTCATCTTGGCCATTCTGATGGGTGTAAGGTGAAATCTCAGGGTCGTTTTGATTTGCATTTCCCTGATGGCTAATGAGGTTGAGCATTTCTTTAAGTGTTTCTCTGCCATTCGATATTCCTCTCCAGAGAATTCTATGTTTAGCTCTGTTCCCCATTTTTTTAATGGGATTACTTGGCTTGCTGCTTTTCAGCTTCTTTAGTTCTTTGTATATACTGGATATTAGTCCTCTGTCTGATAAAGAGTTAGTGAAGATTCTTTCCCAATCTGTAGGCAGTCGTTTTGTTTTGATGACGGTGTCCTTTGCTTTACAGAAGCTTTTCAGTTTCATGAGGTCCCATTTACTGATTGTTGCTCTTAGAGCCTGTGCTGTTGCTGTTCTGTTCAGGAAGTTGTCTCCTTTGCCAATGAGTTCAAGGGTGTTCCCCACTTTTTCTTCTAACAGATTTAGAGTATCTGGTTTTATGTTGATGTCTTTGATCCACTTGGACTTTAGTTTTGTGCAGGGTGATAAATATGGCTCTATTTTCATTTTTCTGCATGTAGACATACAGTTGGACCAGCACCATTGTTGAAGATGCTGTCCTTTTTCCATTGAATGGTTTTGGCTTCTTTGTCAAAAATCGAGTATTCATAGGTGTGTGGGTTTATTTCTGGATCTTCTATGCGGTTCCATTGATCCTCCTTTGCCAGGAGACAACGCCAGGTAGTGGAAAGTTACGGACAGCTGCAACAAGGTCGTAGGTGAGAGGTTTACGTTTTCGGAACCTAAGAGACATCTGTGTGTCAGGCTAGACATTTTGGAATATCTTAGCTGACATTCTTGTAGTATCTCTTTTAGTAAACATTCTTGCGGCGTTTTGCATCATCATTAATCACCCTGTTATGTTTTGTAAACTATATTGCTGACACATTTTCCCTTCCTGCCTTCTCCCTATAAAGTTGTGTGAAATTTTTCAAATACAGGAGAGCAAGATCAGACTATAGACTTGCTCTCATTCTTTGTGTCTCCTTGTCTCTGCTTCATTCTTTTCGCCCCTCCTTAGGAACCCGTTGAACTCCCGCTGGACAGGACATAATTGGCGCCCAACGTGAACCTGAGGCACGGGGATTGAATTGAAAATCGTTCTTTGTGGGCCCACATAGTTTCATAGGATCTCCGATTCTAGAGGGGAAGTGAGTGTGGAGATCCTGCATAGAGATCTCCACAGAGCCACCCGTCTGTCTGTGAGTCTGATCCCGAGAGGTAAGTCAGAACGACGAATTATGGGAGAAGAGTTGAGTAAACATGACTTATTCTTACAGGGTCTGAAGGAGTCCCTCAAGACATGAGGAGTAAGGGTAAATAAAAAAGAAAATCACAAGCTAAAGAGTTGCTAAAGAGAAGCTTGAAAGATTAGAGCAGCCAAACAGCAGAAAAAAAAAAAAAGTATTTCTAAGGTTATTTCAAATGTTCATAAAGGAACTCAAACAGATTCGTGTAATAAAGCAAAAAAATGGTTTAGGAGACAAGCTCTAGATAATGAGTATAAAACAGTCAGAGGAAGAAACTGCCAAGTCTCATAATTCAGAATGGCCTCCTGCGCCTGCCTCCCTCTAACCCAAACAACAACAAAAAAGACCTCCAGGCTGGCCAGGTAGAAAGCTCAGAGTGGGGGCCCATAGCTCGTAGCTCAGTGAGGAGAGGAATAGGGACACAGCACTTCTTCCCCCTCCCCTATAGCGGGCTAGGCTTGAATGGCTTAGATGGCTTGCGCAGAACTAGGGTGGATAAGAACACTCACACCCTCAGAATCTGCTGCTGAGATGAGTGGCATCACTCTGCCCCCTTCCTCCTCTCATCCCTCCTCCCACGGGCTTCAGTCAGTGTCAGACTCTTGGACAGGGGCCAGAGGGATGGAGCCACTTCTAGTTTTAAAGATTAAATTGTGTGAACTGATAAATTCCGAGTTTTAAATCTAGTTCTGACTTTTGAAATCATGGTTATGCTATATAAATTCACTCCTAAAGAAAATGGTTTGTTTTAATATTACAAAAACAGGTTTTAAAAAATATTTAAATGTGTAAAAAGCAGGTACCTCAGTTGTTTTTTGTCTTTGTCTCTGTGTTTTGTTTTTGTCTGCTGGCTGTCTGTTTTGGTTTTAGGTTTCAGTTTGCTCTCGAGGTCTGGGGAAACTTGTAGAGTTTCCAATCTGGTCAAGGGAGGCTGGGTGATGCCCCAGTTTGCTGGAGAAAGGGCTCGTAAAAGCTCTACTCATTTTGGGACCAGGAGAGAGGGTCGCTGGGACCTTATTCTGTGTGAAGAGAGGGCCTTGGGGGCTCTGCTGCTTCTGAATCTATGTATGTATGTGTTTATCTGTGGACTTAAATTGACGATATTTTAAAATCTGACTGATGATATTAATATTTTTGGACTTGAGACTGTTTAAATCAATACCTCTGAGTTTGGTCCTGGACCATCCGAGTTAAATTCTATAAAACACTTTAAAATTTATCAGGTATTTTAAAGTAGTAATCCTTGGACAGTCTAACAAAAAACTTGAAACAGTGTCTCTACCTTTTGGGGGATGTCAAAAGACCTTGGTATTTATTTTATTAATTTTACAAAGTAAAACCAAGCCATGCTGTTTAAGCCAATTAAACAAAAACTGTAGTTATTGCAATATATCATGTAAAAGAAACTATAAAATATGTTGTTCTTCATTTAAAAAGGCTGGAGATCAATGCAAAATGTTTGCTTATACTCTTTTATAGGAAAAAAGGACTACAATTCCATATTAGCCCAGGGTTATGCAGAGTTATATCCAAATCATTGTTAACCATTATATAAAATATATGCCTGGCTGCCTGTACCTAAATAAATGATTTAATGTTGTTTCTTTCTATAAATTTGGTATGGCTAGAATAGTTCATTCTTGCTGAGGGCTGCAGGCTACGTTTAGTTCTCCATTTAATGCTAAATAAAACTTTTGTCCTTTAATTTTTTTTGCTGTTAAGTTTTAATACAATATGATAGGATTAATAAGATTTGCTAGCCCCTTTATAAATTATGTTTAATCAAAAGTTTTGCTTTAATTTTAGTTTAAAAAGATCAAATTTAAAGTTATGCTAAAGATTATAGGTGAGTACAAGATTGAGTTTTACCTAGTCTCTTTGTTTTGGTTGTTTTTTTAGGTTAAATTTAAAATGGGTAACCATAAAGTTTGCCTATATCGATCTACCTAAAATTTGGTTCTAAAATATACATTTAAAATATATGCCAAAATTAAAGATTACAACATCCGATTTTATAGGATGCAGTTTAGAGCAGATGATAAAGGTAGACAAAGAATAACTCAAATATGCTGGCTCTCAGACAGAGATATGATAAATATGGCGTTTTAACATATGTAAGCTTATTATGACAGAGTCCAACCTGTTGAGCCACAAGAAAACAAATTAATTCAGTTTTCATAGATACAACCTATAGTTTTTCCATTTAAAACAAATGTTAGCCCAATTGTTGACACTTTAATGGTATTTACTGATGATTCATTATCTGGTGTTGCTGTCTGTGCTTATAAAAGAAAAACAATGTCTTTTAAAGTGTCTAGCACATCTGTGCAAATAGCAGAGTTACCTACAGTGTTGCCTGTGTTTCAACGTTTTAATAAGCAGTCTTTGAACATTTTTACAGATAGTACATATATAGCTCACTCTTTGCCTAGGTTAGAGACTGCAGGTCAAATCCAGATATTTTCTCCTGCTGGAATTTTATTTTTACAAATTCAAAATTTAATACAAGAAAAAAAACTTTTATTTTTTTTTATAGGACATTTGAGGGCTCATTCTAATTTGCCAGGACCCCTGTTTAAAAAAATGCAGTGGCAGATAAAGCCACCAAAGTTTATTGTTCACAGTTAAAAAGAGCCCAGGATACCCATAACATGCATCATCTTAATAGTCAAGCCTTGAAACTTAAATATAGGTTGACTAAAGAACAGGCCCGTACTATAGTCAAAGCTTGCAATACTTGTCCTCAGTTTCAGCCTCTTCCTCATTTGGGAGTCAATCCTAAATGATTGGTTCCAAATAAGATTTGGCAAATGGATATTATTCATGTTCTTAAATTTGGAAAATTAAAATATGTATGTGCTTGTATTGATACCTATTCTGGATTTATTTTTGTCACTCTCAACCAGGAGAAGCTGAAATAAAAGTTATCGCTCATTGTCTAGAGGTTTTTAATGTTCTACGAGTTCCTAAGCAATTAAAAACTGACAATGGAGCAGGATACACTAACAAATCTTTTAAAAGATTTTGTCAACAGTTTCAAGTTTCTCATATAACTGAAATACCCTACAATCCTCAAGGACAAGGCATGCTAGAGAGTGCCCACTAAACAATTAAGATTTACTTGCAAAAAACAAAGAAGGGGGAGCCACTCCCCTGGACACCTAAATTTAAAATAAATAAATAAATAAACAAACAAACAAATAAATGAATGAATAAATAAATTTGGATAAGCATGGTAAATCTGCAGCAGATAGATTTTGGCATACAGAAACAACAACAACCACAACAAAAAAAACTTTTGCTAAAGTAAGATGGAGGAATCCTTTAACAAATCAATGGCATGGACCTGACCCTGTATTCATATGGGGACGAGGAACTGTGTGTTTTTTCTGCAGGAAAATGATGCAGCTTGTTGGCTACTGGAATGCCTGGTGCGACAAGTGGATGAGGAGTTTTCTTCTGAGAATGATAATGATGTCGAAGAAGACCCCTCCAGTCAAGATGACTACTATGTGCTGCCCTCAAGGAAGAATGTTGTTTTTACATGGACTATTCCGGGATTGTGAAAGACAGCATGGCTAAAGTTAGAGAGGGCTTAGAGAGGAAAAAAAAGACAGAGAGAACAAGACGAAAGTTGGTTTCATAATTGGTTTTCAGTCTCTCCCTGGCTCACTACTCTCCTCCCTTCAATCTTAGGACCCATGGTAGGCTTCCTTCTTATATCCTTAGGCCCATGGGCCATCAAAAGGCTTAGTAGCTTTGTAAAACAGCAAATAGATTCCCTGGCATCTAGACCCATACAAATTCATTATCACAGACTTGATTTGGCTGACAGAGGCTTAGCTGAGCCAGAGGAAGACTGGTAACAATCCATCACATGGGTGTTGATTGTTTGGGTTTGGCTCTCATGAGAACAATATGAAACTCAGATAAATGCTTGCCTGATATAGCATGGGCACCACAGGGATGTAGGACAAGGTACTGCAGGGGAGGACCCCAATTGTAAGGCAGGAAGGGAAAATGTGTCAGCAATATAGTTTACAAAACAATCACCCTGCTATGTTTTGTAAACTATATTGCTGATACATTTTCCCTTCCTGCCTTCTCCCTATAAAGTTGTGTGAAATTTTTCAAATAAACAAAAGCAAGATCAGATTATAGACTTGTTCTCATTCTTTGTGTCTCTTGTTACCACCCTATTCTTTTTGCTTCTCCTTAGGAACCCGTTGTACTCCTGCTGTACGGGACAACCAAGAACAATGGCAATAATCTGTATAGTTTGAAGTGCTCCTGGAAACTCTGACCAACCCCTTGGCCTTTTACATGGAAACCTATGGCTTCTGAGATGAGCATCATCTTCTGAAGCGGGCAGTAACTCCAACTGAACACGAACACACATACACACACACACACACACACACACACAACACGAACACACATATACACACACACACACAAATTCTATATGGCTTTTTCAAACATCTTTAGTGTTCATTATTCCTCTTCCCACCTCTTCTGTGCCACCCTCACACATTTCCCCACTTAATTTAATAGCAAGCCATCCTATGTGATGTTTAACGTATCCGATGGGTATAAATGTTTGGGAGTTTATACACACACGCACACCTAATCATTGTTGATTCTATGTTGGGATTTTTTTGGTTTCTTTTGTTTTGAGACAAGGTTTTTCTGGCACTTGCTTTGTAGACCAGGCTGACCTGAAACTCACAGAGACCCACCTGCCTCTGCTGTGTTGGGATTTTTATGTCAGTTGTGGTATATATGTATTTATCTCAAATGCATAATTATGCATTTTAAACTTGGCTAAATTTTGACCAATATGGAATATTATTAAAGGATTGATTTTTATAGTTAAATGTCATATGTATGTGTATCAGGTTGACAATGTTTACTTCTTTATGGGTTTGAGACAGGGTTTCTCTCTGTAACCTTGGCTGTCCAGATGCCCTCAAACTCACAACAATCCACCTGCCTCTGCCTCACTGAGTGCATGGATTAAAGGGTTGTATCAACATGCCTGTCTGACAATGTGGGCTTCTAATGGTTACTCCTCCTTGACAGTATGACTGGGAGGGTGTTTCAGAGAGTTTCAATTTCAGAGAGGTTCAAAAGACCCACTTTGAATCCGGGTGATACCATCCCAAAGGCTTATGCGGAGTCCTATTACAGTGTGGTAGCATTAACATACACCTTATTCTTCTTTCACCACACATCCATCTTCCTTCACTGCTACTACCCTAAGATGATGGACTCTGCTTTCAGACCATGTGGTGAAAGAAACCTTTCCTTCCTCGAGTTGCCTTTGACAGGGATTTTGTCACAGCAACAAGAAAAATAAATAATAAAATAATAATAAATAATAATAAAATAAAAATAAATAAAAAATAATCAGATGCTTTTAAATATTTCCTGGGTTCATTTGTCTTCTTGATTTTTAGGATATGGACTCTCTACCTGCTCCTTGTCCATTCTGTGTGTGTGTGTGTGTGTGTGTGTGTGTGGGTGTGTGGGTGTGTGTGGGTGTGTGTGCCCTTTTCCAATTTCACATTCTGAAAATACTTCTGCTAAATTTGTAGCAGTATTTTGGTATTTTCTATGGATCAAACATGAGATATTTTACTAATTTTTTCTTCTTTTTTTTTTGCTAATTTTTAAAAGCATTAAAGTGTGAGAGTATTTCCAGCTGATGTAAAAACTACAAAAGTTAATATGAAGTTTTCTCACTCATCTTTACTTAGACTCCCATGCTACATGAGACAGCTTTCAGAGTGTGGGGACATTCTGGAGGCAGAATGCTTGCCTTTCAAATGCAATGCTTTAGGGTCCATAGCTAGCATGCTATCCAGCATAAACCACATACAGAGCTTACTACATATTTCCTCCCACAAACAGCATTGTATCATGTAATTCCAGCTGAATGATCAAGCCCAGAATATTCGTATCTATGTAGCACAGTTATCTCATCTCTTAGCACCATTCACATTTTTCCAATAACCACAATGGTACCTTTTTAAATATAATTTTTTATTTATTACAATTTTTTCCTTTGTATCCCAGCTGTAGGCCCACCCTCCCTTCCCAATCCCCCCTTTCCTCCCTTCCTCCCTTCCTCCCTCATCTCCTCCCATGCCCCTTCCCCAGTCCATTGATAGTGGAGGACTTCCTCCCCTTCCAGCTGATCCTAGCTTATCAAGTCTTATCAGGACTCTCTTTCATAGTCTTCCTCTGTGGCCTGGTCAGGCTGTTCACTTCTCAGGGGAAGGTGATTAAAGAGCCAGCCACTATGTCAGAGACAGTCCCTGCTCCCCTTACTAGGACGCCCATATAGAGACTGAGCTGTCATGGGCTACCTCTGGGCAGGTGGTCTAGGTTATCTCCATGAATGGTCCTTGGTTGAAGTGTTAGTCTCAGAAAAGACCCCTAGGCCCAGATTTATTGGTTCTGTTGCTTTCCTTGTGGAGATCCAGACCTTTCCAGGTCTTTCTATCTTCCCCTTCTTTCATAAGATTCCTTGCACTCTGCCCAAAGTTTGGCTATGAGTCTTAGCATCCACTTTAATACCCTGCTGGGTAGAGTCTTTCTGAGGCCCTCTGTGGTAGGCTCCTGTCTTGTTCCTTATTTTCACCTTTTACTTTCTTCTGATGTTTATCCTGTTTGCCTTTCAGAATGAAGATTGAGCATCTTCCCCAGGGTCCTCCTTCTTGATTAGCTTCTTTAGTACGCTTATCCTATATTATATGTCTAATATCCACTTATAAGTGAGTATATACCATGTGTGTCTTTCTGCTTCTGGCATAGCTTACTCAGGATGATCTTTTCTAGTTCCCATCATTTGCATGCAAATTTCATGATTTCCTTGTTTTTAATTGATGAGTAGTATTCCATTAAGGTACCACAATTTCTGTATCCATTCCTCAACTGAGGGGCATCTAGGTTGTTTCCAGGTTCTAGCTATTACAAATAAAGCTGCTACAAACATGGTTGGGCAAATGTCCTTGTTGTATACTTGAGCATATGTTGGATATATGTCTAGAAATGGTATAACTGGATCTTGGAGGTAGCACTATTCCTAATTGTCTGAGAAAGTGCCAGATTGATTTTCATAGTGGTTGTACAAGTTGAAATTCCCACCAGCAATAGAGGAGGGTTTCCCTTTCTCCACAACCTCTCCAGCATGTGTTGTCACTTGAAGTTTTGATCTTAGCCATTCTGATGGGTATAAGGTGAAATCTCAGGGTCATTTTGATTTGCATTTCCCTGATGACTAAAGATGTTGAGCATTTCTTTAAGTGTTTCTCTGTCACTTGATATTCCTCTATTGAGAACTCTCTGTTTATCTCTGTACCCCATTTTTTTATTGGATTACTTGATTTGTTGCTATTTAACTTCTTAAGTTCTTTTTATATTCTGGATATTAGTCCTCTGTCAGATATAGGGTTGGTGAAGATCCTTTCCCAACCTGCAAGCTGTCATTTTGTTCTGACGACAGTGTCCTTTGCTTTACAGAAACTTTTCAGTTTCATGAGGTCCCATTTATTGATTGTTGCTCTTAGAGCCTGTGCTGTTGGTGTTCTGTTCAAGACGTTGTATCCTGTGCCAATGAGCTCAAGGCTCTTTCCCACTTTTTCTTCTAACAGGTTTAATGTGTCTGGTTTTATGTTGATGTCTTTGATCCACTTGGACTTTAGTGTTGTGCAGGGTGATAAATATGGATCTATTTGCATTTTCTACATGTAAATATTCAGTTAGACCAGCACCATTTGTTGAAGATGCTAAGTTTTTTGTCATTGGCTTTGGCATCTTCGTCAAAAATTGGGTGTCCATAAGTGTGTGGGTTTATTTCTGGGTCTTTTATTTGATTCCACAATGGCACCTTTTGTAGCAGAAGAAAACAAATAATCTTATGAAAAATCTGCCAGTATTGAATGAAGCAGTTAGCAAACTTTCTTCTTTAGAGTATGTTAATATCCAAATTAGATTTTGTTGAAAAAAAATTCTATAATAAGACAAAATACTGACCAGAAGAAACCCCAAATGGGAACAAAATTCCCAGATATTTTGGAGCTGGTCACCAAGAGATAATTTCTCTAACATGCACAAAAAGCTCATAGATAATGCAAGAGACAAGAGACTAAGAGCTAAATCAGAGAATATTTAAAACAACATTCAGCTTCATACAAAGAAAAATAAGGAAAATTGTCCCTTTTTTATGAAATGGGTACATCAAAGTAAAACTAAAAATTAGATATCTAAGTAAAACAAACTTAAAAGTGTAGAAACAGCCCCTATGAACACATTCAAGGGTTTGGTGGTATCACAGCTATTTGGAAATCAATGTGTCAGTGTCTCTTAGGAATAGCACAAAAGTGCCCGTGACTAATAATAACGATATTAATGATGATACTCTTCTTAAATAAAGCTTCTTAGACAGGAGCTTAACTTGACTGTCATCTAGGAGGCTCCAACCAGCAGTGGATCGAGACAGATGCTGGGACTTGCAGCCAAGCATGAGGTGGAATTTTGGAGGTCCTGTGGAAGTGTTGAGGGAAAGATGGAAGGACCAGGAGGGGACAGAAACCCCACAAGAAGACCAACAGAGACAACTAACCAGTCCCATGGGGGCTTCCAGAGACTGAGACATCCACCCAGGAGCATGCACAATCTGGACCTAAGCCCCCTGCAAACATGTAGCTGATTAGGGGCTTGATCTTCATATGGGGCACTTGGTGAGTGGTGGGGGTTGGGGAATGTTTCTATCATAGACTTTATTTTCTGATTTTGGATCACTCCCCCTGGCAGGGCTGCCTTTCCTGGCCTCAGGGGATAGAGATATGCTCAGTCATGATGTGACTTGATGTACTGGGGAAGGTTAATATGGAGATCCCCTTTTCTGGGGGGAAAAGAAGAGGGAAAGGGAGGAGGGAGTGTGATGGGGAGTGAGAAGAAGGAAGGAGCCATCCTTGGGATGTAAATAAACTAATAAAAAATTTAAAAAATACTTCAAAAATAAAAGAATAGCACAGAAGCTAGCATTTGAAGGTTTAAATTCCGTCTGTTAAATCCCGTTTGTTAACAGGTATCCTCTCACCATGGAGATGATGCAGCTATTAACTGCTCAACGGGAAGGACTAGGGTTATCAGGTACATACTCCATGTGTCTGAAAAACTCCAGGTTAGATTTTTGTTTGCACAAAAAGAAAAAATTTTTTCCAAGAAAGGTTATTATAAATTAAATACATCAATAGTATAACTGTTCAGGAGAAAGAAGAGGCCAGCTGTATATTTTCTTGAAGAAATATTTACAGGAAACATAACTGTACACAATTATAAATTTTGCTGAACTTGTAGAAACTGGATGACACCTAACATGGCATGTAGGAGCTGGAGTCATGGAACTCTCTTGTGAGTAGAATGTGTCAAGTGGGCTCTAGGGCTGTGGTGAGCAGCTTTAAATATGTTTTAATTTAAAGAGTACATTAATTGCACATATTAAGGGATTGCACTGTGATTCTTTCACACATGCATATTATATGCTTATATCATATTCATCCCTTTATTATTTACTTCCTCCTTTCCTGCTCTCTTGTTCTTCTTCTCTTCTCAATAATTCACATTTTACTGATTCCTCTTTGTCCCTTGATTTCATGTGAAAAAAAAAAAAAAAACAACATGTAACATTTGCCTTTCTGAGGCTAATTTTCTTAAGGTGACATCTGTTCCTTCCTTGTTTTACATTTTCACACCAATGGCACTTGAAGGGCTGTAGTGTCAACATATGAGGAGCAATAAACAATAGCATGGAGCCGGAGAGCTGGCGCAGCGGTTAAAAGCAGGCAGTGATCTTCCAGAGAATCCAGGTTTTACTTCTAGCACTCAGTGTTTTCTCAAGCCTGTTAGTTACTCCACTCCTGAGGGGTCTAATGCCCTCTTTTGACCTTTGCAGGTACTTTACACATGTGGTGCACATATATGCAGAATAAAAGTCATACATATAAAATTAAAATGAAGGTGTACACACACATACACCTTTCAGATATATTTTCTCATCTTCATCTACACATTGCCTAATGTAACATAAAAATTTGTATGATATGACAAATCTAAATTTTTTAAAAAATTGTTTCTTATTGGATAATGAAGTCTGTAAGAAAAATGTTATGATAAAATGACTAGTGATTACTCCACACTGGAAAAGTCAGTTATAGGACACTGCTGCCTTAGCATTCTACAACAGAAATAATCTTTACACACACACACACACACACACACACACATACACACACACACAGAGAGAGGCATTTGGGGCTCCTACCAAACTTGGAGGTAGCTCTCTCTTACCACAGCAGAGTAAAAACAAGATGAAATTAGGCTTGATATTACTAATGAGAACAAAGGAGCAAATATGGAAAAGCTTATTTCTCGAAATGTAAACACATTTCCTCCCCATAGCACTGGACCTTGGAGGGAGGTCCTGAAGCCGAACCAAATGGAAGAGAATGAGTAAGAGATGACAAATGTGCACGGCAAGGTGAAGACAGTCTGGGTGGCTCGGTCTTCAGGCAAACCTTTCAGAAAGTCCTGAGCAGTATGGATATGCACCACTTGTCTCTTATGGCTATGAAGGATATGCACATTTGAGCAGGACATGATTTTGAGGCTAACCTGGTCCTTTGAGTCAGTGCTAGAACAGCTGTTTTCATTAGTTGCGACTAAGCACAACAATTTAGGATTTTTTTTCAAAGAAATAATTTTTATTTAAAAAAATTATTTATTCTTCTCTCATATATTTCATCCCAACCACCATTTCTTCTCTGTCCACTCCTCCCAGTACCCCTCCATCTCCATTTGTCCCCAGATCCACTCATCTTCCCTTTCCTTTCAGAAAAAAGCAGGCCTCCCAGAGAAACAACCAAACAGCATAACAAGAGTCAATGAAACTAGGCAGAAACCCTCATGCCAAGGCTGGATAAGACAACCTGGTAGGAGGAAAAGGGTCTGGAATGCAATAAAATGAGTCAGAGAGAACTGACTCCCAAACTTTTTAAAAACAGAATGTAGGAAGAAGAAAAAGAAAACAGAAAATCCTCTCTGGGAGCAAAGCTGGGGATATCCCAGTTGCAGCAGCAACAGTAAATTTATTTTAGGCATCTTGAAACAAACATCTTCCCCTGCCGTTTCCTCTGGGCATTTGAAATCAAGTTTCTCATTCTGCCTAGCCCATGTTTGGGTGACACTTGTAGTGGGAGTTTGCTACTCTGTGACACTATGACCCCATGACACTAGATAGAGAGAAAAAGGATAGAGAGGAAAGGAGGCATCATTATCATTTGACTACTCCTGCTGATAAAGGGCTGCAAGTTCTTGAGGCAAGTTTGATCTTCACAGTCAAGATACCTTTCTTCTTCTTCCTCCTCTTCCGATGGACCCATTGACATAAAGGTCGCCTTCAAACTTGAAGCACAAATACATACACTCAAGCACACACATATAAAATAATATTTTTGAAAAGCAGATCCAGTAGCAGACATTTCTCATATCAGGTCTCAAAATATGTGGAGAATGAAGAGGATCTGTAGGCACTTCAGGGTCACCTTGCCTGAAGTATAAACTGTTAAACAAGAGAGACTGTCTCAAATAAGGTGGGAGGTAAGGACCAAAGGCCTTCTACAGAGGCACTCATTAACTAACAACAGGACACGAAACTCACATGAAACATAACACACAAGAAACACAGAAACATCAACATTTATTTACTAACAGGAAATAAGATAATAGCCAATATTTAGAATCTTGGAAAACGTCAGTGATAAAAACTGACTCGTCTTTTTCCTTACATGCCAGCCGGATGAGACAACAGGTGGAAGGGACAATCCAAATGTTAAATGAAGCATCCTCACTAGCGAACACATGCTTCTTCATGTACAGATAAACACTGAGGCGAAGCCCTGTTAGCCTCTGAGGGGAAGGTCCACACTTCATTCTGATTTGTGGAAATTCCTCATGTGACGGTGGAATGTGGATGACTGGCGGAAGCTGTGGCTACACAGAGAGCAGATGTAGGGCTTCTCTCCTGTGTGAATCCTCTCGTGAGCCTGCAGGTTGGTCCTGTGGTTGAAGGACCTTCCACACGTGCTGCACAGGAAAGGCTTTTCTGGCTTGTGTCTGACCTCATGAACTTGGAGTTCTGAGCCTTGATTAAAGCCCTTCTGGCACTCAGTACAGAAAAGTGATCTCTTCTTCCCGTGTTTTCTCTCGTGGACAGAGAGGTTACAGAGATATTTGAAGGTTCTGGGACATTCTTCATATTTGTGTGGTTTGGAGTCTCTGTAGAGTGTACCCTGGTGAGCATCCCATGTGGAGTTTGCCTCATGATTCTTGCAAAAAGGGACAGGCACAAAGGTAAGCTGCTCTGGCCTGGAGAGAAATCTTGACACCTCCATGGACAGACCTGTAGAAGAAGATGCCCATGGGGACCTGGAGGCATCGCAAATTGCTTTTCTAGAATCATGAGGAACTCCATATGGAACACCTCCCTCATCAGGCTTGGAATGCTGCTCTCTCTGGATAATAAGGGAATCTCCCTCATTTGTGATACTGCTAACATCACTATTTACGTCAGCAGTGTTCCAGGAAGGGTGGTGGCCATCTCCAGTGTCTTTAGACTGGTCTATCCTAGAGAGAAGCACTGGTTTCACTGCTATAGGGACATCTTCAGAAGCAGGTGCTCTCAGGGACTCTTCCTGCAATCTAAACGGGCCTGGACTTGATTTTCTGACACCCTGAGTAACTCCGTAACAAAGACCCCCCCCCTCTTTGGGCTCAGGATACTGTGCTCTCTGGACAGTGAGAAGGGAATCCATCGTAGTTCCCACACTGTTAGCACTGCCATTTCCTTCAATAGCGTCCCAGGGACTTTCGCAGCTATCTTCACTGTCTTCATGTCCTGTGGGAATAAGACACGCTATAAAACTGTGCCCAAGTAGCGATCCACACAACACCCTCTTCTGTCCAGCTTTCTGACTCACCCGCTGCCAAGGACATGTGTTGGAGCAGCTGCAAGGATGTCCTTGCATTCTCTTGTGTTGGAGTTATTGCTGATTGCTGTTGTTTCAAAAGCGTGATGACTTCCTTTAAGGGCATGTTCTCAGAACAGAGGGCTTCCTGCCCCTGCATGGAGACATGGACCTGTAAACCAAGCCAGATGACTATTGTTAATGAATCTGTGGATCACAGAAAATCTGCCCTCCACCTGCTTATAAAGGATCCCTGGACTGATTCTGGATTAGCTCTTCTGTCTACCCCTCATCTCTATCTTGATATTTGTAAGTCCTGTTCTCTAAAGCCACTATACACACTATGTTGAGTCACTGTGCCTAGAGAAATCATAAGGTTATGTTTCTGTAGTGTCTGGCCAAAATGTTTTTCGTAACTAGTTAACACATCAAAGGAGAATTTGATGAAGTTGGGCCAATCTGGTAAACAAGGACTGGTCCCTTTATGAAAAGCTGCTCATTCTAGCAATGTGAAGGATGTCACAGAACATGGCCCACAGAATCAAGTAACCAGGGCTTATATGGCCTCACAGAAACTGAGGTGGCAATCATGGAGCCTTTATGGGCCTGTGCTAGGTCCTCTGCATATGGTTGTGTTCTGGTTGTGGTTGTGTAGCTTGGTGTTCTTCTGGGTCTCCTGGTGGGAGCGGTAGTGTCTCTTGACTCTTTTGCTAGATTTTGCTAGGATTCTTTTCCTCCTACTGAGAAATATCTTACAGCCTTAATATGAGGAGATGTGCTTAGCCTTAATGTGCTTGTTATTGCCGTCTTGGTTGATATCCATGGGAGGGCTGCCCTCTTCTGATGGAAAATGGAGGAGTAGATCTAGGAAAGAGGAAATCTGGGAGGGAAGGATCTAGACAGAGAGAGGAGGGAGGGGAGATTAAAGTCAGGATGTAATATATGAGAGAATAAATAAAATTTAAAAAAAAGATAGGATGTTCATTGTTCCAGGGATTTCCCTCATTCCTCAACACTTCATATCCAAGATATTGCAACTATTACCAAATGATTGGCTTAGGGAAAAAGAGACCACAGCTGGGCAGGACCAATCAGGAAAATGGGGAGTCTGGATAAAGGTCTGGCCCCTAAAAT
Source organism: Meriones unguiculatus (assembly GCF_030254825.1). Classification (NCBI taxonomy): domain Eukaryota; kingdom Metazoa; phylum Chordata; class Mammalia; order Rodentia; family Muridae; genus Meriones; species Meriones unguiculatus. Next base: position 28,084,652 of record NC_083354.1, on the reverse strand, counting down.
CCTATAAAAATCTGACTCAGAAATTCCCTGCTGGTCTTTTATCTGGGGATCCCCTTTTCTCTGCTTGAAGGGATCTGTCCTAAATTGTCTGTCTTTTTTTTTTTTAAGTGTCTCTATGGAGGGTATTTCCCATTTCCCCATCAATCTGTAACTACTTACTGTCACTCCTTCAGCTGCCCCCAGGATCTATAGCTATTGCTTTGTGCCCAGACCCTTTGCCTCCCTAGATTCATTCTCTGGCTCATGGCAATGCTACTCTAGAAAAAGCCTCTACTTTAGCTTCTGATCAGTGATGGACCAGCCTCACTCCATCTTAAGATCAGAAACCATCTTATTGCAACTTCAAAATACCGTTTTCTGTAAAACTTGAATTTGACTGTGTCTTGACCCATTTTCTGATATTCAACATGTTCTGAAGCCTATACTCTGACAATGTCCTGACCTCCACCCTGATAAGATAAATTTTGAAATGTTCAAACAAATTCCTACACAAACAAAAGTCCCAAAACCCTTGGATTCCCCTAGTCTTGCAGTTTTTTAAGCTATATGAACTCTACTGTCTCTTTGTTCACTACTGTTTTCTCAAAGCCCACTTGAGGGAGACAGACCTGCCTGACAGAAAACAAAGCTTGCTTCATTCAACCAAAAATATGGCTGATGGTCTTCACTCTCATTCATTCAGTGGGATTAACTATAGGTAGTTGTTATTTTCTGTCTTGGGTCCTCAGAATCTCTACATTAATTGTACAGCAGCTACCACTTTGGTGTCATGACCTTAGATAGGCTGTCAGTGGGGACCCCCTTTGTCACGTCACATTTCTGTGTGAATGGATTTTATTTCTAATACCTATAATTTTTGTCTCTCTCATTGAATTTTAGTCTTAGACAACTACCTTGGCCAAAGATCTCCTTAACAAGAAAGCGTTCATTGTTTACGGGGGGTGGTGCTGCTTATTTATTATTTACTCCTTAACAAAACTCACAACTGTATAAAATGAGTCCATCACCTTCACTGTCTGCAGAAGATGCAGACTGCCTCTGCTCTTAGGAGCATGACTAGATATTACAGCAGCAGTTTACTTGGAATTCAGTTTCATTCAATCATGAAATTCTTTGGTTGGTTGGTTTTTTTCCAGACAGGGTTTCTCTGTGTAGCCTTGGTTGTCCTCAAACCCAAAGAGATCCACCTGCCTCTGCCTACCAGAGTGTTGGGATTACATGAGTGTGCCACAAAGCCTGGCTCAATCATGAAATTCTTAATTTAAAACAAAGTTCATGTGTGAAATTGGAATAAAAGAAATTGTGAAATGAGAACTTTTAAATAGAATAAAATAACTCAACAAACAAACAAACACCCCCAAACCCAGCAGGTTGTGGTGGTCCACACTTTTTATCTGTCTTTTGAGAAGAAGAAGAAGGATAATTTACAACTGAGTTCTAAGCCAGCCAGGGCTATACTATGAAATTATGTCTCAAATGGGGGGAAAAAAAATCTCGCAAATTGAAATCAAAACCGAAAAAAAAAAAAACCTCTAAAACACTAAGAAATGATCTGTATAATGACTTCTTCTAATGTATGTATGGGTTGTTTGAAAAATTTCTCCACCTTGACTATTTCTGTCAATGACTGAGAATTATGCAAATCTAGAGCCTGAAAGAAGAACCAATGTAATTACATCTATATTAAGTCTTTCCAGATTTGAACACTTGCACTGAAGCACCAATACACATCAAGGCATTTATTATAGGTGTGTTGTATTTCAACATCAGAAACCTTTCATTCTGCCACCACAGTATTCTAGACAAGGTACTTTTAGTAATCAGTTTGGAAAGCCAGGTAGTTACTTCAATCCCCAGTTTCTGCCTCCCAGGGACAGGAATTACAGACTAGTGGTGGGAGCCAGATTTTTAGGTGTGTGCTGAGGTTCTCAGGTGTGTGCTGAGGTTGTTAGGTGTGGGTACAGTTCTCGTGATTACAATGTGAGCACTTCTCTGACTGAGCCATCGATCAGACCCAAGACATTTCTTCTGAAACTGTTTAAGTCTTGCCCAAACATCAACTACCCAGTCTTATGGCCACCATACAAATAAAATAAATTTAATTTAGAACCATCAAACTATTGCTACTTTCTGATTTATTCATGCCAATCTACCGCAGTGGATATTCTCTCTTGTAACAATTTGGAGGGGGAGTTCAATTTCACTAATAATGAAACCATAACACCTGCTCCTAATGTATCCTCCAATGAGAATAAATGTCTTTCTTCCTTACTTAGCCATCCCTCCCCAGCCACTCACCATGACAGGAGCCTTCAAGCACTCATCAGTCAGACCCTCCATGAATCTCCCCATGTTTCTGCCACTTGATTCCCACTTTTCTTTCAAGGCGACCTTGTCCTTGTAGAGCCCAGTGATGAGAAACTGCTCCAAGACCAGTTGAGAAATCATCTGCTTCTTGCTCTGCTTTTCTGGCTGCAACCATGAGGTAAACATATCCCACAGGCTTTGGAGCTCCTGCTTTGCCCAGGAGCCATTGTCATTTGGAGGAATATTGAGCTGAGAAACTGGGGAGTTATAGGTGTCTTCCCCAGACTGCACAGCAGAACCAAGGGTGGGAATAAACTCTAGATTGCCTATTTCAAGGTCATTTGGTGGTGACTCAGGATTAACGGTTTCTTTGAACTGTGAAAGCATTGTGGTGAGAATCTTCAGAAAGATTCAGTTATGGTAGTTTGGTATCTGACTGCTGCCTTGTTTCAAGAAATGCAGGGATGTGAAAATGCTACAAATTAAAAAGAAAAAATATAAAATATATGCATAATTAAAATTAAAAAATGGGTGAGTTTCATATTCACCTGACAGTTGTATTATTACACAAGCAAAAACATGCAAGCAAACAAAACATAGGAGAGATACCTATCTTGCTGATTGAATTACAGACAGAATCCTAACTCAGCCCCAGCTCTGCATCTCTAATGGGATGCTTGATGGTCTCCTGAAAGGAGACCACACCCTAAGCAAGCATAGTAAGGCACTGTGGTCAAAGGGGACAGTACCACAAGGCTGCAATTCATTCCCCATGATTCTGATCCTGTGTTCTCACATATGGTTCATTTCAAACTTGTTAAAATTTCATACTTCCCAGAGAGTTTTAGATCCCAAATGCTTCAGTGAACAAGGTCAAATCCTTGGAAGTGGAATGAGACAGACAGTAAGAGGCCCTTCTGAATGTGTTTGAATCACAACAAAGAGAAGACAGGCTGAGCAGGGCTCATCTCTGTCAGCACAGAGAGGGGCTTATATTTTATTTGGAGGAAATACAAGTTTGGTAAAAATGATATGAGGGCTGTAGTCTGGGGAGGCATTAAAATACTGTGGTCAAATATGATTATTCTGTTTTGGTTTTCTTTCCATTTTTGCTTTATGGTTGTTTGCTTGTTTTTGCAAAAGGGTGTATTGTAATCTAGTCTGCTCACAAGTTCACTAAGCAGTTGAGAATGCTTTTCCACCCCAATCTTATGGCTTTTACCTCCCAAGTCCTGGTGTTCCCTCACAAGAATAATCATCTTTTAGGTCCTTGTTGTTTTGTTTTGATTCTGAGGAAGTGTCACCCTAGAGCTGGCTGTCTTGGAACTTTCCATGTAGACTAGCATGGCCCAGAACTCACAGAAATCTGCCTGCTTCTGTCTCCTGGGATTACAGGCCTGTGCCAGCACTACTGGCCCTCTCCAAACATTCTAATTGTTAGGTTAAAGTTGTGTGCCCTGAAATTCAGGAGTTGGGGTATTAACTCCAAAGACTACTTAGACTGTGGCCTTATTTCCAAAGAGTACTGAATTTTAACCCCAAAATTGGAACTTTAAATGCCATGATCTCAAAGAAGGATGGAAGCCCAATGATGAAAACTCTTAAGTCTGAAGTTGCTTAGACTACATTACTGAAAAGTCTGAAGGCTGGAACCACAAGCTGCTGTTCTGCTGGGAGAATAAAAATATGGCACCTGATAGAATTAGAAAGCCAAGTTCTGGGAATCAATTAGCCAAAAGGTGTAGCAATGTTTGAATTCAGGATAAAAATTCATTATTTGCCTGCATTGATACTCTTTCTTGTTGATGAATTTTAGTGTTAGTAAGGTAAACAACATTGGTCAGAAGCCAATGGTCATATGAAAACAGTTTTTCCATGAGAATAAAATCACTACGCCACTGAGTGTGATTATTTTCTTCCTGCCAACTAATTTTTTCTTACTATTAGTCTGTAGATTGATTTCTATCCTCCTGAAGCAACACACAGTCATGACACAGGAGAACTGGGGATTGAAAAAAAAAATTAACATTTGTGTGCATAGGTTTCAAACCCCAGAAGAAAAGAATCTTTCAGCCACATTTCTGACATTCTGGGCTGACTTTCAACTTGGTATGTACTCAGAGATGACCCTGAACTTCTAGGGCCTCCAGCTCCCAAGAGCTGGTACTGCAGGTGAGAGGGACCCCCGGGAATGATGTGGTATGGTATGAAACCCAGGGATTCTGGAATGTTTGGCAAGCACCCTACATCTGAGCTACAGCCTTAGCTGTCAGAATTCTTTTTCTTTTATTATTATTATTATTATTTACAATTTATTCACTTTGTATCCTGGCGGTAGCCCCCTCCCTCATCTCCTCCCGGTCCTACCCTCTTTCACTCTCTCCCTCCTGTGTCTCTCTCATAGTCCACTGATAGAGGAAGTCCTCCTCCCCTACTATCTGACCCTAGCCTATCAGGTCTCATCAGGACTGTCTAGATCCTCTTTCTCTGTGGTCTACTAAGGCCACCTTGCCAGGGAGAGGTGATAAAAGAGCAGGCAACCAAGTTCATGCCAGTGACTGCCCCTGCTTCCCTTACTAGGGAACCCACATGAAGACTGAGCTGCCCATGGGTTATATCTGAGCAGGAGGTCTAGGTCCTCTCGATGCATGGTCCTTGGTTGATTCAGTTTTTGGCTCAGTTGGTGTCCTTGAGAGGCTCTTCTCCCCTACAGGTCTTTCTATCTACCTCTTCTTCCATAAGATTCCCTGCACTCTGCCCAAAGTTTGGCTATGAGTTTCAGCATGAGAAGAACTATAAAAAAAGCCAACATGACTTAAATCATGTTGGCCAACCTCTACTGTAAACAGCCGATCTGCCCAGCAGGGAGGTGCAGAGAGCCAGTTAATCTCATCACAAATTGGCCAGCATCCATGGTCAACTGTTTATGCAGTAACTACAATAATGACTAATTTCAGTTTTACTCCAATTATATCACTGTTCATTTTCAGACTGCAATTTGTCTCTCCATAAAGGTACTATTTCTTACACTGTCACTAAGAGACAGAGGCAGCGAGATATATACATAATTTCAAATGCAAAATACAAAACTTACCAATAGCCTTTGAAAGAAGTTATGTGATCTGTAAATCCTGCAATGTATGTTATATTTATATTGGTAATTTGTGGGTAGAAGGCAATAGTGAATATGGATATTTATGCAAAATTTCAGAATAAATATACTACTGTTACTATAAAAAACAAACAAAACAAAACCAAATTGGCCAGGATTATGGAATCTTTCCAGAAGTGTACAAGTGTATCACTGGGAATTTTCTTTAATTTGTCCTCCATTTTACTTAAATACGTATGCTTATATTTTTCTCAATTTAGCTCAAAGAGTATTTCCTTTTTAAAGTCCTCCATGAGATAACAAGCGCAGCAGGTTAAACAGACAGTTTAAGGAAGCTGAAAGTTCTCACTTGGAGTCAGCTTTTTCTGTTTCACTGATGTTTACTGGTGAAACATTTAGGGATAACAACACAGCTCAGTGGGAGGTACTCTCAAGCACAGAGTCCTAGATTTGTGCTTTAGAATCAGTTGCCAAAACCAACACACTGAAGGCGTGAAGGGATTCCAAGAATCCCCACTTCTCTTATACAATGAAATTAAACCGGAGAAAAAACTTAGTCAAGGAATGCAAACCACAACCGCAGCAGCCCGCATTCATCCTGGGTTGAGTGCTGCCAGCGCTTAGCACTTGCCACACAGTGCATCATTTCTATGAACTTTGACCAAACGCTATGGCGAAAACTGAAGAGAAGATGGGACTACATAAAGCTGTTGGCACATGCCCTACGCATTAGCAAAAACCCTGGACCTAGGAAGTTCCTAACACCTGTGGCCGGGCGTGGTGGCACACGCCCGTAATCCCAGCACTCGTCAGTTTAAGGACAGCCTGCTCTACAAAGCGAGTACAGAACAGACAAGGATACACAGAGAAACCTGTCTCGAAAAACAAACAAACCAACCAAAAAACCAACAGCAAAGACAAAACCACAACAGCAACAAAAGTAACAAAAACCCACCAACAACAAACCCACAGGGCTGGCGGATGGTCACTCCAGAGCAGCATGATTAGCTCGCTTTTACTTCACTCTGCATTTCTAATTCTCTTGTTCACTACTGAAGTTAGGATGGGCTTATGGGGAAATTTGTGTGATGACCTCACTGGAAGTGCTTTCTAACACCTTTGTCCATTTGGGTCTGTTACATACCGTCTAGAGAAAGCGTTTGGTCTCTGAGCCAGAGCTGAAGAAGCCTTGTTCCATGTTTTCCAGAAACTTCTGGGTCTTAGTGGGGGACGGGGGCGGGGGCGGGGGCTGCAGTTGCTATGAGGATTGTAGCTGTCTGTTGATTTTCCTGACAGATCTGGATACCTCGCCATGCACGGGGTCCTGAAGATTTGGTTTCTGGACAGGCAGATGAAAGGGTCACTCTTGGGCAGCTTGCTAGTTTTGTAGGTCCGCGATACACCTACGCTTCTGATCTTTAGCGATTACTAGCATTGCTTTAATCTTTTGTTTCTGAGTAAGAGTTTGATTGTGTTTTTGTTAGGGTTTGGGTTAAGGTTGGGTTGGGTTATGGTTATGATTAGGGTTAGGGTTAAGGTGAGATTTAGTGTAAGGGGTAGGGTTAGGGTTAGGGTTATGGTTAGGTTTAGTGTTAGGATTTGGGTTATTGTTAGGGTTAAGGTTAGAGTTAGGGTTAGAGTTACTGTTAGGGTTAGGGGTTAGAGGGTTATGGTTAAGGTTAGAGTTGGGTTAGGGTAGGGTTACTGTTAGGGTTGGGTTGGGTTAGGGTTAGTGTTAATGTTAGAGTTAAGGTTAGGGTTAAGAGTTAGAGGATTAGGGTTAGGGGTTAGGGTTAGGGGTTAGCTCTTGGCATAAGGGATTTTATTCTCATGGAAAAACTGTTTTCATATGAATGCTTCTGACCAATGTTGCTTTACCTTACTAACACTCTGAAATTCATCAACAAGAAAGAGTATCAATGCAGGCAAATAATGAATTTTTACCCGGAATTCAAACATTGATATACCTTGTGGCTAACTGATTCCCAGAACTTGGCTTTATTTTATTTATTTATTATTTTTATTAATTAGAGTTTATTCACTTTGTATCCCCCTGTAGCTCCCTCCCTCCTGCCCTCCCAAACCCACCCTCCCTCTTCCCCACCCATGTCCTTCTCCCAGTCTGATAGAGGAGGTCTCCTCCTCTTCCCTCTGATCCTAGTCTATCAAGTCTCTTCAGGAGTGGCTGCATTGTCTTCTTCTGTGGCCTGCTAAGGCTGCTCCCCTCTCAGAGGAAGGTGACCAAAGAGCAGGCCAATCAGTTCATGTCAGAGATGGTCCCTGTCCCCATTACTATCTAAGGCCACTTGGATACTGAACTGCTATAGGCTAAATCTGTGCAGGGGTTTCAGAACATCTCCATGAGTGGTCCTTGGCTGGAGTATCAGTTTCAGGAAAGACTTCTGTGCCTGGACTTTTAGGATCTGTCGCTGTCCTTGTGGAGCTCCTGTCCTCTCCAGGTCTTAATATCTCGAACTTCTTTTATAAGATACCCTGCACTCTGCCCAAAGTTTGGCTATGAGTCTCAACATCTGCCTAGATACTCGGCACGGTCGAGGCTTTCAGAGGCCCTCTGTGATAGGCTCCTGTCCTCTTCCCTGTTTTCTTCCTCCTCCAATGTCCATCCTCTTTGCCTTTCTGAATGGGGATTGAGCATCTTATCCAGAGTCCTCCTTCCTGATTAGCTTCCTTAGGTATACAGATTTTAGTATGTTTATCCTATATTATATGTCTAGTATCCACTTATGAGTGAGTGTATACCCTGTGTGTCTCTCTGCTTCTGGGATACCTCACTCGGGATGATCTTTTCTAGATCCCACAATTTGCCTGCAAATTTCATGATTTCCTTGCTTTTAATTGCTGAGTAGTATTCCATTGTGTAAATGTACCACAATTTCTGTATCCATTCTTCACCTCAGGGGCATCTGGGCTGTTTCCAGCTTCTGGCTATACAAATAAAGCTGCTACAAACATGGTTGAGCAGATGTCCTTGTATACTTGAGCGTCTTTTGGATATATGCCTAGCAGTGCTATAGCTGGATCTTGAGGAAGCGCTATTCCTTATTGTCTGAGAAAGCGCCAGATTGATTTCCAGAGTGGTTGTATACATTTCCATTCTCACCAGCAGAGGAAGGGGTTCCCCTTTCTCCACATCCTCTCTAGCATGTGTTGTCTTTCATCTTAGCCATTCTGATGGGTGTAAGGTGGAATCTCAGGGTCATTTTGATTTGCATTTCTCTGACTACTAAGGATGTTGAACATTTCTTTAAGTGTTTTGTTGCCATTCGATATTCCTCTATTGAGAATACTTGATTTGTTGCTTTTAAACTTCTTTAGTTCTTTATATATACTGGATATTAGCCCTCTGTCAGATAAAGGGTTGGTGAAGATTCTTTCCCAATCTGTAGGCATTTGTTTTGTTCTGATCTGTGTCCTTTGCTTTACAGAAACTTTTCAGTTTCATGAAGTCCCATTTATTGATTGATCTTAGAACCTGTGCTGTTGGTGTTCTGTTCAAGAAGTTGACTCTTGTGCCAATGAGTTCTAGGCTCTTTCCCACTTTTTCTTCTAACTGATTTAGTGTTTCTGGTTTTATGTTGAGGTCTTTGATCCACTTGGACTTTAATTTTGTGCAGGGTAATAAGGATGGATCTATTTGCATTTTTCTACATGAACGCATCCAGTTAGACCAGCACCATTTGTTGAAGATGCTATCATTTGTTCCATTGTATGGTTTTGGCATCTTTGTCAAAAATCGGGTGTCCATAATGCGTGGCCTTATTTCTGGGTCTTCTATTCAGTTCCATTGATTCACCATTCTCTTTCTATGCCAGTACCATGCAGTTTTTATTACTGTTGCTCTATAGTACAGTTTGAGATCAGGGATAGAGATACTTCCAGAAGATCTTATACTGTAGAGAATTGTTTTAGCAATTCTGGGTCTCTTGTTGTTCCATATGAAGGTGAGAATATGTTGTGTCTTCATTTTCATTGAATTCTAGGAAGACTTTAATTTCTTTCTTTATTTCTTCCCTGACCCAGCTGTCATTTAGTAGCAAGTGGTTCAGTTTCAATGTACATGTAGGCTTTTCGCTATTTCTTTTGTTGTTGAGGTCCAGCTTTAGTCCATGGTGATCAAATAGGATACAAGGGATTATTTCAATCTTCTTGTATCTGCTGAGGCTTGCTTTGTGACCAACCATATGCTTTATTTTGGAGAAAGTTCCATGAGGTGCTGAGAAGAAGGTAAATTCTTTTGTGTTTGGGTGTAAGGTTCTGTAAATGTCTGTTAGGTCCATTTGATTCATGACCTCTGTTAGAGACATTGTTTCTTTGTTTAATTTCTGTTCTGTTGACATGTCCTTTGTTGAGAGTGGGGTGTTGAAGTCTCCCACTATTAATGTGTGGGGTTTAAGTGTTTTTAATGTTTCTTTTACAAATGTGGGTGCCTTTGTATTTGGGGCATAGATGTTCAGTATTGTGATGTTTTCCTGGTGGATTTTTCCCTTGATGAGTATGAAGTATCCTTCCCCATCTCTTTTGATTAATTTTGGTTGAAAGTCTATTTTATCAGATATTAGAATGGCTACTCCTGCTTGCTTCTTGGATCCATTTGCTTGGAAAGCTGTCTTTCAGCCCTTTACCCTTTGGGTAATGTCTATCTTTGTGCCTTAGGTGTGTTTCTTGTATGCAAGAGATTGTTGGGTCTTGTTTACACATCCATTCTGTTACTCTGTGCCTTTTTATTGGAGAATTGAGTCCATTGATATTGAGAGAGATTAATGACCGGTGTCTGTTAGATTCTTTCATTTTGATGTTGGCTGTGGTAGTAAGTTTGTGTGCTTGGTTGTTTTTTGTTTTACTGTAGTGAGGTTAATTATTTCCTGTGTTTTCTTGAAAGTAGTTAGTTTTCTTGGGTTGTATTTTTCCTTTTAGTGTCCTCTATAACACTGGATTTGTGTGTAGGTATTGTTGAAATTTGTTTTTATCATTGAATATCTTGTTTTTTCCATCTAGGAGGACTGAGAGTTTTGCTGGGTATATTAGCCTGGGCTGACATCTCTGTTCTGAGGTGAGCTGTGGCAATTCCTGAGAAACACCGGCCATTCAGTGAGCATACCCAAAGAGTTGAGAAGGCTTCCTTCAGGAAAAATCATCTTCTTGCCAAGGAGATTCTCTCCACCACAGGATTCAAGGAATTACAGGAAACTAACACCTAAGATAGCCCAATGGGTAGAGGCCAGGTTAAAAGCTCAACCAACAAAAGGCAAAGCAATATGGCATCTCCAGAGCCCAGTTATCCAGGGGCAAGTAGCACTGGACATCCCAGTATAATTGAAATTCAAGAAGATGACATAACATCTATGCTCATGAAGAGGATAACAGAGAAAACAAATAAAATGCGTAAAGACCTAGAGGAAGATAAACTCAAACAGATTATGGCCACCTGTAAAGAACTACAGGAAGCTGCAGCCAAACAGTTTGTGGCCTTTAGAGAGGAAATACTTAAATCACTGAAAGAAATAAAAGAAACAGAGGATTGTTCAAACAAACAGCTGAAGGAATTGAAGAAAAAACAGGAAAATACAGTCAGACAAGTGAAGGAAATCAACAAAGCGGTTCAAGATATGAAGATAGAATTGGAAAAATTCAAGAAAACACAAACGGAGGAAATTGTGGAGAGAAAGAACTTAGGGAAGAAAACAGGAACTACAGAGGTAAGCATAACAAATAGACTAACAAGAGATGGAAGAAAGAATCTCAGGTGTGGAAGATACAATGAAAGAAATTGATGTATCCATCATAGAAAATGTTAAATCTAAAAAATTCCTGACATAAACCATCCAAGAAATCCAAGACAACATGAAAAGACAAAACTTAAGAATAATAGGAATAGAGGAAAAAAAGAAGATTCCCTCCTCCAAGACTCTGAAAAATAATTTTCAACAAAATCATTGAAGAAAATTTCCCCAACTTAAAGGAGAGGCCTACAGAACAATAAATAAATTAGATCAGAAAAGAAAATCCTCCTGCCACATAATAATCAAAACAGTAAGTATACAGAACAAAGAAAAAATACTAAAAGCTGCCAGGGAAAAAGGCCAAGTAACATATAATGGCAAACCCATCAGAATCACACCTGACTTCTCAACAGAGACTATGAAAGCCAGAAGGGCCTGGACGATATCATGCAGACCTAAGAACTTGGCTTTCTAACTCTATCAGGTGCCATATTTTTATTCTCCCAGCAGAACAGCAGCTTGTGGTTCCAGCCTTCAGACTTTTCAGTAGTGTGGTCTAAGTGACTTCAGACTTAAAAGTTTTCATCATTGGGCTTCCATCCTTCTTTGAGATCATGGCATTTAAAGTTCCAATTTTGGGGTTAAAATTCAGTACTCTTTGGAAATAAGGCCACAGTCTAAGTAGTCTTTGGAGTTAATACCTCAACTCCTGAATTTCAGGGCACACAACTTTAACCTAACAATTAGAATGTTTGGAGAGGGCCAGTAGTGTTGGCACAGGCCTGTAATCCCAGGAGACAGAAGCAGGCAGATTTCTTTGAGTTCTGGGCCATGCTAGTCTACATGGAAAGTTCCAAGACAGCCAGCTCTAGGGTGACACTTCCTCAGAAACAAAACAAAACAAAACAAAACAAAACAAAACAAAACAACAAGGACCTAAAAGATGATTATTTTTGTGAGGGAACACCAGGACTTGGGAGGTAAAAGCCATAAGATTGGGGTGGAGAAACATCTCACCTGCTTAGTGAACTTGTGAGCAGACTAGATTATATACCCTTTTGCAAAAACAAGCAAACAACCATAAAGCAAAAATGGAAAGAAAACCAAAACAGAATAATCATATTTGACCACAGTATGTTAATGCCTCCCCAGACTACAGCCCTCATATCATTTTTACCAAACTTGTATTTCCTCCAAATAAAATATAAGCCCCTCTCTGTGCTGACAGAGATGAGCCCTGCTCAGCCTGTCTTCTCTTTGTTGTGATTCAAACACTTTCAGAAGGGCCTCTTACTGTCTGTCTCATTCCACTTCCAAAGATTTGACCTTGTTCACTGAAGCATTTGGGATCTAAAACTCTCTGGAAAGTATGAAATTTTAACAAGTTTGAAATGAACCATATGTGAGAACACAGTATCAGAATCATGGGAAATAAATGCCAATCTCGATATTCCTTTTCACTGTGGTATTGTTTCCTTTCACTACAGTGACTTTCTATTCTTTGTGGGGAAGCATCAAGCATTGTATTAGAGATTCAGAGCTGGGTGGAGTTAGAAATTTATCTGTGGCTCAATGAGCAGAAAGGTGTCTTTTCTATGTTTTGTTTGCTTGTTTTGCTGCTGTAGTTAGGTACCATTATCTATTAATACAGTCCAGGCTGACCCTAGTTTCTAAGCTCTGTGGGGCCTTGAGACCCTCTCACTTCTACACCTAAGGTAGTAGGAAGACAGGTGTGAACTGCCATGCCCAGCCAGAGGTCTAATCCTGTGCCATTATCAACTCTATTAGTATTACAGACTGACTCCCTGAAGCCAGGCACTATAAAAGGAAGCCAGTTTGATGAACCTCAGATGAGGCAGAGCAATGGTCCAGATAAACACTACCTCCCAGTGGTTGCTGAAATCACCCTTAAAATTTATCTAACAAAGAGAACTTGAGGCCAGCCTAGTTTACAAATTGCGTCCAGGACAGCCAAGGTTAAACAGAGAAACCTTGTCTCAAAACAAACAAACAAACAAAAAAACAAACAAACAGACAATCAAGAAAGATCCCTTCTATGTGTCCTTGAGTATGTAAGTATGTGTGTATGTGAGTTATTAGATGTGAGATTATGGGGTGATCTCAATGGTGGAGTATGGCCTTTTGGATAATCTCCCTGAGTAAGGGTTTGACATTTTAAACTCTGAAAGGCACTGTAAGATGAGAACAGTCTATGTATGTGGTTATGGACATGTCTTTGCTTCCCTGTGAATTTAATGCTGCTGGTTATTCACTTTTACTTTTTTTCTTAAATAAGTATTCTTCTGTGGCACATTAGAATGGGAAACAAAGGTGAACTTTAAATCTCACGATAAGCCACCCTATTGTTACCTTTTGCAAGGGGGAAACAGATAGCCTTGAGCACCTGTTCTTGCTGTGTTCTTATGATGGGTCTTCTCATCCTCAACACTGGATTTTTCATCATGTTGAGGCAAGTATTGTTCCACTTTATATCTTCTGTTTGTTCTGTTCTTTGGAAACATATTTGTAACACTTGAATTACATTTTTGCTGCTAGTTAACCATGAAACCATCTGTGACAAAAATCTTAGTTGATCTTTGAGTTTAATTATGTGCCTTTTCTCTTTTTAATTTATTCTATTTACATGCTTGTTGAAACAGATCTTCAAGTCACAAGACAAATACCAAACTGCTATAGTTGAATCCTTTTGATGATTCTCACCAGAATGGCTTCACAGCTCAAGAGTGGTTTAAACTTTAGTCTCCAGCAACTGACTTGAACTAGAGAATGGCCAGGTTATTCTAATCCCGGGTTCTACTGTGGAGTCTCAAGAAGACATCTCTTATTCCCAAGTGTTCAGGTCAACTTTCTCCAAAATGACAATGGCTGCTTGGCAAAGCAGGAGCTACAAACACTCTGGGAGATATTGAACTCTTGGTTGCAGACAGATAAGCAGAGCCATTAGTACATGATTTCTCACCTGGTCTTGGATCACAGTCTTATCAATGGGCACTGCTAGGACAAGTTTGCTTTCACAGAGAAGTGGGAATCAAGTGGTAGAAACATGGATAGATTCCTGGAGGGTCTGACTCATGAGTACTTGAAGCCTCCTGTCTTAGTGAGTTAAGAGATGGCTAAGTGGGCAGAGAGACATTTATTTTCATTTGGGAATAAGTTGGGAGCAGGTGTTGTAGTTTCCATTATTATTGAGGTTGTACTCCCCCATTAAAAGCATCACAAGAGAGAGTACTCACTGCTCTAAATTAGCATGAATAAAGGGGAAAGGAGCCAATTGGTTGTTTTATGAACCTAAGTAAATTCAGCTTATTTACCTAGTGGCAGAGAGACTGGGGAGTTGACATTTGGGTAAGACTTTAAGGGTTTTAGAGGAGATGCCTTGGGTCTGGGAGATGACTCACTAAGGTTGGTGCTACAGTGTAATTACGAAGACTGAGTAGGAACCTCAGCATATACTTAAAAGTATGGCAAGGGACGGGTATGATGCCACACGCCTTTGATCCCAGCGCTCAGGGGGCAGAAGCAGGCAGATGGCTGTGAGTTCAAGGCCAACCTGGTCTACAGATGAGTCCAGGAGAGCTAAGGCTACACACAGAAACCCTCTCTCAAAAAAGTGGAAAAACAAACAAACAAACAAACAAACAACAACAAAAGAGAAACAATGGAACAGAATCCCAGGAAAAAGCGGAAACTGGGGATTGAAGTGGCTATATGGCTTTCCAGTTTGGTTACTACATGTCAGTAAGATTCCCTGTCTAGGATACTGAGGTGGCGCAATGGTAGAGTATGGCATTTGAAACTGAAATATGGCCCTCACATGTGTACATAACAGTGACACACTGTTGATGAATACTGGTGCTACAATGCAATTTTCAAATCTGGAAAGACTTGATATAAATTTAATTACACAGACTCATCTTTCGGGTACTAGATTTCCATAATTCTGTGTCAGTGACATAATGGAGGAGGTAGTGAAAATTTTCAAACATCCCATACACACATTCCTAGATATGATTGTTCAAGTACTTAAGAGTTTTATGGTTTTTGTTTTGGATGTTTGCTTGCTTGCTGGCTGTTTTATTTGTTTGTTTGGTATGGTTTTTTTTTAATTTGAGACATTATTTCATTATATAGCCTTGGCTGGCTAGGACTCAGGGAAATTATACTTCCTCTGGTTCTCAA
This sequence comes from Meriones unguiculatus, assembly GCF_030254825.1. NCBI lineage: Eukaryota > Metazoa > Chordata > Mammalia > Rodentia > Muridae > Meriones > Meriones unguiculatus. The sequence goes on along the minus strand of NC_083354.1, from coordinate 28,069,292 downwards.
GAGCTGGATTAAAGGTGTGGACCACCACACCCTGCTATTTGTTTGAGTACTTTTACTCTATAAACAAGTTCTCATTTCATAGTTTGTTTTATTCCATATTTTCACTTCTTTGGGCTTTGTTTCAAATTGAGAATTTTATGATTGGAGCTGAATTCCAAGCAAACTGCTGTCATAATATCCTATCATGTTCCTAAGAGCAGAGGCAGCATGAATCTCATGCAGACAATGTGAGTGCTGGACTTGAGTCAGATGTGAGTTCAGTGAGAGACTCAACAATAAATAAACAACCACTCCACCCAATTAAAGCTATGACATTAAAAACATCTTGGGTCAAAGGTAGTTGTCTAGGCTAGCACTCAGCGTGAGGTAACAGAATTATAGGTTATAGGCCTAACCCACAGGAGAGTGCAGTGACAGTTGGAGACGAAGATGCCACTGACAGACTAATAGCTGGAGGTGGTGGATGGAAAAGCATCAGCTAATCTGAGAGTGAAAATTGCAGAATCATGAATTTCCAAGACAGAAAGTAACAATTGACAATCTGAGGGTAGCTGCTACAGAACTGAAGAAGAGATCTTGAGGTTTCCGGAGAGAATATGACAATATTAGATCAGCGGCTGGGTGCTAAATGAGGAGATTTCTCTAGAATAGTAGCAACCACCAGAGGAAGAATGTACAGAGGCCAAGGGTTCTGGGCACAAATAACATCTATAGATCTTGGAAGTAGCTAAAGGAGTGAAAAGAAGGAACTACAAATTGATGAAGAACTGAGAAATACCAGCCACAGAGACATTCTTTTGTAAAACAGACAAACTTTGTTGGAGTAGACAAACAGCTCCCATCAAAGGAAATAAGAGGGACAGCAGGAATGGTAGACCCCCAGAGCACTCTGTGTCAGGCATTTTATGGCCGCCTTTGGACAGTCCCTCTTTCCAGACTTCCACACTTTCCGTCTTGGTCCTGCCCAGCCTTAGTCTCTTTATCCAAAGACAACCATATGTTAATATTTGTGATATGTGGGCAGAGAGGGTCTGAGGAAGTCTCTGGAACTAACTTTGTCTCCCCCCCCCCAAAGACAGTGACACAACACTTGGCAATCACAGTGTGAATAGTGACTTTAGAATAAAAAAGTTTTGAATCCCAGGATTGCATCATTAGACATGAAGGATTGACAGATGAGTTAACTCATAGTCCAGGATAAGTGTGTAAGTGTTATGCCCAGTTCATGAGACTCTCAGAGACCACCAGGAGACAACTCTAATGCAATAGCAAGAGAGTTTTATTGTGAGAGCAATCTAACTCATGACCCAAGTCTCACTGATGCAGAATAGAGAGGTGGGATCCTGAGCCTGGGTGAACAAGGTTTTTAAAGGGAAAAACCACAAGCTGGTGGGGGGTGTTCAATGCCTTGGCATTACAGAATTGGGTAAAAGTTATTGGGGTGAAGTGACCCTTTAGCTGAAGCTTAACTACAATTGCTATTCTTCTAAACTACAACTGGAACATTGGAGAGAATTTTCCCACCCAATTCTGATTGGTTGCTGCCAGGGGAATTATCTCTATGTTCTACCAAGTGTTTATTCTGTGATATTTCCTGGAAGCTGTTGCTAGGAGAGTTAACTGTATTTTCTGCCAAGTGTACATTCTGTGATTTTTTTCCTGGTACTTGAGTTCAGCCCCCGGTCACAGGTGTGCACCAGATGGCTTCTCGTCTCAAAATGGAATCACCCAAGCTAACTTAAGCTCTTCATAAGAAGGTTGAGGACAGGTTTTCTGTCATTTCATTGACAAAATTCAGCTGTTTATAGGTCCACATCTCCATGCAGGGGCAGGTGTCGCGCGTAGCCTTCGCCGATAAGGATGACGCGGCAACCGAAGATTTGTCCAGCAGAATCTTTATTGTAAAGCTCTTTTAGGTAGATGGAGAAGGACCCCAAACCCCAAGCGCGCTCTGCTTAAATAGCCTGCAGGGCGGCGTGCTCGTCTGTGATTGGTGCTCTGCACAATACCTAATTAGCATGTGTTCTCTGATAGGGAGAGCACTCAAGTCTGTGATTGGTGCTCCGCACAATACCCAATTAGCATGTGTTCTCTGATAGGGAGAGCACTCAAATCCGTATTTGCATGTTGTGGCGCATGCGCCGCTGTAAGGCGAGTTCTAGCAGGAAGCCAGCGCCATCTCGTAATGGCGAATGCGGCTCCCGACATCTCCCCCTTTCTTAAAAATTACAAGCAAAGCCAAACGGTACACTATGAGATTTCCGATCAGCTCACTGACTCAACAGTATAAGCAATCGAGGAGGTTACATAGTATAAGAGACCCTTTGCACCTTGAACCCCGTGCAATGGGAACCTGAGCCCTGGGAGATGCAAAGGTCTGATCAGAACAGCATCCCGGTGCAATGGGAACCTGTGCCCGTCAGGAGTGCCATGAGTTCTGACAGTGTCTCAACGGCTAAGCATGTTTAACCAAACTTGAGGGGAAGATCCCTGTTCGACAGCCAGCATAGCCTGAACGATGGCCACATTTTTTGCATGTTGTTGTCTTTTGAATTTGCGCAGCAACCAAAAACAGAGGAGCAGTCCCGCAAACAAGGTCACTCCAAACATTCCTACACCAACCCATTCTTTAAAATAGGAGAAGGCGGAGGACATCCAAGAAAACAATCCACTTGTAACAGAAATGTCCAAACGAGTAGAATTAATTTGAGTTATGGCAAGGCGCAATTCTCTCATGGTCTCATCGAACTCCGCACTCCGATTGGATTGTAACAACCAAGACAGTTCCTTAGATAAATTCGCTGCCCTAGTAAAATTATTATATTGAATGGAGGTTACACAAAGTCCAGGTAACTTAACTTCACATCCTAACTGAGCTAACTGCCACAATATTTCTATTTGTTCCTGAACCAAATCAATACGCTGATTGACAATCATTAATCCTCCTCTTAACTGATTATTTACTGATGCTTGAATATCTATCGCTTCACTTACTGATGCAGACAAATTATTAAGAGTTTGAACAGTAGCTACCTGACCTTGCAAGGCCAGGGCGGATGCAGCAAGGGAAGCTCCAATAGCAGCAGTTGCAATAATGGCTACAATAGCTGTAGTAATACCAAAATCTCGTTTTTGTCAATGGCAAAAATCTTGGCATACAGGCCACAGTAGCTGTATCATATTCACTTGCATTCCAACAAAGGGTAAAAAAGCATCCCGTATCATTGCATGCAATCAAAACAAAAGGGGGCCAGACACACACTGGGGTGGATCCCACCTTCGTAATCTGGGACGTGGTCATGTTGTCCTTATATAAATCGGCAACAACCACTGCCCCACCCAGAAGAGTGACCATGGGGGAGAGATCAGTACAACTGCCACCAGTACCACACAGCAACCAGGTGTCAAAAGGATTAACACCGTCAATAGTCCCAGGAATTGAGTTCAGAATAGTTACTGTGTCCTTCCATCGGTGAGAAGGAAAAAAGCTCATTATCGAGAAAACGTGCTCTACGGCTTTGACAGCCTGTCCATGGAAAGATGGAAGAAAGGTCCCCCTTTCGGCCAACGCAAAATGGGGCATACTGGGACTGAAGCGTCGGAACGGTTGTACAGGCTGAACTGGATGAACCACATGCCGGCCACCACCCAAAAAGGATCGTAGCATTATTTGAATGTTCTTCCTCTAGCTTGGCAAAAGAAAAATTTCCTAACTTTATGCACGTATCAGCACGAGTCTGGTTGATTGTAAAGCAAAGACTGCCATTAGTCAACTGGGTACTATTATCAGGTGTCGGCGCTATGTCTGGAGACATTGGCAAATATGGTAGTCCCAAAGAGTCATTAGTTGTGAAAAATCTTGGGAAGACTTGTGCATCATGCATCACCGGCATGGGCCGAGGTAAGGTCGACAGAATTCCCCAGCGAATCTCTTGACTCGTCGCCCGCAAGTTCATCAGCATTCCTAGCAGTGTCAGGATCCAAAGCAGGGCCATCATGCTTCACCACTCGAGTCAACCGTGCTGGAACCCAAATTGGATTTTCTTGACCCTGTGGGAAAACACAAACAGCTCCCCTGGATCTTATTAATATAGGATCCGGTCCTTTCCATTGATTATCAAGTACATCTTTCCATTTTACAAGTTCTTTTGGAGATGCATGAGTGACATGTCTGTCTGCAGCAGACTGTCCATTAGAATCCAATTTCAAAAAATTTAAGGTAAATAGAGTAAGGGAAAGAGTCGCTTTCTGACCCATACTGGGGCAGAGTCCCCCTTTTTGTTTTTGTAAATAAGTTTTGATAGTACTATGTGCCCGTTCCACCATACCTTGGCCTTGGGGAATATAGGGCAATCCTGTAACATGATGGACTTCCATTTTCGAGCAAAATTGCTGAAATGTTTTAGAAGTATAAGCAGGTCCGTTATCAGTCTTTAGCTGTCGTGGCTTTCCCCATGCTGCCCACGCGTCCAGGCAATGGGTGATGACATGAGCCACCTTTTCTCCTGATAAAGGTGTGGCGTGGACAACCCCGGAACAGGTATCCACAGAGACATGAACATACTTTAACTTACCAAAAGCAGGAATATGGGTAACATCCATTTGCCAAATATGTAAGGGTTTTAATCCTCTAGGGTTAACACCAATAACAGGTGCAGGTTTAAATTTTGTACAATTAGCACATTTCAATACAATATCGCGGGCATCTGCTCGCGAAATGCCAAATTTCATTCTAAGTGTCTCTGCCGGAACATGATATAACTCATGGAAAGCGGCAGCATTCTGTATAGGATTAAGCATAAGATAAACTGCTTTATAGTGGCTTTATCAGCCAGGTCATTAGCTCTTGCCATGGGTCCAGGTAATAGCGTATGCGCTCTCATATGTTGAATAAAAAAGGGATTTACTCTTGTTCTAATAGATTGTTGAATATCAGCAAAAACTTGTGCAACAGTACTTTTGGAGGAAATTAGTCCCACTGTTAACTTCCTATACCTGTCTTGGACCCATCAGTAAAGACATCAATAGCTCCTATAATAGGCTGATTTTTAGTAATTTTTGGAAATATAAATGCATTGGTCAGAGTAAACTGTAATAAAGGATGTTTTGGATAATGATTGTCGATACCACCAGGAAAGGTACAGCGGAGAATTGCCCAAGTGTCTATGGTGGCACACAGCACATTTATTTGCTGAGCAGTATAAGGCACAATGATAGATTCCGGCTCACAACCGAAATGAGTCAGAGCCAGCTGAACACCCTTTTGAGCAATTTCTCCCACCTGGGTTGGATAATGACTCAGCACTTTACCAGGGGAAGTCTGAGAATGGACCCACAACAGTGGCCCCTGTTGCCATAACACTGCTGTAGGCTGATGAGGTGAGGGAACAATACATAACTGAAATGGAATGGAAGGATCCAACCGGGACAGGGAAGCCTCTCCCAATTTCTTCTCCACCTTATCTAAAACCTGAGCAGCTTCGGCCGTAAGCTGTCTACAGGAAGTAATGGCCGAATCTCCCTCCAAAATGGCAAACAATGGTTTAAGCTCCGCAGTAGTCAAATTTAAATATGGCCGCACCCAATTAATGTCACCCAATAGCTTTTGAAAATCATTAAGTGTCTTAAGGACATCTCTTCTGATGGTAATCTTTTGTGGCTTTATCTGCATAGGATAAATGGTAGATCCGAGGAAATTTCCAATCTCCCCTTCTTGTACCTTTTCAGGAGCTATAAACAAGCCTTTACCTTTTAGCTCAGCAGACAGAACCCCAAAGGCTCGCTGCAAAAGAGCTTGATCTGAGTGACACAGTAAAATATCATCCATGTAGTGGCATATTTTAATGGTGGGAAATTGAGTTCTAACCGGCTGGATAGCTCTGGCTACATAAAGTTGGCACATTGTCGGACTATTTGCCATACCTTGAGGCAAAACCTTCCATTGATATCTATTATCAGGCTGTTCATGATTAATGCTAGGCAAAGTAAAGGCAAATCTAATTCTATCCTGGCCATGTAAGGGTATGGAGAAAAAACAATCTTTAATATCTACTATTAAAAGTTTCCAATGGACTGGGAGAGTGGATAGTAGAGGTAAACCCCTCTGAATGGGGCCCATGACCTGCATCTGCTTATTTATGGCTCGCAGATCATGTAACAACCTCCATTTTCCAGATTTCTTCTTAATAACAAAAATAGGGGTGTTCCAAGGTGACTGTGAGCATTCTATATGCCCATGGTCAAGTTGCCCCTTGACCAGCTGACTGGCTGCTGCAAGCTTTTCAGAGGTTAGAGGCCACTGAGGAACCCACACCGGGTCCTCTGTTTTCCAGGGAATGGGGATCGCCTCCCCAGTGGCCCCTAGGAAAAACCCAGCCCTGTTCTGCCTTGTCTCCCATGAGAAGGTACAGGACTCGTACGCCCTTGCAAATGTTTGCCAAGCCCTTTACCAGGGATGCAACCCATATTTTTCATCATTTGTTGACTTTGAGGTGAATAATCATTAGTCAATGTAAGATCCAATTGCTGCAATACCTCCCTTCCCCATAAATTAATGGGGAGAGGTAACACATAAGGGACTAAAGTTTTTCTCCTTTCTTCTTCATTTTGCCAATGTAATTCTTTTGCACTCTTTTTTGGAGCGTCTTCGTACCCCAATCCTTGCAAGGACTGAGATGATTGAATGAGAGGCCATCCTGATGGCCACCAAGTGGTAGATATTATACTAGTATCCGCTCCAGTATCCAATAAGCCCTGAAACCTTTTGCCTTCTATTAACAACTCCATCATTGGTCGCTTATCCAATTGCAAAGAGAGGAACGTATGCTGACCACCTGAGGAGCCAAAACCCTTAGTTCCTCGAGGATTGTTTCGACTAGGAAAATTTTGATGTAAGCTGGGTAATACCAACAATTGAGCTATCCTATCTCCAGGGGAAATAGCACTGATCCCCCGAGGGGATGAGCACAATATTTGTAATTGGCCTGTGAAATCCTGATCAATAACTCCTGGGTGGACAATAAGACCTTTTAAAGTCGTTGACGAACGTCCAATTATTAATCCTACCGTGCCTACTGGTAGGGGACCTGCGAGATCTGAGGGGATTGGTTGGCATCCCATGATAGGTGTCAATACTGCTCTGGCAGCTGCACGCAGGTCCAATCCTGCTGATCTGGAGGTTGCTCTTTGGATGGTGTCGTCTTCACAAATCTCTTGGACTGGTATGGAGTCTGTTGGATTGCCCCATACATTTGTGTTGGGCCCTGGGGTCGGGGGCCCCGTTTCCCGTTTTTTGACTGCTCTGTAGAGCGTTCAGGAAGGGGTCTCCCTTGACTGTCTTTTACTGACCTACATTCATTAGCCCAATGTTCCCTTCTTGCACCGCGGACACAACCCCGGTTGTTTAGTGGGTCGCGTAGTAGGGGCCGCAGCCTGAGACCTACACTGTCTTTTTATATGGCCCATTTTTCCACAGTTAAAGCATTTCATGTTTGCAGCCTTTTGGGCAGATAATACTGCTGCTGCTATACCATGATTAGTCAATGGCCCTCCTATTTCTCTACAGGCTTTCATCCAGGCATTTATTCCTTTTCCTTTCCAGGGAGTAATAGCATTTCTACATTCTTTTGTGCATTGCTCATAAATCAATTGTTCTACAAACGGCATTGCACCTTCAGGATCCTCAAATATTCTCCCTGCTGCTTCCATCATTCTTGCCACGAAATCTGAAAATGGCTCAGTGGCTCCCTGTATAATCTTTGTCAAGTTTCCAGTAACTTGTCCTTTATTTGGCAGACTTTTCCAGGCTCGAACAGCAGCCTTATTAATCTGCTCATATACCTCCACTGGATACATAGTTTGATTGACTACCCATTGTCCTTGGCCCGTGAGCATATCAAAGCTCCACTGAGGGCGCTGGTTGGCTATGTTTTGTTTTGCTTGAGCCATGCACAATTCTTGATAAATTGATCTCCAATCTAAATATTGGCCCATGGAGAGGCATGCCTTGACAGTGTTGGACCAATCATCAGGAGTCATAGCATTGGCGGCTAGTCTTTCTATCAGTGCTAGAGTAAACGAGGCACTGACGCCATACGTCTGCACTGACTCCACCAGAGCCTTTAATTGTTTCAGATCCAAAGGAGTGTGATGCCTTTGGTTTTGAGCATCTTCCCATACAGGGAATGCTGCCTGTATTTTTTTCATTTCCTTTCCAGGGATCAGTGAACTGCCTCCCCCAGCCTTATTTTTCTCTATTGCCTCATAAGGAGGTGCTGTTGGCCCATACCCGGGCGTGTAGGGCGGGGCACGACCATATCTTCCTCTCTCATATTTTGCAGCTTCCTCATCCAACTCAGCCTGTTCAGCAGGGTCAAGCCCTGCTTCCTCCTCAGAGTCAGATGACTCTTGTTGATCCTCTCCTTCAGAGGACGTCTCCTCCTCGGAAGAGGATGATATTGTATAATTCTTAAACTCAGTGAGGAGAGGATACAATTTAGGGTCCTCCTCACCTTTACTTACCCCTTTCTCAGAGGCAGGCAGCAGCTTTAAGTTTTTTGCTCGCTGTTCGAGCTCTTCTTCCTTCTTTGCAAGTTGCTTTGCCCTTTTTTCAAGTTCAGCTAGCTTATCTTTACCTTTTACTTTCTTTTTTATTGGCTTTCTTTCCTGCTTAGCCTTTTTTCCCTTTTCAGCTTCTGATAGACTATCTTGGTGGTCTGATAATGCCCGTTGGCCTTCCCTGATTTTTTCCTTACATCTTTCATCCTTAATGCAAGATTTTAACAGTTTGTATAGTGGCCACACCCCTGGTTTTAGGGTCCCCTGTTTTGTTTTTTTTTTTGTGTGTCAAATCTCCTCCTAATTTATCCCACGATCTTTTAGAAAGGGACCCAGAGACCACAAACCAGGGAGCTACTCGATCAACCTCCTTAAGAAAGTTCCGCAACACCCTGTCAGGGATTTTTAAATCCTTTTGCTTCAGCAGCGCCTGCACTGCTTCCAAAATCGGTTTAGTTCTACAGGAGAGGGTGCGGCAGCTCAGCTATCTACCTGAGTCTTATGGCCAATTATTCAAAATTGCAAAAAGGACAGATGCAAGTTTTATCCCGTTTCCCACAATTAAGACACAGACAACACAGTAAAACAAAAACGAAACTAACAACGAGAAACGGAATACACCAGACCACAGAAATCATACCTTGCTGAAAAGTGCTGCAGCTTTTCCCTCTGCTGGCTTGAATCTTCCTCCGACGAGCAGTCGGGGGTCCTTCGAGTCGTTCCTCTGCCCGGGGTCGGCGAGTTTCCGGGTTTCGGCACCACTTGTCGCGCGCAGCCTTCGCCGGTAAGGATGACGCGGCAACCGAAGATTTGTCCAGCAGAATCTTTATTGTAAAGCTCTTTTAGGTAGATGGAGAAGGACCCCAAACCCCAAGCGCGCTCTGCTTAAATAGCCTGCAGGGCGGCGTGCTCGTCTGTGATTGGTGCTCTGCACAATACCTAATTAGCATGTGTTCTCTGATAGGGAGAGCACTCAAGTCTGTGATTGGTGCTCCGCACAATACCCAATTAGCATGTGTTCTCTGATAGGGAGAGCACTCAAATCCGTATTTGCATGTTGTGGCGCATGCGCCGCTGTAAGGCGAGTTCTAGCAGGAAGCCAGCGCCATCTCGTAATGGCGAATGCGGCTCCCGACAGGCAGGGAGCTCTTTTTTTCTGAGAACATGTCCTTAAAAGAAGCCATCAAGTTTTTGAAAAAACAGTAATCAGCAACAACTCCAACACCCTTGTAGATCCCTTAAATATGTTCTTAGTACCAGGTAAGAGATGTTAGACAGAAGAGGGGTGTTGTGTGGGGATCCCAGTTTTATAGACTGTCTTATTTCAAGAGGATATAAAACAGTGAAGATGGCTACACTTCCTGGAATGCTACTGAAGTAAATAGTTATTTAATAGTCCTAGAAATGAGGTGAACTCCTTTCTCATTATCCAGAGAGAACAAAATCCTGAGCCAGAAAAGAAAGGGAATTCTTGGGAAGTTCTTAAATATGTCAAAAGAACAGTCAAGGAAAATCCAGGTCCCAGGAACTGAATCTGAGGGCAACTTTTCTGAAGATGTGCCTACGGATGAACCAGGGTCTATCAGGGTCTTCTCCAGGCCACAGAAGCCTACCTCTGAGCCTTCCAAAAATCATGTGGCCATCTCCACTTGTGAGGGTCACCAAGAGAGAGTTCACTGAGTCCTCAAACTAAACAAATTTGAGGAATGTCCAAGACTCACAAATTTGCTTGTGACTTCTCAGCCCACCATGAAATGCACAGAAGGGAGAGGCAGAGAGGTCATTTTTTTCTGCCCTGAGTGTCATAAAGGCTTCTATTAAGTCTCAGATCACATGTTGCACATGTGAAAGGCCCTTCAGCCGCAAGATCAATCTGAAGGCTCAGAAGAGGATTCACACAGGAAAGAAGCCTTATACCTGCTCCCTATATAACTAGATTCCACCAATCAGCCACATATCACCATCACCTGAGGAATTACCACCAATCAGAATGAACAATGGACCTTCCTCTCCAGAGGCTAATGGGGCTTCCGCCTCAGTGTCTCATCTGTACACGAAGAAGAATGCAGCTTCTCACTAGTATTTAGCCAGTGAGGATGTTTAATTTAACATTTGGATTAATGTTGTCCATCTGTTGTCCCAGTACTCTGTTTCTACACTAAAGTTCTCCAAATACCTAAATATTGGAAGATCAGTAAATAAATGTTGATGCTTCCGTGTTTCTCCTGTATGTTACATTTCAAGTGTGATTTTGTGTCTTAGTGTATTGGGTTGTTGGGCCTTACTTTCTAATCCTTTGAGACAGAGTTTCTTTTGTTCAGCAATGTGTGCCCCAGGTGAGGTGGCCCTGAAGTTCATACTGATCCTCATGTCTATTATTATGACACTTTAACTAATTAAATAATAACAATTTTATCTAACAGAAATTTTACAGTTTATATAAAAAGCTTTTTATGTCAATAACTGAGAAATGGACAGATAGGTCTGTTCTTTGAAATTATTCAGGAGATTCCTGTCAAGTGTCCTTAAAGGATCATTTCTTTCAGGGACTAGCACAGTAAGTTTTTAGACACAGGCATCTTCCTTCTCCCTGAGCAGGTGGCACAGGAAAAAGAAATTTATGTGACTTCAGCACCTCACACTCTTCAGGATGCTGAATGTAATTGCAGATGAAACTCAAAAGAGGAAAGCTTTCTAGTGACTAGTTATAAACAATATTTATTTTTATGTGTCTGAATATTTTGCCCTTATGCATTGTAATCTGGGAATTACTGAGTCCCTTATTTTCTGCAATTTGTTCAGTGTGATAACCACCTTCATAGCACACAGAAACTCCTGTGATGAGTTCTGAGTGTTGCAATAATCTGTGGTTATAGATATAAAATTTAAAGGGTAGTTTGAAACTTTATCTATTTAGCAAAATAATGGTATTCATTCTATCCATGGGGCTTATGATGTCACCTACGATGAATTCCTAGCCTGATTTGCAGGCTTTCTGTAACGTGGTGGTTCTCAATCTGCAGGTAACTACCATTAGAAAATGTATATTTTTCTCTTGTCTTAAACTCCACAACCATGATTTATTTTAGTTGTTGCAATGATAATTTTGATACCATGCAGAGTGTCAGTTCTTAAGACTATCATAAATGTGTGTTTTCCAATGGTCAGAACCCATAGGTTGAGAATTGCTACTATAAAGCAAACCCTGAGTCCAACTAGAATGTGTTTGGCTACTGCAGTAACAGTTGTTACCAATGTAGCAATGGGAGTATCTTCCTAGGATAACCATCATTGTGTTTACAGTATTACAGCTGGGTAAGAGTATTAATAACTTTCTTCCTCCACTATCCTGAATGCATCTCAGGTGCTATAGAGTGTATCCAGCAGTGATAAAACATCTTGGTAAATATGAACTTGAATTTTCATGTACAATTTATGGTGTCTTCAGCAAGAGGGTCTTATCATAAAGTTCTGTTTGGTAACCAAGAGCAATGGCAATAGCCTGTATTGTTTGGGGGGAGGTGTCCAGATGCTCAGACCAAAAACTCAAGAGTAGGCATATCACATATGGCTTTTTGGTGGCAACTCTGGCTTAATACTTTAATTGGCATAATACTCTGTATAGGATAAGTGCAAATGGACACTCAAATGGACAGATGTACATAGACCTTCCAAATAGTTTTTTCAAGCATCCTTAGTGTTAGTTGTCACCTTTGTTCCACCTTCATTTATTTCCTCTGTTAATGTAATGTCAATCATTTTTCTGAAATGGTTAAAGTATTCTATGAGCATAAATGTTGGGTGATTTCCATATTTTATATGTATATGCATGCATGTATGTATATAAATATGTGTGTATGTGTATTTATCCTTCTTAATTCTGTGTTGGGATATTTACATCAATTTTGTTATATGTAAATTTATATCCTCATGCATTTTGTAGTTGGGAAACATGTCATTTTGACTTTATTAACATACTAATTTTTTTATAGTTAAAATAATATGTATGTGTCAAGTTGACGATATGGATTTATGATCTTCAAATTTCATTGTCAGTAAGACTGTGAGGGTATTTCAGAGGGGTTTGACTGAGCACAGAGGACCCATGTTGAATTGGGGCGAGAGGATCCCACAAACTGATGTAGAGTCTTAATGAAAAATAGACAAAAAAAAATAACTGAACACAAGTATTCAAGTCTCTACTTCCTGGCTGTGAACTCAATGTTACCTTATGTTCCTGTCACCACAAATCTATCTTCCTCTAGTGCTTCTACTCTGCCTTGCTGAGTGAACCTTCTCACTGTGGCATAAAAGAAACCTTTCCTTCTTTGAGTTGCCTTTGTAAGGTGGTTTGTTAGAGGAAGAAGAAAAATAAATAACACATCTATCAAATGGTTTCTCCCCCAAATGATGACTTATGCCACATGATGAAAAGTCAGTTACAAAAAGCTTAATGTTTTCAAATTGTAGTTTTAGTATTTTACAACAGATAAAAGATATAACAATACATGAAAAAAAGAAATAACCAGGGCTCATATCATACTTGGAGGAAGATATATTTTACCAAAGCAAGATGAAAACATGGTGGGACTAGACTTCATATTGTTGATGAGAACAAAGGCACAAAATACAGAAAAGACTATTTCTCAAAGTGTGAATACATTTACTCCCCATAGCCTTGGATAATTGGAGCAGGTCCTGTTGTTGGTATTATTTACTATTGATATATATTTTTAGTTAAGCAGCAGTTAATCCTAAACCAGCTGTATACCCAAATCACCACACAGAGATTGGGATTTATTTAATTAAGTTAGAGCACAATGTTGGGCAATAGTTACTCCATCCTAAACCTCCATGCCCGAATAGTTTCCTACCATTCAGATTTCACCCATTATACTTGTTTTTAGTCATATCTTAGGTCTGGTTCATTTCTCCACGTGGTCCCAAGACCTCTCCTGCCGATTCTCCTCCTCCCTCTACCCTGCTTCCTTCCTCTTCCTCCCACTCTGGACCAGGATGTCACACCCTATCCTCTCTGTTGCTCAACATTGTGACTGGTTGTTTTAATTGACAATTTAGAGAACAAATGGTGGCATGTTTACACAAACTTGAGACAGGTGATGCTTAGAATAAGTGCCACAATGCAATGTCCAGATTGAAACCATATAGTGGGGTAGAGAAATCAGCATTTAAATGAAGAAGGGTAAATTGTATACATTCCAAAAGAACATTATACCAACAAAGTTCTAAAGATGACCACAATGGAAGAGAATGAGTAAGAGATGACAAACACGTGCAGTAGGAGGAGGATAGTGTGAGTGGCTCTGTCCTGAAGGGAGGCTTTTAGAAAGTGCTGAGTACTGTGGATATGCTTGGCTTGTCTCATGTTTATAGAGGATACTCACTGTGGAGACACTTGAGTAGGTTATGAGAACCAAACACAGCCATTACAGAAGCACAGTAATAATATATGTGGTTGCCATGCTGTCAGAAGTCAACATGAGCAGTAACCATAACTCACTGTATTAGTCACATTTTTGTTGTAACTGGGACCTGACACTTTTGCTGGAGTCAAGATATTTAGAAGCAGGGCACACTCTTCATGGTGCCTCCTAGGCAGTCAGCTGCATCAAGATGAAGCTGAGTATCCTTTCCTTGGCAGAAACTCACTGAAGTGGATAATGAACGCAACAGAAGTAGCTACTGATGCCCTGGGTGAAGAGTGGAAGGGTTATGTGGTCCGGATCAGTGGTGGGAATGACAACGTTTTCCCATGAAGCAAGGCACTTTGACCCACGGCAGAGTGCGTCTGCTGTTGATTAAGGGGCATGCTTGTTACCGAACAAGGAAAATTGGACAGAGGAAGTCCACGTCTGTTCGTGGATGCATTGTAGATGCCAATCGGAGTGTTATCAGCTTGATTATTTGGAAATAAAAAGGAGAGAAAGCTATTCCTGGACTGAGAGACACTACTGTGCCTTGTCCGCTGGGACCTAAAAGAGCTGGTAGAATCCAAAAGCTCTTTAATCTCTCTAAAGAAGATCATGTTCGCCAATATGTTGTCAGAAAACCCTTAAACAAAGAAGGTAAGAAGCCCAGTACTAAAGCACCCAAGATTCAGTGTCTTGTCATGCCACGTGTCCTGCAACACAAATGCCAATGTATTGCTCTGAAAAACAACATACTGAGAAAAACCAAGAGGCTGCAGAATTTGCTAAACTTTTGGTTAAGACAGTGAAGGAAGCCAAAGAAAAGCTCCAAGAACAGATTACGAAGAGATGTAAGCTGTCTTCGCTGGGAGCTTCTACCTTTAAGTCTGAGTCCAGTAAAAAATAAGTCTTTATGAGTAATAAATAAATGATCATACCTTGAAAAAAATAGAAGCAGGTGCACAAGCCAACTGACTTAGCAGGAGGGAGCAATGAACTTGGCTCAGTGTTTAAATTTCATACACCTGGAGTTGCTGGGGCTGATTGTGATTGCTTGTAAGCAACTCAATAAGTACATCACATACAGGGACACCCCCATGGTATTCCGGAAATATACACTATGAATTTCCCTCCGATGTCATCCAGGAAATCTTTAAATCCATAATGTGACAGCATTTATTGTTTCAACGGAAAGGGGGGAAATTGGATATGTTTACTCAAGTTTAGTGTTTTCTCTGGACATGATGATAGACATTTTTTATTTTAAGACTCAAGAGACAGAAACAGACAGACCTATGAATTTATGGTTATCTGGTCTACAGGGGTAGTTCGAAGACCATTAGGGTTACACACAGGCAAGTCCATGATTAAAATACAAAAACAAAACAAAAAAGATTAAAGTATATTTTTTATTTGCTTAAACCCAGTAACTTTCTGTCATTCTTCAAAGAAAAAAATTTAAAGCACAAAATTATTTTAAAAAGTCACAAGACGTTGATTTTAAAATTCATCAAAATAAACAACAGAAAATATTTAAAAATCATATTTACAATGAGTGAAGAAAAAAGAAACCTTATTTTAAGATTTGTCTTGTTTTTATTTATGTTACAGTCGAGAGGTTGCATGTGAGTTTGAGTGCCAACAGAGGCCAGAGGTTTGCCATCTCCTATAGCTGGATTTGTAGACAGTTCTGAGCCGCCAGAAGGAGCAGCTGAACACAGATACATGGTAACAGCACTATGCACTTTTAACCACTAACTCATCTCTTTATCCTAAAAAAAGGATTAAATCTAAATTTGGAAAAACCTAGAATATAAAATAAATTGAAATGAATCCACAGCTTGGATAAATTTCCTATAAATAATTCAGAAATGTCTGAAACATGAAAATAAAGAGGCTCAAAATCACTAATAACTAAAGGAATACAATGAGTTGATGTAAATCAAAGTTGAAATGAACCATCTTCGCATACTGCACAAACAGGTATTAATCAAAGAAAATTAACCTAAATAAAAGCAGGAGTCAAAGCTGCTGAAAATATAAAGGAAACGAACCTTAGTGATGACTCTATAAAGAAAGTAAAATGTTGAAGTTGTACAAATTAGAATTTTTTTTTTGTCAGAAAAATTGAAAAATACCTGCCAAGTTTCAACTGTGCTTTTACTGAATCTCCCACATGTTGGATCATCATCTGTTATTAATCATAATAGCAAATGCTGTACATTGATCTGGGATCTGAGAGGACAAGGCTACACAGGGAATGACCAGTGCTGAGTAATAATAACTGAGGATTCAGGCATTACATAGCAATGCCTTGCTGAGTTTCTGCAGTTCTCAGGAAGATTCTCAGGAAAACACAGTCACTTCTTTCTTCAGTAGTTGGTGTAACTCAGGGATTAGACCTTCAGATCTTGAATGGCTTTGGGTAGAATGGATATCCACCTGTAGAATGAGATTATATCTATATCTCCTCACTGTGCACAAAAATTAGTGTTAAATTGCTCTAAAGCTGAAATAATAAAGCTATTAGAGGAAAATGTTAGAAATACAAGATATAGATAGAGGCAGCAATACTAAAAGCATAGGAAGTTCACCAAGAATTAACGGGTGGAATTGGGTGAAATTCAAAGCTTTTTGCATATTAACAGAAAGTACCAGGCAAGTAGAGATACAACCTACAAAGCAGGAGAAAAAAAAATCACTAAATTCTATATTTCAATCATGAGCTTAAAACCTAAAATGTATGAAGGGAAATAAGGATTAAACAGTTTCTTCACAAACATTTCAGTCAACTCACAGGTTAATGAATCAGGCAAGGATTAATTAAGAGTCAAGGCACAAATGGACAGTAAATAGTTTTTTAATGTATTGAAGATATTTACCTATCCAGGAAAAGCAAATTTTAAATAATTTGATACTGCATTTTACCCATTAGAATGATTAACATCAAGAGAATAGACCATAAGAAATGTTGTCAATGATGTGGGGAAAAAAATGAAACCTCATTCTATAATGGTAGAAGGATGAATTGCTGTATTTATTAAAGAAATAAATACAAACCTTTCTAAATAAAACAAAAAAATAAGAATGCAATATTACACAGCTATTCAATTTCTGGGCATATACTCAAAAGACTGTATCTCCAACCGCAGAGATACTGCGTATATATGTAACTGCTTCAAAATTCATAATAATACTTTATTTTATTTGTGGCTGTTGTGAAGAGTGTAGCTTCTCTAGTTTCTTTTTCAGCCCTTTTGTCTTTTGTATATAGGAGGTCTGCTGATTTTTTTCAGTTAATTTTGTATCCAGCCACTTTGCTGAAGGCATTTATCAGCTGAAGGAATTCTCTGGTTGAATTTTTGGGGTCACTCATGTAAACTATCATATCATCTGTAAATAGTGATACTTTGGCTTCTTCCTTTTTGATTTGTTTCCCCTTGATGTCCTTTAATTGTCTTATTGCTCTAGCTAGGAATTCAAGAACTATGTTGAAGAGATACAGAGAGAGTGGGCAGCCTTGCTTTGTTCCTAATTTCAGTAGGATTGCTTTAAGTTTCTCCCTGTTTAGTTTGATGTTGGCTATAGGCTTGCTGTATAGTGTAATTATTATGTTTAATTATGTGCCTTGTATCCCTGATCTCTCCAAGACTTTAAACATGAATGAGTTCTGGATTTTGTCAAATGCTTTTTCAGCATCTAAGTAGATGATCACGTGGTTTTTCTCCTTCAGTTTGTTTATATGGTGGACCACATTGATGGATTTCTGTATATTGGTTCAATATACCCCTGCACACCTGGGATGAAGCCTACTTAAAAGACAGAAATAACATAAAGTACTTTGGTGTGACTCTAACCAAAAGCAAGTGTGAAAGATCTGTTTGAAAAAAACTTCAAGTCTCTGAAGAAAGAAATTGAAGAAGATATCAGAAGATGGAAAGATCTCCCATGTTCATGGAGCAGTAGTGAAAATGGCCATCCTGACAAAAGCAATCTACAGATTCAATGCAATTCCCATCAAAATACCAACACAATTCTTTACAGAACTTGAAAGAACACTTCTCAATTTCATATGGAAAAACAAAAACCCAGAATTGTTAAAACAATCCTGTAAAACAACAGATTGTCTGGAGGTATCTCCATCTCTGATATCAAACTCTGTACTACAGAGCAATAGTAATAAACATTGCATGGTAATGGCATATAAACAAAATGGTGGATCAATGGAATCAAATAGAAGACCTAGAAATAAACCCACACACCTACGGATACTTGATTTTTGACAAAGGAGCTAAAACCATACAATGGAAAAAAGACAGCATCTTCAAGAAATGGTGCTGGTCCAACTGGATGTCTACGTGCAAATAGATCCATATTTATCACCCTGCACAAAACTAAAGTCCAAGTGGATCAAAGAACTCAACATAAACCAGACACACTAAATCTGTTAGAAGGAACCCTTAAATAGACATAGCCCATGGCAGCTCGGTCTCTAAGTGGGTTCCTAGTAATGGGAACATGGACTGTCTCTGACATGAACTCAGTGCCTTTGATCAAATGCTCTTTGATCACCTCCCCCTGAGAGGGAGCAGCCTTACCAGGACACAGAGAAAGACAATGCAGCCAGTTGCTTATGAGACCTGATAGACTAGGGTCAGAGGGAAGGTGAGGAGGACCTCCCTATCAGTGGATTGGGGAGGGGCATGGGAGAAGATAAGGGAGGGAGAGTGGGATTGGAAAGGGATGCGGGATGGGGCTACAGCTGGGATACAAAGTGAATAAACTGTAATTAATAAAAAATAAATAAAATAAAACAATCGGGGAAGAGCCTTAAACTCATTGGCATAGGAGACAACTTTCTGAACAACACCAACAGCACAAGAGCAACAATCAATAAATGGGACCTCATGAAACTAACTGAAAAGCTTATCCTCTGAGAGGCTCTACTAGTAGCACCTCAAAATGGATGCTGAGACTCACAGCCAAACATTGGGTGAAGTGTAGGGAGTCTTTTGGAAAAGCAGGAGGAAAGAGAAGAAGACCTGGAGATGACAGGACATCCACAAGGAGACCAATAGAGCCAACTAACCAGGTCCCAGAAAAGCTTGCTGAGACTGAAGCATCAACCAAGGACCATGCACAAACTGGACCTACGCCCCCTACAAAGATGTAGCAGATGGGCAGCTTAGGCCTCAAGTGGGTCCTCTAGTAAGGGAAGTGGGGACTACATAGAGCAGGTACTTACTAGCCAGCTTTTTGATCACCTCTCTCTGGTGGGAATGCCATGCCAGGTCAAAGAGGAAGAGAACATGCTCAGTCTTGATGCAACTTGATGAGCTAGGGTGGATGGGAAAGGAGCTTCTCTTTCTGAGGAAAAGTGGAGAGTGAGAGGAGGAGACTGTGAGAGGAAAAGGGAAGGCTCCAATTTAGATATAAAGTTAATATAAATAAACAAATAGAAAAATGTCTTGAGGAATCAAGGAGAGAAGAATAGGACAAATGCGTCATAAACCTGAAAAGGATTATAAAGGTTATGTAGAGGAGTGAGATGGTGTCACAGGAATGGAGAAGAAAAATATGAGGAGAATGAAAAAAAATTGTTGGAAAAGGTCACAATGAAATCTAGTATTATGTATGTTAGTTATAATTTCAAAAAACCAAGCTAAATTCAAAGACAGATTATAGTTTCATAGCAAATTTTGTTATTTAGTGATGACACTTCTTAAATTCAATACAATGTTAACAAATTGTACCCAATACTTACAATTGTCATTCTTGTCTTATTTCTTTCCTATAGGAATTTTACTATACTGGAAAGATTGGGGTTAAACGTACAGTCTGATACATGAAAGATGAGCAACTAAAGTCAAAAAGTGCCATGGGCACCTAGGTTAATGATACTAAAATTAGGGTCATTATAATGCATTTGCATTTTTGACTATAAGGAAAAGTTAAAAGTCTATTAGGTGTATAGGTGTATAGATGTATAGATACAGGTGTGCAGGTGTAGAGATAGATGTATAATATGGTAGAGTTTGGGTTTTGCTTTTTTGGTTTAGGTTTCACTTATTAACAGAAATCCCTGCACAGGCAAATTTATAATAGTTCTGAAACTCTAGACACTGGCCATGACAATTGGAATAGAGAAAGCCAAACATACTTGTGTCTATTGTCCAGAAGTGGACAGGCCTAAGTAGACAGGCTTCACATGACAAGAGCACCGTGTGTGTATGTTCTTGCTGACATGAGAGCTGGAACCATATAACAAACAATTTTGCAGTGTATGTAGTGACACACAGTAATAATCAGATACACGTTCATTGTATTTCAGAATGGATGAAGTACCAACAAACAAAACTTACTCCTAAAGTGCATTTGCTCTTTATCATAATTCATTCATTAACTACTAATCTTGACACATAAAATTAATTTTCCTAATAAAAAACCACCCTATAATTCTATTATTGGTTAAACAATATAACTTACTAGTATCAGTATTCTCTTTAATCCATGATTTTAATCTAGCTCTTAGACAAAAATTAGAAGATAGTATGTTTCAGAAGTATGTGAATTGGTGAGCAAGAAGAATGAAAAGAACAAGCACTTCAACATATCTAGCATGCTATGGGGATGTAGCTCAAGGCTTCTCCAGTTGTTTCAAGGCACTAAGTGTGATCTCCAGTGTCATCAGTACACAAACATAAAGAATTCAAATACATTTTTGTTTAAAAAACTAAAATCTAGAAAGACATGCAGAAATAGATAGCAAAAGAATGAGGGAGGCAAAGACCCAGAGGAGAGACATAGACAGAGGCCAAGTGAGGAAAAGAAAGAAAACAATGTGATATCAGCAATGAGACAGTCTCAGTAGCAGCTTATGAGAGGAACATATTCACACAGCTTAGGGGGGATTAGCTATTCTGTCCTGAGTTGAAAATACCAACTTTATCCAAAATACTAACTTTATCCAAAATACCAATTTTATCCAAAAACTCAATTAACTTTCAACTTCCTAAACCAATACCAGAGTTCCTTTCCCTGATCCTATCTTGAGTTCTTTTCCCTTCCTTATTTCCTTTTTCCTTCCTTCCTCTCTTCCATCCTTCCCTTTTTCTTCTCTCCATCCCTTCTTTCTTTCTGCAGAACTGTTGAAATAAATCATTTGAATATTGCTCTGTTGAAATTTTTCTGTTTAGTTCTTTACCCCAGTTTTAACTGGATTATTTGATTTGTTGGAGTTTAATTTCTTGAATTTTTTGTACATTTTTGTCACCCCTAATTTCACCATTGGCTGTCTCTGGGATTGCAGGAATATTAATTTGAGTACCCTATTGTTGTAAAAGATCTCTCCCCCACAAATGTATGGGTATGTCAGCCACATTAGGTCTCAATTCCCTGGTTGCCATTCTGGTCCCACACATTTAATCTACTGTACAACACTTTGTCTTACATGAGACAATTTACCAATTCCTATAAATGGTGTAGAAATCTTCTGAAGTGGCCATTCTTGTTTCCAAGACTTTGATGTCAGCTCCTGTATCTATCAAACCTTATATTTCAACCTTGTTCATTTGTACCATTAACCACTGTTGCCAGAACACAAGGTTTTTAGTACTCCCAAAGGCGCCTGTTCTTTCTATGGGATCAGTTTTGCCCTTGATGTAAGGATACAGTAAGAGCTGAGCAATTCTACTCCCTGCAATAATTTGTATCTCCTGTTTTCCCTATACCATGATTGTATATTCTTCCTTACACTCACCATCTACAACACCTGATGCACAGTGAATCCTTGAGAAGTTAATCCACTTCTTCCCAAGATCATCCCTTCTGTCCCTGAAGACAAAGGACCATAAACAGCAGTGGTTATTTTGTAACATTCAACTCTTGGTGATAATGTAAGAAATGTATCTGTGGCCAGAACCAAAGCCCTGCTGGATTCAGCATGGGTGAGATCAGCAATTGTTAGTTTTGATCTTCCTCCTGGCTTGTCATCTCCTGGCTTGTCATCTCCTGGCTGACCAAAGTAGGACAGCTCCTATTTTTCACTATGGGGCCTCGAGGTGACAGGCCCCTATGCCTGTTTAATGGTGGCAAGAGGTGACCTTCTGAATCCCATTTAGATATACACTCATTATTCCAATGCTTTCCCTTCTTACAATGCCTACATATTCCTGCGAATATGGGCAAATGAACATTGAAGCCAGAAGCAGCTTCTTTGCTAAGAGTTAAATTTCTGTATTTTTCTGATTTAACAAACGTCTGCCATTTTGAGCTTTGAAGCTTCTAGACTTATAATTTCTTTGAAAATTTACCAAATTCATGACAATTAAAACACCAAGCATTTTGATTTTTGAGACTTGTAGGTTCGGCTTCTTCTATGATATTGGCATGATGTTCCTGAGAGGCAATGCCAGTGGTATCTTTTATCAGTTAGTGAATTGGGCTCCTCATGCTCTTAATGGTCTAAGTACTCTATTGCATTAAGTATTCACATCCTCATAAGCCATGATCTTGTCAACACCTGTCTGGTCTTAGGGTCTGGTATGGTCAATTAAGAGCTGAACCCAATCTCTGTAAGAAGTTGGTGAAGGCTTCTGCAGGGCCTTCAATTACCTTAGTATATGAGGTGGTTGTTTTACCAGGATCCTCAACCATATCCCACACTCTTACCACTGTAACATGATATTGTTTAATCACTACATCATCAGATGGGATTTGTTCTCACAAGTCAGCATAATGCCTTTCACCAAGCTGTTGATCTTTACCAACATTTATCCCCCTTGTTATATTTTGTTGTTCTATTTTCCTGACTTCATTCTTTTACCACAATAATGATTTTAATTGCTGACCAGCTTCTAATACAGCTTTCACAAAACCTTTCCAGTCTTGGGGAATAAGTCAGTTTTTCATAATCTAGTTATTTAACATTTGTTTAACCAAATTTGAATGCATTCCATACCATATGATAGAATTTTAAAATTTATTTGATCTAACATTTCTACTGGACTCCATGTCATCTCATTGTCACCTCACCACTATCATTAGCAGGCATATGTTGCACAAAGCCTGGGAAAGCTCATGATGCCTCTGTAGTCACAGGCAGGTCCTGTAGTGGAGCCCTTGGCTCCAGAGCTCTTCTGGCCTGCTGGGCTTCCAGTTTTACCTGGCCCCTTGGAGTACTCTGAACACCTGGCTCATGGAGCAGGGCAAGACAGCAAAAGAGGATAAACTCCCATTTCTCAGTGGTGCTCTTTGCTTTCCAAGAGCTTCAATTTCTACCCATAAACTTTCCCCTTGAACTACCAACTCTGTAATCCTTTCCAGAACTACAGAATTGAGTGACACCTCTAGTCTTCCTATCTCATCTGTCATTCTTTAATCTCCAAAAAACAGAACATAGGAAGAAAACAAATCAACAACAGAAAATTCTGTCTGGGGGCATTTTAGGAGAGAACCTCAAAGCAGCCACTGCAATAAACCATTTAGTGACATCGTGAAACATCGCATTCACTCTTTCAGAACGTGTTGTCTCCTGTGTACAGCTCCAAAACCAAGTTCCCCATTACTCTTAAGCCTTGTCTAAGTATCACTTGTTACCCCTTTTTATCCTAAACCATGTTGGGCACCACCTGTGGCAGAATGCCACCTGTAGCAGTCTTTTCAAAACTCTACTTTAGTTGGGTGCTTAGGCCTCTACCTCCCCTTCACTAACCCCCCAACTCTATGTAAGAGAGAAAAGAGGTGAGTGGGGAGAGGGGTTCCAGACCCCTTTACTTCTCCCTGATAGTTAAGAGTCAAGGGGTTCTTTTAGGGCTCTATAGAAATCTTTGTCACCTGCAGACACAGCTAGCAGGCTCCTCAATGCTGCTGGACCCCAAAGCATTTCTCTCATTCTGTCTGCTCCAAACTGCGACACCATCTCTGGTCTCTTGTCTCGCCAAATGGCTACAAGCCACATGCCAATACCAAACATCACACTTTCTCTTTTTTTTTTTACCTCATTTATACTCCGAGTCCTAGACCACACTCCTGTTTGTGCCCCACAAGGAAGGCTATTAGCAACTGGCAAAGATGATGCCCCACAAATGACAATTAAAAGGTATGGACAAACTATAGCCCAACTGAAATTTCACACTTCAGATTAAAACAAAAGCATAGAAACATAACATACAGAGATACCAAAACTTCCATTACATCTACTCTTTTTCTTTTTCTATTTTTTTCCAAAACCTGGGCCCAAGGAAGAAAGGATGTGAGCCTTGGACTATCTCTAACCCTGAAGAAACCTGGACCAAAGGAAGAAGAGATGTAGGCCTGGGCCAGTCCCTAACCCTGAAGAGACCTGGACCTAAGAAAGAAGAGATGTGGGTCTGGGCCAATCCCTAACTGTGAATAGTCATGGGCCCAAAGAAGAAGTATGGGCCTGGACCTATCACTAACCCTGAAGAAGCCTGGGCCCATAAATGAAGAGGTTTGCGCCTCTGCCTACCACTAACCACAAAGTGGCCTGGGCCCTAAGATGAAGAGGAATGGGGTTGGGCCAATCCCTAACACTGAAGAAGCCTGGGCCCAAAGAAGTGTGGGCTTGGGCCAATCCTTAACCCTGAAGAGACGTGTGCCCTAGGAAGAGATATGGGCCTTGGCCTACCCCTAACCCTAAATATACCTGGAACCAAGTAAGAATATGTGTGGGCCTGGGCCTATCTCTAATCCTAAATAGGCCCCGGCCCAAAGAAGAGATGAGGATCTGGACCTCTTCCAGACCCTGAAGTGGCCTGGGCCCAAAGAAAAGGAATAGTTGGCCTTGACCAATAAATACCCCTGAAGAACCCGAGGCCCAAAGAAAAAGAGATGTGGACCTGGGCCTATTTCTTACCCTGAAGAGGCCTGGGCCCAAAGAAGAAGAAGTGATGTGGGCCAGGCCTATCCTTAACACTGAATAGGACTGAGCCCTAAGAAGAAATGGGGGCCAGGGCCTCTCCATAACCTTAAGGGGCCCAGGCCTTATGTTGAAGAGATGTGGGCCTGGGCCTGCCCCTATCCCTGAAGAGGATTGAGCCTAAGGAAGAAGAGATGTAGGCATAGGTCTATCTCTAAGAATAATGAGGCCTGAGCCAAAGAAGACATGTGGGCCTAGGCCTATTCTATCCCCAAAGATGCCTGGGCACAAGGAAAAATGGGTGCCTAGGCCTGTCCTTAAACCTGAAGAAATCTGTGCCCAAAAGAGAGATATATGCCTGGGCCTATCCTACCCTTGAAGAAGAACAAAGTGAGGTAGGCCTAGGTCTATGACTAACCCTGAAGAGGTCTGGGGGCCTGGCCATAAAGGAGAGATTTCAGCCTCGGCCATTTCCTAAACTGAAGAGCCTAGGCCTAAAGAAAAAGAGATGTGGTCCTGGGATAATCCCCAACCATAAAGTGGCTTGGGCCAAAAGAAGAAGAGGTGTGGGCCTGGGCCTATCCTTACACATGAAGGGTCCTGAGTCTAAAGAAGAAGAAAGATTCAGCATGGTAACGACCTTTGTGAAAGCCATACAGTCAGATAGGACACTGGCCTGACCTCCAACTCGACTTGTAGCCCTTGTTTCCAGGTGAGTGGAACTTCTGTGCCTCCACTGGTGTTTGCCCAGCTAGCATTTGGATCCCTTCACCAACTGTCACACATGTGACCTATGAACCCCCTACAGTTCCTCACTGAACACCCATGGGTGACCAGTATCACACAGACCTAGCCATCTTCTGTGGACAAGAGCATGGGTCCTACTCTCCAGAGACCTTGTCCCACACAATGAGGCTTCCAAGAGACAGAGCCTGAAATGGCTCTCACTTGACAGGATGACAATTATTAGGAAGGATGCAGAGAAAGAGAGTGTCTGCAAACAGCCCAGGACAGAGCCAGGACGACTCAGTATGTCTCATGGTAGACCCCCTTCCACTGAGTTCCCTGGAAACTCTGAGCACAAGACACACCACAGAGCTCCTAGCCTCCCCTGGTCAGCTTCTGGTTACCATGTAGGGCAGGGCTGGGGGGACCCAGGTGTTGGAGATTGGTCTGATGCTAGTTACTGGCCCTCTGTGTCAACCTGCCTAAGTCATTATTCCTGATGGGCTAATTAAACAGCCAATACCTGGACATGGCAGAACGGGTTAGGCATGGCTGAGTTTCCCCTCTTTGGAGACTCCCACAAGGAATCACAGGAAGGACAGAAGGACAGGAAGAGAAGAAGGAGGAGGATGACAGGATGGGTTAGCCTATTTACAAGCAAAGGATCACATATCAAACCCCCTGAAAAAAAAAATTATCATTACATTCAAAAGTTGACTTGTGAAAACTCTGCATAGATGTTCTATGTCTAATTTATGTAGAAGGCTTGACTAGTTCACACTATTCTTCATGGAGTTGTTATCTAGGAGAAAAGCTGGTGCCATCCCTGCTTCTGTGCTGCCTAAAACCTAGCATGATGTCTACACTTTGATCAGCTCCCTTGTATGCTGAGGCAACCATGAAATAGGATGCTGAAATGGGAAGTTAGGAGTACATGTCTAAAAACATTCACAACCTTTTATTCTAGCCTCTAGGTTCCTTTTCCTTTTTTTTTTCCCCCTCCTTCCTTCCTTCCTTCCTTCCTTCCTTCCTTCCTTCCTTCCTTCCTTCCTTCTTTCCTTCCTTCCTTCCTTCTTTCCTTTCTTCCCTCCTTCTTTCCTTTCCTTCTTTCTTTATTCCTTTTGGAGATACCCAAATCCCACATTACACTGGGGCTCGTGGAGCTGCAAACTCAGAATCAAATGGGAACTTGTTGTAAATGGGAAACTTGGATCTACTTCAGACCTAGTGAATCAGAATCACTGGGGAGTGAGTCTAGCAGTCTGTTTTAACAAGGCCTTTAAATCAAGCTAATGAATACTAAAGGACACATCTGGAGGGAAAGGGTGGTGAGTGTCCTAGGTTAAGGTCAGGAGTTCTTTTATTTCTAGCTCTGTGCAATTGCTATACAGAATGACCTGGCCATTTTCTTTAAAGATTTTGGCCTGGTTTGCTTTCTGTTGTTTTGACAAAAGACAGATCAAAACCAGGTTATGTGTAGAAAGGATTTATTCTACCTTACAATTCTCAGAACATCATCCACTAGTGAAGAATCCAGTGCAGGGACTCCAGCAGGAGCAGAGGCAAGAACCATGGAAGAAAGTGGCACACTGACTTGCTCAGCTTGCTTTTTTCTACAACCCAGGGCCATTTCTCAGGGATGGCACCACCCACAGTGTGCTGTGCCCTCCCACATCAATCATCAAGTAAGAAAGTACTGCTTCAGGCATGTCTATAGGCTTTGAGGCAATTTCTCAATTGAGGATCTTTCTTCCCAGATGACTCCAGGTTTTATTAATTATAAATTATGCAGAACTCATTTAAAGTTCATTGGTAACTTTTGACTGAAAAACATGATAAATGTTTGATGGGATACACTTACATTTCAACATTATACAATATGTTCCTTTTTAGAGCATAAATTCAGTATTTTATTTCTTTTGCCTTCATTTATTTACTTTTTAAATATGGAAGCTTGGTTTTATTTTTATTTTCTTTTTTATTAATTATATTTTATTTACTTTGTATCCCACCTATAGCTCCCTCCCTCCCTCTATCCCACCCATACCCCTTCCCCAGTCCACTAATAGGAGAGGCCTTCCTTCCTTTCTTCTGATCCCAGTCTGTCAGATAGCATCAGGAATAGATGCATTGTCTCCCTCTGTGGCCTGGTAAGGCTGCAACCCCTGAGGAGGAAGTGATCAAAGAGCAGGCCAATCAGTTCATGTCAGAGATATTCACTGTCCACATATATATGGAACCCACTTGGACACTAAAATGCCATGGGATACATCAGTGCAGGGGATCAAGATTATCTCCATGAATGGTCCTTGGCTGGGGTATCAGTCTCGGAAAAATAATCCCTGTGCACAGATTTTTTTGGTTCTGTTGCTCTCCTTATGGAGCAATTAAAAAAAAAAAGGAAATCATGAAATCTGTAGGCAAATGGTGGGAACTGGAAAAGATCATCCTGCCTGAGGTATCCAAGAAACAGAAAGACACACAGGGTCTATACTCACTCGTAAGTGGATATTAGACATATAATATAGGATAAACAAACTAAAATCTTTAAAACTACAGAAAATACTCAAGAAGGAGGTACCTAATAAAGAAAGAGCATCTGGGTAAGATATCAATCCTCATTCAGAAAGGCTAAGAGGATGGACATCAGAAGAGGAGAAAACAGGGAACAGGAAAAGAGCCTACCGCAGAGGGGCTCTGAAGGTCTCTATCAAAGGAGATGCTGAGACCTATAGCCAAACTTTTGGCAGAGTGCAGGGAATCTTATGAAAAAAGTGGGGAAAGGACAGGAGCTCCAAGAGGACAGCAACAGAACCATTTATTTATTTTTATTATTTTACATCATAATTAAAGCTTTCCTTCCCTCCTTTCTTCCAAGTACCTCCTTCTCACCAAACCTCTCACCCATCCTCCCATCCTCCCTTTTTCCAAGGAAAAGGGGAGGCTTCACATGGATATCAACCAGCCTTGGCATGTCAAGTTGAAGTAGGACTAGGACCTCTTCTCCAATTGTGGTTAAACAAAGCAACCTTGTTAGGGGAAAGGGATCCAAAGGCAACAGTCAGAGACAGATCCTCCTTGAGCTGTTAGGAATCCCACATGAAGACCCAGCTGCATGATTGTTACATATGTGCAGAGGGCCTAGGTCTGTCCCCTGCATGCTCTCTGATTGGTGATTCAGTCTATCTGAGCCCCTATGAGCCCAGGTTAGCTGATTCAGTAGGTTTTCTTGTAGTGCCCTTGAGCCCTTTGTCTTCTTCAATCCTTCCTCCTCCTCTTCCTAACCATTCCCCAAGCTCAGCCTAATGTTTGGCTGCGGGTCATTGCATCTGTTTGCATCAGTTCCTGAGTGAAGCCTCTTATAAAACAGATATGCTAGGTGTCTGTCTATAAATATAGTCAAATATCATTAATTGTGCCAGAGGTGGGCTTTCTCTCATAGCATGGGTCTCAGGCTTGGCCATTCCCTCAGTTTCTGCTCCATATTTACCCCTGCACATCTAACAAGCAGGACAAATCATGGATAGATTTCCCCCTACTGGAAGTCTTGTGTGGTTACAGAAGATGGCCATTTCAAGTGCCATATCCCTATTGCTAGGAGTCTTAGGTAGGGTCACCCTCACAGATTCCGGGGTGCTCCTATTGTCCCAGATTTCTAGCTTGTCCCATAGATACCGCCCACCAGGTTCCAGTTCTCTTACCCAGTACTCCTTTCCTCTGTCCTCCCCAAACCTAATTCCTCCTGCTCTCCTCCCCAACCCTTCCGTACACTGTCTCCCCCCCTTTATCTACCCCTGATGTTGATTCTATTTCCTCTTCTGAGTGAGATTCAAGCTTCCCTCCTTGGATTCTCTGTGTTAGTCAGCTTTGTTGGTCTGTCAATTGTAGCATCGTTATCCTATATTTGATGGCTAATATCTACTTATGAGCATATACCCTGTTGTCTCTCTGGGTCTGGGTTACCTCACTCGGGATCATCCTTTCTAGTTCTATTCATTATCTGCAAATTCCATGAGTTTTTTGTTTTTAATAGGTGAATAGTATTCATTGCAGAAATGAACCACCTTTTCTTTATTCATTCTTCGGTTGAGGAATTTCTAGGATGTTTCCAGTTTGGGGCTACTAAAAGTAAATCTGCTCTGAATATAGTTGAGCACGTGTCCTTAAGGTTTGGTGGAGCATCCTTTGGGTATATGTCCAGGAGTGGTAGAACTGGGTTGTGAGATAGAACTGTTACCAAATCTGAAAAACTACCACATTGATTTTCAAAGGAGTTCTACAAGTTTGCACAACCACCAGGAAACTGGGAGGGTTCCAGGTGTTCCACATCCCCAACATCATGAGCTATGGCTTGAGTTCTTGATCGTAGACATTCTGAAGGGTTTAACATGCAATCTCAGTTATTATAATTTGCATTTTCCCGATAACTAAGGATATTGAACATTTCATTAACTGCTTCTCAGCCATTAGAAATTCCTTTGTTTAATTCTATGTTTCTATTGTACCTCATTTTTAATTGTGTTACTTAGTGTGTCGAAGTTTAGTTTCTTGAGTTCTTTATACATATTGGATACCAGCAATCAATGCAATGGAGGGTATACAATGTGTTTTTATTTCAAAACACCACATCTATAAATATGTAAACATTTTAGGTGTCAGTTAAAATACTTAGAAGATAAACAGGCACATACTCAAGCCATTTATCCCTTTGGCTGTTTTTATGTGGAACAAGGTAAGTTTAGTGGATTTGTCACAAAGGGTACTGAAGATAGGCTTAAAGCAAGGTTGTATAATTAATGGAACAAGAATATGACATTTAATGTGTCCTCATTACTTAAAGAATTAGATCAATATTTCTGAAGTGTGTTTTGATGAACCCTAGTGCCTTGGAATGCACAGCACAGAAACATTTGGTTAAACATGAAATAATGAATGCTGATTTGAGACTGAGCATCAGAAAGGGAAGGTGCTCAAAAGTTCCATAGGAAAAAAGCTGGTTTAATTTGATTTAGCTCAGGCCTGCCCAAAATGTGACTTTCCCCACATTGTTTTGGTCATTTATCCCTCTGAAATCACAACATATTTTTGTGATGCAAATTGTAGTCCTTAGTCGTGTGTTTTAAAATGGCATATTAGTGAGTAGTGGAAAGTCATCTATTGAAGTCATATCTGTCTCTGGAATGTCAGGGCACAGGGAGGCATATGTGTTCACTGTCAAGAGGGCAGTCTCTGAGTTGAGAGGCTTGCAATCTACCTCAGTAAGGTCACTGGGAGAGGAGGCATGAGATATGACCAGGAGGGTGAGGAAAGACATCATGCTTCAGGGGAGAAGCACAATAAAATTGTGCTTTTTTAAAGATGTAAGAAGAAAAAGCATTGCAGGCTAAGGAAATTTTAAAAGGCTCAGTGTGAGGATCTTATTAAAATCATTGATTGGTCTTTGGGTTTAGGTTAGGGTTTTGAACTGAAAGGACTAAGATTTAAACATCTTCATATCAAAAGGAAACCTCTGCTCCATTTCATCCAGTCATCAAGTCATCCCGGAAGGCAACATTTGTAATATTTCTGTTTTATGCGAAGGTTGACAGTGTTGAGGATTAAACTGAAGCCTGCTGCATGGCAGGTAAACACAACTGACTACATCTTCAGGTTGTAAGTTTTCTAATTTAAAAGTTGAGTTTGGTTTGTGATGTGCATGTGGTGTATGTGCAAAAGTGTGGGGATTTACTTTGAATGCGCACACTTGTGGGGAGTTTTACAGGGGTGTATGTGCACACATGTGGGAAGGTTTATTGTGCTGAGGTATATCCCTCTTATCCATAAAATTCCCAATTCTTATTCCCTGAATAGGTGCTGCATTTGGTCAAAAGGCCTTTTCTGCATCTAATGTGATGAGATGATCATGTGTTTTCCTTCTTTCAGTTTGCTATCATAGTGGATTCCATGTTTTGATTTTTGTTTATTGAGCTATCCTTAATCTCAGGGATGAAGCCTACTTGATCATAGTAGATGATCATTTTATGCATCCTCTGATGTAGTTGACAGGTATGTTGAGTCTTTTGCATCTATGTTCATATGGAAAATTATTTTGTAATTTATTTGTTTGAGATATTTGTGGTTTGGGTAAATTGATACCTTGGCCTCATAAAAGGAATTGCACAGTGTTCCTTCTGTTTCTAATTCTGAGATATATTGAGGAGTGTTGCCATTATCAGTTTGAAAGGATAGTAGACTTCTGTGCCAAAATAAACTTTTCTGGAGTATTTATTATTGTTTTGAAACGTATTTTTCAAAATAGGGTTTTTCTGCCTAGATTTGTGTTGCCCTGGAATCAAATTGTACACCAGCATGGATTTGAGTTCAGAGAGGTTTTGAGAAATTTAGTTACTGCTTCTATTTCCTAACAAGGTATCGGTCTATTTCAACTGTTTAACTTGCCTTTATTTTACTTTGTTAAGTGCTATTTATCCAGAAAATTATTTCTTTATAGATTTTCCAATTTGGTGAAAGGTTTTAAAACCATGTCTTTGGATTCGATGGGTTTCCATGCTGTCTGTGGTCATGTGCCCATTCTCATCTCCAATTTTTTTAGTTTTGACCCTGTCTCTCACCATTTTAGTGAAACTGCGTAATGGTTTGTCATTCTTCTGATTTTCTCAAACAACAAACTCATATACCCCAGGGATATATGTGAGACTATTTTTCACCATCCATGAGTCTCCGAGACCATCTGGAAGAGGGGTAGAAAGATTTTAAGATCCAGTGGTCAGAGAGTTTAGAATAAAGCAGTGTCTCCTGTATCTGCAGTACTGAACTCAGGAACACACTCTGAGATCAAGGCAGTGACTATAGAAAGGATCTCACTGACCACACCCCAAAGTGAGAAGTTGTTGACAGTTTGGCTGCTTCTAGAGGAGGCTTCAGGATTATAGGATTCCATTGTGAACTGTGAAAACCTCTTTTTTCAGGTGTGGAGTGGTTCAGGCATAGCACCCACCTTTAATCTAAGAACTTTCTGTTTATTGTGAACAGATAGCTGTGGTGTGGTTCACCCATCATGTAACTTTAATCCAAAACCTTTCTCTAAGCAGGATTAAAGAAAGTTAACTCTGGAGCAATTCACCTATAGCAGAAGGCCACCTGTAGAGATCTTTTTAAAACTCTACTGTATTTGGAGTATTTAGGCCTCTACCTTTCTTCCACCAACACCCCAAAATTAAGTAGGATAGAGAAAGTGTTAGTGGGTAGAGGGTGCCCAGACAACCTTACTCCTCCCAGCAATTTAGGGTCAAGGGTTTCTTTTAGGACTCTATACCTATCTCTGTCACAGACACAGCTAGCAATCACCTCCATGCTGCTGTGCCATGGAGAGTTTCTTTCTGTCTGATCCAAACCAGCACACCATCTCTGGCCTCTGGTCTCTCCAAACTGCTCCATGCCAAATGCCCAGACTGACCATCACCAAAAACAGCACTTCTTCTCTTTCACAGCCTCATATTTATACTGAGTCCTGGAACACTCCCCTCTCTGGGCAGCAAGTGGAAGGCCCTTAGCAGCTGGCAAAGATCACACCCTGCACTTGACAACTCAGCGGTGTGGACAAACTATGGCCCAACTAAAATCCCACACATTTAATTAAAACAAAAATATGAGATTGCAAAGAAACCAAAATTTCCATTCCATTAACCAGCAGTCATAGACTAACAAAAAAGAGGGACTTTTGAGTTCAAGGCTGTTTAAAACAGTATGGAGAAGAAGGTGGAGAAGGTGCTTTTGGCTTTTGGCATTTTCCTCTGGGACTTGAGTTGAGTGGAAAGGCTTCTTCCTTCTGGGATAACGACTAGTCAGTGGGGTTCTTTCCCAGGGATAGTAGACTTTTACCTCAGCATCTGGCTCCTGAATCTTTAGGGGTAGAATCTAATGATTGGGACTCTTGTTTTTAAAACTACAGCTCTCTGATGCTGGCCCAAGTGCATTGCATTCAGGGTCTGCAAGCTGCTTTCCAGGAGTGGAGGCAGTGCCCTGTGACCTGCACTGAACCTTCTGTTCCTCCTCTAACTCCCAAGCCCTTCATCAGCATTCTCTCAAAGTTGGTGCTCATCTGATATTTGCACTGGAAGGGATAGATAGCAGCCTATCCAACAAGGAAATCTTATCTCGGTGAATGTAAGAGTAGATGAGGGTTCCTGCCTATTTCACCCTTTGCACTATTGTTTGTTGTTGTTTCTTAAGAAGGGCAAAGATAAAACCCCCAAGCAGATACATTGATCTTGAGAATGAGGTCTGAGCATACAGATATTTGTCTTACTCGTGGAGCCTCCTATATTTGTGAGCAACCATCTCAGCATGTTCTTAAGTAATTCAAAGATTGAAAGGATCATTTAGAAACATAGGAAAAGAGCCAAATTAAACATTTCAGGATGATCATGTTAGCATATGAAACTTATATTTATATTATATACACAGTGCTAGGACATTTCCAAGAAAGAATGATATAAGATTACAAGTCTTCAGAAATTTTAAGAGTGGCATAGAAATCGATATATAAATTTGGACACTTCTAGGTAGGCCCTGCAAGGGCTTAAGGAATCTTTGGCAATTCTGTTGGTGAGCGTGTCCACAAACATGGCTTCAGAGGAAGATTTCAGGGTTGTTTATTACACATCTGCACTGAAGTTGTGTCTGGGTCATCACTTTGTTAATCCACAGATGACTTGATGTTTCTGGTCAGGTCAGGTTGAGGACCAAAGTTAACAATGAGTACCCAAGGTGTCAGGACATGAGGGTTTGAACCATAGTCTGGAAGTCTGTGAGGGTGATGTCACACATCAGACACCAGATTTGGTTGTTCTGTCTACAGTTTCCTTTGAGATCTTGTTGTTCACTAACACAGAGAAGATCTCTTGTCTTGTATCTCTTGAAAACAGCTGGAGCCTATAACATATCTGGGTGGGGTCCACACACCCAGCATGCCAAAGTTGCCCACATGGTTTCTCTGCTGTGGTCCAGACATGATGAAGGCCATGTATTCTGCTTGTGGTTCTAAACTGGAGCACAACTCCTGGGTTGGATGAAGAGAACCATTGAAGTTAAGCTGGACCCTGTGGACTCGGTAAACAAGGAGTTGGCAGGACTCATTTGATGTCACTTTATGGCCTTTGTCTTTGTGTCATTCTTCAGACATCCACCTCATGGTGTTAAAGTGTGTCCATCTTCTCCGGAATGGTGTGTTACCTAAGTCAGAGTTGAGGTCAATTTGTTGTCCTTCATTTGTAGTGTTCCAGATAAGAAGAGGACACAGAGGATTCCCTGGGTGCGGCCCACACACCCTTGCTCCCACAGTGTCCCATGTTCTCTGATGTTTGTATGTGGTCCAGATTACTTAAAAGCCATGCTGTTGTCTTGACACACTTGAGGTGAGAATGTTGTCTGTGTTGTTAGAATGGCAGGTACAGCCCAGAAATCACACTGTACCAAAAGGATTGTCTAGGTTACTAATGATTGGCGTTCATGGCCATGGTCTGATGGCACTCATCAATGGTGAGTCCATATTTCTGTTAACATTGCATGAAATTGGTCACTAATTAGGCTGTGGTTGGTTTAAGAAAATCAATTAACATAAAGATAATGCCTGACTTTACACCAGGTCAGGGTCATGGTTTTGTCCATTTCAACTGGTCATTCAGATGAGGGTAGTCTCTTTAAGGCCTGCCTCCTTAGTGGTGAAATGCATCCTGGGTAGGATAGAAAGGGTCAGCCCGCACACCCTTGTTGACAATATAGAATGAGGCTACTTGGTGTTCAAGGAGCTGCCAGGTTTCCTTGGAGGTCATGCATGGTACTACACATGTGTTCATAATCAGGTCATTATCAATGTCTTGCTTCTTGGAGGATAAAATGTTTCCAGATGTCAGTTCATTGGAACAAGAACAAGAATGAGCCCATGGTTCTTCAGAAATACAGAGAGGCCCGAGGGCCATACCAATTCTTATTTTGGCCTAAGACAGTTCCAGGTTAGGGATAGGCTCTGGCCCATTTCTCTTCCCCTTTGGGCCCAGGCCTCTTCTGGGTTAGGGATAGGCCCAGGCCCACTTCTCTTCTTTTTTGGGCCCAGGCCACTTCAGGGTTAGGGAAAGGCCCAGGCCCTTGTCTCTTCTCTTTTGGGCCCAGGCCTCTTCAGGGTTAGGGATAGGCCCAGGCCCTTCTCTCTTCTCCTTTGGGCCCAGACCTCTTCAGGGTTAGGGATAGGCCCAGGCCCTTGTCTCTTCTCTTTTGGGCCCAGGCCTCTTCAGGGTTAGGGATAGGCCCAGGCCCTTCTCTCTTCTCCTTTGGGCCCAGGCCTCTTCAGTGTTAGGGAAAGACCCAGGCCCACATCTTTCCTTCTTAGCCCATGCCTCATTAGTATTAGTAATAAAGCCAAGCCCACATCTCTTCTTGGTAGAGCCCTCTGTTTTTCAGCTTTGTGGATAATTTCATGCCCACATTTTTTTTTAAGTCTTCACTTCTTAAAGTCACAAATTTTTCTAGGCATACCCTTTTCTTAATTTTCCTAAATTGTTTCTTTACTTAGACTCACCCATGTAGCTTCTTATATTTGTATTTTTGCATCCTATCATTCTTTCAGACAGAATACTTGTTTTTCCTAATGATTGAGGTTCTGCATCCTTATGAATCCTCATATAGATGTAAACATATTTCACCTTCATATATAGTCTATATTTTGGGGAAAAATAAAAGAAAGAGACATTAGATGATTAGAAGCTTTGTTTTCCTTGTATGTTATGTAACTATGCTTTTGTTTTTAATCAGAAGTGTGAGATTTCCGTTGGGCTATAATTTGAGCCCAAATAGACAAATGGATAAGACAGACCACTGGCATTGCCTCTCAGTAACATCATACCAATATCACATGAGAGCTGAACCTAAAAGTCTCAAATATCAAAATGCCCAGTACTTTAATTGTGGTAAATTTGGTCAATTTCCAAGGAAATTATAAGGCTGGAAAATTCAAAGTTCAAAAAAGCAAGAGTATTAACTCAGAGCAAACAGGCTGATTCTGGCTGCAATGTTCAAATGCCCAGATTCCCTGGAACTTTTTGGCGTTGTAAGAATGGAAAGCACTGGAGTAATGAGTGTATATCTAAATGGGATTTAGAAGGTCATCCCTCTTGCCACCATTAAACAGACAGAAGGGCCTGTCAGCTCGAAGTCTAAAAACAAACATATACAGTTTATAAAAACAACTAGTTGAATTTTTCCATGTATTGTAAAGGTGTTCAAAATTAATAACAAATATCCTAAAAGCAAACATATACAGTTTCTGAAAATAACTAATTGGATTCTTCCATGTATTGTTAAGGGAACACCAATTCCTGAGCCACCAACATTGTATACTGATGCAAACAAGATGGGAATGGCAGGTTATAAATCAAACAAAATAAGCAAGGTAATCAAAATCCCATATTCTTCATTTCAAAAATCAGAATTGTATGTAATATAATGGTATTATTAGATTTTCCTAAACCTCTTAATATATTTACTGACTCTCAATATGCAGAGTTGTTTTACGTATAGAAATGGATGAATTTGTTCCTGCTAATTTATAGTTAACTGTTATTTATGCAATTGCCCCAAGCCATCAGAAGCAGAAACTATCCAATATTGATTACTCATATTCTGTCTTCCACAGGTTTGCTAGGTCCATTAGTACAAGGAAATGAAGAAATTGACCAGTTACTGATAGGAAATGTATAAGAAGCTTCAAAATTTCATGGAAAAGGAAAGCCATGTTAACAGTAAGACTTAAAGGTCTAGAACTCTGGGAGTACAAATATGCAGCAGAGAAACAAAGGGTGTGGCATTGTGTGGCATTGAGTGTTGGTGTGTGCAGTGTAGCAGTTTGGAGAGACCAGAGGCTGGAAACCAGAAACTGGAGACCAGTGATGCTGTAGCGGTTTGAAGCAGAGAGAGGGAGAGAAACCCTTCAGGGTGCAGCAGTATGAAGGAGACTGCAGTGCCTGTGGTTGGCAGAGATTGGTACGTAACCCTTAATGAACCCCTTTACCCTAAATATCTGGGAGAAAATAAGAAGTCTTGGTCTCCTCTACACATGAAACCTTTCTATCTGCTACTTAAGTTTGGTTGGTTGAAAGAAGGAAGGAAGAGGCCTAACAACCAAAATAAAATGGAGTTTTAATATAGAGCACCACAGGTGGCATTCCACTACAGTTAGACCTGTGGCTGTGCATACAGGAAAACTTGGCTATCCTTTCCTGTCATCTCAAATGTTCTCAGAGCATCACAGACACTTACTACTGAGAGTCCAGATGAAACAAGTCATACATCCAATATTCAGTGGAGAGAATGTTGGGAACGATCCTCTCATTCTCATGAGACTGTCCATGGGATGGTTGGGCCCATGGCACATGTGTAAAGACTGATGATTCTAATTTGTGAGTCCCACGAGAGAGTCTCCACAAGGTAGCACCGTGAGACATTTCCTTCCTTCTTTGAGATACCATGATGGAATATCACAGCTAGTTAGAGAAACAATAGATGTTAGTCCTCCAATGTCTAGAGGATGCCTTGCTAATTAACTGGAGGCTGTGTCCATCTTCACATGACCTCTTTCTGCTGTGTGGGCATACTTTCCCATCTCTCCAGTTATGTTTGACCACGCTCTACCACGGAGTAGCCTTGGTCCATGCTACTGACCCTCTTCTCAGGTTCACATCTGTCCTGTATATTAGAAACCTTCATACCTTGAACTATGCTGTTCTCACCCTTCTTTAAAGGTGTTTGACAAGTTGATACACTGATTTGAGTCACTTCTTCACCCACAGAATTTTCTGCACTGACTTACCTGAAAGGCATCCCTGCCGACCTTGTCTTGGTTCCACTCCAAGCCCTAGCCCACTCTAGGAGGCTCTGATGCTTACAGACCTGGGACACACCCACAATCATGATATTGACTTTCATGTGAGGTCACAGAGGCCAAGGCTCTCTCTGTTTGGGAAAGCTGAAAGGCTGTCCAGGCACACAGTGTCTTTTGGACTAGTATTTGGGGACAATAGCTGAAGGCTTCTTTTATAATCCTATTAAGAGACTCACACCCAGTCCTCTTGTTCCTCCTAGGAACTTTACTTTTGGGTCAAGCAAGGTCAGAGGGATGGGTCATCCTCACTCTAGTGACCAACACTTAAGACTTGATCTATCATTTCTGATCTTCAGTTTATCAGCAACTTTCTCTTGTCATGAGACATGAAGTGTACTATCTGCAGCATTCTGTGTACCAAGATGATTGAAAATTTGGTCTGCACACTGTCCATCCACCACCATTAAACACAGCTTGAAGTAGCCTTGCCCAGGTAGCGGGATGTCATGAAATTTCCCTCCCTGACCCTACAAAGGTAACCTGTGACTTCTGAGGATGTCATTCCCTGGAGAACAGCATGACAGAGAGCTTCATCCTGTCCCACTTTGGGAACTGGAGTCCTGTGATAGGTGCCGGCTCTGCCTCAGTTACTGTCACCTATTCTCACAAGTACAGGTGGAGACTACTAGAAAAACACACCTGACACAATTTCTCTCCCACACATGGACACACAGATTCATCCACAAATATATTAATGCTTGTTTCCTAATGAAGTTATAAGGATGAAGTTAGATGAAGAGAGAGGGAAATCAGTGTGTATGATTGGGCAGGGTAGGGTCCGTGAGCTGAATATCAAGATGGCTGTTTCCAGGAAAGTTCATGTGTAGGGCAGCCTGGGAGAATGTCCCGGGAAGCACTTCCCTCCCACCTTGAGCTGCAGGTGTTGGCTGAGGTTGGGTGGTGGAAGTAGTTGGTCTTGAACTTTCTGTGGGCTCCAGCCTTGAGTCTTAGACCAGGTACTCACTTGACAGTTTCTTCCAGAGGCCTTTCTTGATGGCTTGTGTATAGTGGCCTCACCCCGAAACAGTATATACATGGCACTCTGCAGACTTGCTTGTGCCCACTGAGTTTTCAGCTTCTTACAAGCTCTCCTGTTGTGTTACATAAGGAATACCTCGACAACTTCCTTGAGACTGAGTCACAGCATTTCTGGTTTTGCTACTACTATTCCTAGCGTGCCTATGTACCTGAAGGTATACACATGCACACACACACACAATTGCACCTAGATATATGCACTGTAAGTAATGTACAACTTAATTGGAAATGTGTAGAGTGTGCTGGCTAAGGTTGACTGCTCATAGTATACAGAGTTTGGGAGAGTGTTGGTAGTCAGTGATTGTACACACGTTCAAATACAGCACTTGAGAGGCAGTAGCAGGTGGGTCTCTGAGCATGAGAATAATTTAGTGGACAAAGAGATTTCCAGGGCAGCCATGGCTACACAGAGAAAACTTATCTAAGAAAACAAACAAGAAATGAAATGTATATAATGTACAGTTACGTAGAGTGCTAGAGTGCAGAGTCCTATAGAGTGCCTGCCATCAGTCATGCTGGGGACAACTCAGGGTGCAAATACAAGAGTCCTGCTGGGAAGAAGCTAACTCTCTCCAGAACTCCAGGCAGGAGGACTCTGTGTAGCATCTCCCACCTGCCCTGCACACTATGGCTGCCAGAGCTGACAGTTGCCCCTCTCTTGGGGCACAACAGCAGAGCTTCATCCTCTACCTGTCTGTGCTATAGCACAGGTGCAGTTCAATGTCACTTTGGGACATTTGGCCTCATACAGTATCACCCTCCACTCCCCACTATAGCACACTGAGGTTAAATCAGGACTTCATCCCAGGAATCTCTATGTATTTGTCCCATGATACACCCCAAACTTTCTTGTACACCTGCATTCATTCTGATTTTCAGCCCACATTTGTACACAGAGTTCCTTCACACCAACACCACAGCCTTTACCTTGGCAATGAGCTATGCTATGAGGCAACAGAGGCCTGACCACACCTCTCTCCTGATTCTTCCTATGTGCCTGAGTGTAGTGTGTGGAACGAACATGCTTTCCCACACTCTGCTGAGCACACAGCAAAGTGGGAGGCTGTACCTGTGGTGAGATCATCATTTATTAACACAGCCTCAACATAGATTACTCTTTCATGTAACCATGTGAATATTTGTAGGG
The DNA here is from genome assembly GCF_030254825.1 of Meriones unguiculatus. Lineage (NCBI taxonomy): Eukaryota > Metazoa > Chordata > Mammalia > Rodentia > Muridae > Meriones > Meriones unguiculatus. The sequence goes on along the minus strand of NC_083354.1, from coordinate 28,028,583 downwards.
GAAGTTATGTGACATTGATGCACTTTCACACATATGGATGTGGACCTGCAGCCATGAGCACACATACAAAGTGAAAATATGTCTGTTAGTATAGAATGAGAGGGGAGAGGATTGCCATGCTATTACTTGTGATACTGACAGTGATATTTATTTCCATATTGTATCAGGTATCTGAATAGTAATGAAAAGTTTGCTACTGTCCAGGACTGAAGTATCACAGTTCAGTGCTAGGGTACTTGGTTTATTTTCCCTGGACAAGCAATGTGTTCTGGACAGATGTGGACAACCTCAGTTTATTATCCTTCCTCACCTAAACTAGTGCATTGAATCCCAATCCAGATAAACCTGTGTGGCATCATTCTGAAGCCTCTCTTCCTCAGAGAGGAATCATTTGATTCCTGTGGTATTTAGAGGCCAGTCCACTGCTATGGAACTTCTGATCCCAGCTGTTTCCTGCTCTTCCTATGCTGAGAATCATCCCTCACGATTCAGTTCCCTCACAATCATGTACCTATTTATTCATGTCCCACACCATGTTTAGTCCTCCCAACTCACAAAGACCCCAGTGAAGAAAAGGCTGGTACTGAGAGCATAACTCCCCTGATGAATTTCAGGTAGGGTCCTTCCTAGGAAAAGGCCCACATCTATGCAGACACAGGGGCTTGCAGTGAAGCTCAGCCCTCCTTGGTGGACTCTGAGTTGTCCTCAGGTAAGACCACAACTGCTCCTGTAGCAGGGATGTACCCTGTGAGGTCACAGACATCTCACCTCACTTCATTCTGAGAATCACAAAGGGCATCCAGGCCTCTGCTAACTCCCAGCTTGATCCAGCCTTGTTGTCTACCAGCCTGTTACAAGCATCATTAGAAACAGTAGCTAGCTAGATGTGTTTCTCAGAGACACCTCCCAGGAATCATGTATCTCCTGTCAGCCCCACCCCACACCCATCTTCCCATAGGTACAATTATCCTTGAGAGGAGGAACAGGGTGGACATGCTTCTTCCTCAGCTCAAATGTCTGAACCTCACACTCTGCCTCACCATCTCCGATTCTCTGATGTCATTGTGGTTTATTGCTGCAGGATGCCATCATCTCCCCCTTGTATCTGACTCCAATAGTAACCATATCTTGTTTCCTACCTCACCTCTGTGCACCATTAATCTCAACTTGAGTTAGGCTGTGGGTTATTAGCTATTCATTATCTGGCATGTCCATGAACCTGGGTATTAGAGGAAAAATTGGTGATGGTGGTGGTGGTAGTGGTGGCCTGCCTGGAATGAACTCAGATAGAGGGGTGTCCAGGACACTCACAACTCAGAGGCCTGGGAAGGTATCCCAGCTCTGAGGTAGGATAGTATCCCAAGGGAATCCTGAGGCACAGGAGCCCAGGAACCTTTCTGAGAGGAGGCATCCTCAACAGAGACACTGCAGCTCCCTGGACAGGGTTGCCCCAACCCTTATGAGCTGAGGAGTTTTGTAGCCTGAGTGCTGCTCCTTTTCTGATTCTTTTTCCTTCTCTTCTTCCAACAAGACAGTCACAACAGCACCTGTCTTAAAAGAAATTTATTGGATGGATGAGACCAGCAGTGGCTGCCTTTGCTCCTGTGAGAAGACAGAAAGGAACTGGGCAGATATAGTCTTTGTATAGGACTCATTCAGGAGTGGGGCTTTCTAGGGCAGAGCTATCCAGAGTATGGATTTGTTGGACTTTAAGTCCTGAGCTTGGAAAGGACAAAACTATGAAAACAGAAAAAAGGATTAGCTGTGGGCTGGGGACAGGGGAAGAGGAGTGCCTAAGGGGAGCATAGAAGATTTTCAGGGCAGTAAACCTGGTGAGCACATGGTGCTGAATCTTTCAGAAGCAGAATTCCAAATTGTCTAAGAAAGCCCCAGATTGATTTCCAAAGGGGTTGTACAAGTTTACATCCCCACCAGCAATGAAGGAGGATTCCTTTTTCTCCACATCCTCTCCAAAACATGTTCTCACTTGAGTTTGCTGAGACTCATAGCCAAATTTTGGGCAGAGTTCAGGGAATCTTATTAAAGAACAGGAAGATAAGAAGACCTTGAGGGGACTGGAACTCTACAAGGAGAGCAAAAGATCAAAAAATTCTGGGCACGGGGGTCTTTTCTGAGACTGATAATCCAACCTAGGACCATGAATGGAGATAACATCTGCACAGATGTAGCCAATGGCAGCTCAGACTCCAAGTGAGTTCCCTACTGATGGGAATAGGAACTCTCTTTGACATGAACTCAGTGGCTGACTCTTTGATCACCTACCCCTGATGAGGGAGTAGCCTTACCAGGCCACAGAGGATGACAGTGCAGCCCTTCCTGATGAGACTTAATAGGTAGGGTCAGAAGGAAGGAGAGGAGGACCTCCCCTATCAGTGGACTTGGAGATGGGCATGGGAAGAGATGAGGGAGGTGGCTACAGCAGCGATACAAAGTGAATAAACTGTAATTTCTAAATTTATGAATAAATTTAAAAAATAAGAGACTAGAACCTGGTTTGCATCTAAAAGGGGAGATTTCTTCTCTTGGTCAAAGCCACTACCTCATTCAAAATTATAGCCATTATTATCTTAAAAGATAAAGGTATAATATGGAAGATTTATAGAAATCAGGCCTGACTTTCCCTGCAAACTGTTTCTTCTGTGTGTTAGTGCACAGGAACTGCTCTGGTCTCCACACTCAGCTGCAGTCTCAGGGAGAGAGGGGTGTGACTCATACTCCAGTTTTCTGCTTAGGCTTTCATTGTAAAAGGCATCTGAACTTGGCACTGGAAGGCTGGCTCATTAGTTAAGGGAGCCTTACAACTGTCATAGTTCCAGTTCCAAGGTATCCAGCAACCTCTCCTGCTTCTGTACGCCCCAGGCTTTTTCAAAGGTCACATCCACACATGGAGGCAAAACACTAACAAAGAGAAAACAAAAACAAATGAATAAAAAGAATTATCTGAAGTCAAGCACAGGAGTACATGGGGCAAGTGAAGGGCTCTTCAGAGAGGAGACCTGGCTCACCCCTCCCATTCTGAGCCCAGCAGGGCAGCATGCAGAGGTAGAGGGCACCCAGGTTCCACTAAGTGCTGTGGCTTTGCCTAAGTCTTCCCATTGTTTGGCTAGCTAGCTCCATGTGTTCTGTGGAGACAAGGTCTACCCAGGTGAGAAAAACCTAAGCCTGATTCTCCCACACTGTCCCCTGAGCCAGGGCACCATGCTCTTTCTGAATTAGAAAAGTTAACACTTGAGGGGCAAGTGTCCCTTTACAACCTGATGGAGGCTATGGACCTTCTCCTTGGAGAACGCACATACTCGTGTAGCTCTCACAATCCCAAGCAGTTTCAGGAGCCTCTGGACTCCAGATTAAAGACCTCAGCCCTGGGATTTCATGTGCCCTCCTGTCCTTATTCCATACAAGTGTGTCTCTCTCCTCCTGATCTCCTCTTGTTTGTGATAAAGAATGCTGAGGCTGAGCCCCTTTTAGTCCATCCATCCCTTCTTCTTCGAAGTCTTAAAGGTACACCTGATTTGTGGAACCTGGCTTTCTTCCCCAGACATTTCCAAGGCTCCTGCGCTTGGTTCCTGTTTTCCTTTTTGTGATGGAGCCCTCAGCTTAGTCATGGCTCTACTTCACTGTGGAGTCTCAACGGGAGGTTGGACTGCTGAAGATGGTAAATCATTTTCTCTGTCTATCCCAGGGAGAAAGAATCCTGCTGCCATTAGCCACATGCTGGCCAGGTGATCAGCTCCAGGCAGGTGTTACCTGGGACAGTGAGGGGAGAGAGGCAACAGAGCCCTTCACATGGTGCCTGTAGGTCTAGGCAGTGGGAGATGACAGCAGAGGAGTTATGTGTATCCCTAAATGAGCAGGGGTACAAGTAGGCATGGCCCATTGCTGATCAAGGACTCATATCTTCACATGAGAGCAGGTCATTTGAGAGCCCACAAATGTTCCCCTCCTTCCCTACAGTGAACCACTCGTTAGGATTAGAGATTGCTCTTCCCTACCTGGGCTTGAGAGGAACCTGTGGATTCCTGACCTGGGGTCTAACTGTCGGTATCCCCCATGCATTTGGGGTTATTAATTCTTACTGAACCCCTATGCCTTTTTCTGGGGTCACCAAGTATTCAAATAGATCTGAGAAAGGGGAGGCGCCCCCCATCCCTAGGAGCTTCCATGCTCCTCCTTTCCTTGGCTAACTTACTGAATCCCTTACCATGGCCCTCAGCTAATTGCCCAGCTTGTCTCTTCCCTACTGTAACTGGACCATGCCTTCCCCTGTACTGCTCTGAAATGTTCTTCCCCAACCTCAACCCTCCCTTATTCACCAGGGGTAGGCTCCAGGCCCAGGCTCCTTTGTAGGAATACCTAAGTTAACACACAGTGTCTCCCTAGATTGTTATGTGCTGTTTAGTCCTCTGCTTGTCTCTTCTGTGTGTGTGTGTGTGTATGTGCTGTGTGTACTCATGTGCACCTTGAGTCCCCAACTAGACTGTGAGCTCCATGAGGGCAAGGGGCTGCCCTATTTTTCTTCACCCCCTATTGAGTCCAGCACAGGGATGGGATCCCAGCTCTCAAGAAGACAGTTGTCAACAGGCTGATGAAACAAATGCTGGAGGTTGTCAGGGGTGGGGGGGTTGGAGATTGTGTGCAAGGGAAGAGTACACATGGGTTAGCTAGGTTGAGTAAGGATGTTGGCTGACTCCCTGGATCCATAATGGATGCTCAAGTCCTCTATTCCTTGCATATTGGAGTTGGTACTAGCAGGAGGGACACCCTACCAGACACAACACAAACATCATGGCTACACAGGAGTGCACATGAGTGGATGTCCAGGTTGGATGTTCCTAGGGACCCCTGACATAAAAAAAAAAATGTGACTCAAAGAAATGTTCCCTTCAACAGTTGCTATTTGGAGCAGCCCTTAGGGGACAAGGCTGTGGGAGGGTCCTGGCATATATCTCAGCTAGTATCTTAGCCTCCATCACTTCTGGGGAGTATTTTATTCAAGGTCACATGAACTTGGTTTTCATTACTTTGTTCTTTTTGTTTTTTTTTTTTTTTCCAAGACACAATTTCTCTGTGTAAGAGCCCGGCTACTCTGGACTTTCTTTGTAGAGCAGGCTGGCCTCAAACTCACATAGATCGACCTAAGCAACTAGTGTTGGGATTAAAGGCCCTGCACAGCTACATGTACTTGTTTTAAAAGTGGCACAGTAGCCAAAGGCTACAGGAAGCAGATCACAAGCAACAACAAGGTTAGCTCAGGCCTCCTTGTCCAGATAGTCACTGCTGTTTGGGTCTAGCAAAAAGATCACAGCTTCTGCCCAAATTGGACATCACTTGCTCAGAAGCTTTGAGGTGATTCTCACTTGGATCCAAGAGGAGGGGTTTTAGCATAGCTTTTTATACTATTTTATTTTGGTTCCTTATGCCTCTTCCTCCCTTCACTCCAACAACCCAACACCAGGTAGAAGAGAAAGAATAATAATGGGGAGAGGGGGTGGAGTTCTCCTTAGCTATTTCCTGCCAGTTAGGGTCATTGGGTTCCTTAGGGCATTCCAATCTTTGTTTCAGGATTTCTTTAACTTATCTCATCCAACTGCATCCCTTTAAAGCATCCAGGAGCAGCAGGGGGAGCACCAACAGCCTTCTTCTTTCTCTGAGCTCTCTTCTCTGTCTGGGACCTGGCATTTATTCCATATCCACAGTCCTCAGATTGAAACAGTCTGCAGCTGGCAAAGAGCCCTCTCAACCTGCACCAGACCAATAGTTTCTGCTGTGGACAGTTGGAAGTAGTCCCATATCCCACTCCTGGGATCAATTCAAAAACTTGTTTCAGCCCACAACAGTGGGCCACCAAGATTTGATTCAGGGGTTTAGCCTCCAAGGTGAGCCATCTCCAGTGGAAAACTGGGCCAGTCACATGTCTTTTGACTGTAACCCCCACAGACCCTGCTCTCTTTCCTCAGAGAAATGTGGTGAGAATGAACATGTCATATATAATTGATTCAAATTCAGAGCAGAGCCTCACCTACATCCTTGCCCTAGGGTGAAGACTGTCACTGGCCACATCTCTAGTGTAAGTGCTTGACAGCACCTTGATTCAGGTGGTGACACCTACAGACACACAAAAGCCCCATCAGGCCTCATTAGCATGTAGGGTATGGCCCCAACCCACCTGTCATTAACCAAGGAGGGTCATGAGTGGGAAGTCACTCTGGACAATTGTCTTTGGTGCTTGGCACTAGGGTGATGGGTGAGGAGTGCACTAGGCAAGGTTGGTGTGTTCTTTTCACATTGCCTAACCTGAAGGTGACTGCAGGGCCCCTCCTCCTCTTCCTCTGTTTCCACAGCTACCATGACAAAAGCAGCAGGTGTAGCCCAGCCTCTGTTGACCCAGTTCAGTTTTTCTTTGTGAGATTCACTGAGGTTTCAGGCCTGGATCAGCCTGAGCTCTGGCCTGCGGAGGGCATTATGGATGACTGGATGACAACCCTTCACTGGGCCCTACATCTCAGCCACAGTGTGAGGTTGGGAGCAGAAAGTCACAGTTGTTTGGATGGTGGTAAATCCCAGGAGGTAAGCATGTTTTGCCCAGTTCTTAAACCCCCAAACACCAGGAATAGACTCCACTGAAAATACATGAGGATTTTTAATTGTATATGTGTTTGAACATGGGACTCAAACCCCCTGTGGAAACAGGTTAGAAATGTGGCACCACGATCTAGGGGAACAAGATTTTTATAGGGCAAAACTACATGCAGGTACTTACATGCTTTGGCATTACATGATTGGGTAAGGGAAATTGACTTTTGAAATGATTGGTCCACTTTAGGCTCCAAGACCACAAACAGTTGTGGCCTAGTCATATGGGCTGGTTTCCTAGTAACTCTATTAGTGGGAGGGGGAAAATGCATTAAATCTAGTTGTTTTTGTTTCTGTTTTGTTTTGTCCAGGTGGCTGGAACTTTAAACTTAAAAACAATACCCACTGACTCTTAATTCTTTGGTCTCTCATTTCCCCCTGCCCATGATCATTTGAAGACCCAGTCTTCAGTCTTCCAGATATGACCCCTGGAGTCATTCAGATTTACCTTTCCACAATGGGATCTCATTACCATTACTGCCTTGCTCCCAAACATTACTTTATTAAAGCCTTCAAGTGATTTAAAAGACAAGGCCCAAAGATAAAAATCAAAGTGATTAGGGGGATATAGAGGAAGGAAGCCAAGGAGAACTATTATGCCAGGATTTAAACCATCCTCTGGAATCTTTTCTCTCTAGTGTCTCTAAAAGCTGCAATACTGCCAGGGAGTCCCTTTTGACTTAGCATTTCAGCCTGTTAGGTGGGATTTTGGACTGAAGACTCTTCTTCTTCAGTTGTTTCAGTGCTGACAATAGGATGGCCATCAGGGGCTAGGACAGCTGAAATGCCAGTCAAAGGCTGGGCAATGGAGCAGTCCTAAGAAGCATCTGGTTAGTTGATCCATATGAAAAGACATGGAGCCATCACATTGACTGGACTGGTTTACTTCAGCCTCCAGCAGGTTCAGAGTTCATCTGGCAGTCAGTAGCTGATCCTGGAATAGAGTCAACCAGGAAAAATCTGCTGGGACAAATTCAGATTAGAGTCAGAAGTTAAATTTTTTTCCTATTAAATGGGAAAAGTGAGGAATCCCAAGTCCAGGGGGAAGACTCATCTGGGGTCCATTGAGCTATGCCAGATCCAGGTCTCATGACTTTTTGATTTCCTGAAACTCATATAAATTTTTAGTTTACAAAAGAAATATTTTTTTAAATCTAATGTAACAACATTCTGAGAGTAACAGATAAAACTGCATCCAACAGAATGTGTACCAAATCTTCTTAATTGTTTTTTTTTTTTTTTTTTTTTTTGTAACTTTTATGAACATATGTGTCCAAGGTCTGAAACTAACACTTTTTCTGTGGAAAAAGTGGAGCTCAGCCACTTTCAATACACTCAGCATCTACTTTAGCCCCTCCCTCCACCCCATACTGGAAAGTTAGGCAGAAATGCATTAAGGGCTTTGGTGCTAAACCCTGCATGCTTGAACTTTCCTCAACAAAGCAACTAGAAGGAATATGTTTAAGACATTCCTAAATGCTATGTCAAAGTCCACCTCAGAAATAGCAGATATTGAAAATACCATAGTAAACGCTATGGCTTTTGGGTCAGATATACACATTAGACAGATATTTTTAACATGATGAGATGCACCTTTAAGTCTATCTCAGAAGACAACCAAAGGAAATTAAAAGCTCAAGCTTATGACTGGATATTAAGTTCCAACAACTTATCAACTCTGTTGTTCAATGTCAAAACTCTGAACTTCTGAAATCTTACAGCAACACAGCACAACCATTGCAGACAAGAGGGAGAAATCTGAAATATTTCCCATTTTTAATATGCATTAAATCAATTTTCTATATCATTATAACTCACATTCACATACCTTAAGACACCTACTTAGGCCTTCCAATCTTTCTTGCATTTACCAACTTGGAAACATTTTTCCAGACCATCAAACAACACTCTCTAGATTCTCACAACCTAAACTCCTATATCCTCAGACACTACATAAATTCCATATCTTTCTATCCAGATATTCACCATAAGACACAGACAACTAACATGAAGCCTGTGAGCAAGGCAAACCTCTTTGCCTTTCTAAATAAAGGATCTAGTACCTCTACTAGTTCTAACTAGCTAAAGAACTGACCATGAAGAGTTTAAATTAGCCAGAACATAACTCCATTTTGAAATAAAGATTTTGACTGGGAACTGAATTCAGGTACCAAGAAATATCACAGAGTGTACACCTGGCAGAAAACAAAGTTAATTCTCCTAGCAACAGCCTGCAGGAAATATAACAGAATAAATGCTTCATAGAAAATAGAGACAAACTCCCTGGCAATAATAAATGGGAATTCGTTGAGAATCGGATGGGAAAATTCTCCCCAATGTTTCAGATATGGTTTAGAAAAATAGCCATTGTGATTGTGTGCCTTAGCCATTGTGATTGTGTGCCTCAGAAAAGGTCACCCTGCCCTGCTAAACTTCACCCAATACTGTAACGCCAAGGCTTGTGCCCCCCTGCTTACTGCCATGGAAACCCCCTGCTCACAGAATTTCCCTTTAAAAATTCTGTTCACTTAGAACTCGGGGTCCCACTTCTCTACTGCTGCACCAGTGAGACTTGGGTCCCGAGTTCGATCGCTCTCATAATAAAGCTCTCTTGCAATTGCATCGAGTCGTCTCCTGGTGGTTTCTGAGGGTCCCGTGAACCTGGCATATCAACCAGTGAATGAACAGTGGATCTAATTTTCTGTTCTTTATCTGCAAAGCTACCATTAACTTAACTTAGCCGTCAATGTGATCAGAGACCTGGGAAGGATAAATTATAAACTAAATAAATGTACCAATCAAAATGACAGAGATGACTAGTTAGTCCATCACCTAGGCACTGTCCCTGGTTCCTGTGGTCTCATGGCACCAAAAGCAGAGGCAGTCCAGCCATCAGGGACAGAGGATGAGAGACTATTTCAGTGAAGAATGAGATTGACCTCACCTCATCCTCAGCAAAGTGAAACAATGACTCTTCAGGTGTCCACAGCTTTGTCCACAGGTTAGGCCCGGCCCTAGCAGTGGAACAGTTGGGGCAATCTTGCCCAGTGGTTGGCATACCACAATGCATAGTGCTTGTCATCTGTCATTGTGCCCAAATCTTCTCAGAGACCTTGGGTAGCAATTTTTCACTTTGATCTTCCTCCTGCTTGTCATCTCCTGGCTGACCAAAGCAGGACAGCTCCTATTTTTTGCTGTTGGGCCTCGAGATGAAAGCCCCCTCTGCCTGTTTAATGATGGCAAGAGGTGACCTTCTGAATCCCATTTAGATATACACTCATTATTCCAATGCTTTCCCTTCTTACAATGCCTACAAATTCCAGGGAATCTGGCAATTGAACATTGTAGCCAGAAGCACCTTCTTTGCTAGGAATGAAATAACTGTATTTTTCTGAGTTAAGAAAATTCTGCCTCTGATGTCCATCCTCTTTGCCTTTCAGGATGGGGATTGAGGGTTTTAGATAAGGTCCTCTCTTTTGCTTAGTTTGTTTAGATGTACCGATTTTAGTGGGTTTATCCTATGTTGTATGTTTATATGAGTGAGTATATACCATGTGTGTCTTTTTGTTTCTGGGACAACTCACTCAGGATGATCCTTTCCAGGTCCCACCATTTACCTGCCAATTTCATGATTTCCTTATTTTTTATTGCTGAGTAATGAATCCGTTGGATAGATGTATCACAATTTCTGCATCCATTCTTCAGTTGAGGGCATCTGGGCTGTTTCCAGCTTCTGGCTATTACAAATAAAGCTGCTACACACATGGTTGAGCAAATGTCCTTTTTGTGTACTTGAGCCTCTTTTGGATATATGCCTAGGAGTGGTATGGCTGGATCTTGAGGAAGTGCTGTTCCTAGTTGTCTGAGAAAGCACCAGATTGATTTTCAGAGTGGTTGTACAAGTTTACATTCCTACCAGCAATGGAGAAGTGTTCCCCTTTCTCCACAACCTCTCCAGCATATGTTGTCTCTTGAGTGTTTGATCTTGGCCATTCTGATGGGTGTAAGGTGAAATATTAGGGTTGTTTTGATTTGCATATCCCTAATGGCTAATGAGGTTGATCATTTCTTTAAGTGCTATTCTGCCATTTGATATTCCTCTGCAGAGAGTTCTCTGTTTAGCTCTGTTCTCCATTTTTTAAGTGGATTACTTGGTTTGCTGCTTTTCAGCTTCTTTAATTCTTTATATGTACTGGATATCAGAAGAAGAAGAAAACAGGAAACAACGTAGGAACATGCTACAGAGGGCCTCTGAAAGCCAGAAAAAGAAAACAGGAAACAACCTAAGAACCTGCCACAGAGGGCCTCTGAAAGCCTCTGCCCTGCAGACTATAAAAGCAGATGCTGAGCCTGATGGCCAACTGTCCGTAGAGTGAATGGAATTTTATGTAAAAGTGGGAAATAGCAAGAGCTGGAGAGGACAGGAACTCCACAAGAAGAGCAACAGAACAAGAAAATTTGAACACAGGGAACTTCACAGAGACTCATACTCCAACCAAGGACTATTCATAGAGATAACCCAGAACCCCTGCACAGATGTAGCCCATGGCAGTTCAGTGTCCAAGTGGGTTACATAGTAATGGGAAGAGGGACTGCCTCTGACATAATCTGATTGGCCTGCTCTTTGATCACCTCTGCCTGTGATGGGAGCAGCCTTACCAGGCCACAGAAGATGACAATGCAGCCACTTCTGATGAGAACTGATAGTCTAAGATCAGAAAGAAGGAGAGGAAGACTTCCCCTATCAGTGGACGTGGGGAGGGGCATGCATGCAGAAAGGGGAGGAAGGATGGGATTGGCAGGGGAGGAGGGAGGGGTTTATGGGGGATACAAAATGAATAAAGTGTAATTAATAATAATAAAAAAATTAAAAAATAAAAAAAAATTCGGCAATTTTGAGCTTTGAAGCTTCTAACCTAATAATTTCCTTCCAAATTATTAAATGAGGTGGTTCTTTTACCAGATTCCTCAACCAAATGCCATGCTCTTCATGCTGCAACACAACATTGTTCAATCACTACCTCATCAGATGGGATTTGTTCTCACAAGTCAGCATAATGCCCTTCACCAAGCTGTTGATCTTTGCCAACATTTATCCCCCTTGTTATATTTTGTTGTTATATTTTCATGGCATCATTCTTCCACCACAATAATGATTTTAATTGCTGACCAGCTTCTAACACAGCTGACACCAACCCTTTTGATTCTTGGGGAATAAGTTTATATTTCATAGTCTCATTATTTAACATATGTTTAACCAAATTTGAATGCATTCCATACCATATGATAGACTTTTTAAATTGCTTTTGATCTAACATTTTTACCGGACTCCATGTCATCTCATTGTCAGCCTCACCACCATCATTAGCAGGCATATGTTGCACAAAGCCTGGGAAAGCTCATGCTACCTGTGTAGTCGCAGGCACTTCCACTAGTGGAGCCCTTGGCTCCAGAGCTGTTTTGGCCTGCTGGGCTTCCTGTTCTTATGGGACTCTTGCCCCCTTGCAGGTATTCTGAACACCTGGCTCATGGAGCAGTGCAGAGCAGCAAGAGAGGGTAAAATCCCGTTTTTCAGTAGCGCTTTTTGCTTTCCAAGAGCTTCAATCTCTACCCATAAACTTTCCCGTTGAACAACCAGCTCTGTAATCCTTTCCATAACAACAGAATTGAGTGACACCTCTAGTCTTCCTATCTCATCTGTCATTCTTTAAATCTTTTAAAAAACAGAATATAGGAAGAAAACAAAGCAGCAACAGAAAATTCTGTCTGGGGGCATTTTAGGAAAGAACTACACAACAGCCACTGCTATAAACCTCTTAGTGACATCTTGAAACCTCACATTCACTCTTTCAGAACTTGCCATCTCCTGTTTACAGCTCCACAACCAAGTTCCCCATCATTGTTAAGCCATGTCTGGGTGTCACTTGTTAGCCCATTTTATCCTAAACCATGTGGGTCACCACCTGTGGCAGAATGTCCCGTGCAGCAGTCTTTAAAAGCTCTCCCTTATGTGGCATGCTTAGACTTCTACCTCTCTTCCACTAACTCCCACAAAGAGAGAAAAGAGGTGAGTAGGGAGAGGGGCTCCATACCCCATTACTTCTCTCCGATAGTTAGAGTCAAGGGGTACTTTTAGGACTCTATAGAAATCTTAGGGCTCTATAGAAACCTGCAGACACAGCTAGCAGTATCCTCCTTGCTGCTGTATGCCAAAGCATTTCTCTCAGTCTGTCTGCTCCAAACTGTGACACCATCTCTGGTCTCTTTTCTCACCAAATGGCTACAAGCCACATGCCAATACCAAATATCACACTGTCTATTTTTTGACCTCATTTATACTCAGAGTCCTAGACCACACTCCTGTCTGTGCCCCACAAGGAAGGCTATTAGCAACTGACAAAGACGATGCCCCACACATGACAATTATAAGGTACGGACAAACTATAGCCCAACTGAAATCTCACACTTCAGATTAAAACAAAAGCATAGTAACATAACATACAGAGACACCAAAACTTCCATTACATCTACTGTTTCTCTTTCTTTTTTATCCAAAACCTGGGCCCAAGGAAGAAAGTATGTATGCCTTGGACTATACCTAACCATGAAGAGGCCTGGGCCCAAAGAAGAAGAGTTTTGGCAAGGGTCTATCCCTTACCCTGAATTGGCCTATCCCCAACATTGAGGAGGCCTGGGACCAAAGAAGTGGTGAGGCCTTGGGCCAATCCCTAACCCTGAAGAGATGTGGGCCTAGGCCAATCCCTAAACCTGGAGAGGTATGGCCCCAAAGAAGAAGAGGTGTGGGACTGAGCCAATCTCTAACTATGTTGAGACCTGAGCCCAGAAAAGGGATGGGGGCATGTCTATAATTCTGATGAAATAAGTGCCCAAAAGAGAGATATATGCCTGGATCTAAAGATTAAGAGATGTGGACCTCGGCCAATCCATAACCCTGAAGTGTCATGGGCTCAAGGATCAAGATATGTGTGCCTGGGCCTATCCCTAACACTGTATAGGCCTAGGCCCAAAGAAGAAGTTTGGGCCTGGGCCCATCACTAATCCTGAAGAGTCCTAGGCACAAAAAAGCAATAGTGAACTTGGCCTGTTCCTATACCTGAATGGGCCCAGACATAAAGAAGAAGTGATGTGGGCCTGGGCCTCCGCAATAAGAAATGTGGGCCCTGGCCTATCCCTAAACCTGAAGAAGCCTGTGCTCAAAGAAGAAGAGGTTTGGCAAGGGCCTATCCCTAACCCTGAAGTTGCCTATCCCTAACACTGAGGAGGCCTGGGGCCAAAGAAGAAGAGGTGAGGCCTTAAGCCATTCCCTAATCCTGAAGAGACCCGGACCTAAGGAAGAAGAGATATGTGCCTGGACCATTCCCTAAACCTGAAGAGGCCTGGGCCCAAAGAAGAAGAGGTGTGGAACTGAGCCAGTCCCTAACTATGTTGAGACCTGGGCTCAGAGAAGGGATGGGGGCATGGGCATGTCTGTAAACTTGAAGGAATCTGTGTTTAAAAGAGAGATATATGCCTGGGCCTAGCCTATTTCTGAAAAGAGCTGGGCCCAAGGAAGTAGAGATGTGGTATTGGGCCTGCCCCTAACTGAAAAGTTGCCTGGGACCAAAGATTAAGAGATGTGGGTCTGGGCCAATCCCTAACCCTGGAGAGTCATAGGCCCAAGGAAGAAGATATGTGTGCCTGGGCCTATCCATAACACTGTATAGGCCTGGGTCCAAAGAAGAATTGTGGGCCTGGGCCTATCACTAAACCTGAAGAGGCGTGGGCCCAAAAAAGAAGAGGTTTGGGCCTGGGCCTATCCTTAACCACAAAGTGGCCTGGGCCCAAAGATGAAGTGGGATGGGGCTGAGCCAATCTCTAACACTGAAGAAGCCTGGGCCCAAAGAAGAAGTGTGGGTTTGGGACAATCCTTAACCCTGAAGAGACCTGGTCCCTAGAAAGAGGAGATGTGGGGCTTGGCCAACCCCTAACCCTAAAGATAGCTGGAACCAAATAAGAATATGTGTGGGCCTGGGCCTATCCCTATGCCTAAACAGGCCTGAGCCCAAAGCAGAGATGAGGGTCTGGGCCAGTTCCAGACCCTGAATTGCCCTGGGCCCAAATAAGAGTTGTTGGCCTTGACCAATCAATAACCCTGAATAACCCTAGGCCCAAAGAAGAAGAGATGTGGACCTGGGCCTATTTCTTACCCTGAACAAGCCTGGGCCCAAAGAAGAAGGGATGTGGACCAAGCCTATCCCTAACACTTAAAAGGCCTGGTCCCTAAGAAGGGATGGAGGCCTCGCCTGTCCATAACATTTAGGGGCCCAGGCCTCATGTTGAAGAGATGTGGGTCTGGGTTTGTCCCTATCCCTGAAGAGGATTGGACCTAAGGAAGAAGAGATGTGGGCCTAGGTCTATCTAAGAATAGTGAGGCCTGAGACAAAGAAGACATGTGGGCCCAGGCCTATTCTATCCCTGAAGATGCCGTTGCCCAAAGAAAAATGGTTGCCTAGGAGTGTCCTTAAACCTGAAGAAGTCTGTGCCCAATAGAAAGAAATATGCCTGGCACTATCCTACCCTTGAAGAAGTCTGGGACCAACAAAGTGATGTAGGCCTAGGCCTATGACTAAAGCTGAAGAGGTCTGGGGGCAAGGAAGAGGTATTGGCCTCAGCTTATCCATAACACTGAAGAGGCCTTGCCACAAAGGAGAGATTTGAACCTCAGCCTCTCCCTAAACCAAGGAGCCTAGGCCTAAAGAAAAAAAGATGTGATCCTGGGACAATCGCCAACCATAAAGTGGCCTGGGCCCAAAGAAGAAGAAATGTGGGCCTTGGCCTATCCCTCTACCTGAAGAGTCTGAAGCCTAAAGAAGAAAAAAGGTTGAGAATGGTAAAGACCTTGGTAAAAGCCATATAGTCAATGGGACCATGGCCTAACCTCCAAACTCAACTTGCAGTCCTTGTTTCCAGGTGAGTGGAACTTCTGTGCCTCCACGAGGGTTTACCCAGCAATCATTTGGATCCCTTCACCAACTGTCACACATACGACCTATGAACCCGCTGACAGTTCCTCACTGAACAACCATGGGTGACCAGTATCACACAGATCTAGCCATCTTCTGTAGACAAGAGCCTGGGTCCTACTCTCCAGAGACCTTTTGCTACACAATGAGGCTTCCAGGAGGCAGAGCCTGAAATGGCTCTCACTTGACAGGATGACAGTTATTAGGAAGGTTGCAGAGAAAGAGAGTGTCTGCAAACAGCCCAGGACAGAGACAGGACGACTCAGTATGTGTCATGGTAGACCCCCTTCCACTGAGTTCCCTGGAAACTCTGAGCAGAAGACACACCACAGAACTCCTAGCCTCCCCTGGTCAGCTTCTGGTTACCATGTAGGGCAGAGTTGGAGGGACCCCCAGGTGTTGGAGATTGGTTTGATGATAGTTACTGGCCCTCTGTGTCAACCTGCCTAAGTCATTATTCCTGATGGGCTAATTAAATGGCCTATACCTGGACATTGCAGAAAGGGTTAGGTATGGCTCCATTTCCCCCGTTTGGGGGAAGAATCATGGGAAGGAAACTAACAGTCAGGAAGAGAGGAGGAAAGAGAAGGTTGCCATGGGTTAAGTGAAGAGAGTACCATATGGGCTGGAAGGTAGGACTCCGGGAATGGCTTGGAAAGGAGCACTCCAGATGAAGGATAAGAAAGTATTTATGGAATTATGGATGGAAGGTGATCCAATTAGGAATGATTATAACAGATGGAAGGGATGCAGGCTGAGATAGTGAAGGTGGAATTATCTGCCCAGCCCAAGGTGGTATAAGGCAATTATAAAACCTGACAGGTATCTGTGTTTTCACTTGATTGTAATAGCAGATTAGATAATATCATCATAATAATGATGGAGTTAATAATAATGTATTTAGCCTATACCATGTTTTCTCAGCAACAGTCAGCTTCCCCTGCTTCCCTGGCACCAAGACTGAGCTTGTCCAGTGCCATTTACACCAACCTAACTGATCAAGAATGTGCCTTGAATGGTGGGTCATAGGAAGATCAAAAGCAAGATGAAGGAAAAGTCATGAAGATAATGCTGGACGCTGATATTGATGTACAGAAAGTGAACATGAAGTGCCACCACAGGTAAAGAGCACTGGTCTTCCAGAAAGATCTTACATCTTAAACTGTGCTGTGCACCTAGCTTGAAGATAAAAAAAAAAAAAAACTAGAGCTATGAGTGTGAACAAGGTAGCAGAGATTGACTGATTGATTGATTAATTGATTGATTGATTGATTGATTGATTGACTTGTGTGGTGCTTAGGCATGAACTCAGGACCTCACACAATATAAATGAGTACTACTGAGTACATCTCCAGTCCCACAGCTGAAGATTTAAACACATTCTTTGGGATTAATTTTGGTACAAAGATGGAGCCAGGCACTGAGCTCCTCCTTTCAGGGACCTGGCTAGGAGTCTGCCCTAAGGAAGGTGGGTTCACCTTAAGACAGTGTGTATTTCTTCTGAGAATTCCTGACCCTGAGTGCAGTACCTACAAGCTAAGCCTCCATGAGGTTTGGTGGGGTCTGCCTGGGTTCTGAGGCGCATCACAGAAAGGTATGACTACTTCTTTTTGCTCTGTTCTGTCTTTTTCTTACCGATGCTGGTTAATCTGAAAGATATCCATCCCTCTGCTCCTGAACTAAAGCTATGGATTTTCCTATACATGAGAATCATTAGAGTGCCTGCGCTGTAAGGGACTGACAATATCTACTACAGACAGACTGTGAAGCAACCTGTGGTGAAGGCTAAAGGTGCAGAGATTTAGTCCTCTGTCTCTCATCTCATGTTTCCTCACCGTAAAGAGATGTGTTCCTTTGTTTCCTTGTTTGTGGTCAAAGTCTCCTGTAACCCAATCTGCCATTGAGCTTGATATCCAGACAAGGAACCCTGGAACCTCCCCAGTGTAGACTTACAGGCATGTGCCACATCCAACCAAGCAAGTTTTAATCAATCTATGTGAGATCTCAGAAATTCCAGCCCCAGAATACCTAAATGCATACATTGTATGAGCATGCTCTTAGAAGCACCCATAGTAGCCAGCGTCTAGAAACAGTACACATGTGGTCAAATAAGAATGGTGCACAGCAGTGAAGTCAATGCATTCTGGTCACATGTGTTACTATGAATATGAGGCACAAACAAAACTTTGGGGTATGTATATGTAAAGCAGTCCTTATTGCAGAGGATTTCCCCACGGGATAAGTCCAGTGGAAAATGAAGCGATGGTGAGAAAGAGCAGTACAAGGGAAACTCACCAATTTCCAGCACACTGTTGTTGTCCAAGGTGTCCTGAAGGGCAAGAACTCGGAGGAGAAACTCAAGCTGCAGACATTGCTGGACAATCAGTCTGGCCACTTGGTGAATCCCATCCCCAGTGGGAAGAAGCAGTTCCTCCAGGTTCCTGAGAGAACCCAGAGCCAGTGCTGTGGGTGACACAGCAAGCCATCCTCTGTCCCTGTTCCACCATGAGCAGCTGTGACCCAGGCATTCCGTACTCAGGCCCCACCACTAACAGTTCCAAGATATCATGTTGTATTAAATAAAAATGTCCTCTAAAGTGTGGGCCTCTCCTACGGGTCGCCCTCCTAGCTGCACAGTGCCTTTGCCCATTCCCCTTGCCATCCCACCTCCAGCCATCACTCTGCAGATACCCATACTTCTCAGTAAAGCACCATCTACTACTCATCAGTGCTCCTTAGCGTGACACTCTGCACCTATGAATTCTAAGTCTCAACATTTGTGGCCTCACAGAAAATTTAAAAACCTTTCCAGCATAAACCATATTCCATATTTATCTTCAACTTTCCCCTTCCTAGTTCTGGAATAAAACATTTCTACACAGTCCTTAGTTACCACAGGAAAGATAATATTTAGAACTCAAGTCCAGGGATTTAGACAGTTAGCTCAGTTATAAAAGTCTTGCCTAGCATGCTGGATACCATGGCACCACACATACATGTACACACACACACACACACACACACACAAACACCCACACAGAATAAGCTTTGTTTTGCCTCCTTGTTCATCTGAAAGCAAAGCAGGGTGCACTGTTGGCAGCTCTACTGTGCCAGTCATGAAAACTCAGCTATGGGTCTTGCTCTTCCCACATCCATTTAAACCAGCCAATCAGATCTAAAATTTCAATCTCAGTGTGTACCACAGGCAGTGGTTATGTGAGCGTGCCCCGGAAACAGAACCATTAATTTGCATTAACTGGTTGTTTGGTTAGTTGGTTGGTTGGTTGGTTGGTTGGTCTTGGCAATCTCAGAACAGAGTCTCAGCTTGTAGTCCAGACCAGAATGGCTAGAACTCATAATCCTCCTGCCTCATCCTCCCAGTACTCCCAACACATCATAGGTATGTGTTACCACCACTATCAGCTTCTAGGTGATCTGTCATGAACAGGTTACTTCAGATATCTAGCCACTGAAATAAATCACACTAGTTCTCTGTACAGAAAATGGTTTCAAACCGTTAAAAAGAATGGACATCTGAGCACCTGTGTGTTCGTTACTACAGCCAAGCTTCCAGACTCTCTGGTGGCTGTGTGAGGAGCGTGCGTGTGTACGACTGGAGATATGGATGACTTGAAACATATTCAGAGCTCTCTCTCTGTTCATGGCTCAGAGCAGGTGAGACAGCTCAGGGGGAGAGGCATCTGCAGCCAAGCCTGACACCCCAGTTAGACTCCAGGAATCCAGATGGTAGAAAGAGAGAACCAACCGATTCCCACCTGCTGTTCTCTGACTGCCACACCCATGCCACAGCACAGCCACACACAAACACACACAATGAACCCCTGCAAACAAACCATGCACAAAAACTATGAGCCTACACCAACATTTCCACTTTGCTTTTCTCTTTCTGACATATATTTTTGTTGCCCAATTTGCTGTAAGGACAGAGCTTCATAAACAAAGCTTCTCAAATTTAGAGCGTCACAATGTGTATACAGTAATTTATTTTTAAGGGAACATATGTGGGGCTGCGGAGAAGGCCCGGAAGTTAAGAGCACTTGTTGCCTTTGTAGCAGTCCCATGCACAGTTCCCAGCCTGCACACCGTGGCTGATAATTGCCTGGATTCAGGGGACTCAAAACCCTCATCTGACTTCTGTGGCCACCAGGCACACATGTGGTGCACAGAAACACACGAGCAAACAGAATAACAGAAATGTCTTAAAATTTAATTAATTAAATTTAAGAAGGAGGAAACACACTTCATGAGATGGACTAGCTCTCAGTCTGGGCACAGGAATCTAACACTCACTTCCTCCTGACAGGGTCTGGTGAGGCCTGACGAGTGGCCTCTCCCTGGGGCTCTTTTTGGTTGACATTCATTGACTTACATCAGGTCAGTGTTGGTGTGTGGGCACCCACATGCCACAGAGCATGTGAGGGGGTAGAAGGCAACCTTGTAAGTGCTGCTTCTCCCCTTCTTCCATGTGAGTCCAGGGATCTAAACTTGGTCCTTGGGCTTGGCATAACCCCTTTACCAGCTGAGTCATCTGGCTGCCCTACCCTTCCCTGTCAATGCTTGTAAATTCTCTCTTCTGCAGCGAGGAGACTTGGCTCTCATTATACTCAATGTCTGTTTTGCATAATTGACATGTGATACATGCCAGCCATCTTGGTGCCTGATCCTGATCCTGTTCCTGCTCTTTTAGCACACTGAATTGCCTATCCACTTCTACAAACAAAGAAAACTCAGGCTCTCTTTATGCACAATAAAGGCTGAAAAACATTATGAAGACATAGCTCTCTACCACGTAGCTGCACTCTCTCCCCTCCCTTTATTTAACCTTTTACAGTATTTACCATAAAATCTGATTACTTTCTCAATCATTTCTTAAGTCAAAACTATTTAAATTTGGGGCTAAGGAGATGGCTCAGCAGCAAAGAACACTGGCTTTTCTTCTAGAGAACCCAGGTTCAATTCCCACCTGGAAATTGATCAAAACCCACCTGGCAGATCACACCTGTCTGTAACTCAAGTTCCACAGAATCCAACACCTCCACACCACCGACAAACATGCAGTCAAAACACCAACGCACATGAAACAAAAATAAATAAATCATTAGAAAAGTATTAAAACTCTGCCTATACTTATCATTGTGTTAATTATGAGTCATAATATAATGTTTTCTTAACTTTTAATAAAAATACATATAAACTCCAGAAACATTTGAAACCAAAACAACCTATTGTTGGTGTAGATGCTGGAAAATGAAGTCACACAGTGCCATCATGACCGAATTCTCTCCTAAGGTATCAGTGAGTCTAAGAACATTGAATTTAATGAACTCAAGCATGAGGATGAGTGGGCCCCACCTTGAGGGCATCTGGGGATGAGACTGAATACTCTATGATGTCCTCCTAAGGACCCGTGTAGCTCATGCAGCTGACCCTCTGTATCGGCATGTCCACCCACCACAGCTTGTATGTTTTTATTACATTTAATTAATTATGTGTGTGTATGTGTAGGTTAGAGAACAACGTGCCTTTCCACTACGCACGTCACAGGGATAAAATTCCAGGCTTCAAGCTTGACATCACACTTTTGTAGTGCTCTGAACCATTTTGCCAGACATGAAATATTTTTAAAGTTATGTCCATGTTGAGCATGTATAGACTTTTCCCCCCTGTCCTTGAAGAACACAATGCTGTTGACATAGCTCTTATATTGTACTAGGTATTGTAGGAACTAGAGAAGGCTTAAACTATTTGGGGTCATATGCAAATACTCAACCATTTTGTATCACATACTTAAGCCTCTTCCAGTGTTGGCATCAGAAGGGGTGTCCTGGAACCAATTGTCATGGATGTTGTACTGGCAGTGTTATGTCGACTTGACACAAACTAGAGTCATTTTGGAAGAGGAAACCCCAGTTGAGAAGATGCCTCCACCAGACTGTCTTATGGCCAGCCTCTGGTGCATTTTCTTGTCTGATGATTGATGTGGGAGGACCCAGCTCACTGTGGGTGGTGCCACTCCTAGACAGGTGGTCATAGGTGCTATAAGAAAGCAGGTTGAGCCAGCCACAAGGACAAATCCTGCAAGAGGCACCCTTATGATTCAGTTTCTGTCTTCAGGTTCCTGCTCTGTGATCCCACACTGATGCAGTGTGACCTGAGAGTTGTGAGATTTAGCCCTTCCTCCCCAAGCTGCTTTTGGTCATGGTGTTTCATCACAGCAATAAAAACCCTAACCAATAGTCAAAGGACAATTGTTCACAACTTGCTTTGTTGTGGGTTCACTGAAGGAGGAAGAGGAGGAGGAGGTAGAAGAGGCAAAGGACAACAACCACACAATGATAACTACCATGACAACAACAAGGAGAAAAAGAATAAATGAAGAAATGCTGATTTACAAGCTTACCAAACTTTTCCGACATTTCCTTATCTGGAAATTGTTCGTATTTAAGATTCAACATCTTCAGAGAAACAAAATTTGGCAAGACGTGACTAGGAAAGGGAAAATAAAATTGAGTTGAGTTAGATAAATTTCCTATGACACAGAGGACCACTGAAACAAAGAGTATTTCAAAAGTGATGAAAGGTGACATACTACTCAGAGTTACTATGACTGAGTAGAAGACTCGGTTATGAAAATGAACCGAGATGTAGACAGATATACTTCACTTTTGTGAAAGCCTCACTGAAGATTAGGTGTCATCACAGTTCCCACGACAATAGTTACATTTTAATCCTAGAGTATTGAAAGACTGTGCACAGGAGCACCTGAAGTCAACATTATACAATTCTTACCAAATGACGTGGTTTCAAAGTTTTGTCCAGAAAACTCAATCTCTCTGAGTTTCTTGCACGAAGCAAGCTCAGCCATGAGAGACTCACAATTCAATAGTAAATCACATTTTAGATGGAAGACATGAAAATTTGAAGAGTTCTGAATCAATTTAACTGCAAAAGATGAAATATTTTCAGAAATTAGAGAAGGCCACAAATTTCTATCAGAATTGGGCCCTCAGTCCATCAGTCCCAGCCACACTGATTAAACGGGCAGTGACACAGTGACGTGGTAACACATGGTGCACAGTGCAATTTCTCAGTGTCTAGAGCTCAGGCCATGTTGGGCTTGTGCTCAGCTTCTGGAACTGACCTGGGACAAGTTCCTGGCGCTCTCTGGATCAATTTTCTGTTCTCAGAATTCAACATCAAGGCTTGCCATCAACTAGCACTGGCTGCTCTTCCAAAGTTCCTGAGTTCAATTCCCAGCAACCACATCGTGGCTCACAATCGTCTATAATGTGATCTGGTGCCCTCTTCTGCTGTGCAGGCATACATGCAGGTAGAATAATGTGTAAATAGTAAATAAATAAATCTTAAAAAACTTTACAGATAATTTTGGAGAGAAAA
Organism: Meriones unguiculatus; assembly: GCF_030254825.1. NCBI lineage: Eukaryota > Metazoa > Chordata > Mammalia > Rodentia > Muridae > Meriones > Meriones unguiculatus. The sequence goes on along the minus strand of NC_083354.1, from coordinate 28,005,487 downwards.
TAATTTTGGAGATAATTTTGGAGATGAAGAAAAACTGAGAAAATATGTGTTGTTTCAGTTACGCTGGTATGTTCAACAGTGGAAGGCAGGACTATGGCAGACCAGCCACTGCACAGTACTAGGTTAGGGTGAGGGGGTTGTTTCAGAGGGCGAGGAAGGAAGCCCAAGTATCAGGGAAATCGTGCTTCGTAAAGAGGTAGGAAGAAGAGCAGGAAATGGTCTGCTTCCCTGAGCAAGGGTGTAGAAAATCATCAGGCTTATCATGGCAACATGGCTGTGGCTGCATAAGCAGCCTGTTGTAGCTGAGAAAACTTGCGGAAATCGCTTAACATCTTTCTTTCTGCCTTAATTTCTCCAGCTGCACAGTGGCAATAATTGCAGTACCTCAGCTCACACACTGAGCACACTGAGTGCAAAGAGTGAGTTAATATTTGTTAAGTGCTCAGAACAGGTCTTAGTATATAGTAAAAACTCAAGGTTCTCAAATAAATCTCCAAGGAAGGTTAGTATTCCCACAGTTCATGCTGTGAAGCCCAGGGAGGGTTTAACTAATGATGATTTAACGGTTCTAACAATTACTAGCCAAGTAGCTTTTCCAGCTGAGACATGAGCTGGAGATTCAAGCACCATCCTTACCTAGTCTGGAGATGTCAGACTCCCTGGAAGTTTGGATGGATAGGAGGTTTGGGAACTCTCCAGGAAGGACTGAAAGCACATCTACTTTGCCGTCTAGTCTCACAGACAGTTCTTTCAGGCTGGGAAACTTGTCAAAGTTAGCAAAGAGCTGATCTGGAAAGCAGCACATAGTTCCCATCACTCAAGTTCCCCCGTGGAAGTTCTCAAGTGTGCTGTGACCTTCAGCCATTTTCATGCTTTCAAGATGAAGTTTCTCAGACTTCCTAACATCTAGGAAGCACATCCAGGAAGATACTGCCAACTGCAACATCTATTGATCACAGAATGCAGGGGAAGCCCTGTGCTGGTCTCTAGATTCACAAAATAAATGAGACATCTCCCCAACCAACAGCATGGGAACAACTGTTTTTGCATATGCAAAAGAACACAGTTGGATTCCTGCTTCCAACTCATAAAAAGGTTAACTTGGATTGACAACATATGTAAGAGATAAAACTATAGAACTCTTAGAAGAATACAAGTAATCTTCATGACCTTGGATTTCACAATGGATCCTTAGATATGCTATAAAAAGCAATAGCAAAAAAAAAAAAAAAAAATAGACCTTAGGCCATCCTTGGTTGTTAACTTCATTACATCTAAAATTAACTAAAACCTAAATGATTGAGCACACCTGTGAGGTTTTTTCTTTTTTCTAATTAAATAATTTGAAGTGGGAAGATCAACTTCTAACTTGGACCTTTGAGTCAGGAAGAGCCATCTTTAATCAGGACCATACTTCCTCCAGGCAGCCTATGTAAGGACATAAAAAAAATGAAAGTTCTCTTTCTCTCCCTCTCTCTCTCTCTCTCTGCCTGCTTGCTATGCCTCTTGTTGGCAAATTTGTTCTTTCACTATCATTAGAGCCTGTTTCTTCAGGATTCTAGCATATACTGAAGACCAGCTGAGACAACCAGCCTCATAAACTGAACAACTACTGGATTCTTGGACTAGCATTTGTAGACAATAATTATTGGACTAGCTAGACCACATCATGTAAGTCATTCATATATATATATATATATATATATATATATATATATATATATATGCTCTGTAAGTTCTGTTCTTCTATTGGACCCTTGCTAGTACAGACCTTATCAAAATTAACAGTTGTTCATGCATCAAAGGACATTACAAGATGAAATGACAATCTACAGGATGGGAGAAAATGTCTTTCAAGCTACATCTCTGAATTTAGGTTTGGATAGATTTTTTTTCAGGCTGAGACAGAACTCCAGGTCTTACAACTGGTAGACCAATGCTCTCCCAGTGAGATGCTTTCCCTGTATCATAAGGGTTTAATATCCACAGTACACAAAGATCTCCTGCAATAGAGCAACAATGATTCTGTTCTGTTTTGTTTGAGATAGTTTTACTCTAGAGCCTTGGCTGCCCCAGACCCATTATATAGCTCAAGCTGGTCTCAAAGTCAAGACTGCCTTCTTCCCTCACATTGGATTCCTGAGAGTGCAGGTATGAACCTCCATACCTTGACAACATGTTTATATGGACAAGGATTTAAGCGCAATTTTCTCACAGAAAGGTACACAGCCACACAAAGTGGCCCAAACAGTCACTAGAGGAATGTAAATCCGAACTACAGGCGAGAATGCTCACTTACTAGAATGTGTCTAAGATAAGCAAAACAAAGGGAAAATGGGGTGGAAGATGTAGAAAAAGTGGAGGCTTGCACATTGCAGTGTGAGATACATGGGGTAGCCACCATGGAACACAGTTGGGGAGTTCCTGAAAGGTTAAACACAAAAAAGATATGGTGCCTCATAGATCTAACCCCAATGACTGGGAGACTGAGGCTGGAAGATTCCTGTGAGTTCCAAGCCATTCTACCATAGAGAGAGACCCTGTCTCAAAAACATAAGAACTATATAAAGCAACCATTCTACTCGTGGGAATATATAAAAACCAATACAGCAGAGCTCAGACACTAATGACACAAATTATAACTGCAGCATTAAAACTCAGTGTCCAGGAACAGATTAATAGATAAACAAAATGGCACGTGCACAATTATAAACCTACACACAAAGTAATATTATTATTATTCACTTACAAAAAGAAATGAAAGTCTAATATATGTTATGCCATGGTAAACTTTGAAAACATTATATGAAGGCATATGAGCTACACATGGGGTTAATTATTATATGATTATACTTATATAATATATCTAGGTAGATAAGTTTGTTAGGACAGACAGTAAAACAGATTCTACAAAAGACTGATCAAACTATCCCTGATTTTAAGCTGTACTACAGAGTGACAATGATAAAAACTGCGCGGCACTGGCATTGAAACAGACTGGTGAATCAATGGAATCCAGTTGAAGGCTGAGAAAAAAACCCAGACACTTATGGACACTTGCTTTTTGACAAAGGAACCGAAACTTTACAATGGAAAAATAATAGCATCTTCAACAAATGACACCGGTTTAACTGAATGTCTACATGTTTAAAATGTAAATACATCCATATTTATCACCCTGCAGAAAACTAAAGTCCAAGTGGATCAAGGATCTTAACATAAAGCCAGAGATACCAAATCTGTTAGAAAAAAAAGTGGGGAAGAGCTTTGAATGCATTGGCACAGGAGACAGCTTCCTGAACAGAACACCAACAGCTCAAGCTCTAAGATCAATAGTCAATAAAAAGGACCTCTTGAAATTGAAAAATTTCTGTAAGGCAAAGGACACTGTCAACAGAACAAAATGGCAGCCTACAGATTGGGAAAAGATCTTCACCAATCCTATATCTGACAAAAGGCAAACATCCAAAATATATCAAGAAATTAAACACCAACAAAACAAATATTCCAACTTTTAAAATGGGCACAGAGATAAAAAGAGAATTCTCAACAGAGGAATCTCTAATGTCTGAGAAGCACTTAAAAATGTTCAACATCCTTAGTCATCCAGGAAATGCAAATCAAAACAACTCTGAGATTCCACCTTACCGTAGGCGGAATGGCTGGGATCAAAAACTCAAGTGACAGAATATGCTGGCAAGGATGTGGAGAAAGGGCACCACTCCTGCATTGTTCGTGGGAGTGTAAACTTGTACAACCACTTTGAAATTCAATCTCGCAGTTTCTCAGAAAATTGGGAATAACTCTACCTCAAGACCCTGCTGTACCACTCCTGGGCATATACCCAAAGGATGCTCTATCACAAAACAAGGATATTTGCTCAACTATGTTCATAACAGCTTTATTTGAAATAGCCAGAAACTGGAAACAACCCAGATGTCCCTCAACCAAAGAATGGATAAAGAAACTGTGGTACATTTACATAATGAAATACTACTCAGCTATTAAAAACTAGGAAATCATGAAATTTGCAGGCAAATGGTGGGAACTAGAAAACATTATTCTGAGTGAGATAACCCAGACCCGAAAAGAAACAGATAGTATGTTCTTACTTATAAGCAGATATTAGGATGCAGGACATAGAGGATAACCATACTATAATTCACAGATCCAAAGAAGCTAAGTGACAAGGACACAGGGGAGGATGCATGAATCTCACTGAGAAGGGGAAATAGAATAGATAGAGGAAGTGCTCAAAGAGAGGGGACAGGATAGGAGAGAGAGCGCTGAGGGACATGAGATAGGGATCTGGTGCGAGGAGAGAAGGAGAGGTGGAAGGAGGACAGAGGGCATGCAGGAGAAGAGAAATCATGGCCTGGGCCATCTCTGAGACAGGCTGGAGACCTACAATAGGGTAGGCTTCTGGGAGGCCTTGGGGGTGACTCTAGTGGAAAACCCTCCTAGCGAGAAACATGGAGATTAAAGAGGCCACCCAATAACTGGACAAGACTCCAAGTAGAGGGAGGGAAACACCAACCCACCTACAAAAACTTGGACCCAAAATTTACCCTGCCTGCAAAATGTGCAGGGATCAAAATGTGCAGAGACTGAGGTATGTCCAAGCAATGTTTGGCCACACCATGGGGGAGCGGCAACCCCTAACACTATTAAGGGTTCTCTGCCATGCTTGTAGACAGGAGCTAGCATAGCTGGCTTTTGAGAGGCTCCACCCAGCAGCAGATTGAAACAGATGCTGAGGCTCACAGCCAAACATTGGGTGGAGCACAGGGAGCCTTGTGGGAGAGTGGGAGGAAGAGTAGAAGGACCTGGAGGGAACATGATCTCCACAAGAAGACCAACAGAGCCAAATAACCTGGGCACAGGGGGCTTGAGGAGACTCAAATAACAACTAAGAACCATGCATGGAGTGGTTCAAGGTCCCTACTCGTGTGTACATGATGGACAGCTTGGGCTTCATGTGGGTCCCTTAGCAAAGGGAGCAGGGTCTGTCTCTGACAAGGACTCTCCTGTATGCTTTGTGGGGCTGCCTTGCCTGCCCTCTGTAGTAGAAAATATGCTCAGTACTGATATGCCTTGATGTGCTGGGAAGAGTAGGTGGGAGGGGGCTCCCCTTTTATAAGGGGGAGGAGAGGAGGGATATGGGGAAGAAGGAAGGAGGGTGGGAGAAGAGGAGGGAGGGGGCTGAGATTGTGATGTAAAGTGAATAAATAAATGAAGAAAGAAAGAAAGAAAGAAAGAAGGAAGGAAGGAAGGAAGGAAGGAAGGAAGGAAGGAAGGAGGAAGGAAGGAAGGAAGGAAGGAAGGAAGGAAGGAAGGAAGGAAAGAAAGAAAGAAAGAAAGAAAGAAAGAAAGAAAGAAAGAAAGAAAGAAAGAAAATGGGCTAATGAAGGGAAGAGTTACTGTTTAGGGCTGGAGAGATGGCTCAGTGGTTAAGAGCCCTGTCTGCTCTTCCTGAGTTCAATTCCCAACATAAACATGGTGGCTCACAACCATCTATAATGGGATCTGATGGCACCTTACAACATGCTATTGTATATGCAGGGCACACATATACACAAAATAAATAAATGAATAATTTTTAAAAAATCAAATTTAAATTAAAAAAAAATAGTTTCTGTTTAATGGAATCAAGTTGCTGGATGGGAGAATTAAAAGGTCCTAAGAAAGGGTAGGGGTGATGGATGGACAAGAATGTGGATGTTATTTATGCCATTAAATCATATATTTTAAATGGCCAAAACATTATTTTGTTGTTTGTAATTTGGTGTAATAAAATTCAGGCAACAGGACAGGAGCTTAGCACAAAGGGCTGTTGAAAGACTTTACCCAGCAAGGTAAAGGAGATGCTGAGACTCATAGCCAAACTTTGGGCCCAGTGCAAGGAATATTGTGAAAAAATGGGGAGAAAGAAAGACCTGGAGGGGACAGGAGCTCCACAAAGTGAGCAACAGAACCAAAAAATCTGGGCACAGGGGTCTTTTCTGAGACTGATACTCCAACCAAAGACCATGCATGGAGATAACCTAGAACCCCTGCACAGATGTGGACCATGGCATCTCAGTCTCCAAGTGGGTTCCATAGTAATGGGAACAGGGACTGTCTCTGACATGAGCTCAGTGGCTGGCTCTCTGATCCCATCCCCTTGAGGGGGAACAGCCTTACCAGGCCACAGAGGAAGACAATGCAGACAGTCCTGCTGAGACTTGATAAGCTAGTGTCAGAGGGAAGGGGAAGAGGATCTCCTCTATCAGTGGACTTGGGGATGGGCATGAAAGGAGATGGTGGAGGGAGGGTGGGAGTGGGAGAGGATGAGAAAAGGGGCTACAGTGGGGATACAGTGAATAAACTGTAATTTATAAAAATATTTAAAAATAAAGTGGAAATAACAGTTTAAAATAAAATATTTCTCTTTTTAGAGCAAGCCTGTGGTATTTCTCTCTCTGTCCCAAGCAACCACTGAACATTTGATCCTTCTGCCTCTGCCTTCTACATGCTGGCCTCACAGGCATGCACCACCTTGCCCAGATTGCAAAATTCTATGGCCAAACCCAGCTATTTGTGCCAGGCAAGTAATCAACACCTGAGTTCATCTCCAGCTGGTTTACTTAAAGTCAATCAATGTTTTTTATAATGAGTGAGTTGGTACTTATTAAATTTTGATGCTGTTTCAGAGCCAGGATGTGGTGCCATACCCTGCAATCCTGTAATCTAGTGCTGGGGAAATGGAGGCAGAAGGATCAGGTAGATAACCAGGATAAGGCCAGTCTAGACTACAGAAGACATCATCTCAAAGCATGTCCAACCATGCAACAGGCTGATGAAAAGGAAGCTTTACTATTCATTATAAAATAAAAAAGTTAAATACTTACAGTGATATCAACACATCAAAATATATTGAAGGAAATAAAATGACAATCACCTATAATTCAGGAATAAATGGGAAGGATGGGTGGCAATATTTTTCTAGTGTTGTCTGAGTTACTTGAAACCCATTCTAGGATTCAGGGCCTTATACACTGCCCCAAACAGTGAGAGTATTCAGATCTCTCCTATCGAGGCAAATTCATGGCTTGTGCCTGAGAAGTTTTACTCATCTAACACTAAGAATGAGAAACCGCAGAGTCAGCCAGAATGCTTGTGAAAGCACACTCAGGGATACCTGGTAGATGGTGCATCCCATAGAACTCAAGAGACTGCATGGCAGGCAGGGTGAGAAGCAGCTCCTGTTCTGCTGTGCTGAGCTCCAGCATGCACATGGAGCACTTGGTGACAGAGGCCTTATTCAGCTCCAGAGCCCGGCAGATGCTTTCAAGAAAGCCACTGCTGTCGGACAAGCAGAGCTCAATATTCTGTGAAGCTGAGAAAACTTCCATTAGGACCCAGTGCAGTGCTTGGTCTGCTGGCCCATGTCAGCCACTGCAACTTTCAACCTAGGGATCTTGTGTGGCTTGGGTGACAGTTTCCAGCACCCTTCCCTGATGTCTGGGGAGGCCCTGGGTCGGATATTTACATATTTACTGATGATCTCCTCATTTTCAGTAAATGTTTTCTTCCAATCTTTTATATGTTCAAAAGCACATGTGTACTCCTTATCTATAGCTGGTGGCTGTAAGTTTTCAAAATATGTCTTGAATGAATAATCTATATGAGAAGACATTTTATTTCCTATTATGGAAACCTGTAAACTCTTCAACATTGACAGGCATTCTGGGTGGTCCCAAAAGTACAGGAAATTCAATATTCTCAAAGCCAGTGTTCTCCCTCGAGGGAATTGCAAAGTCAAAGGAGAACATGCAGAAACTGTGTTGCTTTCATAAGCAATGTTTAAAGCAATATCTAATAAATGCTCTGAAAGGAATGAACAGAAAGCTTCTGGAGATTCCTGGCACAGCACCCTAACAAACTCGACCCACTTGAAAATTTCCGGGTAGAGTTTCTTGTAATTCTCATAGTCAGACATGTTCTCCAGCGACTCTTTCTCATCCACCAACTGAAGCAAATGAGACACAACTTCTGGCCCTGCCTTTGATGAAGGGTGGCTAGAGACATACTATAAAAAGTTGTTGTAGGTGGTCAGAGCCTTCAAGGGCGAGTTAATTTGTCTCAAATAATAAATTCCCAGGTCTTGGTCTTCCTGTCTGTCTGAACTTAGAGTTCAGTCAGCCTCATGGCAGCAAGAAATTCTTCAAAGAGAGGACTTAAAAATCGGTAGACTGATCTCAGCCTCTGGGCAATGAATTTGCTCATCAAGCAGGTGGTCATGTCTTCATCTTCATCCACTCCAGCCTCTGTGAGGTCATCATTGTTGAACTCAAAGCATGAAGAAAAACACCCCCTCAAGGCAGCTGCCCACATGAGCACACAGTGGCCTTGAGGGCCTCAGCTGCAGCTTTGTACTTTAAGGACAAGGTACTTCATATAGGACCTGAAAACTGCCACATCATGAAAGGGCTGATCAGAAGGATTTTGAAACCAGTCAGAACAGACTGCTGCCATGAAGAGAGGAGTTTTGTGAATTCCCTGTAAATTCTGTCCAAAGTAAACCATAAACTTTTGCAGAAGTGTTATACTCTATGAGAAGACCTTTTGTAATACAGAGAATGAATTATAGAAAGGAAACTCTTTGATCTCTAGAATTGTATCCAGGTATGGACAGATGGACCTGGCCCTGTTTGTATGGACAGCGATCAATAAGCAGATTAGTGACAAGTAGTTTTTGGTAATCAGTGTCTCTAGTGCTTGGGGGAGGGAGTCCATCCCATTATAGTCATCCAACAGGAACAGCACCTGGTGTTTTAACTGCTGGCTGCTGCTGCTCAGGCATGCTTCACTAACACAGCCTCCTGCATCTAGAAGTTGGGCACAAATGATACTGGCCAGACCCTGGTCTGGTCTGGTGGAACTAAGGGAGAGGTAGAAGACTAGCTGGAACCTGTTCAAGAGGTGAAAGCACCCTGATGCCCAAAGAAAAGCTATTTTCTTCAGGAAGGTTGTCTTCCCACTGCCAACTTCCCCCTCCACACACATGACCAAGCTGAGTTTGGCGAAGACCTTGGGGATCGTCAGGGCCCCTTGCACTGGCCTGCTGATGTGCTTTGAAATGATGGACACATCACAGCCAAGCAAGTGGTCAGTGCCTTGGCTATAGCACAACTCTGGCAAATTCATGTGGTGGAAAGTGGCTTTGGGGTAGGCGCCTCTCAGCTGCTCACTCAGACTCTTTGCCTCCTGAAACCACTGGGCTTCCCTCAGAGCCAAGCCTGTGGAGAGAAGGGAGGCAGAGGAAGGTGTATCTTCATATCTCTCCGACTGCTTTGCTTGTCTGCTAAGAGTAGATTAGGACTCTCCTTCACTTCCCATGAACCCCCTCCATACCCATCTTTTCATAGCATCAGAATATGGGGTACTGTGTCTAAGGCCTCTCATTTGACAGAGACTTGGATATCCTGGTACCCTATCTTCCTTTTAGGATCTCAGGAGACCAGCCTGCTGCACAATGCCTTTAACACTGGCTGCTTTGGATCTGGCATGAGGACTGCTGTCAGTAGTCCTGCATTCACTCACAAGATGCCATGGGAGCACTGACTCTCTCACCCACAACTCGCTTCACCTCAGTGCTCTCCTCTAGGAGCTCCTTAGACAATTAGAAATATGCTTTCCTGTCCAATGTACAAATACACAGAATCCCATGTGCTTTCATGTTCCTATCAGCCTCCCTGGGATGAACTGGGTCCTTGTGATTGCTTTCACTTGTGATTTCCTTTGAAAGGGAAATCCTTGGCCATTCTGATGGGTGTAAGGTGATATCTCAGGGTCATTTTGATTTGCATTTCCCTGATGGCTAATGAGGATGAGCATTTCTTTAAGTGTTTTTCTGCCATTCGATATTCCTCTGTCGAGAATTCTCTCTTTAGCTTTGTTCCCCATTTTTTAATTGGATTACTTGGATTGCTGCTTTTCAGCTTCTTTAGTTCTTTGTATATACTGGATATTAGTCCTCTGTCAGATAAAGGGTTAGTGAAGATTCTTTCCCAATCTGTAGGCAGTTATTTTGTTTTGATGACGGTATCCTTTGCTTTACAGAAAATTTTCAGTTTTATGAGGTCCCATTTATTGATTGTTGCTCTTAGAGCCTGTGCTGTTGGTGTTCTGTTCAGGAAGTTGTCTCCTGTGCCAATGAGTTCTAGGCTGTTCTCCACTTTTTTTTCCAATTGATTTAGGGTATCTGGTTTTATGTTGAGGTCCTTGATCCACTTTGACTTTAGTTTTGTGCAGGGTGATAAATATGGATCTATTTTCATTTTTCTGCATTATATAGACCTATAAGATATGATAAACATAATGAAATCTATACACCTAAAAAAGATAATCAATTGAGCGGACATGGGGTAAGATGATCAATCCTCGTTTAGAAAGACAGATGGGATGTGCATTGAACGTATGACAGGAGTGTACTGAGCGCATCTGAAAGACTCTAACTAGCAGTGTTTTCAAAGCAAAGACTCATGACCAAACCTTTGGCAGAGTACAGGGAATCATAAGAAAGAAGGGGAGTTAGTCTGATGGGGAAAGGATAGGAGCTCCACAAGGACCAAATATATCTGGGCATAGGGTCTTTTCTGAGACTGACATTCAACCAAGGACCATGTATGGATATAACCTAGAACCTCCACTCAGATGTAGCCTGTGGTAGGTCAGTAACCAATTGGTTTCCCAAAGTGAGAGGAACAAGGACTATTTCTAACAGGAACTCAATGATGGGCTCTTTGGTCTCCCCACCCCCGAAGGGAGGAGCAGTCCTGTTAGGCCACAGAGGAGGGCTTTGCAGCCATTCCTGAAGATACCTGATAAAACAGGATCAGATGAATGGGGAGGAGGTCCCCCCAATCAGTGGACTTGGAAAGGGGCATGGTGAAGATGAGTGAGGTAGTAAGGGACTGGGAGGGAATGAGGGATCGGGACACGGCTGGGATACAGAGTTAATAAAATGTAACTGATAAAAAAAAAGAAAGGGAAATCCTTTATTAAATTAAAATTTGCATGACAGTGAGACATAATGTTATCATTGAGAACCCAATGTCTTCTAGACTTCACTCTGTTTGTGGCATGTATTCTACCAACAGAACAACATTTCCAGACCTTGCAATGTTATTTTGAAATTTGCAAATATTGTACACATATCACATCAACCCAGAGTTGATTATCTTTTCAGTTTTAAACCTTTTTTCTTCATTTTTGTTCTGGTTTGTTTGCTGTCAGGTTTTTGTTTTGTTTTGTTTTTAGAGATGGGGTTTTATAGTATAATCCAGGCTTATCTTGTACTCACAGCCATCTTCTTGCCTCAGCTTCCAGAATGCTATATTGTACACATGAGCCATAATTCCCAGATTTGGTTTTGATTTGTGGGGAGCAATCATAGCACAACTACCAAACAACTGTGGCATGCAGCAATTGGTATGCCCATTGGATTGACAGTTGTTTCTTCTGTTGCAAAAATAGATTTCCTGATTTACTTCTTGGCATTTGGTTTTGTTTACCAAGCACATTCATAGGCCAGAAATATATCTCACTTAAGAATGCTTGAGTAGCACAGAAGGGGTCTTGGTTTCAATACAAGAAACAACATCAAAAGTCAAATCAGCTCGACTTGGGTGCACAGTTGGAACCATAGCATTTTTAAGGCTGAGACAGAGATCCCAAGTTCCAGGTCAGGTTTGGCTACACAGAAAATACAAGATCAGCCTAAGCTGAAAATCTGAAAATCTGTCTCAAGCAAAAGTCCCACCAAGGAAAATGACACGTGACTTTAATGTTCAAAAGTTCTAGCAGAAAGTCAAGCCTACTGCCCTGCAGGAAAAGGGCAGATGGAATGTGTTTAATCTGCATTTTAATCAAGTTGAACTCTAAAAGAGTCTCAAGGGTCTGCTTCTCCTGGAAAAAGGGCTCACTGTTCACTGTGAAGCCCCATCTGTAGCTATCATGTGACAGTTGCTTCTTAGATTCTCGTGGATCTATCTAATTATGGTACATTTAAAGTTGACAATTGCGGCTCAACCCCACAATGATGTGTTGCTGAGTCAGAGAAGGGACGGGGCTCATTACCATGGCTTCCAGAAGTGCATGGTGGCTGTCAAGGGCTGGAATCACTTCTGCAGAGGACTTCCGGTTTTGAAGAAATATGCAACTATGCAGAGAAGAGAAAAGTCATGAAATGGTTCCATGCAGTTAAATGTCTGCATTAGCTTTATGGAGAACATGAAGATTCGGGACCAGGAATGAGGCAGAAAGTAAACATTCTCAGTGACTCTGTCAGTCTTGCACCCTGTATAACTTTCAGTCTCTGGGTTCCAAAAACTGCATGTGGTTTGTAAAGTAATGGTGAGAATATTTGGGGAATGTGTTGGAGTGAGAACAGAGTTAGTGTGTTAGGCCCAGCAAGAGCCTAAATATAAGAAGGTATGAAGAGAACTCAGGAAACTAATCATCCATCCATGCAAATTTGCAAGAGGTTCATTCTTACCATTGGGCAATGGGGTCAACCCTGCTGGTCAGCAAGGAGTGGCACTGGGAGACAAAGACCTTATGTTTTTAAAAGACAAAAGGCGGGAATCTCCTGGGGTTGCTATCTTGGTGATTCGGGATTGGATGAGGTGTTTAACTTTTAAAATAATTGGTTAGTTCTGGTCACCCTTATGTCCGGTCAGCCCTGTTGTAAATATCTCATCTTCAAGTCAGTTTGAAATTTCCTGCCATATGAGATAAAGCTACAGTTAAAGTGGGAAAGTGATTAACTCATCTCAGTTTCCAAACAAAGGTCATCTCACAGGCACAGCCTGTGATTTATTCTCCATTTAGTAGGGATCTCTGCTTGTTCTTTTCCTTATCTCTGCCCTCAGAGATGGCTGATGTCAGGAACCTTTACATTCCTTGGCTCTCTGGAGAAGCACTAAGAGGCTTTAATTAACATGGGCCTAAAACTTGAAAATATAAGTTATAAGGCAATTGAAAGAAACATAGGTTACAAACTTAGTTTGATTCTTTCAAGTGCCTGTCAGTGAAACCAGCTAAAATAATCTTAAAGAATAGAAAATAGTGACACAGAACTGTGGGTGCAGAGTCGAGAGGATAACTAGGGCTCATTGGATGCTACCTTTGCTCCAGGTTCAGAGAGAGACCCTGCTTCAAGGGAACAGGAGGGTGACATAAAGGAGAGGAGACTCCCTGTCTCCCTTTGGCCCTATGTAGAACACACAGTGCACACACAAACACACATTAACTAAGTTAACAAGGTAAAAATAAATAAAAAGTCACAGATTATAAAATGAGAAAACTCTATAGAGTCATGAAAAAAGAACAACAAAGGACAGTAAAAAATATTCAATTAAGTGTACAATTAAGAATTTGGTTAACAATAATTTTTAATTCGTGTCAAACTGTCAGAAACAAATCCACAAGATCTGAGTGTGCCAACTATATGAAATTCACATTAAGAATAAAAACATAGATATCACACAGTTAAATAAAATTTGATGCTTGCTGCACAAACATGGAGACTGGGCTCGGATCTCCAGCACCTGTGTAACAGCAAGGGAATAGGGACAGTGTAATCTTAGTGCCAGAGAAGGAGAGACAGGAAGACCATAGGGGCTCACTAGCCAGCCAGTAAGTCTCATTGGCAAGCTCCAGGTTTAGTGAGAGACCTGTCTCACAAAATAAGTTGGACAAAACTACAGACCTATTTCTGAATACACAGAACATGTTGCTTTCAGGAAAGAGAGGAATCAAGCTGGAACTGACTCAGAATTTCCTCCCTGCTGTCTCCCTGTCACAGTACTGGAAGAGGCTTTGCAGTCTGCTGGGAGAGGAAGGCCACCTGTATTCTACAACATCACCATCATGCCAGACAAGATGTGGCCAACGGTGAAGAGTGGCCTGAATCTTTGGGGATAACCGACTGCTTTTGAGTTGGACTTGAGGCTGCTTCACAGATGCTCTAATCATGGTCAAGCTGGGTGTGGTGGTGCAGGCCTGTAAATCTCGGCACTTGAGTGTCAAAGACAGATGGATCTCTGGGTCAAAGGCCAGACTGATCTACATAGCAAGGTCAGAACAGAAAGGGCAATTCAGTGAGACAAAATGAAAGAAAACAAACCCTAAACTAAAGAAACTAAACTAAACTAAAGAACCTAAACTAAAGAAATTAAACCTAAAGAAAACAAAAACCCAAACTAACCCTGGTCAAAAGCCCATGGCCCAGAAAGTCTATAAAGGTCTTGCAGGGCAGGGTCTACTAATGCTATCTGGCTTAATGGACATCCTGTCAAAATTCCTTCTGAATATTTATGTTCATATGCAAATAATTATGCTGCTTTGAACCTTGGCTGGGTACGCTTCTCACTGTAGTACATGTTGTGGTGAACTGCAACGTTAGCAGCAGAGGTTTCAGACAGTGAAGTGGGAGTTTGGGGAAATGAAAGCCTGCAGAAAGATACTTTGGGGCAGTTGCTGAGACCCATAAACAAACTTTGGGCAGAGTGCAAGGAATCTTGGGAAAGAAGAGGGAGATAGTAAGACCTGGAGAGGACAGGATCTCCACAAGGATAGCAACAGAACCAAAATATCTGGGCTAAGGGGTCTTTTCTGAGACTGATACTCCAACCAAGGACCATTCATGGAGATAACCTAGTACCCCTGCACAGATGTAGGCCATGGCAGCTAATAAGGTGACAGTCTCTGACATGAACTCAGTAGCTGGCTCTTTGACTGCCTCCCAAGGAAGGGGGAGCAGCCTTGCCAGGCCACAGAGGAGGACAATGCACACAGTTCTGAGGAGACCAGAAAAGCTAGGGTCAAATGGAAGGGGAGGAGGATCTCCCTTATCCTTGGACATGGAGAGGGGCATAGGAGGAGATGAGGGAGGAAGGGCAGGATTGGGAGGAGAAGAGGGAGGGGACTACAGCTGGGATACAAAGTGAATAAACTGTAATTAAGATAAAATATGAAATTTAATTAAAAAAGAGTACTTTGGTGAAGGAGAGTTAGCTTTGGAGATGTGATATTTCAATGCCTATTGAAGATGTATTTATAGTCTCAGGCTAGAGCTGGAGATGGAGGAGGCAGTGTAGACCTGGAACTCAAAGCCGTTGAGCTGGATGAGGTGGTCCAGGAAGTGCACTTAACAGAGACAAAGTCAGGAGAACTCAGACCCCCACTTCCCCTGCCACAGATGTGGTCATAGAGGAGAAACAGCAGGGGGCTGAGCTGCAGCTCTCTGAGGAGGAAACAGGAGTGATGCCTCAGGGAAGGTGGAGCAGGTGCTTCCTGAGGCCAGTGATGGGCCCCACTGGAGTTACCAGCAATGAAGTAAAATAAGGTACAAAAGGCCAATTAGTAATTACAGATTTATTGATTCCTTTAGTGAAAGCACTGCCAGTCCACCTTATTGTCAAGCATAACTACACCTTGCTACCTGGAACAGAGTGACCTGTCATTTCTGTCTGCTCACTGGATTCTGTTATAACATTTAAACATTTCTGACAATAAAGTATTACATGTCAAATCAGATAATAAACAAGATAATGTGTGATCCTATAGAGACAAGGTGTCTCTGAGTTTGAGAGACAGGTCTCTCCAACTTGGTCTACAGAGTGAGTCTAAAAACAGCTATGACTACACAGAGAAACCCTGTCTCAAAAGAAACAGAGAGAGAGAACAGAAAGAGAAATAGAGATAGACTGTCTTGGAACCAAACATGGGTTCTTTGTAAAAGTAACAAGTGTTCTTAACAATCTCTTAACAAGTGTTCTTAACATCTCTCAAAGTCCTGAATCTTTATTTTACACATAAAAAAAAAACAAAACAGAGAACTGT
The DNA here is from genome assembly GCF_030254825.1 of Meriones unguiculatus. Lineage (NCBI taxonomy): Eukaryota > Metazoa > Chordata > Mammalia > Rodentia > Muridae > Meriones > Meriones unguiculatus. Next base: position 27,989,596 of record NC_083354.1, on the reverse strand, counting down.
AAGATAAAGAATAATACAGAAAGGGGTAGAATGGAAAGTAAGAATACTTTCTGACTCAACTTTACAGATATAATAAAAGATTTAATAAAATTTTAGAGCTGTTTGGAAATATATTTCTTTCAGATTTATTGAGGTATAAATTGACCGATTAAAAGTATATATTTATAATCCTGTGGCTAGTCCTGCGTCCACTCCGGTAGAATTTACTGTGACAATGGCCACTCTCAGCTGCTCCATCGTAGTATCGAATTCTCCAGTCCAATTACCTAAAATATAGCTCGACAATTGTTTAGACAGATTTGCAGCACAGGAAAAATTCTCATGTTGTATGCTAGTGACACAAAGTCCAGCATACTTTCATTGACAGCCAGGTTGAGCGATTTGCCATAGGGTATCAATTTGCTCCTGCAAGAGGTCAATCCTCTGATTGACCACCATCAAGCTTCCTTTTAGTTGAGCATTAATTCCTTTATGTACAACTAAGGCATGAGCTACATTGGCTAAATGATTATTCAGGGTCTGAGCAGTCTGCCCAGTATGACTCATGGCTAATGCCACGGTGGTAGCTCCAACAGCCGTCAATGAGATGGTAGTAACAATGGTGGCTGTAGTTCCAAGATCCCTTTTCTGTCTGAAGAGAGTCATAGCGTGAGGGGCATCAATGGGCATAGGCATTATCAACATGGATTGCTGCAGCCATGAATCATCTGAAGGAATGGGCGGGCATGGGAGGGTTAGCAGGCCTTCTGGTGTTGGTCTCCTTGGTTTGCCTGTGGTATATATGCAAGATTAGAGTCTCACAACAGTGTGATGCAGCCATGATCATTCAGGCCTTTACAGCCATTGAAGCAGGACATTCTCCCCAAGCATGGTTGGATACCATAAAAAGCTAAAATGATACGCTCAGGATGCGAGGCTAAGCACTGCACTCAGGGTCAGCCGCTTTGGACCCAGAGAAGAGCATGTCTGATTGCATGCAGGTTGATGCCCCAGGTCCCGCCTCTGAGAAAAAGGTATCGGACGGTCTGATGCTCTTTGGGTGGATGACACCTAAATGAACATCTGTACAAAGTCCCAATTTATTTCTAATATCAGAGATCAGACCTCTACTCTTGCCTGATGCGTCTAAAACAAAAAGGGGGAACTGTAGAGAGCTGCGGAATGCTATGCCTTAAAGATGGTTTCTGCCTTCCACCTTCCCGATGGTGATTGCTCTCTGTCACGAACAACTCCACATTTGGCTAAGGCCGAGGATCTGGCTTGCTTCCATGTATGTGGACCTATCTGCATTGCCCCCGTGGCACGCCTGGGTTGGCTACCCAGAGGCTATTTAAGCTGTGGGCTGGCTTTCCCCGGGGTCCGAGGATTGTTCAATGTTCCTGAATAAACTGCATTGAAAAAAATAAATAAATAAAAAAAAGTATATATTTATGTTAAGCCAAGTATATATTTATGTTAAGTATCAAGGTAAGATTTTTATATACATATGGAATACTAAATGACTGTCAAACCAAGTTAATATATCCATGAGTCCTTAATGTTTCTGCAAATATGATTTTAACAATCCTAGCCCTAGGAGGCAGAGGCAGACACATCTCTGTGAGTTCCAGTTAGGCCCGGTCCACATATTCAGTTCCAGGCTATCAAAGGCTACCTAGTGAAAACCTGTCTCTAAACAACAAAATGGAAAAACAAAGGAAACCTTAAGACCATTACAGCACATGCAAACTTTTCAAAAGCCTCTGGAAGGAAAGCAGTTTTCTCTAAGCCCATTTCCCCCCTCACATTGGCAATGAATGAGAGATGACAGCAAGCATGGCCACACCAAGGCTGGTGAACATACAAAAGCCCTGCAAAGACTAAGCATCTCCTGGAAAGTCAGCTGCATCCTGTGGTGAAGTTGACTCGTGCTTCATCATGTGTGAGACTGATGCAATACTAAACCGTCTGTTTCTTACCTCCATCAAATACTCCTTACATGTTCTGGCTTTTATACACTGATGTTCTTTTCCCCAGCCCATTCCTCTTCACCTTGCAATGGAGTGGTCTCTGCATGAACTTGACAAAAGCTGTAATCTTTAGACAGGAGGACCATACAAGGACTGCCAAGGCACTGTTCGTCATTGTTGCTAAGTTTAGTGAGGAACAGGCAGGCTTCTAGAAAAGTATCAGCAGCCTACACCTTTAATAAATATGATTTCATATGATGGTTAGTTATGCCTTTATTTTTTTAACTTTTATTAATTACACTTAAATCACTTTGTATCCCCCATAAATCCCCTCCCTCCTCCCCTCTAATCCCACCTCCCCCTTTTTCACACATGCTTCTCCCCAAGTCCACTGATAGGGGAGGTCCCCCTCTCCTCCCTTCTGATCCTAGTCTATTAGGTCTCATCAGGAGTGGCTGCACTGTCATCTTCTGTGGCCTGGTAAGGCTGCTTCCTGCTCCGGGGGAGGTAATCAAATTGCAGGCTGATCAGTTAAGACAAGATCTTGCTATGTAACACAGGCTGGTCTAAACCTCTTGATTCTCCCACTTCAGTCTCCTAAATGCTGAAAGTACAGAGGAGTACCACCTTGCTTAGCTACAGTAAAATGTTTTAGGAAATCAGATATTTAAAACTGTCAGTAGCCTTCAGCTGCATCCTTCACTTCTGAATGACAGGAGAGAATGGCAGTACCCATTTCCAGAAGATAGTCAAGCGTTTGCACTGAGGGTGTCTTTCCTTCATAGCGTTCATCACTTTCATGTTCTCTTTATCCAGGAGTCAGCTGAGCATCCCGAGCCAGCTGAGCATCCCGAGCCAGATGAGGCTGGGCAGTCTCATCACACACTGGCTCAGAGCCTTGACAGTGGTGGCCTGAACTTGGATGCATTCTGAGAGATTCCTGTTGATGTTCAGCTCTTGCAGGTTTGGCAGGTTGTTGAGGACTTGAAAGAAATGTTTGTATCCTTCCTCTGTAATATTATGATTTACTGAAAGATTTAAGTTCTCAAGTTTCTGGAAGCCTCCACTGGTTGCTATCTTGGCTAGAAAACAAAATATTTATGAAATGAGACTCCTGAGGCTGTCAATAATGGTGACAAGTTACTGGTACTACTCCCAACCCTGACAATGAAAGTAGGAAATGGTCAACATGATGTTTTAGAGGACATTCTTTGAAAGCACCAAACAGCTGCCTGGCCGATAGGGAATGACCTTGCCAAACTGCAAAGGGGAAACAGAAACCAGGAGGAAGTGCCAATACTGGTAAAAAAGAAAGAAAGAAACAAACAAACAAAAACATTGATCTACCAGAAAGATCTTACAACTCTACATGTGCTTTGCACATAGCTTGAAGATATAAAAGAAAACTAGAGCCATAAGGAAGGTAGACAGGTGGCAGAGATCAATAGGTTGAATGAATGACTGATTGATTGAATGACTGATTGACTTTTGTGGTGCTTGGGCATGACCTCAGGGCTTCACACAATCTAAATGAGTACTGCTGAGTACATCTCCAGTTTCACACCTGGAGATTTAAACACACCCTCTGGAAGTAATTATGGTGTAAATAATGGAATCTATTTCACATGGAATCATGCCCTTAGCTCCTCTTCTAAGGGTTAATCATGTGGGGCAGGTCAGGGACCTCAATAGGAGACCACCTTTAGGAAGATGGGTTCACCTTAAGATAATGTGTTTTTCTTCTTAGAATTTTTGAGCCCTAGTGCAGTATCCATGAGTCAAGTACGATCTATCTGGCTTCTGAGGTGCATCTCAGAAAGGTAATCCATTTCTTTTTCCTCTCATGCTTTTCTTTCAGATGCTGGTCAATCTGAAAGATGTTCCTCAACTCCTCAACTAAAGTGGTGCAGGATATTTGATTCCATTATGAACCCCATAATTGTGAACTATAAAACCCTGTTTTTATCTCGTTTGGTTGAGCTGAGAGTAGCAGGCCTGACCCACACCCCCCAAAAGTTACCATTGGGCATAACGAGTCCTATCACACACCTTAAGTCCAAGAATTTTTCATTGTGAACAGGTGATTATGGTGTGGTTCACCCAGCCCTAACACACACCCTTAATTCAAGAGCTTTCTGTACATCAAATTTAATAAAGTTAACCTTATATCAAGAGGCAGAGCAATAAACCAGCTCATAGTGATTAAAGAATAGGAGGGACTTTGCATTGAAGGGTATTTAAGACAGTGTGGAGACATAGAAAAGAGCTATTACCTCAAGCTCTGGCTTTAGCTTGGGCTTCAGCTCCTCATCTCCAGGGCTTTGGGGCTTTGAACTAGCAAGCCCTCAGCCTTGGGATTTTTGGCCTTTGCTTCCTGAGCTGCCACTTGAACTAGTAAACCTTTTGGGTTTTTTCCATCCAGACCTGAGCTGAGAAGGAATGTCAGCTGGGTCCTTTCTCTGCCTCTCTGAGCTAGTAGGTTTTCATCCTGGCATCTGGCTCCTGAGTCTTTATTGGTAAAATTTTTTGGTAAAAAATTGTTTATAACAACAGTTGTCAGGGACCACCTGTGGAAACTCACCAACTTGCCTCAACTTGCCCGTTCCCTTACCTGCAGTAAACATACTGCTTGGCAGCAGCAGAGATGTGCTCACAGAACCGTGGCTTATCACAAAATGTTTCAGGCCCCTGGCCGAGAAGAATCTGTAACTTTTCACCTACCTTACTTCCTCATCCTAAACCCTTTATAAAAGCTTATTTTGCTCAGTAAAGTTAGTCCTTGACAAGCACCTGTTTGCTTGGACTCCTTCTTTTCTCTCATCCATTTTTTCACAGGATCAGATCCTCTTCTATCCCCCAAATAACAAGCTCCGCTGGCCGGGGCAAACAGTAAAGCTTTGGATTTTATTACCTATGAGAATCATCAGAGTACCCAAACTACAAGGGATTGACAATATTTACTGGGGACAGAATGTCAACCAACCTCTGTTGAAGGTAAAAGCTACCACAACACCATGGAGACTTTTGCTCCTGTTTCTTTGTTTGTGATCAGTCTCCTGTGACCCAACCTGGCCTTTAACTTGCTATTTAGACGAGGAACCCTTGAACCTCCTCAAGTGTAGACTTACAAGCATGTACCACATCTAAGCAAAAAAACATGGTTTAATCAATATTTGTAAGGTATCTCAGAAATTCCATCCCCAGAAATACCCAAATGTGTATATTTTATAAGAATGCTCTTAGAAGCACTTCACAGTAACCAGCTACTAGAAACAACTCAAGTACCCATTGAATAGACACACAGAGGGCACATGTGTTCAAATAATGAACAGACACACAGCCATGAAATCAATGCACTATGGACATATGTATTATTCTGAAATAAGGTACAAACACAATTTTTGGTGAAAAAAGACAAAGCATTGCCTATCGTATAGAATTCCCTTATATGAAAAGTCTAGCTGTAAATAAAGCTACGGTGAGAGAGAGCAGTGAAGTGGTCATTTGTGTATGGAAGTGGAGGGCACTATTGGAGAATGGATACAACTTGGGTTTTTGGGCACTGGGGAAGCTCTGTGCCCTAACCTGGTTCATTGCCACACTGACTTAGTTGGCAAATGTTTCAGTAACATGTGCAGGAAAATGGATGCAGCTCTATATTTCAACTTGCTACAACTTGTTTACATATTTCCAGTATCCAGTTGACTAAAAGGGGATACGGTAAGGTATCTGAAGCAACAAGGGTGGAGACATAGATTTTACCGGGGTGTGGTGCAGTAGCGGAACACTGCTTTGGTGTATGTGAAGTACTGAGTTCAATCCCCAGAACTGGGAAAATAAACCACAGCCTGAATACTTCTCTACCTCCCCTCCCTTACCCCACTACCTTGACCACCTCTAAAGAAAAAAAAAAAAAAAAAAAAAAAAAGGAGAGCATTGACCAAGATAAATCTAAATTTTCAAAAGGGCATGAGAAGCAGCAGCATGATAGTACAAATGAGGAATGCTTTGGAAGCCTTTCTCAGGTCTAGACATTTGCAGCAGGTAGCTCCAGGGGCACCACTGCTTACACACAGGGGAAACCTTTTCTCTGAGGGAAGCTCACCAATTTCCATCACACTGTCGTCATCCAAGGTGTGGTGAAAGGCAAGAACTCAGAGACACTGAAGCTGCAGACATTGCTGGACAATCAGTCTGGCCACTTGGTGAATCCCGTCCCCAGTGGGAAGAAGCAGTTCCTCCAGGTTCCTGAGAGAACCCAGAGCCAGTGCTGTGGGAGACACAGCAAGCCATCCTCTGTAGTTGTTCCATTATGAGCAGCTGTGACCTAGTCATTCTGCACTCTAGGAGGCCCCACCTAACAGAGGCCCTCCTCATCACTGCCATCTCAAAGAAGAAGAGAAAAGGGGTCAGTGTTCCAAGATATTTGATCTCACTGTGAACCCCGAGCTTGTGTTGTTTATCAAAATATCCTGTTTCTAGTTGTGGTCGGGCTCATCCTTAGTAAATACATTTAATCCAAGAATTTGCCTGAACAGGATTAAATAAAGTCAACAAAAGTTCAAGAAGTGGAGCAAGCAACCAGTTGATAGGGAATGAATGTAGAAAAAAATAGTAAGAAAAGGCAGAAGGATGGATAAAGAAACACATGGGAAGTAGAAGAGTAAGACACTGAGTTTTGAGGGGTTTTGGAGATGGTATTGGGAAAGAGAGTTTCCCTTTGTCACATAGATTGAGGAGGAAGGTCAGCTGAATGCTTTCTCTGCCTCTATCAAACAGCAGCCTTTTTAAATTTTTTACCCAAGCATCTTGCTCCTGCATCTTTATTCGTGAAATTGAGTGATTGAAATTTGTACATGTACATATATATACTGCTTCATCACATGGCACAACCACATGGACAGGGAAATTATGCCAGTGCAGACAAACTGAGAAGCTGTAAGATTTGTTAAGTCACCTGGAAGTTCTCCAAGAAAGAGTTAAGATGGGAAATACCATAATACAAAGTGCTAGAACCCTGCATAATCCTGCTTTAGATAGCTTTAAAACAGAAGAAGTAAATGAAAAGATAAATGACTTAACTGAGATTGACATAATTCAGATTATAATTACTACCAGCTAGCAATTAATATTTTATCCTTATTAGCCATAGTAGATTTTATACCCTCTCAAAGGAAAAAAAGAAAACTTAGAGATATAGGGAAAATAAAAATATCAAAAGTGGACTGATAGGATACAATCCTTAGAAGAAAAATTAGAGATACTTATAAATAAAAATGAGAACAACACTCAGACAAAGAGAGAGACATTTAGATAAAAATTTACTGTGCCACTGCATGATGAAACTGAAGAGGGGCAGCTTAAGGTTATTAGAAAACCCACCTTAGATTGTACAGCAACTATACAAAAGATGATAGACACCCCCAATGTTCTGAGGAAGTTAAATGGAATCTTATAGGCATATTAAATTTGAGATTTAAAGAAATAATCATTTTATTTGGTATGCATTCACCCTATGTGAAGTAAATATTAAAGTTATTGGCAACTTAGAACAGAATTATCCTTTGTCTGGAAAGATTTGGCAACAGCAATATTGGAAGCCAGTTCTCAGTTACAATGGCAAACATGGTAGAAAGAGGAAGCCAGGACTACAGAACAATGATATAAGACTAGAAGTATTAATATTTCCCAGGATTCATTGCTAGGTAAAGGTCAATATGATGAGGTACAAAGGTAGCTTGAATATGATAATCATACCATGACACTATGTTGCTTAGCAGCTTTAAATGTTTGGTACAAAGTTGAAGAATCAGGAAAGAGGTTGGAGTCATTTACTAAAATCTACAAGGACCAAAAATATGCCTATACTGACCCTTTTGCAAAGATTGACTTCAAATGTGAATAAAATAGTATCAGATTCACAAGTCAGACAAATTTTGATTGAATTTTTGGCTTTTGAAATGCTAATTCAGAGATGGGTGGTGTTGGCACATATCTCTAATCTTAGCATCTAGGAGGCTGAGGCAGGTGGATCTGTTAGTATGAAGCCACCCTGATCTGCAGAGTGAGTTCCAGACAGCCATGGCTACACAGAGAAATCCTTTCTCAAAGAACCAAAACAGAAAAAATGCTAATTCAGAATGCAAAAGTGTGAGCAGTCCTTTTAAGCAGGATTAGCACCAATAGATGAATGGACCAGAAACATGGCTGATATTGGATCTCATGTTTATAATGCTGCTCTGATAGCAGAAGTAATTTCTAACAGTCTTAAGAACAATCAAAATGTGAGATGTTTTAATTGTGGTAAGCCAGGTCATTTTTAAAGGGATCATAGACAAAGCATTCTTAGAAACTATGGGGGTGTTTTTCCCCTGGAAATTATTGAAAAGGAAGGCCTCTCAGCTTTGTGGAGTATGCAAAAGGTGTGGCAAAGGATGGCACTGGACTAATGAATGAAGATCAACAAGTGAGGAAGAGGAATGGGAGAGGTGAGACTGAATATCACTATAGTGCCCTCCAAAGGACCAGCATGGTTGATGCATGACCCATACTTCGGTGGATCATGCACAGCCACCCAACACAGACTTGAAATAAGTCAATGAATGTAAACAAAAAAGGCCCAGTGAAAGGCCACTCCTCAGGCCTCATAAGACCCAGTCAGGAGGAGGCAAGTGTTCAGATTTTTGTGCTGAGTCTGAGATCTAGTCTCATCAAACAATGAGCATTTATGGGAAACACTCTTAAAAAAAAGCAAGACAATGCCAATATAGGATAGAGAGCTTTCTCTTCACAGTTCTTCTCAGATTCATTGTGCATAAGGAGAGCCTGAGTTTCTCCTTGATCCCTTTTGTTTCTTTTAGGTAGAGATAACAACTCTGTGTGTGTGAATGTGTGTATGTGTACGCATGTATGTACATGTGTGCTTTGTGGGGAGATTGGATAGATGAGTCATTGTGCTAAAGTATGGGCACATTCCACAACCACAGGCTAAATTTTTAAACATTGTGTCTTTACCAAACACATACAGACTCTTCTCCCTCTTCAATATTCCCAGAAGAACACAGCATAACATTTGTTTACAGGGCGATAGGTGTTGTAGGCAATGGAGAGATGGGTTAAAGTACATGGAGGATGTGTGGAGTCATGGGCAAGCATGGCACCATTTTGTATCATAGAGGATCTTCTAGTGTTTACAGCAGCAGCAGGCTTTAGACCCAACTGCCATGGTTGTCAAGGAACAACTATACACAACTTGCTTGGTTATGGGTTCACTCTAGGAGGAGGGAGAGGAGAAGAAGATGAAAAAAAATTAAGAAATGTTGTTTTACAAACTTACCAAACTTTCTTGATGTTTCCTTATCTGGAAAGTGTTGGTCGTTAAGATTCAGTATCTTCAGAGAAACAAAATTTGGCAAGACGGTGACTAGGACAGAAAAAATAAATTTTAGTTAGGTCAGACGCGTTTCCTATGAAAAAGAAAAGTACTGTTGAAATAAAGAGTATTTCAAATGTGATGAAAGGTGATATAATGTTCAGGTTGAATTACTATGACTAAGTAGAAGATGAAAATGAAAGACTTAAATTGTAGACAGATGTGTTTCACTTTTGTGAAAGCCTCACTGAAGATCAAGTGTCGTCACAGTTCCCATGATACCAGTAGCATTTTAATCCTAGAGTACTGAATGACTGTGCACAGGAGCATCTGAAGTCAAAGTTGTCCAGTTCTTACCAAATGACGTGGTTTCAAAGCATAGTCCAGAAAACTCAGTCTCTCTGAGTTTCTTGCAGCAAGCAAGCACAGCCATGAGAGACTCAAAATTCAACAGTAAATTACATTTCAGATGGAAGACATGAAGATTTGGAGAGTTCTGAATCAATTTAACTGCAAAAGATGAAAGAATTTCAGAAATTAGAGAAGGCCACCAATTTCTATCAGAATTGGACCCTCAACATCAGTTCCAGCCACACTGATTTAACAGGCTGTGACTCGGGGGCCCAGTGCCTCTGTGACACAGTGGCACAGTATCTAGAAGTCACACTACATTCATTGGGGTTATGCTCAGTTTCTGCAACTGACTAGTGAGCAGATGACCCAGGGCAAGTTCTTGACCCCCTCTGGAAACAGAGAACTGAAAAAGAAAACTATTTCTGTTCACTATATTTCACCCCCAGTGTCAGCATCCTGATGTCTCTATGTTTGCACACTTTACTGACACAATAGGAATTCTGTGCAAAGTAACATAAAAAAAGAGAACAACTCTGAAACACAACTTTAAAAACATGTAAACATATTTATTTTGTCTATGTGTATGTGGTGTGTGGAGATCATCCATATGCCAAGCACATGTTGGGAGTTCAGGGGAAAACTGGGAGAACTCGATGTTTCCTTTTACCACAGAGATCTATGGGACTGAAGCCAACAGGAGTGACTTAAGCACATTTACCTTCAACTTGGAAAATGTTTTGTTTGCTTGCTTTTGTTTCTTTTCAGACGGGGTCTCATATTGTATCTCCAACTAGCATGGAAATAACTACATTTACAGAGAGAGGCTGACTTTGATGTGATAGTCTTCCTGTCTAACCCTTCCAAATGCTGTTACTATAGGCAGGAGCCTCCATACTCTAGTGACTTTTTGACATGCAAATCTGCCATGTCACTTCCTAGCTTACAACTCCTTAGTGTTCAGTGCCTTAAAAATTAAGGATCTCCACAGTAGAGGACAATGCAGCCACTTTTGATGTGAACTGATAGACTAAGATCAGAAAGGGGAGGAGAACCTTCCCTATCAGTGGACTTGGGGAGTGGCATGCATGCATAAAGTGGAGGGTGAGTGGGATCGGGAGGGGAGTAGGGAGGGGCTTATGGGGGGATACAAAATGAATAAAGTGTAATTAATTAAAAAAAAGTCAACTGAAAAAAAAATTAAGGATCTGATGTTGCTTTTGTCATTTTGCTAAATGGCATGTTCTAGAAAGATGGCTGCACAGCTGTCTGTCAACAGGAGAGGAGACTGGGATGAAAGAAATGGAGAAAAGGTTCTAACTGCTTCTTGGCTATTCAAGCCAACTCAAAAGCCATGTACTCCCTTTGTAAACTTTGTGTACATTGTAAACCCACAAGGTCCCAGGCCTACAAGCAATAAAATTGTCTCAATCCCTGATCTCGTCCCAACAATCAGGCCACAGAATCCCTCAACTCCCAGACCTCCCTGGAAAGCTGTGCCACTCCAACTGCACACCACGCAACCCTACATAAACTCTGTGTTCCACCCAGTTCTCTGCTGCTTCTTGCTTGAGAAGAAGCAACCACCCTCCCAGGTTTTCCCTCCCAATAAATCTCTTGTACGAGGTTTGTTACATGGTGTGGCTTGGTGGTATTCCTTGGCTCTGGACTACCAGGATATCTTCTGGAACACACTGAAACCCTGTTGGCTGAGCAGAACTTTTGCTGGGGAAACCTCCCCTGCAGAAGCAGAGCTATTACACTTGCACTGGGGAAACTCTCCAGGCAGCTGGAGCAGAACTCCTGTAGGGGAAGCCTTTCACTTCAGAGCTGCAACACCTACACTACTCCCAGTCAGATTCCTTTGCCCTCAGTAGACAGATCTGCACTTGCCACTCAGACAGCAAAAGAAGAGGACTCCACACACTGCTTTGGAGAGGAAGTGTTAGGAGTGTAAAGCTCAGGCTGTGCAGTCAAACCTTCTGTTTGGAGACACATTTCCTTAGCCCTGAGCCATCTCTGACCTCATTTCCCAAGCTGACAATTAGCAATAATCATCATACCTTCTCTCACACAGGGGCTGTGAAGACTGAGTCAGCGGTTGTGAAGGGCTGAGAATAGTTCCCCACATGTTAAAGACTCGGGTAACAAATAAATCTCTGCTCTCTTAAGGAGGAAGAGCACTGTTCCCACACGTTCCCATGTGGGAACAATTCACACTGTGAAGCCAGGGAAGGTTTAACTAATGATGGTTCTACCAATTACTAGCCAAGTAGCTTTTGCAGCTGAGGCATGAGCTGGAGATCCAATCACCATCCTTACCTAGTCTGGAGAGGTCAGACTTTGTGGAAATTTGGATGGATAACTTCTCCATGTGGTGGAGGTTTGGGAACTCTCTAGGAAGGACTGAAAGCACATCTGCTTTGTCATCTAGTCTCACAGACAGTTCTTTCAGTCCCGGGAACTTGTCCAAGTCAGCAAAGAGTTGATCTGGAAAGCAGCACATAGTTCCCATCACTCAAGGTCCCCAGTGGAAGTTCTAAATTATGCTGTCATCTTTAGCCATTTTCATGCTTTCAGAATGAAATTTCTCACACTTCCTAACATCTGTGTAGGAAGCACAGCCATGAAGATACTGCCATCTGCTGATTATAGACTATAGGCGAAGCCCTGTGCTGGTCTCTAGACTCACAAAATATATAAAATTTCCCCCAACCAACAATCAGCATGGGAAACAACTGGTTTTGCACATGCAAAAGATTATAGTTTAATTTTTAACTCCAACTTACATAAAAATGTAACTCAGAACCTCTCCACCAACCTGATACTGTGCATCCTCTTCCAAAGTCTGTCCAGGTAACTCTCCAACCCTCCTCTCTCATCCATCCCCAAACCGCATAGATCTAGCTTGGATCCCACATCCAGTACCTAGGCCTAGTCCAGCCACCTCTGCCTGTGTCACTGCCAAACTGTGGAATTCTTTTACAATCCACCCTGCCTTCCTTTCCATCCCCAACCTTCAGCCACATCCTACACAATCTTCTCCAGGGTCTAGCTGGGTGAGTTTTCTTGATGCTCCCCACCCCCCACCCTCCCCAACCCCCACAAGCTTGGACTAAAATGCACGTCTTGCATATCAGCCCAGGCTCCAGTGTCCACCTGAGCCATATCCAACTTGTAGGCCCAATCCAACCCTCACAATCATAAAACTGATGGAATGACAAAGAAAATCCAGGATTTGAAAATAAAATTCAATAAAGATAGAAACACTGAGGAGGACTCAAGATAAATATATATATAATTGAAAAACCCAATAACTGAACTAAAAAACTCAAAGGACAGACTTACAAGTATAATGAATTAAGCAGATGATTCAGTATGAGGACTGACTTGAAGATAAAGTACATATAATTAGCAAAGAGTATGGGGGGAAACACAGCAAAGAAACATACAGGAAATGTGGGACACCAAGAAAAGAGCAAACTTTCGAATTTGAGAAATAGATGAGGGAGAAAAAGCCCGGGTCAATGACATAGACCAGCTCTCCAACAACATCATAGGAGAAAATTTGCCAAAATTAAAAAAAAGACATACCTATACAGAAGATATGGGAAGCACAGAGAACGCCAAATAAAAAAGCCTGAAAAGAAACTCTTCATGGCATATTTTCTTTTAATTTCAATAATTTAATTACTAACTACACAATAATGTTGATGTCTTTTTTAACCTTTCAGCTATTGTTGTTTCTTTTCTTCTTATTTATTAAAATTTATTTACTTTGCATCCCAGCTAATGCCCCTCCTTTATCCCCTCCCAATCTAACCATCCCTCCCTCTTCTCCTTCCAAGCCCATCCCCAGCCCACTGATAGGGGAGATCCTCCTTCCCTTCCATCTGACCCTAGCCTATCAGGTCTCATCAGGACTGGCTGCATTGTCTTCCTCTGTTGCCTGGCAAGGCTGCACCCTCTCAGGAGAAGGTGATCAGAGAGCCAGCCACTGAGTTCATGTCGGAGACAGGCCCTTTTCTCTTTACTAGGGACCCCACTTGGAGATTGAGCTGCCATAGGCTACATCTGTGCAGAGGTTCTAGGTTATCTCCATGAATGGTCCTTGGTTGGAGTATCAGTCTCAGAAAAGACCCCTGTGTTCAGAATTTATGGTTCTGTTGCTCTCTTGTGGAGCTCCTGGCTTCTCCAGGTCTTCATCACCCTTCTTTAATAAGATTCCCTGCACTCTGCTTCATGGCATATTTTAATGAAAACATTAAGTATACAAAAAATTTGAAAACATCAGGAGAAGAAACACAAGTCACACATACAGGAACACCCATCAGAATACCAGGTGATTTCTCAATGGAAACACTGAATGCCAGAAAATCCTGTGTCACTGCATATCAAATCCTAAAAAACCACAACAGACAATCTAGGTTAATACTGATAGTAAAACTATCTAACATACATGACTGGGGGGAAATTCTATGATATAAATAGCCTATGAAAACTATATCCAAAAAACCAGCCTAAAGAAATTAAGGGAGACATTATTTCAGACTGAAGAGAGGGGTGAACTGAGCTAAGAGATGAAGAAATTTGAAGGTATGATTACTAAAGTACAAAGTACCACTGAGAGCACAAACAACACCAGAAATCAACAACACATCACTACAACCAACATATGCACTTCAATAATACCTTCAAATATTAATGGTCCCAAGTCTCCAATCAATGATTCAGGCTGGCTCAATGAATCAAGAAATAAAATCATGTCAGGCAGTAGTAGCACAAACTTTAATTCCAGCACTGAGGAAGCAGAGGCAGATGGATCTCTGTGAATGAGGCTAGCCTGTTCTACAGAGCAGGTTCCAAGATAACCAAGGCCAAAGAAAGAAACCCTGTCTCTAAAAACATCATCATCATCATTATCATCATCATCATCATAATAATAATAATAAATTCATCTATCTATTGTTTATGAGCAACATATCTTAGATTTAAAGATAGGAACTTACTAACTTCCCCTTCTTTCATACAATTACCTGCACTCTGCCCAAGGTTTTGTTATGAGTCTCAGCATCTGCTTTGATACACTGCTAGATAGAGTCTTTCAGAGCCCCTCTGTGGTAGTTTCCTGTCCTATTTCTTGTTTTCTCCTACATCCAATGTCCATCCCATTTGTCTTTCTAAGTAAGGATTCATCAACTTACCCTGGTTCCCCTTTTTTTGTTTATCTTCTTTAGGTGTATAGATTTCAGTATGTTTATTGTATCTTATAGGTCTATATAAGTGAATATATACCATGTGTGTCTTTCTACTTTTGGGATACCTCACTCAGGATACCTCACTCATTTCTAGGTCCCACCATTTGCCTGCAAATTTCATGATTTCCTCATTTTTAATTGCTGAGTAATATTCCATTGTGTAAAAGTACCACAATTTCTCTATCCATTCCTCAACTGAGGGACATCTAGGTTGTTTCCAGGTTCTGGCTCTTACAAATAAAGCTGCTACAAACATGGTTGAACAAATGTCCTTGTTTTGTACTTGAGCATCTTTTGGATATATGCCTAGCAGTGGTATAGCTGGATCTTGAGGAATCACTATTCCTAATTGTCTGAGAGGACAAGAGCTCCACAAGGACCAAATACATTAGGGGACAGGGGTCTTTTATGAGACTATTTCTACAGCCAAGAACCATGTATGGAAATAGCCTAGAACCCCTCCTCAGATATAGCCCAAGGTAGCTCAGTATCCAAATGTGTACCCTAGTAAGGGGAAGAGGAACTATTTCTGACATGAACTCAATGGCTGGCTTTTCATCCTCCTGCCCCCCCCGGAGGGAGGAGCAGACTTGCTAGGTCACAGAAGAGGACATTGTAGCCATTCCTGAAGAGACCTAATAAGCTAGGGGCAGATGGAAGGGGAGGAGGTCCTCCCCTATCAGTGCCCTATCAGTGGACTTGGAAAGGGGCAGGGAGGAGATGAGGAAGGGATGGCAGGATTGGGAGGGAATGAGGGATGGGGCTACAGCTGGGATACAAAGTAAATAACCTGTGATTAATATAAAGAAATGAAAATTATTATTAAAAAAGAAAAAAGCTTCTATGAATATTAAAAAATAAAGATAGGCACTTATATAGAGTAAAGGATACACCAAATACTCCAATTAAATGACACTAGGAGTCAAGAAGCATTGTTATGCTAATATCTGACAAAATAAACTTTAAACGAAAATGATGTAGAGGAAATGAGGAAAAATACTTCACTCTAATCAGAAAACAGCTAACCAAAACACATTATTATTGTAAACATATATGCACCAAATTCTGAGGCATCCAATTGTATAAAAAGTGTACTACTGGAATTAAAGACACATACTAACACCAACGCATTGGTATTAGCTGATTTCAATACCCTTGTTTCGCCAATAGAATAAAAAGCATAGAAAAATCAACTTTAAATGACATCATCTATAAAATGAACTTAACAGATGCCTATAGAATATTTTACCCAAACACCAAAGAACATACAGTCTACTAAGCTACGCACGCACGCTTCTCTAAAATAGATCATATTCTGGGACGCAAAACAAATCTGTACAAATTCTGAAAGATTTAAATAACTCAGTGTATCCAGTATGGTCATAATATAATATATAAAACTTAAAATCAACACATCTCTAGTAAATACACATAGTATGGAGATTAAACACATTACTGAATGATGAATGGGTCAAAGAGAAAATCAAGACAGAAATGAAAGAGATTAACTATAACTAAATAAATACAACACAACACAAAAACCTAGAGACACATTAAATATAATCCTGCATGACAATTTTATAGCTCTAAGTACTACATTTTAAAAAAAAGCAGATAAAGTACAGATCAATGACTTAATGGTACAACTCAAACATTTGGAAAAATAAAAAGAAACCAAACCCAGATCCAGTTAATGGCAAAAAATAGTAAAACTCAAAGTAGAAATTAATGAACTAAAATAAAACAACACCAGGAATCAACAAATAAGAATTGTGGCTTTTTTGAGAAAATAAACAAGATTGACAGGCCCTTGGCCCAACTAAACAAGTGAGGCAATCCAAACGTAGAAAGACAACTGTCACCTGAGGTTCCTGGCTCAAAATCTCAGATATGAGTATATAATCTGGAATAGCAGCATAAAACAGGGGGGAAAGGCCATTGTGAGGAGAGCAATAGAGAGAGAAATAGCAACAGAAGGGAAATCGTAGGGTTCAAGCGATGTAAAAGAGTAAAAACACGGGACTTTAAACACAGAGGAGAGGAAGGAGACAAATAGAGAAGGAGGATGGAGGGACTATTAACTATCTACTTAAATATACCTATGATACATTTAAGTAATATATAAATCTATACATACATATATAAATACCATACAAATATACACAATTTAAATGAAAATTTCCCATCTGTGCTGACAATGCTCCACCCAAAAGCCCTAGGTTATCTAACAAAAATCCTGACACCAGGCATGAAAAACCCTTTTTTGTGTTGTCAGTCAGGATTGTCTAAGAAGCTCCCCAAACATTATAGACTATTTCTGATGGCATTGTTTGCCTTCCAGAGGTGGATGATATCTCTCTATTGCTGAGGAGAACATGTGCTTCAGACACAGGACCTCAAGATGTGAGCTGGAACTGACCTGAGAGCCTCCTCCCTGAGGACTAGCTTTTGTTTTACCAGAAGGCAGCATGCAAGCATCCAAGGGAGGGAAGCAACCAATTCTTCACAGCTATGATATCTATGAACTACAACAATGACCAGCGTGACACAATACCACTAACGGTGTAATGGTGGCGTTTATACCTTAATGGTAACCAACCATCTCTAATTGGACGTAAGGTCCACTCAACAAGAGGGAAGACATGACTGGTACTGTAAACCTAGCCAAGTTCTCAGGGCTTGCAAAGCTTGGATGTTGAAGAACAACCTCCAAATACCACCGTACTAAACCAGCATAATCCCTAACTACATTCTACATATCTGTCCTTGTGCCCACAGACTATCCCTACCCTCATCAAAGACACTTCTCTTTGCAACAGAGGAAGACTCTTACAGAAAACCGAAACTGATTGAAATTAAGAATTGTGATGCCTAGTCCCAACTGACACATCTACAACATGACTGGTTGGCCTAAGGCTCAGAGATCACTGTGGGGAAAAGAATAGGAAAGATTCTAAGAGCCAGAGGAATGCCAAGTTTTACTGATGTTCTGTCTTCTGGAAATGTCAGAGAATCTACACCCATGAAGTCTCACTAAGAAGGTTTCCTAAACATGACCTGAACAAGATTCACACCAATGGACATGCTAACATGGACAGGCTGAAGCTCATGAAGCCTCAGACACAAGGAAGAACGTCAGGCAACTAAAGATGCTAAGACAGGGATTAATACTCTTCCCAGGGAAGAGAACTTAAAACTGTCACACACACACACAAAGGTCCAGGAAACATTCTTCTTTTCTTCTGAAGGTTTTACGATGCATTGTTATCATTAACCAGTATTTTACTATTAAACTTAAATGGCCAATTGAGACAAACATTTCTGAGACCATTCTTTCACCACTGATTAAGACAAAGAAAACAAACAAACAAACAAGATTAACGCTCACAGTACCCAAAGGTGCTATGAAAGCTGTCAAGGGAGAAAAGCAATTCACCGTCTTACCCAGCCACAAAGCCTATGAACCATAACAATGACCAGCGTGGATGGTATATCCTATGGTATATTAATGGCTTTTTGTATCTTGGAGGTAACCAACACCTCCCCAATAAAATGTAAAGGCTGCTCAGGAATAGGAAATTCATGCCTGCTACCATAAACCTAGCTAACTTCCTGTGGCTGGTAAGGTCATGGCCCCTAGAAGACAGCCTACTCTTGCTAAACATTTGCTAAACAAGTGTAATTTCTACCTGCATTTTGAATACTTGTCCTTATATCCACAGAGAACTGTAGCTGTCGATCTGCAGCAAAGAAATCAAAGAAGCTTCTTCTTTCTTTTTCTGTTTATTTTCCTTTTGTGTGTGTGTGTGTGTGTGTGTGTGGTTTTTGGAGACAGGGTTTCAATGCATAACCCTGGCTGTCCTGGAACTCACTCTGTGGACCAGACTGTCACAGATTCACAGAACTCTGTCTGCTTCTACCTCCCAAGTGTTGGGATTAAAGGTGTATGCCACCATCACCTTTCAAAGAAGCTTCTTTTTCACAAAAGATAGAGACTATAATAGACGTTCACAACTGGACAAAATCTAGAGAACAAGCTACCATGTGGAGCCCACCACAATTGATATATATAAGACTGCTCTTATACCCAAGGCTCAGAGAACATAGTAGGAGAGGAGACAGGATGCTTGTAAGAGCCAGAGGATCAGAATATCTGCTATACATATCATATCTTCTATACATATGACCAGAAAGCTACACCATAAAATCTCAACAATGTGGTGGCCTAAGCAAGGCCTATACAATGACAACACCAGTTAAAAACAATATGGGTGGGGGGGAGCCAAGATGGCGGCGCCAAGAGAACACTGCGTTTGAGAAGCAGGACAGCACTCGCCATTGCAGAGACCAGGAGACTGAACTTTGTGCCCTGAAACGACATCAATCGTGTTTCCCAGGTGAGGGAAGGCTCCCACGGTGTGGGAATCGGTCGAGTCCACTCACGGCTACCCAGCCAGAACCCGGAAGAAATCCAAGGTAATGCGGGCTTTGTGTCTCCAGGCTGGAGCCACAAGCATCCTTGTCCCAATCACTTTCCCAGGCTGATCCGTGAGCACAAGAGTGCCTGAGGCTGGGAGTCCCAGCTGCGGGGGGACCCCACTGGGAAGCAAAGTTGCCAGACTGATCATGGGTCACCCAGTCTATCCTCGGAAGGTTGCTAGGACGATGGGTACCCACCGCCAACACAACTGAGCTCCTGCTGCGCAGAGATCTGCGCGCTCAGCTCAGCGGTAGAGACAAGCTGTGTGCCCCAGTACAACAGGAGCTGGGAACCCCTGTCCAGAAAGGACCCCACAGGGAAGGAAGAAACCGTGCTGCTGGGGTCACCTAGGGAAAGTCTAGCAGCAAGCAGATCGCAGACAGGTGAGTATGCCCAGCCATCACAGATCTGGGCCCAAACAGGGAGCACAGAGTGATCAGAAACTCAGCTTCCACAGATTAGCAGGCGGGCGCACACTCCACCAGCCCAGAGGCCTGCATTGTACCAAATACACCTTACAGGCAGAACTGTGCGCCCCAAGACACCAGAGCAGTACTCACCCGCCACAAATTACCTCTTGGGTTCTGGGGCACAGAGCCCCAACCTCAGACCTACAAAAAACTGGGAACCCTGAGATCAACCCCCCCCCCCCAGATACTGCTCCAAGGGGCAACCAGTTATCCCTAACAAAACAGACCAAACCACGGGACACACAGGTTACAGCAGTTGATCACTAAATTTACAGCAAGAAACCCAGAAGGAGGGCAACTGTCTCCAGGACTTCTCCCAGTGAGAGGAGAGACCTCTCGATTATTAAGGACCACAGTTACTACCCAGGTCTCTATGCCTGAGGTGAGCTATAGCAACTCCTGAAAAACACCGGACATCCAGTGACTATACCCAAAAAGCTGGAAACAGGAAAAACCATCTTCCTGCCAAAGGGATTCTCTCCACTACAAGAGTCCAGGAACAACCAGAAACTAAATTCAAACAAGTAAGATAGCCCAATGGGTAGAGGACAGCGTAAAAGTCCAACCAACAAAAGCCAGAGCAATGTGGCATCTCCAGAACCCAGTTATCCAGGGGCAAATAGCCCTAGACACCCCAGCATAAATGAAATTCAAGGAGATGACCTAACATCTATGCTCATGAACAAGAAAACAGAGGAAACAAATAAAATACGAAAAGAATTAGAGGAAGATAAAAACAAACAGATCATGGCTATCCGTAAAGAAATGGAGGAAATTAAAGACAAGGAGATTATGGCCATCCGTGAAGAAATACAGGAAGCTGCAGCCAAACAGTCTGTGGCCTTTAGAGAGGAAATGCTTAAATCACTGAATGAAATAAAAGAAACAGTTGATTGTTCAAACAAACAGCTGAAGGAATTGACAGAAAAACATGAAAATACAGTCAGACAGGGGAAGGAAACCAACAAAATAGCTCAAGACCTGAAGATAGAATTGGAAAAATTGAAAAAAAACACAAATGGAAGAAATTGTGGAGAGAAAGAACTTAGGGAAGAAGGCAGGAACTACAGAGGTTAACATAACCAATAGGATACAAGAAATGGAAGAAAGAATCTCAAGTGTGGAAGATACAATGGAAAAAATAGATGTATCTGTCAAAGAAAATGTTAGATCTAAAAAATTCCTGACACAGACCGTCCAAGAAATTCAAGACAACATAAAAAAACAAAACCTAAGAATAATAGGAATAGAGGAAAAAGAAGATTCCCTGCACCACGGCCCAGAAAATATCTTCAACAAAATCATTGAAGAAAATTTCCCAACTTAAAGGAGAGACCACTAAGAATACAAGAGGCCTATAGAACACCCAATAAATTAGACCAGAAAAGAAAATCCTCCCGCCACATAATAATCAAAACAGTAAGTATACAGAACAAAGAAAAAATACTAAAAGCTGCAAGAAAAAAAGGCCAAGTAACATATAATGGCAAACCCATTAGAATCACACCTGACTTTTCAACAGAAACTATGAAAGCCAGAAGGGCCTGGACGGATATCATGCAGACCCTAAGAGAACACAGATGTCAGCTCAGGCATACCCTGAAAAACTCTCAGTGCTCACAGATGGAGTAAACAAGATATTCAATGACAAAAACAAATTTCAACAATACCTACAAACAAATCCAGCATTACAGAAGACACTGGAAGGGAAAATACAACCCAAGAAAGCTAGATACATTCAAGAAAACACAGAAAATAAATAACCCCACTACAGTAAAACAAAAAGCAACCAAGCACACAACCGTATGACCACAGCCAACATCAAATTCTAACAGCCACTGGTCATTAATCTCTCTCAATATCAATGGACTTAATTCTCCAATAAAAAGACACAGACTAGCAGAACGGATGCGTAAACAAAACCCAGCAATCTGTTGTATACAAGAAACACACCTAAGTCACAAAGATAGACATTACCTGAGGGTAAAGGGATGGAAGACGGCTTTTGAAGCAAATGGACGCAAGAAGCAAGCAGGAGTAGCCATTCTAATATCTGATAAAATAGTCTCTCAACCAAAATTAATCAAAAGAGATGGGGAAAGACACTTCATACTCATCAAGGGAAAATTCCACCAAGAAGACATCACAATCCTGAATATCTATGCCCCAAATACAAGGGCACCCACAAATGTGAAAGAAACATTGATAAAACTTAAACGACACATAGATCCCCACACACTAATAGTGGGAGACTTCAACACCCCACTCTCAACAAAGGACAGGTCAAGTAAAGAGAAATTAAACAAAGAAACAATATCTCTAACAGAGGTCATGAATCAAATGGACCTAACAGACATTTACAGAACCTTACACCCAAACACAAAATAATTTACCTTCTTCTCAGCACCTCATGGAACCTTATCCAAAATAGACCACATAGTTGGTCACAAAGTAAGCCTCAACAGATACAAGAAGATTGAAATAATCCCTTGTATCCTGTCTGATCACCATGGAATAAAGCTGGACCTCAGTAACAACAAAAATAGCAAAAAGCCTACACATACATGGAAACTGAACAACTTGCTACTAAAAGACAGCTGGGTCAGGGAAGAAATAAAGAAAGAAATTAAAATCTTCCTAGAACTCAATGAAAATGAAGACACAACATACCCAAACTTGAGGGACAGGATGAAAGCAGTGCTAAGAGGAAAGTTCATAGCACTAAGTGCCTTCAAGAAGAAATTTGAGACAGCGCATTCAAGCACCCTAATGGCTCACTTAAAAACCCGAGAAAAAGAAGAAGCAGACACACCAAGAAGGAGCAGACGACTGGAAATAATCAAACTCAGGGCTGAAATCAATCAATTAGAAACAAATAAAACAATTCAAAGAATCAATGAAACCAAGAGCTGGTTCTTTGAGAAAATCAACAAGATAGACAAACCCTTAGCCAAGCTAACTAACAGGCAGAGAGACACCATCCAAATCAACAAAATCAGAAATGAAAATGGGGACATAACTACAGACACTGAGGAAATCCAAGCAATCATTAGGACTTACTTGAAAAGTCTATATGCCACAAAATTTGAAAATCTAAATGAAATGGACAATTTTCTTGATCGATTCCACTTACCAAAGCTAAATCAGGACCAGGTAAATCAATTAAATAGTCCTATATCTCCCAAGGAAATAGAAGCAGTCATCAAAAGTCTCCCATCCAAAAAAAGCCAAGGACCTGATGGTTTCAGTGCAGAATTCTACCAAACATTCAAAAAAGAGCTAACTCCAGTTCTCTTCAAACTATTCCACAAAATAGAAACAGAACCAACATTACCAAACTCATTCTATGAAGCCACAGTCACCTTGGTACCTAAACCTCACAAAGACCCAACCAAAAAAGAGAACTTCAGGCCAATCTCCCTTATGAACATTGATGCAAAAATACTCAACAAAATACTTACAAATCGAATCAAAAAACACATCAAAGATATCATCCACCATGACCAAGTAGGCTTCATCCCAGATATGCAGGGGTGGTTCAGTATATGGAAATCCATCAATGTGATCCACCATATTAACAAACTGAAAGAAAAAAAAAAACACATGATAATCTCCCTAGATGCTGAAAAAGCATTTGACAAAATCCAACATCCATTCATGTTTAAAGTATTGGGGAGATCAGGGATACAATGCACATATCTAAACATAGTAAAGGCGATATACAGCAAGCCTATAGCCAACATCAAAATGAATGGAGAGAAACTTAAAGCAATCCCAGTGAAATCAGGGACAAGACAAGGCTGCCCACTCTCTCCATATCTCTTCAACATAGTGCTGGAAGTCCTTGCTAGAGCAATAAGACAGTTGAAGGAGATCAAGGGGATAAAAATTGGAAAGGAAGAAGTCAAATTATCACTATTTGCAGATGATATGATAGTATACATGAGTGACCCCAAAAACTCTACCAGGGAACTCCTACAGCTGATAAACACCTTCAGCAAAGTGGCTGGATACAAAATTAACACAAAGAAATCAGTAGCCCTCCTATATACAAAAGACAAAAGGGCTGAGAAAGAAATTAGGGAAACAACACCCTTCACAATAGCCACAAATGACATAAGGTACCTCGGAGTAACCCTAACCAAGGAAGTCAAAGACTTGTATGAAAAAAATTTCAAGTCTCTGAAGAAAGAATTAGAAGAAGATATGAGAAGATGGAAAGATCTCCCATGTTCATGGCTTGGCAGGATTAACATAGTAAAAATGGCCATTTTACCAAAAGCAATCTACAGATTCAATGCAATTCCCATCAAATTACCAACACAATTCTTTCCAGACCTGGAAAGAAAAATTCTCAACTTCATATGGAATAACAAGAAACGCAGAATTGCTAAAACAATCCTCTACAATAAAAGATCTTCTGAAGGTATCTCCATCCCTGATCTTAAGTTGTACTATAGAGCAACAGTCTTAAAAACTGCATGGTACTGGCATAATAACAGAATAGTGGATCAATGGAACCGAACAGAGGACCCAGAAATAAACCCACACACTTATGGACACCTGATCTTTGACAAAGGCGCCAAAACCATACAATGGAAAAAAGACAGCATCTTCAACAAATGGTGCTGGTCCAACTGGATGTCTACATGTAGAAAAATGAAAATAGATCCATACTTATCACCCTGCACAAAACTGAAGTCCAAGTGGATCAAAGACCTCAGCATAAAACCTGACACATTAAATCGGCTAGAAAAAAAAGTGGGGAATACCCTAGAACTCATTGGTACAGGAGAAAACTTCCTGAACAGAACACCAACAGCACAGGCTCTAAGAGCAACAACCAATAAATGGGACCTCATGAAACTGAAAAGCTTCTGCAAAGCAAAGGAGACCATCACCAAAACAAAGCGACTGCCTACAGATTGGGAAAGAATCCTCACCTACCCTTTATCTGACAGAGGACTCATATCCAGTATATATAAAGAACTAAAGAATCTGAAAAGCAGCAAACCAAGTAATCCACTTAAAAAATGGGGAACAGAGCTAAACAGAGAATTCTCTGTAGAGGAATACCGAATGGCAGAGAAGCACTTAAAGAAATGCTCAGCCTCACTAGCCATTAGGGAAATGCAAATCAAAACAACCCTGAGATTTCACCTTACACCCATGAGAATGGCCAAGATCAAAAACTCAAGAGACAACACATGCTTGAGAGGTTGTGGAGAAAGGGGAACCCTTCTCCACTGCTGATGGAAATGTAAACTTGTACAACCACTCTGGAAATCAATCTGGCGCTTTCTCAGACAACTAGGAATAGTGCTTCCCCATGATCCAGCCATACCACTCCTAGGCATATATCCAAAAGAGGCTCAAGTACACAAAAAGGACATTTGCTCAACCATATTTGTAGCAGCTTTATTTGTAATAGCCAGAAGCTGGAAACAACCCAGATGCCCCTCAACTGAAGAATGGATGCAGAAATTGTGGTACATCTACACAATGGAATATTACTCAACAATGAAAAGTAAGGAAATCATGAAATTTGCAGGTAAATGGTGGGATCTGGAAAGGATCATCCTGAGTGAGTTGTCCCAGATGCAAAAAGACACACATGGTATATACTCACTCATATAGACATACAACATAGGACAAACCCACTATAACCTGTGCATCTAAAGAAATTAAGCAAGAGGGAGGACCCTAACTAAAATGTCCAATCCCCATCTGGAAAGGCAAAGAGGATGGACATCAGAAGAAGAAAACAGGAAACAACCTAGGAACCTACCACAGCGGGCCTCTGAAGCCCTACTATCAAAGCAGATGCTGAGCCTGATGGGCAAGTGTTGGGCAGAGTGAATGGAATTTTATGTAAGAACTGGGAAATAGTAAGAGCTGGAGAGGACAGGGTCTCCACAAGGAGAGCAACAGAACAAGAAAATTTGAACACAGGGAACTTCCCAGAGACTCATACTCCAACCAAGGTCTATTCTTGGAGATAAAACAGAACCCCTGCACAGATGTAGCCCAGGGCAGTTCAGAGTCCAATTGGGTTACATAGTAATGTGAAGAGGGACTGCCTCTGACATAATCTGATTGGCCTGCTCTTTGATCACCTCCCCCTGGCGGGGAGCAGCCTTACCAGGCCATAGTAGAGGACAATGCAGCCACTTTTGATGTGAACTGATGGACTAAGATCAGAAAGGAGAGGAGAAGCTCCTCTATCAGTGGACTTGGGGAGTGGCATGCATGCAGAGAGAGGAGGGAGGGTGGGATTGGGAGGGGAGGAGGGAGGGGCTTATAGGGGGATGCAGAATGAATAAAGTGTAATTGAGGAAAAATTTAAAAAAAGGGGGGAAATAATTTAAGAACCTTAAATGACTTTCAAAAGTGGAGCAAAACATGGAGTTAGTCAATTTACATGGAGCACGTCTCGCCCCTGGGGGCAATGGTCTCCTGAACCTACTCAGACCTCGGACACCACCACTGCTAGTTCTAGAAATGATGCAAGATGTTCCAATGAGGAGGTTAAGGCTTCTCATAATACTTCCTATAAGCCCACACCTGTTTGTTTATATCCCCCATTTTTATTCATTATTAGCCAGATAGAGCCAAGTAATTGTGGTGATGATACTTGCTTTTTTGCCCAATGCTGGCTGGAATGGTAGTGAATTTAGGTATGCCCTGGTTACTCGCATGCCTCGCTGGGTGCCTGTGCCCGTTGATGCCCCTCACGCTATGACTCTCTTCAGACAGAAAAGGGATCTTGGAACTACAGCTGCCACTGTTACTGCCATCTCATTGGCGGCTGTTGGAGCTACCACCGTGGCATTAGCCATGAGTCATACTGTGCAGACTGCTCAGACCCTGAATAATCTTTTAGCCAATGTAGCTCACGCCTTAGATGTACAAAAAGGAATTAATGCTCAACTAAAAGGAGGCTTGATGGTGTTCAATCAGAGGATTGACCTCGTGCAGGAGCAAATTGATACCCTATGGCAAATGGCTCAACCGGGCTGTCAATGAAAGTATGCTGGACTTTGTGTCACTAGCATATAACATGAGAATTTTTCCTGTGCTGCAAATCTGTCTAAACAATTGTCTAGCTATATTTTAGGTAATTGGACTGGAGAATTCGATACTAGGATGGAGCAGCTGAGAGTGGCCATTATCACAGTAAATTCTACCAGAGTGGATGCAGGACTAGCCACAGGATTATCACCATGGATTGCTGAAGCCATGAATCATCTGAAGGAATGGGCGGGCATGGGAGCATTAGCAGGCCTTCTGGTGTTGGTCTCCTTGGTTTGCCTGTGGTGTATATGTAAGATTAGAGTCTCACAACAGCGTAATGCGGCCATGATCATTCAGGCCTTTACAGCCATTGAAGCAGGACAGTCTCCCCAAGCATGGTTGGCTACCATAAAAAGCTAAAATGTTATGCTCAGGATGTGAGGCTAAGCACTGCACTCAGGGTCAGCCGCTGTAGACCCAGCGAAGAGCATGTCTGATTGCATGCGGGTTGATGCCCCAGGTTCCGCCTCTGAGAAAAACGTATCAGACGGGTCTGATGCTCTTTGGGTGGATGACACCTAAATGAACATCAGTTCAAAGTCCCAATTTATTTCTAGTATCAGAGATCAGACCTCTACTCTTGCCTGATGCGTCTAAAACAAAAAGGGGGAACTGTAGAGAGCTGCGTAATGCCGCAACTTAAAGATGGAGCGGTTTTCCACCTTCCACCTTCCCGATGGTGAGTGCTCTCTGTCACAAACAACTCCACATTTGGCTAAGGCTGAGGATCTGGCTTGCTTCCATGTATGTGGACCTATCTGCATTGCCCACGTGGCACGCTGGGGTTGGCTACCCAGAGGCTATTTAAGCTGTGGGCTGGCTTTCCCCAGGGCCCGATGATTGTTCAAGGTTCTGAATAAACTGCATTGAAAAAAAAAAAAGATACTGTGAGTCAGTACAGTGTGGGCCAGACTTAGCCTACCAAGTAGTAGCCCATGACACTTCACTATGAAAGAAAAAAAGATGAAAGAAAGAAAGAAAGAAGGAAAGAAAGAAAGAAAGAAAGAAAGAAAGAAAGAAAGAAAGAAAGAAAGAAAGAAAGCAGCTCAGTAGCTCAGTGTCATACAGGTCCTGGGGTGTCTGACCTGGACTTTGCTGCCTGCTTCTTGTCAGTTCCCTCCTGATTGGGCTGCCTCACTAGGCCACAGGGGAAGAGGACAAGCTCAGTTCTGATGTGACTTGATAAGCTGGGGTGGGTTAGTAGGAGGGTGGCTTCCATTTTCCATTTCCCTATTTGTATGTTTAATATTTGAAATAAAATACATACAAATAGGGAAGGGGAGAAGAGGGAGAGAGAGGAAAATGGGGGGAAGGAGGAGAAAAAGGAGGGAGGTATAATCAAGACGTAAAGTGAATGAATAAAAAACAAACAAGCAAACAAACAAACAGATTTAAAAAGCAATCTTTCATCCAGAAAACATCAGTACTTCATGGTGCTTAAAATTACCTCTTCATCTTTAAACAAATTCAGACAGGCATTCTTCTGATTTTTCTTTTCATCCGTGGTGGTCAGCCCCCCATTTACATTCATTTTCCATATAGAACAGAGCAACTTTAAATTCCTATTACATCTTTATTTTGTGTATGCATGTGGGGGGGGGAGGGTGAATGTGTGTGTGTGTGTGTAGCAGGAGAGTACCATGATATATAGGCGGAACTCAGAGAAAGACTGTGACAATCAATGTTCTCTTCCCACCATGTAGGTTGGTAGCAGTTACCATTACCTGCTGAACCATGCCCCGTCCTTAGAACTGTATACTTATTTTTATTTTATTTCTTCTTGCTAAACTAAATACATTTACGCTTCATCCATGTCTTCTTGGAAAGATTGCTAGCCCAAACTAACTGGACTCACACTAACTCAATTTTCAGAGGACATCCCAATTTTCAAGTCCTTGAGTGTCTTTCACTACTGCAGTATTTGCAGACAATAAACCTGTCTCACTTTTTGGAAATAATTAAAATAAAATACGAACAAAAAAAATAAAAATAAAAACAATATGGGTAGTTCCACCGCAGGATGAAGAGCTTCGTGTGCTTAGTGGACGCTGAGTGGGGACTCAGCTTCTCCACAGAAAATGCCCAGCAGGTTATCCAATTCAAAGCGGTCAGCCCTGAACACATATGTATACAAGCAACACTAATAGACTCGGCAGTTTGTATTTATATATGTGTTTACAAATACAGATATGTAGACTAGGTTGACAGGGAACTGTGGAACAATAGTAGGTGTTGGAGGGAAGAGAGCATGGCATAGAAAGTATGTAAATACAGCACTCGTGTATGACATTGTCAAAAATATAATGAAATAAATGTCAGTAAAAACAATAAAACAGGCAAACAAAATAAACAGAGAGAGAAAAAGAAGGAAGGAAAAAAGAAATAAAAAGGAAAAAGAAAGATTGAAAGCTCATGAGGCCTCAACCCTACACAAAGAACTATAAAAACCTAAGGGATGCTAATGATGGGAAAAACAGTCTTCCCAGGGAAGAGCATGCCAGTTGATTCTGTAGTAACAAATGGTCAGCCCTTAAGTCATATATACAAGTAGTAGTATTCAGACTGAGCCGGTATTTAAGTATTGAGAAATGTATACACATAATTAGTATACAAGTATATTAGAAATATATATACACACATGTATGTATATATGTCAATATCAATATCAACAACTAGTTTTAAAAACATGCCATGAATTTGAAAGAGAGCAAGAATGGGTATATGGAAAGGCTTGGATGGAAGATAGGAAAAAAGGACATGATATGTTTTATGGTTTCAAAAATAATTCTTAAAAAGAAAAAGGATGAGGCTGGAGAGATAGCACCGTGGTTAAGAGTGCTGTCTGCTCTTCCAAAGGACCAGGGTTCAATTCCCAACACCCATATGGCAGTTCACAACTGTTTGTGATGCCAATTTCAAAGGAACTGACATCATCATACCAAATGCACATAAAATATAAATTAAATAAATTATTAAGAAAACAAAAAAGTCATTAAAAAGTTTTTTTTTCATTAAAAAGTTTTTAAAAAAAGTAAAAGGACAATACAGACAGAGCAAAGAATACTTGAGCATATAGCATGCTGCTAAAAAAAAATCAAAGTTCTGCTACTAACAATAACAAAATTTAAAAATTAAATATTTGCCATGGTATAAAAACTGAGAAATGAACTGAATGAAAGATAGTAAAGTCTAGGAGCTGAAAAGATGGCTCGGCAACTAAGAGCTCCTGCTGTTCTGCAGAGGACCACAGTTAGGTTCCCATCACCCACATTAGTCAGCTGAAACAACCTGTAACCACAGCTCCAAAAGATCTGACACTCTCTTCTTACCTCTGAGGGCAACTAAACATCCATGCATAGGAACACAGACAATTAAATAAATATATTTTAAAAGACATCATTGTAAAGTATATCCTGAAAACTATCAAACAGCGCTTAGAAGAAGACATAATTATTATTTATGCAGATTAAATGTCTTCTCTGGATAAGCCATTTCCTCCTCTGGGCAGCGAGAGTGCAGAAGGTTCTCCAGCATCATTTGACACACAATGCCCCATTTACCAACAACAAGCTACTCAAGCACCCTTCTGAGGACCTTGAGAGATGAAATGATGGTGGCAATATTTTCCTAGTGTTCTCTCAGTTACTTGAAACCCATTCTAGGATTCAGGGCCTTATACACTGCCCTAAACAGTGAGAGTATTCAGATCTCTCCTATCAAGGCACATTCATGGCTTGTGCCTGAGAAGTTTACTCATCTAACACTAAGAATGAGAAACCACAAACTCAGCTAGACTGCTTGTGTAAGCACACTCGGGGATACCTGGTAAATGGTTTGTCCCTGAGATCTCAAGAGACTGCAGGGTAGGCAGGGTGAGAAGCAGCTCCTGTTCTGCTGTGCTGAGCTCCAGCCTGCAAACGGAACACTTGGTGACAGAGGTCTTATTCAGCTCCAGAGCTGGGCAGATGCTTTCAAGAAAGCCACTGCTGTTGGACAAGCAGAGCTCAATATTCTGTGACACTAAGACTTCCTTTAGGACCCAGAGCAGTGCTTGCTCTGCAGGGCCCATGTTGGCCACTGCGACTTCCAACCTAGGGATTTTGTGTGGCTTGGGTGACAGTTTACAATACCCAGAATTTATTTTGGGTAGATGGCAGCATTGGATATTCAAAAAACTGTATAAATTCTCTTCATTTTTAGCTAAAATTTCCGCCCATTCCTTCATATGTTCAAAGGCAGATGCATAGTCCTCATCTAGAGTTGGTGGCTGTAATGTTTCATAACACTTTTTCATGACTGAGTAACCTACATTATGTGATATTTTATTTCCATTCATGGAGTCTTTTATACTTGCCAACAGTAACAGGCTTTCTGGGTGGTCCCAAAAGTACTGGAAATTCAATACATTTAAAGCCAGTGTTCTCCCTCGAAGGAATTGAAAAAAAAAAAAATGGAGAACATGCAGAAACTTTGTTGTTTTCATAAGCAAAGTTTAGAGGAATGCCCAACAAATTTTCTGAAAAAATCAAGGAAAAAGCTACAGGAGAAAACTGCCACAATTTTTTAATTGACTGTGCTATCAAGGAAGGTTCTGGTCTGTGCTTTACACGATCCTCTTCTTCAGACATGTTCTTCAGTGACTCTTTTTCATCCACCAACTGAAACAAATGAGATACAACTTCCGGCCCTGCCTTTGATGAAGGATAGCTGGAGACATCCTTCAAAAAGTTGTTGTAGGTGGTCAGAGCCTTCAAGGGCAAGTTAATTTGTCTCAAATAATGAATTCCCAGGTCTTGGTCTTCCTGTCTGTCTGAACCCAGGAGTTCAGTGAGCCTCATGGCAGCAAGAAATTCTTGGAAGAAAGGACTTAAAAACTGGTAGACTGGTCTTAGTCTCTGGGCAGTGAATTTGCTCATCAAGCAGGTGGTCAGGTCTTCATCTTCATCCACTCCGGCCTCTGTGAGGTCATCATTGTTGAACTCAAAGCATGAAGAAAAACACCCTCTCAAGTGCAGCTGCCCACATGAGGACACAGTGGCCTTGAGGGCCTCAGCTGCAGCTTTGTACTTTAAGGACAGGTAATTCATATAGGACTTGAAAACTGCCACATCATGAAAGGGCTGGTCAGAAGGATTTTGAAACCAGTCAGTACAGACTGCTGCCATGAAGAGAAGAGTTTTGTGAATTCCCTGTAAATCCACATTCTGTCCAAAGTAAACCATAAACTCTTGCAGAAGTGTTATACTCTGTGAGAAGACCTGCCGTAATACAGAGACTATTATAGAAAGGAAACTCTTTGATCTCTAGAATTGTATCCAGGTATGGACGGATGGACCTGGCCCTGTTTGTATGGACAGCGATCAATAAGCAGATTAGTGACAAGTAGTTTTTGGTAATCAGTGTCTCTAGAGCTTGGGGGAGGGAGTCCACCCCATTATAGTCATCCAACAGGAACAGGACCTGGTGTTTTAACTGCTGAATGATGCTGCTCAGGCATGCTTCACTAACACAGCCTCCTGCATCTAGAAGTTGGGCACAGATGATACTGGCCAGACCCCGGTCTGGTCTGGTGGAACTAAGGAAGAGGTAGAAGACCAGCTTGAACCTGTTCAACAGGTGAAAGCACCCTGATGCCCAAAGAAAAGCTATTTTCTTCAGGAAGGTTGTCTTCCCACTGCCAACTTCCCCCTCCACACACATGACCAAGCTGAGATTGGCAAAGACCTTGGGGATCATCAGGGCCCCTTGCACTGGCCTGCTGATGTGCTTTGAAATGATGGACACATCACAGCCAAGCAAGTGGTCAGTGCCTTGGCTATAGCACAACTCTGGCAAATTCATGTGGCGGAAAGTGGCTTTGGTGTAGGCGCCTCGCAGCTGCTCACTCAGACTCTTTGCCTCCTGAAACCACTGGGCTTCCCTCAGAGCCAAGCCTGTGGAGAGAAGGGAGGCAGAGGAAGGTGTATCTTCACATCTCTCTGATTGCTTTGCTTGTCTGCAAAGAGTGAATTAGGACTCTCCTCTCCTTCCCATGATCCTCCTCCATACCCTAAGACCCTCTCATTTTTCCATAGCATCAGAATGTGGGGTACTATGTCTAAGGCCTCTCATTTGACAAGGACTTGGATATCCTGGCACCCTAATTTCCCTTTAGGATCTCAGGAGACCAGCCTGCTGCACGATGCCTTTAACACTGGCTGCTTTGGATCTGGCATGAGGACTGCTATTGGTAGTCCTGCATTCACTCTCAAGATGCCACAGGAGCACTCTCTCACCCACAGCTCCCTTCACCTCAGTGCTCTCCTCTAGGAGCTGCTTGGACAATTATAAACACACTTTCCTGTCCAATGTACAAATACACAGAATCCCATGTGCTTTCAAGTTCTTACTGGCCTTGGTGGGATGAACTTGGTCCTACTGATTGCTTTCACTTGTGATTTCCTTTGAAAGAGAAATCCTTTATTAAATTAAAATTTGCATGATAGTGAGACATTATGTTATCATTGAGAACCAAAGTCTTCTAGACTTCACTCTGTTTGTGGCATGTATTCTACCAACTGAAGAACGTTTCCAGCCCTTGCAATGTCATTTTGGACAGCCCTTGCAATGACATTTGGACATTTTGAAATTCACAAATACTGTACACATATCACTTCAACCCAGAGTTGATTATCTTTTCAGTTTTCACCCTTTTTTTCTTCATTTTTTTCCATTTTGTTTGCTGTTGGTTTTTTGTTTTATTTTTAGAGATGGGGTTTTACAGTATAATCCAGGCTGATCTTGAACTCAGAATCATCTTCTTGCCTCAGCTTCCAGAATGCTATATTGTAGACATGAGCCATGATTCCCAAATTTGCTTTTGCTTTGTGGGAAGGCAATCATAGCACACCTACCAAACAACTGCAGCATGCAGCAGTTGGTATGCTGATTGAATTCATAGTTGTGTCTTATGTTGCAAAAATTTCCTGATTTACTTCTTGGCATTTGGTTTTGTTCACCAAGCACATTCATAGGCCAGAAATATATCTCACTTCAGAGTGCATGTGTAGCACAAAGGGGGTCTTGATTTCAATACAAGAAACAACATCAAAAGTCAAATCAGCTGGATATGGGTGCAGACAGTTGGAACCATAGCATTTTTAAGGCCAAGGCAGAGATCATAAGTTCCAGGTCAGGTTTGGCTACACAGAAAATTCAAGATCAACCTTAGCTGAAAATCAGAAAATCTGTCTCAAGGAAAAGTCCAACCAAGGAAAACGACACGTGACTTTAAGTTTCAAAAGTTCTAGCAGAAAGTCAAGCCTACTGCCCTGCAGGAAAAGGGCAGATG
Source organism: Meriones unguiculatus (assembly GCF_030254825.1). Taxonomy (NCBI): domain Eukaryota; kingdom Metazoa; phylum Chordata; class Mammalia; order Rodentia; family Muridae; genus Meriones; species Meriones unguiculatus. Next base: position 27,955,312 of record NC_083354.1, on the reverse strand, counting down.
GAATGTGTTTAGTCTACATTTTAATCAAGTCGAAGTCTAAAAGAGTCTCAAGGGTCTGCTTCTTCTGGGAGAAGGGCTCACTGTTCACTATGATAACCCATCTATAGCTATCGCTATCATGTGACAGTTGCTTCTTAGATTCTCATGAACTCTATCTAATTATGACACATTTACAGTTGACAATCATAGCTCAACCCCACAATCTTGTGTTGCTGAGTCAGAGAAGGGACGGGGCTCATTACCATGGCTTCCAGAAGTGCATGGTGGCTCTCAAGGGCTGGAATCACTTCTGCAGAGGACTTCAAGTTTTGAAGAAATCCACAATTATGCAGAGAAGATAAAGTCGTGAAATGGTTCCATGCAGTTAAGTGTCTGCATTAGCTTTATGGAGAACATGAAGATTCAGGACCAGGAATGAAGCAGAAAGTGAACATTTTCAGTGACTCTGTCAGTCTTGCATCCTGTATAGCCTTCAGTCTCTGGGTTCCAATAACAATGCATGTGGTTTGTAAAGTAATGGTGAAGATATTTGGGAAATGTGTTGGGGTGAGAACAGAGTTAGTGCCTGTCTGTGAAACCAGCTAAAATGATCTTAAAGAATATAAAATAGTGACACAGCACTGTGGGAGCAGAGGCAAGAGTATAACTTGGGCTCACTGGATGCTAGTAGGTTCAGAGAGAGACCCTGCTTCAAGCGAACTAGAGGGTGACATAAAGGAGAGGAGACTCCCTGTCTCCCTTTGGCCCTATGTAGAACACACAATGCACACACAAACACACATTAACTAAGTGAAGAAGGTAAAAAATAAATAAAATTTCACAGATTAAAATATGAGAAAACTATAGAGTCATGGAAACAGAACAACAAAGGACATTAAAAAATACTAAACAAAGTGTACAATTAAAAATTTAGTTAACAATAATTTTTAACCATTTCAACTCTTGTCAAACTGTCAGAAACAAACCCACAAAATCTGAGTGTGCCAACTACATGAAATTCATATTAAGAATAAAAACGTAGATATCACACAGTTAAATAAAAATTTGATGCTTGCTGCACAAACATGGAGACTGGGCTCAGATCTACAGCACCTGTGTAACAGCGAGGCAATAGGGACAGTGTAATCTTAGAGAAGGAGAGACAAGAAGACTGTAGGGGCTCATTAACCAGCCAGTGAGTCTCATTGGCCAGCTCCAGGCTTAATGACAGACCTGTCTCACAAAATAAGTTGGACAAAACTACAGACCTATTTCTGAATACACAGAGCATGTTGCTTTCAGGATAGAGAGGAATCAAGCTAGAACTGACTCAGAATTTCCTCCCTGCTATCTCCCTGTCACAGTACTGGAAGAGGGTTTGCAGTCTGCTGGGGGAGGAAGGCCACCTGCATTCTACAACATCACCATCATGCCAGACAAGATGAGGCCAATGGTGAAAAGTGGCCTAAATCTTAAGGGATAACCAACTGCTTTTGTATTGGAATTGAGGCTGCTTCACAGATGCTCCAAACGTGGTCAAGCTGGGTGTGGTGGGGCAGGCCTGTAAATCTCAGCACTTGGATGTCAAAGACAGGTGGATCTCTGGGTCAAAGCCCAGACTGATCTACATAGCAAAGTCAGAACAGAAAGGGCACCACAGTGAGACCCTATTTCAAAAAGGCAAAATGAAAGAAAACAAAAACCTAAATTAAACCTGGTAAAAAGCACATGGCCCAGAAACTCTCTAAAGGTTTTAGCAGGGAAGGGTCTAGGAATGCTATCTGGCTTAATGGACATCCTGTCTAAATTCCTTCTAAATATTTATGTTCCTATGCAACGAATGCTGCTGCTTTGATCCTTGGCTACATAAGCTTCTCACTGTAGTACAGAGAATAATTGGTTATTGAGTGTTCAGCCATACATGAGACGTCTACGTCAACCTCACACCAAGGCTCTGGGAACATCTGATGGCACAGCCATATCCATTGGAAACAGCAAAAGTCATGCAGCCTGCACAGCTGTTTGACACAGCTCTAGCAAAGAAGAGCCAAATGCTGCAATCATTTTCATTCTTTCCCTCTTTTGTAGGTTTTTAGGATCTATGCGTTTTATTTGGGGGGGGGGATGCTTTCTGCATTATGATTTTTTCTGTCTTTTTCCAAGAAAATTATGTCTGAGTTATTTCCTTTTATGAAAAATAACATTATCTGGCCACTGTTTTGAAGGTTTCCTTATGCTTTGGAGATCACTGAGCACAGATTAGCATGTAAGCTAGAAATTATTTCATGAAGCCGTTACTACAGGAATCTTTTGTGGATATCTGCCCTTAAGCAAACTCAAACAGTATAATTGGTACAGGGGAAACAAAGACAGCTGACAAGCTCTGACTGGCCAGAAAACCAGGTAACAGATTCAAGGCCTCCCTTTACAATACGCTTAGAACTCTCTGAAAATGTAGTTTACAGATAGGGGGTCATACAGGGTACACCCCTGGAGGAAGAGAACTGAGTAAATAAGACAGATTGACTAAAATAACTTGTTCCTACTTTATAGTGTAGATGATGACACAAGTAGTAAAAGGAGTTGTGTATTAATATTTGTTCTTCATTAAAAAGAAAGTTCAGGTGTTTTCTGTTTGTCTGGAGTGCCTTAAATCTACAAATACCACCAGCCTAAAAGCAGGATGTTATATAAGAAATGTGTTTGCTTTGGATAAGACAATCTTTAGAGTTTGCGTTGGAGTTATAAGGCTTATAATAAAGATAAATTTGCTCTGTTTATATTTTCTAATCATGACTGAAGTTCTAACACTTTGTAATGAAAAATCAAACAAATCTTCTGTACTTCTTGGACATGTTAGTCTGTCATTAGTCTGTCTTTGTTCTCTGAAACCTCTGTAATAAAGAAGCAATCTCATTGCTAGTCAATCAGAACTGCAAAATTCCCCTGAGCACCTCTCCTGACTCACTCCTCTCTCCCTCGCCAATTATCTCCTCTGCACACCACTCTCTGTTGCTCTCGGTCATCTATAAGCCCTGATCAAAGTGGCAGAGTTTTCTGAGCCACAGTTTGGAAGCCTTTTCTTTTTTAAAAAGTATTTTATTCTTTGGAAATCACAGATGTGTATACAATGTATGTGGATTATATCAACCCCCATTGCCTTTCTTCAGTTTCCCCAGACTCCTCCTAAAGTCAGGTCACCTCCCAGCTTCATATCCTCTTTTAACTGAATTCAATTAGTGCTGCTCATGGGTGAGTGGACACGGGGCCATCCAGCAGAGCTCAGGAAACCTCAAGGCCCACTGCCTGAACAAGTGTCAACAGCTCCCCTCCTACAGGTGGGGCTTGGCTTGGCTGGATTTGGCGCAGGTTTGTATGGATAGGCAACCACAGCAACTGAATTCCTGAGGGAAGGACCCTGCTGTGCACAAAACAAGACAAACCCAAGACAAAGTCCTCTACAATCTCTGGCTCTTATGACCTCTTGGACTCCACTTCTGCAATGGCCCCTGAATTTGGGAGGAGGAAGTGTCCTCCTTAGGAATGAGCAATCAATGTCACTTATTGTCTGCACTTTGACCTTGTTGTAAGTCTCTGAAATTTTGTTCTTGTTAAGGTCTGAATTTATGTTCATTCCAGATTCCCATTAGCAACTGAGAGCCCTGGGGTGTCCTAGAGAGACACTTGGAATAAAGGATATGGTCATTGTTGCCAATTGTAAGTTTTCATCTTGCTGTTGTCTATCTAAACAAAATCTGGGGCTAAAGATATGGCTCAGTGGTCAAGAGCACTGGCTGCTCATCCAGAAGGCCAGAGCTCAATTCTCAGTACCCACATGACAGCTCACAACTGTTTATAGCTCTTGCTCCATGGGATCTGACTTCCTCACACATGCAGATGAAACACCAATGTATAAAATAAAAATGAATAAGCTAAAAAAACAAAAAAATGTTGTGTGTGGTGGAGCATGCCTGTCATCCAGCACTTGGGATATGGAGGCAGTTGGAAAAGTTTAAGGCCATCCTCCCTAAACACTGAGTTGGAGGTCATTCCGGGTTATCTGGCACTCTGTCTCAAACACCCCTCTACCAGCTGACCAGCCCCCCAACAAACATAGCAGGCAAGCCAGTCAATTATGGTAGCGCATGGCTATGCATCTAGTATTCATGAGAGTAAGGCAAGAAGATGTGAGTTCAAGGGAAATCTGAGCTATACTGCAAATCAAGATCAGCTACACAGCAAATTTTTTAATTTTTTTTTTTTCTGAAACAGGGTTTCTCTGTTTAGCCCTGGCTTTCTGGGACTCACTCTATAGACATACTAGAATTCTGTCTTAAACAATGTGAGGGCTAGAGCAGTAGTTCAGTGGCAATGTGCTGCTTCTCAGTCATGACACTCTGGATTCAACCTCCTGTCCCCTTTCACACACACACAACAGACATAGAACTAAAATAAAAAGAAACAACAAACAACTGAAGAAGAACAGGCAAAGTTGAAGGTTCATGTAGATGTGTGTGTGTGTGTATGTTGGTAAAAGGACAGTGAACTGAAAATCAGGACTATGTTTCCCCCTGGATGAGGAGGGTAGCATCCTCAGGACAAGGGAGTGGCAAGGTGGCCTCTGAGGTATTGAGAGACCTTGACTTCTTGACTTTAGCACTCAGCTCCTAGGCTTTATTGTTATTGCCCTTTAAACTAGATCCGTAACTACAGTAGATACACATTACATATGCTAGTTTTAATTAAAATAAAACAAAGTTTGTTGATAGATTCTAGAACAAGTTTTAAGTACAACCAAATTCTCTTCTAATTTGCCACACAGGAATTGAGAAGAAGGCCCTGGCATTCTCAACTATTTTCTACATACAACTAAAAAAAAAAAAAAGAAAAAGAAAAAAAGTGGGGCCTGAAAATGTTTCCGTGGGAGAACAGTCACTACTCCTGCGGAGGACTCAGGCTTGCTTCCCAACACCCATATCAGGCAGTTCACCGCCTCCTGTAACTCAGTTCTAGGATATTTGATGCCCTCGTTCTGACCTCTATGGGCACCAGGCATGCAAGCAGTGCACAGATATACATGCAGACAAAACACTCAAAAGTCAAATACTTTGAAAAGTAAAAGAAAAAAGTGACCACTGCTGTCACTCATCTTCTAACTTAAAATGAGATGGAAATGTTCTATGTATTTATTTTTTTATTTAAAACCAGGAGAAATCTTGCTATATAGCCCTGGGCTAGCACAAAACATGTGATTTTAGAAGGAAGAGAACTGAGAAGAGCTAGAGAGAAATAAGAGAAGGTAATGGGTGGATGGTGGTGAGCATGATTGTAGTAAACTGTAATACATATAACATATATGTAAAACATAATGTATATATATGCAATGTTATTGTATTTATTAATGTACACTAAGAAAACATTTTTAAGGAATATTTTAAGTGATTCAGATACTATTAGCATCCTATCTCAAGACAAGATGGTTATTTAAGACTTTACATTTAAATGTTAATAATTAAACTTAAATCAATTTAGAGTACTTTTAGGTATGTGTTGGATGGAAAGAAAACACACTGGTGGAACTGAACACAGACTGCAGAGGTACCAACACAGTTGCAGATATTCCTGTCTTCCAAGGGAAACCAGATCAAAAGACTCTTGTTTCTTAATTACAAGTGCTGGATTTTAAAACAGATCAAATTTAGGGTAATTCATATCAAAGTATTTAATATAAAACAAAACTACGTTTTTCTTCATGCAGCTTTCTGAGAGCTAGGACTTCATGTGTCAACCACCTTGCCCAGAAATACCCACTTTTCAATCTATGCATATTGATATTTAGCTTTGAAAATTCTAATTACTACACAATAACAAATTTCCTTGTGCAAGTGGACCTTTCTAGGGTTTTCTTATGTAGAAGAGGAATAAAAATACATTTGAAGACTGACAGAAAAGGGGTGAGAGTAGCTCTATAGTAAAGTGATTGCCTGGTGTGCTCAAATAAGTTCTTCTACCATCAACACTGGAAAAAAAAAAAAACACCGAGGAAATCTTAGACAATAGAAATAGAAATCTGCAAAGCATTCTAAAAGGAGCTGAAAAGAAAAACTAGTTTGTACTCAAAAAAATCAGAAAAGCCTAGAACTGGCAGGCATGATGTGCTCTCAGCAGTGGGCTTAGGTGGCTGAGGCAGGAGGATCATGAGATCAAGTCCTACTAGAATTGTTATGACAGTCTGTGCTACACAGATCCTGTTTTTAAAAGTGTGTACATAGATCCAACTAAAACTATGATCTTACTATGATGAGTAAAAAAGCTAGACAGGGAGAGTATCAAGAGGGAAAAGAAATAAAGATACATGGATACATTCTTCACAGTGGGATCCAGAGAGTGAGCAGACACTACCCACAGATAAGAAACCTGGACAGTGAGGGAATAACAGATTAAGTGAGTTCAAAGTCAACAGAATTCACTTTGCTCACTTTGGGAAAAACTTGGTATGGTCTGCTAATGGGTCATCACCTTCCTCCCACTTCTCCATACATCCTCCACAGGAAAAACACCAGACAATGTCCTTTATGCCTAGGAAAAGGAGATGGGGTCAGCTCAACAGCACATACACCTGTCAACTCACAAGAATTCGACACCAGATTTCACTAGTGAAATCCTGCTTGCTCCTCCAGTTGGATTATGTGGCAATACCACGCACAGGAAGCAAGAGTTCACACAGGACTCTTGGTCCTTCCGTGGGGTGGTCAGCAACAGTTGCTGAAGGTTCCCGTGCACCGTGTGCTTTGATGAAACTTCTCCCAAACCATCATCCTGAAAGATTTGCCATCAGGATCTGGAGTAGGAGCTCCGTGAGAGCAGAGATTTCTGTCTGTTCTGGACAATGATGACATATGGGACATTCACAGACATAGGCAACCAACAAGATTGCTTACTGAGTAAATTGGAAGAATATACTTGTAGCTGGGGCAGGATGGAAGAGCAAACTTAGGAGCCTCTATGAAAGGCAGATCATGAAGAATCCCTGTCTCTGCTCACATTATTGCCAGCTCTCCTCCCCTAGAAATAGGAGCACTTCATCGGTGAAACTCAGGCAAGGCTGGCAAGAGAAGACAATGCAGTAAGACTGGGTGGTGAGTTTAGTGCCAGTGGAATAGGCCTGTCAGATGAAGTGACCTCAGGATCCTCAAGCTCAGAGGCTGAGTACCGAGGGAACTATGGAAAGCTGAAGGTCTTATGAGGCCCCAAAGAGATCTATGACAAATGAAAATAAAGAAAAGTGCAAGTCCGGGATTAGACTACTTGTCAGACACAAAATACTGACTATTTCAGGTGCTAAAGAGATGCTCAGCATAAAGAGCACTGGCTGCTCTTGCAAAGGAGTCAGGTTTGGTTCCAGTACCACATGCTGGCTCATGGCAACTATATCTCCAGTTCCAGGATCCAACACCCTGGCTAGCCTCTGAGGGCACCAGGCAGGCATGTGGCAAACGTGCTTACATGCAGGCAACACTCACACATAGCAATGTAAAATTAAAGGGGAAAACCCCGACTGACCTGTGTAGAAAAGGCCTGCTTTGACGAGAACTTCAACAGCCTCAGGTGACTTGTGGGGCCAGTCCTTAAAAGTCTCCTTTCTCAAGTCTTCATTAGCAAAGACGCTGTCATTGCAGTAAGCTTCTGTAAAAAGATGTGGGTGAGAAGAGCAGGCTTTGATAACAAAGTTCAAGTTAGTTGTGTATATAGGTGGAATGATGTCATGATCTGTGTCAGAATAATTGTGGGTGGTTAGAAGAGCAGGGAGAAATAAGAGGTACAAGAAAGACCATGTTAGAACTGCTGAAGCAGAGTGGAAAACACTGGGGTATTCCATCCATTCGATTTATTTCTGTGCATGGTCATTGTGTTAAAGTGTAACTTACTACTATCCCCTGGTCATCTAGCATCAGGATAGAAGAATATTGAGAGGAGATTCCTATTTCCAGAGTCAGTGTGAAGATTTGAGAAAGGTCATTTCTCCTGTGGCTTTCTTAAAAACAGTCATTTTCATGGCTTGTTCTTTGAGATCACCACACTGGGAAGAACACTCATCCTGGCCCTGGGCCACTGGTCTTCTCCACACTGTGAGGACTTCAAAATTAAAGTGTCCTAACCTTGGTCTGACAAGTTTCTCAAGATGAAAGTTGCTTTGTTCACACATAATCCTAGATTCCCCCTTTTTTTTCTTTTGCTTTAAGTATTTGTTTGGAATTTGAAATACTACACTTTAATTTAACCAGAAAAATATTTTTAGTGTCTAGAACCTTTTATTGACTTTTGCCTTCTATTAAGCCACAATCTATTCATAGCGAATAGATTCTACTGTTTTTCTTTTTTTTTCAACAATGTATCCTATATATATTATTTTTTTAATTTTTATTAATTACATTTTATTCACTTTGTATGCCCCCCATAAACCCCACTTTCCTCCCCTCCCAATCCCACCTTCCCTCCCTCTTCTCCACACATGCCCCTCCACAAGTCCACTGATAGGGGAGGACCTCCTCTCCTCCCTTCTAATTCTAGTCTATCAGATCTCATCAGCAGTGGCTACATTGTCTTCCTTTGTGGCCTGGTAAGGCTGCTTTCCTCTCAGAGGGAGGTGATCAAAGAGCACCTACTAGAATCTGTACACCTAAAGAAACTAATCAAGAGGGAGGACTCTAGCTATAATGCTCAATCTCCATCCACGAAAGGCAAAGAGGATGGATATCAGAAGAAAAAGAAAACAGGAAACAAGTTAGGAGCCAACCACAGAGGGCCTCTGAAAGGCTCTGCCCTGCAGACTATCAAAGCAGATACTGAGACTTATGGCCAACTGTTGGGCAGAGTGCATGCCATCTTATGAAAGAAGTGGGAAATAGTGAGATCTGGAGAGCACAGGAACTCCAGGAGGAGAGCAACAGAACCAAAAAATCTGAGCACAGGGGTCTTTCCTGTGACTCATACTCCAACCAAGGACCATGCATCGAGATAACCTAGAACCCCTGCACAGATATAGCTCATGGCAGTTCAGTGTCCAAGTGGGTTCCATAGTAATGGGAACAGGGACTGCCTCTGACATGAAATGATTAGCCTGCTCTACTGTTTTTCTTAGTTCTCACAAGTATGTTTCTCTGTTTGGAGCAGGTTGGCACTTGTGTCTTTCTTTGGCTTCCTTCTTTATCTGATCATTTCCTTCACCTGTATTTGGATGCTGTCTCGGGACTATGTTGTCCTCTAGCTTCCAACCTTCACACATGGACCCATGCATACACATATACATTAGGGAAATAACTGAGTGTAAATTGGGTTTTGTTTTTCTTTGTTTTAGAGACAGATTTTCTTTGTGTAGACTTGTCTGTCCTGGACTAGTTTTGTAGACCAGGCAGGTTTCAAATTCAAAGATCCACCAGCCTCTGCCTCCCTGAGTGCTGGGATTATAGGCATGTGCCACAGTGCCTGACTGGGTGTCAATTTCATAAAGATTTACTTTTAAGGATTCACTTATTTTTATTTTTGATGTAGGTGTCCTGTCTGCGTGTTTGACTGTACCACATGTGTGCAGTGGCCAAGGAGGTCAGAGGATGGTATTGGATCCTCTGGAAATAGACTTGAAGAGTTGTCAGCTACTAAAAGGTGCTGGAAACCTAACCTGAGTCCTTCTCAGGAGCGTGAAGCACATTAACTGCTCAGCCATCTCTCCCAGCAATAAAGTAAGAAAACAAAAAACAAACCAAAGTCATACCATGATGGAGAAATCACTTATAAAAATATTTCTTGAAGAAAGATGATGAGGACTGAAGAGATGGCTCAGTGGTTAAAAGCACTTTCTACTCTTTTAGGGGACCTGAGTTCGGTTCCCAGCACCCACATCAGACAGCTCACAAATGCCTGTTACTCCACCTTGAAGGGATCTGATGCCCTTGTCTGGCTTCCAAAAGCACCTGTATATGTGCAGCGTGTGCACACAGAAAGAGAGAGAGAGACAGAGAGACAGAGAGAAAGAGAGACAGAGACTGAAATACAAACAGAGAAAGAGAGAGAGAGAAGCACAAAAAGAAAGAACCAAACAAAGCCTTTGGAATGTGCCTAAGGTTTTACCTGATACCATAGGTAATTCTCTTCTGACCCAGGAATTCACAAAATGTTCTCCCTGTGGAAAGAAATTCAGGTTACTGCCTGATTGGCTGACTTACAAAATATACATCTATCTGTGGCCTGCAACATAAGGTCTTCCCAAACTGAAGTGAATTTTCATTCGAGCAGGAGAATTTGAGCAAAGCAGCCCTTTAATTTTGGTTTGATTTCTATTGATCTTGTAAACTTTTATGCAGTGCCAAACATCAGTGAAATGGAAGCTTCTTATCATACACTCTTATCATAAGGGTCACTCTTATCATACACCCTGCTCAATCACAGAACTGCAGTTACATACAGAGGTGTATTTTGACTCATGAGGAACTTAGATATGGGAAGGGAGCCTCGATCAAAAAAACCTCTCCAACCAAGCAGCTCTCCCTCTAAGAAAACTGCACCCCAACTGTCAGCCCATGCCCAGTCACACAATACAGTCTCCTTTGGCTTCAGTTTGAGGTAGGTTCCCACTGTTTGCCACTAGGATGTCCTTACTAGTTTAAGGGTGTAAATAACCAGGTTCAGGAGCCAGCTTCGAGTACCCTGCCTCTGCCATGTACTATACAGAAGACTGAATCAGACATCGAGATGGAGGTGGCAGGAGATAGCTAGAGTAGTGAGTGGACTCACTCAGAGGGAAGACGAAGGAGGCAGCAGAAGGAACCCAAAGCCAGCATGGAAACTGTCTTAAGTGGTTCCAGCTTCACAAGACAAGAGTTTTGTTTCCTCTCTGCAAAGAAGAGGCAGGACAATGACAAGAGAAAGGAAGAAAAATACAGAGTATTTGGGAAAACAAACAAACAAACAAAAATGAACATCACCCTGATGAATCACATATTATTAGGTAACAAACATATGCTAGTAGAAAGAGTTGGCCCTTGTAAATTACTGTCACATGAACAAATCCCTCGTAGCTTTGAATATACTAGGCAATTTCTTCTGACAATTTCTTGCTTTGAAGAAATTCACATCTATAATTAAAAATATAATTAAAATGTACTCCAAGTTCCTGGGGCTGTACCATTTCCCAGGACCCACATCAATCTGCAGTCCTAGAGACCAGCACAGATGAGGGACCAACAGGTGAAACCTCCCCCACACTTCCCCATCTAGTGGCCTGCCAGTAATAGTGATTTGGTCTGCCCAGAGTGCTTGAGCTCCAATTCCCTATGAGCCCTAAACTTCAGTTTCCTCAGCCTGTGCCATTTACCGGGACCTGCTCCAATCTGTGGCCTTGGAGATCAGCATTGATCAGAGAGCAGCATCAAAGATCAGAGAGTAGCAGACCAGCATGGATCAGGGAGCAGCAGGAAAACCAGAAGACTGAGGCCATCTGGGACCAAGATCTCCACCTATAACTCCAGAGACCTGCTACCATCAGAGAGACCACCAGGCCTGCTAATACCAAAGTCAACCAAATGACTAAGAATCAGTGCAAGAACACAAGCAACAAATCCCAGGGCCACGTGACATCACCAAAACCCAACTATCCTACCACAGCAAGCCCTGAAGATACTATCACACCAGAAGCACAAGAAAACAATCTTAAATCTGAGGTTGTGAAAACAAATGATTAAGGCCTTAAAAGAAGTAAATAAATCCCTCAAAGAAATTCAGGAAAATACAGTCAAACAGGTAAAGGAATTGAATAAATCCCTCAAAGAAACACAGAAAAAAAAAAAAAAAAAAAAACAACAGCCAAATGGGAGAAGGAAAAGAATAAAACTGTCCAAGACCTAAAAAGGGAAATAGGAGCCATAATGAAAACACAATCTGAGGCAATCCTGAAGATGGAAAACCTAGGGAAGAAAACAGAAACTACAGACAAAAGCATCACCAACAGAATACAAGAGATGCAAGAGAGAATCTCAGTTGTAGAAGATACTATTGAAGAAATCGATTCATCAGCCAAAGGAAATGTTAAATATAAAACATTCCTGACACAAAACATCCATGAAATCTGAGACAATAGCAAAAGACCAACCTTAAGAATAATAGGAATCGAAGGAGAAGACTTGAAGCTCCCAGGCCCAGAAAATATTTTCAACAAAATCATAGAAGAAAACTTCCCCAACCTAAAGAAAGAGGTGTCTATAAATATACAAGCCTACAGAACACCAAATAGACTGGACCAGAAAAAAAATTCTCCCATAACATAATAATTAAATTAGTAAATGTACAGAACACAATAAAATATTGAAAGCTGAAAGGGGAATTCAGAATTAAATCTGAATTCTCACCAGATACACTAAAATCAAGAAGGGCTTGAGCAGCTATGTTACAGACACTAAGACACCACATATGTCAGCCGTGACTAATATGTCCAGCAAAACATTAATCAACATAGAGGGAGAAAGCAAGATATTCTATGATAAAAACAAATTTAAACAATACCTAACCACAAACCAGCCCTACAGAAGGAAAACTACAGAGGGAAAACTGCAACCCCAGCAGGCTAATCATACCCAGAAAAACACAGGAAACAAATAACCCCACAACAATAAACCAAAACAGGGAAGGGGCACATACACACACACACACACACACACACACACACACACAGCACCACAAACACCACCACCACCAAAACCACCACCACCATCAAAATAATGGGAATCAACAACCAGTGGTCATCAATCTCTCTCAACATCAATGGCCTCAACTCCCTGTTAAACATACACACACACACACACACACACACACACACACACACACTCACACTCACGCTAACAGAATGGATATGTAAACAGAACTCCTCATTCAGTTGCTAACAAGAAACACACCTCAGCAACAATGATAGACATTACCTCAGAATAAAGGGTTGGAAAAAGGTTTTCCAAGTAAATGGTCACAGAAGCAAGCTGGAGTGGCTATTCTAATATCTAGTAAAATAGACTTTCATCCAAAATTAATTAAAAGAGATGAGGAAGGGCACTTCATACTCATCCAAGCAAAAATCGACCAAGATTATATTTCATTTCTGAACATATATGCCCAAAGTGCAAGAGCACCCACAGTCATAAAAGAAACATTACTAAAGCTTAAATCACACGTTAACAGTGGGAGGACTTCAACACATCTGTCTCACCAAAGACAGATCATTGAGACAGCAATTAAACAGAGAAATAATGAAACTAATTGACGTTATGAGTCAATTGGACCTAACAGAGATCCACAGAACATTTCACTCAAACACAAAAGAATATGCCTTCTTCTCAGGAACTCTTGGAATCTTTTTCAAAACTGACCACATACTACATACCTAAACTTATGGGACACAATGAAAGAAGTACTAAGAGGAAAATTCATAGCACTATGTGCCTTCATAAAGAAATGTAGAGAGCTTATACGAGCAACTTAATAGCACAATTGAAGGCTCTAGAAAAATGGAAGCAAACACACCCAAGAGGAGTAAGCATCAGGAAATAATCCAACTCAGGGATGAAATCAATAACCTAGAAACAAAGAGAACAATACAGAAATCAACAAAACCAAGAGCTGATTCTTTGAGAAAATCAACAAGATAGACAAACCCTTAGCCAAACTAACTAAAAGATAGAGGGAGAGTATCCAAATTAATAAAATCAGAAATAAAAAAGGGGCTATAACAACAGATACCAAGGAAATCCAAAGAATCATTAGATCATACTTCCACATATGTATGCCACAAAATTAGAAAATCTAAATGAAATGGATGATTTTCTTGATAGATACCACTTACCAAAGTAAACTCAAGATCAGGTTAACAATTTAAATAGACCTATAACCACTAAGGAAATAGAAGCAATCATCAAAAGCCTCCCAACCAAAAAGAGCCCTGGCCCAGATGGTTTTAGCACAAAATTCTACCAGACTTGCAAAGAAGAACTAATATCAATACTGCTCAAACTACTTCACAAAATAGAAACAGAAAGAACATTGCCAAACTCATTCTATGAGGCCACAGTTACCCTGATACCAAAACCACACAAAGACCCAACAGAGAAGTTCAGATTAATCTCCTTTATGAACATTGATTCAAAAATACTTAATAAAATACTTAAACTGAATCAAAAAACACATCAAAAATATCATCCACCATGATCAAGCAGACTTCATCCCAGAAATGCAGGGATGGTTCAACATATGAAAATCCATCAACATAATCCACCATATAAACAAACTGAAGGAAAAACAAAAAACTCATGATCATCTCATTAGATGGTGAAAATGCCTTTGACAAAACCCAAAACCCCAAGGGGGATCCAAGATGGCGGTGACCAGCAGCATAGTATCTGAGAGGCTGAGGACCTGAAACTCCAAAATTGGTGAGTGGAGGGGCAGCTAAATCCTAAAAATCGCCATTGAGGCTTCCTGAACAAGAGGGGGCATCACATGAGTTGAGACCTTTAGATTCAGGTCACCCAAGGACTTCTCTGGGGACCGAGAGAATTGAACTTTTGAACCCCTTGCACTTCTGTTTTTCGGGCCTCCCTCCCCTCAGAGTTGGCCCACAGTGCCAGAGACTCTCAGCACAGAACTCTGCCTGGGGACTGAGACAGCAGAGGCAGAGCTCATAGCTCCTCAGCCACCCAGCTGCCAGCCATACCCACCTTCTGAGTCCCAGATCCAAGATACAATCCTTCCCGGTCCCAGGTCCTGGGTCTGCAAGCAGCTGTACAGACTCTGCAGGGCCAGCTAGCCAGTGACTGTATGGGCCGCCCAACCCCTCAGTGGCGGATAACCAGCCATAGAGCCACCAAAAGAACCAGGTACACCAGGCGCCAGGCCACCTAGGTCTGTGGATGACTGTTGTGGTCCCCCAGGACTTCCCAGCAGGCACCTGGACCAGCCTCCCATTCTGAGGCTGCAGCTGGACTCCCTAGTTCAATGGTTGCAGCACCACTGAGCTGACGGAGCTTATCCTCCCATGTTTGACTCAGCAGGTTCAAACATGGGAGTAGAGAGCAGGGGTACCAAGGTGCTTGCCGAATTGACCTGCTAGAGAGAGAGTGTGCCCTCAAGTCCCTGCAGAGTCCCAGATCCAGGGTCCTTCTAAGATAGCAGCTGGTCATCAGATCCCTCCCACCCATCCATCCACTATGGGAAACAGAGGGATTCTTGGGACATTGAAGCCCCTGTTCTGCGGGGTCCACCAGTGGAGTTCAGGCAAATAACATCTGGAGCTCAGACAGAGCCAGATACCAGTAGCCTGTAGGCCACTGAGGTACTCAGGGAATTTACATAAGCAATTATCACCAGCGTGTGTGACACTTTCAGTGCCTGCAACCCATTTGGTGCCTGCAAGGCAGCACCCCTCCCACACACTCAAGGCTTCTACATTATCTACCACCCTGTCCCTCAAGGTACACTTCCACCCACGTGCAAACACACACGCTTGCCCAAACTTGTCCTGCTGCACCCTCGGACTTTCCTCCCACAGGTACAGCTGAAACACCAATGCACATGCTGAAACCACTGGACCTCTCTCATCTTCCTGAAGAATTCTCCAGACTCCAGAGAAAGACTGTACAGTCTGAACTATAGAATCCAGGAACAAACAGTGACAGTTACAGATAAGTAAATGGCCAGAGGTCAGAGAAAGAACACATCCAACAAAAATCAGGACATTAGGGCTACACCTGCAACCCCCCCAAATCAATGGCTATCCAATCCATCTAAAACACAGGAAAATGACTGTAAAGCTATGCTTATCCAGTTATTAGAGGCACATAAAGAGGAAACAAACAGATCTCTCAGAGAAATACCATACAAATAGAGACAGTTAAAGAGGAAATGAACACATTTCTCAAAGAACTGGCCACACAAGTGGAGGCAAATAAAGAGGAAATGAACAAAGCTCTCAAAGAAACACAGTCAAATAGAGCCAAACAAAAAGAGGCACAATTACTGGAATATAGAGAGAAAATGAACAAAAAAATAGAAGCCATCATACAGAGACAGGAATCTACATCCAAAAAGATGAAGGAAATGGTGCAAGGCATAAAAACAGAATTAGAAACAATAAAACACACACACACACAGAAAACTTCTAACACAGTCAAATATAGCCAAACAAAAAGAGACACAAGTAGTGGCATAGTTACTGGAATATAGTGAGGAAACAAACCAAAATAATTGAGGCCATCATACAGAGACAGGAATCTACCGTCAAAAAGATAAAGGAAATGGTACAAGGCATAAAAACAGAATTAGAATCAATAAAACACACAAACACAGAAAACTTCTAATATGGACTCTATCGCCTGGTTTGGATCAGCTCCCCGTGACAGGACTGAATTTCCTGGCCTCGGTGGATGAGGATATGCTCAGTCCTGATGTGACTTGATGTCTTGGGGAGGGCTGATAAAAGGGAAGAGGACTCTCATTTTCTGGAAGAAAAGGGAGAGTGGAAGAAGAAAGGAGGGGGAGAGGAGATTGAGAAGAGAGAAGGGAAGGGTCACCCTTATGATGTAATATAAATGAATTTAAATAAAAGAAAATTTTCTTTATTAAAAAAACTCTATAAACAGAGATGTTCTACACTGCAAAAACCTTTTGATAAAACCTCTCAAATTATTGGACTTTATACGTCACTAATACTATCAGGAAAAATACTTGCAAACACAAGACTTGAGTAGGTCCCAACCAGATGGAGACCCAGCACTGAGCAGGGAAATGGACAAAAGGACCCTAACCAAGAAGCTATTTCCAACTGATCCCTGCTGATGAGGGGACAATCAGTCTCCAGTGCAGTGTCCCTGGGTATAACCACACACTTCAGGGCAGGCCTATGCCCAGGAATACTTGCCAACACAAAACACACTCCTTTTTTTTTTTTTTTTTGGTCATGCTAGTTTTTTGATTGTTATGATTTTTCTTGTGAAGAGGGGCGAAATCAAAGAATAATAGGAACAGACAAAAAAAGTCCATACCAGGCTCCACGGTCCAGAAAATATCTTCAAGAAAATCATAGAAGAAAAAATTCCCAACTTAAAAAAAGAGATGTCCATAAACATATAAGAGGCCTATAGAACACCAAATAGACCAGAAAAGAAACTCCTCATGTCACATCATAGTCAGAACACTGAATCTACAGAACAAAGAAAATATATTAAAAGCAGCAAGGGAAAAAGGCCAAGTAACATATAAAGGTAGACCTATCAGAAACACACAAGACTTCTTATCAGAAACTATGAAAGCCAGAAGGGCCTGGGAAGATGTCATGCAGACTTTATGGGACCACAGATGCCAACCCAGACTACTATACCCAGCAAAGCTTTCAATCAACATAGATGGAGAAAACAAACCATTCCATGACAAAACAAAATTTACGCAATATCTACACAGGAAGCCAGCCCTACAGAAGATATTAGAAGGAAAACTCCAATCCAATGAAAACACTACACTCAAGAAAACAGATGATACAGATAATTTCCCAACAAAAATTACAAGAAAACAAGCAAAGAATCACAGTAAGACCACCAATTCCACAATAAAAGGAACTAACAGTCATTGGTCACTATTATCCATCAACATCAATGGACTCAAATCTTCAATAAAAAGACACAGACTAACAGGATGCTTGCAGAAACAGGATACAACATTCTGCTGCATCCAAGAAACACACCTCTGCAACAGAGATAAACACTACCTCAGAGTAAAGGGCTAGAAAAATGTTTTTCAAGCAAATGGACCCAGAAAACAAACTGGGGGTAACTATCCTAATATCTAATAAAATAGACTTTCAACCAAAATTAATCAAAAAAGATGAGGAGGGGTACTTCATTTTCATCAAAGGAAAATTCCACCAGGAGGACATCACAATTTTGAACTTCTATGCCCTAAATACAAGACCACCTACATTTGTAAATGAAACATTATTAAAGCTAAAATCATTCATCCATCCCAACACCTTAATAGTGGGAGACTTCAACACTCCACTCTCATCAAGGAACAGATCATCCACACAGAAGCTAAACAGGGAAATAAGGGCACCTACAGAGCTCCTAAATCAAATGGACCTAATAGAGGTCTACAGAACTTTTCACCCAAATTCAAAAGAGTATACCTTCTTTGAACACCTCATGGAACCTTCTCCAAAATAGACCATATAGTTGGTCACAAAGCAAGCCTCAGCAGATACAAGAAGATTGAAATAATCTCTTGTATCCTGTCTGATCACCATGGAATAAAGATGGACCTCAACAACAACAGAAATAGCAAAAAGCCTACACATTCATGAAAACTGAACAACTCCCTACTCAATGACAGCTGGGTCAGGGAAGAAATAAAGAAAGAAATTAAAGACTTCCTAGAATTCAATGAAAATGAAGGTACAACATATCCAGACTTATGGGACACAACAAAAGGAGCGCCGAGAGGAAAGCTCATAGCACTAAGTGCCTGCAAGAAGAAATTTGAAACATCCTATACAAGCAACTTAATAGCTCACCTGAAAGCCCTAGGAAAAAAAAGAAGCAAACACACCAGAGTAGTAGACAGCTGGAAATATTCAAGCTCAGGTCAGAAATCAATAAATTAGAAACAAATAAAACAATTCAAAGAATCAATGAAACCAAGAGCAGATTCTTTGAGAAGTCCAACAAGATAGACAAGCCCTTAGCCAAACTAACTAAAAGGCATAGAGAACCTAAAAGAGGGACATAACAACAGGCACTGAAGAAACCCAAACAATCATTAGGTCTGACTAAAAAAGCCTATATGCAACAAAATTTGAAAATCTAAATGAAATGGACAATTTTCTTGATAGATTGCACTTACCAAAGTTAAATAGAAATCAGGCAGAAAGATTGAAAAGTCCTCTATGCCCCAAGGAAACAGAAGCAGTCATCAACAGTCTCTCTTCCAAAAAAAAGACAGGGCCGTATGGTTTCAGTGCAGAATTCTACCAGACCTTCAGGGAAGAGCTAACTCCAATTCTCTTCAAACTATTTGACAAAATAGAAACAGAAGGAACATTACCAAACTCATTCTATGAAGCCACAGTCACCTTGATACCTAAACCACACAAAGACCCAACAAAAAAAGAGAATTTCAGACCTATCTCTCTTGTGAACATTGATGTAAAACTACTCAATAAATTACTTGCAAACTGAATCCAAGAATGCAAAAAACTATCATCCATCATGACCAAGTAGGCTTCATCCCAGGCATGCAAGGGTGGTTCATATACAGAAATACATCAATGTAATCCACAATATAAACAAACTGAATGAGAAAAACCACATGATCATCTCCTTAGATGTTGAAAAAGCATTTGATAAAATCCAAAACCCATTCATGATTAAAGTCTTGGAGAGACCAGGGATACAAGGTACATACTTAAACATAATAAAAAGGCAATATAGAGCAAGCCTACAGCCAACATCAAACTAAAGAGAGAGAAACTTAAATCAATCCCACTGAAATCAGGGCCAAGGCAAGGCTGCCCACTCTCTCCATATCGCTTCAACATTATACTTGAAGTCCTAGCTAGAGCAATAAGAAAAATAAAGGAGATCAAGGGGATCCAAATCAGAAAGGAAGAAGTCAAAGTATTACTATTCACAGATGATATGATAGTATACATGAGTGACCCTAAAAATTCAACCAGAAAGATCTGTTTTTAAGACTAAGCATGGGCTCCTGACACACTAGACTCCATTTCTCTGAAGACCTCCACTCCCAACCCACACATTGCTTGTTGAACTCCACTGCTGAATTTGTCTGTGTCCTTGGGTCCTAACTCAAAGGCGTAACTTTCTCTCCTCTTCTCCATGTCTCTCCTTCTGGAAGCTGCTGTGATTTATACCTTGCCTGCCTCATCATTTTTCTCTGAAACTCTAATAAAATGATCCCTGAGCTTCCTTCTGATCTCAACTTTTTTTTTTTTAATTAACAAGACCAAGAACCCACGAAGGAAACCTTGATTTCCCCCTAATAGGTTGTGTGTGAGTGTTTGTGATTTGTGAGTGTGGGCGCCCCAGGCCACAGTGTGTCTGTGAGGCTGGTTTTTCCCTTCACAGTGGAACCCAGGGATTGAACTCAGGCTTGCAAGGCAATCTCTTTTACCTGAACTGCTTTGAGCTTTTGTTGCTTGTATGTTGTTTAGTTCATTGACTTTTGAATGGCTAATCACTCCCCTACAATGGAGCATTTATGCCACTGCCATTTTCTCTTCATAAACAAAGATGGGTTCAAGATGCTAAAAAAACAAAACCTTTCCTCAAGTTTAAACATTTTCTCAGAGTAAATTCCTGAAATAAGAATTGCTGAGTCAAACACATGCATCTTCTTAAGGGTTTGGGTGTCTGTCAGGCACTGGCTTTGCTTATGGTCATCTGGGCTCCTTTTACCTTCAGTAAGGTCAGGGTCCTGCTTCTTCTCACGTGGTTTCCTGCAATGAGGTTTCACATATCAGAATTCCATGTCTCTCTGTAACAGAAATTAAAGTCTGCTTACAAACCAAAAACTGATTTCCCAAGGGAAAAGCCTGGTCAGGCATCTCAACGATGTCCAAGTCCAGCACCCCAGTGGTCATCCTGGGGAACAGGCATGGCCTCCACTCGTGGTTATAAGTAAGTGAAACTGAGCTTGTGTGGTTCCATCATAATCTGTTGGTCAGTGGTTATTTCAAGTTCCCAAAGAACCTCCTGTTCTTCAAAGCCACATATAAAGTTAATTCCAAACACTCACCCAAGCCAACCCTTTCAAAAACTTTGAAAATAGATGTTTGCAAAAAATTTCAAACATGATATGTGATTTCTCCAGCAATCAAGAAACAAAGCCCATTTTTTGGTCTATCTTATCTCCATCTTGTATCTAGTAAAATAATTCTGAAAATTGGGGCTTTTTTTTAGAGTAACCCAAATAAAAATATTTCCCATTTGTTAAGTCCTGTTTATCTCAGCTAACCAGCCCTCCCTCCCCCCACTGGTTAGCTGATGAACTGGAACTTTCAGTCCAACCTGATTCCTTCCTGCAATGAGGCTGTGCTTCCCAGTTGAATCAAATGTACACTTTTCATCAACAGTTTGTAGCAGTAAGCAAGAGGGTTTCTACTGCCTCTGGAATAGCCAGTGTGGTGGTACACACCCCAAATGCCATCACTCAGGAGCAAAAGCCTAGATTAAGGCTATTCTGGTCTATAGAGCGAGTTCCAGGACAGCCAGAGCTAAAAAAAACTCCCTTCTCCCAAAAGAGAATAATAAACAAATAAGTGAATATCCTCTGAGAACATCTTAAATCCTCTCTTCTTGCAAGGCTTAATTTTTACTTTTTTGCTAAAATAGGGTTAATAATAATGAAAGCATTTTCCAGCTGCTTAGAGCACCAGTGTCCCCAAGCTTATGATACTCTTGCTATATAGTCTTGGCTAGCCTTGAACTTGTTCTTGCTCTCCCAAATCCTAGAAAACTTAATGAATTCTTTTTATTACATTTGGAAAGTATGTGTGTGAGAGTGCATATCAGGTCTCTCTTTCTGCCAGGTGAATCCCAGAGAGCAAACTCTTGTTATCAGGCTTCCACAGAGGTACCTTTACGTGCTGAGCTATCTAGACAAAACGTTCTTAAAACCCTATCAGTTCAGAATGAAGCAAGTAGAAGGTTACACTTTAGTACATCCACTATCATCTACAATTCATTTGCTGTATCATCAACTTTATCACACCCATAAGAGATTTTTAAATAATTCTTAACGGTTATCAAATATACTGTGTCTTCAATGAAGGCTGAATCTCTTGACATTCCCCAGAGAGCCTATAGGTTTCAAACTGTGGGCCTTGAACCCTTGTGGACAAAGGCTCCTTTCACAGGGGTTGCCTAAGACCATCAGAAAACACAGATATTTACATTATGATTCATACAGTAGCAATGTTGGACTTGTAAAGTAGCAACAAAGATAACTTTATGTCTGGGTCACAACAGGAGGAGCTGTATTAAAGGGTCTCAGCATTAAGAAAGTTGAGAAGCACTACAATAGAGTGTTTCAAAGTAGATATGTAAGTAGGCCTCAGTTATTCAAATGTTTCTATCCAGCACCTGCAAACAGCCAAAAAGTAGATATTCATGAACTTTCTTTCCTCAGAGCAGGGATCAGGGGTAGGTTCTCCATTCAGACACCTTATCATCCTTTCTAGTAGTTCAGGTAAGACACAATCATGCAGTTTATCACATAAATTCCTACTTTCAAGCATTTTCACTATTAATATTACAATGTTATTGGGACACAATGCACACATTATACATTCTCCTCTATGCAGTTAATAGATTTTAGGACATTCACAGACTGGTACAATCAGTGATTTTCAAACAACTTACTACTCCCAAAAGAAAGAACTGTATCTGTTAGTACTCGATGGATTTCCATTTCTCCTCAATCTTCTTAGCCCTACAAAACTTCTAATTCACTCTATTTTCAGTTTTCCAGGAAAAGGTAATGCAGACATTCATTATTTGAAAACAGCAACATGAGAAAAACACCATGTTTCTCCTTGCAAAAGCCACATTTATTGGGCAGAAACAAAGACCCCGACGTTCACCTCAGTGGATATCATTGCTCATGTAGTTGCACACTGAGCCTCCACATGGCATTTCCTATGTGCACAACTAATTTTGTATCCACACAGTTATGTTGGTGAACTCATGGCCTGAAATGCTGGGTTGTGACTGATTCTGAGAAATACTCGGCAGCTGTCTGGAGTAAGGAGTACCCATGCTTTAGAACCACCTGCTTGGGATGGTTTGGGCTGGCAATAGCATCAGGAAGATGCTGAGTTGTTTCCTTTTCTTATCCCACACAGAGAAGCTGCCACTCTCTTGTGGTCTGTAACAGGCAGCTCCTTAATTCTCTCCCTGCTAAATGGCTTAGAAAAGTGTTCAGCTAAGTCAATCCTTCCAGTAGTTGGTGGTATACAAGTTAGTGGCATACAACTTATAGAAGAAAGTATTTAAGTGGTTTCATGGCTCCAGAGGGTTAGAGTTCTTGATGGTGGAGTGAAAGCAGAATGGCAGGAACAGCCTAGAGTTCACATCTGAAACCATAGGCAGGAGAGCAAGAAACAGAGAGTGCACTGAGAATGGTTAGGCTTTTGAAGTCTCAAAGGCCATCCTTGTGACACACAAAGTCACCTTCTAGCCCTTCACAAACAGTTCCACCAACTGGGGACCAAGTATTCAAACACACAAACCTATGAGTCATTCTCACCCAAACCACCTCATCCACAGCTCCCTTCAATCCATTTTTTGCCACCTAAGAGTCCTACCATTATTTCTACAGTTCCAGGACTCCTGGGTTATATCACTGAGCACTGAACAAAAGAAACATTTTCATGAGCACAAAAGCAAGAACAAAGTTAGGCTTTGTAAATGTCTCAGGAGGTGAAAGTGCTTGCCTCCAGAACATGATGACCCAAGTTCAACCCCTGAAATCCACCTAAAAGGAAGCAGCCATGATGATGCATGCTTCTTATCCCAGCAGTACAGAAAGACAAACAGGTGGATTTCTAGGTCTGTCTGGACAGACAGGCAAGGCAACGAACTGGTAACCTTAGGCCTGCCTGAATGAACAAGGTTGATATCCCTGAGAAATAGCACCAAGGCTCACCTCTAGCCTCTGAATGCTCATAGTGTACACACATGCACCACACACCGCACAGAGAAGGAAAAAAACTAAAAGAAAACAAAGTTATTGATGTCTGCAGAATTGAGTGTCTGTAATTGTGAGGAAAAAAAATCTAAAGATATTATGTAAGAATGGTGTTTCCCTTTCCCTGAAGGGGAAGCAGCCTTACCAGGCCACAGAAGATGACAATGCAGCCACTCCTGAGGTCATCTGATAGACTAAGATCAGAAGGAAGGAGAAGAGGACCTCCCCTATCAGTGGACTTGGGGAGGGACATGCATGAGGAAGGGGGAGGGAGGGTGGGATCGGAAGGGAAAGACGGAGGGGCTTATGGGGGAATACAAAATAAATAAAGTGTAATTAATAGTAAAAAAAATAAAAAAAATTAAAAAAACATAAAAAATAAAAACAAAACAAAACAAAACAAGAATGGTGTTTCATGTGTCTCTGGGTCAAAACAAGTCACAGAACTAAATGTTCTCATGAACCCCTGTCTCAGGCCATTTGTGAATCTGTACATTCTCCCCTCTGTCCACCTGTGCAGTGGAGCATCTTAACTCTCCTTTATTACATGTCAACCCATTCCATTGCTCTCTCTATATGTTGCTTTTAGGGGTTATTTATCTTTAACAGGTGGCAGTAACTTTACTCTGGGTTGCCATGTAGCCACCAATAGAATCTCTGGTGAGAGAGGCACAGTGGTGACATAGTGGCATGACTGTTACAGGGGTAGTGAATGGCTTTCTCGTTAGATTTGAGGCCTGCTCCACCTGGGAGAAATTCATACCTGGTACTGTAAACTGAGTTAAAAGCCTTTGGTTAAACTGTGTGTAGTAAGTAGCACATGGCTTTAATCCCAGCACACAGAAGGCAGAGGCAGGAAGATTTCTATGAATTAGAGGTAAGCCTAGTCTACATAGCAAGTTCCAAGCAAGCTAAGGCTGCAGAGTGACAGCCTTTGTAAAAATAAATCTTTTCAAAATGCGTGTAGCTGAGAGGTCATAGACCCTAGGGAGAAACTGCTCTAATTGCTTTTCTTCTATGACAGTGTGATAAATACCATGACCAAAAGCCAGAAGCCACTTAGAAAAATTCTAGACTGTGTCAAGCTGACCTCCAAAGCCAACCAGAGCAGCAACCTGTTACTGATGTTTTACTTTAGGTAAATCAAACTGCTGTCTGAGTATTAATATTTATTCCCATGGATTAGCTCTGCTCTCAGTCTTGGTCAAAAGAGTTCCTCTTGCAGCTGACAGAAGATTATAGATTCATGTAAAATTCATATACATATCAATGTACAGATTCATATCTGGTCAAAGTGCTCAGAATATGTAACTTGAATGATTATCCCTAAATGAGATATTCATATCGACCTCACCCCATGAGGCTTAGAGAACATCATAAATGAGAGGACAAAAAGAAACTAAGAGCTAGAGAATGAGGAAGAAGCTGAAAATGTTTTTAATGACATGGACATTGAACTCATGAACTCAACAGCACCTGTATTTAATTGCATAAGACGTTATAGGATGAAGTCCGTCAACATTCTAGCACAGACAAGGGAGTGCCGCAGAAGGTCCTGCCCCAACTGAATAGCATATTGGCAGTTTATGGGTGCTTTGGGACAGAGTCTTTTCTTTTTTCTTCTCCCTGAGATGTGGACAGTTGTAGGTTCTCTATGGTACAGAGGATGGCCCCAAACCCATACAGATGGCACTAGTTGAACTCAGTTGATTATGTTAAAAAAAAGAAGGAAGGAGGGAAGGAAGGAAGGAAGGAAAGAAAGAAAGAAAGAAAGAAAGAAAGAAAGAAAGAAAGAAGGAAGGAAAGAAAGAGAGAGAAAGAAAGAGAGAGAGAGATGGAGGAAAATGAGGATGAGAAAGGGACCTGTGTGGGATGTGTGAGCAAGCCTCACGGTGTGTATGATTCAGACACATTACATGCATGTATGAAATCTCAAAGAATAAAATGTAAAAGCTTTAAAGAAAATACCCAAAGAATTTTAACACACAAACTCACAGAATGTATAGTCAATAAATTTTGAAAAAAATTAAAATATATATGTATATAACATACATAAAAAGATATGACATATCTTTAATCAAATATATATACTTGAGACTCTCAAACATTAAGTTAAAAAAGCACATACTTAAACATAGTAAAGGCAATATAGAGCAAGCCTATAGCCAACATCACACTAAACTGAAATCAGGGACAAGGCAAGGCTGCCCACTCTCTCCATATTGCTTCAACATTGTACTTGAAGTCCTTGTTACAACAATAAGACAACTAAAGTAGATCAAGGGAATACAAATCAGAAGGGAAGAAGTCTAATATCACTATTCAGAGATGATATGATAGTACACATAAGTGACCCCAAAAATTCAACCAGAGAATTCCTTCAGCTGATAAACACCTTCAACAAAGTGGCTGGATACAAAATTAACTCAAAAAAATCACAAGCCCTACTGTATACCAAAGATAAAAGGGCCAAGAAAGAAATTAGGGAAACAACACCCTTCATGACAGCCACTAAAAACATAAGTAACTCGGTGTGATTCTAACCAAGCAAGTGAAAGATCTGTTTGAAAAAAAAAAAAAAAAAAAAAAAAAAAAAAAAAAAAAAAAAAAAAAAACTTCAAGTCTCTAAAGAAAGACATTGAAGAGAATATCAGAAGATGGAAAGATCTCCCATGCTCATGGATCAGTAGGATTAACGTGGTGAAAATGACCATCCTACCAAAAGCAATATACAGATTCAATGTAATTCCCATCAAAATACCAATACAATTCTTTACAGACCTTGAAAAAAAAATTCTCAATTTCATATGGAAAAACAAAAAGCCCAGAATCTCCAAAACGGTCCTGTACAACAACAGATCATCTGGAGGTATCTCCATCCCTGATCTCAAGCTGTACTACAGGGCAGTAGTAATAAACACTGCATATATTGGCATAGAAACAGAATGGTGAATCAATGGAACCGAATAGAAGACCCAGAAATAAACCCACACACCTATGGATACTTGATTTTTGACAAAGAAGACAAAACCATTCAATGGAAAAAAAGACAGCATCTTCAACAAATAGTGCTGGTCCAACTGGATGTCTACATGCAGAAAAATGAAAATAGATCCACATTTATCACCCTGCACAAAACTGAAGTCCAAGTGGATCAAAGACCTCAGCATAAAACCAGACACACTAAATCGGTTAGAAGAAAAAGTTGGGAAGAGCCTAGAACTCTTGGTACAGGAGACAACTTCCTGAACAAAACATCAACAGCACAGGCTCTAAGAGAAAAATAAAATAAAATAAATGGGACCTCATGAAACTAAAAAGCTTCTGTAGAGCAAAGGACACTGTCATCAGAACAAAACGACAGCCTACAGACTGGGAAAGTATCTTCACCAAACTTATATCTGACAGAGGACCAATATCCAGAATATATAAAGAAATAAAGAAGTTAAAGAGCAACAAATCAAGCAATCCAATTAAAAAATGGTGTACAGAGGTAAACAAAGAATTCTCTGTGGAGGAATATAGAATGGCAGAGAAACACCCAAAGAACTGCTCAATGTCTTTAGCCATCAGGGAGATGCAAATCAAAACGACCCTGAGATTTCACCTTACACCCATCAGAATGGCCAAGATCAAAAACCCAAGTGACAACACATGCTGGAGAGGTTGTGGAGAAAGAGGAACCCTCCTCCATTGTTGGTGGGAATGTACAACCACTTCAGAAATCAATCTGGCGCTTTCTCAGAAAAGTAGGAATAGTGCTTCCTTAAAATCCAGCTATACCACTCCTAGGCATATATCCAAAATATGCTCAAGTACAAAACAAGAACATTTGTTCGATCATGTTTTTAGCAGTTTTATTCATAACAGCCAGAACGTAGAAACAACCCAGATATCCCTCAACGGAGGAATGGATACAGAAATTGTGATACATTTACACAATGGAAAACTACTCAGCAAGTAAAAACAAGAAAATCATGAAATTTTCAGGAAAAAAGTGGGATCTTGAAAAGATCATCCTGAGTAAGGTATCCCAGAAGAAGAAAGACACAGATGGTATATACTCACTTATAAGTGGATACTAAGCCTATAAGATAGGATAAACATACTAAAATCTGTACACCTAAAGAAGCTAAACAAGAAAGAGGACACAGGATAAAATGCTCAATCCTCACTTAGAGAGACAAATGGGATGGGCATTGGAAGTAGGAGAAAACAAGAAACAGGACAGGAGCATTACCATACAGGGCCTCTGAAAGACGCTACCTAGCAGTGTATCAAAGCAGATGCTGAAACTCATAACTAAACCTTGGGCAGAAAGCAGGAAATCATATGAAAGAAGGGGGAGTTAGGAAGACCTAGAGATGATGGTAGCATCACAAGGACCAAATATATCTGTATACAAGAGTCTTGTCTGAGACTGATTCTTCAATCAAGAACCATGTATGCATATAACCTAGAACCCCTGCCCAGACGTAGCCCATAGCAACTTAGCATCCAAGTGGGTTTCCCTAGTAAAGGGAAGAGGGACTGTCTCTGACATGAACTCAGTGGTTCACTCTTTAACCTTCCCCCCTCGAGGGGGGAGCAGCCTTGCTAGGCCACAGAGGAGGACATTGCAGCCAGTCCTGAAGAGACCAGATAAGCTAGGGTCAGATGGAAGGGAATATGGACCTCCCCTATCATGGACTTAGAGAGGGGCAGGGAGGAGATGAGGGAGGGAGGGTGAGATTGGGAGGGAATGAGGGACGGGCTACAGCTGAGATACAAAATAAATAAACTGTAATTAATATAAATAATAAAAATAATTAAAATATATATATATATATTAAGGAGAATCATCTAGAGAAACAGATACTTTCCAGGTTATGTCTCAGAGAAGCCTAAACTGTCCTGAGCAGCCTGATTTTTAACTCTTCCTCATCCCAGAATATAAACTATTCAGGCAGGAAACTACAATACCGTTTCCGGGTACAGTATGGAAATCATGGTGCCAGACTCTTGAGGTAGCTGGTCAAATTGTGTCTTCAGTCAGGAAGCAAAGAGTGATAGGTACCTAATTTGCTCTGTCTATTTAAATTGGCATACTCTGGAGAGTTCACAAAACTAAACTATAATATGTGGTCCTCCTATTTGGTTATATTCACTTAGCATAATATTTCCATGATTCATCCATGTTATACAGCATGCATCAGTACGTCTACTCCCTTGTTAAAGAATATTATATTGCTGTGTATATATGTCATATTTTATTTTTCCAATCATATTTATCAAGTAATTTGATTTGATTATATTGTTTTAGATCTTATGTTCAAGTGTGGGCATTTTCACTCTAAAATCTATAAGTGCATTTTCATTTTATATTCTTTGTTGTTTTATTTCATTTTAGAAAGAAAAGAAATTTCTTGTACACTGCAAAGACAGCAGCAGGCATGGCATTAACAGAAGAACTGCCTACTGGGATCTTTGTTGGTATAATGTTCTTTTGGAATGTATACAATTTACCCTCATTCATTCAAAAGTTGATTTATCTACCCCACTATCTGGGTTGAATTAGGACATTGCATTGTGATGCTTATTCTAAGCATAACCTATCTCAGGTTTGTGTAAACATGCCACCATTTGTTCTCTATATTGTCAAGTAAACAACCAGCCCCAATGCTGTGCAATGGAGAGGAGAGGATGAGACATCCTGGTCCGGAGGGGAAGGAAAGGAAGCCAGAGACTAGGAGCAGAGAGGTCTGCAGGATAGGTCTCAAAACTACATGGAGAGATGAACTTCACCTAAGATATGACTAAAAGCAAGTATAATGGGTGAAATCTGAACGGTAGGACACTATGTCAGCTTGGAGGTTTAGGATGGAATAACTATTGCCCAGCATTGTGCTCTAGATTAATTAAAGAAATCCCAGTCTCTGTGTGCTGATTTGGGTATACACTTGGTTTAGGACTAACTGATACTTAACTAAAAGATATATCAACAATAAGTATTAAATAACCACAACAGATCTTTGATTGTTTCTTTCATATATACATTTGAGACAGGAACTGCACATATAATCCACAAGTTCTCCTGCCTCCATTTCCTGAATGCTGGGAAAAATGGGGATTTTCCACCGTTTGCAACCATCATATTGCTTTAAGGAAACTGCAAATTCTGCTGTTGTGTCATCAGAAGGTAAGACTATAATAAATTAGAAATTCACCCTGGTGCTTTGACAGTTGGAGGAGTTGGTGGAACAGACCCTGTATCCAGTCATTGGCATAAATTATCACATCATTTGAAATTTCAGAAGGAACCCCACTTTTTTCCTCCTTTCTGGATGTCATGTCTAAGGATTCACCTGCACATTACCATCTGGCTTACTAGACCTGAGATCTTTTCATTCTCATTGATCATCATACAACACAATTTGTAGCAAATGACCAATTTAGCCTACAACAGCCTGTCTCATCTTCCTCCAACATCGGACCCATATGTAGAGTTCATCTGCTTAGAGAACTTCTGATAAATGAATCGTTACTTATACCAAAGGCATAAGCCAAAAGACACAATTGTGCAACTGCAGCTTCCTCTTCCACCCTTTATACACATAGAGCAATCCTCAAGCCTTGTCTGCATTCTCAGTATTTCAGTATCCCACAGGAGTATCCAGCTTAACACTTGAGCTACAGTTGGACAGACCTTCCTTATCACATATTTTACACACTCTACCTTGATCTATCTCATCCAGTTTGAAATTTTTCTACTACCCATATTTCTACAAAAAAACTGCAGCAAACTGAAGGCTTTAATTTCTTCCATCTGTTTTTATTTTATTTTGGGGACTCAGTCTCCTGAGTGTTGTGATTCTCTGCATTAGCCACCATGCTAAATTGCAGACCTTGAAGGTAATGAAAAGTTACATCATGTAGAAATGATCACATTTAAGAATACCTAATAAGATTTTTTAAAGACTCCTATCACTCCTTATTACAGAGGAATCACTCCTATGAGGACCAAACAGCTACTCACCTCTTTGGTTCTTTTTAGTTGTCCCCTGATGCCCTCTCCGTAAAGTCCCCTTAATGAAGATGAGACAAAAGACACACTTGCCCAATTCTGGTTTCCTGTTCCACGCCTCTGCAGAAGGAACTGGTCATGACTTGGCAGCTCTGCTTACTTACTTCATGTTTGTCCACACAAGCTGCAGCATTCCTTTTGCTGGGACAAGATACCCTGACAAAAGCGACTTAATGAAGACAGTTGATGTGCTAACTTCCATTGTGGCAGGGAAAGGGTGGGAGAAGGAGCAGAGGTTACTGGTCACATTTCATTCTCAGGGAAGAAGGAGAGAAAGAAACTAGGAAGTTGGGCCAGGCTATAAACCCTTCAGGCTCTAACCAAGTACTCATTTCCTCCAGGGAGGCTCCACCTTTTAAAGGTTCCACAAACTTCCCAAAAGGCTCTAGCTGGACAAGGAATAGCCAAACCGGTGAGCTGCCTATAAGGACTATTTTACAATCATGTCATAATAATCAAGAACCAGTACCCTCTACTAAGTTTCCTTTCCCACCCCATCCTTATGCTCCTCTTCCTTTTATAAGAAAAGGTTTTATTGCATTTTATTTATTTTGCATGAGCTTGTGGTAAGGTATACACATGCCACATAGTGGAGGAGTGTGGTGAACATCAGAACTCTCCTTCAGCTAGGCAAATCTGGAGGATGGCTATCTTTCCAAGCAATTGTTTTGTTTTAGTATAGGATCTCACAGAAGCCCTTTAATGAGAAACCCAGAAAGTGCTGGAGGAACTAAAAGTCGAATTGCACAATTATGGAAACTACCAGTTAAGGCTCTATATTGTACTAAGATGGCTAGTCAGGACTCCAGAAGAGTAAGTCATATATATTTCATTTTGAACCATTTAGGGATGTTCTAATTTTTTTGTGACACTATTCTTAGGGAGACATGAACACCTACCAACCCCAAATAGAGACCCAACCACAGAATGCAATCGAGAATGGTATCACATCACAGAATGCCCAAGTCCAACCTGGGGCCAGGAGTGCTGGTAAACACCTTTAATCCCAACACTTGGGAGGTGGAGGCAGTAGATCTCTGTGAGGTCAAGGTCTACATGGTAAGTTCCAAGCAAGACAGATCTATGCAGTAAAAAAAAAAAAAAAAAAAAAAAAATTGGGGGTTGAAGAGATAGATCAGTGGTTAACAGTGGTTATTGCACTTACAGAGGACTGTTCCTGCAGAGGATAGGAGTTCCATTCCCACCTCCAACATCAGGCAGCTCACAACTACCTATAACCCCAGCTCCAGGGTATTCAATACCTTTGGCCTCCATGGGCACCTTAATTCACTTCTACAAACCCACAAACAGACCACACACATTCACATAATTAAAAATTAAGCTTAAAATGTCTAACTGACGAGCCAGTTCGTTTCATTGTAGGTACTTACAGAAAGATGGGGGAGGGGAAAGGACTCACCAAAAGCCTGTTGCAGCACAGGCGACAGCTCCCCAGAGCTAGAGACCCAGAGCACACCCTCTACCCACAGGCAGCTCAGCAGGCTGGAAAGTGTACAAGGTCCCAGGCCCTAGGGGAACTGGGGACCTCCCAATAGCTGAACAGCTCCTGTTGTAAGGAGACAGTTGTCTGAGTCCATCCATCTCAAGGACAGCTTCTCCATCTTGCTGGCAGGGTCAAACTAAGTTCATGTACCTAGGCCCAGGAACCAACTCCTCCTACCCTGATTGGTGGGAAAACATAACAATCATTTGGCACAAATACTTGTAGTTTGCAAGCTTAAGTATTCTGTGATATTCTGGCTCAGGGTTGCAATTTAGCTCATGAGCCTGTTCTGTGGCCCTGATCAATCAGTAGCAGCTTGATTACAATACATTTGTGTCACCTGTATTGACCTGGTGTTTGAGTTACGTTGGATCTAAGAGAACCCCATAACAAGAAATCCATGTTTCCTTTGTGAAACATTTCTTGATTACCTTCCTGCTGACCATCCCACCATATGATTGCTTTCTGTTTAGTCCCATTTCCTCTACAAACTGGAAGATGCTATACTTGTTTTTGTTTGTTTGCTGGCTTGTTTGTTTTGAGTCAGGGTCTGTGTAGTTCCACCTGTCCTGGACCTCATTAAGTAGACTGGGCTAACCTCAAACTCTGAGATTCCCCTGCCTCTGCCTCCCAAGTGCTGGGATTAAAACTGTATGTCATCACATATGGCCTGATGCTGTACTTCTTAAGTTTCCGTGAGCCTTAGCTTGTGCAAGACCTCCTGATTGCAATCTTTCTTTATTTTCTCATCACCTGTCCTTCTCCTTAGGACTCTGCACTGAAGAAATGACCTGCTGGTCCAGGTCAACTTTAGTGTCAGAGGAAAGTATTATACAACATCTAGTTTACTTTCTTTTTTTGTGGGATAGACCATGACATAAACCTTGGAGTTGGGAGGGCTTATTTCAGCTTACAGGTTAGAATCCATCATCAAGGGAAGCAAGTGCAGGAACTCAAAGCAGGAACCTGGAGGCAGAAATTGAAGCGGGGGCCATGGAAGAATGCTGCTTAGGGGCTTGCTGTCTGTGGCTTGCTCCACCTGCTTTGTTATGCAACCCAAGATGACCTGTCCAGGGGTAGCATTACCCTGTGAACTGGGTCCTTCCGCATTAATCATTAATGTCAAAAACACCCAAACAGACTTGTGTAGGAGGCATTTTCTCAGTTGAGGTTCTCCCTTCCCAGATAACTCTAGATTATGTCAAGCTGACAAAAATTAGGCAGTCCAGGGGTATAGTTAAATGTGCTACTGTAATCCTGTGTCTTTGATAGAAACAGTTCCTACTTTCTGGTGTGTGTGTTTTTTTTTTTTTTTCTGGTTAGTTGGGTTGTTTGTTTGTCTGTGGGGGGAGTGTTTGTTTGATATTGTTTCTGACAAGGTCTCACATTATAGCCAGCCTAACCTTAAAATTATAATGTAGCCATGCTGGCCTCTGACCCAGCCCCTTAAGTTCAAGGATTTCAGGTACTGGCCACCACACGTAAATCTTTATGGTGCTTTTAAAAGATTCTGTCATTCTTAATATTATAAATTTCCTAAGTGTGTCTAACTATAGGTCTTTCTACAGCCATTGTACTAGATACTCGATGGGCCTTTCTATTTTCATTTCTTTTCTTTCTTTTTTTTTGTGTGTGTTTTGTTTGTTTGTTTGTTTGTTTTGTCTTCAGAGGCAGGGTCTCTGTGCAGGCTATCCTGGACTTGCTTTGTAGACCAGGCTGGCTGCAGACTCACAGAGATCTATCTGCCTCTGCCTCCCAAGTGTTAGGTGGCACACAGCACCATTCCCGGCTTCAAGGGACCTTTTAAATTTGTACACTTAGCTCTCCCATCAAGTACAGGAAATCATTTTCTATTATTTATTTGATTGTTTTTTTTTTTTTTTTGGACTTTTTCTCTCTAGTATCCCCATTTTCGGGAAAGAAAATTAGTAACTTACATTCTTACCTTATTTTTTTTCCTCATATTTTCTCAATATTGTGCTGATTACTACATTTCTGTACCTTGATTTTATGGGAGGTGGGTAGGTTTGCTGCTGGGATTGAACCCAGACCCTGTGTATGCCAGACAAGTATTCTACCACAAAGCTACATTTCCCCACTATATTATACCCTCAACCCCCTGCAACGCACACACACATACACCCACACATACACACCCACACCCACACACACACATGCATTTGTCACACTGGCTTTGAATTTTCTATGTAGCCAAGGCAGACTTCAAAAGGGTTATCCTCCTAGCTCAGATTCTTGAGTGGTTGACATTATAGTGTGTACTATCACATTTAGTTTCTGATATTATATTATCACACAATATATAATTATCATGGTTTGATTTTGAGACACAGTCTCATACTGTAAACCCCAAGTGCCTTGAGCTGACTGTGGAGCTCAGGGTTTTTTTAAATCCTGATCCACTTGCCTCCACCTCCAAAGTGATGGCATCACAGGCAGACAGGCATCATGATTCCTGACTTGTGGTAGTATTTTTAAATTTCAGCAATTGTAATTGTCCATGGTTCTGTTCTCCTTCCTGCATTTCCATTTGTGTGTGTGTGTGTGTGTGTGTGTGTGTGTGTACATGTGTTGGGGTGCACTGTATACTCATGCATGTTAAGGCCAGAGACTCACAATCACTCTCCACCTACTTTGTGAGATAGGATCAGTCACTGAACGTGGGGCTCATTGAAGCAGCTGAAATGGCGGGCAGCTAGCCTCAGGAATCAGCCTGTCTTCAGCTCTTCACCTGAAGAGCTGAGATTTCAGGAGTCTTGCCCTGCCCTACTTTTACATAGAAGCTGACAAACCAAACTCAGGTCCTCAGGTTTGCCCAGCAAGCATTCTACAGATGAACCATCTCCTCAGCCCATCATCTAATTCTTTCTGCTTGACTGTCTCCTACAATATTATTTAAGTTCGCATGTTTCTGGAATTGTCTGTTTCTTCCAAGATTGTTACCATTTACCTCAGTGCTTATTTCTCAGACTATCAGCTATCCTCACAGATGCAGACTGGCTGCAGACTCACAGAGATCTATCTGCCTCTGCCTCCCAAGGATTACTGCTTGTTATGGGTTACTAATGTTTATTATTGATTTGTCTTTTAGTTAAACAGTGTTTATTTCTAAACCAGATGTATGCCCAAATCACCACACAGAGACTAGGATTTATTTAATTAATCTAGAGCACAAGGTTTGCTACTCCCTATAGATTTGTTAGGGAATGTTTTAGATCCTTGGTTTAACAACTGGACAATTTCAAAGCAGTTCAGGCAAAACTTGGCCTGGTGAAGTCTAGTGGTCAAACAGTTCTCTAACACGTGGGAGTTCCGGGCCCTGTACCAGAGAGAGTACATGGATGTGGCTCAGTTGCTCAATTGACTGATAGAATGAATAAACTTCTAATTCAGGTCCTAACACCAACAAAAACTAGGTAAGGAGGCACTCAGAGGCTGGGACAAAAGGATGAGAAGTTCAAGATTATTTTTGGCTAACACAGATAGTTTTAGGCCAGTCTAGACTATGGAATCCTCTGACTAAATAAATAAATAAATGGCATCTTCTGTGATTTGGAGGTTTGGGGTCTTTTACATTATGGATAACAGATTAGATTACCTGTAGAAAGGCTAAATGTCAGAGAAGCACTTCAGAAAATGACTCCAAGTTACCTTCAAAGTCAAAGGCAACAGCTGAGAGCTCATTGGGAACAGTCCTTTGGCATAAACTATCTCTGGGTAGTACCAAATTGAAGTCATGCTCACCTCACTGGTATCCACACAAAAACTGTACAACTGATGTAGAAAACCATTCATTTCATGCAAAAAAAAATGTGTGTACATTTATTTCTTTATATTCTTTAAGTAAACTTAGTTTCTTATTATGAGAAATATATATTGAAGAGATTTTTTACATTATGATGAGTACATACAAATTAAGAAACAGAAAAGTAACCATCAGCACATAGAACATTTTTAATAAAATTTTGGGAGGTGGAAACTAAATAGTAGTAACAGTGAAGCAAGCCAGAAGAAACCATAGGCTGAGCACCCTGCCTTACAGAAAACTCTATCCTGGAACTGGAGAAAACTGAGTATGAAGGATGAAGGAAGGAGAAATGGCATGAGGGGAGAAAAGGAAGAACTAATTCAAAATCTCTGCAAAGCACAGTCAGTTCCTTTTACTCCACCATCAGATATTTACACAAAGGTACAAAGAGGTAGTTGAATACTGATGTCTTGTTTTGTTTTTGAGATAGGGTCTCACTATGTGGCCTTCGCTGGCCTAGAGCTCTCAACATAGATGAGGCTAGCCTTGAACTCAAAGAGATCTCAGCCTGACTCTGCCTCCAGAAGAATGCTGGGGTTAAAGTTGGGTACCAATATACCCGACAGATCATTAAGTCTGTATATTTTTATTGGTGATAAGAGTCCATTTCCTTTTTGTTGTTGGCAGTGGTGTTGGTGGTGGTTTGGTTGGTTGGTTGGGTGAGTGGATGGTTTTTTTGAGACAAAGTTTCTCTGTGTAGCCCTGGCTGGCCAGAAATTCACTCTATAGTCCAGACTGACCTCTAACTCTCAGAAATCTGCCTGTTTCTACCTCCCAAATGCTAGTATTAAAGGCATGCACCACCACTGCCTAGCTGACTGACTATTTTCATACAATGTTACTAATGAAAAAGGTTTGCTACTCCCTATAGATTTGTTAGGGAATGTTTTAGTGTGCTGGATTACTGCTTGTTATGGGTTACTAATGTTTATTATTGATTTGTCTTTTAGTTAAACAGTGTTTATTTCTAAACCAGATGTATGCCCAAATCACCACACAGAGACTAGGATTTATTTAATTAATCTAGAGCACAATGCTGGGCAACGATTACTCCATCCTAAACCTCCAAGGCCACATAGTTTCCTACCATTCAGATTTCACCCATTATACTTGCTTTTAGTCATAACTTAGGTCTGGTTCATCTCTCCTTGTGGTTCCAAGTCCTCTCCTCTAGACCTCTCCTCTCTGACTCCTCCCACTTGCTTCTTTCTCCTCCCCTCTGGACCAGGAGGCCCCACTGTATTCTTCCCATTGCTCAGCATTGGTGGGTTGTTTTATTGAATTACAGAGAATACACATGCTTAGAACGATGCTTAGAATGAAGATCACAATGCAATGACCAGATTGAAACCAGATAGTGGGGTAGAGAAATC
Organism: Meriones unguiculatus; assembly: GCF_030254825.1. Lineage (NCBI taxonomy): Eukaryota > Metazoa > Chordata > Mammalia > Rodentia > Muridae > Meriones > Meriones unguiculatus. The sequence continues at coordinate 27,917,777 of NC_083354.1, read as the reverse complement.
AGTATTTGAATGAACAAAGATAAAATGTATGCATTCTATAAGAACCAACAACTGCTATTTCTTTTCTTTCTCCCCTATTAGTTTTGGGAATTTTTTTTTGCTATGATAGGCATATTTGATTCTTTGTCTTTTTTTTTTTTTTGCTGTTAATCTGTTTATTTCATGGAGCACATACTTTCATGGACTATCACAGAAGCTGTCATTCTTCTTCCTCCCTCTATAGTTCTCAACCTGTAGGCTGCAACCCCTTTGGGAGTTGAATGACACTTTCACAGGGATCACATGTCAGATATCCTTTGGATCAGATATTTACATAATCCCAGCACTCAGGGAGGCAGAGGCAGGAGGAGCTCTATGAGTTCAGAGGCTAGCAAGTCCAGGACAGCCAAGGCTACACAGAGAAACCTGTCTCATAAAAGCAACAAAGTAATTTTATGGTTGGGGGGTTATCACAACTTAAGGAACTATATTAAAGGGTCTCAACAATAGGAAAGTTGAGAACCATGGCTCTCTAGCATTCCTTTAATATCCTGGCTTGTTGGTTTGACTGTCATAAATAGCATCCATTTGTATTTGTCTTGAAATATTCTTATTCTTCATCAATTGTGAAAGTTAACTTTTCCAGAACTGCAAATGTATCATTTCATGCTTTTCTAGCTTTTATGGATGCAGATGAATGTTCTGTTACTTACATTTCCCTGTTTCTGTAAGCTGAGTTAATATTTTCTCATACTTTTAATATTGCTTCTTTGCTTTGTATGTCTGACATCTTGACTATGAAGTATGGTTATTTTTTTCTCAGGCCATACTGACTGAGGACTCTAATGCCTCTTGTGTTTGCATGTTTACTTCACTCTCTGGGTTTGAGACATTTCTAGAATAATTTCATTAAGCACTCTATTCCTTTTGACTTCATCTCTGCTCCTTCTTCTATACCACAAATTCTCAGGTTTGACCTCCTGAATGTATCCCCAACTGCATGGAAAACTTGTTCATGATCCTTTTCTCCTTATGCATGTCTGTTTAACTGCCCCCCCACCCCGTCTTCGCATCCCTTTTATTCTTCTGCATGGTCTTGTCTGTTAATGATGCTTTCTGATGCAGTTTTTAGTTAATTTCCTTCACTTTCAATATTTCAATTTGGTTTTTAACATTTCAATTCTCTTGCTAAATTTTCCCTTCTTATATTGAACTTTTGCCTCCAATTTGTTAAATTTTCATTCACGTTGAACACTACCTCAGAAGATTTGGACAGATGTACTTAACTCATCCAACTTCTTGCTTGAATTCTTTATGGTAATTAATTCCTATTAAAAGTAAGAAATTTCCTTCTCAGAACTTTCAGCTTCCTTTATGACTTTGGTTTCCATTTGGAGTTGGGAGGTTTGGAATGAGTATTGCAATGGATAGCTGTGCTATTTTTTAAACTTCTTTTTGTGTTTTGCACATATGTTGGTTGAATTTATCTTACAGTTTTCAGGTCTTTCAACTCCCTGCTGTCTTATCTGTGCGTCCTCATGAAACTCAGCTATGGAGACTGGTGAGGCTTGGCGTTGATTCCAAAGTGGGCTTACTGAGGTGACCTACACTTGGCTGGGTGACAACAGGACCACCACACACTGACTACTAGAGTAACCACATTGAGTAAAAGCCCCAGTGGCATGTGAACCTGCTAGGGGCTGCAGTCAAAATGACAGTTTCACCCTGAACTCTGAACTGATTGGGAAGGAGTCAAATCCTCAGTCCAGTAGTGATCTCTAAGAACTTTTGGAACCAACGCCTTTCCTTTGAACAATGGTCAATGCTAGGACCTCTAGAACAAAAACCCCTATGACATGGTGAAATCTAGAGCTGCTATAACCAAATTTCTGGCTCAAAGATAAACTCTGGAACAGCTAAGGCCAAAATCCTTGTTATAATGACCTCTGGGAACCCTGGAGCTAAAGGTATTTTTCCAAGATAAACTCTGGGACCACAGCAAACAACACCTGCGTCCTAAGGTGAACTCTCAGATGGCTCAAAGGATCAAAGGCCAAGTCCCAAGGTGAACTCTGGGACCACTGGAACCAAAGACCAGGGACTGAAGTGAACTCTGAAATCCCCCTCTGAAGCCATGTTTGTGGACATGCTCACTGACAGAATTGTCAGAGATTCCTTAAGCCCTTGCAGGGCCTACCTAGAAGTGTCCAAATTTATATATCGATTTCTATGCCACTCTTAAAATTTCTGAAGACTTGTAATCTTATATCATTCTTTCTTAGAAATGTCCTACCACTGTGTATATAATATAAAAATAAGTTTCATATGCTAACATGATCATCCTGAAATGTTTAATTCAATCTTTCCCTATGTTTCTAAATGATCCTTTCAATCTTTGAATTACTTAAGAACAGGCTGAGATGGTTGCTCACAAATATAGGAGGCTCCACGAGTAAGACAAATATCTGTATGCTCAGATCTCATTCTCAAGATCAATGTATCTGTTTGGGGGTTTTATCTTTGCCCTTCTTAAGAAACAACAACAATCAATAGTGCAATGGGTGATGTAGGTAGGAACACACATCTACTCTTACATTCACCGAGATAAGATTTCCTTGTTGGATGGGCTGCTAGCTACCCCTTCCATTGCTGATATCAGATGAGCACCAACTTTTAGAGAATGCTGATGAAGGGCTTGGGAGTTAGAGTAGGAGCAGAAGGTTCAGTGTGGGTCACAGGACACTGCCTCCACTCCTGGAAAGCAGCTTGCAGACCCTGAATGCAATGCACTTGGGCCAGCATCAGAGGGCTGTTGTTTTAAAAACAAGAGTCCCAAATCATTAGATTCTACCCCTAAAGACTCAGGAGCCAGATGCTGAGGTAAAAGTCTACTATCCCTGGGAAAGAACCCCACTGACTAGTCGATATCCCAGAAGGAAGAAGCCTTTCTACTTAGCTCAAGTCCCAGAGGAAAAAGCCAAAAGCCAAAAGCACCTTCTCCACCTTCTCCATACTGCTTTAAACAGCCTTGAAATCAAAAGGCCCTCATTTCTCTTAGTCCATGTCAGCTTGTTACTGGAATGGAAATTTTGGTTTTTTTGCAATCTCATATTTTTGTTTTAATTATATATGTGGGATTTTAGTTGGGCCATAGTTTGTCCACACCTATTAGTTGTCAAGTGGAGGGTGTGATCTTTGCCAGCTGCTAAGGGCCCTTGCACTTGCTGCACAGAGGGGAGTGTTCTAGGACTCAGTATAAATATGAGGCTATGAAAGAGAAGAAGTGCTGTTTTTGGTGGCAGTCAGTCTTGGCTTTGGCATTGAGCAGTGTGGAGAGACCAGAGGCCAGAGATGGTGTGCTGGTTTGGATCAGACAGACAGAGAGAAACTCTCCAGGGTGCAACAATATGGAGGTGATTGCTAGCTGTGTCTGTAGTTGACAGAGATATTTAAAGATCCCTAAAAGAACCCCTTGACACTAACTTTCTGGGAGAAGTAAGGTTGTCTGGGCCCTCTCTACCCACTAACACTTTATTTCTCCTACTTAATTTTGGGGTGTTGGTGAAAGAAAGGTACAGGCCTAAATACCCCAAATAAAGTAGAGTTTTAAAAAGATCTCTACAGGTGGGTTTCTGCTACAGGTGATTTGCTCCAAAGTTAACTTTCTTTAATCCTGCTTACAGAATTGTTTTTGGATTAAAGTTACATGATAGGGCTGTACCACACCATAGCCATGTGTTTACAATAAACAGAAAGTTCTTAGATTAAAGGTGGGTGCTATGGCTGAACCACTCCACACCTGAAAAAAAGGTTTTCACAGTTCACCATCTCAGGTTTCACAATGGGATCCTGTAATCCTGAAGCCTCCTCTAGAAGCAGCCAAACTGTCATCAGCTTCTCACTTTGGGGAGTGGTCAATGAGACCCTTTCTCTTCCCTGCTAGAATAGTCACTGACTTGATCTCAGAGTGAGTTCCTGAGTTCAGTATTGCAGATACAGGAGACGCTGCTTTATTCTAAACTCTCTGACCTCTGGATCTTAACATCTTTCTATCCCTATTCCAAATGGTCTCTGAGACTCATGGGTGGTGAAAAAGAGTCTCACATATATCCCTGGGGTATATGAGCTGGTTACTTTGGAAAATCAGAAGAATGACAAACTAGTACACAGTTTCACTAAAAGGGTGACATACAGGATCAAAAGTAACAAAAGTGGAGATGAGAATGGGCACATAACCACAGACAGGAAAGAAATCCATAGAATCCTAAGACATGCTTTTAAAACCTTTCACCAAATTGGAGAATCTAAAAAGAAATCATTTTCTGGATAAATAGCACTTAACAAAGTAAAATAAAGGTAAGTTAAGCAGTTGAAATAGACCAGTAACCTGTTAGGAAATAGCATCTGTAACTAAATTTCACAAAACCTCTCTGAACTCAAAGCCATGCTGGTGCACAATTTGATTCCAGAGCAAGACAAATCTAGGCAGAAAAACCCTGTCTTGAAAAATAGGTCTCTAAACAACAACAAAAACTCCAGAAAAGTTTATTTTGGCAAGAAGTCTACTATCGTTTCAAACTGATAATGGCAACACTCCTCAATATATCCCAGAATTAGAAACAGAAGCAACACTGTGCAATTCCTTTTATGAGGCCAATGTATCAATTTTCCCAAACCACAAATATCTCAAACAAAGTAAATTACAAAATAATTTCCTTTATGAACATAGATGCAAAAGACTCAACATACGTGTCAACTACATCAGAGGATGCATAAAAAGATCATCCACTATGATCAAGTAGGCTTCATCCCTGAGATTAAGGATAGCTCAATAAACAAAAAGCAAAACATGGAATCTACTATGTAAGCAAACTGAAAGAAGGAAACCACATGATCATCTCATCACATTAGATGCAGAAAAGGCCTTTTGACCAAATCCAGCACCTATTCAGGGAATAAGAATTGGGAATTTTAGGGATAAGAGGGATACACCTCAGCATAATAAACCTTCCCACATTTGTGCACATACACCCCTATAAAACTCCCCACACGTGTGCACATTCACAGTAAACCCCCCACACTTGTGCACATACACCACATGCACATCACAAACCAAACTCAACTTTTAAAGTAGAAAACATACAACCTGCAAATGTAGTCAGTTGTGTTTACCTGCCATGCAGGAGGCTTCAGTTTAATCCTCAACACTATCAACCTTTGCATAAAACAGAAATATTACAAATGTTGCCTTCTGCGATGACTTGATGACTTGAATTGGAGCAGAGTTTTCCTTTTGACATGAAGATGTTTAAGTCTTAGTCCTTTCAGTTTCAAAACCCTAACATAAACCCAAAGACCAATAAAAGATTTTAATAAGATCCTCACACTGAGCTTTTTTAAATTTCCTTAGCCTGCAATGCTTTTTCTTCTTACATTTTCAAAAAAGCATGACTTTATTGTCTTCACCCATGAAGCATGTTGTCTTTCCTCACCTTCCTGGTCATATCTCATGCCTTTTCTCCCAGTGACCTTACCGAGGTGGATTGCAGGCCTCTCAACTCAGAGACTACCCTTATGACAGTGAACATATATGCCTACCTGTGCACTGACAGTCAAGAGACACACATGATTTCAATAGATGACTTTCCACTACTCACTAATATAACATTTTAAAACAGTCGATTAAGGACTACATTTAGCATCACAAAAAATTGTTGTGATATCAGAGGGATAAATGACCAAACAATGTGTGGAAAGTCACATTTTGGGCAGGCCTGAGCTAAATCTAATTAAACCAGCTTTTCTCCTGTGGAACTTTTGAGCACCTTCCCTTTCTGATGCTCAGTCTCAAATCAGCATTCATTATTTCACATCTAAGCAAATGTTTCTGTGCTGTGCATTCCAAGGCACTAGTGTTCATCAAAACACATTGCAGAAATATTGGTCTCATTCTTTAAGTAATGAGGACACATTAAATGTCATATTCTTGTTCCATTAAGTATACAACCTTGCTTTAAGCCTATCTTCAGTACCGGTTGTAACAAATCCACTAAAATTACCTTCTTCTACATAAAAACAGCCAAAGAGATAAATGGCTTGAGTATGTGCCTATATATCTTTTAAGTATTCTCAGTGACACCTAAAAACTTTACATATTTATAGATGTGGTATTTTGAAATAAAAACACATTGTATACCATCCATTGCATTAAATGCTTGTATCCAATATGTATAAAGAACTCAATAAACTAAATATCGACAGACACACCAAGTATCCCAATTAAAAATGAGGTACAGATCTAAACATAGAATTAAACAGAGGAATCTCTAATGGCTGAGAAGCAGTTAATAAAATGTTCCATATCCTTAGTCATCAGGAAAATGCAAATTATAATAACTGAAATTGCATGTTAAACACTTCAGAATGGCTAAGATCAATAACTCAAGCCACAGCTCATGGTGGTGGGTATGTGGAACACTGGGAACACTCCCCCATTGCTGGTGGGAGTGCAAACTCGTACAACCCCTTTGAAAATCAATCTGGTAGTGTTTCAGAATTGGAATCATTTCTATCTCACAACCCAGTTCTATAACTCCTGGACATATACCCAAAAATGTTCCACCAAACCATAAGGACAAGTGCTCAACTATATTCAAAGCAGCTTTACTTGTAATAGCCCCAAGCTGGAAACAACCTAGAAGTTCCTCAACCGAAGAATGAATAAAGAAAATGTGGTGCATTTCTGCAATTAATACTATTCACTTATTAAAAACAAAAACCTCATGGAATTTGCAGATGATGAATAGAACTAGAAAAGATGATCCTGAGTGAGGTAACCCAGACCCAGAAAGACAGCAGGGTATATGCTCATAAATAGATATTAGCCATCAAATATAGGATAACCATGCTAAAACTGAGAGACCAACAAAGCTAAATAAGAAGAGGACCCAAGGTGGAAATCTTGAATCTTACTCAGAAGAGGAAATAGTATCGACATCAGGGGTAGATAAAGGAGGAAGAGTTGGGGAGGAGAGCAGGAAGAATTAGGTTTGGGGAGGACAGAGGAAAAGAGTACTGGGTAAGAGAACTGGAACCAGTTGGGCAGCATCTATGGGACAAGATAGAAAACTTGGATAATGGAAGCATCCTGGAATCTGTGAATGTGACCCTACCTAAGACTCCTAGCAATAGGGATATGGAACTTGAAATGGCCATCTTCTGTAACCACACAAGACTCCCAGTAGGGGGAAATCTATCCACAATTTGTCCTGCCTGTTAGATGTGCAGTTATGGAGCAGAAACTGGGGCAATGGCCAAGCTTGAGACCCATGCTATGAGAGAGAGCCCACCTCTTGTACTATTAATGATATTTGACTGTATTTACAGGCAGGCACCTAGTATATCTGTTTTATAAGAGGCTTCACTCAGCAACTGATGGAAACAGATGCAATGACCCACAGCCAAACATTAGGCTGAGCTTGGGGAATGCTTAAGACGAGGAGGAGGAAGGATTGAAGAAGCCAAAGAGTTCAAAAACACTACAAGAAAACCTACAGAATCAATTAACCTGGGCTCATAGGGTCTCACAGAGACTGAACCACCAAACAGAGAGCATGCTTGGGACAGACTTAGGCACTCTGCACATATGTAACAGTTATGCAGCTGGGTCTTCATGTGGGATTCCTAACAGCTCAAGGAGGGTCTGTCTCTGACTGTTGCCTGCCTTTGGATCCCTTTCCCCTAACAGGGTTGCTCTGTTTAGCCACAATAGGTGAAGATGCCCTAGTCTACTGTAACTTGATATGCCAAGGCTGGTTGATATCCATGTGAAGCCTCCCCTTTTCCTTGGAAAAAGGGAAGATGGAGGATGGGTGAGAGGTTTGGTGAGAAGGAGGTACTTGGAAGAAAGGAGGAAAGGAAAGCTTCGATTATGATGTAAAATAATAAAAATAAATAAATCATTCTGTTACTCTCCTCTTGGAGCTTCTCTCTTTTCCCACTTCTTTCATAAAATTCCCCGCACTCTATCAAAAGTTTGGCTATAGATCTCAGCATCTGCTTTGATACCCTGCAGGGAATAGACCTTCAGAGCCCCTCTGCGGTAGGCTCTTGTCCTGTTCCCTGTTTTCTCCTCTTCTGATGTCCATCCACTTTGCCTTTCTGAATGAGAATTGAGCATCTTACCCAGATGCTCCTTCTTGATTATATACCTCCTTCTTAATTAATTTTCATAGTTTTACAGATTTTAGTATGTTTATCCTATGTTATATGTCTAATATCCACTTATGAGTATACCCTGTGTGTCTTTCTGTTTCTGGGATACCTCACACAGCATGATCTTTTCCAGTTCCCACCATTTGCCTGCAAATTTCATGATTTCCTTGTTTTTAATTGCTTCATAAGGAGAGCAACAGAATAAAAAAAATCTGGCACAGGGTTTTGTTTTTTTTTTTGTTTGTTTGTTTTTTTTTTTTCTTTCTTGAGACTGATATTCCAACCAAGTAGGTAATCTTGATGGCCTGCACTAATGTACCCCATGGCAGTTTGGTGTCCAAGTGTGTTCCATAGATATGGGGACTGTGAATATCTCTGACATGAACTGATTGGCCTGCTCTTTGATCACCTCCCCCTCAGGGGGGTGCATCCTTTCCAGGCCACAGAGGAAGACAATGCAGCCACTCCTGATATCTGATAGACTGGGATCTGAAGAAATAGGAGGAAAACCTCTCCTATTAGTGGACTGAGGAAGGGGTATGGGTGGGATAGAGAGAGGGAGGAAGTTACAGGTGGGATACAAAGGGAATAAAATGTAATTAATAAAAAAGTAAATAAACATAAAACTAAGCTTCCATATTTAAAAAATAAATAAATGAAGGCAAAAGAAATAAAATACTGAATTTATGCTCTAAAAAGGAACATACTGTATAATGTTGAAATGTAAGTATATCCCATCAAATATTTATCATATTTTTCAGTCAAAAGTTTCCAATGCACTTTAAACAAGTTCTGCATAGTTTATAATTAATAAAACCTGGAGTCATCTGGGAAGAAAGATCCTCAATTGAGAACTTGCCTCAATGCCTATAGACACGCCTGAAGCAGTACTTTCTTACTTGATGATTGATGTGGGAGGGCACAGCACACTGTGCGTGGTGCCACCCCTGAGCAATGGCCCTGGGTTGTAGAAAAAATCAAGCTGAGCAAGCCAGTGTGCCACTTTCCTCCATGGTTCCTGCCTCTGCTCCTGCTGGAGTCCCTGCACTGGATTCTTCACTGGTGGATGATGTTCTAAAAGTTGTAAGATACAATAAACCTTTCTACACCTAAGTTGATTTTGATCTGTCTTTTGTCAAAACAAGAGAAAGCAAACCAGGACAAAATCTTTAAAGGAAATGACTAGGTCATTATGTATAGAAATTGCACAGAGCTAGAGATACAAGAACTCCTAACCTTAACCTAGGACCCTCACCTTTTCCCTCCAGCTGTGTCCTTTGGTATTCATTAGCTTGATTTAAAGGCCTTGATAAACAGACTGCTAGACTCACTTCCCAGTGATTCTGATTCACTAGGTCTGAAGTAGATCCAAGATTGCCATTTACAACAAGTTCCCATTTGACTCTGAGGTTGCAGCTACAGGAGCCCCAGTATAATGTGGGAATTTAGTATCTCCAAAAGGAATAAAGAAAGAAGGAAAGGAAAGAAGGAGGGAAGAAAGGAAGGCAGAAAGTAAGGAAGGAGTGAAAAAAGGAAGGAAAAAGAACCTAGATGCTAGAATTAAAGGTTGTGAATGTTTATAGACATGTACTCCTAACTTCCCATTTCAGCATCCTATTTCATGGTTGCCTCAGCATACAAGGGAGCTGATCAAAGTGTAGATATCATGCTAGGTTTTAGGCAGCACAGAAGCAGGGATGGCAGCAGCTTTTCTCCCAGATAACAACTCTATGCAGAATAGTGTGAACTAGTCAAGCCTCCTACATTAATTAGACATAGAACTTTTAAGTGCAGTGTTGTCACAAGTCAACCTCTGAATGTAACGATAATCAATTTTTTCAGGGGTTTGATATTTGATCCTTTGCTTGTAAATAGGCTAACCCATCCTGGCATCCTCCTTCTTCTCTTCCTGTCCCTCTGTCCTTCTCGTGATTCTTTGTGGGAGTCTACAAACAGGGGAAATGGAGCCATACCTAACCCTTTCTGCAATGTCCAGGTATAGGCCGTTTAATTAGCCCATCAGGAATAATGAATTAGGCAGGTTGACACAGAGGGCCAGTAACTAGGATCAGACCAATCTCCAACACCTGGGGGTCCCCCCAACCCTTCCCTACATGGTAACCAGAAGCTGGCAGGGGAGGCTAGGAGCTCTGTGGTGTGTCTTGTGCTCAGAGTTTCCAGGGAACTCAGTGGAAGGGGGTATACCATGACACATACTGAGTCATCCTGTCTCTGTCCTGGGCTGTTTGCAGACACTCTCTTTCTCTGCAACCTTCCTAATAACTGTCATCCTGTCAAGAGAGAGCCATTTCAGGCTCTGCCTCCTGGAAGCCTCATTGTGTAGCAAAAAGGTCTCTGGAGAGTAGGACTCAGGCTCTTGTCCACAGAAGATGGCTAGATCTGTGTGATACTGGTCACCCATGGTTGTTCAGTGAGGAACTGTAAGCGGGTTCATAGGTCATATGTAAGACAGTTAGTGAAGGGATCCAAATGATTGCTGGGTAAACCCTCGTGGAGGCACAGAACTTCCACTCACCTGGAAACAAGGGCTACAAGTTGAGTTTGGAGGTCAGGCCATGGTCCCATTGACTATATGGCTTTCACCAAGGTCTTTACCATTCTCAAACTTTTTTCTTCTTTAGGCTTCAGACTCTTCAGATATAGGGATAGGCCAAGGCCCACATTTCTTCTTCTTTGGGCCCAGGCTTGTTCAGGGTAAGAAATAGCCCCAGGTCCACATCTCTTCTTATTTGGGCCTAGGGTTCTTCAGGGTTATTGATTGGTCAAGGCCAACAACTCTTATTTGGGCCCAGGCCAATTCAGGGTCTGGAACTGGCCCAGACCCTCATCTCTGTTTTGGGCTCAGGCTTGTTTAGGCATAGGGATAGGCCCAGGCCCACACATATTCTTATTTGGTTCCAGGTATCTTTAGGGTTAGGGGTTGGCCAAGGCCCACATCTACTCTTTCTAGGGACCAGGTCTCTTCAGGGTTAAGGATTGGCCCAAGCCCACACTTCTTCTTTGGGCCCAGGCTTCTTCAGTGTTAGAGATTGGCTCAGCCCCATCCCTCTTCATCTTTGGGCCCAGGCCACTTTGTGGTTAAGGATAGGCCCAGGCCCAAACCTCTTCTTTTTTGGGCCCAGGCCTCTTCAGGGTTAGTGATAGGCCCAGGCCCACAATTCTTCTTTGGGCCCAGGCCTATACAGTGTTATGGATAGGCCCAGGCACACATATCTTCTTCCCTGGGCCTATGACTCTCCAGGGTAAGGGATTGGCCCAGACCCACATCTCTTAATCTTTGGTCCCAGGCCACTTTTCAGTTAGGGGCAGGCCCAATACCACATCTCTACTTCCTTGGGCCCAGCTCTTTTCAGAAATAGGATAGGCCCAGGCATATATCTCTCTTTTAAACACAGATTCCTTCAAGTTTAGGGACATGCCCATGCCCCCATCCCATCTCTGGGCCCAGGTCTCAACATAGTTAGGTATTGGCTCAGTTCCACACCTCTTCTTCTTTGGGCCCAGGCATCTTCAGGTTTGGGGAATGGTCCAGGCACATATTTCTTCTTCCTTAGGTCTGGGTCTCTTCAGGGTTAGGGAATGGCTTAAGGCCTCACCTCTTCTTCTTTGGCCCCAGGCCTCCTCAGTGTTAGGGATAGGCAACTTCAGGGTTAGGGATAGGCCCTTGCCAAACCTCTTCTTCTTTGAGCACAGTCTTCTTCAGGTTTAAGGATAGGCCAGGGCCCACATTTCTTATTGCAGAGGCCCAGGCCCACATCACTTCTTCTTTATGTCTGAGCCCTTTCAGGTTTAGGGACAGGCCAAATTCACTATTGCTTTTTTGTGCCTAGGACTCTTCAGGATTAGTGATGGGCCCAGACACAAACTTCTTCTCTGGGCCTAGGCCTATACAGTGTTAGGGATAGGCCCAGGCACACATATTTTTTTCCTTGAGCCCATGTCTTTTCAGGGACATGGATTGGCCCAGATCCACATCTCTTAATCTTTAGGCCCAGGCATATATCTCTCTTTTGGGCACTTATTTCTTCAGAATTATAGACATGCCCCCATCCCTTCTCTGGGCCCAGGTCTCAACATAGTTAGGGATTGGCTCAGTCCCACACCTCTTCTTCTTTGGGGCCATACCTCTCCAGGTTTAGGGATTGGCCTAGGCTCACATCTCTTCAGGGTTAGGGATTGGCCCAAGGCCTAACCACTTCTTTGGTCCCAAGCCTCCTCAATGGTGGGGATAGGCCAATTCAGGGTAAGGGATAGACCCTTGCCAAAACTCTTCTTCTTTGGGCCCAGGCCTCTTCATGGTTAGGTATAGTCCAAGGCATACATACTTTCTTCTTGAGCCCAGGTTTTGGATAAAAAAGAAAGAGAAACAGTAGATGTAATGGAAGTTTTGGTGTCTCTGTATGTTATGTTACTATGCTTTTGTTTTAATCTGAAGTGTGAGATTTCAGTTGGGCTATAGTTTGTCCATACCTTTTAATTGTCATGTGTGGGGCATCATCTTTGTCAGTTGCTAATAGCCTTCCTTGTGGGGCACAGACAGGAGTGTGGTCTAGGACTCTGAGTATAAATGAGGTCAAAAAAGAGACAGTGTGATGTTTGGTATTGGCATGTGGCTTGTAGCCATTGGGTTAGAAAAGACAACAGAGATGGTGTCACAGTTTGGAGCAGACAGACTGAGAGAAATGCTTTGGGATGCAGCAGCATGGAGGATACTGCTAGTTGTGTCTGCAGGTTTTTATAGAGCCCTAAGATTTCTATAGAGTCCTAAAAGTACCCCTTGACTCTAACTATCATGGAGAAGTAATGGGGTCTGGACCCCCTCTCCCTACTCACCTCTTTTCTCTCTTTGGGGGAGTTAGTGGAAAGGAGGTAGAAGTGTAAGCATGCTACATAAGGGAGAGTTTTTAAAGACTACTGCAGGGGGCATTCTGCCACAGGTGGTGACCCACATGGTTTAGGATAAAATGGGCTAACAAGTGACACCCAGACATGGCTTAACAATGATGGGGAACTTGGTTGTGGAGCTGTAAACAAGAGATGGCAAGTTCTGAAAGAGTGAATGTGAGGTTTCAAGATGTCACTAAAAGGTTTATAGCAGTGGCTGTTGTGTAGTTCTTTCCTAAAATGCCCCCAGACAGAATTTTCTGTTGCTGCTTTGTTTTCTTCCTATATTCTGTTTTTTAAAAGATTTAAAGAATGACAGATGAGATAGGAAGACTAGAGGTGTCACTAAATTCTGTTATGGAAAGGATTACAGAGCTGGTTGTTTAACGGGAAAGTTTATGGGTAGAGATTGAAGCTCTTGGAAAGCAAAAAGCGCTACTGAAAAACGGGATTTTACCCTCTCTTGCTGCTCTGCACTTCTCCATGAGCCAGGTGTTCAGAGTACCTGCAAGGGGGCAAGAGTCCGGTAAGAATGGGAAGCCCAGCAAGCCAAAACAGCTCTGGAGCCAAGGGCTCCACTAGAGGAATTACCTGTGACTACACAGGTAGCATGAGCTTTCCCAGGCTTTGTGCATCATATGCCTGCTAATGATGGTGGTGAGGCTGACAATGAGATGACATGGAGTCCAGTAGAAATGTTAGATCAAAAGCAGTTTAAAAAGTCTATCATATGGTATGGAATGCATTCAAATTTGGTTAAATATATGTTAAATAATAAGACTATGAAATATAAACTTATTCCCCAAGACTGGAAAGGGTTGGTGTCAGCTGTGTTAGAAGCTGGTCAGCAATTAAAATCATTATTGTGGTGAAATAATGATGCCATGAATATATAACAACAAAATATAACAAGGGGGATAAATGTTGGCAAAGATCAACCGCTTGGTGAAGGGCATTATGCTGACTTTTGAGAACAAATCCCATCTGATGAGGTAGTGATTGAACAATGTTGTGTTGCAGCATGAACAGCATGGCATTTGGTTGAGGAGTCTGGTAAAAGAACCACCTCATTTAATAATTTCCAAGGAAATTATTAGGCTAGAAGCTTCAAAGCTCAAAATGGCAGAATTTTTTTTTTATTTTTTTAATTTTTTTATTATTATTAATTACACTTTATTCATTTTGTATCCCCCATAAACCCCTCCTTCCTCCCCTCCCGATCCCATCCTTCCTCCCCTTTCTGAATGCATGCCCCTCCCCAAGTCCACTGAAGGGGAAGTCTTCCTCTTCCTCTCTCTGATCTTAGACTATCAGTTCTCATCAGAAGTGGCTGCATTGTCATCTTCTGTGGCCTGGTACGGCTGCTCCCATCACAGGCAGAGGTGATCAAAGAGCAGGCCAATCAGATTATGTCAGAGGCAGTCCCTCTTCCCATTACTATGTAACCAACTTGGACACTGAACTGCCATGGGCTACATCTGTGCAGGGGTTCTGGGTTATCTCTATGAATAGTCCTTGGTTGGAGTATGAATCTCTGGGAAGTTCCCTGTGTTCAAATTTTCTTGTTCTGTTGCTCTCCTTGTGGAGTTCCTGTCCTCTCCAGCTCTTGCTATTTGCCACTTCTTACATAAAATTCCATTCATTCTGCCTACAGTTGGTCCTCAGGCTCAGCATCTGCTTTGATAGTCTGCAGGGCAGAGGCTTTCAGAGGCCCTCTGTGGCAGGTTCCTAGGTTGATTCCTGTTTTCTTCTTCTTCTGATATCCAGTATACATAAAGAACTAAAGAAGCTGAAAAGCAGCAAAAAAAGTAATCCATTTAAAAAATGGGGAACAGAGCTAAACAGAGAACTCTCTGTAGATGAATATCAAATGGCAGAGTAGCACTTAAAGAAATGATCAACCTCATTAGCCATTAGGGATATGCAAATCAAAACGACCCTAATATTTCAGCTTACACCCATCAGAATGGCCAAGATCAAAAACTCAAGAGACAACATATGCTGGAGAGGTTGTGGAAAAAGGGGAACCCTTCTCCACTGCTGGTGGGAATGTAAACTTGTACAACCATTCTGGAAATCAATCTGATGCTTTCTCAGACAACTAGGAATAGTGCTTCCTCAAGATCCAGCCATACCACTTCTAGGCATATATCCAAAAGAGGCTCAAGTACACAAAAAGGACATTTGCTCAACCATGTTTGTAGCAGCTTTATTTGTAATAGCCAGAAGCTGGAAACAGCCCAGATGCCCCTCAACTGAAAAATGGATACAGAAATTGTGTTACATCTATACAATGGAGTATTACTCAGCAAGGAAAAATAAGGAAATCATGAAATTGGCAAGTAAATGGTGGGACCTGGAAAGGATCATCCTGAGTGAGTTGTCCCAGAAACAAAAAGACACACAGGGTATATACTCACTCATATAAACATACAACATAGGAAAAACCCACTAAAATCAGTACATCTAAACAAACTAAGCAAAAGAGAGGACCCTAACTAAAACCCTCAATCCCCATCCTGAAAGGCAAAGAGGATTAACATCAGAGGCAGAATTTTCTTAACTCAGAAAAATATAGTTATTTCACTCCTAGCAAAGAAGCTGCTTCTGGCTACAATGTTCAATTGCCAGATTCCTCGGAATTTTAGGCATTGTAAGAAGGGCAAGCATTGGTGTAATGAGTTTATATCTAAATGGGATTCAGAATGTCACCTCTTGCCATCATTAAACAGCAGAGGGGCCTTTCATCTCGAGGCCCAACAGCAAAAAATAGGAGCTGTCCTCCTTTGGTCAGCCAGGAGATGACAAGCAGGAGGAAGATCAAAGTGAAAAATTGCTACCCAAGGTCTCTGAGCAGATTTGGGCACAATTACAGATGACAAGCACTCTGCATTGTAGTATGCCAACCACTGGGCAAGATTGCCCCAACTGTTCCACTGCTAGGGCCTGGCCTAAACTGTGGACAAAGCTGTGGACACCTGAAGAGTCATTGTTTCACTTTGCTGAGGATGAGGTGAGGTCAATCTCGTTTATTTGAGTCACATTTTTTTTTTTTTTTATGTCAGGGGTCCCCAGGAACATCCAACCTGGACATCCAATCATGTGCACTCCTGTATAGCCATGATGTGTGTGTTGTGTCTGGTAGGGTGTCCCTCCTGCTAGTACCAACTCCAATATGAAGGACCAGAGGCCTTGAGCATCCATTATGGATCCAGGGAGTCAGCCCACATCCTAAATCAACCTAGCTAACCCGTGTGTACTCTCCCCTTGCACACAATCTCCAACCCCCCCACCCCTGACAACCTCCAGCATTTGTTTCATCAGCCTGTTGACAAGTGTATTCTTGAGAGCTGGGATCCCAGCCCTGTGCTGGACTCAATAGGGGGTGAAGAAGAAATGACAGCCCCTTCCCCCAGGGAGTTCATAGTCTAGTTGGGGACTCAAGGTGCACATGAGTACACACAGCACCTATAAACACACATACAGAAGAGACAAGCAGAGGACTAAACAGCACATAACAATCTAGGGAGACACTGTGTGTTAACTTAGGTACTCCTACAAAGGAGCCTGGGCCTGGAGTCTAGCCCTGGTGAATAAGGGAGGGTTGAGGGTGGGGAAGAACATTTCAGAGCAGTACAGGGGAAGGCATGGTCCAGTTACAGTAGGGAAGAGACAAGCTGGGCAATTACCTGAAGGCCATGGTAAGGGCTTCAGTAAGTTAGCCAAGGAAAGGAGGAGCATGGAAGCTAGTGGGGATGGGGAGTGCCTCCCCTTTCTCAGATCTCTTTGAATACTTGGTGACCCCAGAAAAAAGCATAGGGGTTAAGTAAGAATCAATAACCCCAAATGCATGTGGGATACCGACAGTTAGACCCCAGGTCAGGAATCCACAGGTTCCTCTCAAGCCCAGGTAGGGAAGAGTACTCTCTATTCCTAACCAGTGAGTGGTTCACTGTAGGGAAGGATGGGAACATCTGTGGGCTCTCAAATGGCCTGCTGACATGTGAAGATATGAGTCCTTGATCAGCAATGGGCGAAGACCCACATGCTCATTTAGGGACACACACAACTCCTCTGTTTTCATCTCCCACTGCCTAGACCTACAGTCACCATGTGCTGGGCTCTGTTGCCTCTCTACCCTCACTGTCCCAGGTAACACCTGCCTGGAGCTGATCACCTGGCCAGCATGTGGCTAATGGAAGCAGGATTCTTTCTCCCTGGGATAGACAGAGAAAATGATTTACCATCCCTTCAGCAGTCCAACCTCCCCTTGAGACTCCACAGTGAAGTAGAGCCATGACTAAGCTGAGGGCTCCATTGTAAAATGTCACAGCCTGGCAGACACAAAAAGGAAAACAGGAACCAAGTGCAGGAGCCTTGGAAATGTCTGGGGAGGGAAGCCAGGTTCCACAAATCAGGTGTACCTTTAAGACTGCAAAGAAGGGATGGATGGACTAAAAGGGGCTCAGCCTCAGCATTCTTTATCACAAACAAGAGGAGATCAGGAGGAGAGAGACACACTTTTGTGGAATAAGGACAGGATGGCACATGAAATCCCAGGGCTGAGGTCTTTAATCTGGAGTCTGGAGGCTCCTGAAAGTGCTTGGCATTATTAAAGCTACATGGGTATGTGTGTTCTCCTAGAAGAAGGTCCATAGCCTCCATCAGGTTGTAAAGGGACACTTGCCCCTCAAGTGTTAACTTTTCAAGTTCAGAAAGGGCACGGTGCCCTGGCTCTGGGGACAGTGTGGGAGAACCAGGCTTAGGTTTTTCTCACCTGGGTAGACCTTGTCTCCACAGAACCAATGGAGCTAGCTAGCCAAACAATGGGAAGACATAGGCAAAGCCACAGCACTTAGTGCAACCTGGGTGCCCTCTGCCTCTGCATGCTGCCCTGCTGCGCTCAGGATGGGAGGGGTGAGCCAGGTCTCCTCTCTGAAGAGCCCTTCACTTGCCCCGTGTACTCGTGTGCTTGACTTCAGATAATTCTTTTTATTCATTTGTTTTTATTTTCTCTTTGTTAGTGTTTTGCCTCCATGTGTGGATGTGACCTTTGAAAAAGCCTGGGGCTTACAGAAGCAGGAGAGGTTGCTGGATACCCTGGAACTGGAACTATGACAGTTGTAAGGCTTTCTTAACTAATGAGCCAGCCTTCCAATCCCAAGTTCAGATGCCTTTTACAATGAAAGCCTAAGCAGAAAACTGGAGTATGAGTCACACCACTCTCCCTGAGACTGCAGCTGAGTGTGGAGACCAGAGCAGTTCCTGTGCACTAACACACAGAAGAAACAGTTTGCAGGGAAAGTCAGGCCTGATTTCTATAAATCTTCCATATTATACCTTTATCTTTTAAGATAATAGTGGTTATAATTTTGAGTGAGGTAGTGGCTTTGACCAAGAGAAGAAATCTCCCCTTGTAGATGCAAACCATGTTCTAGTCTCTTATTTTTTAAATTTATTCATAAATTTATAAATTACAGTTTATTCACTTTGTATCGCTGCTGTAGCCACCTCCCTCATCTCTTCCCATGCCCATCTCCAAGTCCACTGATAGGGGAGGTCCTCCTCTCCTTCCTTCTGGCCCTACCTATTAAGTCTCATCAGGAAGGGCTGCACTGTCATCCTCTGTGGCCTGGTAAGGCTACTCCCTCATCAGGGGTAGGTGATCAAAGAGTCAGCCACTGAGTTCATGTCAAAGAGAGTTCCTATTCCCATCAGTAGGGAACCCACTTGGAGTCTGACCTGCCATTGGCTACATTTGTGCAGATGTTATCTCCATTCATGGTCCTAGGTTGGATTATCAGTCTCAGAAAAGACCCCCGTGCCCAGAATTTTTGATCTTTTGCTCTCCTTGTAGAGTTCCAGTCCCCTCAAGGTCTTCTTATCTTCCTGTTCTTTCATAAGATTCCCTGAACTCTGCCCAAAGTTTGGCTATGAGTCTCAGCAAACTCAAGTGAGAACATGTTTTGGAGAGGATGTGGAGAAAAAGGAACCCTCCTTCATTGCTGGTGGGGATGTAAACTTTTACAACCCCTTTGGGAATCAATCTGGTGCTTTCTTAGACAATTTGGAATTCTGCTTCCGAAAGATCCAGCACCATGTGCTCACCAGGTTTACTGCCCTGAAAATCTTCTAAGCTCCCCTTAGGCACTCCTCTTCCCCTCTCCCCAGCCCACAGCTAATCCTTTTTTCTGTTTTCATAGTTTTGTCCTTTCCAAGCTCAGGACTTGAAGTCCAACTAATCCATACTCTGGACAGCCCTGCCCTAGAAAGCCCCACCCCTGAATGAATCCTATACAAAGGCTATGTCTGCCCAGTTCCTTTCTGCCTTCTCACAGGAGCAAAGGCAGCCACTGCTGGTCTCATCCATCCAATAAATTTCTTTTAAGACAGGTGCTGTTGTGACTGTCTTGTTGGAAGAAGAGAAGGAAAAAGAATCAGAAAAGGAGCAGCACTCAGGCTACAAAACTCCTCAGCTCATAAGGGTTGGGGCAACCCTGTCCTGGGAGCTGCAGTGCCTCTGTTGTGGATGCCTCCTCTCAGAGAGTTTCCTGGGCTCCTGTGTCTCAGCATTCCCTTGGGATATTGTCCTACCTCAGAGCTGGGATACCTTCCCAGGCCTCTGAGTTGTGAGTGTCCTGGACACCCCTCCATCTGAGTTCAGTCCAGGCAGGCCACCACTACCACCATCACCACCACCACTTTTCCCTCTAATACCCAGGTTCATGTACATGCCAGGTAATGAATAGCTAATAACCCACAGCCTAAGTCAAGTTGAGATTAATGGTGCAGAAAGTTGAGGTAGGAAACAAGATATGGTTACTATTGGAGTCATATACAGGGGCAGATGATGGCATCCTGGAGGCTAAGGGGAAGCAATAAACTACAATGGCAACAGAGAATCTGAGATGGTGAGGCAGAGTGTGAGGTTCAGACATTTGAGCATGAAGAAGCATGTTCACCCTGTTCCTCCTCTCAAGGATAATTGTACGTATGGGAAGATGGGTGTGGAGTGGGGCTGACAGGAGATACATGATTCCTGGGAGGTGTCTCTGAGAAACACTTCTAGCTACTGTTTCTAATGATGCTTGTAACAGGCTGGTAGACAACAAGGCTGGATCAAGCTGGGAGTTAGCAGAGGCCTGGATGCCCTTTGTGATTCTCAGAATGAAGTGAGGTGAGGTCTCTGTGACTTCACAGGGTACATCCCTGCCACAGAAGCAGTTGTGGTCTTAGCCTGAGGACAACTCGGGGTCCACCAAGGAGGGCTGAGATTCACAGCAAGCCCAGGTGTCTGCATAGCTGTGGGTTTTTTCCTAGGATGGACACTACCTGAAATTCATCACGTGAGTTACTCTCTCAGTATGAGCCTCTTCTTCACTGGGGTCTCTGTGAGGTGGGAAGACTAAACCTCGTGTGGGACATGAATAAATAGGGACATGATTGTGAGGGAACTGAGTCATGAGGGATGATCCTCAACATAGGAAGAGCAGGAAACAGCTGGGATCAGAAGTTCCATAGCAGTGGACTGGCCTCTAAAGACCACAGGGAGAGGAATCATTTGATTCCTCTCTGAGGAAGAGAGGCTTCAGAATGATGCCACACAGGTGTATCTGGATTGGGATTCAATCCTCTAGTCTAGGTGAGGAAGGATAATAAACTGAGGTTGTCATGTCCACATCTGTCCAGCACACATTGCTTGTTCTGGGAAAATAAACCAAGTACCCTAGCACTGAACTGTGATACTTCAGTCCTGGCCAGTAGCAAACTTTTCATTTCTATTCAGATACCTGATACAATATGGAAATAAACATCACTGTCAGTATCACAGGTAATAGCATGACAATCCTCTCCCCTCTCACTCTGTACTGACAGACATATTTTCACATTGTATGTGTGCTCATGGCTGCAGGTCCATGTCCATATGTGTGAAAATACATCGATGTCCCGTAACTTCCCCTACAAATATTCACATGGTTACATGAGAGGATAATCTATGTTTAGGCTGTGTTAATAAGATGAGAACCTCATCATTACAGGTACAGCCTCCCACTTTGCTGTGTGCTCAGCAGAGTGTGGGAAAGAATGTTCGTTCCACACACTACACTCAGGAACATAGGAAGAAGCAGGAGAGAGATGTGGTCAGGCCTCTGTTGCCTCATAGCATAGCTCATTTCCAAGGTAAAGGTTGTGGTGTTGATGTGAATGAACTATGTGTACAAATGTGGGCTAAAAATCAGAATGAATTGCAGGTGTACAAGAAAGTTTGGTGTGTATGATGGGACAAATACATACAGATTCCTGGGATGAAGTCCTTATTTAACCTCCGAGTGCTATAGTGGGAAGTGGAGGGTGATAGTGTATGAGGCAAAATGTCCCAAAGTGACATTGGACTGCACCTGTGCTATAGCACAGACTGGTAGAGCATCAAGCTCTGCTGTTGTGCCCCAAGACAGGGGCAACTGTCAGCTCTGGCAGCCATAGTGTGCAGGGCAGTTGGGAGATGCTACAAAGAGTCCTCCTGCATGGGGTTCTAGAGAGTTAGCTTCTTCCCAGCAGGACTCTTGTATTTGCACCCTGAGTTGTTCCCAGCATGACTGAAAGCAGGCACTGTATAGGACTCTGCACTCTAGCACTAAACCTAACTCTGTACATTATATACATTTCATTTCTTGTTTGTTTTCTTAGATAAGTTTTCTCTGTGTAGCCATGGCTGCCCTGGAAATCTCTTTGTCCCCTAAATTATTCTCATGCTCTGAGATCCACCTCCTACTGCCTCTAAAATGCTGTATTTGAAGGTGTGTACAATCACTGACTACCAACACTCTCCCAAACTCTGTACAGTATGAGCAGTCGACCTTAGCCTGCACACTCTACACATTTCCATTTAAGTTGTACATTACTTACAGTGCATATATCTAGGTGCAATTGTGTGTGTGTGTGCATGTGTGTACCTTCAGGTACATAGGAACACTAGGAATAGTAGGAGCAAAACCAGAAATGCTGTGATTCAGTCTCAAGGAAGTTGTTGAGGTGTTCCTTATGTAACACAACAGGAGAGCTTGTAAGAAGCTGAAAACTCAGTGGGCACAAGCAAGTCTGCAGAGTGCCATGTATATACTGTCTAGGGGTGAAACCACTATACACAAGCCATCAAGAGAGGCCTCTGGAAGAAACTGTCAAGTGAGTACCTGGTCTAAGACTCAAGGCTGGAGCCCACAGAAAGTTCAAGACCAACTACTTCCACCACCCAACCTCAGCCAACACCTGGAGCTCAAGGTGGGAGGGAAGTGCTTCCCAGGACCTTCTCCCGGGCTGCCCTACACATGAACTTTCCTGGAAACAGCCATCTTGACATTCAGCTCACGGACCCTACCCTGCTCAGACACAGACACTGATTTCCCTCTCTCTTCATCTAACTTCATCCTTATAACTTCATTAGGAAACAAGCATTAATGTATTTGTGGATGAATCTGTATGTCCATGTGTGGGAGAGAAATTGTGTCAGGTGTGTTTTTCTAGTAGTCTCTACCTGTATCTGTGAGAATAGGTGACAACAGCTGAGGCAGCACTAGCACCTATTACAGGATTTCAGTTCCCAAAATGGGACAGGATGAAGCTCTCTGTCATGCTGTTCTCCAGGGAATGACATCCTCAGAAGTCACAGGCTACCTCTGTAGGGTCAGGGAGGGAAACTTCATGATATCCTGCTATCTGGGCAAGCCTACTTCAAGCTGTGTTTAATTGTGGTGAATGGACATTGTGCAGGCCAAATTTTCAATCATTTTGGTACCCAGAATGCTGAAGAGAGTACACTTCATGTCTCATGACAAGAGAAAGTTGCTGATAAACTGAAGAGCAGAAATGACAGATCAAGTCTTAAGTGTTGCTCACTAGAGTGAGGATGACCCATCCCTCTGACCTTGCTTGACCCAAAAGTAAAGTTCCTAGGAGCAACAAGAGGACTGGGTGTGAGTCTCTTAATAGGAAATGATCATAAGAGAAGCCTTCAGCTATTGTCCCCAAATACTAGTCCAAAAGACACTGTGTGCCTGGACAGCCTTTCAGCTTTCCCAAACAGAAAGAGCCTTGGCCTCTGTGACCTCACATGAAAGTCATTATCATGATTGTGGGTGTGTCCCAGGTCTGTAAGCATCAGAGCCTCCTAGAGTGGGCTAGGGCTTGGAGTGGAACCAGGACAAGGTCGGCAGGGATGGTTTCAGGTAAGTCAGTGCAGAAAATTCTGTGGGTGAAGAAGTGACTCAAATCAGTGTATGAAATTGTCAAACACCTTTAAAGAAGGGTGAGAACAGCATAGTTCAAGGTCTGAGGGTTTCTAATATACAGGACAGATGTGAACCTGAGAAGAGGGTCAGTAGCAAGGACCACAGCGACTCCCTGGTAGAGCGTTGTCAAACATAACTGGAGAGATGGGACAGTATGCCCACACAGCAGAAAGAGGTCATGTGAAGATGGACACAGCCTCCAGTTAATTAGCAAGGCATCCTCTAGACATTGGAGGACTAACATCTATTGTTTCTCTAACTAGCTGTGATATTTCATCATGGGATCTCAACACAGGAGGAAGGAAATGCGTCATGGTGCTGCCTTGTTGAGTCCCTCTTGTGGGTCTTACAACTTAGAATCATCAGTCATTACACGTGTGTTCATGGGCCCAACCATCCCATGTACAGTCACATGAGGAATGAGAGCATCTTTCCCAACTTTCTCTCCCCTAAATATTGGATGTATGACTTGTTTCATCTGGACTCTCAGTAGTAAGTGTCTGTGATGCTCTGAGAACATTTGAGATGACAGAAAAGGATAGCCAAGTTTTCCTGTATGCACAGCCACAGGTCTAACTGTAGTGGAATGCCACCTGTGGTGCTCTATATTAAAACTCTATTTTATTTGGGTTGTTAGGCCTCTTCCTTCCTTCTTTCAACCAACCAAACTTAAGTAGCAGATAGAAATGTTTCATGTGTAGAGGAGACCAAGACTTCTTATTTTCTCCCAGATATTTAGGGTAAAGGGGTTCATTAAGGTTTATGTACCAATCTCTGCCAACCACAGGCACAGCCGTCTCCTTCATGCTGCTGCACT
Source organism: Meriones unguiculatus (assembly GCF_030254825.1). Classification (NCBI taxonomy): domain Eukaryota; kingdom Metazoa; phylum Chordata; class Mammalia; order Rodentia; family Muridae; genus Meriones; species Meriones unguiculatus. The sequence goes on along the minus strand of NC_083354.1, from coordinate 27,893,576 downwards.
CTGAAGGGTTTCTGTCCCTCTCTCTGCTTCAAACCACTACAGCATCGCTGGTCTCCAGTTTCTGGTTTCCAGCCTCTGGTCTCTCCAAACTGCTACATGGCACACACCAACACTCAATGCCACACAATTCCACACCCTTTGTTTCTCTGCTGCATATTTATACTCCCAGAGTTGTAGACATTTAAGTCTTACTGTTAACATGGCTTTCCTTTTCCATGAAATTTTGAAGCTTCTTATACATTTCCTATCAGTAACTGGTCAATTTCTTCATTTCCTTCTGCTAATGGACCTGGCAAACCTGTGGAAGACAGAATATGAGTAATCAATATTGGATAGTTTCTGCTTCTGATGGCTTAGCGCAATTGCATAAATAACAGTTAACTCTGAGTTAGCAGGAACAAATTCATCCATTTTCTATATGTAAAACAACTCTGCATATTGAGAGTCAGTAAATATATTAAGAGGTTTAGGAAAATCTAATAATACCATTATATTACATACAATTCTGATTTTTGAAATGAAGAATATGGGATTTTGATTACCTTGCTTATTTTGTTTGATTTATAACCTGCCATTCCCATCTTGTTTGCATCAGTATACAATGTTGGTGGCTCAGGAATTGGTGTTCCCTTAACAATACATGGAAGAATCCAATTAGTTATTTTCAGAAACTGTATATGTTTGCTTTTAGGATATTTGTTATTAATTTTGAACACCTTTACAATACATGGAAAAATTCAACTAGTTGTTTTTATAAACTGTATATGTTTGTTTTTAGACTTCGAGCTGACAGGCCCTTCTGTCTGTTTAATGGTGGCAAGAGGGATGACCTTCTAAATCCCATTTAGATATACACTCATTACTCCAGTGCTTTCCATTCTTACAACTCCAAAAGGTTCCAGGGAATCTGGGCATTTGAACATTGCAGCCAGAATCAACCTGTTTGCTCTGAGTTAATACTCTTGCTTTTTTGAACTTTGAATTTTCCAGACTTATAATTTCCTTGGAAATTAACCAAATTTACCACAATTAAAGTACTGGGCATTATGATATTTGAGATTTTTATGTTCAGCTCTCATGTGATATTGGCACGATGTTGCTGAGAGGCAATGCCAGTGGTCTGTCTTATCCATTTGTCTATTTGGGCTCAAAGTATAGCCCAACGGAAATCTCACACATCCGATTAAAAACAAAAGCATAGTTACATAACATACAAGGAAAACAAAGCTTCTAATCATCTAATGTCTCTTTCTTTTATTTTTCCCCAAAATATAGACTATATATGAAGGTGAAATGTGTTTACATCTATATGAGGATTCATAAGGATGCAGAACCTCAATCATTAGGAAAAACAAGTATTCTGTCTGAAAGGATGACAGGATGCAAAAATACAAATATAAGGGCTACATTGATGCCTCTAATTAAAGACACAATTTAGGAAAATTAAGAAAAGGGTATGCCTAGAAAAATTTGTGACTTTAAGAAGTGAAGACTTAAAAAAAAATGTGGGCATGAAATTATCCACAAAGCTGAAAAACACAGGGCTCTACCAAAAAGAGATGTGGGCTTGGCTTTATTAGTAATATTAATGAGGCATGGGCTAAGAAGGAAAGATGTGGGCCTGGGCCTTTGCCTAACCCTGAAGAGGCCTGGGCCCAAAAGAGAAGAGAAGTGAGCCTGGGCCTATCCTTAACCCTGAAGAGGCCTGGGCCCAAAAGAGAAGACAAGTGGGCCTGGGCCTATCCCTAACCCTGAAGATGCCTGGGCCAAAAGGAGAAGAGAAGTGGGCCTGGGCCTATCCCTAAACCTGAAGAGGTCTGGGCCCAAAGAAGAAGAGAAGGGGGCCTTGGCCTTTTCCTAACCCTGAAGAGGCCTGGGCCCAAAGGAGAAGAAAGAACGGCCTGGGCCTATCCCTAACCCTGAAGAGGCCTGGGCCCAAAAGAGAAGAGACTAGGGCCTGGGCCTATCCCTAACCCTGAAGAGGCCTGGGCCCAAAGGAGAAGAGAAAAGGGCCTGGGCCTATCCCTAACCCCGATGAGGCCTGGGCCCAAAAGAGAAGAGACAAGGGCCTGGGCCTCTCCCTATCCCTGAAGAGGCCTGGGCCCAAAACAGAAGAGACAAGGGCCTGTGCCTATCCCTAACCCCAAAGAGGCCTGGGCCCTAAAGAGAAGAGAAAAGGGCCTCGGCCTATACCTAACCCTGAAGAGGCCTGGGCCCAAAGGAGAGGAGAAGTGGGCCTGGGCCTATCCATATCCCAGAAGAGGCCTGGACTCAAAGGGGAAGAGAAATGGGCCTGAGACTATCCCTAACCTCTAAATGTCTTAGGCCAAAATAACAATTGGTCTGGCCCTCGGCCTCTCTGTAATTCTGAAGAACCATGGGCTCATACTTGTTCTTGTTCCAATGAACTGACATCTGGAAACATTTTATCCTCCAAGAAGCAAGACATTGATAATGACCTGATTATGAACACATGTGTAGTACCATGCATGACCTCCAAGGAAACCTGGCAGCTCCTTGAACACCAAGTAGCCTCATTCTATATTGTCAACAAAGGTGTGCGGGCTGACCCTTTCTATCCTACCCAGGATGCATTTCACCACTAAGGAGCCAGGCCTTAAAGAGACTACCCTCATCTGAATGACCAGTTGAAATGGACAAAACCATGACCCTGACCTGGTGTAAAGCCAGGCATTATCTTTATGTTAATTGATTTTCTTAAACCAACCACAGCCTAATTAGTGACCAATTTCTTGCAATGTTAACAGAAATCTGGACTCACCATTGATGAGTGCCATTGGACCATGGCCATGAACACCAATCATTAGTAACCTAGACGATGCTTTTGGTACAGTGTGGTTTCTGGGCTGTACCTGCCATTCTAACAACACAGACAACATTCTCACCTCAAGTGTGTCAAGACAACAGCATGGCTTTTAAGTAATCTGGGCCACATATAAACATCAGAGAACATGGGGCACTGTGGGAGCAAGGGTGTGTGGGCCGCACACAGGGAACCCTCTGTGTCCTGGTCTTATTTGGAATACTACAAATGAAGGACAACAAATTGACCTCAACTCTGACTTAGGTAACACACCACTCCGGAGAGGATGGACACACTTTAACACCATGAGGTGGATGTCTGAAGAATGACACAATGACAAAGGCCATAAAGTGACATCAAATGAGTCCTGCCAACTCCTTGTTTACCGAGTCCACAGGGTCCAGCTTAACTTCAAAGGTTCTCTTCACCCAACCCAGGAGTTGTGCTCCAGTTTAGAACCACAAGCAGAATACATGGCCTTCATCATGTCTGGACCACAGCAGAGAAACCATATGGGCAACTTTGGCATGCTGGGTGTGTGGACCCCACCCAGATATGTTATAGGCTCCAGCTGTTTTCAAGAGATCCAAGACAAGAGATCTTCTCTGTGTTAGAGAACAACAAGATCTCAAAGGAAATGGTAGACGGAACAACCAAATCTGGTGTCTGATGTGTGACATCACCCTCACAGACTTCCAGACTATGGTTCAAACCCTCATGTCCTGACACCTTGGGTACTCATTGTTGACTTTGGTCCTCAACCTGACCTGACAAGAAATATCAAGTCATCTGTGGATTAACAAAGTGATGACCTAGACACAACTTCAGTGCAGATGTGTAATGAACAACCCTGAAATATTCCTCTGAAGCCATGTTTGTGGACATGCTCACTGACAGAATTGCCAAAGATTACTTAAGCTCTTGCAGGGCCTACCTAGAAGTGTCCAAATTTATATATCGATTTCTATGCCACTCTTAAAATTTCTGAAGACTTGTAATCTTATATCATTCTTTCTTAGAAATGTCCTACCACTGTGTATATAATATAAAAATAAGTTTCATATGCTAACATGATCATCCTGAAATGTTTAATTCAATCTTTCCCTATGTTTCTAAATGATCCTTTCAATCTTTGAATTACTTAAGAACAGGCTGAGATGGTTGCTCACAAATATAGGAGGCTCCACGAGTAAGACAAATATCTGTATGCTCAGACCTCATTCTCAAGATCAATGTATCTGTTTGGGGGTTTTATCTTTGCCCTTCTTAAGAAACAACAACAATCAATATTGCAATGGGTGATGTAGGTAGGAACACACATCTACTCTTACATTCACCGAGATAAGATTTCCTTGTTGGATGGGCTGCTAGCTACCCCTTCCAGTGCCGATATCAGATGAGCACCAACTTTTAGAGAATGCTAATGAAGGGCTTGGGAGTTAGAGTAGGAGCAGAAGGTTCAGTGTGGGTCACAGGGCACTGCCTCCACTCCTGGAAAGCAGCTTGCAGACACTTAAAGCAATGCACTTGGGCCAGCATCAGAGGGCTGTTGTTTTGAAAACAAGAGTCCCAAATCATTAGATTCTACCCCTAAAGACTCAGGAGCCAGATACTGAGGTCAAAGCCAACTAGCCCTATGAAAGCACCCTGTTGACCTTCCTGACTAGTCGATATCCCAGAAGGAAGAAGCCTTTCTACTCAGCTCAAGTCCCAGAGGAAAAGGCCAAAAGCCAAAAGCACCTTCACCACCTTCTTCTCCATACTGCTTTAAACAGCCTTGAAATCAAAAGGCCCTCTTTTCTGTTAGTCTATGACAGCTGGTTACTGGAATGGAAATTTTGGTTTCTTTGCAATCTCATATTTTTGTTTTAATTATATATGTGGGATTTTAGTTGGGCCATAGTTTGTCCACATCTATTAGTTGTCAAGTGCAGGGTGTGATCTTTGCCAGCTGCTAAGGGCCTTCCACTTGCTGCCCAGAGAGGAGAGTGTTCCAGGACTCAGTATAAATATGAGGCTGTGAAAGAGAAGAAGTGCTGTTTTTGGTGACGGTCAGTCTGGGCATTTGGCATGGAGCAGTTTGGAGAGACCAGAGGCCAGAGATGGTGTGCTGGTTTGAATCAGACAGAAAGAAACTCTCCAGGGCACAGCAGCATGGAGGTGATTCCTAGCTGTGTTTGTAATTGACAGATATAGGTATAGAGTCCTAAAAGAAACCCTTGACCCTAAATTGCTGGGAGGAGTAAGGTTTTCTGGGCACCCTCTACCCACTAACACTTCTTCTATCCTACTTAATTTTGGGGTGTTGGTGGAAGAAAGGTAGAGGCCTAAATACCCCAAATAAAGTTGAGTTTTAAAAAGATCTCTAGAGGTGGCCTTCTTAAACAGGTGAATTCCTCCAGAGTTAACTTTCTTTAATCCTGATTACAGAAAGGTTTTGGATTAAAGTTACATGATAGGGCTGAACCACACCACAGCTATCTGTTAAAAATAAACAGAAAGTTCTTAGATTAAAGCTGGGTGCTATGCCTGAACCACTCCACACCTGATAAAAAAGGTTTTCACAGTTCACAATCTCAGGGTTCACAATGGAATCCTATTATCCTGATGCCTCCTCTAGAAGCAGCCAAACTGTCAGCAACTTCTCAGTTTGGGGTGTGATCACTGATACCCTTTCTCTCCCCTGCTAGAATAGTCACTGTCTTGATCTCAGAGTGTGTTCCTGAGTTCAGTACTGCAGATACAGGAGATACTACTTTCTGACTTCTGGATCAAACTCTCTGACTTATGGATCTTAAAATCTTTCAACCCCTCTTCCAGATGGTCTCTGAGACTCATGGATGGTGAAAAATAGTCTCACATGTATCCCTGGGGTATATGAGTTGGTTGCTTGAGAAAATCAGAAGAATGACAAACCATTACGCAGTTTCACTAAAACGGTGAGAGACAAGATCAAAACTAACAAAATTGGAGTTGAGAATGGGCACATAACCACAGACAGCATGGAAACCCAGAGAATCCTAAGACATGGTTTTAAAACCTTTCACCAAATTGGAAAATCTATAAAAAAATAATTTTCTGGATAAATAGCACTTAACAAAGTAAAATAAAGGCAAGTTAAACAGTTGAAATAGACCAATAAGTTGTTAGGAAATAGAAGCAGTAACTAAATTTCTCAAAACCTCTCTGAACTCAAATCCATGCTGGTCTACAATGTGATTCCAGGGCAACACAAATCTAGGCAGAAAAACCCTATTTTGAAAAATAGGTTTCTAAACAACAATAACAAAAACTCCAGAAAAGTTTATTTTGGCACAGAAGTATACTATCCTTTCAAACTTATCATGGCAACACTCCTCAATATATCTCAGAATTAGAAACAGAAGGAACACTGTGCAATTCCTTTTATGAGGCCAATGTATCAATTTACCCAAACCACAAATATCTCAAACAAAGTAAATTACAAAATAATTTCCTTTATGAACATAGGTGCAAAAGACTCAACATACCTGTCAACTACACCAGAGAATGCATAAAATGATCATCCACTATGATGAAGACGGCTTCATCCCTGAGATTAAGGATAACTCAATAAACAAAAATCAAAACATGGAATCCACTATGTAAGCAAACTGAAAGAAGGAAACCACATGATCATCTCATCACATTAGATGCAGAAAAGGCCTTTTGACCAAATCCAGCACCTATTCAGGGAATAAGAATTGGGAATTTTAGGGATAAGTGGGATATACCTCAGCACAATAAACCGTCCCACATGTGTGCACATACATCCCTGCAAAACTCCCCACACGTGTGCGCATTCACAGTGAACCCCCACACTTTTGCACATACACCACATGCACATCACAAACCAAACTCAACTTTTAAATTAGAAAAATTACAACCTGAAGATGTAATCACTGATACCCTGACAGTTGCTGACAGTTTGGCTGCTTCAGTTGTGTTTACCTGCCATGCAGGAGGCTTCAGTTTAATCCTCAACACTGTCAACCTGCACATAAAACAGCAATATTACAAATGCTGCCTTCTGGGATGACTTGATGACTGGATGAAATGGAGCAGAGGTTTCCTTTTGACATGAAGATGTTTAAATCTTAGTCCTTTCAGTTTCAAAACCCTAACCTAAACCCAAAGACGAATAAAAGATTTTAATGAGATCCTCACAATGAGCTTTTAAAAATTTTCTTAGTCTGCAATGCTTTTTCTTCTTACATCTTTAAAAAAGCATGATTTTATTGTGCTTCTCCCATGAAGCATGATGTCTTTCCTCACCCTCCTAGTCATATCTCATACCTCCTCTCCCAGTGACCATACCGAGGTGGATTACTGGCCTCTCAACTCAGAGACTGCCCTCTTGACAGTGAACACATATGCCTCCCTGTGCACTAACAGTCAAGAGACACACATGACTTCAATAGATGACTTTCCACTACTCACTAATATACCATTTTAATACACACGACTAAGGACTACAGTTTGCATTACAAATAATTGTTGTGATTTCAGAGGGATAAATGACCAAAACAATGTGGGGAAATTCACATTTTGGGCAAGCCTGAGCTAAATAAAATTAAACCAGCTTTTCTCCTGTCGAACTTTTGAGTGCCTTCCCTTTCTGATGCTCAGTTTCAAATCAGCATTATTTCACGTTTAAACAAATGTTTCTGTGCTGTGCATTCCAAGGCACTAGGGTTCATCAAAACACACTTCAGAAATATTTTTATAAATCTTTAAGCAATGAGGACACATTAAATGTCATATTCTTGTTCCATTAATTATAAAACCTTGCTTTAAGCCTATCTTCAGTACCGGTTGTAACAAATCCACTAAACTTACCTTCTTCTACATAAAAACAGCCAAAGCGATAAACGGTTTGAGTATATGCCTATATATCTTTTAAGTATTTTAACTGATACCTAAAATGTTTACATATTTATAGATGTGGTGTTTTGAAATAAAAACACATTGTATACCCTCCATTGCATTGATTGCTGGTATCCAATATGTATGAAGAACTCAAAAAACTAAACATCGATACACCAAGTATCCCAATTAAAAATGAGGTACAATATAAACATAGAATTAAACAGAGGAATCTCTACTGGCTGAGAGACTGTTAATGAAATGTTCAATATCCTTAGTCATCGGGAAAACACAAATTATAATAACTAAGATTGCATGTTAAACCCTTCAGAATGCCTAAGATCAAGAACTCAAGCCACAGCTCATGCTGGTGGGGATGTGGAACACTGGGAACACTCCCCCTTTGCTGGTGGTTGTGCAAACTTGTAGAACCCCTTTGAAAATGAATGTGGTAGTTTTTCAGAATTGTTAACAATTAGATCTCACAACCCAGTTCTATCACTCCTAGACATATACCAAAGGATGCTCCACCAAACCATAAGGACAACTATGTCCAAAGCAGCTTTACTTGTAATAGCCCCACACTGGAAACATCCTAGAAGTTCCTCAACCAAAGAATGGATAAAAGGTGGTGCATTTCTGCAATGAATACTATTTACCTATTAAAATCAAAAAAACTCATGGAATTCACAGATAATGAATAGAATTAGAAAAGATGATCCTGAGTGAGGTAACCCAGACCCAGAAAGACAACAGGGTATAAGCTCATAAGTAGATATTAGCCATCGAATATAGGATAATCATGCTACAATTGACAGATCAACAAAGCTAACTAAGAGGACCCAAGGGGGAAGCTTGAATCTCACTCAGAAGAGGAAATACAATAGACATCAGGGGTAGATAAAGGGCAGACACTGGGTAGGAAAGGGTTGGGGAGGAGAGTAGGAGGAATTAGATTTGGGGAGGACAGAGGAAAAGAGTACTGGGTAAGAGAACTGGAACCTGGTGGGCAGCATCTATGGGACAAGCTAGAAAACTGGGACAATGGAAGCACCCTGGAATCTGTGAAGGTGACCCTACCTAAGACTCCTAGCAATATGGATATGGAACCTGAAATGGCCATCTTCTGTAACCACACAAGACTTCCAGTAGGGGGAAACCTATCCATGATTTGTCCTGCCTGTTAGATGTGCAGGGGTAAATATGAAGCAGAAATTGAGGGAATGGATAAGGTTGAGACCCATGCTATGAGAAAGAGCCCACTCCTTTCACTATTAATGATATTTGACTTTTTACAGGCAGGCACCTAGCATATCTGTTTTATAAGAGGCTTCACTCAGCAACTGTTGAAAACAGATGCAATGACCCATAGCCAAACATTAGGCTGCGCTTGGGGAATCCTTAGGAAGAGGAGGAGGAAGGATTGAAGAGCTCAAGGACATTACAAGAAAACCTACAGAATCAACTAACCTGGACTCAAAGGGGCTCACAGGGACTGAACCACCAAACAGAGAGCATGCATAGGACAGACCTAGGTACTCTGCACATATGCAGAATTTATGCAGCTGGGTCTTCATGTTGGAATCCTAACAGCTCAAGGAGGGTCTGTCTCTGACTGTTGCCTGCCTTGCATCCCTTTCCTCTAACAGGGTTGCTTTGTTTATCCAAAATAGCAGAAGATGCCCTAGTCCTACTGCAACTTGATATGCCAAAAGTGGTTGATATCCATGTGAAGCCTCCCCTTTTTCTTGGAAAAAGTGACGATGGAGGATGGGTGAGAAGTTTGATGAGAAGGAGGTGCTTTGAAGAAAGGATGGAAGGAAAACTTTGATTATGATGTAAAAATAATAAAAATAAATAAATGGTTCTGTTGATCTCTTGGAGCTCCTGTCCTTTTTCCACTTCTTTCATAAGATTTCCTGCACTCTGCCCAAAGTTTGCCTATAGGTCTCAGCATCTGATTTGGTACCCTGCAGGGTAGAGACCTTCCGAGGGCCTCTGTGGTAGGCTCCTGTCCTGTTCCCTGCTTTCTCCTCTTCTGATGTCCATCCTCTTTGCCTTTCTGAATGAGGATTTACATCTTACCCAGATGCTCCTTCTTGATTAGATAACTCCTTCTTCATTAGTTTCTGTAGTTTTACAGATTTTAGTATGTTTATCCTATATTATATGTCTAATATCCACTTACGAGTGAGTATATACCATGTGTGTCTTTCTGTTTCTGGGATACCTCACGCAGGATGATCTTTTCCAGTTCCCACCATTTCCTGCAGATTTCATGATTTCCTTGTTTTTAATTGCTCCTTAAGGAGAGCAACAGAACCAAAAAATCTGGGCACAGGGTCTTTTTCTGAGACTGATACCCCAACCAAGGACCATTCATGGAGGTAATCTTGATCCCCTGCACTGATGTACCCCATGGCACTTTGGTGTCCACGTGGGTTCCATAGATATGGGACAGTGAATGTCTCTGACATGAAATGACATGAACTGATTGGCCTGCTCTTATATCACCTACCCCTCAGGAGGGTACAGCCTTACCAGGCCACAGAGGAAGACAATGCAGCCACTCCTGATGATATCTGATAGACTGAGATCAGAAGAAAGGGGAGGAAGACGTCTTCTATTTGTGGACTGGGGAAAGAGTATGGGTGGGATAGAGGGAGGGAGGGAGCTAAAGGTGGGATACAGAGTGAGTAAAATGTAATTAATAAAAAAATAAATAAATAATGAGCTTACATATTTAAAAATTAATAAATGAAGGCAAAAGAAATAAAATACTGAATATATGCTTTAAAAAGGAACATATTGTATAATGTTTAAATGTAAGTGTATCCCATCAAATAGTTATTATTTTTTTCAGCAAACATTCCCAATGCACTTTACACAAGTTCTGTATAGTTTATACTTAATAAAACCTACAGTCATTTGGGAAGAAAGATCCTCAATTGAGAACTTGCCTCAATGCCTATAGACATGCCTGAAGCAGTACTTTCTTAGTTGATGATTGATGTGGGAGGGCACAGCACACTGGGGGTGGTGCCACCCCTAGGAAATGGCCCTGGCTTGTAGAAAAAAGCAAGTTGTGCAAGCCAGTGTGCCACTTTCCTCCATGGTTCCTGCCTCTGCCCTGTCTAGGTATAGGCCGTTTAATTAGCCCAACAGGAATAATGACTTAGGCAGGTTGACACAGAGAGCCAGTAACTAGGATCAGACCAATCTCCAACACCTGGGGGTCCCCCCAGCCCTGCCCTACATGGTAACCAGAAGCTGACCAGGGGAGGCTAGGAGCTCTGTGCTGTATCTTGTGCTCAGAGTTTCCAGGGAACTGAGTGGAAGGGGGTTTACTGTGAGACATACTGAGTTGTCCTGGCTCTGTCCTGGGCTGTTTGCAGACACTCTCTTTCTCTGCAACCTTCCTAATAACTGTCATCTTGTCAAGTGAAAGCCATTTCAGGCTCTGCTTCCTGGAAGCCTCATTCTGTGGGACAAGGTCTCTGGAGAGTAGGACCCAAACTTTTGTCCACAGAAAATGGCTAGGTCTGTGTGATACTGGTCACCCATGGTTGTTCAATGAGGAACTGTCAGCGGGTTCATAGGTCGTATGTGTGACAGTTGGAGAAGGGATCCAAATGATTGCTGGGTAAGCCCCAGTGGAGGCACAGAACTTTCTCTCACCTGGAAACATGGGCTGAAAGTTGAGTTTGGAGGTCAGGCCAGGGACCCATATGATTCTATGTCTTTCGCCTAGGTCTTTACCATTCTGAACCTTTCTTCTTCTTTAGGCTTGGGATCCTTCCTAAAGGGATAGGCCCAGGCCCACATCTCTTCTTAGTATCCAGGCTTATTCTGTGTTAGGGAAAGACCCAGGCCAACATCTCTACTTTTTAGGCCCAGGCCTCTTGAGGGGCGGTGATAGGCCCAGTCCCACAATTCTTCTTCTTTGGGTCCAGGCCGTTTCAGTGTTAGGATAGGTCCAGGTCCACACCTCTTCTACTTTGGGCCTAGGCCACTTTATGGTTAGGAATAGTCCCAGGACCACATCTTTTTTTCTTTAGGCCTGGGCTCCTTGGTTTAGAGAGAGGCCAAGCCCTGAATCTCTTCTTTTGCGGCCATGCCTCTTCATTGTTAGGGATAGGCCCAGGCCAATACCGCTTGTTTGGCCTCAGGCCTCTTCATGGTTAGTGATAGGCCTAGGACTACATCACTTTTTTTTTCTCCCATACTTCTTCAAGGATAGGATAGGCCCAGGCATATATCTCTCTTTTGGGCACAGACTTCTTTAGGTTTAGGGACAGGCCTAGCAACTCATCTCTTCTTTGTGCCCAGGCCTTTTCATTCTTAGAGATAGACCTAGGCCCACATCTCTTCTTCCTTAGGCACAAGCCTCTCCAGGGATAGGAACAGGCCCAGGCCCAGGTACACTTTTTTTCAACTTGAGGCCCGGGCCCCTTCAGGTAGTGAGAGCCCCAGGTTCTCATCCCTTCGTAGCGCCCAGGCCTATTTGGTGTTAGGGATAGGCCTGGCCCACACCACTTCTTCTTCTTTGGGCCCAGGCCTTTTCAGGGTATGAAATAAGCCCAGGTCCACACACATTCTTCTTTGGTTCCAAGCATCTTTAGAGTTAGGGTTAGGGCAAAGCTAACATCTCCTCTTCCTAGGGCCCAGTTCTCTTCAGGATTATGGATTGGACCAAGCACACAGTTCTACTTTGGGCCCAGGCTTCTTCAATGTTAAAGATTAGCCCAGTACCATACCTCTTAATCATGGGCCCAAGCCAATATGTGGTTGGGGGGTAGGCCCAGGCCCATACCTTTTCTTCTTTGGGTCCAGGCCTCTTCAGGTTTAGGGATAGGCCAGGGTCCACATCTATTATTCCAGAGGCTCAGGCTTCTTCACAGTTAGAGAGAGGTCCAGGCCCACGTCACTTCTTCTTTATTCCTGGGCCCATTCAGGTTTAGAGACAGGCCAAGTTCACTATTGTTTTGTTTGTTTGTTTGTTTGTTTATTTTTGTGCCCAGGACTCTTCAGGGTTTGTGATGGGCCCAGGCTCACACTTCTTCTTTGTGCCTAGGCCTATACAGTGTTATGGATAGGCCCAGGCACACATATCTCCCTCCTTGGGCCCATGACCCTTTAGGGTTATGGATTGGCCCAGATCCACACCTCTTAATCTTTGGGCCCCCAGTCCACTTTACAGCTAGGGTTAGGCCCAATACCACATCTCTTCTTCCTTGGGCACTGCTCTCTTCAAGGATAGGATAAGCCCAGGAATTTATCTCTCTTTTGGGCACAGATTTCTTCAGGTTTAGGGACATGCCCAGGCCCACATCCATTCATTGGGCCCAGGTCTCAACATAGTTAGGGATTGGCTCAGTTCCACAACTGTTCTTTTCTGGGCCCAGGCCTCTTCAGGTTTAGGGATTGGCCTAGGACCACATCTCTTCTTCCTTAGGTCCAGGTCTCTTCAGGGATAGGGATAGGCCCAGGGCCTCACCACTTCTTTGGTCGCAGGCTTACTCCATTTGAGATAGTCCACTCCAGATTTAAGAATAAGCTCTTGCCAAAATTCTTCTTTTTTGGGCACAGGCCTCTTCAGGGTTAGGGATAGTCCAAGGCACACATCCTTTCTTCCTTGTGCCCAGGTTTTGGAAAAAAAGAAAAAGAGAGAAACAGTAGTTGTAATGGAAGTTTTGGTATCTTTGTATGTTATGCTACTATACTTTTGTTTTAATCTGAAGTGTGAGATTTCAGTTGGGCTATAGTTTGTCCATAACTTTTAATTGTCATGTGTGGGGTACCATCTTTTCCAGTTGCTAATAGCCTTCCTTGTGGGGCATAAAAGGGGCATGATCTAGGACTCTGAGTATAACTGAGGCCAAAAAGGAGACAGTGCGACGTTTAGTATTGGCATGTGGCTTGTAGCCATTTGGTGAGACAAGAGACCAGAGATGGTGTCACAGTTTGGAGCAGACAGACTGAGGGAAATGCTTTGGGGCACAGCAGCATGGAGGAGTCTGTAGCTGTGTCTACAGTTGACAAAGATTTCTACAGAGCCCTAAAAGAACTCCTTGATTCTATCAGGGAAAAGTAAAGGGGTCTGGACCCCTGCTCCTCACTAACCTCTTCTCTCCTTTACATAGAGTTGGGGGGTTAGTGGAAGGGAGGTAGAGGCCTAAGCACCCAAAATAAAGTAGATTTTTGCAAAGACTGCTACAGGTGGCATTCTGTCACAGGTGGTGCCCAACATCCTTTAAGATAAAAAAGGGCTAACAAGTAACACCCAGGCATGACTTAAGAATACTAGGGAACTTGGTTTGGAGCTGTACACAGGAGATGGCAAGTTCTGAAAGAGTGAATGTAATGTTTCAAGATGTCACTAAAAGTTTTATAGCAGTGGCTGATGCCAGGTTCTCTCCTGAAATGTTCCCAGGCGAAATTTTCTTCTGTTGCTTTGTTTTCTTCCTATATTCTGTTTTTTAGAAGATTAAAAAATTATGGATGAGATAAGATGAACAAAGGTGTCACTCAGTTCTCTTGTTCTGGAAAGGATTACAGACTTGGTGGTTCAATAGGAGAGTTTATGGGTAGAGACTGAAGCTCTTGGAAAGCAAAAAGTGGTACTAAAAAATGAGAGTTTACCCTCTATTTCTGCTCTGCCATGCTCCATGAGCCAGGTGTTTCATAGTACTCCAAGTGGGAAGGGAAGAACTGGAAGCCCAGCAAGCCAAAAGAGCTCTGGTCCCAATAGCTCCACTACAGGAAGTACCTGTGGCTACAAAGGCAGCATCAGCTTTCCCAGTCTTTGTGCAACATATGCCTGATAATGATGGTGGTGAGGCTGACAATGACATGACATCAAGTCCAGTAGAAATGTTAAATGAAAGGAAACTTTAAATGTCTATCATATGGTATGGAATGCATTCAAATTTGGTTAAATAAAGGTTAAAAAACTAGACTATGAAAAATAAACTTATTCACCAAAAGTGGAAAGGGTTGGTTTTAGCTCTATTAAAAGCTGGTCAGTAGATAAAATCATAATTGTGGTGAAGGAATGAAGCCACAAAAATAGAACAACAAAATGTAAGAAAGGGGACAAATGTTGGTAAAGATCAACTGTTTGTTGAAGGACATTATGCTGACTTATGAAAACAAATCAAATCTGAAGATATAGTGATTGAACAATGTCATTTTGCAGCAGTAAGAGCATGGGATATGGTAGAGGAGCCTGGCAAAAGAACCTCCTCATTTACTAAGGTAATTGAAGGCCCTGAAGAAGCCCTCACCAACAGAGATTGGGTTCAGCTTGAAATTGAGCCAAACCAGACCCTGAGACCAGATAGGTGTTGACACAGATCACGGCTTATGAGAATGCAAATACTAAATGTAACGAGAACTCAGACCATTAAAAGAATGAGGGGCCCAAAGAGACAGATGTTAAGAGAGACCACTGGCATTGCCTCTCAGGAGCATCATGCCAGTATCATAGGACAAGCCATAGCTAAAAGTCTCAAAAATCAAAATGACTGGCGCTTTAATTGTGGTGAATTTGGTGACTTTGCAAAGAAATTATGAGGCTAGAAGCTTCACTCATAAGGGGAAGAAGCTGCTTCTGGCTACAACGTTCAATTGCCAGATTCGCTGGAATTTGTAGGTATTGTAAGAAGGGAAAGCATTAGAGTAATGAGTGTATATCTTAACGGGATTCAGAAGGTCACCTCTTGCCATCATTAAACAGTCAGAGGGGCCTGTCAGCTCAAGGCTCCACAGCAAAACATAGGAGCTCTCCTGCTATGGTCAGCCAGGAGATGACATGCAGGAGGAAGATCACAATGGAAAATTGCTGATCTCACCCATGCTGAATCCTGCAGGGCTTTGGATCTGGGCACAAATACCCTTCTTACCCTTTCAGTAAGATTTGCATGTTACAAAATAACCATTGGTGTTTATGGTCCTTTTCATTCAGGGACAGAAAGGATGATCTAGGGAAGAAGTGGATTAACTTCTCGAGGATTTATTGTGCATCCAGTTATTGTAGATGGGGAATATACAATCATGACATATGTAAAACAGGAGATGCCAATTAATGCAGGTGGTGGAATTGCTCAGCTGTTACTATATCTTTATGTCAAGGGCAAATTCGATCCCATAGAAAGAACAGGTGCCTTTTGGAATACTAAAAAAAAAACATGTGCTCTGGCATCAGTGGTTAATGGTACAAATGAATGATGTTGAGATGTAAGGTTTGATAGATACAAGAGCTGACATCAAAAGTCTTGGAAACAAAAATGGCGACTTCAGAAGATTTCTACACCATTAATAGGAATTGGTAAATTGTCTCAAGTAAGACAAAGTGTTGTACAGTAGATTAAATGTGTGGGACCAGAATGGCAACCAGGGAATTGAGACCTTATGTGGCTGACATACCCATAAATTTGTGGGGAAGAGAGACAGCCAATGCTCAAATAAGGGGTGAAATGGTAGAGGCTTCTGTGGAAGATATTGATATGTGTAATCAAGAACAATCACAAGCTGTGCCCACTGTCCAAGTACAGTACATCACAGGGATTGAGTTTCTAATTTTATAAGAGGGGACACTGCTGAAATACCAACAGCCTTGCCCCCAAAGTGGTGATCAAACAGACCAGTGTGGCAAGAGCAGTGGCCCATAATGAAAGAAATGTTACAGGTTTTACGCCCAACTTTGTTTAGGGTTACCAGCTATGTTTAGTTTCCTGATTAGTGCTAACTGCAACTTTTGTCCTTCAAGCTTTTTGATATTCAGTTTTAATGCAATATGGTAGGATCAACAAGATTAGCTAGCCCTTTTATGAACTGTGTCTAATTTTGCTTTGATTTTAGTTCAGAAAAAAAGAGATTTAAAGTTATGCTAAGGACTGCAGTTGAGTACAAGATTGAGCTTTACCTAGTCTCATTGGTTATGGTTTTTCAAGGTTAAGCCTAGGGTGGGTAAGTATGAAATTTGCCTATGTATATCTACTTGAAATATAGTCCTAAAACATGCATCTAAGGAATATGCCAGAATTAGAGAGGATAGCATTCTGTTTTATAGGATACAATTTAGAGCAGATGATAAAGATAGACAAAGAGTAACTCAAATATGCTGGCCCTCAAACTTATCAGAGATCTGATGAATATGACACTTTAATATGTTTAAGTTTATTGTGACAAAAGATCCCAAAATCCAGGCAGAAGCTACTCCACAGTCTCTGAGAAGATTTGAGCACAACGACAGATGACTGCGACTCTGGATTGTGGTATGCTAACCACTGGACAAGACTTTTCCAACTAGCCCACTGCTAGGGCCCAGCCTAAACTGTGGACAAAGCTGTGGACAGCTGGATAGTCATTGTTTCACTTAGCTGAGGACAAGGTGAGGTCAATTTCTTACTCCACAGCAATAGTCTCTCATCCTATGTTTCTGATGGCTGGACTGCCTATGCTCATGGTGCCATGATAACATGGGAGCCAGGGACATCACCTAGGTGATGGACTAACTAGTCATCTCTGTCATTTCGGTTGGTACATGGATTGGTACATTTATTTAGCTCATAATTTATCCTTCTCAAGTCTCTGATCACACTGACGGCTAAGCTAGCTAATGGTAGCTTTGCAGCTAAAGAACAATTAGATCCACTGTTAGTTCATTGGTCAGTTCATTAGCTAATTAGAACAAGTAGGGACTAGATCATTTATTTAGAAAGGCAAACAGGTTTGCCTTGCTCACAGGCTTCATGTTAGTTGTCTATGTCTTATGGTGAATAGCTGGATAGAAAGATATGGAATTTATGTAGGGTCTGAGGATATAGGAGGTTCAGATGTGAGAATCTAGATTGTGTTGACTGGTGGTCTGGAAAAATGTTTCCAAGTTGGTAAATGCAAGAAAGATTGGTAGGCCTAGGTAGGTGTCTTAAAGGTATGTGAATGTGAGTTAAAATCATATAGAAAAGTGATTAAAAACACATTAAAAATAGAAATGGGAGATATTTAAGATTTCTCTCTCCTCTCTGCTATTTTCGTGATGGTCTTACTGTAAGACTTCAAAAGTTCAGAGTTTTCACACTGATCAACAGCATTCTGATAAGTTATTGGAATTTATTATCCAGTCATAAGCTTGTGATTTTAATTTCCTTTGGTTGTTCTCTGAGATAGACTTAAAGGTGCATCTCATCATGTTAAAACATCTGTCTAATGTGTATTTCTGACCCAAACACCATAGTGTTTACTATGGTATTTCTCATATCTGACATTTCTGAGGTAGACTTTGACATAGTATTTAGAAATATCTTAAGCCTATTATTTCTAGTTGCTTTGTTAAGGAAAGTCCAAGCATCCACTTTTAGCATCAAAACCATTAATGTATTTCTGCCTAACTTTCCAGTGTGACATGGAGGTGGGTGGCTAAAAGTAGATGCTGAGTGTACAAAAAGTGGTTGAGCCTCATTGGTGGCTTATTATCAACATCTGTGCCCACAGAGAAATATTTAGTTTCAGACCACGGACACACTTTGTTTATAAAGGTTACAAAACAAATAGCTAAGAAGAACTGATACTCATGCTGTTGGATCCAGTTTTTCCTGTTACTCTCAGAATGTTCTTATATTAGATTTGCTGATATTTTACTTTTCTGAGGTTTTTAAAAAATATATTTCTTTAATAAACTAAATTTCATATGAGTTTCAGGAAATCAAAAAGTCATGAGACCTGGATCTGCCATAGTTCAAATGGACCACAGATGAGTCTTCCCCTTAGTCGTGGGATTCCTCACTTTTCCCATTTAATAGGAAAAAAATAACTTCTGACTCTAATCTGAATTTGTCCCAGCTGATTTTTACCTGATTGACACTATTCTGGAATCAGCAACTGACTGCCAGCTGAAAACTGAACTTGCTGGAAGCTGAAGTAATCTAGTCCAGCCAAAGTGATGGCTCCATGTCTCTTCATATGGATCAACTAACCAGATTCTTCCCAGTACTGCTCCATTGCCCAGCCTTTGACTGATATTTCAGCTGTCCTAGGCCCTGATGGCAATGCTATTGTCAGCACTGAAGCAACTTCAGAAGAAAAGTCTTCAGTCCAAAATCCCACCTAACAGACTGAAATGCAAAGTCAAAGGGGTTCCCTGGCAATAGCTACTATCTTGGAAACGTGCTTAGCTGGAGCAGGAACTAGTATTGCAGCCTTTAGAGACACTAGAGAGAAAAGATTCCAGAGGATGGTTTAAATCCTGGCATTATTGTTCTTCTTGGCTTCCTTCCTCTATATCCACACTGAAGGGACCCCCTACTCATTTTCATTTTTATCTTTGGGCCTTTTATTTTAAATCACTTGAAGGCTTTAATAAAGTAATGTTTGGGAGCAAGGCAGTAATGGTACTGAGATCCCATTGTGGAAAGGTAAATGTGAAGGACTCCAGGGGTGATATCTGGAAGACTGAAGATTGGGTCTTCAAATGATAATGGTGAGGGGAGAATGACAGACCAGAGAATTAAGAGTCAGTGGGTATTGTTTTAAAGTTTAAAGCTCCAGCCACCTGGGTAAAACAAAAACAACTAGATTTAATGCATTTCGCCCCTCCCACTAATACAGTTGCTAGGAAACGAGCCCATGTTACTAGGCCACAACTGTTTGTGGTCTTGGAGCCTAAAGTGGACCAATCATTTCAAAAGTCAATTTCCCTTACCCAATCATGTAATGCCAAAGCATGTAAGTACCTGCATGTAGTTTTGCCCTATAAAAATCTTGTTCCCCTAGATCGTGGTGCGGCATTTCTAATCTGTTTCCACAGGGGGTTTGTGTCCAGTGTTCAAACACATATACAATTAAAAATCCTCAGGTATTTTCAGTGGAGTCTATTCCTGGTGTATAGGGGTTTGACAACTGGGCACAACATGCTTACCTCCTGGGATTTACCACCATCCGAAACAACTGTGATTTTCTGCTCCCAACCTCACACTGTGGCTGACATGTAGGGCTCAGTGAAGGGTTGTCATCCAGTCATCCATAATGTCCTCCCCAGGCCAGAGCTCAGGCTGATCCAGGCCTGAAACTCCTATGAATCTCACAAACAAAAACTGAACTGGGTTAACAGGCTGGGCTACAGCTGCTGCTTCTGCCATGGTAGCTGTGGAAACAGAGGAAGAGGAGGAGGGGCCCTGCTGTCACCTTCAGGTTAGGCAATGTGACAAGAACACACCAACCCTGCCTAGTGCACTCCCCATCCCTCACCCTAGTGCCAAGCACCAAAGACAATAGCCCAGAGTGACTTCCAACTCCTTGGCCAATGACAGGTAGGTTGGGTCCATACCCTACACACTAATGAGGCTTGATGCAGCTTTGGTGTGTTTGTAGGTGGTACCACCTGACATCAATGTGCTGTCAAGCACTTGCACTAGAGATGTGGCCAGTGACAGGCTTCACCCTAGGGCAAGGATATAGGTGAGGCTGTGCTCTGAATTTGAATCAATTATGTATGACTTGTTCATTCTCAGCACATCTCTGTGAGGACAGAGAGCAGGATCTGTGAGGGTTAAAGTCAAAAGAGGTGTGAGTGGCCCAGCTTTCCATTGGAGATGGCCCACCTTGGAGGCTAAACCCCTGAATCAAATCTACTTGGTGGCCCACTGTTGTGACTGTAAACAAGTTTTTGATTTGATCCCAGGACTGGTTCAGACTGTCCACTGAATCAAACTATTTGTCTGGTGCAGGCTGAGAGGGTTGTTTCTCAGCTGCATACAATTTAAGTCTGAAGACTCTGGAGATGGAATAAATGCCAGGGCCCAGAGCAGGAAGAGTGCTTAGAGAAAGAAGGCTGCTGGTTCTCCCCTTGCTACTCCTGGTTGCTGTGGATGCATTTGGATGAGATAAGTTGAAGAAATCCTGAAACAAAGATTGGAATGCCCAAAGGAACCCAATGACCCTAACTGGCAGGAAATAGCTAAAGAGAAATCCACCTGTCTCCCCATTATTGTTCTTTCTCTTCTACCTTGTGTTGGGGTGAAGGAAGAGATTAGGGTGAAGGGAGTAAGAGGCATAAGAAACCAAAATGAAATAGTAATAAAAGTTATGCTAACACCCCACCTCTTAGATGTAAGTGAGAATCACCTCAAAGCTTCTGAGCAAGTGATTTCCAGTTTGGGCAGAAGCTGGGATCTGTTTGCTAGACCCAAACAGCAATGACTATCTGGACAAACAGGTCTGAGCTAACTCTGCTGTAGCTTGTGATCTACTTCCTGTAGCCTTTGGCTACTGTGCCACTTTAAAAACAAGTGCATGTAGCAGCGCAGGGCCTTTAATCCCAGGACTAGGGATGCAGGTAGATCTATGTGAGTTTGTGGACATCCTGTTGAACAAAGAAAGTCCAGAGCAGCCAGGCTGTTACACAGAGAAACTGTGTCTTAAAAAAAAAAAAAAACAAACAAACAAACAAACAAACAAAACCCAAAAAGAACAAAGTAATGAAAACCAAGTTCATGTGACCTTGAATAAAATACTCCCCAGAAGTGATGGAGGCTAAGATACAGGCTGAGATATAAGACTCCCACAGCCTTGTCCACTAAGGGCTGTTCCAAATAGCAACTTTTGAAGAGAACATTTATTTGAGTCACAATTTTTTTTATGTCAGGGGTCCCCAGGAACATCTAACCTGGAAGTCTACTCATGTGCACTCCTGTGTAGCTATGATGTGTGTATTGTGTCTGGTAGGATGTCACTCCTGCTCCTACCAACTCCAATATGCAAGGAAAAGCGGCCTTGAGCATCAATTATGGATCCAAGGACTCAGTCAACAACCCAACTCAACCTAGCTAACCCATGTGTACTCTCCCCTTGCACACAATCTCCTACCACCCCCCACCCCTGACAACCTACAGCATTTGTTTCATCAGCCTGTTGACAAGTGTTTTCTTGAGAGCTGGGATCCCAGCCCTGTGCTGGACTCAATAGGGGGTGAAGAAGAAATAACAGCCCCTTCCCGCAAGGAGGTCACAGTCTAGTTGGGGACTCAAGGTGCACATTAATACACATAGCACAGATACACACACATACAGAAGAGACAAGCACAGGACTAAACAGCACATAATACTCTAGGGAGACACTGTGTGTTAACTTTTGTACTACTATAAAGGAGCCTGGGCTGGGAGCCTATCCCTGGTGAATGAGGGAGGATTGAGGGTGGGGAAGAACATTTCAAA
Source organism: Meriones unguiculatus (assembly GCF_030254825.1). Lineage (NCBI taxonomy): Eukaryota > Metazoa > Chordata > Mammalia > Rodentia > Muridae > Meriones > Meriones unguiculatus. The sequence goes on along the minus strand of NC_083354.1, from coordinate 27,871,655 downwards.
GCAGTACAGGGGAAGGCATGGTCCAGTTACAGTAGGGAAGAGACAAGCTGGGTAATTACCTGAGGGCCATGATAAGGGCTTCAGTAAGTTAGCCAAGGAAAGCAGGAGCATGGAAACTCCTGGGGATGGGGAGTGCCTCCCTTTTCTCATATCTTTGAGTACTCAGTGACCCCAGAATAAGGCATAGGGGTTCAGTAAGAATCAATAACCCCAGCTGCATGGGGGCTACATACAGTAAGACCCCAGGTCAGTAATACACAGGTTCTTACCAAGCCCAGGTAGGGAAGATCGCTCTCTTTTCCTAACCAGTGGTTCACAATAAGGTAAGAGGGAGTCATTTGTGGGCTACCAAATGACCTGCTTACATGTGAAGATAAGAATCCTTGATCAGCAGTGGCCAAGACCCACACCCCTACCAGTATCCCTGCTCATTCAGGGACACACACAACCTCTCCGCTGTCGTCTCCCACTGCCTAGACCCACAGGTACCATGTGCTGGGCTTTGTTGCCTCTCTACTCTCACTGTCCCAGATGACACCTGCCTGGAGCTGATCACCTGGCCAGCATGTGGTTAATGGAAGCAGGATTCTTTCCCTCTGGGATAGACAGAGAAAAAGATTTACCATCCATTCAGCAATTCAATCTCCCCTTGAAACTCCACAGTGAAGTAGAGCCATGACTAAGCTCCATTGTAAAATGTCACAGCCTGGCAGACACAAACAGGAAAACAGGAACCAAGCACAGGAGCCTTGGACATGTCTGGGGAGGGAAGCCAGGTTCCACAAATCTGGTGTACATTTAAGACTTCGAGTGATGGATGGACTGAAAGGGGCTCAGCCTCAGCATTCTTTATCACAAACAAGAGGAGATCAGGAGGAGAGAGACACACTTGTATGTGGTAAGGACAGGATGGCAGATGAAATCCCAGGGCTGAGGTCTTTAATCTGGAGTCCGGAGTCTCCTGAAAGTGCTTGGCATTATTAAAGCTACAAGGGTATGTGCGTTCTCCTAGAAGAAGGTCCATAGCCTCCATCAGGTTGTAAAGGGACAGTTGTCCTCAAGTGTTAACCTTTGTAAGTTCAGAAAGGGCATGGTGCCCTGACTCTGGGGAGAGTATGGGAGAACCAGGCTTAGGTTTTTCTCACCTGGGTAGACCTTGTCTCCACAAAACCCATGGAGCTAGCTAGCCAAACAATGTTAAGACTTAGGCAAAGCCATAGCACTTAGTGGAACTTGGGTGCCCTCTGCTTCTGCATGCTGCCCTGCTGGGCTCTGGATTTGGAGAGGTGAGCCAGGTTTCCTCACTGAAGAGCCCTTCAGGTGCCCTTTGTACTCCTGTGCTTGACTTCAGGTAATTCTTTTCATTCATTTGTTTTTATTTTCTCTGTGTGAGTGTTTTGCCTCCATATGTGGATGTGCCATCTGCCAAGATGAAAAACTCAAGTCACAACACATGCTGGAGAGGTTGTGGAGAAATGGGAACACTCCTACACTGCTGGTGGGAATGTAAACTGCTACTACCTCTTTGGAAATCTATCTGGTACTTTCTCAGACAGTTAGGAACAGTGCTTCCTCAAGACCCAGCTATACCACTGCTAGGTATATACCCAAAATTTGCTTAAGTACACAAAAGGGATACTTGCTCAACCATATTTATAGCAGCTTTATTTGTAATAGCCAGAATCTGGAAACAACCCAGATGTCCATCAACGGAGGAATGAATACAGAAATTGTGGAATTTTTACACAATGGAATAGTACTCAGCAATCAAAAAGGAAGAAATCATGAAATTTGCAGGCAAATGGTGGGATCTAGAAAAGTTCACTCTGAGTGAAATATCCAAGAAGGAGAAAGACAAACACGGTATATACTTGCTTATATAGACCTATACGATATGATAAACATAATGAAATGTATACACATAAATAAGATAATTAAGAGAGTGGACATGGGGTAAGATGATCAATCCTCATTTCGAAAGACAGATGGGATGTGCATTGAACTTATGACAGGAGTCTACTGAAGGCATCTGGAAGACTCTAACTAGCAGTGTTTTCAAAGCAGATACAAAGACTCATAACCAAACCTTTGGCAGAGTACAGGGAATCATATCAAAGAAGGGGAGTTATTATGATGGGGAAAGGATAGGAGCTCCACAAGAATCAAATATATATGGGCACAGGGTCTTTTCTGAGACTGACATTCAACCAAGGACCATATATGGATATAACCTAGAACCTCTGCTCGGATGTAGCCTGTGGTAGCTCAATAACCAATTGGTTTCCCATAGTAAAGGGCACAAGGACTATTTCTAACAGGAACTCAATGGCTGGCTCTTTGACCTCCCCACCTCCCAAGGGAGGAGCAGTCCTGTTAGGCCACAGAGGAGGACATTGCAGCCAGTCCTGAAGATACCTGATAAAAGAGGATCAGATGAATGGGGAGGAGGTCCCCCCATCAGTGGACTTGGAAAGGGGCAGGGTGGAGACGAGAGAGGGAGGGTGGGAGTGGGAGGGAATAAGGGAGCGGGATACAGCTGGGATACAGAGTTAATAAAATGTAACTGATAAGAAAAAAATAAAATTAAAAAAAATTCAAAACATGAAATCCACTATGTAAGCAAACTGAAAGAAGGAAAACACATGATCATCTCATCACATTAGATTCAGAAAAGGTCTTTTGACCAAATCCAGCACCTATTCGGGGAATAAGAATTGGGAATTTTAGGGATAAGAGGGATGTACCTCAGCATAATAAACCTTCCCACATTTGTGCACATACACCCCGGTAAAACTCCCCACACGTGTGCACATTCACATTAACCCCCACACACTTTTGCACATATACCACATGCACATCACAAACCAAACTCAACTTTTAAATTAGAAAACATACAACCTGAACATGTAGTCAGTTGTGTTTACCTGCCATGCAGGAGGCTTCAGTTTAATCCTCAACACAGTCAATCTGCGCATAAAACAGAAATATTACATATTTTTCTTCTGGGATGACTTGATGACTGGATGAAATGGAGCAGAGGTTTCCTTTTGACATGAATATGTTTTAAATCTTAGTCCTTTCAGTTTCAAAACTCTAACCTAAACCCAAAGACCAATAAATGATTTTAATAAGATCCTCACACTGAGCTTTTAAAAATTTCATTAGCCTGCAATGCTTTTTCTTCTTCAAAAATCTTCAAAAATCATGATTTTATTGTGCTTCTCCCAAGAAGCATGATGTCTTTCCTCACTCTCCTGGTCATATCTCAGGGCTCCTCTCCCAGTGTCCTTAGTGAAGTGGATCACAGGCCTCTTAACTCAGAGACTACCCTCATGTCAGTGAACACATATTCCTACCTGTGCACTGACAGTCAAGAGACACACATGATTTCAATAGATGACTTTCCATTACTCACTAATATGCCATTTTAAAACACACGACTAAGGACTACATTTAGCATCACACAAAATTGTTGTGATTTCAGAGGGATAAGAGACCAAAAGAACGTGGGGAAAGTTACATTTTGGGCTAGCCTGAGCTAAATAAGATTAAACCAGCTTTTCTCCTGTCGAACTTTTGAGCACCTTCCCTTTCTGATGCTCAGTCTGAAATCAGCATTCATTATTTCATGTTTAACCAAATGTTTCTGTGCTGTGCATTTCAAAGCACGAGTGTTCATCAAAACACACTTCAGAAATATTGGTCTAATTCTTTAAGTAATGAGGACACATTAAATGTCATATTCTTGTTCCATTAAGTATACAACTTTGCTTTAAGCCTATCTTCAGTACCCTTTGTGACAAATCCACTAAACTTACCTTCTACATCAAAACAGCCAAAGGGATAAATGGCTTGAGTATGTGCCTATATATCTTTTAAGTATTTTACTTGATACCTAAAATGTTTACATATTTATAGATGTGGTATTTTGAAATAAAAACACATTGTATACCCTCCATTGCATTGATTGCTGGTATCCAATATGTATAAAGAACTCAAGAAACTAAACATGGACACACCAAGTAACCCAATTAAAAATGAGGTACAGATCTAAACATAGAATTAAACAGAGGAATCTCTAATGGCTGAGAAGCAGTTAATTAAATGTTCAATATCCTTAGTCATAAGGAAAATGCAAATTATAATAACTGAGATTGCATGTTAAACCCTTCAGACTAGCTAAGATCAACTGTCAATGAAAATATGCTGAGTCACTTTGAGTCACTAGCATATAACATGACAATTTTTCGTGTGCTGCAAATCTGTCTAAACAATTGTCGAGCTATATTTTAGGTAATTGGACTGGAGAATTCGATACTATGATGGAGCAGCTGAGAGTGGCCATTGTCACAGTAAATTCTACCAGAGTGGACGCAGGACTAGCCACAGGATTATCATGATGGATTGCTGCAGCCATGAATCATCTGAAGGAATGGGTGGGCATGGGAGCGTTAGCAGGCCTTCTGGTGTTGGTCTCCTTGGTTTGCCTGTGGTATATATGCAAGATTAGAGTCTCACAACAGCATAATGCAGCCATGACCATTCAGGCCTTTACAGCCATTGAAGCAGGACAGTCTCCCCAAGCATGGTTGGTTACCATAAAAAGCTAAAATGTTATGCTCAGGATGCGAGGCTAAGCACTGCACTCAGGGTCAGCCGCTTTGGACCCAGAGAAGAGCATGTCTGATTGCATGCGGGTTGATGCCCCAGGTCCCGCCTCTGAGAAAAAGGTATCGGTCGGGTCTGATGCTCTTTGGGTGGATGACACCTAAATAAACATCAGTACAAAGTCCTAATTTATTTCTAATATCAGAGATCAGACCTCTACTCTTGCCTGATGCGTCTAAAACAAAAAGGGGGAACTGCAGAGAGCTGCGGAATGCTGTGCCTTAAAGATGGAGCTGGTTTCCACCTTCCACCTTCCTGATGGTGAGTGCTCTCTGTCATGAACAATTCCACATTTGGCTAAGGCTGAGGATCTGGCTTGCTTCCATGTATGTGGACCTATCTGCATTGCCCACATGGCACGCTGGGGTTGGCTACCCAGAGGCTATTTAAGCTGTGGGCTGGCTTTCCCCGGGTCAGATGATTGTTCAAGGTTCCTGAATAAACTGCATTGAAAAAAAAAAATCAAAGCAATGTCCATTTTAATGTTTGTTTATATTTAACATCTTTAAGTTATTATTTTTATCATTTCAAAATATTATACTGATTTGGTAAAACTTGCTTTCTGATAGATATATGTATATGTACCACCTAGACAATGGAAAAGTTACTTCATCCTGGCTTCAGATCTTCATTTATTTAAACAATATACTTTCATTAGGATTTTTGGGAGATCAACATTCTTACTAAAAATATGTGGAATTATTGAGCATGGAAGCTAATGATATTTAAATATTTGTTATAAACTTTAAACTCATATATTCATGATAGAACCTTTCTATTTACTGTGAATAATACTTATAAAAATATAAGCTCTATCAAAGTATACTACATTTTGTGTGACTTTGCATTTTGTTTTCTCTTTTTATCCACTTAGATTGCAAAAGGAATGATTCGACTGTTGTTTGAAACTTTTTATAGATATATCAATTCAACTGATAACATTTATGATGTAAGGATTAATTTAAAATTTTTAATTGCTATTTTAAATGTCACTATTTGTCTAGAAATATTTTTGGTATGTATGTTTATGTGTAGTGTATGAAAAAAATCAATGCTGAAGGAGATCTACACTTATGCTCTGGTAATATGGAAGAATAAAACTAAAACCACTAGAAAAAAAAAAGAACTCAAGCCACAGCTCATGCTGGTGGGGATGTAGAACACTGGGAACACTCTCCCATGGTTGGTGGGAGTGTAAACTTGTAGAACCCCTTTGAAAATGAATGTGGTAGTTTTTCAGAATTGGTAACAGTTCTATCTCACAACCCAGTTCTACAACTCCTGGACATATACCCAAAGGATGCTCCACCAAACCATAAGGACACGTGCTTAACTATGTTCAAAGCAGCTTTACCTGTAATAGCCCCAAACTGGAAACAACCTAGAAATTCCTCAACCGAAGACTGAATAAAGAAAAGGTGGTGCCTTTACGCAATGAATATTATTCACCTATGAAAAACAAAATCCTCATGGAATTTGCAGATAATGAATAGAACTAGAAAAGATGATCCCGAGTGAGGTAACCCAGAAAGACAATGGGGCATATGCTCATAAATAGATATTAGCTATCAAATATAGGATAAATATGCTACAATTGACAGACCAACAAAGTTAACTAAGAGGATGCAAGGGGGAAGCTTGAATCTCACTCAGAAGAGGAAATAGAATCGACATCAGGAGTAGATAAAGGGGGAAGACTGGGTAGGGGAGGGTTGGGGACAAGAGCAGGAGGATTTAGGTTTGGGGAGAACAGAGGAAAAGAGTAAGAGAACTGGAACCAGTTGGGCGGCATGTATGGGACAAGCTAGAAAACTGAGACAATGGAAGCACCCCGGAATCTCTGAGGGTGACCCTACCTAAGACTCCTCCTAATATGGATATGGAACCTGAAATTGCCATCTTCTGTAACCACACAAGACTTCTAGTAGGGGGAAACCTATCCATGATTTGTCCTGCCTGTTAGATGTGAGGGGTAAATATGGAGTAGAAATGGAGGGAATGGCCAATTTTGAGATCCATGCTATGAGAGAGAGCCCACCTCTTGTACTATTCGTGATATTGCACTGTATTTACGGGCAGGCTCCTAGCATATCTGTTTTACAAGAGTCCAACTCAGCAACTGTTGGAAACAGATGCAATGACCCACAGCCAAACATTAGGCTGAGCTTGGGGAATCCTTAGGAAGAGGAGGAGGAAGGATTAAAGAAGCCAAAGAGCTCAAAAACACTACAAGAAAACCTAGAGAATCAACTAATCTGGGCTCATAGAGTCTCGCAGAGACTGAGCATGCATGGGACAGACCTAGGCCCTCTGCACATATGTAACAATCATGCAGCTGGGCCTTCATATGAGACTCCTAACAGCACAAGGAGGGCCTGTCTCTGACTGTTGCCTGCCTTTGGATCCCTTTACCCTAACAGGGTTGCTTTGTTTATCCACAATTGGAGATGTCCTAGTCCTACTACAACTTGATATGCCAAGGCTGGTTGATATCCATGTGAAGCCTCCCCTTTTCCTTGGATAAAGGGAGGATGGGAGGATGGGTGAGAGGTTTCGTGAGAAGGAGATACTTGGAAGAAAGGAGGGAAGGAAAACTTTGAGTATGAAGTAAAAGTAATAAAAATAAATAAATGGTTCTGTGGCTCTCCTCTTGGAGCTCCTGTCCTTTTCCCACTTATTTCATAAGATTCCCTGCACTCTGCCCTAAGTTTGGCTATAGGTCTCAGCATCTGCTTTGATACCCTGCAGGGTAGAGACCTTCAGAGGCCCTCTGCAGTAGGCTCCTGTCCTGTTCCCTGTTTTCTCCTCGTCTGATGTCCATCCTGTTTGCCTTTCTGAATGAGGATTGAGCATCTTACCCAGATGCTCCTATTTGATTAGATACCTCCTTCTTTATTACTTTCTGTTGTTTTACTGATTTTAGTATGTTTATCCTATATTATATGTCTAATATCCCCTTATGTGTGAGTATAGACCCTGTGTGTCTTTCTGTTTCTGGGATACCTCACACAGGATGATCTTTTCCAGTTCCAACCATTTGCCTGCAGCTTTCATGATTTCCTTGTTTTTAATTGCTCCATAAGTAGAGCAACAGAACCAAAAATTCTGGGCACATGTTTTTTGTTTTTTGTTTTATTTTTTCTGAGACTGATACCCCAACCAAGGATCATTCAGGGAGGTAATCTTGATCCCCTGCACTGATGTACCCCATGGCAGTTTGGTGTCCAAGTGGGTTCCATAGATATGGGGACAGTGAATGTCTCTGACATGAACTCATTGTCCTGCTCTTTGATCACCTCCCACTCAGGGGGTGCAGCCTTACCAGGCCACAGAGCAAGACAATGCAGCTACTCCTGATGATATCTGATAGACTGGGATCACAAGAAAGGGGAGTAAGACCTTTCCTTTTAATGGACTGGATGGGTGGTATAGAGGGAGGGAGGGAGCAACAGGTGGGATACAAAGTGAATAAAATATAATTAATAAAAAATAAAATAAAATAAAACAAAGCTTACATATTTACAAAATAAATAAATGCAAGCAGAAGAAATAAAATACTTAATTTATGCTCTAAAAAGGAACATATTGTATAATGTTCAAATGTAAGTGTATCCCATCAAATATTTATCATTTTTTTTCAGTCAAAAGTTCCCAATGCACTTTAAGTAAGTTCTGCATAGTTTTTTATTAATAAAATCTGGAGGCATCTGGGAAGAAAGATCCTCAATTGAGAATCTTTGGGCTTTCTATTTTCAATTGCTTAATGGCTTTCATAAAGAAATGCTTGAGAGCAATACACTAATGGTGCCCAGATCCCATTGTAAAAAGGCACATCTATAGGATACAAGGGGTCATATCTGGAAGACCCAAGATTGGGTCTTCAAATGATCATGGGAAAGGGGAAAATGAGAGACCAAAAAGATTAAAAAATACCAGGTACTATTAATTAAGGCCTGAAATATGTGGGTGGAGGAGTCTAATAATGCCCTGAGAGGAATGACTGCCTTACTGCATTCTTTCCCTATCCACTAGAGATAACAGTTGCTAGGAAATTGGCCCATCCCCCTAGGGAGGGACACCAGGTGATTATAGTCTGGGGACCTTCCCATAGTCAATCAATTCAAAATTTAGCATTTTGACCAATAGATACTTGCCAGGCAGGAATTGCCCCTGCCTTGGGCATGCTGGGAGGGACCAGAATCTATATATCACCCAACTAACCTGGGCGCAGCACTCTGTTCTCCCACCGCTTTGGCGGTGGGGGTGTGTGGGCCCAAGCTGCAGATTGTAATTTACAATAAAAAGAACCTCATGTATTTGCAGCAGAGTCTAATTATTCCTGGTCTTTTGGGGCTCTGAACTGGGCAGAACAGCTACTAGTCCACTTTAAAAGACAAGTACAAGGAGCTGAGTAGGGCCTTTAATAGGTTTTAAGAAAAACCTATCTTGAAGAAACAAAAGAGAAAGAAAGAAAGAAAGAAAGAAAGAAAGAAAGAAAGAAAGAAAGAAAGAAAGAAAGAAAGAAAGAAAGAAAGAAAACCAAGTTCATGTGACCTGGAATAAAACACTCCCCAGAAGTGATGGAGGCTAAGATATAGACTGAGGTATAAGCCAGTATCGTCCCACAGCCTTGTACTTCAAGGACTGCTCCAAATAGCAACTGTTGAAGAGAACATTTATTTGAGTCACAATTTTTTTGATGTCAGGGGCCCCAGGACCAGCCAACCTGGATGTCCACTTGTCTGCACTCCTGTGTAGCCATGATGTATGTTTTGTGGGGAATGGTGTTCCTCCTGCTCCTACCAACTCCAATATGCAAGGACAAGAGGCCTTGAGCATCCATTATGGATCCAAGGAGTCAGCCCACAGCCCAACTCAACCTAGCTAACCCATGTGTACTCTCCCCTTGCACACAATCTCCAACCCCCCACCCCTGACAACCTCCAGCATTTGTTTCATCAGCCTGTTGACAACTGTCTTCTTGAGAGCTGGGATCCCAGCCCTGTGCTGGACTCAATAGGGGGTGAAGAAGAAATGACAGCTCCTTGCTCTCAGAGAGCTCACAGTCTAGTTGGGGACTCAAGGTGCACATGAGTACACAAAGCACATACAGACACACATACAGAAGAGACAAGCACAGGATTAAACAGCACATAACACTCTAGGGAGACACTGTGTGTCAACTTGTGTATTCCTACGAAAAAGCCTGGGCTAGGAGCCTAGCCCTGGTGAGTAAGGGAGGGCTGAGGGTGGGGAAGAACATTTCAGAGCAGTACAGGGGAAGGAATGTTCCAGTTACAGCAGGTAAGAGACAAGCTGGGCAATTAGCTGAGGGCCTTGGTGAGGGCTCCTCTCAGTTAGCCAAGGAAAGGAGGAGCATGGAAGCTCCTGGGGATGGACAGTGACTTCCATTTCTCAGCTCTCTATGAGTATGCGGTGATGCCAGAATAAGGCATAGGGGTTCAGTAAGAATCAATAACCCCAACTGAATGGGAGGTACAAACAGTAAGACCACAGGTCAGGAATCCACAGGTTTCTACCAAGCCCTGGTAGGGAAGAACACTCTCTTTTCCTAACCAGCAGTTAATTCTAGCAAAGTAGGGAAACATTTGTGGGTTCCCAAGTGACCTGCTTACATGTGAAGATATGAGTGTGTTACCTTAAGCCACCCCAAGTTTGGATTCTAATGAGTAAAACTGTAGACCTCATGTTTTTGTTTTGAAAACTCTCTGTTTCACAGACACAGTGCTCTCCCAGGCTTGCCTCCAAGCTCTGGTTTGCATATTTCCTCACTCAGTAGTTGGGATCCAGTTTACTGGTGCTGCTTTCTGTTAGAAAGGACTGTCCTCAGCACATGGAGGAGATGGGTGCTGTGTCTCCTGCAGCATGGGTGCAAGCTTCTTGGCATGTCATTTCTCATGGACATCTCTTTGTCATTGCTTTACTCTTGGGTTTTTATTTTTTGTCCTAATGGAGGTTTTTTTGTTTGTTTGCTTTGTTTGATTTGGTTTTGAGATGGGCTTTCTTTGTGTAAAAGCTCTGGCTGTCCTGGAACTAGCTGTGAATTCAGAGATCCACCTGCCTCTACCTCCCTAGTGCTGGGATTAAAGGCCTGTGCCACCACCACCTGGTGCTAATGGGATTTTAACAGTAGTTTTTTTGGTTGTTGTTGTTTTTAAGATATTAACAGTAGTTAAAAGAATATTTTTTTGGGCAGACTGTATTTGGGTGGAAGCCAGGCAGATGTCCTGCCTCAAATTTTTCCTTTCATTGGCCTTGAAAATGGTGTGTGTATGTGTTTGTGTGTGTGTGTGTGTGTGTGTGTGTGTGTGTGTGTGTTGTGGGAAAACTGAATCTCTGTTTTGTCTCATGCATAGCTTCATAATGGAACAAAGACACTCTTAGTAACTTTTTTTGATCTTCGTTAAATTTGTTGGTCTTTTATTATGGTTTGCTTTCTTCCAGTGCTAGATTTTCAAAAAATTAAGTACAAGGCATCCCCTGGGGTGTGGGAAAGATGCAATTAATATCCACTATTTTCTGTGTAGAGTGAATCCCTGGATTTCATTGTTTTCTAACTGGATTTTTCCATTTCCAGATAATTCCTCCACCCCCTCCCATATCTCCAGATTGTCTGGATGACACTGATGCTCTGGGCAGTATGCTAATCTCTTGGTACATGAGTGGCTATCATACTGGCTACTATATGGTAAGGATTCCCTGGGAATGTCCTGACATGTTCTGTGAAGGTGTACACTGCTGAGCTTTGCACCTAAAGCCAGCTCTTGCATGACTACAAATTTGGCTTGTTCTATGGAGCCTAAAAATTTAAGGCAGTTTTTAAGACTACCTTAAAGTTTAAAAATTGACATGTTTCATCAGCCCTCCTGAATATGATTGTAGTTAATTTCAAAGGTCTGGTTTTGTTGTTTGTTTGTTTGTTTGTGTTTTTTCAAGACGTGGTTTATCTGTGGGTATTAGGATCTCATCCTTGGCCTTGCGCATGCTTCCCAAGCTCTACCACTGAGCTGTACCCCAGCCTGGCCATTTTTTGCAGTTCAGTGTTTAAATCTTGTGTGTAGGTGTAGCTCTTGCCTTCCATTGTATATAAATACATAAGTGATCTGTTATCCATTCTACAACAACAACATTTGTTGTTGTTGTTTTGTCTTGGTTTTTGTTTTGTTTTTGAGACAGTTTCTCTTTCTAGCCTTGGCTGTCCTGGTCTTTGAAGACCTCAAACTCACAGTGATCCACCAGCCTCTGCCTCCCTGAGTAAAGGCATGTGCCACCACACCTGGCTACTCGAGTCTACTATTAATGACTATTTATCTTGTCAATTGGGGCTGTAAAAATGTTTCTGGGATAGAGAGATGTCATTGCAATCAAGAGCATTGGCTGCTTTTCTAGAAGACCCAATTTGATTCCTGGTACCCACATGGCTGCTCCTAATGTGTATAAATCAAGTTTTGCTAGATCTCATGTCCTCTTCTAGCCTGTACAGGTACTCTGTGTATGCAAGCAAAATACCCATTCATATAAAATAAAATTTTTTTAAATTTAAAAAAATATGTTGCTATGAATATGCTATATTTCTAGCACCAAACTGTTCCCAGTCTCCTGGGTTTTTGTTGTTGTTTGTTTGTTTTTGCATAGCGTCTTTCTGTATAGCACAGCTTTGTACTAGACCAGACTGGCTTTCAAATCAAAGTCCCCTTGGTTTGTCTACTAAGCACTGGCTCATTAGGCATACATCAGTAAGTTGAGCTTAAGGGTTATTTTTTTGCTTCATTCTGTTCTGTTTTTTTTTTTTTTTTTTTTTAAAGAGAGACCAGGCTAGCCTTGGACTCACAGAGATCTGCCTGCTTCTATCTCCTGGTGCTGGAATTAAAGGCATGGGCTACCACTCCCTACATGAGGCAGGGTTTACTGTAGCCCAGGCTGGCTTTAGACTCACTGTGTAGCTGAAGATGACTTTGAACTCCCAGTCCTACTTCCTCAGCCTCCTGATGCTGGCTCACAATGCTGCATCACCAGGCTGGGCATCAAACTTGGCCTGAAATGTTTATGCACACATTTATCTAGTGTGTTCCCTGTTCTTTTAACTTTTTATTTGCATTCTTTACAGGGTTTTAGACAAAATAAAAAGGAAGGAAAGAGCTCACCCACAAATTAAGCAGTAAGTCTGTTATTTTCTTGTATAACTCTTAAAGTTTGTGGGAAATGAGTTTTGAACATTTACAAATTAATGTTTATGTAAACTATAGGAAAAGTTTTTGTTTTTTGTTTTCTTGGGTTTTTTTGGATTTGCGCATGTGCGTGTGTCCCTGTGTGTTGGGGGCGAGGTTGGTTCATGCCGACAAAAGTGGGTGTTGAATCCCCTGGAACTTGAGTTACATGTGGTTGTCAGCTGCTTGTCATGGTGCTGGAATGGAACTCATAGTCTAGAGGAACAGCGAGTGCTCTTAACTGCTGTGTCCTCTCCAGCCCCACTAAAGTCTGCCAAAAATTAGATTAAATATTGAATTATCCCCACATGATCAAATTCTCATTGGGTCAAAGTGACATCTTCCAAATACTTGCTGAATGATTTGGTTATGTTGGCAAAACAAAGACCCTTAGGCTGGCCTTGAACTCCAAGCTGCCTGCCTCAGTATCCATAGTGCAAGGATTATACTTTGCACCACTGTACTTGGCTTACCATCTGATGTAGAGTGTGAAGATAATTGCAGTATCATTGCCCAGTCAGGCTTGGGTGCTTGTGTGTGCGTGTTGGGTGAGGGGTGTGATAGGGATTAAAGTGAGGTCCTCACACAAAAGTAGTAAGCAAATATTCTGCCACCAGATCCACATGTACTTTTTAGGTTAAACTTTTTGTGTGTGTGGAGGTTTTGTGTACATGTATGTTTATGTTCCATGTGCATGGCTGGTGCCCTTGAGGCTAGAAGAGGGCGTTGGATCCCATGAAACTTGTTCTAAATGGGTGGTTATAACTTGCCTGGGTCTTCCAAGAATAAGAGTAAACGCTGTTAACCACTGAGCCATCTCTCCAGACCCACCTGCTCTTTTGATAAGTAATGCAGTGTGCAGTAGACTGTATTATCTGCTGTCTTAGTTACTGTTCTATTGCTGGGAAGACACACCATGACCAAGGCAATTCATAAAAGAAACCATTAAATTGGGGGCTTGCTTACCATTTTAGAGGATTAGTCCATGATCATCATGGCAGAAAGAAGACAGGTAGGTTTTGTTTTATTTTTGTTTTTTGTTTCAGTTTGTTTGTCCTTCTTTGTTTTTGTTTTTTGTTCTTTGAGACAGTGTTTCTCTGTGTGTAGCTGTGGTTGTCCTGGAACTGGATTTGTACACCTTGAACTCCCAGAGATTCGCCTGCCTCAACCTCCCAACAGGTGTTTTTAACAAAATCTCCATCGTTTGGTCTTACCAATGAAAGCTTGGGAGCTAGATGTTGTGGTGAAAGTCTGCTAGATCAGAAAGAGAAAACACCCAGCTGATTTTCCTTCTAAGCAGACATCTCTCAAGGGTCTCAAACAACCTTCTTTAAACTAAATGTCCTTCCCTTCTACTTCCTGTGCGTCTCTATCCATCCACCTGACTACCTCTTACTTTCAGGGTTTTTTTCTTAATAATCCTATAATCACTTCCTATCAACTGGTTGCTTGCTCTGCCTCTTTACTGTGGTTGACCTTATTTAATTCTGTTCACAGTGTTCAAGCAGAAAGCTCTTGGATTAAAGGTATGTGGCAAGGCTAAGCCACACCACACCACTAAAAACAGGTTTTTTTGTAAATAACAGAATTTCGGGGTTCACAGTGTAATCAATTATCCTGCAAGAAAAAGGCATGGCCCTGGAAATGGTAGCTGTTTATATATATATAATTCTTGTAACTTTCTGGAGGCCCTAAACATTTTAATTCATTTTTAACTTTAGAGACACTTAACATTATAATCCAAGTAACTTATTTCTAGCTTTACTACATGGAAATAAATATTCATAAAATAATATTCACCAGAAAATCTGAGCACAGGAGTCTTTCCTGAGACTGATACTCCTATCAAGGACCATGCATGGAGATAACCTAGAACCCCTGCACAGATGTAGCCCATGGCAGTTCAGTATCCAAGTGGGTTCCATAGTAATAGGAACAGGGACTGTCTCTGACATGAAATGGTTGGCCTGCTCTTTAATTACCTCTCCCTGAGTGGGGAGCAGCCTTACCAGGCCACAGAAGAAGACAATGCAGCCACTCCTCATGAGACCTAATTTACTAGGATCAGAAGGAAGGAGAGGAAGACCTCCCCTATCAGTGGACTTGGGAAAGGGCATGCGTGCAGAAGGGGAAGAAAGGAGGGATTGGGATGGGAGGAGGGAGGGAACCACAGGGGGGATACAAACTAAATAAAGTATAATTAATGAAGAGTTAAAAAAATACATATATATTAAATCAGAAGTAACTTAAATTACAAAATTCATCATTTTCATGCACTTTCATTTACTCTGACAAAAACATGGTTTGGAAAAAAAAAAAAAAAGACAGTTCTACAAGTATTACCTAAAGCTTTTATGCTATTTTTAACATCACTGAGAATTGTTATTCATTGATCTCACACTTCAAGAAAACTGCCAAGATTAACCACAAAATGTGTCAGTTGAAGCTGATATTAAAAGAAGAAAAAATACTCATTATGCTGTTGCAGTTTTTAGTTTGTTTGCTTGTTTTTTTGTTTTCATTTTTTTTCTGGTTTTATGACACAGGGTTTCTCTGTGTAGCCTTGGCTGTCCTGGAACTCACTTTGTTTGCCAGGCTAGCCTCAAACTCACAGAGATCTGCCTGCCTCTGTCTCCCAAGTGCTGGGATTAAAGGCCTGTGCCATCATGCCTGGCTCAGTCACTACTTTTTAATGAGGAAAAATAAAAAAGATTTGATAATTTGTAGTATGTTTAAATTCTAGTAGGAAAGATCAAATATAGTACTTCTTAATTTTTAAACCAATATTATGTTTACATTAGCATATTTTATTCTTTGCCTTCTTTTTAAAAATATGATCTGGGACTGACAAGATTGTTTTGGAGGCCAAAGGCCTGATGGTCTGAATTCAGTCCCCAGGGTGGAAGAAAAGAATGAGCTCTTACTAGTTGTCTCTGACTTCCCCACTTGTATACATAAGTGCCCATACAGTTTCTTTTTCTGTATTTTATAACTGATTAGACTTTTCTTTGAAATTCAGGTTCAGCTCTCTCCCTAGGAGATGGTACGTTGGTGTCCCTGGTCCATAAGAACAGAAGTGTCACCATCATCTTTGTGGACTCTTGTTTGAGTGATGTCATCAGCATTTTTCCATCCTGGGGTCCAGGCCTGAATCACCAGTGGAGCGTGTTTAGAGCATAAATGGATTGAGGATTGAACAGGGAGATGTAATGCATGGAAGCCAGTCTGCCAAAACTGTCTGAGCACAGCTGTAGACTGTAACTTTCCTAGTGTGTCAAGATTTTTATTAATGCCTTTAAAAACAAATAAAAGTCCTTTTTTAAAAAGTCTTGACCTTATAACTATTTTCCTTTAGGATATATACAGTGAAATTGATTTTATTTAAAGATACAGAAAGAAAACTATCCAGACTTATTACTTGGGTAAAAGGTAATTGCAGAAAGTAAAACAAATTGGCAATCCAAGATAGGGGGACAAAAGCTAACTCAAGTTGCAGGGGCTATCCTGAACAGGCAGGAACCATGGTGTGTTCTGGTTGTGTGTGTGTGTGTGTGTGTGTGTGTGTGTGTGTGTGTGTTTTCTGTGGCCCAAATATAAGGTCAGAGTACTAACTACTTGTGAAGTCTTTTCTTTTTCTATGTAGGTGCTAGGGATTAAACTGAGGTCATCTGGTGCCTGGTGTGTTGGAGGTTGGTCTGATGCTTGTGTTTTGATGCTAATTACTGGCCCTCAAGATCTGGATAAACCTATCCTTGTTGTGTAAAGCTGCCTAAGACATTATACCTGATTGGTTGATTAAAGGCCTAAAACCTGGACAGGGCAGAATGGGGTAGGTGTAGCTAAGGTTCCCAGGCTTTGGGAAGAGGAAAATCATGGGAAGAACACAGAAAGACAGGAATAGAGGAGGAAGGAGCATACCAGTATGGGCTGGGGTGGAGAAGGAACCATGTCGGCCAGTAGGAAGAACTCCAAGGATGGTCAGATGGAGAAAACACCAAGATCAAAAATATAAGCCAAGTATTTATAAGATTATGGGTGAAAGGTAGCTCAGATAGGAATGGTTAAGGCAGATGGCATTTGATGGGGGCTGGGAAGTGGATGGTGAGGATATTGAGACAGCGTAGGTGAAATATCTGCCTGGCCCAATGTGAGGAAATTATAAAATCTGACAGGTGCCTGTGTCTTATTAATTGTGGTAGTGGGTTAAATAATACTGCCTCAATAATTATAGGGCTAATAATAAACATCATGTGGCCCAAACCCCATTTTAGTTACTACAACACAGGCACCCTTACCTGCTGAGCCACCTTGCCAGCTCTGTTCTTCATTGAAACAGTCTTGTTTTCAGCCTGGCTTGCTTGTGATTCACAAGCCTCCCAAACGCTGGCTTCCCAGGCAGGTGTTACCACACCCTAACTGAGTTCTGTCTTGTAGAAGCCATGCTGTTCTCTCTGCACCTCCCTTTCTCTGTCTGTCCTTCTAGTGTCCCTCTCTCTCCATGATGTTCCTTAATCATGTCTACTTCCTGACCCAGTTGCTCATGCCATTCTCTTCCCATCATGGCCTTGCTGTTCCAGGTACCACCTCCATTATATTCTTATGGTAAGGATTAATGTTTAAGCACTCAGGCTTCTCCCTGGTTTACTCACTTTTGGAGGTTAAATATGATCAGCATTGTATGCTGAAGATAGAGGCCATTGGTAGAGCACACATGCAAGGTACTGCATGTGATCTCCACTACTTTAAAAACAGAATATGGCAAATGCTATCCTTTGCTAAGTCTTGGCTAGGAACACTAAATTAACTAAGCTCCTTCTGTGCCTAGCATGTTAGCTGTCAAGTCAGCATGATTAAATTAATGAATTGTCAATACCTAGTAAGTAGCTTTGCAAAATATGTTCTGTGACTTGAGGTTGTAGAAGAGAACATTACCTTTCTTAACTACTATCTATTATAGATTCAGCATAAATTAGTTAATTGGGAGTTTAAATTTAATTATTAACATTTCCATTAAACCTAACCAGACATTGGATATTAACACTAATTTTAACTCCCTTTAGCACCTAATACATTTATTTGAACTGAGGTCATTTATTCAAGCAAATACTCAACACTGTTTAAATGCTGGGAGTTGCTCTTGGTGAAGGATGCATTGAATGTTGGTGTAATGTAGTTCCAGCTACTTGGAAAGCTGAGGTAGAATTTATCGTTTGGGACCAGCCTGGCCAACATAGTGAGATCACATCTCATACAGTAAAGCAGAGAGAGCAAGGCAGTGGAGATGCTCGGGTGAGTAAAAGCATGGATAATGGTTAGGTAACGGCAGGAGGATCACCAGTGTACTGGCCATCAGCCTAACTCCACACCCAGGGTCTCGAGCGAGTAATACAGGACAAAGACAAAGGGCACATGGAAATGGCCATATGTGTGCCCATATGTACATGTGCGGTCTTGCCTCTCACAAAGTGGAAAGAAGCCTATTGAGGAGTAGTTAGAAAGATTTGTTTTGGCTCACAATTCTGGAGCTTCAGGGGTGATGATTTTGTTTAGTGTGCTGAGCTTGAGTCAGGCATAATATTGCAATAAGCAACGAGCATGACTAGTGCATATATTGTGTGTATGTGTTCATATTTGGATTCTCAGAAAACCACCAGGATTCAGCGGGAGCTTCATATGTTTTCATTTGTTTATATTTCATGTGCATCAGTGTTTTACCTGCATGTCTGCCTGTGTGAGGGTGTCAGATTCCCTGGAACAGGAGTTACAGATAGTTGCGAGCCACCAACTGGGAATGAACCGCAGTCCTCCGAATGAGCAGCTAGTGCTCCCAACCGCTGGAGTGTCATCTTTATGACTTTATCCTAAATAACTTCAATACCTAAATACCTCCAGCTGCAAACACAGTAGGTTAAGTTCCCACTCCGAGTAGTTCACAGTGGGGGGTTGCATTTTAACACATGAACATTTGAGGAATACTCAAAACGTTTCTAACCCATGGCATGAGAGAACATCCCAGGAAAAGAAAAAGACAACAAACGGCAAAGGCCCTTGTATAAAAAATGCACATACCTTGAGTCCCAGCACTGGGGAGGCAGAGGCAGGCAGATCTCTGTGAGTTCGAGGCCAGCCTGGTCTATGGATCAGGTTCCAGGCCAGCCAGGGCTACACAGAAAAACCCTGTCTCAAAAAAATAAGAATGTGTGTGGAATATTCAAGGACCAGTAAGGAGTGGAAGGAAGGCGAGATTAAGGAGATGGGAATAAGCAGGGCACAAGGGTCAGGCTATTGTGTAGACAGTTCCACAGCATTTTCCTTGAACTGTGAGCCCCGTGGAGAAGAGTGAGTCAGAGGCAGTGCATGATCTGACCTCCACGAGGAACCTCTGGCTGCATGATGATGCACCACAGACTTCACGGAAGTGGGCTACTCATGTGGAACCCACAGTATTTTGTAAGTGAATTGTCAGGATTTGTCAGATTATATGTGGTGTAAGAGAAGAGCTAAGGATAACTTCGTGGGTTTCACAAAGCAAGTGGAGAAATAAAGCGGGAGTTTTAAGAGATGAAAATGTGCAATAAGAGTACTTTGGTGAAGGGGAGTTAGCTTTGGAGATATGATATTTCAATGCGTTTTGGAGTTATATCAATAGAGTCTCGGGCTAGAGCTGGAGATGGAGGAGACAGTGTAGACCTGGAACTCAAAGCCATTCAGCTGGATGAGGTAGTCCAGGAAGTGCACTTAACAGAGACAAAGTCAGAAGAACTCAGACCCCCACGTCCCCTGTGGTCAGAGAGGGGAAACAGCAGAGGGCTCAGCTGCAGCTCTCTGAGGAGGAAAGCAGGAGTGATGCCTCAGGGAAGGTGGAGCAGGTGCTTCCTGAGGTCAGTGAGGAACCCCAATAGTAGCTCAGCTGCTAGTAACAGGACAAGTAAGATGCGGACTGCAATGCACTCACTAAATGTATCAGTGTGGAGGTCTCTGTGATGCTAAAACAGCTGTTGTGGTGGACTGGGAGGTAAAATCTTGGGGGAGAGGACATAATTGTAGTGGAAGTTTTGGTTTCTTTCAAAACTCAGTTATATAAACATGATTTTGTTTTACCCCAGGTGTGGGATACCAGGCTGCTTTAGTTTGTCCATAGCTGTTAACTATGATTGTCTCATGCTCTAAGAAGGGTGTCATCTTTGCCAGCTGCAGATAGTTTAATTCTGAGGACTCTGAGAGGGTATTAATATCAGAGCCCAGAGAAGGATGGGGCTTTGAGAAAGAAGTGGGCAGCTGCTGCCCACTGCTGCTCCTGGTTTGTCCTGCTGATGCATTTGCTGGACTCCTGGATATTCTGACTACGGAGATTGGACTTGCCCCAACAAGCTAAGTCTAAAGAGATCTGCCTCCTCTTTCCCCCCTAATATTTCTCTCTTACCTAGTGCTGGGGAGTTTGAAGGAAGATAGAGGTATAAGAACCCAAATAAAGTAGATAGCATGAAAAACACAAACAAACAAACAAAAACAAAAACCCACCACTGCTTGTGAAGTACCCTTCCAGAGAAAGCTGTTTTCTAGACTTGTTTTCTTTGGTGCTTAATAAAATATTTAATATCTATTTTCATGACTTCACAGTTATTTCTTGTTACTTGTTTCACTTGTGCTTGATGTATACTATGCTTTGATGTAAAATTGATTTCCTGTTTTTTTTTTATTAACTTAAAAATAAAGCAGATGTTCTAAGAAGATACAGTGTTCAGAAAGGCAGCCCATTGGATGTGTTCAGGGAGCTAGTATATGGATTATGTGATCAGAAACACACATTTCAGTAGCTTTTTTCTTTCCTTGTAAGTGCTGAGGAATAAACCAGAACCACTGAATTCTTATTAGAACTCTTTCTTTAAAGACTTTTGTTTTTGTTTTATGGCTATGGGTGTTTTTTCTGTGTGTGTGTGTGTGTGTGTGTGTGTGTACCATGTGCATGTGTTTGCTTGGTATTCAGAGAGGCCAGGAAAGAACATTGGATGCCCTGGAACTGGAGTTACAGATGATTGTGAGCTGTCATGCGGGTCCTGGAAATTGAGCCTGGGTCCTCTGCAAGAACCATCTTCCTAGCCCCTGTTTCTTTTGACTTTGCAGTACTATGGGCCTTAGGAACGCCAGACCACAGAGCAGCATCCCTAGCACTTCCTCAATTTTGTTTTGAGACAGTGTCTCTCTAGATCGCCCAGGCTGGCCTGAAACTTCTGCCTTAGCCTACAGAGTAGCTGCGTTACACTCGTGTGCTACTGTACACACAGCTTACCCAGGTTTTCCCCATCTGTGCTACTACATATAATGAGTTCAAGCAGTTACCACGTCATTGCCTATTTCCCAATTCAGCATTCAGGCATTACAGGCTTCCTGATCTGGACACTGGTCCCGTCAAAGCTGCATGCAGTGTTGTCAGCAGAGGGCGCTGCTGAGACACCGAGGGAGCCAGGGCTTCTGCTGGTTCTGGAGAGGTAGGGAGGACTTTCTTAGAGTAGTACCTTCAGGGACTGCGTTGCAGTCCGCATCTTAAGCGCCCTGTTACCAGCAGCTGAGCTACTGACGGGGTTCCTCACTGGCCTCAGAAAACACCTGCTCCGTCTTCCCTGTGCCGGCTCCATCCGCAGACATCCGGGGCAGCACAAGTGCTGGCTGCGCATTCTGAGGCCTCTTGCACCAAATACAGCCCAGCAGATCCCAGGCTGCAGCTCCGGGGTCCCAGCAAGCTCTGGTGTCATGGCTTTGTCCTGCAAGGCATTGCTCTAAACACCAGGGTTTCTCAGCCGAGGGTGAAGACCTTGAGTGTGGTCAGAGTTACTCCTTTCAAGCCAGTTTCTGTTCATCCCAGTCCTCAGAGCTCACGACTGCATCGCACTTTCCTCAGACTTCCCTGTGGTAATTTCGGTCTTCAGTGACTCTGATATAACATGTAAAACCTTTCTGATTACAAAAGTCTTGACATATCAGATAAGCAGAGAGATCAGATTCCCCCAGAGGGAGGGTATGCTATTGATTTGATGACAAGATACTTTATTTAATTATAAAAATTATGTATGTACATCAATGTGGAGCCTCCATGAGACTGCTGAGAATTGAACCTGAGTTTTCTGGAAGATCAGCCAATGCTCCTAACTGCTGAGCCTCCAGCCCTTACTTAAGTTTTATAGTTATTTTCTTATGTTCTCTTTGGCAGTTCTGGAGATTGTGCTTAGGGTCTCAAGAATACTCTGTAGGCACTACACTCCAACCCTAAAGTTTTACTTTAAGTATTAAAGTAACAAGCAATTATAAAACAAACAAAAAAATACAAAAAGGAGAAAAATAATAATCAAGAATGCCACCTTCCTCAGTCCTCAGAGATAACCAATGCTAATTACTTTTTATGTTCAACCTTCCAAAGCTTTATTTCATAACGCAAAAGTAAAAAAGCATATATATTTAAGGTGTATAGGTGTTTTTATATACATTATGTGTTGGAATATGGTCTAAGGACGGGAGTCGTGTGAGAATTCTTGAGTGCTTATGAGAACACTCCAAGAAAACAAGTGTCTTGTGACGTCAGTGTCTTCAAAAGATGGAATTGTTCTTGGAATGTGTTTTTGTGCCTCTCCCAGATGTAGTGAATAGGAGCAGGTTTCCATCAGATTACGCATTGTTTGCTGCTATTCTATTACATGTTTTAAGTATCCTTTGTATGCCTCTCTACCAGCAGTTCTCAACCTTCCCAGTGCTGTGACCCTTCAGTACAGTTCCTCATGTTGTGGTGACCCCAACAATAAAATCATTTTTATTGCTACTTCATAACTATAATTTTGTTACTGTTATGAATCATAAATATTTATGTTTTCTGATGGTCTTGAGTAACTTCTGTGAAGAGGTTGTTTGACCTCCAAGGGGTCAGTACCCACAGGCTGAGAACTGCTGTTCACAGAAATATGTTCTTACTACAATACAGCTTGTCCTTATGATTATATACAGCTTACACTCATGAGAACTTTACTCAGTATTTTTTTTCTTGTCTATCAGAGTATAAATTGTCTGATGCTCTGAGTAAAATTGGCCAGTGCATGAGACTTTAATCTACCTTATTTATTGGTTCTATTCTTCCAGGTCCACTGCCTCTAGAGAGGCAAAAGTTATGAAATGACAAATAATTATCACAATCAAGTTTAAAATACCCAGAAATTCAGGGTATAAAATTAAAACCTGAAGAGATTATACCCTGAACAGAGTAGATTTCCAGAAAAGTTATAAAGCTATCATAACATATGTAACTCCCCAGAGCCTCTAGAACAAAAGCATCTCTAAGCCCGTATTTTCCCTCGTGTTGTCAAATGAGAGATGGCATAAGCTAGCATGGCCACACCAAGGCTGGTGAACACACAAAAGCCCTGCAAAGACTAGAGCATCTCCTGGAAAGAGGCAGCTGCATCCTGTGGTGAAGTTGTAGGGAGCAGTTTCTCAGTGGCCTGCTTTGATATTTTAATCTCAGTGGAGAGATGGCTTTTTGGAGGCCTTTACTAATGGCAGAGGAGAACTTGCAAGTCCATCTCCTTTATTTTGTGACAACAGGTGGGATAGCTTGTAAGGGACACCTCTTCCTCAGGCTCCTTGTACAAATTAACCTATTGTTCTGAGATGTTTTACTGGCTAAAAGTACTCAAAAAATAAAGTGGTCAGAAGGCTGGAGGCAGAGGAGGCAGGCAGAGACTTGAGACTGGCTGCTGGCACTGCTTGCTGCAGCAGTCTGCCTATTGCAAAAGCTGTCGAGTCTGGACCTTTAAAAAGTTTCCTGTGTGCTGTGTGTTTATTTTATTAATTTTAATCCTCACACCCAACTCAAGAACCGTTCGACTCTGCCAGGCTGGCTCCGGTATGAAGTTGACTCATGCTTCATCATGTGTGGGACTAATTCAATACTAAAACTGTTTCTAACCTCCATCAAATACTCCTCCCATGCTGTGCTTTTTACATAGATCAGTGTTCTTTCCCCAGCCCCTCCCTTCCAGTTGACCTTGGAAATAGAGGGTTTTCTGTATGAACGTAACTGAAGCTCTAATCTTTAAACATGATTATGTAAGGACTGCCAAGGCACTGTTCATCATAGCTCAATGTAGGCATGCAGGCGTTCAAACAGTTATCAGCCTGGCCATTCTTGTATATGCAATAGTTATTAAACAGTTTGATTTTGATTTAGGTCTAAAGTAAGGACTAGTTATGTAACCCAGGGTGAACTCAACCTCTTGATCTCCCTGCCTCAGTCTCCTAAATGCTGGGATTACCCCATAGTCAGTTAAAGTAAAATGTATTCGAATATTGGGTTTGTAGAACTGTCGGTAGCCTTCAGCTGCATCCTTCACTTCTGAATGACAGGACAGAATGGTACTATCCATTTCCAGTGAATAATCAAGCATTTGCACTGAGGGTGTCTTTCTTTCATAGCATTCATCACTTTCATGTCCTCTTCATCCAGGAGCCAGCTGAGCATCCTGAGCCTGGTGAGTCTGGGCAGTCTCATCACACACTGACACAGCGCCTTGATAGTGGTGGCCTGCACTTGGATTCGTTCTGGGATATGCCTGGAAATGTTCAGCTCTTGCAAGTTTGGCAGGTTGTTGAGGGCTTGAAAGAAGTGTCTATATCCTTCCTCTGTAATTTTGTGATTCATTGAAAGGTCTAAGTTCTCAAGGTTTTGGAAGCCTCTGCTGGTTGCTCCCTTGGCTGGAAAGAAAGCAGACAAAAATATTCATGAAGACACAATGTTATGAAGACTTGAGTAAAGCTTACAAAGTTATTTGTAACTAATCTCACACCTACCACCAATGAAAATTGCTAATCATATTTTTTTCCAAGACTAGGTCCCACTACACAGCCCTGGGTGTCCTAGAACTCACTTATTTAGCTGAGACCAGTCTAGAACTCACATCTGCCTTCTTCTGCATTTTGACAGCTGGGATTAAAGGAAATACCACAATGCTTGGCTTTAAATGTGTTTTAAAGATATTTCTTTGAAAGCCCTGAACAGCTGCCTAGTTGATAGGGAACCACCTGGCCAAACTGCAAGGAAGAAGAAGAAACCAGAAGTTGAGAACAGAACATTTTAGCTGTCTGGGCAATGAGGATTTCTATTCTGGTCTCAAAGGAGAACATACACCAAGGCGGGGCACATAGGAAGAGGTTATAGTACAAGGGGCTGAGAAATTGTGTCTCCCCTTTTGCAGAGAAGGGTAGGTGCTATTCCAAAAAGCTTGTCTTTTCCCTGTGTCTGTGCTCTAGTGTGCCCAAATGAGTTCCTGGTTCCTTTGAGCTCTGGAGGAAATTGGGGCGGGCCAGAGTAAGTTCTCAACCCAAGTCTATGACTGGAAGTGGGGTTTTTGCTAGCAGTGTATTTTGCTTCAGTTTTAATTGTCACAACCGTGTCCCATAATTTGGGCAAGTGTTAGGTTTGATTTCACCAAGAATCATGCTATAGCTTGACTTTAAAGACAGAAGCCCTCATGTGTCATCTGTGCCCTAAGTTGGGCTGTTCAGTGATAGTTGGGATATTTCTCATTGCTTTGAATGATGGACTTTTCTCAAGAGGGAGAAGGTCAGAGGTTATTGCTTCAAAATGTAAGATTCTGGGTCTGAGACCTAATGTAAGAGAAAGGAGTGAGGCAAAATATTGATTTATAATAAACAGAGATGAGCAAGGCTATACAAAGCTGGGCCCAGCAGCACATGCATGTATTCCCCATGCTCTGGAAGGCAGGGGCAGGCAGATCACTGTGAGTTCGAGACCAACCTGGTCTACAAAGTGAGTCCAGGAGAGCCAAGGCTACACAGAGAAACCCTGTCTTGGAAAACACAAAAAACAAAACAAAACAACAACAAAAAAAAAAAAAAAAAAAAAAAAAACAGAGAAAGAAAGAAGCCATCCAAGCTAATGCTGCCCAGATTTCCTCTGAAGGGGAGAGAAATGAAACTCTTAAGAAAATCATAAATTACTACCCTCCCTCTTTGTTTTTGAGACAAAGTCTTATGTGTACATGTAATATAAACACTGTATAGGTAGGCATGATGCCTGCGAAAGCCAGAAGAAGGCATCGGTTGTCTTTATCATATGACATCATTTCCCTTGAGGCAGAGGTCTGTCCCTATACCTGAGCCTTGCATTTACTCAACTGACATGGATGACAGAGCAAAGAAAATGTTCGATCAACGTCTAAGTTGGTGAACCAGTGGGTTTATTGAGTTTGCTTTCAGGAGTGTAGGTGACTCCAGAACAGTTGCACTGCTGGAGAAATTCACTCCATTGTGGGTAAAGGTTGAATCCCAGAGCCTGGTCTTCAGTTAACCTTCCTTCTTCTAGTGCCTCCCAGGATCGTACACTTATGGGAGGCTGCAGTGGGTGATGATGCAGTCCCTGCTGAGGCCCAGCGACCTTCTGCCTCTCCTGCTGGGATTGTTTTCAGCTTCCCTGCCGTAGCCTTCCAAGATCTAGCTGTCACTATAATGTTCTGTTTATTTTGAGGCCATGCTTACAGGGCTGAGAATTCTCTAGCATTTCCTTACCCAGGATGTCCAAGGCTATATCATTCCCTACCGGGGACAAGGGGGTAGAAGTAAGAGATAAAATTCAAAAACTTTGTCCATTTGGGGAGGGAACTAAAGATTGTAGCTTTTTACTTACTACTAATGGAACTGTCTTAAACTATTTCAAAGTCAGACAGACTCAATGCCCCCTCATTTTACAATTTTGGTTTGCTTGTTTATTAGACTCCTTGGGTATGAAGGAAAGCAGATGCAGTGAGTGAGGGGGAGGAGATTATAACTTTCCCCCAATGTTATGCTTGTACGCAGCAGACAAGTTAACTTTACATCAGAATTACTCAACTAGGCTAGAAACCAGCAGTCTCCAGAGTCCTAAATCTGGTTCTCATGGTTATAGAGCAATCACTCTTAATCTCGGAGTTATCTCTCCAGCCCCAACTTGATGTCTTAATTCTCCTCCTCAGCCTGTGAGTGCTGCAATTCTAAGGCTGTACTACCACTATGCCTGGCTAAATTACCTTTATTTTATTCTATTCTATTTATTAATTTTTTTAGACAGGCTCTTACTATGTGGCTCTGGCCAGCCTGGAACTCACAGAACAGACCAGGCTGGTCTTCAATTTACAGAGAGTGATCTGCCTTCCTTATGCCTTCGGAGAGCTGGGATTTCAGGCACATGACAACACACCTGGTTTAATCACCACTTTAAATATCGTTTGTAAAGTAACAGTACTGAGCAGTGACAAGATGAAACCCAATGTTTGCAACGCATCCATGATGCCCACTCCAGGAGTACCTTTCCTGTCCTGTCTGCTCTCTTTTTCAGGAGCTAACTCCTGCCTCTTGCTCCAAACACTTTTGTGCTTATTGTTAAAAGTTGTTCAAATGGACCAGGCTCTAGGACACAAGTAATTTTATTATTCAAAATGCCCTAATGTCTCATTTTCCAGCTGTGTGTCCACCATCTTTATAAAGTCTTATCAGTAATCTCACTTCCAGAAACCTTTTCTGACCCCCAAATCAGGCCGAGTTCTTCAGCCATATGCAGAAGCAACTGGTGAAGGAGAACTGGGCAGAGTGTATTGACCAAGAATGCCCTAAAACTGACAAAAAGCTACCAAGCTACATTCTCCATCAGTTCTACAAACCCCAAGTAGAGTAATCACTTCTAGTCATGTGGTCCACAGCTGCTGTGTTAGTTGGTGTGGTGGCCATGACAAATCCCCTGTTTCCAAATCCAGTCACTTTGGGGTTAGAGCTTCAACAGATGGGAAGACAAAATGGAGTTTATGTTGACTTCGACTAAGCAACACCTCTAATTCCTGGTGCACTGGATGCCAAAGCAGGATCAGGCTAGCCTGGGCTACATAGTGAGACTCTGTCTGAAAAATAAAGATCTTAAAAGCTTCTGAGTAGGGGAAAAGACACCTCACCCTAAAGGACATCATAACATGAGAACTGACACTAAACAAAAGAAATGGTACATAGGCCAGAAACCTGAGTGAAAGTAATTCCAAAATAGAATGCACTAGAAAAGTTTTTCAAATATGAAGGCAAAAGCCATTTCCTCATCATTAAAATGGGAGAAAAGTCATGACTAGGTAACCCAGAGTAGAAGAAACACATAGAGTCCTTCCGGCAGAAGGAAAAGGGCCCTGGTGAAGGGAAGCAGTGTAGTATAGTTGAGTTTGTTCCTGAGTTCATGCAGTTCAGTGCAGGTCAACAGAGGCAGTTGAAGCCAGAGAATGAGAAGGAGCCAGAAGATTAGAACAGATTGCCAGAGTTAGTTTGAAGCCAAGTACAGCAATTCAGTGAGAAGCTGAGAGAAGACAGACTAAAGCAGTCAGCTAAGAGAGGAGTTTTAAGCCAGAAAAGCTGAGTTGAACCAGACAGCCAGAGTTCAGAAAAAGCAAGAAAGGGTAAGATTATTCATCAGTAAGCCTCCAAGATGATAACATCAGGCAAATACAAATTACATTTACACTATCAAACCACCCTGAAGAAAATATGTGCAATTAATAAGCTAATAAATGTAGGAAACAAAAAAGCAGAGAAAAAAAAACACCCATATCCTATAAAAGAAATAAAGAAACCAATATCAAATAAAAATACACAGAGGGTTGACACACCATCTCTGTCATTTTAGTTCTGAGGAGGTGGAGACAGGAGGATCACAAGTTCAGGTCCATTGAGGACTAAAAAGAGAATTAAAGTCCAGATTGAAATATTAATCAGCAGACACTGTCTCAAAAAAAAAAAAAAGATGACAATTCAACTATAGTAACATAATATAACATAGTATATTAAATGGAAATAAAAAGATTAATGGATTAGGTTTTAGAATTTTCTGTTTCTCTGTGTGTGGGGGGGGTTGTATTATGCACATATGGGGTGTGTGTGGAGACCAGAGGTTAATTGATGGATTAGGTGGATGTCTTTTCAGTTGCCCTACACCTTACTTTCTGAGACCAGTTTTCACTGAACCCAGAGACTGAAGACTCCACTGGATTGTGTGGCTAGTAAGTGTCATTGATTCTCCTGTCCTCAGTTCCATCACACCCCCTCTTTGGGTTGCTTGCTGCGTATCACACTAAAAGAGCTTCCTGCATCAACTGAATGCATTTTACAGACTGAGCCATCTCTGCAAACTCAGGCCTGTATCAGGTATTATTCTGGTGATTGTGAGTTTTTTTGTTTGTCTTAGACAGGGTTTTCTGTAGCATATACTGACCCCTAGTTTGCTATGTGGCCAAGGATGATGACCTGGATGACGATTATCCTTGATCCTCTTGCCTCCACCCTTTGAGTTCTGGAATCATAGATGTGTGCCCTTATAACCACTATGCCTGTTTGTATGTTGTGCTAGGGGCCAAGCCTAGGGCTTCATATATGTCACACAAGCAATTTTACCAAGTTATCTCCTTCCTGGGGTTAAGTTTCAAGTCTATTAATCTATAACTATAGATTAAAAGGTTCATCTATTAATTAACTGTGGAAGAGACTCACCTTAAATTTTGTTACATAGATTAAAGGGCAGGAAAAAGACATAAAAATTATTCTGGATGCCTGTGTTTAGTACACAAGAAGTGAGCAGGAGACATGAAGTGCCACCACAGGTAAAGAGCATTGGTCTACCAGAAAGATCTTACAACTTGATATGTGCTGTGCACCTAGCTTGAAGATATAAAAACAAACTGGAGCTATAAAGAAGTTAGACAGGTGCCAGAGATCAATTAATCGATTTTTTTATTTGGGGATTGAGCCTGGGCTTCTGGCATTGGTCTGTGTTCTAATTCTGGTTTAACTGAACTTAGAAAACAAAATCCCCAAGACCGTAAACTGGAGAAGCTTGTCCGGCCCTATGGTGAAGACTTCCTATACATATTGTAATCTTTCAAGCAATAAATAGAGTATACTGTCAGGTTTGTGAAGCACCAAGTGTCATAAAGAAGACTCGACTAGGCTGTGGTGCAGTGGCAGAGCACTGGCCCAACACACATGAGTAACGCACTGGGTTCATTCCCCAACACACACTGAATAGCTTCTATAGCTCCCAAAGGACACTGATGAACTTCCCAGTCTGACCAGGATGAACCTAAATCTGCAAAAGGGCATGAGAAGCAGCAGCATGACAGACGAAATGAGGAAGTATGTTGGACAGTTTACACACACTTTTTGTATACACTTGCAGCAGGCAGCTCCAGTGATGTTAGTGGCTTTTACACTCACCAATTTCCAGCACACTGTCGTCATCCAAGGTGTCGTGAAAGGCAAGAACTCGGAGACGCTGAAGCTGTAGACACTGCTGGACAATCAGTCTGGCCACTTGGTTAATCCCGTCCCCAGTGCGAAGAAGCAGTTCCTCCAGGTTCCTGAGAGAACCCAGAGCCGGTGCTGTGGGAGACACAGCAAGCCATCCTTTGTCACTGGTCCACCATGAGCAGCTGTGACCCAGGCATTCCGAACTCTAGGAGACCCCACTGCTAACAGATCCTATGCATGATGGTCCTCTCCAAGAGCAAGAGAAGGGGTCAGCACACAGCTGTTCCCTGCTGCTCTCTGCATCTTCCCCAACCTGTCTCTTCACCCAAGTCCAGGCTGTCTCCTCATTTCCACTTTCTCTCCCACAGCCAAGCTTCCTCTGGCGTCAGGTCACTTACTCTTCTGATTCTACCCCCTTTTTGTCATCCTTCCTCCTGCCATCACCCCAGTGATTTCACACCGAGGAGACCCACACTAGACACTAAAAGCATGGTAAACTACTGTGAAAGCCTTCCTTCCCCAGTTCACTCTTACTTAGCAGGATATTCTGTAGATCACATGATCACTAAGTCTACTCCTGAGGACCCACAGAAAATATTTTGAAAACTTTCTGGCATGGACCAATGTTCCAGATTCATCTTTGCCTTTTCCTGTTCTAGTTCTTGAATGAATGATGTATCCACAGACTCTGATTCTTTCAGGAAAGAGTACTTAGAAAGCAACTCCAGAGATTTGGGCAATCTACACAATGACACAGTGCTTGCTTAGCATGCTTGAGACCCTGGGTTCCATACCTGTGCCACCAACATGCACACACGTCCACAGGCACAAACATGCCAAATAACTGAGCCTTCTTTTCACTCCATTGTTTTTGTAAAATCACAGCAAGATGGGTAGCCAGCAGCTCTGCTGGGCCACCTATGAAACCTCAGGAAGTTTCTTGTCATATCTGCTTAAACCAGCAAAGCTGGGTGTAAAAAATATGCCCTGATGGTAGTTTCATTAGTATGCACAGGGTCTGAGCTTCGTTTAGTTGGGTTAAATGATTTATTTTGGCTTTTAAAAGACAAAGTCTCACCCTATAGCTCAGGCTGGCCTGGAACTCATCATCTCCTGTCTCACCCTCCCAGGAGCTGTGATCAGGGGCACTTAGAACTGTTAGGCCCAGCAAGAGCCTAAATATAAGAAGGTATGAAGAGAACTCAGGAAACTAATCATCCATCGATGCAAAAATGCAAGAGACTCTTTTTAACCACTGTACAATGGGCTCACCCCTGCTGGTCAGCTAGGAGTGGCACCGGGAGACAAAGAGCTTAGGTTTTTAAAAGACACAAGGCGGGAATCTCCTGGGGTTGACTTTTTGGCAAGTTAGGATTGGATGAAGTGTCTAACTTTTAAAATAATTGGTTAGTTCTGGTCACCCTTAGGTCTAGTCAGCCCTGTCGTAAATATCTGATCTTCAAGTCAGTTTGGAATTTCCTGCCATCCACAGTTAAATGTGTGTGGGGGGGGTGATTAACTCATCCCATGTCTGTTC
This sequence comes from Meriones unguiculatus, assembly GCF_030254825.1. Classification (NCBI taxonomy): domain Eukaryota; kingdom Metazoa; phylum Chordata; class Mammalia; order Rodentia; family Muridae; genus Meriones; species Meriones unguiculatus. The sequence goes on along the minus strand of NC_083354.1, from coordinate 27,839,912 downwards.
TGAGGAGTGGGGGTTATAGGCTTTGGATCAAAGGTCAGGAGAAGGATTGGGGCCATTTGGCCCAGTTTCCAAACAAAGCCCATCTCACGGGCACCAGCCGGTGATTTTTTTCTCCATTTAGTAGAGATCTCTGCTTGTTCTCTTCCTTATCTCTGCCCTCACGGATGGCTAATGTCAGGAACTTTTACATTCCTCGGTTCTCTGGAGAAGCACTAAGAGGCTTTAATTAACAGGGGCCTAAAACTTGCAAATATAAGTTATAAGGCAATTAAAAGAAACATAGGTTACAAAGTTAGTCTGATTCTTTCATTTCCCCCTTCTTCTTGTAACTGCTTCAATCATGAAGCAGCTGTAGAGTGAGGATTCTATTTTAAGAAAATTTTGCCCTTTGACTCACATTTCATCCTGTAGAATGGGACAGTGGGTCGAAGATCCATCTTCTGGAATTCCTTCATGCTGATGACTGGGCCGTTGCTATCTCAGTTTGAAAGAGGCTGAAATGCTGGTCAAAAGTTGGGGCGAGTACGTGGGTAGTTACCTTAGTCTGTAATTATCTGGGTTTTAGTTTTCATTCTATGTTCAGTCATATTTACTCTTTGGTAATATTATCTTAGTGTAAGCACTTGCACTGCACTAATCTTTTTCCTAATAAACATACCAGATTATTTACAATGCAGGGTTCAAACATTGAAAAAAACAAGCAGAGTAGCTAAGGGTCCTATTTCTTGAGTGCCCAAGGGAGTTGCTTTTAACTGAATTTCTCCTGGATCTTTAGAGCTCTCACCCAAGATACTAGAATCTCTTATTTTGATGCCAAAATCATGGCCTTTTGTCCAATTATAAGTTTTTTCTAATTTAGTAAAGATTACTAGGAGGCAGTCAAAGGCTGGTCAATGAGGCAAGGCAGTCCTTAACAGTCTCTGGTTAGTTGATTCAATTGAAGAGACTGGGAGCAGTCATGTCAGCTTCCAAAAAGTCCAGATTTCAGCTTGTAGTCCATAGCTGGTCCCAGAAATAGAATCAACTAGGTGAAAATCTACTGAGACAAATTCAGACTAGAGACAGAAGTTAAGATTTGTCTATTACATGGAAAAAATGAGGAAACCTAAGACCAGGGAAAAACTCATCTGGGATCCGTTTGAGCTATGCCAGATCTAGGTCTCATGACCTTTTGATTTTTATAAACTCATATGAATCTTTGGTACACAAAAGAAAATATATGTTAAAAGACTCAGAAAAGTAACATATCAGCAAATCTAATACAACAACATTCTGAGAGTAACAGGTAAAACTATATCCAACGGAATGGGCACCAGTCATGTGTTTGTTTTGTACCTTTTATAAACAACTTAAGTTTATCCACAGTCTGAAACTCTAATATTTTAACTGTGAGCCCTGTTGGTAATCAGCCATCAAAGGAGCTCAGCTACATTTTGTATATTTAGACAGGAATACATTAATGGATTTACTGCTAAACCCTGGATGCTCGGATTTTTCTTAACAAAGCAACTAGAAGGAGTAGGTTTAAGATATTTCTGTGTCAAAGTCTACCCCAGAAATGGCAGACATTAAGAATAACATAATAAAAGCTATGACTTTTGGGTCAGATATATACATTAAACAGATGTTTCTAGCATGATGATAAGTACCTTTAAATCTATTTCCAGAAAACAACCAAAGAAAATTAAAATTTCAAGCTTGTGACTGAATAGTAAGCAGTCAGTGCCCCATCAACTTATCAGAAGTCTATTGATCGATGCCAAAATTCTGAACTTCTTAAATCTTATACCAGTATAAGCACAAGGGTAGCAAAGAGAAGAAATCTAAAATATCTCCCCTTTTTAATATGTCTTAAACCATTTTTTATCATTATAACTCATTTTTATATATTTTAAAACACTTAGACTCTAAATTTTTTGCATTTATTAACCCTGAAACATTTTTTTAGACCAAACAACATTTTTTATTTTTATAACCTAAACTTCTGAGCACTGAGAATGTAGCTCAGTGGTAGAACACTTGCCTAGTAAGTCTGAGGTGCTAGGTTCAATTCCCAGCTCTGCAATAAATAATTAAATCATCATAACCTAAACTCCTATATCCTCAGACCCTACATAAGCTCTATATCTTTTTATCCAACTACTTATCATAAGACACAGGCAACTGATATAAAGCCTGTGAGCAGGGCAAACCTGTTTTTCTTTTTACACAAAAGATATAGTACCTAGTAGTTCTAACTAACTAATGAACTGTCCAATGAGCTGATAGTGGACCTATTTGTCTGCTCTTTAGCTGCCAAGCTACAGTTAACTTAGCCTAGCCTTCCAGCCTAGCCATCAATGTGATCAGAGACCTGAGAAGGATAAATTATGAGCTAAGTAAATGTACCAATCCATGTACCAATCAAAATGACAGAGATGACTAGTTAGTCCATTACCTAGGCAGTGTCCCTGGCTCCTGTGGTCTCCTGGCTTTCTGAGCAGAGGCAATCCAGTCATCAGGCATAGAGGATGAGAAACTGCTGCTGTGGGAAGAGGAACAGGAGAGATTGACCTCACCTCACCTCAGACAATGTGAAACAATGACTCTGCAGGTGTCCACAGCTGCATCCACAGTTAGGCTGGGCTCTAGTAGTGGGCCAGTTGGGGCAGTATTGCCCAGTGGTTAGCATACCACAATCCAGAGTCACGGTCATCTGTCGTTGTCCAAATCTTCTCGGAGACCTTGGGGAGCTACTGCCAGGATTTTGGGACTTTCTGTCACAATGAACTTACACATGTTAAAATGCCATATTCATCAGATCTCTGACAAGCTTGAAGGCCAGCATATCTAAGTTACTCTTTGTCTATTTTTATCCTCTGTGTCCTATAAAACAGAATGCTATAATCTCTAATTTGGCATATTCCTTAGATGCATGTTTTAGAATCAAATTTTAAGTAGATTCATATAGGCAAACTTTATAGGTACCCATCCTAAATTTAACCTTAGAAAAACAACCTAAACAAAAGGACTGGGTAAAGCTTAGTCTATAGTGTAACTTTAAATCTGCTCTTTCTGACTAAAATCAAAATAAGACCTTTAATCAGGCACAATTTATAAAGGGGCTAGCAAATCTTATGAATCTCCCCATCTTTTTAAAACTTAAGAGCAAAAAGCTTTACATACTGGGATCAAATAAGTTTGAGAACCAATTGCCTAAGAGAACAGTTCAGAACAAACAATAGCATAGAACAATTTTAAACTGTATGAATTATTCTGTCCACATCAAACCTGTCAGCCAGATTTTTTTTTAAGAGAACATAATAAAACATTTTGCAATGAAGAATCACCAGCCTTTTAAATGAAGTACAAGATATTTTACAGTTTTTCTTTCCCAAATAGTATTGGCAGGTATAAAGAACCAAAGCAAACATCACTCATATGCCCCCTGGCTTTTATATACATACACAGACCTTTTATAACATTGTATATACCTTTAGGTTCATAACTTTGTTCTTCTGGCTTAACCAGACACTCTTGCTTTAGACAAGCTATTTTTTGCTTTAATGTCTCTTGCTCACTCTCTCTTTCTTTTAGACAACAGAAAAACTCCCATCAAAAATTTTTTTCTAATTTTTTAAAGGGTTGGGAAACTGTTCCAAGTTCATTGTTAGACTGCCCAAGAGATATTGCTTAAAAAAAATCTGATAAACTGTAAACGTTTTAACATCTTAAACATTTTTAAAACTCATCTTTGCAATATCAGAAAAGTATCTTTTTCTGGAGTAAATTTATAAAGCATAACCATAATTTTAAAAGTCAAAACCAGATTTTTAAGACCAAAATTTATCAGTGTAAACAACCCAATCTTTGGAACCAATACCAACTCAGAACAAGACTTCCTTCTTATCCTAAAAGGAAATAAAATCATTTTGACTCAGAGATTTTGCAAACTTTGTTCTTTTTCTGAGCCACACCATGTGGCAATTTACATTGTTGTTATTTAAACATATGCATTTATAGACCTTATAAACACATAGGCACATATACATGTTTTAAACAAGAATTTGAATTTTAACCTTAAAACATACCCAATTATTTTTGATTATACCAACCATTTAAAACCAGTTGAAAGTAATTATAAAATGGCCATATATTTAAATAGACAGACAAAACTTTTTTTTTTTTAAATTTAGACTCAGCTGTAACTCTAAACATTACAGCAACTGCAATTTTCTTCCTACATCTTTGTTTGATCTGTAAATTGCAATTGACTCACGCCCTCTAGGTGGGAGGAGGGAAGAGAGAGGCAAGAGGCCTTGGTGAGCTCCTGCTGCTCACTTCCCTGCTGAGCTGACTTGAAGGCAAGGGGGAGGAGTTTTTCCTCACTTTCAGTGGCCTGAGCAGCTCCTGTCGGGTGCTGCTCCCTGCCTAGCCACGTACAAGGACTTCCACCAAGGGAGCCCACGAGCCTTGCCTGCTCCCTTGGCTCTCTTGTGAGCTTCACTTTAGCTTACCTCCCACAAAGGTCCTGAACCCGCTTCACAGCCGGGCCTCTCCCTCTTTGGCTGCCCATCATAAGGGGCCACATCAAACCCGTGCCCTGCTGGGTGTGCATTGTTATTCCACAGAGGCTCAAGTGCCCAAGCTCAGCCCCCCGGCAGCCAGCTCCACCAAGTCTCCCCAGCCACCTGAAAGCACTCCCTCCTCGGCTCCCTCGGGAGGGAGAGCACACTGCTTGGTGTCACCTGCCATGCAGCCGTGTGCCCTCCCTAGCCGAGAACAAGTCCTAATTTTAACTGTCCTCTGTCCAAATTTTCGTCAGTCCAAGTCTACAAAGAAACAGACACAGAAAAACACATACATACATGAGAGACACAGGAATTGCCACCTTGCCTTATTTGGCCAAGGCGCAAAGACTCAGATTGTTGGGGGAGCGCCCCTAATCCAGCTTGGAGGACCGGAATCTCTACATCTCCTCCCTTTTCACAGAAAGGGGCAAGTTTAGCGTCCTACAGGATGCCCCGCGGCCTCGGCATTAATGACACGTCTGTCTGCCTTAATGAGACCATTCCAGGCGAGTGGCCTCGAACCACTCAGGGGACTCGAACCAGTTCTACAGATGCTCGCAAGCCAGACCATAAACCCAACACTGCTACTGTTGGTATAACAGAACAAACATGTAACAGACAAGAGACACAGGACAAGGACAACCGCGGTACCTACTTCTGAGCTCAGATGAGTCCTCCGATAGCCAGTGTACAGAGTTCTCCTCAGTACCCCTAAATCCCGGACGAGCCCCCATAATGTTAGGCCCAGCAAGAGCCTAAATATAAGAAGGTATGAAGAGAACTCAGGAAACTAATCATCCATCGATGCAAAAATGCAAGAGACTCTTTTTAACCACTGTACAATGGGCTCACCCCTGCTGGTCAGCTAGGAGTGGCACCGGGAGACAAAGAGCTTAGGTTTTTAAAAGACACAAGGCGGGAATCTCCTGGGGTTGACTTTTTGGCAAGTTAGGATTGGATGAAATGTCTAACTTTTAAAATAATTGGTTAGTTCTGGTCACCCTTAGGTCTAGTCAGCCCTGTTGTAAATATTTGATCTTCAAGTCAGTTTGGAATTTCCTGCCATCCACAGTTAAATGTGTGTGTGTGGGGGGGGTGATTAACTCATCCCATGTCTGTTCTGAGGAGTGGGGGTTACAGGCTTTGGATCAAAGGTCAGGAGAAGGATTGGGGCCATTTGGCCCAGTTTCCAAACAAAGCCCATCTCACGGGCGCCAGCCGGTGATTTTTTTCTCCATTTAGTAGAGATCTCTGCTTGTTCTCTTCCTTATCTCTGCCCTCACGGATGGCTAATGTCAGGAACTTTTACATTCCTCGGTTCTCTGGAGAAGCACTAAGAGGCTTTAATTAACAGGGGCCTAAAACTTGCAAATATAAGTTATAAGGCAATTAAGAGAAACATAGGTTACAAAATTAGTCTGATTTTTTTCAGAACCACTCTCACGTTCTAAGTGGTCTTTCTCAAAGGGGTTATTTAAGATCTACCCGAGAAACTATCCTAGCTATGTGACCAGAAAACAAAACTGTTTAAACTGGAAAAGAAAAGAGCAAACCCCACAGTAGAAAGCTAGCCCCGGACACTAATAATGATAGTATGCTGTGCTTTCAGTTAGGAGCCCAACTTGATGATCCTCTGGAAGAATTCAGCCAACATCAGATCAAGACAGATGCTGGGACTTGCAGCCAAGCATGGGCGGAACTCTAGGGGTCTTGAGGAAATATTGGGGGAAAGATGGAAGGACCTGGAGGGAACAGGAACCTCATAGGAAGACCAACAGAGACAACTAACCCAGTCACATGGGGGCTTTGAGAGACTGAGATATCAACTAAGGAGCATGCATGGTGTGGACCTAGGGCCCTGCACACATGCAGCCAGTGGGCGGCTTTGTCTTCACGTGGGTCACCTGGTGAATGGAGGGGGTGCTCTTTTTATATGGACTCTATTGCCTGCTTTTGGATCACTTCCCCCTGGGAGGGCTGCCTTGCCTCACCTCCGGGGATGAAGATAAGAGCAGACCTGATGTGACTTGATGTGCTGGGAAGGTTAATACAGGAGGGAGGGGGGCTCCCCTTTTCTTGGGGGAAGGAAAAGGGGAAGGGGAAAGAGAGGACTGGGAGGTGGGGAGGGAGGGCGACCCTCAGAATGTAAAGTAAATAAACTAATACGAAATTAAAAAAAGAAAAAGAAAAGAAATGAGCAGCTGAACACTGGAAAAGTACTTTCTGGAAAAGACAGTCGCTGTGACAGTCCTAAGAGATACCTGTATGTAGAAACCTGGATGTCTATATATGTATATAGATCCTTGTGTGTTTATGGAATAACAAACTATGAGTTTGCACACATATTTCCAATTTGTGGTTCTTTCTTTTTGACATTTGAAAAACAACTTAAATTACATTTGGCAGCGGCCAAGCCTCTTCTGGGAATGGTGCGTGAGTGTGATGCTGGCGGCTCCCCTTATTACAAGGCCTGAGGACTTGGGTCTCCACATGACAAGGACCTGTGGGGATATTAGTGCAGAATCTCCTGGTCTTTCCCAAGGGAATGCTTGGTTCACTTTTGCCTTGCATTTGCAAGGCTCAGATCAGGCTGTGATTGATTCTGGTTTGGCTCTGAGGATTGTGGGAGTTTGTTAATGATGATGTGGTTGAGCCAATGTGAGGGCCTGATCTAGGTACATCAGCTATTGTCTGGATGTTCTCTCTACATAGAAACTTGGTTTTGACAACAATTTTCCCACTGACCTGTTCCAAACAATAGCTATGTGATTATCAAAAAGTTAGGAAGGTCTTGATGGATCTCCAGTTCCAAGACTTAATAGAAACACTCAGAGGCAAACCAAGCAAGGGTAAGGAATTGAAATTGCTAATTTGCAGAGAGCCCTGGGCAATAAAGGAATTAAATATCCTGATTAGGGTATGAGAAGATGCCAGTTGCCAACAATTAAATCAGAATTTCCTGTGTTGTAATCTATCATCTCTTTATACTGCAACCACAATTGCTGCCAACCATGGTCACTTGGTTAAGTACCAGTGTGTTGGGTTAGATAGTAACTGCTTGCTGAAGCTGTTTCCTCTTTCTTGACACAGTTCATGGGTTGGCAGGAAACTGTGGAGATTGAGGAGGAGAAAGAAGGGAAAAGTACAGTGTGCACGTTATTGCTACACATAGGAAGGTCTTAAAACAGACTGTGCTTAAGAAAACGAATGTAAAACCTTTTCAGCTGTTAAAAAATGGATGTATAAGTAAGGGTGGCCTGAGCTGTCTCAGTGTCAGAGTGAGTGAACTGCATCCCTTGATGCAAGTCTTCATTCACGGACTGCACACTTCCTCCTTCAGGTTCTGAACCAGCTGGCACTGCACTCCAGCATATACCTATGTGTATTTAGTGTGTGTGTGTGTGTGTGTGTGTGTGTGTGTATACATACTTGAGAGTGCATATGTGCATTTACTTTGGCATACATGTAGCATAGTATGGGTTTAGGGGTTTAGAGATCAGAGGACAGCTTTTGGAAGTAGGCTCTTTTCCTTTCAATCATTTGGGCCCCAGAGATCCAACTCAGGTCATCAGCCTTGGTGCCAGGCCTTTTACTTGCTGAGCCATCTCCGGCCTTTTTCCTGAAAAAGCTATAATTTTGGCTGACCTCTGTGAGGGAAATCCTGAAATTCACTTTGTGACTGTTTGTGTGTATGTGTGTGCACTCATCTTTAAAAAAGGAAATATAATCCACTCCATTAAGGCTTCATTAATAAGCTGGGCACAGGAATTCAAAGTGTTGCTTCCTTAGACTGACCGGCATTCTGCTTTAATACTTGTAATTTTCTTTTCCAGCAGTGGGGAAACTTGATGCTCGCAGTGTGAGTTTTACACAGTCAACCTGAGACAGTAGACTTCAGAGTGCCTGATGTTGTCCCTGCCGCTTTACAGCACCTCCAAGGCCAAAGCAAACACACGCAGCAGCTGCCTGCACAGAAGGGAAGAGGAAGGGGGGGTCATCTCTCCTACAAAAGTCTGGGAAGCACTGTGAAGACAGAGGTCTGCACCCCGTATCGACATTGTCTCCATTTTCCCCATTAGTGTTTCCCATGAAACCATATTATTTTTCTAAACTTTCTTTTGTTTGTTTGTTTTTCAAGACAGGGTTTCCCTATGTAGCCCTGGCTGTCCTGGAACTCACTCTGTAGAATAGTTGACCTCTAACTCAGAAATCCATGTGCCTCTGCCTCCCAAGAGGTGGAATTAAAGGGATGTATCACCACCACCTGGCCTTCTAACTTTTTTTTAACTAAAAAAAAAAAAAAAGTATATAAACTCTCTATACTTGTCATTGTGTTCAATATGGTTTATCACAGATTAGTTTTCTTAACATAAATAGAAGTTTTTGTGTAGATTCTGAAACCTTTGAAACAGAACAGGTAGAGCACATCTAGAATGGGTGTCCAACAATAGAGGTACACAGTGCCACCATGACCAACTTCTATCCTAAGGTATCAGTGAGTCTGAGAGTATTGCATTTAATGAGTTTAAGCATGAGGATGCTTGAGAGCAATAGTATCTGGCGGTGAGACTGAGTATCACCATGGTGTCCTTCAAAGGACAAGCATGGCTGGTGAATGACCTCTGTATCAGCACATTCCACAAACCATAGGTTCAATTTATTTTTAAAGTTTCTGTGCTAAACATATCCAGACCTTTCCCCCTCTTCCTTACTTTAAGAACAACACACTCTGAAAGGCTCTGCCCTGCAGACTATCAAAGCAGACGCTGAGACTTATGGCCAAACTTTGGGCAGAATGCATGGAATCTTATGAAAGAAGTGGGAAAGAGTAAAATCTGGAGAGGACAGAAACTCCACAAGGAGAGCAACAGAACCAGAAAATTTGAACACAGATTTTTCAAGTACCATGCATGGAGATAACCTAGAACCCCTGCAGAGATGTAGCCCATGGCAGTTCAGTGTCCAAGTGGGTTCCATAGTAATGGGAACAGGGACTGCTTCTGACATGAACTGATTGGCCTGCTCTTTGATCACCTCCCCCTGAGTGGGAAGCAGCCTTACCAGGCCACAGAAGAAGACAATGCAGCCACTCCTCATGAGACCTAACAGACTAGGATCAGAAGGACGAAAAAGAAACCCTACCCTACCAGTGAACTTGGGGAGGGGCATGCTTGGAGAAGGGGGAGGAAGAGAGGAATTGGGAGGGGAGGAAGGAGGGAACTAGAGGGGGGATACAAAGTAAATAAAGTGTAATTAAAAATAAAATAAAAATTAAAAAAAGAACAACACAATGTAACATTTTTTTTTTACATGGCATTAGGCATTGTAAGCAATGGAGAGGTTATTTAAAGTATATGAGCATGTGTGGGGTCACGGGAAAACACTGCACCATTTTGTATCATAGAGTAGAGGATGTTCTAGTGTTTACAGCAGCAGCAGCTCCTGGAATGGACTGTCATGGAAGTAAAGGAAAACTGTACACACCTTGATTTGTTGTGAGTTCACTGCAGGAGGGGGAAGAGGAGGAGGAGGAGGAGGAAGAGGGGGAGGAAAATAATAAATTAAGAAATGCTTCTATAAACTTACCAAACTTTTCTGATGTTTTCTTATCTGGAAATTTTTGGCAATTAAGATCTCGTGTCTTCAGAGAAACAAAATGTGGCAATATGTTGACTGTGAAAGGAAAAATAAAATTTAGTTGGGTCAAACATGTTACCTATGACTCAGAGCAGTACTGTTGAGATAAGGAGTATTTAAAAAGTGATGAAAGGTGATATAATATTCAGAATTACTATGACTAAGTAGAAGACTCTGCTCTGAAAATGAAAGGTTTAAATTGTAAACAGATGCACTTCACTGTTGTGAAAGCCTCACTGATGATCCGGCGTGGTTACAGTTCCCACGACACCTTTGCATTTTAATTCTAGAGTATTGAATAACTGTACACAGGAGCATCTGAAGTCAAAGTTGTACAGTCCTTACCAAATGGTGTGGTTTCAAAGCATTGGCCAGAAAACTCAATCTCTCTGAGTTTATTGCAGGAAGCAAGTGCAGCCATGAGAGACTCACAATTCAAAAGGAAATCACATTTCAGATGGAAGACATGAAGATTTAGAGAGTTCTGAATCAATTTAACTGTAAAGGATGAAAGATTTTCAGAAATTAGAGGCTGAATGTTTCTATCAGAATTGGACCCTCAATCTATCAGTTCTAGCCCCAGTGATTAAACAGGCAGTGACACAACATTCATAATATAGTGACTCAGTGGCAAGTATCTAGAGCTCAGACTACGTTTGTTGGGCTCATGTTGTGTCTAATTGACACAGTCATATGAAAGAATAGCTTTCTATAAGGAACTGAATGAAAGTTTACCAGTGACATTTATGAACTCTATTGTTGGGGGTATGCCCCATGTTGGGTGCCAGCAGTGGTTCTCCTCCCTGGGGAACTGCTGGCCATAAGCCAATAAAAGCAGGAGGAGCAAAAGTTGAGATGCAGGCCTTTGAAGGCTGCTAGCATGATGGAAAATGCCCTCTGGGAACCACTTCAGGGAGACAGTTCAATTTTAATTCAAGAGAACAATTTTATACTCATTGGGGAGTGGGTGAGGGCTCTCAGGATACATGTACATAATTGGCACTTCAAGGATTCTTGATTTACACTAAACAGGATGCTCCTACCAAAAGAATGGGAACACAGTACCTAATTATCATATGGGCATAGGAAAGGGAGAGCTAGCAGGCAACTGTGCCAACAGCCATATATCAGATATGGTTAGAGGAATCTATGCCTAAAGATACTTTCCAGATGAGGTCAGACAGAGAGTAGGAGGCCCTGCTGGGAAGAGGAAGTCCTTCATCTAGTGCCAAACTCAGAATGGCTATCTGGACTGGGAAGACTGCAACCTCAAACAGCAGGGTCCTACCAACAGGAGAGGAAGTGTTAGGAGTGTAAAGCTCAGGCTGTGCAGTCAAACCTTCTGTTTGGAGACACATTTCCTTAGCCCTGAGTCATCCCTGACCTCATTTCCCCAGCTGACAATCAGCAATAATCTTCATACCTTCTCTCACACAGGGGCTGTGAAGACTGAGTCAGCGGTTGTGAAGGGCTGAGAACAGTTCCCCACACATTAAAGAGTCGGGTAACAAATAAATCTCTGCCCTCTTAAGGAGGAAGAGCAATGTTCCCACACCTTCCCATGGACACAGTTCACGCTGTGAAGCCCAGAGAAGGTTTAACTAATGATTAGTTAATAGTTCTAACAATTACTAGCCAACTAGCTTTTCCAGCTGAGACATGAGCTGGAGATCCAAGCACCATCCTTACCTAGTCTGGAGAGGTCAGACTCTGTAGAAGTTTGGATGGATAACTTATTCATGTGGTGGAGGTTTGGGAACTCTCCAGGAAGGATTGAAAGCACATCTGCTTTGCCATGTAGTCTCACTGACAGTTCTTTCAGGCCCAGGAACTTGTTCAAGTTAGCAAAGAGTTGATCTGGAAACCAGCACATAGTTCTCATCACTCAAGGTCCCCAGTGGAAGTTCTCAAGTGTGCTGTGATCTTCAGCCATTTTCATGCTTTCAAGATGAAGTTTCTCAGACTTCCTAACACCAGTCTAGGAAGCACATCCAGGAAGATATTGTCAGCTACAGTATCTGCTGATCATAAACTACAGGGAAAGCCCCGTACTGGTCACTAAAATTACAAAATAAATAAAGCTTCTCTCCAACTAACAGCATGGGAACGTCTGACTTTGAACATGCGAAAAGGGTGCAGTTGGACTCTCACTTCCAATTCATGAAAGCTAACTCAAAGTGAACTAATGACAACTATAACAACTAACATTAGAACTCTTAGAAGAAAACAAGCAATTTTCACAACCTTGGGCTTCACCATGAATCCTTAAATATGACTTACTGACTTACTAGAATATATTTACGATGAAGCAGATGAAAGGGAAAAATAAGACTAAATGAGATTTGCACCTTGTAGGTGGGGAAGTATAATGAAGAAGCTACCATGAAACACAGCGGGGAATTTCCTCAGCAGGTTAAACAGGAAGAAGGTGTGGTGGCTCACAGATGTGACCTCAGTGGCTGGGAGACTGAAAAAAAAAAGGGGTTACCATAGCTCAGGGCTAGCCTGTGTTGTATGGTAAGTCCCAGGGAAGCTTAGCCTATAGAAGGGATCTGTCTCAGAACACTGAGCCTCGGTCTCAAATGCCATATGAGCAGGAAATTCCTAAACAAGAGGGGTGTATGGCACAGGGATACGGCTCAGTGAGAAAAAGGACTTGTACCAAGCCTGCCAACCTCATTTTGATCCCTAAGCGCCACACGGTGGATGGAAGGGAAAAATGGCATTCCTGAGGTTGTCCCTGCCCCCCTATACGCATGCTCTGACATGGTTCCATGCCCATGCACACATCTGCAAATACACACACACACACACACACACACACAGTAAAAAACAAAAAAAAAACATTCAGATATAGACAAGAAAAGCATTCCTAAGCATTTAACACACAGCTAAAGACAAGAACTAGACTAGTTATGATTATGAAATTTTTAAAAAAACCGAACATTTACAGGACTGTCGAAACTTCTAAGTAACGATAAACAAATTTAATGAAAGTCAGATGAAGCCTGTACTGAAAATAACCAAATATTACCTAATGTTAAACACAACTAATAGGAGATATTTTTCCTAGTTGGTTTCTGTCAACTTGAAACAGGCTAGAGTTATTAGGGAAGAGGATCCTAAATTTGGAAAAAATCCCCTAAATTAATGATTGATGAGCAAGGGGCCAACTCAGTGGGGATGGTTGTGCTGCTTTGGGCAGGTGGTCAGGAGTTGAAGAAGAAGGCAGATATGTAAGCAGCCATGGAAAGGAAGCCAGAGTCCTCCCTGGTCTCTCCTGTTCCTGCCTCCAGGTTCCTGCTTGCATTCCCTCTGTGACATCCTTCAGGGGTGAACTGTGCTAGCCGGGAGGTGTAAGATGTGATAAACCCTTTCTTCCCCCAAGTTGCTTCTGGTCAGAATCTTTTGTTACAGCAACAGAAACAGAAGTAATACTGTATTGTTCCTACTTTTTAATTCCTTTTCTGGAGAAGCTAACCCCCTCCTCCTTCTCGAACCCAGAATGCAGATATCTCTTCAGCAACATTGCACACACAGTCCAACATTGACTAATAACAAGCAGTTCAAGTACCCTTAAAACCTCTCAAGCAATGAAACACGAAAGCTATTCTTGAATTATGTGAAACCCATTCTATAATTCAGGACCTTCCAATGATCTATTCACTGCCCCAACAGTGAAAGCATTTAAACTTCTCCTATAAAGGAACACTTATGAAGAGATGAAACTGAAGTTTCATTCATCTAAAACTAAGGATGAGAAAATGGAGGCATAAAGTTATTGTGTAATTTAAATGATGATTTCTGTACACCCCCCCCCATATCTGGTTGCAACCCTTGTTCTGAGAATCTCCTGTTTCCATGTTGTGTAAACACTGCTCCCCAGTTGTCCCCTAGTATGTCAATAACGCAAATTACACAATACTGAGCAGTCATTACTCTATTCTTAAACCCTCTAGGCTAGTTTGGCTTCTTCCCCGCATAAATCCTTGACATACTTGCACTTTATGGTATTCTCTGCTCCAGCTGCTCTCTCTTCATGTCTCTTGGACCTCTGCCCATGGCTGGAAATTCCCTACTTCCTCCTCTAACTCTTCCCCTCCTGGAGAGCAAGAAGTCCAGCCCTATTCTCTCCTCCACTCAGCTCTTGGCTGTAAGCTGCTTGTAATTTCTCTTTTCTCATAGGCCATTGTTCTATTCGAATAGGTTGATTAGTCAGCCTTAGCAGGAAGGCCATTGGTGTTGTGTCAGCAGGGTCTCCTCCTTATGACCTTGGAGAATCAGCTCGTGCTGTGTTCTGTTTATGGACAACTTGGACAGTTTTACTACCTTTGTCAGGAACATCCCTGATTTTTTGGCTTGTCTCTGCAGTTGGAGGAATGGCAATCCATGCTTCTTACTGTTGAAACAGATCCCTCCCCTGTAAATTCATGGCTGCATCTATCATATATGGCCTTAATTTTCCTGTTGGGATTTCTGGCCCTACACATTTAAGACATTTTAGGCTTTGTTTTACCTGCGACAGTGACACAATTCCCAGGAGCTGTGTAGATACATTTTTAAGTGACCAAATTGGATACCAGGAGTCTTGGAAAATTATTGTTACATATGCTCCAGGAGACACTAATCCTTCCACCTCAATGATATCTAACTGTAATTCTAATTTTGGCCTTTTATCATTTATAGCGTTTGCCAAAATATCTGTATTTCCATCTTTAGTGCCTCTTGTTTTATCCCCTAGGAGCATCTTTATCTCCTTTAAATGGTTTATCTAAGTTTTTAATAGCCCTGTTTGTCCTATCAGGCCTTGAATTTTCTATTTTTTTTTTTTTTTAGAATAATCCTCTTTTGGTGGGCAGGAAACTAATGGTTCATGTTTTTTTTTCTGTCAGACCTTGAGTGAAGTCCCTTAGTCAGTTTTCTGAAATTAAGGAATTGCCTTGGATAACTTGCATTAAAGAGCCATATAACCATTCCTTACCATCTTTGACAATATCAATTCCTCTAGTCCTATTTCATTAATGCATAAGTGAAGCCTCATCTTTCCACCATGCCAGCCATTGCAATTAAGAGCTAGGCTCTAGAATGGCTGTCATCAAATCTCTCCAGTCTTTTGGAGTTATGCAATTCCATGTGGCCCAGTTATTAAGTATTTGTTCAACGCATGGTGAGTGTAAGCCACAACTTGTTTTTCCCCTTAAGCCTTTTAAAATCTTGAGCCTTTATAGATTTCCATCTGAATTCTTCATCATGAGACATGAGGAGAGAGCAGCTGGAGCAGAGAATGCCATAAGTGCAAGTATCTTGGGGATTTACATGGGGAGGAAGCCAGATTAGCCTAGAGGATTAACAGTAGAGTAACTTCTCAGTACTGTACTGTAAGCTGCTTTATTGGCCTATCAGGCAACAACTGGGGAGCAGTGTTTACACAATACTGAGGCCGGAGATTCTCAGAACAAAGACTGCAACCAGATGTGGGGAGTACAGAAATCAGAATTTGAATTACACAATAACCTTATGCCTACAAGAAAACAGAGTCAGCCAGACTGCTTGTGAAAGCAGACTCAGGGATACCTGGTAACTGGTTCATCCCTGAGACCTCAAGAGACTGCAGGGCAGGCAGGGTGAGAAGCAGCTCCTGTTCTGCTGTGCTGAGCTTCAGCCTGCACACGGAGCACTTGGTGACAGAGATCTTATTCAGCTCTAGAACCGGGTGGATGCTTTCAAGAAAGCTACTGCTGTTGGACAAGCAGAGCTCAATATTCTGTGAAGCTGAGAAGACTTCCATTAGGACCTGGAGCAGTGCTTGGTCTGCTGGGCCCATGTCGGTCACTGCAACTTCCAACCTAGGGATCTTGTGTGGCTTGGGTGACAGTGTCCAATAGCCAGTACTGATATTCGGTGGGGCCTGGTGTCGGATATCCTCATAGTTCCTCACGATCTCTTCTTTTTCAGCCAAATCTTTCTTGCATTCATTCACGGGTTGAAAGGCTGATGCATAGTCCTGATCTACAGTTGGTGTCTGTAATGTTTCCAAACTTTTTTCTATTAATGACAAATATATTTGCTGTACCCGCTTATTTCCATTTATTGAGACCTCAATACTCTTCAATAATAACAGGCTTTCTGGGTGCTCCCAAAAGTACTGTAAATTCAATACTTTTAAAGTCAGTGTTCTTCCCAGAAGAAATCGCAAAATCAATGGAGAACATGCAGAAACTGTGTTGCTTTCATAAGCAAAGTTTAAAGCAATGCTCACTAAATACTCTGAAATTAATGAAGAGAAAAGTTTAGGAGATAACTGCCACAATCCTCTAATGGAGTCCATCCACAGTGAAGCTTCTGGGTGGAGCTTCATGTAGTCCTCATCGTCAGAAATGTTCTCCAGCGACTCTTTCTCATCCACCAACTGAAGCA
Source organism: Meriones unguiculatus (assembly GCF_030254825.1). Taxonomy (NCBI): domain Eukaryota; kingdom Metazoa; phylum Chordata; class Mammalia; order Rodentia; family Muridae; genus Meriones; species Meriones unguiculatus. Next base: position 27,823,308 of record NC_083354.1, on the reverse strand, counting down.
AATGAGACACAACCTCTGGCCCTGCCCTTGATGAAGGGTGGCTGGAGACATACTTCAAAAAGTTGTTGTAGGTGGTCAGAGCCTTCAAGGGCGAGTTAATTTGTCTCAAATAATGAATTCCCAGATCTTGGTCTTCCTGCCTGTCTGAACCCAGGAGTTCAGTCAGCCTCACGGCACCAAGAAATTCTTGGAAGAGAGGACTTAAAAACCGGTAGACTGGTCTCAGCCTCTGGGCGGTGAATTTGCTCATCAAGCAGGTGGTCAGGTCTTCATCTTCATCCACTCCAGCCTCTGTGAGGTCATCATTGTTGAACTCAAAGCATGAAGAAAAACACTCTCTCAAGGCCAGCTGCCCACATGAGGACACAGTGGCCTTGAGGGCCTCAGCTGCAGCTTTAAGGACAGGTACTTCATATAGGACTTGAAAATGGCCACATCATGAAAGGGCTGGTCAGATGGATTTTGAAACCAGTCAGTACAGACGGCTGCCATGAAGAGAGGAGTTTTGTGAATTCCTCTCAGATGTTCATTCTTTCCAAAGTAATTGAAAAACCTTTGTACACGGATTATATTATGTGAAAAGAACTTCCATAATACAGAGACAGTATTATAGAAAGGAAACTCTTTGATCTCTAGAATTGTATCCAGATATGGACGGATGGACCTGGCCCTGTTTGTATGGACAGCGATCAATAAGCAGGTTCGTGACAAGTAGTTTTTTGTAATCAGTGTCTCTAGGGCTTGGGGGAGCGAGTCCACCCCATCATCCAACAGGAACAGCACCTGGTGTTTTAACTGGTGGATGATGATGCTCAGGCATGCTTCACTAATACAGCCTCCTGCCTCTAGGAGTTGGGCACAGATGATGCTGGCCAGACCCTGATCTGGTCTGGTGGAACTAACAGAGAGATGGAAGACCAGCTGGAACCTGTTCAACAGGGGACAGCACCCTGATGCCCAGAGAAAAGCTATTTTCTTCAGGAAGGTTGTCTTCCCACTGCCAGCTTCCCCCTCCACACACATGACGGAGCTGTGATTGGTGAAGACCTCGGGGATCGTCAGGGCCCCTTGCATTGGCCTGCTGATGTGCTTTGAAACGATGGACACATCACAGCCAAGCAAGTGGTCAGTGCTTTGGCTGGAGCACACCTCTGGCAAATTCATGTGGCAGAAAGTGGCTTTGGTATAGGCGCCTCGTAGCTGCTCACTCAGACTCTTTGCCTCTTGAAACCACTGGGCTTCCCTCAGAGCCAAGCCTGTGGAGAGAAGAGAGGCAGAGGAAGTTGTATCTTCACATCTCTTTGATTGCTTTGTTTGTCTGCTAAGAGTGGATTAGGACTCTCCTCTCCTTCCCATGACCCCCCTCCATACCCTAAGGTTCTTTCATCTTTCCATAGCATCAGAATGTTGGGTACTATTTCTAAGGCCTCTCATTTGACAGGTTCTTGGATATCCTGGCCCCCTAATTTCCCTTTAGGATCTCAGGAGACCAGCCTGCTGCATGATGCCTTAACACTGGCTGCTTTGGATCTGGCATGAGGACTGCTGTCTGTAGTCCTGCATTTACTCTCAAGATGCCACGGGAGTGCTCTCCTCTAGGAGCTCCTCAGACAATTAGAAATATGCTTTCCTGTCCAATGTGCAAATACACAGAATCCCATGTGCTTTCAAGCTCTTACCGGCCTCGGTGGGATGAACTGGGTCCTCGTGATTGCTTTCACTTGTGATTTCCTTTGAAACAGAAATCCTTTTATTAAATCATAACTGGGTCTTGATTTAAGAGTGGGCATTGTATTATTACTGAGGATCTTCTAAACATCTTCTAAACCCAGCCTACTCAATTCCGATAAAAGGAAGGCATAGTCCAGGTATGAAAGAATAAATTTCACATGTGTGCAGTAGTCATGTTCCTAGATGGTACATGCATTTTACACACATCTTCTCTATGGGTGAGGACTTTGTGAGTTATCAGAACTGTAATATCTAGGACAAGAAGAGTACTGCAAAGTTCATCCAGCATTCCTCCTTGCTTAGTCATTACTAACTACATGTTTAATACCATACACAGGGATGGATGCAGACAGATTATTAAACACACACTTTTTTTTTTTTATTTGAGACAGTGTCAGGTAGTGTCTGGAATTCCCTATGTAGCCAAGGGTAATGTTGAAGTATTTGTCTGCCTTTCTCCATTTCCCAACTGCTGGTATTATAGGCATGAGCCTACACACACCCTTGGCTTTGATACCATTTTTTTTTCCTTTTCTTGAACTCCAAACATCTTACTATACCTCATTTTATTCAGAGCTAAAGACCTTTTTGTGTCTATTAGGGAACCATATGATATCTGAGTTACATCCTCTGCACTTGCAATGCCAGCCCCACATCTGACAAAGGGCTGATATCCAAAATTTATAAAGAAGTCAAGAAACTAAACATCAACGAACCAAATAACACAATTAAAATTTGGAGTATGGATCTAAATGGAGAAATCTTGACAGAGGAATCTCTAATGTCTGGGAAGCACTTAAAGTTCAACATCCTTAGCCATCAGGGAAATATAAAAGAGAACAACTCTGAGATTTCATCTTACACCCTTGAGAATGTCTAAGATCAAAAACTCAAGCCACAGCTCATGCTGGTGAGGATGTGGAACAAGGGAAACATTTCTCCACTGCTGGTGGGAATGCAAACTTATACAGTCACTTTGAAAATCAATTTAGCAGTTTCTCAGAAAACTGGGAATAGATCTACCTCAAGACTCAGCTATACCACACCTGGACATATACCTAAAGGATGCTTCATCCTACCACAAGGACAATTTCTCAAGCATGTTCATTGCTTCTTTATTCATAATTGCCAACTGGAAACAACCTAGACGCCCTTTAATGGAAGAATGGCTAAAGAAAATGTGGGATATTTGCATGATGGAGTATTATTAAAAACAATGACAGAATGACATTTGCAGGCAAATGGACGGAACTAGAAAATACCATCCTGGTAAGATAACTCAGAATGATAAACATGGTATGTTCTCACTTATAAATGGATATTAGCTGTGATGTAAAGGATAACTATGATACAATCCACAGACCCAAAGAAACTAATTAACAAGGAGGGCTCAAGTGGGGTTGTGTGACTCTCATGGAGAAGGAGAAATAGAATAGGCACTGTGGGTGGATGGTAGGAGGAGACTGGGTCAGGGCAGAGGTAGGGATGGGGACAGGAGGGATCAGGTGTGGGGAGGATGGAGAGAGTACTGGGAGAGTCAACTGCAATAGGGGGTCTCTCTGGGACAAGCTAGAAACCTAAGGCAATAGAACCTCCCAAGAATCTCTGAGGGTGACCGTAGCTAAGACTCCTAGCAATGGGGAACATGGATCCTGAAGCAGCCATCTCCTGTAACCAGGCAAGACATCCAATGGAGAGATTGGGACATCAACCCAGCCACAAAATCTTCGACCTACAATTTGTCCGACTTACAAGGGGTAAAGATGGAGTAGAAATTGAGGGAGTACCCAACAATGACTGATCCAGCTTAAGACCCATTCCATGAGAGGGAGCCTACCACTGTCATGATTAATAATATTCTGTTATACTTGCGGACAGGAGCCTAGTATAACTGTCATCAAAGAGGCTTCACCTAGCAACTGATGGAAACAGATGCAAGACCCACAGTCAAACACTGGGTGAAACCTGGGGAACACAGCAGAAGAAGGGGAGGAAGGATTGTAGGAACCAGAGGGGTCAAAGACACCACAAGGAAACCTATAGAATCAACTAAACTAGTCCCATGGGGGCTCACAGAGACTGAACCGCCAACCAGGCAGCATGCATGGGACTGATCTAGGTCCACTACATGTATGTAACAGTTGTGTAGCTAGTCTTCATGTAGGATTCCTAACAGCAGGAGTAAGGGATGTCTCTGACTATGTTGCCTGCCTTTGGAATGGACTCCGTTCCCCTATTTGGGCTGCCTTGTCTAGCCTCTACAGAAAAAAAATGTGCCTACTATAACTTGATATGCCAAGGCGGTTGATATCCACAGGAAGCCTCCCATTTTCTGAAGAAGAAAAGAAGAGGAGTGGATAGGGGTGTGGGGGAAGGGCTGGGAGAAGAAGAGGAATGAAAAACTGCAGTCAGGATCTAATTAATTATTTTAAATAAAAATTCCAAATACAAGAGATTTATCAAGGGAACCCAAAATTGCTCTGCTGTTTTGTTTTCCTTTATTTTTCTCTATTGTAATCAGCTTAAACTTTTTACATAACTATAGCTCCTCCGTTGAGACCTACTGTAGTTCTTAGCATAACTTTAGCTCTTCTGTTAACAACTGCTGTCTCCTTTAGCATATGAGAAGCCATTTTACTTCCAAGTATCCATTTTGATCATAAGGTAAAATTGAGTTCAAGTTCTCAGGCCTAAGTGCCTGAGACCAGGGTCCACTCCAATAGTTCAATAATTGGTGTTTAGAATAAAATAATAGATGATAAATGCATGTTCTGCTTGAGTTAAAGATAAATGTAAGTTCTGTTAGAAGTAAGATCGAAACATCCTATGTTCCTTACTCCCAGAAAGCTGGAAAGCCCGCAAGAACTCCCCTACCCTAAATTCCAGACAATCAGCTTAAAGTACTTTTTCTAACTACCTAGATACAATGAACATGAAACAAAAATTAATTCTTCTCAGTTGAATCAACATACTGTACCTGAAAAAAATGATTTTTCCTTCTTGGTTGTGGTTTTTTCCTTTGAACACTCACTTTGAAAATGGCTCAGCATCACTGCCTGGCTCCTGAGACCAGAGGTGGCCCTGGCTGGTCAGTTTTTGTTTGGCATTCAATATGCTTCTTTCATCTGAGTCTGGTCAGTGTGGGCTACTCCTGAACCCTAACATTCTCCATTGTTTTGTTGGTGTTTTTTGTTTGGTCTTGTTTTTGATTTTGAGGCGGTGTCTTATACTATTGTCCAGGCTAATGTTGAACTCCTGACAATTCTCCTGCCTCAGCTTCCAGAGTGCTCTTTTCCAGGTGTGAGCCACCGCACCCAGCTTTGTTCTTTCTTCTGTGGGGTGTGAACCGGCATACTTACCATTGCAACAAAATGACAGTCTAGGTTGCTTGTGTCACAAGTGAACTGATAGTTAGATTGTATCTCAGAGAAACAGACTGTCATCTGACTTCATGATTTTACTGGCCTTTTGCCTTCTAGCCAGGGATGTACCCGGGTCATAGATTCCTTGCTAGCATGCAGAGGAGCTTTGTTTTTATCTGCTCAACTGCAGTAAAGAACACACATCAAATCACAAAACACAGACTTGTAATCTCTGCGTTTGGAAAACTGAAGCAGGAGGATCATAAATTCCCAGCCAGTCTGGGATTTGAACACGGCAAGTTCAAAGTCAGCCTAAACTACACAGTGAGACTCTGTCCCAAACAAAACTCCAATGAAACGAAATGTAACTTGCCTTGCACATCTCAGAAGTAACAAGTCAAGCCTACTATCTTCAGTGGGCTGGAGACCGGGTCTGCTTAGTCTGGATGTTTACCAGGAATAAGTCTGAAATTTCATCAATAGACTTCTTATAGGAGAAGGGCTGACTGTACATTTCATGAAGCTTGATATTGTGTCTCCTTCGTTCACTGTGAAGTTCCTGTCTAACGTGGCACTTGATAGTGCTTCTTATATTCTCGTGGACTCTATCTAATTATGATACATTTACAATTGACAATTGCGGCTCAATCCCAAGATCATGTGTTGCTGAGTCAGAGAAGGGGCGGGGCTCATTACCCTGGATTCCAGAAGTGCATGGTGGCTCTCAGGGGCTGGAATCACTTCTGCAGAGGACTTCAGGTTTTGAAGAAATACGCAACTATGCAGAGAAGGTAAAAGTCATAAAATAGTTCCATGAGATAAGGATTTGTATTTGCTTTTTAAAAAAACATGAAGATCAGGACCAGGTGTGAGGACTGGCTTTAGCTCTGAGGTTTCCTTGGCAAAGAGACGGTTGTGTCAACCCACACCAGCCACTTAAAACGGAACGAGTGAGTGTCTAGTTCAAGACCCGCTGGCGCTTCCTAGTCCTTTATATCTGGAGCACAAATCTGTTGTGGGTGGCGCAGCAGGTGGGAGGCGTTCCCGTGTGCCCAGACACTACCCGAAGAGCCCACCGAGTTTCACAGCACCAATGTTATAATAACACATCCTCCCCAGCATGTTTGGTATAAGTAAGGAAGTTGGTCGTGGAAGGGGGAGGGTTAAGAAAGAAGGGATGAGGGGTGCCCCAGAAAGAAACAGAGGGAGGGAGAAAACGCAAGAAAGTCAGTGGACTTGGGAAGGGGCATGGGAGGAGACGAGGGAGGTAGGAAAGAATTGGGAGAGGAAGAGTCAAGGGGCTACAGCAGGGATTCAAAGTGAATGAACTGTAATTTATAAAAATATAAATAAAAAAAGAAAGTCAGAGAGAGAGAGAGCAGTGATGGGCGGGTCCTTTATATCTGGAGCAGGCCTGGCTTGCACCTGGTAGAGGCAGGTGATGACATCAGAGGTTGCTAGGCAACCTAGTCTAACATTAAGTATGAAGCAGAAAGCGAACATTTTCAATGATTCTGTTAGTCTTGCATCGTGTAAGTCTCTGGGTTCCAATAAGAATGCATGTGGTTTGTAAAGTAATGGTGAGGATATTGGGGGAGTGTGTTGGGGTGAGAACAGAGTTAGTGCCTGTCCATGAAACCAGCTGAAATAATCTTAAAGAATAGAAAATAGTGACACAGCACTGTGGGTGCAGAGGCAAGAGGATAACTAGGGCTCACTGGATGCTAGCAGGTTCAGAGAGAGACCCTGCTTCAAGGGAACAAGAGGGTGACATAAAGGAGAGGATACTCCCTGTCTCTATTTGGCCCTATGTAGAACACACAATGCACACACAAACACACATTACCTAAGTGAACAAGGTAAAAAATAAATAAAAGTTTAAAGACTAACTAATGAGAAAACTCTAGAGCCATGGAAAAGGAACAACAAAGGACATTAAAAATTACTAAACAAAGTGTACAATTAAAAATTTAGTTAACAGTAATTTTTAACCATATCAACTCTTGTCAAACTGTCAGAAACAAACCCACAAGATCCAAGTGTGCCAACTACATGAAATTCACATTAAGTATCAAAACATAGATATCACACAAATAAAATTTTAAGGTAGATATCCAGAGCTTAGAGATGGCTCAGTTGGCAAATGCTGGCTGGGCAAACATGGAGACTGGACTCAGAGCTCCAGCACCTGTGTAATAGCGAGGCAATAGGGACAGTGTAATCTTAGTGCTGGAGAAGGAGAGACAGGAAGACTGTCGGGGCTCAATAACCAGCCAGTAAGTCTCATTGGCCAGCTCCAGGCTTAATGAGAGACCTGTCTTACAAAATAAGTTGGACAGAAATACAGACCTATTTCTGAATACACAGAACACGTTGCTTTCAGGACAGAGAAGAATCAAGTTGGAACTGATTCAAAATTTCCTCCCTGCTGTCTCCCTGTCACAGTACTGGAAGAGGGTTTGCAGTCTGCTGGGGGAGGAAGGCCACCTGCATTCTACAACATCACCATCATGCCAGACAAGATGAGGCCAACGGTGAAGAGTGGCCTGAATCTTTGGGGATAACCGACTGCTTTTGAATTGGACTTGAGGCTGTTTCACAGATGCTCTGAACCTGGTCAAGCTGGGTGTGGTGGTGCAGGCCTGTAAATCTCAGCACTTGGGTGTGAAAGACAGGTGGATCTCTGGGTCAAAGGCCAGACTGATCTACAATAGCAAGGTCAGAACAGAAAGGGCAACACAGTGAGACCCTATTTCAAAAAGGCAAAAAGAAAGAAAACAAAAACCTAAACTAAACCTGGTCAAAAGCACATGGCCCAGAAAGTCTATAAAGGTCTTAGCAGGGCAGTGTCTACTAATGCTATCTGGCTTAATAGACATCCTGTCAAATTGCCTTCTAAATATTTATGTTCCTATAAAAAGAATGATGCTGCTTTGAACCTTGGCTAGATAAGCTTCTCACTGCAGTGCAGAAAATAATTGATGATCGAGTTCTCAGCTCTGAATGAAGCATCTATATAAACCTCCCACAGAGGCTCTGGGGACATCTGGGAAAGAATGTTTGAATTGCTGTGAAATGCTGCCTGCTGAGCATTTTGACCATCACATTCATGAACCCTCATCTGTGGTTACCTGAGTAAGACCACACAAGACCAAGTCTACTTCATCCCAGAACCAGGAATCTGTCTGGCACCTGGGCCATTTTTTCCCTCTTACTCAGTTTGGTCATTTGTCTGCTCAGCTGAGGTTCTCCCTGTGTTGCTCTTGTTCGTCCATAAGTGCTGATCAAAGTGCAGAGCTTTCTGAGCCACGGTTTGGAAGCCTTGTCTTTTTTTAAAAGTATGTTATTCTTTGGAAATCACAGAAATGTGCACAATGCATGTGGATTATATCAACCCCCACTGCCTTTCTTCAGTTTCCCCAGACTCCTCCTAAAGTCAGGTCACCTCCCAGCTTCGTATCCTCTTTTAACTGAATTCCATTAGTGCTGCTCATGGGTGAGTGGACACAGGGCCATCCAGCAGAGGTCGGGAAACCTCAAGGCCCAAGGGCTGAACAAGTGTCAACAGCTCCCCTCCTACAGGTGGGGCTTGGCTTGGCTGGATTTGGGGCAGGCTTGTATGGATAGGCAAGCACAGCAACTGTGAGTTCCTGAGAGAAGGATCCTGCTGTGCACAAAACAAGACAAACCCAAGACAAAGTCCTCTGGCTCTTCTGACCTCTTGGGCCCTCTTCTGCAATGTCCCCTGAGTTTGGGAGGAGGAAGTGTTCCCTCAGGAATGAGCACACCCTGTCACTTACTGTCTGCACTTTGACCTTGTTGTAAGTCTCTGGAATTCTGTTCTGTTAAGGTCTGAATATATGTTCATTCCAGACTCCCATTAGCAACTAAGAGCCCTGGGATGTCCTAGAGAGACACTTGGATGAAAGGATATGGTTGTGATTGCCAGTGATCATTTTATATCTTGTCATTGTCTATCTAAACAAGATCTGGGGATGGTGGAGCATGGCTGTCAATCCAGCACTTCGGATGTGGAGGCAGTAGGATGAGTTTAAGGCCATCCTCCCTAAACACTGAGTTGGAGGCCATCCCGGGTTATCTGACACTGTGCCTCAAAGACCTCTCTCCAGCTGCCCTTCCCCAATACAAAGAGTCACTAAGCCAGGTTATGATAGCACATGCCTGCTCTTCTGGTATCCATGAGATGGAGGCAAGAACATGGGAGTTCAAGGGAAATCTGAGCTATACTGAAAATCGAGATCCGCTACACAGTGAAATCTTTTCTTAAATTGCCTTTTTAAAAAAAAAAAAAAAACAACAGAGGTTCTCTGTGTAGCTATGACTGTACTAGGACTCTCTCTGTAGACATAATAGAATATTTTGTCAAACAATATAAGGGTTGGAGCTATAGCTCAGTAGCAATGTACTTCTCGCTTTTTGATTCATCCTAGGGGGAAATATGGGTAAAACAAGAGTTTCTGGAGGTTGTCACTGGTTTAGTGTGTAGTTAGCAATCATGATACTCTGGATTCAATCTTTCTCTCTCCCTCTCCTTTTATGTCTGTCTGTCTGTCTCTCTCTCTCTCCAACAGACATACAGACACACACAGCAAATATAGAGCTAAGACAAAAAACAAACAAAAGACCACCAAAGAAGAGCAGGCAAAGCTGAAAGTTTATGTAGATGTGTGTGTGTGATTGTGCATGTGTTTGGTAAAAGGACAGTGAACTGAAAATCAAGACTGTGTTTGCCCCTGGATGAGAAGGACAAACATCAACCAGGAAAAGGGAGTGGCACGGTGGCCTCTAAGGCACTGAGAGACCTTGACTTCTTGACTTTAGCACTCAGCTCCCAGGCTTTATTGTTAGTGTCCTTTCAACCAGATACGTAATTACAGTAGATACGTGTTACATATGCTAGTTTGTAATTATAACAAAACAAAACTTCATCGACACATTATAAAACAACTTTTAAATATAACTAGATTGCCTCACTACTTACCATCCCAGGGACTGAGAAGACAGCCCCTGCAGTCTCCACAATTTTCTGCATACTATTTCCAAATTAGAAAAAGAAAAAGTAGAACCTGAAAAACTGTCTCAGTGGGAGAACAGTCATTACTCCTGCAGAGGACTCAGGTTTGCTTCCTAACACCCATATCAGGCAGTTCACAGCCTCCTGTAACTCAGTTCTAGGATATTTGATGCCCTCTTTCTGACCTCTGTGGGCATCAGGCATGCAAGTAGTACACAGATATACATGCAGACAAAACACCCATGCACATAAAGTCAAATACTAAAATAAAATAAAATAAAATAAAAATAAAGTCAAATACTTTAAAATGTAAGAGAAAAAGAAAAAAAGTGACCATTGCTGTCACTAGTCTTCTAACTTCAAAATTAAATGGAAATATTCTATGTATTTATTTATTTATTTAAGTTGAATAAAAGTTTTGCTATGTAGCCCTGGGCTGCTCTAAAATATGATTTTAGAAGGAAGAGGATTAAGTGGAGACAGAGGGAGATAAGAGAAGGTAAATGGAAGGATGGTGGTGACATGATTGTCATACACTGTAATATATATATATTTTTGTGTGTAAAGTTCATAAATGTACATATATTAAAATGTCATTATTTTATATAATTAATATACACTAACAAAACATTTTTAAAGAATATTTTAAGGATTTGGGATGTTATTTCCATTCTATCTCAAGACCAGATAGTATTTAAATCTTTACATTTTAAAGTTTAATAATTAGATTTAAATAAATCTAGAACACAGCATTGGCTGCACACCAAACACACCTGAGGAGCTGAGCACAGTCTGCATAGCATTTCTAAGGTAGCATGACCTACATAGAGAAATCTGTGTGCATATTGACTCAACCTAAATTAAGATTTAACTATGATGTCTAGCTAGACAGAGAGACTCTCATGTGAGGAAAGAAATGAAGATACATGGATGTATTCTTTGCAGTGGGAACCAGAGAGTGAGCAGACACTACCCACAGATAACAAACATGGACAGTGAGGGAATAACAGATGAAGTGAGTTCAAAGTCAAGAGAATTCACTTTGTTCACTTTGGGAAAAACTTGGTGTGGTCTGCTAATGGGTCGTCACCTTCCTCCCACTTCTCCATACATCCTCCACAGGAAAAACACCAGACAAGGTCCTTTATGCCTAGGAAAAGGAGATGGGGTCAGCTCAACAGCACGTACACCTGTTAACTCACAAGAATTTGACTCCAGATTTCACTAGTGAAATCCTGCTTGCTCCTCCAGTTGGATTATGTGGCAATACCATGCACAGGAGGCAAGAGCTCACACAGGACTTTTAGTCCTTCCGTGGGGTGGTCAGCAACAGTCGCTGAAGGTTCCTGTGCACAGTGTGCGTTGATGAAACCTGTCCCAAACCATCATCCTGAAAGATTTGCCATCAGGTACTCGAGTAGGAGCTCCGTGAGAGCAGAGATTTCTGTCTGTTCTGGACAATGATGACACACGGGACATTCACAGACATAGGCAACCAATAAGCAATTGCTTACTGAGTAAATCGGAAGAATATACTTGTAGCTGGGGCAGGATGGAAGAGCAAACTTAGGAGCTTGTATGCAAGGCAGGTTATGAAGAATCCCTGTCTCTGCTCACATTTTTGCCAGCTCTCCTCCCCCAGAAATAGGAGTACTTCATCTGTGACACTCAGGCAAGGCTGGCAAGAGAAGACAATGCCACGGGTGGTGAGTTTTGTGCCAGTGGAATAGGCCTGTCAGATGAAGTGACCTCAGGATCCCCAAGCCCAGAGGCTGAGCACCGAGGGAATTATGGAAAACTGAAGGTCGTATGAGGCCCCAAAGAGATCCATGACAAATGAAAATAAAGAAAAGTGCAAGTCTGGGATTAGACTACTTGTCAGACACAAAATTCTGACTTGGGTGCTAAAGAGATGCTCAGCATGAAGAACACTGGCTGCTCTTGCAAAGGAGTTAGGTTTGTTTCCAGCACCACATGCTGGCTCACAGCAACTATATCTCCAGTTCCAGGATCCAACACCCTGGCTAGCCTCTGAGGGGACCAGGCAGGCATGTGGCACCCATACTTACATTCAGGCAACACTCACACTCAGAAATGTAAAAATAAAAGGGAAAACCCAACTGACCTGTGTAGAAAAGTCCTGCTTTGACGAGAGCATCAACAGCCACAGGTGACTCGTGGGGCCAGTCCTTAAAAGTGTCCTTCCTCACTTCTTCATTAGCAAAGATGCTGTCATTGCAGTAAGCTTGGGGAAAAGATGTGGGTGAGAAGAGCAGGCTTTGATAACAAAGTTCAAGTGAGTTGTGTGTATAGGTGGGATGATCTTATGATCTGTGCTTGTGTCAGAATAATTGAGGGTGGTTAGAAGAGCAGGAAGAAATAAGAGATACAAGAAAGACCATGTTAGAACTGCTGGGCAAAGACTGCGGTATTCCATTCATTCTCTTCATTTCTGTGCATGGTCAGTGTGTTAAAATGTAACTTAAGACTGTCCCCTGGTCATCTAGCATTGGGATAGAGCAATATTGAGAGGAGATTCCTATTTCCAGAATCATTGTGAAGATTTGAGAAGGTCATTTCTCCTGTGGCTCCCTGAAAAACATTTGTTATGACAGCTTGCTTTTTGAGATGACCACATGTGTGTGTGGGGGGGTCTCCATTAGACTTTTTACCTCACCCTGGTCTCTGGACACTGGTACATGTCTTCTCCATGCTGTGAGCACGTGAAAATTAAATTCCCATTACCTTGGTCTGACAAGTTTTTCAAGATGAAAGCCTGCCCGTGTTCACATTTCATCCTAGGATTAGGATTTTTTTCCTTTTGCTTTAAGTATTTCATTGGCACAGAGAATACTATACTTTACTTTAATTAAGAAAAAATTTTAGAGTCTAGAAACATTTTGTATTTTACTTTTGACTTCATTAAGCCCTGAGATCATAGGGAATAGGTTATAATGTTTTCCTCAGTGCTCACCAGTGTGCTTTCTGGTTGTGAAGACCAGGTTGGCACTTCAGACTTTCCTTAGTTTCCTTCTTTATCTCATCATTTTCTTTCACTACATCAGGAAGCTGTCTCAAGACTTACAATTCGGAGTGTTTCATGTGTGTGCAAGTCCGTTTGCATATACGGAGTCACCTCTATGGAAGTCTGAGGACAACCTTCCCTGTTTCTCTTTTAACCTGCTCATTTAACAATGATAAGAGTGCGCTGGGCAGGACTGTAGACTCTTCATTTTGCTAAGGTAGCATTCATGAGCAAGCCTTCTTCTGAGAAACCCATTTACCTATGTCCACAATGTCACCCTTCTTGTAGACTCTTGATCTTGTGGCCAAAGACACAGCTCTGCGTTCCCAAGACCTAGAGAACACTGCTTCTCCTTTTCCCCATAGTGTTTGCTATTTTAACAACTTATTAGAAAATGGTGTTTTCAGTCAGAAGGATGCCATGTGCGTGCTTGTAAGTATGTATGTATGTGTAGCCAGACATTTGAGTACTTTATTGGGTTCTTTTATCTACCACCGTTCTGCCCCTTCTTCCACCCTTCCAAACCCCCAACACTAGGTAAAAGAGAAAGAAGTTTAGAGGGGCTTCAATACTGTTAGAATACTACCTGATGGTTAGGGGCGTCGATTTCCTTGGAGCAATATTCAATTTCTTCCACTCATCTCTGCACACAACCGCGTGACAAAGAGCAACCAACCCCAAAAGCACCAGCCAGCGACTACCAGCAGCAGCTGCAGCAGCCAGCACCTCTACCAGAGCAGGAGGAGCAGCAGCCACAGCCACACTGGCAGCTCTAACATTTCTATACTCACTCAAGAGTCCCCAGAATTTCAAAAGTCTTACACTTGCAGAAACTACCTGCAGTTGGCCAAATCACACCCAAGCCAAAGTAGGAGGCAAATCAGAGTCAGCTTCTGGGGACAATCTAAAGCAGCCCCAGATCTCACATCTGCGATTAAAATGAAAACATATTCCCATAACTGTCTGTGTTTTTAAAGAAACCAAAATCCTCACTACATGTATGTGTGAGCGTTTTGCCTACATGCTTGTATGTCTACCACATGTGTGCCTGGAGACCTCTCTGGTGGCCAGAGAGGAAGTCAGATTCCTGTGAGAGGGGGTTGCAGATTGTTGTAAACTGCTACCACTTTGAACTGAACCTGAGTCCTCAGCAAGAACAACAAATACCCTTAACATCTGAGACATCCCTTCACCTTCTGTTTATGTGGGGGGTGAGACACAATGCGTTGCCATGTAGGCTAAGCTAAGCTATCCTTAAAATCATCCTATTTCTGCCTCAGCTTTCTTAGTGCTGGGATCACAGGCATGGAGTTCTACACTTGGCACTAACCTCATGCAGCCCATCCTGGCCTCTAACCTGTTACCATAGTCCTACCTGGGCAGAAGTGTCTCCTTCCACCTTCCAAGAGCAGGAATTCCAGGGATGAGCAGCCTCAGGTGACCATGGAATTCTTACTGTATTATGATTGTTTTTGTCCTGTCCAGTATCCCTTGTCCTCACGTACCTGACCTCTGCTGGGGCTGAACTCAGGGCCTATCCTACTTGCTATACAGATGTTCCCCAACTGAGCGAGATTCCTAATACTCGGGTTTTGTTTTCCTGTGGGTGTTGGGATGGAACCTAAGGACTTGCTCATGCTAGGCAAGGGAGCAACACACTCAGGCCTCTTGTCTCATTCTAATGTGGATATTCCTTATCTTCTTAACAGCACACAGAGCCATTTAAGAAAGCAAAACAACCAAAGTCATTCTCTATTACAGAAATCACTTATGAAAATAATTTTTAAAGAAAGCTGATGAGGACTGGAGAGATGGCTCAGTGATTAAGAGCACTTACTGCTGTTTCAAGAGTTCTGAGTTCAACTCCTAAGACCCACAATCAGGAAGTTCATATATGCCTGTTACTCTGTCTCCAAGGGATCTGATGCCCTTGTTTATCTTCCAAAAGCACTTGTATACACATGGCACACACAACACACACACACACACACACACATACATTCAAGCGTGAGCATGAGAGAGAGATAATGAGAACATAAAAAAAGAAACAAGCAAAGCCATTGGAATGTGCCTGAGGTTTTACCTGATACCATGGGTAATTCTCTTCTGACCCAGGAATTCACAAAATGTTCTCCCTGGGGAAAGAAATTCAGGTTACTGCCTGATTGGCTGACTTACAAGATATACATCTATCTGTGGCCTGAAACTTAAGGTCTTCCCAAACTGAAGTGAATTTTCATTCAAACAGCAGAATTTGAGCAAAGCAGCCCTTTAATTTTGGTTTGATTTCTATTGATCTTGTAAACTTTTATGCAGTGCCAAACATCAGTGAAATGGAAGCTTTCTCAGGGTCACTCGTACCACACACCCTGCGCAACCACAGAACTGCAGTTACAAACAGGTGAATTTTGACTCATGAGGAACTGAGACAAGGGAAGGGAGCCATGCTCTCCAACCAGGCAGCTCTCCCTCTGAGAAAACTGCACCCCAACTATCAGCCCATGCCCTCTGCAGATGCTGCCTCTCAGTCAGTCAGACAATACAGTCTCCTTTGGCTTCAGTTTGAGGTGGGTTCCCACCGCTTGCCACTAGGAAGTCCTTACTAGTTTAAGGGTGTAAATAACCAGGTTCAGGAGCCAGCTTTGAGTGCCCAGCCTCTGCCAAGTACTAGGTCAGAAGACTGGGTCAGACATCCAGATGGAAGCGGCAGGAGGTAGCTAGAGTAGTGAGTGGCCTCACTCAGAGGGAAGAAGAAGGAGGCAGCGGAAGCAACCCAAAGCCAGCGTGGAAACTGTCTAAGTGGTTCCAGCTTCACAAGACAAGAGTTTTGTTTCCTCTCTGCACAGAGAGGCAGGACAATGAGAAGAGAAAGGAAGAAAAACAAAGAATATTTGGGAAAACAAACAAACAACAAACAAACAACAACAACAAAACATCACCCTGACATATCACATCTCAGAAAGAGTTGACATTGTAAATTACCATTACATGAACAAATCCCTCATAGCTCTGAATATACTGGGCAATTTCCTGACGATTTCTTGCTTTGAAGAAATTCACATCTACAATTAAAAATGTGGTTAAAAACACTCCCAGTATTGTGACTAAGACCGTCTATATCACAAGAAATATTTGCTAAAAACCCATCAAACTGTTGAATTTGATGCTTCAATAAAACTGTCCATTTTTTCCTGAAGTCTTACTCATGAGAATTAACATTGTGTTAGAAACATGTAAATCATATTAATGACAAAATGCCATTATTTAAAATTCCAACCTTGTGCTGCTTTAGTTTTTCATCAACTTGACATATAAGCTAGAGTCATCCAGGAAGAGGGACCCTCCACTGAGAAAACACCTCCATCACACTGGCTCGTCAACAAGTCTGTGGGGCATTTTCTTGATTAATGATTGATGTTGGAGGGTCCAGTCTGCTGTGGGCAGAGCCACCCCAGGCAAGTGGTCCTGGGAGGCCTAAGAAAGGAAGCTGGATATGAGCCTGGGAGCAAGGGGACAAGCAGTGTCCCTTCATAGTGTCTGTCTGTTCCTGCTTATGTTCCTGCTCTGACACCCCTCAGTGTGGGTTGTAATCTGGACATGTAAGCCAAGTAAACCCTTTCCTCCCAGGGCTGCTTTTGGTCATGGTGTTTATCAAAGCAACAGAAAGCAGAGCAGGAAAATCTTCGTATTATTTTAACTTTTAGTTCAAGGCAGGGTCTCCCTGTGTTGTGACGGTGATGCCAAACTCTGACCTCAGGCCATGCTCCCACCTCAGCCTCAACAGTAGCCTGTGCTATAGGCACGCACTACTACACCCCGCTGCTCTCTTCTTGAAACACATATGCGGTAAATCAAAGAGGTTGATTCCTAGCAAGCAGAGAGTGGAACACACACTCATACTCTAAATCATTGTAAAAACTCACTAACGATGGAGGGAGCAGGGTGTTTGAATACTAGCTAAGATATTTAATGTTATTCCACTTTATTGTTCATCTTTGTAGGAGACATAACACTTCTGTGGCTCTTTTTTTAAATCACTATTTAAAGTTATATGCTAAAGGAATAAGAAATGAAACCATGTGTTAGCTGGATTTTGCTTTGAGATAACCCGATCATGACCATTCCATGGGGATGGCAGGAAAGAGGTAGATGAAATAGGATCAGGTCAGCTGCTGACAGGTGCTCATTTTATACACTTCTCTGATTTCTTTGAGACTTTCATAATGAAAATTTGAAAACTAGTTAGAAGAATACATCTGTATGTAGCGGAAACAAAACGTCAGATGCCAAAATCATACCACTAAACACATTATCACAAATAATTGAAGTACACATCTCTCCTAAGCCCCATCCACTTCCCAGGGGCATATATTCTTTGTTCTCTGGAAGTTGAACTACCCATCAGCTGTTCCCAGGGTATGTGATCCCTGTATGGCTCTACCTGGCCATTCCAGGCAGGCTTCTCGTCTCCTGCTCCTCCTGACTTCGTCAGCTGCTGGGAGGCAGCCCCCCCAGGCAGGAGGAGAACCACAGTTATGAGATTACAGGTGTGTGCCACCATATCCAGCGAGAATTTTCATTTGGTGCATATTTCTCTGAATATGGGAAACCACTTGTAATATTTTAAAGACTGTTCTCGTCTTTTCCATCAATACATCATTTCCATTCCTGTGCAGATTGACTCATTTGGTAGTTAAGGTAAATCATGAAACTGCTTGACCTGACATATTGTAGTGTTGGGGACAATAAAACAACAGTCGTAACTGTTGAGAGGGCTGGAGAGCATGCGCTCAATGTACTTGCAGAAGAACTGGGCTCAGCACCGGCACCCACTTTGGGCAGCCACCTGTAACTGCAGCGGTAAGGAAGTCTGACACATCTGTCCTCGAGGGTGCCTGCACTAATGCACATCCCCAATGTCCCAAATATTAAAACTGAAGTAAACAATTGGGTCTGGGGTTTGTCTCAGCAGGTAAAGTACCTTAGCTTAGGCATGAGGCCCTGAATTAGAATCTGTGTTGCCCATATAAAAGCAGGGACCAGGCCACCATGTCACTAATCCTAACCCCAGAGGGATGGGGGCAGATGGATCCCATATGGCTTGTCTCAAAAGATAAGGTGAAGAATGATGAGAAGGTGGGCTAGGTTAGCATGTGTCCTCCACAGGAATGCACAAGGGCACGTATGTACACTACACACCAACACACCACACATATTAACACGGTCTACATGTACCAACATACTACACAGGAAATATGAAAACAAAAAGATAAAAAGAAAAAATAACACAAAAGAGAAAAGGGCCATTTAAGTTGATGTGATTCAAGCTTTTCACTATGGACCAGATTTCCTTGCTTGAAAATTTCTAGGGTGACACCATATTGGACAGGAGAAAGATCAAAACTCATGTGGTACTCCAACAAGGTTGCTCTTTTATCTCCAGTTTTATTTTGCTAAATATCAAGCAACAGAAACAGAAATAAAAGCTGAAATCTTTAAGAGAGAAGCATTTGAAACTTACGTGGGGAACCACTTGGCATGCTCCTTCCAGGGATCCTCTCCTTCTTCCCAGTGTCCCAGGCATCCACTGCAGGAGAAACACTGCACAGTGTCCCTTTCACCTACAGATGGAGGGAAATGATGGCACCAGGTGTGTCTTGGAGCTGATCATACTGAACCAGAGCAACACAGACCCCAGCATGCTTGTTCTTCCATGTCTCCTCTGGCTGAATCCCTGGCCACATCCCACAGCCCTAAATGACCCATTCCTGAGCTCTGGACCTACAGTTCCCAGCCATGGCCATCTTCCATAGACTTAACCCTCAACATGCTAGTTTCTTACATATACAGGCTGCTCTTTGGCTTTCAGGACCTAAGAGATGGAGAAGTAGGCAAAAGCTAGAACTACCTGGAATAATGCTGTCAGAAGGTCTAAGAGTTAGCTTTGCCATGTCACGTCTATGGAAATAGAGGCACAGTTCTCTAATTCTCTGAGCCTCAGTGAACTCAACTATCAAACACGGGGGAAGGGCAAACTGAGTGAATTAGAATTAGTGTTCAATCCATGTATAGCATAAGCAGGTACTCAGCACCCACAGATCCTGTTGTAATTGTCGTCCACATCTGTCCTAACACCTGTGTGTGGCCGGGGCCTTTCAAAAGTGTAGTCTTCTTGAGGATAGTTTGCCTCATGGATGGGAGTTAAATAAGTAAAAACAAACCCTTCCAAAACTATAGAAATTAAATCAATCAAGGAAACATATAAATAGTAATATTTGTGAAATGAGAAGAAAGTGGATTTAAGCTATCTCATAATCCATTTTCAGGTCCTTATGAATGGAGCTAGTGTTTTCTGGAGTCTTCTTATTCTGTTTTCCAGTGCTGGGACTAAACCAATGGCCTTTCACATCCTAAGATAGGCCTCAAGTAATGAGCTACAGCTCAACCTTCAGTTAATATATTTCTAGGCCCACATTTACAGAAATTTGTCCATATTTACAGAAAACCTTTTATTTTATACATATTTGGCAAGTTAATAATGCTACAGTAAAGTAAATTATAGCGGAAGTAAAATTATTAAAGTTTAATGAACTAGATCTTTAATATAACAATTAACAAATAAGGAATGATTAACAAGAAGTAGTAAAAGAAGGAGGAGGAAGAGAGAAGGAGGAGAAAGGAAGAGGAAGAAGAACAACACGAATAAGAAGAATGCAGATGAGGAGAAGAAAAGGAAACAGAAGGAGGAGAAAAAGGAGGAGGAGACGAAGTAGGAGGAGAACAAGGAGAAAAAAAGGAGGAGGAAGAAGAGAAATATCAAAACAACAAGAAGAACAAGAAGATGAAGAAGATGAAGACCAAGAACAACAGAGATAAGAACAAGAAGAAAAAGGAGAACAATAAGAAGACTAAGTCCAAGAAGAACAAGAACAAGAACAGAAGAGAAAGAGTAAAAAGGAGGAAGAGAAGGAGGAAAAGAAAAGAAAGGTTGGAGAGATGGTTCAGTGGTTAAGAAGGTTCACGCAGGAGACTGGAGTTTGGTTCCCAGCACCCACCTCAGGCATTTCTCAACCACATGTAACCACTGGGCCAGGGGACTCACATCCCACCCACCCCTCACAAATACATCATTTCTTTAAATTTTATTAATTACACTTTATTCACTTTTTTATCTCCCCATAAACCCTTACTTCCTCCTCTCCCAACCCCACCTTCTCTCCCCCTTCTCTACACATTCCCCTCCCTAAGTCCACTGTTAAGGGAAGTCCTCTTCTTCCTTCTGATCCTAGTCAATCAGATCTCATCAGGAGTGGCTGCATTGTCATCTTCTGTGGCCTGGTAAGGCTGCTCCCCCCTCAGGGGAAGGTGATCAAAGAGCAGGCCAATCAGATTATGTCAGAGGCAGGCCCTCTTCACATTACTATGTAACCCAATTGGACTCTGAACTGCCCTGGGCTACATCTGTGCAGGGGTTCTAGGTTATCTCCATGCATGAACTTGGTTGGAGTATGAGTCTCAGGAAAGACCCCTGTGCTCAAATTTTCTGGTTCTGTTGCTCTCCTTTTGAAGTTCCTGTCCTCTCCAGGTCTTACTATTTCCTACTTCTTTCATAAGATTCCACACATTCTGCCTAACAGTTGGCCCTAAGTCTCGGCATCTGCTTTGATAGTCTGCAGGGCAGAGCCTTTCAGAGGCCCTCAAGGCAGACTCCTAACTTGTTTCCTGTTTTCTTCTTCTTCTGATGTCCATCCTCTTTGCCTTTTGGGAGAGGGATTGAGCATTTTAGCCAGAGTCCTCCCTCTTGATTAGTTTGGAAACTAAATTTTTATAGAAACACCTCACAAAATGGGACCCAGTTAGTTACCTATAAGACAAAGCTGGCTGAGGAGAGTACACGTGGTGAGGTCCCATGGGCATAAAACGGCCACTTCTCAAAGGACTCCAGCCTGGCCTCCTCTTCTTGGTACTGTGCTTTTCCACCTGTCAGTGTCTTCTCTGGACTCTTCACCCTTATGTCATACTTGCCAATGTTACCAACATCTTTGCCCAACAGGAACTCACATTCTGGACGTAATTTCTTGTGGATTTCTATGGGAAGGTTCTTGAGTCTGGTGCTAAAGAGGATTAAGCTACAGCAAAAGCACTGCACCCCAACTTTCACCCCAGTATGGTAAAACCCAGCAACTGCCATGTCCTGAGACGTCCATGATTTGAATGACTCATAGGTCACAAAAGTCTTTAATCTTCTGGCTTCACTGTGCATCTGTGAGTTAAAACCTTTCTTCATCTTCATTCATTCTTTGTGATCTTCTTCATGCTGTCTCTTTAAGATAGGAAGTGCATCCACACCGAGAAGAGCAGAGAACTCAGACACCAAATCATCATCAAACTCATAAATTCTCTCCTTGCAGGCTACTCCTGGTATGCCATTTTCTAAATGAGACAGGAATGTGGATGATTTTGGTGTCTGCAATATCTTTATTATAAAGGGTTGTGTCTCTGAGCCAGGAAGATGGCTCAGTGGGTAAAGAGGCTTGCCACAAGCCCGATGATTTCAGTTTGTTCCCCAGGACCCACATGGTAGGTAGAAGACCAGCAAATTTTGTATGTTGCCATCTGACCTCCATTTGTGAAAGACAGAAGTTGCTTGAGAAACTATGAAACATCAATATTCACTCACTCAATCAACAAATATTTGCTAAGCACCTACCTGTGTGTCAAGCAATGGGCTAGGCCTTGAGGACTGGCAGTGAACTAGACACAGAGAGCCGGATCCACTCATGGAGCCTTGCAAGTGTCCTTTAGCTTGACTGTTTGCTTGTTTTTCTTAGACAGAATCTTGCACTTAAGGGTGAAGCCAACAAGCATAGTAGAGCATTTGGTCTGCGACCCTATTTGGTTTTATAATAATGTGCTTGGTGTTCTAAGTCCTTTACCTGTACACACTCTTTGCACACCCCTCCTTCAGGACACAGCCTGTAGCCTCATCTCTGGACAACAGTATAGATTTCCCTGTCCCTAGCAATAATAAACTTTAGTCAGTCTCTAGTCAAGTACATTCTCAATGTATTGGGATAGGAGGACTGCACCCAGACTCAAGAACCTTCCCATAGAAATCCACAAGAAATTACGTCCAGAATGTGAAAGGCTGATCAAACTGACCTGGATTTGGGTGCAGATGCAGGCAGGCAAAATTGTGTCTTTAATGTTTAAGGAGAATCTTCTATTTTCTATCTTAGGCACATATATACTTAAAATCACACACATTGTATGACATACATGTGACATGCGCAATGACCAAGGACTTGGATAATTCAAATACGCCAGTCAAAACAGAGGGCCCTTACTTAGCAACCAGCCCTTCCATCTCCTGAGCCCCATAAAAGAAATCCCTAAACAATGATGAGACTCCCTAAACACTCTCACTCACGTGGTCAATTATCAGTCTTGAAGGTAAAAGTCTGTGCCACTGTTTCCTTCCAGCTAAGGTTATTTTGTTCTTGTGCAAATCCATGGGACCCTTTATCTCTGAATCCTTGTATAGGAGGCCAAGAACTTGGAATGGTAAACCCAGTGTCTCAGCTTCTTGGATGCTGAGATATGTGTCACCATGCCCAGCTCCAAGTCTGAAGTATAAAGACAATGACATATGTTTACCACGTATGGGTTAAAGAAAAAATATGCACAATTATGTAGAGAGTGACAATCTGATAATATCATTCAGTTAAAATTATTCTTGAAGATTTTATTTTTAAAATCTTTAAAATTTTAAAATTTTTAAAATGTGTGTATATATTTCAGAAAAGTTGTTGGGCCCCCATAAACAGCTACTGGTAGTTGTGAGTGGCTTGGCCTCAGGGTCGTGAGCCAAAATTGGCTCCATTGCAAGGGTAAATCCATTCAACTGTAAGGCCATCTCTCCATCCTCCAAACACATTGTTTTTGTCATGTTCGCTCTCCAGGCTTAGTGCTTCATGTGATCTCCAGAATCTCCCTGTTTCAGGCATGGATTTGAGTCTGGGAGGCAGCTGCTGGGGTTCATAGGTTCTTAGAACTCTTTACAATGGGTTGTAGAGAGCATGTGGATAGTGATAGGGTGAAGAGTCCTTATTAAAGGAGAGATACTGATGAGCTCAGAATCAAACCAGACCTGGGCTATGACCTGGCGCCAAGAGAGGATGGAAGTGGCTCAGCATGACATCTGATATGAAATTTGCATAGAACCTTACTGCCCTGATGATTTTACAAAGCTAGCTCTTCATGAACATGCTCCCTTTGTTAATGAAGCCCAGGTGGGGATGGGCTTCTAGCCTTACACCTTTCTTGTTAATTTCTGGAATCTCTTTCTTCACCCAGTTCCCTATTCTTCTGACTCACAATTATTGAAATGACTACAATAGAATATACGGACTATTTTACACTGTAAAATTGACAAATATTTGTAATGTACTGAATTTTGGCTATGTGTGCTTGTAGGAATGAGCCCAAGGCCTTGGCTCTGCTAATCAGTATCCACCACTGAACAGCAGGCCCAGCCAGCACTGTCATCTGTTTTTGGTTTTGTTTTTGTTTGAGACAGAGTTTCACAGTATAGTCTTCACCATCCTGGAACTCACTCTATAGACCAGGCTGGCCTCAAGCTTACAGAGATCTGCCTACCTCTGCTTCCTGAATGCTAGGATTATAGGCATGTGCCACCACCACCCTGCTGGTTTTGTTTACATTTTTTGAGACAGGGGTCACTGTGTTTCCCAAACTAATCTGGAACACAATATAGAGACCAGGTTAGCATCAAATGTGTGGCTATCTTCCTTTTTCTCCATCTGTAGTGCTGAGCTAACACGCCTGCATCACCATACCTGTTCTTCCACCATACTTCTCGTGAGACTAGAGGATACAAGCTATTCAGGCAGTCTGAGCTCAAGTAACTGGAAAACAAGAAGTTTCCTTGACTGGAAGTCAGAAGTAGCCAGACTGACTTGACTCCAAATGTGAAATGATTCCAGGGTCTCAACACTTGAGATGCCAATGCTAGGTAGCCAAATAGAGACTAGCAGCCTTTGATGGAACTGATGGAGCCCTCCCTTATGGCTGGATTTGGACACCACTTCCCATTGCAAAGCTGTTTCCTCTTGGATAAAGGAATGAAATCTGAGTTCTACTTCTGGCCCCAGTTAGAGACACGGAATTCTCCACTGTTCCAAAGATTGCAATGTCGCTTATTACTGAGTTCTCCTTTAAGAGTAAATCTAGCTAAGCCTATGAATCACCTGGCTGGGAGTCCACACCGGAGTCACTGGAAGACAAGGCAAAGAAATGGGAGGAATACTTATCCCCTCAGAAAGAAGATACACTTCTCAGAAGCCCTCAGCCCTATGTAGTGGCTTCCACAGCTAAGCCTCTCCACTTTTCTGAATTCTAAGTTAAAAGTATTAACTTTTCCTCTGCTTTCTATCTCTTTTTCACATACTGGTCCAAACTCTATGCATGCTTTTCTTGACACTCTGGACTCCCTTACTCTGCAGACTCCCTACACACTCTCTGTCCAGATGGTTACTGACCTTGATTGTCAAACCTGCCTGTTTTCTTGGATCCATCTCCAAAGGTATGGCCTTTCCCACCCATCTCTTTCCTCCTCGCAGTTACCAAGATTTACAGCTTGTCTTTCTTGTTGTTTTTGATCAGACACTAATAAAATGGTCCTCAAGTTTCCTTCTGAGTCCTTTTAATTTGTTGTTACAAGACTCAGAATCCTTAAAACAAATTTTTGTTTCCTTGGCAACACTTCATGTATGAGTATGTGTGTGTGAATGTGAATGTGTATGAGTGTATGAGAAGTGTGAGTGTATATGTGTATGTGGTGTAAGTGCACACATGCCTCAGAGCTCTTTGGAAGTCAGAGGACTTTTAAAGGTTGTTTCTATTCCTTTCATCTTCCCTCTCTAGTGGAATGCAGGGATCAACACAAGCCATTAGGCTCGTAAGATATGTACTTTTACTCACTGAGCCATCCATCTTGCTCCCCAACTCTTCCATTTTTAAAAATCTGTTCATATATAATTGTTTAATTACTCCCCAATTGTGGAACATTTAAGCCATTGTCCTTCTTCATACATAAAGATGAATTCAATATTCAATATTCTTGTAATGATATTAATAAATATTTCCAACATTTAAAAAATTTCCCCAGAGTAAATTCCTGAAATAAGAATAGCTGGGTCAACCACATGCATCCTCTTAAGGATTTTGGTGTCTGTCAGGCACTGGTTTTGCTGATGGTCTCCTGAGTTCCTTTTACCTTCAATATGGTCAGGGTCCTGCTTCTTCCCAGGTGGTTTCTTGCAATGGGATTTCACATGTCAGAATTCCATGTCTCTCTGTAAGAGGAATTAAAATCTGCTTATGAACTGAGAACTGATTTCCCAAGAGAAAAGAGTGGTCAGGAGTCTTCATGGATTCCTAGCCCAGCATCCTAGTGGCCATGTGGGTGACCATCAAGAGGCTGTCTTAGGCACAAATAAGTATCTGACACTTCTTTAAACATGAGTTCTGAGACTCCACCACAACCTTTTGGACAATGACTATTTGAAGTTCCCAAAGAATCTGTTTTCATTCAAACCACACATCTAACTCCTCCCCATCATCCACTCCATTCAAGCAGGAAGTTACAAAATTCTCAAACATATGTGATTTCTCAAGGAGCTCAGCCAATATTTGTGCCCCCCCCTTTCTTTATCTTGTATCTAGAAAATTAACTTAGTAGGTTGGGTTTTTTAAGAGAAATGCAAGTAAATCCTAGGAATTTATGTTAGATCTTGTTTTTCTCAGTTTAACCAGCTAGGCTATCAGTTCAACTTCAGATTGTTGGAATCATATGTACAATGAAACATGGCTGCTCAGCTAAATTAAATTGGAGCCTTACCAATAGAATGTATCAAAGAGAAGACAGAATATTAGGACTATTCTTATATTGGATATTAGAATATTAGATAAAGTAGAGGAACTGGACCACTCAAGGAAAGAATGCGTAAACTCTCTAAAACTACATGAAAGGAACATGCAGGAACTTTGGAACATCATGAAAAGACCAAAATCTTCTAATTATAGGCACAGAAGAAGGAGAAGAATCCAAGGCCAGTGGCTGTGCCAACTAGTTTTAAAACAACTTGACACAATCTATAGGCATCTGGGAAGAGAGAACCTCAACTGATAAATTGCCTGCATAAAATCAGGCTGTAAGACATTTTCTTAATTATTGATGGACAGGAACAGCCTATTTTGGGTGGTGCCATCCCTGGGATGGTAGTTCTGCAAAAAAATCATGCTGAGCAAGCTGTGTGGAGCAAGCCTGTAAGTAGCACCCATTCACAGCTTTTGTATCATCTTCTACCTCCGGGTTCCTGTCTTGTTTGTGTTCCTGTCCTGACTTCCTTCAATGGTGGAATAAAATGGGAAAGTTTAATCCAAATAAACCCTTTTCTTCACAACTTGCTTTTTAGTCATGATGCTTCATCGCAATAATAAAGAGCCTAAGTAAGACACCATTTTAAACTACTGTATGCAGCATAACTATCTCTCATAGCTGAAGGACAAAGAAAAACTTTTCAAAGTATAAACAGGATAAAAGAATTCTTTTCCAGTAAACCAGACGAACAGAGGAGCAATTCTTTGGACTGAAAATAAGCATAGCCAAGCAACTGAAGAAAGTAAACTTTTATAATGACTGAAATAAAAAAAAATAGGATTAACACTTTAAACAGCAAAATGACAGCAATGAACATACACTTTCAATAACAACTTTAATATTAATGGCCCTAACTCACTGGTTAGTATTTTTGTTAACTTAATACAAGCTAGAGTCATGTGGGCAGAATGAGCCTCAATTAATAAAATGCCTTCACCAGAGACCATTATAGAGAACCAAGAGAACACATGATCTTGGGTGCACAAGCACAACTGATACATCTACAACATGACTCGTGCCCTTAAAGCTCAGGGAATATCTTGGAAGAGGAGGTCAAGAGATTTTTAAGATACAAAGAACCAGGAAGCCTGCTGTGAGACTGTGTCTCCTAAAAATGACAGGGAAGCTTCACTCACGATACCTCAACAATCTGGCTGCCTAAACAAGGCCCGGCCAATGACAACACCAGTATATATTCTGGCCTGAAAGGAAGGACTCTCACAGGGTCTTACCCCAGATAAAAAACCTTGGATAACTAAGAAACACTGAGAACACAAGAAATAGTATTCCCTGAGATGAGCCCCCAGTTGGTTATCCAATACCAAGTAGTAGGCCCTCAAATCCTGTGCAAACAAGTAACACCAAATGGACTAGAGCGGTTGCATTTTTATGTTTAGGTACGTACATGCACACACACATATAATAATGCGACAATAACCATTAAGATAAAGAGACCATGGTTTCAAGAGGGAGCCAAGAGAAGCAAGTGTATGGTTAGGAGAAGAGGGTGTGCGTGTGTAATTTTAATTAAAAACAATAAAATTAGGTGACAAGATGGATGTCACCATCTTGTCTGAGGAGCAGGACAACATTTTCTGTACAGCGACCAAGAGACTGAACTCTGGGCCCTAAAACAACGGTGATCGTGTTTCCCAGGTGAGAGCAAACTCCCACAGTGTGGGAATCAGTCGGGTCCATGCTCAGGCCACCCAGCCAGAACTTGGAAGGGATCCCAGGTTGGGCGGGCACTAGGTCGCCAGAACAGAGTCACAGGCCTGCGTGTCCTGATCACATTCCCAGGCTGATTGGTGGGCACAAAAACATCAGAGACTGGGAGTCCCAGTCACGAGAAAACCCCACAGGGAAGGAAGAAAACCGGACTGACTTGGGTCACCCAGTCTTTTCCTGGAAAAAGTCTTGCAGACCGGTGGGTACAAGCCGCCATCACTGAACTGGGCTCCAGCCGTGAGCTCAGACAGAGCTGTGAGCCCCAAGGCAACAGAGACTGGGAGTCACTGTCATGAGAAATCCTCACAGGCAACAAAGAAAAGGGGATGGACTTAGGCCACCCAGTATATCCCTGAAAAAGGTCCTGCCGACCAGCCCAACCTAGGGACCTGCTGTGCACCAGATAGTCTGCTGTTATCAGGAGAGTGGTACCCACCTGCCACAGATTACAGCTTGGATATTGGGGCACAGAGTGCCAACCTCAGACCTACAGAAGTGTGGAATCCCCGAGATCAACCCCCAGATACTGCTCCAAGGGGCAACCAGTTATCCCTAACAAAACTGACCAAACCACGGGACACACAGGTTACAGCAGCAGATCACTAAATTTACAGCAAGAAACCCAGAAGCAGGGCAGCTGTCTTCAGGACTTCTCTGGGTGAGAAAAGAGCCCTCTCGACTAAGAAGGACCACAGTTACCACTCAGGTCTCTATGCCTGAGGTGAGCAGTGGCAACTCCAGAAAAACACTGACCATCCAGTGACTATACCCAAAAAGCTGAGAAGGCTTCCTTCAGGAAAAACCATCTTCCTGCCAAGGGGATTCTCTCTACCACAGGATCCAAGGAACCACCAGAAACTAACTCCAAACACCTAAGATAGCCCAATGGCTAGAGGCCAGCATAAAAACTCAACCAACAAAAGACAGAGCTATATGGCATCTCCACAACCCAGTTATCCAGGGGCAAGTAGCTCTGGACACCCCAGCATAATTGAAATTCAAGAAGATGACCTAACATGTATGCTCATGAAGAATATAACAGAGGAAACAAATAAAATGCAAAAAGACATAGAGGAAGATAAACTCAAACAGATTATGGCCATCTGTAAAGAAATAGAAGAAGATAAAAACAAAGAGATTATGGCCATCTGTAAAGAAATACAGGAAGTTGCAGCCAAACAGTTTGTGGCCTTTAGAGAGGAAATGCTTAAATCACTGAAAGAAATAAAAGAAACAGAGGATTGTTCAAACAAACAGCTGAAGGAATTGAAGGAAAATACAGTCAGACGGATGAAGGAAATCAACAAAACGGCTCAAGATCTGAAGATGGAATTGGAAAAATTAAAGAAACACCAATGGAGGAAACTGTGGAGAGAAAGAACTTGGGAAGAATACAGGAACTACAGAGGTTAACATAACCAATAGACTACAAGAGATGGAAGAAAGAATCTCAGGTGTGTAAGATACAATGGAAGAAATAGATGTATCTGTCAAAGAAAATCTTAAATCTAAAAAATTCCTGACACAGACCATCCAAGAAATTCAAGACAACATAAAAAGACAAAACCTAAGAATAATAGGAATAGAGGAAAAAGAAGATTCCCTGCTCCAAGGCCCAGAAAATATTTTCAACAAAATCATTGAAGAGAATTTCCCCAACTTAAAGGAGAGGCCAATAAGAATATAAGAGGCCTACAGAATACCCAATAAATTAGACCAGAAAATAAAATCCTCCTGCCACATAACAATCAAAACAGTAAATATATAGAACAAAGAAAAAACACTAAAAGCTGCAAGGAAAAAAGGCCAAGTAATATATAATGGCAAACCCATTAGAATCACACCTGACTTTTCAACAGAGACTATGAAAGCCAGAAGGGCCTGGACAGATATCATGCAGACCCAAAGAGAACACAGATGTCAGCCCAGGCTACTATACCCAGCAATACTCTCAGTCTTCATAGATGGAGAAAACAAGATATTCAATGACAAAAGCAAATTTCAGCAATACCTACACACAAATCCAGTGATACAGAAGACACTAGAAGGGAAAATACAACCTAAGAAAACTAGCTACTTTCAAGAAAACACAGGAAATAATTAACCTCACTACAGTAAAACAAAAAGCAACCAAGCACACAACCTTATGACCACAGCCAACATCAATATCAAAGGATCTAACAGCCACTGGTCATTAATCTCTCTCAACATCAATGGACTCAATTCTCCAATAAAAAGACACAAACTAACAGAATGGATGCATAAACAAAACCCAGCAATCTTTTGCATACAAGAAACACACCTAAGTCACAAAGATAGACATTACCTGTGGGTAAAGGGTTGGAAGACAGATTTCCAAGCAAATGGACCCAAGAAGCAAGCAGGAGTAGCCATTCTAATATCTGATAAAATAGGCTTTCAACCAAAATTAATAAAAAGAGATGGGGAAGGACACTTCATACTCATCAAGGGAAAATTCCACCAGGAAGACATCACAATCCTGAACATATATGCCCCAAATACAAGGGCACCCACACTTCTAAAAGAAACATTGATAAAACTTAAACCACACATAGATCCCCACACACTAATAGTGGGAGACTTCAACACCCCACTCTCAACAAAGGACAGTTCAACAAAACAGAAATTAAACAAAGAAACAATGTCTCGAACACAGGTCATGAATCAAATTGACCTAACAGACATTTACAGAACCTTACACCCAAACACAAAAGAATTTACCTTCTTCTTAGCACCTCATGGAACC
This sequence comes from Meriones unguiculatus, assembly GCF_030254825.1. NCBI lineage: Eukaryota > Metazoa > Chordata > Mammalia > Rodentia > Muridae > Meriones > Meriones unguiculatus. The sequence goes on along the minus strand of NC_083354.1, from coordinate 27,792,696 downwards.
TTCTCCAAAATGGACCATATAGTTGGTTACAAAGTGAGCCTCAACAGATACAAGAAGATTGAAATAATCCCTTGTATCCTGTCTGGTCACCATGGAATATAGCTGGACCTCAATAACAGAAATAGCAAAAAGCCTACACACACATGGAAACTGAACAACTTGCTACTAAATGACAGCTGGGTCAGGGAATAAAGAAAGAAATTAAAGTCTTCCTAGAATTCAATGAAAATGAAGACACAACATACCCAAACTTGTGGGACACAATGAAAGCAGTGCTAAGAGGAAAGCTCACAGCACTAAGTGCCTTCAAGAAGAAATTCGAGAGAGCTCATTCAAGCAACTTAATGGCTCACTTAAAAACCCTAGAAAAAGAAGAAGCAGACACACCAAAAAGGAGTAGAGGGCTTGAAATAATCAAACTCAGGGCTGAAATCAATCAATTAGAAACAAATAAAATAATTCAAAGAATCAATGAAACCAAGAGCTAGTTCTTTGAGAAAATCAACAAGATAGACAAACCCTTAGCCAAACTAACTAAAAGGCAAAGAGACAGTTATGCCAGGTTCACGGGACCTTCAGAGACCACCAAGTCATCTTAAGAAGATGACTTGATGCAATTGCAAGAGAGCTTTATTACGAGAGCGATCAAACTTGGGAACCAAGTCTCACTGACGCAGCAGTAGAGAAGTTGGACCTTGAGCTCTGAGTGAACAGGATTTTTAAAGGGAAAGTATGTGAGCAGGGGGTTTCCATGGCAGCAAGAAGGGGGTACAAGCCATGGCATTACAGAATTGGTTGAAGTTTAGCAGGGCAGGGTGACCTTTTCTGAGGTACACAATCACATTGGCTAAGGCATATAATCACAATGGCTATTTTTCTTTTCTTTTTTTTTTTTTTTTCAATGCAGTTTATTCAGGAACATTGAACAATCCTCGGACCCCGGGGAAAGCCAGCCCACAGCTTAAATAGCCTCTGGGTAGCCAACCCAGGCGTGCCATGGGGGCAATGCAGATAGGTCGACATACATGGAAGCAAGCCAGATCCTCGGCCTTAGCCAAATGTGGAGTTGTTCGTGACAGAGAGCACTCACCATCGGGAAGGTGGAAGGCGGAAACCAGCTCCATCTTTAAGGCATAGCATTCCGCAGCTCTCTACAGTTCCCCCTTTTTGTTTTAGACGCATCAGGCAAGAGTAGAGGTCTGATCTCTGATATTAGAAATAAATTGGGACTTTGTACAGATGTTCATTTAGGTGTCATCCACCCAAAGAGCATCAGACCGTCCGATACCTTTTTCTCAGAGGCGGGACCTGGGGCATCAACCCGCATGCAATCAGACATGCTCTTCTCTGGGTCCAAAGCGGCTGACCCTGAGTGCAGTGCTTAGCCTCGCATCCTGAGTGTATCATTTTAGCTTTTTATGGTATCCAACCATGCTTGGGGAGAATGTCCTGCTTCAATGGCTGTAAAGGCCTGAATGATCATGGCTGCATCACACTGTTGTGAGACTCTAATCTTGCATATATGCCACAGGCAAACCAAGGAGACCAACACCAGAAGGCCTGCTAACACTCCCATGCCCGCCCATTCCTTCAGATGATTCATGTCTGCAGTAATCCATGTTGATAATCCTGTGGCTAGTCCTGCGTCCACTCTGGTAGAATTTACTGTGACAATGGCCACTCTCAGCTGCTCCATCGTAGTATCGAATTCTCCAGTCCAATTACCTAAAATATAGCTCGACAATTGTTTAGACAGATTTGCAGCGCAGGAAAAATTCTCATGTTGTATGCTAGTGACACAAAGTCCAGCATACTTTCATTGACAGCCAGGTTGAGCGATTTGCCATAGGGTATCAATTTGCTCCTGCAAGAGGTCAATCCTCTGATTGAACACCATCAAGCTTCCTTTTAGTTGAGCATTAATTCCTTTATGTACAACTAAGGCATGAGCTACATTGGCTAAATGATTATTCAGGGTCTGAGCAGTCTGCCCAGTATGACTCATGGCTAATGCCCTGGTGGTAGCTCCAACAGCCGTCAATGAGATGGTAGTAACAATGGTGGCTGTAGTTCCAAGATCCCTTTTCTGTCTGAAGAGAGTCATAGCGTGAGGGGCATCAATGGGCATAGGCATCCAGTGAGGCATGCGAGTAACCACGGCATACCTAACTTTACTAGCATTCCAGCATTGGGCAAAAAAGCAAGTATCATTACCACAATTACTTGGCTCTATCTGGCTAATAATGAATAAAAATGGGGGATATAGACAAACAGGTGTGGGCTTATAGGAAATATTATGAGAAGCCTTAACCCCTCGTTGGAACATCCTGCGTCAGTTCTAGAACTAGCAGTGGTGGTGTCCGAGGTCTGAGTAGGTTCAGGAGACCATTGCCCCCAGGGGCGAGACGTGCTCCATGCCAATTGACTAACTCCATGTTTTCCTCCAATTTTGAAAGTCATTTAAGGTTCTTAAATTACTTTTTTCCCTTTTTTCTTAAATTTTTCATCAATTACACTTTATTCATTCTGCATCCCCCCATAAGCCCCTCCCTCCTCCCATCCCAATCCCACCCTCCCTCCTCCCTCTGCTTGCATGCCACTCCCCAAGTCCACTAATAGGGGAGGTTCTCCTCTCCTTTCTGATCTTAGTCTGTCAGTTCACATCAAAAGTGGCTGTATTGTCCTCTACTGTGGCCTGGTAAGGCTGCTCCCCCCCCCCAGAGGGAGGTGATCAAAGAGCAGGCCAATCAGATTATGTCAGAGTCAGTCCCTCTTCACATTACTATGTAACCCAATTGGACTCTGAACTACCCTGGGCTACATCTGTGCAGGGGTTCTAGGTTATCTCCATGAATAGTCCTTGGTTGCAGTATGAGTCTCTGGGAAGTTCCCTATGTTCAAATTTTCTTGTTCTTTTGCTCTCCTTGTGGAGACCCTGTCCTCTCCAGCTCTTACTATTTCCCAGTTCTTACCTAAAATTCCGTTCACTCTGCCCAACAGTTGCCCATCAGGCTCAGCATCTGCTTTGATAGTCTGAAGGGCAGAGGCTTTCAGAGGCCCTCTGTGGTAGGTTCCTAGGTTGTTTCCTGTTTTCTTCTTCTTCTGATGTCCATCCTCTTTGCCTTTCTGGATGGGGTTTGGACGTTTTAGTTAGGGTCCTCTCTCTTGCTTAGTTTCTTTAGATGCACAGGTTTTAGTGGGTTTGTCCTATGTTGTATGTCTATATGAGTGAGTATATACCATGTGTGTCTTTTTGCTTCTGAGACAACTCACTCAGGATGATCCTTTCCAGATCCCACCATTTACCTGCAAATTTCATGATTTCCTTATTTTTCATTGCTGAGTAATATTCCATTGTGTAGATGTACCACAATTTCTGCATCCATTCTTCAGTTGAGGGGCATCTGGGTTGTTTCCAGCTTCTGGCTATTACAAATAAAGCTGCTACAAACATGGTTGAGCAAATGTCCTTTTTGTGTACTTGAGCCTCTTTTGGATATATGCCCAGTAGTGGTATGGCTGGATCTTGAGGAAGCGCTATTCCTAGTTGTCTGAGAAAGCGCCAGATTGATTTCCAGAGTGGTTGTACAAGTTTACATTCCCACCAGCAGTGGAGAAGGGTTCCCCTTTCTCCACAACCTCTCCAGCATGTGTTGTCACTTGAGTTTTTGATCTTGGCCATTCTCATGGGTGTAAGGTGAAATCTCAGGGTTGTTTTGATTTGCATTTCCCTAATGGCTAATGAGGTTGAGCATTTCTTTAAGTGCTTCTCTGCCATTCGGTATTCCTCTACAGAGAATTCTCTGTTTAGCTCTGTTCCCCATTTTTTAAGTGGATTACTTGGTTTGCTGCTTTTCAGCTTCTTTAGTTCTTTATATATACTGGATATGAGTCCTCTGTCAGATAAAGGGTTGGTGAAGATTCTTTCCCAATCTGTAGGTGGTCGCTTTGTTTTGATGACGGTGTCCTTTGCTTTACAGAAGCTTTTCAGTTTCATGAGGTCCCATTTATTGGTTGTTGCTCTTAGAGCCTGTGCTGTTGGTGTTCTGTTCAGGAAGTTTCCCCCTGTATCAATGAGTTCTAGGGTATTTCCCACTTTTTTTTCAAGCCGATTTAATGTGTCTGGTTTTATGTTGAGGTCTTTGATCCACTTGGACTTCAGTTTTGTGCAGGGTGACATGTATGGATCTATTTTCATTTTTCTGCATGTAGACATCCAGTTAGACCAGCACCATTTGTTGAACATGCTATCTTTTTTCCATTGTATGGTTTTGGCGATTTTGTCAAAGATCAGGTGTCCATAAGTGTGTGGGTTTATTTCTGGGTCCTCTGTTCGGTTCCATTGATCCACCATTCTGTTTCTATGCCAGTACCATGCAGTTTTTAAAACTGTTGCTCTATAGTACAACTTAAGATCAGGGATGGAGATACCTCCAGAAGATCTTTTATTGTAGAGGATTGTTTTAGCAATTCTGGGTTTCTTGTTATTCCATATGAAGTTGAGAATTTTCCTTTCCAGGTCTGTAAAGAATTGTGTTGGTAATTTGATGGGCATTGCATTGAATCTGTAGATTGCTTTTGGTAAGATGGCCATTTTTACTATGTTAATCCTACCAAGCCATGAGCATGGGAGATCTTTCCATCTTCTCATATCTTCTTCTAATTCTTTCTTCAGAGATTTGAAATTTTTTTCATACAAGTCTTTGACTTCCTTGGTTAGGGTTACTCCGAGGTACCTTATGTCATTTGTGGCTATTGTGAAGGGTGTTGTTTCCTTAATTTCTTTCTCAGCCCTTTTGTCTTTTGTATACAGGAGGGCTACTGATTTTTTTGAGTTAATTTTGTATCCTGCCACTTTGCTGAAGGTGTTTATCAGCTGTAGGAGTTCCCTGGTAGAGTTTTTGGGGTCACTCACGTATACTATCATATCATCTGCAAATAGTGATAATTTGACTTCTTCCTTTCCAATTTGTATCCCCTTGATCTCCTTCAACTGTCTTATTGCTCTAGCAAGGACTTACAACACTATGTTGAAGAGATATGGAGAGAGTGGGCAGCCTTGTCTTGTCCCTGATTTCAGTGGGATTGCTTTAAGTTTCTCTCCATTCAGTTTGATGTTGGCTATAGGCTTGCTGTATATCGCCTTTACTATGTTTAGATATGTGCCTTGTATCCCTGATCTCTCCAATACTTTGAACATGAATGGATGTTGGATTTTGTCAGAGGCTTTTTCAGCATCTAGGGAGATTATCATGTGGTTTTTTTCTTTCAGTTTGTTAATATGGTGGATCACATTGATGGATTTCCGTATATTGAACCACCCCTGCATACCTGGGATGAAGCCTACTTGGTCATAGTGGATAATATCTTTGATGTGTTCTTGGATTCGGTTTGCAAGTATTTTATTAAGTATTTTTGCATCAATGTTCATAAGGGAGATTGGCCGGAAATTCTCTTTCTTTGTTGAGTCTTTGTGAGGTTTAGGTACCAAGGTGACTGTGGCTTCATAGAATGAATTTGGTAATATTCCTTCTGTTTCTATTTTGTGGAATAGTTTGAAGAGAATTGGTGTTAGCTCTTCTTTGAAGGTCTGGTAGAATTCTGCGCTGAAGCCATCTGGTCCTGGGCTTTTTTTGGATGGGAGACTTTTGATGACCGCTTCTATTTCTTTGGGGGATATAGGTCTATTTAGTTGATTTACCTGGTCCTGGTTCAGCTTTGGTAAGTCAAATCGATCAAGAAAATTGTCCATTTCATTTAGATTTTCAAATTTTGTGGCATATAGACTTTTGAAGTAAGTCCTAATGATTGTTTGGATTTCCTCAGTGTCTGTAGTTATATCCCCCTTTTCATTTCTGATTTTGTTGATTTGGGTGGTGTCTCTCTGCCTTTTAGTTAGCCTGGCTAAGGGTTTGTCAATCTTGTTGATTTTCTCAAAGAACCAGCTCTTGGTTTCATTGATTCTTTGAATTGTTTTATTTGTTTCCAATTGATTGATTTCAGCCCTGAGTTTGATTATTTCCAGCCATCTACTCCTTCTTGGTGTGTCTGCTTCTTCTTTTTCTAGGGTTTTTAAGTGAGCCATTAGGGTGCTTGAATGAGCTGTCTCGAATTTCTTTTTGAAGGCACTTAGTGCTATGAACTTTCCTCTTAGCACTGCTTTCATTGTGTCCCACAAGTTCGGGTATGTTGTGTCTTCATTTTCATTGATTTCTAGAAAGACTTTAATTTCTTTCCTTATTTCTTCCCTGACCCAGCTGTCATTTAGTAACAAGTTGTTCAGTTTCCATGTGTGTGTAGGCTTTTTGTTATTTCTGTTATTTTTGAGGTCCAGCTTTATTCCATGGTGATCAGACAAGATACATGGGATTATTTCAATCTTCTTGTATTTGTTGAGGCTTGCTTTGTGACCCACTATGTGGTCTATTTTGGAGAAGGTTCCATGAGGTGCTGAGAAGAAGGTAAATTCTTTTGTGTTTGGGTGTAAAGTTCTGTAAATGTCTGTTAGGTCCATTTGATTCATGACCTCTGTTAGAGACATTGTTTCTTTGTTTAATTTCTGTTTGGTTGACCTGTCCTTTGTTGAGAGTGGGGTGTTGAAGTCTCCCACTATTAATGTGTGTGGATCTATATGTGCTTTAAAGTTTATCAACGTTTCTTTCACAAATGTGGGTGCCCTTGTATTTGGGGCATATATGTTCAGGATTGTGATGTCTTCCTGGTGGAATTTTCCCTTGATGAGTATGAAGTGTCCTTCCCCATCTCTTTTGATTAATTTTGGTTGAAAGTCTATTTTATCAGATATTAGAATGGCTACTCCTGCTTGCTTCTTGGGTCCGTTTGCTTGGAAAGTCGTCTTCCAACCCTTTACCCTCAGGTAATGTCTATCTTTGTGTCTTAGGTGTGTTTCTTGTATGCAGCAGATTGCTGGGTTTTGTTTACGTATCCATTCTGTTAATCTGTGTCTTTTTATTGGAGAGTTGAGTCCATTGATGTTGAGAGAGATTAATGACCAGTGGCTGTTAGATCTCTTGATTTTGATGTTGGCTGTGGTCATCAGGTTGTGTGCTTGGTTGCTTTTTGTTTTACTGAAGTGAGGTTATTTATTTCCTGTGTTTTCTTGAATGTAGCTAGCTTTCTTGGGTTGTATTTTCCCTTCCAGTGTCTTCTGTAATGCTGGATTTGTTTGTAGGTATTGTTGAAATTTGTTTTTGTCATTGAATATCTTGTTTTCTCCATCTATGAGGATTGAGAGTTTTGCTGGGTATAGTAGCTTGGGCTGACATCTGTGTTCTCTTAGGGTCTGCATGATATCTGTCCAGGCCCTTCTGGCTTTCATAGTCTCTGTTGAAAAGTCAGGTGTGATTCTAATGGGTTTGCCATTATATGTTACTTGGCCTTTTTCCCTTGCAACTTTTAGTATTTTTTCTTTGTTCTGTATACTTACTGTTTTGATTATTATGTGCCGGGAGGATTTTCTTTTCTGGTCAAATTTGCTGGGTGTTCTGTAGGCCTCATGTATTCTAATTGGCCTCTCCTTTAGCTTGGGGAAATTTTCTTCAATGATTTTGTTGAAAATATTTTCTGGGCCTTGGAGAAGGGAGTCTTCTTTTTCCTCTATACCTATTATTCTTAGGTTTTGTCTTTTCATATTGTCTTGCATTTCTTGGACGGTCTGTGTCAGGAATTTTTCAGATTTAACATTTTCTTTGACAGATACATCGATTTCTTCCATTGTATCTTCTACACCTGAGATTCTTTCTTCCATCTCTTGTAGTCTGTTGGCTATGCTTACCTCTGTAGTTCCTGTTTTCTTCCCTAGATTCTTCCTTTCCGTTATTTCTTCCATTTGTGTTTTCTTTAATTTTTCCAATTCTATCTTCAGGTCTTGAGTTGTTTTGTTTACTTCGTTCACCTGTCTGATTGTACTTTCCTGTTTTTCTTTTAGTTCCTTCAACTCTGTTTCTTTCATTTCATTCAGTGTTTTAAGCATTTCCTTTCTAAAGGCCATAAACTGTTTGGCTGCAGCTTCCTCTATTTCTTTACGGATGGCAATATTCTGTTTGAGTTTATCTTCCTCTATGTCTTTACGAATCTTATTTGTTTCCTCTGTTATCATCTTCATGAGCATACTTGTTAGGTCATCTTCTTGGATTTCAGTTATGGTGGGGTGTCCAGGGCTACTTGCCCCTGGGTAACTGGGTTCTGGAGATGCCATATTGCTCTGTCTTTTGTTGCTTGAGCTTTTACGCTGGCCTCTACCCATTGTGTTATCTTAGGAGTTTGGGGTTATTTTCTGGTGGTTCCTGGGGATCCTGTGGTGGAGAGAATCCCCTTTGCAGAAAGCTGGATTTTCCTGAAGGATGTCTTCTCAGCTTTTTGGGTATAGTCCCTGGATGGCTGGTGTGTTTTCAGGAGTTGCTCACCTCAGGGATATAGACCTGAGTGGTAACTGTGGTCTTTGTTAGTCGAGAGGGTTCTCCTCTCACCCAGGGAAGTCCTGAGGGCAGCTGCCCTGTTTCTGGGTTTCTTGTTGCAAATTTAATGATCAGCTGCTGTGACCCAGTTGGACATCAGGCGCGCCTCAACTGTTTGTGCTTGTGTCTGGAGCACAGCTGAGTGCTGGCGCCTCAGCCCCACTAGACTACTAGACTTTTTCTAGGGAAGGATTGGGTGATTTAGATCAGTACAGTTTCCTTCCTTCCCCGTGGATTCTCTGGAGACACGGACTCCTAGTGTCTTTTTTTGCCCTGGTGCACACTGCTCATTGTCCGCCAGCTGGCTGGCCACAGAAATTTGCCTGTGCCTGGAGCACAGCTGTGTGATGGCGGCTCAGTCTCTGCCAGCTGTCTGGTGCGCAGAAACTGCCTGTGTCTGCCTTTGTGGCTTTTGGGAGTCTGAGTGGCTCCCTAAGCTGGGTAATTTTCCGGGGACCTTTTCAGGTTGGGGGTGAGCTGAGTGCTCTGAGATCAGACCCGCCGTTTCTATCTCTGGCGGCGAATCAGGCGCGCAGGCAGGCAGGGCTCTGTGCCGGAACCTGGGTCCCCGGCTCTGGCTCCGGGCTGGCTCCTGGGGTGCCCGTGGAACCCGCCCGAGTCTTTTCCAGGGGATGTCTGGGTGACCTAAGGCCGGTCCCAATCGTTTCCTGTACCCTGGGGTTATCTCTCGACTGAAAATTCCAGTCTCTGATAGTGTGGTGCCCAAGGTTCAGTCTGGGACCTTGACCAGAGACACTGGCTTGTGGCTCTGGGCTGGGGCTGGGGCTGGCGGCTGGCAGCCAAGCGTCTGGCGGAACCGGGATCTCTTCTGCGGTTTAGCCGGGTGAGTTAAAAGCTCATTGAATCCCCCACCGTGGGGTATCCTCTCACCTGGGAAACACAATGACTGTGTTTTATGGCCGAGAGTTCTGATTGCTGTTCACTGTGCTGATCCTGCTGTGCTGCTGCTCAGAATGAGAGTCCTCCCGGCGCCGCCATCTTGCCCCTCCTCGGCTATTTTTCTAAACCACATCTGAAACATTGGGGAGAATTTTCCCACCCGATTCTCAATCAATTCCCATTGATTATTGCCAAGGAGTTTGTCTCTATTTTCTTTTTTCTTTTTTTTTTCTTTTTTTTTCTTTTATTTTTTTTTTATCAGTTACATTTTATTAACTCTGTATCCCAGCCGTGTCCCGATCCCTCATTCCCTCCCAGTCCCTCCCTCCCTCCCTCCCTCATCTCCACCGTGCCCCTTTCCAAGTCCACTGATGGGGGGACCTCCTCCCCATTCATCTGATCCTGTTTTATCAGGTATCTTCAGGACTGGCTGCAAAGCCCTCCTCTGTGGCCTAACAGGACTGCTCCTCCCTTCGGGGGTGGGGAGACCAAAGAGCCAGTCATCGAGTTCCTGTTAGAAAAAGAGAACTTTAGACCTATCTCTCTTATGAACATTGACGCAAAAATACTCAATAAAATACTTGCAAACCGAATCCAAGAACACATCAAAGATATCATCCACCATGACCAAGTAGGCTTCATCCCAGGCATGCAAGGGTGGTTCAACATACGGAAATCCATCAATGTAATCCACTACATAAACAAACTGAAGGAGAAAAACCACATGATCATCTCCTTAGACGCCGAAAAAGCATTTGACAAAGTCCAACACCCATTCATGTTTAAAGTCTTGGAGAGATCAGGGATACAAGGCACATACCTAAACATAGTAAAGGCAATATATAGCAAGCCTATAGCTAACATGAAACTCAATGGAGAGAAACTTAAATCAATCCCACTGAAATCAGGGACAAGACAAGGCTGTCCATTGTCCCCATATCTCTTCAACATAGTACTTGAAGTCCTAGCCAGAGCAATAAGACAACTAAAGGAGATCAAGGGGATACAAATCGGAAAGGAAGAGTGTCAAAGTGTCACTATTTGCAGATGATATGATAGTATACATGAGCGACCCCAAAAATTCAACCAGAGAACTCCTTCAGCTGATAAACACCTTCAGCAAAGTGGCAGGATACAAAATCAACTCAAAAAAATCAGAAGCCCTCCTATATACCAAAGACAAAAAGGTTGTCTCTATTTTCTAACAAGCATTTATTCTGTTATATTTCCTGGGGGCTGTTGCTAAGAAAGTTAACTTTGTTTTCTGCCAGGTGTACATTCTGTGATATTTCCTGGTACGTGAATTCAGTTTCCAGTCAAAATCTTTATTTGAAAATGCAGTTATATTCTGGCTAACTTAAACTCTTCAAGACACCATCCAAATCAACAAAATCAGAAATGAAAAAGGGGACATAACTACAGACACTGAGGAAATCCAAACAATCATTGGGACTTACTTCAAAAGTCTATATGCCACAAAATTTGAAAATCTAAAGAAAATGGACAATTTTCTTGATCAATTCGACTTATCAAAGCTGAATCAGGACCAGGTAAATCAATTAAATAGTCCTATATCCCCCAAGGAAATAGAAGGTCCCATCCCAACAAAGCCCAGGACCAGATGGTTTCAGCGGAGAATTCTACCAGACCTTCAAAGAAGAGCTAACTCCAATTCTCTTCAAACTATTCCACAAAATAGAAACAGAAGGAACATTACCAAACTCATTCTATGAAGCCACAGTCACCTTCGTACCTAAACCTCACAAAGACCCAACATAGAAAGAGAATTTCAGGCCAATCTCCCTTATGAACATTAATGCAAAAATACTTAACAAAATACTTGCAAACCGAATCCAAGAACACATCAAAGATACCATCCACTATGACCAAGTAGGCTTCATCCCAGGTATGCAGGGATGGTTCAATATACAGAAATCCATCAATGTGATCAAGCATATTAACAAACTGAAAGAAAAAAAATGATAATCTCCCTAGATGCTGAAAAGCATTTGACAAAATCCAACATCCATTCTTTTTTAAAGTCTTGGAGAGATCATGGATACAAGGCACATATGTAAACATAGTAAAGGCAGTATACAGCAAGCCTATAGCCAACATCAAACTGAATGGAGAGAAACGTAAAGTAATCCCACTGAAATCAGGAACAAGACAAGGCTGCCCACTCTCTTCATATCTCGTCAACATAGTTCTGGAAGTCCTTGCTAGAGCAATAAGACAGCTGAAGGAGATCAAGGGAATACAAATTGGAAAGGAAGAAGTCAAATTATCACTATTTGCAGATGATATGATAGTATAAATGAGTGACCCCAAAAACTCTACCAGGGAACTCCTAAAAATGATAAACACCTTCAGCAAAGTGGCAGGATACAAAATTAACTAAAAAAAAATCAGTAGCCCTCCTGTATACAGAAGACAAAAGGGCTGAGAAAGAAATTAGGGAAACAACACCCTTCACAATAGCCACAAATGACCTAAAGTACCTTGGTGTAACCCTAACTAAGGAATTCAAAGACATGTATGAAAAAAATTTCAAGTCTCTGAAAAAAGAATTAGAAGAAGATGTCAGAAGATGGAAAAATCTCCCATGGTCAGGGCTTAGCAGGATTAACATAGTAAAACTGGCCATCTTACCAAAAGCAATCTACAGATTCAATGCAATTCCCATCAAATTACCAACATACTTCTTTACAGACCTGGAAACAAAAATTCTCAACTTCATATGGAATAACAAGAAACCCAGAATTGCTAAAACAATCCTCTACAATAAAAGATCTTCTGGAGGTATCTCCACCCCTGATCTTAAGCTGTACTATAGAGCAACAGTAATATAAACTGCACCCTACTGGCCTAGAAACAGAATGGTGTGTTTTAAGTGGTTATTAATATTTACTATTGGTTTATCTTCTGGTAATGCTGCTGTTAATCCTCAGCATCTGCATAACCAAATCACCACACAGAGACTGGGTTTTTAGTTAACCTAGAAAACAATGCTGGGCAATATTTACTCCCTCCTAAACCTCCAAGCCCTCAGTTTCCTAACATTTAGATTTCCCACATTATATTTGCTTTTTGTGAAATCTTAGGTCTGGTTCATGCTCCATGTCCTCCAAGATCTCTTCTCTATCTCTGCTCTCTTAGCTCTCCTCACGCCCCTTCTCCTCCTTCTCTTCCCACACCTTTCCTGCTCTCTAGCTCCTCCCCTTTCCTGTCCTCTGCCTCCTGCCATTCACTACATTTTATCTAGTTGCTTTATTTTGTCCTGTTTACACAAGTGTTAAGACAGGATGCTTAGAATGAGTATCACAATGCAATATCTGGATTAAAACCAGAGAGTTGGGGGTGGGGGAGAAATCAGTATTTGAATGAACAAGGGTAAGGTGTATACATTAAAAAAAAATTATAAGATCAATGTGTATCAATGGAACTGAACAGAAGACCCAGAAATAAACCCACACACTTATGGACCCCTGATGTTTGACAAAGATGCCAAAACCATACAATGGAAAAAATATATCATCTTCAACAAATGGTGCTGGTCTAACTGGATGTCTACATGTAGAAAAATGCAAATAGATCCACCCTTATCACCCTGCACAAAACTAAAGTCCAAGTGGATCAAAGACCTCAACATAAAACCAGACACATTAAATCAGTTAGAAGAAAAATTGGGGAAAACCCTAGATCTCATCGATACAGTAGATAACTTCCTGAACAGACCACCAACAGAACAGTCTCCAAGAGCAACAATCAATAAATGGGATCTCATGAAACTGAAAAGCTTCTGGAGAGCAAAGGACACCGTCATCAAAACAAAATGACTCCCTACAGATTGGGAAAGAATCTTCCCCAACCCTTTATCTGACTGAAGGCTAATATCCAGTATATATAAAGAACTAAAGAAGCTGCAAAGCAGCAAACCAAGTAATCCACTTAAAAAATGGGGAACAGAGCTAAACAGAGAATTCTCTGTAGAGGAATATCGGATGGCAGAGAAACACTTAAAGAAATGCTCAACTTCATTAGCCATTAGGGAAATGCAAATCAAAAAAACCCCTGAGATTTCACCTTACACCCATCAGAATGGCCAAGATGAAAAACTCAAGTGACAACACATGCTGGAGAGGTTGTGGAGAAAGGGGAACCCTCCTCCACTGCTGGTGGGAATGTAAACTTGTACAACCACTCTGGAAATCAATCTGGCACTTTCTCAAACAACTAGACATAGCGCTTCCTCAAGAACCAACCATACCACTCCTAGGCATATATCCAAAAGAGGCTCAAGTACACAATAAGGACATTTGCTCAACCATGTTTGTAGCAGCTTTATTTGTAATAGCCAGAAGCTGGAAATAGCCCAGATGCCCCTCAACTGAAAAATGGATGCAGAAATTGTGGTACATCTACACCATGGAGTATTACTCTGCAATGAAAAATAAGGAAATCATGAAATTTGCAGGTAAATGGTGGGATCTGGAAAGGATCATCCTGAGTGAGCTGTCCCAGAAGCAGAAAGACACACAAGGTATATACTCACTCATATAGACATATATCAGGATAAACCTACTAAAATCTGTACATCTAAAGAAACTAATCAAGAGAGAGGACCCTGACTAAAATGCTCAATCCCTATCCTGAAAGGCAAGGAGGATGGACAGAAGAAGAAGAAGAAAACAGGAAACAAGTTAGGAGCCTCCCACAGAGGGCCTCTGAAAGGCTTTGCCCTGCATACTATCAAAGCAGATGCTGAGACTTATGGCCAACTGTTAGGCAGAGTGCGTGGAATCTTATGAAAGAAGTAGGAAATAGTAAGACCTGGAGAGGACAGGAACCCCACAAGGAGAGCAACAAAACCAGAAAATTTGAACACAGGGGTCTTCTCAGAGACTCATACTCCAACCAAGTACCAGGCATGGAGATAACCTAGAACCCCTGCACAGATGTAGCCCATAGCAGCTTAGTGTCCAAGTGGGTTCCATAGTAATGGGAAGAGGGACTGCCTCTGACATAATCTGATTGGCCTGCTCTTTGATCACCTCCCCCTGAGGGGGAAGCAGCCTTACCAGTCCACAGAAGATGACAATGCAGCCACTCCTGATGAGATCTGATAGACTAAGATCAGAAGGAAGGAGAGGAGGACCTCCCTTATCAGTGGACTTGGGGAGGGGCATGCATGAAGAAGGGAGAAGAAGGTGGGATTGGGAGGGGAGGAGTGAGGGGCTTATGGGGAGATACAAAGTGAATAATGTGTAATTAATAAAATAAAATTAAATTAAAAAAATAAATAACAATTAAATTCTTAAAAATAACACACTTTCATCATATTAGCCAATAGGCAACGCTGTGGAGAATTTTCTTTCTTTTTTAAGCTTTAGTTAAGAAAAAATTACATCATTCCCCCAGCTCCCTTTTCTCCTTCTAGTTCCTCCTTAATCTCTCCACCTTTAATCCTTCCCAAACTAATGACTTCTTTTTCTTTGACTGTTGTCATTTCACACACACACAAATACTTAAATACAACATATCTTGTCCATTTATTGATTCTTCAAAAAATGAAGAATCAGGAAAACAAATAACCCAATCAAGAAATGAGCTATAAATTAATGAAGAAGTAAAAATAGTCACAAAATATCTTTAAAAGTATTCAGCACCCTTAACATTTAGGAAAATGTAATTCAAAATTGCTTTGGGATTTCATCTTACCCCTGCCAGAAAGGGAAAGATCAAAAACATCAATTGCTGGAGAAAATGTTGGGGAAAGGGAGCCATCAGTCAGGATTTCAAACTGGTGCAGCCACTCTGAACCAATGTGGAGAATCCTCAAAAGGCTAAAAATCAATCTGCAATATGACTCAGTTATGCTCCTCCTTAGCATATGTGCCCAAAGGACTCAACAAGCCACTCCACAGAGATTTGTTCAGCCCTGTTCATTGCTTCTCTAGTTATGATAGCTAAGGAACAGAAACAGCCTAAATCTCTGTCGGCTGATGGGTGAATAAGGAAAGTGTGGTACACACAGGCAGTGGAACTCTATTCAGCTCTAAAGACGCAAAACAATGAAACCATGAAATCTGCAGATAAACAGTGAAAGCAGAAAATATACTGAGTGAGCAGAGTCAATCCCAGAAGGATAAATGCTGCAAGTTCTCTCTTATTTGTGGTCCCCAGTTCTGAACCTTAGATGTGAATCTATAACCTGGAGTAAGTGCAAAACCCAGGCAGGTAGGAAGAGGCCATGGGCAAGGGGAGAGGGGGCTCTAGAGAGGGGGATAGGGCACAGATGCTATTAAGAGGGGAAAGGGGAAAATGGAGGGGGGAGAGAGAGAGGAAAATGCGGAGGGAAAGGGAGGGATGGTGGATAAGTAACTCTAGGGATGTTTGAAAAAGTCATAAGGAAACATTATTTTATGTTTTTAAAACTGCATATATATGTATGTATGTGTATATAATTTAAATTAAGTTATAAAACATGATGCTGTTCCAAAGAGTTATAGACTATCTAATAAAAGTCCCAGTGCCAGACATGGATAACCTCCCTTTGAGTCTCCCACAAGAATCCCAGAAGCAGGTTATTGCCTTTGCCCTTGGTTTCCTTCTAGAACTTGTAAAAGACCCTACTGCTAAAGATGGCACACACTTTGGACATAGTCCTTGAAGGGATCAGGCTCAAAGAGATCTGGAAACCTCTTCCTTGACGATTCGCCCTCACGGTATCTGAAGGTGTTATGCAGGCTGCCATGAGAGAAAAGCAATCAGCACTCCTACCCCTCAGAAAAGCCTGGAGCCTCTACAGTGAGGGGCTCATTTACCTCTGTGGCAGGGAAGCTGCCCCTGGGAAATAGCAACTATACGGCCACCTAAATAAGACCTGCAGAATGACACAAGTTTGACATGCCAGTGCGTAAGGGGGAATGTCACAAGGCCTCCCGGCTGTAAGAAGTCTGGGCAGTGAACAGCTGCTGAGAGAGGGACAAGCCCCTGATAGGATATCCAGTCCCAACTGGTCAGCCCCAAACACATATGCATATGAGGAACACTAAATAGACTCAGTAAGGATGTGTGTGTATCATAATTAAAGAAGGAGTCAGTAATTTGGTGGGATCATAGAGGGGTGGGTAGAAATAATGTAAATACAGTTCTCAGATATGAAACTATCAAAAAGTTTTTAAATAGGGCAAAACGAGGAACACCTTTGTGCAAGCATATGACCAATCTACACATTTCAGTGCTCTCAAAGGAATATCAAATCTATTTTTGGGTAGAGGTAGTGCTGCCACATGATGCTTTATCTACCTCATTCAATTTGGAATTTTCCTACCTAGCTACACTTTTGCAAAAGCTGCTGCAAACTGAAGGTTTTCACTTGTTTGGGGGACAGGGTTTTGCTCTACAGCCCATGCTAGCCTCAAGGCTGACATCATCTCACTTAGCCTATTGAGTGGTTGGACTAGAAGCATGTGCCACCATACCTGGCCAAGTTGAACCTTTTAAAGCACACTCTTTCATCGGGCAATTTTTATGATGAGTTTGCCCAGTGTAGCAGATAACCATTTTTGACTATCCCTAATAAGATAAAAAGAACTCCTCCTCACTAGCATGCGAAGTGCCCAGCAATGGTCCTTCTCGACTTCTATCAATCCTCAGGCTACTCAACATCTAGTCTAGTTATTTTTGAACTTCTCCCTTGATACACCACACCTTACAGTCTCATTAGCAGTTAAGAGACAAAGGTCATGTTCTTATCTATAGACACAATTACCCTACTCTAGCTTCCTGTTCCTTCCCTTTACAGAAGGAACTGGCCAGGACTTGCCAGCCTAAGGCTCTGCTTGGTGAATTTCCATTTTCACTAGCACAGCCTGTCATTACTTTTCTGTTGCTGGGATAAAAGCCCTTGACAAAAGCAGTGCACAGAGAATAAGGCTTATTCTGGCTTACAGTTTGAAGATCTCTATTTCATCGTGGCACAGAAGACCAGCCAGTTGGTCACAGTGCATCAGCAGCGAGGAGACAGAGAAAATGAACAGGAAGTGGCACCAGCGTCTCAAAGCCATGTCTCAAAGCCATGTTCCCCACGACCCACTTCCTCCACCAGGCTCCACCTCTTAAAGGTTCGACAATATATCACCAGCTGGAAACCAAATGCTCAAAGACATGAGCTGCGCATGAGGACATTTCACATTCTGACCACATTATAAATCCAGAGACAGTGTCCTCCAGTAACCTCTGTATGTGAATCTCTCTCCCACTCTCCTCCTTGTCATAGTCTTTGCTTTTAATTTTCTAAAATTATTCTACCTACCATGTTTTTTGGTCTATCCTAGGAAGTCACCAGGATCGAATGGGAGCTTCACCTTAATGACCTTCCATGGATCCTACCTCAAAACACAATAAAGTTCCCACTCTTAGACTCTTACAATGATGATTCCAGTTTAACACATGACTCTTTACAGAACTATCAAACCATCACGGCACAGCTAATCTTGGTTGTCAGCTTGACTACATCTGGAATCAAATAAAATGCAAGCTCTGGGCATTCCCATGAGGGATTTTCTTAATCAGGTTACTTGAAGAAGGAAGACTTATCCTAATGTCAAGCACTCTCTGCTGGCAGCCCAGATAAAGAGACATGGAAGAA
Organism: Meriones unguiculatus; assembly: GCF_030254825.1. Classification (NCBI taxonomy): domain Eukaryota; kingdom Metazoa; phylum Chordata; class Mammalia; order Rodentia; family Muridae; genus Meriones; species Meriones unguiculatus. The sequence goes on along the minus strand of NC_083354.1, from coordinate 27,774,663 downwards.
GAGAAGTGCTTTTTTCTTGTACTCATTCTCACAGGCAAGTTCATCTATCCTGCTTCTGTGGCATTCCTTCACTGGTATTAGAACCAACTTCTTCATGAGTAAAATGTAGACTGAAGACCAACCAGCCCTCTCCAGGAATCCCCTAGGACTCCAGTGCCAGACTGGGACTGCTGAGTCATCATCCCACCTTGTAGGGTCAACAACAGCCAGATTCTCAGCCTCACAGTGTGAGACAGCCATTGCTGGATGACCCAGGCTACATCCTGTAAGCCAGTCTCATAATATCCATGCATTTGGATATACAGATACATTTCCACATCTATTCTATATATCTATCTATGTCTACATATCTATATTGCTACCTAGACCTATATTTACATATTCTATCAGTTCTGTTCCTTTAGAAAACTCTGCCTAAAACAGAAGGGGGAACTTCCCAGGAAAAGAAAATGACAGCTACAAAAGCTCTGGAACAAGACTATACACAAATATTTTTGTTGCAACACATAAGGAAATCAGTCTCAAACTGACTAGGAAAGTTGCTTCTTTCTAGAGAGCTTTCATAATGCAGTCTGTGTTCAGTTCCACAGGTGTGTCCTGTTTCCATTCCAAGGCATACCTAAAAGTGCTCTAAACTGATTCAAATCTAATTGTTAAACTTTATTTTTTATACAATTTTTTATTTATCACAATTTATCCATTTTGGATCCCAGCTATAGTCCCCTCCCTCATCACCTCCCAATCCTGTCCGCCTTCCCTCCCTCATCTCCTCCCATGCCCCTTGCCCAGTCCACTAATAGTGGAGGACCTTCGCCCCTTCCATCTGACCCTAGCTTATCAGGTCTCATCAAGACTGTATTTCATAGTCATTTGAGGGGGGCTGGTAAGGCTGCTCCCCCCTTAGGGGGAGGTGACCAAAGAGCCAGCCACTGAGTTCATGTCAGAGACAGTCCCTGTTCCCCTTACTAGTGAACTTACTTGGAGACTGAGCTGCCACAGGCTACCTCTATGCAGGGGTTCTGGGTTGTCTCCATGCATGGTCCTTGGGTGGAGTATCAGTCTCAGAAAAGACCCCTAGGCCCAGATTTATTGGTTCTGTTGCTCTCCTTGTGGAGCTCCAGACCTTCCTAGGTCTTTCTGTCTCCCCCTTCTTTCATAAGATTCCCTGCACTTTGCCTGAATTTTGGCTATAAGTCTCAGCATCTGTTTTGATACCCTGCTGTATAGGGTCTTTCAGAGGCCCTCTGTGGTTAGGCTCTTCTCTTGTTCCTTGTTTTCACCTTCCTCTGATGTCTATCTCATTTGCCTTTCTGAATGAAGATTGAGCATCTTACCCAGGGTCCTCTTTCTTGCTTAGCTTCTTTAGGTGTACAGATTTTAGTATGTTTATCCTGTTTTATACACCTAAAATGTACTTATAAATGAGTACATACCATGTGTGTCTTTCTGCTTCTGGGATAGGCCACTCAGGATGACCTTCTGTAGTTTCCACCATTTGCCTGCAGATTTTATGATTTCCTTGTTTTTAATTGCTGTTTAATTCCTTGTTTTTAGATCCATTGTGTAAATGTACCACAATTTCTGTATCCATTCCTCAACTGAGGGACATCTGGGTTGTTTCCAGGTTCTGGCTATTATGAATAAAACTGCTACAAACATGGTTGAGCAAATGTCCTTATTGTATACTTAAGCATCTTTTGTATATATGCCTAGGAGTGGTATAGCTGGATCTTGAGGTATCACTATTCCTAATTGTCTGAGAAAGCACCAGATTGATTTCCAAAGTGGTTGTACAAGTTTACATTCCCCCCAGCAGTAGAGGAGGGTTCCCATTTCTCCACATCCTCTCCTGCATGTCTTGTCACTTGAGTTCTTGATCTTAACCATTCTGATGGGTGTAAGGTGAAATCTTAGGGTCGTTTTGATTTGCATTTGCCTGATGACTCAGGATGTTGAGCATTTCTTTAAGTGTTTCTCTGCCATTTAATATTCCTCTATTGAGAATTCTCTGTTTAGCTCTGTACCCCATTTTTTAATTGGATTTGTCAATGTTTAACTTCTTGAGTTCTTTATATATTCTGGATATTAGCACTCTGTCAGATAAAGGGTTGGTGAAGATTCTTTCCCAATCTGTAGACTCTTGTTTTATTCTGATGACAGTGTCATATGCTTTACAGAAACGTTTCAGTTTCATGAGGTCCTATTTATTGATTGTTGCTCTTAAACCCTGTGCTGCTGATGTTCTGTTCAGGAAGTTATCTCCTGTGCCAACGAACTCAAGACGCTTCCCCATTTTTTCTTCTGACAGATTTATTGTGTCTGGTTTTATGTTGAGGTCTTTCATCCACTTGGACTTTAGTTTTGTGCAGGGTGATAAGTATGGATCTATTTGTATTTTTCTACTGTGGATATCCAGTTAGACCAGCACCATTTGCTGAAGATGTTATCTTTTTTCCATTGAATGGTTTTGGTATCTTTGTCAAAGATCAGGTGTTCATAAGTGTGTGGGTTTATTTCTGGGTCTTCTATTCAATTCCATTGATCCTCCTGCCTGTTTCTATTCCCCAGGACCAGGCAGATTTTATTACTGTTGTTCTATATTACAGCTTGAGATAAGGGATGGAGATACCTCCAGAAGATTTTTTATTGTAGAAGATTGATTTAGCGATTCTGGGTTTCTTGTTATTCTATATGAAGTTGAGAATTTTTCTTTCAAGGTCTGTAAAGAATTGTGTTGGTAATTTGATGGGAGTTGCATTGAGTCTTTAGATTGTTTTTAGTAAGATGGCCATTTTTACTATGTTAATCCTGCCAAGCCATGAGCATGGGTGATCTTTCCATCTTCTGATATCTTCTTCTATTTCTTTTTTCAGAGACTGGAAGTTTTTTTTCATACAAGTCTTTGACTTGCTTGGTTAAAGTTACACCAAGGTACTTTATGTCCTTTGTAGCTATTGTGAAGGGTGTTGTTTCCCTAATTTCTTTCTCAGCCCTTTTTTCTTTTGTATACAGGAAGGCTACTGATTTTTTTTTAGTTAATTTTGTATCCAGCCACTTTGCTGAAGGTGTTTATCAGCTGTAGGAGTTCTCTGGTTGAATTTTTGGGGTCACTCATGTATACTATCATATCATCTGTGAATAGTGATACTTTGACTTCTTCCTTTCTAATTTGTATTCCCTTGATCTCCTTTAGTTGTCTTATTGCTCTAGCTAGGACTTCAAGCACAATGGTGAACAGATATGGAAAGCCTGGGCAGCCTAGCCTTGTCCCTGATTTCAGTGGATTGATTTAAGTTTCTCTTCATTTATTTTGATGTTGGCTATAGGCTTGCTGTATATTGCCTTTACTATGTTTAGGTAAGTGCCTTGTATCCCTTATCTTTTGGGGACTTTAAACATGAATGGATGTTGGACTTTGTCAGCATCTAAGGACAACTGTTAAACTTTAAAATGTAAAGGTTTAAGTAATCATCTGGTCTTTAGATAGAACAGGAATAATATCCCAAACCCTTAAAAATTTCTTTAAAAACGTTTTATTAGTGTACATTAATTATATACAATAACATTTCATATATAGATTATGTTTTACATGTTTATTATATATATTACAGTTTATTTCAATCTTGGTCACCACCAGCTTCCCATTACCCTTTCATATCTCCCTCTAGTTCTCCTGCTCCCCTTCTGTCTAAAATCATATGTTTCATACCAGCCCAGGACTACATAGCAAGAGTTATCCTCAACTTAGATAGATAGATAGATAGATGAAGTTAGAAGATGAGTGACATCAGTGGCCACTTTTTTCTTTTCCTGTTCCTTTTTAAAGTATTTGACTTTTGGGTGTTTTGTCTGCATGTATATCTGTGCACTGCTTGCATGCCTGGTGCCCACAGAGGTCAGAAAGAGGGCATCAAAACCCCTAGAACTGAGTTACAGGAGGCTGTGAACTGCCTGATATGGATGTTGGGTGCAAACCTGAGTCCTCTGCAGGAGTAGTGACTGTTCTCCCATGGAGACATTTTTCAGGCCCCACTTTTTTTCTTTTTATGTGGAACTGTTGAAAATATAGAAGCCTTCTTCTTAATCCCTCTTCCCTTGTGGCAAGTTGGGAAACAATCTAGCTGTATTTAAAACTTGTTCTAGAATCTATCAACAAACTTTGTTTTATTTTAATTAAAACTAGCATATGTAATGCGTATCTACTGTAATTATGTATCTGCTTGAAAGGACAATAACAATAAAGCCTAGGAGCTGAGCGCTAAAGTCAAGAAGTCAAGGTCTCCCAATGCCTTAGAGGCCACTGTGCCACTCCCTTGTCCTGGTTCATGCTGTCCTCTTCATCCAGTTCTCTGTCCTTTTACCAAACACACACACACACACACACACACACACACACACACACAAACACATCTACATGAACCTTCAACTTTGCCTGTTCTTCTTCAGTTGTTTGTTGTTTCTTTTTGTTTTAGTTCTATGTCCTGTGTGTGGGAGAGAGAGAGACAGAGAGATTGAATCTAGGTGCCATGATTGCTAAGTACACACTAAACTGCTGCCCTACTCCTGAAATTCTTGGTTTTCCTATATTTCCTCTGTAAGATGTTTGACCTGGAATTGAAGGCCTTTCCTGAGAGTGAGAAGCACTTTGCTACTGAGCTATAGCTATAGCCCTCAAATTGTTTGAGACAAGATTTTACTCTGTCTACAAAGAGAGTTCCAGAATAGTCAGGGTGACAGAGAACCCCTGTTTCAAAAAAGCCAATTTAAGAAAAGATTTTACTATGCAGCTGATCTTGATTTGTAGTATAGCTCACATTTCTCTTGAACTCACATTTTCTTGCCTTGGTCTCATGAGTTCTCAAAGCACAGCCATGTGCTACCATAATACATGACTTACTTACTATTTTTGTTGGGGAGTAGTCAGCTGGTAGAGGGGTCTTTGAGACAGAGTGCCAGATAACCTGGGATGGCCTCAAACTCAGTGTTTAGGGAGGATGGCCTTAAACTCATCCACCTGCCTCCACCTCCCAAGTGCTGGATGACAGGCATGCTCCACCACGCCCAGATCTTGTTTTGTTTTGTTTTTTAGATTATTTATTTTTATTTTGTACATTGGTGTTTTGTCTGCATGTGTGAGGAAGTCAGATACCCTGGAACAGAAGTATAGACAGTTGTGAGGGGTCATGTGGGTGCTGGGAATTGAGCCCTGGTTTCTGGAAGGGCAGTAGGAGCTCTTGAACACTGAGCCATCTCTTTAGCCCCAGCTTTTGTTTAGATAGACAACAGCAAGATGTAAACTGACAATTGACAACAGTGACTATATCCTTTCTTCCAAGTGTCTCTCTAGGACACCCCAGGGCTCTTAGTTGCTAATGGGAGTCTGGAATGAACACAAATTCAGACCTTGACAAGAACAGAATTCCGGAGACTTACAACAAGGTCAAAGTGCAGACAGTAAGTGACAGGGTGTGCTCATTCCTGAGGGAACACTTCCTCCCCCCAAACTCAGGGGCTATTGCAGAAGAGGGGCCCAAGAGGTCAGAAGAGCCAGAGGCTATAGAGGACAGCTTGGGTTTGTCTTGTTTTGTGCACAGCAGGGTCTTTCCCTCAGGAACTCACAGTTGCTGTGGTTGCTTATCAATACAAGCCTGCCCCAAATCCAGCCAAGCCAAGCCCCACCTTTAGGAGGGGAGCTGTTGACACTTGTTTCTGCTGGAGTCAGTCTTCTACAGCCTGTGGGCCTTGAGGTTTCTCGAGCTCTGCTGGATGGCCCCATGTCAGTGACAGATCCTGTCTCACCAGGTAAAGAAACCCAGAAACCAGCACAATACTGAGAAAATACGAGGAAAAAAAGGTAACAATGTAAATTAACAATTTTATTTCCCCAAAATTGGGTTACTAGAGAGAAAAGAGTAGAAAAAGGATGACATGAAAAGTAAATAATAGACAATGATTGCCCATGCTTGATGGTGGTATAGACAAGTGCTCTAATTGAAAAGGCCATTGACTATCCAATACAATAGCAGTCAAAGACCTATACCTAGGATTTGCCTAGCTGAAGGAGAGATCTGATCTTCACCACACGCCTCCACTATGTGGCACGTGTATACCTTGTGAGCACATGCAAAATAAATAAAATGCAATAAAACTTTTTTTATAAAAGGAAGAGGAGCATAAGGATGGAGTGGGAAAAGAAGCTGTTCGTATATTTGGAAAGTTAGTAGAGGGGGTACTGGTTCTTGATTATTATGACATGATTGTAAATTAGTCCTTATAGGCAGCTCCTGGGTTTGGATATTTCTTGCCCTTTGAGCAGTTTGTGGAACCTTTAACAGGTGGAGCCTCCCTGGAGGAAATGAGTACTTGGTTACAGCCTGAAGGGTTTATAGCCTGGCCCAACTTCTTACTTTCTTTCTCTCCTTCTTCCCTGAAGATGAAATGTAACCAGTAACCTCTGCTCCTTCTCCCACCCTTTCCCTGCCACAATGGAAGTTAGGACTTCAACTGTCTTCATTAAGTTGCTTTTGTCAGGGTAGCTTGTCCAAGCAAAAGGAATGCTGCAGCTTGTGTGGGCAAACATGAAGTAACTAAGCAGAGCTGCCAAGTCATGGCCAGTTCCTTCTGCAGAGGCATGGAACAGGAAGCCAGGGTTGGGGAAGTGTGTCTTTTGTCTCATCCTCATTAAGTTGACTTTAAGGAGAGGGCATCGGGGGACAACTAAAAAGAACCAAAGAGGTGAGTAGCTGTGTGGGGCCTCAGAGGCATGATTCCTAGAGGATTTTATACATTAATGATAAGGAGTCTTCAAAAAATCTTATTAGGTATTGTAAAATGTGATAATTTCTCTATGGTTGGTTGCCAAATGTACCCTTAAATGAAAAGGTGCACTCTTCATTACCTTCAAGGTCTGCAATTTAGCATGGTGGCACATGCAGAGAATCCCAACACTCAGGAGACTGAGGCAGGATGATGTCAACGGTGAGGCCAACTTGGGCTTCTAGCAGGGCCCTGTCCCCAAAGCAAAATAAAAACAGATGGAAGAAATTAAAGCCTTCAGTTTGCTGTGGTTTTTTGCAGAAATATGGGTAGTAGAAAAATTCGCAACTGGATGAGATAGATCAAGGTAGAGTGTGTAAAACATGTGATAAGGAAGGTCTGTCCAACTGTAGCTCAAGTGTTAAGCTAGATACTCCTGTGGGATATACTGAAATGCTGAGAATGCAGACAAGGCCTGAGGATTGCTCTATGTGGATAAAGGGTGGAAGAGGAAGCTGCAGTTGCACAATTGTGTCTTTTGGCTTAAGCCTTTGGTTTAAGTAATGATTCATTTTTCAAAAGTTCTCTAAGCAGATGAACTCTACATATGGGTCTGATGTTGGGGGAAGATGAGATAGGCTGTTGTAGACTAAATTGGTCATTTGCTACAAATTGTGTTGTATGATGATCAATGAGAATGAAAAGTTTCAGGTCTAGTAAGCCAGATGGTAATGTGCAGGTAAATCCTTAGGCATGACATCCAGAAAGAAGGAAAAAAGTGGGGTTACTTCTGAAATTTCAAATGATGTGATAATTTATGTCAATGATGGCTACAGGGTCTGTTCCACCAACTCCTCCAACTGTCAAAGCACCAGGGTGAATTTCTAATTTATTATAGTCTTACCTGTCTCAAATGTATATATGAAAGAAACAATCAAAGATCTGTTGTGGTTATTTAATATTTATTATTAATATATCTTTTAGTTAAGCAGCGGTTAGTCCTAGATCAGCTGTATACCCAAATCACCACACAGAGACTGGGATTTATTAATTAACCTAGAACACAATGCTGGGCAATAGTTATTCCATCCTAAACCTCCAAGCTGACATAGTTTCCTACCATTCAGATTTCACCCACAATACTTGCTTTCAGTCATATCTTAGGTGCAGTTCATCTCTCCATGTAGTTTCAAGACCTCTCCTGCCGACCTCTGCTCCTACTCCCTGGCTTCCTTTCCTTCCCCTCCGGACCAGGAGGTCCCACCCTATCCTCTCCATTGCACAGCATTGGGGCTGGTTGTTTAATTGACAATACAGAAAACAAATGGTGGCATGTTTACACAAACTTGAGACAGTTTGTGATGCTTATTTTAAGCATCACCATGCAATGTCCTAATTGAACCCAGATAGTGGGGTAGAGAAATCAACATTTAAATGAATGAGGGTAAATTGTGTACATTCCAAAAGAACATTATACCAACAAAGCTCCCAGTAGGCAGTTCTTCTGTTAATGCCATTCCTGCTGCTGTCTTTGCAGTGTACAAAAAAAAAAAAAAATTCTTTTCTTTCTAAAATGAAATAAAACAACAAAGAATATAAAATGAAAATGCCCTGCACTCTGCCCAAAAGTTGCCCATAAGTATCAGCATTTGCATTGGTAGTCTGCAGGGCAGAGCCTTTCAGAGTCCTCTGTGGGAGGCTCCTAACTTGTTTCCTGTTTTCTTCTTCTTCTGATGTCTGTCCTCTTTGCCTTTCTGGATAGGAACTGAGCATTTTAGCAAGAGTCCTTCCTCTTGATTAGTTTCTTTAGGTGTATAGATTTTAGTAGGTTTATCCTATGTTATATGTCTATATGAGTGTGTATATACCATGTGTGTCTTTCTGCTTCTGGGAAAGCTCACTCAGGATGATCCTTTCCAGATCCCACCTGCAAATTTCATGATTTCCTTGTTTTTAATTGCTGTTTAATTCCTTGTTTTTAATTCCATTGTGTAAAAGTACCACAATTTCTGTATCCATTCCTCAACTGAGAGACATCTGGGTTGTTTCCAGATTCTGGCTATTACAAATAAAGCTGCTATGAACATGGTTGAGCAAATGTCCTTGTTGTATACTTGAGAATCTTTGGATATATGCCTAGGAGTAGTATAGCTAGATCTTGAGGTAGCACTATTCCTAATTGTCTGAGAAAGTGCCAGATTGATTTCTGAAGTGGTTGTACAAGTTTACATTTCCACCAGCAATGGAGGAGGGTTCTTCTTTCTCCACATCCTCTCCAGCATGTATTGTCACTGGAGTTTTTGATCTTAGCCATTCTGACGGGTGTTAGGTGAAATCTCAGCGTCGTTTTGATTTGCATCTCCCTGATGGCTAAGGACATTGAGCAGTTCTTTAGGTGTTTCTATGCCATTCTATATTCCTCTACAGAGAATTCTCTATTTACCCTGTACCCCATTTTTTAATTGGATTGCTTGATTTGTTGCTCTTTAACTTCTTTATATATTCTGGATATTGGTCCTCTGTCAGATATAGGGTTGGTGAAGATCCTTTCCTAGTCTGTAGGCTGTCATTTTGTTCTGAAGACATTGTCCTTTGTTCTACAGAAGATTTTTAGTTTCATGAGGTCCCATTTATTGATTGTTGCTCTGAGAGCCTGTGCTGTTGATATTCTGTTCAGGACATCTGTGTTCTCTGCCAATGAGTTCTAGGCTCCTCCCCAATTTTTCTTCTCACCAATTTAGTGTGTCTGGTTTTATGCTGAGGTCTTTGATCCACTTGGACTTCAGTTTTGTGCAGGGTGATAAATATGGATCTATTTTCATTTTTTTGCATGTAGACATCCAGTTGGACCAGCACCATTTGTTGAAGATGCTGTATTTTTTCCATTGAATGGTTTTGGCTTCTTTTTCAAAAATCAAGTATCCATAGGTGTGTGGATTTATTTCTGGGTCTTCTATTTGGTTCCATTTATCCACCATTCTGTTTCTATGCCAATACATGCAGTTTTTATTACTATTGCTCTGTAGTACAGCTTGAGATCAGGGATAGAGGTACCTCCAGATGATCTGTTGTTGTACAGGATCGTTTTGGAGATTCTGGGATTTTTGTTTTTCCATATGAAGTTGAGAATTTTTCTTTCAAGGTCTGTAAAGAATTGTGTTGGGATTTTGATGGGAATTGCATTGAATCTGTATATTGCTTTTGGCAGGATGGCCATTTTCACTATGTTTATCCTATTGATCTATGAGCATGGGAGAGCTTCCCTTTTTCTGGTATCCTTTTCAATTTCTTTCTTCAGAGACTTGAAATTTTTTTTTCTGACAGGTCTTTCACTTGCTTGGTTAGAGTCACACTGAGGCACTTTATGTCCTTTGTGGCTATTGTGAAGGGTGTTGTTTCCCTAATTTCTTTCTCAGTCCTTTTATCTTTGGTATACAGGAGACCTTCTTAATTTTTTGAGTTAATTTTGTATCCAGCCACTTTGCTGAAGGTTTTTATCAGCTGTAGGAGTTCTCTGGTTGAATTTTTGGGGTCACTCATGTATACTATCATATCATCTGTAAATAGTGATACTTTGACTTCTTCCTTTCTAATTTGTATTCCCTTGATCTCCTTTAGTTGTCTTATTGCTCTAGCTAGGACTTCAAGTACAATGGTGAACAGATATGGAAAGACTGGGCAGCCTTGCCTTGTCCCTGATTTCAGTGGATTGATTTAAGTTTCTCTTCATTTATTTTGATGTTGGCTATAGGTTTGCTGTATATTGCCTTTACTATGTTTAAGTATGTGCCTTTTTTAACTTATTGTTTGAGAGTGTCAAGTATATATACATTTGATTAAAGATATGTTATATATTTTATATATGCTAAATACATATATATTTTAATTTTTCCAAAATTTATTGACTAAATATTTTGTGAGTTTGTCAGTTAAAATTCTTTGGCTATTTTCTTTAAAGCTTTTAAAATTTATTCTTTGAGATTTCATACATGCATGTTATGTGTCTGGATCATACACACTGTGAAGCTTGCTCACACATTCCACACAGGTCCATTTCTCATCCTCATTTTCCTCCATCTCTCTCTCTTTTTCTCTTTCTCTCTCTCTCTTTCTTTCTTTTTTCCCTTCCTTCCTTCTTTTTTTTTTTAACATAATCAACTGAATTCAACTAGTGCTGTCTGTATGGGTTTGAGGCCATCCTCTGTATCATAGAGAACCTACAACTGTCCACATCTCAGGGAGAATAAAAACAAAAGACTCTGTCCCAAAGCACCCATAAACTGCCAATATGCTATTCATTTGGGATGGGACCTTCTGAGGCCCTCCCTTGTCTGTGCTAGAATGTTGACTGGCTTCATCCTATAACGTCTTATGCAATTAAATACAGGTGCTGTTGAGTTCATGAGTTCAATGTCCATGTCATTAAAAACAACATTTTCAGCTTCTTCCTCATTCTCTAGCTCTTAGTTTCTTTCTACCCTCTCATTTATGATGTTCTCTAAGCCTCATGGGGTGAGGTTGATATGGACATCTCATTTAGGGCTAAACATTCAAGAGTTACATATTCTGAGCACTTTGACCAGATATGAATCTATACATTGATAGGTATACGTATATTATATGAATCTATAATCTTCTGTTCACTGCAAGAGGAACTTCTTTGACCAAGACTGAGAGCAGAGTTAATCCATGGGAATATATATTAATACTCAGACAGCAGTTTGGTGTTACCTAATGTAAAACATCAGTAATGGGTTGCTGCCCTGGTTGGCTTTGGAGGTCACCTTGACACAGTCTAGAATTTTTCTAAGTGGCTTTTGGCTTTTGGTCATGGTATTTATCACACTGTCATAGAACAAAAGCAATTAGAGCAGTTTCTCCCTAGGGTCTATGACCTCCCAGCTCCAGGCATTTTAAAAAGATTTATTTTTACAAAGGCTGTCACTCTGCAGCTTTAGCTGGCTTGGAACTTGCTAAGTAGACTAGGCTTACCTCTAATTCATAGAAATCTTCCTGCCTCTGCCTTCTGTGTGATGGGATTAAAGACAGGTGATGCCACACACAGTTTAACCAAAGGCTTTTAGCTTGGTTCACAGTACCAGGTGTGAATTTCTCCCAGGTGGAGCATGCCTCAAATCTAATGAGAAAGCCATTCACTACCCCTGTAACAGTCATGCCACTATGTCACCACTGTGCCTCTCTCACCAGAGATTCTTTGGAGAAATATAAAACTATTGGTGGCTACATGAGAACCCAGAGTAAAGTTACTACCAACTGTTAAGGATAAAAAAAAAACCCTAAGAGCAACATATATAGAGAGCAATGGAATGGGTTGACATGTAATAAAGGAGAGTTAAGATGCTCCACTGCACAGGTGGACAGAGGGGAGGATGTCCAGATTCACAAATGGCCTGAGACAGGGGTTCATGAGAACAGTTAGGTCTGTGACTTGTTTTGACCCAAAGATACTGAGGAGGTACATGACAAACTGGCCTTCCCCCGTGTCTGTGAACCAATGGGTTTCACTGTCTCTTTATCTGTCTCATACACATCTTAGCTGAAACACCATTCTTACATAATATCTTTGGCTTTTTTTTCCTCACAATTACAGACACTCAATAGGTATTCTGCACGCATCAATAACTCTGCTTTTCTTTTAGTTTTTTTCTTTCTCTGTGTGGTGTGTGGTGCATGTGTGTATACTACGAGCATACAGAGGCTAGAGGTGAGCCTTGGTGCTATTTCTCAGGGATATCCACCTTGTTGGTTCAGACAGGTCCTTTCACTGGCCTAAGGGTACCGATTCTTTGGCTTGGCTGTCTGTCCAGATAGACCTAGAAATCCACCTGTTTGTCTTTCTGTACTGCTGGGATCAGAAGCATGCATCACCATGGCCACTTCCTTTTAGGTGGGTTACAGGGGTTGAACTTGGGTCATCATGTTCTGGAGGCAAGCATTTTCACCTCCTGAGCCATTTACATAGCCTAACTTTGTTCTTGCTTTTGTGCTCATGAAAATATTTCTTTTGTTCAGTGCTCAGAGACATAACTCATGAGTCCTGGCACTGTAGAAATAATGGTAGAACTCTTAGGTAGCAAAATAAATGGATTGAAGGGAGCTGTGGATGGGGTGGTTTGGGTGAGAATGACTCATAGGTTTGTGTGTTTGAATACTTGGTCCCCAGTTGGTGGAACTGTTTGTGAAGGGCTAGAAGGTGACTTTGTGTGTCACAAGGATGGGCTTTGAGACATCAAAAGCCTAACCATTCTCAGTGCACTCTCTGTTTCTTGCTCTCCTTCCTGTGGTTTCAGATGCGAACTCTAGGCTGTTTCTGCCATTCTGCTTTCACTCCACTGTCAAGAACTCTAACCCTCTGGAACCATGAACCCACTTAAATACTTTCTTTTATAAGTTGTATGCCACTAACTTTATACCACCACCTACCAGAAGGGTTGCTCTAGCTGAGCACTTTTCTAAGCCATTTAGCAGGGAGAGAGTAAAGGAGCTGTCTGTTACAGACCACAAGAGAGTGGCAGTTATGGCAGCTTCTCTGTGTGGGATAAAAAAAGGAAATGACTCAGCATCTTCCTGATGCTATTGCCAGCCCAAACCATCCCAAGCAGGTGGTGCTAAAGCATGGGTCCTCCTTACTCCAGATAGCTGCTGAATGCTTCCCAGAAGTCAGTCACACCCCAGCATTTCAGGCCATGAGTTCATCAACAGAACTGTGTGAATACAAAATTAGTTGCTCACATAGGAAATGCCATGTGGAGGCTCAGTGTGCAGCCGTCATGGTCATGAGCCCTGATATCCACTGAGGTGAATGTTGGAATCTTTGTTTCTGCCCAAGGACTGTGGCTTGTGCAAGGAGAAACATGGCGTTTTTCTCATGTTGCTGTTTTCAAATAATTGAATGACTGCATCACCTTTTCCTGGAAAAATGAGAATAGAGTAAATTAGAAGTGTGGTAGGGCTAAGGAGATTGAGGAGAAATGGAAAGCCAACGAGTACTCATAGATACAGTTCTTTCTTTTGGGAGTGGTAAATTGTTTGAAAATCACTGATTGTACCAGTCTGTGAATGTCCTCAAATCTATAAACTGCATTGCAAAGAGGAGAACGTATAATGAGTGCATTGTGTCCCAATAACATTGTAATATTAATAGTGAAAATGCTTGAAAGTAGGAATTTATGTGATAAACTGCATGATTGTGTCTTACCTGAACTACTAGAAAGGATGATAAAGTATCTGAATGGAGAACCCATCCCTGACCCCAGCTCTGAGGCAAGAAATTTCATGAATATCTCCTTTTTGGCTGTTTGCAGGTGCTGAATAGAAACATTTGAATCACTGAGGCCTACTTATATATCTACTTTGAAACACTCTATTGTAGTGGTTCTCAGCCTTCCTCATGCTGAGACACTTTAATACAGCTCCTCCTGTGGTGACCCAGACATAAAGTTATATTTGTTGCTACTTCACAAGTCCAACTTTGCTACTGTATGAATCTTAATGTAAATATCTGTGTTTTCTGATGGTCCTTGGCAACCCCTGTGAAAGAGGCCTTTGACCACAAGGGTTCAAAGCCCACAGGTTGAAAACCATGGATGTATAGGCTCTCTGGGGAATGTCAAGAGATGCAGCCTTCATTGAAGACATAGTATATTTGATAACCATTATGAATTATTTAAAAATCTCTTATTGGGTGTAATAAAGTTGATGATACAGCAAATGAATTGTAGACGATAGTGGATGTACTAAAGTGTAACCTTCTACTTGCTTCATTCTGAACTGATAGGGTTTTAAGAACATATTGTCTAGATAGCTCAGCAAGTAAAGGTACCTGTGTGGAAGCCTGATAACATGAGTTTGCTCCCTGGGATACACCTGGCAGAAAGAGAGACCTGATATGCACTCACACACACACATACTTTCCAAATATAATAAAAAGAATTCATTAAGTTATCTAGGATTTGGGAGAGCAAGGCACGAGTTCAAGGCTAGCCAAGACTATATAGCAAGAGTGTTTTAAGCTTGGGGACACTGGTGCTCTAAGCAGCTGGCACATGCTTTCATTATTATTAACCCTATTTTAGCAGAAAAGTAAAAATTAATCCATTCAAGAGGAGAGGATTTACGATGCTCGCAGAGGATATTCATTTATTTGTTTATTATTCTTTTTTGGGAGAAGGGAGTTTTAAGACAGAGTTTAGCTCTAGCCGTCCTGGAACTTGCTCTATAGATCAGAATAGCCTTGTGCCCAGAGGTCCATCTGGTTCTGCTCCTGAGTGATGCACTTGGGGTGTGTACCACCACACTGGCAATTCCAGAGGCAGTAGAAACCCTCTTGCTTACTGCTACAAACTGTTGATGAAAAGTGTCCATTTGATTCAACTGGGAAGCACAGCCTCATTGCAGGAAGGAATCAGGTTGAACTGAAAGTTCCAGTTCATCAGCTAACCAGTAGGAGGGGCTGGTTGGCTGAGATAAACAAGGCTTCACAAATGGGAAAATTTTTTATTTGGGTTACTCTAAAAAAACCCAATTTTCAGAATTATTTTACTAGATACAAGATGGAAATGAGATAGACCAAAAATTGGCTTTGTTTCTTGATTGCTGGAGAAATCACATATCATGTTTGAATGTTTTTGCAAACCTCTATTTTCAAAGTTACCCAAGTTGGCTTGGGTGGGTGTTTGGAGTAAACTTTATATGTGGCTTTGAAGAACAGGAGGTTCTTTGGGAACTTGAAATAGCCACTGACCAATAGATTATGATGGAACCACACAAGCTCAGTTTCACTTACTTATGACCACGTGTGGAGGCCATGCTTGTCCCCCAGGATGGCCACTGGGGTGCTGGACTTGGACATCACTGTGACTCCTGACCAGGCTTTTCCCTTGGGAAATCAGTTTTTGGTTTGTAAGCAGACTTTAATTTCTGTTACAGAGAGACATGGAATTCTGATATGTGAAACCTCATTGCAGGAAACCACCTGAGAAAAAGCAGGACTGTGACCTTACTGAAGGTAAAAGGAGCCCAGATGACCATTAGCAAAGCCAGTGCCTAACAGACACCCAAACCCTTAAGAGGATGCATGTGTTAGACTCAGCAATTCTTATTTCAGGAATTTACTCTGAGAAAATGTTTAAATTTGAGGAAAGGTTTTGTTTTTAGCAGTTTGAACCCATCTTTGTTTATGAAGAGAAAAATGGCAGGGGCATAAATGCTCCATTGTAGGGGAGTGATTAGCCATTCAGAAGTCAATGAACTAAACAACAAACAAGCAACGAAAGCCCAAAGCAGTGCAGGTAAAAGAGATTGCCTGGCAAGCCTGAGCTCAATCCCTGGGTTCCACTGTGGAGGGAAAAACAAGCCTCACAGACACACTGTGGCCTGGGTCACCCACAATCACAAGTCACAAACACTCACACACACAACCTATTAGGGGGAAATCAAGGTTCCCTTCTTGGGTTCTTAGTCTTGTTAATTAAAAAAAAGTAGAGAATCAGAAGGAATCTCAGGGATCATTTTATTCAAATTTCAGAGAAAAACGATGAGACAGGCGAGGTATAAATCACAGCAGCTTCCAGAAGGAGAGACATGGAGAAGAGGAGAGAAAGTTACACCTTTCAGTTAGGACCCAAGGACACAGGCAAATTCAGCAGTGGAGTTCAACAAGCAATGTGTGGGTTGCGAGTGGAGGTCTTCAGAGAAATGGAGTCTAGCGTGTCAGGAACCCACACTTAGGCTTTTGGTCAGTATCCAAAAAAAAATAAATAAATAAAAGAAGGAAGAAAGAAATAGAAAAAAAAGGGAAAGTTACAGGCTTAAGAAATTTTATTTATTCATCATTTATTTTGAGTGTAGGTATGTTATGTTTGCATGCATGTCTGTGCAACCAACATACATGCCTGGTGTCCATGGAGGCCAGAAGAGGGCGCTAGATCTCCCTGAAACTGGAGTAGAGACTATTGTGAGCTGGGACTTGGGTTTACTGGGAATGGAACCCAGGTCCTCTGGAAGAGCATCCAGTGTTTTTAGTCCTCAACCCCCTAAGCTACAGTTTCCCTGTTAGAACGGAGAAAGTTGGGCAGGTTTAGCAGTGCTGAGTGGTGAAAGCTCTGTAAATACAAACACTATCCTCTGAGGAAATAATTATGCCTCCCAACTTAGCGAATCTTCTGGTGAGTCAGATTCCCTGTGGAATGGTCTCTTGGCTAGGAGACTGGCAAGGGACATTATCTGTAATGTTCTAATCCTTGGAGCAGATCAGAAAGTCTACAAGAGCAGTGAGTGCAAAAGAACTCAGATAAGGGGAGAAAAGTCCTGTTTGCTCAAGCCCTGACTGCAGGGCTGTCTCTAGTAGCTAGCAAACCAATAAATACCCAGTGGGAAAATAAAAATAGTTTACTCTTGCAGGAAAACCACAGACTTGTGTCTCTGTCTACTATTACCCTGCTATGTCCCTGTACTGCCCATGGCTGTGCTGGCTGAGGCAGCTCAGAGGTGTGGTACTTTCCTTGTATGCAAAAGGTCCTGGGCTCAGTGCTTAACACCCACCCTGGACTACTGAAGGGACTAAGGGCTTGGTTACTCCAAGCCTGTTAGGCAAAATAGAGGACCCAGTCTTGATCCCTAACAGCCACCCCAGTACATTGCAGGTATATGTACATTTATGCGTATGTCGATGTCTGTCTATATCTATGTCTATGTCTCTGTTCTGTTTATGTCTATATCTAGGTCTCTGTCTCTATGTCTGTATCTATGTCTATGTCTTTTTATGTTCATGTCTATATCTATATAGGATAATGGGACAATGCAACATTTTAACAGAGAAAAATAATGATAAAATAAATACTGTAGCAACTATAATAACAATTATGTTCTACTAATATAATAATAGAATAGGGACTAGCGTAGAGGAAGTTCCATAGATTAACAGGAAAGACAGCAGCAGTGGAAGACTGGAAGCCCTTCCTGACCTGGGTTTCATTTCAACCAAAGGAGCATGCTGAAGAAGAGATAGCTTTGTAAGAATACTGGGAGAGGCAAATATGGTGTGAACTGTCATGCAGAGCTGTCCCTTTCCTCTCTTGGGTCTGGGTCACAGTCCAGGCAGCAATCTTAGCTGATTAGAATGTCTCCTTTAATAAACTATCTCCTTGCCTGTAAGCATCCCTGTGCTTCATACAACCCACTGGAAGGAGGGATAAGATATTGGGAAGCTCAGTGGCTGACTGCCAGACTAAAATCCTCCCCTGCATCTGGAGTTTGTAAGCAAGGGAGAGTAAAACCACTGAACTGGACCACCCATGAGTAATAAAAAGTTTAATTAGGAAATTAAAGTGCCAGGTGTTCACTTGGAGGCCAGGGAACAGTGGCACAGAAAAAGCCTTGTCAACCTTAAGGGAATAGGGAGGAGAGGTGTGGCTCAAAACAGCCTGGGAGTTAGTGCAGGCTTTTGCTGTGAGGGTTAACAGGAACTAGATGTCTGTGCCCCAGGTAGGTGACTGTTAGGGACAGATGGATAAAGGAAGTGGTGATTTTCCTGGTAAACAGAAAGGTGCCTTTGAGGTTCCTGAGGGATGCTGAATTTACCCTCTGGTTTACTCAATAACCTTCTGTTTCCCTGGCCAGAGTCCTGCCTGAGATAGGACATGGTTATTGGCACTACCACTGTGGGGGCCACTGTGGACCTAACACAACTTACACGCAGAGCACTAGCCCTGACAAGTGAACAGAAGAGAAGGGTTTAAAGAACAGGGTAATTTTACCACGTTGTCTCTGTGAGGCTATGGGATTTCGTGTATATTTTTCTCTAACATGCATGGCAAATATGTGCCCGCCCGCATCACAATAATGGGGCCATTATTCACATTTGGAACAAGTCTTGGTGATACAAACTATGTTGCATCCTATAGGCTGATGTGGTCTGTCTGTTTTTAAGCTCTTGGCCTTTAGTTCAAACAACTGAAAACAAGGGCTCTAACATTTTCAAAAGAAGCAAATAAGTTCTTTTGGAGCAAAATGAAGCTACAGATTAGAGGAGGATACACTGTCAAGATGGACAAATGTCTGTGTGAATGAGAGTTCTGACACACCCTGATTATTGCTTGGGCTTTCACTCAAGGGGTTGAGGAAATGAGGGGTCGAGTTACAAGAAAGGAGACAGGTTCTTTGTTTTGTCTGAAAGCCTGAATTTAACCAAGCCTTTAATCCCTGAGCATCTCCTTCACAGAACACATATGACTTTCTTCATATGCATATGTAGTTATGCAAAAGATAAGATGCTCAATAGGGAACTTTCCATAAATGAGAGAAAGTAGTTTTACTTTCCTGCATATGCAGCTCAAACCAGTGAGCAGGTGAGATCAGCCTGTCCATTCTCCCTTCCTAATGCATTGGTGCCATACCTGACTAGAGACTGCCTACACTTGACTGTCCAAAAGAGGAAAGAAAAAAATTCAAAAGCCCAGAAAGTGGCCCAATGAAAGTGGCAGGTCTTCTGTGGTATATGTAGGTTATTACAAGAGGGAGATGTGCACAACCCAAACCAAAGAGGGTCCCAGGGTAAACACCTTCCTGTGGCACCTGCCTCGGCCACAAGTTGTAGACCAGAATGGAATACATAGCATAATTCTATCTCAGAATAACAAAAAAAGAAACAAAAGGTGGGCAGAGCCTTTATGGATGGAAACAGGCCTATTTGTCTTGTTCATAGCTGGTCCTCATGACCTAGTCCACTTGCTTGAAACACAAGTCAACACAGCAATTATTTCTTCTTAGTCCCTTTGTTTTGACATATGGGGCAGGGGCATGACTGTCTGTATCCCCATGTCCATGTGGAAGTCAGACGACAACTTTTGGGCGTCAGTTCTCTTCTTTCACCATCCTGGGATTAGCTGCAAGTGTTTTTACTTTCTGAACCACCTCATGGGACCTAAATTCATGTTCTTTATAGCAAAGCATTGTTATCACCATTATCTGTTTTCCTTTCTCTTTTAGAAGATGGCCGAGCACGGGGAGGCCACTGAGGAGCCAGTTACTGAGTTTGATTATGATCATCTCCATGAGCTCTCTGCTCTTCTCGGTGTGGATGCAGTGCAGCTGGCCAAGAGCCAAGATGAAGAAGAGCATAAAGCACAAATGAAAATGAAGAAAGTTTTTAACCCACAGATGCACAGTGAAGCCAGGAGATTAAAGACTTTTGTGACCTATGACCCATATAGGTCATGGACGCCTCAGGACTTGGCAGCTGCTGGGTTTTACCTTACTGATGTGAAACCTGGGGTGCGGTGCTTTTGCTGTAGCTTAATCCTCTTTTACACCAGCCTCAGGAAATTTCCCATAGAAATCCACAAGAAATTTCATCCAGAATGTGAGTTCCTGTTGGGCAAAGATGTCGGTAACATTGGCAAGTATGACATAAGGGTGAAGAGTCCAGAGAAGAGGCTGAGAGGCAGCAAAGCACAGTATCAAGAAGCGGAGGCCAGGCTGGAGTCCTTTGAGAAATGGCCGTTTTATGCCCATGGGACCTCGCCACGTGGACTCTCCGCAGTCGGCTTTGTCTTTACAGGTAACTAACTGGGTCCCATTTTGTGAGGTTTTCTCTGGTGGTTAAGGGTTAGGTTCCATTTTGTGGGCAGTATTTTGCTAATCAACAATTATTGGAGAACTGTATTACATTAGACATAATGTGTATTTCATTACATTTCAACTTTAATAACTTTGCTCCTCGTGTGTGTGTGTGTATAAAGTAAAATGTGGTCATTTTGATTTGCATCTCCCTGATGGCTAAGGATGTTGAGTGTTAATTTGGTGTTTCTCTGCCATTCTATATTCCTCTACAGAGAATTCTCTCTTTAGATCCTTTTTGTTTACTTGATTTGTTGCTTTTTAACTTCTTTATTTCTTTATATATTCTGGATATTAGTCCAGATATAGGGTTGGTGAAGATCCATTCCCGGTCTGTAGGCTGTTGTTTTGTTCTGATGACAGTGTCCTTTGCTCTACAGAAGCTTTTTAGTTTCATGAGGTGCCATTTATTGTTTTTTTTTGCTCTTAGAGCCTGTGCTGTTGATGTTTTACTCTGGAATTTGTCTCCTGTGCCAACGAGTTCTAGGCTCTTCCCCACTTTTTCTTCTAAGCGATTTAGTGTGTCTGGTTTTATGTTGAGATCTTTGATCTACTTGCCCTTTAGTTTTGAGCAGGGTGATAAATGTGGATCTATTTTCATTTTTCTGCATGTAGACATCCAGCTGGACCAGCACTATTTGTTGAAGATGCTGTCTTTTTTCTATTGAATGGTTTTGGCTTCTTTGTCAAAAATCAAGTATCCATAGGTGTGTGGGTTTATTTCTGGGTCTTCTATTCGTTTCCATTGATCCACCATTCTGTTTCTATGCCAATGCATGCAGTTTTTATTACTATTGCTCTGTAGTACAGCTTGAGATCAGCCAAGGAGATACTTCTAGATGATCTGTTGTTGTAAAGGATCATTTTGGAGATTCTGGGTTTTTTGTTTTTCCATATGAAATTGAGGATTTTTCTTTCACAGTCTGTTAAGAATTGTGTTGGTATTTTGATGGGAATTGCATTGAATCTGTATATTGCTTTTGGTAGGATGGTCATTTTCACCATGCTAATCCTACTGATCTATGACCAAGGTTTGGTTATGAGTCTCAGCATCTGCTTTGATATACTGCTAGGTAGAGTCTTTTAGACGTCCTCTATGGTATGCTCCTGTCCTGTTTCTTGTTTTCTCCTACTTCCAATGTCCATCCCATTTGTCTTTCTAAGTGAGGTTTGATCATCTTACCCCGGAACCTCCTTCTTGTTTAACTTCTTTAGGTGTACAGATTTTAGTAGGTTTGTCCTATCTTATAGGCTTAGTATCCACTTATAAGTGAGTATATACTGTTTGTGTCTTTCTGCTTCTGGGATACCTAACTCAGGATGATCTTTTCTAGATCCCACTATTTGTCTACAAATTTCATGATTTCCTTGTTTTTAATTGCTGAGTAGTATTCCATTGTGTAAATGTACCACAATTTCTGTATCCATTCCTCTGTTGAGGTTCATCTGGGTTGTTTCCAGGTTCTGGCTATTATGAATAAAGCTGCTACAAACATGGTTGAGCAAATGTCCTTGTTGTGTATGTATTTGAGCATCTTTGGATATATGCCTAGGAGTGGTATAGCTGGATCTTGGGGAAGCGCTATTCCTAATTGTCTGAGAAAGCACCAGATTGATTTCTGAAGTGGTTGTACAAGTTACATTCCCACCAGCAATGGAAGAGGGTTCCTCTTTCTCCACATCCTCTCTACCATGTGTTGTCACTTGAGATTTTGATCTTAGCCATTCTGATGGGTGTTAGGTGAAATCTCAGGGTCGTTTTGATTTGCATATCCCTGATGGCCAAGGAAGTTGAGTGTTACTTTAGGTGTTTCTCTGCCATTCTATAGTCCTCTATACAGAATTTTCTCTTTAGCTCTTTTTTGTTTACTTGATTTGTTGCTTTTTAACTTCTTTATTTCTTTATATATTCTGGATATTGGTCCTCTGTCAGATATAGGGATGGTGAAGATCCTTTCCCAGTCTGTAGGCTGTCATTTTGTTTCTGATGACAGTGTCCTTTGTTCTACAGAAGATTTTTAGTTTGATGAGATCCCATTTATTGATTGTCGCTCTTAGAGCCTGTGCTGTTGATGTTCTGTTCAGGACATCTGTGTTCTCTGACAATGAGTTCTAGGCTCTTCCCCACTTTTTCTTCTAACCGATTTAGTGTGTCTGGTTTTATATTGAGGTCTTTGATCCACTTGGACTTTAGTGTTGTGCAGGGTGATAAACATGGATCTATTTTCATTTTTCTGCATGTAGACATCCAGTTGGACCAGCACCATTTGTTGAAGATGCTGTTTGTAGTACAGCTTGAGATCAGGGGTGGACATACCTCTAGATGATCTGTTGTTGTACAGGATAATTTTGGAGATTCTGGGTTTTTTGTTTTTCATAGGAAGTGGAGAATTTTTCTTTCAACGTCTGTAAAGAATTATGTTGGTATTTGGATAGGAATTGCATTGAATCTGTATATTGCTTTTGGCAGGTTGGCCATTTTCGCTATGTTAATCCTACCGATCCATGAACATGCAAGATCTTTCCATCTTCTGATATCCTCTTCAATTTCTTTCTTTAGAGACCTGAATTTTTTTTTCAAACAGGTCTTTCACTTGCTTGGTTAGAATCACACCAAGGTACTTTATGTTTTTAGTGGCTGTCATGAAGGATGTTGTTTCCCTAGTTTCTTTCTAGGCCCTTTTATCTTTGGTATACAGGAGGGCTTAAGAGTTTTTGAGTTAATTTTGTATTTAGCCACTTTGCTGAATGTGTTTATCAGCTGAAGGAGTTCTCTGGTTGAATTTTTGGGGACACTCATGTGTACTATCATATTATCTGTGAATAGTGACATTTGACTTCTTCCTTTCTGATTTGTATTCCCTTGATCTCCTTTAGTTGTCATATTGCTGTAGCTAGGACTTCAAGTACAATGTTGAAGAGATATGGGGAGAATGGGCAGCCTTGCCTTGTCCCTGATTTCAGTGGAATTGATTTAAGTTTCTCTCACTTTAGTTTGATGTTGGCGATAGGCTTGTCCTAAGTTGCCTTTACTATGTATCTTGTATCTTGTATCTATGTATCTTGTATCCCTGGTCTCTCCAAGACTTTAATCATGAATCGGTTTTGGATTTTGTGAAATGCTTTTTTGGCATCTAAGGAGAAGATCATGTGGCTTTTCTGCATAAGTTTGTTTATGTGATGGATTACATTGATGGATTTCTTTATGTTGAACTACCCTTGCATGCCTGCCATGAAGCGTATTTGGTGATGGTGGATGGTATATTTTATGTGTTCTTGGATTCCGCTTGCAAGTATTTTATTGAGTAGTTTTACATCAATGTTCACAAGAGAGATAGGTCTGAAGTTCTCTTTTTTTGTTGGGTCTTTGTGTAGTTTAGGTATGTGACTGTGGCTTCATAGAATGAGTTTGGTAATGTTCCTTCTGTTTCTATTTGTCAAATAGTTTAAAGAGAACTGGAGTTAGCTCTTTCTGGAGGTCTGGTAGAGTTCTGCACTGAAAATATCTGGCCCTGTTTTTTTTTTTTTTTTTTTTTTTTTTTAAAGGGAGACTATTGATGACTGCTTCTATTTCCTTGGGGCATATAGGACTTTTCAACTTTTCTGCCTGATCTGTATTTAACTTTGGTAAGTGCAATCTATCAAGAAAATTGTCCATTTCATTTAGATTTTTAAATTTCGTTGTGTATAGCTTTTGTAGTCAGACCTAATGATTGTTTGGATTTCTTCACTGCCTGTTGTTATATCCCTCTTTTAGGTTCTCTTTGCCTTTTAGTTAGTTTGGCTAAGGGCTTGTCTATCTTGTTGATTTTCTTAAAGAATCAGCTCTTGGTTTCATTGATTCTTTGAATTGTTTTATTTGTTTCTAATTGACTGATTTCTGACCTGAGCTTGTATATTTCCAGCTGTCTACTCCTCTTGTGTGTTTGCTTCTTTTTTTTCCTAGGGCTTTCAAGTGAGTTATTAAGTTGCTTGTATAGGATGTTACAAATTTCTTCTTGCAGGCACTGAGTGCTATGAGCTTTCCTCTCAGCGCTGCTTTTGTTGTGTCCCATAAGTTTGGGTATGTTGTACCTTCATTTTCATTGAATTCTAGGAAGTCTTTAATTTCTTTCTTTATTTCTTCTCTGATCCAGCTCTCTTTGAGTTGCAAGTTGTTCAGTTTTCATTTATGTGTAGACTTTTTGCTATTTCTGTTTTTGTTGAGGTCCAGATTTAGACCATGGTGATCTAATAGGATACAAGGGATTATTTCAATCTTCTTGTATCTGCTGAGGCTTGCTTTGTGACCAACTATATGGTCTATTTTTGAGAAGGTTCCATGAGGTGTTCAAAGAAGGTATACTCTTTTGAATTTGGGTGAAAAGTTCTATAGACATCTATTAGGTCCATTTGATTTAGGAGCTCTGTAAGTGCCCTTATTTCCCTGTTTAGCTTCTGTCTGGATGATCTGTCCCTTGATGAGAGTGGAGTGTTGAAGTCTCCCACTATTAAGGCGTTGGGATGGATGAGTGATTTCAGCTTTAGTAATGTTTCATTTACAAATGTAGGTGGTCTTGTATTTGGGGCATAGCTGTTCAAAATTTTGATGTCCTCCTGGTGGAATTTTCCTTTGATGAGAATGAAGTGCCCCTCCTCATCTTTTTTGATTAATTTTGGTTGAAAGTCTATTTTATTAGATATTAGGATAGCTACTCCAGGTTGTTTTTTGGGTCCATTTGCTTGAAAAACATTTTTCTAGCCCTTTACTCTGAGGTAGTGTTTATCTCTGTTGCAGACGTGTGTTTCTTGGATGCAGCAGAATGTTGTATCCTGTTTCTGCAAGCATCCTGTTAGTCTGTGTCTTTTTATTGAAGATTTGAGTCCATTGATGTTGATGGATAATAGTGACCAATGACTGTTAGTTCCATTTATTGTGGAGTTGGTGGTCTTACTGTGATTCATTGCTTTTTTTTTAATTTTGTTGGAAAATTATCTGTATCCTATGTTTTCTTGGGTGTAGTGTTTTCATTGGATTGGAGTTTTCCTTCTAGTATCTTCTGTAGGGCTGGTTTCCTATGTAGATATTGCTTAAATTTTGTTTTGTTATGGAATAGTTTGTTTTCTCCATCTATGCTGATTGAAAGCTTTGCTGGGTATAGTAGTCTGGGTTGGCAACTGTGGTCTCATAAGGTCTGCATGACATCTGCCCAGGTCCTTCTGGCTTTCATAGTTTCTGATAAGAAGTCTTGTGTGTTTCTGATAGGTCTACATTTATATGTTACTTGGGCTTTTTCTCTTGCTGCTTTTAATATATTTTCTTTGTTCTGTAGATTTAGTGTTCTGACTACGATGTGACATGAGGAGTTTCTTTTCTGGTCTAGTCTATTTGGTGTTATGTAGGCCTCTTGTATATTTATGGACATCTCTAATTTGGGAAATTTTTCTTCTATGATTTTCTTGAAGATATTTTCTGGACCTTGGAGCCTGGTATGTTCTTTCTTGTCTATTCCTATTATTCTTTGAATTTGCCTTTTTGTGGTGTCCTTGATTTCTTTGATGTTTGTTTTTGGGAGTTCTCCGATTTTACTTTTTCTTTGAGAAAAGTTTCATTTTCTGCAAGTGTATATTCAGCACCAGAGATTCTCTTTTCCATCTCTTGTATTCTATTGGTGATGGTTACCTTTTTGTTTCTTGATCTTTTCTCTAAGTTCTCCAGCTCCAGGTTTTTCTCTGTTTGTGTTTTCTTTATTGCTTCTAATTCTGTTTTCATGCATCATTTCCTTCATCTGCTTGAATGTGGATTCCTATCTCTCTATGATAGTCTCTGTTTTTTTGTTGTTTTCCTCTCTATATGCCACTAAATTGCCTCTACTTGTTTGGCTATATTTGCCTATGTTTCTTTGAGAGCTTTGTTCATTTCCTCTTTATTTGCTTCCATCCATGTTTCAGTTTCTTTGAGAGATTTGTTTGTTTCCTCTTTATGTGACTCTAATAACTGGATAAGCATAGCTTTAAAATAATTTTCCTGTGTTTCCAATGAATTGGAGTATCCATAGATTTTGGGGGTTGCTGGTGACACCATGATGTCCTGGATTTTGTTGGATGTGTTCTTTCGCCAACCTCTGGCCATTTGCTTATCTGTAACTGTCACTGTTTGTTCCTGGACTCTTCATTTCAGAGTGGTACCATCTTTCTCTGGTGTCTGGAGAATTATTCAGGAAGATGAGAGAGGTCCAGTGGTTTGAGAGTGTGCGTTGGTGTTTCAGCTGTACCTAAGGGAGAAAGATTCATGGGCACAGAAGGACAAATGTGGGTGGGCATGTGAGTGTGTGTGTGCATGGGCATGTGTATGGAAGTGTGCCTTGACTGACAGGGTATTAGAGAATATAAATGCCTGAAGTGTGGAGCAGGAGACTGTGCAGGCACCAAAGGGATTATAGGTGCTGGAGGTGTTCACAGGTGCAATTCGCTTGTGCAGATTCCCTGAATACCTCAATGGCATTGCAGGCCACAGGTATTCAGCTCTGAGCTCCAGGAGTTATTTGCCTGAACTCTACTGGTAGACCCCCAGTATTCTGGGGGCCTCAATGTTGAGAACACTGTCCCTCTGTTTCCCACAGTTTGCACATGGGTGGGAGGGCTGCTAGCTTAGAAGGACCCTGGATCTGGGGCTCTGCAAGCTCTGGAAGGCACCCTCACTCTCTAACAGGTCAAATTGGAAAGCACAGGGGTTCCCCCTGTTTTCTACTCTCAGTTGGGGCCTGCTCAGTCAATGCAGGGGTAGGAGCTCCTTCAGCTCACTGGTGCTGTAGCCACTGAACTTGGAAGTCCAGCTGCAGCAGCTAGACTGGGAGGCTGGTCCAGGTGCCTGATGGGAAGTCCTGGGGGGCCAAAACAGTGGTCCACAGACCTACGTGGCCCAGTGCCTGGTGTAAATGGGTGGTTTGGCTGGTCTGGCAACTTTGATGGTGTACAGCCAGCTGTCACCACTGAGGGATTGGGTGGCCCTTACAGTCACTGGCTGGGAGGACCTGTGGAGTTCGTATGGCCACCTCCATACCTGGGACTCAGAAGGATGGTACTGTGGATCTGGGAATCAGAAGGCTGGTAGAGCTGGCAGCTGTGGCTAAGGAGCTAGGAGCCCTGCCTCTGCTGTCTCAGTCCCCAGGCAGTGAGTTCTCTGCTGAGAGTCTCTGGAGTCTCTAAGAGTCTCTGTGGGACCGCTCTACTGAGGAGGAGGGAGCACCTAAATGGGGAAGTGAATATTCGCCACTCTCCATCCCCAGAGAAGTCCACGGGTGACCTGAATCTAAATGGTCTAGCTCATGTGATGTCTCCGCTCATTCAGGAAGCCTCAATGTTGATTTTGTGGCTTCAGTTGCCCTTCTAATCACCAATTTCAGAGTTTCAGTTCCTCTGCCTCTCTGATACGGTGTGCTGCCATCTTGGATCCACCTTAAAGTAATTTTGCTTTCATTTGAGAACATATTTTTTGGTTTGGTTTGGTGTGTGTGTGTTCACTTTGTGGGCACAGGTTGACCTAGCATGCTTTCCCTATCACTCTCTTCCTATCCTTAGACAGAGATCACTGAACCAGAACTCACAGATTGGCTGACTAGCTGGCCAGGGAGTGTCTAGGACCTGCCTGTCTCTGTTGACCCAGGGCGAGGGTTGAAGAAGTGTGTGACCATACCCCACCTTTACATACACACTGGGCTTCAAACTGCAGACCCTCAAGCCTGTACTGTGCCATTTTCCCTACTAACCTACCTACTCAGCAACCCAAATACTAAGACAATGTCTGTCAGGCAACAGCCCCGTGACTTATCCCAACTAATAAATGTGTTGGTCTGTATAGGGGTAGAATTAGTGTATAAAACAAAGAAAGTCAGAATGTTTAAGGCATTACAAGTGGTTTCACATGTGTGGAATATGCACCAAATGAAAATGCTTGCTGGATGCAGTGGCACATACGTGTAATCCCAGCACTAGGAAGATGAAGAGTGGAGAATCAGGAGTTCAAAGCCACCCTCTGCTGAAAGGCAAGAGGGCCAGATATCTAGGTCATCCACATCCTCGTGCCACAGAGAAAAGTTGTTTTGCTTCAGAGATTCAAGGATTTTGGTATTTCAGTGGTCTTTAGCTCTCCGCTTAGAAAAAAACATATTTTAATTAATTTTAGTTGTCTGTTTAGTACTGGTTTTGTCATTTCTTTGCTTTTCTTTATTTGTTTCTGCCAACAAAGATTTACTTCTTTCACTGGTTTTCAAGCCTTGATTATGGAACATCTCATGGAAATGAAAAGATCACTATAATAAGCACTTGTCAGCACGTGGTCAGGAACTATCTCCTTCTCCACTGCCTGCCAATGTTTTCTATGGAATAACAAGAACCAGCCTACTTCAAAGTGAGTTCCAGGGACCACGTAAAGCATCTGTTAGTATTATAGTGTGTGAGATGGAACCACAGTATCCTTAAGTCTTCTAGGAAAAGATGGCATAAGTGTCTAATGTCAAATACGTGAATCAGCATTGAAATGCTCATCTTCCTCCCTCTGTTACAGTTTTGTTTGTTTGTGT
The DNA here is from genome assembly GCF_030254825.1 of Meriones unguiculatus. Lineage (NCBI taxonomy): Eukaryota > Metazoa > Chordata > Mammalia > Rodentia > Muridae > Meriones > Meriones unguiculatus. The sequence continues at coordinate 27,745,708 of NC_083354.1, read as the reverse complement.
GTTTGTTTTTAAAATAAAAAAGTGCACTTCTGGGGCTGTGAGAATGGGGGTGTTGTTCTTCTGCTAGGATGTGTGTGGAGGTCAGAAGATATAGCAAACACAGCTGCCCTCTTAGCTGTTTTTCCAGCCCAGAATTATGAATCCATTTTCCCCACCTTTCACCTTTTCAATTATTTCTTAAAAGAAATCACTTAAGCTGCTCTGTATAATTTCCTGCACTTTATACTTGGCTGAATGTTCCTATTTATTTAGTTATTTATTTATTTATGGCTGTATTTTTTCTGTAATGTCAGTGAATGGTGCTTGACTCGAAAGGGCTTTTATTTTATTTTATTGATGGGCCTCATTATATATCCCAGGCTGGCCTCAACTTGCTCATCTTTCTGCTTCAACCTCTGACATGATAGGATTGTGGGTACACACCACCGTGACTGGGATATATTTTTTCCAAATAGTTGTAGCTCATACCGTGTATAGGAAAGTTCCTGGGTAGATGTTAGATCACACACAAACCAACTAGGGAAGTATTTACCAGACACCTTACACAGAGGCAGCCATGCTCACAGAAATGAAAGGCTATCTAGGATTATTTGTAAATGGAAACATAAATAGGCACAATTCATTTAGGGTGAACAGTCTTTAAAAATTCTAAAACTAGCACCTGGGAGGCCAGAGGGCATGTGGATCTCTATGAGCTCAAGGGCAGCCTGGTTTCTGGTCTATAAAGTGAGTCTAGGACAGCCAAGGCTACACAGAGAAACTCTGTCTCAAAAAACAAAACAAAAACAAAAACAAAAAAAACCCCAAAACTAACCAAACCAAAAAAATTCTTAAATTATATCGCAACATGTTCACAAATGTATAGAAAAAGCTATGAAATGGTGATGTAAATTAAATAGATGATCTTGGGCTTGGGTTTGTTGAGCTGTGAGGTGGCAAGAAAACTTCACACTTTACTTGCTTCACTTAAATTATTGAAAAGGAAGCCTAAAAGAAAGTAAGAGGAGGTTTAAAGGGAAGAGAGGACACAGAGGAAAGGAAAAAGAGGTGAAAACAGTAGCTGAGGAAGAAATGGTTCCTGGAAATCAATGATATAGTCATAGGAACGATGGGCCCTGGGTTTAGTGTTGCTGGCTACACACTGGACAACTTCCAGCCACACCATTCCCATGTGATCAGCCCTAACTAGAGCTGCACATCTGCCTCTAGTGGTCTTTGGTTGCTTCTCTGACACAGCAGAGTGAACATGACCTACACAGGAAGAGGAGACAGTCCAGCCACTGGCCCACAGCTGGAAGGAGTAAGGCCTTGTTAGGCCCAGCATGAGCCTAAATATAAGAAGGTATGAAGAGAATTCAGGAAACTAATCATCCATCGATGCAAAATCACAAGAGGTTCATCTTGACCACTGTGCAATGTGGTCACCCCTGCTGGTCAGCTAGGAGTGGCACCTGGAGACAAAGATCTTAGGTTTTTAAAAGACAAAAGGTGGGAATCTCCTGGGGTTGCTATCTTGGTGATTCGGGATTAGATGAGGTGTTTAACTTTTAAAATAATTGGTTAGTTCTGGTCACCCTTAGGTCTGGTCAGCCCTGTTGTAAATATCTGATCTTTAAGTCAGTTTGGAATTTCCTGCCATATGAGACATAGCTACAGTTAAAGGTGGGAGAATGATTAAATCATCTCGGTTTCCAAACAAAGCTCATTTTACAGGCACCAGCCAGTGATTTACTCTCCATTTAGTAGGGATCTCTGCTTGTTTTCTTCCTTATCTCTGCCCTCACAGATGGCTGATGTCAGGAACTTTTACATTTCTCGGCTCTCTGGAGAAGCACTAAGAGGCTTTAATTAATATGGGCCTAAAACTTGAAAATATAAGGCAATTAAAAGAAACATAGGTTACAAAGTTAGTGTGATTCTTTCAGCCTGTTCACACAAGAAGGACCAGACAGAGCTGGAGTGAGGCAAACTTGCACGTGGAGGCCACCTGACATCCAGTCCTGAACTGAGGCACTGACCCTTGTAGAGCCTTGATTGTAAAATGCAGATAATAACATATAGCTTGTTGGTCTTGTAAAACCTACCACACATCACATGCAATGAGTGACGTACCTTCCATATGTCTGTCAGCATGAGCACAGGGCTGACATCAGAACTCAGTCTCCAAATTTCCTGTTGTGTTCTTTATCCTTAGCTTCTGAGACTTCAGTTTTAAACACTGGCCTGATCACTTCTTTTATGAAATTTTGGTAAAATATCTGAATATTTTCTTACATTTTTTTTAAAAACTGAATAATAAATGTGAGCTGGTTTTAGTATAGTTTTAAGTTTTAAAACATGGACTCACTCTGTATCCCAAACTGACATCAAACTCACCGTGCTCCTTTCTTTGATTTCCAAGTGTTGAGATTGCAATTTGCATCATCATGCCCAGCTATCACAATAGTTTTTAAAGATTATTATTTTTACAGTATTCTGCCTGCATGTACACCTGCACACCAGAAGGGGGCACCAGATCTCACTATAGATGGTTATGAGCCACCACATGTCTGCTGGGAATTGAACTCAGGACCTTTGGAAGAACAGCCAATATTCTTAACTTCTGAGCCATCTCTCCAGTCCCTGCAATTGTTTTAAAAATAGCATTTAAGAAAGTAATGTTGAGGTGGGAAGGACAGCACATGTCAGTGATTCCAGGTCTTGTGAGTGGGAGACAAGAGGAGCAGGAATTCAAGGTTTTTGTTCCAGAGAGCCTAAAATGAGTCTGTGCCATATAAAGTCCTATCTCAAAAGAGAAAGAGTTATTGAAATATTTTAAAAGCAAGTTCATTTATTACTATTCTAAAAAGAATTGATAACATCAAGTCACTGCTCTGTGCCACATGGGTACATTTAGGTATAGGGCAATGCATGGAAAGTTGAAAAATGGAGCCAGGATCCATGGATGCCACAGAAACCGAATGGAAGTCCTGGAGCTATGTAGAGTTCATCTCCTCATGATGTTAAAAGCAGCAAGGCAAGGCTGGTCTCATCCCCATTGACAAAAGAGCTCTCAGTCTCCTCCTTACCACACTGCTAGGAACACTAGTGTCAGTTAGAGAAACATTGTTCAGTCTTAAAAGCAGCTTGGTTTGTATGGGAAAAGGAATGCATTTCAAGATGATATTCGACATATGTTATAAAAATCAAAACCAATAGATTAATATCTGCTATTTTAAAAATTATCATGGCAGTTTTCTTTAGTAGGTGAAATATGCTACAACTAATTTTCATATTGTTCCCTTTACTGTCACTGTGATCTGACTGTGGGAACGAGGCTCAACTGCCTGTTCTGCATGTTTAGTTTAAGAAAAAATTGTGCTCTATTGTGTGCTTATAATGCTCCTGAGACAGAGGCAGGAGATTACTTTTAGCAAGGAATTTATCACCAGTCTGGGCAACATAGGAACCCCTCAATATAAAATAAAAATAAAGTAATCTTAAGACTGAATTTTAAGTAAATATATGTATTTTCCTTAATATAAATAAAAATAATTCTATCAGAACACTTGTAATTCTCATGAAAAAGGTTTGGGGTGAGTTAAAATCTTTTTTAATACAATATGTTTTGATCATGATTTTCCCCCTCCTCCAAATCCTCCCACATCCTCCCCACTTCCCTACTCAGCCAACTTGTGTTCTTTCTCTCTGTGTTTCAAAACGCCCCTCTTCACAAGAAAATCATAACAATCAAAAAACTAGTATGACCAAAAAAAAAAAGTGTGTTTTGTGTTGGCAAGTATTCCTGGGCATAGGCCTGCCCTGAAGTGTGTGGTTATACCCAGTGACACTCCACTGGAGACTGATTGTTCCCTCATCAGTAGGTTCCAGTAGAAATAGCTTCTTGGTTAGGGTCCTTGTGTCCACTTCCCTGCTCAGTGCTGGGTCTCCATCTGGTTGGGACCTACTCAGGTCTTGTGTTTGCAAGTATTTTTCCTGACAGTATTAGTGATGTATAAAGTCCAATAGTTTGAGAGGTTTTATCAAATGGTCTTTGCAGTGTAGAACATCTCTGTTTATAGAGTCTTTTTTAATTTTGTGGCATACAGTTTTAGAAGTATGATCTATTGATTCTTTGGATTTCCTCGGTATGTATTGTTATATCCCCTTTTTCATTTCTGATTTTATTAATTTGGATACTCTCCCTCTGTCTTTTAGTTGGTATGGCTAAGGGTTTGTCTAATTTGTTGATTTTCTCAAAGAATCAGCTCTTGGTTTTGTTGATTTTCTCAAAGAATCAGCTCTTGGTTTTGTTGATTTTCTGTATTGTTCTCTTTGTTTCTAGGATATTGATTTCATCCTGATGCCTACTCCTCTTGGATGTGTTTTCTTCCATTTTTCTAGAGCCTTCAAGTGAGCTATTAAGTTGCTAGTATAAGCTCTCTACATTTGTTTATGAAGGCACATAGTGCTATGAACTTTCATCTTAGTACTTCTTTCATTGTGTCCCATAAGTTTAGGTATGTTGTGCTTTCATTTTCATTGAATTCTGGAAAGCTTTTAATTTCTTTATTTCCTCCATGACCCAGTAGTCACTAGCAAGAGAGTTGTTCAATTTCCATGAGTTTTTAGGCAATCTATTGTTTCTGTTATTGTTGAAGACTAGCTTTAATCCATGGTAGTCTGATAACATACAAGGTGTCATTTCAATTTTCTTATATTTGTTGAGGCTTGCTTTGTATCTAAGTATGTGGTCAGTTTTGAAGAAGATTCAAAGAGGTCCTGAGAAGAAGGCATATTCTTTTGTGTTTGAATGAAATGTTCTGTGGATCTCTGTTAAGTCCAAATGACTCATAACGTCAATTAGCTTCATTATTTCTCTGTTTAGTTGCTGTCTCAATGATCTGTCTTTGGTGAGAGAGATGTGTTGAAGTCCTCCCACTGTTAACGTGTGGGGTTCAACATGTGATTTAAGCTTTAGTAATGTTTCTTGTATGACTGTGGGTGCTCTTGCATTTTGGCCATATATGTTCAGAAATGAAATATAATCTTGGTTGATTTTTCCTTGGATGAGTATGAAGTGCCCTTTCTCATCTCTTTTAATTAATTTTGGATGAAAGTCTATTTTACTAGATATTAGAATAGCCACTCCAGCTTGCTTCTGTAACCATTTACTTAGAAAACCTTTTTCCAGCCCTTTATTCTGAGGTAATGTCTATCATTGTTGCTGAGGTGTGTTTCTTGTTAGCAACTGAATGATGGGTCCTGTTTACACATCCATTCTGTTAGCGTGTGTGTGTGTGAGTGTGTGTGTGTTTAACAGGGAGTTGAGGCCATTGATGTTGAGAGAGATTGATGACCACTGGTTGTTGAGTCCCATTATTTTGATGGTGGTGGTGGTTTTGGTGGTGGTGGTGTTTGTGGTGCTGGGTGTGTGTGTGTGTGTGTGTGTGCCCCTTCCCTGTTTTGGTTTATTGTTGTGGGGTTATTTGTTTTCTGTGTTTTTCTGGGTGTGATTAGCCTGCTGGGGTTGCAGTTTTCCTTCTGTAGTTTTCCTTCTGTAGGGTTGGGTTTGTGGTTAGATATTGTTTAAATTTGTTTTTGTCATAAAATATCTTGCTTTCTCCCTCTATGGTGATTAACGTTTTGCTGGACATATTAGTCACGGCTGACATATGTGGTGTCTTAGTGTCTGTAAGATAGCTGCTCAAGCCCTTCTTGCTTTTAGAGTTTCTGGTGAGAAGTCAGATTTACTTCTGATAGGTCTGCCTTTTTATGTGACTTGGCCTTTTTCCCTTTCAGCTTTCAATATTCTCTTTTGTTCTGTACATTTAGTGTTTTGATTATTATGTGATGGGAGAAATTTTTTTCTGGTCCAGTCTATTTGGTGTTCTGTAGACTTGTATATTAATAGGCACCTCTTTCTATAGGTTGGGGAACTTTTCTTCTATGATTTTGTTGAAAATATTTTCTGGGCCTGGGAGCTTGGAGTCTTCTCCTTTGATTCCTATTATTCTTAGGGTTGGTCTTTTGCTATTGTCTCAGATTTCATTGAAGTTTTGTGTCAGGAATGTTTTATATTTAACATTTTCTTTGGCTGATGAATCGATTTCTTCAATAGTATCTTCTACAGCTGAGATTCTCTCTTCCATCTCTTGTATTCTGTTGGTGATGCTTTTGTCTGTAGTTTCTGTTCTCTTCCCTAGGTTTTCCATCTTCAGGATTGCCTCAGATTGTGTTTTCTTTGTGGCTTCTATTTACCTTTTTAGGTCTTGAAAAGTTTTATTCTTTTCTTTCTCCCATTTGTCTGTTTTTTTTTTTTTTTTTTTTTTTTTTTTCTGTGTTTCTTTGAGGGATTTATTCAATTCCTTTACCTGTTTGATTGTATTTTCCTGAATTTCTTTGAGGGATTTATTTACTTCTTTTAAGGCCTTAATCATTTGTTTTCACAACCTCAGATTTAAGATTGTTTTCTTGAGCTTCTGGTGTGATAATATCCCCAGGACTTTCTGTGGTAGGATAGTTGGGTTTGGGTGATGTCACGTGGCCCTGGGATTTGTTGCTTGTGTTCTTGCACTGATTCTTAGTCATTTGGTTGACTTTGGTATTAGCAGGCCTGGTGGTCTCTGATGGTAGCAGGTCTCTGGAGTTATAGGTGGAAATCTTGGTCCCAGATGGCCTCAGTCTTCTGGTTTTCCTACTCCTCCCTGATCCATGCGGGTCTGCTACTCCCTGATCCTCGATGCTGCTCTCTGATCATTACTGTTCTCCAAGGCCACAGATCGGAGTGGTTCCTGGGAAATGGCACAGGCCCGGGGAACTGAGGTTTAGGGCTCACAGGGAAGTGGAGCTCAAGCACTCTGGGCTGACCTCAACACTATTGCTGGCAGGCTCTGGCAGGCCAGTATATGGGGAAGCGTGGGGGATGTTTCACCTGCTACTCTCTGATCTGTGCAGGTCTCTAGGGCTGCCGATTGGTGTGGGTCCTGGGAAATGGTACAGCTCGGGGAACTCAGAGTATATTTTAATTATATTTTTAAGTATAGATGTGAATTTCTTAAAAGTAAGAAATTGTCAGAGGAAATTGCCCAGTATATTCAAAGCTACGAGGGATTTGTTCATGTAACGGTAATTTACAAGGGCCATTTCTAATAGCATATGTTTGTTACCTAATAATATGTGATTCATCAGGGTGAATCACATATTATTTCTCTCTCTCTCTCTCTCTCTCTCTGTCTCTCTGTCTCTCTCTCTTCATTTTTTTTTGTTTGTTTGTTTTCCCAAATACTCTGTTTTTCTTCCTTTCTCTTGTCTTGTCCTGCCTCTTCTCTGCACAGAGGAAACAAAACTCTTGTCTTGTGAAGCTGGAACCACTTAGACAGTTTCCAGGCTGGCTTTGGGTTGCTTCTGCTGCCTCCTTCATCTTCCCTCTGAGTGAGGCCACTCACTACTCTAGCTACCTCCTGTTGCCTCCATCTGGATGTCTGACTCAATCTTCTGACCTAGTACATGGCAGAGGCAGGGCACTCAAAGGTGGCTCCCGAACCTGGTTATTTATACCCTTAAATTAGTAAGGACTTCCTAGTGGCAAGCAGTGGGAACCCACCTTAAACTGAAGCCAAAGGAGACTGTATTGTCTGACTGACTGAGAGGCAGCCTCTGCAGAGGGCATGGGCTGACAGTTGGGGTGCAGTTTTCTCAGAGGGAGAGCTGCATGGTTGGAGAGCATGGCTCCCTTCCCATGTCTCAGTTCCTCATGAGTCCAAATACACCTCTGTGTGTAACTGCAGTTCTGTGGTTGAGCACGGTGTATGGTAAGAGTGACCCCGAGAAGCTTCCATTTCACTGATGTTTGGCACTGCATAAAAGTTTACAAGATCAATAGAAATCAAACCAAAATTAAAGGAGTGCTTTGTTCAAATTCTGCTGCTCGAATGAAAATTCACTTCAGTTTGGGAAGACCTTAAGTTTCAGGCCACAGATAGATGTATATCATGTAAGTCAGCCAATCAGGCAGTAACCTGAATTTCTTTTCCTCAGAGAGAACATTTTGTGAATTCCTGGGTCAGAAGAGAATTACCTATGGTATCAGGTAAAACCTCAGGCACATTCCAAAGTCTTTGTTTGGTTCTTTCTTTTGGTGTTTCTCTCTCTCTCTCTCTCTCTCTCTCTCTCCCTCTCTCTCTCTGTATCTCGGTCTCTGTCTCTCCGTCTCTCTGTCTCTCTGTCTCTCTGTCTCTCTCCCTGTGCACACGGTGCATATATACAGGTGCTTTTGGAAGCCAGACAAGGGCATCAGATCCCTTCGAGGTGGAGTAACAGGCATTTGTGAGCTGTCTGATGTGGGTGCTGGGAACCAAATTCAGGTCCCCTAAAAGAGTAGAAAGTGCTTTTAACCACTGGGCTATCTCTTCAGCCCTCATCAACTTTCTTCAAAAAATATTTTTATAAATGATTTCTCCATCATGGAATGACTTTTTTTTTTTTTTTTTTTTTTTTACTTTATGGCTGGGAGAGATGGCTGAGGGGGATTTATTCAATTCCTTTACCTGTTTGATTGTATTTTCCTGAATTTCTTTGTACTTGTGCTCCTGGGAAGGACTTGGGTTATGTTTCTAGCACCCTGTAGTAGCTGACAACTCTGCAAGTCTAGTTCCAGAGAATCCAATACCGTCCTCTGACCTCCTTGGCTATTGCACACATGTGGTACAGCCAAACACGCAGACAGAACACCTACATCAAAAATAAAAATAAGTGAATCCTTAAAAGTAAAGTTTTAAAAAATTGACACCCAGCCAAGCTCTGTGGCACATGCTTGTAATCCCAGCACTCAGGGAGGCAGAGGCTGGTGGATCTTTGTGTTTGAAACCTGGCTGGTCTACAAAGCATGTCCAGGACAGACAAGTCTACACAAAGAAAATCTGTCTCTAAAACAAAGGAAAATAAAACCCAATTTATACTCAGTTATTTCCATAATGTATATGTGTATGTGTGGGTGCATGTGTGAAGGTCGGAAGCCAGAGGACAACATAGGAGTTGCTTCTCTCCTTCTGCCATGAGGGTTCCAGGGATTAATTAAAAGTTTGTTGGGCTCAGCAGCAAGCATCTGTACCGTGGAGCCATGAACTGGCTTACTGTTTAGCATAGGTAAACACAGCTAAGTGTGGTAGGGTAGGCGCTGTCATAGATGCTTCTTTAAAACAGCTAACATTTTGGATAACATGTTTTGGAAGCATTTTTGAGCATCTCTCCTGTTCCAGGCTGGCCTCAAATGCAAATGAATTTTGAACTTTTGTTTCTCCTGCTGAGTGCTGAGACAGAGCTTCTTGGGTGCTGGTGATGGAACTGAGGACTTCCTGAAAGCTACTAGAGCATGCTACCAACTGAGCTACATTTCCAGTCCCCCAAAACATTCTTAAGTGACATAGTGTGCTGTTAAGAAATTAAGGAATATTCACATTAAAATGATGTGACAGGCTTAAGGATATTACTCACTTGCCTAGAATGAACAAGGTCCTTGTGTTTCATGCCAACATCCAAAGGAAAACAAAACCTTAACGTTAGGAATTTAGCTCAGTTGTAGGGCATCCATACATTAAGTAAGACAGGCTCTGAGTTCAGTACTAGCAGAGGTCAGAGACATGGGAACATGGGGTAGTAGACAGGTGAAAATAGTGGTAAGAATAGAGTAAGAATAGAGTAAGAATTCTACGGTCACATGAGTGTGCTTCTCCCTGTATTTCCTGCTCTTGGAAGGTGGAATAAGGTGTCCATGGCCAGGAGGACTATGATAACAGGTTAGAGGCCAGTATAGGCTGCATGAGGTTACTGCCAAGTGTAGAGGTCTATGCCTGTAATCCCAGCACTAAGAAAGCTGAGTCAGAAATATGATGGGTTTAAGGATAGCTTAGCCTAGCCTACATGACAAAGCACTGTGCCTCCTTCCCCAAATGAGCATGAGGGTGAAGGGATGCCTCAGATGTTATGAGTATTTGTTGTTCTTGCCAAGGACTCAGTTTCAGTTCAAAGTGTCTCCAAGGTAGTCGCTTACAACAATTTCTAACTTCATCTCGAGGGGATGTAACATCCTCTCTGTCCACCTGGGGCCCCAGGCACACCTGTGGTATACATACATGCTTCCTGTAGGCAAAACACTCACACATACATTCATAATCGAGTGAGTGTACACACACACACACACACACATATACAAACAGGGAGAGAGAGAGAATGAGAGAGAGAGAGAGAGAGAGAGAGAGAGAGAGAGAGAGAGAGAGAGAGAGATGGCATCCTTCTGGCTGGAAACACCGTTTCCCAGTAACTTGCTAAATAACAAACACAAAGGGAAAAAGAAGATGCAGACAATGTTTGTTCTCTTGGTCTTTGAACGCAGAGCTGTTTCTTTGGCCACATATGCAAGAGTCAACAAAAAAAAAGTGATATTGTTGCCATGGGGAATGTGCTGTCAAAAAGGCATGATCATGAATACTACCATAGCAAAACTGGAAGAGTCTACAGTGTTACCCAGCATGCTCTTTTTTATTAAAGAAGCAAGTCATGAGCAGGATTCCTGGGAAGAGAATCACTGAAAGTATTTATCTGATTAGGAACTCTAAGGGTCAGGGATGGGGCAGTAAGTGCAGGGTGCTTTCCTTGCAAACACAAAGCTTTGCATTCTTTTTCCAGAAACCATGTGACAAAGCCAGGTGTTACTGTTGTGCATGTGTAATCTCAGGGCTGGGGAAGCAGGGAAAGATGGAATCCTGGGGATCTTCAACCACACCATAGAAGTGAAAGCCCCTCACAACAAGGGAGACACAGTGAAGGTTGTCCTCTGACTTCCACAGATATCTGAACAATGTACCTGCACGTATACCTGCACACACATGAACACACACAGAACTCTAAGTCCTGAGACAGCTTCCTAATATAGGTGAAGGAAATGATCAGATAAAGAAGGAAGCCAAAGAAAGACACAAGTGCCAGACTGCTCCAACCAGAGAAACATACTTGTGAGAACTAAGAAAAAACAGTAGAGCAGGCCAATCAGTTCATGTCAGAGGCAGTCCCTGTTCCCATTACTATGGAACCCACTTGGACACTGAACTGCCATGGGCTACATCTGTGAAGGGGTTCTGGGTTATCTCCATGCATGGTACTTATTTGGAGTATGAGTCTCAGGAAAGACCCCTGTGCTCAGATTTTTTGGTTCTGTTGCTCTCCTTGTAGAGCTCCTGTCCTCTCCAGGTCTTACTATTTTCCACTTCTTTCCTAAGATTCCCTGCACTCTGTGCAAAGTTGGCCATATGTCTCAGCATCTGCTTTGATAGTCTGCAGGGCAGAGCCTTTCAGAGTCCCTCTGTGGCAGGTTCCTAATTTGTCTCCTGTTTTCTTCTTCTGATGTCCATCCTCTTTGCCTTTTAGGATGGGGATTGAACATTATAGCCAGAGTCCTCCCTCTTGATTAGATTCTTTAGGTGTGCAGATTTTATTAGGTGCTCTTTGATCACCTTCCCGTGAGAGGAGAGCAGCCTTACCAGGCTACAGAGGAAGACAATGCAGCCACTCCTGATGAGATCTGATAGACTAGCATCAGAAGGAAGGAGAGCAGGACCTCCCCTATCAGTGGACTTGGGGAGGAGTATTCGTCAAGTAGGGGGAGGGAAGGTGTGATTGGGAAGGGAAGAGGGTGGGGTTCATGGGGGGGATACAAAGTGAATAAAGTGTAATTAATAAAAATAAAAAATATATACATAGGATACATTGTTGAAAAAAAAAGAGAAAAACAGTAGAATCTATTCACCATGACATTGTGGCTTAATAGAAGTCAAAAGTCAATAAAATAAAAGGTTCTAGACTCTAAAAATATTTTTCTGGTAAAATTAAAGTGTAGTATCCCAAATGTCAAAGAAAAACTTAAAGCAAAAGGGGAAAAAAAGGGGAATCTAGGATTATATGTGAACACAGCAGGCTTTCATCTTGAGAAACTTGTCAGACCAAGGTTGGGACACTTTAATTTTCAAGGCCTCACAGTGTGGAGAAGACTATACCAGTGGCCCAGGGCCAGGATGAGGTAAACCCTTTTCCCAGTGTGGTGATCTCCAAGAGCAAGCCATGAAAATGACTGTTTTTAAGAAAGCCACAGGAGAAATGACCTTTCTCAAATCTTCACACTGTCTCCAGAAATAGGAAAATCCTCTCAATATTCTTCCATCCTGATGCTAGATGACCAGGGGATACTATTAAATTACACCTTAACACAGTGACCATGCACAGAAATGAAAAGAATGAATGCAATACCTCACTGTTTGACACTCTGCTCCAGCAGATCTAACATGGTCTTTCTATACCTCTTATTTCTTCCCGCTCTTCTAACCACCCTCAATTATTCTGACACAAGCACAGATCATGAGATTATTCCTCCTATATACACAACTCACTTGGACTTTGTTATCAAAGCCTGCTCTTCTCACCCACATCTTTTCCCCAAGCTTACTGCAATGATAGCGTCTTTGCTAATGAAGAAATGAGGAAGGACACTTATAAGGACTGGCCACGAGTCACCTGTGGCTGTTGAAGCTCTTGTCAAAGCAGGCCTTTTCTACACAGGTCAGTCGGGGTTTTCCCCTTTATTTGTACATTTCTGTGTGTGAGTGTTGCCTGAAGGTAAGTATGGGTGCCACATGTCTGCCTGGTGCCCTCAGAGGCTAGACAGGGTGTTGGATCCTGGAACTGGAGTTATAGTTGCCATGAGCCAGCATGTGGTGCTGGAAACAAACCTGACTCCTTTGCAAGAGCAGCCAGTGCTCTTCATGCTGAGCATCTCTTTAGCACCTGAAATAGTCAGTGTTTTGTGTCTGCCATGTAGTCTAATCCCGGACTTGCACTTTTCTTTATTTCCATTTATCATAGATCTCTTGGGGCCTCATAAGACCTTCACCTTTCCATAGTTCCCTTGGTGCTCAGCCTCTGTGCTTGGGGATCTTGAGGTCACTTCATCTGACAGGCTTATTCCACTGGCACAAAACTCACCACCCGGTCTTACCGCATTGTCTTCTCTTGCCAGCCTTGCCTGAGTGTCACGGATGATGTGCTCCTATTTCTAGGGGAGGAGAGCTGGCAATAATGTGAGGAGAGACAGGGATTCTTCATAATCTGCCTTATATACAGGCTCCTAAGTTTGCTCTTCCATCCTGTCCCAGCTACAAGTACATTCTTCCAATTTACTCTGTAAGCAATTGATGGTTGGTTGCCTATGTCTGTGAATGTCCCCTATGTCATCATTGTCCAGAACAGACAGAAATCTCTGCCCTCATGGAGCTGCTACTGCAGATCCTGATGGCAAATCTTTCAGGATGATGGTTTGGGAGAGGTTCATCAAAGCACATGGTGCACAGGAAACTTCAGCTACTTTTGCTGACTGTTGCTGACCACCCCACTGAAGGACCAAGAGTCCTGTGTGAACTCTTGTGTCCTGTGCGTGGTATTGCCACATAATCCAACTGGAGGAGCAAGCAGGATTTCACTAGTGAAATCTGGAGTCGAATTCTTGTGAGTTGACAGGTGTATGTGCTGTTGAGGTGACCCCATCTCCTTTTCCTAGGCAAAAAGGACCTTGTCCAGTGTTTTTCCTGTGGAGGATGTATGGAGAAGTGGGAGGAAGGTGACCACCCATTAGCAGATCACACCAAGTTTTTCCCAAAGTGAGCAAAATGAGTTCTCTTGACTTTGAACTCACTTCATCTGTTATTCCCTCACTGTCCAGGTTTCTTATCTGTGGGTAGTGTCTGCTCACTCTCTGGTTCCCACTGTGAAGGATACATCCATGTATCTTTATTTCTTTTCCCCCTTGATACTCTCCCTCTCTAGCTTTTTTCTCATTATAGTAAGATCATAGTTGGATCTATGTACACACTTTTAAAAACAGGATCTGTGTAGCACAGACTGTCATAACAATTCTGTCTAGTAGGACTTGATCTCATGATCCTCCTGCCTCAGCCACCCAAGCCCACTGCAGAGGCCACGTCATGTCTGCCAGTTTAAGGCCTTTCTGATTTTTTTGAGTACAAACTAGTTTTTCTTTTCACCTCCTTTTAGAATGCTTTACAGGTTTCTATTTCTATTGTCTAAGATTTCCTCAGTAGTTTTCTTTTTCCACGGTTGGGAGTGAAAGCACTGATTTGAGCACACCAGGCAATCACTTTACTATGGAGCTACTCTCACCCCTCTTCTGTCAGTCCTCAAATGTATTTTTATTCCTCTTCTACACATAAGAAAACCCTAGAAAGGTCCACTTGCACAAGGAAATTTGTTATTGTGTAGTAATTAGAATTTTCAAAGATAAATATCAATATGCGCAGATTGAAAAGTGGGTATTTCTGGGCAAGGTGGTTGCCACATGAAATCCTAGGTCTCAGGAAGCTGCATGAAGAAAAACGTAGTTTTGTTTTATATTAAATACTTTGATATGAATTATCCTAAAGTTGATCTGTTTTGAAATCCAGCACTTGTAATTAAGAAAGAAGAGTCTTTTGATCCGGTTTCCCTTGGAAGGCAGGAAAATCTGCAACTGTGTTGGTGCCTCGGCAGTCTGTGTTCAGGTCCACCAGTGTGTTTTCTTTCCATCCAACACATACATAAAAGTGCTCTAAATTGATTTATGTTTAATTATCAACATTTAAATGTAAAGGTTTAAATAACCATCTGGTCTTGAGATAGCATGCTAATAATATCTGAATCACTTAAAATATTCCTTAAAAATGTTTTCTTAGTGTACATTAATACATACAATAACATTGCATATATACATATACATTATGTTTTACATATATGTTATATATATTACAGTTTACCACAATCATGCTCACCACTGTCCTCCCATTACCTTCTCTTATCTCTCTCTAGCTCTTCTCAGTTCTTTTTCTTCTAAAATCACATGTTTTGTGCCCTCCCAGGGCTATATAGCAAGATTTATCCTGGTTTTAAATAGATAAATAAATACATAGAATATTTACATTTAATTTTGAAGTTAGAAGATGAGTGACAGCAGTGCGCACTTTTTTCTTTTTCTTTTACTTTTTAAAGCATTTGACTTTTGGGTGTTTTGTCTGCATGTATATCTGTGCACTGCTTGCATGCCTGGTGTCCACAGAGGTCAGAAAGAGGGCAACAAATATCCTAGAACTGAGTTACAGGAGGCTGTGAACTGCCTGATATGGGTGTTGGGAAGCAAACCTGAGTCCTCCCAGGAGTAGTGACTGTTCTCCCACTGAGACATTGTAGGCCCCACTTTTTTTCTTTTTTCTTTAGGAGTATGTAGAAAATAGTTGAGAATGCCAGGGCCTTCTTCTCAATCCCTGTGTGGCAAGGAGGGAGAGAATTTTTTTGTACTTAAAGCTTGTTCTAGAATCTATCAACAAACTTTGTTTTATTTTAATTAAAACTAGCATATGTAATGCATATCTACTGTACTTACGTATCTGGTTGAAAGGACAATAACAATAAATCCTGGGAGCTGAGTGCTAAAGTCAAGAAGTCAAGGTCTCTCAATGCCTTAGAGGCCACTGTGCCACTCCCTTGTCCTTGTTGATGCTGTCCTCCTCATCCAGGGGGAAACATAGTCCTGATTTTCAGTTACTGTCCTTTTACCAAACACACACACACACAATCACACACACACACACACACACACACACACACACACACACCTACATAAACCTTCAGCTTTGCCTGTTTTTCTTCAGTAGTTTGTTGGTTCTTTTTATTTTAGTTCTATGTGTGTTGTGTGTGTGTGAAAGGGAACAGGAAGTTGAATCCAGAGTGTCATGAGTGAGAAGCAGCACTTTGCCACTGAACTACTGCTCCAGCCCTCAGATTGTTTAAGACAGAATTCTAGTATGTCTACAGAGTGAGTCCCAGAAAGCCAGGGCTACACAGAGAAACCCTATTTCAGAAAAAAAACAATTAAAAAATTTGCTGTGTAGCTGATCTTGATTTGTAGTATAGCTCAAATTTCCCCTGAACTCACATCTTGCCTTAATGAATACTAGATGCGCAGCCATGTGCTACCATAATTGATTGCCTTGACTGCTATGTTTGTTGGGGGGGGGGGGTGTCAGCTCGTAGAGGGGTGTTTGAGACAGAGCACCATATAACCTGCGATGGCCTCCAACTCAGTATTTAGAGAGGATGGCCTTAAACTCATCCAACTGCCTCCACATTCCAAGTGCTGGATGATAGGCATGCTCCACTACACCCAACATTTTTTTTTTGTTTTTTAGCTTATTCATTTTTATTTTATACATTGGTGTTTCATCTGCATGTGTGAGGAAGTCAGATCCCATGGAGCAAGAGCTATAGACCATTGTGAGCTGTCATGTGGGTGCTGAGAATTGAGCCCTGGTTTCTGGAAGAGCAGCCAGTGCTCTTGAACAGTAAGCCATGTCTTTAGCCCCAGCTTTTGTTTAGATAGACAATAGCAAGATGTAAACTGACAACTGGCAACAATGACCATATCCTTTCATCCAAGTTTCTCTCTAGGACACCCCAGGGCTCTCAGTTGCTAATGGGAGTCTGGAATGAACATAAATTCAGACCTTAACAAGAACAGAATTCCAGAGACTTACAACAAGGTCAAAGTGCAGACAGTATGTGACATGGATTGTTCATTCCTAAGGAGGACACTTCCTCCTCCCAAACTCAGGAGACATTGCAGAAGAGGGGCCCAAGAGGTAAGAAGAGCCAGAGGTTGTAGAGGACAGCTTGGGTTTTCTTGTTTTGTACACAGCAGGGTCCTTCTCTCAGGAATTCAGTTGCTGTGGTTGCCTATCCATGCAAGCCTGTGCCAAATCCAGACAAGCCAAGCCCCACCTCTAGGAGGGGAGCTGTTGACACTTGTTTCTCCTAGATTCATTCTTCTTCATACCATGGGCCTTGAGGTTTCCCGAGCTCTGCTGGATGGCCCTGTGTCCACTCACCCATGAGCAGCACTAATTGAATTCATTTAAAAGAGGATACAAAGCTGGGAGGGGACCTAACTTGAGGAGGAGTCTGGGGAAACTGAAGAAAGGCAATGGGGGTTGATATAATCCACATACATTGTACACACATCTGTGATTTCCAAAGAATAAAATACTTTTAAAAAAAGAACAGGCTTCCAAACTGTGGCTCAGAAAGCTCTGCCACATTGATCAGCGATTATGGATGAACGAGAGCAACAGAGGATATAATTGGCGAGGGAGAGAAGAGTGAGTCAGGAGAGGTGCTCAGGGGAATTTTGCAGTTCTGATTGACTAGCAATGAGATTGCTTCTTTATTACACAGGTTTCACAGAACAAAGACGGACTAATGACAGACTAACCTGTCCAAGAAGTGCAGATGATTTCTTTGATTTTTCATTACAAAGTGTTACAACTTCAGTCATCATTAGAAAATATAAACAGAACAGATTTATGCTTATTATAAGCCTTATAACTCCAAGTTATAGAATCTAAAGATTGTGTTATCCAAAGCAAACACATTTCTTATATAACAGCCTACTTTAAGGCTGACAGAATTTGTAGTTTTAAGGCACTCCAGACAAACAGAAAACACCTGAAATTTTTTTATGAAGACCAAATATTAATACCTAACTCCTTTTACTACTTGTGTCATCATCTACACTATAAAGTAGGAACAAGTTATTTTAGTCAATCTATCTTATTTACTGATTTCTCTTCCTCCAGGGGTGTACCCTCTATGACCCCCGATAGGATATTCAAACTACATTTTCAGAGAGTTCTAAGAGTATTGTAAAGGGAGGCCTTGAATCTGTTACCTGGTTTTCTGGCCAGTCAGAGTTTGTCCTTGTCTTTGTTTCCCCTGCACCAGTTATTCTGTTTGAGTTTGCTTAAGGGCAGATATCCACAAAAGATTCCTGTAGTAATGGCCTCATAAAAGAATTTCTAGTTTACGTGCTAATCTGTGCTCAATGATCTCCAAAGCATAAGGAAACCTTCACAACAGTGGCCAGATAATGTAATTTTTCTAAAAGAAAATAACTCAGACATAATTTTCTTGGGAAAAGACAGAAAAAATCATAATGCATAAAGGATTCCCCACCCCCCAAATAAAACACATAGAGCCTAAAAACCTACAAAAGAGGGAAAGAATGAAAATGATTGCAGCATTTGGCTCACCTATGCTAGAGCCATGTCAAACAGCTGTGATGGCTTCATTGCTTTTCCTGTGCTGTGGCTGTGCCGTGAGATGCTCCCAGAGCCATGGTGTGAGGTTGACAGAGATATCTCATTTATTGCTGAGCACTTGATCATCAATTATTATCTAGCCAAGGTTCAAAGCAGCAGAATTCTTTGCATAGGAACATAAATATTTCGAAGGCAATTTGACAGGATGTCCATTAAGCCAGATAGCATTAGTTGATCCTGCCCTCCTAAGACCTTTGTAGACTCTCTGGGCCATGGGCGTTTGACCAGGTTTAGTTTAGGTTTTTGTTTTCTTTAGTTTAGGTTTAGTTTCTTTAGTTTAGGTTTTGTTTTCTTTCATTTTGTCTCACTGTGTTGCCCTTTCTGTAGATTAGTCTGGCCTTTGACCCAGAGATCCACTGGTCATTGAGACCCAAGTGCTGAGATTTACAAGCCTGCACCACCAAACCCAGCTTGACCACATTTAGAGCATCTGTGAAGCAGCCTCAAGCCCAATTCAAAAGCAGTTGGTTATCCCCAAAGATTCAGGCCACTCTTCACCATTGGCCACATCTTGTCTGGCATGATAGTGATGTTGTAGAATGCAGGTGGCCCTCCTACCCCAGCAGACTGCAAAGCCTCTTCCAGTACTGTGACAGGGAGACAGCAGGGAGGAAATTCTGAGCCAGTTCCAGCTTGATTCCTCTCTATCCTGAAAGCTACATGCTCTGTGTATTCAGAAATAGGTCTGTAGTTCTTATTTTGTGAGACAGGTCTCTCATTAAACCTGGAGCTGGCCAATGAGACTTACTGGCTGGTTATTGAGCCCCTACGGTCTTCCTGTCTCTCCTTCTCCGGCACTAAGATTACACTGTCCCTATTGCCTCGCTGTTACACAGGTGCTGGAGATCTGAGCCCAGTCCCCATGTTTGCCCAGCAAGCATTAAAATTTTATTTAACTGTGTGATATCTATGTTTTTAATCTTAATGTGAATTTCATGTAGTTGACATACTCAGTTCTTGTGGGTTTGTTTCTGACAGTTTGACAAGAGTTGAAATGGTTAAAAATTATTGTTATCTAAATTCTTAATTGTACACTTTGTTTAGTATGTTTTAATCTCCTTTGTTGTTCTTTTTCCATGACTCTATAATTTCTCATATTTTAATCTATGAATTTTTATTTATTTTTTACCTTGTTCACTTAGGTAAAGTGTATTTGTGTGTGCACTGTGTGTTCTATATAGGGCCAAAGGGAGACAGCGAATCTCTTCTCCTTTATGTCAAACTCTTGTTCCCTTGAAGCAGGGTCTCTCTCTGAACCTGCTAGCATCCAGCGAGCCCTAGTTATCCACTTGCCTCTGCACCCACAATATAGCATTCTGGAAGCTGAGGCTAAAAGATGGCTGTGAGTTCAAGATCAGCCTGGATTATATTATAAAACCCCATCTCTAAAACCCTATCTGCCCTTTTGCTGCAGGCAGTAGTGCTGTGTCACTATTTTTTATTCTTTAAGATTATTTTAGCTGGTTTCACAGACAGGCACTGACTCTGTTCTCACCACAACACATTCCCCGAATATCCTCACCATTACTTTACAAACCACATGCATTGTTATTGGAACCCACTGACTGAAGGTTACACAGGATGCAAGACTGACAGAGTCACTGAAAATGTTCACTTTCTATTTCACTCCTGGTCCTGAATCTTCATGTTCTCAATGAAGCTAATACAGACACTTAACTGCATGGGACCATTTCATGACTTTTATCTTCTTTGCATAGTTGCGTATTTCTTCAAAACCTGAAGTCCTCTGCAGAAGTGATTCCAGCCCCTGAGAGCCACCATGCACTTCTGGAAGCCATGGTAATGAGCCCCGCCTCTTCTCTGACTCAGCAACACATGATTGTGGGGTTGAGCTGTGATTGTCAACTGTAAATGTATCATAATTAGATAGAGTCCACGAGAATCTAAGAAGCAACTGTCACACGATAGCTATAGATGGGGCTTCACAGTGAACAGTGAGCCCTCCTCCCAGAAGAAGCAGATGCTTGAGACCCTTTTAGACTTCAACTTGATTAAAACACAGACTAAACACATTTCATCTGCCCTTTTGCTGCAGGCAGTAGGCTTGACTTTCTGCTAGAACTTTTGAAACTTAAAGTCACATGTCATTTTCCTTAGTTGGACTTTTCCTTGAGACAGATTTTCAGTTTGTAGCATAGGCTGATCTTGATGTTTGTGTGGAGCCAAACCTGACCTGGAACTTGTGATCTCTGCCTCGGCCTTAAAAATGCTATGGTTCCAACTGTCTGCACTCATGTCCAGCTGATTTGACTTTTGATGTTGTTTCTTGTATTGAAACCAAGACCCCTTTTGTGCTACACAATAACTCTGGACTGAGACATATTTCTGGCCCGTGAATGTGCTTTATAAACAAAACCAAATGCCAAGTAATAAATCAGGAAATCTATTTTTGCAACAGAAGACACAACTTTCAATCCGATGGGCATACCAACTGCTGCATGCCACAGTTGTTTGGTAGGTGTGCTATGATTGCTCCCCACAAAGCAAAAGCAAATCTGGGAATCATGGTTCACGTCTACAATATAGGATTCTGGAAGCTGAAGCTAAAAGATGGCTGTGAGTTCAAGATCAGCCTGGATTATACTATAAAACCCCATCTCTAAAAACAAACAAAGCAAAAAAAAAAAAAAAGCTGACAGCAAACAAACCAGAAAAAATGAAGAAAAAAGGGTGAAAACTGAAAAGATAATCAACTCTGGTTGATGTCATATGTGTACAATATTTGCGAATTTCAAAATGAGGTTGCATGGTCAGGAAACTTTGTTCAGTTGGGAGAATACATGCCACAAAGACAGAGTGAAGTCTAGAAGACTTTGGGTTCTCAATGATAACATGTCTCACTATCATGCAAATTTCAATTTAATAAAGGATTTCTCTTTCAAAGGAAATCACAACTGAAAGCAATCACGAGGTCTCAGTTCATCCCACCGAGGCTGGTAGGGACATAAAAGCACATGGGATTCTGTGTATTTGTATATTGGACAGGAAAGCATATTTCTAATTATCTGGAAAGCTCCTAGAGGAGAGCACTGAGGTAAAGGGGGCTGTGAGTGAGAGAGTCAGTGCTCCTGTGGCATCTTGAGAGTGAATGCAGGACTACAGACAAAGGTCCTCATGCCAGATCCAAAGCAGCCAGTGTTAAAGGCATTGTGCAGCAGGTTGGTCTCCTGAGATCCTAAAGGGAAATTAAGGTGCCAGGATATCCAAGTCCCTGTCAAATGAGAGGCCTTAGACATTTTACCCCATATTCTGATGCTATAGAAAGATGAGAGGGTCTTAGGGTATGGAGGGGGTCATGGGAAGGAGAGGAGAGTCCTAATCCACCCTTAGCAGACAAGCAAAGCAATCAGAGAGATGTGAAGGTACATCGTCCTCTGCTTCCCTTCTCTCCACAGGCTTGGCTCTGAGGGAAGCCCACTGGTTTCAAGAGGCAAAGAGTCTGAGTGAGCAGCTACAAGGCTCCTATACCAAAGCCACTTTCCGCCACATGAATTTGCCAGAGGTGTGCTCCAGCCAAGGCACTGACCACTTGTTTGGCAGTGATGTGTCCATCGTTGCAAAGCACATCAGCAGGCCAGTGCAAGGGGCCCTGACAATCCCCAAGGTCTTCACCAATCTCAGTTCTGTCATGTGTGTGGAGGGGGAAGCTGGCAGTGGGAAGACAACCTTCCTGAAGAAAATAGCTTTTCTTTGGGCATCAGGGTGCTGTCCCCTGTTGAACAGGTTCCAGCTGGTCTTCTACCTCTCCCTTAGTTCCACCAGACCAGATCAGGGTCTGGCAAGCATCATCTGTGCCCAACTTCTTGAGGCAGGAGGCTGTGTTAGTGAAGAATGCCCTGAGCAGCATTATCCAGCAGTTAAAAAACCAGGCGTTGTTCCTGTTGGATGACTATAATGGGGTGGACTCGCTCCCCCAAGCGCTAGAGACACTGATTACCAAAAACTACTTGTCACTAACCTGCTTATTGATCACTGTCCATACAAACAGGGCCAGGTCCATCCATCCATACCTGGATACAATTCTAGAGATCAAAGAGTTTCCTTTCTATAATACAGTCTCTGTATTAAGGAAGGTCTTCTCAGAGAGTATAACATGTCTGCAAGAGTTTATGGTTTACTTTGGACAGAATGAGAATTTACAGGGAATTCACAAAACTCCTCTTTTCATGGCAGCAGTCTGTACTGACTGGTTTAAAAATCCTTCTGACCAGCCCTTTCATGATGTGGCAGTTTTCAAGTCCTATATGATGTACCTGTCCTTAAAGTACAAAGCTGCAGCTGAGGCCCTCAAGACCACTGTGTCCTCATGTGGGCAGCTGGCCTTGAGCGGGCGTTTTTCTTCATGCTTTGAGTTCAACAATGATGACCTCACAGAGGCCGGAGTGGATGAAGAAGACATGACCACCTGCTTGATGAGCAAATTCACTGCCCAGAGGCTGAGACCAGTCTACCGGTTTTTAAGTCCTCTCTTCCAAGAATTTCTTGCTGCTATGAGGCTGACTGAACTCTGGGTTCAGACAGACAGGAAGACCAAGATCTGGGAATTCATTATTTGAGACAAATTAACTCGTCCTTGAAGGCTCTGGCCACCTACCACAACTTTTTGAAGTATGTCTCCGGCTATCCTTCATCAAAGGCAGGGCCAGAAGTTGTGTCTCATCAAAGGCAGGGTCAGAAGTTGGTGGATGAGAAAGAGTCACTGAAGAACATGTCTGAAGAAGAGGATTATGAAAAGCAGGAGTAGAACCTTCCTTGATAACACAGTCAATTAAAAAAAAATGTGACAGTTTTCTCCTGAAGCTTTTTCTTTGATTTTTTTCAGAAAATTTATTGGGCATTGCTCTAAACTTTGCTTATGAAAGCAGCACAGTTTCTGCATGTTCTCCATTGATTTTACAATTCCTTCTTGGGAGAACATTGGCTTTAAATGTATTGAATTTCCATTACTTTAGGGACCACCCAGAAAGCCTGTTACTGTTGGCAAGTATTAAAGTCTTCATAAATGGAAAGAAAATGTCACCTAATGTAGGTTACTAAGTCATGAAAAAGTGTTATGAAACATTACAGCCACCAACTCTAGATGAGGACTATGCATCTGCCTTTGAACATATGAAGGAATGGGAGGAAATTTTAGCTAAAAATGAAGAGAATTTATACAGTTTTTTGAATATCCAATGCAGCTATCTACCCAAAATAAATTCTGGGTATTGGAAACTGTCACCCAATTCACACAAGATCCCTAGGTTGGAAGTTGCAGTGGCCAACATGGGCCCTGCAGACCAAGCACTACTCTGGGTCCTAATGGAAGTCTTCTCAGCTTCACAGAATATTGAGCTTTGCTTGTCCAACAGCAGTGGCTTTCTTGAAATCATCAAGACCTCTGTCACCAAATGCTCTGTGTGCAGGCTGGAGCTCAGCACAGCAGAACAGGAGCTGCATCTCACCCTGCCTGCCCTGCAGTCTCTTGAGGTCTCAGGGACGAACTAGTTACCAGGTATCCCTGAGTGTGCTTACACAAGCATTCTGGCTGACTCTGTGGTTTTTCATTCTTAGTGTTAGCTGAGTAAACTTCTTAGGCACACGCCATGAATGTGCCATGATAGGAGAGATCTGAATACTCTCACTGTTTGGGGCAGTGTATAAGGCCCAGAATCCTAGAATGGGTTTCAAGTAACTCAGACAACACTAGGAAAATATTGACACCTTTGTTTCATCTCTCAATGTCCTCAGAAGGGTGCTTGAGTAGCTTGTTGTTGGTAAATGGGGCATTGTGTGTCAGATGATGCTGGAGAACCTTCTGCACTCTCGCTGCCCAGAGGAGGAAATGGCTTCTCCACAGAAGACATTTAATCTGCATAAATAATAATTATGTCTTCTTCTAAGCACTGTTTGATAGTTTTCAGGATAGACTTTATAATGATGTCTTTTAAAATATATTTATGTCAGTGTGTGTGTGTGTGTGTGTGTGTGTATGTGTGTTCCTGTGCATGGATGCTTAGTTGCCCCCCAGAGGTAAGAAGAGAGTGTCAGATCCTTTGGAGCTGTGGTTACAGGTTGTTTCAGCTGCCTAATGTGGGTGATGGGAACCTAACTGTGGTCCTCTGCTGAACAACAGGAGCTCTTAG
The DNA here is from genome assembly GCF_030254825.1 of Meriones unguiculatus. Classification (NCBI taxonomy): domain Eukaryota; kingdom Metazoa; phylum Chordata; class Mammalia; order Rodentia; family Muridae; genus Meriones; species Meriones unguiculatus. Next base: position 27,721,338 of record NC_083354.1, on the reverse strand, counting down.
TTGCCAAGCCATCTTTTCAGCTCCTAGACTTTACTATCTTTCATTCAGTTCATTTCTCAGTTTTTATACCATGGCAAATATTTAATTTTTAAATTTTGTTATTTTTAGTAGCAGCACTTTGATTTTTTTTAGCAGCCTGCTATATGCTCAAGTATTCTTTGCTCTGTCTGTATTGTCCTTTTTCTTTTTGTCTTTTAACTTTTTTTAATGACTTTTTTGTTTTTTTTAATAATTTATTTAATTTTTATTTTATGTGCATTTTGTGTGATGATGTCAGATCCCTTGAAATTGACATCACAAACAGTTGTGAACTGCCATATGGGTGTTGGGAATTGAACCCTGGTCCTTTGGAAGAGCAGACAACACTCTTAACCACTGAGCCATCTCTCCAGCCCTGTCCTTTTTCTTTTTAAGAATTACTTTTGAGACTATAAAATATATCATGTCCTTTTTTCCTATCTTCCATCCAAGCATTTCATATACCCCTTCTTGCTCTCTTTCAGATTCATGGCATGTATTTAAAATTTAGTTGTTGATATTGATATTGACATATATACATACATGTGTGTATATATATTTCTAATATACTTGTATACTAATTATGTGTATACATTTCTCAATATTTAAATACCGGATCAGTCTGAATATTACTACTTGTATATAGGATTTAAGGGCTGACCATTTGTTAGGACATAACCAACTGGCATGCTTTTCCCTGGGAAGACTGTTTTTCCCATCATTAGCATCCCTTAGGTTTTTATAGTTCTTTATGTAGGGTTGAGGCCTCATGAGCTTTCAATCTTTCTTTTTCCTTTTTATTTCTTTTTTCCTTCCTTCTTTTTCTCTCTCTGTTTATTTTGTTTGCCTGTTTTATTGTTTTTACTGACATTTATTTCATTATATTTTTGACAATGTCATACATGAGTGCTGTATTTACATACTTTCTATGCCATGCTCTCTTCCCTCCAACACCTACTGTTGTTCCCCAGTTCCCTGTCAACCTAGTCTACATATCTGTATATATAAACACATATATAAATACAAACTGCTGAGTCTATTAGTGTTGCTTGTATACGTATGTGCTCAGGGCTGACCGCTTGGGATTGGATAACCTGCTGGGCATTGTCTGTGGAGAAGCTGGTCCCCCCTCAGCGTCCACTAAGCACACATAGCTCTTCATCTAGGGGTGGGACTACCCATATTATTTTTAACTGGTGTTGTCATTGTATAGGCCTTGCTTAGGCAACCACATTGTTGAGATTTTATGGGTGTAGCTTTCTGGTCATTTGTATAGAACTCACTATCTCATAGCAGATATTCTGATCCTCTGGCTCTTACAAGCTTCCTGTCCCCTCTCCTACCATGTTCCCTGAGCCTTGGGTATAAGAGCAGTCTTATATATATCAATTGGGATGGGCTCCACATGGTTGCTTGTTCCCTAGGTTTTGTCCAGTTGTGGACTTCTGTGGTTTATAGTCTCTGTCTTCTATAAAAAAGAAGCTTCTTTGACAGGTGGTGGTGGCATACACCTTTAATCCCAACACTTGGGAGGCAGAGGCAGACAGTGTTCTGTGAGTCTGAGACAGTCTGGTCTACAGAGTGAGTTCCAGGACAGCCAGGGATATGCATTGAAACCCTGTCTCCAAAAACCACACACACACACACACACACACACACACACACACACACACGGAAAAGAAAAAGAAAAAGAAAGAAGAAGCTTCTTTGATTTCTTTGCTGCAGATCGACAGCTACATTTCTCTGTGGATATAAGGACAAGTATTCAGAATGCAGGTAGAAATTACACTTGTTTAGCAAATGGCAAGAGTAGGCTGTCTTTCAGGGTCCATGACCTTACCAGCCACAGGAAGTTAGCTAGGTTTATGGTAGCAGGCATGAATTTCCTATTCCTGAGCAGTCTTTATATTTTATTGGGTAGGTGTTGGTTACCTCCAAGATTAAAAAAAGCCATTAATATACCATAGGATATATCCATGCTGGTCATTGTTATGGTTCATAAGCTTTGTGGCTGGGTAGGATGGTGAATTGCTTTTCTCCCTTGACAGCTTTCATAGCACCTTTAGGTACTGTGAGTTAGTCTTTTTTGTTTGTTTTGTTTGTCTTAATCAGTGGTGAAAGAATGGTCTCAGAACTGTTTGTCTCAATTGGCCATTTAAGTTTAATAGTAAAAGACTGGTTAGTGATAACAATGCATCGTAAAACCTTCAGAAGAAAAGAAGAATGTTTCCTGGACCTTTGTGTGTATGTGGCAGTTTTAAGTTATTAGTTTTCGAAATCAGTACTTTTTAATGGACACAACTTGACCAAAAATCTGTCACAGAATTTTGAGACCCATTAAAACAAGTTTAATGAGAAGGGAGAGAGAGAGAGAGAGTCTTTAGGGAAGAGGCTTCCAAGGTCAGTTCTAGATTCTTTCACATCTTGAGCTTGAAATATGTCATGTCTTGAGTAATAGGATCTTGTCATCAAATTCTGTGAGGTAACCAAGGGAAACAGCAAAAGCCTATGTTATATTGGAGGGGGGTGTCTCCTAACCACAATGTGAAGAGAAATTTTTATACCTTGCACTTGGACTTTATTTTTTTCATGGCATTTTCACCTCCAGTGGCATAACTTCACTTCAGTTATGTTTATATGTACACCTATACTTACATATATTATATGTGCATTTTTAGGTAAACATTAAATACGACTTATTCCTGGTTTTTAAAAATGTGCCTCCTGCTCTTGGTTCTGGTGTTTAGATAGTGTCTTTGCTTGCGCAGGTTAGATTTAAACTCACTATGTACTGGATAGTTCTGCTTCTACATATCTCATCCTTGAAAAAAAATTTAATGTGATGAAAAATATCCACTCACAGATTCCAGAAGAGCTGGTTGACTCTCATGCAACAGGTAGACAAAGCAAGGTAAGAATGTAGCTCAGCTGGTAGAATGTTGATATGCCATAAACATGCATTGTATAACATAAACATTCATAAGATCTTGGGGTGAATTCCCAACACTGTGCAAACTGAGCAAGGTTGTTCATGTTTGTATTCTCAATACATGGTAGGTGGTGGTAGAAGAAATTCATGGGCAGCTTCGGCTACATACTAAATTTAAGGTCAGACTGGGAACTTGAGATTCTGTCTCAAAATAAGAGAAATGAGAAAAATGTAGATGGAGGGATAGATGGAAGGGAGTGTAAAAAAAATGGAAAGTGAGAAATAATGTAATTTTATTTTAATCTCAAAACAATTTAAAAATTAAAGATAAGAGATATAGGATAAAAATATAGCTCAAAGTAGATCAATGACAGTTCAAGAATGAAACCATAACAGGTAATCTTTTAGACGTTAGATTTGAAAATGGATCCTTAACTATGACATAGAACACAAAAGAAAAAATATGCATTTGAACTAAGAAAACAACCAGCAGGTAACTATTACCCTAAGTTTACAGTAGTGGAATGAATACCTTGGAAGTAACTAAATGCTTTTTTATTGAACAGAAGGCAGAAACACACACACACACACACACACACACATACACACACACAGACACAAGTAACATTGGACAAACCAATCAGGTGTATTTATATATTTGTGAATATATGTATACACACATATGTGTGCATAAAACAATTATATTTTTCTCCCTTCCTCTTCTTTGCTTCAACCTCTTTGATGAACTCCCCTTGCTCTCAATCGAATTTATGACCTTTTTCTTTAGATATTTTATACACACATACATACACACACACACACACACTCTCTCTCTCACACACACACACATACACACATATGCAACCTGCTCAGTCCATACAATGTTGCACACACACACACACACACATATATATATATATATTTGCATCCATATCAGTCCATATGATGTCACACACACACAGAGTGATGACCATTTGACATTGTATAACCATTTGGTGTGCTCTTCCCTGGGAAGAGTATTAATCTCAATCTCAGCAGTCCTTAGTTGCCTGATGTTCTTCCTTCTGGCTGAGGCTTCATGAGCTTCATCCTGTCCATGTTAGTATGTCCATTGGTGTGAATCTTGTTCAGGTCATGTTTAGGAAACCTTCTTAGTGAGACTTCATGGGTGTAGATTCTCTGACATTTCCAGAAGACAGAACCTCAGTAAATCTTGGCATTCCTCTGGCTCTTAGAATCTTTCCTATCCTTTTCCCCACAATGATCTCTGAGCCTTAGGCCAATCAGTCATGTTGTAGATGTGTCAGTTGGGACTAGGCATCACAATTCTTAATTTTGATCAGTTTTGGTTTTCTGTAATAGTCTTCCTCTGTTGCAAAGAGAAGTGTCTTTGATGAGGGTAGGGATAGTCTGTGGGCACAAGGACAGATATGTAGAATGTAGTTAGGGATAATGCTGGTTTAGTACAGTAGTTTAGTACAGTGGAGGTTGTTCTTCAACATCCAAGCTTTGCAAGCCCTGAGAACTTGGCTAGGTTTCCAGTACCAGTCATGTCTTCCCTTTTGTTGAGTGGACCTTATGTCCAATTAGAGATGGTTGGTTACCATTAAGGTATAAACGCCACCATTACTCTGTTAGAGGTATTGTGTCACGCTGGTCATTGCTGTGGTTCATAGATACCATAGCTGTGAAGAATTGGTTGCTTCCCTCCCTTGGAAGCTTGCATGCTGCCTTCTGGTACAACAAAAGCTAGTCCTCAGGGAGGAGGGTCTCAGGTCAGTTCCAGCTCACATCTTAAGGTCCTGTGCCTGAAGTGCATGGTCTCTTCAGCAATAGAGATATATCTTCCCCCTCTGGAAGGCAAACAATGCCATCAGAAATAGTCTATAATGTTTGGGGAGCTTCTTAGACAATCCTGACTGACAACACAAAAAGAGGGCTTCTCATGCCTGGTGTCAGGATTTTTGTTAGATAACCTAGGGATTTTGGGTGGAGCATTGTCAGCACAGATGGGAAATTTTCATTTAAGTTATGTATATTTGTATGTTATTTATATATGTATGTATAGATTTATATATTACTTAAATGTATCATAGGTATATTTAAGTAGATATAGTAGTTAATAGTCCCTCCATCCTCCTTCTCTATTTGTCTCCTTCCTCTCCTCTGTGTTTAAAGTCCCCTGTTTTTCGTATTTTCTCTTTTACATTGCTTGAACCCTGTGATTTCCCCTCTGTTGCTATTTCTCTCTCTATTGCTCTCCTCACACTGGCCTTTCCCCCCTGTTTTATGCTGCTACTCCAGATTATATACTCATATCTGAGATTTTGAGCCAGGAACCTCCAGTTGTCTTTCTAGGTTTGGATTGCCTCACTTGTTTAGTTGGGCCAAGGGCCTGTCAATCTTGTTTATCTTCTCAAAAAAGCCACAATTCTTATTTGTTGATTCCTGTTGTTTTATTTTAGTTCATTAATTTCCACTTTGAGTTTTACTATTTCTTGCCATTAACTGGATCTGGGTTTGGTTTCTTTTCATTTTTCCAAATGTTTGAGTTGTACCATTAAGTCACTGATCTGTACTTTATCTGTTTTTTTTTCAATGTAGTACTTAGAGCTATAAAATTGTCATGTAGGATTATTTTTAATCTGTCTCCAGGTTTTTGTGTTGTGTTGTATTTATTTAGTTATAGTTAATCTCTTTCATTTCTGTCTTGATTTCCTCTTTGACCCATTCATCATTCAGTAATGTGTTTAATCTCCATACTATGTGTATTTACTAGAGATGTGTTGATTTTAAGTTTTATATATTATATTATGACCATACTGGATACACTGAGTTATTTAAATCTTTCAGAATTTGTACAGATTTGTTTTGTGTCCCAGAATATGATCTATTTTAGAGAAGCTTGTGTGCGTAGCTTAGTAGACTGTATGTTCTTTGGTGTTTGGGTGAAATATTCTATAGGCATCTGTCAAGTTCATTTCATAGATGATGTCATGTAAAGTCGATGTTTCTATGCTTATTTTTTATTCTATTGGCGAAACAAGGTTATTGAAATCAGCTAATTCCAATGCGTTGGTGTTAGTATGTGTCTCTAATCCCAGAAGTACACTGTTTATACAATTGGATGCATCAGAATTTCGTGCATATATGTTTACAATAATAATGTGTTTTGGTTAGCTGTTTTCTGATTAGAGTGAAGTATTTTTCCTCATTTCCTCTACATCATTTTTGTTTAAAGTATATTTTCAGATATTAGCATAACAATGCTTCTTGACTTTTAGTGTCATTTAATTGGAGTATTTTGTGTATCCTTTACTCTATATAAGTGCCTATCTTTATTTTTTTAATATTCATAGAAGCTTTTTTCTTTTTTAATAATAATTTTTATTTTTTATATTAATCACAGGTTATTTACTTTGTATCCCAGTTGTAGCCCCATCCCTCATTCCCACCCAATCCTACCGTCCCTTCCTCATCTTCTCCCTGCCCCTTTCCAAGTCCACTGATAGGGCACTGATAGGGGAGGACCTCCTCCCCTTCCATCTGCCCCTAGCTTATTAGGTCTCTTCAGGAATGGCTGCAATGTCCTCTTCTGTGATCTAGCAAGTCTGCTCCTCCCTTCGGGTGGGGGGATGAAAAGCCAGCCATTGAGTTCATGTCAGAAATAGTTCCTCTTCCCCTTACTAGGGTACACATTTGGATACTGAGCTACCTTGGGCTATATCTGAGGAGGGGTTATAGGCTATTTCCATACATGGTTCTTGGCTGGAGAAATAGTCTCATAAAAGACCCCTGTTCCCTGATATATTTGGTCCTTGTGGAGCTCCTGTCGTCTCAGACAATTAGGAATAGTGATTCCTCAAGATCCAGCTATACCACTCCTAGGCATATATCCAAAAGATGCTCAAGTACAAAACAAGGACATTTGCTCAACTGTGTTTGTAGCAGGTTTATTTGTAAGAGCCAGAACCTGGAAACAACCAAGATGTCCCTCAGTTGAGTAATGAATAGAGACATTGTGGTACTTTTACACAATGGAATACTACTCAGCAATTAAAAATGAGGAAATCATGAAATTTGCAGGCAAATGGTGGGACCTAGAAATGAGTGAGGTATCCTGAGTGAGGTATCCCAAAAGTAGAAAGACACACATGGTATATATTCACTTATATATTCCTATAAGATACGATAAACATACTGAAATCTATACACCTAAAGAAGATAAACAAAAAAGGGGAACCAGGGTAAGTTGATGAATCCTTACTTAGAAAGACAAATGGGATGGACAGTCGATGTAGGAGCAAACAAGAAACAGGACAGGAAACTACCACAGAGGGCCTCTGAAAGATTCTACCGAGCAGTGTTTCAAAGCAGATGCTGAGACTCATAACCAAACCTTGGGCAGAGTGCAGGGAATCGTATGAAAGAAGGGGAAGTTAGTAAGTGCCTATCTTTAAATCTAAGATATGTTGCTCATAGACAATAGATAGATGAATTTATTATTATGATGATGATGATGATGATGATGTTTTTAGAAACAAGGTGTTTTTGTTTGGCCTTGGTTATCTTGGAACCTGCTCTGTAGAACAGGCTAGCCTCATTCACAGAGATCCACCTGCCTCTGCCTCCTCAGTGCAGGAATTAAAGGTTGTGCTACTACTGCCTGACATGATTTTTTTTCTTGATTCATTCAGCTAGCCTGAATCATTTGATTGGAGAATTGGGACCATTAATATTTGAAGGTATTATTGAAGTGCATATGTTGGTTGTAGTGATGTGTTGTTGATTTCTGGTGTTGTTTGTGCTCTCAGTGGTACTTTGTACTTTAGTAATCATACCTTCAAATTCCTTCATCTCTTAGCTCTGTTCACCCCTCTCTTCAGTCTGAAATAATGTCTCCCTTAATTTCTTTAGGCTGTTTTTTTGGATATAGTTTTCATAGGCTATTTATATCATAGAATTTCCCCCCAATCACGTATGTTAGATAGTTTTACTATCAGTATTAACCTAGATTTTCTGTTGTTGTTTTTTTAGGATTTAATATGCAGTGACACAGAATTTTCTGGCATTTAGTGTTTCCATTGAGAAATCAGCTGGTATTCTGATGGGTGTTCCTGTATGTGTGACTTGTGTTTCTTCTCCTGATGTTTTCAAATTTTTTGTATACTTAATGTTTTCATTAAAATATGCCATGTAGCAGAGTGCAGGGAATCTTATTAAAGAAGGGTGAGAAAGACCTGGAGAAGTCAGGAGCTCCACAAGAGAGCAACAGAACCATAAATTCTGAACACAGGGGTCTTTTCTGAGACTGATACTCCAACCAAGGACCATTCATGGAGATAACCTAGAACCTCTGCACAGATGTAGCCTATGGCAGCTCAATCTCCAAGTGGGGTCCCTAGTAAAGAAAAAAGGGCCTGTCTCTGACATGAACTCAGTGGCTGGCTCTCTGATCACCTTCTCCTGAGAGGGTGCAGCCTTGCCAGGCAACAGAGGAAGACAATGCAGCCAGTCTTGATGAGACCTGATAGGCTAGGGTCAGATGGAAGGGAAGGAGGACCTCCCCTATCAGTGGGCTGAGGATGGGCTTGGAAGGAGAAGAGGGAGGGATGGTTAGATTGGGAGGGGATAAAGGAGGGGCTATAGCTGGGATGCAAAGTAAATAAATTTTAATAAATAAGAAGAAAAGAAACAACAATAGCTAAAAGGTTAAAAAAGACATCAGCATTATTGTGTAGTTAGTAATTAAATTATTGAAATTAAAAGAAAATATGCCATGAAGAGTTTCTTTTCAGGCTTTTTTATTTGGCGTTCTCTGTGCTTCCCATATCTTCTGTATGGGTATGTCTTTTTTTTAATTTTGCCAAATTTTCTTCTATGATGTTGTTGGGGAGCTGGTCTATGTCATTGACACGGGCTTTTTCTCTCTCATCTATTTCTCAAATTCGAAAGTTTGGTCTTTTCTTGCTGTCCCACATTTCCTGTATGTTTCTTTGCTGTGTTTCCCCCATATTCTTTGCTAATTTTATGTACTTTATCTTCAAGTCAGTCCTCATACTGAATCATCCACTTGATTCATTATACTTGTAAGTCTGTCCTTTGAGTTTTTTAGTTCAGTTATTGGGTTTTTCAATTTTATATATATTTATCTTGAGTCCTCCTCAGTGTTTCTATCTTTACTGAATTTTATTTTCAAATCCTGGATTTTCTTTGTCATTCCATCAGTTTTATGATTGTGAGGGTTGGATTGGGCCTACAAGTTGGATATGGCTCAGGTGGACACTGGAGCCTGAGCTGATATGCAAGATGTGCATTTTAGTCCAAGTTTGTGGGGGTTGGGGAGGGTGGGAGGTGGAGAGCATCAGGAAAACTCACCTAGCTAGACCCTGGAGAAGATTGTGTAGGATGTGGCTGAAGGTTGGGGATGGAAAGGAAGGCAGGGTGGATTGTAAAAGAATTCTACAGTTTGGCAGTGACACAGGCAGAGGTGGCTGGACTAGACCTAGGTACTGGATGTGCGATCCAAGCTAGATCTATGTGTTTTGGGGATGGATGAGAGAGGAGGGTTAGAGAGGTACCTGGACAGACTTTGGAAGAGGATGCACAGTATCAGGTTGGTGGAGAGGTTCTGAGTTACATTTTTATGTAAATTGGAGGTAAGAATTCAAATATAATTGTTTGCATGTGCAAAACCAGTTGTTTCCCATGCTGTTTGTTGGTTGGGGAAAATTTTATATATTTTGTGAGTCTAGAGACCAGCACAGGGCTTCTCCTATAGTCTATAATCAGCAGATGGCAGTATCTTCATGGCTGTGCTTCCTACACAGATGTTAGGAAGTCTGAGAAATTTCATTCTGAAAGCGTGAAAATGGCTAAAGATGACAGCATAGTTTAGAACTTCCACTGGGGACCTTGAGTGATGGGAACTATGTGCTGCTTTCCAGATCAACTCTTTGCTGACTTGGACAAGTTCCCGGGACTGAAAGAACTGTCTGTGAGACTAGACGGCAAAGCAGATGTGCTTTCAGTCCTTCCTGGAGAGTTCCCAAACCTCCACCACATGGAGAAGTTATCCATCCAAACTTCCATGGAGTCTGACCTCTGCAGACTAGGTAAGGATGGTGATTGGATCTCCAGCTCATATCTCATCTGGAAAAGCTACTTGCTAGTAATTGGTAGAACCATCATTAGTTAAACCTTCCCTGGGCTTCACAGTGTGAATTGTTCCCACATGGAAAGGTGTGGGAACAGTGCTCTTCCTCTTTAAGAGAGCAGAGATTTATTTGTTACCTGAGTCTTTAACATGTGGGGAACTGTTCTCAGCCCTTCACAACCGCTGTCTCAGTCTTCACAGCCCCTGTGTGAGAGAAGGCATGATGATTATTGCTGATTGTCAGCTGGGGAAATGAGGTCAGGGATGGCTCAGGGCTAAGGAAATGTGTCTCCAAACAGAAGGTTTGACTACATAGCCTGAGCTTTACACTCCTAACACTTCCTCTCCAAAGCAGTGTGTGGAGTCCTCTTCTTTTGCTGTCTGAGTGGCAAGTACAGAACTGTTTACTGAGGGCGAAGGAATCTGACTGGGAACAGTGTAGGTGTTGCAGCTCTGAAGGGAAAGGCTTCCCCTACAGGAGTTCTGCTCCAGCTGCCTGGAGAGTTTCCCCAGTGCAAGTGTAATAGCTCTGCTTCTGCAGGGGAGTTTTCCCCAGCAAAAATTCTGCTCAGCCAAAAGGGTTTCAGTGTGCTCCAGAAGATATCCTGGCAGTCCAGAGCCAAGGAATACCACCAAGCCACACCATGTAACAAACCTCGCACAAGAGATTTATTGGGAGGGAAAACCTGGGAGGGTGGTTGCTTCTTCTCAAGCAAGAAGCAGCAGAGAACTGGGTGGAACACAGAGTTTATGTAGGGTTGCATGGTGTGTGGTTGGAGCGGCACAGCTTTCCAGGGAGGTCTAGGAGTAGAGGGATTCTGTGGCCTGATTGTTGGGACGAGATCAGGGATTGAGACAATTTTATTGCTTGTAGGCCTGGGGCCTTGTGGGTTTACAATGTACACAAAGTTTACAAAGGGAGTACATGGCTTTTGAGTTGGCTTGAAAGCCAAGAAGCAGTTAGAACCTTTTCTCCATTTCTTTCATCCCAGCCTCCTGTTGACAGACAACTGTGCAGCCATCTTTCTAGAACATGCCATTTAGCAAAATGACCAAAGCAACATCAGATCCTTAATTTTTTTTCAGTTAACTTTTTTTAAATTAATTACACATTATTCATTTTGTATCTGCCCATAAGCCCCTCCCTACTCCCCTCCCGATCCCACCTACCCTCCCCTTTATGCATGCATGCCACTCCCCAAGTCCACTGATAGGGAAGGTTCTCCTCCCCTTTCTGATCTTAGTCTATCTGTTCACATCAAAAGTGGCTGCATTGTCCTCTACTGTGGAGATCCTTAATTTTTAAGGCACTGAACACTAAGGATATGTAAGCTAGGAACTGACATAGCAGATTTGCATGTCAAAAAGTCACTAAAGTATGGAGGCTCCTGCCTATAGTCCCAGCATTTGGAAGTCTTAGACAGGAAGACTATCATATCAAAGCCAGCCTCTCTCTGTAAATGTAGTTATTTCCATGCTAGTTGGAGATACAATATGAGACCCCTTCTGAAAAGAAACAAAAGCAAGCAAACAAAACATTTTCCAAGTTGAAGTTAAATGTGCTTAAGTCACTCCTGTTGGCTTCAGTCCCATAGATCTGTGTGGTGAAAGGAAACATGGAGTTCTCCCAGTTTTCCCCTGACCTCCCAACATGTGCTTGGCACATGGATGATCTCCACACACCACATACACATAGACAAAATAAATAGGTTTACATGTTTTTAAAGTTGTGTTTCAGAGTTGTTCTCTTTTTTTATGTTACTTTGCACAGATTTCCTATTGTGTCAGTAAAGGGTGCAAACATAGAGACATCAGGATGCTGACATTGGGGGTGAAATATAGTGAACAGAAATAGTTTTCTTTTTCAGTTCTCTGTTTCCAGAGGGGGTCAAGAACTTGCCCCGGGTCATCTGCTCACTAGTCAGTTGCAGAAACTGAGCATAACAACAATGAATGTAGTCTGACTTCTAGATACTGTGTCACTGTGTCACAGAGGCACTGGGCCCCTGAGTCACAGCCTGTTAAATCAGTGTGGCTGGAACTGATGTTGAGGGTCCAATTCTGATAGAAATTTGTGGCCTTCTCTAATTAATGAAATTCTTTCATCTTTTGCAGTTAAATTGATTCAGAATTCTCCAAATCTTCATGTCTTCCATTTGAAATGTAATTTCCTGTTGAATTGTGAATCTTTCATGGCTGTGCTTGCTTACTGCAAGAAACTCAGAGAGATTGAGTTTTCTGGACGATGCTTTGAAACCACATCATTTGGTATGAACTGGACAACTTTGACTACAGATGCTCTTGTGCACAGTCATTCAATACTCGAGGATTAAAATGCAACTGCTATCATGGGAACTGTGAGGAGACTTGATCTTCATTGAGGCTTTCACAAAAGTGAAACACATTTGTCTACAATTTAAATCTTTCATTTTCAGAGCAGTGTCTTCCACTTAGTCATAGTAATTCAACCTGAACATTATATCACCTTTCATCACATTTGAAATACTCTTTATTTCAACAGTACTCTTCTTTTTCATAGGAAACGCGTCTGACCTAACTAAAATTTATTTTTTCTGTCCTAGTCACCGTCTTGCCAAATTTTGTTTCTCTGAAGATACTGAATCTTAACGACCAACACTTTCCAGATAAGGAAACATCAAGAAAGTTTGGTAAGTTTGTAAAACAACATTTCTTAATTTTTTTTTCATCTTCTTCTCCTCTCCCTCCTCCTAGAGTGAACCCATAACCAAGCAAGTTGTGTATAGTTGTTCCTTGACACCCATGGCAGTTGGGTCTAAAGCTTGCTGCTGCTGTAAACACTAGAAGATCCTCTATGATATAAAATGGTGCCATGTTTGCTCATGACTCCACACATCCTCCATGTACTTTAACCCATATCTCCATTGCCTACAACACCTATCGCCCTGTAAACAAATGTTATGCTGTGTTCTTCTGGGAATATTGAAGAGGGAGAAGAGTCTGTATGTGTTTGGTACAGACACAATGTTTAAAAATTCAGCCTGTGGTTGTGGAATGTGCCCATACTTTAGCACAATGACTCATCTATCCAATCTCCCCACAAAGCACACATGTACATACATGTGTACACATACACACATTCACACACACAGAGTTGTTATCTCTACCTAAAAGAAACAAAAGGGATCAAGGAGAAACTCAGGCTCTCCTTATGCACAATGTATCTGAGAAGAACTGTGAAGATAAAGCTCTCTATCCTATATTGGCATTGTCTTGCTTTTTTTAAGAGTGTTTCCCATAAATGCTCATTGTTTAATGAGACTAGATCTCAGACTCAGCACAGAAATCTGAACACTTGCCTCCTCCTGACTGGGTCTTATGAGGCCTGAGGAGTGGCCTTTTCCTGGGCCTTTTTTGTTTACGTTCATTGACTTATTTCAAGTCTGTGTTGGGTGGCTGTGCATGATTCACCAAATTATAGGTCATGCATCAACCATGCTGGTCCTTTGGAGGATACCATAGTAATATTCAGTCTCACCTCTCCCATTCCCCTTCCTCACTTGTTGATCTTCATTCATTAGTCCGGTGCCACCCTTTGCCACACCTTTTGCATACTCCACAAAGCTGAGAGGCCTTCTGTTTCAATAATTTCGAGGGGAAAAACACCCCCATAGTTTCTAAGAATGCTTTGTCTACAATCCCTTTAAAAATGGCCTTGCTTACCACAATTAAAACATCTCACATTTTGTTTGTTCTTAAGACTGTTAGAAATTACTTCTGCTATCAGAGCAGCATTATAAACATGAGATCCAATATCAGCCATGTTTCTGGTCCATTCATCTATTGGTGCCAATCCTGCTTAAAAGGACTGCTCACACTTTTGCATTCTGAATTAGCATTTTTTTTCTGTTTTGGTTTTTTTGAGAAAGGATTTCTCTGTGTAGCCATGGCTATCTGGAACTCATTCTGCAGATCAGGCTGGCTTCAAACTCACAGATCCACCTGCCTCAGCCTCCTGACTGCTAGGATTAGAGACATGTACCAACACCACCTATCTCTGAATTAGCATTTCAAAAGCCAAAAATTCAATCAAAATTTGTCTGACTTGTGAATCTGATACTATTTTATTCACAGCTGAAGTCAATCTTTGCAAAAGGGTCAGTATAGGGATATTTTGGTCTTTGTCGATTTTACTAAATGACTCCAACCTCTTTCCTGATTCTTCAACTTTGTACCAAACATTTAAAGCTGCTAAGCAACATAGTGTCATGGTGTGATTATCATATTCCAACTACCTTTGTAACTCTTCATATTGACCTTTACCTAGCAATGGATCCTGGGAAATATTAATACTTCTAGTCTTATATCATTGTTCTATAGTCCTAGCTTCCTCTTTCTACCATGTTTGCCATTGTAACTGAGAACTGGCTTCCAATATTGCTGTTGCCAAATCTTTCCAGACAAAGGATAATTCTGTTCTAAGTTGCCAATAACTTTAATATTTACTTCACATAGGGTGAATGCATACCAAATAAAATGATTACTTCTTTAAATCTCAAATTTAATATGCCTATAAGATTCCATTTAACTTCCTCAGAACATTGGGGGTGTCTATCATCTTTTGTATAGTTGCTGTATAATCTAAGGTTGGTTTTCTAATAACCTTAAGCTGCCCCTCTTCAGTTTCATCATGCAGTGGCACAGTAATTTCTTATCTAAATGTCTCTCTCTTTGTCTGAGTGTTGTTCTCATTTTTATTTATAAGTATCTCTAATTTTTCTTCTAAGGCTTGTATCCTACCAGTCCAATTTGATATTTTTATTTTCCCTATATCTCTAAATTTTATTTTTTTCCATTGAGAGGGTAAAAAATCTACTATGGCTATTAAGGATAAAATATTAATTGCTAGCTGGTAGTAATTATAATCTTAATTACGTCAATCTCAGTTAAGTCATTTATCTTTTCATTTTCTTCTTCTGTTTTAAAGCTATCTAAAGCAGGATTATGCAGGGTTCTAGCACCTTGTATTATGGTATTTCCCATCTTATCTCTTTCTTGGAGAACTTCCAGGTGACTTAACAAATCTTACAGCTTCTCAGTTTGTCTGCACTGGCATAATTTCCCTGTCCATGTGGTTTTGCCATGTGATGAAGCACTATATATATGTGTACAAATTTCAATCACTCAATTTCATGAATAAAGATGCAGGAGCAAGATGCTTGGGTAAAAAATTTAAAAAGGCTGCTGTTTGAGAGAGGCAGAGAAAGCATTCAGCCGACCTTCCTCCTCAACCTATGTGACAAAGGGAAGCTCTCTTTCCCAATACCATCTCCAAAACCCCTCAAAACTCAGTGTCTTACTCTTCTACTTCCCATGTGTTTCTTTATCCATCCTTCTGCCTTTTCTTACTATTTTTTTCTACATTCACTCCCTATCAACTGGTTGCTTGCTCCACCTCTTGAACTTTTGTTGACTTTATTTAATCCTGTTCAGGCAAATTCTTGGCTTAAAGGTATTTACTAAGGATGAGCCCGACCACAACTAGAAACAGGATATTTTGATAAACAATACAAGCTCGGGGTTCACAGTGTGATCAAATATCTTGGAACACTGACCCCTTTTCTCTTCTTCTTTGAGAGGACAGTGATGAGGAGGGCCTCTGTTAGGTGGGGCCTCCTAGAGTGCAGAATGACTAGGTCACAGCTGCTCAAATGGAACAACTACAGAGGATGGCTTGCTGTGTCTCCCACAGCACTGGCTCTCGGTTCTCTCAGGAACCTGGAGGAACTGCTTCTTCCCACTGGGGACGGGATTCACCAAATGGCCAGACTGATTGTCCAGCAGTGTCTGCAGCTTCAGTGTCTCTGAGTTCTTGCCTTTCACCACACCTTGGATGACGACAGTGTGATGGAAATTGGTGAGCTTCCCTCAGAGAAAAGTTTTCCCCTGTGTGTAAGCAGTGGTGCCCCTGGAGCTACCTGCTGCAAATGTCTAGTCCTGAGAAAGGCTTCCAAAGCATTCCTCATTTGTACTATCATGCTGCTGCTTCTCATGCCCTTTTGAAAATTTAGATTTATCTTGGTCAATGCTCTCCTATTTTTTTTTTTTTTTCTTTAGAGGTGGTCAAGGTAGTGGGGTAAGGGAGGGGAGGTAGAGAAGTATTCAGGCTGTGGTTTATTTTCCCAGTTCTGGGGATTAAACTCAGTACTTCACATACACCAGAGCAGTGTTCCGCTACTGCACCACACCCCGGTAAAATCTATGTCTCCACCCTTGTTGCTTCAGATACCTGACCGTATCCCCTTTTAGTCAACTGGATACTGGAAATATGTAAACAAGTTGTAGCAAGTTGAAATATAGAGCTGCATCCATTTTCCTGCACATGTTACTGAAACATTTGCCATCTAAGTCAGTGTGGCAATGAACCAGATTAGGGCACAGAGCTTCCCCAGTGCCCAAAAACCCAAGTTGTATCCATTCTCCAATAGTGCCCTCCACTTCCATAAACAAATGACCACTGCACTGCTCTCTCTCACCGTAGCTTTATTTATAGCTAGACTTTTCATATAAGGGAATTCTATACGATAGGCAATGCTTTGTCTTTTTTCACCAAAAATTGTGTTTGTACCTTATTTCAGAATAATACATATGACCATAGTGCATTGATTTCACAGCTGTGTGTCTGTTCATTATTTGAACACATGTTCCCTCTGTGTGTCTATTCAATGGGTACTTGAGTTGTTTCTAGTAGCTGGTTACTGTGAAGTGCTTCTAAGAGCATTCTTATAAAATATACACATTTGGGTATTTCTGGGGATGGAATTTCTGATATACCTTACAAATATTGATTAAACCATGTTTTTTGCTTAGATGTGGTACATGCTTGTAAGTCTACACTTGAGGAGGTTCAAGGGTTCCTTGTCTAAATAGCAAGTTCAAGGCCAGGTTGGGTCACAGGAGACTGACTGATCACAAACAAAGAAACAGGAGCAAAAGTCTCCATGGTGTTGTGGTAGCTTTTACCTTCAACAGAGGTTGGTTGACATTCTGTCCCTAGTAAATATTGTCAACCCCTTGTAGTTTGGGTACTCTGATGATTCTCATGGGTAATAAAATCCAAAGCTTTACTGTTTGCCCTGGCCAGCGGAGCTTGTTATTCGGGGGATAGAAGAGGATCTGATCCTGTGAAATGATGGATGAGAGAAAAGAATGAGTCTAAGAAAACAGGTGCTTGTTAAGGACTAACTTTACTGAGCAAAATAAGCTTTTATAAAGGGTTTAAGATGAGGAAGTAGGGTGGGTGAAAAGTTACAGATTCTTCTCAGCCAGGGGACTGAAACATTTTGTGATAAGCCACAGTTCTGTGAGCACATCTCTGCTGCTGCCAAGCAGTATGTTTACTGCAGGTAAGGGAACGGGCAAGTTGAGGCAAGTTGGTGAGTTTCCACAGGTGGTCCCTGACAACTGTTGTTATAAACAATTTTTTACCAAAAAAATTTTACCAATAAAGACTCAGGAGCCAGATGCCAGGATGAAAACCTACTAGCTCAGAGAGGCAGAGGAAGGACCCAGCTGACATTCCTTCTCAGCTCAGGTCTGGATGGAAAAAACCCAAAAGGTTTACTAGCTCAAGTGGCAGCTCAGGAAGCAAAGGCCAAAAATCCCAAGGCTGAGGGCTTGCTAGTTCAAAGCCCCAAAGCCATGGAGCTGAGGAGCTGAGGCCCAAGCTAAAGCCAGAGCTTGAGGTAATAGCTCTTTTCTATGTCTCCACACTGTCTTAAATACCCCTCAATGCAAAGTCCCTCCTATTCTTTAATCACTATGAGCTAGTTTATTGCTCTGCCTCTTGATATAAGGTTAACTTTATTAAATTTGATGTACAGAAAGCTCTTGAATTAAGGGTGTGTGTTACGGCTGGGTGAACCACACCATAATCACCTGTTCACAATAAAAAATTCTTGGACTGAAGGTGTGTGATAGGGCTTGTTATGCCCAATGGTAACTTTTGGGGGGTGTGGGTCAGGCCTGCTATTCTCAGCTCAACCAAAGGAGATAAGAAACAGGGTTTTATAGTTCACAATTATGGGGTTCATAATGTAATCAAATATCCTGCACCACTTTAGTTGAGTTGAGGAACATCTTTCAGATTGACCAGCATCTGAAAGAAAAACATGAGAGGAAAGAGAAATCGTTTACCTTTCTGAGATGCATCTCAGAAGCCAGATAGATCCCACTTGGCTCATGGATACTGCACTAGGGCTCAAAAATTCTAAAAAGAAAAACACATTATCTTAAGGTGAACCCATCTTCCTAGAGGTGGTCTCCTAGCCAGGTCCCTGACCTGCCCCACATGATTAACCCTTAAAAGAGGAGCTAAGGGCATGATTCCATGTGAGATAAATTCCATTATTTACACCATAATTACTTCCAGAGGGTGTGTTTAAATCTCCAGGTATGAAACTGAAGATGTACTCAGCAGTACTCATTTAGATTGTGTGAAGCCCTGAGGTCATGCCCAAGCACCACAAAAGTCAATCAGTCATTCAATCAATCAGTTAGTCATTCAATCTATTGATCTCTGCCACCTGTCTACCTTCCTTATGGCTCTAATTTTCTTTTATATCTTCAAGCTAAGTGCAAAGCACATGTAGAGTTGTAAGATCTTTCTGGTAGATCAGTGTTTTTGTTTGTTTGTTTGTTTGTTTCTTTTTTACCAGTATTGGCACTTCCTCCTGGTTTCTGTTTCCCCTTTGCAGTTTGGCAAGGTCATTCCCTATCGGCCCGGCAGCTGTTTGGTGCTTTCAAAGAATGTCCTCTAAAACATCATGTTGACCATTTCCTTCTTTCATTGTCAGGGTTGGGAGTAGTACCAGTAACTTGTCACCATTATTGAAAGCCTCAGGAGTCTCATTTCATAAATGTTTTGTTTTCTAGCCAAGGTAGCAACCAGTGGAGACTTCCAGAAACTTGAGAACTTAAATCTTTCAGTAAATCATAATATTACAGAGGAAGGATACAGACATTTCTTTCAAGTCCTCAACAACCTGCCAAACCTACAAGATCTGAACATCAGCAGGAATCTCTCAGAATGCATCCAAGTTCAGGCCACCACTGTCAAGGCTCTGAGCCAGTGTGTGATGAGACTTCCCAGCCTCATCTGGCTCAGGATGCTCAGCTGGCTCCTGGATGAAGAGGACATGAAAGTGATGAACGCTATGAAGGAAAGACACCCTCAGTGCAAAGGCTTGATTATCTTCTGGAAATAGGTACTGCCATTCTCTCCTGTCATTCAGAAGTGAAGGATGCAGCTGAAGGCTACTGACAGTTTTAAATATCTGATTTCCTAAAACATTTTACTGTAGCTAAGCAAGATGGTACTCCTCTGTACTTTCAGCATTTAGGAGACTGAAGTGGGAGAATCAAGAAGTTTAGACCAGCCTGTGTTACATAGCAAGATCTTGTCTTAACTGATCAGCCTGCTCTTTGATCACCTCGCCCTGAGGGGGGAGCAGCCTTACCAGGCCACAGAAGATGACAGTGCAGCCACTCCTGATGAGACCTAATAGACTAGGATCAGAAGGGAGGAAAGGGGGACCTCCCCTATCAGTGGACTTGGGGAGAGGCATGTGTGAAAAAGGGTGAGGTGGGATTTGAGGGGAGGAGGGAGGGGATTTATGGGGGATACAAAGTGATTTAAGTGTAATTAATAAAAGTTAAAAAAATAAAGGCATAACTAACCATCATATGAAATAATATTTATTAAAGGTGTAGGCTGCTGATACTTTTCTAGAAGCCTGCCTGTTCCTCACTAAACTTAGCAGCAATGATGAACAGTGCCTTGGCAGTCCTTGTATAGTCCTTTTGTCTAAAGATTACAGGTTTTGTCAAGTTCATCCAGAGACCACTCCATTGCAAGGTCAACAGGAATGGTCTGGGGAAAAGAACATCAGTGTATAAAAGCCAGAACATGGAAGGAGTATTTGATGGAGGTAAGAAACAGATGGTTTTAGTATTACATCAGTCCCACACATGATGAAGCAAGAGTCAACTTCACCACAGGATGCAGCTGGCTTTCCAGGAGATGCTTAGTCTTTGCAGGGCTTTTGTATGTTCGCCAGCCTTGGTGTGGCCATGCTTGCTGTCATCTCTCATTCATTGCCAATGTGAGGGGGGAAATGGGCTTAGAGAAAACTGCTTTCATTCCAGAGGCTTTTGAAAAGTTTGCATGTGCTGTAATGGTCTTAAGGTTTCCTTTGTTTTTCCATTTTGTTGTTTAGAGACAGGTTTTCAGGAGGTAGCCTTTGATAGCCTAGAACTGAATATGTAGACCGGGCCTACCTGAAACTCACAGAGATTTGTCTGCCTCTGCCTCCTAGGGCTAGGATTGTTAAAATCATATTTGCAGAAACGTTAAGGACTCATGGATATATTAACTTGGCTTTGACAGTCATTTAGTATTCCATACGTATATAAAAATCTTACCTTGATACTTGTGTTTGCTTAACATAAATATATACTTTTAATTGGTCAATTTATACCTCAGTAAATCTGGAAAAAAATATATTTCCAAACAGCTCTAAAATTTTATTAAATCTTTTATTATATCTGTAAAGTTGAGTCAGAAAGTATTCTTACTTTCCATTCTACCCCTTTCTGTATTATTCTTTATCTTACAGTTCTCTGAGTGTTTTGTTTTTTTTTTAATGTGTAAAATAAAGACTCAGGACTTTGAGAGATGTTAAGAACACTTGTTAAGAGATTGTTAAGAACACTTGTTACTTTTACAGAGAACCCATGTTTGGTTCCAAGACAGTCTATCTCTATTTCTCTTTCTGTTCGCTCTCTCTGTTTCTTTTGAGACAGGGTTTCTCTGTGTAGTCATGGCTGTTTTTAGACTCACTCTGTAGACCAAGTTTGAGAGACTTGTCTCTCAAACTCAGAGACACCTTGTCTCTATAGGATCAGACATTATCTTGTTTATTATCTGATTTGACATGTAATACTTTATTGTCAGAAATGTTTAAATATTATATCAGAATCCAGTGAGTAGACAGAAATGACAGGTCACTCTGTTCCAGGTAGCAAGGTGTAGTTATGCTTGACAATAAGGTGGACTGGCAGTGCTTTCACTAAAGGAATCAATAAATCTGTAATTACTAATTGGCCTTTTGTACCTTATTTTACTTCATTACTGGTAACTCCAGTGGGGCCCATCACTGGCCTCAGGAAGCACCTGCTCCACCTTCCCTGAGGCATCACTCCTGTTTCCTTCTCAGAGAGCTGCAGCTCAGCCCCCTGCTGTTTCTCCTCTATGACCACATGTGTGGCAGAGGAAGTGGGGGTCTGAGTTCTCCTGACTTTGTCTCTGTTAAGTGCACTTCCTGGACCACCTCATCCAGCTCAATGGCTTTGAGTTCCAGGTCTACACCGCCTCCTCCATCTCCAGCTCTAGCCTGAGACTATAGATACATCTTCAATAGGCATTGAAATATCACATCTCCAAAGCTAACTCTCCTTCACCAAAGTACTCTTTTTTAATTAAATTTCATATTTTATCTTAATTACAGTTTATTCACTTTGTATCCCAGCCGTAGTCCCCTCCCTCCTCTCATCCCAATCCTGCCCTTTCTCCCTCATCTCCTCCTATGCCCCTCTCCACGTCCAAGGATAAGGGAGATCCTCCTCCCCTTCCATTTGACCCTAGCTTTTCTGGTCTCCTCAGAACTGGGTGCATTGTCCTCCTCTGTGGCCTGGCAAGGCTTCTCCCCCTTCCTTGGGAGGTGGTCAAAGAGCCAGCTACTGAGTTCATGTCAGAGACTGTCCCCTTATTAGCTGCCATGGCCTACATCTGTGCAGGGGTTCTAGGTTATCTCCATGAATGGTCCTTGGTTGGAGTATCAGTCTCAGAAAAGACCCCTTAGCCCAGATATTTTGGTTCTGTTGCTATCCTTGTGGAGATCCTGTTCTCTCCAGGTCTTACTATCTCCCTCTTCTTTCCCAAGATTCCTTGCACTTTGCCCAAAGTTTGTTTATGGGTCTCAGCACCTGCCCCAAAGTATCTTTCTGCAGGCTTTCATTTCCCCAAACTCCCACTTCACTGTCTGAAACCTCTGCTGCTAACATTGCAGTTCACCACAACATGTACTACAGCGAGAAGCTTACCTAGCCAAGGTTCAAAGCAGCATAATTCTTTGCATATGAACATAAATATTCAGAAGGAATTTTGACAGGATGTCCATTAATCCAGATAGCATTAGTAGACCCTGCCCTGCTAAGACCTTTATAGACTTTCTGGGCCATGGGCTTTTGACCAGGGTTAGTTTGGGTTTTTGTTTTCTTTAGGTTTAATTTCTTTACTTTAGGTTCTTTAGTTTAGTTTAGTTTCTTTAGTTTAGGGTTTGTTTTCTTTCATTTTGTCTCACTGAATTGCCCTTTCTGTTCTGACCTTGCTATGTAGATCAGTCTGGCCTTTGACCCAGAGATCCACCTGTCTTTGACACCCAAGTGCCGAGATTTACAGGCCTGCACCACCACACCCAGCTTGACCATGATTAGAGCATCTGTGAAGCAGCCTCAAGTCCAATTCAATAGCAGTTGGTTATCCCCAAAGATTCAGGCCACTCTTCACTGTTGGCCACATCTTGTCTGGCATGATGGTGATGTTGTAGAATACAGGAGGCCCTCCTCCCCCAGCAGACTGCAAAGCCTCTTCCAGTACTGTGACAGGGAGATAGCAGGGAGGAAATTCTGAGTCAGTTCCAGCTTAATTTCTCTTTGTTCTGAAAGCAACATGTTCTGTGTATTCAGAAATAGGTCTGTAGTTTTGTCCAACTTATTTTTTGAGACAAGTCTCTCACTAAACCTGGAGCTTGCCAATGAGACTTACTGGCTGGCTAGTGAGCCCCTATGGTCTTCCTGTCTCTCCTTCTCTGGCACTAAGATTACACTGTCCCTATTCCCTTGCTGTTACACAGGTGCTGGAGATCTGAGCCCAGTCTCCATGTTTGTGCAGCAAGCATTGAATTTTATTTAACTGTGTGATATCTATGTTTTTATTCTTAATGTGAATTTCATGTAGTTGGCACACTCAGATCTTGTGGATTTGTTTCTGACAGTTTGACAAGAATTAAAAATTATTGTTAACCAAATTCTTAATTGTACACTTTGTTGAATATTTTTTACTGTCCTTTGTTGTTCTTTTTTCATGACTATATAGAGTTTTCTCATTTTATAATCTGTGAATTTTTATTTATTTTTACCTTGTTTACTTAGTTAATGTGTGTTTGTGTGTGCATTGTGTGTTCTACATAGGGCCAAAGGGAGACAGGGAGTCTCCTCTCCTTTATGTCACCCTCCTGTTCCCTTGAAGCAGGGTCTCTCTCTGAACCTGGAGAAAAGGTAGCATCCAACAAGCCCTAGTTATCCTCTCGCCTCTGCACCCACAGTGCTGTGTCACTATTTTCTATTCTTTAAGATTATTTTAGCTGATTTCACAGACAGACACTTGAAAGAATCAGACCAAGTTTGTAACCTATGTTTCTTTCAATTCCCTATAAATTATATTTTCAAGTTCTAGGCCCATGTTAATTAAAGCCTCTTAGTGCTTCTCCAGAGAGCCGAGGAATGTAAAGGTTCCTGACATCAGCCATCTGTGAGGACAGAGATAAGGAAGAGAACAAGCAGAGATCCCTACTAAATGGAGAATAAATCACCAGCTGCACCTGTGAGATGACCTTTGTTTGGAAACTAAGATGAGTTAATCACTTTCCCACTTTAACTGTAGCTTTATCTCATATGGCAGGAAATTCCAAACTGACTTGAAGAGGAGATATTTACAACAGGGCTGACCGGACATAAGGGTGACCAGAACTAACCAATTATTTTAAAAGTTAAACACCTCATCCAATCCCAAATCGCCAAGATAGCAACCCCAGGAGATTCCCGCCGTTTGTCTTTTAAAAACCTAAGGTCTTTGTCTCCCAGTGCCACTCCTTGCTGACCAGCAGGGTTGACCCCATTGCCCAATGGTAAGAATGAACCTCTTGTGATTTTGCATGGATGGATGATTAGTTTCCTGAGTTCTATTCATCCCTTCTTATATTTAGGCTCTTGCTGGGCCTAACACACTAACTCTGTTCTCACTCCAACACATTCCCCGAATATTCTCACCATTACTTTACAAATCACATGCGGTTTTTGGAACCCAGAGACTGAAGGTTATACAGGATGCAAGACTGACAGAGTCACTGAGAATGTTTACTTTCTGCCTCATTCCTGGTCCTGAATCTTCATGTTCTCCATAAAGCTAATGTAGACATTTAACTGCATGGAATCATTTCATGACTTTTATCTTCTCTGCATAGTTGCATATTTCTTCAAAACCTGAAGTCTTCTGCAGAAGTGATTCCAGCCCTTTAGAGCCACCATGCACTTCTGGAAGCCATGGTAATGAGCCCCGTCCCTTCTCTGACTCAGCAACACATCATTGTGGCGTTGAGCCATAATTGTCAACTTTAAATGTACCATAATTAGATAAAGTCCACGAGAATCTAAGAAGCAACTGTCACACGATAGCTATAGATGGGGCATCACAGTGAACAGTGAGCCCTTCTCCCAGAAGAAGCAGACCCTTGAGACTCTTTTAGACTTCAACTTGATTAAAATGCAGATTAAACACATTCCATCTGCCCTTTTCCTGCAGGGCAGTAGGCTTGACTTTCTGCTAGAACTTTTGAACATTAAAGTCATGTGTCATTTTCCTTGGTTGGACTTTTGCTTGAGACAGATTTTCAGATTTTCAGCTTAGGCTGATCTTGAATTTTCTGTGTAGCCAAATCTGACCTGGAACTTGTGATTTCTTTCTCAGCCTTAAAAATGCTATGGTTCCAACTGTGCACCCAAGTCGAGCTGATTTGACTTTTGATGTTGTTTCTTGTATTGAAACCAAGACCCCTTTTGTGCTACACAAGCACTCTGAAGTGAGATATATTTCTGGCCTATGAATGTGCTTTGTAAACAAAACCAAATGCCCAGTAGTAAATCAGGAATTCTATTTTTGCAACAGAAGACACAACTGTCAATCCAATGGGCATACCAACTGCTGCATGCCACAGTTGTTTGGTAGTTGTGCTATGATTGCCTTCCCACAAATCAAAAGCAAATCTGGGAATCATGGCTCATGTCTACAATATAGCATTCAGGATGCTGAGGCAAGAAGATGGCTGTGAGTACAAGATCAGCCTGGATTATACTATAAAACCCCATCTCTAAAAGCAAAGCAAAACAAAACAAAACAAAAACTAGACAGCAAACAAACCAGAAAAAAAAAATGAAGAAAAAGGGGTGAAAACTGAAAAGATAATCAACTCTGGGTTGATGTGATATGTGTAAATATTTGCGAATTTCAAAATAACGTTGCAAGGACTGGAAATGTTGTCCTGTTGGTAGAATACATGCTACAAACAGAGTGAAGTCTAGAAGACATTGGGTTCTCAATGATAACATTATGTCTCACGGTCATGCAAATTTTAATTTAATAAAGGATTTCCCTTTCAAAGGAAATCACAAGTGAAAGCAATCACAAGGACCCAGTTCATCCCAGGGAGGCTGGTAGGAACATGAAAGCACATGGGATTCTGTGTATTTGTACACTGGACAAGGAAGCATATTGCTTTTTTTTCAATTTTTCATCAATTACACTTTATTCATTCTGCATCCCCCCCATAAGTCCCTCCCTCCTCCCCACCCAATCCCACCCTCCCTCCTCCCTCTGCTTGCATGCCATTCCCCAAGTCCACTGATAGGGGAGGTTCTCCACTCTTTTCTGATCTTAGTCTATCAGTTCACATCAAAAGTGACTGCATTGTCCTCTACTATGGCCTAGTAAGGGTGCTCCCCTCCAGGGGGAGGTGATCAAAGAGCAGGCCACTCAGATTATGACAGAGGCAGTCCCTCTTCACATTACTATGTAACCCAATTGGACTCTGAACTGCCCTGGGCTACATCTGTGCAGGGGTTCTGGGTTATCTCTATGAATAGTCCTTGGTTGGAGTATGAGTCTCTGGGAAGTTCCCTGTGTTCAAATTTTCTTGTTCTGTTGCTCTCCTTGTGGAGACAGGAAAGCATATTTCTAATTGTCTGAGGAGCTCCTAGAGGAGAGCACTGAGGTGAAACCAGTTGTGGGTGAGAGAGTCAGTGTTCCAGTGCCATCGTGAGAGTGAATGTAGGACTACTGACAGCAGTCCTCATTCCAGATCCAAAGCAGCCAGTGTTAAAGGTATCATGCAGCAGGCTGGTCTCCTGGGATCCTAAAGGGAAGTTAGGGTACCAGGATATCCAAGTCTCTGTCAAATGAGAGGCCTTAGACATAGTACCCCACATTCTGATTTTATGAAAAGATGAGAGGGTATGGAGGCGGTTCATGGGAAGTGAAGGAGAGTCCTAATCTACTCTTAGCAGACAAGCAAAGCATTCAGAGAGATATGAAGATACACCTTCCTCTGCCTCCCTTCTCTCCACAGGCTTGGCTCTGAGGGAAGCCCAGTGGTTTCAGGAGGCAAAGAGTCTGAGTGAGCAGCTGCGAGGTGCCTACAACAAAGCCATTTTCTGCCACATGAATTTGCCAGAGTTGTGCTCTAGCCAAGGCACTGACCACTTGCTTGGCTGTGATGTGTCCATCATTTCAAAGCACACCAGCAGGCCAGTGCAAGGGGCCCTGACATTCCCTGAGATCTTCGCCAGTCTCAGCTTGGTCATGTGTGTGGATGGGAAAGTTGGCAGTGGGAAGACAACCTTCCTGAAGAAAATAGCTTTTCTTTGGGCATCAGGGTGCTTTCACCTGTTGAACAGGTTCCAGCTAGTCTTCTACCTCTCCCTTAGTTCCACCAGACCAGACCAGGGTCTGGCCAGTATTATCTGTGCCCAACTTCTAGATGTAGGAGGCTGTGTTAGTGAAGCATGCCTGAGCAGCAGCATCCAGCAGTTAAAACACCAGGGGCTGTTCCTGTTGGATGACTATAATGGGGTGGACTCCCTCCCCCAAGCCCTAGAGACACTGATTACCAAAAACTACTTGTCACTAACCTGCTTATTGATCGCTGTCCATACAAACAGGGCCAGGTCCATCCATCCATACCTGGATACAATTCTAGAGATCAAAGAGTTTCCTTTCTATAATTCATTCTCTGTATTATGGAAGGTCTTCTCATAGAGTATAATACTTCTGCAAGAGTTTATGGTTTACTTTGGACAGAATGTGGATTTACAGGGAATTCACAAAACTCCTCTCTTCATGGCAGCAGTCTGTTCT
The DNA here is from genome assembly GCF_030254825.1 of Meriones unguiculatus. Taxonomy (NCBI): domain Eukaryota; kingdom Metazoa; phylum Chordata; class Mammalia; order Rodentia; family Muridae; genus Meriones; species Meriones unguiculatus. The sequence goes on along the minus strand of NC_083354.1, from coordinate 27,693,948 downwards.
TACTGGTTTCAAAATCCTTCTGATCAGCCCTTTCATGATGTGGCAGTTTTCAAGTCCTATATGAAGTACCTTGTCCTTAATGTACAAAGCTGCAGCTGAGGCCCTTACGGCCACTGTGTGCTCAGGTGGGCAGCTGGCCTTGAGGGGGCATTTTTCTTCATGCTCTGAGTTCAAAAATGATGACCTCACAAGAGGCTGGTGTGGATGAAGATGAAGACCTGACCACCTGCTTGATGAGCAAATTCACCGCCCAGAGGCTGAGACCAGTCTACCAGTTTTTAAGTCCTCTCTTCCAAGAATTTCTTGCTGCCATGAGGCTGACTGAACTCTGGGTTCGGACAGACAGGAAGACCAAGACCTGGGAATTCATTTTTTGAGACAAATTAACTCGCCCTTGAAGGCTCTGACCACCTACAACAACTTTCTATAGTATGTCTCTAGCCACCCTTCATCAAGGGCAGGGCCAGAAGTTGTGTCTCATTTGCTTCAGTTGGTGGATGAGAAAGAGTCGCTGGAGAACATGTCTGACTATGAGAATTACAAGAAACTCTACCCGGAAATTTTCAAGTGGGTCGAGTTTGTTAGGGCGCAGTGCCAGGAATCTACAGAAGCTTTCTGTTCATTCCTTTCAGAACATTTATTAGATATTGCTTTAAACATTGCTTATGAAAGCAACACAGTTTCTGCATGTTCTCCATTGATTTTGCTATTCCCTCGAGGGAGAACACTGGCTTTGAGAATATTGAATTTCCTGTACTTTTGGGACCACCCAGAACGCCTGTCACTGTTGAAGAGTTTACAGGTTTCCATAAAAGGAAATAAAATGTCTTCTCATATAGATTATTCATTCAAGACATATTTTGAAAACTTACAGCCACCAGCTATAGATAAGGACTACACATGTGCATTTGAACATATAAAAGATTGGAAGAAAACATTTACTGAAAATGAGGAGATCATCAGTAAATATGTAAATATCCGACCCAGGGCCCCACCAGACATCAGTGAAGGGTACTGGAAACTGTCACCCAAGCCACACAAGATCCCTAGGTTGGAAGTTGCAGTGGCTGACATGGGCCAGCAGACCAAGCACTGCACTGGGTCCTAATGGAAGTTTTCTCAGCTTCACAGAATATTGAGCTCTGCTTGTCCGACAGCAGTGGCTTTCTTGAAAGCATCCGCCCAGCTCTGGAGCTGAATAAGACCTCTGTCACCAAGTGCTCCCTGTGCAGGCTGGAGCTCAGCACCGCAGAACAGGAGCTGCTTCTCACCCTGCCTGCCATGCAGTCTCTTGAGTTCTATGGGATGCACCATCTACCAGGTATCCCTGAGTGTGCTTTCACAAGCATTCTGGCTGACTCTGTGGTTTCTCATTCTTAGTGTTAGATGAGTAAAACTTCTCAGGCACAAGCCATGAATGTGCCTCGATAGGAGAGATCTTAATACTCTCACTGTTTGGGGCAGTGTATAAGGCCCTGAATCCTAGAATGGGTTTCAAGTAACTCAGACAACACTAGGAAAATATTGCCACCCATCCTTCCCATTTATTCCTGAATTATAGGTGAGCGTCATTTTATTTCCTTCAATATATTTTGACGTGTTGATATCACTGTAAATATTTAACTTTTTTATTTTATAATGAATAGTAAAGCTTCCTTTTCATCAGCCTGTTGCATGGTTGGACATGCTTTGAGATGATGTCTTCTGTAGTCTAGACTGGCCTTATCCTGGTTATCTACCTGATCCTTCTGCGTCCATTTCCCCAGCACTAGATTACAGGATTGCAGGGTATGGCACCACATCCTGGCTCTGAAACAGCATCAAAATCTAATAAGTACCAACTCACTCATGACAAAAACTTTGATTGACTTTTAAGAAAACCAGCTGGAGATGAAGCTCAGGTGTTGATTACTTGCCTGGCACAAATAGCTGGGTTTGGCCATAGAATTTTGCAATCTGGGGAAGGTTGTGCATGCCTGTGAGGCCAGCATGTAGAAGGTAGAGGCAGGAGGATCAAATGTTCAGTGGCTGCTTGGGCCAGAAAGAGAAATACCATAGGCTTGCTTGAAAAAGAGAAATATTTTATTTTAAACTGTTATTTCCACTTTATTTTTAAATATTTTTATAAATTACAGTTTATTCACTGTAGCCCCATTCCTCATCCTCTCCCACTCCCACCCTCCCTCCACCATCTCCTTTCATGCCCATCCCCAAGTCCACTGATAGGGGAGATCCTCTTCCCCTTCCCTCTGACACTAGCCTATCAAGTCTCAGCAGAACTGTCTGCATTGTCTTACTCTGTGGCCTGGTAAGGCTGCTCCCCACTCAAGGGGAGGGGATCAAAGAGCCAGCCACTGAGCTCATGTCAGAAAGAGTCCCTGTTCCCATTACTATGGAACCCACTTGGAGACTGAGATGCCATGGTCCACATCTGTGCAGGGGTTCTAGGTTATCTCCATGCATGGTCTTTGGTTGAAGTATCAGTCTCAGAAAAGACCCCTCTGCCAAGATTTTTTGGTTCTGTTGCTCTCTTTGTGGAGCTCTTGTTCCTTCCAAGTCTTTCTGTCTCCTTATTTTTTCATAATATTCCCTGCACTCGGCCCAAAGTTTGGCTATGAGTCTCAGCATCTCCTTTACCTTGCTGGGTAAAGTCTTTCAACAGCCCTTTGTGCTAAGCTCCTGTCCTGTTGCCTGAATTTTATTACACCAAATTACAAACAACAAAATAATGTTTTGGCCATTTAAAATATATGATTTAATGGCATAAATAACATCCACATTCTTGTCCATCCATCACCCCTACCCTTTCTTAGGACCTTTTAATTCTCCCATCCAGCAACTTGATTCCATTAAACAGAAACTATTTTTTTTAATTTAGATTTTTTAAAAAAAATTATTCATTTATTTATTTTGTGTATATGTGTGCCCTGCATGTACAACAGCATGTTGTAAGGTGCCATCAGATCCCATTATAGATGGTTGTGAGCCACCATGTTTATGTTGGGAATTGAACTCAGGAAGAGCAGACAGGGCTCTTAACCACTGAGCCATCTCTCCAGCCCTAAACAGTAACTCTTCCCTTCATTAGCCCATTTTCTTTCTTTCTTTCTTTCTTTCTTTCTTTCTTTCTTTCTTTCTTTCTTTCTTCCTTTCTTTCTTTCTTCCTCCTTCCTTCCTCCTTCCTTCCTTTCTTCCTTCCTTCCTTCTTTCCTCCTTCCTTCCTTCCTTCCTTCCTTCCTTCCTTCCTTCTTTCTTTCTTTCTTTCTTTCTTTCTTTCTTTCTTCATTTATTTATTCACTTTACATCCCAATCTCAGCCCCCTCCCTCCTCTTCTCTCACCCTCCTTCCTTCTTCCCCATATCCCTCCTCTCCTCCCCCTTATAAAAGGGGAGCCCCCTCCCACCTACTCTTCCCAGCACATCAAGGCATATCAGGACTGAGCACATTTTCTACTGCAGAGGGCAGGCAAGGCAGCCCCACAGAGCATACAGGAGAGTCCTTGTCAGAGACAGACCCTGCTCCCTTTGTTAAGGGACCCACATGAAGCCCAAGCTGTCCATCATGTACACACGAGTAGGGGCCTTGAACCACTCCATGCATGGTTCTTAGTTGTTATTTCAGTCTCCTCAAGCCCCCCTGTGCCAAGGGTATTTGGCTCTGTTGGTCTTCTTGTGGAGATCATGTTCCCTCCAGGTCCTTCTACTCTTCCTCCCACTCTCCCACAAGGCTCCCTGTGCTCCACCCAATGTTTGGCTGTGAGCCTCAGCATCTGTTTCAATCTGCTGCTGGGTGGAGCCTCTCAAAAGCCAGCTATGCTAGCTCCTGTCTACAAGCATGGCAGAGAACCCTTAATAGTGTTAGGGGTTGCCTCTCTCCCATGGTGTGGCCAAACATTGGTTGGACATACCTCAGTCTCTGCACATTTTTATCCCTGCACATTTTGCAGGCAGGGTAAATTTTGGGTCCAAGTTTTTGTAGGTGGGTTGGTGTTTCCCTCCCTCTACTTGGAGTCTTGTCGGGTTAGCGGGTGGCCTCTTTAGTCTCCATGTTTCTCACTAGAGTCACCCCCAAGGCCTCCCAGAAGCTTACCCTATTGTAGGTCTCCAGCCTGTCTCAGAGATGCCCCAGGCCATGATTTCTCTTCTCCTGCAAGCCCTCTGTCCTCCTTCCACCTCTCTTTCTCTCCCCACACCAGATCCCTATCTCATGTCCCTCATTACTCTCTCTCCTATCCTGTCTCCCCTCTTTGAGCACTTCCTCTATCTATTCTATTTCACCTTCTCAGTGAGATTCATGCATCCTCCCCTGTGTCCTTGTCACTTAGCTTCTTTGGATCTGTGAATTATAGTATGGTTATCCTGTATGTCCTGCATCCTAATATCTGCTTATAAGTAAGAACATACTATGTGTGTCTTTTTGGGTCTGGGTTATCTCACTCAGGATGATCTTTTCTAGTTCCCACCATTTGCCTGCAAATTTCATGATTTCCTTGTTTTTAATAGCTGAGTAGTATTTCATTATGTAAATGTACCACAGTTTCTTTATCCATTCTTTGGTTGAGGGACATCTGGGTTGTTTCCAGTTTCTGGCTATTACAAATAAAGCTGTTATGAACATAGTTGAGCAAATATCCTTGTTTTGTGATAGAGCATCCTTTGGGTATATGCCCAGGAGTGGTACAGCAGGGTCTTGAGGTAGAGTTATTCCCAATTTTCTGAGAAACTGCCAGATTGAATTTCAAAGTGGTTGTACAAGTTTACACTCCCACAAACAATGCAGGAGTGGTGCCCTTTCTCCACATCCTTGCCAGCATATTCTGTCACTTGAGTTTTTGATCCCAGCCATTCTGCCTAGGGTAAGGTGGAATCTCAGAGTTGTTTTGATTTGCATTTCCTGGATGACTAAGGATGTTGAACATTTTTAAGTGCTTCTCAGACATTAGAGATTCCTCTGTTGAGAATTCTCTTTTTATCTCTGTGCCCATTTTAAAAATTTGATTATTTGTTTTGTTGGTATTTAATTTCTTGATATATTTTGGATGTTTGCCTTTTGTCAGATATAGGATTGGTGAAGATCTTTTCCCAATCTGTAGGCTGCCATTTTGTTCTGTTGACAGTGTCCTTTGCCTTATAGAAATTTTTCAATTTCAAGAGGTCCTATTTATTGACTATTGATTTTAGAGCTTGAGCTGTTGGTGTTCTGTTCAGGAAGCTGTCTCCTGTGCCAATGCGTTCAAAGCTCTTCCCCACTTTTTTTTTTTCTAACAGATTTGGTATCTCTGGCTTTATGTTAAGATCCTTGATCCACTTGGACTTTAGTTTTGTGCAAGGTGATAAATATGGATCTATTTACATTTTAAACATGTAGACATTCAGTTAAACCGGTGTCATTTGTTGAAGATGCTATTATTTTTCCCTTGTAAGGTTTTGGTTCCTTTGTCAAAAAGCAAGTGTCCATAAGTGTCTGGGTTTTTTTTCTCAGCCTTCAACTCGATTCCATTGATTCACCAGTCTCTTTCAATGTCAGTACCGTGCAGTTTTTATCATTGTCACTCTGTAGTACAGCTTAAAATCAGGGATAGTTAGATCAGTCTTTTGTAGAATCTGTTTTACTGTCTGTCCCAACAAACTTATCTACCTAGATATGTTATATAAGTATAATCATATAATAATTAACCCCATGTGTAGCTCATTTGCCTTCATATAATGTTTTCAAAGTTTACCGTGGCATAGCATATATTAGACTTTCATTTCTTTTTATAAGTGAATAATAATAATATTACTTTGTGTGTAGGTTTAAAATTGTGCATGTGCCATTTTGTTTATATATTAATCTGTTCGTGGACACTGAGTTTTAATGCTGCAGTTATAATTTGTGTTACTAGTGTCTGTTTGAGCTCTGCTGTATTGGTTTTTATATATTCCCACAAGTAGAATTGTTGCTTTATATAGTTCTTATGTTTTTGAGACAGGGTCTCTCTCTATGGCTAGAATGTCTTGGAACTCACAGAAATCTTCCAGCCTCAGCCTCCCAGTCATTGGGGTTAGATCTCTCAGCCACCATATCTTTTTTGTGTTTAACCTTTGAGGAACTCCCCAACTGTGTTCCATTGTGGCTACCCCATGTATCTCCCACTGCAATGTGCAAGCCTCCGCTTTTTCTACATCTTCCACCCCATTTTCCCTTTGTTTTGCTTATCTTAGACACATTCTAGTAAGTGAGCATTCTCGCCTGTAGTTCGATTTACATTCCTCTAGTGACTGTGTGGGCCTCTTTGTGTGACTGTGTACCTTTCTGTGAGAAAAGTGCGCTTAAATCCTTGTCCATATAAACATGTTGTCAAGGTATGGAGGTTCATAACTGCACTCTCAGGAATCCAGAGTGAGGGAAGAGGGCAGTCCTGACTTTGAGACCAGCTTGAGCTATATAATGGGTCTGGGGCAGCCAAGGCTGTAGAGTAAAACTATCTCAAACAAAACAGAACAGAATCATTGTTGCTCTATTGCAGGAGTTCTTTGTGTACTGGGGATATTAAACCCTTATGATACAGGGAAAGCATCTCACTGGGAGAGCATTGGTCTACCAGTTGTAAGACCAGAAGTTCTGTCTCAGCCTGAAAAAAAAATCTATCCAAACCTAAATTCAGAGATGTAGCTTGAAAGACATTTCCTCCCATCCTGTAGATTGTCATTTCATCTTGTAAGGTCCTTTGATGCATGAACAAAAGTTAATTTTGATAAGGTCTATACTAGCAAGGGTCCCATAGAAGAACAGAACTTACAGAGCATATATATATATATATATGAATGACTTACATGATGTGGTCTAGCTAGTACAATAATTATTGTCTACAATTGCTAGTCCAAGAATCCAGTAGTTGTTCAGTTTATGAGGCTGGTTGTCTCAGCTGGTCTCCAGTATATGCTAGAATCCTGAAGAAACAGGCTCTAATGATAGTGAAAGAACAGATTTGCTAACAAGAGGCATAGCAAGCAGGCAGAGAGAGACAGAGAGAGAGAGGGGGAGAGAAAGAGAACTTTCATTTTTTTTATGTCCTTATGTAGGCTACCTGGAGGAAGTATGGTCCTGATTAAAGATGGCTCTTCCCGACTCAAAGGTCCAAGTTAGAAGTTGATCTTCCCACTTCAAATTATTTAATTAGAAAAAAAGAAAAAACCTCACAGGTGTGCCCAATCATTTAGGTTTTAGTTAATTTTAGATGTAATGAAGTTAACAACCAAGGATAGCCCAAGGTCTACTTTTTTTTTTTTTTTTTTTTTTTTTTTTGCTATGGCTTTTTATAGTATATCTAAGGATCCATTGTGAAATCCAAGGTCATGAAGATTACCTGTTTTCTTCTAAGAGTTTTATGCTTTTAGCTCTTACATATGTTGTCAATCCAATTTAACCTTTTTATGAGTTGGAAGCGGGAATCCAACTGTGTTCTTTTGCATATGCAAAAACAGTTGTTCCCATGCTGTTGGTTGGGGAGATATCTCATTTATTTTTTGAATCTAGAGACCAGCATAGGGCTTTCCCTGCATTCTGTGATCAGTAGATGTTGCAGCTGGCAGTATCTTCCTGGATGTGCTTCCTAGATGTTAGGAAGTCTGAGAAACTTCATCTTGAAAGCATGAAAATGGTTGAAGGTCACAACACACTTGAGAACTTCCACTGGGGACCTTGAGTGATGGGAACTATGTGCTGCTTTCCAGATCAGCTCTTTGCTAACTTGGACAAGTTTCCCAGCCTGAAAGAACTGTCTTTGAGACTAGATGGCAAAGCAGTTGTGCTTTCAGTCCTTCCTGGAGAGTTCCCACACCTCCTATCCATCCAAACTTCCATGGAGTCTGACCTCTCCAGACTAGGTAAGGATGGTGCTTGGATCTCCAGCTCATGTCTCAGCTGGAAAAGCTACTTGGCTAGTAATTGTTAGAACCATTAAATCATCATTAGTTAAACCTTCCCTGGGCTTCACAGCATGAACTGTGGGAATACTAACCTTCCTTGGAGATTTTGTGAACCTTGAGCTTTTACAATATACTAAGATCTGTTCTGAGCACTTGACAAATATTAACTCACTCTTTGCACTCAGTGTGTGAGCTGAGGTACTGCGATTATTGCCACTGTGCAGCTGGAGAAATTAAGGCAGAAAGAAAGATGTTAAGCGATTTCCGCAAGTTTTCTCAGCTACAACAGCCTGCTTACGCAGCTACAGCCATATCGCCATGATAAGCCTGATGCTTTTCTCCACCCTCACTCAGGGAAGCAGAGTCTTTCCTTCTCTTCTTCCTACCTCTTTACTAAGCACGATTTCCCTGATACTTGGGCTTCCTTCCTCGCCCTCTGAAACAACCCCCTCACCCTAACCTAGTACTGTGCAGTGGCTGGTCTGCCATAGTCCTGCCTTCCACTGTTGAACATACCAGCGTAACTGAAACAGCACATATTTTCTCAGTTTTTCTTCATCTTTCTCTCCAAAATTATCTGTAAAGTTTTTTAAGATTTATTTATTTACTATTTACACATTATTCTACCTGCATGTATGCCTGCACAGCAGAAGAGGGCACCAGATCACATTATATATGATTGTGAGCCACGATGTGGCTGCTGGGAATTGAACTCAGGAACTTTGGAAGAGCAGCCAGTGCTAGTTGATGGCAAGCCTTGATGTTGAATTTTGAGAACAGAAAATTGATCCAGAGAGGGTCAGGAACTTGTCCCAGGTCAGTTCCAGAAGCTGAGCACAAGCCCAACATGGCCTGAGCTCCAGACATTGTGTGGGACAAGGTCTCTGGAGAGTAGGACCCAGGCTCTTGTCCACAGAAGATGGCTAGATCTGTGTGATACTGGTCACCCATGGTTGTTCAGTGAGGAACTGTCAGCGGGTTCATAGGTCGTATGTGTGACAGTTGGTGAAGGGATCCAAATGATTGCTGGGTAAACCCTCATGGAGGCACAGAAGTTCCACTCACCTGGAAACAAGGGCTGCAAGTTGAGTTTGGAGGTCAGGATATGGTCCCATTGACTATTTGGCTTTCACCAAGGTCTTTACCATTCTCAACCTTTTTTTCTTCTTTAGGCTTCAGACTCTTCAGGTAGAGGGATAGGCCAAGGCCCACATTTCTTCTTCTTTGGGTCCAGGCCACTTTATGGTTGGCGATTGTGCAGGATCACATCTTTTTTCTTTAGGCCTAGGCTCCTTGGTTTAGGGAGAGGCTGAGGCCCAAATCTCTCCTTTGTGGCCAGGCCTCTTCAGTGTTATGGATAAGCTGAGGCCAATACCTCTTCCTTGCCCCCAGACCTCTTCAGGTTTAGTCATAGGCCTAGGCCTACATCACTTTGTTGGTCCCAGACTTCTTCAAGGTAGGATAGTGCCAGGCATATATCTTTCTTTTGGGCACAGACTTCTTTAGGTTTAAGGACAGTCCTAGGCAACCATTTTTCTTTGGGCCCCGGCATCTTCAGGGATAGAATAGGCTTAGGCCCACATGTCTTCTTTGGCTCAGGCCTCATTATTCTGAGATAGACCTAGGCCTACATCTCTTCTTCCTTAGGCCCAATCCTCTTCAGGGATAGGGACAAACCCAGACCCACATCTCTTCAACATGAGGCCTGGGCCCCTAAATGTTATGGACAGGCCCAGGCCTCCATCCCTTCTTAGAGCCCAGGCCTTTTAAGTGTTAGGGATAGGCCTGGCCCACATCACTTCTTCTTTGGGCCCAGGCTTGTTCAGGGTAAGAAATAGGTCCAGGTCCACATCTCTTCTTCTTTGGGCCTAGGGTTCTTCAGGGTTAATGATTAGTCAAGGCCAACAACTCTTATTTGGGCCCTGGCCAATTCAGGGTCTGGAACTGGCCCAGACCCTGATCTCTGCTTTGGGCTCAGGCCTCTTTAGGCATAGGGATAGGCCCAGGCCCACATGTATTTTTATTTGGTTCCAGGTATCTTTAGGGTTAGGGGTTGGACAAGGCCCACATTTCCTCTTTCTAGGGACCAGGTCTCTTCAGGGTTAAGGATTGGCCCAAGCCCACACTTCTTCTTTGGGTCCAGGCTTGTTCAGTGTTAGAGATTGGCCCAGCCCCATCCCTCTTCATCTTTGGGCCCAGGCCACTTTGTGGTTAAGGATAGGCCCAGGCCCTAAACTCTTCTTTTTTGGGCCCAGGCCTCTTCAGGGTTAGTGATAGGCCCAGGCCCACAATTCTTCTTTGGTCCCAGGCCTATACAGTGTTATGGAAAAGCCCAGGCACACATATCTTCTTCCTTCGGCCAGAGTTAGGGATTGGCCCAGACTCACATCTCTTAATCTTTGGTCCCAGGCAACCTCAGTTAGGGGCAGGCCCAATACCACATCTCTACTTCCTTGGGCCCAGCTCTTTTCAGAAATAGGATAGGCCCAGGCATATATCTCTCTTTTAAACACAGATTCCTTCAAGTTTAGCGACATGCCCATGCCCCCATCCATTCTCTGGGCCCAGGTCTCAACATAGTTAGGGACTGGCTCAGTTCCACAACTCTTCTTTTTTGGGCCCAGGCCTCTTCAGGTTTAGGGAATGGTCCAGGCACATATCTCTTCTTCCTTAGGTTCAGGTCTCTTCAGAGTTAGGGAATGGCTTAAGGCCTCACCTCTTCTTCTTTGGCCCCAGGCCTCCTCAGTGTTAGGGATAGGCAAATTCAGGGTTAGGGATAGGCCCTTGCCAAACCTCTTCTTCTTTGAGCACAGGCTTCTTCAGGTTTAGGGATAGGCCAGGGCCCATATTTCTTATTGCGGAGGCCCAGGCCCACGTTACTTCTTCTTTATGTCTGGGCCCATTCAGGTATAGGGACAGGCCAAGTTCACTATTGCTTTTTTGTGCCTAGGACTCTTCAGGATTAGTGATGGGCCCAGGCCCAAACTTCTTCTCTGGGCCTAGGCCTATACAGTGTTAGGGATAGGCCCAGGCACACATATCTTGTTTCTTGAGCCCATGACACTTCAGGGTTATGGATTGGCCCAGATCCACATCTCTTAATCTTTAGGCCCAGGCATATATCTCTCTTTTGGGCACTTATTTCTTCAGAATTATAGACATGCCCCCATCCCTTCTCTGGGCCCAGGTCTCAACATAGTTAGGGATTGGCTCAGTCCCACACCTCTTCTTCTTTGGGGCCATACCTCTCCAGGTTTAGGGATTGGCCTAGGCCCACTTCTCTTCGATGTTAGGGATTGGCCCAAGGCCTCACCACTTCTTTGGTCCCAGGCCTCCTCAATTTTGGGGATAGGCCAATTCAGGGTAAGGGATAGACCCTTGCCAAAACTCTTCTTCTTTGGGCCCAGGCCTCTTCATGGTTAGGTATAGTCCAAGGCATACATACTTTCTTCCTTGGGCCCAGGTTTTGGATAAAAAAGAAAGAGAAACAGTAGATGTAATGGAAGTTTTGGTGTCTCTGTATGTTGTTACTATGCTTTTGTTTTAATCTGAAGTGTGAGATTTCAGTTGGGGTATAGTTTGTCCATGCCTTTTAATTGTCATGTGTGGGGCATCATCTTTGTCAGTTGCTAATAGCCTTCCTTGTGGGGCACAGACAGGAGTGTGGTCTAGGACTCTGAGTATAAATGAGGTCAAAAAAGAGACAGTGTGATGTTTGGTATTGGCATGTGGCTTGTAGCCATTTGGTGAGAAAAGAGACCAGAGACGGTGTCACAGTTTGGAGCAGACAGACTAAGAGAAATGCTTTGGGATACAGCAGTATGGAGGATAGTGCTGGCTGTGTCTGAAGGTTTCTATAGAGCCCTAAGATTTCTATAGAGTCCTAAAAGTACCCCTTGACTCTAACTATCAGGGAGAAGTAATGGGGTCTGGACCCCTTCTCCCTACACACCTCTTTTCTCTCTTTGGGGGAGTTAGTGGAAGGGAGGTAGAAGTGTAAGCATGCCACATAAGGGAGAGTTTTTAAAGACTGCTGCAGGGGGCATTATGCCACAGGTGGTGACCCACATGGTTTAGGATAAAATGGGCTAACAAGTGACACCCAGACATGGCTTAATAATGATGGGGAACTTGGTTGTGGAGCTGTAAACAGGAGATGGCAAGTTCTGAAAGAGTGAATGTGAGGTTTCAAGATGTCACTAAGACGTTTATAGTAGTGGCTGTTGTGTAGTTCTTTCCTAAAATGCCCCCAGACAGAATTTTCTGTTACTGCTTTGTTTTCTTCCTATATTCTGTTTTTTAAAAGATTTAAAGAATGACAGATGAGATAGAAAGACTAGAGGTGTAACAACTCAATTCTGTTGTTAGGGAAAGGATTACAGAGCTGGTTGTTCAACGGGAAAGTTTATGGGTAGAGATTGAAGCTCTTGGAAAGCAAAAAGCGCTACTGAAAAATGGGATTTTACCCTCTCTTGCTGCTCTGCACTGCTCCATGAGCCAGGTGTTCAGAGTACCTGCAAGGGGGCAAGAGTCCCATAAGAACAGGAAGCCCAGCAGGCCAAAACAGTTCTGGAGCCAAGGGCTCCACTAGTGGAAGTGCCTGTGACTACACAGGTAGCATGAGCTTTCCCAGGCTTTGTGCAACATATGCCTGCTAATGATGGTGGTGAGACTGACAATGACATGACATGGAGTCCAGTAGAAATGTTAGATCAAAAGTAATTTAAAATGTCTATCATATGGTATGGAATGCATTCAAATTTGGTTAAACATATGTTAAATAATGAGACTATGAACTATAAACTTATTCCCCAAGAATGGAAAGGGTTGGTGTCAGCTGTGTTAGAAGCTGGTCAGCAATTGAAATCATTATTGTGGTGAAAGAATGATGCCATGAAAATATAACAACAAAATATAAGAAGGGGGATAAATGTTGGCAAAGATCAACAGCTTGGTGAAGGGCATTATGCTGACTTGTGAGAACAAATCTCATCTGATGAGGTAGTGATTGAACAATGTTGTTTTGCAGCATGAAGAGCATGGCATTTGGTTGAGGAGTCTGGTAAAAGAACCACTTCATTTAATAATTTGCAAGGAAATTATTAGGTTAGAAGCTTCAAATCTCAAAATTGCAGAATTTTTTTATTTTTTAAATTTTTTATTATTATTAATTACACTTCATTCATTTTGTATCCCCCCATAAACCCCTCCCTCCTCCCTCCCAATCCCATCCTTCCTCCCTTTTCTGCATGCATTTCCCTCCCCAAGTCCACTGATAGGGGAAGTCTTCCTCTCCTTCTTTCTGATCTTAGACTATCAGTTCTCATCAGAAGTGGCTGCATTGTCATCTTCTGTGGCGTGGTAAGGCTGCTCCCATCACAGGGAGAGGTGATCAAAGAGCAGGCCAATCAGATTATGTCAGAGGCAGTCCCTCTTCCCATTACTATGTAACCCACTTGGACACTGAACTGCCATGGGCTACATCTGTGCAGGGGTTCTGGGTTATCTCTATGAATAGTCCTTGGTTGGAGTATGAGTCTCTGTGAAGTTCCCTGTGTTCAAATTTTCTTGTTCTGTTGCTCTCCTTTTGGAGTTCCTGTCCTCTCCAGCTCTTGCTATTTCCCACTTTTACATAAAATTCCATTCACTCTGCCGACAGTTGGCCATCAGGCTCAGCATCTGCTTTGATAGTCTGCAGGGCAGAGGCTTTCAGAGGCCCTCTGTGGCAGGTTCCTAGGTTGTTTCCTGTTTTCTTCTTCTGGCTTTCAGAGGCCCTCTGTAGCAGGTTCCTACGTTGTTTCCTGTTTTCTTCTTCTTCTGATATCCAGTATATATAAAGCACTAAAGAAGCTGAAAAGCAGCAAACCAAGTAATCCACTTAAAAAATGGGGAACAGAGCTAAACAGAGAACTCTCTGTAGAGGAATATCAAATGGCAGAGTAGCACTTAAGGAAATGATCTACCTCATTAGCCATTAGGGATATGCAAATCAAAACAACCCTAATATTTCACCTTACACCCATCAGAATGGCCAAGATCAAAAACTCAAGAGACAACATATGCTGGAGAGGTTGTGGAGAAAGGGGAACCCTTCTCCACTGCTGGTGGGAATGTAAACTTGTACAACCATTCTGGAAATCAATCTGGCGTTTTCTCAGACCACTAGGAATAGCGCTTCCTCAAGATCCAGCCATACCACTCCTAGGCATATATCCAAAAGAGGCTCAAGTACACAAAAAGGACATTTGCTCAACCATGTTTGTAGCAGATTTATTTGTAATAGCCAGAAGCTGGAAACAGCCCAGATGCCCCTCAACTGAAGAATGGATGCAGAAATTGTGGTACATCTATACAATGGAGTATTACTCAGCAATGAAAAATAAGGAAATCATGAAATTTGCAGGTAAATGGTGGGACCTGGAAAGGATCATCCTGAGTGAGTTGTCCCAGAAACAAAAAGACACACACGGTATATACTCACTCATATAAACATACAACATAGGATAAACCCACTAAAATCGGTACATCTAAACAAACTAAGCAAAAGAGAGGACCCTATCTAAAACCCTCAATCTCCATCCTGAAAGGCAAAGAGGATGGACATCAGAGGCAGAATTTTCTTAACTCAGAAAAATACAGTTATTTCACTCCTAGCGAAGAAGCTGCTTCTGGCTACAATGTTCAATTGCCAGATTCCCCGGAATTTGTAGGCATTGTAAGAAGGGAAAGCATTGGAGTAATGAGTGTATATCTAAATGGGATTCAGAAGGTCACCTCTTGCCATCATTAAACAGGCAGAGGGGCCTTTCATCTCGAGGCCCAACAGCAAAAAATAGGAACTGTCCTGCTTTGGTAAGCCAGGAGATGATAAACAGGAGGAAGATCAAAGTGAAAAATTGTTACCTAAGGTCTCTGAGAAGATTTGGGCACAATGACAGATGACAAGCACTCTGCATTGTGGTATGCCAACCACTGGGCAAGATTGCCCCAACTCTTCCACTGCTAGGGCCGGGCCTAACCTGTGGACAAAGCTGTGGACACCTGAAGAGTCATTGTTTCACTTTGCTGAGGATGAGGTGAGGTCAATCTCATTCTTCACTGAAATAGTCTCTCATCCTCTGTCTCTGATGGCTAGAATGCCTATGCTTTTGATGCCATGAGACCACAGGAACTAGGGACAGTGCCTAGGTGATGGACTAACTAGTCATCTCTGTCATTTTGATTGGTACATTTATTTAGTTTATAATTTATCCTTCTCAGATCTCTGATCACATTGATGGCTAAGTTAAGCTAATGGTAGCTTTGCAGCTAAAGAACAGAAAATTAGATCCACTGTTCATTAATTGGTTGTTATGCCAGGTTCACGGGACCCTCAGAGACCACCATGAGATGACTCGATGTAATTGCAAGAGAGCTTTATTACGAGAGGGATCGAACTCGGGACCCAAGTCTCACTGGTGCAGCAGTAGAGAAGTGGGACCCCGAGTTCTAAGTGAACAGAATTTTTAAAGGGAAATTCTGTGAGCAGGGGTTTCCATGGCAGCAAGCAGGGGGGCACAAGCCTTGGCGTTACAGAATTGGGTGAAGTTTAGCAGGGCAGGGTGACCTTTTCTGAGGCACACAATCACAATGGCTAAGGCACACAATCACAATGGCTATTTTTCTAAACCATATCTGAAATATTGGGGAGAATTTTCCCTTCCGATTCTCAATGAATTTCCATTTATTATTGCCAGGGAGTTTGTCTCTATTTTCTACGAAGCATTTATTTTGTTATATTTCCTGCAGGCTGTTGCTAGGAGAATTAACTTTGTTTTCTGCCAGGTGTACACTCTGTGATATTTCTTGGTACCTGAATTCAGTTCCCAGTTAAAATCTTTATTTCAAAATGGAGTTATATTCTGGCTAATTTAAACTCTTCATGGTCAGTTCTTTACCTAGTTAGAACTAGTAGAGGTACTAGATCCTTTATTTAGAAAGGCAAACAGGTTTGCCTTGCTCACAGGCTTCATGTTAGCTGTCTGTTTCTTATGGTGAATATCTGGATAGAAAGATATGGAATTTATGTAGGATCTGAGGATAAAGGAGTTTAGGTTGTGAGAATCTAGAGTGTGTTGTTTGATGGTCTGGAAAAATGTTTCCAAGTCGGTAAATGCAAGAAAGATTGGAAAGCCTAAGTAGGTTTCTTAAGGTATGTGAATGTGAGTTATAAAGATATAGAAAAGTGATTTAAGGCATATTAGAAATGAGAAATATTTCAGATTTCTCCCTCCTGTCTGCTATGGTTGTGCTTGTGTTGCTGTAAGATTTCAGTAGTTCAGATTTTTGACATTGAACAACAGAGTTGATAATTAGTTGGAACTTATTATCCAGTCATAAGCTTGAGCTTTTAATTTCCTTTGGTTGTCTTCTGAGATAGACTTAAAGGTGCATCTCATCATGTTAAAAATATCTGTCTAATGTGTATATCTGACCCAAAAGCCATAGTGTTTAGTATGGTATTTTCAATATCTGCTATTTCTGAGGTGGACTTTGACATAGCATTTAGGAATGTTTTAAACCTATTCCTTCTAGTTGCTTTGTTAAGGAAAGTTCAAATGTCCAAGGCTCAGCACCAAAGCCCTTAATGCATTTCTGCCTAACTTTTCAGTATGAGGTGGAGGGAGGGGCTAAAGTAGATGCTGAGTGTATAGAAAGTGGCTGAGCTCCATTGGTGGCTGATTAACAACATCTCTGCCCACAGAAAAAGTGTTAGTTTCAGACCTTGGACACATATGTTCATAAAAGTTACAAAAAAAAAAAAAACAATTAAGAAGAATTGGTGCACATTCTGTTGGATGCAGTTTTATCTGTTACTCTCAGAATATTGTTACATTAGATTTAAAAAAATATTTCTTTTGTAAACTAAAAATTCATATGAGTTTCAGGAAATCAAAAAGTCATGAGACCTGGATCTGGCATAGCTCAATGGACCCCAGATGAGTCTTCCCCCTGGACTTGGGATTCCTCACTTTTCCCATTTAATAGGAAAAAAAAATTAACTTCTGACTCTAATCTGAATTTATCCCAGTAGATTTTTCCTGGTAGACTCTATTCCAGGATCAGCTACTGACTGCCAGCTGAACTCTGAACCTGCTGGAGGCTGAAGTAAACCAGTCCAGTCAATGTGATGGCTCCATGTCTTTTCATATGGATCAACTAACCAGATGCTTCTTAGGACTGCTCCATTGCCCAGCCTTTGACTGGCATTTCAGCTGTCCTAGCCCCTGATGGCCATCCTATTGTCAGCACTACAGCAACTTCAGAAGAAGAGTCTTCAGTCCAAAATCCCACCTAACAGGCTGAAATGCTAAGTCAAAAGGGACTCCCTGGCAGTATTGCAGCCTTTAGAGACACTAGAGAGAAAAGATTCCAGAGGATGGGTTAAATCCTGGCATAATAGTTCTCCTTGGCTTCCTTCCTCTATATCCACCCTGAAGTGACCCCCCTACTCACTTTGATTTTTATCTTTGGGCCTTGTATTTTAAATCACTTGAAGGCTTTAATAAAGTAATGTTTGGGAGCAAGGCAGTAATGGCACTGAGATCCCATTGTGGAAAGGTAAATCTCCAGGGGTCATATCTGGAAGACTGAAGACTGGGTCTTCAAATGATCATGGAAAGGGGGGAAATGAGAGACCAAAGAATTAAGAGTCAGTGGGTATTGTTTTAAAGTTTAAAGTTCCAGCCACCTGGGTAAAACAAAACAGAAACAGAAACAACTAGATTTAGTGCATTTTTCCCCCTCCCACTAATAGAGTTACTAGGAAACCAGCCCATATGACTAGGCCACAACTGTTTGTGGTCTTGGAGCCTAAAGTGGACCAATCATTTCAAAAGTCAATTTCCCTTACCCAATCATGTAATGCCAAAGCATGTAAGTACCTGCATGTAGTTTTGCCCTATAAAAATCTTGTTCCCCTAGATCGTGGTGCCGCATTTCTAACCTGTTTCCACAGGGGTTTGTGTCCCATGTTTGAACACATATACAATTAAAAATCCTAATGTATTTTCAGTGGAGTCTATTCCTGGTGTTTGGGGGTTTAAGAACTGGGCAAAACATGCTTACCTCCTGGGATTTACCACCATCCAAACAACTGTGACTTTCTGCTCCCAAACTCATGCTGTGGCTGACATGTAGGGATCAGTGAAGGGTTGTCATCCAGTCATCCATAATGCCCTCCCCAGGCCAGAGCTCAGGCTGATCTAGGCCTGAAAACTCAGTGAATCTCACAAACAAAAACTGAACTGGGTCAACAGAGGCTGGGCTACACCTGCTGCTTCTGTCTTGGTAGCTGTGGAAACAGAGGAAGAGGAGGAGGGGCCCTGCTGTCACCTTCAGGTTAGGCAATGTGAAAAGAACACACCAATCTTTCCTAGTGCACTCCTCACCTCTCACCCTAGTGCCAAGCACCAAAGACAGTTGCCCAGAGTGACTTCCCACTCATGACCCTCCTTGGTTAATGACAGGTGGGTTGGGGCCATACCCTACATGCTAATGAGGCCTGATTGGGATTTTGTGTGTCTGTAGGTGTCACCACCTGAATCAAGGTGCTGTCAAGCCCTTACACTAGAGATGTGGCCAGTGACAGTCTTCACCTTAGGGCAAGGATGTAGGTGAGGCTCTGCTCTGAATTTGAATCAATTATATATGATATGTTTATTCTCACCACATTTCTCTGAGGACAGAGAGCAGGGTCTGTGGGGGTTACAATCAAAAGACATGTGACTGGCCCAGTTTTCCACTAGAGATGGCTCACCTTGGAGGCTTAACCCCTGAATCAAATCTTGGTGGCCAACTATTGTGGGCTGAAACAAGTTTTTGAGTTGATCCCAGGAGTGGGATATGGGACTACTTCCAACTGTCCACAGCAGAAACTATTGGTCTGGTGCAGGTTGAGAGGGCTCTTTGCCAGCTGCAGACAGTTTCAATCTGAAGACTGTGGTGATGGATTAAATGCCAGGGCCCAGACAGAGAAGAGAACTCAGAGAAAGAAGAAGGATGTTGTTGCTCCCCCTGCTGCTCCTGGATGCTTTGGATGCAGTTGGATGAAATATGTTGAAGAAATCCTGAAACAAAGATTGGAATGCCCTAGGGAACCCAATGACCCTAACTGGCAGGAAATAGCTAAGGAGAACTCCACCCCCTCTCCCCATTATTATTCTTTCTCTTCTACCTGGTGTTGGGGTATTGGAAGAGATTGGAGTGAAGGGAGGAAGAGGCATAAGAAACCAAAATAAAATAGTATAAAAGGCTATGCTAAAACCCCTCCTCTTGGATCCAAGTGAGAATCAAATCAAAGCTTCTGAGCAAGTGATGTCCAGTTTGGGCAGAAGCTGCGATCTTTTTGCTAGACCCAAACAGCAGTGACTATCTGGACAAGGAGGCCTGAGCTAACCTTGCTGTTGCTTGTGATCTACTTCCTGTAGCCTTTGGCTACTGTGCCACTTTTAAAACAAGTACATGTAGCTGTGCAGGGCCTTTAATCCCAACACTAGTGGCGTAGGTAGATCTATGTGAGTTTGAGGCCAGCCTGCTCTACAAAGAAAGTCCAGAGCAGCCGGGCTGTTACACAGAGAAATTGTGTCTTGGAAAAAAAACAAACAAACAAACAAAAAAAAGAACAAAGTAATGAAAACCAAGTTCATGTGACCTTGAATAAAATACTCTCCAGAAGTGATGGAGGCTAAGATACTAGCTGAGATATATGCCAAGACCCTCCCACAGCCTTGTCTCTTAAGGGCTGCTCCAAATAGCAACTGTTGAAGAGAACATTTATTTGAGTCACATTTTTTTTTTATGTCAGGGGTCCCTAGGAACATCCAACCTGGACGTCCACTCATGTGCACTCCTGTGTAGCCATGATGTGTGTGTTGTGTCTGGTAGGGTGTCCCTCCTGCTAGTAACAAATCCAAAATGCAAGGAATAGAGGCCTTGAGCATCCATTATGAATCCAGGGAGTCAGCCCACATCCTTTCTTAACCTAGCTAACCCGTGTATACTCTTCCCTTGAACACAATCTCCAACCCCCCCACCCCTGACAACCTCCAGCATTTGTTTCATCAGCCTGTTGACAACTGTCTTCTTGCGAGCTGGGATCCCATCCCTGTGCTGGACTCAATAGGGGGTGAGGAAAAAATGACAGCCCCTTGCCCTCATGGAGCTCACAGTCTAGTTGGGGACTCAAGGTGCACATGAGTACACACAGCACATATACACACACATACAGAAGAGACAGGCAGAGGACTAAAGAGCACATAACAATCTAGGGAGACACTGTGTGTTAACTTAGGTACTCCTACAAAGGTGCCTGGGCCTGGAGTCTAGCCCTGGTGAATAAGGGAGGGTTGAGGGTGGGGAAGAACATTTCAGAGCAGTACAGGGGAAGGCATGGTCCAGTTACAGTAGGGAAGAGACAAGCTGGACAATTACCTGAGGGCCATGGTAAGGGATTCATTAAGTTAGCCAAGGAAAGGAGGAGCATGGAAGCTCCTGGGGATGGGGGGCGCCTCCCCTTTCTCAGATCTATTTGAATACTTGGTAACCCCAGAAAAAGGCATAGGGGTTCAGTAAGAATCAATAACCCCAAATGCATGGGGGATACCAACAGTTAGACCCCAGGTCAGGAATCCATTGGTTCCTCTCAAGCCCAGGTAGGGAAGAGCAATCTCTATTCCTAATGAGTGGTTCACTATAGGGAAGGAGGGGAACATTTGTGGGCTCTCAAATGACCTGCTCCCATATGAAGATATGAGTCCTTGATCAGCAATGGACCATGCCTACTTGTACCCCTGCTCATTTAGGGACACACACAGTTCCTCCGCTGTCATCTCCCACTGCCTAGACCTACAGGCACCATGTGCTGGGCTCTGTTGCCTCTCTCCCCTCACTATCCCAGGTAACACCTGCCTGGAAATGATCACCTGGCCAGCATGTGGCTAATGGCAGCAGGATTCTTTCTCCCTGGGATAGACAGAGAAAATGATTTACCATCCCTTCAGCAGTGCAACCTCCCGTTGAGATTCCACAGTGAAGTAGAGCCATGATTAAGCTGAGGGCTCCATCACAAGAAGGAAAACAGGAACCAAGCGCAGGAGCCTTGGAAATGTCTGGGGAAGAAAGCCAGGTTCCACAAATCAGGTGTACCTTTAAGACTTCGAAGAAGGGATGGATGGACTAAAAGGGGCTCAGCCTCAGCATTCTTTATCACAAACAAGAGGAGATCAGGAGGAGAGAGACACACTTGTATGGAATAAGGACAGGATGGCACATGAAATCCCAGGGCTGAGGTCTTTAATCTGGAGTCCAGAGGCTCCTGAAACTGCTTGGGATTGTGAGAGCTACACGGGTATGTGTGTTCTCCAAGGAGAAGGTCCATAGCCTCCATCAGGTTGTAAAGGGACACTTGCCCCTCAAGTGTTAACTTTTCTAGTTCAAAAAAGGCATGGTGCCCTGACTCTGGAGACAGTGTGGGAGAACCAGGCTTAGGTTTTGCTCACCTGGGTAGAACTTGTCTCCACAGAACCCATGGAGCTAGCTAGCCAAAGAATGGGATGACTTAGGCAAAGCCACAGCACTTAGTGGAGCCTGGGTGCCCTCTACTTCTGCATGCTGCCCTGCTGGGCTCAGGATGGGAAGGGTGAGCCAGGTCTCCTCTCTGAAGAGCCCTTCACTTGCCCCGTGTACTCATGTGCTTGATTTCAGATAATTCATTTATTCATTTGTTTTTATTTTCTCTTTGTGAGTATTTTGCCTCCATGTGTGGACATGACCTTTGAAAAAGCCTGGGCTTACAGAAGCAGGAGAGGTTGCTGGATACCCTGGAACTGGAACTTTGACAGTTGTAAGGCTCTCTTGACTAGTAAGCCAGCCTTTCAGTCCCAAGTTCAGATGTCTTTTACAATGAAAGCCTAAGCAGAAAACTGGTGTATGAGTCACACCACTCTCTCCCTGAGACTGAGGCTGAGTATGGAGACCAGAGCAGTTCCTGTGCACTAACACACAGAAGAAACAGTTTGCAGGGAAATTCAGGCCTGATGTCTATAAATCTTCCATATTATACCTATATCTTTTAAGATAATAGTGGTTATAATTTTGAGTGAGGTAGTGGCTTTGACGATGAGAAGAAATCTCCCCTTTTAGATGCAAACCATGTTCTAGTCTCTTATTTTTTAAATTTATTTATAATTTTATAAATTACAGTTTATTCACTTTGTATCCCTGCTGTAGCCACCTCCCTCATCTCTTCCCATGCCCATCTCCAAGTCCACTGATAGGGGAGGTCCTCCTCCCCTTCCTTCTGACCCTAGCCTATTAAGTCTCATTAGGAATGGCTGCGCTGTCATCCTCTGTGGCCTGGTAAGGCTACACCCTCATCAGGGGTAGGTGATCAAAGAGTCAGCCACTGAGTTCACGTCAAAGAGAGTTCCTATTCCCATCAGTAGGGAACCCACTTGGAGTCTGAGCTGCCATTGGCTACATCTGTGCAGATGTTATCTCCATTCATGGTCCTAGGTTGGATTATCAGTCTCAGAAAAGACCCCCGTGCCCAGAATTTTTTGATCTTTTGCTCTCCTTGTAGAGTTCCAGTCCCCTCAAGGTCTTCTTATCTTCCTGTTCTTTCATAAGATTCCATGAACTCTGCCCAAGTTTGGCTATGAGTCTCAGCAAACTCCAGTGAGAACATGTTTTGGAGAGGATGTGGAGAAAAAGGAATCCTCCTTCATTGCTGGTGGGGATGTAAACTTGTACAACCACTTTGGAAATCAACCTGTTGCTTTCTTAGACAATTAGGAATTCTGCTTCTGAAAGATCCAGCACCATGTGCTCACGAGGTTTACTGCCCTGAAAATCTTCTATGCTCCCCTTAGGCACTCCTCTTCCCCTGTCCCCAGCCCACAGCTAATCCTTTTTTCTGTTTTCATAGTTTTGTCCTTTACAAGCTCAGGACTTAAAGTCCAACAAATCCATACTCTGGATAGCCCTGCCCTAGAAAGCCCCACCCCTGAATGATTCCTATACAAAGCCTATGTCTGCCCAGTTCCTTTCTGCCTTCTCACAGGAGCAAAGGCAGCCACTGCTGGTCTCATCCATCCAATAAATTTTTTTAAGACAGGTGCTGTTGTAACTGTCTTGTTGGAAGAAGACAAGGAAAAAGAATCAGAAAAGGAGCAGCACTCAGGCTACAAAACTCCTCAGCTCATAAGGGTTGGGGCAACCCTGTCCTGGGAGCTGCAATGTCTCTGTTGAGGATGCCTCCTCTCAGAGAGGTTCCTGGGCTCCTGTGCCTCAGGATTCCCTTGGAATACTGTCCGACCTCAGAGCTGGGATACCTTCCCAGGCCTCTGAGTTGTGAGTTTCTTGGACCCCCCTCCAATTGAGTTCATTCCAGGCAGGCCACCACTACCACAACCACCATCACCACTTTTCCCCCTAATACCTATGTTCATGGACATGCCAGATAAAGAATAGCTAATAACCCACAGCCTAACTCAAGTTGAGATTAATGGTGCACAGAGGTGAGGTAGGAAACAAGATATGGTTACTATTGGAGTCAGATACAAGGGAGAGATGATGGCATCCTGCAGGCTAAGGGGCAGCAATAAACCACAATGACATCAGAGAATCAGAGATGGTGAGGCAGAGTGTGAGGTTCAGACATTTGAGCTGAGGAAGAAGCATGTCCACCCTGTTCCTCCTCTCAAGGATAATTGTACCTATGGGAAGATGGGTGTGGGGTGGGGCTGACAGGAGATACATGATTCCTGGGAGGTGTCTCTGAGAAACACTTCTAGCTACTGTTTCTAATGATGCTTGTAACAGGCTGGTAGACAACAAGGCTGGATCAAGCTGGGAGTTAGCAGAGGCCTGGATGCCCTTTGTGATTCTCAGAATGAAGTGAGGTGAGGTGTCTGTGACCTCACAGGGTACATCCCTGCCACAGGAGCAGTTGTGGTCTTAGTCTGAAGACAACTTGGAGTCCACCAAGGAGGGCTGAGATTCACAGCAAGCCCCTGTGTCTGCATAGATGTGGGCCTTTTCCTAGGAAGGACCCTACCTGAAATTCATCAGGTGAGTTATGCTCTCAGTACCAGCCTCTTCTTCACTGGGGTCTTTGTGAGTTGGGGAGACTAAACATGGTGTGGGACATGAATAAATAGAGACATGATTGTGAGGGAACTGAATTGTGAGGGATGATTTTCAGCATAGGAAGAGCAAGAAACAGCTGGGATCAGAAGTTCCATAGCAGTGGACTGGCCTCTAAAGACCACAGGGAGAGGAATCATTTGATTCCTCTCTGAGGAAGAGAGGCTTCAGAATGATGCCACACAGGTGTATCTGGATTGGGATTCAATGCTATAGTCTATGTGAGGAAGGATAATAAACTGAGGTTGTCATGTTCACATCTGTCCAGAACACATTGCTTGTCCAGGGAAAATAATCCAAGTACCCTAGCACTGAACTGTGATACTTCAGTCCTGGCCAGTAGCAAACTTTTTATTTCTATTCAGATACCTGATACAATACGGAAATAAACATCACTGTTAGTATCATAGGTAATAGCATGACAATCCTCTCCCCTCTCATTCTGTACTGACAGACATATTTTCACTTTGTATGGGTGCTCATGGCTGCAGGTCCACATCCATATGTGTGAAAGTGCATCAATATCACATAACTTCCCTTACAAATATTCACATGCTTACATGAAAGAGTAATCTATGTTGAGGCTGTGTTAATAAATGATGATCTCACCAGAGGTACAGCCTCCCACTTTGCTGTGTGCTCAGCAGAGTGTGGGAAAGCATGTTCATTCCACACACTACACTCAGGCACATAGGAAGAAGCAGGAGAGAGGTGTGGTCACGCCTCTGTTGCCTCATAGCATAGCTCATTGACAAGACAAAGGCTGCGGTGTTGGTGTGAAGGAACTCTGTGTACAAATGTGGGCTGAAAATCAGAATGAATTGCAGGTGTACAAGAAAGTTTGGGGTGTATCATGGGACAAATACATAGAGATTCCTGGGATGAAGTCCTGATTTAACCTCAGTGTGCTATAGTGGGGAGGGGAGGGTGATACTTTATGAGGCCCAATGTCCCAAAGTGACATTGAACTGCACCTGTGCACAGACAGGTAGAGGATGAAGCTCTGCTGTTGTGCCCCAAGACAGGGGCAACTGTCAGCTCTGGCAGCCATAGTGTGCAGGGCAGGTGGGAGATGCTACACAGAGTCCTTCTGCCTGGGGTTCTGGAGAGAGTTAGCTTCTTCCCAGCAGGACTCTTGTATTTGCACCCTGAGTTGTCCACAGCATGACTGATGGCAGGCACTCTATAAGACTCTGCACTTTAGCACTCTACATAACTCTGTACATTATATACATTTCATTTCTTGTTTGTTTTCCAAGATAAGTTTTCTCTGTGTAGCCATGGCTGCCCTAGAAATCTCTTTGTCCCCTAAATTATTCTCATGCTCAGAGACCCACCTGCTACTGCCTCTCAAGTGCTGTATTTGAACGTGTGTACAATCACTGACTACCAACACTCTCCCAAACTCTGTATACTATGAGCAGTCAAACTTAGCCAGCACACTCTACACATTTCCATTTATGTTGTACATTACTTACAGTGCATATATCTAGGTGCAATTGTGTGTGTGTGTGTATGTGTGTACCTTCAGGTACATAGGCACGCTAGGAATAGTAGTAGCAAAACCAGAAATGCTGTGACTCAGTCTCAAAGAAGTTGTCGAGGTGTTCCTTATGTAATACACCAGGAGAGCTTGTAAGAAGCTGAAACCTCAGTGGGCACAAGCAAGTCTGCAGAGTGCCATGTATATACTGTTTCTGGGTGAGGCCACTATACACAAGCCATCAAGAAAGGCCTCTGGAAGAAACGGTCAAGTGAGTACCTGGTCTAAGACTCAAGGCTGGAGCCCACAGAAAGTTCAACACCAACTACTTCCACCACCCACCCTCAGCCAACACCTGCAGCTCAAGGTGGGAGGGAAGTGCTTCCCGGGACCTTCTCCCAGGCTGCCCTACATATGAACTTTCCTGGAAACAGCCATCTCGACATTCAGCTCACAGACCCTACCCTGCCCAACCATACACACTGATTTCCCTCTCTCTTCATCTAACTTCATCCTTATAACTTCATTAGGAAACAAGCATTAATGTATTTGTGGATGAATCTGTGTGTCCATGTGTGGGAGAGAAATTGTGTCAGGTGTGCTTTTCTAGTAGTCTCCACCTGTACTTGTGAGAATAGGGGACAGCAGCTGAGGCAGAGCCAGCACCTATCACAGGACTCCAGTTCCCAAAGTGGAAAAGGATGAAGCTCTCTGTCATGCTGTTATCCAGGGAATGGCATCCTCAGAAGTCACAGGCTACCTCTGTAGGGTCAGAGAGGGAAACTTCATGACATCCTGCTACCTGGGCAAGCCTACTTCAAGCTGTGTTTAATGGTGGTGAATGGACATTGTGCAGACCAAATTTTCAATCATCTTGGGACCCAGAATGCTGCAGATAGTACACTTCATGTCTCATGACAAGAGAAAGTTGCTGATAAACTGAAGAGCAGAAATGATAGATCAAGTCTTAAGTGTTGCTCAGTAGAGTGAGGATGACCCATCCCTCTGACCTTGCTAGACCCAAAAGTAAAGATCCTAGGAGCAACAAGAGGACTGGGTGTGAGTCTCTTAATAGGAAATGATTATAAGAGAAGCCTTCAGCTATTGTCCCCAAATACTAGTCCAAAAGACACTGTGTGCCTGGACAGCCTTTCAGCTTTCCCAAACAGAGATATCCTTGGCCTCTGTGACCTCACATGAAAGTCATTATCATGATTGTGGGTGTGTCCCAGGTCTGTAAGCATCAGAGCCTCCTAGAGTGCGCTAGGGCTTGGAGTGGAACCAGGACAAGGTCAGCAGGGATGCCTTTCAGGTAAGTCAGTGTAGAAAATTCTGTGGGTGAAGAAGTGACTCAAATCAGTGTATGAACTTGTCAAACACCTTTAAAGAAGGGTGAGAACAGCATAGTTCAAGGTCTGAGGGTTTCTAATATACAGGACAGATGTGAACCTGAGAAGAAGGTCAGCAGCAAGGACCACAGCGACTCCCTGGTAGAGCGTCGTCAAACATAACTGGAGAGATGGGACAGTATGCCCACACAGCAGAAAGAGGTCATGTGAAGATGGACACAGCCTCCAGTTAATTAGCAAGGCATCCTCTAGACATTGGAGGCCTAACATCTATTGTTTCTCTAACTAGCTGTGATAATCCATCATGGTATCTCAAAGAAGGAAGGAAATGCCTCATGGTGCTACCTTGTTGAGACTCTCTCGTGGGACGCACAAATTAGAATCATCAATCTTTACACATGTGCCATGGGCCCAACCATCCCATGCACAGTCTCATGAGAATGAGAGGATCGTTCCCAACATTCTCTCCCCTAAATATTGGATGTATGACTTGTTTCATCTGGACTCTCAGTAGTAAGTGTCTGTGATGCTCTGAGAACATTTGAGATGACAGAAAAGGATAGCCAAGTTTTCCTGTATGCACAGCCACAGGTCTACCTGTAGTGGAATGCCACCTGTGGTGCTCCGTATTAAAACTCTATTTTATTTGGGTTGTTAGGCCTCTTCCTTCCTTCTTTCAACCAACCAAACTTAAGTAGCAGATAAAAATGTTTCATGTGTAGAGGAGACCAAGACTTCTTATTTTCTCCCAGATATTTAGGGTAAAGGGGCTCATTAAGGGTTACGTACCAATCTCTGCCAACCACAGGCACAGCAGTCTCCTTCATGCTGCTGCACCTTGAAGGGTTTCTCTCCCCCTCTCTGCTTCAAACTGCTACAGCATCGCTGGTCTCCAGTTTCTGGTTTCCAGCCTCTGGTCTCTCCAAACTGCTACACTGCACACACCAACACTCAATGCCACACAATGCCATACCCTTTGTTTCTCTTCTGTATATTTATACTCCCAGAGTTCTAGGCCTTTAAATCTTACTGTTAACATGGCTTTCCTTTTCCATGAAATTTTGAAGCTTCTTATACATTTCCTATCAGTAACTGGTCAATTTCTTCATTTCCTTGTGCTATTGGACCTAGCAAACCTGTGGAAGACAGAATATGAGTAATCAATATTGGATAGTTTCTGCTTCTGATGGCTTGGGGCAATTACATAAATAACAGTTAAGTCTGAGTTAGCAGGAACAAATTCATCCATTTCTATATGTAAAACAACTCTGCATATTGAGAGTCAGTAAATATATTAAGAGGTTTAGGAAAATCTAATAATACCATTATATTACATACAATTCTGATTTTTGAAATGAAGAATATGGGATTTTGATTACCTTGCTTATTTTGTGTGATTTATAACCTGCCATTCCCATCTTGTTTGCATCAGTACAGAATGTTGGTGGCTCTGGAATTGGTGTTCCCTTAACAATACATGGAAGAATCCAATTAGTTATTTTCAGAAGCTGTATATGTTTGCTTTTAGGATATTTGTTATTAATTTCGAACACCTTTACAATACATGGAAAAATTCAATTAGTTGTTTTTATAAATTGTATATGTTTGTTTTTAGACTTCCAGCTGACAGGCCCTTCTGTCTGTTTAATGGTGGCCAGAGGGATGACCTTCTGAATCCCATTTAGATATACACTAATTACTCCAGTGCTTTCCATTCTTACAACGCCAAAAAGTTCCAGGGAATCTGGGCATTTGAACATTGCAGCCAGAATCAGCCTGTTTGCTCTGAGTTAATACTCTTGCTTTTTTGAACTTTGAATTTTCCAGCCTTATAATTTCCATGGAATTTGACCAAATTTACCACAATTAAAGTACTGGGCAATTTGATATTTGAGACTTTTAGGTTCAGCTCTCTTGTGATATTGGCATGATGTTGCTGAGAGGCAACGCCAGTGGTCTGTCTTATCCATTTGTCTATTTGGGCTCAAATTATAGTCCAACGGAAATCTCACACTTCTGATTAAAAACAAAAGCATAGTTACATAACATACAAGGAAAACAAAGCTTCTAATCATCTAATGTCTCTTTCTTTTATTTTTCCCCAAAATAGACTATATATGAAGGTGAAATATGTTTACATCTATAGGAGGATTCATAAGGATGCAGAACCTCAATCATTAGGAAAAACAAGTATTCTGTCTGAAAGGATGACAGGATGCAAAACTACAAATATAAGAAGCTACATGGGTGAGTCTAAGTAAAGAAACAATTTAGGAAAATTAAGAAAAGGGTATGCCTAGAAAAATTTGTGACTTTAAGAAGTGAAGACTTAAAAAAAATGTGGGCATGAAATTATCCACAAAGCTGAAAAACAGGGGGCTCTACCAAAAAGAGATGTGGGCTTGGCTTTATTACTAATACTAATGAGGCATGGGCTAAGAAGGAAAGATGTGGGCCTGGGTCTTTCCCTAACCCTGAAGAGGCCTGGGCCCAAAGGAGAAGAGAAGTGGGCCCAGGCCTATCACTATCCCTGAAGAGGCCTGGGCCCAAAGGAGAAGAGAAGTGGGCCCAGGCCTATCACTATCCCTGAAGAGGCCTGGGCCCAAAGGAGAAGAGAAGGGTGCCTGGGCCTATCCCTAACCCTGAAGAGGCCTGGGCCCAAAGGAGAAGAGAAGTGGGCCTGGGCCTATCCCTAACCCTGAAGAGGCCTGGGCCCAAAAGTGAAGAGACAAGGGCTTGGGCCTATCCCTAACCCTGAAGAGGCCTGGGCCCAAAGGAGAAGAGAAGTGGGCCTGGGCCTATCCCTAACCCTGAGGAGGCCTGGGCCCAAAAGAGAAGAGACAAGGGCCTGGGCCTATCCCTAACCCTGAAGAGGCCTGGGCCCAAAGGAGAAGAGAAGGGGGCCTGGGCCTATCCCTAACCCTGAAGAAGCTTGGGCCCAAAAGAGAAGAGACAAGGGCCTGGGCCTATTCCTAACCCTGAAGAGGCCTGGGCCCAAAGGAGAAGAGACAAGGGCCTGGGCCTATCCCTAACCCTGAAGAGGCCTGGGCCCAAAGGAGAAGAGAGAAGGGCCTGGGCCTATCCCTAACCCTGAAGAAGCCTGGGTCCAAAAGAGAAGAGAGAAGGGCCTGGGCCTATCCCTAACCCTGAGGAGGCCTGGGCCCAAAAGAGAAGAGACAAGGGCCTGGGCCTATCCCTAACCCTGAAGAGGCCTGGGCCCAAAGGAGAAGAGAAGGGGGCCTGGGCCTATCCCTAACCCTGAAGAAGCCTGGGCCCAAAAGAGAAGAGAGAAGGGCCTGGGCCTATCCCTAACCCTGAAGAGGCCTGGGCCCAAAGGAGAAGAGAAGGGGGCCTGGGCCTATCCCTAACCCTGAAGAAGCCTGGGCCCAAAAGAGAAGAGAGAAGGGCCTGGGCCTATCCCTAACCCTGAAGAGGCCTGGGCCCAAAGGAGAAGAGAAGGGGGCCTGGGCCTATCCCTAACCCTGAAGAAGCCTGGGCCCAAAAGAGAAGAGAGAAGGGCCTGGGCCTATTCCTAACCCTAAAGAGGCCTGGGCCCAAAGGAGAAGAGAAGGGGGCCTGGGCCTATCCCTAACCCTGAAGAGGCCTGGGCCCAAAGGAGAAGAGAAGGGGGCCTGGGCCTATCCCTAACCCTGAAGAGACCTGGGCCCAAAGGAGAAGAGAGAAGGGCCTGGGCCTATCCCTAACCCTGAAGAAGCTTGGGCCCAAAAGAGAAGAGACAAGGGCCTGGGCCTATTCCTAACCCTGAAGAGGCCTGGGCCCAAAGGAGAAGAGACAAGGGCCTGGGCCTATCCCTAACCCTGAAGAGGCCTGGGCCCAAAGGAGAAGAGAGAAGGGCCTGGGCCTATCCCTAACCCTGAAGAAGCCTGGGTCCAAAAGAGAAGAGAGAAGGGCCTGGGCCTATCCCTAACCCTGAAGAGGCCTGGGCCCAAAAAAGAAGAAAAGAGGGCTAGGGCCTATTGCTAACCCTGAAGAGGCCTGGGCCCAAAAGAGAAGAGAAGTGGGCCTGGTCCTATCCCTAACCCAGAAGAGGCCTGGGCCCAAAGGGGAAGAGAAATGGGCCAGAGCCTATCCCTAACCTGGAACTGTCTTAGGCCAAAATAAGAATTGGTATGGCCCTCGGGCCTCTCTGTATTTCTGAAGAACCATGGGCTCGTTCTTGTTCTTGTTCCAATGAACTGACATCTGGAAACATTTTATCCTCCAAGAAGCAAGACATTGATAATGACCTGATTATGAACACATGTGTAGTACCATGCATGACCTCCAAGGAAACCTGGCAGCTCCTTGAACACCAAGTAGCCTCATTCTATATTGTCAACAAGGGTGTGCGGGCTGACCCTTTCTATACTACCCAGGATGCATTTCACCACTAAGGAGGCGGGCCTTAAAGAGACTACTCTCATCTGAATGACCAGTTGAAATGGACAAAACCATGACCCTGACCTGGTGTAAAGCCAGGCATTATCTTTATGTTAATTGATTTTCTTAAACCAACCACAGCCTAATTAGTGACCAATTTCATGCAATGTTAACAGAAATCTGGACTCACCATTGATGAGTGCCATCGGACCATGGCCATGAACGCCAATCATTAGTA
The DNA here is from genome assembly GCF_030254825.1 of Meriones unguiculatus. Taxonomy (NCBI): domain Eukaryota; kingdom Metazoa; phylum Chordata; class Mammalia; order Rodentia; family Muridae; genus Meriones; species Meriones unguiculatus. Next base: position 27,662,403 of record NC_083354.1, on the reverse strand, counting down.
ACCTAGATGATCCTTTTGGTACAGTGTGGATTGTGGGCTGTACCTGCCATTCTAACAACACAGACAACATTCTCACCTCAAGTGTGTCAAGAAAAAAGCAGGGCTTTTAAGTATTCTGGACCACATATAAACATCAGAGAACATGGGACACTGTGGGAGCAAGGGTGTGTGGGCCGCACCCAGGGAACCCTCTGTGTCCTGGTCTTATCTGGAACACTACAAATGAAGGACAACAAATTGACCTCAACTCTGACTTAGGTAACACACCACTCCGGAGAGGATGGACACACTTTAACACCATGAGGTGGATGTCTGAAGAATGACACAAAGACAAAGGCCACAAAGTGACATCAAATGAGTCCTGCCAACTCCTTGTTTACCGAGTCCACAAGGTCCAGCTTAACTTCAATGGTTCTCTTCATCCAACCCAGGAGTTGTGCTCCAGTTTAGAACCACAAGCAGAATACATGGCCTTCATCATGTCTGGACCACAGCAGAGAAACCATCGGGGCAACTTTGGCATGCTGGGTGTGTGGACCCCACCCAGATATGTTATAGGCTCCAGCTGTTTTCAAGAGATCCAAGACAAGAGATCTTCTCTGTGTTAGTGAACAACAAGATCTCAAAGGAAACTGTAGACAGAACAACCAAATCTGGTGTCTGATGTGTGACATCACCCTCACAGACTTCCAGACTATGATTCAAACCCTCATGACCTGACACATTGTTGACTTTGGTCCTCAACCTGACCTGACCAGAAACTTCAAGTCATCTGTGGATTAACAAAGTGATGACCCAGACACAACTTCAGTGCAGATGTGTAATGAACAACCCTGAAATCTTCCTCTGAAGCCATGTTTGTGGACATGCTCACCAACAGAATTGCCAAAGATTCCTTAATCCCTTGCAGGGCCTACCTAGAAGTGCCTACCTAGTATTTATATATCAATTTCTATGCCACTCTTAAAATTTCTGAAGACTTGTAATCTTCTATCATTCTTTCTTGGAAATGTCCTAGCACTGTGTATATAATATAAATATAAGTTTCATATGCTAACATGATCATCCTGAAATGTTTAATTTGGCTCTTTTCCTATGTTTCTAAATGATCCTTTCAATCTTTGAATTACTTAAGAACAGGCTGAGATGGTTGCTCACAAATATAGGAGGCTCCATGAGTAAGACAAATATCTGTATGCTCAGACCTCATTCTCAAGATCAATGTATCTGTTTGGGGGTTTTATCTTTGCCCTTCTTAAGAAACAACAACCAATATTGCAATGGGTGAAATAGGCAGGAACTCTCATCTACTCTTACATTCACCGAGATAAGATTTCCTTGTTGGATGAGCTGCTATCTACCCCTTCCTGTGCAGATATCAGATGAGCACCAACTGATAAAGAATGCTGACGAAGGGCTTGGGGAGTAGAGTAGGAACAGAAGGTCCAATGCGGGTCACAGGGCACTGCCTCCACTCCTGGAAAGCAGCTTGCGGACCCTGAATGCAATCCACTTGGTCCAGCATCAGAAGGCTGTTGTTTTAAAAACAAGAGTCCCAAATCATTAGATTCTACCCCTAAAGACTCAGGAGCCAGATGCTGAGGTCAAAGCCAACTATCCCTATGAAAGCACCCTGCTGACCCTCCTGACTAGTTGATATCCCAGAAGGAAGAAGCCTTTCTACTCAGCTCAAGTCCCGGAAGAAAAAGCCAAAAGCCAAAAGCACCTTCTCCACCTTCTTCTCCATACTGCTTTAAACAGCCTTGAAATCAAAAGTCCTTCTTTTCTGTTAGTCTATGACAGCTGGTTACTGGAATGGAAATTTTGGTTTCTTTGCAATCTCACATTTTTGTTTTAATTAAATGTGTGTGATTTTAGTTGGGTCATAGTTTGTCCACACCTCTTAGTAGTCAAGTGCAGGGTGTGATCTTTGCCAGCTGCTAAGGGCCTTCCACTTGCTGCACAGAGAGGGGAGTGTTCTAGGACTCAGTATAAATATGAGGCTGTGAAAGAGAAGACGTGCTGTTTTTTGTGACGGTCAGTCTGGGCATTTGGCATGGAGCAGTTTGGAGAGACAAGAGGCCAGAGATGGTGTGCTGGTTTGGATCAGACAGAAAGAAACTCTCCAGGGCACAGCAGCATGGAGGTGATTGCTAGCTGTGTCTGTAGTTGACAGAGATAGGTATAGAGTCCTAAAAGAAACCCTTGACCCTAAATTGCTGGGAGGAGTAAGGTTGTCTGGGCACCCTCTACCCACTAACACTTTGTCTATCGTACTTAATTTTGGGGTGTTGGTGGAAGAAAGGTAGAGGCCTAACTACCCCAAATATAGTAGAGTTTTAAAAAGATCTCTACAGGTGGCCTTCTGCTATAGGTGAATTGCTCCAGAGTTAACTTTCTTTAATCTTGTTTACAGAAAGATTTTGGATTAAAGTTACATGATAGGGTGAACCACACCACAGCTATCTGTTCACAATAAGTAGAAAGTTCTTAGATTAAAGGTGGGTGCCATGCCTGAACCACTCCACACCTGAAAAAAAAGATTTTCACAGTTCACAATCTCAGGGTTCACAATGGAATCCTATAATCCTGAAGCCTCCTCTAGAAGCAGCCAAACTGTCAACAACTTCTCACTTTGGGGTGTGGTCCCTGAGACCCTTTCTATAGTCACTGCCTTGATCTCAGAGTGTGTTCCTGAGTTCAGTACAGCAGATACAGGAGACACTGCTTTATTCTAAACTCTCTGACCTCTGGATCTTAAAATCTTTCTACCCCTCTTCCAGATGGTCTCTGAGACTCATGGATGGTGAAAAATACTCTCACATAAATCCCTGGAGTATATGAGTTGGTTGCTTGAGAAAATCAGAAGAATGACATACCATTATGCAGTTTCACTAAAATAGTGAGATTCAGGATAAAAACTAACAAAATTGGAGATGAGAATGGGCACATAACCACAGACAGCAGGGAAACCCATCGAATCCTAAGATATGGTTTTAAAACCTTTCACCAAATTGGAGAATCTAAAAAGAAATCATTTTCTGGATAAATAGCACTTAACATAGTAAAATAAAGGCAAGCTAAACAGGTGAAATAGACCAATACCTTGTTAGGAAATAGAAGCAGTAACTAAATTTCTCAAAACCTCTCTGAACTCAAATCCATGCTGGTGTACAATTTGATTCCAGGGCAACACAAATCTAGGCAGAAAAACCCTATTTTGAAAAATAGGTTTCTAAGCAACAATAACAAAAACTCCAGAAAAGTTTATTTTGGCACAGAAGTCTACTATCCTTTCAAACTGATAATGGCAACTCTCCTCAATATATCTCAGAATTAGAAACAGAAGGAACACTGTGCAATTCCTTTTATGAGGCCAAGGTATCAATTTACCCAAATCACAAATATCTCAAAGAACGTAAATTATAAAATAATTTCCCGTATGAACATAGATGCAAAAGACTCAACATACCTGTCAACTACATCAGAGAATGCACAAAATGATCATTCACTATGATCAAGTAGGCTTCATCCCTGAGATTAAGGATAGCTCAATAAACAAAAATCAAAACATGGAATCCACTATGTAAGCAAACCAAAAAAAGGAAAACACATGATCATCTCATCACATTAGATGCAGAAAAGGCCTTTTGACCAAATGCAGCACCTATTCAGGGAATAAGAATTGGGAATTTTAGGGATAAGAGGGATATACCTCAGCACAATAAACCTTCCCACATGTGTGCACATACACCCCTGTAAAACTCCCCACACCTGTGCGCATTCACAGTAAACCCCCACACTTTTGCACATACACCACATGCACATCACAAATTCAACTTTTAAATTAGAAAACTTACAACCTGAAGATGTAGTCAGTTGTGTTTACCTGCCATGCAGGAGGCTTCAGTTTAATCCTCAACACTGTCAAACTGTGCATAAAACAGAAATATTACAAATGTTGCCTTCTGGGATGACTTGATGACTGGATGAAATGGAGCAGAGTTTTCCTTTTGACATGAAGATGTTTAAATCTTAGTCCTTTCAGTTTCAAAACCCTAACCTAAACCCAAAGACCAATCAATGATTTTAATAAGATCCTCACACTGAGCCTTTTAAAATTTCCTTAGCCTGCAATGCTTTTTCTCCTTACATCTTTAAAAAAGCATGATTTTGTTGTGCTTCTCCCATGAAGCATGATGTCTTTCCTCACCCTCCTGGTCATATCTCATGCCTCCTCTCCTAGTGAACTTACTGAGGTGGATTGCAGGCCTCTCAACTCAGAGACTGCCCTCTTGACAGTGAGCACATATGCCTACCTGTGCACTGACAGTCAAGAGACACACAGGACTTCAATAGATGACTTTCCACTACTCACTAATATGCCATTTTAAAACACATGACTAAGGAGTACAATTTGCATCACAAAAATGTGTTGTGATTTCAGGGGGATAAATGACCGAAACAATGTGGGGAAAGTCACATTTTGGGCAAGCCTGAGCTAAATCAAATTAAACCAGCTTTTCCCCTGTCGAACTTTTGAGCACCTTCCCTTTCTGATGCTCAGTCTCAAATAAGCATTCATTATTTCATGTTTAACCAAATGTTTCTGTGCTGTGCATTCCAAGGCACTAGGGTTCATCAAAACACACTTCAGAAATATTGCTCTAAATCTTTAAGTAATGTGGACACATTAAATGTCATATTCTTGTTCCATTAATTATACATCCTTGCTTTAAGCCTATCTTCAGTAGCCTTTGTGACAAATCCACTAAACTTACCTTCTTCTACATAAAAACAGCCAAAGGGATAAATGGCTTTTGTATGTGCCTGTTTATCTTCTAAGTATTTTAACTGACACCTAAAACGTTTACATATTTATAGATGTGGTATTTTGAAATAAAAACACATAGTATACCCTCCATTGCATTGATTGCTGGTATCCAATATTTATGAAGAACTCAAAAAACTAAACATCACATCAAAAGTGGCTGCATTGACCTCTACTATGGCCTGGTATGGCTGCTCCCCCCCAGGGGGAGGTGATCAAATAGCAGGCCAATCAGATTATGTCAGAGGCAGTCGTTCTTCACATTACTATGTAACCCAATTGGACTCTGAACTGCCCTGGGCTACATCTGTGCAGGGGTTCTGGGTTATCTCTATGAATAGTCCTTGGTTGGAGTATGAGTCTCTGGGAAGTTCCCTGTGTTCAAATTTTCTTGTTCTGTTGCTCTCCTTGTGGAGACCCTGTCCTCTCCAGCTCTTACTATTTCCCAGTTCTTCCCTAAAATTCCATTCACTCTGCCCAACTGTTGCCCATCAGGCTCAGCATCTGCTTTGATAGTCTGTAGGGCAGAGGCTTTCAGAGGCCCTCTGTGGTAGGTTCCTAGATTGTTTCCTGTTTTCTTCTTCTGATGTCCATCCTCTTTGCCTTTCCGGATGGGGATTGGACATTTTAGTTAGGGTCCTCTCTGTTGCTTAGTTTCTTTAGATGCACAGGTTTTAGTGGGTTTGTCCTATGTTGTATGTCTATATGAGTGAGTATATACCATGTGTGTCTTTTTGCTTCTGATAGACTAAGATCAGAAAGGAGAGGAGAACCTCCCCTATCAGTGGACTTGGGGAGTGGCATGCATGGAGAGGGAGGAGGGAGGGTGGGATCGGGAGGGGAGGAGGGAAGGGCTTATGGGGGGATGCAGAATGAATAAAGTATAATTGATGAAAAATTAAAAAAAAAATAAAAAAATTTCATGGAGGACAATAAGTATGATATTATATATATATATATATATATATATATATATATATAAAACTGTGATCCAATTTTGTTCATTTAATAATTATTTTTACACTGTGTTCAATAAATTGTTCTATAAGGTGTATTCATCCTAGAAAATAAATTAAATTTATTATTATTAAAAAAAAAACCTCACAAGTTTGTTGATCATTTGCATTTCATCTTTTGAAAACCTTTCTTGAAGTGCTGTTGTTACTTCTTTCTCTGATAATTTCAGAGTTGTGTATCAAAGATGAATACATTTAGAAATGACTTTGGCACAGGCTAAGAAATAGGGATATAGATTCATTTTTTTTTTTTTTGGTGGATTCTCAAAACTGTCATTAACTTTTGTTGACAAGGTTGTATTTTTTTTCCATTGTAAGGGTAGTTTTGACATCTGTGTCAAAAATCAGGTAGTTAGTGGCCAGAATGATGGAACATGAGTTAAAAGCACTTGCTGCTTTTTTTTCTTTCTTTTTTTTTTTTTTTTTCAATGCAGTTTATTCAGGAACCTTGAACAATCCTCGGACCCTGGGGAAAGCCAGCCCACAGCTTAAATAGCCTCTGGGTAGCCAACCCAGGCGTGCCAGGTGGGCAATGCAGATAGGTCCACGGAAGCAAGCCAGATCCTCAGCCTTAGCCAAATGTGGAATTGTTCCTGACAGAGAGCACTCACCATCGGGAAGGTGGAAGGCGGAAACCAGCTCCATCTTTAAGGCATAGCATTCCGCAGCTCTCTACAGTTCCCCCTTTTTGTTTTAGACTCATCAGGCAAGAGTAGAGGTCTGATCTCTGATATTAGAAATAAATTGGGACTTTGTACCGATGTTCATTTAGGTGTCATCCACCCAAAGAGCATCAGACCCGACTGATACCTTTTTCTCAGAGGCGGGACGTGGGGCATCATCCCGCATGCAATCAGACATGCTCTTCTCTGGGTCAAAAGCGGCTGACCCTGAGTGCAGTGCTTAGCCTCACATCCTGAGCGTATCATTTTAGCTTTTTATGGTATCCAACCATGCTTGGGGAGAATGTCCTGCTTCAATGGCTGTAAAGGCCTTAATGATCATGGCTGCATCACACTGTTGTGAGACTCTAATCTTGCATATATACCACAGGCAAACCAAGGAGACCAACACCATAAGGCCTGCTAACGCTCCCATGCCCGCCCATTCCTTCAGATGATTCATGGCTGCAGCAATCCATGTTGATAATCCTGTGGCTAGTCCTGCGTCCACTCTGGTAGAATTTACTGTGACAATGGCCACTCTCAGCTGCTCCATCGTAGTATCGAATTCTCCAGTCCAATTACCTAAAATATAGCTCGACAATTGTTTAGACAGATTTGCAGCACAGGAAAAATTCTCATGTTGTATGCTAGTGAGGACAGGGTCTCCACAAGGAGAGCAACAGAACAAGAAAATTTGAACACAGGGAACTTCCAAGAGACTCATACTCCAACCAAGGACTATTCATGGAGATAACCCAGAACCCCTGCACAGATGTAGCCCAGGGCAGTTCAGAGTCCAATTGGGTTACATAGTAATGTGAAGAGGGACTGCCTCTGACATAATCTGATTGGCCTGCTCTTTGATCACCTCCCCCTGGCGGGGAGCAGCCTTACCAGGCCATAGTAGAGGACAATATAGCCACTTTTGATGTGAACTGACAGACTAAGTTCAGAAAGGAGAGGAGAACCTCCCCTATTAGTGGACTTGGGGAGTGGCATGCAAGCAGAGGGAGGAGGGAGGGTGGGAATAGGAGGGGAGGAGGGAGGGGCTTATGGGGGGATGCAGAATGAATAAAGTGTAATTGATGAAAAATTTAAAATAAAAGAGAAAAAATAATTTAAGAACCTTAAATGACTTTCAAAATTGGAGGAAAACATGGAGTTAGTCAATTGGCATGGAGCACGTCTTGCCCCTGGGGGCAATGGTCTCCTGAACCTACTCAGACCTCGGACACCACCACTGCTAGTTCTAGAACTGACGCAGGATGTTCCAACGAGGGGTTAAGGCTTCTCATAATATTTCCTATAAGCCCACACCTGTTTGTCTATATCCCCCATTTTTATTCATTATTAGCCAGATAGAGCCAAGTAATTGTTGTAATGATACTTGCTTTTTTGCCCAATGCTGGAATGCTAGTAAATTTAGGTATGCCCTGGTTACTCGCATGCCTCACTGGGTGCCTGTGCCCATTGATGCCCCTCACGCTATGACTGTCTTCAGACAGAAAAGGGATCTTGGAACTACAGCCACCACTGTTACTGCCAACTCATTGGCGGCTGTTAGAGCTGCCACCAGGGCATTAGCCATGAGTCATACTAGGCAGACTGCTCAGACCCTGAATAATCATTTAGCCAATGTAGCTCATTCCTTAGTTGTACATAAAGGAATTAATGCTCAACTAAAAGGAAGCTTGATGGTGGTCAATCAGAGGATTGACCTCTTGCAGGAGCAAATTGATACCCTATGGCAAATCGCTCAACCTGGCTGTCACTTGCTGCTTTTCTAGAGGACCTAAGTTCTGTTTCCAGAGATTGCTCACAACAACCTGTAATTCAGCAATAAGGAATCTAACTCTCCTCTGCTGGTCTTACTTGGTATCCATTTAAAATATCATGTATCCACACAGAGACATGCATATCCAAAAGAATGTTTTAAAATTCAGGTGGATCTAGACATTAGTAGCATGGCTCTATAGCAAAAATTAAAATAAGGTATAGTGACAACTTTGGAAATATTCATTTTCCTCCAGTTGGCTTTAGTTGTCTTGGGTCTTTTATGATTTCTTATGAATTTTAAGAAATTTTGTTTGTTTCTGTGAAGAATATTATTGATGAGAATTGCAATGAATCTGTCTATTCTATTAGGTTCCATAGACATCTTTACACTAATTCTTCCAGGCTGTGAACATGAGGATTATCCATATATTTTCTAGCATGTTCTTTAATTTTTTTCTTCAGTGTTTAAAACTTCACTCTGGAGACATTTTACTTCATTGATTATGTTGACACTGAAAAAAAAAAAAAAACAGAACTGGGAAAAGTGTGAATGAGTTTGTTTCCCTGTTTTGATTCCAAGCATATCTGCTAATAAAAAATAGAAAGACTTTGACTGCGCTCTGGGACCTCTGCAGAGACTGATACCCCAACCAAAGACCATGCATGGAGAGGACCTAAAACTCCTGATCGGAAGTAGCCCCTCTGTCATGAACTCAGTTTCAAGCTCTCTGATCACCTCTTCCTGAGGGTGCAGCTTGCCGGGCCACAGAGGAAGAAAATGCAGCCAGTCCTGATGAGACCTCATAGGCTTGGGTCAGATAGAAGGGGAGAAGGTGCTCCCCTATCAGTGGATTAGGGAAAAGGCATGGGGGCAAAGAGGGTGGGAAGGTAGGATTGGGAGGAGAAGAAGAGAGAAGCCTACAGACAGGTGCAAAGTGAATACATTGTAACTAAATAACAATATTTATAAAAGAAAATAGAAAGGCTCCTGATTCTGGTTAATTTTGAATTTTGGCACTTTGATGAAAATGTTCATTGATTCTAAGATTCTTCTAGAACTTTTAGGTTCTCTTAAATATAGAACCCACAATGAAGGATACTTTGAATTCTTCCTCTCCTCTTTTTATTCCTTTAATTCCCTTGTCCATTGCTCTATCTGAGACTTCAAGATGTACATTGATAAGAATGCAGACAGAATATACCCTTGACTTGGACTTGCTTTTAGTGGAAATTCTCTGGGTTTTTCCTCATTTAACACAGCCATGTAAATTTGTTATATGAACCTTTATTCTATTAAAATGAATTCCTTCCAAAAAAAAAAAAACAAAAAACAAAAAACAAACTAAACATCAATACACCAAGTAACCCAATTAAAAATGAAGAACAATATAAACATAGAATTAAACAGAGGAATCTCAAATGGCTGAAAAGCAATTAATGAAATGTTCAATATCCTTAGTCATTGGGAAAACACAAATTATAACAACTGAGATTTCATGTTAAACCCTTCAGAATGTCTACGATCAAGAACTCAAGCCACAGCTCATGCTGGTGGGGATGTGGAACACTGGGAACACTCCCCCTTTGCTGGTTGTTGTGCAAACTTGTAGAACCCCTTTGAAAATGAATGTGGTAGTTTTTCAGAATTGGTAACAATTAGATCTCACAACCCTGTTCTATCACTCCTAGACATATATCCAAAGGATGCTCCACCAAACCATAAGGAGACATGTTCAACTATGTCCAAAACAGCTTTACTTGTAATAGCCCCAAACTGGAAACATCCTAGAAGTTCCTCAACCAAAGAATGAATAAAGAAAAGGTGGTTCATTTCTGCAATGAATACTATTTACCTATTAAAAACAAAAACCTCATGGAATAAACAGATAATGAATAGAATTAGAAAAGATGATCCTGAGTGAGGTAACCCAGACCCAGAAAGACAACAGGGTATAAGCTCATAAGTAGATATTAGCTATCAAATATAGGATAATCATGCTACAATTGACAGATCAACAAAGCTAACTAAGAAGACCCAAGGGGGAAGCTTGAATCTCACTCAGAAGAGGAAATTGAATAGACATCAGGGGTAGATAAAGGGAGGAGACAGTGTACGGAATGGTTGGGGAGGAGAGCAGGAGGAATTAGATTTGGGGAGGACAGAGGAAAAGAGTACTGGGTAAGAGAACTGGAACCTGGTGGGCGGCATCTATGGGACAAGCTAGAAAACTGGGACAATGGAAGCACCCTGGAATCTGTGAGGGTGACCCTAGCTAAGACTCCTAGTAATATGGATATAGAACCTGAAATTGCCATCTTCTGTAACCACACAAGACTTCCAGTAGGGGGAAACCTATCCATGATTTGTCCTGCCTGTTAGATGTGCAGGAGTAAATATGAAGCAGAAATTGAGGGAATGGACAAGGTTGAGACCCATGCTATGAGAAAGAGCCCACCCCTTTCACTATTAATGATATTTGACTTTTTACAGGCAGGCACCTAGCATATCTGTTTTATAAGAGGCTTCACTCAGCAACTGTTGGAAACAGATGCAATGACCCATACTCAAACATTAGGATGAGCTTGGGGAATCCTTAGGAAGAGGAGGAGGAAGGATTGAAGGGCTCAAGGACACTAAAAGAAAACCTACAGAATCAACTAACCTGGGCTCATAGGGGCTCACAGGGACTGAACCCCCAAACAGAGAGCATGCATGGGACAGACCTATCCCCTCTGCACATATGCAGAATTTACGCAGCTGGGTCTTCATGTTGGACTTCTAATAGCAAAAGGAGGGTCTGTCTCTGACTGTTGCCTGCCTTGGATCCCTTTCCCCTAACAGGGTTGCTTTGTTTATCCAGAATAGCAAAAGATGCCCTACTCCTACTGCAACTTGATATGCCAAGGCTGGTTGATATCCATGTGAAGCCTCCCATTTTCTTGGAAAAAGGGACGATGGAGGATGGGTGAGAATTTTGGTGAGAAGGAGGTACTTGGAAGAAAGGAGGGAAGGAAAACTTTGATTATGATGTAAAAATAATAAAAATAAATTAATGATTCTGTTGCTCTCCTCTTGGAGCTCCTTTCTCCACTTCTTTCATAAGATTCCCTGCACTCTGCCCAAAGTTTGGCTATAGGTCTCAGCATCTCCTTTGATACCCTGCAGGGTAGAGACCTTCAGAGGCCCTCTGCGGTAGGCTCCTGTCCTGTTCCCCATTTTCTCCTCTTCTGATGTCCATCCTCTTTGCCTTTCTGAATGAGGGAGGATTGAGCATCTTACCCAGATGCTCCTACTTGATTAGCTACCTCCTTCTTCATTAGTTTCTGTAGTTTTACAGATTTTAGTATGTTTATCCTATATTATATGTCTAATATCCACTTACGAGTGAGTATAGACCCTGTGTGTCTTCCTGTTTCTGGGATACCTCACACAGGATGATCTTTTCCAGTTCCCACCATTTGCCTGCAGATTTCATGATTTCCTTGTTTTTAATTGCTCCATAAGGAGAGCAACAGAACCAAAAATTCTGGGCACAGGGTCTTTTTCTGAGACTGATACCCCAACCAAGGACCATTCATGGAGGTAATCTTGATCCCCTGCACTGATGTACCCCATGGCACTTTGGTGTCCACGTGTGTTCCATAGATATGGGACAGTGAATGTCTCTGACATGAACTGATTGGCCTGCTCTTAGATCACCTCTCCCTCAGGAGGGTGCAGCCTTACCAGGCTACAGAGGAAGATAATGCAGCCACTCCTGATGGTATCTGATAGACTGGGATGAGAAGAAAGGGGAGGAAGACCTCCTATTTGTGGACTGGGGAAGGGGTATGGGTGGTATAGAGGGAGGGAGGGAGCTACAGGTAGGATACAAAGTGAGTAAAATGTAATTAATAAAATAAAAATAAAAAATGATCTTACATATTTAAAAATTAATAAATGCACGCAGAAGAAATAAAATACGGAATTTATGGTCTAAAAGGGAACATATTGAATAATGTTTAAATGTAAGTGTATCCCATCAAACATTTATCATTTTTTTTGAGCAAAAGTTCCCAATGCACTTTAAACAAGTTCTGCATAGTTTATAATTAATAAAACCTACAGTCATTTGGGAAGAAAGATCCTCAATCGAGAAATTGCCTCACTGCCTATAGACATGCCTGAAGCAGTACTTTCTTAGTTGATGATTCATGTGGGAGGGCACAGCACACTGTGTGTGGTTCCACCCCTGGGAAATGGCCCTGGGTTGTAGAAAAAGGCAAGTTGAGAAAGCCAGTGTGCCACTTTCCTCCATGGTTCCTGCCTCTGCCATGTTCAGGTATAGGGTGTTCAATTAGCCCAACAGGAATAATGACTTAAGCAGGTTGACACAGAGGGCCAGTAACTAGCATCAGACCAATCTCCAACACCTGGGGGTCCCCCCAGCCCTGCCCTACATGGTAACCAGAAGCTGACCAGGGGAGGCTAGGAGCTCTGTGCTGTATCTTGTGCTCAGAGTTTCCAGGGAACTGAGTGGAAGGGGCTCTACCGTGAGACATACTGAGTTGTACTGGCTCTGTCCTGTGCTGTTTGCAGATAGATACTCTCTTTCTCAGCAACCTTCCTAATAACTGTCAGCCTTTCAAGTGAAAACCATTTCAGGCTCTGCTTCCTGGAGCCTCATTGTGTGGGACAAGGTCTCTGGAGAGTAGGACCCAAGTCTTGTCCACAGATGACTAGGTCAGTGTGATACTGGTCACCCATGGATCTTCATTGAGGAACTGTCAGCAGTTTCATAGGTCGTATGTGTGACAGTTGGAGAAGGGATCCAAATGATCGCTGGGTAAGCCCCAGTGGAGGCACAGAACTTTCTCTCACCTGGAAACAAGGGCTGCAAGTTGAGTTTGGAGGTCAGGCCAGGGACCCATATGATTCTATGTCTTTCACCTAGGTCTTTACCATTCTGAACCTTTCTTCTTCTTTAGGCTTGGGATCCTGCCTAAAGTGATAGGCCCAGGCCCACATCTCTTCTTAGTATCCAGGCTTATTCTGTGTTAGGGAAAGACCCAGGCCAACATCTCTACATTTTAGGCCCAGGCCTCTTGAGGTGTGGTGAAAGGCCCAGTCCCACAACTCTTCTTCTTTGGGCCCAGGCCTTTTCATTGTTAGGATAGGTCCAGGTCCACACCTGTTCTACTTTGGGCCTAGGCTACTTTATGGTTAGGGATAGTCCCAGGACCACATCTTTTTTTCTTTAGGCCTGGGCTTCTTGGTTTAGGGAGAGGCCAAGCCCTGAATCTCTTCTTTGCGGCCATGCCTCTTCAGTGTTAGGGATAGGCCCAGGCCAGTACCTCTTGTTTGGCCCCAGGCCTCTTCATGGTTAGTGATAGGCCTAGGACTACATCACTTTTTTTTTTCTCCCATACTTCTTCAAGGATACGATAGGCCCAGGCATATATCTCTCTTTTGGGCACAGACTTCTTTGGGTTTAGGGACAGGACTAGCAACTCATCTCTTCTTTGTGCCCAGGCCTCTTCATTCTTAGAGATAGACCTAGGCCCACAACTCTTCTTCCTTAGGCACAAGCCTCTCCAGGGATAGGGACAGGCCCAGGCCAAGGCACACATCTCTTCAACTTGAGGCCCGGGCCCCTTCAGGTAGTGAGAACCTCAGGCTCTCATCCCTTCGTAGCACCCAGGCCTATTTGGTGTTAGGGATAGGCCTGGCCCACACCACTTCTTCTTCTTTGGGCCCAGGCCGGTTCAGGGTATGAAATAGGCCCAGGTCCACACACATTCTTCTTTGGTTCCAAGCATCTTTAGAGTTAAGGTTAGGCCAAAGCTAACATGTCCTCTTCCTAGGGCCCAGTTCTCTTCAGGATTATGGATTGGACCAAGCATACAGTTCTACTTTGGGCCCAGGCTTCTTCAATGTTAAGGATTAGCCCAGTCCTATACCTCTTAATCATGGGCCCAGGCCAATATGTGGTTAGGGGTAGGCCGAGGCCCACACCTCTTTTTCTTTGGCCACAGGCCTCTTCAGGTTTAGGTATAGGCCAGGGCCCACATCTCTTATTCTAGAGCCCCAGGCTTCTTCACAGTTAGAGGACCAGACCCATGTCACTTCTTCTTTATTCCCGGGCCCATTCAGGTTTAGGGACAGCTAAAGTTCACCATTGCTTTTTTGTGCCTAGGACTCTTCAGGGTTTGTGATGGGCCCAGGCCCACACTTCTTCTTTGTGCCTAGGCCTATACAGTGTTATGGATAGGCCCAGGCACACATATATTCCTCCTTGGGCCCATGACTGTTCAGGGTTACGGATTGGCCCAGATCCACACCTCTTAATCTTAATCTTGGGCCCAGTCCACTTTAGAGCTAGGGGTAGGCCCAATACCACATCTCTTCTTCCTTGGGCCCTGCTCTCTTCAAGGATAGGATAAGCCCAGGAATTTATCTCTCTTTTGGGCACAGATTTCTTCAGGTTTAGAGACATGTCCAGGCCTCCATCCCTTCTCTGGGCCCAGGTCTCAACATAGTTAGGAATTGGCTCAGTTCCACAACTCTTCTTTTTTGGGCCCAGGCCTCTTCAGGTTTAGGGATTGGTCTAGGCCCACATCTCTTCTTCATTAGGTCCAGGTCTCTTCAGGGATAGGGAAAGGCCCAGGGCCTCACCACTTCTTCTTTGGTTGCAGGCTTCCTCAGTTGGGGATAGTCCACTCCAGGTTTAGGAATAGGCTCTTGCCAAAACTCTTCTTTTTTGGGCACAGGCCTCTTTAGGGTTAGGGATAGTCCAAGGCACACATCCTTTCTTCCTTGGGCCCAGGTTTTGGAAAAAAAGAAAAAGAGTGAAACAGTAGTTGTAATGGAAGTTTTGGTGTCTTTGTATGTTATGTTACTATACTTTTGTTTTAATCTGAAGTGTGAGATTTCAGTTCGGCTATAGTTTGTCCATACCTTTGATATGTCATGGGTAGGGCACCATCTTTGCCAGTTGCTAATAGCCTTCCTTGTGGGGCATAAAAAGGGGCATGGTCTAGGACTCTGAGTATAACTGAGGCCAAAAAAGAGACAGTGCGACATTTAGTATTGGCATGTGGCTTGTAGCCATTTGGTGAGGCCAGAGATGGTGTAGCATTTTGGAGCAGACAGACGGAGAAAAATCTTCGGGGCACAGCAGCATGGAAGAGCCTGTAGCTGTGTCTACAGTTGACAAAGATTTCTACAGAGCCCTAAAAGAACTCCTTGATTCTATCAGGGAAAAGTAAAGGAGTCTGGACCCCTGCTCCTCACTAACGTCTTCTCTCTTTTACATAGAGTTGGGGGTTAGTGGAAGGGAGGTAGAGGCCTAAGCACCCAAAATAAAGTAGAGTTTTGAAAAGACTTGTACAGGTGGCATTTTGTCACAGGTGGTGCCCAACATCATTTAAGATAAAAAGGGCTAACAAGTGACACCCAGACATGACTTAAGAATAATGGGGAACTTGGTTTTGGAGCTATACACAGGAGATGGCAAGTTATAAAAGAGTGAATGTAATGTTTCAAGATGGCACTAAAAGTTTTATAGCAGTGGCTGATGCCAGGTTCTCTCCTGAAATGTTCCCAGGTGAAATTTTCTGTTGTTGCTTTGTTTTCTTCCTATATTCTGTTTTTTAGAAGATTAAAAAATTACGGATGAGATAGGAAGAACAAAGGTGTCACTCAGTTCTCTTCTTCTGGAAAGAATTACAGACTTGGTGGTTCAATAGGAAAGTTTATGGGTAGAGACTGAAGCTCTTGGAAAGCAAAAAGTGCTACTGAAAAATGGGAGTTTACCCTCTATTGCTGCTCTGCCATGCTCCATGAGGCAGGTGTTCAGAGTACTCCAAGGGGGAAGAGAAGAACTAGAAGCCCAGCAAGTCAAAAGAGCTCTGGTCCCAAGGGCTCCATTACAGGAAGTATCTGTGGCTACAAAGGCAGCTTCAGCTTTCCCAGTCTTTGTGCAACATATGCCTGATAATGATGGTGGTGAAGCTGACAATGACATGACATGGAGTCCAGTAGAAATGTTAAATGATAAGAAACTTTAAAAGTCTATCATATGGTATGGAATGCATTTAAATTTGGTTAAATAAATGTTAAATAACTAGACTATGAAAAATAGACTTATTCACCAAAAGTGGAAAGGGTTGGTTTTAGCTCTATTAAAAGCTGGTCAGTAGATAATATTTTAATTGTGGTGAAGGAATGAAGCCACAAATATAGAACAACAAAATGTAAGAAAGGGGACAAATGTTGGTAAAGATCAACTGTTTGTTGAAGGACATTATGCTGACTTATGAAAACAAATCAAATCTGAAGATGTAGTGATTGAACAATGTCATTTTGCAGCTGTAAGAGCATGGGATATGGTAGAGGAGCCTGGCAAAAGAACCTCCTCATTTACTAAGGTAATTGAAGGCCCTGAAGAAGCCCTCACCAACAGAGATTGGGTTCAGCTTGAAATTGAGCCAAACCAGACCCTGAGACCAGACAGGTGTTGACACAGATCATGGCTTATGAGAATGCAAATACTACATGTAACAGAGAACTTAGACCATTAAAAGAATGAGGGGCCCAAAGAGACAGATGTTAAGACAGACCACTGGCATTGCCTCTCAGGAGCATTATGCCAGTATCATAGGACGAGCCATAGCTAAAAGTCTCAAAAATCAAAATGACTGGTGCTTTAATTGTGGTGAATTTGGTGACTTTGCAAAGAAATCATGAGGCTAGAACCTTCACTCATAAGGGGAAGAAGCTGCTTCTGGCTATAACGTTTAATTGCCAGATTCGCTGGAATTTGTAGGTATTGTAAGAAGGGAAAGCATTGGAGTAATGAGTGTATATCTAAATGGCATTCCGAAGGTCACCTCTTGCCACCATTAAACAGTCAGAGGGGCCTGTCAGCTCGAGGCCCCACAGCAAAATATAGGAGCTCTCCTGCTATGGTCAGCCAGGAGATGACAAGCAGGAAGAAGATCAAAATGGAAAATTGCTGATCTAACCCATTCTGAATCCAGCAGGGCTTTGGATCTGGGCATAAATACCCTCCTTACCCTTTCAGCAATATTTGCATGTTACAAAATAACCATTGGTGTGTATGGTCCTTTTCATTCAGGGACAGAAAGGATGATCTTGGGAAGAAGTGGATTAACTTCTCAAGGATTTATTTTGCATCCAGTTCTTGTAGATGGGGGAGTGTAAGAAAGAATATACAATCATGACATATGTAAAACAGGAGGTGCCAATTAATGCAGGGGGTAGAATTTCTCAGCTGTTACTATATCTTTATGTCAAGGGCAAATTCGATCCCATAGAAAGAACAGGTGCCTTTGGGAATACTAAAAAAACATGTGCTCTGGCATCAGTGGTTAATAGTACAAATGAATGATGTTGAGATGTAAGGTTTGATAGATACAAGAGCTGACATCAAAAGTCTTGGAAACAAGAATGGCCACTTCAGAAGATTTCTACACCATTTATAGGAATTGGTAAATTGTCTCAAGTAAGACAAAGTGTTGTACAGTAGATTAAAAGTGTGGGACCAGAATGGCAACCAGGGAATTGAGACCTTATGTGGCTGACATACCCATACATTTGTGGGGAAGAGATCTTTTACAAGAATGGGGTACTCAAATTAATATGCCTATAATCCCTGAGACAGCCAATGCTCAAATAAGGGGCGAAATGGTAGAGGCTTCTGTGGAAGGTATTGATATGTGTAATCAAGAACAATCACAAGCTGTGCCCACTGTCCAAGTACAGGACATCACAGGGATTGAGTTTACAATTTTATAAGAGGGGACACTGCTGAAATACCAACAGCCTTGCCCCCAAAGTAGTTATCAAACAGACCAGTGTGGCTAGAGCAGTGGCCCATAATGAAAGAAAAGTTACAGGTTTTGCCCCCATCTTTGTTTAGGGCTACCAGCTACGTTTAGTTCCCTGATTAGTGCTAACTGCAACTTTTGTCCTTCAAGGTTTTTGATGTTCAGTTTTAATGCAATATGGTAGTGTCAACAAGATTAGCTAGCCCTTTTATGAACTGTGTCTAACTTTGCTTTGATTTTAGTTCAGAAAAAAGAGATTTAATGTTATGCTAAGGACTGCAGTTGAGTACAAGACTGAACTTTATCTATTGTCATTGGCTATGGTGTTTTAAGGTTCAGCCTAGGGTGGGTAAGTATGCAGTTTTCCTATGTCTATCTACATGAAATATAGTCCTAAAACATGCATCTAAGGAATATGCCAGAATTAGAGATGATAGCATTCTGTTTTATAGGATACAATTTAGAGCAGATGATAAAGATAGACAAAGAGTAACTCAAATATGCTGGCCCTCAAACTTGTCAGAGATATGATGAATGTGACACTTTAATATGTTTAAATTTATTGTGAGAAAAGATTCCAAAATCCAGGCAGAAGCTACTCCACGATCTCTGAGAAGATTTGAGCACAAGGACAAATGACTGCAACTCTGGATTGTGGTATGCTAACCACTGGACAAGACTTCCCCAACTAGCCCACTGCTAGGGCCCAGCCTAAACTGTGGACAAAGCTGTGGACAGCTGGAGAGTCATTGTTTCACTTAGCTGAGGACAAGGTGAGGTCAATCTCTTACTCCACAGCAATAGTCTCTCATCCTATGTTTCTGATGGCTGGACTGCCTCTGCTCATGGTGCCATGATAACACAGGAGCCAGGGACATCACCTAGGTGATGGACTAACTAGTCATCTCTGTCATTTTGGTTGGTACATGGATTGGTACATTTATTTAGCTCATAATTTATCCTTCTCAAGTCTCTGATCACACTGACGGCTAAGCTAGCTAATGGTAGCTTTGCAGCTAAAGAACAATTAGATCCACTGTTAGTTCATTGGTCAGTTCATTAGCTAATTAGAACGAGTAGGGACTAGATCATTTATTTAGAAAGGCAAACAGGTTTGCCTTGCTCACAGGCTTCATGTTATTTGTCTATGTCTTATGGTGAATAGCTGGATAGAAAGATATGGAATTTATGTAGGGTCTGAGGATATAGGAGGTTCAGATGTGAGAATCTAGACTGTGTTGACTGATGGTCTGGAAAAATGTTTCCAAGTTGGTAAATGCAAGAAAGATTGTTAGGCCTAGGTAGGTGTCTTAAAGGTATGTGAATGTAAGTTATAATTATATAGAAAAGTGATTTAAGACACATTAAAAATAGAAATGGGAGATATTTAAGATTTCTCTCTCCTCTCTGCTATTTTCGTGATGGTCTTGCTGTAAGACTTCAAAAGTTCAGAGTTTTCACACTGATCAACAGCGTTCTGAGAAGTTGTTGGAATTTATTATCCAGTCATAAGCTTGTGATTTTAATTTCCTTTGGTTGTCCTCTGAGATAGACTTAAAGGTGAATCTCATCATGCTAAAAACATCTGTGTAATATGTATTTCTGACCCAAAAAGCATAGTGTTTACTATGGTATTTCTCATATCTGACATTTCTGAGGTAGACTTTGACATAGTATTTAGGAATATCTTAAGCCTATTCTTTCTAGTTGCTTTGTTAAGGAAAGTCCAAGCATCCACTTTTAGCATCAAAACCATTAATATATTTCTGCCTAACTTTCCAGTGTGACATGGAGGTGGGGGGCTAAAAGTAGATGCTGAGTGTACAAAAAGTGGCTGAGCCTCATTGGTGGCTGATTACCAACATCTGTGCCCACAGAAAAATTGTTAGTTTCAGACCATGGACACATGTTTATAAAGGTTACAAAACAAATAGCTAAGAAGAACTGATACTCATTTTGTTGGATCCAGTTTTTCCTGTTACTCTCAGAATGTTCTTATATTAGATTTGCTGATATTTTACTTTTCTGAGGTTTTTAAAAAATATATATTTCTTTTGCAAACTAAAAATTCATATGAGTTTCAGGCAATCAAAAAGTCATGAGACCTGGATCTGCCATAGTTCAAATGGACCACAGATGAGTATTCCCCTTAGTCGTGGGATTCCTCACTTTTCCCATTTAATAGGAAAAAAAATAACTTTGACTCTAATCTGAATTTGTTCCAGCTGATTTTTACGTGATTGACTCTATTCTGGAATCAGAAACTGACTGCCAGCTGAAAACTGAACTTGCTGGAAGCTGAAGTAATCCAGTCCAGCCAAAGTGATGGCTCCATGTCTCTTCATATGGATCAACTAACCAGATTCTTCCCAGTACTGCTCCATTGCCCATTACTTCCCATACTGCTCCATTTGACTGATATTTCAGCTGTCATAGGCCCTGATGGCAATCCTAATGTCAGCACTGAAGCAACTTCAGAAGAAAAGTCTTCAGTCCAAAATTCCACCTAAAAGGCTGAAATGCAAAGTCAAAAGGGGCTCCCTGGCATTAGCTATTATCTTGGAAACCTGCTTAGCTGGAGCAGCAACTAGTATTGCAGCCTTTAGAGACACTAGAGAGAAAAGATTCCAGAGGATGGTTTAAATCCTGGCATTATTGTTCTCCTTGGCTTCCTTCCTCTATGTCCACACTGAAGGGACCCCCTTCATTTTGATTTTTATCTTTGAGCCTTGTATTTTAAATCACTTGAAGACTTTAATAAAGTAATGTTTAGGAGTAAGGCAGTAATGGTACTGAGATCCCATTGTGAAAAGGTAAATCTGAATTACCCCAGGGGTCATATCTGGAAGACTGAAGATTGGGCCTTCAAATGATAATGGTGAGGGGAGAATGAGAGACCAGAGAATTAAGAGTCAGTGGGTATTGTTTTAACGTTTAAAGCTCCAGCCACCTGGGTAAAAGAAAACAGAAAGAAAAATAACTAGATTTAATGCGTTTCCCCCCTCCCACTAATACAGTTGCTAGGAAAACAGCCCATGTGACTAGGCCACAACTGTTTGTGGTCTTGGAGCCTAAAGTGGACCAATCATTTCAAAAGTCAATTTCCCTTACCCAATCATGTAATGCCAAAGCATGTAAGTACCTGCATGTAGTTTTGCCCTATAAAAATCTTGTTCCCCTAGATCATGGTGCTGCATTTTTAATCTGTTTCCACAGGGGGTTTGTGTCCCGTGTTCAAACACATATACAATTAAAAATCCTAATGTATTTTCAGTGGAGTCTATTCCTGGTGTTTGGGGGTTTGAGAACTGGGCACAACATGCTCACCTCCTGGGATTTACCACCATCCAAACAAATATGACTTTCTGCTCCCAACCTCACACTGTGGCTGACAGGTAGTGCTCAGTGAAGGGTTGTCATCCAGTCATCCATAATGTCCTCTCCAGGCCAGAGCTCAGGCTGAGCCAAGCCTGAAACCCCTGTGAAGCTCACAAACAAAAACTGAACTGGGTTAACAGACTGGGCTACAGCTGCTGCTTCTGCCATGGTAGCTGTGGAAACAGAGGAAGAGGAGGAGGGGCCCTGCTGTCACCTTCAGGTAAGGCAATGTGACAAGAACACACCAACCCTCCCTAGTGTGCTCCTCACCCCTCACCCTAGTGCCAAGCACCAAAGACAATAGCCCACAGTGACTTCCAACTCCTTGGCTAATGACTGGTAGGTTGGGTCCATACCCTACACACTAATGAGCCTTGATGGGGCTTTGGTGTGTCTGTAGGTGTTACCACCTGACATCAAGGTGCTGTCAAGCACTTGCACTAGAGATGTGGCCAGTGACAGGCTTCACCCTAGGGCAAGGATGTAGGTGAGGCTGTGCTCTGAATTTGAATCAATTATGTATGACTTGTTCATTCTCACCACATCTCTGTGAGGACAGAGAGCAGGATCTGTGAGGGTTAAAGTCAAAAGAGGTTGATTGGCCCAATTTTCCATTGGAGATGGCCCACCTTGGAGGCTAAACCCCTGAATCAAATCTACTTGGTGGCCCACTGTTGTGACTGTAAACAAGTTTTTGATTTGATCCCAGGACTGGTCAGACTGTCCACTGAATCAAATTATTTGTCTGGTGCAGGCTGAGAGCACTGTTTCTCAGTTGCATACAGTTTAAATCTGAAGACTCTGGAGATGGAATACATGCCAGGGCCCATAGAGAGAAGAGTGCTCAGAGAAAAAAGGCTGCTGATGCTCCCCTTGCTACTCTTGGTTGCTGTGGATGCAGTTGGATGAGATAAGTTGAAGAAATCCTGAAACAAAGATTGGAATGCCCTAAGGAACCCAATGACCCTAACTGGCAGGAAATAGCTAAAGAGAAATCCACCCCTCTCCCCATTATTGTTCCTTCTCTTCTACCTTGTGTTGGGGTGTTAGAAGAGATTGGGTGAAGAGAGGAAGAGGCATAAGAAACCAAAATAAAATAGTAATAAAAGTTATGCTAACACCCCACCTCTTGGATGCAAGTGAGAATCACCTCAAAGCTTCTGAGCAGGTGATTCCAGTTTGGGCAGAAGCTGGGATCTGTTTGCTAGACCCAAACAGCAATGACTATCTGGACAAAAAGGCCTGAGCTAACTCTGCTGTAGCTTGTGATCTGATTCCTCTAGTCTTTGGCTACTATTCCACTTTAAAAACAAGTGCAATGAATATCTGGACAAACAGGCCTGAGCTAACTCTGCTGTAGCTTGTGGTCTGCTTTTTGTAGTCTTTGGCTACTATTCCTCTTTAAAAACAAGTGCATGTAGCAGTGCAGGGCCTTTTATCCCAGCACTAGGGACACAGGTAGATCTATGTGTGTTTGAGGCCAGCGTGCTCTACAAAGAAAGTCCAGAGCAGCCAGGCTGTTACACAGAGAAACTGTGTCTTAAAACAAACAAACAAACAAACAAGGAAACAAAAACCCAAAAAGAACAAATTAATGAAAACCAAGTTCATGCGACCATGAATAAAATATTCCCCAGAAGTGATGGAGGCTAAGATACAGGCCGAGATATAAGACTCCCAAAGCCTTGTCCACTAAGGGCTGCTCCAAATATTAACTTTTGAAGAGAACATTTATTTGAGTCACTTTTTTTTTTATGTCTGGGGTCCCCAGGAACATCCAACCTGGAAGTCCACTCATGTGCACTCCTGTGTAGCTATGATGTGTATATTGTGTCTGGTAGGATGTCACTCCTGCTCCTACCAACTCCAATATGCAAGGACCAGAGGCCTTGAGCATCCATTATGGATTCAAGGACTCAGCCCACAACCTAACTCAACCTAGCTAACGCATGTGTACTCTCCCCTTGCACACAATCTCCTACCATCCCCCCACCCCTGACAACCTACAGCATTTGATTCATCAGCCTATTGACAATTGTCTTCTTGAGAGCTGGGATCCCAGCCCTATGCTGGACTCAATAGGGGATGAAGAAGAAAGGACAGCCCCTTCCCTCAGGGAGCTCACAGTCTAGTTGGGGACTCAAGGTGCATATGAATACACATAGCACAGATACACACACGTTCAGAAGAGACAAGCACAGGACTGAACAGCACATAACACTCTAGGGAGACACTGTGTGTTAACTTGAGTACTACTATAAAGGAGCCTGGGCTGGGAGCCTATCCCTGGTGAATGAGGAGGGTTGAGGGTGGGAAAGAACATTTCAGAGAAGTACAGGGGAAGGCATGGTCCAGTTACAGTAGGGAAGAGACAAGCTGGGCAATTACCTGAGGGCCATAGTAAGGGCTTCAGTAAGTTAGCCAAGGAAAGCAGGAGCATGGAAGCTCCTGGGGATGGGGAGCACCTCCCTTTTCTCAGATCTCTTTGAGTACTCAGTGACCCCAGAATAAGGCATAGGGGTTCAATAAGAATCAATAACCCCAACTGCATGGGGGCTACATACAGTAAGACCCCAGGTCAGTAATCCACAGGTTCCTACCAAGCCCAGGTAGGGAAGATTGCTCTCTTTTCCTAACCAGTGGTTCACAATAAGGTAAGAGGGAAACATTTGTGGGCTCCCAAATGACCTGCTTACATGTGAAGATAAGAATCCTTGATCAGCAGTGGCCAAGACCCACACCCCTACCAGTATCCCTGCTCATTCAGGGACACACACAACCTCTCCGCTGTCGTCTCCCACTGCCTAGACCCACAGGTACCATGTGCTGGGCTTTGTTGCCTCTCTACTCTCACTGTCCCAGATGACACCTGCCTGGAGCTGATTACCTGGCCAGCATGTGGTTAATGGAAGCAGGATTCTTTCCCTCTGGGATAGACAGAGAAAAAGATTTACCATCCATTCAGCAATTCAACCTCCCCTTGAAACTCCACAGTGAAGTAGAGCCATGACTAAGCTGAAGGCTCCATTGTAAAATGTCACAGCCTGGCAGACACAAAACGGAAAAATGGAACCAAGCTCAGGAGCCTTGGACATGTCTGGGGAGTGAAGCCAGGTTCCACAAATCAGGTGTACCTTTAAGACTGCGAAGAAGGGATGTATGGACTAAAAGGGGCTCAGCCTCAGCATTCTTTATCACAAACAAGAGGAGACCAAGAGTAGAGAGACACACTTGTATGGAATAAGGACAGGATGGCACATGAAATCCCAGGGCTGAGGTCTTTAATCTGGAATCGGGAGATTCCTGAAACTGCCTGGGATTGTGAGAGCTACATGGGTATGTGTGTTCTCCACGGAGAAGGTCCATAGCCTCCATCAGGTTGTAAAGGGACACTTGCCCCTCAAGTTTTAACCTTTCTAGTTCAGAAAGGGCATGGTGCCCTGGCTTCTGAGGAGAGTGTGGGAGAACAAGGCTTAGGTTTTTCTCACCTGGGTAGACCTTGTCTCCACAGAACCCATGGAGCTAGCTAGCTAAGCAATGTTAAGACTTAGGCAAAGCCACAGCACTTAGTGGATCCTGGGTGCCCTCTGCTTCTGCCTGCTGCCCTGCTGGGCTCTGGACTTGGAGGGGTGAGCCAGGTCTCCTCACTGAAGAGCCCTTCAGGTGCCCTTTGTACTCCTGTGCTTGACTTCAGGTAATTCTTTTTATTCATTTGTTTTTATTTTCTCTGTGTGAGTGTTTTGCCTCCATATGTGGATGTGCCATTTGTCAAGATGAAAAACTCAAGTCACAACACATGCTGGAGAGGTTGTGGAGAAAGGGGAACCCTCATCCACTGCTGGTGGGAATGTAAACTGGTACAACCTCTTTGGAAATCTATCTGGTGCTTTCTCAGACAATTAGAAATAGTGCTTCCTCAAGACCCAGCTATAACACTGCTAGGTATATACCCAAACTTTGCTCAAGTACACAAAAGGGATACTTGCGCAACCATGTTTATAGCAGCTTTATTTGTAATAGCCAGAATCTGGAAACAACCCAGATGTCCATCAAGGGAGGAATGAATACAGAAATTGTGGAATTTTTACACAATGGAATAGTACTCAGCAATCAAAAAGGAGGAAATCATGAAATTTGCAGGCAAATGGTGGGATCTAGAAAAGTTCATTCTGAGTGAAATATCCAAGAAGGAGAAAGACAAACACAGTATATACTTGCTTATATAGACTTATATGATATGATAAACATAATGAAATCTATACACATAAAAAAGATAATTAAGAAAGTGGACACGGGGTAAGATAATCAATCCTCATTTAGAAAGACAGATAGGATGTGCATTGAACATATGACAGGAGTCTACTGAAGGCATCCGGAAGACTCTAACTAGCAGTGTTTTCAAAGCAGATACAAAGACTCATAACCAAACCTTTGGCAGAGTACAGGGAATCATATCAAAGAAGGGGAGTTAGTATGATGGGAAAGGATAGGAGCTCCATAAGAACCAAATATATATGGGTACAGGGTCTTTTCTGAGACTGTCATTCAACCAAGGACCATATATGGATATAACCTAGAACCTCTGCTCGGATGTAGCCCATGGTAGCTCAGTAACCAATTGGTTTCCCATAGTAAAGGGCACAAGGACTGTTTCTAACAGGAACTCAATGGCTGGCTCTTTGACCTCCCCACCCACCAAGGGAGGAGCAGTCCTGTTAAGCCACAGAGGAGGACTTTGCAGCCAGTCCTGAAGATACCTGATAAAACAGGATCAGATGAATAGAGAGGAGGTCCCCCCCATCAGTGGACTTGGAAAGGGGCAGGGTGGAGATGAGGGAGGGAGTGTGGGAGTGGGAGGGAATGAGGGAGCGGGATACAGCTGGGATACAGAGTTAATAAAATGTAACTGATAAGAAAAAATAAAATTAAAAAAAAAATCAAAACATGAAACCCACTATGTAAGCAAACTGAAAGAAGGAAAACATATGATCATCTCATCACATTAGATGCAGAAAAGGCCTTTTGACCAAATGCAGCACCTATTCAGGGAATAAGAATTGGGAATTTTAGGGATAAGAGGGATATACCTCAGCACAATAAACCTTCCCACATTTGTGCACATACAACCCAGTAAAACTCCCCACACGTGTGCACATTCACATTAACCCACACACACTTTTGCACATATACCACATGCACATCACAAACAAAACTCAACTTTTAAATTAGAAAACATACAACCTGAACATGTAGTCAGTTGTGTTTACCTGCCATGCAGGAGGCTTCAGTTTAATCCTCAACACGGTCAACCTGCGCATAAAACAGAAATATTACAAATTTGCCTTCTGGGATGACTTGATGACTGGATGAAATGGAGCAGAGGTTTCCTTTTGACATGAATATGTTTTAAATCTTAGTCATTTCAGTTTCAAAACTCTAACCTAAACCCAAAGACCAATCATTGATTTTAATAAGATCCTCACACTGAGCTTTTCAAAATTTCCTTAGCCTGCAATGCTTTTTCTTCTTACATCTTCAAAAATCACGATTTTATTGTGCTTCTCCCATGAAGCATGATGTCTTTCCTCACCCTCCTGGTCATATCTCATGGCTCCTCTCCCAGTGACCTTAATGAAGTGGATCACAGGCCTCTCAACTCAGAGATTACCCTCATGTCAGTGAACACATATGCCTACCTGTGCACTGACAGTCAAGAGACACACATGATTTCAATAGATGACTTTCCATTACTCACTAATATGCCATTTTAAAACACACGACTAAGGACTACATTTAGCATCACACAAAATTGTTGTGATTTCAGAGGGATAAGAGACCAAAACAATGTGGGGAAAGTTACATTTGGGCTAGCCTTAGCTAAATCAAATTAAACCAGCTTTTCTCCTGTCGAACTTTTGAGCAACTTCCCTTTCTGAAGCTCAGTCTCAAATCAGCATTCATTATTTCACGTTTAACCAAATGTTTCTGTGCTGTGCATTTCAAAGCACAAGTGTTCATCAAAACACACTTCAGAAATATTGGTCTAATTCTTTAAGTAATGAGGACACATTAAATGTCATATTCTTGTTCCATTAATTATACAGCCTTGGTTTAAGCCTATCTTCAGTACCGGTTGTAACAAATCCACTAAACTTACCTTCTTCTATATAAAAACAGCCAAAGGGATAAATGGCTTGAGTATGTGCCTATATATCTTTTAAGTATTTTACTTGATACCTAAAATGTTTACATATTTATAGATGTGGTATTTTGAAATAAAAACACATTGTATACCCTCCATTGCATTGATTGCTGGTATCCAATATGTATAAAGAACTCAAGAAACTAAACATGGACACACCAAGTAACCCAATTAAAAATGAGGTACAGATCTAACCATAGAATTAAACAGAGGAATCTCTAATGGCTGAGAAGCAGTTAATGAAATGTTCAATATCCTTAGTCATAAGGAAAATGCAAATTATAATAACTGAGATTGCATGTTAAACCCTTCAGAATAGGTAAGATCAAGAACTCAAGCCACAGCTCATGCTGGTGGGGATGTAGAACACTGGGAACACTCTCCCACTGTTGGTGGGAGTGTAAACTTGTACAACCCCTTTGAAAATCAATGTGGTAGTGTTTCAGAATTGGTAACAGTTGTATCTCACAACCCAGTTCTACCACTCCTGGACATATACCCAAAGGATGCTCCACCAAACCATAAGGACACGTGCTCAACTATGTTCAAAGCAGCTTTATCTCTAATAGCCCCAAACTGGAAACAACCTAGAAATTCCTCAACCGAAGACTGAATAAAGAAAAGGTGGTGCCTTTTTGCAATGAATATTATTCACCTATTAAAAACAAAATCCTCATGGAATTTGCAGATAATGAATAGAACTAGAAAAGATGATCCCTAGTGAGGTAACCCAGAAAGACAATGGGGCATATGCTCATAAGTAGATATTAGCCATCAAATATAGGATAACCATGCTACAATTGACAGACCAAGAAAGCTAACTAAGTAAGAGGACCCAAGGGGGAAGCTTGAATCTCACTCAGAAGAGGAAATAGAATCAGGAGTAGATAAAGGGGGAGACTGGGTAGGGGAGGGTTGGGGAGGAGAGCAGGAGAAATTAGGTTTGGGGAGAACAGAGGAAAAGAGTACTTGGTAAGAGAACTGGAACCAGTTGGCGGCATGTATGGGACAAGCTAGAAAACTGGGACAACGGAAGCACCCCGGAATCTCTGAGGGTGACTCAACCTAAGACTCCTCCTAATATGGATATGGAACCTGAAATGGCCATCTTCTGTAACCACACAATACTTCCAGTAGGGGTAAACCTATCCATGATTTGTCCTGCCTGTTAGATGTGCGGGGTAAATATGGAGTAGAAATTGAGGGAATGGCCAATTTTGAGATCCATGCTATGAGAGAGAGCCCACCTCTTGTACTATTGGTGATATTGCACTGTATTTAAGGGCAGGCACCTAGCATATCTGTTTTACAAGAGTCTTCACTCAGCAAATGATGGCAACTGATGCAATGACCCACAGACAAACATTAGGCTGAGCTTGGGGAATCCTTAGGAAGAGGAGGAGGAAGGATTAAAGAAGCCAAAGAGCTCAAAAACACTACAAGAAAAGCTAGAGAATCAACTAATCTGGGCTCATAGAGTCTTGCAGAGACTGAACTACCAAACAGAGAGCATGCATGGGACAGACCTAGGCCCTCTGCACATATGTAACAATCATGCAGCTGGGCCTTCATGTGAGACTCCTAACCACACAAGGAGGGCCTGTATCTGACTGTTGCCTGCCTTTGGATCCCTTTCCCCTAACAGGGTTGCTTTGTTTATCCACAATTGGAGAAAATATCCTAGTCCTACTGCAATTTGATATGCCAAGGCTGGTTGATATCCATGTAAAGCCTCCCCTTTTCCTTGGATAAAGGGAGGATGGGAGGATGGGTGAGAGGTTTGGTGAGAAGGAGATACTTGGAAGACATGAGGGAAGGAAAACTTTGATTATGATATAAAAATAATAAATAAAAATAAATTAATGGTTCTGTTGCTTTCCTCTTGGAGCTCCTGTCCTGTTCCCACTTCTTTCATAAGATTCCCTGCACTCTGCCCAAAGTTTGGCTATAGGTCTCAGCATCTCCTTTGATACCCTGCAGGGTAGAGACCTTCAGAGGCCCTCTGCGGTAGGCTCCTGTCCTGTTCCCTGTTTTCTCCTCTTCTGATGTCCATCCTCTTTGCCTTTCTGAATGAGGATTGAGCATCTTACCCAGATGCTCCTTCTTGATTAGATATCTCCTTCTTGATTACTTTCTGTTGTTTTACTGATTTTAGTATGTTTATCCTATATTATATGTCTAATATCCCCTTTTGTGTGAGTATAGACCCTGTGTGTCTTTCTGTTTCTGGGATACCTCACGAAGGATGATCTTTTCCAGTCTCAACATTTGCCTGCAGATTTCATGATTTCCTTGTTTTTAATTGCTCCATAAGGAGAGCAACAGAACCAAAAATTCCAGGCAGAGTTTTTTTTTTTTTTTTTTTTTTTTTTTTTTTTTTTTTTTTCTGAGACTGATACCCCAACCAAGGACCATTCAGGGAGGTAATCTTGATCCTCTGCACTGATGTACTCCATGGCACTTTGGTGTCCAAGTGGGTTCCATAGATATGGGACAGTGAATGTCTCTGACATGAACTGCTTGTCCTGCTCTTTGATCACCTCCCACTCAGGGGGTGCAGCCTTATCAGGCCACAGAGGAAGACAATTCAGCCACTCCTGATGATATCTGATAGACTGGGATCAGAAGAAAGGGGAGGAAGACCTCTCCTATTTGTGGACTGGGGAAAGAGTATGGGTGGTATAGATGGAGGAAGGGAGCAACAGGTGGGATACAAAGTGAATAAAATATAATTAATAAAAAAATAAAATAAAATAAAAGTAAGCTTACATATTTAAAAAATAAATGCAGGCAGAAGAAATAAAATACTTAATTTATGCTCTAAAAAGCATAAATTATACAATAAACATTGTATAATGTTCAAATGTAAGTGTATCCCATCAAATATTTAACCTTTTTTTTTTTCAGTCAAAAGTTCCCAATGCACTTTAAGCAAGTTCTGCATAGTATTTTATTAATAAAACCTGGAGGCACCTGGGAAGAAAGATCCTCAATTGAGAATCTTTGGGCTTTGTATTTTCAATTGCTTAATGGCTTTCATAAAGAAATGCTTGAGAGCAATACACTAATGGTGCCCAGATCCCATTCTAAAAAGGCACATCTATAGGATAGAAGGGGTCATATCTGGAAGACCCAAGATTGGGTCTTCAAATGATCATGGGAAAGGGGGAAATGAGAGACCAAAAAGATTAAAAATTAGCAGGTACTATTAATTAAGGCCTGAAATATGTGGGTGGAATAGTCTAGTAATGCCTTGAGAGGAAGGACTGCCTTACTGCATTCTTTCCCCATCCACTAGAGATAACAGTTGCTAGGAAACTGGCCCATCCCCCTAGGGAGGGACACCAGGTGATTATGGTCTGGGGAGCTTCCTATAGCCAATCAATTCAAAACGTAGCATTTTGACCAATAGATGCTTGCCAGGCAGGAATTGCCCCTGCCTTGGGCATGCTGGGAGGTACCAGAATCTATATATCATCCAACTAACCTGGGCGCAGCACTCTCTTTTCCCACCACTTTGGTGGTGGGAGTGTGTGGGCCCAAGCTGCAGCTTGTAATTTACAATAAAAAGGACCTCATGTATTTGCAGCAGAGTCTAGTTATTCCTGGTCTTTTGGGGCTCGTGAACTGGGCAGAACAGCTACTAGTCCACTTTAAAAGACAAGTACTAGGAGCTGAGCAGGGCCTTTAATCCCAGTACTAGGGAGGCAAGCAGATCTATATGAGTTTAAGGCCGGCCTGCTCTACAAAGAAAGTCCAGAGCAGCAGGGCTCTTACACAGAGAAAAACCTATCTTGAAAAAACAAAACAAAAAGAAAGAAAGAAAGAAAGAAAGAAAGAAAGAAAGAAAGAAAGAAAGAAAACCAAGTTCATGTGACCTGGAATAAAACACTCCCCAGAAGTGATGGATGCTAAGATATAGACTGAGGTATAAGCCAGTATCGTCCCACAGCCTTGTACTTCAAGGACTGCTCCAAATAGCAACTGTTGAAGAGAACATTTATTTGAGTCTGTGGCTCACGCTATTGTCTCGCCAGCAAGAATGACCAGCACACACAGGATCCTTCTGCAGTAAAGCTTTAATGCATCTTGAGAGGGAGAGCATAAGCTTACAGTGAGTAGAAACAGAGACCCCAAATGGCAGATACCCATCCCTTATATAGGAAACTGTCCTCCGCCTAGGATGTGTCAGTCCCTGATTGGCTGCTCACCTATCACCCCACATGATGCCCCGGGCTGGGCTCGTGACGACGGTTGCCCAACGGTCATAATGGTCATAACGGTTTACTAGTTTTGAGGGCGGAAGCCAGCGCCATGGCAACCAAACCCCGGCTCTCCACATCTCCCCCTTTTTTATTTTGTTTGAACAGTAAGCTTCCTACTGTCAATACAGCATTATGCCAGAAAGCCAACATCTGAGCCTGGTGGAAGGCAATGCTTCAGCTGTTGACCGTCATTGGAGCAACCTCCTCACTGTGAGGCTGTCCTGTCTTAGGTCGGTGAAGACTTATTTGCACTCTTCCGTCACTGACTTTCCAGATCATTTGGCAAGAGAAAAATTGTGATTTACACCCGTGCAATGGGAAACAGATCCCCAGGGAGTGCAAGGGCTGTAAATCCAGATTGTGGCATGTGCCTGCAAAGACAGAGGCAACCTTGTCAAACATTAATTTCTCAGCATGGATAACCAAATATCGGGGGAGGTGCCTTGCTCCAGAGCGGCTAGCGCCTGTAAGATCACCACCTTGTCACGTTTTTGTTGGGTTTTGAGTTTGCAGAACAACCAGAGGACAAATATTAAACCACAGCACAGGGCAGCGCCAAACATCCCAACGCCCACCCATTCCTTAAAATAAGAAAAGACGGAAGAAACCCAGGATAATAAGCCATCTGTGAGCGATAAATCCACTCGAGTAGAATTAATGGTCGCCACCGCCGCCCTTAGCTCTTCATTTCTTCAAATCCTTCTGACCAATTTCCTGCAAGATATAGGGACAATTTCCAGGACAAATTAGCGGCTCAGGTAAGATTTTCATATTGTACACTGGTAATACAGAGTGCTCCTATTTTTCTTTCACACCCTAATTGAGCCAATTGAGATAAAATATCTATTCTTTCTTCCACAAGATCCAGACGCTGGTTAAGAACCATCAATCTGCCTTTTAATTGTGCGCTAGTAGATGCATGAAGGTTTATGGCTTCAGCCACACCTGCCATTGCCAAGCCGACTGCAATCAGCGATGGCAGTAACAACGGCTGTGATGATGCCAAAATCTTTCTTCTGTCTAAACAGGGAGAGGGTGAATGGAGTCTCCACAGGGATTGGGATCCACTGCGGGAGTCTAACAACCAGGGCACGAGCGTAACGCCTGGCATTCCAACATTGCGACATTCAGCATGTCTCATTGGTACAAATTCTAAAAGAATTATTGGACAAAACAAGTAAAAAAGGGGAATAAACACAGACAGGACTAGGCGGAAAAAATGTCTGATTTGTATTGGACGAGAAAAATTTAGGAAAAACCAATGAATTATGTCTGACCGGCATAGGCTTTGGGAATGCAGACATGATTCCCCAACGGTGTTCCCCTGTCGTGAGTGTTACCATCTGCATCATCATAACAAGATGATTCCACATTCTCATCATCTGTTCTCTTAGTGGATTCCACAATCCTCCTAGTAAGTCTTTCAGGTACCCAGAATGGATGGTCTTCACCCTGTGGAAAAACACAAACAGCTCCCCTGGATCTTATTAAGATAGGATCCGGGCCTTTCCATTGACCAGTCAAGACATCCTTCCATTTGACCATTTCCTTAGGCCTATCAGGCTCTAAGCAGTGGCGATCAGCCACCGAGTGGCCCTGATTGTCCAAATTTAAAAAATTGAGAGTAAAGAGTGCCAAGGAAACAGTCACTCGTGGCACTGAGGGAAGAACATCCACTATTCCCCTTTTTTGTTTCCCCTTTCAGTCTAACGCTCTCCCAACTGAGTTATTTTGGCGGCCGCTTCTTCATCAAGTTCAGCCTCCTCCTCTGAATCAAGAGTCTCTGCGTCAGAGGTACCAGGGTTGGAGCTCTCAGAACTGTTGAGGTTCAGTGCTTTTAGCTCCTTTACAGGATAGAGTCCATGTGGTCTTTCCTCTAGAGGATTAAACGGGGGGCTGGACTCTTTAGGGGGTTGCACTCATTTTTTTGGAGGATCCTTAGCTTTTTTGATTTTATGGGTATCCTTTTTCTTGAGCGCACCCAACCTCTCACTGCGTTCGGTTTCTGACATGCTGTCCTGAACTTCCTCGAGGGCGACCTGTCCTTCATCAACTGCCCTTTTGAAATTATCATCTTCTAAGCAGTTCTTAACAAGTTTCCAGATTGCCTTGGTGCCCAATCTCAAGTCATTGTTCGCTAGGTGGCGATCAAGATCTTTGCCTAACTTATTCCATGATGCAACTGTGAGGGACCCTGAACATGCGTACCAGGGAGCCACCCGATCCACCTCTTTTACAAAGTTCTTAAGGGTTCTGTGTGCTATCTTAATGTCCCGTTGTTTTAAGACTGCCTCGAGTGTGGTTACAACAGATGGCGTGGATCCCATGGCGGTTGCAGCTTATTTACGTCTGCCTTATGGCCACCGAGTAAAACGAAAGTAAAATTACCACGCCTGCGGCTTATCTACATCCATCTTATAGCCTGCGTTCTACCCACTCTGAGAGGCTTCTCTGCTGCTCCTTTATCTACAGGAGACTTATAACAGGGTTTTAGGAGGTCTTGCCGCTCATGTACCTCGGTCTTATAGACACCCTCCAAATTTAACAATAGCCACCCCGAAAACAAATGGACAAGAGAAGTGCAACCATAACAGTAAATATCACAGCAAGAATCGGCCCAAAAATTTCAGAGACATGCATACCTCTCCGAACTTACCTTTCCCTGCAGTTCTGAATCCTCCTTGAAATCAAGGGGTCTCCGAAGGTGCTGACCATGTTGTGGTCAATATTCCCGGGTTTCGGCAACAGATATGGCTCACGCTATCATCTCGCCAGCAAGAACGACGCAGCACACACAGGATCCTTCTGCAGTAAAGCTTTAATGCATCTTGAGAGGGAGAGCATAAGCTTACAGCAAGTAGAAACGGAGACACCAAATGGCAGATACCCATCCCTTATATAGGAAACTGTCCTCCGCCTAGGATGTGTCAGTCCCTGATTGGCTGCTCACCCATCACCCCATATGACGCCCCGGTCTGGGCTCGTGACGACAGTTGCCCAATGGTCATAATGGTCATAACGGTTTACCAGTTTTGAGGGCGGAAGCCAGCGCCATGGCAACCAAACCCCGGCTCTCCACAGAGTCACAATTTTTTTTGATGTCAGGGGCCCCAGGACCAGCCAACCTGGATGTCCACTTGTCTGCACTCCTGTGTAGCCATGATGTATGTTTTGTGCTGAATGGTGTTCCTCCTGGTCCTACCAACTCCAATATGCAAGGACCAGAGGCCTTGAGCATCCATTATGGATCCAAGGAGTCAGCCCACAGCCCAACTCAACCTAGCTAACCCATGTGTACTCTCCCCTTGCACACAATCTCCAACCCCCCTACCCCTGACAATCTCCAGCATTTGTTCCATCAGCCTGTTGACAAGTGTATTCTTGAGAGCTGGGATCCCAGCCCTGTGCTGGACTCAATAGGGGGTGAAGAAGAAATGACAGCCCCTTGCTCTCAGAGAGCTCACAGTCTAGTTGGGGACTCAAGGTACACATGAGTACACAAAGCACATATACACACATACAGAAGAGAGAAGCACAGGACTAAACAGCACATAACACTCTAGGGAGACACTGTGTGTCAACTTGTGTACTCCTACAAAAAAGCCTGGGCTTGGAGTCTAGCCCTGGTGAATAAGGGAGGGCTGAGGGTGGGAAAGAACATTTCAGAGCAGTACAGGGGAAGGCATGGTCCAGTTACAGCAGGGAAGAGACAAGCTGGGCAATTAGCTGAGGGCTTTGGTAAGGGCTCCTCTAAGTTAGCCAAGGAAAGGAGGAGCATGGAAGCACCCGGGGATGGGCAGTGACTTCCCTTTCTCAGCTCTCTTTGAGTATGCGGTGACGCCAGAATAAGGCATAGGGGTTCAGTAAGAATCAATAATCCCAACTGAATGGGGGATACATACAGTAAGACCACAGGTCAGGAATCCACAGGTAGGGAAGAACACTGTCTTTTCCTAACCAGCAGTTTGTTCTAGCAAAGGAGGGAAACATTTGTGGGTTCCCAAGTGACCTCCTTACATGTGAAGATATGAGCATGTTACCTTAAGCCACCCCAAGATTGGATTCTAATGAGTAAAACTGTAGACCTCATGTTTTTGTTTTGAAAGCCCTCTGTTACACAGACACAGTGCTCTCCCAGGCTCGCCTCCAAGCTCTGGTTTGCATATTTCCTCCCTCAGTAGTTGGGATCCAGTTTACTGGTGCTGCTTTCTGTTAGAAAGGACTGTCCTCAGCACATGGAGGAGATGGATGCTGTGTCTCCTGCAGCATGGGTGAAAGCTTCTTGGCATGTCATTTCTCATGGCCATCTCTTTGTCATTGTTTTACTCTTGGGTTTTTATTTTTTGTCCTAATGGAGGTTTTTTGTTTGTTTGGTTGGTTTGGTTTGGTTTTGAGATGGGCTTTCTTTGTGTAAAAGCTCTGGCTGTCCTGGAACTAGCTGTGAATTCAGAGATCCACCTGCCTCTACCTCCCTAGTGCTGGGATTAAAGGCCTGTGCCACCACCACCTGGCTCTAATGGGATTTTAATAGTAGTTTTTGTTGTTGTTGTTTTTAAGATATTAACAGTAGTTAAAAGAATATTTTTAGGGCAGACTGTATTTGGGTGGAAGTCAGGCAGATGGCCTACCTCAAATTTTTCCTTTCAGTGGCCTTGAAAATGGTGTGTGTGTGTGTGTGTTGTGGGAAAACTGAATCTCTGTTTTGTCTCATGCATAGATAGCTTCATAATGGAACAAAGACACTCTTAGTAACTTTTTTTGATCTTCGTTAAATTTGTTGGTCTTTTAATATGGTTTGCTTTCTTCCAGTGCTAGATTTTAAAAAAAATTAAGTAGAAGGCATCCCCCGGGGTGTGGGAAAGATTCAATTAATATCCACTCTTTTCTGTGTTGAGTGAATCCTTGGATTTCATTGTTTTCTAACTGGATTTTTCCATTTCCAGATAATTCCTCCACCCCTCCCATATCTCCAGATTGTCTGGATGACACTGATGCTCTGGGCAGTATGCTAATCTCTTGGTACATGAGTGGCTATCATACTGGCTACTATATGGTAAGGATTCCCTGGGAATGTCCTGACATGTTCTGTGAAGGTGTACACTGCTGAGCTTTGCACCTAAAGCCAGCTCTTGAATGACTACAAATGTGGCTTGTTCTATGGAGCCTAAAAATTTAAGGCAGCTTTTAAGACTACCTTAAAGTTTAAAAATTGACATGTTTCATCAGCCCTCCTGAATATGATTGTAGTTAATTTCAAAGGTCTGGTTTTGTTGTTTGTTTGTTTGTTTGTGTTTTTTCAACGCGTGGTTTATCTGTGGGTATTGGGATCACATCCTTGGCCTTTTGCATGCTTCCCAAGCTCTACCACTGAACTGTATCCCAGCCTGGCCATTTTTTGCAGTTCAGTGTTTAAATCTTGTGTGTAGGTGTAGCTCTTACCTTCCATTGTATATAAATACATAAGTGTTCTGTTATCCATTCTACAACAACAACATTTGTTGTTGTTGTTTTGTCTTGGTTTTTGTTTTGTTTTTGAGACAGTTTCTCTTTCTAGCCTTGGCTGTCCTGGTCTTTGAAGACCTCAAACTCACAGTGATCCACCAGCCTCTGCCTCCCTGAGTAAAGGCATGTGCCACCACACCTGGCTACTCCAGTCTACTATTAATGACTATTTATCTTGTCAATTTGGGGCTGTAAAAATGTTTCTGGGATAGAGAGATGTCATTGCAATCAAGAGCATTGGCTGTTTTTCTGGAAGACTCAATTTCGATTCCTGGTTACCCACATGGCTGCTCCTAATGTGTATAACTCAAGTTTTGCTATATCTCATGTCCTCTTCTAGACAGTACAGGTACTCTGTGTATGCAAGCAAAATACTCATACATATAAAATAAATTTTTTTTAAATTTAATAAATATGTTGCTATGAATATGCTATTTTTCTAGCACCAAACTGTTCCCAGTCTCCTGGGTTTTTGTTGTCATTTGTTTGTTTTTGCATAGCGTGTTTCTGTATAGGGCAGCTTTGTACTAGCCCAGATTGGCTGTCATATCACAGTCCTCTTGCTTTGTCTACTAAGCACTGGCTCATTAGGCATACATCACTAAGTTGAGGTTAAGGGTTATGTTTTAGCTTCATTCTGTTCTGTTTTGTTTTTTAAAAGAGAGACCAGGCTAGCCTTGGACTCACAGAGATCTGCCTGCTTCTATTTCCTGGTGCTGGAATTAAAGGCATGGGCTACCACTCCCTACATGAGGCAGGGTTTACTGTAGCCCAGGCTGGCTTTGGACTCACTGTGTAGCTGAAGATGACTTTGAACTCCCAGTCCTACTTCCTCAGCCTCCTGATGCTGGCTCACAATGCTGCATCACCAGGCTGGGCATCAAACTTGGCCTGAAATGTTTATGCACACATTTATCTAGTGTGTTCCCTGTTCTTTTAACTTTTTATTTGCATTCTTTACAGGGTTTTAGACAAAATAAAAAGGAAGGAAAGAGCTCACCCACAAATTAAGCAGTAAGTCTGTTATTTTCTTGTATAACTCTTAAAGTTTGTGGGAAATGAGTGTTTTGAACAGTTACAAATTAATGTTTATGTAAACTATAGGAAAAGTTTTTGGGTTTTGTTTTCTTGGGTTTTTTGGATTTGCGCATGTGCGTGTGTCCCTGTGTGTTGGGGGCGAGGTTGGTTCATGCCTAGAGAAGTGGGTGTTGAATCCCCTGGAACTTGAGTTACATGTGGTTGTCAGCTGCTTGTCATGGTGCTGGAATGGAACTCATAGTCTAGAGGAACAGCGAGTGCTCTTAACTGCTGTGTCCTCTCCAGCCCCACTAAAGTCTGCCAAAAATTAGATTAAATATTGAATTATCCCCACATGATCAAATTCTCGTGGTGTCAAAGTGTCATCTTCCAAATACTTGCTGGATCGTTTGGTTATGTTGACAAAACAAAGACCCTTAGGCTGGCCTTGAACTCCAAGATGCCTGCCTCAGTATCCATAGTGCAAGGATTATGCTTTGCACCACTGTACTTGGCTTACCATCTGGTGTAGAGTGTGAAGATAATTGCAGTATCATTGCCCAGTCAGGCTTGGGTGCTTGTGTGTGCATGTTGGGTGAGGGGTGTGATAGGGATTAAAGCGAGGTCCTCACACAAAAGTAGTAAGCAAATATTCTGCCACCAGATCCACATGTAATTTTTAGGTTAAACTTTTTGTGTGTGTGGAGGTTTTGTGTACATGTATGTTTATGTTCCATGTGCATGGCTGGTGCCCTTGAGGCTAGAAGAGGGCGTTGGATCCCATGAAACTTGTTCTAAATGGGTGGTTATAACTCGCCTGGGTCTTCCAAGATTAAGAGTAAATGCTGTTAACCCCTGAGCCATCTCTCCAGACCCACCTGCTCTTTTGACAAGTAATGCAGTGTGCAGTACACTGTATTATCTGTTGTCTTATTTACTGTTCTATTGCTGGGAAGACACACCATGACCAAGGCAACTCATAAAAGAAACCATTTAATTGGGGGCTTGCTTACAATTTTAGAGGATTAGTCCATGATCATCATGGCAGAAAGAAGACAGGTAGGTTTTGTTTTTAATTTTTGTTTTTTGTTTCGGTTTGTCTTTTTTTGTTTTTGTTTTTTGTTCTTTGAGACAGTGTTTCTCTGTGTGCAGCTCTGGTTGTCCTGGAACTCGATTTGTAGACCTTGATCACCCAGAGATTCGCCTGCCTCTCCCTCCCAAAAGGTGTTTTTAACAAAATCTCCATCGTTTGGTTTTACCAATGAAAGCTTGGGAGCCAGATGTTGTGGTGAAAGTCTCCTAGATCAGAAAGAGAAAACACCCAGCTGATTTTCCTTCTCAGCAGACATCTCTCAAGGGTCTCAAACAACCTCCTTTAAACTAAATGTCCTTCCCTTCTACTTCCTGTGTGTCTCTATCCATCCAGCTGACTACCTCTTACTCTCAGGGTTTTTTTCTTAATAATCCTATAATCACGTCCTATCAACTGGTTGCTTGCTCTGCCTCTTTACTGTGGTTGTCC
This sequence comes from Meriones unguiculatus, assembly GCF_030254825.1. Taxonomy (NCBI): domain Eukaryota; kingdom Metazoa; phylum Chordata; class Mammalia; order Rodentia; family Muridae; genus Meriones; species Meriones unguiculatus. The sequence goes on along the minus strand of NC_083354.1, from coordinate 27,622,398 downwards.
TTATTTAATTCTGTTCACAGTGTTCAAGCAGAAAGCTCTTGGATTAAAGGTGTGTGGCAAGGCTAAGCCACACCACACCACTAGAAACAGGTTTTTCTAGTAAATAACAGAATTTCGGGGTTGACAGTGTAATCAAATATCCTGCAACAAACAGGCATGGCCCTGGAAATGGTAGCTGTTTATATATATATAATTCTTGTAACTTTCTGGAGGCCCTAAACATTTTAATTCATTTTTAACTTTAGAGACACTTAACATTGTAATACAAGTAACTAATTTCTAGTTTTACTACATTTAAATAAATATTCATAAAAAAATGTTCACCAAAAAATCTGAGCACAGGAGTCTTTCCTGAGACTAATACTCCAACCAAGGACCATGCATGGAGATAACCTAAGACTCCTGCACAGATGTAGCCCCTGACATTTTCAGTATCCAAGTGGGTTCCATAGTAATAGGAACAGGGACTGTCTCTGACATGAACTGATTGGCCTGCTCTTTAATTAGCTCTCCCTGAGTGGGGAGCAGCCTTACCAGACCACAGAAGAAGACAATGCAGCCACTCCTCATGAGACCTAATTGACTAGGATCAGAAGGAAGGAGAGGAAGACTTCCCCTCTTAGTGGACTTGGGAAAGGGCATGCATTCGTGCAGAGGGGGAAGAAAGGAGGGATTGGGACAGGAGGATGGAGGGAACCCCGGGGGGGATACAAAGTAAAAAAAGTATAATTAATAAAGAATTAAACAATACATATATATTAAATCAGAAGTAACTTAAATTACAAAATTCATCATTTTCATGCACTTTCATTTACTCTGACAGAAACATGGTTTGGAAAAAAACAAAACAAAACAAAACAAAAAACAGTTCTACAAGTATTACCTAAAGCTTTTATGTTATTTTTAACATCACTGGGAATTGTTATTCATTGATCTCACACTTCAAGAAACCTGCCAAGATTAACCACAAAATGTGTCAGTTGAAGCTTGATATTAAAAGAAAAAAAAATACTCATTATGCTGTTGCAGTCACTGTTTTTAGTTTGTTTGCTTGTTTTCTTTTTTGTTTTTTGTTTTTTTCCTGGTTTTATGACACAGGGTTTCTCTGTGTAGTCTTGGCTGTCCTGGAACTCACTTTGTTGGCCAGGCTAGCCTCAAACTCACAGAGATCTGCCTGCCTCTGTCTCCCAAGTGCTGGGATTAAAGGCCTGTGCCATCATGCCTGGCTCAGTCACTACTTTTTAATGAGGAAAAATAAAAAAGATTTGATAATTTGGAGTATGTTTAAATTCTAGTAGGAAAGATCAAATATAGTACTTCTTAATTTTTAAACCAATATTATGTTTATATTAGCATATTTTATTCTTTGCCTTCTTTTTAAAAATATGATCTGGGACTGACAAGATTGTTTTGGAGGCCAAAGGCCTGATGGTCTGAATTCATTCCCCAGGGTGAAAGAAAAGAACCAGCTCTTACTTGTTGTCTCTGACTTCCACACTTGCATACAGAAGTGCCGATGCAGTTTCTTTTTCTGTATTTTATAACTGACTAGACTTTTCTTTCAAATTCACGTTCAGCTCTCTCCCTAGGAGATGGTACATTGATGTCCCTGGTCCATAAGAACAGAAGTGTCACCATCATCTTTGTGGACTCTTGTTTGAGTGACGTCATTGCATTTTCCCATTCTGGGGTCCATGCCTGAATCACCAGTGGAGCGTGTTTAGAGCATAAGTGGATTGAGGATCGAACGGGGAGATGTAATGCATGGAAGCCAGTCTGCCGAAACTGTCTGAGCACAGCTGTAGACTGTAACTTTCCTAGTGTGTCAAGATTTTTATTAATGCCTTTAAAAACAAATAAAAGTCCTTTTTTAAAAAGTCTTGATTTTATAACTATTTTCCTTTGGGATATATACAGTGAAATTGATTCTATTTAAAGATACAGAAAGAAAACTATCCAGACTTATTACTTGGGTAAAAAGTAATTGCAGAAAGTAGAACAAATTGGTATTCCAAGATAGGGGGACAAAAGCTAACTCAAGTCGCAGGGGCTATCCTGACCAGGCAGGAACCATGGTGTGTTCTGGTTGTGTGTGTGTGTGTGTGTGTGTGTTTTCTTTGGCTCAAATATAAGGTCAGAGAACTACTTGTGAAGTCTTCTCTTTTTCTATGTAGGTGCTAGGGATTAAACTGAGGTCATCTGGTGCCTGGTGTGTGGGAGGTTGGTCTAATGCTTGTGTTTTGATGCTAATTACTGGCCCTCAAGATCTGGATAAGCCTATCCTTGTTGTGTAAAGCTGCCTAAGACATTATACCTGATTGGTTGATTAAAGGCCTAAAATCTGGACAGGGCAGAATGGGGTAGGTGTAGCTAAGGTTCCCAGGCTTTGGGAAGAGGAAAATCATGGGAAGAACACAGAAAGACAGGAAGAGAGGAGGAAGGAGGATACCAGTATGGGTTAGGGTGGAGAAGGAACCATGTCTGCCAGGAGGTAGGACTCCAAGGATGGTCGGATGGAGAAAACACCAAAATCAAAAATATAAGCCAAGTATTTATAAGATTATGGGTGGAAGGTAGCTCAGATAGGAATGGTTAAGGCAGATGGCATTTGATGGGGGCTGGGGAGTGAATGGTCAGGATATTGAGACAGCGTAGGTGAAATATCTGCCTGGCCCAATGTGAGGAAATTATAAAATTTGACAGGTGCCTGTGTCTTATTAATTGTGATAGTGGGTTAAATGATACTGCCTCGATAATTATAGGGATAATAATAAACATCACGTGGCCCAAACCCCATTTTAGTTACTACAACACAGGCACCCTTATCTGCTGAGCCACCTTGCCAGCTCTGTTCTTCATTGAAACAGTCTTGTTTTCAGCCTGGCTTGCTTGTGATTCACAAGCCTCCCAAAAGATGGCTTCCCAGGCAGGTATTACCACTCCCTAACTGAGTTCTGTCTTGTAGAAGCCGTGCTGTTCTCTCTGCACCTCCCTTTCTCTGTCTGTCCTTCCCGTGTCCCTCTCTCTCTATGATGTTCCTTAATCATGTCTACTTCCTGACCCAGTTGCCCATGCCATTCTCTTCCCATCATGGCCTTGCTGTTCCAGGTACCACCTCCATTATATTCTTATGGTAAGGATTAATGTTCAAGCACCCGGCTTCTCCCTGGTTTACTTACTTTTGGAGGTTAAATATGATCAGCATTTTATGCTGAAGATGGAGCCCATTGGTAGAGCACACGTGCAAGGTACTGCATGTGATCTCCACTACTTTAAAAACAGAATGTGGCAAATGCTATCCTTTGCTAAGTCTTGGCTAAGTAAACTAAATTAACTAAGCTCCCTCTGTGCCTAGCATGTTAGCTGTCAAGTCAGCATGATTAAATTAATGAATTGTCAATACCTAGTAAGTAGCTTTGCAAAATATGTTCTGTGACTTGAGGTTTTAGAAGAGAACATTACCTTTCTTAACTACTAGCTATTATAGATTCAGCATAACTTAGTTAATTGGGAGGTTAAATTTAATTATTAACATTTCCATTAAACCTAACCAGACGTTGGATATTAACACTAATTTTAACTCCCTTTAGCACCTAATACATTTATTTGAACTGAGGTCATTCATTCAAGCAAATACTCAACATTGTGTAAATGCTGGGAGTTGCTCTTGGTGAAGGATGCATTGAATGTTGGTGTAATGTAGTTCCAGCTACTTGGAAAGCTGAGGTAGAATTTTCATTTGGGACCAGCCTGGCCAACATAGTGAGATCACATCTCATACAGTAAAGCAGAGAGATCAAGGTAGTGGAGATGCTCGGGTGAGTAAAAGCAGCACGGTAATAGTTAGGTAACGGCAGGAGGATCACCAGTGTACTGGCCATCAGCCTAACTCCACACCCAGGCTCTTGAGGGAGTAATACAGGACAAAGACAAAGGGCACATGGAAATGGCCATATGTATGCCCAAGTGTACATGTGCGGTCTCGCCTCTCACAAAGTGGAAAGTAGCCTATTGAGGAGTAGTTAGAAATATTTGTTTTGGCTCACAGTTCTGGAGCTTCAGGGGTGATGATTTTGTCTAGTGTGCTGACCTTGAATGAGGCATAATATTGCAAGAGGCAAGGCAACAAGCATGATTAGTGCATACATTGTGTGTATGTGTTCATATTTGGATTCTCAGAAAACCACCAGGATTCAGCGGGAGCTTCATATTTTTTCATTTCTTTATATTTCATGTGCATCAGTGTTTTACCTGCATGTCTGTCTGTGTGAGGGTGTCAGGTTCCCTGGAACAGGAGTTACAGACAGTTGCGAGCCACCAACTAGGAATGAACCCCAGTCCTCTGAAGGAGCAGCTAGTGCTCCCAACCGCTAGAGTGTCATCTTGATGACTTTATCCTAAATACCTTCAATACCTAAATACCTCCAGCTGCAAACACAGTAGGTTAAGTTCCCACTCCGAGTAGTTCACAGTAGTTCACAACAAACAGCAAAGGCCCTTGTATAAAAAATGCACACACCTTGAGTCCCAGCACTGGGGAGGCAGAGGCAGGCAGATCTCTGTGAGTTCAAGGCCAGCCTGGTCTATGAACCAGATTCCAGGCCAGCCAGGGCTACACAGAGAAACCCTGTCTCAAAAACATAAGAATGTGTGTGGAATATTCAAGGACCAGTAAGGAGTGGAAGGAAGGCGAGATTAAGGAGATGGGAATAAGCAGGGCACAAGGGTCAGGCTATGTGTGGACAGTTTTACAGCATTTTCCTTAAACTGTGAGCCCCGTGGAGAAGAGTGAGTCAGAGGCAGTGCATGATCTGACCTCCACGAGGAACCTCTGGTTGCATGATGAAGATGCACCACAGACTTCAAGGAAGTGGGCTACTCATGTGGAACCCACAGTATTTTGTAAGTGAATTGTCAGGATTTGTCAGATTATATGTTCCATAAGAGGAGAGCTAAGGATAACTTCATGGGTTTCACAAAGCAAGTGGAGAAATAAAGCTGGAATTTTAAGAGATGAAAATGTGCAATAAGAGTACTTTGGTGAAGGGGAGTTAGCTTTGGAGATGTGATATTTCAATGCCTTTTGGAGTCATATCAATAGAGTCTCAGGCTAGAGGTGGAGATGGAGGAGGCAGTGTAGACCTGGAGGTCTACACTGGAGGTCAAAGCCATTCAGCGGGATGAGCAGCTCCAGGAAGTGCACTTAACAGAGACCCCCACTTCCCCCACCACACATGTGATCAGAGAGGGGAAACAGCAGAGGGCTGACCTGCAGCTCTCTGAGGAGGAAAGCAGGAGTGATGCCTCAGGGAAGGTAGACCAGGTGCTTCCTGAGGTCAGTGAGGAACCCCGATAGTAGCTCAGCTGCTAGTAACAGGATAAGATTCTGACTGCAACGAATGTATTAGTGCGTAGGTCTGTGTGATGCTAAAACTGCTGTTGTGGTGGACTGGGAGTTAAAAGCTTGGGGGAGAGGACATAACTGTAGTGGAAGTTTTGGTTTCTTTCAAAACTCAGTTATATAAACATGATTTTGTTTTAATCCCAGGTGTGCGATACTGGGCTGCTTTAGTTTGTCCAGACCTGTTAACTATGATTGTCTCATGCTCTAAGAAGAGCGTCATCTTTGCCAGCTGCAAATAGTTTAATTCTGAGGACTCTGAGAGGGTATACATGCCAGAGCCTAGAGAGAGATGGGGCTTTGAGAAAGAAGGGGGCAGCTGCTGCCCACTGCTGCTCTTGGTTTGTCCTGCTGCTGCATTTGCTGGACTGCTGGATATTCTGACTACAGAGATTGGACTTGCCCCAACAAGCTAAGTCTAAAGAGATCTACCTCCTCTTTCCCCTCTAACATTTCTCTCTTACCTAGTGCTGGGGAGTTTGAAGGAAGGTAGAGGTATAAGAACCCAAATAAAGTAGATAGCATGAAAAAACAAAAAACAAAAACCCACCACTGCTTGTGAAGTACCCTTCCAGAGAAAGCTGTTTTCTAGACTTGTTTCCTTTGGTGCTAAATAAAATATTTAATATCTATTTTCATGAGTTCATAGTTATTTCTTGTTACTTGTTTCACTTGTGCTCGATGTATACTATGCTTTGATGTAAAATTGATTTTCTGTTTTTTTTTTTATTGACTTAAACATAAAGCAGATGTTCTAAGAAGATACAGTGTTCAGAAAGGCAGCCCATTGGATGGGATCAGGGAGTTGGTATATGGAGTATGTGATCAGAAACACACATTTCAGTAGTTTTGTTCTTTCCTTGTAAGTGCTGAGGAATAAACCAGAACCACTGAATTCTTATTAGAACTCTTTCTTTAAAGGCTTTTGTTTTTGTTTTATGGCTATGGGTGTTTTCTCTCTCTCTCTCTCTCTCTCTCTCTCTCTCTGTGTGTGTGTGTGTGTGTGTGTGTGTATACCATGTGCATGTGTTTGCTTGGTATTCAGAGAGGCCAGGAAAGAACATTGGATGCCCTGGAACTGGAGTTACAGATGATTGTGAGCTGCCATGTGGGTCCTGGAAATTGAGCCTGGGTCCTCTGCAAGAACCATCTTCCTAGCCCCTGTTTCTTTTGACTTTGCAGTACTATGGGCCTTAGGAACGCTAGACCACAGAGCAGCATCCCTAGCACTTCCTCAATTTTGTTTTGAGACAGTGTCTCTCTAGATGGCCCAGGCTGGCCTGGAACTTCTGCCTCATCCTACAGAGTAGCTGCGTTACACTCGTGTGCTACTGTACACAGCTTACCTAGGTTTTCCCCATCTGTACTACTACATATAATGAGTTCAAGCAGTTACCATGTCATTGCCTATTTCCCAATTCAGCACTCAGGCAGTACAGGCTTCCTGATCTGGACACTGGTCCCTTCAAAGCTGCATGCAGTGTTGTCAGTAGAGGGCGCTGCTGAGACACCGAGGGAGCCAGCGCTTCTGCTGGTTCTGGAGAGGTAGGGAGGACTTTCTTACACTAGTACATTCAGTGACTGCTTTGCAGTCCGCATCTTAAGTGTCCTGTTACCAGCAGCTGAGCTACTAACGGGGTTCCTCACTGACCTCAGAAAACACCTGCTCCGTCTTCCCTGTGCCGGCTCCATCTGCAGACATCCGGGGCAGCACAAGTGCTGGCTGCGAATTCTGAGGCCTCTTGCACCAAATACAGCCCAGCAGATCCCAGGCTGCAGCTCCGGGGTCCCAGCAAGCTCTGGTGTCATGGCTTTGTCCTGCAAGGCATTGCTCTAAACACCAGGGTTTCTCAGCCGAGGGTGAAGACCTTGAGTGTGGTCAGAGTTACTCCTTTCAAGCCAGTTTCTGTTCATCCCAGTCCTCAGAGCTCACGACTGCATCGTACTTTCCTCAGACTTCCCTATGGTAATAGCGTCATGATTTTGGTCTTCAGTGAACTCTGATATAACATGTAAAACCTTTCTGATTACAAAAGTCTTGACATATCAGATAAGCAGAGAGATCAGATCCCCCAGAGGGAGGGTGTGCTATTGTTTTGATGGCAAGATACTTTATTTAATTATAAAAATTATGTATGTGAATGGGTGTTTTGTCTGTATGTACATCAATGTGGAGCTTCCAAGAGACTGCTGAGAATTGAACCTGAGTTTTCTGGAAGATCAGCCAGTGCTCCTAACTGCTGAGCCTCCAGCCCTAGCTTACTTAACATTTATAGTTATTTTCTTATGTTCTCTTTGGCAGTTCTGGAGACTGTGCTTAAGGTCTCAAGAATACTCTGTAGGCACTTTGAACTACACCCCAACCCTAAAGTTTTGCTTTAAATATTTAAGTAATAAGAAATTATAAAACAAACAAACAAAAAAATACAAAAAGGAGAAAAATAATAATCAAGAATGCCACCTTCCTCAGTCCTCAGAGATAACCAATGCTAATTATTTTTTATGTTCAACCTTTCCAAGCTTTATTTCATAACGCAAAAGTAAAAAGCATATATATTTAAGGTGTATAGGTGTTTTTATATACATTATATGTTAGAATATGGTCTAAGGATGGGAGTCGTGTGAGAATTCTTGAGTGCTTATGAGAACACTCCAAGAAAACAAGTGTCTTGTGATGTCAGTGTCTTCAAAAGATGGAATTGTTCTTGGAATGTGTTTTTGTGCCCCTCCCAGATGTAGTGAATAGGAGCAGGTTTCCATCAGATTACGCATTGTTTGCTGCTATTCTATTACATGTTTTAAGTATCCTTTGTATGCCTCTCTACCAGCAGTTCTCAACCTTCCCAGTGCTGTGACCCTTCAGTACAGTTCCTCATGTTGTGGTGACCCCCAACCATAAAATCATTTTTATTACTACTTCATAACTGTAATTTTGTTACTGTTATGAATCATAAATATTTATGTTTTCTGATGGTCTTGAGTAACTTCTGTGAAGGGGTTGTTTGATCTCCAAGGGGTCAATACCCACAGGCTGAGAACTGCTGTTCACAGAAAAATGTTTTTGCTACAATGCAGCTTGTCCTTATGATTATATACAGCTTAAACTCATGAGAACTTTACTCAGTACTTTTTTTTCTCTTGTCTATCAGAGTATAAATTGTCTGATGCTCTGAGTAAAATTGGCCAGTGCATGAGACTTTAGTCTACCTTATTTATTGGTTCTATTCTTCTAGGTCCACTGCTTCTAGAGAGGCGAAAGTTATGAAATGACAAATAATTATCACAATCAAGTTTAAAATACCCAGAAATTCAGGGTATAAGATTAAAACCTGAACAGATTATACCCTGAACAGAGAAAAGTTATAAAGCTATCATAACATATGTAACTCCCCAGAGCCTCTAGAACAAAAGCATCTCTAAGCCCGTATTTTCCCTCGTTTTGTCAAATGAGAGATGGCATAAGCTAGCATGGTCACACCAAGGCTGGTGAACACACAAAAGCCTTGCAAAGACCAGAGCATCTCCTGGAAAGAGGCAGCTGCATCCTGTGGTGAAGTTGACTCGTGCTTCATCATGTGTGGGACTAATTCAATATTAAAACTGTTTCTAACCTCCATCAAATACTCCTCCCATGCTGTGCTTTTTACATAGATCAGTGTTCTTTCCCGAGCCTCTCCCTTCCGGTTGACCTTGGAAATGGAGGGTTTTCTGTATGAACGTGACTGAAGCTCTAATCTTTAAACATGACTATGTAGGGACTGCCAAGGCACTGTTCATCATAGTTCCATGGAGGTATGCAGGCATTCAAACAGTTACCAGCCTGGCAATTCTTGTATATGCAATAGTTATTAAACAGTTTGATTTTGATCTGGGTCTAAAGTAAGGACTAGTTATGTAACCCAGGGTGAACTCAACCTCTTGATCTCCCTGCCTCAGTCTCCTAAATGCTTGGATTATCCCATTGTCAGTTAAAGTAAAATGTATTCGAATATTGGGTTTGTAGAACTGTCGGTAGCCTTCAGCTGCATCCTTCACTTCTGAATGACAGGAGAGAATGGCACTATCCATTTCCAGTGAATAATCAAGCATTTGCACTGAGGGTGTCTTTCTTTCATAGCGTTCATCACTTTCATGTCCTCTTCATCCAGGAGCCAGCTGAGCATCCTGAGCCTGGTGAGTCTGAGCAGTCTCATCACACACTGACTCAGCGCCTTGACAGTGGTGGCCTGCACTTGGATTCGTTCTGGGATATGCCTGGAAATGTTCAGCTCTTGCAAGTTTGGCAGGTTGTTGAGGGCTTGAAAGAAGTGTCTATATCCTTCCTCTGTAATTTTGTGATTCATTGAAAGGTCTAAGTTCTCAAGGTTTTGGAAGCCTCTGCTGGTTGCTCCCTTGGCTGGAAAGAAAGCAGACAAAAATATTCATTAAGACACAATGCTATGAAGACTTGAGTAAAGCTTACAAAGTTATTTGTAACTAACCTCACACCCACCACCAATGAAAAATGCTAATCATATTTTTTTCTAAGACCAGGTTCCACTATACAGCCCTGGGTGTCCTAGAACTCACTTATTTAGCTGAGACGGGTCTAGAACTCACATCTGCCTTCTTCTGCCTTTTGACAGCTGAGATTAAAGGAAATACCACAATGCTTGGCTTTAAATGTGTTTTAAAGATATTTCTTTGAAAGCCCTGAACAGCTGCCTAGTTGATATGGAACCACGTGGCCAAACTGCAAGGAAGAAGAAGAAACCAGAAGTCGAGAACAGAGCATTTTAGCTGTCTGGGCAACGAGGACTTCTGTTCTGGTCTCAAAGGAGGACATACACCAAGGCGGGGCACATAGGAAGAGGTTATAGTACAAGGGACTGAGAAATTGTGGTAATAGTGTCTCCCCTTTTGCAGAGAAGGGTAGGTGCTATTCCAAAAAGCTTGTCTTTTCCCTGTGTCTGTGCTCCAGTGTGCCCAAATGACTTCCTGGTTCCTTAGAACTCTGGAGGAAATTGGGGCAGGTCAGAGTAAGTTCTCAAACCAAGTCTATGACTGGAAGTGGGGTTTTTGCTAGCAGTGTTTTTTGCTTCAGTTTTAATTGTCACAACCGTGTCCCCTAATTTGGGCAATTGTTTGGTTTGATTTCACTAAGAATCATGCTATAGTTTGACTTTAAAGACAGAAGCCCTAATGTTTCAGCTGTGCTCTAAGTTGGGCTGTTCAGTGATAGTTGGGATATTTCTCATTGCTTTGAATGATGGACTTTTCTCAAGAGGGAGAAGGTCAGAGGTTATTGCTTCAAAATGTAAGATTCTGGGTCTGAGACGTAATGTAAGAGAAAGGAGTAAGGCAAAATATTGATTTATAATAAACAGAGATGAACGAGGCTATACAAAGCTGGGCCCAGCAGCATATGCATGTATTCCCCATGCTCTGGAAGGCAGGGGCAGGGAGATCACTGTGAGTTCGAGACCAGCCTGGTCTACAAAGCGAGTCCAGTAGAGCCAAGGCTACACAGAGAAACCCTGTCTTGGAAAACACAAAAAACAAAACAAAGCAAAACAAAACAAAAAAACAGAGAAAGAAAGAAGCCATCCAAGTTAATGCTGCCCAGATTTCCTCTGAATGGGAGAGAAATGAAACTCTTAAGAAAATCATAGGTTACTATCCTCCCTCTTTGTTTTTGAGACAAAGTCTTATGTGTACATGTAATATACACACTGTGTATATTACACATGTGTAGGTGGGCATGGTGCCTGGGAAAGCCAGAAGAAGGCATCGGTTGTCTTTATCATATGACATCATTTCCCTTGAGGCAGAGGTCTGTCCCTATACATGAGCCTTGCATTTACTCAACTAGGCTAGAAACCAGCAGTCTCCAGAGTCCTAAATCTGGTTCTCATGGTTATAGAGCAATCACACCTGATGTCTTAATTCTCCTCCTCAGCCTGTGAGTGCTGAAATTCTAAGGCTGTACTACCACCATTCCTGGCTAAATTACCTTTATTTTATTCTATTCTATTTATTAATTTTTTAGACAGGCTCTTACTATGTGGCTCTGGCCGGCCTGGAACTCACAGAACAGACCAGGCTGGTCTTCAATTTACAGAGAGTGATCTGCCTTCCTTATGCCTTTGGAGAGCTGGGATTTCAGGCACATGACAACATACCTGGTTTAATCACCACTTTAAATATCGTTTGTAGAGTAACAGTACTGAGCAGTGACAAGATGAAACGCAATGTTTGCAACGCATCCATGATACCCACTCCAGGAGTACCTTTCCTGTCCTGTCTGCTCTCTTTTTCAGGAGCTAACTCCTGCCTCTTGCTTCAAACACTTTTGTGCTTATTGTTAAAAGTTGTTCAAATGGACCAGGCTCTAGGACACAAGTAATTTTATTATTCAAAATGCCCTAATGTCTCATTTCCCAGCTGTGTGTCCACCATCTTTGTAAAGTCTTGTCAGTAATCTCACTTCCAGAAACCTTCTCTGACCCCCAAATCAGGCCGAGTTCTTCAGCCGTATGCAGAAGCAACTGGTGAAGGAGAACTGGGCAGAGTGTATTGACCAAGAATGCCCTAAAACTGACAAAAAGCTACCAAGCTACATTCTCCATCAGTTCTACAAACCCCAAGTAGAGTAACCACTTCTAGTCATGTTGTCCACAGCTGCTGTGTTAGTTGGTGTGGTGGTCATAACAAATCCCCTGTTTCCAAATCCAGTCATTTTGGGGTTAGAGCTTCAACAGATGGGAAGACAAAATGGAGTATATGTTGACTTCGACAAAGCAACGCCTCTAATTCCTGGTGCACTGGATGCCAAAGCAGGATCAGGCCAGCCTGGGCTACATAGTGAGACTCTGTCTGAAAAATAAAGATCTTAAAAGCTTCTGAGTAGGGGAAAAGACACCTCACCCTAAAGGACATCATAACATGAGAATTGACACTAAACAAAAGAAATGGTACATAGGCCAGAAACCTCAGTGAAAGTAATTCCAAAATAGATAATTCCAAAATAGAATGCACTAGAAAAGTTTTTCAAATATGAAGGCAAAAGCCATTTCCTCATCATTAAAATGGGAGAAAAGTCATGACTAGCTAATCCAGAGTAGAAGAAACACATAGAGTCCTTCGGGCAGAAGGAAAAGGGCCCTGGTAAAGGGAAGCAGTGTAGTATAGTTGAGTTTGTTCCTGAGCTCATGCAGTTCAGTGCAGGTCAACAGAGGCTGTCGAAGCCAGAGAATGAGAAGGAGCCAGAAGATTAGAACAGATTGCCAGAGTTAGTTTGAGGCCAAGTACAGCAATTCAGTGAGAAGCTGAGAGAAGACAGACTAAAGCAGTCAACTAGGAGAGGAGTTTAAGCCAGAACAGCTGAGTTGAACCAGCCAGCCAGAGTTCAGAAAAAGCAAGAAAGGGTAAGCTTATTCATCAGTAAGCCTCCAAGGTGATAACATCAGGCAAATACAAATTACATTTACACTATCAAACCACGCTGAAGAAAATATGTGCAATTAATAAGCTAATAAATGTAGGAAACAAAAAAGCAGAGAAAAAACACCCATATCCTATAAAAGAAATAAAGAAACCAATATCAAATAAAAATACACAGAGGGTTGACACACCATCTCTGTCATTTTAGTTCTGAGGAGGTGGAGACAGGAGGATCACAAGTTCAGGGCCATTGAGGACTAAAAAGAGAATTAAAGTCCAGATTGAACTATTAATCAGCAGACACTGTCTCAAAAAAAAAATGACAATTCAACTATAGTAACATAATATAACATAGTATATTAAATGCAAATAAAAAGATTAATGGATTCGGTTTTTTAATTTTCTGTGTCTCTGTGTGTGGGGGGGGTCGTGTTATGCACATATGGGGTGTGTGTGGAGACCAGAGGTTAATGGTGGATGTCTTTTCAGTTGCCCTACACCTTACTTTCTGAGACCAGTTTTCACTGAACCCGGAGACTGAAGACTCCACTCGATTGTGTGACTAGTAAGTGTCACGAATTCTCCTGTCCTCAGCTCCATCACACCCCCTCTTTGGGTTGCATGCTGCTTATCACACTAAAAGAGCTCCATGCATCGTCTGAATGCATTTTACAGACTGAGCCATCTCTGCAAACTCAGGCCTGTATCAGGTATTATTCTGGTGATTGTGAGGTTTTTTGTTTGTCTTGAGACAGGGTTTTCTGTAACATATACTGACCCCTAGTTTGCTATGTGGCCAAGGATAATGATATGGATGACGATGATCCTCTTGCCTCCACCTTTTGAGTTCTGGGATCATAGATGTGTGCCCTTATAACCACTATGCCTGTTTGTATGTTGTGCTAGGGACCAAGCTTAGGGCTTTATACATGTCAGGCAAGCACTTTTACCAAGTAATCTCTTTCCTGGGGTTAACTTTTAAGTCTATTAATCTATAACTATAGATTAAAAGGTTCATCTATTAATTAACTGTGGAAGAGAGTCACCTCAAATTTTGTTACATAGGTTAAAGGGCAGGAAAAAGACATAAAAATGATTCTGGATGCCTATGTTTAGTACACAAGAAGTGAGCAGGAGACATGAAGTGCTATCACAGGTAAAGAGCATTGGTCTACCAGAAAGATCTTACAACTTGATATGTGCTGTGCACCTAGCTTGAAGATATAAAAACAAACTGGAGCTATAAAGAAGTTAGACAGGTGCCAGAGATCAATTAATCGATTTTTTTTATTTGGGGATTGAGCCTGAGCTTCTGGCATTGGTCTGTGTTCTAATTCTGGTTTAACTGAACTTAGAAAACAAAATCCCCAAGACCGTAAACTGGAGAATCTTGCCCGGCCCTATAGTGAAGACTTCCTATACATATTGTAATCGCTCAAGCAATAAATAGAGTATACTGCCAAGTTTGTGAAGCACCAAGTGTCATAAAGAAGACTCGACTAGGCTGTGGTGCAGTGGCAGAGCACTGGCCCAGCACACATGAGTGACACACTGGGTTCAATCCCCAACACAGACTGAATAGCTTCTATAGCTCCCAAAGGACACTGATGACCTTCCCAGTCTAACCAGGATGAACCTAAATCTGCAAAAGGGCATGAGAAGCAGCAGCATGACAGACAAAATGAGGAAGTAGGTTGCACAGTTTACACACAGTTTTTTTGTACACACTTGCAGCAGGCAGCTCCAGTGATGTTAGTGGCTTTTACACTCACCAATTTCCAGCACACTATCGTCATCCGTCATCCAAGGTGTCGTGAAAGGCAAGAACTCGGAGACGAGACGCCGAAGCTGCAGACACTGCTGGACAATAAGTCTGGCCACTTGGTGAACCCCGTCCCCAGTGGGAAGAAGCAGTTCCTCCAGGTTCCTGAGAGAACCCAGAGCCAGTGCTGTGGGAGACACAGCAAGTCATCCTCCATTACTATTCCACCATGAGCAGCTGTGACCCAGGTATTCTGTACTCTAGGAGACCCCACTGCTAACAGGTCCTATGCATCATGGTCCTCTCCAAGAGCAAGAGAAGGGGTCAGCACACAGCTGCTCCCTGCTGCTCTCTGCATCTTCCCCAACCTGTCTCTTCACCCAAGTCCAGGCTGTCTCCTCATTTCCACTTTCTCTCCCACAGCCAAGCTTCCTCTGGCGTCAGGTCACTCTACTGATTCGACCCCCTTTTTATCATCACTCCTCCTGCCATCACCCCAGTGATTTCACAGCCACGTGACCCACACTAGACACTAAAAGCATGGTACACTTCTGTGAAAGCCTTCCTTCCCAAGTTCACTCTTACTTAGCAGGATATTCTGTAGATCACATGATCACTAAGTCTACTCCTGAGGACCCACAGAAAATATTTTGAAAACTTTCTGGCATGGACCAATATTACAGATTCATCTTTGGCTTTTCCTGTTCCAGTTCTTGAATGAACGATGTATCCACAGACTCTGATTCTTTCAGGAAAGAGTACTTAGAAAGCAACTCCAGAGATTTGGGCAATTGACACAATGACACAGTGCTTGCTTAGCATGCTTGAGACCCTGGGTTCCATACCAGTGCCACCAACATGCACACACATCCACAGGCACAAACATGCCAAATAACTGAGCCTTCTTTTCACTCCATTGTTTTTGTAAAATCACAGCAAGATGGGTAGCCAGCAGCTCTGCTGGGCCACCTATGAAACCTCAGGAAGTTTCTTGTCATATCTTCTTGCTTAAACCAGCAAAGCTGGGTGTAAAAAAATATGCCCTGATGGTAGTTTCATTAGTATGCACAGGGTGTGAGCCTCATTTAGTTGGGTTAAATGATTTATTTTGGCTTTTAAAAGACAAAGTCTCACCCTATAGCTCAGGCTGGCCTGTAACTCATAATCTCCTGTCTCATCCTCCCAGGAGCTGTGATCAGGGGCACTAAGAACCACTCCCATATTCTAAGTGGTCTTTCTCAAATGGGTTATTTAAGATCTACCCAAAAAACTATCCTAGCTCTGTGACCAGAAAACAAAACTGTTTGAAATGGAAAAGAAATGAACACACCCCACAGTAGAAAAGCTAGTCCTGGACACTAATAATGATACTCTGCTATGCTTTCAGTTAAGAGCCCAACTTGACGGTCCTCTGGAAGGATTCAGCCAACAGCAGATTAAGACAGATGCTGGGACGTGCAGCCAAGCATGGGAGGAACTCTAGGGGTCTTGAGGAAATATTGGGGGAAAGATGGAAGGACCTGGAGGGAACAGGAACCTCATAGGAAGACCAACAGAGACAACTAACCCAGTGACATGGGAGCTTTCAGAGACTGAGACATCAACTAAGGAGCATGCATGGTGTGGACCTAGGGTCCTGCACACATGCAGCCAGTGGGCAGCTTTGTCTTCACGTGGGTCACCTGGTGAATGGAGGGGGTGCTCTTTTTAATATGGACTCTATTGCCTGCTTTTGGATCACTTCCCCCTGGTAGGGCTGCCTTGCCTGTCCTCCGGGGATGAAGATAAGAGCAGACCTGATATGACTTGATGTGCTGGGAAGGTTAATACAGGAGGGAGGGGGGCTCCCCTTTTCTTGGGGGAAGGAAAAGGGGAAGGGGAAAGGAGGGAAAAGAGAGGACTGGGAGGTGGGGAGGGAGGGTGACCCTCAGAATGTAAAGTAAATAAACTAATACGAAATTAAAAAAAAGAAAAAGAAAAGAAATGAGCAACTGAACACTGGAAAAGTACTTTCTGGAAAAGACAGTCGCTGTGACAGTCCTAAGAGATACCTGTATGTAGAAACCTAGATGTCTATATATGTATATAGATCCTTGTGTGTTTATGGAATAACAAACTATGAGTTTGCACACATATTTCCAATTTGTGGTTCTTTCTTTTTGACATTTGAAAAACAACTTAAATTACATTTGGCAGCGGCCAAGCCTCTTCTGGGAATGGTGCGTGAGTGTGATGCTGGCGGCTCCCCTTATTACAAGGCCTGAGGACTTAGGTCTCCACATGACAAGGACCTGTGGAGATATTAGTGCAGAATCTCCTGGCATTTCCCGAGGGAATGCTTGGTTCACTTTTGCCTTGCATTTGCAAGGCTCAGATCAGGCTGTGATTGATTCTGGTTTGGCTCTGAGGATTGTGGGAGTTTGTTAATGATGATGTGGTTGAGCCAATGTGAGGGCCTGGTCTAGGTACATCAGCTATTGTCTGGATGTTCTCTCCACATAGAAACTTGGTTCTGACAACAATTTGCCCACCAACCTGTTCCAAACAATAGCTATGTGATTATCAAAAAGTTAGGAAGGTCTTGATGGATCTCTAGTTCCAAGACGAAATAGGAACACTCAGAGGCAAGCCAACCAATTGATTTGATTTGATTTGTTCAATTGAATTGATTCAGGTTGCTAATTTGCAGAGAGCCCTGGGCATTAAAGGAATTAAATATCCTGATTAGGGTATGAGAGGATGCCAGTTGCCAATAATTAAGTCAGAATTCCCTGTGTTGTAATCTATCATCTCTTTATACTGCAACCACAATTGCTGCCAACCATGGTCACTTGGTTAAGTACCAGTGTGTTGGGTTAGATAGTAACTGCTTGCTGAAGCTGTTTCCTCTTTCTTGACCATGGAGATTGAGGAGGAGAAGGAAGGGAAAAGTACAGTGTGAACGTTACTGCTACACATAGGAAGGTCTTAAAACAGACTGCATGAGAAAATGAATGTAAAGCCTTTTCAGCTGTTAAAAAATGGATGTATAAGTAAGGGTGCCCTGAGCTGTCTCAGTGTCAGAGTGTGTGAACTGCATCCCTTGATGCAAGTCTTCATTCACGGACTGTACACTTCCTCCTTCAGGTTCTGAACCCACTGGCACTGCACTCCAGCATGTACCTATATGTATTTTGTGTGTGTGTGTGTGTGTACATACTTGAGAGTGCATATGTGCATGTACTTTGGCATACATGTAGCATAGTATGGGTTTAGGGGTTTAGAGATCAGAGGACAGCTTTTGGAAGTAGGCTCTTTTCCTTTCCATCATTTGGGCCCCAGAGATCCAACTCAGGTCATCAGCCTTGGTGCCAGGCCTTTTACTTGCTGAGCCATCTCCGGCCTTTTTCCTGAAAAAGCTATAATTTTGGCTGACCTCTGTGAGGGAAATCCTGAAATTCACTTTGTGACTGTTTGTGTGTATGTGTGTGCACTCATCTTTAAAAAAGGAAATATAATCCACTTCATTAAGGCTTCATTAACAAGCTGGGCACAGGAATTCAAAGCGTTGCTAACTTAGACTGACCAGCATTCTGCTTTAATACTTGTAATTTTCTTTTCCAGCAGTGGGGAAACTTGATGCTCGCAATGTGAGTTTTACACAGCCAACCTGAGACAGTAGCCTTGAGAGTGCCTGATGTTGTCCCTGCCACTTTACCAGCACCTCCAAGGCCAAAGCAAACACACGTGGCAGCTGCCTCTGCAGAAGAGAAGAGGAAGGGGGAGTCACCTCTCCTACAAAAGTCTGGGAAGCACTGTGAAGACAGAGCTCTGCACCCCGTATCGCCATGGCCTCCATTTTCCCCATTAGTGTTTCCCATGAAACTGTATTATTTTTCTAAACTTTCTTTTGTTTGTTTGTTTTTCAAGACAGGGCTTCCCTATGTAGCCCTGGCTGTCCAGGAACTCACTCTGTAGAATAGTTGGCCTCTAACTCAGAAATCCACGTTCCTCTGCCTCCCAAGTGGTGGAATTAAAGGAATGCATCACGACCACCTGGCCTTCTAACATTTTTTTAACTAAAAAATAAGTATATAAACTCTCTATACTTGTCATTGTGTTCAGTATGGTTTATCACAGATTAGTTTTCTTAACATAAATAGAAGTTTTTGTGTAGATTCTGAAACCTTTGAAACAGAACAGATAGAGCACATCTAGAATGGGTGTCCAACAATTGAGGTACACAGTGCCACCATGACCAACTTTTATCCTAAGGTGTCAGTGAGTCTGAGAGTATTGCATTTAATGAGTTTAAGCATGAGGATGCTTGAGAGCAAAAGTATCTGGCGGTGAGACTGAGTATCACCATGGTGTCCTCCAAAGGACCAGCATGGCTGGTGCATGACCCTCTGTGTCAGCACATTCCACAAACCACAGGTTCATTTTTTTTAAGTGTCTGTGCTAAACATATCCAGACGTTTCCCCCTCTTCCTTACTTTAAGAACAACACACTCTGAAAGGCCCTGCCCTGCAGACTATCAAAGCAGACGCTGAGACTTATGGCCAAACTTTGGGCAGAGTGCATGGAATCTTATGAAAGAAGTGGGAAAGAGTAAAATCTGGAGAGGACAGGAACTCCATAAGGAAAGCAACAGAACCAGAAAATTTGAACACAGATTTTCAAGTACCATGCATGGAGATAACCTAGAACCCCTGCACAGATGTAGCTCATGGCAGTTCAGTGTCCAAGTGGGTTCCATAGTAATGGGAACAGGGACTGCTTCTGACATGAACTGATTGGCCTGATCTTTGATCACCTCCTCCTGAGTGGGAAGCAGCCTTACCAGGCCACAGAGTAAGACTATACAGCCAGTCCTGATGAGACCTAACAGACTAGGATCAGAAGGATGAAAAAGAAACCCTCCCCTACCAGTGAACTTGGGGAGGGGCATGCTTGGAGAAGGGGAAGGAAGGGAGGAATTGGGAGGGGAGGAGGAAGGAAACTAGAGGGGGCATACAAAGTAAATAAAGTGTAATTAAAAATAAAATAAAATTAAAATTAAAAAAAGAAAAACACAATGTAACTTTTTTTTTTACATGGCATTAGGCATTGTAAGTAATGGAGAAGTTATTTAAAGTTTATGAATGTGTGTGGGGTCATGGGAAAACACTGCACCATTTTGTATCATAGAGTAGAGGATGTTCTAGTGTTTACAGCAGCAGCAGCTCCTGGACTTAACTGTCATGGAAGTAAAGGGACAACTGTACACACCTTGATTTGTTGTGAGTTCACTGCAGGAGGAGGAAGTGGAGGAGAAGGAGGAAGAGGGGGAGGAAAATAATAAATTAAGAAACGCTTCTATAAACTTACCAAACTTTTCTGATGTTTTCTTATCTGGAAATTTTTGACAATAAAGATCTAATGTCTTCAGAGAAACAAAATTTGGCAATATGTTGACTATGAAAGGAAAAATAAAATTTAGTTGGGTCAAACACATTACCTATGACTCAGAGCAGTACTGTTGAGATAAGGAGTATCTAAAAAGTGATGAAAGGTGATATAATATTCAGAATTACTATGACTAAATAGAAGACACTGCTCTGAAAATGAAAGGTTTAAATTGTAAACAGATGCACTTCACTGTTGTGAAAGCCTCACTGATGATCCGGCGTGGTTACAGTTCCCACGACACCTTTGCATTTTAATTCTAGAGTATTGAATAACTGTACACAGGAGCATCTGAAGTCAAAGTTGTACAGTCCTTACCAAATGGTGTGGTTTCAAAGCATCGTCCAGAAAACTCAATCTCTCTGAGTTTCTTGCAGGAAGCAAGTGCAGCCATGAGAGACTTACAATTCAAAAGGAAATCACATTTCAGATGGAAGACATGAAGATTTGGAGAGCTCTGAATCAATTTAACTGTAAAATATGAAAGATTTTCAGAAATTAGAGGCTGAATGTTTCTATCAGAATTGGACCCCCAATCTATCAGTTCCAGCCACAGTGATTAAACAGGCAATGACACAACATTCATAATGTAGTGACTCAGTGGCAAGTATCTAGAGCTCAGACTATATTTGTTGGGCTCATGTTGTGTCTAATTGACACAGTCATGTGAAAGAATAGCTTTCTATAAGAAACTGAGTGAAAGTTTACCAGTGACATTTATGAACTCTGTTGCTGGGGTTATGCCCCATGTTGGGTGCCAGCAGTGGTTCTCCTCCCTGGGGAACTGTTGGCCACAAGCCAATGAAAGCAGGAGGAGCAAAAGGTGAGATGCAGGCCTTTGAAGGCTGCTAGGATGATGGAAAAAAACCCTCTGGGAACCACTTCAGGGAGACAGTTCAATTTTAATTCAAGAGAACAATTTTATATTCCTTGGGGAGTGGGTGAGGGCTCTCGGGATACGTGTACATAACTGGCACTTCAAGGATTCTTGATTTGCATTAAACAGGATGCTCTTACCATAAGAATGGGAACACAGTACCTAATTATCATATGGGCATAGGGAGGGGAGAGCTAGTAGGCAACTGTGCCAACAGCCATATATCAGATATGGTTAGAGGTATCTATGCCTAAAGATACTTTCCAGATGAGGTCAGGCAGAGAGTAGGAGGCCCTGCTGGGAAGAGGAAGTCCTTCATCTAGTGCCAAACTCAGAATGGCTATCTGGACTGGGAAGATTGCAAACTCAAACATCAGGGTCCTACCAACAGAAGAGGAAGTGTTAGGAGTGTAAAGCTCAGGCTGTGCAGTCAAACCTTCTGTTTGGAGACACATTTCCTTAGCCCTGAGCCATCGCTGACCTCATTTCCCCTGCTGACAATCAGCAATAATCTTCATACCTTATCTCACACAGGGGCTGTGAAGACTGAGTCAGCTGTTGTGAAGGGCTGAGAACAGTTCCCCACACGTTAAAGACTCTGGTAACAAATAAATCTCTGCCCTCTTAAGGAGGAAGATGCTGTTCCCACACCTTCCCAAGGACACAGTTCACGCTGTGAAGCCCAGGGAAGGTTTAACTAATGATTAGTTAATGGTTCTACCAATTACTAGCCAAGTAGCTTTTCCAGCTGAGACATGAGCTGGAGATCCAAGCACCATCCTTACCTAGTCTGGAGAGGTCAGACTCTGTGGAAGTTTGGATGGATAACTTCTCCATGTGGTGGAGGTTTAGGAACTCTCCAGGAAGGACTGAAAGCACATCTGCTTTGCCGTCTAGTCTCCCAGACAGTTCTTTCAGGCCCGGGAACTTGTTCAAGTTAGCAAAGAGTTGATCTGGCAAGCAGCACATAGTTCCCATCACTCAAGGTCCCCAGTGGAAGTTCTCAAGTGTGCTGCGACCTTCAGCCATTTTCATGCTTTCAAGATGAAGTTTCTTAGACTTCCTAACACCAGTCTAGGAAGCACATCCAGGAAGATATTGTCAGCTATAATATCTGCTAATCATAAACTACAGGGAAAACCCCGTACTGGTCTCTAAACTTACGAAATAAGTAAAGCTTCTCTCCAACCAACAGCATGGGAATGTCTGACTTTGCACATGCAAAAAGGGTGCAGTTGGACTCTCACTTCCTATTCATGAAAGCTAACTCAAAGTGAACTAATGACAACTATAACAACTAACACTAGAACTCTTAGAAGAAAACAAGTAATTTTCACAACCTTGGGCTTCATCATGGATCCTTAAATATGACTTACTGACTTACTAGAATATATTTACGATGAAGCAGATGACAGGGAAAAATAAGACTAAATGAGATTTGCACCTTGTAGGTGGGAAAGTATAGTGAAGAAGCCACCATGAAACACAGTGGGGAATTTCCTCAGCAGATTAAATACGAAGAAGGTGTGGTGGCTCACAGATGTGACCTCAGTGGCTGGGAGACTGAAAAAAGGGGGTTACCATACATAGCTCAAGGCTAGCCTGTGTTGTATGGTAAGTCCCAGGGAAGCCTAGCCTATAGAAGGGATCTGTCTCAGAACACTGAGCCTCTGTCTCAAATTCCATATGAGCAGGAAATTCCTAAACAAGAGGAGTGTATGGCACAGGGATACGGCTCAGTGAGAAAAAGGACTTGTACCAAGCCTGCCAACCTCATTTTGATCCCTAAGAGCTACAAGGTGGATGGAAGGGAAAAATGGCATTCCTGAGGTTGTCCCTGCCCCCTATACGCATGCTCTGACACGGTTCCGTTCCCATGCACACATCTGCAAACACACACACACAATAAAAAACAAAAGAAGCATTCAGATATAGACAAGAAAAGCATTCCTAAGCATGTAACACACAGCTAAAGACAAGAACTAAACTAGTTATGATTATGAAATTTTTAAAAAAAGCAAACATTTACAGGACTGTCAAAACTTCTAAGTAACGATAAACAAATTTAATGAAAGTCAGATGAAGCCTGTACTGAAAATAACCAAATATTACCTAATGTTAAAGACAACTAATAGGAGATATTTTTCCTAGTTGGTTTCTGTCAACTTGAAACAGGCTAGAATTATTAGGGAAGAGGATCCTAAATTTGGAAAAAAATCCCTTAAATTAATGATTGATGAGCAAGGGGCCAACTCAGTGGGGATGGTGGTGCTGCTCTGGAAAGATGGTCAGGAGTTGAAGAAGAAGGCAGATATGTAAGCAGCCATGTAAAGGAAGCCAGAGTCCTCCCTGGTCTCTCCTGTTCCTGCCTCCAGGTTTCTGCTTGCATTCCCTCTGTGACATCCTTCAGGGGTGAACTGTGCTAGCCGGGAGGTTTAAGATGTGATAAACCCTTTCTTCCCCCAAGTTGCTTCTGGTAAGAATCTTTTATTACAGCAACAGAAACAGAAGTAAGACTGTATTGTTCCTACTTTTTAATTCCTTTTCCGGAGAAGCTAACCTCCCTCCTTCTTCTCGCACCCAGAATGCAGATATCTCTTCAGCAACATCTCACACACAGTCCAACATTGACTAATAACAAGCAGTTAAGTGCCCTAACAACCTCTCAAGCAATGAAACACAGAAGCTATTCTTGAATTACGTGAAACCCATTCTATAATTCAGGACCTTCCAATGATCTATGCACTGCCCCAAACAGTGAAAGCATTTAAACTTCTCCTATAAAGGAACATTTATGAAGAGATGAAACTGAAGTTTCATCCATCTAAAACTAAGGATGAGAAAATGGAGGCATAAAGTTATTGTGTAATTTAAATGCTGATTTCTGTACACCCCCCCCCATATCTGGTTGCAACCCTTGTTCTGAGAATCTCCTGTTTCCATGTTGGGTAAACACTGCTCCCCAGTTGTCCCCTAGTATGTCAATATCGCAAATTACACAACAATACTGAGCAGTCATTATTCTATTCTTAACCCTCTAGGCTAGTCTGGCTTCTTTCCTGCATAAATCCTTGACATACTTGCACTTTATGGTATTCTCTGCTCCAGCTGCTCTCTCTTCATGTCTCTTGGACCTCTGCCCATGGCTGGAAATTCCCCACTTCATCCTCTAACTCTTCCCCCCACCCCGGAGGGCAGGAAGTCCAGCCCTATTCTCTCCTCCACTCAGCTCTTAGCTGTAAGCTGCTTGTAATTTCTCTTTTCTCATAGGCCATTGTTCTATTCGAATAGGTTGGTTAGTCAGCCTTAACAGGAAGGCCATTGGTGTTGTGTCAGCAGGGTCTCCTCCATATGACCTTGGAGAATCAGCTTGTGCTGTGTTCTGTTTATGGACAACTTGGACAGTTTTACTACCTTTGTCAGGAACATCCCTGATTTTATGGCTTGTCCCTTCAGTTGGAGGAATGGCAATCCATGCTTCTTACTGTTGCAACAGATCCCTCCCCCGTAAATTCAGGGCTGCATCAGTCATATATGGCCTTAATTTTCCTGTTGGGATTTCTGGCCCTACACATTTAAGACATTTTAGACTTTGTTTTACCTGCGACAGTGACACAATTCCCAGGAGCTCTGTAGATACATTTTTAAATGGCCAAATTGGATACCAGGAGTCTTGGAAAATTATTGTTACATATGCTCCAGGAGACACTAATCCTTCCATCTCAATGATATCTAATTGTAATTCTAATTTTGGCCTTTTATCATTTATAGCGTTTGCCAAAATGTCTGATTTTTCATCTTTAGTGCCTCTTGTTTTATCCCCTAGGAGCATCTTTATCTCCTTTAAATGGTTTATCTAAGTTTTTAGTAGCCCTGTTTGTCCTATCAGGCCTTGAATTTTCTTTTTTTCTTTTTTCTTTTTATTCTTTTTTTTTTTTTTTTTTAATAATCCTCTTTTGGTGGGCAGGAAACTAATGGTTCATGTTGTTTTTTTCTGTCAGACCTTGAGTGAAGTCCCTTAGTCAGTTTTCTGAAATTAAGGAATTGCCTTGGATAACCTGCATTCAGGAGCCATATAACCATTCCTTACCATCTTTGACAATATCAATTCCTCTAGTCCTATTTCATTAATGCATAAGTGAAGCCTCATCTTTCCACCATGCCAGCCATTGCAATTAAGAGCTAGGCTCTAGAATGGCTGTCATCAAATCTCTCCAGTCTTTTGGAGTTATGCAATTCCATGTGGCCCAGTTATTAAGTATTCGTTCAATGCATGGTGAGTGTAAGCCACAATTTGTTTTTCCTCCTTAAGCCTTTTAAAATCTTGAGCCTCTATAGATTTCCATCTGAATTCTTCATCATGAGACATGAGGAGAGAGCAGCTGGAGCAGAGAATGCCATAAGTGCAAGTATCTTGGGGATTTACATGGGGAGGAAGCCAGACTAGCCTAGAGGATTAACAGTAGAGCAACTTCTCAGTACTGTGCTGTAAGCTGCTTTATTAGCCTATCAGGCAACAACTGGGGAGCAGTGTTTACACAATACTGAGGCGGGAGATTCTCAGAACAAAGACTGCAACCAGATGTGGGGAGTACAGAAATCAGAACTTGAATTACTCAATAACCTTATGCCTACAAGAAAACAGAGTCAGCCAGACTGCTTGTGAAAGCACACTTCAGGGATACCTGGTAACTGGTTCATCCCTGAGACCTCAAGAGACTGCAGGGCAGTCAGGGTGAGAAGCAGCTCCTGTTCTGCTGTGCTGAACTCCAGCCTGCATAAGGAGCACTTGGTGACAGAGGTCTTATTCAGCTCCAGAGCCAGGCGGATGCTTTCAAGAAAGCCACTGCTGTTGGACAAGCAGAGCTCAATATTCTGAGAAGCTGAGAAGACGTCCATTAGGACCTGGAGCAGTGCTTGGTCTGCTGGGCCCATGTCGGCCACTGCAACTTCCAACCTAGGGAAAGATCCCTAGGTTGGGAAGAGTGTGGCTTGGGTGACAGTTTCCAAAAGCCAGTACTGATATTTGGTGGGGCCTGGTGTCGGATATCCGCATAGTTCCTCACGATCTCTTCTTTTTCAGCCAAATCTTTCTTGCATTCATTCACCGGTTGAAAGGCAGATGCATGGTCCTGATCTACAGTTGGTGGCTGTAATGTTTTCAAACTTTTTTCTATTAATGATAAATATATTTGCTGTACCCACTTATTTCCATTTATTGAGACCTCAATACTCTTCAATAATAACAGGCTTTCTGGGTGCTCCCAAAAGTACTGTAAATTCAATACTTTTAAAGTCAGTGTTCTTCCCTGAAGAAATCACAAAATCAATGGAGAACATGCAGAAACCGTGTTGCTTTCATAAGCAAAGTTTAAAGCAATGCTCAGTAAATACTCTGAAATTAATAAAGAGAAAAGTTTAGGAGATAATGGCCACAATCCCTTAACGGAGTCCATCCACAGTGAATCTTCCGGGTGCAGCTTCATGTAATCCTCATCGTCAGACATGTTCTCCAGCGACTCTTTCTCATCCACCAGCTGAAGCAAATGAGACACAACTTCTGGCCCTGCCTTTGATGAAGGATACCTGGAGACATACTTCAAAAAGTTGTTGTAGGTGGTCAGAGCCTTCAAGGGAGAGTTAATTTGTGTCAAATAATGAATTCCCAGGTCTTGGTCTTCCTGCCTGTCTGAACCCAGAAGTTCAGTCAGCCTCATGGCAGCAAGAAATTCTTGGAAGAGAGGACTTAAAAACCGGTAGACTGGTCTCAGCCTCTGGGCGGTGAATTTGCTCATCAAGCAGGTGGTCAGGTCTTCATCTTCATCCACTCCAGCCTCTGTGAGGTCATCATTGTTGAACTCAAAGCATGAAAAAAAACGCCCGCTCAAGGCCAGCTGCCCACATGAGGACACAGTGGCCTTGAGGGCCTCAGCTGCAGCTTTGTACTTGAAGGACAGGTACTTCATATAAGACTTGAAAATGGCCACATTTTGAAAGGGCTGGTCAGAAGGATTTTGAAACCAGTCAGTACAGACTGCTGCCATGAAGAGAGGAGCTTTGTGAATTCCTCTCAGATGTTCATTCTTTCCAAAGTAATTGAAAAACCTTTGTACACGGATTATATTATGTGAAAAGAACTTCCATAATACAGAGACAGTATTATAGAAAGGAAACTCTTTGATCTCTAGAATTGTATCCAGATATGGACGGATGGACCTGGCCCTGTTTGTATGGACAGCTATCAATAAGCAGGTTTGTGACAAGTAGTTTCTTGTAATCAGTGTCTCTAGGTCTTGGGGGAGCGAGTCTACCCCATTATAGTCATCCAACAGGAACAGCACCTGGTGTTTTAACTGCTGGATGGTCCTGCTCAGGCATGCTTCACTAACACAGCCTCCTGCCTCTAGGAGTTGGGCACAGATGATGCTGGCCAGACCCTGGTCTAGTCTGGTGGAACTAAGGGAGAGGTAGAAGACCAGCTGGAATCTGTTCAACAGGGGACAGTACCCTGATGCCCAGAGAAAAGCTATTTTCTTCAGGAAGGTTGTCTTCCCACTGCCAGCTTCCCCCTCCACACACATGACTGAGCTGATATTGGCAAAGACCTTGGGGATTGTCAGGGCCCCTTGCACTGGCCTGCTGATGTGCTTTGCAACGATGGACACATCACAGCCAAACAAGTGGTCAGTGCCTTGGCTGGAGCACACCTCTGGCAAATTCATGTGGCGGAAAGTGGCTTTGGTGTAGGTGCCTCGCAGCTGCTCACTCAGACTCTTTGCCTCTTGATACCACTGGGCTTCCCTCAGAGCCAAGCCTGTGGAGAGAAGGGAGGCAGAGGAAGGTGTACCTTCACATCTCTTTGATTGCTTTGTTTGTCTGCTAAGAGTGGATTAGGACTCTCCTCTCCTTCCCATGACCCCCCTCCATACCCTAAGACCCTCTCATCTTTCCATAGCATCAGAATGTGGGGTACTATGTCTAAGGCCTCTCATTTGACAGGGACTTGGATATCCTGGCACCCTAATTTCCCTTTAGGATCTCAGGAGACCAGCCTGCTGCATGATGCCTTAACATTGGCTGCTTTGGATCTGGCATGAGGACTGCTGTTGGTAGTCCTGCATTCACTCTCAAGATGCCATGGGAGCGCTCTCTCACCCACAGCTCCCTTCACCTCAGTGCTCTCCTCTAGGAGCTCCTCAGACAATTATAAATATGCTGTCCTGTCCAATTCTGTGCAAATACACAGAATCCCATGTGCTTTCAAGTTCTTACCAGCCTCAGTGGGATGAACTGGGTCCTCCTGATTGCTTTCACTTGTGATTTCCTTTGAAACAGAAATCCTTTATTAAATCCTAACTGGGTCTTGATTTAAGAGTGGGCATTCTATTATTACTGAGGATCTTCTAAACATCTTCTAAACCCAGCCTGCTCAATTCTGATAAAAGGAAGGCATAGTCCAGGTATGAAAGAATAAATTTCATATGTGTGCAGTAGTCATGTTCCTAGATGGTACATCCATTTTACACACATCTTCTGTATGGGTGAGGACTTTGTGAGTTATCAGTACTGTAATATCTAGGAAAAGAAGAGTCCTGCAAAGTTCATCTAGCATTCCTCCCTGCTTAGTCATTAGTAGCTACATGTTTAATACCATACACAGGGATGGATGCACACAGATTATTAAACACACACTTTTTTTTTTTAATTTGAGACAGTGTCAGGTAGTGTAGTTGGTCTGGAATTCCCTATGTAGCCAAGGGTAATGTTGAAGTATTTGTCTACCTTTCTCCATTTCCCAACTGCTGGTATTATAGGCATGAGCCTACACACACCCTTGACTTTGATACCACTGTTTTTTTCCTTTTCTTGAACTCCAAACATCTTACTATACCTCATTTTATTCAGAGCTAAAGATGTTTTTGTGTCTATTAGGAAACTATATGATATCTGAGTTACATCCTCTGCACTTGCAATGCTAGCCACACATCTGACAAAGGGCTGATATCCAAAATTTATAAAGAAGCCAAGAAACTAAACATCAACAAACCAAATAACACAATTAAAATATGGAGTATGGATCTAAACTGAGAAATCTTGACAGAGGAATCTCTAATGGCTGGGAAGCACTTAAAGTTCAACATCCTTAGCCATCAGGGAAATATAAATAAGAAAGACTCTGAGATTTCATCTTACACCCTTGAGAATGGCTAAGATCAAAAACTCAAGCCACAGCTCAGGCTGGTGAGGACATGGAGCAAGGGAAACATTTTTCCACTGCTGATGGGAATGCAAACTTATACAGTCACTTTGAAAATCAATTTAGCAGTTTCTCAGAAAACTGGGAATAGATCTACCTCAAGACTCAGCTATACCACACCTGGACATATACCCAAAGGATGCTTCATCCTACCACAAGGACACTTTCTCAAGCATGTTCATTGCCTCTTTATTCATAATAGCCAACTGGAAACAACCTAGACTCCTTTTAATGGAAGAATGGCTAAAGAAAATGTGGGATATTTGCATGAGGGAGTATTATTAAAAACAATGACAGAATGACATTTGCAGGCAAATGGATGGAACTAGAAAAGACCATCCTGGTAAGATAACCCAGAACGATAAACATGGTATGTTCTCACTTATAAATGGATATTAGCTGTGATGTAAAGGATAACCATGATACAATCCACAGACCCAAAGAAACTAAGTAACAAGGAGGGCTCAAGTGGGGTTGTGTGAATCTCACTGAGAAGGAGAAATAGAATAGGCATTGTGGGTGGATGGTAGGAGGAGACTGGGTTAGGGCAGAGGTAGGGATGGGGACAGGAGGGATCAGGTGTGGGGAGGATGGAGAGAGTACTGAAAGAGTCAACTGCAATAGGGGGTCTCTCTTGGACAAGCTAGAAACCTAAGGCAATAGAACCTCCCAAGAATCTCTGAGGGTGACCTTAGCTAAGACTCCTAGCAATGGGGAACATGGAGCCTGAAGCAGCCATCTCCTGTAACCAGGCAAGACATCCAATGGAGAGATTGGGACACCAACCCAGCCACAAAATCTTCGACCTACAATTTACCCCTTGACTTACAAGGGGTAAAGATGGAGTAGAAATTGAGGGAGTACCCAACAATGACTGATCTAGCTTAAGACCCATTCCATGAGAGGGAGTCCACCACTGTCATGATTAATAATATTCTGTTATACTTGCAGACAGGAGCCTAGAATAACTGTCATCAAAGAGGCTTCACCTAGCAACTGATGGAAACAAATGCAAGACCCACAGCCAAACACTGGGTGAAGCCTGGGGAACCCTGCAGAAGAAGGGGAGGAAGGATTGTAGAAGCCAAAGGGATCAAAGACACCACAAGGAAACCTACAGAATCAACTAAACTAGTCCCATGGGGGCTCACAGAGAATGAACCGCCAACCAGGCAGCATGCATGGGACTAATCAGGTCCACTATATGTATGTAACAGTTGTGTAGCTAGTCTTCATGTAGGATTCCTAACAGCAGGAGTAAGGGATGTCTCTGACTATGTTGCCTGCCTTTGGAGCCCTTTCCCCTATTTGGGCTGCCTTATCTAGCCTCAACAGAAGAAAATGTGCCTACTACAAGTTGATATGCCAAGGTAGTTGATATCCACAGGAGGCCT
This sequence comes from Meriones unguiculatus, assembly GCF_030254825.1. Lineage (NCBI taxonomy): Eukaryota > Metazoa > Chordata > Mammalia > Rodentia > Muridae > Meriones > Meriones unguiculatus. The sequence goes on along the minus strand of NC_083354.1, from coordinate 27,591,857 downwards.
CCCTTTTTCTGAAGAAGAAAAGAGGAGGAGTGGATAGGGGTGTGGGGGAAGGGCTGGGAGAAGAAGAGGAATGAAAAACTGCAGTCAGGTTCTAATTAATTATTTGAAATAAAAATTCCAAATACAAGAGATTTATCAAGGGAATCCAAAATTGCTCTGCTGTTTTGTTTTCCTTTATTTTTCTCTATTGTAATCAGCTTAAACTTTTTACATAACTATAGCTCCTCCAAAGAGACCTACTGTAGTTCTTAGCATAACTGTTGCTCTTCTGTTAAAAACTGCTGTTTCCTTTAGCATATCAGAAGCCATTTTACTTCCAAGTATCCATTTTGATCATAAGGTAAAATTGAGTTCAAGTTCTCAGGCCTAAGTGCCTGAGACCAGGGTCCACTCCAATAGTTCAATAATTGCTGTTTAGAATAAAACAATAGATGATAAATGCATGTTCTGCTTGAGTTAAAGATAAATGTAAGTTCTGTTAGAAGTAAGATCGAAACATCCTATGTTCCTTACTCCCAGAAAGATGGAAAGCCCCCAAGAACTCCCCTACCCTAAATTCCAGCCAATCAGCTTAAAGTACTTTTTCTAACTACCTAGATACAATGAACATGAAACAAAAATTAATTCTTCTCAGTTGAATCAACATACTGTACCTGAAAAAAATGATTTTTCCTGCTTGGTTGTGGTTTTTTCCTTTGAACACTCACTTTGAAAATGGCTCAGCATCACTGCCTGGCTCCTGAGACCAGAGGTGGCCCTAGCGCGTCAGTTTTTTTCTGGCATTCAGTATGCTTCTTTCATCTGTGTCTGGCCAGTGTGGGCTACTCCTGAACCCTAACATTCTCCATTGTTTTGTTGGTGTTTTTTGTTTGGTTTTGTTTTTGATTTTGAGGTGGTGTCTTATACTATTTATTGTCCAGGCTAATGTTGAACTCCTGACAATTCTCCTGCCTCAGCTTCCAGAGTGCTCTTTTCCAGGTGTGAGCCACCGCACCCAGCTTTGTTCTTTCTTCTGTGGGGTGTGAACCGGCATACTTACCATTGCAACAAAATGACAGTCTAGGTTGCTTGTGTCACAAGTGAAATGATAGTTAGATTGTATCTCAGAGAAACAGACTGTCATCTGACCTCATGATTTTACTGGCCTTTTGCCTGCTAGCCAGGGATGTACCCGGGTCATAGAATCCTTGCCTAGCATGCAGAGGTGCTTTGTTTTTATCTGCTCAACTGAAGTAAAGAACACACATCAAATCACAAAACACAGACTTGTAATCTCTGCGTTTGGAAAACTGAAGCAGGAGGATCATAAATTCCTAGTCAGTCTGGGATTTGTACGTGGCAAATTCAAAGTCAGCCTAAGCTACACAGTGAGACTCTGTCCCAAAGAAAACTCCAATGAAACTAAATAAAACTTGCCTTGTACATCTCAGAAGTAACAAGTCAAGCCTACTGTCTTCAGTGGGCCGCAGACTGGGTCCGTTTAGTCTGGATGTTTACCTGGAATAAGTCTGAAATTTCATCAATAGACTTCTTACAGGAGAAGGGCTGACTGTACATTTCATGAAGCTAGATATTGTGTCTCCCTGGTTCACTGTGAAGTTCCTGTCTAACTGGCACTTGATAGTGCTTCTTAGATTCTCGTAGACTCTATCTAATTATGATACATTTACAATTGACAGTTGCAGCTCAATCCCATGATCATGTGTTGCTGAGTCAGAGAAGGGGCGGGGCTCATTACCCTGGATTCCGGAAGTGCATGGTGGCTCTCAGGGGCTGGAATCACTTCTGCAGAGGACTTCAGAAGAAATACGCAACTATGCAGAGAAGGTAAAAGTCATAAAATAGTTCCATGAGATAAGGATTTGTATTTGCTTTTTAAAAAACAAGAAGATCAGGACCAGGTGTGAGGACTGGCTTTAGCTCCGAGGTTTCTTTGGCAAAGAGATGGTTCTGTCAACCCACTCCAGCCACTTAAAACGGAACGAGTGAGTGTCTAGTTCAAGACCCGCTGGAGCTCCCTAGTCCTTTATATCTGGAGCGCAAATCTGTTGCGGGTGGCGCAACAGGTGGGAGGCGTTCCCATGTGCCCAGACACTACCCAAAGAGCCCACCGAGTTTCACAGCACCAATGTTATAATAATACAACCGCCCCAGCATGTTTGGTGTAAGGAAGGAAGTCGGCCGTGGAAGGGGGAGGGTTAAGAAAGAAGGGATTAGGGGTGCCCCAGAAAGAAACAGAGGGAGGGAGAAAACGCAAGAAAGTCAGTGGACTTGGGGAGGAGCATGGGAAGAGACGTGGGAGGTAGGAAAGAATTGGGAGAGGAAGAGGGAGGGGGCTACAGCAGGGATTCAAAGTGAATAAACTGTAATTTATAAAAATATAAATAAAAAAAGAAAGTCAGAGAGAGAGAGAGAGAGGGAGAGCAGTGATGGGAGGGTCCTTTATATCTGGAGCATGCCTGGCTTGCACCTGGCAGAGGTAGGTGATGACATCAGAGGTTGCTAGGCAACCTAGTCTAACTTTAAGCATGAAGCAGAAAGCGAACATTTTCAGTGATTCTGTTAGTCTTGCATCGTGTAAGTCTCTGGGTTCCAATAACAATGCATGTGGTTTGTAAAGTAATGGTGAAGATATTCGGGGAATGTATTGGGGTGAGAAGAGAGTTAGTGCCTGTACGTGAAACCTGCTGAAATAATCTTAAAGAATAAAAAATAGTGACACAGCACTGTGGGTGCAGAGGCAAGAGGATAACTAGGGCTCGCTGAATGCTAGCAGGTACAGAGAGAGACCCTGCTTGAAGGGAACAAGAGGGTGACATAAATGAGAGGATACTCCCTGTCTCCATTTGGCCCTATGTAGAACACACAATGCACACATAAACACACATTAACTAAGTGAACAAGGTAAAAATAAATAAAAGTTTAAAGACTAACTAATGAGAAAACTCTAGAGTCATGGAAAAAGAACAACAAAGGACATTAAAAATTACTAAACAAAGTGTACAATTAAGAATTTAGTTAACAATAATTTTTAACCATATCAACTCTTGTCAAACTGTCAGAAACAAACCCACAAAATCTGAGTGTGCCAACTACATGAAATTCACATTAAGTATAAAAATATAGATATCACACAAATAAAATTTGTGTGATATCCAGGGCTTGGAGATGGCACAGTTGGCAAATGCTTGTTGAGCAAACATGGAGACTGGGCTCAGATCTCCAGCACCTGTGTAACAGCGAGGCAATAGGGACAGTGTAATCTTAGTGCTGGAGAAGGAGAGACAGGAAGACCATAGGGGCTCACTAACCAGCCAATAAGTCTCATTGGCCAGCTCCAGGCTTAATGAGAGACTTGTCTCACAAAACAGGTTGGACAGAACTACAGACCTATTTCTGAATATACAGAACATGTTGCTTTCAGGATAGAGAGGAATCAAGCTGGAACTGACTCAGAATTTCCTCCATGCTGTCTCCTTGTCACAGTACTGGAAGAGGCTTTGCAGTCTGCTGGGGTAGGAGGGCCACCTGCATTCTACAACATCACTATCATGCCAAACAAGATGTGGCCAACGGTGAAGAGTGGCCTGAATCTTTGGGGATAACCAACTGCTTTTGAATTGGGCTTGAGGCTGCTTCACAGATGCTTTATATGTGGTCAAGCTGGGTTTGGTTGTACAGGCCTGTAAATCTCAGCACTTAGGTCTCAATGACCAGTGGATCTCTGGGTCAAAGGCCAGACTGATCTACATAGCAAAGTCAGAACAGAAAGGGCAACACAGTGAGACCCTATTTCAAAAAGACAAAATGAAAGAAAACAAAAACCTAAACTAAACCTGGTCAAAAGCACATGGCCCAGAAAGTCTATAAAGGTCTTAGCAGAGCAGGGTTGACTAATGCTATTTGACTCAATGGACATCCTGTCAAATTGTCTTCTAAATATTTATGTTCCTATAAAAAGAATGATGCTGCTTTGAACCTTAGCTAGATAAGCTTCTCACTGCAGTACAGAAAATTATTGATGATAGAGTTCTCAGCTCTGAATGAGGCATCTATATCAACCTCACACAGAGGCTCTGGGGACATCTGGGAAAGAGTGTTTGAACTGCTGTGAAATGCTGCCTGCTGAGCATTATTGACCATCACATTCATGAACCCTCATCTGTGGTTACCTGAATAAGATCACACAAGATCAAGCCAACTTTATCGCAGAACCAGGAGCCTGACTGGCACCTGTTGCCACCTGGGCCATTTTTTCCCTCTTACTGAGTTTGGTCATTTGTTTGCTCAGCTGAGGTTCTCCCGGTGTTGCTGTCATTCATCCATAAGCACTGATCAAATTGCAGAGCTTTCTGAGCCATGGTTTGGAAGCCTGCTCTTTTTTAAAAAGTATTTTATTCTTTGGAAATCACAGAAATGTGTGCAACGTATGTGGATTATATCAACCCCCAGTGCCTTTCTTCAGTTTCCCCAGACTCCTCCTAAAGTCAGGTCCGCTCCCAGCTTTGTATCCTCTTTTAAATGAATTCAATTAGTGCTGCTCATGGGTGAGTGGACACAGGGCCATCCAGCAGAGGTCGGGAAACCTCAAGGCCCAAGGGCTGAAGAAGAGTGACTCCAGCAGAAACAAGTGTCAACAGCTCCCCTCCTACAGGTGGGGCTTGGCTTGGCTGGATTTGGGGCAGGCTTGTATGGATAGGCAACCACAGCAACTGTGAGTTCCTGAGGGAAGGACCCTGCTGTGCACAAAACAAGACAAACCCAAGACAAAGTCCTCTACAGCCTCTATCTCTTCTGACCTCTTGGGCCTCTCTTCTGCAAAGGCCCCTGAGTTTGGGAGGAGGAAGTGTTCCCTCAGGAATGAGCACACCCTGTCACTTACTGTCTGCACTTTGACCTTGTTGTAAGTCTCCGGAATTCTGTTCTTGTTAAGGTCTGAATATATGTTTATTCTAGACTCCCATTAGCAAATAAGAGCCCTGAGGTATCCTAGAGAGACACTTGGATGAAAGGATATGGTTGTGATTGCCAGTGATCATTTTATATCTTGTCATTGTCTATCTAAACAAGATCTGGGTGTGGTGGAGCATGCTTGTCATCCAGCACTTGGGATGTGGAGGCAGTAGGATGAGTTTAAGGCCATCCTCCCTAAACACTGAGTTAGAGGTCATCCCGGGTTATCTGACACTGTGCCTCAAAGACCTCTCTCCAGCTGCCCTTCCCCAACACAAAGAGTCACTAAGCCAGGTGTTATGATAGCACATGCTTGCTCTTCTGGTATTCATGAGATGGAGGCAAGAACATGGGAGTTCAAGGGAAATATGAGCTATACTGAAAATCGAGATCCGCTACACAGTTAAATCTTTTCTTAAATTGCTTAAAAAATAAACAAAACAAAAAAACAGAGGTTCTTTGTGTAGCCATGACTGTGCTAGGACTCTCTCTGTAGACCTAATAGAATATTGTGTCAAACAATAAAAGGGTTGGAGTTATAGCTCAGTAGCAATATGCTTCTCGCTTTTTGGTTCATCTTAGGGGGAAATATGTGTAAACCAAGAGTTTCTGGAGTTTGTCACTGGTTTAGTGTGTAGCTAGCAATCATGACACTCTGGATTCAATCTTTCTCTTTCCCTCTCCTATCCCTTTCCTTTTGTGTCTGTCTGTCTGTCTCTCTCTCTCCAATAGACATACAGACACACACACAGCAAATATAGAGCTAAGACAAAAAAGAAACAAAAGACAACCAAAGAAGAGCAGGCAAAGCTGAAAGTTTATGTAGGGGTGTGTGTGTGTGTGTGTGTGTGTGTGTGTGTGTGATTGTGTGCGTGTTTGGTAAAAGGACAGTGAACTGAAAATCAGGACTGTGTTTGCCCCTGGATGAGGAGGACAGTATCAACCAGGACAAGGGAGTGGCACAGTAGCCTCTAAGGCATTGGGAGACCTTGACTTCTTGACTTTAGCGCTCAGCTCCTAGGCTTTATTGTTGTTGTCCTTTCAACCAGATAAGTAATTACATTAGATACACATTACATATGCTAGTTTGTAATTATAACAAAACAAAACTTCATGGACACATTATAAAACAAGTTTTAAATATAAGTAGATTTCCTCCCTACTTACCATCCCAGGGACTGAGAAGACAGCCCCTGCAGTCTCCACAATTTCCTGCATATTACTTCCATATTAAAAAAAGAAAAAGTAGAACCTGAAAATGTCTCGGTGGGAGAACAGTCCCTACTTCTGCAGAGGACTCAGGTTTGCTTCCTAACACCCATATCAGGCAGTTCACAGCCTCCTGTAACTCAGTTCTAGGATATTTGATGCCCTCGTTCTGCCCTCTGTGGGCATCAGGCATGCAAGTAGTACACAGATATACATGCAGACAATACACCCATGCACATAAAGTCAAATACTAAAAAAAATAAAATAAAATAAAAATAAAAATAAAAAAGTAAACCCAAATACTTTAAAAAGTAAGAGAAAAAAGAAGTGACCACTGCTGTCACTAGTCTTCTAACTTCAAAATTAAATGGAAATATTCTATGAATTTATTTATTTATTTATTTAAGTTGAATAAAAGTTTTGCTATGTAGCCCTGGGCTGCTCTAAAACATGATTTTTAGAAGGAAGAGGATTAAGTGGAGACAGAGGGAGATAAGAGAAGGTAAATGGAAGGATGGTGGTGACATGATTGTCGTACACTGTAATATATATATTTTTGTGTGTAAAGGTCATAAATGTACATATATTAAAATGTCATTATTTTATATAATTAATATACACTAACAAAACATTTTTAAAGAATATTTTAAGGACTTGGGATGTTATTTCCATTCTATCTCAAGACCAGATAGTTATTTAAAACTTTACATTTTAAAGTTTAATAATTAGACTTAGATAAATCTAGAACACTTTAAGGTATGCATTGGCTGCACACCAAACACACCTGAGGAGCTGAACACAGACTGCAGAGCATTTCTAAGGTAGCATGACCTACATAGAGAAATCTATGTGCATATTGACCCAACCTCAATTAAGATTTAACTATGATGTCTAGCTAGACAGAGAGAGGAAGAAATGAAGGAAAGAAATGAAGATACATGTGAGGAAAGAAATGAAGATACATGGATGCATCCTTCACAGGGGGAACCAGAGAGTGAGCAGACACTACCCACAGATAACAAACATGGACAGTGAGGGAATAACAGATGAAGTGAGTTCAAAGTCAAGAGAATTTACTTTGCTCACTTTGGGAAAAACTTGGTGTGGTCTGCTAATGGGTCGTCACCTTCCTCCCACTTCTCCATACATCCTCCACAGGAAAAACACCAGACAAGGTCCTTTATGCCTAGGAAAAGGAGATGGGGTCAGCTCAACAGCCTGTACACCTGTTAACTCACAAGAATTCGACTCCAGATTTCACTAGTGAAATCCTGCTTGCTCCTCCAGTTGGATTATGTGGCAATACCACACACAGGAGGCAAGAGTTCACACAGGACTCTTGGTCCTTCCGTGGGGTGGTCAGCAACAGTCAGCAACAGTTGCTGAAGGTTCCTGTGCACCATGTGCTTTGATGTAACCTCTCCCAAACCATCATCCTGAAAGATTTGCCATCGGGAACTGAAGTAAGAGCTCCATGAGAGCAGAGATTTCTGTCTGATCTGGGCAATGATGACATATGGGACATTCACAGACACAGGCAACTAACAAGCAATTGCTTACTGAGTAAATCGGGAGAATATATTTGTAGCTGGGGCAGGATGGAAGAGCAAACTTAGGAGCCTGTATGCAAGGCAGGTTATGAAGAACCCCTGTCTCTGCTCACATTATTGCCAGCTCTCCTCCCCTAGAAATAGGAGCACTTCATCCGTGACACTCAGGCAAGGCTGGCAAGAGAAGACAATGCGTTAAGACCACGTGGTGAGTTTTGTGCCAGTGGAATAGGCCTGTCAGATGAAGTGACCTCAGGATCCCCAAGCCCAGAGGCTGAGCACTGAGGGAATTATGGAAAACTGAAGGTCTTATGAGGCCCCAAAGAGATCTATGACAAATGAAAATAAAGAAAAGTGCAAGTTTGAGATTAGACTACTTGTCAGACACAAAATTCTGACTTGGGTGCTAAAGAGATACTCAGCATGAAGAGCACTGGCTGCTCTTGCAAAGGAGTCAGGTTTGTTTCCAGCACCACATGCTGGCTCACGGCAACTATATATCCAGTTCCAGGATCCAACACCCTGTCTAGCCTCTGAGGGCACCAGGCAGGCATGTGGCACCCATACTTACATTCAGGCAACACTCATACTCAGAAATGTAAAAATAAAGTGGAAAAACCCGACTGACCTGTGTAGAAAAGGCCTGCTTTGATGAGAGCTTCAACAGCCACAGGTGACTCGTCGGGCCAGTCCTTAAAAGTGTCCTTCCTCACTTCTTCATTAGCAAAGATGCTGTCATTGCAGTAAGCTTGGGAAAAAAGATGTGGGTGAGAAGAGCAGGCTTTGATAACAAAGTTCAAGTGAGTTGTGTGTATAGGTGGGATGATCTTATGATCTGTGCTTGTGTCAGAATAATTGAGGGTGGTTAGAAGAGCAGGAAGAAATAAGAGATACAAGAAAGACCATGGTAGAACTGCTGGGCAAAGACTGGGGTATTCCATTCATTCTATTCATTTCTGTGCATGGTCAGTGTGTTAAAATGTAACTTAAGACTGTTCCCTGGTTATCTAGCATTGGGATAGAGCAATATTGAGAGGAGATTCCTATTTCCAGAATCATTGTGAAGATTTGAGAAAGGTCATTTCCCCTGTGGCTCCCTTAAAAACATTTGTTATGACAGCTTGTTCCTTGAGATGACCACATGTGGGGGGGTCTCCATTAGACTTTTTACCTCACCCTGGTCTCTGGACACTGGTACATTTCTTCTTCATGCTGTGAGCACGTGAAAATTTAATTCCCATTATCTTGGTCTGACAAGTTTTTCAAGATGAAAGCCTGCCTGCCTGTGTTCACATTTCATCCTCGGATTAGGATTTTTTTTCCTTTTGCTTTAAGTATTTCATTGGCACAGAGAATACTATACTTTAATTTAATTAAGAAAAAATTTTAGAGTCTAGAAACATTTTGTATTTTACTTTTGACTTCATTAAGCCCTGAGATCATAGGGAATAGGTTATACTGTTTTCCTCAGTGCTCACCAGTGTGCTTTCTGGTTGTGAAGAGCAGGTTGGCACTTCAGACTTTCCTTAGTTTCCTTCTTTATCTCATCATTTTCTTTCACTACATCAGGAAGCTGTCTCAAGACTTACAATTCGGAGTGTTTCATGTGTGTGCAAGTCCGTTTGCATATATGGACTCACATCTGTGGAAGTCTGAGGACAACCTTCCCTGTTTCTCTTTTAACCTGCTCATTTAACAATGACAAGAGTGCGCTGGGCAGCACTGTAGACTCTTCATTTTGCTAAGGTAGCATTCATGAGCAAGCCTTCTTCTGAGAAACCCATTTACCTATGTCCACAATGTCACCCTTCTTGTAGACTCTTGATCTTGTGGCCAAAGACACAGCTCTGCGTTCCCAAGACCTAGAGAACACTGCTTCTCCTTTTCCCCATAGTGTTTGCTATTTTAACAACTTATTAGAAAATGGTGTTTTCAGTCAGAAGGATGCCATGTGCGTGCTTGTAAGTATGTATGTATGTGTAGCCAGACATTTGAGTACTTTATTGGGTTCTTTTATCTACCACTGTTCTGCCCCTTCTTCCACCCTTCCAAACCTCCAACACTAGGTAAAAGAGAAAGAAGGTTAGAGGGGCTTCAATACTGTTAGAATACTACATGCTGGTTAGGGGCATCGATTTCCTTGGAGCAATATTCAATTTCTTCCACTCATCTCTACACACAACCGCGTGACAAAGAGCAACCAACCCTAAAAGCACCAGCGACTACCAGCAGCAGCTGCAGCAGCCAGCGCCTCTACCAGAGCAGGAGGAGCAGCAGCCACAGCCCCACTGGCAGCTCTAGCATTTCTATACTCACTCAAGAGTCCCCGGAATTTCAAAAGTCTTACACTTGCGGAAACTACCTGCAGTTGGCCAAATCACACCCAAGCTAAAGTAGGAGGCAAATCAGAGTCAGCTTCTGGGGACAATCTAAAGCTGCCCCAGATCTCACATCTGCAATTAAAATGAAAACATATTCCCATAACTGTCTGTGTTTTTAAAGAAACCAAAATCCTCACTACATGTATGTGTGAGTGTTTTGCCTACATGTTTGTATGTCTACCACACGTGTGCCTGGAGACTTCTCTGGTGGCCAGAGAGGAAGTCAGATTCCTGTGAGAGGGGGTTGCAGATTGTTGTAAACTGCTACCACTTTGAATTGAACCTGAGTTCTCCGCAAGAACAACAAACACTCTTAACATCTGAGACATCCCTTCACCTCCTGCTCATTTGGGGGGTGAGACATAATGCGTTGCCATATAGGCTAAGTTAAGCTATCCTTAAAATCATCCTATTTCTGCCCCAGCTTTCTTAGTGCTGGGATCACAGGCATGGAGCTCTACACTTGGCACTAACCTCATGCAGCCCATACTGGCCTCTAACCTGTTATTATAGTCTTACCTGGGCAGAAGTGTCTCCTTCCACCTTCCAAGAGCAGGAATTCCAGGGATGAGCAGCCTCAGGCGACCATGGAATTCTTACTGTATTATGATTGTTTTCATCCTGTCCAGTATCCCTTGTCCCCACGTACCTGACCTCTGCTGGGGCTGAACTCAGGGTCTATCCTACTTGCTATACAGATGCTCCCCAACTCAGCAAGATTCCTAACATTCGGGTTTTGTTTTCCTGTGGGTGCTGGGATGGAATCTAAGGACTTGCTCATGCTAGGCAAGGGAGCAACACACTCAGGCCTCTTGTCTCATTCTAATGTGGATATTCCTTAACTTCTTAACAGCACACAGAGCCATTTAAGAAAGCAAAACAACCAAAGTCATTCTCTAATACAGAAATCACTCATGAAAATAATTTTTAAAGAAAGGTGATGAGGGCTGGAGAGATGGCTCAGTGGTTAAGAGCACTTACTGCTGTTCCAAGAGTTCTGAGTTCAACTCCTAAGACCCACAATCAGGCAGCTCACAAATGCCTGTTACTTTGTCTCCAAGGGATCTGATGATCTTGTTTATCTTCCAAAAGTACTTGTATACATGGGGCACACACAACACACACAAACACACACACACACATTCGAGCATGAAAGAGAGAGAGAATGAGAACACAAAAAAGAATCAAGCAAGGCCATTGGAATGTGCCTGAGGTTTTACCTGATACCATGGGTAATTCTCTTCTGACCCAGGAATTCACAAAATGTTCTCCCAGGGGAAAGAAATCCAGGTTACTGACTGATTGGCTGACTTACAAGATATACCTCTATCTGTGGCCTGCAACTTAAGGTCTTCCCAAACTGAAGTGCATTTTCATTCGAGCAGCAGAATTTGAGCAAAGCAGTCCTTTAATTTTGGTTTGATTTCTATTGATCTTGTAAACTTTGATGCAGTGCCAACATCAGTGAAATGGAAGCTTCTCAGGGTCACTCTTACTACACACCCTGTGCAACCACAGAACTGCAGTTACACACAGAGGTGTATTTTGACTCATGAGGAACTGAGACATGGGAAGGGAGCCTTGCTCAGAAGAACCTCTCCAATCACGCAGCTCTCCCTCTGAGAAAACTGCACCCCAACTGTCAGCCCATGCCCTCTGCAGGGGCTGCCTCTCAGTCAGTCAGACAATACAGTCTCCTTTCGCTTCAGTTTGAGGTGGGTTCCCACTGCTTGCCACTAGGAAGTCCTTACCAATTATATAGTGTGAATAACTAGTTCAGGAGCCAGCTTTGAGTGCCCAGCCTCTGCCATGTACTAGGTCAGAAGATTGAGTCTGACATCCAGATGGAGGAGGCAGGAGGTAGCTAGAGTAGTGGCCTCACTCAGAGGGAAGATGACAGAGGCAGCGGAAGCAAACCAAAGCCAGGCTGGAAACTGTCTAAGTGGTTCCAGCTTCACAAGACAAGAGTTTTGTTTCCTCTCTGCAGAGAGAGGGAGGACAATGAGAAGAGAAAGGAAGAAAAACAAAGAATATTTGGGAAAACAAACAAACAAACAACAGCAGCAACAAAACATCACCCTGACGTATCACATCTTGGAAAGAGTTGACATTGTAAATTACCGTTACATGAACAAATCCCTTATAGCTCTGAATATACTGGGCAATTTCCTCTGACGATTTCTCGCTTTGAAGAAATTCACATCTACAATTAAAAATATGGTTAAAAACACTCCCAGTATTGTGACGAAGGCCATCTATATCACAAGAAATATTTGCTAAAAGCCCATCAAACTGTTGAACTTGATGCTTCAATAAAACTGTCCATTTTTTTTCCTGAAGTCTTACTCATGAGAATTAACATTGTGTTAGAACCATGTAAATCATATTAATGACAAAATACCATTATTTAAAATTCCAACCTTGTGCTGCTTTAGTTTTTCATCAACTTGACATATAAGCTAGAGTCATCCAGGAAGAGGGACCCTCCGCTGAGAAAACACCTCCATCACACTGGCTTGTCAACAAGTCTGTGGGGTGTTTTCTTGATTAATGATTGATGTTGGAGGGTCCAGTCTGCTGTGGGCAGAGCCACCCCAGGCAAGTGGCCCTGGGAGGCCTAAGAAAGGAAGCTGGATATGAACCTGGGGCCAAGGGGACAAGCAGTGTGTCCCTTCGTAGTGTCTGTCTGTTCCTGCTTATGTTCCTGCGCTGACACCCCTCAGTGTGGTTTGTAATCTGGACATGTAAGCCAAGTAAACCCTTTCCTCCCAGGGCTGCTTTTGGTCATGGTGTTTATCAAAGCAACAGAAAGCAGAGCAGGACAATCTTCATATTAGTTTAACTTTTAGTTCAAGGCAGGGTCTCCCTGTGTTTCGACGGTGATGCCAAACTGTGACCTCAGGCCATGCTCCCACCTCAGCCTCAACAGTAGCCTGCGCTATAGGCACGCACTGCTATACCCCGCTGCTCTCTTCTTGAAACACATGTGCGGTAAATCAAAGAGGTTGATTCATAGCAAGCAGAGAGTGGAACACACACTCATACTCTAAATCAATGTAAAAATTCACTGAGGATGAAGGGAGCAGGCATTTGAATACTAGCTAAGATATTTAATGTTACTCCACTTTATTGTTCATCTTTGTAGGAGACAACAATTCTATGGCTTTTTTTAAAATCACTATTTAAAGTTATATGCTAAAGTTATAAATGTCAGATACCAAAATCATACCACTAAACACATTATCACAAATAATTAAAATACACGTCTTTCCTAAGCCCCCTCCACTTCCCAGGGGCATATATTCTTTGTTCTCTGGAAGTTGAACTGCCCATCAGCTGTTCCCAGCGTATGTGATCCCTATATGGTTCTCGCTGGCCATTCCAGGCAGGCTTCTCGTCTCCTGCTCCTCCTGACTTCGTCAGCTGCTGGGAGGCAGCCCCCCAGGCAGGAGGAGAACCACAGTTATGAGATTACAGGTGTGTGCCACCATATCCAGCGAGAATTTTCATTTGGTGCATATTTTTCTGAATATGGGAAACCACTTGTAATATTTTAAAGACTGTTCTCGTCTTTTCCATCAATACATCGTTTCCATTCCTGTGCAGATTGATTCATTTGGTAGTTAAGGTAAATCATGAAACTGCTCGACCCGACATATTGTAGTGTTAGGGACAATAAAACAACAGTAGTAACTGTTGAGAGGGCTGGAGAGCATGCGCTCAATGTACTTGCAGAATACCTGGGCTCAGCACTGGCACCCACTTTGGGCAGCCACCTGTAACTGCAGTGGTAAGGAAGTCTGACACATCTGTCCTGAGGGTGCCTGCACTAATGCACATCCCCAATGTCCCAAATATTAAAACTGAAGTAAACAATTGGGTCTGGGGATTGTCTCAGCAGGTAAAGCACCTTAGGTTAGGCATGAGGCCCTGAGTTAGAATCTGTGTTGCCCATATAAAAGCAGGGACCAGGCCACCATATCACTAATTCTAACCCCGGAGGGATGGGGGCAGATGGATCCCATGTGGCTTGTCTCAAAAGATAAGGTGAAGGTGGGCTAGGTTAGCATGTGACCTCCACAGGAATGCACAATGGCAAGTATGTACACTACACACCAACACACCACACATATTAACACAGTCTACATTCACCAACATACTACACAGGAAATATGAAAACGAAAAGATAAAAAGAAAAAATAACACAAAAGAGAAAAGGGCCATTTAAGTTGATGTGATTCAAGCTTTTCACTATGTGACCAGATTTCCTTGCTTGAAAATTTCTAGGGTGACCCCATATTGGACAGGAGAAAGATCAAAACTCATGTGGTACTCCAACAAGGTTGCTCTTTTATCTCCAGTTTTATTTTGCTAAATATCAAGCAACAGAAACAGAAATAAAAGCTGAAATCTTTAAGAGAGAAGCATTTGAAACTTACGTGGGGAACCACTTGGCATGCTCCTTCCAGGGATCCTCTCCTTCTTCCCAGTGTCCCAGGCATCCACTGCAGGAGAAGCACTGCACAGTGTCCCTTTCACCTACAGATGCAGGGAAGCGATGGCACCAGGTGTGTCTTGGAGCTGATCATACTGAACCAGAGCAACACAGACCCCAGCATGCTTGTTCTTCCATGTCTCCTCTGGCTGAATCCCTGGCCACATCCCACAGCCCTAAATGACCCATTCCTGAGCTCTGGACCTACATTTCCCAGCCATGGCCATCTTCCATAGACTTAACCCTTAACATGCTAGTTTCTTACATATACAGGCTGCTCTTTGGCTTTCAGGACCTAAGAGATGGAGAAGTAGGCAAAAGCTAGAACTACCTGGAATAATGCTGTCAGAAGGTCTAAGAGTTAGCTTTGCCATGTCACGTCTATGGAAATAGAGGCACAGTTCTCTAATTCTCTGAGCCTCAGTGAACTCAACTATCAAACACGGGGGAAGGGCAAACTGAGTGAATTAGAATTAGTGTTCAATCCATGTATAGCATAAGCAGGTACTCAGCACCCACAGA
This sequence comes from Meriones unguiculatus, assembly GCF_030254825.1. Taxonomy (NCBI): domain Eukaryota; kingdom Metazoa; phylum Chordata; class Mammalia; order Rodentia; family Muridae; genus Meriones; species Meriones unguiculatus. The sequence continues at coordinate 27,576,747 of NC_083354.1, read as the reverse complement.
TCCTGTTGTAATTGTCGTCCACATCTGTCCTAACACCTGTGTGTGGCCGGGGCCTTTCAAAAGTGTAGTCTTCTTGAGGATAGTTTGCCTCATGGATGGGAGTTAAATAAGTAAAAACAAACCCTTCCAAAACTATAGAAATTAAATCAATCAAGGAAACATATAAATAGTAATATTTGTGAAATGAGAAGAAAGTGGATTTAAGCTATCTCATAATCCATTTTCAGGTCCTTATGAATGGAGCTAGTGTTTTCTGGAGTCTTCTTATTCTGTTTTCCAGTGCTGGGACTAAACCAATGGCCTTTCACATCCTAAGATAGGCCTCAAGTAATGAGCTACAGCTCAACCTTCAGTTAATATATTTCTAGGCCCACATTTACAGAAATTTGTCCATATTTACAGAAAACCTTTTATTTTATACATATTTGGCAAGTTAATAATGCTACAGTAAAGTAAATTATAGCGGAAGTAAAATTATTAAAGTTTAATGAACTAGATCTTTAATATAACAATTAACAAATAAGGAATGATTAACAAGAAGTAGTAAAAGAAGGAGGAGGAAGAGAGAAAGAGGAGAAAGGAAGAGGAAGAAGAACAACACGAATAAGAAGAATGCAGATGAGGAGAAGAAAAGGAAACAGAAGGAGGAGAAAAAGGAGGAGGAGACGAAGTAGGAGGAGAACAAGGAGAAAAAAAGGAGGAGGAAGAAGAGAAATATCAAAACAACAAGAAGAACAAGAAGATGAAGAAGATGAAGACCAAGAACAACAGAGATAAGAACAAGAAGAAAAAGGAGAACAATAAGAAGACCAAGTCCAAGAAGAACAAGAACAAGAACAGAAGAGAAAGAGTAAAAAGGAGGAAGAGAAGGAGGAAAAGAAAAGAAAGGTTGGAGAGATGGTTCAGTGGTTAAGAAGGTTCATGCAGGAGACTGGAGTTTGGTTCCCAGCACCCACCTCAGGCATTTCTCAACCACATGTAACCACTGGGCCAGGGGACTCACATCCCACCCACCCCTCACAAATACATCATTTCTTTAAATTTTATTAATTACACTTTATTCACTTTTTTATCTCCCCATAAACCCTTACTTCCTCCTCTCCCAACCCCACCTTCTCTCCCCCTTCTCTACACATTCCCCTCCCTAAGTCCACTGTTAAGGGAAGTCCTCTTCTTCCTTCTGATCCTAGTCAATCAGATCTCATCAGGAGTGGCTGCATTGTCATCTTCTGTGGCCTAGTAAGGCTGCTCCCCCCTCAGGGGAAGGTGATCAAAGAGCAGGCCAATCAGATTATGTCAGAGGCAGTCCCTCTTCCCATTACTATGGAACCCTCTTGGACACTGAACTGCCATGGGCTACATCTGTGCAGGGGTTGTAGGTTATCTCCATGCATGATACTTGGTTGGAGTATGAGTCTCAGGAAAGACCCCTGTGCTCAAATTTTCTGGTTCTGTTGCTCTCCTTTTGAAGTTCCTGTCCTCTCCAGGTCTTACTATTTCCTACTTCTTTCATAAGATTCCACTCACTCTGCCTAACAGTTGGCCATAAGTCTCAGCATCTGCTTTGATAGTCTGCAGGGCAGAGCCTTTCAGAGGCCCTCAAGGCAGACTCCTAACTTGTTTCCTGTTTTCTTCTTCTTCTGATGTCCATCCTCTTTGCCTTTCGGGAGAGGGATTGAGCATTTTAGCCAGAGTCCTCCCTCTTGATTTAGTTTGGAAACTAAATTTTTACAGAAACACCTCACAAAATGGGACCCAGTTAGTTACCTATAAATACAAAGCCGGCTGTGGAGAGTCCATGTGGCGAGGTCCCATGGGCATAAAACGGCCACTTCTCAAAGGACTCCAGCCTGGCCTCCTCTTCTTGGTACTGTGTTTTGCCACCTCTCGGCGTCTTCTCTGGACTCTTCACCCTTATGTCATACTTGCCAATGTTACCGACATCTTTGCCCAACAGGAACTCACATTCTGGACGTAATTTCTTGTGGATTTCTATGGGAAGGTTCTTGAGTCTGGTGCTAAAGAGGATTAAGCTACAGCAAAAGCACTGCACCCCAACTTTCACCCAGGTATGGTAAAACCCAGCAGCTGCCATGTCTTGAGGTGTCCATGATTTGAATGACTCATAGGTCACAAAAGTCTTTAATCTTCTTGCTTCACTGCGCATCTGTGAGTTAAAACCTTTCTTCATCTTCATTTGTTCTTTGTGGTCTTCTTCATGCTGTCTCTTTAAGGTCCGAAGTGAGTCTACACCAAGAAGAGCAGAGAACTCAGAGGCCAAATCATCATCAAACTCGTAAATTCTCTCCTCGCAGGCTTCTCCCTGGGATGCCATTTTCTAAATGAGACAGGAATGTGGAAGATTTTGGTGTCTGCAATATCTTTATTATAAAGGGTTGTGTCTCTGAGCCAGGAAGATGGCTCAGTGGGTAAAGAGGCTTGCCACAAGCCCGATGATTTCAGTTTGTTCCCCAGGACCCACATGGTAGGTAGAAGACCAGCAAATTTTGTATGTTGCCATCTGACCTCCACTTGTGAAAGACAGAAGTTGCTTGAGAACCTATGAAACATCAATATTCACTCACTCAATCAACAAATATTTGCTAAGCACCTACCTGTGTGTCAAGCAATGGGCTAGGCCTTGAGGACTGGCAGTGAACTAGACACAGAGAGCCAGATCCACTCATGGAGCCTTGCAAGTGTCCTTTAGCTTGACTGTTTGCTTGTTTTTCTTAGACAGAATCTTGCACTTAAGGGTGAAGCCAACAAGCATAGTAGAGCATTTGGTCTGGGACCCTATTTGGTTTTAGAATAATGTGTTTTGTGTTCTAAGTCCTTTACCTGTACACACTCTTTGCACACCCCCTCCTTCAGGACACAGCCTGTAGCCTCATCTCTGGACAACAGTATAGATTTCCCTGTCCCTAGCAATAATCAACTTTAGTCAGTCTCTAGTCAAGTACATTCCCAATGTATTGGGATAGGAGGACTGGAAAGGCTAATCAAACTGACCTGGATTTGGGTGCAGATGCAGGCAGGCAAAACTGTGTCTTTAATGTTTAAGGAGTATCCTCTATTTTCTATCTTAGGCACATATATACTTAAAATCACACACATTATATGACATACATGTGACATACGCAATGACCAAGGACTTAGATAATTCAAATCCGCCAGTCAAAACAAAGGGCCCTTACTTAGCAACCAGCCTTTCCATCTCCTGAGCCCCATAAAAGAAATCCCTAAACAATGATGAGACTCCCTAAACACTCTCACTCACGTGGTCAACTATCAGTCTTGAAGGTAAAAGTCTGTGCCACTGTTTCCTTCCAGCTAAGGTTATTTTGTTCTTGTGCAAATCCATGGGACCTTTATCTCTGAATAATTGAATAGGAGGCCTAGAACTTGGAATGATAAACCCAGTGTCTCAGCTTCTTGGATGCTGAGATATGTGTCACCATGCCCAGCTCCAAGTCTGAAGTATAAATACAATGACATATGTTTACCACGTATGTTAAAGAAAAAATATGCACAATTATGTAGCCTGAGAGTGACAATCTGATAATATCATTCAGTTAAAATTATTCTTGAAGATTTTATTTTTAAGTATGTGTGTATATATTTCAGAAAAGGTGTTGGGCCCCCATAAACAGCTACTGGTAGTTGTGAGTGGCTTGGCCTCAGGGTCGTGAGCCAAAATTGGCTCCATTGCAAGGGTAAATCCATTCAATGTAAGGCCATCTCTCCAGCCTCCAAACACATTGTTTTTGTCATGTTTGCTCTCCAGGCTTAGTGCTTCATGTGATCTCCGGATGTTCCCTGTTTCAGGTATGGATTTGAGTCTGGGAGGCAGCTGCTGGGGTTCTTAGGTTCTTAGAACTCTTCACAATGGGTTGTAGAGAGAACTTGGATAGTGATAGGGTGGAGAGTCCTTATTAAAGGAGAGATACTGATGAGCTCAGGATCAAACCAGACCTGGGCTATGACCTGGCACCAAGAGAGGATGGAAGTGGCTCAGCATGACATTTGATATGAAATTTGCATAGAACCTTACTGCCCTGATGATTTTACAAAGCTAGCTCTTCATGAACATGCTCCCTTTGTTAATGAAGCCCAGGTGGGGAAGTGCTTCCAGCCTTACACCTTTCTTGTTAATTTCTGGAACCTCCTTCTTCACCCAGTTCCCTATTCTTCTGACTCACAATTATTGAAATGACTACAATAGAATATACGGACTATTTTACACTGTAAAATTGACAAATATTTGCAATGTACTGAATTTTGGCTATGTGTGCTTGTAGGACCGAGTCCAAGGCCTTGGCTCTGCTAATCAGTACCCACCACTGAGCAGCAGGCCCAGCCAGCACTGTCGATCTGTTTTTGGTTTTGTTTTTGTTTGAGACAGAGTTTCACAGTATAGTCTTCACCATCCTGGAACTCACTCTGTAGACCAGGCTGGCCTCAGACTTACAGAGATCTGTCTGCCTCTGCTTCCTGAATGCTAGGATTATAGGCATGTGCCACCACCACCCTGCTGGTTTTGTTTACATTTTTTGAGACAGGGGCTCACTGTATATCCCAAACTAATCTGGAACATAATATAGAGACCAGGTTAGCATCAAATGTGTGGCTATCTTCCTTTTTCTCCATCTGTAGTGCTGAGCTAACAAGCCTGCATCACCATACCTGTTCTTCCACCATACTTCTCGTGAGACTAGAGGATACAAGCTACTCAGGCAGTCTGAGCTCAAGTAACTGGAAAACAAGAAGTTTCCTTGACTGGAAGCCAGAAGTAGCCAGACTGACTTGACACCAAATGTGAAATGATTCCAGGGTCTCAACATTTGAGATGCCAATGCTATGTAGCCAAATAGAGACTAGCAGCCTTTGATGGAACTGATGGAGCCCTCCCTTATGGCTGGATTTGGACACCACTTCCCATTGCAAAGCTGTTTCCTCTTGGATAAAGGAATGAAATCTGAGTTCTACTTCTGGCCCCAGTTAGAGATGAGACGTTCTCCACTGTTCCAAAGATTGCAATGTTGCTTATTACTGTGTTTTCCTTTAAGAGTAAATCTAGCTAAACCTATGAATCACCTGGCTGGGAGTCCACACCAGAGTCACTAGAAGACAAGGTAAAGAAATGGGAGGAATACTTATCCCCTCAGAAAGAAGAAACACTTCTCAGAAGCCCTCAGCCCTATGTAGTGGCTTCCACAGCTAAGCCTCTCCACTTTTCTGAATTCTAAGTTAAAAGTATTAACTTTTCCTCTGCTTTCTATCTCTTTTTCACATACTGGTTCAAACTCTATGCATGCTTTTCTTGACACTCTGGACTCCCTTACTCTGCAGACTCCCTACACACTCTCTGTCCAGATGGTTACTGACCTTGATTGTCAAACCTGCCTGTTTTCTTGGATCCATCACCAAAGGTATGGCCTTTCCCCCCATCTCTTTCCTCCTGGCAGTTACCAAGATTTACAGCTTGTCCTTCTTGTTGTTTTTGATCAGACACTAATAAAATGGTCCTCAAGTTTCCTTCTGAGTCCTTTTAATTTGTTGTTACAAGACTCAGAATCCTTAAAACTTTAAGGATAAATTCCTTAAAGGAATTCTCGTTTCCTTGGCAACACTTCATGTATGAGTATGTGTGTGTGAATGTGAATGTGTATGAGTGTATGAGAAGTGTGAGTGTATATGTGTGTGTGGTGTAAGTGGACACATGACTCAGAGCTCTTTGGAAGTCAGAGGACTTTTACAGGTTGTTTCAATTACTTTCATCTTCCCTCTCTAGTGGAATGCAGGGATCAACACAAGCCATCAGGCTCGTAAGATATGTACTTTTACTCACTGAGCCATCCATCTTGCTCCCCAACTCTTCCATTTTTAAAAATCTGTTCATACATAATTGTTTAATTACTCCCCAAATGTGGAACATTTAAGCCATTGTCCTTCTTCATACATAAAGATGAATTCAATATTCAATATTCTTCTAATGATATTAATAAATATTTCCAACATTTAAAAAATTTCCCCAGAGTAAATTCCTGAAATAAGAATAGCTGGGTCAACCACATGCATCCTCTTAAGGATTTCGGTGTCTGTCAGGCACTGGCTTTGCTAATGGTCTTCTGAGTTCCTTTTACCTTCAATATGGTCAGGGTCCTGCTTCTTCTCAGGTGGTTTCTTGCAATGGGATTTCACATATCAGAATTTCATGTCTCTCTGTAAGAGGAATTAAAATCTGCTTATGAACTGAGAACTGATTTCCCAAGAGAAAGGAGTGGTCAGGAGTCTTCATGGATTCCTAGCCCAGCATCCTAGTGGTCATGTGGGTGACCATCAAGATTCTGTCCTAGGCACAAATAAATATCTGACACTTCTTTAAACATGAGTTCTGAGACTCCACCACAACCTTTTGGACAATGACTATTTGAAGTCATTGAAGTCATTGAAGAATCTGCTTTCATTCAAACCACACATCTAACTCCTCCCCAACATCCACTCCATTCAAGGAGGAAGTTACAAAATTCTCAAACATATGTGATTTCTCAAGGAGCTCAGCCAATATTTGTGCCCCCCATTCTTTATCTTGTATCTAGAAAATTAACTTAGTAGGTTGGGTTTCTTAAGAGAAATGCAAGTAAATCCTAGGAATTTATGTTAGATCTTGTTTTTCTCAGTTTAACCAGCCAGGCTGGTTAACTGGCACTATCAGTTCAACTTCAGATTGTTGGAAACATATGTACAATGAAACATGGCTGCTCAGCTAAATTAAATTGGAGCCTTACCAATAGAATGTATCAAAGAGAAGAGAGAATATTAAGACTATTTTTTATTGGATATTAGAATATTAGATAAAGTAGAGGAACTGGACCACTCAAGGAAAGAATGTGTAAACTTTTTAAAACTACATGAAGGGAACATGCAGGAACTTTGGAAATCATGAAAAGACCAAAATCTTCTAATTATAGGCACAGAAGAAGGAGAAGAATCCAAGGCCAGAGGCTGTGCCAACTAGTTTTATGACAAGTTGACACAATCTATAGGTATCTGGGAAGAGAGAACCTCAACTGATAAATTGCCTGCATAAAATAAGGCTGTAAGACATTTTCTTAATTATTGATGGACAGGACCAGCCTATTTTGGGTGGTGCCATCCCTGGGATGGTAGTTCTGCAAAAAAACATGCTGAGCAAGCTGTGTGGAGCAAGCCGGTATGGCTTTTGTATCAACTTCTACCTCCGGGTTCCTGTCTTGTTTGGGTTCCTGTCCTGACTTCCTTCAATGGTGGAATAAAATGGGAAAGTGTAATCTAAATAAACCCTTTTCTTCCCAACTTGCTTTTTAGTCACGATGCTTCATCACAATAATAGAGAGCCTAAGTAAGACACCATTTTAAACTACTGTATGCAGCATCACTATCTCTCATAGCTGAAGGACAAAGAAAAACTTTTCAAAGTATAAACAGGATAAAAAAATTCTTTTCCAGTAAACCAGACCAACAGAGGAGCAACTCTTTGGACTGAAAATAAGCATAGCCAAGCAACTGAAGAAAGTAAACTTTTATAATAACTGAAATAAAAAATAGGATTAACACCGTAAACAGCAAAATGACAGGAATGAACATACACTTTCAATAACAACTTTAATATTAATGGCCCTAACTCACTGGTTAGTATTTTTGTCAACTTAATACAATCTAGAGTCATGTGGGCAGAATGAGCCTCAATTGATAAAATGCCCTCACCAGAGAACATTATAGACAACAACAGCCAATCAAAACCGAGAGAGCACATGATCTTGGGTGCCCAAGCACAACTGATACATCTACAACATGATTCGTGCCCTTAAAGCTCAGGGAATATCTTGGAAGAGGAGGTCAAGAGATTTTAAGATACAAAGGACCAGGAAGTCTGCTGTGAGACTGTGTCTCCTAAAAATGACAGGGAAGCTCCACTCACGATACCTCAACAATCTGGCTGCCTAAAAAAGGCCTGGCCAATGTGACAATACCAGTATATATGCTGGCCTGAAAGGAAGGACTCTCACAGGGTCTTACCCCAGATAAAAAACTTTGGAAAACTAAGAAACACTGAGAACACGAGAAATAGTATTCCCTGAGATGAGCCCCCAATTGGTTATCCAATACCAAGTAGTAGGCCCTCAAATCCTGTGCAAACAAGTAACACCAAATGGACTAGCACACATATAGTAATGCAACAATAACGATTAAGATAAAGAGACCATGGTTTCAAGAGGGAGCCAAGAGAAGTAAGTGTATGGTTATGAGAAGAGGGTGTGCGTGTGTAATTTTAATTAAAAAAATAAAAAATAGGGGACAAGATGGTGGCGCCATCTTGTCTGAGGAGCAGGACAACATTTTCTGTACAGCGACCAAGAGACTGAACTCTGGGCCCTAAAACAACAGCGATCGTGTTTCCCAGGTGAGAGGAAATCCCCACGGTGTGGGAATCAGTTGGGTCCACGCTCAGGCCACCCAGTCAGAACTTGGAAGAGATCCCAGGTCGGGCGGGCACTAGGTCACCAGACCAGAGCCACACGCCTGCATGTCCTGATCACCTTCCCAGGCTGATCGGTGGGCACAAAAACACCAGCGACTGGGAATCCCAGTCGTGAGAAAACCCCACAGGGAAGGAAGGAAACGGGACTGACTTGGGTCACCCAGTCTTTCCCTGGCAAAAGTCTCGCAGACCGGTGGGTAAGAGCTACCATCAGTGAACTGGGCTCCAGCCACGAGCACAGACAGTTGCTGCGCGCCCAGCTCACCAGCACAGACAGGGCAGTAAGCCCCAGGGCAACAGAGACTGGGAGTCACTGTCGGGAGAAATCCTCACAGGCAACAAAGAAAAGGGGATGGACTTAGGCCACCCAGTATATCTCTGGAAAAGGTCCTGCTGACCAGCCCAAAGTAGGGACCTGCTGTGCACCAGATAGCCTGCTGTTACCAGGAGAGCAGTACCCACCTGCCACAGATTACCGGTTGGGTACTGGGGCACAGAGCCCCAACCTCAGATCTACAGAAGTGTGGAATCCCCGAGATCAACCCCCAGATACTGCTCCAAGGGGCAACCAGTTATCCCTAAAAAAACTGACCAAACCACAGGACACACAGGTTACAGCAGCAGATCACTAAATTTACAGAAAGAAACCCAGAAGCAGGGCAGCTGTCTTCAGGACTTCTCTTGGTGAGAACAGAACCCTCTAGACTACAAAGGACCACAGTTACCACTCAGGTCTCTATGCCTGAGGTGAGCAGCAGCAACTCCTGAAAAACACTGACCATCCAGTGACTATACCCAAAAAGCTGAGAAGGCTTCCTTCAGGAAAAACCATCTTCCTGCCAAGGGGATTCTCTCCACCACAGGATCCCAGGAACCACCAGAAACTAACTCCAAACACCTAAGATAGCCCAATGGGTAGAGGGCAGCGTAGAAGCTCAACCAACAAAAGACAGAGCAATATGGCATCTCCAGAACCCAGTTATCCAGGGGCAAGTAGCTCTGGACACCCCAGCATAATTGAAATTCAAGAAGATGACCTAACATGTATGCTCATGAAGAGTATAACAGAGGAAACAAATAAAATGCGAAAAGACCTAGACGAAGATAAAAACAAACAGATTATGGCAAGTTGCAGCCAAACAGTTTGTGGCCTTTAGAGAGGAAATGCTTAAATCACTGAAAGAAATAAAAGAAACAGGATTGTTCAAACAAACAGCTGAAGGAATTGAAGGAAAAACAGGAAAATGCAGTCAGACAGATGAAGGAAATCAACAAAACGGCTCAAGATCTGAAGATGGAATTGGAAAAATTAAAGAAAACACCAATGGAGGAAATTGTGGAGAGAAAAACTTGGGAAGAAAACAGGAACTACAGAGGTTAACATAACCAATAGATTACAAGAGATGGAAGAAAGAATCTCAGGTGTGTAAGATACAATGGAAGAAATAGATGCATCTGTCAAAGAAAATCTTAAATCTAAAAAATTCCTGACACAGACCGTCCAAAAAATTCAAGACAACATAAAAAGACAAAACCTAAGAATAATAGGAATAGAGGAAAAAGAAGATTCCCTCCTCCAAGGCCCAGAAAATATTTTCAACAAAATCATTGAAGAGAATTTCCCCAACTTAAAGGAGAGGCCAATAAGAATACAAGAGGCCTACAGAATACCCAATAAATTAGACCAGAAAATCCTCCCGCCACATAACAATCAAAACAGTAAATATACAGAACAAAGAAAAAATACTAAAAGCTGCAAGGAAAAAAGGCCAAGTAACATATAATGGCAAACCCATTAGAATCACACCTGACTTTTCAACAGAGACTATGAAAGCCAGAAGGGCCTGGACGGATATCATGCAGACCCTAAGAGAACACAGATGTCAGTCCAGGCTAGTATACCCTGCAAAACTCTCAGTCCTCATAGATGGAGAAAACAAGATATTCAATGACAAAAAAAAAATTCAACAATATCTACACACAAATCCAGTGTTACCGAAGACACTAGAGGGGAAAATACAACCTAAGAAAACTAGCTACTTTCTTTCTTTTTTTTTTAGCATAATATATATATATATATATATATATATATATATATATATTTTAATAGTGATGAGTCAAATTTACAATCTTTCATTTATTATTTACAGATGTCAAAATTGAGAGTTGCAAGTAGACTAAAACTAGAAAATGGAGGTGTAGCTCAGGGATAAAATGCGAATATAGCAATTTTGAGACCCTTTCATTAAGAGAAAGGAGGAGACAAACTAGCTACTTTCAAGAAAACACAGGAAATAATTAACCTCACTACAGTAAAACAAATGCAACCAAGCCCATATAACCTTATGACCACAGCCAACATCAATATCAAGGATCTAACAGCCACTGGTCATTAATCTCTCTCAACATCAATGGACTCGATTCTCCAATAAAAACGACAGACTAACAGAATGGATGCGTAAACAAAACCCAGCAATCTTTTGCATACAAGAAACACACCTAAGTCACAAACATAGACATTACCTGAGGGTAAAGGGTTGGAAGACAGCTTTCCAAGCAAATGGATCCAAGAAGCAAGCAGGAGTAGTCATTCTAATATCTGATAAAATAGGCTTTCAACCAAAATTAATCAAAAGAGATGGGGAAGGACACTTCACACTCATCAAGGGAAAATTCCACCAAGAAGACATCACAATCCTGAACATCTATGCCCCAAATAAAAAGTCAACCACACTTGTAAAAGAAACATTGATAAAACTTAAACCACACATAGATCCCCACACATTAATAGTGGGAGACTTCAACACCCCACTCTCAACAAAGGACAGGTCAACAAAACAGAAATTAAACAAAGAAACAATGTCTCTAACAGAGGTCATGAATCAAATGGACCTAACAGACATTTACAGAACCTTACACCCAAACACAAAAGATTTACCTTCTTCTTAGCACCTCATGGAACCTTCTCCAAAATAGACCATATAGTTGGTCACAAAGTGAGCCGCAACAGATACAAGAAGATTGAAATAATCCCTTGTATCCTGTCTGGTCACCATGGAATAAAGCTGGACCTCAACAACAACAGAAATAGCAAAAAGCCTACACACACATGGAAACTGAACAACTTGCTACTAAAAGACAGCTGGGTCAGGGAATAAAGAAAGAAATTAAAGTCTTCTTAGAACTCAATGAAAATGAAGACACAACATACCCAAACTTGTGGGACACAATGAAAGCAGTGCTAAGAGGAAAGTTCATAGCACTAAGTGACTTCAAGAAGAAATTTGAGAGAGCTCATTCAAGCAACTTAATGGCTCACTTAAAAACCCTAGAAAAAGAAGAAGCAGACACACCAAGAAGGAGCAGATGGCTGGAAATAATCAAACTCAGGGCTGAAATCAATCAATTGGAAACAAATAAAACAATTCAAAGAATCAATGAAACCAAGAGATGGTTCTTTGAAAAAATGAACAAGATAGACAAATCCTTAGCCAAACTAACTAAAAGGCAGAGAGACTGTTATGCCAGGTTCACCCTCAGAGACCACCGAATCATCTTAAGGAGATGACTTGATGCAATTGCAAGAGAGCTTTATTACAAGAGCAATCAAACTTGGGACCCAAGCCTCACTGACACAGCAGTAGAGAAGTGGGACCTTGAGTTCTGAGTGAACAGGATTTTTAAAGGGAAAGTCTGTGAGCAGAGGGTTTCCATGGCAGCAAGCAGGGGGGCACAAGACATGGCGATACAGAATTGGTTGAAGTTTAGCAGGGCAGGCTTTTCTGAGGCACACAATCACAATGGCTAAGGCATATAATCACAATGGCTATTTTTCTAAACCACATCTGAAACATTAGGGAGAATTTTCCCACCTGATTCTGAATCGATTCCCATTGATTATTGCCAGGGAGTTTGTCTCTATTTTCTATCAAGCATTTATTCTATTATATTTCCTGGAGGCTGTTGCTAGGAAAGTTAACTTTGTTTTCTGCCAGGTGTACATTCTGTGATATTTCCTGGTACCTGAATTCAGATCCCAGTCAAAATTGTTATTTGAAAATGCAGTTATATTCTGGCTAACTTAAACTCTTCAAGACACCATCCAAATCAACAAAATCAGAAATGAAATAGGGGACATAACTACAGACACTGAGGAAATCCAAACAATCATTAGGACTTACTTCAAAAGTCTATATGCCACAAAATTTGAAAATCTAAAGAAAATGGACAATTTTCTTGATCAATTCGACTTATCAAAGCTCAATCAGGACCAGGTAAATCAATTAAATAGTCCTATATCCCCCGAGGAAATAGAAGGCCCCATCCAAAAAAAGCTCAGGACCAGATGGTTTCAGCGGCGAATTCTACCAGACCTTCAAAGAAGAGCTAACTCCAATTATTTTCAAACTGTTTGACAAAATAGAAACAGAAGGAACATTACCAAACTCATTCTATAAAGCCACAGTCACCTTGGTACCTAAACCTCACAAAGACCCAAAATAGAAAGAGAATTTCAGGCCAATCTCCCTTATGAACATTAATGCAAAAATACTCAACAAAATACTTGTAAACCGAATCCAAGAACACATCAAAGATACCATCCACTATGACCAAGTAGGCAGGGGTGGTTCAATATACAGAAATCCATCAATGTGATCCAGCATATTAACAAACTGAAAGAAAAAAAAAAAAACACATGATAATCTCCCTAGATGCTGAAAAAGCATTTGACAAAATCCAACATCCATTCATGTTTAAAGTCTTGGAGAGATCAGGAATACAAGGCACATATCTAAACATAGTAAAGGCAATATACAGCAAGCCTATAGCCAATAGCAAATTGAATGGAGAGAAATGTAAAGCAATCCAACTGAAATCAGGAACAAGGCAAGGCTTGTTCTCTCCATATCTCGTCAACATAGTTCTTGAACTCCTTGCTAGAGCAATAAGACAGTTGAAGGAGATCAAGGGAATACAAATTGGAAAGGAAGAAGTCAAATTATCACTATTTGCAGATGATATGATAGTATACATGAGTGACCCCAAAAACTCTGCCAGGGAACTCCTACAGCTGATAAACACCTTCAGCAAAGTGGCCAGATACAAAATTAACTCAAAAAAATCAGTAGCCTTCCTGTATACAGAAGACAAAAGGGCTGAGAAAGAAATTAGGGAAACAACACCCTTCACAATAGCCACAAATGACCTAAAGCGCCTTGGTGTAACCCTAACCAAGGAAGTCAAAGACTTGTATGAAAAACATTTCAAGTCTCTGAAGAAAGAATTAGAAGAAGATTTCAGAAGATGGAAAGATCTCCCAAGGTCAGGGCTTAGCAGGATTAACATAGTAAAACTGGCCATCTTACCAAAAGCAATCTAAAGATTCAATGCAATTCCTATAAAATTGCCAACACAATTCTTTACAGACCTGGAAAGAAAAATTCTCAACTTCATATGGAATAACAAGAAACCCAGAATTGCTAAAACAGTCCTTTACAATAAAAGATCTTCTGGAGGTATCTCCATCCCTGATCTTAAGCTGTACTATAGAGCAACAGTAATAAAAACTGCACGGTACTGGCCTAGAAACAGAATGGTGTGTTTTAAGTGGTTATTAATATTTACTATTGGTTTATCTTCTAGTAATGCTGCTGTTAATCCTCAGCAGCTGTATAACCAAATCACCACACAGAGATTGGGTTTTTACTTAACCTAGAACACAATGCTGGGCAATATTTACTCCCTCCTAAACCTCCAAGCCCTCAGTTTCCTAACATTTAGATTTCCCACATTATATTTGCTTTTTTGTGAAATCTTAGGTCTGGTTCATGCTCCACGTCCTCCAAGATCTCTCCTCCAGCTCTGCTCTCCTAGCTCTTCTAATGCCCCTTCTCCTCCTTCTCTTCCCACACCTTTCCTGCTCTCTAGCTCCTCCCCTCTTTCCTGTTCTCTGCCTCCTCCCATTCACAATATTGTATGTAGTTGCATTATTTTGTCCTGTTTACACAAGAGTTGAGACAGGATGCTTAGAATGAGTATCACAATGCAATATCTGGATTGAAACCAGAGAGTTGGGGGTGGTGGGGTGGGGGAGAAATCAGTATTTGAATGAACAAGGGTAAGGTGTATACATTAAAAAAACATTATACCAACAATGTGTATCAATGGAACTGAACAGAAGACCCAGAAATAAACCCACACATTTATGGACACCTGATCTTTGACAAAGTTGCCAAAACCATACAATGGAAAAAAGATAGCATCTTCAACAAATGGTGCTCATCTAACTGGATGTCTACATGTAGAAAAATGCAAATAGATCCATCCTTATCACCCTACACAAAACTAAAGTCCAAGTGGATCAAAGACCTCAACATAAAACCAGACACATTAAATCTGTCAGAAGAAAAAGTGGGGAAGCGTCTTGAGCTCATTGGCACAGGAGATAACTTCCTGAACAGAACACCAACAGCACAGTCTCTAAGAGCAACAATAAATAAATGGGACCTCATGAAACTGAAAAGCTTCTGGAGAGCAAAGGACACTGTCATCAAAACAAAACAACTGCCTACAGATTGGGAAAGAATCTTCACCAACCCTTTATCTGACTGAGGGCTAATATCCAGTATATATAAAGAACTAAAGAAGCTAAAAAACAGCAAACCAAGTAATCCAATTAAAAAATGGGGAACAGAGCTAAACAGAGGACTCTCTGTAGAGGAATATCGGATGGCAGAGAAACACTTAAAGAAATGCTCATCTTTATTAGCCATTAGGGAAATGCAAATCAAAACGACCCTGAGATTTCACCTTACACCAATCAGAATGGCCAAGATGAAAAATTCAAGTGAGAACACATGCTGGAGAAGTTGTGGAGAAAGGGAAACCCTCCTCCACTGTTGGTGGGAATGTAAACTTGTACAACCACTCTGGAAACAATCTGGCACTTCCTCAAACAACTAGACATAGCGCTTCCTCAAGATTCAACCATACCACTCCTAGGCATATATCCAAAAGAGGCTCAAGTACACAATAAGGACATTTGCTCAACCATGTTTGTAGCACCTTTATTTGTAATAGCCAGAAGCTGAAAACAGCACAGATGCCCCTCAACTGAAGAATGGATGCAGGAATTGTGGTACATTACTTGTACAATAATTGTGGAGTATTACTCAGCAATGAAAAATAAGGAAATCATGAAATTTTCAGGTAAATGGTGGGATCTGGAAAGGATCATCCTGAGTGAGCTGTCCCAGAAGCAGAAAGACACACATCGTATATACACACTCATATAGACATATAACATAGGATAAACCTACTAAAATCTGTACATCTAAAGAAACTAATCAAGAGAGAGGACCCTGACTAAAATGCTCAATCCCCATCCTGAAAGGCAAGGAAGATGGACAGAAGAAGAAGAAAACAGGAAACAAGTTAGGAGCCTCCCACAGAAGGCCTCTGAAAGGCTTTGCCCTGCAGACTATCAAAGTAGACGATGAGACTTATGGCCAACTGTTGGGCAGAGTGCATGGAATCTTATGTAAGAAGTAGGAAATAGTAAGATCTGGAGAGGACAGGAACCCCACAAGGAGAGCAACAGAACCAGAAAATTTGAACACAGGGGTCTTCTCAGAGACTCATACTCCAACCATGTACCAGGCATGGAGATAACTTAGAACCCCTGCACAGATGTAGCCCATAGCAGGTTAGTGTCCAAGTGGGTTCCATAGTAATGGGAAGAGGGACTGCCTCTGACATATCTGATTGGCCTGCTCTTTGATCACGTCCCCCTGAGGGGGAAGCATCCTTACCAGTCCACAGAAGATGACAATGCAGCCACTCCTGATGAGATCTGATAGACTAAGATCAGAAGGAAGGAGAGGAGGACCTCCCTTATCAGTGGACTTCAGGAGGGGCATGCGTGAAGAAGGGAGAAGGAAGGTGGGATTAGGAGGGGAGGAGGAAGGGCTTATGGGGAGATACAAAGTTAATAATGTGTAATTAATAAAATTAAATTAAATTAAAATAAAATATAACAATTCAGTTCTTAAAAATAACACACTTTCATCATATTAGCCAATAGGCAACACTGTGGAGAATTTTCTTTCTTTTTAAAGCTTTAGTTAATAAAAAATTACATCATTCCCCCAGCTCCCTTTTCTCCTTCTAGTTCCTCCTTAACCTCTCCACCTTCAATCCTTCCCAAACTAATGACTGTTTTTTCTTTGACTGTTGTCATTTCACACACACACAAATACATAAATACAACATATCTTGTCCATTTATTGATTCTTCAAAAAATGAAGAATCAGGAAAACAAATAACCCAATCAAGAAATGAGCTATAAATCAATAAAGAAGAAGTAAAAATAGTCAAAAAATATCTTTAAAAGTGTTCAGCACCCTTAACAGTTAGGAAAATGTAATTCAAAATTGTTTTGGGATTTCATCTTACCCCTCCAGAACGGGAAAAATCAAAAACATCAAATGCTGGAGAAAATGTTGGGGAAAGGGAGCCATCAGTCAGGACTTCAAACTGGTGCAGCCACTCTGGGAACCAGCATGGAGAATCCTCAAAAGGCTAAAAATCAACCTACACTTTGACCCAGTTATGCCCCTCCTTAGCATATGTGCCCAAAGGACTCAGCAAGCCACTCCACAGAGACTTGTTCAGCCCCATTCATGGCTTCTCTAGTTATGATAGCTAGGGAACAGAAACAGCCTAAATCTCCATCAGCTGATGGGTGAATAAGGAAAAGTGTGGTACACACAGGCAGTGAAACTCTATTCAGCTCTAAAGACGCAAAACAATGAAACCATGAACTCTGCAGATAAACAGTGAGAGCAGAAAATATACTGAGTGAGCAGAGTCAAACCCAGAAGGATAAATGCTGCAAGTTCTTTCTTATTTGTAGTCCCCAGTTCTGAACCTTAGATGTGAATCTATAACCTGGAGTAATTGCAAAACCCAGGTAGGTAGGAAGAGGCCATGGGAAGGGGGAGAGGGAACTCTAGAGAGGGGGATAGGACACAGATGCTATGAAGAGGGGAAAGGGGGAAAATGGAGGGGGGAGAGAGAGAGGAAAATGCAGAGGGAAAGGGAGGGATGGTGGATAAGTAACTCTAGGGATGTTTGAAAAAGCCATAAGGAAACATTATTTTATGTTTTTAAAACTGCACATATATGTATGTATGTGTATATAATTTAAATTAAGTTATAAAACATGATGTGATGCTGTTCCAAAGAGTTATAAACTATCTAATAAAAATCCCAGTGGCAGACATAGATAACCTCCCTTTGAGTCTCCCACAAGAATCCCAAAAGCAGGTTATTGCCTTTGCCCGTGGCTTCCTTCTAGAACTTGTAAAAGACCCTACTGCTAAAGATGCCACACACTTTGGACATAGTCCTTGGAGGGATCAGGCTCAAAGAGATCTGGAAGCCTCTTCCTTGACGATTCGCTCTCACGGTATCTGAAGGTGTTATGCTGCCATGAGAGAAAAGCAATCAGCACTCCTACCCTCAGAAAAGCCAGGAGCCTCTACAGTGAGGGGCTCATTTACCTCTGTGGCAGGGAAGCTGCCCCTGGGAAATAGCAACTATACAGCCACCTAAACAAGACCGGCAGAACGACACAAGCTTGACATGCCAGTGTGGATGGGGGAAATGTCACAAGGCCTCCCCGCTGTAAGAAGTCTAGGCAGTGAACAGCTGCTGAGAGAGGGACAAGCCCCTGATAGGATATCCAGTCCCAACTGGTCAGCGCCAAACATATGAGGAGTACTAAATGGACTCAGTAAGGATGTGTGTGTGTATGTGTGTGTGTCATAATCAAAGAAGGAGTCAGGAATTTGATGTGATCATAGAGGGGTGAGTAGAAATAATGTAAATACAGTTCTCAGAGATGAAACTATCAAAAAGTTTTTAAATAGGGCAAAATGAGGAACACCTTTGTGCAAGCATATGACCAATCTACACATTTCAGTGCTCTCAAAGGATTATCAAATCTATTTTTGGGTAGAGGTAGCACTATCACACAATTCTTTATCTACTCATTCAATTCGGAATTTGCCTACCTAGCTACACTTTTGCAAAAGCTGCTGCAAACTGAAGGTTTTCACTTGTTTGGTGGAAAGGGTTTTGCTCTACAGCCCATGCTAGCCTCAAGGCTGACATCATCTTGCTTAGCCTATTGAGTGGTTGGACTAGAAGCATGTGCCACAATACCTGGCCAAGTTGAACCTTTTAAAGCAAACTCTTTCATTGGGCAATTTTTATGACAAGTTTGCCCAGTGTAGCAGATAACCACGTTTGACTATCACTAATAAGATAAAAAGAACTGCTCGTCACTAGCATGCGAAGTGCCCAGTAATGGTCCTTCTGGACTTCTATCAATCCTCAGGCTACTCAACGACTTGTCTAGTTAATTTTGAACTCGTTCCTTGATACACCACACCTTACAGTCTCATTAGCAATTATGAGACAAAGGTCATGTTCTTATCTATAGACACAATTACCCTACTCTAGCTTCCTGTTCCTTCCCTTTACAGAAGGAACTGGCCAGGACTTGCCAGCCTAAGGCTTTGCTTGGTGAATTTCCATTTTCACTAGTGCAGCCTGTCATTACTTTTCTGTTGCTGGGATAAAAGCCCTTGACAAAAGCAGCTCACAGAGAATAAGGCTTATTCTGGCTTACAGTTTGAAGATCGCTATTTCATTGTGGCACAGAAGACCGGCCAGTTGGTCACAGTGCATCAGCAGCGAGGAGGCAGAGAAAATGAACAGGAAGTGGCACCAGCTTCTAAAGTCTCAAAGCCATGTCCCCCGTGACCCACTTCCTCCACGAGGCTCCACCTCTTAAAGGTTCCACAATATATCACCAGCTGGAAACCAAATGTTCAAACACATGAGCTGTGTATGAGGACATTTCCTATTCTGACCACATTATAAATCCAGAGACAGTGTCCTCCAGTAACCCCTGTATGTGAATCTCTCTCCCACTCTCCTCCTTCTCATAGTCTTCGCTTTTAATTTTCTAAAATTATTCTACCTACCATGTGTCTGTGCACATGGACCGTTTTTTGGTCTATCCTAGGAAGTTACCAGGATCCAATGGGCACTTCACCTTAATGACCTTCTATAGATCCCACCTCAAAACACAATAAAGTTCCCACTCCTAGACTCTTACAATGAGGATTCCAGTTCAACACATGACCCTTTACAGAACTATCAAACCATCATGGCACAGCTAATCTTGGTTGTCAGCTTGACTACATCTGGAATCAAATAAAATGCAAGCTCTGGGCATTCCTATGAGGGGTTTTCTTGATCAGGTTACTTGAAGGAGGAAGACTCATGCTAATGACAAGGAGCAGTCTTTGCTGGCAGCCCAGATAAAGAGACATGGAAGAAGGGAAGTGCTTTTTTCTTGTGCTCATTCTCACAGGCTAGTTCATCTATCCTGCTTCTGTGGCATTCCTTCACTGGTATTAGAACCAACTTCTTCATGAGTAAAACATAGACTGAAGACCAACCAGCTCTCTCCAGGAATCCTCTAGGACTCCAGTGCCAGACTGGGACTGCTGAGTCATCATCCCACCTTGTAGAGTCAACAACAGCCAGATTCTCAGCCTCACAGTGTGACACAGCCATTGCTGGATAACTCAGGCTACATCCTGTAAGCCAGTCTCATAATAGCCATGTATTTGGATATATATAGATACATTTCCACATCTATTCTATATATCTATCTATGTCTGCATATCTATATCTCTACTTAGACCTATATTTATATATTCTATCAGTTCTGTTCCTTTAGAAAACCCTGCCTAAAACAGAAGGGGGAACTTCCCAGGAAAAGAAAATGACAGCTACAAAAGCTCTGGAACAAGACTATACACAAATATTTTTGTTGCAACACATAAGGAAATCAGTCTCAAACTGACTAGGAAAGTTGCTTCTTTCTAGAGAGCTTTCATAATGCAGTCTGTGTTCAGTTCCACAGGTATGTCCTGTCTATTCTAAGGCATATATAAAAGTGCTCTAAACTGATTTAAATCTAATTGTTAAACTTTATTTTTATACAATTTTTTATTTATTACAATTTATCCACTTTGGATCCCAGCTATAGTCCCCTCCCTCCTCACCTCCCAATCCTGCCCACCTTCCCTCCCTCATCTCCTCCCATGCCCCTTGCCCAGTCCACTGATAGTGGAGGACCTTCTCCCCTTCCATCTGACCCTAACTTATTAGATCTCATCAGGACTGTATTTCATAGTCTTTTGAGGAGGGCTGGTAAGGCTGCTTCCCCCTTAGGGGGAGGTGACCAAAGAGCCAGCCACTGAGTTCATGTCAGAGACAGTCCCTGTTCCCCTTACTAGTGAACTTACTTGGAGACTGAGCTGCCACAGGCTACCTCTATGCAGGGCTTCTGGGTTGTCTCCATGCATGGTCCTTGGGTGGAGTATCAGTCTCAGAAAAGATCCCTGTTCCCAGATTTTTTGGTTCTGTTACTCTCCTTGTGGAGCTCTAGACCTTCCCAGGTCTTTCTGCCTTCCCCTTCTTTCATAAGATTCCCTGCACTTTGCCTGAAGTTTGGCTATAAGTCTCAGCATCTGCTTTGATACCCTGCTGGGTAGAGTCTTTCAGAGGCCCTCTGTAGTTAGGCTCCTCTCTTGTTCCTTGTTTTCACCTTCCTCTGATGTCTATCCCATTTGCCTTTCTGAATGAAGATTGAGCATCTTACCCAGGGTCCTCCTTCTTGCTTAGCTTCTTTAGGTGTACAGGTTTTAGTATGTTTATCCTGTTTTATACATCTAAAATGCACTTATAAGTGAGTATGTACCATGTGTGTCTTTTTGACTCTGGGATAGGCCACTCAGGATGACCTTCTCTAGTTCCCACCATTTGCCTGTAGATTTCCTTGTTTTTAATTGCTGTTTAATTCCTTGATTTTAATTCCATTGTGTAAATGTACCACAATTTCTGTATCCATTCCTCAACTGAGGGACATCTGGGTTATTTCCAGGTTCTGGCTACTATGAATAAAACTGCTACAAACATGGTTGAGCAAATGTCCTTGTTGTATACTTGAGCATCTTTTGTATATATGCCTAGGAGTGGTATAGCTGGATCTTGAGAAAGCGCCAGATTGATTTCTTTTTTTTTTAGATTAAAAAATATTTAATATTTAATTTAGTTTAATAATGATGAAAAACTGTGCAAATGTTTCTATTCTCTTTTATTTTTTGATTTTTCAATGCAGTTTATTCAGGAACCCTGAACAATCATCTGACCCTGGGTAAAGCCAGCCCACAGCTTAAATAGCCTCTGGGTAGCCAACCCCAACATGCCACGTGGGCAATACAGATAGGTCCACATACATGGAAGCAAGCCAGATCCTCAGCCTTAGCCAAATGTGGAGTTGTTTGTGACAGAGAGCACTCACCATCGGGAAGGTGGAAGGCGGAAACCAGCTCCATCTTTAAGGTGCGGCATTACACAGCTCTCTACAGTTCCCCCTTTTTGTTTTAGACGCATCAGGCAAGAGTAGAGGTCTGATCTCTGATATTAGAAATAAATTGGGACTTTGTACCGATGTTTATTTAGGTGTCATCCACCCAAAGAGCATCAGACCCGACCGATACCTTTTTCTCAGAGGCTGGACCTGGGGCATCAACCCGCATGCAATCAGACATGCTCTTCTCTGGGTCAAAAGCAGATGACCCTGAGTGTAGTGCTTAGCCTCGCATCCTGAGCATAACATTTTAGCTTTTTATGGTAGCCAACCATGCTTGGGGAGACTGTCCTGCTTCAATGGCTGTAAAGGCCTGAATGGTCATGGCTGCATTAAGCTGTTGTGAGACTCTAATCTTGCATTTTTACCACAGGCAAACCAAGGAGACCAACACCAGAAGGCCTGCTAACGCTCTCATGCCTGCCCATTCCTTCAGATGATTCATGGTGGCAGCAATCCATGGTGATAATCCTGTGGGTAGTCCTGCATCCACTCTGGTAGAGTTTACCGTGATAATGGCCACTCTCAGCTGCTCCATCGTAGTATCGAATTCTCCAGTCCAATTACCTAAAATATAGCTAGACAATTGTTTAGACAGATTTGCAGCACAGGAAAAATTCTCATGTTGTATGCTAGTGACACAAAGTCCAGCATACTTTCATTGACAGCCAAGTTGAGCAATTTGCCATAGGGAATCAATTTGATCCTGCACGAGGTCAATCCTCTGATTGAACACCATCAAGCTTCCTTTTAGTTGAGCATTAATTCCTTTTTGTACATCTAAGGCATGAGCTACATTGGCTAAAAGATTATTCAGGGTCTGAGCCGTCTGCACAGTATGACTCATGGCTAATGCCACGGTGGCAGCTCTAACAGCCGCCAATGAGTTGGCAGTAACAGTGGTGGCTGTAGTTCCAAGATCCCTTTTCTGTCTGAAGACAGTCATAGCGTGAGGGGCATCAATGGGCATAGGCACCCAGCGAGGCATGTGAGTAACCAGGGCATACCTAAATTCACTAGCATTCCAGCATTGGGCAAAAAAGCAAGTATCATCATCACAATTACTTGGCTCTATCTGGCTAATAATGAATAAAAATGGGGGATATAAACAAACAGGTGTGGGCTTATAGGAAATATTATGAGAAGCCTTAACCCCCTCATCGGAACATCTTGCATCAGTTCTAGAATTAGCAGTAGTGGTGTCCAAGGTCTGAGTAGTTTCAGGAGACCATTGCCCCCAGGGGTGAGACGTGCTCCATGTAAATTGACTAACTCCATGTTTTCCTCCACTTTTGAAAGTCATTTAAGGTTCTTAAATTATTTTTCCCCTAGTTTTAAATTTTTCATCGATTACACTTTATTCATTCTGCATCCCCCCATAAGCCCCTCCCTCCTCCCCTCCTATTCCCACCCTCCCTCCTCCCTCTGCATGTGTGCCACTCCCCAAGTCCACTGATAGGGAAGGTTCTCCTCTCCTTTCTGATCTTAGTCCATCAGTTCACATCAAAAGTGGCTGCATTGTCCTCTACTATGGCCTGGTAAGGCTGCTCCCCGCCAGGGGGAGGTGATCAAAGAGCAGGCCAATCAGATTATGTCAGAGGCAGTCCCTCTTCACATTACTATGTAACCCACTTCGACTCTGAACTGCCCTGGGCTACATCTTTGCAGGGGTTCTGGGTTATCTCCAAGAATAGTCCTTGGTTGGAGTATGAGTCTCTGGGAAGTTCCCTGTGTTCAAATTTTCTTGTTCTGTTGCTCTCCTTGTGGAGACCCTGTCTTCTCCAGCTCTTACCATTTCCCAGTTCTTACATAAAATTCCATTCACTCTGCCCAGCAGTTGCCCATCAGGCTCAGCATCTGCTTTGATAGTCTGTAGGGCAGAGGCTTTCAGAGGCCCTCTGTGGTACGTTCCTTGGTTGTTTCCTGTTTTCTTCTTCTGATGTCCATCCTCTTTGCCTTTCCAGATGGGGATTGGACATTTTAGTTGGGGTCCTTTCTCTTTTTTAGTTTCTTTAGATGCACAGGTTATACTGGGTTTGTCTTATGTTGTATGTCTATATGAGTGAGTATATACCATGTGTGTCTTTTTGCTTCTGGGAAAACTCACTCAGGATGATCCTTTCCAGATCCTACCATTTACATGCAAATTTCATGATTTCCTTATTTTTCTTTGCTGAGTAATGTTCCATTGTGTAGATGTACCACAATTTCTGCATCCATTCTTCAGTTGAGGGGCATCTGGGTTGTTTCCAGCTTCTAGCTATTACAAATAAAGCTGCTACAAACCTGGTTGAGCAAATGTCCTTTTTGTGTACTTGAGCCTCTTTTGGATATATGCCTAGGAGTGGTATGGCTGGATCTTGGGGAAGCACTATTCCTAGTTGTCTGAAAAAGTGCCAGATTGATTTCCAGAGTGGTTGTCCAAGTTTACATTCCCACCAGCAGTGGAGAAGGGTTCCCCTTTCTCCACAACCTCTCCAGCATGTGTTGTCACTTGAGTTTTTGATCTTGGCCATTCTGATTGGTATAAGGTTAAATCTCAGGGTTGTTTTGATTTGCATTTCCCTAATGGCTAGTGAGGTTGACCATTTCTTTAAGTGCTTCTCTGCCATTCGGTATTCTTCTACAGAGAAGTCTCTGTTTAGCTCTGTTCCCCATTTTTTAAGTAGATTACTTGTTTTGCTGCTTTTCAGATTCTTTAGTTCTTTATATATACTGGATATGAGTCCTCTGTCAGATAAAGGGTTGGTGAAGATTCTTTCCCAATCTGTAGGCAGTCGCTTTGTTTTGGTGATGGTCTCCTTTGCTTTGCAGAAGCTTTTCAGTTTCATGAGGTCCCATTTATTGATTGTTGCTCTTAGAGCCTGTGCTGTTGGTGTTCTGTTCAGGAAGTTTTCTCCTGCACCAATGAGTTCTAGGGTATTCCCCACTTTTTTTTCTGGCCGATTCAATGTGTCAGGTTTCATGTTGAGGTCTTTGATCTACTTGGACTTCAGTTTTGTGCAGGGTGATAAATATAGATCTATTTTCATTTTTCTACATGTAGACATCCAGTTGGACCAGCACCATTTGTTGACGATGCTATGTTTTTTCCATTGTATGGTTTTGGTACCTTTGTCAAAGATCAGGTGTCCATAAGTATGTGGGTTTATTTCTGGGTCCTCTGTTCAGTTCCATTGATCCACTATTCTGTTATTATGTCAGTACCATGCAGTTTTTAAAACTGTTGCTCTATAGTACAACTTAAGATCAGGGATGGAGATACCTCCAGAAGATCTTTTATTGTAAAGGATTGTTTTAGCAATTCTGGGTTTCTTGTTATTCCATATGAAGTTGAGAATTTTTCTTTCCAGGTCTGTAAAGAATTGTGTTGATTATTTGATGGGAATTGCATTGAATCTGTAGATTGCTTTTGGTAAGATGGCCATTTTTACTATGTTAATCCTGCCAAGCCATGAACATGGGAGATCTTTCCATCTTCTCATATCTTCTTCTAATTCTTTCTTCAGAGACTTGAAATTTTTTCCATACAAGTCTCTGACTTCCTTGGTTAGGGTTATTCCGAAATACCTTATGTCATTTGTGGCTATTGTGAAGGGTGTTGTTTCCCTAATATCTTTCTCAGTCCTTTTGTCTTTTGTATACAGGAGGGCTACTGATTTTTTTGAGTTAATTTTGTATCTGGCCACTTTGCTGAAGGTGTTTATCAATTGTTGGAGTTCCCTGGTAGAGTTTTTGGGGTCACTCACGTATAGTATCATATCATCTGCAAATAGTGATAATTTGACTTCTTCCTTTCCAATTTGTATCCCCTTGATCTCCTTCAACTTTCTTATTGCTCTAGCAAGGACTTCCAGAACTATGTTGAAGTGATATGGAGAGAGTGGGCAGCCTTGTCTTGTCTCTGATTTCAGTGGGATTGCTTTAAGTTTCTCTCCATTCAGTTTGATGTTGGCTATAGGTTTGCTGTATATTGCCTTTACTATGTTTAGATATGTGCCTTGTATCCCTGATCTCTCCAAAACTTTAAACATGAATGGATGTTGGATTTTGTCAAATGCTTTTTCAGCATCTAGGGAGATTATCATGTGTTTTTTTTCTTTCAGTTTGTTAATAT
The DNA here is from genome assembly GCF_030254825.1 of Meriones unguiculatus. NCBI lineage: Eukaryota > Metazoa > Chordata > Mammalia > Rodentia > Muridae > Meriones > Meriones unguiculatus. The sequence goes on along the minus strand of NC_083354.1, from coordinate 27,550,590 downwards.
GGTGGATCACATTGATGGATTTCCATGTATTGAATCACCCCTGCATGCCTGGGATGAAGCCTACTTGGTCATGGTGGATGATGTCTTTGATGTGTTCTTTGATTCGGTTTGCAAGTATTTTGTTGAGTATTTTTGCATCAATGTTCATAAGGGAGATTGGCCTGAAGTTCTCTTTTTTGGTTGGGTCTTTGTGAGGTTTAGGTACCAACGTGACTGTGGCTTCATAGAATGAGTTTGGTAATGTTGCTTCTGTTTCGATTTTGTGGAATAGTTTGAAGAGAACTGGAGTTAGCTCTTTTTTGAATGTCTGGTAGAATTCTGCACTGAAACCATCGGGTCTTGGGCTTTTTTTTGGATGGGAGACTTTCGATGACTGCTTCTATTTCCTTGGTGGATATAGGACTATTTAATTGATGTACCTGGTCCTGATTTAGCTTTGGTAAGTAGAATCGATCAAGAAAATTGTCCATTTCATTTAAATTTTCAAATTTTGTTGCATATAGACTTTTGAAGTAAGTCCTAATGATTGCTTGGATTTCCTCAGTGTCTGTAGTTATGTCCCCCTTTTCATTTCTGATTTTGTTGATTTGGATGTTGTCTCGCTGCCTTTTAGTTAGCTTGGCTAAGGGTTTGTCTATCTTGTTGATTTTTCTCAAAGAACCATCTCTTGGTTTCATTGATTCTTTGAATAGTTTTATTTGTTTCAATTGATTGATTTCAGCCCTGAGTTTGATTATTTCCAGCCGTCTGCTCCTTCTTGGTGTGTCTGCTTCTTCTTTTTCTAGGGTTTTTAAGTGAGCCATTAAGTTGCTCAAATGAGCTCTCTCAAATTTCTTCTTGAAGTCACTTAGTGCTATGAACTTTCCTCTTAGCACTGCTTTCATTGTGTCCCACAAGTTTGGATATGTTGTGTCTTCATTTTCATTGAGTTCTAAGAAGACTTTAATTTCTTTCTTTATTCCCTGACACAGCTGTCATTTAGTAGCAAGTTGTTCAGTTTCCATGTGTGTGTAGGCTTTTTGCTATTTCTGTTGTTGTTGAGGTCCAGCTTTATTCCATGGTGACCAGACAGGATACAAGGGATTATTTCAATCTTCTTGTATCTGTTGCGGCTCACTTTGTGACCAACTATATGGTCTATTTTGGAGAAGGTTCCATGAGGTGCTAAGAAGAAGGTAAATTCTTTTGTGTTTGGGTGTAAGGTTCTGTAAATGTCTGTTAGGTCCATTTGATTCATGACCTCTGTTAGAGACATTGTTTCTTTGTTTAATTTCTGTTTTGTTGACCTGTCCTTTGTTGAGAGTGGGGTGTTGAAGTCTCCCACTATTAATGTGTGGGGATCTATGTGTGGTTTAAGTTTTATCAATGTTTCTTTTACAAGTGTGGTTGACTTTTTATTTGGGGCATAGATGTTCAGGATTGTGATGTCTTCTTGGTGGAATTTTCCCTTGATGAGTGTGAAGTGTCCTTCCCCATCTCTTTTGATTAGTTTTGGTTGAAAGACTATTTTATCAGATATTAGAATGGCTACTCCTGCTTGCTTCTTGTGTCCATTTGCTTGGAAAGCTGTCTTCCATCCCTTTACCCTCAGGTAATGTCTATCTTTGTGACTTAGGTGTGTTTCTTGTATGCAAAAGATTGCTGGGTTTTGTTTACGCATCCATTCTGTTAGTCTGTGTCTTTTTATTGGAGAATTAAGTACATTAATATTGAGAGAGATTAATGACCAGTGGCTGTTAGATCCTTTGAATTTGATATTGGCTGTGGTCATACGGTTGTGTGCTTGCTTGCTTTTTGTTTTACTGAAGTGAGGTTATTTATTTCCTGTGTTTTCCTGAATGCAGCTAATTTTTCTGGGTTGTATTTTCCCTTCTAGTGTCTTCTGTAATGCTGGATTTGTTTGTAGGTATTGTTGAAATTTGTTTTTGTCATTGAATATCTTGTTTTCTCCGTCTATGAGGACTGAGAGTTTTTCAGGGTATAGTAGCCTGGGCTGACATCTGTGTTCTCTTAGGGTCTGCATGATATCAGTCCAGGTCCTTCTGGCTTTCATAGTCTCTGTTGAAAAGTCAGGTGTGATTCTAATGGGTTTGCCATTATATGGTCAAATTGATTTCCAAAGTGGTTGTACAAGTTTACATTCCCACCAGCAGTGGAGGAAGGTTCCCCTTTCTCCACATCCTCTCCAGCATGTGTTGTCACTTGAGTTCTTGATCTTAACCATTCTGATGGGTGTAAGGTGAAATCTTAGGGTCGTTTTGATTTGCATTTGCCCGATGACTAAGGATGTTGAGCATTTCTTTAAGTGTTTCTCTGCCATTCAATATTCCTCTATTGAGAATTCTCTGTTTATCTCTGTACACCATTTTTTAATTGGATTACTTGATTTATCGCTGTTTAACTTCTTGAGTTCTTTATATATTCCGGATATTAGCCCTCTCTCAGATAAAGGGTTGGTGAAGATTTTTTTTCCCAATCTGTAGACTGTTGTTTTGTTCTGACAACAGTGTCCTTTGCTTTATAGAAATGTTTCATTTTCATGCGGTCCCATTTATTGATTGTTGATCTTAGAGACTGTGCTGCTGATGTTCTTTTCAGGAAGTTATCTCCTGTGCCAATGAGCTCAAGACGATTCCCCACTTTTTTTTCTGACAGATTTAATGTGTCTGATTTTATGTTGAGGTCTTTGATCCACTCGGACTTTAGTTTTGTGCAGGGTGATAAGTATGGATCTATTTGCATTTTTCTACTGTGGATATCCAGTTAGACCAGCTCCATTTGTTGAAGATGCTATCTTTTATTCCATTGTATGGTTTTGGCATCTTTGTCAAAGATCAGGTGTCCATAAATGTGTGGGTTTATTTCTGGGTCTTCTATTCAATTCCATTGATCCTCCAGCCTGTTTCTATGCTCCAGGACCATGCAGCTTTTATTACTGTTGTTCTGTATTATAGCTTGAGATCAGGGATGGAGATACCTCCAGAATTTTTTTTGTTTGTTTGTTTGTTTTTTTTTTTTTGCATCATCTTTTTTTTTTTTTCAATGCAGTTTATTCAGGAACATTGAACAATCCTCGGACCCCGGGGAAAGCCAAGCCCACAGCTTAAATAGCTCTGGGTAGCCAACCCAGGCGTGCCACGGGGGCAATGCAGATAGGTCCACATACATGGAAGCAAGCCAGATACTCGGCCTTAGCCAAATGTGGAGTTGTTTGTGACAAAGAGCACTCACCATCGGGAAGGTGGAAGGCGGAAATCAGCTCCATCTTTAAGGCATAGCATTCCGCAGCTCTCTACAGTTCCCCCTTTTTGTTTTAGACGCATCAGGCAAGAGTAGAGGTCTGATCTCTGATATTAGAAATAAATTGGGACTTTGTACAGATGTTCATTTAGGTGTCATCCACCCAAAGAGCATCAGACCCGACCGATACCTTTTTCTCAGAGGCTGGACCTGGGGCATCAACCCGCATGCAATCAGACATGCTCTTCTCTGGGTCCAAAGCGGCTGACCCTGAGTGCAGTGCTTAGCCTCGCATCCTGAGCGTATCATTTTAGCTTTTTATGGTATCCAACCATGCTTGGGGAGAATGTCCTGCTTCAATGGCTGTAAAGGCCTGAATGATCATGGCTGCATCACACTGTTGTGAGACTCTAATCTTGCATATATACCACAGGCAAACCAAGGAGACCAACACCAGAAGGCCTGCTAACACTCCCATGCCTGCCCATTCCTTCAGATGATTCATGGCTGCAGCAATCCATGTTGATAATCCTGTGGCTAGTCCTGCGTCCACTCCAGTAGAATTTACTGTGACAATGGCCACTCTCAGCTGCTCCATCGTAGTATCGAATTCTCCAGTCCAATTACCTAAAATACTCCAACCAAGGACTATTCATGGAGATAAGCTAGAACCCCTGCACAGATGTAGCCCAGGGCAGTTCAGAGTCCAATTGGGTTACATAGTAATGTGAAGAGGGACTGCCTCTGACATAATCTGATTGGCCTGCTCTTTGATCACCTCCCTCTGGGGGGGGGGGAGCAGCCTTACCAGGCCACAGTAGAGGACAATACAGCCACTTTTGATGTGAACTGACAGACTAAGATCAGAAAGGAGAGGAGAACCTCCCCTATTAGTGGACTTGGGGAGTGGCATGCAAGCAGAGGGAGGAGGGAGGGTGGGATTGGGAGGAGAGGAGGGAGGGGCTTAAGGGGGGATGCAGAATGAATAAAGTGTAATTGATGAAAAAGTTAAGAAAAAAGGGAAAAAAATAATTTAAGAACCTTAAATGACTTTCAAAATTGGAGGAAAACATGGAGTTAGTCAATTGGCATGGAGCACGTCTCGCCCCTGGGGGCAATGGTCTCCTGAACCTACTCAGACCTCGGACACCACCACTGCTAGTTCTAGAACTGACGCAGGATGTTCCAACGAGGGGTTAAGGCTTCTCATAATATTTCCTATAAGCCCACACCTGTTTGTCTATATCCCCCATTTTTATTCATTATTAGCCAGATAGAGCCAAGTAATTGTGGTAATGATACTTGCTTTTTTGCCCAATGCTGGAATGCTAGTAAAGTTAGGTATGCCCTGGTTACTCGCATGCCTCACTGGGTGCCTGTGCCCATTGATGCCCCTCACGCTATGACTCTCTTCAGACAGAAAAGGGATCTTGGAACTACAGCCACCATTGTTACTACCATCTCATTGACGGCTGTTGGAGCTACCACCAGGGCATTAGCCATGAGTCATACTGGGCAGACTGCTCAGACCCTGAATAATCATTTAGCCTATGTAGCTCATGCCTTAGTTGTACATAAAGGAATTAATGCTCAACTAAAAGGAAGCTTGATCGTGTTCAATCAGAGGATTGACCTCTTGCAGGAGCAAATTGATACCCTATGGCAAATCGCTCAACCTGGCTGTCAATGAAAGTATGCTGGACTTTGTGTCACTAGCATACAACATGAGAATTTTTCCTGTGCTGCAAATCTGTCTAAACAGAATATTTTTTATTGTAGAAGATTGATTTAGCGATTCTGGGTTTCTTGTTATTCTATATGAAGTTGAGAATTTTTCTTTCAAGCTCTGTAAAGATGTGTGTTGGTAATTTGATGAGAATTGCATTGAATCTGTAGATTGCTTTTGGTAAGATGGCCATTTTTACTATGTTAATCCTGCCAAGCCATGAGCATGGGAGATCTTTCCATCTTATGATATCTTCTTCTAATTCTTTCTTCAGAGACTTGAAATGTTTTTCATACAAGTCTTTGACTTGCTTGGTTAGGGTTACACCAAGGTGCTTTATGTCCTTTGTGGCTATTGTGAAGGGTGTTGTTTCCCTAATTTCTTTCTCAGTCCTTTTGTCTTTTGTATACAGGAAGGCTACTGATTTTTTTTTTTAGTTAATTTTGTATCTGGCCACTTTGCTGAAGGTGTTTATCAGCTGTAGGAGTTCCTTGGTAGAAGTTTTGGGGTTACTCATGTATACTACCATATCACCTGCAAATAGTGATACATTGTCTTCTTCCTTTCTGATTTGTATTCCCTTGATCTCCTTTATTTGTCTTATTGCTCTAGCAAGGACTTCAAGAACTATGTTGATGAGATATGGAAAGAGTGGGCAGCTTTGCCTTGTTCCTGATTTCAGTGGGATTGATTTAAGTTTCTCTCCATTCAATTTGCTGTTGGCTATAGGCTTGCTGTATATTGCCTTTACTATGTTTAGATAAGTGCCTTGTATCCCTGATCTTCCCAGGATTTTAAATATGAATGGATGTTGGATTTTGTCAAATGCTATTTCAGCATCTAAGGACAATTGTTAAACTTTAAAATGTAAAGGTTTAGTAATCATCTGGTCTTGAGATAGTACAGGAATAATATTCCAAATCCTTAATAATTTCTTTAAAAACATTGTATTAGTGTACATTAATTATATACAATAACAGTTCATATATATACATTGTTTTACATGTATATTATATATATTACAGTTTATTTCAGTCATACTCACCACCAACTTCCCATTACCTTTTCGTATCTCCCTCTAGTTCCCCTTGCTCCCCTTCCTTCTAAAATCACATGTTTCATATCAGCCCAGAAATACATAGCAAGAGTTATCCTCAACTTAGATAGATAGACAGATGATAGATAGATAGATAGATAGATAGACAGACACATAGACACATAGATAGTTATTTCCATCTCATTTTGAAGTTAGAAGATGAGTGTCACTTTTTTCTTTTCCTTTTACTTTTTAAAGTATTTGACTTTTGGGTGTTTTGTCTGCATGTATATCTGTGCACTGCTTGCATGCCTGGTGCCCACAGAGGTAAGAAAGAGGGCATCAAAACCCCTAGAACTGAGTTACAGGAGGCTGTGAACTGCCTGATATGGGTGTTGGGAAGCAAATCTGAGTCCTCCGCTGGAGTAGTGACTGTTCTTCCACTGAGACATTTTCAGGCCCCACTTTTATTCTTTGTATGTGGAATTGTTAAAAACATAGAGGTCTTCTTCTTAATCCCTGTGTGGCAAGTTGGGAAACAATGTAGCTGTATTTAAAACTTGTTCTAGAATCTATCAACAAACATTGTTTTATTTTAATTAAAACTAGCATATATAATGCGTATCTACTGTAATTACATATCTGCTTGAAAGGACAACAACAATAAAGCCTAGGAGCTGAGCGCTAAAGTCAAGAAGTCAATGTCTCTCAAAGCCTTAGAGGCCACTGTGCCACTCCCTTGTCCTTGTTGATGCTGTCCTCTTCATGCAGTTCTCTGTCCTTTTACCAAACACACACACACACACACACACACACACACACACACACACACATCTACATGAACCTTCAACTTTGCCTGTTCTTCTTCAGTTGTTTGTTGTTTCTTTTTGTTTTAGTTCTATGTCCTGTGTTTGGGAAAGAGAGAGAGAGAGAGAGAGAGAGAGAGAGAGAGACTGAATTTAGGTGCCATGATTGCTAAGCACACACTAAACCCCTGACCTACTCCCAAAATTCTTGGTTTTCCTATATTTCCTCTGTAAGATGTTTGACCTGGAATTGAAGGCCTTGCCCAAGAGTGAGAAGCACTTTGTTATTGAGCTATAGCTATAGCCCTCAAATTGTTTGAGACAAGAATTTACTGTGTCTACAAAGAGAGTTCCAAAATAGTCAGGGTGACAGAGAACCCCTGTTTCAAAAAAGCCAATTTAGGAAAAGATATTACTATGTAGCTGATCTTGATTTGTAATATAGTTCAATTTCTCTTGAACTCACATTTTTTTCCCTTGCTCTCATGAGTTCTCAAAGCACAGCCATGTGCTACCATAATACATGACTTACTTACTATTTTTGTTGGGGGGCGGTCAGCTGGTAGAGGGGTCTTTGAGACAGAGCACCAGATAACCCGGGATGGCCTCAAAGTCAGTGTTTAGGGAGGATAGCCTTAAACTCATCCACCTGCCTCTACCTCCCAAGTGCTGGCTGACAGACATGCTCCACCACAGCCAGATCTTGTTTTGTTTTGTTTTTTAGCTTGTTTATTTTTATTTTGTACATTGGTGTTTTGTCTGCATGTGTGAGGAAGTCAGATAGCCATGTGGGTGCTGAGAATTGAACCCTGGCCTTTTGGAAGAGCAGCCAATGCTCTTGACCACTGAGCCATCTCTTTAGCCCAAGCTTTTGTTTAGATAGACAACAGCAAGATGTAAACTGACAATTGGCAACAATGACTACATCCTTTCTTCCAAGTGTCTCTCTAGGACACCCCAGGGCTCTCAGTTGCTAATGGGAGTCTGGAATGAACATAAATTCAGACCTTAACAAGAACAGAATTCCAGAGAGTTACAACAAGGTCAAAGTGCAGATAGTAACTGACAGGGTGTGCTCATTCCTGAGGGAACACTTCCTCCTCTCAAACTCAGGGGCCATTGCAGAAGAGGGGCCCAAGCAGTCAGAAGAACCAGGGGCTGTAGAGGACAGCTTGGGTTTGTCTTGTTTTGTGCACAGCCGGGTCCTTCCCTCAGGAACTCACAGTTGCTGTGGTTGCTTATCCATACAAGCCTGTGCCAAATCCAGCCAAGCCAAGCCCCACCTGTAGGAGGGGAGCTCTTGACAATTGTTTCTCCTGCAGTCAGTCTTCTTCAGCCTGTGGGCCTTGAGGTTTCCCATGCTCTGCTGAATGGCCCCATGTCAGTGACAGATCCTGTCTCACCAGGTAAAGAAACCCAGAAATCAGCACAATACTGAGAAAATACGAGGAAAAAAAGGTAACAATATAAATTAACTATTTTATTTCCCCCAAATTGGGTTACTAGAGAGAAAAGAGTAGAAAAAGAATGACATGAAAAATAATCAAATAATAGACAATGATTTCCCATGCTTGATGGTAGAGCCAAGTGCTGTAATTGAAAAGGACAGTGACTATCCAATACAATAGCTGTCAAAGACCTATACCTAGGATTTGCCTAGCTGAAGGAGAGATCTGACCTTCACCACATGCCTACAACATGAGGCACGTATATACCTCATGAGCATATGCAAAACAAATAAAATGCAATAAAACTTTTTTATAAAAGGAAGAGCATCATAAGGATGGGGTGGGAAAGGAAGCTATTCATATATATGGAAAGTTAGTAGAGTGTACTTGTTCTTGATTATTATGACATGATTGTAAATTAGTCCTTATAGGCAGCTCCTGTGTTTGGATATTTCTTGCCCTTTGAGCACATTGTGGAACCTTTAACAGGTGATGCCTCCCTGGAGGAAATGAGTACTTGGTTACAGCCTGAAGGGTTTATAGCCTGGCCCAACTTCTTATTTTCTTTTTCTCCTTCTTCACTGAGGATGAAATGTGACCAGTAACCTCTGCTCTTTCTCCCACCCTTTCCCTGCCACGATGGAATTTAGAACTTCAACTGTCTTCATTAGTTGCTTTTGTCAGGGTAGCTTGTCCAAGCAAAAGGAACGCTGCAGCTTGTGTGGGCAAACGAAGTAACCAAGCAGAGCTGCCAAGTCATGGCCAGTTCCTCCTGCAGAGGCGTGGAACAGGAAGCCAGGGTTAGGCAAGTGTGTCTTTGTCTCATCGTCATTAAGGGTACTTTAAGGAGAGGGCATCAGGGGACAACTAAAAAGAACTAAAGAGGTGAGTAGCTGTGCGGGGCCTCAGAGGCATGATTCCTGGAGGATTTTATACATTAGTGATAAGGAGTCTTTAAAAAATCTTACTAGTTATTGTTAAATGTGATAATTTCTCCGTGGTTGGTTGCCATATGTACCCTTATATGAAAAGGTGCACTCTTCATTACCTTCAAGGTCTGCAATTTAGCATGGTGGCACATGCAGAGAATCCCAACACTCAGGAGACTGAGGCAGGATGATGTCAATGGTGAGGCCAACTTGGGCTTCTAGCAGGGCCCTGTCCCCAAAGCAAAATAAAAACAGATGGAAGAAATTAAAGCCTTCAGTTTGCTGCAGTTTTTTGCAGAAATATGGGTAGTAGAAGAATTTCAAACTGGATGAGATAGATCAAGGTAGAGTGTGTAAAACATGTGATAAGGAAGGTCTGTCCAACTGTAGCTCAAGTGTTAAGCTGGATACTCCTGTGGGATACTGAAATGCTGAGAATGCAGACAAGGTCTGAGGATTGCTCTATGTGGATAATGGGTGGAAGAGGAAGTTGCAGTTGCACAATTGTGTATTTTGGCTTAAGCCTTTGGTTTATGTAACGATTCATTTTTCAGAAATTCTCTAAGCAGATGAACTCTACATATGGGTCCAATGTTGGGGGAAGATGAGATAGGCTGTTGTAGGCTAAATTAGTCATTTGTTACAAATTGTGTTGTATGATGATCAATGAGAATGAAAAGATCTCAGGTCTAGTAAGCCAGATGGTAATGTGCAGGTGAATCCTTAGACATGACATCCAGAAAGGAGAAAAAAAGTGGGGTTACTTCTGAAATTTCAAATGATGTGATAATTTATGCCAATGACTGGCTACAGGGTCTGTTCCACCAACTCCTCCAACTGTCAAAGCACCAGGGTGAATTTCTAATTTATTATAGTCTTACCTGTCTCAAATGTATATATGAAAGAAACAATCAAAGATCTGTTGTGGGTATTTAATATTTATTATTGATATATCTTTTAGTTAAGCAGCAGTTAGTCCTAGACCAGCTGTATACCCAAATCACCACACAGAGACTGGGATTTATTTAATTAACCTAGAGCACAATGCTGGGCAATAATTATTCCATCCTAAACCTCCAAGCTGACATCATTTCCTACCAGTCAGATTTCACCCACTATACTTGCTTTTAGTCATATCTTAGGTGCAGTTCATCTCTCCACGTAGTTTTGAGACCTATCCTGCAGACCTCTCAGCTCCTACTCCCTGGCTTCCTTTCCTTCCCATCCGGACCAGGAGGTCCCACCCTATCCTCTCCATTGCACAGCATTGGGGCTGGTTGTTTAATTGACAATACAGAGAACAAATGGTGGCATGTTTACACAAACTTGAGACAGGTGATGCTTAGAATAAGCATCACAATGCAATGTCCTAATTGAACCCAGATAGTGGGGTAGAGAAATCAACATTTGAATGAATGAAGGTAAATTGTGTACATTCCAAAAGAACATTATACCAACAAAGATCCCAGTAGGCAGTTCTTCTGTTAATGCCATGCCTGCTGCTGTCTTTGGAGTGTACAAAAAAGTTCTTTTCTTTCTAAAATGAAATAAAACAACAAAGAATATAAAATGAAAATGCCCTGCACTCTGCCCAAAAGTTGCCCATAAGTCTCAGTATCTGCATTAGTAGTCTGCAGGGCAGAGCCTTTCAGAGTCCTCTGTGGGAGGCTCCTAACTTGTTTCCTGTTTTCTTCTTCTGATGTCCATCCTCTTTGCCTTTCTGGATAGGAACTGAGCATTTTAGCAAGAGTCCTGCCTCTTGATTAGTGCCTTTAGGTGTACAGATTTTAGTAGATTTATCCTATGTTATATGTCTATATGAGTGTGTATATACCATGTGTGTCTTTCTGCTTCTGGGAATGCTCACTCAGGATGATCCTTTCCAGATCCCACCTGCAAATTTCATGATTTCCTTGTTTTTAATTGTTGTTTAATTCTTTGTTTTTAATTCCATTGTGTAAAAGTACACAATTTCTGTATCCATTCCTCAACTGAGGGACATCTGGGTTGTTTCCAGATTCTGGCTATTACAAATAAAGCTGCTATGAACATGGTTGAGCAAATGTTATTGTTGTATACTTGAGCATCTTTGGATATATACCTAGGAGTGGTATAGCTAGATCTTGAGGTAGCACTATTCCTAATTGTCAGAGAAAGTGACAGATTGATTTCTGAAGTGTTTGTACAAGTTTACATTCCCACCAGCAATGAGTTCTAGGCTCTTCCCCACTTTTTCTTCTCACCAATTTAGTGTGTCTGGTTTTATGCTGAGGTCTTTGGTCCACTTGGACTTTAGTGTTGTGCAGGGTGATAAACATGGATCTATTTTCATTTTTCTGCATGTAGACATCCAGTTGGACCAGCACCATTTGTTGAAGATGCTGCCTTTTTTTCCATTATGTTCTGGCTTCTTTGTCAAAAATCAAGTATCCATAGGTGTGTAGATTTACTTCTGGGTCTTCTATTTGGTTCCATTGATCCACCATTCTGTTTCTATGAGAATACCATGCAGTTTTTATTACTATTGCTCTGTAGTACAGCTTGAGATCAGGGATAGAGGTACCTCCAGATGATCTGTTGTTGTACAGGATCATTTTGGAGATTTTGGGTTTTTGTTTTTCCATATGAAATTGAGAATTTTTCTTTCAAGGTCTGTATAGAATTGTGTTGGTATTTTGATGGGAATTGCATTGAATCTGTATATTGCTTTTGGCAAAATGGCCATTTTCACTATGTTAATCCTATTGATCTATGAGCATGGGAGAGCTTCCCATTTTCTGATATCCTCTTCAATTTCTTTCTTCAGAGGCTTGAAGTTTTATTTTCAGACAGGTCTTTCACTTGCTTAGTTAGAGTCACACCGAGGCACTTTATGTCCTTTGTGGCTATTGTGAAGGGTGTTGTTTCCCTAATTTCTTTCTCAGTCCTTTTATCTTTGGTATACAGGAGACCTTTTTAGTTTTTTGAGTTAATTTTCTATCCAGCCCTTTGCTGAACGTGTTTATCAGCTGTAGGAGTTCTCTGGTTGAATTTTTGGGGTCACTCATGTATACTATCATATCATCTGTGAATAGTGATACTTTGATTCTTCCTTTTTAATTTGTATTCCCTTGATCTCCTTTAGTTGTCTTATTGCTCTAGCTAGGACTTCAAATACAATGGTGAACAGATATGGAAAGACTGGGAAACCTTGCCTTGTCCCTGAATTCAGTAGATTGATTTAAGTTTTTCTTCATTTATTTTGATGTTGGCTATAGGCTTGCTGTATATTGTCTTTACTATGTTTAAGTATGTGCCTTTTTTTAACTTATTGTTTAAGAGTGTCAAGTATATATACATTTGATTAAAGATATGCCATATATTTTTATATATGATAAATACATATATATTTAATTTTTCCAAAATTTATTGACTACATATTCTGTGAGTTTGTCAGTTAAAATTCTTTGGCTATTTTCTTTAAAGCTTTTAAAATTTATTCTTTGAGATTTCATACATGCATGTAATGTGTCTGGATCATACACACCCTGAAGCTTGTTCACACATCCCACACGGGTTCCTTTTCATCCTCATTTTCCTCCATCTCTCTCTCTTTTTTCTTTCTCTCTCTCTTTTTTCTTTCTTTTTTCCCTTCCCTGCTTCTTTTTTTTTTAATATAATCAACTGAATTCAATTAGTGCTGTCTGTATGTGTTTGGGGCCATCCTCTGTATCACAGAGAACCTACAACTGTCCACATCTCAGGGAGAAGAAAAACAAAAAGACTCTGTCCAAAGCACCCATAAACTGCCAATATGCTATTCAGTTGGGGCGGGACCTTCTGAGGCCCTCCCTTGTCTGTGCTACAATGTTGACTGGCTTAATCCTTTAAGGTCTTATGCAATTTACTACAGGTGCTGTTGAGTTCATGAGTTCAATGTCCATGTCATTAAAAACAACATTTTCAGCTTCTTCCTCATTCTCTAGCTCTTACATTCTTTCTGCCCGTTCATTTATGATGTTCTCTAAGCCTCATGGGGTGAGGTTGATATGGACATCTCATTTAGGGCTAAACATTCAAGAGTTACATATTCTGAGCACTTTGACCAGATATGAATCTATACATTGATAGGTATATGTATATTATATGACTCTATAATCTTCTGTTCACTGCAGGAGGAACTTCTTTGACCAAGACTGAGAGCAGAGTTAATCCATGGGAGTAAATATTAATACTCAGACAGCAGTTTGGTGTTACCTAAAGTAAAACATCAGTAACGGATTGCTGCCCTAGTTGGCTTTGGATGTCAGCTTGACACAGTCTAGAATTTTTCTAAGTGGCTTTTGGCTTTTGGTCATGGTATTTATCACACTGTCATAGAAGAAAAGCAATTAGAGAAGTTTCTCCCTAGGGTCTACGACCTCCCAGCTCCAGGCATTTTAAAAAGATTTATTTTTACAAAGGCTGTCACTCTGCAGCTTTAGCTGGCTTGGAACTTGCTACGTAGACTAGGCTTACCTCAAATTCATAGAAATCTTCCTGCCTCTGCCTTCTGTGTTAAAGACAGGTGATGCCACACACAGTTTAACCAAAGGCTTTTAGCTTGGTTCACAGTACCAGGTGTGAATTTCTCCCAGGTGGATCAGGCCTCAAATCTAATGAGAAAGCCATTCACTACCCCTGTAACAGTCATGCCACTATGTCACCACTGTGCCTCTCTCACCAGAGATTCTTTGGAGAAATATAAAGCTATTGGTGGCTACATGAGAACGCAGAGTAAAGTAACTACCACCTGTTAAGGACAAAAAAAAAACCCTAAGAGCAACATATATAGAGAGCAATGGAATGGGTTGACATGTAATAAAGGAGAGTTAAGATGCTCCACTGTACAGGTGGACAGAGGGGAGGATGTCCAGATTCACAAATGGCCTGAGACAGGGGTTCATGAGAACAGTTAATTCTGTGACTTATTTTGACCTAGAGACACTGAGGAGGTACATGACAAACTGGCCTTCCCCCGTGTCTGTGAACCAATGGGGTTCACTGTCTCTTTATCTGTCTCATACACATCTTAGCTGAAACACCATTCTTACATAATATCTTTGGCTTTTTTCCTCGCAATTACAAACACTCAATAGGTATTCTTCACGCATCAATAACTTTGCTTTTCTTTTAGTTTTTTCCTTCTCTGTGTGGTGTGTGGTGCATGTGTGTACACTATGAGCATACAGAGGCTAGAGGTGAGCCTTGGTGCTATTTCTCAGGGATATCCACCTTGTTTGTTCAGGCAGGTCCTTTCACTGGCCTAAGGGTACCAGTTCTTTAGCGTGGCTGTCTGTCCAGATAGACCTAGAAATCCACCTGATTGTCTTTCTGTACTGCTGGGATAAGAAGCATGCATCACCATGGCCACTTCTTTTAGGTGGGTTTCAGGGGTTGAACTCAGAGCATCATGTTCTGAAGGCAAGCACTTTCACCTCCTGAGCCATTTACACAGCCTAACTTTGTTTTTGCTTTTGTGCTCATGAAAATATTTCTTTTTTTCAGTGCTCAGTGACATAACCCAGGAGTCCTGGAACTGTAGAAACAATAGTAGGACTCTTAGGTAGCAAAAATGGATTGAAGGGAGCTGTGGATGGGGTGATTTGGGTGAGAATGACTCATAGGTTTGTGTGTTTGAATACTTGGTCCCCAGTTGGTGGAACTGTTTGTGAAGGGCTAGAAGCTGACTTCGTGTGACACAGGGATGGGCTTTGAGACTTCAAAAGCCTAACCATTCTCAGTGCACTCTCTGTTTCTTGCTCTCCTGCCTGTGGTTTGAGATGTGAACTCTAGGCTGTTCCTGCCATTCTGCTTTCACTCCACCATCAAGAACTCTAACCTTCTAGAGCCATGAAGTCACTTAAATACTTTCTTCTATAAGTTTTGTGCCACTAACTTTTATACCACCAACTACTGGAAGGGTTGCTTTAGGTGAGCACCTTTCTATGCCATTTAGCAGTGAGAGTGTTAAGCAGCTGCCTGTTACAGAGAGTGGCAGTTATGGCAGCTTCTCTGTGTGGGATAAGAAAAGGAAACGACTCAGCATCTTCCTGATGCTATTGCCAGCCCAAACCGTCCCAAGCAAGTGATGCTAAAGCATGGGTACTCCTTACTCCAGACAGCTGCTGAATGCTTCCCAGAAATCAGTCACACCCCAGCATTTCAGGCCATCAGTTCATCAACAGAACTGTGTGGATACAAAATTAGTTGCTCACATATGCCATATGGAGGCTCAGTGTGCAGCCATCATGAGCACTGATATCCACTGAGGTGAATGTCAGATCTTTGTTTCTGCCCAAGGACTGTGGCTTGTGCAAGGAGAAACATGGCATTCTTCTCATGTTGCTGTTTTCAAATAATTGAATGACTGCATTACCTTTTCCTGTAAAACTGAAAATAGAGTGAATTAGAAGTTTGGTAGGGCTAAGGAGATTGAGGAGAAATGGAAAGCCAACGAGTACTAATAGATACAGTTCTTTCTTTTGGGAGTGGTAAGTTGTTTGAAAATCACTGATTGTACCAGTCTGTGAATGTCCTAAAATCTATTAACTGCATTGGAAAGAGGAGAACGTATAATGTGTGCATTGTGTCCCAATAACATTGTAATATTAATAGTGAACTGCTTGAAAGTAGGAATTTATGTGATCAACTGCATGATTGTGTCTTACCTGAACTACTAGAAAGGATGATAAGGTATCGGAATGGAGAACCCATCCCTGACCCCAACTCTGAGGAAAGAAAGTTCTTGAAAATCTACTTGTTGGCTGTTTGCAGGTGCTGGATAGAAACATTTGAATCACTGAGGCCTACTTACATATCTACTTTGAAACACTCTATTGTAGTGGTGCTCAACTTTCTTAATGCTGAGACCCTTTAATACAGCTCCTCCTGTGGTGACCCAGACATAAAATTATCTTCGTTGCTACTTCACAAGTCCAACTTTGCTACTGTATGAATCTTAATGTAAATATCTGTGTTTTCTGATGGTCTTAGGCAACCCCTGTGAAAGGGGCCTTTGACCACAAGGGTTCAAGGCCCACAGGTTGAAAACCATGGATCTATAGGCTCTCTGGGGAATGTCAAGAGATTCAGCCTTCATTGAAGACACAGTATATTTGATAACCGTTATGAATTATTTAAAAATCTCTTATGAGGTATGATAAAAAGTTGATGATACAGAAAATGAATTGTAGAAGATAATGGATGTACTAAAGTGTAACCTTCTACTTGCTTCATTCTGAATTGATAGGGTTTTAAGTACGTATTGGCTAGATAGCTCAGCAAGTAAAGGTACCTGTGTGGAAGCCTGATAACATGAGTTTGCTCTCTGGGATACACCTGGCAGAAAGAGAGACCTGATATGCACTCATACACACATACTTTCCAAATGTAATAAAAAGAATTTATTAAGTTATCTAGGATTTGGGAGAGCAAGGCATGAGGATTACCACAAGTTTAAGGCTAGTCAAGACTATATAGTAAGAGGGCTATAAGCTCTAAGCAGCTGGCACCTGCTTTCAGTATTATTACCCCTATTTTAGCAAAAAAAGTAAAAATTAAGCCATGCAAGAGGAGAGGATTTAAGATGCTCTCAGAGGATATTTATTTATTTGTTTATTATTTTCTTTTTGGAGAAGTGAGTTTTAAGACAGAGTTTAGCTCGGGCTGTCCTGGAACTCGCTCTATAGACCAGAATAGCCTGAATCCAGGCTTCTGCTCCTGAGTGATGGCACTTGGGGTGCTATTCAAGAGGCAGTGGAAATCCTCTTGCTTACTGCTACAAACTGTTGATGAAAAGTGTCCATTTGATTCAGCTGGGAAGCACAGCCTCATTGCAGGAAGGAATCAGGTTTAAAGTTCCAGTTCATCAGCTAACCAGTGGCGGGGGGGACTGGTTAGCTGAGATAAACAGGACTTAACAAATGGGAAATATTTTTATTTGGGTTACTCTAAAAACAAAACAAAACAAAAACCCAATTTTCAGAATTATTTTACTAGATACAAGATGGAGATAATATAGACTAAAAATTGGCTTTGTTTCTTGATTGCTGGAGAAATCAAATACCATGTTTGAAATTTTTTGCAAACCTCTATTTTCAAAGTTACTGGGGTTGGCTTGGGTGGGTGTTTGGAGTTAACTTTATATGTGGCTTTGAAGGACAGGAGGTTCTTTGGGAACTTGAAGTAGCCACTGACCAATAGATTATGATGGAACCACACAAGCTCAGTTTCACTTACTTATGGCCACGAGTCGAGGCCCTGCCTGTCCCCCAGGATGACCACTGGGGTGCTGGACTTGGACGTCACTGAGACTCCTGACCAGGCTTTTCCCTTGGGAAATCAGTTTTTGGTTTGTAAGCAGACTTTAATTTCTGTTACAGAGAGACATGGAATTCTGATATGTGAAACCTCATTGCAGGAAACCACCTGAGAAGAAGCAGGACCGTGACCTTACTGAAGGTAAAAGGAGCCCAGATGACCATTATCAAAGCCAGTGCCTGACAGACACCCAAACCCTTAAGAGGATGCATGTGTTTGACTCAGCAATTCTTATTTCAGGAATTTACTCTGACAAAATGTTTAAACTTGAGGAAAGTTTTTTTTTTTTTTCAGCAGTTTGAACCGATCTTTGTTTATGAAGAGAAAAATGGCAATGGCATAAATGCTCCATTGTAGGGGAGTGATTAGCCATTCAGAAGTCAATGAACTAAACAACAAACAAGCAAACAAGCAACGAAAGCCCAAAGCAGCGCAGGTAAAAAGACATTGCCTTGCAAGCCTGAGATCAATCCATGGGTTCCACTGTGGAGGGAAAAACCAGCCTCACAGACACACTGTGGTCTGGGTCGCTCACACTCACAGATCACAAACACTCACACACTACCTATTAGGGGGAAATCAAGGTTCCCTTCTTGGGTTCTTTGTGTTGTTAATTAAAAAAAAAAAAGTAGAGAATCAGAGGAAGCTCAGAGATCATTTTATTAGAGTTTCAGAGAAAAACGATGAAGCAGGCGAGGTATAAATCACAGCAGCTTCCAGAAGGAGAGAGATGGAGAAGAGGAGAGAAAGTTGTGCCTTTGAGTTAGGACCCAAGGACACAGGAAAATTCAGCAGTGGAGTTCAACAAGCAATGTGTGGGTTGGGAGTGGAGGTCTTCAGAGAAATGGAGTCTAGTGTGTCAGGAGCCCACGCTTAGGCTTTTGGTCAGTATCTAAAAAAAAAAAAAAGAAAAACTGAGAAAAGGAAAAGTTTCAGGCTTAAAGCATTTTATTTATTCATCATTTATTTTGGGTGTAGGTGTGTTTTGTTTGCATGCATGTCTGTGCAACCAGGTGCATGCCTGAAGAGGGCGCTAGATCTCCCTCAAACTAGAGTAGAGACCATGCTGAGCTGGGACTTGGGTTTACTGGGAATGGAACCCAGGTCCTCTGGAAGAGCATCCAGTGTTTTTAACCCTCGACCCCCTAAGCTACAGTTTCCCTGTTAGAACGGAGAAAACTGGGCAGGCAGGCTTAGTAGTGCTGAGTGGTGAAAGCTCTGTAAATACAAATGTTATCCTCTGAGGAAATAATTTTCCCTCCCAACTTAGCGTATCTTCTGGTAAGTCAGATTCCCTGTGGAATGGTCTCTTGGCTGGGTGACTGGCAAGGGACATTATCTGTAATGTTCTAATCCTTGGAGCAGATCAGAAAGTCACAAGGGCAAGAAGTGCAAAAGGAAGAACTCAGATAAGAGGATAAGAATCCTGTTTGCTCAAGCCCTGACTGCAGGGCTGTCTCTAGTAGCTAGCAAACCAATAAATACGCAGTGGGAAAATGAGAACCGTTTACTCTTGCAGGAAACCCAGAGACTTGTGTTTCTTTCTACTATTACCCTGCTATGTCCTTGTATTGCCCATGGCTGTGCTGACTGAGGTAGCTCAGAGGTTGGGACTTTCCTGGTATACAAAAGGTCCTGGGCTCAGTGCTTAACACCCACCCTGGACTACTGAAGGGACTAAGGGCTTGGTTAGTCCAAGCCTGTTAGGCAAAATAGAGGACCCGGGCTCGATCCCTATCAGCCACCCCAGCACATTGCAGGTATGTATTTATGTGTATGTGTATGCCTATGACTATGCTTATGTCTATGTCTATATCTATGTCTATGTCTCTGTCTCTATGTCTATATCTATGTCTGTTCCTGTCCTTGTCTATCTCTCTCTCTCTCTCTCTCTCTCTCTCTCTCTCTCTCTATATATATATATATATATATATATATATATGCTAATAGGACAATGCAACATTTTAACTTAGAGAAAAATAATTGATAAGATAAAGTCTGTAGCAACTATAATAATAATTATGTTCTACTAATATAATAATAGAATAGGGAATAGCGTAGAGGAGGTTCCACAGATTAACACGAAAGATAGCAGCAGTGGAGACTGGAAGCCCTTCCTGACCTGGGCTTCATTATAACCAAAGGAGAATGCTGAAGAAGAGCTAGCTTTGTGAGAACACTGGGAGAGGCAAATGTTGTGTGAAGTGTCATGCAGAGCTGCCCCTTTCCTCTCTTGGGTCTGGGTCACAGTCCAGGCAGCATTCTTAGCTGATTAGAATCTCTCCTTTAATAAACTATCTCCTTGCCTATAAGCATCCATGTGCTTCATACAACCCACTGTAAAGAGGTATATGATCTTGGGAAGCTCAGTGGCTGCCTGCCAGACTCAAATCCTCCCCTGCATCTAGAGTTTGTAAGCAAGGGTGAGTAAAACCACTGAACTGGACCACCCATGGGTAAAAAAAAAAAAAAAAAAAAAAAAGTTTGTTTAGGAAATTAAAGTGCCAGGTGTTCACTTGGAGGCCAGGGAACAGTGGCACAGAAAAAGCCTTGTCAATCTTAAGGGAATAGGGAGGAGAGGTGTGGCTCAAAACAGCCTGGGAGTTAGTGCAGGCTTTCGCTGTGAGGGTTAACAGGAACTAGATGTCTATGCCCCAGGTAGGTGACTGTTAGGGACAGCTGGATAAAGGAAGTGGTGATTTTCCTGGTAAACAGAAAGGTGCCTTTGAGGTTCCTGAGGGATGCTTAATTTACCCTCTGGTTTACTCAATAAACTTCTGTTTCCCTGGCCAGAGTCCTGCCTGAGATAGGACATGGTTATTGGCACCACCACTGTGGGGGCCACTGTGGACCAAACACAGCTTACACGCAGAGCACTACCTCTGAAAAGTGAACAGAAGAGAAGGGTTTAAAGAACAGGGTGATTTTACCACATTTTCTCTACGAGGCTATGGGATTTCGTGTACATTTTTCTCTAACATGCATGGCAAATATGTGCCCGCCCGCATTACAACAATGGGACCATTATTCACATGTGGGACAGGTCTTGGTGATACAAACTGTGTAGCATCCTGTAGGCTGTTGTGGTCTGTTTGTTTTCAAGCTCTTGGCCTTTAATTCAAACAACTGAGAACAAAGGCTCTAAGATTTTCAAAAGAAGCAAAATTAGTTTATGTGGAGCAAAGTGAAGCTACAGATTAGAGCAGGATACACTGTCAAGATACACAAATGGCTGTGTGAATGAGAGTTCTGACACACCCTGATTATTGCTTGGGCTTTCACTCATGGGGTTGAGGAAATGGAGGGATCAAGTTACAAGAATGGAGATGGGTTCTTTGTTTTGTCTGACAGGCTGAATTTAAGCCTTTAGTCCCTGAGCATGTCCTTCACATAACACATCTGACTTTCTTCATATGCATAAGTAATTATGTGAAAGATAAGATGCTCAATAGGGAACTTTCCATAAACATGAGAAAGTAGTTTTACATTCCTGCATATGCACCGCAAACCAGTGAGCAGGTGAGATCAGCCTGTCCATTCTCCCTTCCTAATGAATTGGTGCCACACTTGACTAGAGACTGTCTACACTTGACTGTCCAAAAGAGAAAAGAAAAAAATCCAAAAGCCCAGAAAGTGGCCCAATGAAAGTGGCAGGGTGACTGTGGTATATGTAGGTTATTACAAGAGGGAGATGTGCACAACCCAAACCAAAGAGGGTCCCAAGGTAAACACCTTCCTGTGGCGCCTGCCTGGGCCACAAGTTGTAGACCAGCATGGAATACATAGCATAACTCTATCTCAGAATAACAAAGAAAGAAACAAAAGGTGGGCAGAGCATTTATGGATGGAAACAGGCCTATTTGTCTTGTTCATACCTGGTCCTCATGGCCTAGTCCACTTGCTTGAGACACAAGTTGACACAGCAATTATTTCTTCTTAGTCCCTTTGTTTTGACATATGGGGCAGATGCATGAGTGTGTATATCCCCATGTCCATGTGGAAGTCAGACGACAACTTGTGGGTGTCAGTTCTCTTCTTTCCATGTCCCAGGTTTAGCTGCAAGTGTTTTTACTTTCTGAGCCACCTCATGGGACCTAAATTCATGTTCTTTATAGCAAAGCATTGCTATCACCATTATCTGTTTTCCTTTCTCTTTTAGAAGATGGCTGAGCACGGGGAGGCCTCTGAGGATCCAGTTACTGAGTTTGATTATGATCATCTCCATGAGCTCTCTGCTCTTCTCGGTGTGGATGCAGTGCAGCTGGCCAAGAGCCAAGATGAAGAAGAGCATAAAGCACGAATGAAAATGAAGAAAGGTTTTAACTCACAGATGCACAGTGAAGCCAGGAGATTAAAGACTTTTGTGACCTAGGACCCATATAGCTCATGGACACCTCAGGACATGGCAGCTGCTGGGTTTTACCTTATTGAAGTGAAACCTGGGGTGCAGTGCTTTTGCTGTAGCTTAATCCTCTTTCACACCAGCCTCAGGAAATTTCCCATAGAAATCCACAAGAAATTTCGTCCAGAATGTGAGTTCCTGTTGGGCAAAGATGTCGGTCACATTGGCAAGTATGACATAAGGGTGAAGAGTCCAGAGAAGACGCTGAGAGGTGGCAAAGCACAGTACCAAGAAGAGGAGGCCAGGCTGGAGTCCTTTGAGAAGTGGCCATTTTATGCCCATGGGACCTCGCCACATGGACTCTCCACAGCCGGCTTTGTATTTACAGGTAACTAACTGGGTCCCATTTTGTGAGGTTTTCTGTGGTGGTTAAGGGTTAAGTTCCATTTTGTGGGCAGTATTTTGCTAATCAACAATTATTGATGAACTGTGTTACATTAGACATAATGTGTATTTCATTTCAACTTTAATAACTTTGCTTCTGCTTTAGTGCACATTTAATGAAACATTATTGGTTTGCTATAGATATGTATGTATAAGCATACACACATGCACACACATATGTGTGTAAAGTAAAATGTTGCTTTTCTTTACATATAGACCTTAAGAGTACCGGCAGTGGGCTCAGTGTGTATCTGAGTGCTAGATCACCTAGTAGGACTTCCAAAGCCCTGGACTGTGTCTATGGAGGATGGCCATGGCTGGAATGGGAGGTCGAGACTCAGGAGTGGGTCATTTAGGGCAGTGGGATGTGGCCAGGGATTCAGCCAGAGGGGACATGGAAGAGCAAGCATGCTGGGGTCTGTGTTGCTCTGGTTCAGTATGATCAGCTCCAAGACACACCTGGTGCCATCACTTCCCTGCATCTGTAGGTGAAAGGGACACTGTACAGTGCTTCTCCTGCGGTGGATGCCTGGGAAACTGGGAAGAAGGAGACAATCCCTGGAAGGATCTTGCCAAGTGGTTCCCCAAGAAAGTGGATCGTATTTCATGATTAAACTTTTTAATGTTTTACAGAGCAAAATAAACCTAGAGATAAAAGAGCCACATTGTTGGGGTATTCCCTTGAGTTCTGATCTTCCTCCTATCCTATACGGGGTCACCCCAGAACTTTTTAAGTGGTCACATAGTGATAAGTTTGAATCACATGAACTTAGCTTTTTCTTCTATTTTTAAAGGGTTTTTTGTTTGTTTGTTTTGTTTTGTTTTTTGTTTTTTTTTTTTTTTTTGGATTATTGAGTGATTTTATTGGCTTGATCCATAAAGGATATTTTTAATACATTCTTAGTTTTTTTTTATCATTCTTATAACCACTACTTTTTTTGCCTTTCTTTGTCTAATTTATATTTTTATATTAATTACAGTTTATTTACTTTGTATCCCCGCCATAGCCCTCTTCCTCATTCCCTCCCAAGGCCACCCTCCCTCCCTCCTTTTCTCCCTGCCCCTCTCTAAGTCCATGGTAAAGGAGATCCTCCTCCCCTTCCATCTGACCCTAGCTTATCAGGTCTCATCAGGACTGGCTACAATGTCCTCCTCTGTGGCCTAACAAAGCTGCTCCTCCCTGGGTGGGTGGGTGGGGGTTGTCAAAGAGTCAGCCATTGAGTTCATGTCAGAGACAGTCCCTGTTCTCCTTACTAGGGAAACCCACTTGGATGCTAAGCTGCCATGGGCTACGTCTGAGCAGGGGTCCTAGGTTATATCCGTGAATGGTCCTTGGTTGGAGAATCAGTCTCAGACAAGATGACTGTGTCCACATATATTTGGTCCTTATGGCGCTTCCATCCTCTCCAGATCATACTTACTCCCTCTTCTTAAATATGATTCCCTGGACTCTGCCCAAGGTTTGGTTATGAGTCTCACCATCTGCTTTGATATACTGCTAGGTAGAGTCTTTCAGAGGTCCTCTATGGTATGCTCCTGTCCTGTTTCTTGTTTTCTCCTACTTCCAACGTCCATCCCATTTGTCTTTCTAAGTGAGGTTTGATCATCTTACCCCGGAACATCCTTCTTGTTTAACTTCTTTAGGTGTACAGATTTTAGTAGGTTTGTCCTATCTTATAGGCTTAGTATCCACTTATAAGTGAGTATATACCGTTTGTGTCTTTCTGCTTCTGGGATACCTAACTCAGGATGATCTTTTCTAGATCCCACTATTTGTCTACAAATTTCATGATTTCCTTGTTTTTAATTGCTGAGTAGTATTCCATTGTGTAAATGTACCACAATTTCTGTATCCATTCCTCTGTTGAGGGACATCTGGGTTGTTTCCAGGTTCTGGCTATTATGAATAAAGCTGCTACAAACATGGTTGAGCAAATGTCCTTGTTGTGTATTTGAGCATCTTTGGATATATGCCTAGGAGTGGTATAGCTGGATCTTGAGGAAGCGCTATTCCTAATTGTCTGAGAAAGCACCAGATTGATTTCTGAAGTGGTTGTACAAGTTATATTCCCACCAGCAATGGAAGAGGGTTCCTCTTTCTCCACATCCTCTCTACCATGTGTTGTCACTTGAGATTTTTATCTTAGCCATTCTGATGGGTGTTAGGTGAAATCTCAGGGTCGTTTTGATTTGCATCTCCCTGATGGCCAAGGAAGTTGAATGTTACTTTAGGTGTTTCTCTGCCATTCTATAGTCTTCTACACAGAATTCTCTCTTTAGCTCCTTTTTGTTTACTTGATTTGTTGCTTTTTTAACTTCTTTATTTCTTTATATATTCTGGATATTGGTCCTCTGTCAGATATAGGGATGGTGAAGATCCTTTCCCAGTCTGTAGGCTGTCGTTTTGTTTCTGATGACAGTGTCCTTTGTTCTACAGTAGATTTTCAGTTTGATGAGATCCCATTTATTGATTGTTGCTCTTAGAGCCTGTGCTGTTGATGTTCTGTTCAAGACATCTGTGTTCTCTGACAATGAGTTCTAGGCTCTTCCCCACTTTTTCTTCTCACTGATTTAGTGTGTCTGGTTTTATATTGAGGTCTTTGATCCACTTGGACTTTAGTGTTGTGCAGGGTGATAAACATGGATCTATTTTCATTTTTCTGCATGTAGACATCCAGTTGGACCAGCACCATTTGTTGAAGATGCTGTTTGTAGTACAGCTTGAGATCAGGGATGGACATACCTCTAGATGATCTATTGTTGTACAGGATTATTTTGGAGATTCAGGGTTTTTTGTTTTTCATAGGAAGTGGAGAATTTTTCTTTCAATGTCTGTAAAGAATTATGTTGTTATTTGGATAGGAATTGCATTGAATCTGTATATTGCTTTTGGCAGGTTGGCCATTTTCACTATGTTAATCCTACCGATCCATGAACATGCAAGATCTTTCCATCTTCTGATATCCTCTTCAATTTCTTTCTCAAAGATTTGAAGTTTTTTTCAAACAGGTCTTTCACTTGCTTGGTTAGAATCGCACTGAGGTACTTTTATGTTTTTAGTGGCTATTGTGAAGGGTGTTGTTTCCCTAGTTTCTTTCTTGGCCCTTTTATCTTTGTTATACAGGAGCGCTTCTGAGTTTTTGAGTTAATTTTGTATCCAGTCACTTTGAAGAAGGTGTTTGTCAGTTGAAGGAGTTCTCTGGTTGAATTTTTAGGGTCACTCATGTATACTATCATATCATCTGTGAATAGTAAATACTTTGACTTCTTCCTTTCTGATTTGGATCCCCTTGATCTCCTTTATTTGTCTCATTGCTCTAGCTAGGACTTCAAGTATAATGTTGAAGCGATATGGAGAGAGTGGGCAGCCTTGCCTTGGCCCTGATTTCAGTGGGATTGATTTAGTTTCTCTCTGTTTAGTTTGATGTTGGCTGTAGGCTTGCTCTATATTGCCTTTATTATGTTTAAGTATGTACCTTGTATCCCTGGTCTCTCCAAGACTTTAATCATGAATGGGTTTTGGATTTTGTCAAATGCTTTTTCAACATCTAAGGACATTATCATGTGGTTTTTCTCATTCAGTTTGTTTATATTGTGGATTACATTGATGGATTTTGGTATATTGAACCACCCTTGCATGCCTGGGATGAAGCCTACTTGGTCATGGTGGATGATATTTTTTTGTGTTCTTGGATTCAGTTTGCAAGTAATTTATTGAGTAGTTTTACATCAATGTTCACAAGAGAGATAGGTCTGAAGTTCTCTTTTTTTGTTGGGTCTTTGTGTGGTTTAGGTATCAAGGTGACTGTGGCTTCATAGAATGAGTTTGGTAATGTTCCTTCTGTTTCTATTTTGTCAAATAGTTTGAACAGAATTGGAGTTAGCTCATCACTGAAGGTCTGGTAGAATTCTGCACTGAAACCATCTGGCCCTGGCTTTTTTTTTGGAAGGGAGACTGTTGATGACTGCTTCTGTTTCCTTGGGGCATAGAGGACTTTTCAATCTTTCTGCCTGATCTCTATTTAACTTTGGTAAGTGTAATCTATCAAGAAAATTGTGCATTTCATTTAGATTTTCAAATTTTGTTGCATATAGGCTTTTGTAGTCAGACCTAATGATTGTTTGGGTTTCTTCAGTGTGACCCCTGTAATTGTCTCACCAGCAAGAATGCACGCGGACACAAGGATCCTTCTGCAGCAAGTGTTTATTACAATGAATAGAGGAAGACACTAACCGCCAGAATGGTGCTGCTTAAATACACCCTATGGTGGCGTGTACTCCGCTGGTTGGCTGCTTGCCCATTGCCCCGTATGACGCCCCGGACTGGGCAGTGACGCCCCCGGGCTGGACATTGGCTTGGCGTGCTTTTGCAACTTGCACACGTGCTCTATTATTTGTTCATTAGGGCCAGGGCCGGATGTCGGCGCCATCTCGTAATGGCGATTGCATTCTCTCGGCTCTCCACATTTCCCCCTTTTTGTTTTAATAAATGAAAACTGCCTTAAAGCCTTATAAGAGCGGCACAAGAGGGCCCTAAGCTCGATCAAGCAAACTCCTTCTTTGGGGAGTAAGCGATCAAGAGCTTTAGATTACTCCCTTTCCCCACCAGGTGCAATGGAGACAAGTCCTCTGGGTGCAGGGGCTAAGGGAGAAGATTAAAAATGGAGGTGACACCCATTCCCGTGCAATGGAATAAAATTCCAGGGAGTGCAAGGGCTGTCATCCTCCTATCTAGGTACCATAACCGCTTAGGCAAAGGCAACATTGTGACTTGGATCACTCATCAACTCAGTGCAATGGGTAAAACCCCTGAGGTGCATCGACTGAGTGTCACAGTCTGTTTTAATTTTTTAACATGGATAACCAAATTTTGAGAGATGATCCTTGTTCCAAGGCCACAAGTGCTTGCACGATCACGACCTTGTCATGTTATTGTTGGGCTTTGAGCTTGCAGACCAACCAAAGTAAGAACACTAAGCCACAACATAGGGCTGCACCAAACATTCCAATGCCCACCCATTCCTTAAAATAAGAAAAGGCGGAAGAAGCCCAGGATAATAAGCCATCTGTGAACGATCAATCCACTCGGTAGAATTAATGGTCACCACCGCCACCCTTAGCTCTTCAAGCGTTTCTTCAAATCCTTCTGACCAGTTTCCTGCAAGATATAGGGACAATTTCCTGGACAAATTAGCGGCTCGGGTAAGATTTTCATATTGTACACTGGTAATACAGAGTGCTCCTATTTTTCTCTCACATCCTAATTGAGCCAATTGAAATAAAATATCTATTCTTTCTTCCATAAGATCTAGACGCTGGTTAAGAATCATCAATCCACCTTTTAATTGTGTGCTAGCAGATACATGAAGGTTCATGGCTTCAGCCACACCTGCTGACAATTGATTTATTGTTGTGCTTGTTTGGACTGAATTTGCCATTGCCAAGCCAGCTGCAGTGGCAGCAGCTGTACTGACAGCGATGGCAATAACAATGGCTGCGGTGATGCCAAAATCTCTCTTCTGTCTAAACAGGGAGAGGATGGATGGAGTCTCCACAGGGATTGGGATCCACTGCGGTTCTCTAACAACCAGGGCACGAGTGTAACGCCTGGCATTCCAACATTGCGACATCCAGCATGTCTCATTGGTACAATTTTTAAAAGAATTATTGGACAAAAAGAGTAAAAAAGGGGGATAAACACAGAAAGGAATAGGTAGAAAAGCCGTCTGATTTGTAATGGTTCTATTTCAATGGGCAATTTGCCTTGTCACATTTACCATTTCCATAACCTCTTTTAACACAGTACCATTTAGGGCGTCCGTGACGATCGATTTCCCTACAGTACCACCACTAATGAATCCCAGAGGATTGAGGTCCGTACAACTACCATTTATCCCACAAAGTACCCACTTATAAAAAGGGGCCATATCTTGATGTTGTATAAAGAGCCCCTTTTTCATTACCAAACTTTTTATAGGATCCATCAACATATTTGGGGAAAAGGAAAAGGTTTTATTTTTGTCAGTCCATCAAGTAAAGCGCGACTGGCAGTCAGACCATGGAGGGATGGACTCATCATCCTCCCATACACATGAAGGGGCCACCCTAGGTTGAAGAGGTCTATCTTTATCTAAAAAATTTGGTCCTAAAAAGGAACCGTTTATCCTAAAAAGGTGACCTTATGCCGAAAGGTATAATAGATATCGATGGCGTCGTTACTATCCCTTTCCTTTTGGGACATAACTTCCCAATTCCAATCCTTATAGCCAAATGACCCAAGAATCCTTTTGGTAAGCCGAACACAATCTCCTATGGAATCCTCGATTTGAAAGCAAAGGGAGCCAGCTTCTGGAAAGTCATGGCTTTCCCCTAATGATGCCTCAGTCTCATCATAAGGCAAATAAGGCAGGCCTAAATCTTTATTGGACGAGAAGAATTTTGGGAAAGTCAATGAATTATGTCTGACCGGCATAGGCTTTGGGAATGCAGACAAAATGGCCCAACGTTGTACCCCCACAATACTAGGAACCCAATTTAGAATGATCCAAGCAAGAACTGGAATTAGTTGCAGGTATATTCATTGGAGGATCATCTTCAGCTGCCGCGAGCTTTCGCGTGAGGCGCTCCGGTACCCAGAATGGATTGTTTTCTTCCTGTGGGAAAACACAGACAGCTCCCCTGGATCTTATTAAAATAGGATCTGGGCCTTTCCACTGACCAGTCAAGACATCCTTCCATTTGACCATTTCCTTAGGCCTATCAGGCTCTAAGCAGTGGCGATCAGCCGCCAAGTGCCCCTGACTGTCCAAATTTAAAAAAATTGAGAGTAAAGAGTGCCAAGGAAACAGTCACTCGTGGCACTGAGGGCAGAGCCTCCTCGACTCCCCCTTTTTGTTTTATTAAGTAGGATTTTAGAGTGCGATGAGCACGTTCAATAATACCCTGTCCCTGAGGGTTATATGGGAGACCCATTAGGTGGGTCACTGCCATTTGATGACAAAACTGTCCAAATTTTTGAGAAGTATAGGCTGGCCCATTATCAGTTTTAGAATTTTGGGCTTTCCCCAGGCACTCCATGTCTCCAAGCAATGTTGAATAACATGGGCTGCCTTTTTTCCAGTCAGGGGAGAAGCAAACAACTCTAGAGCAAGTATCAATGGAAACATGTAAATATTGTAGTTTGCCAAAAGATGAAATGTGAGTAACATCCATTTGCCACATCTGTAGTGGATGGATTCCTCTGGGATTAATCCCAACATGAGGCACAAGTAAAAACTGACAGCAATTTTGACATTGAGTAACAATATCTCTAGCTTCCTTTCTAGTTATGTCAAATCGATGACGCAATGTCTCAGCTGTAACATGAAATTTTTTATGAAACTCTTTAGCCAATTCTAAATTTGAAAGGAGGGCAAATGCAATCATCTTTGTGGCTCGATCTGCCAGGTCATTTCCATGGGACATGGGCCCTGGTAGACCGGAATGAGCCCTAATATGTGTAATAAAAACAGGGGATCTTCTGGTAATTAAGGCAAACTGAATCCTTTGAAAAATTTTTGTAAGCTTGCTAGATGCTTTAATCAATCCAGCAGCCTCTAAGATTTTGGTTGCATTTACCACATAACTAGAATCAGAAACAATATTTAATGGACCTGAAAATTTTTCCAAAACCTTTAGCACTACAAAACATTTTACAATTTGAGGCGAGGTCTCATGATATTGCTTAGAAACAACTTTATTATTAACCACATAAGCTCCCACTCCTGTTTTTGACCCATCTGTATAAACTACCAGTCCATCCCGAAGTGGTTCCTGGGATGTTACATGCGGGAAGACTACCTCTTGAGTTAAAGCAAATTGCAAAACAGGGTGTCAAGGATAATGATTATCAATCAAACCACTAAAGGAGGTAACTAGCACCGCCCAAGTATCAGAGGTAACAGTCAATAACTGAACTTGATGAGCTGTATAAGGCACTATTAAGAACTTTGGCTCCTTCCCAAAGTATGTAATGGCTGCTTTTAACCCACGAAGTGCAAGTTGAGCAACTGCATCTGGATACCATTCAATAATTTTTGCAGGAGAAGCATTGGAATGAACCCACAATAAGGGTCCATCTTGCCATAATACAGCAGTTGGTAAATGTTTAGTTTTAATGACACACAGGTCAAAGGTCTTAGTTTCATCTACACGTTTTAATTGGGCATCTTGTAAAGCATCTTCTACCACTTGTAGGGCGCGGCTTGCAGCCGGTGTTAAGGCTCTGGGTGAAGAAATATGAGCATCCCCTTCCAAAATATCAAATAGGGGTTTTAATTCAGCAGAAGGAATCTTTAAAAACGGCCTAAGCCAATTTATATCACCTAATAATTTTTGAAAATCATTTAAGGTATGCAAATGATCCCTGCAAATTTTTATTTTCTGAGGAACTATTTGTTCCAGATAAATAACAGTCCCCAGAAAGGAACCTACTTCTGAAATTTGGACCTTTTCAGTGGCAATATGCAATCCCCATTGTTGCAGGGTTTTTTGCAACAAAGGATACGCATCTTGCAAGATGGCTAACTCCTCATGGCACAAGAGAATATCATCCATATAGTGAATCAGTAACGAGGAAGGAAATTGCTGTCTAACTGGTTCAAGAGCCATCTGCACATACAATTGACACATGGTGGGGCTATTAGCCATGCCTTGAGGTAAAACTATCCATTGATATCTTTTGTCTGGCTCATGATGATTAACAGCAGGTAGGGTAAAGGCAAATCTCTGTCTGTCTCATGGGCACATGGAATGGAGAAAAAAACAATCCTTGATGTCTATTATTATAATTTTCCATTGCTTAGGCAGGGCTGAAAGCAGAGGCAAGCCTCATTGTACTGTTCCAAATAATCGCATCTGTGCATTAATAGCCCTCAAATCATGGAGAAGCCTCCATTTTTCTGATTTCGTTTTTATAACAAAAATGGGTGTATTCCAGGGGGAAGTAGATGGTTCCAAATGACCAAGCTGTACCTGTTCTTCAACCAGCCTTGTAGCGGCTTCCAGCTTTTCAGAGGAAAGGGGCCATTGAGGAACCCATACGGCTTCTTCTGTGAGCTAAGATATGGGCATGGAACCCTCAATGGCAGCTAATGAAAACCCAGGCCTTGTTTCCCTGTATTACTTTCCTGTGAAATCGGGTGTAATCTCCCTTGTTCCTGTTTGCCTTTTCCTTCCTTATAACCCATCCTTTTTATTATATCAACCGCTTGTTGAGAGTACTCATTGGTCAATGCTAATCTTAAATCCTGCAAAATATCTCTTCCCCAGAGATTGACAGGGAGAGGAAGAACATATGGTATGAAACTTCCTGTTTGACCTTTCGGTGCTTGCCACATTAAAGAACGTGAACTAACCGCAGGGCTGGCCTCATATCCCAACCCTTGTAAGGAGTGGGATGATTGTGTAACAGGCCACGCCTTAGGCCACCAGGTGGAAGAGATAATGCTTTTATCAGCCCCTGTGTCCAAAATACCAGTAAAACTTTTTTTTCTATTTGTTTTTGTAGGGTAGGTCTAATCTTAAGATCAACTACCAAATGAGCAAAATCTGTTTCTGTGGAACCGAGTCCTTTTGTGCCCCTTGGTGTTTTGGTAGATGGAAAACAGTCATGAAGGCTTGGGAGGAGGACTAATTGAGCAATCCTATCTCCAGGAGAAATAGAAAATACGCCTTGGGGGCAGGAACAAAGCACCAGGAGCTGTCCCGTAAAATCCTGATCTAAT
This sequence comes from Meriones unguiculatus, assembly GCF_030254825.1. Lineage (NCBI taxonomy): Eukaryota > Metazoa > Chordata > Mammalia > Rodentia > Muridae > Meriones > Meriones unguiculatus. The sequence goes on along the minus strand of NC_083354.1, from coordinate 27,518,515 downwards.
ATTCCAGGATGGACCATAAGTCCTTTTAAAGTGAGAGAGGAGTGACCCAAAATAAGACCAACACTTCCTTCAGGCAGGGGCCCTTCAAACTCCACTGGGACAGGTCGCACCCCCATGTGTGGCAGTAATAAGAATTGGGAGGTGGAATGAAGGTCCAACCCTGCTGATCCTCTTGTTGCTCTACAGCTGGATAAACCCTCCTGTTGTCTGCCTGTGTCCCATATTTGTTGGGGCCCTGAGACTTGGGGCCCTGAGACCCGTTTTTTGGAATATTCTCATTCCTCTCATTAGGGGGGGGGGTTCATGCTGGATAAGTTTTTCCTGAATATCTCTAACTGAACGGCATTCATTAGCCCAGTGATTGTCTTTCCTACACTTAGGGCAAAGTCCAGGAACTTTCTTTTGCACAGACACCCGACAGTCTCTTTTTAAATGACCCATTTTGCCACAATTAAAACAAACTTTATTGTTTCCAGAACTTGGGAGGTTCTTGCTCTGTGTTATGGCTGCCACCAGGCCGGCGTTGGTAAGCAGGCCTCCTAGTCCTCGGCAAACTTTTATCCAATCTGTTAGCCCTTTGTTCCTTTTAGGAGTAATGACTGTCTTACATTCTGGGGAAGCATTTTCATATACCAGCTGTTCTATCATTGGCCTAACTCGCTCCGGATCTCCAAATATTCTACCTGCTGCTTTTGTCATTCTGGCCACAAAATCTGTGAATGACTCCTGAGGGCCTTGTATAATCTTTGTCAGGTGTCTTCCGGCCTCACCCTTCTTTGAAAGGGCTTTCCATGCTTTAATAGCGGCAGCAGAGATCTGACCATATGCCCCCCAATCATAATTTGTCTGATTATGAACAAACTGGCCTTGCCCTGTTAGCAAATCAAAGGTCCATTGCCGCTGATTGTTTTCTGCATGGGCATTGGCACTCTCCCTTTTCTTCCAGAAAATGAGAGTCCTCTTCCCTTTTATCAGCCCTCCCCAAGACATCAAGTCACATCAGGACTGAGCATATCCTCATCCACTGAGGCCAGGAAACGCAGTCCTGCCACGGGGAGCTGATCCAAACCAGGCAATAGAGTCCATGTTAGAAGTTTTCTGTGTGTGTGTGTGTTTTATTGATTCTAATTCTGTTTTTATGCCTTGCACCATTACCTTCATCTTTTTGAAGGTAGATTCCTGTCTCTGTATGATGGCCTCAATTATTTTGGTTTGTTTCCTCTCTATATTCCAGTAACTGTGCCACTATTTGTGCCTTTTTTTGTTTGGCTATATTTGACTGTGTTAGAAGTTTTCTGTGTGTGTGGGGGTGTGTGTGTGTGTGTGTTATTGATTCTAATTCTGTTTTTATGCCTTGCACCATTTCCTTCATCTTTTTGGATGTAGATTCCTGTCTCTGTATGATGGCTTCTATTTTTTGTTCGTTTCCTCTCTATATTCCAGTAATTGTGCCTCTTTTTGTTTGGCTCTATTTGACTGTGTTTCTTTGAGAGCTTTGTTCATTTCCTCTTTATTTGCCTCCATTTGTGTGGCCAATTCTTTAAGAAACGTGTTCATTTCCTCTTTAACTGTCTCTATTTGTATGGTATTTCTCTGAGAGATGTTTGTTTCCTCTTTATGTGCCTCTAATAACTGGATAAGCATAGCTTTACAGTCATTTTCCTGTGTTTTAGATGGATTGGATAGCCATTGATTTGGGGGGTTGCTGGTGAAGCCCTAATGTCCTGATTTTTGTTGGATGTGTTCTTTCTCCGACCTCTGGCCATTTGCTTATCTGTAACTGTCACTGTTTGTTCCTGGATTCTGCAGTTCAGACTGTATGGACTTTCTCTGGAGTCTGGAGAATTCTTCAGGAAGATGAGAGAGGTCCAGTGGTTTCAGCATGTGCATTGGTGTTTCAGCTGTACCTGTGGGAGGAAAATCCGAGGGTGCAGCAGGACAAGTTTGGGCAAGCATGTGCGTTTGCACGTGGGTGGAAGTGTACCTTGAGGGACAGGGTGGTAGATAATGTAGAAGCCTTGAGTGTGTGGGAGGGGTGCTGCCTTGCAGGCACCAAAGGGGTTGCAGACACTGAAAATGTCACACACGCTGGTGATAATTGCATATGTAAATTCCCTGAGTACCTCAGTGGCCTACAGGCTACTGGTATCTGGCTCTGTCTGAGCTCCAGATGTTATTTGCCTGAACTCCACTGGTGGACCCCACAGAGCAGGGGCTTCAATGTCCCAAGAATCCCTCTGTTTCCCATACTGGATGGATGGGTGGGAGGGATCTGATGACCAGCTGCTATCTTAGAAGGACCCTGGATCTGGGACTCTGCAGGGACTTTAGGTCACACTCTCTCTCTCTAGCAGGTCAATTCGGCAAGCACCTTAGTACCCCTGCTCTCTACTCCCATGTTTGAACCTGCTGAGTCAAACATGGGAGGATGAGCTCCGTCAGCTCAGTGGTGCTGGAACCATTGAACTAGAGAGTCCAGCTGCAGCCTCAGAATGGGAGGCTGGTCCAGGTGCCTGCTGGGAAGTCCTGGGGGACCACAACAGTGGTCCACAGACCTAGGTTTGCCTGGCGCCTGGTGTACCTGGTTCTTTTGGTGGCTCTATGGCCGGTTATCCGCCACTGAGGGGTTGGGGGGCCCATATAGTCACTGGCTAGCTGGCCCTGCAGAGTCTGTACAGCTGCTTGCAGACCCAGGACCTGGGACCGGGAAGGATGGTACCTTGGATCTGGGACTTGGAAGGTGGGTATGGCTGGCAGCTGGGTGGCTGAGGAGCTCGGAACTCTGCCTCTGCTGTCTCAGTCCCCAGGAAGAGTTCTGTGCTGAGAGTCTATGGCACTGTGGGCCAACTCTGAGGGGAGGGAGGCCCGAAAAATGGAAGTGCAAGGGGTTTAAAAGTTCAATTCTCTCAGTCCCCATAGAAGTCCTTGGGTGACCTGAATCTAAAGGTCTCAACTCATGTGATGCCCCCTCTTGTTCAGGAAGCCTCAATGGCGATTTTCAGGATTTAGCTGCCCCTCCACTCACCAATTTTGGAGTTTCAGGTCCTCAGCTACTATGTCTCAGATACTATGCTGCTGGTCACTGCCATCTTGGATCCCCCTTGGGGTTTTGGGTTTTGTCAAAGGCATTTTCACCATCTAATGAGATGATCATGAGTTTTTTTTTTTCCTTCAGTTTGTTTATATGGTGGATTATGTTGATGGATTTTCATATGTTGAACCATCCCTGAATTTCTGGTATGAAGTCTGCTTGATCATGGTGGATGATATTTTTGATGTGTTTTTTGATTCAGTTTAAGTATTTTATTAAGTATTTTTGAATCAATGTTCATAAAGGAGATTGATCTGAAATTCTCTGTTGGGTCTTTGTGTGGTTTCTGTGTCAGGGTAACTGTGGCCTCATAGAATGGGTTTGGCAATGTTCCTTCTGTTTTTATTTTGTGAAGTAGTTTGAGGAGTATTGGTATTAGTTCTTCTTTGGAAGTCTGGTAGAATTTTGTGCTAAAACCATCTGGGCCAGGGCTCTTTTTGGTTGGGAGGCTTTTGATGATTGCTTCTATTTCCTTAGTGGTTATAGGTCTATTTAAATTGTTAACCTGATCTTGATTTTACTTTGGTAAGTATCATCCATTTCATTTAGATTTTCCAATTTTGTGGCATACAGGTTTGGAAGTATGATCTAATGATACTTTGGATTTCCTTGGTATCTGTTGTTATAGCCCCTTTTTCATTTCTGATTTTATTAATTTGGATACTCTCCCTCTGTCTTTTAGTTAGTTTGGCTAAGGGTTTGTCTATCTTGTTGATTTTCTCAAAAAATTAGATCTTGGTTTTGTCGATTTTCTGTATTGTTCTCTTTGTTTCTAGGTTATTGATTTCATCCCTGAGTTGAATTATATCCTGATGCTTACTCCTCTTGGGTGTGTTTGCTTCCATTTTTCTAGAGCCTTCAATTGTGCTATTAAGTTGTTCGTATAAGCTCTCTACATTTCTTTATGAAGGCACATAGTGCTATGAACTTTCCTCTTAGTACTTCTTTCTCTGTGTCCCATAAGTTTAGGTATGTTGTGCTTTCAATTTCATTGAATTCTGGAAAGCGTTTAATTTCTTTATTTCCTCCTTGACCCAGTAGTCATTAGCTAGAGAGTTGTTCAATTTCTGTGAGTTTGTAGGCATTGTATTTTTATCTGTTATTGTTGAAGTCTAGCTTTAATCCATGGTAGTCTGATAGAATACAAGTTGTCATTTCAATTTTCTTATATTTGTTGAGGCTTGCTTTGTATCTGAGTATGTGGTCAGTATTGGAGAAGATTCCAAGAGGTCCTGAGAAGAAGGCATATTCTTTTGTGTTTGAGTGAAATGTTCTGTGGATCTCTGTTAGGTCCAATTGACTCATAACGTCTATTAGTTTCATTATTTCTGTTTAGTTGCTGTCTCGATAATCTGTCTTTGGTGAGAGAGATGTGTTGAAGTCCTCCCACTGTTAACGTGTGGGGTTCAACGTGTGATTTAAGCTTTAGTAATGTTTCTTTTATGACTGTGGGTGCTCTTGCATTTTGGCCATATATGTTCAGAAATGAAATATAATCTTGGTTGATTTTTTCTTGGATGAGTATGAAGTGCCCTTCCTCATCTCTTTTAATTAATTTTGGATGAAAGTCTATTTTACTAGATATTAGAATAGCCACTCCAGCTTGTTTCTGTGACCATTTACTTGGAAAACCTTTTTCCAGCACTTTATTTTGAGGTAATATCTATCATTGTTGCTGAGGTGTGTTTCTTGTTAGCAACTGAATGAGAAGTTCTTTTTACATATCCATTCTGTTAGCTTGTGTGTGAGTGTGTGTGTGTGTGTGTGTGTGTGTGTGTGTGTGTGTTTAACAGGGAGTTGAGGCCATTGATGTTGAGAGAGATTGATGACCACTGGTTGTTGATTCCCATTATTTTGATGGTGGTGGTGGTTTTGGTGGTGGTGGTGGTTGTGGTGCTGTGTGTGTGTGTGTGTGTGTGTGTGTGTGTGTGTGTATGTGCCCCTTCCCTGTTTTGGTTTATTGTTGTGAGGTTATTTGTTTCCTGTGTTTTTCTGGGTGTGATTAGCCTGCTGGGGTTGCAGTTTTCCCTCTGTCGTTTTCCTTCTGTAGGGCTGGGTTTGTGGTTAGGTATTGTTTAAATTTGTTTTTATCATAGAATATCTTGCTTTCTCCCTCTATGTTGATTAATGTTTTGCTGGACATATTAGTCACGGCTGACATATGTGGTGTCTTAGTGTCTGTAAGATAGCTGCTCAAGCCCTTCTTGCTTTTAATGTATCTGGCGAGAATTCAGATTGAATTCTGATAGGTCTGCCTTTTTATGTGACTTGGCATTTTTCCCTTTCAGCTTTCAATATTCTATTTTGTTCTGTACATTTACTGTTTTGATTATTATGTTATGGGAGAATTTTTTTTTTCTGGTCCAGTCTATTTGGTGTTCTATAGGCTTGTATATTTATAGGCACCTCTTTCTATAGGTTGGGGAAGTTTTCTTCTATTATTTTGTTGAAAATATTTTCTGGGCCTGGGAGCTTCAAGTCTTCTCCCTCGATTACTATAATTCTTAAGGTTGGACTTTTGCTATTGTCTCAGATTTCATGGATGTTTTGTGTCAGGAATGTTTTATATTTAACATTTTCTTTGGCTAATGAATCTATTTCTTCAATAGTATCTTCTACAGCTGAGATTCTCTCTTCCATCTCTTATATTCTGTTGGTGATGCTTTTGTCTGTAGTTTCTGTTCTCTTCCCTAGGTTTTCCATCTTCAGGATTGCCTCAGATTGTGTTTTCATTATGGCTTCTATTTCCATTTTTAGGTCTTGGACAGTTTTATTCTTTTCCTTCTCCCATTTGGCTGTTTTTTTTTTTTTTTTTTTTCTGTGTTTCTCAATTCCTTTACCTGTTTGATTGTATTTTCCTGAATATCTTTGAGGGATTTATTTACTTCTTTTAAGGCCTTAATCATTTGTTTTCACAACATCAGATTTAAGATCGTTTTCTTGTGCTTCTGGTATGATAGTATCATCAGGGCTTGCTGTGGTAGGATAGTTGTGTTTTGGTGATGTCACGTGGCCCTGGGATTTGTTACCTGTGTTCTTGCATGGATTCTTAGTCATTTGGTTGACATTGGTATTAGCAGGCCTGGTGGTCTCTGATGGTAGCAGGTCTCTGAAGTTATAGGTGGAGATCTTGGTCCCAGATGGCCTCAGTCTTCTGGTTTTCCTGCTGCTCCCTGATCCATGCTGGTCTGCTACTCCCTGATCCTTGATGCTGCTCTCTGATCAATGCTGATCTCCAAGGCCACATATTGGAGCAGGTCCCGGTAAATGGCACAGGCTGGGGAAACTGAGGTTTAGGGCTCATAGGGAAGTGGAGCTCAAGCACTCTGGGTAGACCAAATCACTATTACTGGCAGGCCACTAGATGGGGAAGTGTGGGGGAGGTTTCACCTGTTGGTCCCTGATCTGTGCTGGTCTCTAGGGCTGCAGATTGATGTGGGTCCTGGGAAATGGTACAGCCCCAGGAACTTGGAGTATATTTTAATTATATTTTTAATTATAGATATGAATTTCTTCAAAGCAAGAAATCGTCAGTGGAAATTTCCCAGTATATTCAAAGCTATGAGTGATTTGTTCATGTGACAGTAATTTACAAGGGCCAACTCTTTCTACTAGCATATGTTTGTTACCTAATGATATGTGATTCATCAGGGTGATGTTCATTTTTGTTTGTTTGTTTGTTTTCCCAAATACTCTGTAATTTTCTTTCTTTCTCTTGTCATTGTCCTGCCTCTTCTCTGCAGAGAGGAAACAAAACTCTTGTCTTGTGAAGCTGGAAACACTTAAAACAGTTTCCAGGCTGACTTTGAGTTGCTTCTGCTCGCTCCTTCGTCTTCCCTCTGAGTGAGTCCACTCACTACTCTAGCTATCTGCTGCCAACTCCATCTGGATGTCTGACTCAATCTTCTGTCTAGTACATGGCAGAGGCAGGGTACTCGAAGCTGGCTCCTGAACCTTGTTATTTACACCCTTAAACTAGTAAGGGCATCCTAGTGGCAAACAGTGGGAACCTACCTCAAACTGAAGCCAAAGGAGACTGAATTGTGTGACTGGGCATGGGCTGACAGTTGGGGTGCAGTTTTCTTAGAGGGAGAGCTGCTTGTTTGGAGAGGTTCTTTTGAGTGAGGCTCCCTTCCCATATCTCAGTTCCTCATGAGTCAAAATACACCTCTGTATGTAACTGCAGTTCTGTGGCTGAGCAGGGTGTATGGTAAGAGTGACCCTGAGAAGCTTCCATTTCACTGATGTTTGGCACTGCATAAAAGTTTACAAGATCAATGGAAATCAAACCAAAATTAAAGGGCTGCTTTGCTCAAATTCTGCTGCTCGAATGAAAATTCACTTCAGTTTGGGAAGACCTTATGTTGCAGGCCACAGATAGATGTATATCTTGTAAGTCAGCCAATCAGGCAGTAACCTGAATTTCTTTCCCCAGGGAGAACATATTGTGAATTCCTGGGTCAGAAGAGAATTACCTATGGTATCAGGTAAAACCTCAGGCACATTCCAAAGGCTTTGTTTGGTTCTTTCTTTTTATGTTTCTCTCTCTCTCTTTCTCTGTCTGTATCTCAGTCTCTGTCTCTCTTTCTCTCTGTCTCTCTGTCTCTCTCTCTCTCTGTGTGTGTGCACACGCTGCACATATACAGGTTCTTTTGGAAGCCAGACAAGGGCATCAGATCCCTTCGAGGTGGAGTAACAGGCATTTGTGAGCTGTCTGATGTGGGTGCTGGGAACCGAACTCAGGTCCCCTAAAAGAGTAGAAAGTGCTTTTAACCACTGAGCCATCTCTTCAGCCCTCTTCATCTTTCTTCAAAAAATATTTTTATAAGTGATTTCTCATCATGGTATGACTTTGGTTTGTTTTTTGTTTTTTTACTTTATGGCTGAGAAGTTAATGTACTTCACGCTCCTGAGAAGGACTCAGGTTAGGTTCACAGCACCTTGTAGTAGCTGACAACTCTTCAAGTCTTTTTCCAGAGGATCCAATACAGTCCTCTGACTTCCTTGGCCACTGCACACATGTGATAAAGTCAAACACGCAGACAGAACACCTACATCAAAAATAAAAATAACTGAATCCTTAAAAGTAAATCTTTATAAAATTGACACCCAGTCAGGCACTGTGGCACATGCCTGTAATCCCAGCACTCAGGGAGGCAGAGGCTGGTGGGATCTTTGAATTTGAAACCTGCCTGGTCTACAAAACTAGTCCAGGACAAACAAGTCTACACAAAGAAAATCTGTCTCTAAAACAAAGAAAAACAAAACCCAATTTATACTCAGTTATTTCCCTAATGTATATGTGTATGCATGGGTTCATGTGTAAAGGTTGGAAGCCAGAGGACAACATAGTCCCGAGACAGTATCCTAATACAGGTGAAGGAAATGATCAGATAAAGAAGGAAGCCAAAGAAAGACACAAGTGCCAACCTGCTCCTAACAGAGAAACATACTTGTGAGAACTAAGAAAAACAGTAGAGCAGGCCAATCATTTCATGTCAGAGGCAATCCCTGTTCCCATTACTATGGAACCCACTTCAACACTGAACTGCCATGAGCTACATCTGTGCAGGGGTTCTAGGTTATCTCGATGCATGGTCCTTGGTTGGAGTATGAGTCACAGGAAAGACCCCTGTGCTCAGATTTTTTGGTTCTGTTGCTCTCCTCATTGAGTTCCTGTGATCTCCAGATCTCTCTATTTCCCACTTCTTTCATAAGATTGCATGCACTCTGCCCAACAGTTGGCCATAAGTCTCAGCATCTGCTTTGATAATCTGTAGGGCAGAGCCTTTCAGCGGCCCTCTGTGGTTGGCTCCTAACTTGTTTCCTGTTTTCTTTTTCTTCTGATATCCATCCTCTTTGCCTTTCGTGGATGGAGATTGAGCATTATAGCTAGAGTCCTCCCTCTTGATTAGTTTCTTTAGGTGTACAGATTCTAGTAGGTGCTCTTTGATCACCTCCCTCTAAGAGGGAAGCGGCCTTACCAGGCCACAGAGGAAGACAATGCAGCCACTGCTGATGAAATCTGATAGACTAGAATTAGAAGGAAGGAGAGGAGGACCTCCCCTATCAGAGGACTTGGAGAGGGGCATGTGTGGAAAAGAGGGAGGGAAGGTGGGATTGGGAAGGGAGGAAAGTGGGGTTTATGGGGGGGGATACAAAGTGAATAAAATGTAATTAATAAAAATTAAAAAAAATAATATATATATAGGATACATTGTTGAAAAAAAAGAAAAACAATAGAATCTATTTGCTATGACATTGGGGCTTAATAGAAGGCAAAAGTCAATAAAAGGTTCTAGACACTAAAAATATTTTTCTGGTTAAATTAAAGTGTACTATTTTAAATTCCAAAGAAATAAAGCAAAAGGAAAAAAAGGGGGAATCTAGGATTATGTGTGAACACAGCAAGCTTTCATCTTGAGAATCTTGTCAGACCAAGGTTGGGACACCTTAATTTTCAAGTCCTCACAGTGTGGAGAAGACCAGTGGCCCAGGGCCAGGATGAGTGTTCTTCCCAGTGTGGTGATCTCAAAGAGCAAGCCATCAAAATGACTGTTTTTAAGAAAGCCACAGGAGAAATGACCTTTCTCAAATCTTCACACTGACTCTAGAAATAGGAATCTCCTCTCATTATTCTTCTATCCTGATGCTAGATGACCAGGGGATAGTATTAAGTTACATGTTAACACAATGACCATGCACAGAAATGAATCGAATGGATGGAATACCCAAGTGTTTTCCACTCTGCTCCAGCAGTTCTAACATGGTCTTTCTTGTACCTCTTATTTCTTCCTGCTCTTCTAACCACCCTCAGTCATTCTGACACAAGCACAGATCATGACATCATTCCCACCTATACACACAACTAACTTGAACTTTGTTATCAAAGCCTGCTCCTCTCACCCACGTCTTTTTACCCAAGCTTACTGCAATGACAGTGTCTTTGCTAATGAAGAAGTGAGGAAGGACACTTTTAAGGACTGGCCCCACAAGTCACCTGAGGCTGTAGAAGCTCTCGTCAAAGCAGGCCTTTTCTACACAGGTCAGTCGGGGTTTTCCCCTTTAATTTCACATTTCTATGTGTGAGGTTGCCTGCATGTAAGCATGTTTGCTACATGCCTGCCTGGTGCCCTCAGAGGCTAGCCAGGGTGTTGGATCCTGGAACTGGAGATATAGTTGCCGTGAGCCAGCATGTGGTGCTGGAAACAAACCTGACTCCTTTGCAAGAGCAGCTAGTGCTCTTTATGCTGAGCATCTCTTTAGCACCTGAAATAGTCAGTATTTTGTGTCTGACAAGTAGTCTACTCCCGGACTTGCACTTTTCTTTATTTTCATTTGTCATAGATCTCTTTGGGGCCTCATAAGACCTTCAGCATTCCATAGTTCCCTCGGTACTCAGCCTCTGAGCTTGGGGAACCTGAGGTCACTTCATCTGACAGGCCTATTCCACTGTCACAAAACTCACCACCTGGTCTTAACGCATTGTCTTCTCTTGCCAGCCTTGCCTGAGTTTCACTGATGAAGTGCTCCTATTTCTAGGGGAGGAGAGCTGGCAATAATGTGAGCAGAGACAGGGGTTCTCCATAATCTGCCTTTCATAGAGGCTCCTAAGTTTGCTCTTCCATCCTGCCCCAGCTACAAGTATATTCTTCCAATTTACTCAGTAATCAATCTTGTTGGTTGCCTATGTCTGTTTATGTCATCATTGTCCAGAACAGACAGAAATCTCTGCTCTCACGGAGCTCCTACTCCAGATCCTGATGGCAAATCTTTCAGGATGATGGTTTGGGAGAGGTTTCATCAAAGCACACGGTGCACAGGAACCTTCAGCGACTGTTGGTGACTGTTGCTGACCACCCCACGGAAGGACCAAGAGTCCTGTGTGAACTCTTGCCTCCTGTGTGTGGTATTGCCACACAATCCAACTGGAGGAGCAAGCAGGATTTCACTAGTGAAATCTGGTGTCGAATTCTTGTGAGTTAACAGGTGTATGTGCTGTTGAGCTGACCCCATCTCCTTTTGCTAGGCATAAAGGACATTGTCCGGTTTTTTTCCTGTGGAGGATGAATGGAGAAGTGGGAGGAAGGTGACGACCCATTAGCAGACCACACCAAAAACAGTAGAATCTATTTGCTATGACATTGGGGCTTAATAGAAGGCAAAGTGAATTCTGTTGACTTTGAACTCACTTCATCTGTTATTCCCTCACTGTCCAGGTTTGTTATCTGTGGGTAGTGTCTGCTCACTCTCTGGTTCCCACTGTGAAAAATGTATCCATGTATCTTTATTTCTTTTCCCTCTTGATACTCTCCCTGTCTAGCTTTTTTACTCATCATAGTAAGATCATAGTTTTTGTTGTTTCTATGTACACACTTTTAAAAACAGGATCTGTGTAGCACAGACTGTCATAACAATTCTAGTAGGACTTGATCTCATGATCCTCCTGCCTCAGCCACCTAAGCCCACTGCAGAGGCCACATCATGTCTGCCAGTTCTAGGCCTTTCTGATTTTTTTGAGTACAAACTAGTTTTTCTTTTCACCTCGTTTTAGAATGCTTTATGGGTTTCTATTTCTATTGTCTAAGATTTCCTCAGTGGTTTTCTTTTTCCAGTGTTGGTGGTAGAAGAACTGATTTGAGCACACCAGGCAATCACTTTACTATAGAGCTACTCTCACCCCTTTTCTGTCAGTCCTCAAATGTATTTTTATTCATCTTCTACATAAGAAAACCCTAGAAATGTCCACTTGCACAATGAAATTTGTTATTATGTAGTAATTAGAATTTTCAAAGCTAAATATCAATATGCGCAGATTGAAAAGTGAGTATTTCTGGGCAAGGTGGTTGACACATGAAGTCCTAGCTCTCAGGAAGCTGCATGAAGAAAAACGTAGTTTTGTTTTATATTAAATACTTTGATATGAATTACCCTAAAGTTGATCTGTTTTGAAATCCAGCACTTGTAATTAAGAAACAAGAGTCTTTTGATCTGGTTTCCCTTGGAAGGCAGGAAAATCTGCAACTGTGTTGGTACCTCAGCAGTTTGTGTTCAGGTCCACCAGTGTGTTTTCTTTCCATCCAAAACATACCTAAAAGTGCTCTAAATTGATTTAAGTTTAATTATTAACATTTAAATGTAAAGTCTTAAATAACCATCTTGCTTGAGATAGGATGCTAATAGTATCTGAATCACTTAAAATATTCCTTAAAAATGTTTTCTTAGTGTACATTAATACATACAATAACATTCCATATATATACATTATGTTTTACATATATGTTATATGTATTACAGTTTACTACAATCATGCTCACCACCATCCTCCCATTACCTTCTCTTATCTCTCTCTAGCTCTTCTCAGTTCTCTTCCTTCTAAAATCACATGTTTTGTGCTAGCCCAGGGCTTTATAGCATGATTTCTCCTGGTTTTAAATAAATAAATAAATACATAGAACATTTCCATCTCATTTTAAGTTAGAAGATGAGTGACAGCAGTGGTCACTTTTTTCTTTTACTTTTCAAAGTATTTGACTTTTGGGTGTTTTGTCTGCATGTATATCTGTGCACTGCTTGCATGCCTGGTGCCCACAGAGGTCAGAATGAGGGCATCAAATATCCTAGAACTGAGTTACAGCAGGCTGTGAACTGCCTGATTGGGTGTTGGGAAGCAAGCCTGAGTCCTCTGCAGGAGTAGTGACTGTTCTCCCACAGAAACATTTTCAGGCCCCACTTTTTTTCTTTTTTTTTTTTTTAGTTGTATGTAGAAAATAGTTGAGAATGCCAGGGCCTTCTTCTCAATTCCTGTGTGGCAAATTAGAAGAGAATTTGGTTGTACTTAAAACTTGTTCTAGAATCTATCAACAAACTTTGTTTTATTTTAATTAAAACTAGCATACGTAATGTGTATCTACTGTAGTTACAGATCTAGTTTAAAGGACAATAACAATAAAGCCTAGGAGCTGAGTGCTAAAGTCAAGAAGTCAAGGTCTCTCAATGCCTCAGAGGCCACCTTGCCACTCCCTTGTCCTGAGGATGATGCCATCCTCATCCAGGGGCAAACACAGTCCTGAATTTCAGTTCACTGTCCTTTTACCAAACACACGCACACACACATCTACATGAACCTTCAACTTTGCCTGTTCTTCTTCAGTTGTTTGTTGTTTCTTTTTATTTTAGTTCTATGTCTATTGTGTGTGTGTGAAAGGGGACAGGAGGTTGAATCCAGAGTGTCATGACTGAGAAGCAGCACATAGCCACTGAACTACTGCTCCAGCCCTCACATTGTTTAAGACAGAATTCTAGTATGTCTACAGAGTGAGTCCCAGGAAGCCAGGGCTACACAGAGAAACCCTGTTTCAGAAAAAAAAATAATAAATTTGCTGTGTAGCTGATCTTGATTTGCAGTATAGCTCAGATTTCCCTTAAACTCACATCTTCTTGCCTTACTCTCATGAATACTAGATGCATAGCCATGCGCTACCATAATTGACTGGCTTGCCTGCTATGTTTGTTGGGGGGCCGGTCAGCTGGTAGAGGGGTGTTTGAGACAGAGTGCCAGATAACCCGGCAAGACCTCCAACTCAGTGTTTAGGGAGGATGGCCTTAAACTTATCCAACTGCCTCCATATCCCAAGTGCTGGATAACAGGCATGCTCCACCACACACAACATTTTTTTGTTTTTTAGCTTATTCATTTTTATTTTATACATTGGTGTTTCATCTGCATGTGTGAGGAAGTCAGATCTCATGGAGCAAGAGCTATAGACAGTTGTGAGCTGTCATGTGGGTACTGAGAATTGAGCTCTGGCCTTCTGGAAGAGCAGCCAATGCTCTTGACCACTGAGCCATCTCTTTAGCCCCAGCTTTTGTTTAGATAGACAACAGCAAGATGAAAACTTACAATTGGCAACAATGACCATATCCTTTCTTCCAAGTCTATCTCTAGGTCACCCCAGGGCTCTCAGTTGCTAATGGGAGTCTGGAATGTACATAAATTCAGACCTTAACAAGAACAGAATTCCAGAGACTTACAACAAGGTCAAAGTGCAGACAATAAGTGACATTGATTGCTCATTCCTAAGGAGGACACTTCCTTCTCCCAAACTCAGGGGCCATTGCAGAAGTGGAGTCCAAGAGGTCATAAGAGCCAGAGGTTGTAGAGGACTTTGTCTTGGGTTTGTCTTGTTTTGTACACAGCAGGGTCCTTCCCTCAGGAATTCAGTTGCTGTGGTTGCCTATCTATACAAGCCTGTGCCAAATACAGCCAAGCCAAGCCCCCCCCCCCCGTAGGAGGGGAGCTGTTGACACTTGTTCAGCCCGTGGGCCTTGAGGTTTCCCGAGCTCTGCTGGATGGCCCTGTGTCCACTCACACATGAGCAGCACTAATTGAATTCAGTTAAAAGAGGATACGAAGCTGGGAGGCGACCTCACTTTAGGAGGAGTCTGGGGAAACTGAAGAAAGGCAATGGGGGTTGATATAATCCACATACATTGTACATATTTCTGTGATTTCCAAAGAATAAAATACTTTTAAAAAAAGAACAGGCTTCCAAACCGTGGCTCAGAAAGCTCTGCCACATTGATCAGTGATTATGGATGAATGAGAGCAACAGAGAGTGGTGTACAGAGGAGATAATTGGCGAGGGAGAGAGGAGTGAGTAGGGAGAGGTGCTCAGGGGAATTTTGCAGTTCTGATTGACTAGTAATGAGATTGCTTCTTTATTACAAAGGTTTCACAGAACAAAGACAGACTAATGACAGACTAACCTGTCCAAGAAGTGCAGATGATTTGTTTGATTTTTCATTACGAGTTGTTACAACTTCAGTCATGATTAGAAAATACAAACAGAACAGATTCATGCTTATTATAAGCCTTATAACTACAAGTTATAGAATCTAAAGATTGTCTTATCCAAAGCAACCACATTTCTTATATAACAGCCTGCTTTTAGGCAGGCAGTATTTGTAGTTTTAAGGCACTCCAGACAAACAGAAAACACCTGAACTTTTTTTTTTTAATGAAGAGCAAATATTAATACCTAACTCCATTTACTACTTGTGTCATCATCTACACTATAAAGTAGGAACAAGTTATTTTAGTCAATCTGTCTTATTTACTGAGTTCTCTTCCTCCAGGGGTGTACCCTGTATGACCCCCTATGTGTAAATTACATTTTTAGAGAGTTCTAAGAGTATTATAAAGGGAGGCCTTGAATCTCTTACCTGGTTTTCTTGCCAGTCAGAGCTTGTCCTTGTCTTTGTTTTCCCTGTACCAATTACACTGTTTGAGTTTGCTTAAGGGCAGATATCCACAAAAGATTCCTGTAGTAACGGCTTCATGAAATAGTTTCTAGCTTACATCCTAATCTGTGCTCAGTGATCTCCAATGCATAAGAAACCTTCACAACAGTGGCCAGATAATGTTATTTTTTCTAAAAGGAAATAACTCAGACATAATTTTCTTGGGAAAAGACAGAAAAAAATCATAATGCTAAAAGCACCCCCCCCCCAATAAAACACATAGATCCTAAAAACCTACAAAAGAGGGAAAGAATGAAAATGATTGCAGCATTTGGCTCTTCTTTGCTAGAGCCCTGTCAAACAGCTGTGCAGGCTTCATCACTTTTGCTGTTTCCAATGGATATGGCTGTGCCATCACATGCTCCCAGAGCCATAGTGTGAGGTTGACATAGACATCTCATTTATTGCTGACACTCAACAATCAATTATTCTCTGTACTACAGTGAGAAGCTTACCTACCCAAGAATCAAAGCAGCACCATTAGTTGCATAGGAACATAAATATTTAGAAGGAATTTTGACAGGATGTCCATTAAGCCAGATAGCATTCCTAGACCCTTCCCTGCTAAGACCTTTAGAGAGTTTCTGGGCCATGTGCTTTTTACCAGGCTTAATTTAGGTTTTTTTTCCTTTCATTTTGCCTTTTTGAAATAGGGTCTCACTGTGGTGCCCTTTCTGTTCTGAGTTTGCTATGTAGATCAGTCTGGGCTTTGACCCAGAGATCCACCTGTCTTTGACACCGAAGTGCTGAGATTTACAGGCCTGCCCCACCACACCCAGCTTGACCACGTTTGGAGCATCTGTGAAGCAGCCTCAATTCCAATACAAAAGCAGTTGGTCATCCCTAAAGATTTAGGCCACTTTTCACCATTGGCCTCATCTTGTCTGGCATGATGGTGATGTTGTAGAATGCAGGTGGCCTTCCTCCCCCAGCAGACTGCAAAGCCTCTTCCAGTATTGTGACAGGGAGATAGCAGGGAGAAAATTCTGAGTCAGTTCTAGCTTGATTCCTCTCTATCCTGAAAGCAACATGCTCTGTGTATTCAGAAATAGGTCTGTAGTTCTGTCAAACTTATTTGGTGAGACAAGTCTCTCATTAAGCCTGGAGCTGGCCAATGAGACTCACTGGCTGTTGGTGAGCTCCTACAGTTTTCCTGTCTCTCCTTCTCTAAGATTACACTGTCCCTATTGCCTCCATGTTACACAGGTGCTCGAGATCTGAGCCCAGTCTCCATGTTTGTGCAGCAAGCATCAAATTTTTATTTAACTGTGTGATATCTATGTTTTTATTCTTAATGTGAATTTCATGTAGTTGGCACACTCACATTTTGTGGGTTTGTTTCTGACAGTTTGACAAGAGTTGAAATATTTAAAAATTATTGTTAACTAAATTTTTAATTGTACACTTTGTTTAGTATTTTTAATGTCCTTTGTTGTTCTTTTTCCATGACTCTATAGTTTTCTCATATTTTAATCTGTGAAATTTTATTTATTTTTTACCTTGTTCACTTAGTTAATGTGTGTTTGTGTGTGCATTGTATTGTCTACATAGGGTCAAATGGAGACAGGGAGTATCCTCTCCTTTATGTCACCGTCTTGTTCCCTTGAAGCAGGGTCTCTCTCTGAACCTACTAGCATCCAGCGAGCCCAAGTTATCCTCTTGCCTCTGCTCCCACAGTGCTGTGTCACTATTTTATATTCTTTAAGATTATTTTAGCTGGTTTCATGGACAGACACTAACTCTGTTCTCACCCCAGAACATTTCCCGAATATCTTCACCATTACTTTACAAACCACATGCATTGTTATATGAACCCAGACACTGAAGGTTATACAGGATGCAAGACTGACAGAGTCACTGAAAATGTTCACTTTCTGCTTCATTCCTGGTCCTGAATCTTCATATTCTCCATAAAGCTAATGCAAACACTTAACTGCATGGAACCACTTCACAACTTTATCTTCTCTGCATAGTTGTGTATTTCTTCAAAACTTGCAGTCCTCTGCAGAAGTGATTCCAGCCCTTGAGAGCCACCATGCACTTCTGGAAGCCATGGTAATGAGCCCCACCCCTTCTCTGACTCAGCAACACATCATTGCTTGGTTGAGCTGTGATTGTCAACTGTAAATGTATCATAATTAGATAGAGTTCACGAGAATCTAAGAAGCAACTGTCACATGATAGCTATAGATGGGGCATCATAGTGAACAGTGAGCCCTTCTCTCAGAAGAAGCAGACCCTTGAGAGCCTTTTAGACCTCGGCTTGATTAAAATGTAGACTAAACACATTCCATCTGCCCTTTTCCTGCAGGGCAGTAGGCTTGACTTTCTGCTAGAACTTTTGAAACTTAAAGTCACGTGTCGTTTTCCTTGGTTGGACTTTTCCTTGAGACAGATTTTCTGATTTTCAGCTAAGGTGGATCTTGAATTTTCTGTGTAGCCAAACCTGACCTGGAACTTATGATCTCTGCCTCGGCCTTAAAAATGCTATGGTTCCAACTGTCTGCACCCATATCCAGCTGATTTGACTTTTGATGTTTTTTCTTGTATTGAAACCAAGACCCCCTTTGTGCTACACAAGCACTCTGAAGTGAGATATATTTCTGGCCTATGAATGTGCTTGGAGAACAAAACCAAATGTCAAGTAGTAAATCAGGAAACCTATTTTTGAAACAGAAGACACAACTATGAATTCAATCGGCATACCAATTGCTGCATGCTGCAGTTGTTTGGTAGGTGTGCTATGATTGCCTTCCCACAAAGCAAAAGCAAATTTGGGAATCATGGCTCATGTCTACAATATAGCATTCTGGAAGCTGAGGCAAGAAGATGGTTGTGAGTTCAAGATCAGCCTGGATTATACTATAAAACCCCATCTCTAAAAATAAAACAAAAAACCAACAGCAAACAAAACTGGAAAAAATGAAGAAAAAAGGGTGAAAACTGAAAAGATAACTCTGGGTTGAAGTGATATGTGTACAGTATTTGCAAATTTCAAAATGTCCAAATGACATTGCAAGGGCTGGAGACATTGTTCAGTTGGTAGAATACATGCCACAAACAGAGTGAAGTCTAGAAGACTTTGGGTTCTCAATGATAACGTAATGTCTCACTATCATGCAAATTTTAATTTAATAAAGGATTTCTCTTTCAAAGGAAATCACAAGTGAAAGCAATCAGGAGGGCCCAGTTCATCCCACCAAGGCCAGTAAGAACTTGAAAGCACAAGGGATTCTGTGTATTTATATGTGGTCTTTGGACAGGAAAGTGTATTTCTAATTGTCTGAGGAGCTCCTAGAGGAGAGCACTGAAGGTGGGTGAGAGAGTGCTCCTGTGGCATCTTGAGAGTGAATGCAGGACTACCAACAGCAGTCCTCATGCCAGATCCAAAGCAGCAAGTGTTAAAGGCATCATGCAGAAAGCTGGTCTCCTGAGATCCTAAAGGGAAATTAGGGTGCCAGGATATCCAAGTCCCTGTCAAATGAGAGGCCTTAGACATAGTACCCCACATTCTGATGCTATGGAAAGATGAGAGGGTCTTAGGGTATGGAGGGGGGTCATGGGAAGGAGAGGAGAGTCCTAATTCACCCTTAGCAGACAAGCAATGCAATCAAAGAGGTGTGAAGGTACATCTTCCTCTGCCTCCCTTCTCTCCACAGGCTTGGCTCTGAGGGAAGCCCAGTGGTTTCAAGAGGCAAAGAGTCTGAGTGAGCAGCTGTGAGGTGCCTACAACAAAGGCAATTTCTGCCAAATGAATTTGCCAGAGTTGTGCTCCAGCCAAGGCACTGACCACTTGCTTGGCTGTGATGTGTCCATCGTTGCAAAGCACATCAGCAGGCCAGTGCAAGGGACCCTGACAATCCCCAAGATCTTTGCCAATCTCAGCTCAGTCATGTGTGTGGAGGGGGAAGCTGGCAGTGGGAAGACAACCGTTCTGAAGAAAATAGCTTTTCTCTGGGCATCAGGGTGCTGTCCCCTGTTGAACAGATTCCAGCTAGTCTTCTACCTCTCCCTTAGTTCCACCAGACCAGACCAGGGTCTGGCCAGCATCATCTGTGCCCAACTCTTAGAGGCATGAGTCTGCATAAGTGAAGCATGCCTGAGCAGGATCATCCAGCAGTTAAAACACCAGGTGCTGTTCTTGTTGGATGACTATAATGGGGTGGACTCACTCCCCCAAGCCCTAGAGACACTGATTACAAAAAACTACTTGTCACGAACTTGCTTATTGATCACTGTCCATACAAACATGACCAGGTCCAACTGTCCATACCTGGATACAGAGATCAAAGAGTTTCCTTTCTATAATTCATTCTCTGTATTACGGTAGGTCTTCTCATAGAATATAACACTTCTGCAAGAGTTTATGGTTTACTTTGGACAGAATGTGGATTTACAGGGAATTCACAAAACTCCTCTGTTCATGGCAGCAGTCTGTACTGACTGGTTTCAAAATCCTTCTGACCAGCCCTTTCATGATGTGGCAGTTTTCAAGTCCTATATGAAGTACCTGTTCTTAAAGTACAAAGCTGCAGCTGAGGCCCTCAAGGCCACTGTGTCCGCATGTGGGCAGCTGGACTTGAGAGGGTGTTTTTCTTCTTGCTTTGAGTTCAACAATGATGACCTCACAGAGGCCACAGTGGATGAAGATGAAGACCTGACCACCTGCTTGATGAGCAAATTCACCGCCCAGAGGCTAAGACCATTCTACTGGTTTTTAAGTCCTCTCTTCCAAGAATTTCTTGCTGCCATGATGCTGACTGAACTTCTGGGTTCAGACAGGCAGGAAGACCAAGACCTGGGAATTCATTATTTGAGACAAATTAACTTGCCCTTGAAGGCTCTGACCACCTACAACAACTTTTTGAAGTATGTCTTCAGGTATCCTTCATCAAAGGCAGGGCCAGAAGCTGTGTCTCATTTGCTTCAGTTGGTGGATGAGAAAGAGTCGCTGAAGAACATGTCTGAAGAAGAGGATAGTGTACAGCACCAACCAGAACCTTCCTTGATAACACAGTCAATTAAAAAAATTGTGGCAGTTTTCTCCTGTAGCTTTTTCCTCGATTTTTTCATAAAATTTGTTGGGCATTGCTCTAAACTTTGCTTATGAAAGCAACACAGTTTCTGCATGTTCTCCATTTTTTTTTTTTTTTTTTTTTTTTTGCAATTCCTTCGAGGTAGAACACTGGCTTAAATGTATTGAATTTCCATAACTTTTGGGACCACCCAGAAAGCCTGTTACTGTTGGCAAGTATAAAAGTCTCCATGAATGGAAATAAAATGTCACGTAATGTAGGTTACTCAGTCATGAAAAAGTGTTATGAAACATTACAGCCACCAACTCTACATGAGGACTATGCATCTGCCTTTGAACATATGAAGGAATGGGCGGAAATTTTACCTAAAAATGAACAGAATTTATACAGTTTTTTGAATAACCAATACAGCCATCTACCCAAAATAAAATCTGGGTATTGGAAACTGTCACCCAAGCCACACAAGATCCCAAGGTTGGAAGTTGTAGTGGCCAACATGGGCCCAGCAGACCAAGCACTGTTCTGGGTCCTAATGGAAGTCTTCTCAGCTTCACAGAATATTGAGCTCTGCTTGTCCAACAGCAGTGGCTTTCTTTAAAGCATCCGCCCAGCTCTGGAGTTGAATAAGACCTCTGTCACCAAGTGCTCCGTGTGCAGGCTGGAGCTCAGCACAGCAGAACAGGAGCTGCTTCTCACCCTGCCTGCCCTGCAGTCTCTTGAGGTCTCAGGGACTAATCAGTTACCAGGTATCCCCAAGTGTGCTTACACAAGCAGTCTGGCTGAGTCTGTGGTTTCTCATCCTTAGTGTTAGATATGTAAACTTCTCGGGCACAAGCCATGAATGTGCCTTGATAGGAGAGATCTGAATACTCTCACTGTTTGAGGCAGTGTATAAGGCCCTGGATCCTAGAATGGGTTTCAAGTAACTGAGAGAACAGTAGGAAAATATTGCCACCATAGTTTCATCTCTCAAGGTCCTCAGAAGGGTGCTTAAGTAGCTTGTTGTTGGTAAATGGGGCATTGTGTGTCAGATGATGCTGGAGAACCTTCTGCACTCTCGCTGCCCAGAGGAGGAAATGGTTTCTCCACAGAAGACATTTAATCTGCATAAATAATAATTATGTCTTCTTCTAAGCACTTTTCGATAGTTTTCAGGATACACTTTATAATGATGTCTTTTAAAATATATTTATTTCACTATGTGTGTGTGTGTGTGTGTGTGTGTGTGTGTTCCCGTGCTTGTATGTGTAGTTGCCCCCAGAGGTAAGAAGAGAGTGTCAGATCTTTTGGAGCTGTGGTTACAGGTTGTTTCAGCTGCCTAATGTGGGTGTTGGCAACCTAACTGTGGTCCTCTGTAGTACAACAGGAGCTCTTAGGTGCTAAGCCATCTTTTCAGCTCCTAGACTTTAGTATCTTTTATTCAGTTCATTTCTCAGTTTTTATACCATGGCAAATATTTAATTTTTAAATTTTGTTATTGTTAGTAGCAGAACTTTGATTTTTTTTAGCATCCTGCTATATGCTCAAGTATTCTTTGTTCTGTCTGTATTGTCCTTTCTTTTTTTAAAAACTTTTTTAATGATTTTTTTTGTTTTTTTAATAATTTATTTAATTTTTATTTTCTGTGCATTTGGTGTGCGGATTTCAGATCCATTGAAATTGGCATCACAAACAGTTGTGAACTGCCATGTGGGTGTTTGGAATTGAACCCTGGTCCTTTGGAAGAGCAGACTGCAATCTTAACCACTGAGCTATCTCTCCAGCCCCGTCCTTTTTCTTTTTAAGAATTATTTTTGAAACCATAAAATATATCATGTCCTTTTTTCCTATCTTCCATCCAAGCCTTTCCATATACCCATTCTTGCTCTCTTTCAAATTCATGGCATGTTTTTAAAAACTAGTTGTTGATATTGATATTGACATATATACATACATGTGTGTATATATATTTCTAATACACTTGTATACTAATTATGTGTATACATTTCTCAATACTTCAATACCGGCTCAGTCTGAATACTACTACTTGTATATATGATTTAAGGGCTGACCATTTGTTACTACATAACCAACTGGCATGCTCTTCCCTGGGAAGACTGTTTTTCCCATCATTAGCATCCCTTAGGTTTTTATAGTTCTTTGTGTAGGGTTGAGGCCTCATGAGCTTTCAATCTTTCTTTTCCTTTTTATTTCTTTTTTCCTTCCTTCTTTTTCTCTCTCTGTTTATTTTGTTTGCCTGTTTTATTGTTTTTACTGACATTTATTTCATTATATTTTTGACAATGTCATACATGAGTGCTGTATTTACATACTTTCTATGCCATGCTCTCTTCCCTCCAAAACCTACTGTTGTTCCCCAGTTCTCTGTCAACCTAGTCTACATATCTGTATATATAAACACATATATAAATACAAACTGCTGAGTCTATTAGTGTTGCTTGTATACGTATGTGTTCAGGGCTGACCGCTTGGGATTGGATAACCTGCTGAGCATTGTCTGTGGAGAAGCTGAGTCCCCTCTCAGAGTCCACTAATCACACATAGCTCTTCATCTAGGGGTGGAACTACCCATATTGTTTTTAACTGGTGTTGTCATTGTATAGGCCTTGCTTGGGCAACCACATTGTTGAGATTTTATGGTGTAGCTTTCTGGTCTTATGTATAGAAGATATTATATGTATAGAAGAATATCTTATATGTATAGAAGAATATCTCATAGCAGATATTTTGATCCTCTGGCTCTTACAAGCATCCTGTCCCCTCTCCTACCATGTTCTCTGAGCCTTGGGTATAAGAGCAGTCTTATATATATCAATTGTGGTGGGCTCCACATGGTAGCTTGTTCTCTAGATTTTGTCCAGTTGTGGACTTCTGTTATAGTCTCTGTCTTCTATGAAAAAGAAGCTTCTTTGACAGGTGATGGTGGCATACACCTTTAATCCCAACACTTGGGGGATAGAGGTAGACAGAGTTCTGTGAATCTGAGACAGTCTGGTCCACAGAGTGAGTTGCAGGACAGACAGGGTTATGCATTGAAACCCTGTCTCCAAAAACCACACACACACACACACACACACACACACACACACACACACAAAAGGAAAAGAAAAAGCAAAAGAAAGAAGAAGCTTCTTTGATTTCTTTGATGCAGATCAACAGCTAAAGTTCTCTGTGGATATAAGCACAAGTATTCAAAATGCAGGTAGAAATTACACCTGTTTAGCAAATGGCAAGAGTAGACTATCTTCTAGGGGCCATGACTTTACCAGCCACAGGAAGATAGCTAGGTTTATGGTAGCAGGCATGAATTTCCTATTCATGAGCAGCCTTTACATTTTATTGGGTAGGTGTTGGTTACCTCCAAGATACAAAAATCCATTAATATACCATAGGATATACCATCCATACTGGTCATTGTTATGGTTCATAGGCCTTGTGGCTGGGTAGGACGGTGAATTGCTTTTCTCCCTTGACAGCTTTCATAGCACCTTTGGGTATTGTGAGCGTTAATCTTGTTTATTTGTTTGTTTTCTTTGTCTTAATCAGTGGTGAAAGAATGGTCTCAGAACTGTTTGTCTCAATTGGCCATTTAAGTTTAATAGTAAAATACTGGTTAATGATAACAATGCATTGTAAAACCTTCAGAAGAAAAGAAGAATGTTTCCTGGACCTTTGTGTCTGTGTGTGGCAGTTTTAAGTTATTAGTTTTCAAAATCAGCACTTTTTAATGGACACAACTTGACCAAAAATCTGTCACAGAATTTTGAGACCCATTCAAACAAGTTTAATGAAAAAAGAGAGAAAGAGAGAGTTAGTCTTTAGGGAAGAGGCTTCCAAGGTCAGTTCTACATTCTTTCACGTCTTGAGCTTGAAGTATGTGGTGTGTTGAGTAATAGGATCCTGTCATCAAATTCTGTGAGGCAACCAAGGGAAAAAGCAAAAGCCTATGTTATATTGGGGGGGGGGGGCTCCTGACCACAATGTGAAGAAAATTTTTATACTTTGCACTTTAATTTTTTCATGGCATTTTCACCTCCAGCAGCATAACTTCATTTCAGTTATGTTTATTTGTACAACTATACTTACATATATTATATGTGCATTTTTAGGTAAACAGTAAATACGACTTTTTCCTGGTTTTTAAAAATGTGCCTCCTGTTTGGTTTTGGTGTTTAGATAGCGTCTTTGCTTGCCCAGGTTAGATTTAAACTCACTGTGTGCTGGACAGTTCTGCTTCTACATATCTCACCCGTGAAAAAAAATTAATGTGATGAAAAATATCCACTCACAGATTCCAGAAGAGCTGGTTGACTCTCATGCAACAGGTAGACAAAGCAGGGTAAGAATGTAGCTCAGCTAGTAGAATGTTGATATGCCATAAACATGCATTGTATAACATAAACATTCATAAGATCTTGGGTTGAATTCCCAGCACTGTGCAAACTGAGCAAGGTTGTTCATGTTTGTATTCTCAATACATGTTAAGTGGTGGCAGAAGAAATTCATGGACAGCATTGGCTACATACTAAATTTAAGGTCAGATTGGGAACTTAAGATCCTGTCTTAAAATAAGAGAAATGAGAAAAATGTAGATGGAGGGATAGATGGAAGGGAGTGTAAAAGAAAATGGAAAGTGAGAAATAATGTAATTTTATTTTAATCTCGAAACAATTTAAAAATTAAAGATAAGAGATATAGGATAAAAAATATAGCTCAAAGTAGATCAATGACAGTTCAAGAATGAAACCATAATAGGTAATCTTTTAGACGTTAGATTTGAAAATGGATCCTTAACTATAACATAGAACACAAAAGAAAAATTATGCTTTTGAACTAAGAAAACAACCATCAGGTTACTATTACCCTAAGTTTACAGTAGTGGAATGAATACTTTGGTAGTAACTAAATGCTTTTTTATTGAACAGAAGGCAGAACCCCCCCACACACACACACACACAAAGACACAAGTAACATTGGAGAAACCAATCAGATGTATTTATATTTTTGGGAATATATGTATACACACACATATGTGTGTGTAAAACAATTATATTTTCCTTCATTCCTCTTCTTTGCTTCAACCTCTTTGATAAAATCCCCTTGCTCTCAATCGAATTTATGACCTTTTTCTTTACAAGTTTTATACACACATACATACACACACACACACACACACACATACTCTCACACACACATACACATATATACAACATGCTCAGTCCATACAATGTTGCACACACACACACACACACACACACATATATATATATATTTGCATCCATATCAGTCCATATGATGTCACACACACAGAGTGATGACCATTTGTCATTGTATAACCATTTGGTGTGCTCTTCCCTAGGAAGAGAATTAATCCCTGTCTTAGCATCCTTAGTTGCCTGACATTCTTCCTTATGTCTGCGGCTTCATGAGCTTCAGCCTCTCCACGTTAGCATGTCCATTGGTGTGAATCTTGTTCAGGTCATGTTTAGGAAACCTTCTTAGTGAGACTTCATGGGTGTAGATTCTTTGACATTTCCAGAAGACAGAACCTCAGTAAAACTTGGTATTCCTCTGGCTCTTAGAATCTTTCCCATCCTTTTCCCCACAGTGATCTCTGAGCCTTAGGCCAACCAGTCATGTTGTAGATGTGTCAGTTGGGTCTAGACATCACAATTCCTAATTTTGATCAGTTTCGGTTTTCTGTAATAGTCTTCCTCTGTTGCAAAGAGAAGTGTCTTTGATGAGGGTAGGGATAGTCTGTGGGGCACAAGGACAGATATGGAGAATGTAGTTAAGGATTATGCTGGTTTAGTACAGTGGTATTTGGAGGTTGTTCTTCAACATGCAAGCTTTGCAAGTCCTGAGAACTTGGCTAGGTTTCCGGTACCAGTCATGTCTTCCCTCTTGTTGAGTGGACCTTACGTCCAATTAGAGATGGTTGGTTACCATTAAGGTATAAACGCCACCATTACACCGTTAGAGGTATTGTGTCATGCTTGTCATTGCTGTGGTTCATAGATATCATAGCTGTGAAGAATTGGTTGCTTCCCTCCCTTGGATGCTTGCATGCTGCCTTCTCGTACAACAAAAGCTAGTCCTCAGGGAGGAGGCTCTCAGGTCAGTTCCAGCTCACATCTTAAGGTCCTGTGTCTGAAGTGCATGGTCTCTTCAGCAATAGAGATATATCGTCCACCTCTGGAAGGCAAACAATGCCATCAGAAATAGTCTATAATGTTTGGGGAGCTTCTTAGACAATCCTGACTGACAACACAAAAAAAGGGCTTCTCATGCCTGGTGTCAGGATTTTTGTTAGATAACCTAGGGATTTTGGGTGGAGCATTGTCAGCACAGATGGGAAATTTTCATTTAAATTATGTATATTTGTATGGTATTTATATATGTATGTATAGATTTATATATTACTTAAATGTATCATAGGTATATTTAAGTAGATAGCTAATAGTCCCTCCATCCTCCTTCTCTATTTGTCTCCTTCCTCTCCTCTGTTTTTAAAGTGCCCTGTTTTTCGTATTTACTGTTTTACATCGCTTGAACCCTGCGATTTCCCCTCTGTTGCTATTTCTTTCTCTAGTGCTCTCCTCACAATGGCCTTTCCCCCCTGTTTTATGCTGCTACTCCAGATTATATACTCATATCTGAGATTTTGAGCCAGGAACCTCAGGTGACAGTTGTCTTTCTAGGTTTGGATTGACTCACTTGTTTAGTTGGGCCAAGGGCCTGTCAATCTTGTTTATCTTCTCAAAAAAGCCACAATTCTTATTTGTTGATTCCTGGTGTTGTTTTATTTTAGTTCATTAATTTCCACTTTGAGTTTTATTGTTTTTTGCCATTAACTGGATCTGGGTTTGGTTTCTTTTCATTTTTCCAAATGTTTGAGTTGTACCATTAAGTCATTGATCTGTACTTTATCTGCTTTTTTTTTTAATGTAGTACTTAGAGCTATAAAATTGTCATGTAGGATTATATTTAATGTATCTCCAGGTTTTTGTGTTGTGTTGTATTTATTTAGTTATAGTTAATCTCTTTCATTTCTGTCTTGATTTTCTCTTTGACCCATTCATCATTCAGTAATGTGTTTAATCTCCATACTATGTGTATTTAATAGAGATGTGTTGATTTTAAGTTTTATATATTATATTATGACCATACTGGATATACTGAGTTATTTAAATCTTTCAGAATTTGTACAAATTTGTTTTGTTTCCCAGAATATGATCTATTTTAGAGAAGCTTTTGTGCGTAGCTTAGTAGACTGTATGTTCTTTGGCGTTTGGGTGAAATATTCAATAGGCATCTGTTAAGTTCATTTCATAGATGATGTCATTTAAAGTTGATTTTTCTATGCTTATTTTTTATTCTATTGGCGAAACAAGGTTATTGAAATCAGCTAATACCAATGCGTTGGTGTTAGTATGTGTCTCTAATTCCAGTAGTATACTTTTTATACAATTGGATGCATCAGAACTTGGTGCATATATGTTTACAATAATAATGTGTTTTGGTTAGCTGTTTTCTGATTAGAGTGAAGTATTTTTCCTCATTTCCTCTACATCATTTTTGTTTAAAGTTTATTTTGTCAGATATTAGCATAACAATGCTTCTTGACTCCTAGTGTCATTTAATTGGAGCATTTTGTGTATCCTTTACTCTATATAAGTGCCTATCTTTATTTTTTAATATTTATAGAAGCTTTTTTCTTTTTTAATAATAATTTTTATTTTTTTATATTAATCACAGGTTATTTACTTTGTATCCCAGCTGTAGCCCCATCCCTCATTCCCTGCTAATCCTGCCATCCCTTCCTCATCTCCTCCCTGTCCCTTTCCAAGTCCACTGATAGGGCACTGATAGGGGAGGAACTCCTCCCCTTCCATCTGCCCCTAGCTTATTAGGTCTCTTCAGGAATGGCTGCAATGTTCTTTTCTGTGACCTAGCAAGTCTGCTCCTCCCTTTTGGGGGGGCAGGGGGATGAAAAGCCAGCCATTGAGTTCATGTCAGAAATAGTTCCTCTTCCCCTTACTAGGGTACACATTTGGATACTGAGCTACCTTGGGCTATATCTGAGGAGGGGTTCTAGGCTATTTACATACATGGTTCTTGGCTGGAGAAATAGTCTCATAAAAGACCCCTGTCCCCTGATGTATTTGGTCCTTGTGGAGCTCCTGTCCTCTCAGACAATTAGGAATAGTGATTCCTCAAGATCCAGCTATACCACTCCTAGGCATATATCCAAAAGATGCTCAAGTACAAAACAAGGACATTTGCTCAACCATGTTTGTAGCAGCTTTATTTGTAACAGCCAGAACCTAGAAACAACCTTGATGTCCCTCAGTTGAGGAATGGATAGAGAAATTGTGGGACTTTTACACAATGGAGTACTACTCAGCAAGTAAAAATGAGGAAATCATGAAATTTGCAGGCAAATAGTGGGACCTAGAAATGAGTAAGGTATCCTGAGTGAGCTATGGCAAAAGTAGAAAGACACACATGGTATATATTCACTTATATAGACCTATAAGATATGATAAACATACTGAAATCTATACACCTAAAGGAGATAAACTTAAAAGGGGAACCAGGGTAAGTTGATGAATCCTTACTTAGAAAGACAAATGGGGTGGACATTGGATGTAGGAGAAAACAAGAAACAGGACAGGAAACTATGACAGAGGGGCTCTGAAAGACTTTATCTAGCAGTGTATCAAAGCAGATGCTAAGACCTTGGGCAGAGTGCAGGGAATCGTATGAAAGAAGGGGAAGTTAGTAAGTGCCTATCTTTAAATCTAAGATATGTTGCTCATAAACAATAGATAGATGAATTTATTATTATAATTATGATGATGATGATGATGATTTTAGAGACAGCATTTCTTTGTTTGGCCTTGGTTATCTTGGAACATGCTCTGTAGAACAGGCTGGTCTCATTCACAGAGATCCATCTGCCTCTACTTCCTCAGTGCTGGAATTAAAGGGTTGTGCTACTACTGCCTGACATGATTTTACTTCTTGATTCATTCAGCCAGCCTGAATCATTTGATTGGAGAATTGGGACCATTAATATTTGAAGGTATTATTGAAGTGCATATGTTGGTTGTAGTGATGTGTTGTTGATTTCTGGTGTTGTTTGTGCTCTCAGTGGTACTTTGTACTTTAGTAATCATACCTTCAAATTCCTTCACCTCTTAGCTCAGTTCACCCCTCTCTTCAATCTGAAATAATGTCTCCCTTAATTTCTTTAGGCTGGTTTTTTGGATATAGTTTTCATAGGCTATTTATATCATAGAATTTCCCCCCAATCATGTATGTTAGATAGTTTTACTATCAGTATTAACCTAGATTGTCTGTTTTGGTTTTTTTAGGATTTGATATGCAGTGACACAGTATTTTCTGGCATTCAGTGTTCCCAATGAGAAATCAGCTGTTATTCGGATGGGTGTTCCTGTAAGTGTGACTTGTGTTTCTTCTCCTGATGTTTTCAAATTTTTTGTATACTTAATGTTTTCATTAAAATATGCCATGAAGCAGAGTGCAGGGAATCTTATTAAAGAAGGGTGAGGAAGACCTGGAGAAGTCAGGAGCTCCACAAGAGAGCAACAGAACCATAAATTCTGAACACAGGGGTCTTTTCTGAGACTGATACTCCATCCAAGGACCATTCATGGAGATAATCTAGAACCTCTGCACAGATGTAGCCTATGGCAGCTCAATCTCCAAGTAGGGTCCCTAGTAAAGAGAAAAGGGCCTGTCTCTGACATGAACTCAGTGGCTGGCTCTCTGATCACCTTCTCCTGAGAGGGTGCAGCCTTGCCAGGCAACAGAAGAAGACAATGCAGCCAGTCCTGATGAGACCTGATAGGCTAGGGTCAGATGGAAGGGAAGGAGGACCTCCCCTATCAGTGGGCTGGGAGATGGGCTTGGAAGAAGAGGGAGGGATGGTTAGATTGGGAGGGGATAAAGGAGGGGCTATAGCTGGGATGTAAATTAAATAAATTTTAATAAATAAAAAGAAAAGAAACAACAATAGTTGAAAGGTTAAAAAAGACATCAGCATTATTGTGTAGTTAGTAATTAAATTATTGAAATTAAAACAAAATATGCCAGGAAGAGTTTCTTTTCAGGCTTTTTTATTTGGCGCTCTCTGTTTCCCGTATCTTCTGTATGGGTATGTCTTTTTTTAATTTGGGCAAATTTTCTTCTATGATGTTGTTGGAGAGCTGGTCTATGTCATTGACCCGGGCTTTTTCTCTCTCATCTATTTCTCAAATTTGAAAGTTTGGTCTTTTCTTGGTGTCCCACATTTCCTGTATGTTTCTTTGCTGTGTTTCCCCCCATATTCTTTGCTAATTTTATGTACTTTATCTTCAAGTCAGTCCTCATACTGAATCATCCGTTTGATTCATTATACTTGTAAGTCTGTCCTTTGAGTTTTTTAGTTCAGTTATTGGGTTTTTCAATTTTATATATATTTATCTTGAGTCCTCCTCAGTGTTTCTATCTTTACTGAATTTTATTTTCAAATCCTGGATTTTCTTTGTCATTCCATCAGTTTTATGATTGTGAGGGTTGGATTGGGCCTACAAGTTGGATATGGCTCAGGTGGACACTGGAGCCTGAGCTGATATGCAAGATGTGCATTTTAGTCCAAGTTTATGGGGGTTGGGGAGGGTGGGAGGTGGGGAGCATCAGGAAAACTCACCTAGCTAGACCCTGGAGAAGATTGTATAGGATGTGGCTGAAGGTTGGGGATGGAAAGGAAGGCAGGGTGGATTGTAAAAGAATTCTACAGTTTGGCAGTGACACAGGCAGAGGTGGCTGGACTAGGCCTAGGTACTGGATGTGGGATCCAAGCTAGATCTATGAGGTTTGGGGATGGATGAGAGAGGAGGGTTGGAGAGTTACCTGGACAGACTTTGGAAGAGGATGCACAGTATCAGGTTGGTGGAGACGTTCTGAGCTACATTTTTATGTAAGTTGGAGTTAAAAATTAAACTATAATCTTTTGCATGTGCAAAACCAGTTGTTTCCCATGCTGTTTGTTGGTTGGGGGAAATTTTATATATACTTGTGAGTCTAGAGACCAGCACAGGGCTTCTCCTATAGTCTATAATCATCAGATGGCAGTATCTTCATGGCTGTGCTTCCTACAGAGATGTTAGGAAGTCTGAGAAATTTCATTCTGAAAGCATGAAAATGGCTAAAGATGACAGCATAGTTTAGAACTTCCACTGGGGACCTTGAGTGATGGGAACTATGTGCTGCTTTCCAGATCAACTCTTTGCTGACTTGGACAAGTTCCTGGGACTGAAAGAACTGTCTGTGAGACTAGACGGCAAAGCAGATGTGTTTTCAATCCTTCCTGGAGAGTATCCAAACCTCCACCACATGAAGAAGTTATCCATCCAAACTTCCATGGAGTCTGACCTCTCCAGACTAGGTAAGGATGGTGATTGGATCTCAAGCTCATGTCTCAGCTGCAAAAGCTACTTGGCTAATAAATGGTAGAACCATCATTAGTTAAAACTTCCCTGGGCTTCACAGTGTGAATTGTTCCCACATGGGAAGGTGTGGGAACAGTGCTCTTCCTCCTTAAGAGAGCAGAGATTTATTTGTTACCCGAGTCTTTAACATGTGGGGAACTATTCACAGCCCTTCACAACTGCTGTCTCAGTCTTCACAGCCCCTGTGTGAGAGAAGGTATGATGATTACTGCTGATTGTCAGCTTGGGAAATGAGGTCAGAGAAGGCTCAGGGCTAAGGAAATGTGTCTCCAACCAGAAGGTTTGACTGCACAGCCTGAGCTTTACACTCCTAAAGCTTCCTCTGCAAAGCAATGTCTGGAGTCCTCTTCTTTTGCTGTCTGAGTGGCAAGTGCAGATCTATCTACTGAGGGCGAAGGAATCTGACTGGGAGTAGTGTAGGTGTTGCAGCTCTGAAGGGAAAGGCTTCCCCTACAGGAGTTCTGCTCCAGCTGCCTGGAGAGTTTCCCCAGTGAAAGTGTAATAGCTCTGCTTCTGCGGGGGAGTTTTCCCCAGCAAAAGTTCTGCTCAGGCAAAAGGGTTTCGGTGTGCTCCAGAAGATATCCTGGCAGTCCAGAGCCAAGGAATACCACCAAGCCACACCACATAACAAACCTCGCACAAGAGATTTATTGGGAGGGAAAACCTGGGAGGGTGGTTGCTTCTTCTCAAGCAAGAAGCAGCAGAGAACTGGGTGGAACACAGAGTTTATAAAGGGTTGCATGGTGTGCAGTTGGAGGGACAGTTTTCCAGGGAGGTCTAGGAGTGGAGGGATTCTGTGGCCTGATTGTTGGGACGAGATCAGGGATTGAGACAATTTTATTGCTTGTAGGCCTGAGGCCTTGTAGGTTTACAATGTACACAAAGTTTACAAAGGGAGTACATGGCTTTTGAGTTGGCTTGAATAGCCAAGAAGCAGTTAGAACCTTTTCTCCATTTCTTTCATCCCAGCCTCCTGTTGACAGAAAACTGTGCAGCCATCTTTCTAGAACGTGCCATTTAGCAAAATGACCAAAGCAACATCAGATCCTTAATTTTTTTTTCAGTTGACTTTTTTTTAATTAATTACACTTTATTCATTTTGTATCCCCCCATAAGCCCCTCCCTACTCCCCTCCCGATCCAACCCACCCTCCCCTTTCTGCATGCATGCCACTCCCCAAGTCCACTGATAGGGAAGGTTCATCTCTTCTTTCTGATTTTAGTCTATCAGTTCACATCAAAAGTGCCTGCATTGTCCTCTACTGTGGAGATCCTTAATTTTTAAGGCACTGAACACTAAGGAGATGTAAGCTAGGAACTGACATGGCAGATTTGCATGTCAAAAAGTCACTAGAGTATAGAGGCTCCTGCCTATAGTCCCAGCATTTGGAAGGGTTAGACAGGAAGCCTATCACATCAAAGACAGCCTCTCTCTGTAAATGTAGTTATTTCCATGCTAGTTGGAGATATAATATGAGACCCTTTCTGAAAAGAAACAAGAGCAAGCAAACAAAACATTTTCCAAGTTGAAGGTAAATGTGCTTAAGTCACTCCTGTTGGCTTCAGTCCCATAGATCTGTGTGGTGAAAGGAAACATCGAGTTCTCCCAGTTTTCCCCTGACCTCCCAACATGTGCTTGGCACATGGATGATCTCCACACACCACATACACATAGACAAAATAAATAGGTTTACATGTTTTTAAAGTTGTCTTTCAGAGTTGTTCTCTTTTTTTATGTTACTTTGCACAGAATTCCTATTGTGTCAGTAAAGGGTGCAAACATAGAGACATCAGGATGCTGACACTGGGGGTGAAATATAGTGAACAGAAATAGTTTTCTTTTTCAGTTCTCTGTTTCCAGAGGGTCAAGAACTTGCCCTGGGTCATCTGCTCACTAGTCAGTTGCAGAAACTGAGCATAACCCCAATGAATGTAGTCTGACTTCTAGATACTGTGCCAGTGGGTCACAGAGGCACTGGGCCCCCGAGTCACAGCCTGTTAAATCAGTGTGGCTGGAACTCATGTTGAGGGTCCAATTCTGATAGAAATTCGTGGCCTTCTCTAATTTCTGAAATTCTTTCATCTTTTGCAGTTAAATTGATTCAGAACTCTCCAAATCTTCATGTCTTCCATCTGAAATGTAATTTCCTGTTGAATTGTGAGTCTCTCATGGCTGTGCTTGCTTGCTGCAAGAAACTGAGAGAGATTGAGTTTTCTGGACAATGCTTTGAAACCACGTCATTTGGTATGAACTGTACAACGTTGACTACAGATGCTCCTGTGCACAGTCATTCAGTACTCTAGGATTAAAATGCAACTGTTGTTGTGGGAACTGTGACAACACCTGATCTTCAGTGAGGCTTTCACAAAAGTGAAGTACATCTGTCTACAATTTAAATCTTTCATTTTCAGAGCAGTGTCTTCCACTTAGTCATAGTAATTCAACCTGAATATTATATCACCTTTCATCACATTTGAAATACTCTTTCTTTCAACAGTACTCTTCTTTTTCATAGGAAACATGTCTGACCTAACTAAAATTTATTTTTTCTTTCCTAGTCACCGTCTTGCCAAATTTTGTTTCTCTGAAGATACTGAATCTTAACGACCAACACTTTCCAGATAAGGAAACATCAAGAAAGTTTGGTAAGTTCGTAAAACAACATTTCTTAATTTTTTTTCATCTTCTTCTCCTCTCCCTCCTCCTAGAGTGAACCCATAACCAAGCAAGTTGTGTATAGTTGTTCCTTGACACCCATGGCAGTTGGGTCTAAAGCCTGCTGCTGCTGTAAACACTAGAAGATCCTCTATGATATAAAATGGTATTATGTTTGCTCATGACTCCATATATCCTCCATGTACTGTAACCCATCTCTCCATTGCCTACAACACCTATCACCCTGCAAACAAATGTTATGCTGTGTTCTTCTGGGAATATTGAAGAGGGAGAAGAGTCTGTATGTGTTTGGTACAGACACAATGTTTAAAAATTCAGCCTGTGGTTGTGGAATGTGCCCATACTTTAGCACAATGACTCATCTATCCAGTCTCCCCAGAAAGCACACATGTACATACATGCGTACACATACATACATTCACACACACACAAACACACACACGTGCACGCACATTCACACACAGAGAGTTGTTATCTCTACCTCAAAGAAAGAAAAGGGATCAAGGAGAAACTCAGGCTCTCACTTATGCACAATGAATCTGAGAAGAACTGTGAAGATAAAGCTCTCTATCCTATATTGGCATTATATTGCTTTTTTTAAGAGTGTTTCCCATAAATGCTCATTGTTTGATGAGACTAGATCTCAGACTCAGCACAGAAATCTGAACACTTGCCTCCTCCTGACTGGGTCTTATGAGGCCTGAGGAGTGGCCTTTCCCTGGGCCTTTTTTGTTTACATTCATTGACTTATTTCAAGTCTGTGTTGGGTGGCTGTGCATGATCCACCAAAGTATGGGTCATGCATCAACCATAATGTTCCTTTGGAGGACACCATAGTGATATTCAGTCTCACCTCTCGCATTCCCCCTCTTCATTGCTTGTCACTTGTTGATCTTCATTCATTAGTCCGGTGCCATCCTTTGCCACACCTTTTGCATACTCCACAAAGCTGAGAGGCCTTCCTTATCAATAATTTCCAGGGGAAAAACACCCCCATAGTTTCTAAGAATGCTTTGTCTATGATCCCTTTAAAAATGACCTGGCTTACCACAATTAAAACATCTCACATTTTGATTGTTTTTAAGACTGTTATAAATTACTTCTGCTATCAGAGCAGCATTATAAACATGAGATCCAATATCAGCCATGTTTCTGGTCCATTCATCTATTGGTGCCAATCCTGCTTAAAAGGACTGCTCACACTTTTGCATTCTGAATTAGCATTTTTTCTGTTGTGGTTTTTTTGAGAAAGGATTTCTCTGTGTAGCCATGGCTATCTGGAACTCATTCTGCAGATCAGGCTGGCTTCAAACTCACAGATCCACCTGCCTCAGCCTCCTGACTGCTAGGATTAGAGACATGTACCAACACCACCTGTCTCTGAATTAGCATTTCAAAAGCCAAAAATTCAATCAAAATTCGTCTGACTTGTGAATCTGATACTATTTTATTCATAGCTGAAGTCAGTCTTTGCAAAAGGGTCAGTATAGGCATATTTTGGTCTTTGTAGATTTTAGTAAATGACTCCAACCTCTTTCCTGATTCTTCAACTTTGTACCAAACATTTAAATCTGCTAAGCAACATAGTGTCATGGTGTGATTATCATATTCCAACTACCTTTGTAACTCTTCATATTGACCTTTACCTAGCAATGGATCCTGGGAAATATTAATACTTCTAGTCTTATATCATTGTTCTATAGTCCTTGCTTCCTCTTTCTACCCTGTTTGCCATTGTAACTGAGAACTGGCTTCCAATATTGCTGTTGCCAAATCTTTCCAGACAAAGGATAATTCTGTTCTAAGTTTCCAATAACTTTAATATTTACTTCACATAGGGTGAATGCATACCAAGTAAAATGATTACTTCTTTAAATCTCAAAGTCAATGTGCCTATAAGATTCCATTTAACTTCCTCACAACATTGGGTGTGTCTATCATCTTTTGTATAGTTACTGTATAATCTAAGGTTGGTTTTCTAATAACCTTAAGCTGCCCCTCTTCAGTTTCATCATGCAGTGGCACAGTAAGTTCTTATCTAAATGTCTCTGTCTTTGTCTGAGTGCTGTTCTCATTTTTATTTATAAATATTTCTAATTTTTCTTCTAAGGCTTGTATCCTTTCAGTCCACTTTTGATATTTTTATTTTCCCTATAAGTTTTCTTTTTTTCCTTTGAGAGGGTACAAAAATCTACTATGGCTATTAAGGATAAAATATTAATTGCTAGCTGGTAGTAATTATAATCTGAATTATGTCAATCTCAGTTAAGTCATTTACCTTTTCATTTACTGCTTCTGTTTTAAAGCTATCTAAAGCAGGATTATGCAGGGTTCTAGCACCTTGTATTATGGTATTTCCCAACTTAACTCTTTCTTGGAGAACTTCGAGGTGACTTAACAAATCTTATAGCTTCTCAGTTTGTCTGCACTGGCATAATTTCCCTGTCCATGTGGTTGTGCCATGTGTTGAAGCACTATATATATATATATATATATATATATATATATATATATATATACACACACACACAAATTTCAATCACTCAATTTCACCAATAAAGATGCAAGAGCAAGATGCTTGGGTAAAAAATTTAAAAAGGCTGTTGTTTGAGAGAGGCAGAGAAAGCATCCAGCTGACCTTCCTCCTCAACCTATGTGACAAAGGGAAACTCTCTTTCCCAATACCATCTCCAAAAGCCCTCAGAACTCAGTGTCTTACTCTTCTACTTCCCATGTGTTTCTTTATCCATCCTTCTGCCTTTTCTTACTATTTTTTTCAACATTCACTCCCTATCAACTGGTTGCTTGCTCCACCTCTTGAACTTTTGTTGACTTTATTTAATCCTGTTCAGGCAAATTCTTGGCTTAAAGGTGTTTACTAAGGATGAGCCCCACCACAACTAGAAACAGGATATTTTGATAAACAACACAAGCTCAGGGTTCACAGTGTGATCAAATATCTTGGAACACTGACCCCTTTTCTCTTCTTCTTTGAGAGGGCAGTGATGCGGAGGGCCTCTGTTAGGTGGGGCCTCCTAGAGTGCAGAATGACTAGGTCACAGCTGCTCGTAATGGAACAACTACAGAGGATGGCTTGCTGTGTCTCCCACAGCACTGGCTCTGGGTTCTCTCAGGAACCTGGAGGAACTGCTTCTTCACACTGGGGACAGACTGATTTTCCAGCAGTGTCTGCAGCTTCAGCGTCTCTGAGTTCTTGCCTTTCACCACACCTTGGATGATGCCAGTATGATGGAAATTGGTGAGCTTCCCTCAGAGAAAAGGTTTCCCCCGTGTGTAAGCAGTGGTGTCCCTGGAGCTACCTGCTGCAAATGTCTAGACCTGAGAAAGGCTTCCAAAGCATTCCTCATTTGCACTATCATGCTGCTGCTTCTCATGCCCTTTTGAAAATTTAGATTTATCTTGGTCAATGCTCTCCTTTTTTTTTCTTTAGAGGTGGTCAAGGTAGTGGGGTAAGGGAGGGGAGGTAGAGAAGTATTCAGGCTGTGGTTTATTTTCCCAGTTCTGGGGATTGAACTCAGTACTTCACATACACCAGAGCAGTGTTCCACTACTGTACCACACCCTGGTAAAATCTATGTCTCCACACTTGTTGCTTCAGATACCTGGCTGTATCCCCTTTTAGTCAACTGGATACTGGCAATATGTAAACAAGTTGTAGAAAGTTGAAATATAGAGCTGCATCCATTTTCCTGCACATGTTACTGAAACATTTGCCATCTAAGTCAGTGTGGCAATGAACCAGGTTAGGGCACAGAGCTTCCCCAGTGCCTGAAAGCCCAAGTTGTATCCATTTTCCAATAGCGCCCTCCACTTCCATACACAAATGACCACTGTACTGCTCTCTCTCACCGTAGCTTTATTTACAGCTAGACTTTTCATATAAGGGAATTCCATACGATAGGCAATGCTTTGTCTTTTTTCACCAAAAATTGTGTTTGTACCTTATTTCAGAATAATACATATGACCATACTGCATTGATTTCACTGCTGCGTGTCTGCTCATTATTTGAACACATGTGCCGTCTGTGTGTCTATTCAATGGACACTTGAGTTGTTTCTAGTAGCTGGTTACTGTGAAGTGCTTCTAAGAGCATTCTTATAAAATATACATGTTTGGGTATTTCTGGGGATGGAATTTCTGAGATACCTTACAAATATTGATTAAACCATGTTTTTTGCTTAGATGTGGTACATGCTTGTAAGTCTACACTTGAGGAGGTTCAAGGGTTCCTTGTCTAAATAGCAAGTTCAAGGCCAGGTTGGGTCACAGGAGACTGATCACAAACAAAGAAACAGGAGCAAAAGTCTCCATGGTGTTGTGGTAGCTTTTACCTTCGACAGAAGTTGGTTGACATTCTGTCCCTAGTAAATATTGTCAATCCCTTGTAGATTGGGTACTCTGATGATTCTCATGGGTAATAAAATCCAAAGCTTTACTGTTTGCCCTGGCCAGTGGAGCTTGTTATACAGGGGATAGAAGAGGATATGATCCTATGAAAAAATGGACGAGAGAAAAGAACGAGTCCAAGCAAACAGGTGATTGTCAAGGACTAACTTTACTGAGCAAAATAAGCTTTTATAAAGGGTTTAGGATGAGGAAGTAGGGTGGGTGAAAAGTTACAGATTCTTCTCGGCCAGGGTACTGAAACATTTTGTGATAAGCCACAGTTCTGTGAGCACATCTCTGCTGCTGCCAAGCAGTATGTTTACCACAGGTAAGGGAACAGGCAAGTTGGTGAGTTTCCACATGTGGTCCCTCACAACTGTTGTTATAAACAATTTTTTACCAATAAATTTTACCAATAAAGACTCAGGAGCCAGATGCCAGGATGAAAACCTACTAGCTCAGAGAGGCAGAGAAAGGACCCAGCTGACATTTCTTCTCAGCTCAGGTATGGATGGAAAAAAACCCAAAAGGTTTACTAGCTCAAGTGGTAGCTCAGGAAGCAAAGGCCAAAAATCCCACAGCTGAGGGTTTGCTAGTTCAAAGCCCCAAAGTCATGGAGCTGAGGAGCTGAAGCCCAAGCTAAAGCCAGAGCTTGAGGTAATAGCTCTTTTCTATGTCTCCACACTGTCTTTAATACCCCTCAATGCAAAGTTGCTCCTATTCTTTAATCACTATGAGCTTGTTTATTGCTCTGCCTTTTGATCTAAGGTTAACTTTATTAAATTTGGTGTACAGAAAGCTCTTGAATTAAGGGTGTGTGTTAGGGCTGGGTGAACCACACCATAATCACCTGTTCACAATAAAAAATTCTTGGACTAAAGGTGTGTGATAGGGCTTGTTATGCCCAATGGTAACTTTTCGGGGGTGTGGGTCAGGCCTGCTACTCTCAGCTCAACCAAATGAGATAAGAAACAGGGTTTTACAGTTCACAATTATGGGGTTCATAATGGAATCAAATATCCTGCACCACTGTAATTGAGGAGTTGAGGAACATCTTTCAGATTGACCAGCATCTGAAAGAAAAACATGAGAGGAAAAAGAAATGGTTTACCTTTCTGAGATGTACCTCAGAAGCCAGACAGATCCCACTTGGCTCATGGATACTGCACTAGGGCTCAAAAAATCTAAGAAGAAAAACAGATTATCTTAAAGTGAACCCATCTTCCTAAAGGTGGTCTCCTAGCCAGGTACCTGACCTGCCACACATGATTAACCCTTAAAAGAGGAGCTAAGGGCATGATTCCATGTGAGATAGATTCCATTATTTACACCATAATTACTTCCAGAGGGTGTGTTTAAATCTCCAGGTGTGAAACTGGAGATGTACTCAGCAGTGCTCATTTAGATTGTGTGAAGCCCTGAGGTCATGCCCAAGCACCACAAAAGTCAATCAGTCATTCCATCAATCAGTCAGTCATTCAATCTATTGATCTCTCCACCACTTTGTCTACCTTCCTTATGGCTCTAGTTTTCTTTTATAACTTCAAGCTAAGTGCAAAGCAAATGTAGAGTTGTAAGATCTTTCAGGTAGATCAGTGTTTTTGTTTGTTTGTTTCTTACCTGTCTAGGTACTTTCTCCTGGTTTCTGTTTCCCGTTTGCAGTTTGGCAAGGTCGTTCCCTATCTGCAAAGCAGTCATTTAGTGCTTTCAAAGAATGACCTCTGAAACATCATGTTGACCATTTCCTACTTTCATTGTCCGGGTTGGGAGTAGTTCCAATAACTTGTCACCATTACTGACAGCCTCATGATTCTCTTTTTTAAATGTTTTGTTTTCTAGCCAAGGTAGCAACCAGTGGAGGCTTCCAGAAACTTGAGAACTTAGATCTTTCAGTGAATCACAAAATTACAGAGGAAGGATACAGACATTTCTTTCAAGCTCTTGACAACCTGCCTAACTTGGAAGAGCTGAACATCTGCAGGCATCTCTCAGCATGCATCCAAGTTCAGGCCACCACTGTCAAGGCTCTGAGCCAGTGTGTGATGAGACTGCCCAGCCTCATCTGGCTTGGGATGCTCAGCTGGCTCCTGGATGAAGAGGACATGAAAGTGATGAATGCTATGAAGGAAAGACACCCTCAGTGCAAATGCTTGACTATCTTCTGGAAATGGGTACTGCCATTCTCTCCTGTCATTCAGAAGTGAAGGATGCAGCTGAAGGCTACTAACAGTTTTAAATATCTAATTTCCTAAAACATTTTACTGTAGCTAAGCAAGGTGGTATTCCTCTGTACTTTCAGCATTTAGGAGACTCAAGTGGGAGAATCAAGAAGTTCAGACCAGTCTGTGTTATATAGCAAGATCTTGTCTTAACTGATCATCCTGCTCTTTGATCACCTCCCCCTGAGGGGGGAGCAGCCTTACCAGGCCACAGAAGATGATAGTGTAGCCACTCCTGATGAGACTTAATAGACTAGGATCAGAAGAGAGGAGAGTGGGACCTCCCCTATCAGTGGACTTGGGGAGAGGCATGTGTGAAAAAGGGGGAGGTGGGATTAGAGGGGAGGAGGGAGAGGATTTATGGGGGATACAAAGTGAATAAAGTATAATTAATAAAAGTTAAAAAAAATAAAGGCATAACTAAACATCATATGAAATCATATTTATTAAAGGTGTAGCCTGCTGATACTTTTCTAGAAGCCTGCCTGTTCCTCACTAAACTTAGCAGCAATGATGAACAGTGCCTTGGCAGTCCTTGTATGGTCCTCCTGTCTAAAGATTACAGCTTTTGTCAAGTTCATGCAGAGACCACTCCATTGCAAGGTCAACAGGAATGGGCTGGGGAAAAGAACATCAGTGTATAAAAGCCAGAACATGGAAGGAG
Source organism: Meriones unguiculatus (assembly GCF_030254825.1). Lineage (NCBI taxonomy): Eukaryota > Metazoa > Chordata > Mammalia > Rodentia > Muridae > Meriones > Meriones unguiculatus. The sequence goes on along the minus strand of NC_083354.1, from coordinate 27,476,599 downwards.
TATTTGATGGAGGTAAGAAACAGATGGTTTTAGTATTGCATCAGTCCCACACATGATGAAGCAAGAGTCAACTTCACCACAGGATGCAGCTGGCTTTCCAGGAGATGCTTAGTCTTTGCAGGGCTTTTGTATGTTCGCCAGCCTTGGTGTGGCCATGCTTGCTGTCATCTCTCATTCATTGCCAATGTGAGGGGGAAATGGGCTTAGAGAAAACTGCTTTCGTTCCAGAGGCTTTTGAACAGTTTGCATGTGCTGTAATGCCCTTAAGGTTTCTTTTGTTTTTCCATTTTGTTGTTTAGAGACAGGTTTTCACTAGGTAGCCTTTGATAGCCTGGAACAGAATATGTGGACCAGGCCTACCTGCAACTCACAGAGATTTGTCTGCCTCTGCCTCCTAGGGCTAGGATTGTTAAAATCATATTTGCAGAAACATTAAGGACTCATGGATATATTAACTTGGCTTTGACAGTCATTTTGTATTCCATATGTATATAAAAATCTTACCTTGATACTTGTATTTGCTTAACATAAACATATACTTTTAATTGGTCAATTTATACCTCAATAAATCTGGAGGAAATATATTTCCAAACAGCTCTAAAATTTTATTAAATCTTTTCTTATATCTGTAAAGTTGAGTCAGAAAGTATTCTTACTTTCCATTCTATCCCTTTCTGTATTATTCTTTATCTTACAGTTCTCTGTGTTTTTTTTTTTTTTTTTTTTTTTTTTTTATGTGTAAAATAAAGATTCAGGACTTTGAGAGATGTTAAGAACACTTGTTACTTTTACAGAGAACCCATGTTTGGTTCCAAGACAGTCTATCTCTATTTCTCTTTCTGTTTTCTCTCTCTTTCTTTTGAGACAAGGTTTCTCTTTGTAGTCATGGCTGTTTTTAGAGTCACTCTGTAGACCAAGTTTGAGAGACCTGTCTCTCAAACTCAGAGACACCTTGTCTCTATAGGATCAGACATTATCTTGTTTATTATCTGATTTGACATGTAATACTTTATTGTCAGAAATGTTTAAATGTTATAACAGAATCCAGTGTGTAGACAGAAATGACAGGTCACTCTGTTCCAGGTAGCAAGGTGTAGTTATGCTTGACAATAAGGTGGACTGGCAGTGCTTTCACTAAAGGAATCAATAAATCTGTAATTACTAATTGGCCTTTTGTACCTTATTTTACTTCATTACTGGTAACTCCAGTGGGGCCCATCACTGGCCTCAGGAAGCACCTGCTCCACCTTCCCTGAGGCATCACTCCTGTTTCCTCCTCAGAGAGCTGCAGCTCAGCCCACTGCTGTTTCTCCTCTATGACCACATGTGTGGCAGGGGAAGTGGGGGTCTGAGTTCTCCTGACTTTGTCTTTCTTAAGTGCACTTCCTGGGCCACCTCATCCAGCTCAATGGCTTTGAGTTCCAGGTCTACACCGCCTCCTCCATCAGCTCTAGCCTGAGACTATAGATACATCTTCAATAGGCATTGAAATATCACATCTCCAAAGCTAACTCTCCTTCACCAAAGTACTCTTTTTTAATTAAATTTCATATTTTATCTTAATTACAGTTTATTCACTTTATATCCCAGCTGTAGTCCCCTCCCTCCTCTCCTCCCAATCCTGCCCTTCCTCCCTCATCTCCTCCTATGCCCCTCTCCAAGTCCATGGATGACATCCTCCCCTTCCATTTCACCCTAGCTTTTCTGGTCTCCTCAGAACTGTGTGCATTGTCCTCCTCTGTGGCCTGGCAAGGCTGCTCCCCCTTCCTTGGGAGGTGGTCAAAGAGCCAGCTACTGAGTTCATGTCAGAGACTATCCCCTTATTAGCTGCCATGGGCTACATCTGTGTAGGGGTTCTAGGTTATCTCCATGAATGGTCCTTGGTTGGAGTATCAGTCTCAGAAAAGACCCCTCATCCCAGATATTTTGGTTCTGTTGCTATACTTGTGGAGATCCTGTCCTCTCCAGGTCTTACTATCTCCCTCTTCTTTCCCAAGATTCCTTGCACTCTGCCCAAAGTTTGTTTATGGGTCTCAGCACCTGCCCCAAAGTATCTTTCTGCAGGCTTTCATTTCCCCAAACTCCCACTTCACTGTCTGAAACCTCTGCTGCTAACGTTGCAGTTCACCACATGTACTACAGCGAGAAGCATACCTAGTAAAGGTTCAAAGCAGCATAATTCTTTGCATATGAACATAAATATTCAGAAGGAATTTTGACAGGATGTCCATTAAGCCAGATAGAATTAGGAGACCCTGCCCTGCTAAGACCTTTATAGACTTTCTGGGCCATGGGCTTTTGACCAGGGTTAGTTTGGGTTTTTGTTTTCTTTAGGTTTAATTTCTTTAATTTAGGTTCTTTAGTTTAGTTTAGTTTCTTTAGTTTAGGGTTTGTTTTCTTTCATTTTGTCTCACTGAATTGCCCTTCTGTTCTGACCTTGCTATGTAGATCAGTCTGGCCTTTGACCCAGAGATCCATCTGTCTTTGACACCCAAGTGCCGAGATTTACAGGCATGCACCACCACACCAAGCTTGACCATGATTGGAGCATCTGTGAAGCAGCCTCAAGTCCAATTCAATAGCAATCGGTTATCCCCAAAGATTCAGGCCACTCTTCACCGTTGGCCACATCTTGTCTGGCATGATGGTGATGTTGTAGAATACAGGTGGCCTTCCTCCCCCAGCAGACTGGAAAGCCTCTTCCAGTACTGTGACAGGGAGACATCAGGGAGGAAATTCTGGGTCAGTTCCAGCTTGATTCCTCTCTGTCCTGAAAGCAACATGTTCTGTATATTCAGAAATAGGTCTGTAGTTTTGTCCAACTTAATTTGTGAGACAGGTCTCTTACTAAACCTGGAGCTTGCCAATGAGACTTACTGGCTGGCTAGTGAGCCCCTATGGTCTTCCTGTATCTCCTTCTCTGGCACTAAGATTACACTGTCCCTATTCCCTTGCTGTTACATAGCTGCTGGAGAGCTGAGCCCAGTCTCCATGTTTGTGCAGCAAGCATTAAATTTTATTTAACTGTGTGATATCTATGTTTTTATTCTTAATGTGAATTTCATGTAGTTGGCACACTCAGATCTTGTGGATTTGTTTCTGACAGTTTGACAAGAATTAAAAATTATTGTTAACCAAATTCTTAATTGTACACTTTGTTGAATATTTTTTACTGTGCTTTGTTGTTCTTTTTTCATGACTATATAGAGTTTTCTCATTTTATAATCTGTGAATTTTTATTTATTTTTACCTTATTAACTTAAGTTAATGTGTGTTTGTGTGTGCATTGTGTGTTCTACATAAGGCCAAAGGGAGACAGGGAGTCTCCTCTCCTTTATGTCACCCTCCTGTTCCTTTGAAGCAGGGTCTCTCTCTGAACCTGGAGAAAAGGTAGCATCCAACAAGCCCTAGTTATCCTCTTGCTTCTGCACCCACAGTGCTGTGTCACTATTTTCTATTCTTTAAGATTATTTTAGCTGATTTCACAGACAGGCACTTGAAAGAATCAGACTAACTTTGTAACTCATGTTTCTTTCAATTGCCTTATAACTTATATTTTCAAGTTCTAGGCCCATGTTAATTAAAGCCTCTTAGTGCTTCTCCAGAGAGCCGAGGAATGTAAAGGTTCCTGACATCAGCCATCTGTGAGGGCAAAGATAAGGAAGAGAACAAGCAGAGATTCCTACTAAATGGAGAATAAATCACCAGCTGCGCCTGTGAGATGACCTTTGTTTGGAAACTGAGATGAGTTAATCACTTTCCCACTTTAACTGTAGCTTTATCTCATATGGCAGGAAATTCCAAACTGACTTGAAGAGGAGATATTTACAACAGGGCTGACAGGACATAAGGGTGACCAGAACTAACCAATTATTTTTAAAAGTTAAACACCGCATCCAATCCTGAATCGCCAAGATAGCAACCCCAGGAGATTCCTGCCTTTTGTCTTTTAAAAACCTAAGGTCTTTGTCTCCCAGTGCCACTCCTTGCTGACCAGCAGGGTTGACCCCATTGCCCAATGGTAAGAATGAACCTCTTGCGATTTTGAATGGATGGATGATTAGTTTCCTGAGTTCTCTTCATACCTTCTTATATTTAAGCTCTTGCTGGGCCTAACACACTAACTCTGCTCTCACTCCAACACATTCCTGAATATTCTCACCATTACTTTACAAACCACATGCAGTTTTTGGAACCCAGAGACTGAAGGTTATACAGGATGCAAGACTGACAGAGTCACTGAGAATGCTCACTTTCTGCCTCATTCCTGGTCCTGAATCTTCATGTTCTCCATAAAGCTAATGCAGACATTTAACTGCATGGAACCATTTCATGACTTTTCTCTTCTTTGCATACATAGTTGCATATTTCTTCAAAACCTGAAGTCCTCTGCAGAAGTGATTCCAGCCCTTGAGAGCCACCATGCACTTCTGGAAGCCATGGTAATGAGCCCCGTTCCTTCTCTGACTCAGCAACACATGATTGTGGGGTTAAACCCTGTTGAATGTAAATGTATCATAATTAGATAGAGTCCACGAGAATCTAAGAAGCAACTGTCACACGATAGCTATAGATGGGGCGTCACAGTGAACAGGGAGTCCTTCTCCCAGAAGAAGCAGACCCTTGAGAGCCTTTTAGACTTCGACTTGATTAAAATGCAGACTAAACACATTCCATCTGCCCTTTTGCTGCAGGCAGTAGGCTTGACTTTCTGCAAGAATTTTTGAACATTAAAGTCATGTGTCATTTTCCTTGGTTGGACTTTTGCTTGAGACAGATTTTCAGTTTGTATTGTAGGCTGATCTTGAATTTTCTGTGTAGCCAAAACTGACCTGGAACTTGTGATCTCTGTCTCAGCCTTAAAAATGCTACAGTTCCAACTGTGCACCCAAGTTGAGCTGATTTGACTTTTGATGTTGTTTCTTGTATTGAAACCAAGACCCCTTTTGTGCTACACAAGCACTCTGAAGTGAGATATATTTCTGGCCTATGAATGTGCTTTGTGAACAAAACCAAATGCCAAGTAGTAAATCAGGAAATCTATTTTTGCAACAGAAGACAAAACTGTCAATCCAATGGGCATAACAACTGCTGCATGCCACAGTTGTTTGGTAGGTATGCTGTGATTGCCTCCCCACAAATCAAAAGCAAATCTTGGAATCATGGCTCATGTCTATAATATAGCATTCTGGAAGCTAAGGCAAGAAGATGGCTGTGAGTACAAGATCAGCCTGGATTATACTATAAAACCCCATCTCTAAAAACAAAACAAAACAAAAACTCAACAGCAAACAAACCAGAAAAAAAAATGAAGAAAAAAGGGTGAAAACTGAAAAGATAATCAACTCTGGGTTGATGTGATATGTGTACAATATTTGCGAATTTCAAAATAACGTTGCAAGGTCTGGAAATGTTCTGTTGGTAGAATACATGCCACAAACAGAGTGAAGTCTAGAAGACATTGGGTTCTCAATGATAACATTATGTCTCACAGTCATGCAAATTTTAATTTAATAAAGGATTTCCCTTTCAAAGGAAATCACAAGTGAAAGCAATCACAAGGACCCAGTTCATCCCAGGGAGGCTGGTAGGAACATGAAAGCACATGGGATTCTGTGTATTTGTACACTGGACAAGAAAGCATATTTCTTTATTTTTATATATTAATTAGTTTATTTACTTTTTATCCCAGCTGTAGCTCCATCCCTCATTCCCTATCAATCTCACCTTCCCTCCCTCTTCTCCCCCCATACCCCTCTTCAAGTCCTTCACTTTTTTTTTAACAATTACACTTTATTCATTTTGCATCCCCCCATAAGCCCCTCCCTCCTCCCCTCCCAATCCCACCCTCTCTCCTCCCTCTGCATGCATGCCACTCCCTGTCCCGCCCCGCGGGACCTAGTTATTCGTGGGGGCGAAGGGGGTCGTACCTGTAGGAGATGAGGGAGAGAGCACAAGTAGACGAATGCCTTTCAAGTGCTGATTTTATTGTGCAGTAGTTTTATTTTTATAGGGCAGTTCTGGCAGGGAGGGGGGTTTCGAGGAGGAGGAAATAACTGTGGAAAATCACCAAGACTATTGTAAGAAATCACTTGATTCATGTGATTGTTACAGTGGAGGCTCACAAGGTTATTCAGTCACTAAAAACAACGTCTATGGTTTCGGACATCTGTTGTTTGTCTGGCAGGGCTATTAACCGAAACGTGTGATTCACAGACCTCTGTTGTTTGTCCGGCAGGATATTACAAATCAGAGTCTGGGGGCTATGCCGGCTCCCGACATCTCCTCCCTTTTTATCTTTTAGAAGCAAGGGGACTTTTAAGACTCTCAATGAACATGTAAAGAATAATTTTGATCAGCCAATTTTTGTAGCCTACCTGGGTAACCCACGTAAACAAGCCATGGAGGTTGCGTTCCCCAGAGAGACTTAAGGACATCATTACCTTTGTTGATAGGTCTATGCCATTTTTGGTGCAATGGGACAAAGCCCTCAAAGTGCAAAGGCCATAGAATCAACAAAAAGGAGAGGCAAGAGTCCTTATAAAAACAAGGGCACAAACGGGGTCTGAGCCTGTTGGAAGGGCGGTGCTGGACCCTTACCCGTCATTGGATCGGCCTCCTCTAGGCGAGGTCGTCCTGTCTTAGGCGGGGCGAGACTTACCCACTCATTCTGTCTCTGACTTACCAGACCACTCACTTTGTGGAAATGTAACGCATTAATCCTCCCCAAAGACTTGTAAGGAAGAGAACTATGAGGGTGTACCCTAATGACTAGAAGGCAGCGGTTAAATCTGTTTTAGTTAACTAATGAAGAAATTTTATTTTTGGTCAGCCAATTGTGAGAGTCGTAAAAGTCCAAATTTAGCTACGAGGATGGCCCAAAAACTTCCATCTTGGGGCAGGGGAGAGCAGGGAGGAAAAATCTAGGGGGCGGGAGGCTGGGGCAACAGGTGGAAGCTCCATGGCAAATTCTTCTTTCCCAGCCAGGCGATGGTAGTGGACTTGGATGGGCTTGATTGCAGAATCCACCTGTCTTTTAATAAAACTTGAGAGACGATTAAAGGCCCAAGGGCCAAAGGTGAGAAGCAGAAACAGACCCATAAGGGGGCCCAAAAGAATGGGAAGAAGAGTGGAAAGCCAAGGAGAGGTGGCAAACCAATTTTGATACCAAGACTCCTGTTGTTCTCGAGCCTTTTTACGCTCTTCCAGGTTCTTTTTTACCTTATCCAAGCTGTTTTGTACCAATCCAGTCTTGTCAGAATAAAAACAGCATTCCTCTTTAAGGGCGGCACAAAGGCCTCCCTCTTTTAAAAAAACTAAGTCAAGGCCTCGCCGGTTTTGAAGAACTACTTCGGAAAGGGAAGCCACAGAGTCTTTAAGATTTTGTACTCCTTCACGGAGCTCACTCAAATCTTTATCAATGGTTGCTTGGAGCTGAGAAAAATGTTGTTGAGAAGTGACCATGGAAGCAATACCTGTTCCAGCCCCCACGGCACTTAAGCCCAAAAGCACAGTAAGAGTAATGGCTGTTATAGGTTCTCTTTTTTGAATAGGAATACCACCATCATAAAAGGACAGAAAGCTGTCGGGATCATGAATAAAAAACCGGGGAAGAATAACAACAATGATACAGTAGTCACTTTTTTCTAAAAAATCCTTATTAGTAATAAAGGAAGTAAGTCCAGTAGAACAAGCAAAATAGGTATTATTGGGAGCCTTAGTGAATAAAAATGTTTGATTAATAATAGATGTCTGGTTGCAGATCATCTGTAATGGTCGTGGGGGAATCATATTGGGTCCCAGGAGGCAATGGCCAAAACCCAAGACTGAGCTAAGAGTAAGGCCTCCCTCAGGGGAAGCATGCCAAAGCAGGGACTTAGAGTCATTGGTGGGGATAGGAACACCCATTATTGCTATGCCTTCATAAAACGGAGGAGTGGGAGAAAAGCAGATCCAACATTCCTCATAGGCAGGGTTACTGGTGTTACGAATTGCCTCTAAAGAAGCATTAACCAAAGAAATGATGAGATCTGCGGAACTCATATATCCCTCTGGGAGAGTAGGCTGAAAAAGAGTTGCTCCAGAAAGGGGCGACAGGGTAGAACTAGGGGTAGTAAAACTGGAAACAGCAGGGAGCTTAGGTTTTGCTGGTTGGAGGACGGGATTAGGTCCAACAGCAACAGGAGTTTTATGGGGAATGGTTTTAAGTAACTTGATTTTGAAGGTGAGCCCAATATGTGTTTTATAGGATCTAAGTCCCCATTCAAACTCTCGACCAGTCCAAGTTTGTTGCTTGGCCTGGGAAGTAAATTGAATTAGCAGGGGGTTACACCACCCTTTAGTAATAGGATCATTATTTTTACATGATAAGGGCAATGTCTGAGGATTGAGTTCGGAATAGGTGGAGGGAACACAGCCCAATGAAGGGCAAGCATAAGTAAGAGTCCTTTCTGGAGGGGTGTATTTTTGTTTAACAGTAATATAATCCCAATTGGAAGTGGGCTTCCAGTAGGTATCTCCGGTAGTCTCACAGCCCCATGAAGCACAAAAATAATCATTTGCCCATCCGCATTTATAGTTGAGAGATCAGTCCCTATGGGCCCCTGGACAGACGTAAATACCATGCTGGTTTTGAAGAATCCTTCTATCAAGAGCATTTGCACAGCCAGGATTGGAAGGAAAATGCGGAGACTCAGGTGCTATACCTCCGGGCCGAGGCCAAAGAATCTCGGCAACACCCCAATCAGGGTGTGCACCAAGGGCAAGGGCACAAAGGTCCACTTCTAAATCGGGCCAATGAGGCTGAGTTCTGACCGAAGAACTAGAATTAACAATATCTCCGGCCTGATTTTCAATAACCCAGGTATAATTATAAATCTGATAAGGGGAGGGGGCACTTACCGTCAGCCGGACTACAAGCAGGAGCGAAAGAATGGCAAGGCCGAACATCCTTCTGTAATTAAACACAGTTAGATTTTTCCTCAGGGGTTTCCCTGGGGGGATTAATTAACTTTATTAATCTTTCAGGGAGCCATCTGGCATTTTGTTGCTTGGAGTCAAATATGCATGCATGTCCTTTTCCCCAAATTAATACGGGGTCCGGACCAGACCACTTGTAAGTCAATGGGTCTTTCCACATTGCTTGAGCATAGGTATCCGATGTGGAAGGATGCCAGAATCTGTCAGCTGCAGTCTTGCCATTATTATCAAGAGTAAGGAAATTTAAGACAAATAAGGCATGATTTAAAAGGGTTTTATAGTTTCCTGTTGGTGGATATAAAATTCCTCCAGAATGTTGTAATTTTTGAAGCATATTTTTAAGGGTTTGATGTGCTCTTTCTACAATGCCTTGGCCCTGTGGGTTGTAAGGGATCCCTGTGATATGTTTAATTTTTAATTGAGCACAAAATTGTTTAAAGTTATTACTGGTATATCCAGGGCCATTGTCTGTCTTTATGATTTTAGGTAAGGGCATGCAGGCAGAACATGCAAGAATATGGCTTATAACATGTTTAGTAGCTTCTCCCGATTGGAGAGAGGCAAAAATGAATCCACTGAAGGTATCTATAGACACATGAATGTATTTTAATTTTCTGAAAGGGGAATAATGTGTAACATCCATCTGCCAGAGCCCTCCCGGTGTCAGACCTTGAGGGTTGACTCCTAGGTGAGGCTCGGGCAAAAATATTAAGCAATTTTGGCATTGGCGGACTATTTGTCTAGCCTGCTCCCTTGTAATAGAAAACAGCTGACGAAGCGTTTGGGCATTGAGATGGTGTAAGTGATGAGCTTCCTGGGCTTGTATCAGGGGGTCAGGTTGTTCAACAGATGTCATAAGAAGGGCTAACTTAGGCTGGGTGGCCTGGTCTACCAAGTCATTTCCCTCACTCAGGGGTCCCGGAAGGCCGGAGTGAGCTCGAATGTGTCCAATGAAAAAGGGTTCTAAACGTCTTAGTATTAAAGCTTGTAATTTGGCAAAAAGAGGAGAAGCATTGGTAGAAGGCCTAATATAAGGGACAGTCTCAAGTAGCGGAACAGAAGTAGCAACATAAGCACTATCAGTGTAAAGATTAAACGCTTGGCTTGCGAAAGTCTCGAAGACTTTTATGACTGCAACCAGCTCCACCAGTTGAGCGGACGAGAGATCTGTCTGAGATTGAAAAATCCACCCCTGAATACTAAAAGCAGCAATTCCTGAAGAGGAGCCATCAGTAAAAACCAATGTAGCTCCGGGAATGGGAGAAGTCTTGGTTCACGTTGGAAAAAAGACAGATTGTTTATGCAAAAACTGAATAAGTTTATCAGCGGGATAATGATTATCAAGTTTTCCCTGAAAGGAAATGCTATTAACAGCCCAATCATCTGAAGTCTGAATTAACCACTGTACTTGAGAGGAATTATATGGTGTACAGACGATATCTGGGTCCTTTCCAAAAAGTTTGAGAGATGCCTCCCTTCCTAATTTGAAGATTTGAGCAACCAATGAGGGATATGTGGGAACTATTTTAGAGGGGGATGCTGGGAGATGAATCCAGAACAAGGGCTTAGTTTGCCACAAAAGTCCAGTAGGAGTAAAGGCTGTGGGGAGAATTAATAGCCAAAGCAACAGGTCTGGGGAAAAATATCCAACGTTTTGATTTTGTATAGCTTTTTCAACTATACCTAAGGACTCAATGGCTTCTGGGGTGAGCTGTCGGGCGGACGCCGGGTCAGGATCCCCTCGCAGAATATCAAAGAGAGGTTTAAGTTCCCCAGTAGTAAGCTTTAAATAAGGCCTAAGCCAATTAATATCTCCCAGAAGCTTTTGGAAATCATTTAAAGTAGAAAGTGAATCTCGTCTAAGTTGTATCTTTTGAGACAGGATATTATTGGGAAGGAGTTCAAAACCGAGAAAGAGATAGGGAGGGTGAAGCTGTACTTTCTCGGGGGCTATTTGAAGTCCCAGTTGTTGGAGTGAAATAATTAGGTTCTGTCCAATAGCCTGTAGTTCGGTAGTATCGGGTCCTGCCAATAAAATATCATCCATATAGTGGATGAAATATATTTTGGGGTATTTTAGTCTAAAAGGGTCAATAGCTTGGGCAACATATTTTTGGCAAAGGGTGGGACTGTTGGCCATCCCTTGGGGCAGCACTCTCCACTGGAAGTGGGGTGACGGACCAATACAATTAACAACAGGAACGCTGAAAGCAAAGCGCTTACAGTCATCAGGATGGAGTGGAATACAAAAGAAACAATCTTTTAAATCAATAACCAATTTTGTATAGCCTTTAGGAATGGCAACCAGAGAGGGGAGTCCTGATTGGAGTGCCCCCATTGGTACCATAGTCTTATTAATTTCTCTGAGGTCTTGGAGAAGTCTCCATTTTCCCCCTTTCTTTTGAATAACAAATATGGGTGTATTCCATGGGGAAGTGGAGGGTACAATATGTCCAGCCAAAAGCTGTTCCTGCACCAACTGCATGGCTGCTGTTAATTTTTTTTGAGGAAGGGGCCATTGGTCAACCCAGACAGGGGAGTCACTTTTCCATGTTATTTTATCTGCCTGGAGTGCAGGGGGAGCAATGGCCCTTAAGAAAAATGTGATTCATAACCAAGTCCTGTACGTGAAAATTTTGGAACAACCGAAATAGGTTTGTGTTGTCCTTGATTATTTTTTCCTAATCCTTTTCCTGGTATAAAGCCTTGTTTAAGCATGTGTTGGGTGACTGCCTCTGAGGGGCTAAACATGAGGACTCCCATTTGAGAAAGAATATCTCTCCCCCAGAGATTAACAGGGAGCCCAGGGACTATAAATGGACGCACGTGTCCGCTGTTTCCCTCAGGGTCCTCCCAGGTCAGCAATTGGGAACTCTGTAGGGTATTAAGAGATTGACCTATGCCTTGTAGCTGAGTTAAAGTTGGCTGGGAGGGCCAGGAAGAAGGCCATGCTCTTTGAGAAATTACTGTGGAATCTGCTCCTGTATCCAAAAGGCCCTCAAATGTTTTTCCATTGAGTTTAAGTTTTAGAGTGGGTCGCTCTTGAGTCATTTGGTGAATCCAGAAAATGTCCGAGGATCCGGGAGTAGATGGTCCTCGAGGAGGGCCTAAAGCTGGAGCAGTTAAATCTAGGGGTAGGGGGAGTGCTTGAGCCAATCACTGTCCCTTAGTAATTGGGAGGGGTCCCCGCGTGCTGCTAGCCAAAATTTTTATTTCCCCAGTATAATCGTTATCAATTAAAGAGGGGGAAGACATTAATGCCTTTGTCTTCCTTCAATGTACTAGATGCCCTACCCAAAATTAAATAGTAAGTCTGTGGGGGAGGTGGCCCAAAAATTCCTGTGGAGATAACTTGTACCCCGTCTTCAGGGGTTAGAATTGAGTCGATGGAGGCACAGAGGTCCAATCCTGCGCTCCCGGGAGTGGCCCTGCGAAGGCAGGCTGTTGGTCTGGCGCTGGCTGCGTTAGGGTCTGATTGTGGCATGGCTGGCTTACCCCCGAGGCCGGCATGAAGTTGATAGGGACCCGGGGCTGGCCCCTCCTCATGTTTCCCTGTTGGGGAGGGAGAGGATTTCCCGTGGCATCCGTTTTGGAGCGGCAGGCATCGGCCCAATGTTTGCCCCGCCGACAACGTGGACAAACAGTAGTGGGCAAGGGACAAGGAAGCCCTCCATTTTGTCCTGAAGGGGAAGAATTTTGTTGAGGGCATTGCCGTGCAAAATGTCCCACTTGTCCACATTTAAAACAAGGGAATTTTGAACTGGGACCTTGTGCGGCTCCCATGACTAGACTTATGGCCTGAGACATCTTATGAGTAAAGGTGTCAACATCTGAGCAGATACAGATCATCTCAGGAAGGTTTTTATCTTTATATTTGCCCCGCAGGGCTGCCTTACAGGCAGAGTTAGCATTTTCGAAGGCCAGCTGTTTAAGGAGTTTAATCTCTTTTCGTTCTATTTTATCGGATCCCAATGATCGCTCCGCCTCCTCAAGGAGGCGCCCCACAAATTCTGAATAGTCCTCATTATTGCCTTGGATAATCTTTGTTAAGGGTGAAAGAACAGACCCCTTAACTGGAATTGCCCGCCAGGCGGCAAGGGCAGCCCCATGGGCTTGAGCTAAGAGCCTGACAGGGAAAGCACGCTGTACTTGTTCTGGAGCATATTTTTCCTGTCCTGTTAATTTATTAAATGTCCATTTTCCTGAGGCTTTGTCAGGATTTTTAAAATTGTTATTAGCCAGATTGCGGCAGCGGTCATACCAGTCAGCCTGCCATGAGAGAAATTGGCCTCTTGTGAGAACTGATTGGACAACAGTAAGCCACTCACTGGGTGTCAGGAATCCGCCCCCAGCCATACTTTCAAGGAGGCAAACAGTAAAAGGAGCATTAGGGCCATAGTTGCGGACGGCTGAGTTAAGTTTTTCTAATTTTTTGAAGCGAAGGGGATGAAAGTCACCAGACTCCTCGGAGGAGGATTTTGTTCTGGCTTTAGCGGAAGAACTAGCAGGGGCGCTAGAGGAGTTGGGAGCCTGGGGCCCCTCCTCACCGTCACTTTCACTTTCGCTATTTTGTTCATCGGAGGCCTCAACATCAAGGATTCTAATGCTAACATGATCAGGGCGAGTAGGCGTGGATTGAGAAGGGCCAGAAATACGGCTTGCCTGTGAGTGAGTAGTAACAGGAAAAGTAAGTTGAGACGGGGTGGACAGAGGAAAAACCGGATTTATGAGCGAAGAGTTGGATGGAGGAGAACGCTCAGGAATAGCGGAGGCAGGATTGGATGTAGGGAAGGCAGAGCAGCGAGTTGTAAGTTGCAAAAGTTGTTGTTGGAGATGGAGGATCTCGGTCAGGTCACGGACTTGGGCAGAAAGACGAGACCGGGTCTCGGATATCTGTAGGCAGTGTAGGGAAGGATGGGAGGACAAAAGGAGCAGATGGCGGAGGTGCGGAAGCGAGTGGAGGGTCATCATCATTATGATATCGAGCAGCCTCGTCCTCGAGCGTAGCGGCATCTCCAGGATCTAGGGGTTTAGGATCTTGTGCAAGAGAGATGGGTGGGCCGAGGGATTTTAAAGATTCTTTGTGATTAGGCATTCCACAGTATGGTGGCGGGACATCAGCAGTGGGAAGAGGCGGATAAAGTCGAGGGAGGCTAGGAAGAGGAGAGGCGTTAGCCAAAGAGAAGGAATCAAAAGCACGAGAGGGAGGACGAGAAGCGGCGGGTGAATTTTGCTTGGATGAAGAAAGACAATATTCAGCAACTGAAAGTAACTGTCGTTTGCCAGCATCATTGTCGGCATCCTCAACAATATCTCTTATAATGCCCCAAAAGGAAAAGACTGTAAGGGAGAGTGATTGATCTCCTTCCTCAGTTAATTTTTGATTGAGCTCACATCCTACCTTTTGCCATTTTTGGGGATGAATGGTAGGGCCATCCAACATAAACCAAGGACAGGCCTTGTCAATGTAAATAAAGAAATTTATTAAATCTTTCTTCTTGACCCTAATTCCTCTCTCTCGAAGGGAGGCTTTAAGATCCTTAATGAAGGACTCCTCCTTAGACAAAGAATGCCCCATCTCGATAAGATGGAAGCGTAAAAACTCACCAGGTCATGCAGTCTTCTCCGGGCCAGAGGAGTGTGACCAATCTATTGATGTCGCAGGCCTGCTCTTTTATCAAGGGTCCGTCAGGGTCGACCCGTACTTCGAGCCCCACGTTGGGCGCCACTCTGTCCCGCCCCGCAGGACCTAGTTATTCGTGGGGGCGAAGGGGGTCGTACCTGTAGGAGATGAGGGAGAGAGCACAAGTAGACGAATGCCTTTCAAGTGCTGATTTTATTGTGCAGTAGTTTTATTTTTATAGGGCAGTTCTGGCAGGGAGGGGGGTTTCGAGGAGGAGGAAATAACTGTGGAAAATCACCAAGACTATTGTAAGAAATCACTTGATTCATGTGATTGTTACAGTGGAGGCTCACAAGGTTATTCAGTCACTAAAAACAACGTCTATGGTTTCGGACATCTGTTGTTTGTCTGGCAGGGCTATTAACCGAAACGTATGATTCACAGACCTCTGTTGTTTGTCCGGCAGGATATTACAATTCAGAGTCTGGGGGCTATGCCGGCTCCCGACAACTCCCCAAGTCCACTGATAGGGGAGGTTCTCCTCTCCTTTCTGATCTTAGTCTATCAGTTCACATCAAAAGTGGCTGCATTGTCCTCTACTATGGCCTGGTAAGGCTGCTACCCCCCAGCGGGAGGTGATCAAAGAGCAGGCCAATCAGATTATGTCAGAGGCAATACCTCTTCACATTACTATGTAACCTAATTGGACTCTGAACTGCCCTGGGCTACATCTGTGCAGGGGTTCTGGGTTATCTCTATGAATAGTCCTTGGTTGGAGTATGAGTCTCTGGAAAGTTCCCTGTGTTCAAATTTTCTTGTTCTGTTGCTCTCCTTGTGGAGACAGGAAAGCATATATCTAATTGTCTGAGGAGCTCCTAGAGAAGAGCACTGAGGTGAAGCTAGTTGTGGGTGAGAGAGTCAGTGCTCCCATGGTATCTTGAGCGTGAATACTGACAGCAGTCCTCATGCCAGATCCAAAGCAGCCAGTGTTAAAGGCATCGTGCAGCACGCTGGTCTCCTGAGTTCCTAAAGGGAAGTTAGGGTACCAGGATATCCAAGTCTCTGTCAAATGAGAGGCCTTACACATAGTACCCCACATTCTGATGCTATGGAAAGATGAGAGGGTATGGAGGGGGTTCATGGGAAGTGAAGGAGAGTCCTAATCTACTCTTAGCAGACAAGCAAAGCAATCAGAGAAATGTGAAAATACACCTTCCTCTGCCTCCCTTCTCTCCACAGGCTTGGCTCTGAGGGAAGCCCAGTGGTTTCAGGAGGCAAAGAGTCTGAGTGAGCAGCTGCAAGGCGCCTACACACAAACCACTTTCTGCCACATGAATTTGCCAGAGTTGTGCTCTAGCCAAGGCACTGACCACTTGCTTGGATGTGATGTGTCCATCCTTTCAAAGCACATCAGCAGGCCAGTGCAAGGGGCCCTGACAATCCCCGAGGTCTTTGCCAATCTCAGCTCGGTCATGTGTGTGGAGGGAGAAGATGGCAGTGGGAAGACAACCTTCCTGAAGAAAATAGCTTTTCTATGGGCATCAGGGTGCTGTTCCCTGTTGACCAGGTTCCAACTGGTCTTCTACCTCTCCCTTAGTTCCACCAGACCAGACCAGGGTCTGGCCAGCATCATCTGTGCCCAACTCCTAGAGGCAGGAGGCTGTGTTAGTGAAGCGTGCCTGAGCAGCATCATTCAGCAGTTAAAACACCAGGTGCTGTTCCTGTTGGATGACTATAATGGGGTGGACTCCCTCCCACAAGCCCTAGAGACACTGATTACCAAAAACTACTTGTCACTAACCTGCTTAGTATGGATCGCTGTCCATACAAACAGGGCCAGGTCCATCCATCCATACCTGGATGCAATTCTAGAGATCAAAGAATTTCCTTTCTATAATTCATTCTCTGCATTACGGAAGGTCTTCTCACAGAGTATAACATGTCTGCAAGAGTTTATGGTTTAGTTTGGACAGAATGAGGATTTACAGGGAATTCACAAAACTCCTCTCTTCATGGCAGCAGTCTGTTCTGACTGGTTTCAAAATCCTTCTGATCAGCCCTTTCATGATGTGGCAGTTTTCAAGTCCTATATGAAGTGCCTTGTCCTTAAAGTACAAAGCTGCAGCTGAGGCCCTCAAGGCCACTGTGTGCCCAGGTGGGCAGCTGGCCTTGAGGGGATATTTTTCGTCATGCTCTGAGTTCAACAATGATGACCTCACAGAGGCTGGAGTGGATGAAGATGAAGACCTGACCACCTGCTTGATGAGCAAATTCACCACACAGAGGCTGAGACCAGTCTACCGGTTTTTAAATCCTCTCTTCAAAGAATTTCTCGCTGCCATGAGGCTGAATGAACTCTGGGTTCAGACAGACAGGAAGACCAAGACCTGGGAATTCATTATTTGAGACAAATTAACTTGCCCTTGAAGGCTCTGACCACCTACAACAACTTTTTATAGTATGTCTCTAGCCACCCTTCATCAAGGGCAGGGCCAGAAGTTGTGTCTCATTTGCTTCAGTTGGTGGATGAGAAAGAGTCGCTGGAGAACATGTCTGACTATGAGAATTACAAGAAACTCTACCCGGAAATTTTCAAGTGGGTCGAGTTTGTTAGGGCGCTGTGCCAGGAATCTACAGAAGCTTTCTGTTCATTCCTTTCAGAACATTTATTAGATATTGCTTTAAACATTGCTTATGAAAGCAAAACAGTTTCTGCATGTTCTCCATTGATTTTGCAATTCCCTGGAGGGAGAAAACTGGCTTTGTGAGTATTGAATTTCCTGTACTTTTGGGACCACCCAGAAAGCCTGTCACTGTTGAAGAGTTTACAGGTTTCCATAAAAGGAAATAAAATGTCTTCTCATATAGATTATTCATTCAAGACATATTTTGAAAACTTACAGCCACCAGCTATAGATAAGGACTACACATGTGCATTTAAACATATAAAAGATTGGAAGAAAACATTTACTGAAAATGAGGAGATCATCAGTAAATATGTAAATATCCGACCCAGGGCCCCACCAGACATCAGTGAAGGGTACTGGAAACTGTCACCCAAGCCACACAAGATCCCTAGGTTGGAAGTTACAATGGCCAACATGGGCCAGCAGACCAAGCACTGCTCTGGGTCCTAATGGAAGTTTTCTCAGCTTCAAAGAATATTGAGGTCTGCTTGTCCAACATCAGTGGCTTTCTTGAAAGCATCTGCCCAGCTCTGGAGCTGAATAAGACCTCTGTCACCAAGTGCTCCGTGTGCAGGCTGGAGCTCAGCAGAGCAGAACAGGAGCTTCTTCTCACCCTGCCTGCCATGCAGTCTCTTGAGTTCTATGGGATGCACCATCTACCAGGTATCCCTGAGTGTGCTTTCACAAGCATTCTGGCTGACTCTGTGGTTTCTTAGTGTTAGATGAGTAAAACTTCTCAGGTACAAGCCATGAATGTGCCTCGATAGGAGAGATCTGAATACTCTCACTGTTTGGGGCAGTGTATAAGGCCCTGAATCTTAAAATGGGTTTCAAGTAACTCAGACAACACTAGGAAAATATTGCCACACATCCTTCCCATTTATTCCTAAATTATAGGTGAGCGTCATTTTATTTCCTTCAATATATTTTGATGTGTTGATATCACTGTAAATATTTAACTTTTTTATTTTATAATGAATAGTAAAGCTTCCTTTTCATTAGCCTGTTGCATGGTTGAACATGCTTTGAGATGATGTCTTCTGTAGTCTAGACTGGCTTTATCCTGGTTATCTACCTGATCCTTCTGCCTCCTTTTCCCCAGCACTAGATTACAGGATTTCTGGGTATGGCACCACATCCTGGCTCTGAAACAGCATCAAAATCTAATAAGTACCAACTGACTCATTATAAAAACGTTGATTGACTTTTAAGTAAACCAGCTGGAGATGAAGCTCAGGTGTTGATTAATTGCCTGGCACAAATAGCTGGGTTTGGCCATAGAATTTTGCAATCTGGGCAAGGTGGTGCATGCCTGTGAGGCCAGCATGTAGGAGGTAGAGGCAGGAGGATCAAATGTTCAGTGGCTGCTTGGGCCAGAGAGAGAAATACCACAGGATTGCTCGAAAAAGAGAAATATTTCATTTTAAACTGTTATTTCCACTTTATTTTTAAATATTTTTATAAATTACAGTTTATTCACTGTATCCCCACTGTAGCCCCTTTCCTCATCCTCTACCACTCCCACCCTCCCTCCACCATCTCCTTTCATGCCCCTCCCCAAGTCCACTGATAGGGGAGATCCTCTTCCCCTTCCCTCTGACCCTAGCCTAACAAGTCTCAGCAGGACTGTCTGCATTGTCTTCCTCTGTGACCTGGTAAGGCTGCTCCCCACTCAAGGGGAGGGGATCAAAGAGCCAGCCACTGAGCTCATGTCAGAGACAGTCCCTGTTCCCATTAGTATGGAACCCACTTGGAGACTGAGATGCCATGGTCCACATCTGTGCAGGGGTTCAAGGTTATCTCCACGCATGGTCTTTTTTTAAAATTTTTCATCAATTACACTTTATTCATTCTGCATCCCCCATAAGCCCCTCCCTCCTCCCCTCCCAATCCCACCCTCCCTCCTCCCTCTGCATGCATGCCACTCCCCAAGTCCAGTTATAGGGGAGGTTCTCCTCTCCTTTCTGATCTTAGTCTATCAGTTTACATCAAAAGTGGTTGCATTGTCCTCTACTATGGCCTGGTTAGGCTGCTCCCCCCAAGGGGGAGGTGATCAAAGAGCAGGCCAATCAGATTATGTCAGAGGCAGTCCCTCTTCACATTACTATGTAACCCAATTGGACTCTGAACTGCCCTGAGCTACATCTGTGCAGGGGTTCTGGGTTATCTCTATGAATAGTCCTTGGTTGGAGTATGAGTCTCTGGGAAGTTCCCTGTGTTCAAATTTTCTTGTTCTGTTGCTCTCCAGCTCTTACCATTTCCCAGTTCTTACATAAAATTCCCTTCACTCTGCCCAACAGTTGGCCATCAGGCTCAGCATCTGCATTGATAGTCTGTAGGGCAGAGGCTTTCAGAGGCCCTTTGTGGTAGGTTCCTTGGTTGTTTCCTGTTTTCTTCTTCTTCTGATGTCCATCCTCTTTGCCTTTCCGGATGGGGATTGGACATTTTAATTAGGGTCCTCTCTCTTGCTTAGTTTCTTTAGATGCACAGGTTTTAGTGGGTTTGTCCTATGTTGTATGTCTATATGAGTGAGTATATACCATGTGTGTCTTTTTGCTTCTGGGACAACTCACTCAGTATGATCCTTTCTAGATCCCACCATTTGCCAGCAAATTTCATAATTTCCTTATTTTTCATTGCTGAGTAATATTCCATTGTGTAGATGTACCAAAATTTCTGCATCCATTCTTCAGTTGAGGGGCATCTGCGTTGTTTCCAGCTTCTGGCTATTACAAATAAAGCTGCTACAATCCTGGTTGAGAAAATGTCCTTTTTGTGTACTTGAGCCTCTTTTGGATATATGCCCAGTAGTGGTATGGCTGGATCTTGAGGAAGCACTATTCCTAGTTGTCTGAGAAAGTGCTGGATTGATTTCCAGAGTGGTTGTACAAGTTTACATTCCCACCAGCAGTGGAGAAGGGTTCCCCTTTCTCCACAACCTCTCCAGCATGTGTTGTTGCTTGAGTTTTTCATCTTGGCCATTCTGATGGGTGTAAGGTGATATCTCAGGGTCGTTTTGATTTGCATTTCCCTAATGGCTAGTGAGGTTGAGCATTTCTTTAAGTGCTTCTCTGCCATTCGATATTCCTCTACAGAGAATTCTCTGTTTAGCTCTTTTCCCATTTTTTAAGTGTATTACAAGGTTTCCTGCTTTTCAGCTTCTTTAGTTCTTTATATATACTGGATATGAGACTTCTGTTAGATAAAGGGTTGCTGAAGATACTTTCCCAATCTGTAGGCGGTCGCTTTGTTTTGATGACAGTGTCCTTTGCTTTACAGAAGCTTTTCAGTTTCATGAGGTCCCATTTATTGATTGTTGCTCTTAGAGCCTGTGCTGTTGGTGTTCTGTTCAGGAAGTTTTCCCCTGTACCAATGAGTTCTAGGGTATTTCCCACTTTTTTTTTAAGCCGATTTAATGTGTCTGGTTTTATGTTGAGGTCTTTGATCCACTTGGACTTCAGTTTTGTGCAGGGTGACATGTATGGATCTATTTTCATTTTTTACATGTAGACATCCAGTTAGACCAGCACCATTTGTTGATGATGCTATCTTTTTTCCATTGTATGGTTTTGGCATCTTTGTCAAAGATCAGGTGTCCATAAGTGTGTGGGTTTATTTCTGGGTCCTCTGTTCGGTTCCATTGATCCACCATTCTGTTTCTATGCCAGTACAATGCAGTTTTTAAAACTGTTGCTCTATAGTACAACTGAAGATCAGGGATGGAGATACCTCCCGAAGATCTTTTATTGTAGAGGATTGTTTTAGCAATTCTCGGTTTCTTGTTATTCCATATGAAGTTGAGAATTTTTGTTTCCATGTCTGTCAAATTACCAACACAATTCTTTACAGACCTGGAAAGGAAAATTCTCAACTTCATATGGAATAACAAGAAACCCAGAATTGCTAAAACAATCCTCTACAATAAAAGATCTTCTGGAGGTATCTCCATCCCTGATCTTAAGTTGTACTATAGAGCAACAGTTTTAAAAACTGCATGGTACTGGCATAGAAACAGAACGGTGGATCAATGGAACCGAACAGAGGACCCAGAAATAAACCCACACACTTATGGACACCTGATCTTTGACAAAGACGCCAAAACCATACAATGGAAAAAAGCATCTTCAACAAATGGTGCTGGTCTAACTGGATGTCTACATGTAGAAAAATGAAAATAGATCCATACTTGTCACCCTGCACAAAACTGAAGTCCAAGTGGATCAAAGACCTCAACATAAAACCAGACACATTAAATCGGCTTGAAAAAAAGGTGGGAAATACCCTAGAACTCATTGGTACAGGGGGAAACTTCCTGAACAGAACACCAACAGCACAGACTCTAAGAGCAACAACCAATAAATGGGACCTCATGAAACTGAAAAGCTTCTGTAAAGCAAAGGACACCGTCATCAAAACAAAGCGACCACCTACAGATTGGGAAAGAATCTTCACCAACCCTTTATCTGACAGAGGACTCATATCCAGTATATATAAAGAACTAAAGAAGCTGAAAAGCAGCAAACCAAGTAATCCACTTAAAAAGTGGGGAACAGAGCTAAACAGAGAATTCTCTGTAGAGGAATACCGAATGGCAGAGAAGCACTTAAAGAAATGCTCAACCTCATTAGCCATTAGGGAAATGCAAATCAAAACAACCCTGAGATTTCACCTTACACCCATGAGAATGGCCAAGATCAAAAACTCAAGTGACAACACATGCTGGAGAGGTTGTGGAGAAAGGGGAACCCTTCTCCACTGCTGGTGGGAATGTAAACTTGTACAACCACTCTGGAAATCAATCTGGCGCTTTCTCAGACAACTAGGAATAGCGCTTCCTCAAGATCCAGCCATACCACTACTGGGCATATATCCAAAAGAGGCTCAAGTACACAAAAAGGACATTTGCTCAACCATGTTTGTAGCAGCTTTATTTGTAATAGCCAGAAGCTGGAAACAACCCAGATGCCCCTCAACTGAAGAATGGATGCAGAAATTGTGGTACATCTACACAATGGAATATTACTCAGCAATGAAAAATAAGGAAATCATGAAATTTGCAGGTAAATGGTGGGATCTGGAAAGGATCATCCTGAGTGAGTTGTCTCAGAAGCAAAAAGACACACATGGTATATACTCACTCATATAGACATACAACATAGGACAAACCCACTAAAACCTGTGCATCTAAAGAAACTAAGCAAGAGAGAGGACCCTAACTAAAACGTCCAATCCCCATCCAGAAAGGCAAAGAGGATGGACATCAGAAGAAGAAGAAAACAGGAAACAACCTAGGAACCTACCACAGAGGGCCTCTGAAAGCCTCTGCCCTTCAGACTATCAAAGCAGATGCTGAGCCCGATGGGCAACTGTTGGGCAGAGTGAACGGAATTTTAGGTAAGAACTGGGAAATAGTAAGAGCTGGAGAGGACAGGGTCTCCACAAGGAGAGCAACAGAACAAGAAAATTTGAACATAGGGAACTTCCCAGTGACTCATACTCCAAACAAGGACTATTCATGGAGATAACCTAGAACCCCTGCACAGATGTAGCCCAGGGCAGTTCAGAGTCCAATTGGGTTACATAGTAATGTGAAGAGGGACTGCCTCTGACATAATCTGATTGGCCTGCTCTTTGATCACCTCCCTCTGGGGGGGCGGGTGCAGCCTTACCAGGCCACAGTAGAGGACAATACAGCCACTTTTGATGTGAACTGACAGACTAAGATCAGAAAGGAGAGGAGAACCTCCCCTATTAGTGGACTTGGGGAGTGGCATGCAAGCAGAGGGAGGAGGGTGGGTGGGATTGGGATGGGAGGAGGGAGGGACTTATAGGGGGATGCAGAATGAATAAAGTGTAATTGATGAAAAATTTAAGAAAAAAAGGGAAAAAATAATTTAAGAACCTTAAATGACTTTCAAAATTGGAGGAAAACATGGAGTTAGTCAATTGGCATGGAGCATGTGTCGCCCCTGGGGGCAATGGTCTCCTGAACCTACTCAGACCTTGGACACCAGCACCGCTAATCCTAGAACTGACGCAGGATGTTCCAACGAGGGGTTAAGGCTTCTCATAATATTTCCTATAAGCCCACACCTGTTTGTCTATATCCCCCATTTTTATTCATTATTAGCCAGATAGAGCCAAGTAATTGTGGTAATGATACTTGGTTTTTTTTAAGCCCCAATGCTAGTAAAGTTAGGTATGCCCTGGTTACTCGCATGCCTCACTGGGTGCCTATGCCCATTGATGCCCCTCACGCTATGACTCTCTTCAGACAGAAAAGGGATCTTGGAACTACAGCCACCATTGTTACTACCATCTCATTGACGGCTGTTGGAGCTACCACCAGGGCATTAGCCATGAGTCATACTGGGCAGACTGCTCAGACCCTGAATAATCATTTAGCCAATGTAGCTCATGCCTTAGTTGTACATAAAGGAATTAATGCTCAACTAAAAGGAAGCTTGATGGTGTTCAATCAGAGGATTGACCTCTTGCAGGAGCAAATTGATACCCTATGGCAAATCGCTCAACCTGGCTGTCAATGAAAGTATGCTGGACTTTGTGTCACTAGCATACAACATGAGAATTTTTCCTGCGCTGCAAATTTGTCTAAACAATTGTCGAGCTATATTTTAGGTAATTGGACTGGAGAATTCGATACTACGATGGAGCAGCTGAGAGTGGCCATTGTCACAGTAAATTCTACCGGAGTGGACGCAGGACTACCCTCAGGATTATCAACATGGATTGCTGCAGCCATAAATCATCTGAAGGAATGGGCGGGCATGGGAGTGTTAGCAGGCCTTCTGGTGTTGGTCTCCTTGGTTTGCCTGTGGTATATATGCAAGATTAGAGTCTCACAACAGTGTGATGCAGCCATGATCATTCAGGCCTTTACAGCCATTGAAGCAAGACATTCTCCCCAAGCATGGTTGGATACCATAAAAAGCTAAAATGATACGCTCAGGATGCGAGGCTAAGCACTGCACTCAGGGTCAGCCGCTTTGGACCCAGAGAAGAGCATGTCTGATTGCATGCGGGTTGATGCCCCAGGTCCCGCCTCTGAGAAAAAGGTATCAGACGGGTCCGATGCTCTTTGGGTGGATGACACCTAAATGAACATCTGTACAAAGTCCCAATTCATTTCTAATATCAGAGATCAGACCTCTACTCTTGCCTGATGCGTCTAAAACAAAAAGGGGGAACTGTAGAGAGCTGCGGAATGCTATGCCTTAAAGATGGAGCTGGTTTCCGCCTTCCACCTTCCCGATGGTGAGTGCTCTCTGTCACGAACAACTCCACATTTGGCTAAGGCCGAGGATCTGGCTTGCTTACATGTATGTGGACCTATCTGCATTGCCCCCGTGGCACGCCTGGGTTGGCTACCCAGAGGCTATTTAAGCTGTGGGCTGGCTTTCCCCGGGGTCCGAGGATTGTTCAATGTTCCTGAATAAACTGCATTGAAAAAAAAAAAAAAAGCAGAAAGAGAAAAAAAAAATAATAATAATAAAAAAAAAATAAATTACTGTATACACATTGTGACGATCTAAATTTGAGAAGCTTTGCTTATGAAGCTCTGTCCTTACAGCAAATTGGACAAGAAAAATATATGTCAGAAAGAGAAAAGCAAAAGGAAAATGTTGGTGTGGGCTCATAGTTTTATATGCATGGTTTGTTTGCAGGGTTTCATTGTGTGTATTTGTGTGTGGCTATAATGTGGAATTGGTGTGGCAGTCAGAGAACAGCAGGTGGGAATCGGTTGGTTCTCTCTTTCTACCATCTGGATTCCTGGAGTCTAACTGGGGTGTCAGGCTTGGATGCGGATGCCTCTCCCCCTGAGCTGTCTCACCTGCTCTGAGCCATGAACAAAGAGAGAGCTCTGAATATGTTTCAAGTCATCCATATCTCCAGTCGTATACACGCACGCTCCTCACACAGCCACCAGAGAGTCCGGAAACTAGGCTGTAGTAACGAACACACAGGTGCTCAGATGTCCATTCTTTTTAACGGTTTGAAACCATTTTCTGTACATAGAACTAGTGTGATTTATTTCAGTGGCTAGATATCTGAACTAACCTGTTCATGACAGATCACCTAGAAGCCGAGAGTGGTGGTAACACATACCTATGATGTGTTGGGAGTACTGGGAGGATGAGGCAGGAGGATTATGAGTTCTAGCCATTCTGGTCTGGACTACAAGCTGAGACTCTGTTCTGAGATTGCCAAGACCAACCAACCAACCAACCAACCAACCAACCAACCAACCAACCAACCAGTTAACAAAATTTAATGGTCCTGTTTCCTGGGCACGCTCACATAACCATTGTCTGTGGTACACACTGAGATTGAAATTTTAGATCTGATTTACTGGTTTGAATGGATGTTGCAAAAGCAAGACCCATAGCTGAGTTTTCATGACTGGCACAGTAGAGCTGCCAACAGTGCACCCTGCTTTGCTTTCAGATGAACAAGGAGGCAAAACAAAGCTTATTCTGTGTGTGTGTGTGTGTGTGTGTGTGTGTTTGTGTGTGTGTGTGTGTGTGTGTGTGTGTGTGTGTGTGTTTGTACATGTATGTGTAGTGCCATGGTATCCAGCATGCTAGGCAAGACTTTTATCATGGAACCAACTGCCTAAATCCCTGGACTTGAGTTCTAAATATTATCTTTCCTGTGGTAACTAAGGACTATGTAGAAATGTTTTATTCCAGAACTAGGAAGGGGAAAGTTGAAGATAAATATGGAATATGGTTTATGCTGGAAAGGTTTTTAAATTTTCTGTGAGGCCACAAATGTTGAGACTTAGAGATCATAGGTGCAGAGTGTCACGCTAAGGAGGACTGATGTTTGGTGGAAGGCTGTCATGGTGGTAGATGGTGCTTTACTGAGAAGTATGGGTATCTGCAGAGTGATGGCTGGAGGTGGGATGGCAAGGGGAATGGGTGAAGGCACTGTGCAGGTAGGAGGGCGACCCGTAGGAGAGGCCCCCACTTTAGAGGACATTTTTATTTAATACAACATGATGTCTTGGAACTGTTAGTGGTGGGGCCTGAGTACGGAATGCCAGGGTCACAGCTGCTCATGGTGGAACAGGGACAGAAGATGGCTTGCTGTGTCACCCACAGCACTGGCTCTGGGTTCTCTCAGGAACCTGGAAGAACTGCTTCTTCCCACTGGGGATGGGATTCACCAAGTGGCCAGACTGATTGTCCAGCAGTGTCTGCAGCTTCAGCGTCTCCGAGTTCTTGCCCTTCATGACACCTTGGACAACAACAGTGTGCTGGAAATTGCTGGGTTTCCCTTGTACTGCTCTTTCTCACCATAGCTTCATTTGCCCCTGGACTTATCCCGTGGGGAAATCCTCTGCAATAGGGACTGCTTTACATATACATACCCCAAAGTTTTGTTTGTGCCTTATATTCATAGTAACACATGTGACCAGAATGCATTGATTTCACTGCTGTGCACCATTCTTATTTGACCACATGCGAGCTGGCTACTATGGGTGCTTCTAAGAGCATGCTCATACAATGTATGCATTTAGATATTCTGGGGCTGGAATTTCTGAGATCTCACATAGATTGATTAAAACTTGCTTGGTTGGATGTGGCACATGCCTGTAAGTCTACACTGGGGAGGTTCCAGGATTCCTTGTCTAGATATCATGCTCAATGTCAGGTTGGGTTACAGGAGACTTTGACCACAAACAAGGAAACAAAGGAACACATCTCTTTACGGTGAGGAAACATGAGATGAGAGACAGAGGACTAAATCTCTGCAAATTTTCCCTTCACCACAGGTTGCTTCACAGTCTGTCTGTAGTAGATATTGTCAGTCCCTTACAGCGCAGGCACTCTAATGAATCTCATGTATAGGAAAATCCATAGCTTTAGTTGAGGAGCAGAGGGATGGATATCTTTCAGATTAAGCAGCATCGGAAAGAAAAAGAACAGAGCAAAATGAAGTAGTCATACCTTTCTGTGATGCGCCTCAGAACCCAGGCAGACCCCACCAAACCTCATGGAGGCTTAGCTTGTAGGTACTGTACTCAGGGTCAGGAATTCTCAGAAGAAATACACACTGTCTTAAGGTGAACCCACCTTCCTTAGAGCGGACTCCTAGCCAGGTCCCTGAAAAGAGGAGCTCAGTGCCTGGCTCCATCTTTGTACCAAAATTAATCCCAAAGAATGTGTTTAACTCTTCAGCTGTGGGACTGGAGATGTACTCAGTAGTACTCACTTATATTGTGTGAGGTCCTGAGTTCATGCCTAAGCACCACAAAAGTGAATCAATCAATCAGTCAATGTCTGCCACCTTGTTCACACTCATAGCTCTAGTTTTTTTTTAAATCTTTAAGCTAGGTGCACAGCACAGGTTGAGATGTAAGATCTTTCTGGAAGACCAGTGCTCTTTAACTGTTGTGGCACTTCATGCTCACTTGCTGTACATCAATATCAGTGTCCAGCATTATCTTCATGACTTTTCCTTCATCTTGCTTTTGATCTTCCTATGACCTATGATCTTCCTATTCAAGGCACATTCTTGATCAGTTAGGTTGGTGTAAATGGCACTGGAAAAGCTCAGTCTTGGTGCCAGGGAGGCAGGGGAAGCTGATGTTGCTGAGAAAACATGGTATAGGCTAAATACATTATTATTAACTCCATCATTATTATGATGATATTATCTAACCTGCTATTACAATCAAGTGAAAACACAGATACCTGTCAGGTTTTATAATTGCCTTGTACCACCTTGAGCTGGGCAGATAATTCCACCTTCACTATCTCAGCCTGCATCCCTTCCATCTGTTATAATCATTCCTAATTGGACCACCTCCCATCCATAATTCCATAAATACTTTCTTATCCTTCATCTGGAGTGCTCCTTTCCAAGCCATTCCCAGAGTCCTACCTTCCAACCCATATGGTACTCTCTTCACTTAACCCATGGCGACCTTCTCTTTCCTCCTCTCTTCCTGACTGTTCGTTTCCTTCCCATGATTATTCCCCCAAATGGGGGAAATGGAGCCATACCTAACCCTTTCTGCAATGTCCAGGTATAGGCCGTTTAATTAGCCCATCAGGAATAATGACTCAGGCAGGTTGACACAGAGGGCCAGTATCTAGCACCAGACCAATCTCCAACACCTGGGGGTCCCCCCAACCCTGCCCTACATGGTAACCAGAAGCTGACCAGGGGAGGCTAGGAGCTCTGTGGAGTGTCTTGTGCTCAGAGTTTCCAGGGAACTCAATGGAAGGGGGTCTACCATGACACATACTGAGTCGTCCTGGCTCTGTCCTGGGCTGTTTGCAGACACTCTTTCTCTGCAATCTTCCTAATAACTGTCATCCTGTCAAGTGAGAGCCATTTCAGGCTCTGCCTCCTGGAAGCCTCATTGTGTGGGAGAAGGCCTCTGGAGAGTAGGACCCATGCTCTTGTCCACAGAAGATGGCTAGATATGTGTGATACTGGTTACCCATGGTTGTTCAGTGAGGAACTGTCAGCGGGTTCACAGGTCGTATGTGTGACAGTTGGTGAAGGGATCCAAATGATTGCTGGGTAAACCTCCTGGAGGCACAGAAGTTCCACTCACCTGCAAGTTGACTTTGGAGGTCAGGCCATGGTCCCATTGACTATATGGCTTTCACCAAGGTCTTTACCATTCTCAACCTTTTTTCTTCTTTAGGCTTCAGATTCTTCAGGTAGAGGGATAGGCCACGGCCCACATTTCTTCTTCTTTGGGCCCAGGCCACTTTATGGTTGGCAATTGTCCCAGGATCACATCTTTTTTTCTTTAGGCCTAGGCTCCTTGGTTTAGGGAGAGGCTGAGGCCCAAATCTTTCCTTTGTGGCCAGGCCTCTTCAGTGTTATAGATAAGCTGAGGCCAATACCTCTTCCTTGCCCCCAGGTTTAGTCATAGGCCTAGGCCTACATCACTTTGTTGGTCCCAGACTTCTTCAAGGGTAGGATAGTGCCAGGCATATATCTTTCTTTTGGGCACAGACTTCTTCAGGTTTAAGGACAGTCCTAGGCAACCATTTTTCTTTGGGCCCCGGCATCTTCAGGGATAGAATAGGCCTAGGCTCACATGTCTTCTTTGGCTCAGGCCTTGTTATTCTGAGATAGACCTAGGCCCACATCTCTTCTTCCTTAGGCCCAATCCTTTTCAGGGATAGGGACAAACCCAGACCAACATCTCTTCAACATGAGGCCTCGGCCCCTAAATGTTATGGACAGGCCCAGGCCTCCATCCCTTCTTAGGGCCCAGGCCTTTTAAGTGTTAGGGATAAGCCTGGCCCACATCACTTCTTCTTTGGGCCCAGGCTTGTTCAGGGTAAGAAATAGGCCCAGGTCCACATCTCTTCTTCTTTGGGCCTAGGGTTCTTCAGGGTTATTGATAGGTCAAAGCCAACAACTCTTATTTGGGCCCAGGCCAATTCAGGGTCTGGAACTGGCCCAGACCCTCATCTCTGCTTTGGGCTCAGGCCTGTTTAGGCATAGGGATAGGCCCAGGCCCACACATATTCTTCTTTGGTTCCAGGTATCTTTAGGGTTAGGGGTTGGCCAAGGCCCACATCTACTCTTTCTAGGGACCAGGTCTCTTCAGGGTTAAGGATTAGCTGAAGCCCACACTTCTTTGGGCCCAGGCTTCTTCAGTGTTAGAGATTGGCCCAGCCCCATCCCTCTTCATCTTTGGGCCCAGGCCACTTTGTGGTTAAGGATAGGCCCAGGCCCAAACCTCTTCCTTTTTAGGCCCAGGCCTCTTCAGGGTTAGGGATAGGCACAGGCCCACAATTCTTCTTTGGGCCCAGGCCTATACAGTGTTATGGATAGGCCCAGGCACACATATCTTCTTCCTTCTGCCTATGACTCTCCAGGGTTAGGGATTGGCCCAGACCCACATCTCTTAATCTTTGGTCCCAGGCAACTTTTCAGTTAGGGGCAGGCCCAATACCACATCTCTACTTCCTTGGGCCCAGCTCTTTTCAGAAATAGGATAGGCCCAGGCATATATCTCTCTTTTAAACACAGAATCCTTCAAGTTTAGGGACATGCCCATGCCCCCATCCCTTCTCTGGGCCCCAGTCTCAACATAGTTAGGGACTGGCTCAGTTCCACAACTCTTCTTCTTTGAGCCCAGGCCTCTTCAGGTTTAGGGAATGGTCCAGGCACACATCTCTTCTTCCTTAGGTCCGGGTCTCTTCAGGGTTAGGGAATGGCTTAAGGCCTCACCTCTTCTTCTTTGGCCCCAGGCCTCCTCAGTGTTAGGGATAGGCAACTTCAGGGTTAGGGATAGGCCCTTGCCAAACCTCTTCTTCTTTGAGCACAGGCTTCTTCAGGTTTAGGGATAGGCCAGGGCCCACATTTCTTATTGCAGAGGCCCAGGCCCACAATACTTCTTCTTTATGTCTGGGCCCATTCAGGTATAGGGACAGGCCAAGTTCACTATTGCTTTTTTGTGCCTAGGTCTCTTCAAGATTAGTGATGGGCCCAGGCCCAAACTTCTTCTCTGGGCCTAAGCCTATACAGTGTTAGGGATAGGCCCAGGCACACATATCTTGTTCCTTGAGCCCATGACACTTCAGGGTTATGGATTGGCCCAGATCCACATCTCTTAATCTTTATGCCCAGGCATATATCTCTCTTTTGGGCACTTATTTCTTCAGAATTATAGACATGCCCCCATGCCTTCTCTGGGCCCAGGTCTCAACATAGTTAGGGATTGGCTTAGTCCCACACCTCTTCTTCTTTGGGGCCATACCTCTCCAGGTTTAAGGATTGGCCTAGGCCCACATCTCTTCGGGGTTAGGGATTGGCCCAAGGCCTCACAACTTCTTTGGTCCCAGGCCTCCTCAATGTTGGGGATAGGCCAATTCAGGGTAAGACCCTTGCCAAAACTCTTCTTCTTTGGGCCCAGGCCTCTTCATGGTTAGGTATAGTCCAAGGCATACATACTTTCTTTCTTGTGCCTAGGTTTTGCATAAAAAAGAAAGAGAAACAGTAAATATAATGGAAGTTTTGGTGTCTCTGTATGTTACGTTACTGTGCTTTTGTTTTAATCTGAAGTGTGAGTTTTCAGTTGGGGTATAGTTTGTCCATACCTTTTAATTGTCATGTGTGGGGCACCATCTTTGTCAGTTGCTAATAGCCTTCCTTGTGGGGCACAGGCAGGAGTGTGGTCTAGGACTCTGAGTATAAATGAGGTCAAAAAAGAGACAGTGTGATGTTTGGTATTGGCATGTGGCTTGTAGCCATTTGGTGAGAAAAGAGACCAGAGACGGTGTCACAGTTTGGAGCAGACAGACTGAGAGAAATGCTTTGGCATACAGCAGCATGGAGGATACTGCTAGCTGTCTCTGCAGGTTTCTATAGAGCCCTAAGATTTCTATAGAGTCCTAAAAGTACCCCTTGACTCTAACTATCAGGGAGAAGTAATGGGGTCTGGGCCCCCTCTCTCTACTCACCTCTTTTCTCTCTTTGGGGGAGTTAGTGGAAGGGAGGTAGAAGTCTAAGCATGCCACATAAGGGAGAGTTTTTAAAGACTGCTGTAGGGAGCATTCTGCCACAGGTGGTGACCCACATGGTTTAAGATAAAATGGGCTAACAAGTGACACCCAGACATGGCTTAACAATGATGGGGAACTTGGTTGTGGAGCTGTAAACAGGAGATGGCAAGTTCTGAAAGAGTGAATGTGAGGTTTCATGATGTCACTAAAAGGTTTATAGCAGTGGCTGTTGTGTAGTTCTTTTCTAAAATGTCCCCAGACAGAATTTTCTGTTGCTGCTTTGTTTTCTTCCTATATTCTGTTTTTTAAAAGATTTAAAAAATGACAGATGAGATAGGAAGACTAGAGGTGTCACTCAATTCTGTTGTTATGGAAAGGATTACAGAGCTGGTTGTTCAACAGGAAAGCTTATGGGTAGAGATTGAAGCTCTTGGAAAGCAAAGCGCTACTGAAAAATGGGATTTTACCCTGTCTTGGTGCTCTGCACTGCTCCAGGAGCCAGGTGTTCAGAGTACCTGCAAGGGGGCAAGAGTCCCGTAAGAACAGGAAGCCCAGCAGGCCAAAACAGCTCTGGAGCCAAGGGCTCCACTAGCAGAAGTGCCTGTGACTACACAGGTAGCATGAGCTTTCCCAGGCTTTGTGCAACATATGCCTGCTAATGATGGTGGTGAGGCTGACAATGAGATGACATAGAGTCCAGTAGAAATGTTAGATCAAAAGCAATTTAAAAAGTCTATCATATGGTATGGAATGCATTCAAATTTGGTTAAACATATGTTAAATAATGAGACTATGAAATATAAACTTATTCCCCAAGACTGGAAAGGGTTGGTGTCAGCTGTGTTAGAAGGTGGTCAGCAACTAAAATCATTATTGTGGTGAAAGAATGATGCCATGAAAATATAACAACAAAATATAACAAGGGGGATAAATGTTGGCAAAGATCAACAGCTTGGTGAAGGGCATTATGCTGACTTGTGAAAACAAATCCCATCTGATGAGTTAGTGATTGAACAATGTTGTGTTGCATCATGAACAGCATGGCATTTGGTTGAGGAGTCTGGTAAAAGAACCACCTCATTTAATAATTTGCAAAGAAATTATGAGGTTAAAAGCTTCAAAACTCAAAATTGCAGAATTTTTTTATTTATTTTTTTATTTTTTTATTATTATTAATTACACTTTATTCATTTTGTATCCCCCATAAACCCATCCCTCCTCCCCTCCCAATTCCATCCTTCCTCCCCTATCTGCATACATGCCCCTCCCCAAGTCCACTGATAGGGGAAGTCTTCCTCTCCTTCTTTCTGGTCTTAGACTATCAGTTCTCATCAGAAGTGGCTGCATCGTCATCTTCTGTGGCCTGGTAAGGCTGCTCCCATCACAGGGAGAGGTGATCAAAGAGCAGGCCAATCAGATTATGTCAGAGGCAGTCCCTCTTCACATTACTATGTAACCCACTTGGACACTAAACTGCCATGGGCTACATCTGTGCAGGGGTTCTGGGTTATCTTTATGAATAGTCCTTGGTTGGAGTATGAGTCTCTGTGAAGTTCCCTGTGTTCAAATTTTCTTGTTCTGTTGCTCTCCTTGTGGAGTTCCTGTCCTCTCCAGCTCTTGCTATTTCCCACTTTTTACATAAAATTCCATTCACTCTGCCGACAGTTGGCCATCAGGCTCAGCATCTGCTTTGATAGTCTGCAGGGCAGAGGCTTTCAGAGGCCCTCTGTGGCAGGTTCCTAGGTTGTTTCCTGTTTTCTTCCTCTGGCTTCCAGAGGCCCTCTGTAGTAGGTTCCTACATTGTTTCCTGTTTTCTTCTTTTTCTGATATCCAGTATATATAAAGAACTAAAGAAGCTGAAAAGCAGCAAACCAAGTAATCCACTTAAAAAATGGGGAACAGAGCTAAACAGAGAACTCTCTGTAGAGGAATATCAAATGGCAGAGTAGCACTTAAAGAAATGATCAACCGCATTAGCCATTAGGGATATGCAAATCAAAACAACCCTAATATTTCACCTTACACCCATCAGAATGGCCAAGATCAAAAACTCAAGAGACAACATATGCTGGGGAGGTTGTGGAGAAAGGGGAACCCTTCTGCACTGCTGGTGGGAATGTAAACTTGTACAACCATTCTGGAAATCAATCTGGCGCTTTCTCAGACCACTAGGAATAACGCTTCCTCAAGATCCAGCCATACCACTCCTAGGCATATATCCAAAAGAGGCTCAAGTACACAAAAAGGACATTTGCTCAACCATGTTTGTAGAAGCTTTATTTGTAATAGCAAGAAGCTGGAAACAGCCCAGATGCCCCT
This sequence comes from Meriones unguiculatus, assembly GCF_030254825.1. NCBI lineage: Eukaryota > Metazoa > Chordata > Mammalia > Rodentia > Muridae > Meriones > Meriones unguiculatus. The sequence goes on along the minus strand of NC_083354.1, from coordinate 27,442,484 downwards.
CAACTGGAGAATGGATGCAGAAATTGTGGTACATCTATACAATGGAGTATTACTCAGCAATAAAAAATAAGGAAATCATGAAATTGGCAGGTAAATGGTGGGACCTGGAAAGGATCATCCTGAGTGAGTTGTCCCAGAAACAAAAAGACACATACAGTATATACTCAGTCATATAGACATACAACATAGGATAAACGCACCAAAATCGGTACATCTAAACAAACTAAGCAAAAGAGAGGACCCTATCTAAAACCCTCAATCCCCATCCTGAAAGGCAAAGAGGATGGACATCAGAGGCAGAATTTTCTTAACTCAGAAAAATACAGTTATTTCACTCCTAGCAAAGAAGCTGCTTCTGGCTACAATGTTCAATTGCCAGATTCCCAGGAATTTGTAGGCATTGTAAGAAGGGAAAGCATTGGATTAATGAGTGTATATCTAAATGGGATTCAGAAGGTCACCTCTTGCCATCATTAAACAGGCAGAGGGGCCTTTCATCTTGAGGCCCAACAGCAAAAAATAGGATCTGTCCTGCTTTGGTCAGCCAGGAGATGATCAGCAGGAGGAAGATCAAAGTGAAAAATTGCTACCCAAGGTCTCTGAGAAGATTTGGGCACAATGACAGATGACAAGCACTCTGCATTGTGGTATGCCAACCACTGGGCAAGATTGCCCCAACTGTTCCACTGCTAGGGCCCGGCCTAACCTGTGGACAAAGCTGTGGATACCTGAAGAGTCATTGTTTCGCTTTGCTGAGGATGAGGTGAGGTCAATCTCATTCTTCACTGAAATAGTTTCTCATCCTTTGTCTCTGATAGCTGGACTGCCTCTGCTTTTGGTGCCATGAGACCACAGGAACCAGCGACAGTGCCTAGGTGATGGACTAACTAGTCATCTCTGTCATTTTGATTGGTACATTTATTTAGTTTATAATTTATCCTTCTCAGGTCTCTGATCACATTGACGGCTAAGTTAAGCTAATGGTAGCTTTGCAGCTAAAGAACAGGAAATTAGATCCACTGTTCATTCATTGGTTGTTATGCCAGGTTCACGGGACCCTCAGAGACCACCAGGAGACAAATCGATGCAATTATAAGAGAGCTATATTACAAGAGCGATCGAACTCGGGACCCAAGTCTCACTGGTGCAGCAGTAGAGAAGTGGGACCCCGAGTTCTAAGTGAACAGAATTTTTAAAGGGAAATTCTGTGAGCAGGGGGTTTCCATGGCAGCAAGCAGGGGGGCACAAGCCTTGGCGTTACAGAATTGGGTGAAGTTTAGCAGGGCAGGGTGACCTTTTCTGAGGCACACAATCACAATGGCTAAGGCACACAATCACAATGGCTATTTTTCTAAACCATATCTGAAATATTGGGGAGAATTTTCCCATCTGATTCTCAATGAATTCCCATTGATTATTGCCAAGGAGTTTGTCTCTATTTTCTAGGAAGCACTTATTCTGTTATATTTGCTGCAGGCTGTTGCTAGGAGAATTAACTTTGTTTTCTGCCAAGTGTACACTCTGTGATATTTCCTGTTACCTGAATTCAGTTCCCAGTCAAAATCTTTATTTCAAAATGGAGTTATATTCTGGCTAATTTAAACTCTTCATGGTCAGTTCTTTAGCTAGTTGGAACTAGTAGAGGTACTAGATCCTTTATTTAGAAAGGCAAATAGGTTTGCCTTGCTCACAGGCTTCATGTTATTTGTCTGTGTCTTATGGTGAATATCTGGATAGAAAGATATGGAATTTATGTAGGGTCTGAGGATATAGGAGGTTAGGTTGTGAGAATCTAGAGTGTGTTGTTTGATGGTCTGGAAAAATGTTTCCAAGTTGGTAAATGCAAGAAAGATTGGAAGGCCTAAGTAGGTGTCATAAGGTATGTGAATGTGAGTTATAATGACATAGAAAATTGATTTAAGGCATATTAAAAATGGGACATATTTCAGAGTTCTCCCTCTTGTCTGCTATGGTTGTGCTGTGTTGCTGTAAGATTTCAGTAGTTCAGAGTTTTGACATTGAACAACAGAGTTGATAAGTTGTTGGAACTTATTATCGAGTCATAAGCTTGAATTTTTAATTTCCTTTGGTTGTCTTCTGAGATAGACTTAAAGGTGCATCTCATCATGTTAAAAATATCTGTCTAATATGTATATCTGACCCAAAAGCCATAGTGTTTAGTATGGCATTTTTAATATCTGCTATTTCTGAGGTGGACTTTGACATAGCATTTGGGAATGTCTTAAACATATTCCTTCTAGTTGCTTTGTTAAGGAAAGTTCAAGCGTCCAGGGTTTAGCACCAAAGCCCTTAATGCATTCCTGCCTAACTTTCCAGTAAGGGGTGGAGGGAGGGGCTAAAGTAGATGCTGAGTGTACTGAAAGTGGCTGAGCTCCACTTGTGGCTGATTACCAACATCTGTGCCCATAGAAAAAGTGTTAGTTTCAGACATTGGACACATATGTTCATAAAAGTTACAAAAAAAAAAAACAATTAAGAAGAATTGGTACACATTCTGTTACTCTCAGAATGTTGTTACATTAGATTTAAAAAAAATATTTCTTTTGTAAACTAAAAATTCATATGAGTTTCAGGAAATCAAGAAGTCATGAGACCTGGATCTGGCATAGCTCAATGGACCCCAGATGAGTCTTCCCCTGAAATTGGGATTACTCACTTTTTCCATTTAATAGGAAAAAAAAAATTAACTTCTGACTCTAATTTGAATTTGTCCCAGCAGATTTTTCCTGGTTGACTCTATTCCAGGATCAGCTACTGACTGCCAGCTGAACTCTGAACCTGCTGGAGGCTGAAGTAAACCAGTCCAGTCAATGTGATGGCTCCATGTCTTTTCATATGGATCAACTAACGAGATGCTTCTTAGGACTACTCCATTGCCCAGCCTTTGACTGGCATTTCAGCTGTCCTAGCCTCTGATGGCCATCCTATTGTCAGAACTAAAGCAACTTCAGAAGAAGAGTCTTCAGTCCAAAATCCCACCTAACAGGCTGAAATGCTAAGTCAAAAGGGACTCCCTGGCAGTATTGCAGCCTTTAGAGACACTAGAGAGAAAAGATTCCAGAGGATGGTTTAAATCCTGGCATAATAGTTATCCTTGGCTTCCTTCTTCTATATCCACCCTGAAGTGACCCCCCCTACTCACTTTGATTTTTATCTTTGGACCTTGTATTTTAAATCACTTGAAGGCTTTAATAAAGTAATGTTTGGGAGCAAGGCAGTAATGGTAATGAGATCCCATTGTGGAAAGGTAAATCTGAATGACTCCAGGGGTCATATCTGGAAGACTGAAGACTGGGTCTTCAAATGATCATGGGAAGGGGGGAAATGAGAGACCAAAGAATTAAGAGTCAGTGGGTATTGTTTTAAAGTTTAAAGTTCCAGCCACCTGGGTAAAACAAAACAGAAACAAAAACAACTAGATTTAATGCATTTCCCCCCCCCACTAATACAGTTGCTAAGAAACCAGCCCATGTGACTAGGCCACAACTGTTTGTGGTCTTGGAGCCTAAAGTGGACCAATCATTTCAAAAGTCAATTTCCCTTACCCAATCATGTAATGCCAAACCAGGTAAGTACCTGCATGTAGTTTTGCCCTATAAAAATCTTGTTCCCCTAGATCGTGGTGCTGCATTTCTAACCTGTTTCCACAGGGGATTGTGTCCCATGTTCAAACACATATACAATTAAAAATCCTAATGTATTTTCAGTGGAGTCTATTGCTGGCGTTTGGGGGTTTAAGAAGTGGGCAAAACATGCTTAACTCCTGGGATTTACCACCATCCAAACAACTGTGACTTTCTGCTCCCAACCTCACACTGTGGCTGACATGTAGGGCTCAGTGAAGGGTTGTCATCCAGTCATCTATAATGCCCTCCCCAGGCCAGAGCTCAGGCTGATCCAGGCCTGAAAACTCAGTGAATCTCACAAACAAAAACTGAACTGGGTCAACAGAGGCTGAGCTACACTGGCTGTTTCGGTCATGGTAGCTGTGGAAACAGAGGAAGAAGAGGAGGGGCCCTGCTGTTACCTTCAGGTTAGGCAATCTGAAAAGAGCACACCAACCTTGCCTAGTGCACTCCTCACCCATCACCCTAGTGCCAAGCACCAAAGACAATTGCCCAGAGTGACTTCCCACTCATGACCCTCCTTGGTTAATGACAGGTGGGTTGGGGCCATACCCTACATGCTAATGAGGCCTGATGGGGCTTTTGTGTGTCTGTAGGTGTCACCACCTGAATCAAGTTGCTGTCAAGCACTTACACTAGAGATGTGGCCAGTGACAGTCTTCACCCTAGGGCAAGGATGTAGGTGAGGCTCTGCTCTGTATTTGAATCAATTATATATGACATGTTCATTCTCACCACATTTCTCTGAGGACAGAGAGCAGGGTCTGTGGGGGTTACAGTCAAAAGACATGTGACTGGCACAGTTTTCCATTGGAGATGGCTCACCGTGGAGGCTAAACCCCTGAATCAAATCTTGGTGGCCCACTGTTGTGGGCTGAAACAAGTTTTTGAGTTGATCCCAGGAGTGGGATATGGGACTACTTCCAACTGTCCCCAGCAGAAACTATTTGTCTAGTGCAGGCTGAGAGGGCTCTTTGCCAGCTGCAGACAGTTTAATTCTGAGGACTGTGGAGATGGAATAAATGCCAGGGCTCATAATTAAAAGAGTGCTCAGAGAAAGAAGAAGGCTGTTGGTGCTCCCCCTGCTGGTCCTGGATGCTGTGGATGCAGTTGGATGAGATAAGTTGAAGAAATCATGAAACAAAGATTGTAATGCCCTAAGGAACCCAATGACCCTAACTGGCAGGAAATAGCTAAGGAGAACTCTACCCCCTCTCCCCATTACTATTCTTTCTCTTCTACCTCCTGTTGGGGTTTTGGAAGAGACTGGAGTGAAGGGAGGAAGAGGCATAAGAAACCATAATAAAATAGTATAAAATGCTATGCTAAAACCCCTCCTCTTGGGTCCAAGTGAGAATCACCTCAAAGCTTCTGAGCAAGTGATGTCCAGTTTGGGCAGAAGCTGCGATCTTTTTGCTAGACCGAAACAGCAGTGAATATCTGAACAAGGAGGCCTGAGCTAACCTTGCTGTTGCTTGTGATCTGCTTCCTGTAGCCTTTGGCTACTGTGCCACTTTTAAAACAAGTACATGTAGCTGTGCAGGGCCTTTAATCCCAACACTAGTGGCATAGGTAGATCTATGTGAGTTTGAGGCCAGCGTGCTCTACAAAGAAAGTCCAGAGCAGCTGGGCTGTTACACAGAGAAATTGTGTCTTGGAAAAAAAAAAAGAACAAAGTAATGAAAACCAAGTTCATGAGACCTTGAATAAAATACTCTCCAAAAGTGATGGAGGCTAAGATACTAGCTGAGATATATGCCAGGACCCTCCCACAGCCTTGTCTCTTAAGGGCTGCTCCAAATAGCAACTGTTGAAGAGAACATTTATTTGAGTCACATTTTTTTTAATGTCAAGGGTCCCTAGGAACATCCAACCTGGACATCCACTCATGTGCACTCCTGTGTAGCCATGATGTTTGTGTTGTGTCTGGTAGGGTGCCCCTCCTGCTACTACCAACTCCAATATGCAAGGAATAGAGGCCTTGAGCATCCATTATGGATCCAGAGAGTCAGCCCACATCCTTACTCCACCTAGCTAACCCATGTGTACTCTTCCCTTGCACACAATCTCCAACCCCCCCACCCCTGACAACCTCCAATATTAGTTTCATCAGCCTGTTGACAACTGTCTTCTTGAGAGCTAGGATCCCAGCCCTGTGCTGGCCTCAATAGGGGGTGAAGAAGAAATGACAGCCCCTTGCCTCATGGAGCTCACAGTCTAGTTGGGAACTCAAGGTGCACATGAGTACACACAGCACATATACACACACATACAGAAGAGACAAGCAGAGGACTAAACAGCATATAAGAATCTAGGGAGACACTGTGTGTTAACTTAGGTACTCCTACAAAGGAGCCTGGGCCTGGAGTCTAGCCCTGGTGAATAAGGGAGTGTTGAGGGTGGGGAAGAACATATCAGAGCAGTACAGGGGAAGGCATGGTCCAGTTACAGTAGGGAAGAGACAAGCTGGGCAATTACTTGAGGGCCATGGGAGGGATTCAGTAAGTTAGCCAAGGAAAGGAGGAGCATGCAAGCTCCTGGGGATGGGGGGGGCGCCTCCCCTTTCTCAGATCTATTTGAATACTTGGTGACCCCAGAAAAAGGCATAGGGGTTCAGTAAGAATCAATAACCTCAAATGCATGGGGGATACCAACATTTAGACCCCAGGTCAGGAATCCACAGGTTCCTCTCAAGCCCAGGTAGGGAAGAGCAATCTCTATTCCTAACGAGTGGTTCACTGTAGGGAAAGAGGGGAACATTTGTGGGCTCTCAAATGACCTGCTCCCATGTGAAGATATGAGTCCTTGATCAGCAATGGGCCATGCCTACTTGTACCCCTGCTCATTTAGGGACAGACACAACTCCTCTGCTGTCATCTCCCACTGCCTAGACCTACAGGCACCATGTGCTAGGCTCTCTTGCCTCTCTCCCCTCACTGTCCCAGGTAACACCTGCCTGGAGCTGATCACCTGGCCAGCATGTGGCTAATGGCAGCAGGATTCTTTCTCCCTGGGATAGACAGAGAAAATGATTTACCATCCCTTCAACAGTCCAACCTCCCCTTGAGACTCCACAGTGAAGTTGAGCCATGACTAAGCTGAGGGCTCCATCACAAAAAGGAAAACAGGAACCAATCGCAGGAGCCTTGGAAATGTCTGGGGAAGAAAGCCAGGTTCCACAAATCAGGTGTACCTTTAAGACTTCGAAGAAGGAATGGATGGAATAAAAGGGGCTCAGCCTCAGCATTCTTTCTCACAAACAAGAGGAGACCAGGAGGAGAGAGACACACTTGTATGGAATAAGGACAGGATGGCACATGAAATCCCAGGGCTGAGGTCTTTAATCTGGAGTCCAGAGGCTCCTTGAAACTGTTTGGGATTGTGAGAGCTACACTGGCATGTGCGTTCTCCAAGGAGAAGGTCCATACCCTCCATCAGGTTGTAAAGGAACACTTGCCCCTCAAGTGTTAACTTTTCTAGTTCAGAAAGGGCATGGTGCCCTGGCTCTGGAGACAGTGTGGGAGAACCAGGCTTAGGTTTTTCTCACCTGGGTAGACATTGTCTCCACAGAACCCATGGAGCTAGCTAGCCAAACAATGGGAAGACTTAGGCAAAGCCACAGCACTTAGTGGAACCTGGGTGCCCTCTGCTTCTGCATGCTGCCCTGCTGGGCTCAGGATGGGAGGGGTGAGCCAGGTCTCCTCTCTGAAGAGCCCTTCACTTGGCCCATGTCCTCATGTGCTTGACTTCAGATAATTCTTTTTATTCATTTGTTTTTATTTTCTCTTTGTGAGTGTTTTGCCTCCATGTGTGGACGTGACCTTTGAAAAGGCCTGGGGCTTACAGAAGCAGGAGAGGTTGCTGGATACCCTGGAATTGGAACTATGACATTTGTAAGGCTCTCTTAACTAATAAGCCAGCCTTCCAGTCCCAAGTTAAGGTGCCTTTTACAATGAAAGCCTAAGCAGAAAATTGGTGTATGAGTCACACCCCTCTCTCCCTGAGACTGTGGCTGAGTATGGAGACCAGAGCAGTTCCTGTGCACTAACACACAAAAGAAACAGTTTGCAGGGAAAGTCAGGCCTGATATCTATAAATCTTCCATATTATACCTTTATCTTTTAAGATAATAGTGGTTATAATTTTGAATGAGGTAGTGGCTTTGACCAAGAGAAGAAATCTCCCCTTTTAGATGTAAACCATATTCTTATCTCTTATTTTTTAAATTTATTTATAATTTTATAAATTATAGTTTATTCACTTTGTATCATTGCTGTAGCCACCTTCCTCATCTCTTCCCATGCCCATCTCCAAGTCCACTGATAGGGGAGGTCCTTCTCCCCTTCCTTCTGACCCTCGCCTAATAGGTCCCATCAGGAAAGGCTGTTCTGTCATCCTCTGTGGCCTGGTAAGGCTACTCCCTCATCAGGAGTAGGTGATCAAAGAGTCAGCCACTGAGTTCATGTCAAAGAGAGTTCCTATTCCCATCAGTAGGGAACCCACTGGGAGTCTGATCTGCCATTGGCTACATCTGTGCAGATGTTATCTCTATTCATGGTCCTAGGTTGGATTATCAGTCTGAGAAAAGACCCCCGGTGCCCAGAATTTTTTGATCTTTTGCTCTCCTTGTAGAGTTCCAGTCCCCTCAAGGTGTTCTTATCTACTTGTTCTTTCATAAGATTCCCTGAACTCTGCACAAAGTTTGGCTATGAGTCTCAGCAAACTCAAGTGAGAACACATTTTGGAGAGGATGTGGAGAAAAAGGAATCCTCCTTCATTGCTGGTGGGGATGTAAACTTGGACAACCCCTTTGGGAATCAATCTGGTGCTTTCTTAGACAATTAGGAATTCTGCTTCTGAAAGATCCAGCACCATGTGCTCACAAGGTTTACTGCCCTGAAAATCTTCTATGCTCCCCTTAGGCACTCCTCTTCCCCTGTCCCCAGCCCACGGCTAATCCTTTTTTCTGTTTCCATAGTTTTGTCCTTTACAAGCTCAGGACTTGAAGTCTAACAAATCCATACTCTGGATAGCCCTGCCCTAGAAAGCCCCACCCCTGAATGAATCCTATACAAAGGTTGTATCTGCCCAGTTCCTTTCTGCCTTCTCACAGGAGCAAAGGCAGCCACTGCTGGTCTCATCCATCCAATAAATTTCTTTTAAGACAGGTGCTGTTGTGACTGTCTTGTTGGAAGAAGAGAAGGAAAAAGAATCAGAAAAGGAGCAGCACTCAGGCTACAAAACTCCTCAGCTCATAAGGGTTGGGGAAACCCTGTCCTGGGAGCTGCAGTGTCTCTGTTGATAATGCCTCCTCTCAGAGAGGTTCCTGGGCTCCTGTGCCTCAGGATTCCCTTGGGATACTGTCCTACCTCAGAGCTGGGATACCTTCCCAGGCCTCTGAGTTGTGAGTGTCCTGGACACCCCTCCATCTGTGTTCATCCCAGGCAGGACACCACTACCACCACCACCATCACCACTTTTTCCTCTAATACCCAGGTTCATGGACATGCCAGGTAAAGAATAGCTAATAACCCACAGCCTAACTCAAGTTGAGATTAATGGTGCACAGAGGTGAGGTAGGAAACAAGATATGGTTACTATTGGAGTCAGATACAAGGGAGAGATGATGGCATCCTGCAGGCTAAGGGGCAGCAATAAACCACAATGACATCAGAGAATCAGAGATGGTGAGGCAGAGTGTGAGGTTCAGACATTTGAGCTGAGGAAGAAGCATGTCCACCCTGTTCCTCCTCTCAAGGATAATTGTACCTATGGGAAGATGGGTGTGGGGTGGGGCTGACAGGAGATACATGATTCCTGGGAGGTGTCTCTGAGAAACACTTCTAGCTACTGTTTCTAATGATGCTTGTAACAGGCTGGTAGACAACAAGGCTGGATCAAGCTGGGAGTTAGCAGAGGCCTGGATGCCCTTTGTGATTCTCAGAATGAAGTGAGGTGAGGTGTCTGTGACCTCACAGGGTACATCCCTGCCACAGGAGCAGTTGTGGTCTTAGTCTGAAGACAACTTGGAGTCCACCAAGGAGGGCTGAGATTCACAGCAAGCCCCTGTGTCTGCATAGATGTGGGCCTTTTCCTAGGAAGGACCCTACCTGAAATTCATCAGGTGAGTTATGCTCTCAGTACCAGCCTCTTCTTCACTGGGGTCTTTGTGAGTTGGGGAGACTAAACATGGTGTGGGACATGAATAAATAGGGACATGATTGTGAGGGAACTGAATTGTGAGGGATGATTCTCAGCATAGGAAGAGCAAGAAACAGCTGGGATCAGAAGTTCCATAGCAGTGGACTGGCCTCTAAAGACCACAGGGAGAGGAATCATTTGATTCCTCTCTGAGGAAGAGAGGCTTCAGAATGATGCCACACAGGTGTATCTGGATTGGGATTCAATGCTATAGTCTATGTGAGGAAGGATAATAAACTGAGGTTGTCATGTTCACATCTGTCCAGAACACATTGCTTGTCCAGGGAAAATAATCCAAGTACCCTAGCACTGAACTGTGATACTTCAGTCCTGGCCAGTAGCAAACTTTTTATTTCTATTCAGATACCTGATACAATACGGAAATAAACATCACTGTTAGTATCATAGGTAATAGCATGACAATCCTCTCCCCTCTCATTCTGTACTGACAGACATATTTTCACTTTGTATGGGTGCTCATGGCTGCAGGTCCACATCCATATGTGTGAAAGTGCATCAATATCACATAACTTCCCTTACAAATATTCACATGCTTACATGAAAGAGTAATCTATGTTGAGGCTGTGTTAATAAATGATGATCTCACCAGAGGTACAGCCTCCCACTTTGCTGTGTGCTCAGCAGAGTGTGGGAAAGCATGTTCATTCCACACGCTACACTCAGGCACATAGGAAGAAGCAGGAGAGAGGTGTGGTCACGCCTCTGTTGCCTCATAGCATAGCTCATTGACAAGGCAAAGGCTGCAGTGTTGGTGTGAAGGAACTCTGTGTACAAATGTGGGCTGAAAATCAGAATGAATTGCAGGTGTACAAGAAAGTTTGGGGTGTATCATGGGACAAATACATAGAGATTCCTGGGATGAAGTCCTGATTTAACCTCAGTGTGCTATAGTGAGGATTGGAGGGTGATACTGTATGAGGCCCAATGTCCCAAAGTGACATTGAACTGCACCTGAGGTATAGCACAGACAGGTAGAGGATGAAGCTCTGCTGTTGTGCCCCAAGACAGGGGCAACTGTCAGCTCTGGCAGCCATAGTGTGCAGGGCAGGTGGGAGATGATACACAGAGTCCTCCTGCCTGGGGTTCTGGAGAGAGTTAGCTTCTTCCCAGCAGGACTCTTGTATTTTCACCCTGAGTTGTCCCCAGCATGACTGATGGCAGGCACGCTATAGGACTCTGCACTCTAGCACTCTATGTAACTGTACATTATATACATTTCATTTCTTGTTTGTTTTCTTAGATAAGTTTTCTCTGTGTAGCCATGGCTGCTCTTTGTCCCCTAAATTATTCTCATGCTCATAGACTCACCTGCTACTGCCTCTCAAGTACTGTATTTGAAGGTGTGTACAACCACTGACTACCAACACTCTCCCAAACTCTGTATACTATGAGCAGTCGAACTTAGTCAGCACACTCTACACATTTCCATTTATGTTGTACATTACTTACAGTGCATATATCTAGGTACAATTGTGTGTGTGTGTGTGTATGTGTGTACCTTCAGGTCCATAGGCACGCTAGGAATAGTAGTAGAAAAACCAGAAATGCTGTGACTCAGTCTCAAAGAAGTTGTCGAGGTGTTCCTTATGTAACACAACAGGAGAGCTTGTAAGGAGCTGAAACCTCAGTGGGCACAAGCAAATCTGCAGAGTGCCATATATATACTGTATCTGGGTGAGGCCACTATACACAAGCCATCAAGAAAGGCCTCTGGAAGAAACTGTCAAGTGAGTACCTGGTCTAAGACTCAAGGCTGGAGCCCACAGAAAGTTCAAGACCAACTACTTCCACCACCCACCCTCAGCCAACACCTGCAGCTCAAGGTGGGAGGGAAGTGCTTCCTGGGACCTTCTCCCAGGCTGCCCTACATATGAACTTTCCTGGAAACAGCCATCTTGACATTCAGCTCACAGACCCTACCCTGCCCAACCATACACACTGATTTCCCTCTCTCTTCATCTAACTTCATCCTTATAACTTCATTAGGAAACAAGCATTAATGTATTTGTGGATGAATCTGTGTGTCCATGTGTGGGAGAGAAATTGTGTCAGGTGTGCTTTTCTAGTAGTCTCCACCTGTACTTGTGAGAATAGGGGACAGCAGCTGAGGCAGAGCCAGCACCTATCACAGGACTCCAGTTCCCAAAGTGGGACAGGATGAAGCACTCTGTCATGCTGTTCTCCAGGGAATGACATCCTCAGAAGTCACAGGCTACCTCTGTAGGGTCAGAGAGGGAAACTTCATGACATCCTGCTACCTGGGCACGGCTACTTCAAGCTGTGTTTAATGGTGGTGAATGGACATTGTGCAGACCAAATTTTCAATCATCTTGGTACCCAGAATGCTGCAGATAATACACTTCATGTCTCATGACAAGAGAAAGTTGCTGATAAACTGAAGAGCAGAAATGATAGATCAAGTCTTAAGTGTTGCTCAGTAGAGTGAGGATGACCCATCCCTCTGACCTTGCTTGATCCAAAAGTAAAGTTCCTAGGAGCAACAAGAGGACTGGGTGTGAGTCTCTTAATAGGAAATGATTATAAGAGAAGCCTTCAGCTATTGTCCCCAAATACTTGTCCAAAAGACACTGTGTGCCTGGACAGCCTTTCAGCTTTCCCAAACAGAGAGAGCCTTGGCCTCTGTGACCTCACATGAAAGTCATTATCATGATTGTGGGTGTGTCCCAGGTCTGTAAGCATCAGAGCCTCTTAGAGTGCACTAGGGCTTGGAGTGGAACCAGGGCAAGGTCAGCAGGGATGCCTTTCAGGTACGTCAGTGTAGAAAATTCTGTGGGTGAAGAAGTGACTCAAATCAGTGTATGAACTTGTCAAACACCTTTAAAGAAGGGTGAGAACAGCATAGTTCAAGGTCTGAGGGTTTCTAATATACAGGACAGATGTGAACCTGAGAAGAAGGTCAGCAGCAAGGACCACAGCGACTCCCTGGTAGAGCGTCGTCAAACATAACTGGAGAGATGGGACAGTATGCCCACACAGCAGAAAGAGGTCATGTGAAGATGGACACAGCCTCCAGTTAATTAGCAAGGCATCCTCTAGACATTGGAGGCCTAACATCTATTGTTTCTCTAACTAGCTGTGATATTCCATCATGGTATCTCAAAGAAGGAAGGAAATGCCTCATGGTGCTACCTTGTTGAGACTCTCTCGTGGGACGCACAAATTAGAATCATCAGTCTTTACACATGTGCCATGGGCCCAACCATCCCATGGACAGTCCCATGAGAATGAGAGGATCGTTCCCAACATTCTCTCCCCTAAATATTGGATGTATGACTTGTTTCATCTGGACTCTCAGTAGTAAGTGTCTGTGATGCTCTGAGAACATTTGAGATGACAGAAAACGATAGCCAAGTTTTCCTGTATGCACAGCCACAGGTCTACCTGTAGTGGAATGCCACCTGTGGTGCTCTATATTAAAACTCTATTTTATTTAGGTTGTTTGGCCTCTTCCTTCCTTCTTTCAACCAACCAAACTTAAGTAGCAGATAGAAATGTTTCATGTGTAGAGGAGACCAAGACTTCTTATTTTCTCCCAGATATTTAGGGTAAAGGGGCTCATTAAGGGTTACGTACCAATCTCTGCCAACCACAGGCACAGCAGTCTCCTTCATGCTGCTGCACCTTGAAGGGTTTCTCTCTCTCTCTCTCTGCTTCAAACTGCTACAGCATCGCTGGTCTCCAGTTTCTGGTTTCCAGCCTCTGGTCTCTCCAAACTGCTACACTGCACACACCAACACTCAATGCAACACAATGCCATACCCTTTGTTTCTCTGCTGCAAAGTGTAACTTTGTTACTCCCAGAGTTCTAGGCCTTTAAATCTTACTGTTAACATGGCTTTCCTTTTCCATGAAATTTTGAAGCTTCTTATACATTTCCTATCAGTAACTGGTCAATTTCTTCATTTCCTTGTGCTAATGGACCTAGCAAACCTGTGGAAGACAGAATATGAGTAATCAATATTGGATAGTTTCTGCTTCGGATGGCTTGGGGCAATTACATAAATAACAGTTAACTATGAGTTAGCAGGAACAAATTCATCCATTTCTATATGTGAAACAACTCTGCATATTGAGAGTCAGTAAATATATTAAGAGGTTTAGGAAAATCTAATAATACCATTACATTACATACAATTCTGATTTTTGAAATGAGGAATATGGGATTTTGATTACCTTGCTTATTTTGTGTGATTTATAACCTGCCATTCCCATCTTGTTTGCATCAGTATAGAATGTTGGTGGCTCTGGAATTGGTGTTCCCTTAACAATACATGGAAGAATCCAATTAGTTATTTTCAGAAACTGTATATGTTTGCTTTTAGGATATTTGTTATTAATTTTGAACACCTTTACAATACATGGAAAAATTCAATTAGTTGTTTTTATAAACTGTATATGTTTGCTTTTAGACTCCGAGGTGACAGGCCCTTCTGTCTGTTTAATGGTGGCAAGAGGGATGACCTTCTGAATCCCATTTAGATATATACACATTACTCCAGTGCTTTCCATTCTTACAATGCCAAAAAGTTCCAGGGAATCTGGGCATTTGAACATTGCAGCCAGAATCAGCCTGTTTGCTCTGAGTTAATACTCTTGCTTTTTTGAACTTTGAATTTTCCAGCCTTATAATTTCCTTGGAAATTGACCAAATTTACCACAATTAAAGTACTGGGCAATTTGATATTTGAGACTTTTAGGTTCAGCTCTCATGTGATATTGGCATGATGTTGCTGAGAGGCAACGCCAGTGGTCTGTCTTATCCATTTGTCTATTTGGGCTCAAATTATAGCCCAACGGAAATCTCACACTTCCGATTAAAAACAAAAGCATAGTTACATAACATACAAGGAAAACAAAGCTTCTAATCATCTAATGTCTCTTTCTTTTATTTTTCCCCAAAATATAGACTATATATGAAGGTGAAATATGTTTACATCTATATGAGGATTCATAAGGATGCAGAACCTCAATCATTAGGAAAAACAAGTATTCTGTCTGAAAGGATGACAGGATGCAAAAATACAAATATAAGAAGCTACATGGGTGAGTCTAAGTAAAGAAACAATTTAGGAAAATTAAGAAAAGGGTATGCCTAGAAAAATTTGTGACTTTAAGAAGTGAAGACTTAAAAAAAATGTGGGCATGAAATTATCCACAAACCTGAAAAACAGAGGGCTCTACCAAAAAGAGATGTGGGCTTGGCTTTATTACTAATACTAATGAGGCATGGGCTAAGAAGGAAAGATGTGGGCCTGGATCTTTCCCTAACCCTGAAGAGGCCTGGGCCCAAAGGAGAAGAGACAAGGGCCTGGGCCTATCCTTAACCCTGAAGAGGCCTGGGCCCAAAAGTGAAGAGACAAGGGCTTGGGCCTATCCCTAACCCTGAAGAGGCCTGGGCCCAAAAGGGAAGAGACAAGGTCCTGGGCCTATCCCTAACCCTGAAGAGGCTTGGGCCCAAAAGAGAAGAGACAAGGGCCTGGGCCTATCCCTAACCCTGAAGAGGCCTGGGCCCAAAGGAGAAGAGACAAGGGCCTGGGCCTATCCCTAACCCTGAAGAGGCCTGGGCCCAAAGGAGAAGAGAGAAGGGCCTGGGCCTATCCCTAACCCTGAAGAAGCCTTGGCCCAAAAGAGAAGAGACAAGGGCCTGGGCCTATCCCTAACCCTGAAGAAGCCTGGGCCCAAAGGAGAAGAGAGAAGGGCCTGGGCGTATCCCTAACCCTGAAGAAGCCTGGGCCCAAAAGAGAAGAGAAAAGGGCCTGGGCCTATCCCTAACCCTGAAGAGGCCTGGGCCCAAAAAAGAAGAAAAGCGGGCCTGAGCCTATTGCTAACCCTGAAGAGGCCTGGGCCCAAAAGAGAAGAGAAGTGGGCCTGGGCCTATCCCTAACCCAGAAGAGGCCTGGGCCCAAAGGGGAAGAGAAATGGGCCAGAGCCTATCCCTAACCTGGAACTGTCTTAGGCCAAAATAAGAATTGGTATGGCCCTCGGGCCTCCCTGTATTTCTGAAGAACCATGGGCTCGTTCTTGTTCTTGTTCCAATGAACCGACATCTGGAAACATTTTATCCTCCAAGAAGCAAGACATTGATAATGACCTGATTATGAACACATGTGTAGTACCATGCATGACCTCCAAGGAAACATGGCAGCTCCTTGAACACCAAGTAGCCTCATTCTATATTGTCAACAAGGGTGGGCGGGCTGACCCTTTTTATACTACCCAGGATGCATTTCACCACTAAGGAGGCGGGCCTTAAAGAGACTACCCTCATCTGAATGACCAGTTGAAATGGACAAAACCATTACCCTGACCTGGTGTAAAGCCAGGCATTATCTTTATGTTAGTTGATTTTCTTAAACCAACCACAGCCTAATTAATGACCAATTTCATGCAATGTTAACAGAAATCTGGACTCACCATTGATGAGTGCCATCGGACCATGGCCATGAACGCCAATCATTACTAACCTAGATGATCCTTTTGGTACAGTGTGGTTTGTTGGCTGTACCTTCCATTTTAACAACACAGACAACATTCTCACCTCAAGTGTGTCAAGACAACAGCATGGCTTTTAAGTATTCTGGACCACATATAAACATCAGAGAACATGGGACACTGTGGGAGCAAGGGTGTGTGGGCCGCACCCAGGGAACACTCTGTGTCCTGGTCTTATCTGGAACACTACAAATGAAGGACAACAAATTGACCTCAACTCTGACTTAGGTAACACACCCCTCCGGAGAGGATGGACACACTTTAACACCATGAGGTGGATGTCTGAAGAATGACACAAAGACAAAGGCCACAAAGTGACATCAAATGAGTCCTGCCAACTCCTTGTTTACCGAGTCCACAGGGTCCAGCTTAACTTCAATGGTTCTCTTCATCCAACCCAGGAGTTGTGCTCCAGTTTAGAACCACAAGCAGAATACATGGCCTTCATCATGTCTGGACCACAGCAGAGAAACCATGTGGGCAACTTTGGCATGCTGGGTGTGTGGACCCCACCCAGATATGTTATAGGCTCCAGCTGTTTTCAAGAGATCCAAGACAAGAGATCTTCTCTGTGTTAGTGAACAACAAGATCTCAAAGGAAACTGTAGACAGAACAGCCAAATCTGGTGTCTGATGTGTGACATCACCCTCACAGACTTCCAGACTATGGTTCAAACCCTCATGTCCTGACACCTTGGGTACTCATTGTTGACTTTGGCCCTCAACTTGACCTGACCAGAAACATCAAGTCATCTGTGGATTAACAAAATGATGACCCAGACACAACTTCAGTGTAGATGTGTAATGAACAACCCTGAAATATTCCTCTGAAGCCATGTGTGTGGACATGCTCACTGACAGAATTGCCAAAGATTCCTTAAGCCCTTGCAGGGCCTACCTAGAAGTGTCCAAATTTAACTATCGATTTCTATGCCACTCTTAAAATTTCTGAAGACTTATAATCTTCTATCATTCTTTCTTGGAAATGTCCTAGCACTGTGTATATAATATAAATATAAGTTTCATATGCTAACATGATCATCCTGAAATGTTTAATTGGGCTCTTCTCTTATGTTTATAAATGATCCTTTCAATCTTTGAATTACTTAAGAACAGGCTGAAATGGTTGCTCACAAATATAGGAGGCTACACGAGTAAGACAAATATCTGTATGCTCAGACCTCATTCTGAAGATCAATGTATCTGCTTGGGGGTTTTATCTTTGCCCTTCTTAAGAAACAACAACAACCAATAGTGCAAAGGGTGAAATAGGCCGGAACCCTCATCTACTCTTACATTCACTGAGATAAGATTTCCTTGTTGGATGGGCTGCTATCTACCCCTTCCAGTGCTGATATCAGATGAGCACCAACTTTCAGAGAATGCTGATGAAGGGCTTGGGAGTTAGAGGAGGAGCAGAAGGTTCAGTGCAGGTCACAGGGCACTGCCTCCACTCCTGGAAAGCAGCTTGCAGACCCTGAATGCAATGCACTTGGTCCAGCATCAGAGGGCTGTTGTATTAAAACCAAGAGTCCCAATCATTAGATTCTACCCCTAAAGACTCAGGAGCCAGATGCTGAGGTAAAAGTCTACTATCCCTGGGAAAGAACCCCACTGACTAGTCAATATCCCAGAAGGAAGAAGCCTTTCTACTCAGCTCAAGTCCCAGAGGAAAAAGCCAAAAGCCAAAAGCACCTTCTCCACCTTCTTCTCCATACTGCTTTAAACAGCCTTGAACTCAAAAGTCCCTCTTTTCTGTTAGTCTATGACAGCTGTTTACTGGAATGGACATTTTGGTTTCTTTGCAATCTCATATTTTTGTTTTAATTAAATGTGTGGGATTTTAGTTGGGCCATAGTTTGTTCACACCTCTTAGTTGTCAAGTGCAGGGTGTGATCTTTGCCAGCTGCTAAGGGCCTTCCACTTGCTGCCCAGAGAGGAGAGTGTTCCAGGACTCAGTATAAATATGAGGCTGTGAAAGAGAAGAAGTGCTGTTTTTGGTGACGGTCAGTCTGGGCATTTGGCATGGAGCAGTTTGGAGAGACCAGAGGCCAGAGATGGTGTGCTGGTTTGGATCAGACAAAAAGAAACTCTCCAGGGCACAGCAGCATGGAGGTGATTGCTAGCTGTGTCTGTAGTTGACAGAGATAGGTATACAGTCCTAAAAGAAACCCTTGACCCTAAATTGCTGGGAGGAGTAAGGTTGTCTGGGCACCCTCTACCAACTAACACTTTCTCTATCCTACTTAATTTTGGGGTGTTGGTGGAAGAAAGGTAGAGGCCTAAATACCCCAAATAAAGTAGAGTTTTAAAAAGATCTCTTCAGGTGGCCTTCTGTTATAGGTGAATTGCTCCAGAGTTAACTTTCTTTAATCCTGCTTAGAGAAAGGTTTTAGATTAAAGTTACATGATAGGGCTGAACCACACCACAGCTATCTGTTCACAGTAAACAGAAAGTTCTTAGACTAAAGATGGGTGCCATGCCTGAACCACTCCACACCTGAAAAAAAAGGTTTTCACAGTTCACAATCTCAGGGTTCACAAGGGAATCCTATAATCCTGAAGCCTCCTCTAGAAGCAGCCAAACTGTCAACAACTTCTCACTTTGGGGTGTGGTCCGTGAGACCCATTCTATAGTCACTGCCTTGATCTCAGAGTGTGTTAATGAGTTCAATACTGCAGATACAGGAGACACTGCTTTATTCTAAACTCTCTGATCTCTGGATCTTAAAATCTTTCTACCCCTCTTCCAGATGGTCTCTGAGACTCATGGATGGTGAAAAATAGTCTCACATATATCCCTGGGGTATATGAGTTGGTTGCTTGAGAAAATCAGAAGAATGACAAACCATTACGCAGTTTCAATAAAAAATTGAGATTCAGGATAAAAACTAAAAAAATTGGAGTTGAGAATGGGCACATGACCACAGACAGCATGGAAACCCATCGAATCTTAAGACATGGTTTTAAAACCTTTCACCAAATTGGAGAATCTAAAAAGAAATCATTTTCTGGATAAATAGCACTTAACAAAGTAAAATAAAGGCAAGTTAAACAGTTGAAATAGACCAATCCCTTGTTAGGAAATAGAAGCAGTAAATAAATTTCTCAAAACCTCTCTGAACTCAAATCCATGCTGGTGTACTATTTGATTCCAGGGCAACACAAATCTAGGCAGAAAAACCCTATTTTGAAAAATAGGTTTCTAAACAACAATAACAAAAACTCCAGAAAAGTTTATTTTGGCACAGAAGTCTACTATCCTTTCAAACTGATCATGGCAACACTCATCAATGTATATCAGAATTAGAAACAGAAGGAACAATGTGCAATTCCTTTTATGAGGCCAAGGTATCAATTTACCCAAACCACAAATATCTCAAACAACGTAAATTACAAAATAATTTCTTGTATGAACATAGATGCAAAAGACCCAACATACCTGTCAACTACATCAGAGAATGCACAAAATGATCATTCACTATGATCAAGTAGGCTTCATCCCTGAGATTAAGGATAGCTCAATAAACAAAAATCAAAACATGGAATCCACTATGTAAGCAAACCAAAAAAAGGAAAACACATGATCATCTCATCACATTAGATGCAGAAAAGGCCTTTTGACCAAATGCAGCACCTATTCAGGGAATAAGAATTGGGAATTTTAGGGATAAGAGGGATATACCTCAGCACAATAAACCTTCCCACATGTGTGCACATACAGCCCTGTAAAACTCCCCACACGTGTGCGCATTCAAAGTAAACCCCCACACTTTTGCACATACACCACATGCACATCACAAACCAAATTCAACTTTTAAACTAGAAAACTTACAACCTGAAGATGTAGTCAGTTGTGTTTACCTGCCATGCAGGAGGCTTCAGTTTAATCCTCAACACTGTCTAACTGTGCATAAAACAGAAATATTACAAATATTGCCTTCTGGGATGACTTGATGACTGGATGAAATGGAGCAGAGTTTTCCTTTTGACATGAAGATGTTTAAATCTTAGTCCTTTCAGTTTCAAAACCCTAACCTAAACCCAAAGACCAATCAATGATTTTAATAAGATCCTCATACTGAGCCTTTTAAAATTTCCTTAGCCTGCAATGCTTTTTCTTCTTACATCTTTAAAAAAACACAATTTTATTGTGCTTCTTCCATGAAGCATGATGTCTTTCCTCACCCTCCTGGTCATATCTCATGCCTCCTCTCCCAGTGACCTTACTGAGGTGGATTGCAGGCCTCTCAACTCAGAGACTGCCCTCTTGACAGTGAGCACATATGCCTACCTGTGCACTGACTGTCAAGAGACACACATGACTTCAATAGATGACTTTCCACTACTCACTAATATGCCATTTTAAAACACACGACTAAGGACTACAATTTGCATCATAAAAATGTGCTGTGATTTCAAAGGGATAAATGACCGAAATAATGTGGGGAAAGTCACATTTTGGGAAAGCCTGAGCTAAATAAAATTAAACCAGCTTTTCTCCTGTGGAACTTTTGAGCACCTTCCCTTTCTGATGCTCAGTCTCAAATAAGCATTCATTATTTCACATTTAACCAAATGTTTCTGTATTGTGCATTCCAAGGCACTAGGGTTCATCAAAACACACTTCAGAAATATTGGTCTAAATTTTTAAGTAATGTGGACACATTAAATGTCATATTCTTGTTCCATTAATTATACAACCTTGCTTTAAGCCTATCTTCAGTACCCTTTGTGACAAATCCACTAAACTTACCTTCTACATAAAAACAGCCAAAGGGATAAATGGCTTGAGTATGTGCCTGTTTATCTTCTAAGTATTTTACGTGACACCTAAAACATTTACATATTTATAGATGTGGTATTTTGAAATAAAAACACATTGTATATACCCTCCATTGCATTGATTGCTGGTATCCAATATTTATGAAGAACTCAAAAAACTAAACATCGATACACCAAGTAACCCAATAAAAAATGAAGAACAATATAAACATAGAATTAAACAGAGGAATCTCTAATGGCTGAAAAGCAGTTAATGAAATGTTCAATATCCTTAGTCATCGGGAAAACACAAATTATAACAACTGAGATTTCATGTTAAACCCTTCAGAATGTCTACGATCAAGAACTCAAGCCACAGCTCATGCTGGTGAGGATGTGGAACACTGGGAACACTCCCCCTTTGCTGGTGGTTGTGCAAACTTGTAGAACCCCTTTGAAAATGAATGTGGTAGTTTTTCAGAATTGGTAACAATTAGATCTTACAACCCAGTTCTATCACTCCTAGACATATATCCAAAGGATGATCCACCAAACCATAAGGAGACGTGTTCAACTATGTCCAAAACAGCTTTACTTGTAATAGCCCCAAACTGGAAACATCCTAGAAGTTCCTCAACCGAAGAATGAATAAAGAAAAGGTGGTTCATTTCTGCAATGAACACTATTTACCTATTAAAAGCAAAAACCTCATGGAATTCACAGATAATGAATAGAATTAGAAAAGATGATCCTGAGTGAGGTAACCCAGACCCAGAAAGACAACAGGGTATAAGCTCATAAGTAGATATTATCCATCAAATATAGGATAATCATGCTACAATTGACAGATCAACAAAACTAAGAGGACCCAAGGGGAAAGCTTGAATCTCACTCAGAAGAGTAAATAGAATAGACATCAGGGGTAGATAAAGGGCGGAGACTGGGTAGGAAAGGGTTGGGGAGGAGAGCAGGAGGAATTAGGTTTGGGGAGGACAGAGGAAAAGAGTACTGGGTAAGAGAACTGGAACCTGGTGGGCGGCATCTATGGGACAAGCTACAAAACTGGGACAATGGAAGCACCCTGGAATCTGTGAGGGTGACCCTAGCTAAGACTCCTAGTAATATGGATATGGAACCTGAAATTGCCATCTTCTGTAACCACAGAAAAATTCCAGTAGGGGGAAACCTATCCATGATTTGTCCTGCCTGTTAGATGTGCAGGGGTAAATATGAAGCAGAAATTGAGGGATTGGACAAGGTTGAGACCCATGCTATGAGAAAGAACCCACCCCTTTAACTATTAATGATATTTGACTTTCTACAGGCAGGCACCTAGCATATCTGTTTTATAAGAAGCTTCACTTAGCAACTGTTGGAAACAGATGCAATGACCCATAACCAAACATTAGGATGAGCTTGGGGAATCCTTAGGAAAAGGAGGAGGAAGGATTGAAGAGCTAAAGGACACTACAAGAAAACCTACAGAATCAACTAACCTGGGTTCATAGGGGCTCACAGGGTCTGAACCCCCAAACAGAGAGCATGTATGGGACAGACCAATCCCCTTTGCACATATGCAGAATTTATGCAGCTGGGTCTTCATGTTGGACTTCTAACAGCTCAAGGATGGTCTGTCTCTCACTGTTGCCTCCCTTGGATCCCTTTCCCCTAACAGGGTTGCTTTGTTTATCCACACTAGCAGAAGATGCCCTAGTCCTCCTGCAACTTGATATGCCAAGGCTGGTTGATATCCATGTGAAGCCTCCCATTTTCTTGGAAAAAGGGACGATGGAGGATGGGTGAGAAGTTTGATGAGAAGGAGGTACTTGGAAGAAAGGAGGGAAGGAAAATTTTGATTATGATGTAAAAATAATAAAATAATAAATGATCCTGTTGCTCTCCTCTTGGAGCTCCTGTCCTTTTTCCACTTCTTTCATAAGATTCCCTGCACTCTGCCCAAAGTTTGGCTATAGGACTCAGCATCTGCTTTGATACCCTGCAGAGTAGAGACCTTCAGAGGCCCTCTGTGGTAGGCTGCTGTCCTGTTCCCTGTTTTCTCCTCTTCTGATGTCCATCCTCTTTGCCTTTCTGAATGAGGATTTACATCTTACCCAGATGCTCCTACTTGATTAGATACCTCCTTCTTGATTACTTTCTGTTGTTTTACTGATTTTAGTATGTTTATCCTATATTGTATGTCTAATATCCACTTATGAGTGAGTATAGACCCTGTCTGTCTTCCTGTTTCTGGGATACCTCAGGCAGGATGATCTTTTCCAGTTCCCACCATTTGCCTGCAGATTTCATGATTTCCTTGGTTTTAATTGCTCCATAAGGAGAGCAACAGAACCAAAAAATCTGGGCACAGGGTCTTTTTCTGAGACTGATACCCCAACCAAGGACCATTCAGGGAGGTAATCTTGATCCCCTGCACTGATGTACCCCATGGCACTTTGGTGTCCAAGTGGGTTCCATAGATATGGGACAGTGAATGTCTCTGACATGAACTGATTGGCCTGCTCTTAGATCACCTCCTCCTCAGGAGGGTGAGCCTTACCAGGCCACAGAGCAAGACAATGCAGCCACACCTGATGATATCTGATAGACTGGGATCAGAAGAAAGGGGAGGAAGACCTCTGCTATTTGTGGACTGGGGAAGGGGTATGGGTGGGATAGAGAGAGGGAAGGAGGGAGCTACAGGTGGGATACAAAGTGAGTAAAATGCAATTAATAAAAAAAATAAAAATAAAAAATGAGCTTACATATTTAAAAAATTAATAAATGAAGGCAAAAGAAATAAAATACTGAATATATGCTTTAAAAAGGAACATATTGTATGATGTTTAAATGTAAGTGTATCCCATCAAATATTTATTATTTTTTTCAGCAAACATCCCAAATGCACTTTAAACAAGTTCTGTATAGTTTATAATTAATAAAACCTACAGTCATTTGGGAAGAAAGATACTCAATTGAGAAACTGCCTGAATGCCTATAGACATGCCTGAAGCAGTACTTTCTTAGTTGATGATTGATGTGGGAGGGCACAGCACACTGGGGGTGGTGCCACCCCTAGGAAATGGCCCTGGATTGTAGAAAAAAGCAAGCTGTGCAAGCCAGTGTGCCACTTTTCTCCATGGTTCCTGCCTCTGCCATGTCCAGGTATAGGCCGTTTAATTAGCCCAACAGGAATAATGACTTAGGCAGGTTGACAAAAAGGGCCAGTAACTAGGATCAGACCAATCTCCAACACCTGGGGTTCCCCCCAACCCTGCCCTACATGGTAACCAGAAGCTGACCAGGGGAGTCTAGGAGCTCTGTGGAGTGTCTTGTGCTCAGAGTTTCCAGGGAACTGAGTGGAAGGGGGTCTACCGTGAGACATACTGAGATGTCCTGTCTCTGTCCTGGGCTGTTTGCAGACACTCTCTTTCTCAGCAACCTTCCTAATAACTGTCATCCTGTCAAGTGAGAGCCATTTCAGGCTCTGCCTCCTGGAAGCCTCATTGTATGGGACAAGGACTCTGGAGAGTAGGACCTATGCTCTTGTCCACAGAAGATGGCTAGATCTGTGTGATACTGGTCACCCTTAGATCTTCAGTGAGGAACTGTCACCGGGTTCATAGGTCGTATGTGTGACAGTTGGAGAAGGGATCCAAATGATTGCTGGGTAAGCCCCAGTGGAGGCACAGAACTTTCTCTCACCTGGAAACAAGGGCTGAAACTTGAGTTTGGAGGTCAGGCCAGGGACCCATATGATTCTGTCTTTTGCCTAGGTCTTTACAATTCTGAACCTTTCTTCTTCTTTAGGCTTGGCATCCTGCCTAAGGGGATAGGCCCAGGCCCACATCTCTTCTTAGTATCCAGGCTTATTCTGTGTTAGGGAAAGACCCAGGCCAACATCTCTACTTTTTAGGCCCAGGCCTCTTGAGGGGCGGTGATAGGCCCAGTCCCACAATTCTTCTTCTTTGGGTCCAGGCCTTTTCAGTGTTAGGATAGGTCCAGGTACACACCTCTTCTACTTTGGGCCTAGGCCACTTTATGGTTAGGGATAGTCCCAGGACCACATCTTTTTTTCTTTAGGCCTGGGCTTCTTGGTTTAGGGAGAGGCCAAGCCCTGAATCTCTTCTTTGTGGCCATGCCTCTTCAGTGTTAGGGATAGGCCCAGGCCAATACCTCTTGTTTGGCCCCAGGCCTCTTCATGGTTAGGGATAGGCCTAGGACTACATCACTGTTTTTTTTCTCACATACTTCTTCAAGGATACGATAGGCCCAGGCATATATCTCTCTTTTGGGCACAGACTTCTTTGGGTTTAGGGACAGGCCTAGCAACTCATCTCTTCTTTGTGCCCAGCCCTCTTCATTCTTAGAGATAGACCTAGGCCCACATCTCTTCTTCCTTAGGCACAAGCCTCTCCAGGGATAGGGACAGGCCCAGGCCCAGGTACACATCTCTTCAATCTGAGGCCCGGGCCCCTTCAGGTAGTGAGAGCCCCAGGCTCTCATCCCTTCATAGTGCCCAGGCCTATTTGGTGTTAGGGATAGGCCTTCATAGTGCCCAGGCCTATTTGGTGTTAGGGATAGGCCTGGTGTTAGGGATAGGCCTCACCACTTCTTCTTTGGGCTCAGGCCTGTTCAGGGTATGAAATAGGCCCAGGTCCACACACATTCTTCTTTGGTTCCAAGCATCTTTAGAGTTCAGGTTAGGCCAAAGCTACCATCTCCTCTTCCTAGGGCCCAGTTCTCATCAGGATTATGGATTGGACCAAGCACACAGTTCTACTTTGGGCCCAGGCTTCTTCAATGTTAAGGGTTAGCCCAGTCCCATACCTTTTAATCATGGGCCCAGGCCAATATGTGGTTAGGGGTAGGCCCAGGCCCACACCTCTTCTTCTTGGCCACAGGCGTCTTCAGGTTTAGGGATAGGCCAGGGCCCACATCTCTTATTCCAGAGGCCCAGGCTTCTTCACAGTTAGAGAGAGGACCAGGCCCACGTCACTTCTTCTTTATTCCCGGGCCCATTCATGTTTAGAGACAGGCCAAGTTCACTATTGTTTTTTTGTGCCCAGGACTCTTCAGGGTTTGTGATGGGCCCAGGCTCATACTTCTTCTTCTTCTGCCTAGGCCTATGCAGTGTTATGGATAGGCCCAGGCACACATATCTTCCTCCTTGGGCCCATGACTGTTCAGGGTTACTGATTGGCCCAGATCCACACCTCTTAATCTTAATCTTGGGCCCAGTCCACTTTGGAGCTAGGGGTAGGCCCAATACCACATCTCTTCTTCCTTGGGCCCTGCTCTCTTCAAGGATAGGATAAGCCCAGAATTTATCTCTCTTTTGGGCACAGATTTCTTCAGGTTTAGAGAAATGTCCAGGCCTCAGTCCCTTCTCTGGGCCCAGGTCTCAACATAGTTAGGAATTGGCTCAGTTCCACAACTCTTCTTTTTTGGGCCCAGGACTCTTCAGGTTTAGGGATTGGTCTAGGCCCACATCTCTTCTTCATTAGGTCCAGGTCTCTTCAGGGATAGGGAAAGGCCCAGGGCCTCACCACTTCTTTGGTCGCAGGCTTCCTCAGTTGGGGATAGTCCACTCCAGGTTTAGGAATAGGCTCTTGCCAAAACTCTTCTTTTTTGGGCACAGGCTTCTTCAGAGTTAGGGATAGTCCAAGGCACACATCCTTTCTTCCTTGGGCCCAGGTTTTGGAAAAAAAGAAAAAGAGTGAAACAGTAGTTGTAATGGAAGTTTTGGTGTCTTTGTATATTATGTTACTATACTTTTGTTTTAATCTGAAGTGTGAGATTTCAGTTCGGCTATAGTTTGTCCATACCTTTTATATGTCATGGGTAGGGCACCATCTTTGCCAGTTGCTAATAGCCTTCCTTGTGGGGCATAAAAAGGGGTATGGTCTAGGACTCTGAGTATAACTGAGGCTAAAAAAGAGACAGTGCGACATTTACTATTGGCATGTGGCTTGTAGCCATTTGGTGAGACCAGAGATGGTGTCGCAATTTGGAGCAGACAGACTGAGAAAAATCTTCGGGGCACAGCAGCATGGAAGAGCCTGTAGCTGTGTCTACAGTTGACAAAGATTTCTACAGAGCCCTAAAAGAACTCCTTGATTCTATCAGGGAAAAGTAAAGGGGTCTGGACACCTGCTCCTCACTAACCTCTTCTCTCTTTTACATAGAGTTGGGGGGTTAGTGGAAGGGAGGTAGAGGCCTAAAGCACCCAAAATAAAGTAGAGTTTTGAAAAGACTGCTACAGGTGGGATTTTGTCACAGGTGGTGCCAAACATCATTTAAGATAAAAAGGGCTAACAAGTGACACCCAGACATGACACCCAGAATAATGGGGAACTTGGTTTTGGAGCTGTACATAGGAGATGGCAAGTTATGAAGGAGTGAATGTAATGTTTCAAAATGGCACTGAAAGTTTTATAGCAGTGGCTGATGCGAGGTTCTCTCCTGAAATGTTCCCAGGTGAAATTTTCTGTTGTTGCTTTGTTTTCTTCCTATATTCTGTTTTTTAGAAGATTAAAAAATTACGGATGAGATAGGAAGAACAAAGGTGTAACTCAGTTCTCTTATTCTGGAAAGGATTACAGACTTGGTGGTTCAATAGAAAAGTTTATGGGTAGAGACTGAAGCTCTTGGAAAGCAAAAAGTGCTACTGAAAAATGGGAGTTTACCCTCTATTGCTGCTCTGCCATGGTCCATGAGGCAGGTGTTCAGAGTACTCCAAGGGGGAAGGGAAGAACTGGAAGCCCAACAAGCCAAAAGAGCTCTGGTCCCAAGGGCTCCACTACAGGAAGTATCTGTGGCTACAAAGGGAGCTTCAGCTTTCCCAGTCTTTGTGCAACATATGCCTGATAATGATGGTCATGAGGCTGACAATGACATGACATGGAGTCCAGTAGAAATGTTAAATGAAAAGAAACTTTAAAAGTCTATCATATGGTATGGAATGCATTTAAATTTGATTAAATTAATGTTAAATAACTAGACTATGAAAAATAGATTTATTCACCAAAAGTGGAAAGGGTTGGTTTTAGCTCTATTAAAAGCTGGTCAGTCGATAAAATTATAATTGTGGTGAAGGAATGAAGCCACAAAAATAGAACAACAAAATATAAGAAAGGGGACAAATGTTGGTAAAGATCAACTGTGTGTTGAAGGACATTATGCTGACTTATGAAAACAAATCAAATCTGAAGATGTAGTGATTGAACAATGTCATTTTGCAGCAGTAAGAGCATGGGATATGGTAGAGGAGCCTGGCAAAAGAACCTCATCAATTACTAAGGTAATTGAAGGCCCTGAAGAAGCCTTCACCAACTTCTTACAGAGATTGGGTTCAGCTTGAAATTGAGCCAAACCAGACCCTGAGACCAGACAGGTGTTGACACAGATCATGGCTTATGAGAATGCAAATACTAAATGTAACAGAGAACTTAGACCATTAAAAGAATGAGGGGCCCAAAGAGACAGATGTTAAGACAGACCACTGGCATTGCCTCTCAGGAGCATCATGCCAGTATCATAGGACAAGCCATAGCTAAAAGTCTCAAAAATCAAAATGACCGGCGCTTTAATTGTGGTGAATTTGGTGACTTTGCAAAGAAATCATGAGGCTAGAAGCTTCACTCATAAGGAGAAGAAGCTGTGTCTGGCTACAACGTTCAATTGCCAGATTCGCTGGAATTTGTAGGTATTGTAAGAAGGGAAAGCATTGGAGTAATGAGTGTATATCTAAATGGCATTCCGAAGGTCACCTCTTGCCACCATTAAACAGTCATAGGGGCCTGTCAGCTCGAGGCCCCACAACAAAATATAGGAGCTCTCCTGCTATGGTCAGCCAGGAGATGACAAGCAGGAGGAAGATCAAAATGGAAAATTGCTGATCTCACCCATGCTGAATCCAGGAGGGCTTTGGTTCTGGGCACAAATACCCTTCTTACACTTTCGGCAATATTTGCATGTTACAAAATAACCATTGGTGTTTATGGTCCTTTTCTTTCAGGGACAGAAAGGATGATCTTGGGAAGAAGTGGATTAACTTCTCAAGGATTTATTGTGCATCCAGTTCTTGTAGATGGGGAGTGTAAGGAAGAATATACAATCATGACATGTAAAACAGGAGGTGCCAATTAATGAAGGGGTAGAATTGCTCAGCTGTTACTATATCTTTATGTCAAGGGCAAAGTCGATCCCATAGAAAGAACAGGTGCCTTTGGGAATACTAAAAAAACATGTGCTCTGGCATTAGTGGTTAATAGTACAAATGAATTATGTTGAGATGTAAGGTTTGATAGATACAAGAGCTGACATCAAAAGTCTTGGAAACAAGAATGGCCACTTCAGAAGATTTCTACACCATTTATAGGAATCGGTAAATTGTCTCAAGTAAGACAAAGTGTTGTACAGTAGATTAAATGTGTGGGACCAGAATGGCAACCAGGGAATTGAGACCTTATGTGGCTGACATACCCATAAATTTGTGGGGAAGAGATCTTTTACACGAATGGGGTACTCAAATTAATATTACTGCAATCCCAGAGACAGCCAATGGTGAAATTAGGGGTGAAATGGTAGAGGCTTCTGTGGAAGGTATTGATATGTGTAATCAAGAACAATCACAAGCTGTGCCCACTGTCCAAGTACAGGACATCACAGAGATTGAGTTTGCAATTTTATAAGAGGGTCCACTGCTGAAATACCAATATCCTTGCCCCCAAAGTAGTTATCAAACAGACCAGTGTGGCTAGAGCCGTGCCCATAATGAACGAAAAGTTACAGGTTTTGCCCCCATCTTTGTTTAGGGCTACCAGCTACGTTTAGTTCCCTGATTAGTGCTAACTGCAACTTTTGTCCTTCAAGGTTTTTGATGTTCAGTTTTAATGCAATATGGTAGGATCAACAAGATTAGCTAGCCCTTTTATGAACTGTGTCTAATTTTGCTTTGATTTTAGTTCAGAAAAAAGAGATTTAAAGTTATGCCAAGGACTGCAGTTGAGTACAAGATTGAGCTTTACCTAGTCTCATTGGTTATGGTTTTTTAAGATTAAGCCTAGGGTGGGTAAGTATGAAGTTTGCCTATGTATATCTACTTGAAATATAGTCCTAAAACATGCATCTAAGGAATATGCCAGAATTAGAGATTATAGCATTCTGTTTTATAGGATACAATTTAGAGCAGATGATAAAGATAGACAAAGAGTAACTCAAATATGCTGGCCCTCAAACTTGTCAGAGATCTGATGAATATGACACTTTAATATGTTTAAATTTATTGTGAGAAAAGATCCCAAAATCCAGGCAGAAGCTACTCCGTGGTCTCTGAGAAGATTTGAGCACAATGACAGATGACTGCGACTCTGGATTGTGGTATGCTAACCACTGGACAAGACTTCCCCAACTAACCCACTGCTAGGGCCTAGCCTAAACTGTGGACAAAGCTGTAGACAGCTGGAGAGTCATTGTTTCACTTAGCTGAGGACAAGGTGAGGTCAATCTCTTACTCCACAGCAATAGTCTCTCATCCTATGTTTCTGATGGCTGGACTGCCTCTGCTCATGGTGCCATGATAACACAGGAGCCAGGGACATCACCTAGGTGATGGACTAACTAGTCATCTCTGTCATTTCGGTTGGTACATGGATTGGTACATTTATTTAGCTCATAATTTATCCTTCTCAAGTCTCTGATCACACTGATGGCTAAGCTAGCTAATGGTAGCTTTGCAGCTAAAGACCAATTAGATCCACTGTTAGTTCATTGGTCAGTTCATTAGCTAGTTAGAACGAGTAGGAACTAGATCATTTATTTAGAAAGGCAAACAGGTTTGCCTTGCTCACAGGCTTCATGTTAGTTGTCTATGTCTTATGGTGAATAGCTGGATAGAAAGATATGGAATTTATGTAGGGTCTGAGGATATAGGAGGTTAGGTTGTGAGAATCTAGAGTGTGTTGTTTGATGGTCTGGAAAAATGTTTCCAAGTTGGTAAATGCAAGAAAGATTGTTAGGCCTAGGTAGGTGTCTTAAAGGTATGTGAATGTAAGTTATAATTATATAGAAAAGTGATTTAAGACACATTAAAAATAGAAATGGGAGATATTTAAGATTTCTCCCTCCTTCTGCTATTTTCCTGGTGGTCTTGCTGTAAGACTTCAAAAGTTCAGAGTTTTCACACTGATCAACAGCGTTCTGAGAAGTTGTTGGAATTTATTATCCAGTCATAAGCTTGTGACTTTAATTTCCTTTGGTTGTCCTCTGAGATAGACTTAAAGGTGCATCTCATCATGCTAAAATCATCTGTGTAATGTGTATTTCTGACCCAAACACCGTAGTGTTTACTATGGTATTTCTCACATCTGGCATTTCTGAGGTAGACTTTGACATAGTATTTAGGAATACCTTAAGCCTATTCTTTCTAGTTGCTTTGTTAAGGAAAGTCCAAGTATCTAGTTTTAGCATCAAAACCATTAATGTATTTCTGCCTAACTTTCCAGTGTGACATGGAGGTGGGTGGCTAAAAGTAGATGCTGAGTGTACAAAAAGTGGCTGAGCCTCATTGGTGGCTGATTGCCAACATCTGTGCCCACAGAGAGATTGTTAGTTTCAGACCATAGACACTCTTTGTTTATAAAGGTTACAAAACAAATAGCTAAGAAGAACTGATACTCATTCTGTTGGATCCAGTTTTTCCTGTTACTCTCAGAATGTTCTTATATTAGATTTGCTGATATTTTAATTTTCTGAGGTTTTTAAAAAATATATATTTCTCTTTTTTTTAAACTTACAACAATTTATTTATTCTTAAGTTGAGGAACACATGTGTTGTTTCTTTTCTTTTTTTTTTAAATTAATTTTTTTCAATGAAGTTTATTCAGGAACCTTGAACAATCATCAGACCCTGGGGAAAGCCAGCCCACAGCTTAAATAGCCTCTGGGTAGCCAACCCAGGCGTGCCACGTGGGCAATGCAGATAGGTCCACATACATGGAAGCAAGCCAGATCCTCAGCTTTAGCCAAATGTGGAATTGTTCATGACAGAGAGCACTCACCATCAGGAAGGTGGAAGGCAGAAACCAGCTCCATCTTTAAGGCTCGGCATTACACAGCTCTCTACAGTTCCCCCTTTTTGTTTTAGACGCATCAGGCAAGAGTAGAGGTCTGATCTCTGATATTAGAAATAAACTGGGACTTTGTACCGATGTTCATTTAGGTGTCATCCACCCAAAGAGCATCAGACCCGTCTGATACCTTTTTCTCAGAGGCAGGACCTGGGGCATCAACCCGCATGCAATCAGACTTGCTCTTCTCTGGGTCGAAAGCGGCTGACCCTGACTGAGTGCAGTGCTTAGCCTTGCATCCTGAACTTAACATTTTAGCTTTTTATGGTAGCCAACCATGCTTGGGGAGACTGTCCTGCTTCAATGGCTGTAAAGGCCTTAATGATCATGGCTGCATTACCCTGTTGTGAGACTCTAATCTTGCATATACACCACAGGCAAACCAAAGAGACCAACAACAGAAGGCCTGTTAATGCTCCCATGCCCGCCCATTCCTTCAGATGATTCATGGCTGCAGCAATCCATGGTGATAATCCTGTGGCTAGTCCTGGGTCCACTCTGGTAAAATTTACTGTGATAATGGCCACTCTCAGCTGCTCCATCATAGTATCGAATTCTCCAGTCCAATTACCTAAAATATAGCTAGACAATTGTTTAGACAGATTTGCAGCACAGGAAAAATTCTCATGTTGTATGCTAGTGACACAAAGTCCAGCATACTTTCATTGACAGCGCGGTTGAGCCATTTGCCATAGGGTATCAATTGGCTCCTGCACGAGGTCAATCCTCTGATTGAACACCATCAAGTCTCCTTTTAGTTGTGCATTAATTCCTTTTTGTACATCTAAGGCATGAGCTACATTGGCTAAAAGATTATTCAGGGTCTGAGCAGTCTGCACAGTATGACTCATGGCTAATGCCATCGTGGTAGCTCCAACAGCCACCAATGAGATGGCAGTAACAGTGGTGGCTGTAGTTCCAAGATCCCTTTTCTGTCTGAAGAGTGTCATAGCATGAGGGGCATCAACGGGCATAGGCACCCAGCGAGGCATGCGAGTAACCAGGGCATACCTAAATTCACTAGCATTCCAGCATTGGGCAAAAAAGCAAGTATCATCATCACAATTACTTGGCTCTATCTGGCTAATAATGAATAAAAATGGGGGATATAAACAAACAGGTGTGGGCTTATAGGAAATATTATGAGAAGCCTTAACCCCCTCATCGGAACATCTTGCATCAGTTCTAACTCCATGTTTTGCTCCACTTTTGAAAGTCATTTAAGTAAAAATAGAGTGTTTCTCTCAAGATGTAGAAAGCAAACGTGGTCTTCAGATCAGACTTAGCTGCACACAGCACTCAAGTCATGCTTTATCCACCGAGATCATATTTTTCTTAGAAATGACAATAAAAACTCTGAAGGCCTCTGAGTAACCAGGATTCTGAATTTCTGAGTTCGCCATCAGACTATTCCAGTTAAAGAATATTTCTTAGAAATGATTTGAAATATTCTACTTTTTTCTTCCAGAGAGTTTATATATTTCCAGTTAGGTGAAATTGAAATGTGAGGAATTCATTCATATAATTAAAGTTTAACTTTAATAACAAAAAAAAGAAAGAAAGTCATTTAAGGTTCTTAAATTATTTCCCCCCCCATTTTTTTTTATTTTTCCTCAATTACACTTTATTCATTCTGAATCCCCCTCTAAGCCCCTCCCTCCTCCCCTCCGAATCACACCCTCCCTCCTCCCTCTGCATGTATGACACTCGCCAAGTCCCCTGATAGGGGAGGTTCTCCTCTCCTTTCTGATCTTAGTCCATCAGTTCACATCAAAAGTGGCTGCATTGTCCTCTACTATGGCCTGGTAATGCTGCTCCCCCCCAGGGGGAGGTGATCAAAGAGCAGGCCAATCAGATTATGTCAGAGGCAGTCCCTCTTCACATTACTATGTAACCCAATTGGACTCTGAACTGCCCTGGGCTACATCTGTGCAGGGGTTCTGGGTTACTTCAAAGAATAGACCTTGGTTGGAGTATGAGTCTCTGGGAAGTTCCCTATGTTCAAATTTTCTTGTTCTGTTGCTCTCCTTGTGAAGACCCTGTCCTCTCCAGCTCTGATTATTTCCCAGTTCTTACATGAAATTCCATTCACTCTGCCCAACATTTGCCCATCAGGCTCAGCATCTGCTTTGATAGTCTGTAGGGCAGAGGCTTTCAGAGGCCCTCTGTGGTAGGTTCCTAGGTTGTGTCCTGTTTTATCCTTCTTCTGATGTCCATCCTCTTTGCCTTTCCAGATGGGGATTGGACATTTTAGTTAGGGTCCTCTCTCTTGCTTAGTTTCTTTAGATACACAGGTTATAGTGGGTTTGTCCTATGTTGTATGACTATATGAGTGAGTATATACCATGTGTGTCTTTTTGCTTCTGGGACAACTCACTCAGGTTCATCCTTTCCAGGTCCCACCATTTACCTGCCAATTTCATGATTTCCTTATTTTTCATTGCTGAGTAATATTCCATTGTGTAGATGTACCACAATTTCTGCATCCATTCTTCAGTTGAGGGGCATCTGGGTTGTTTCCAGCTTCTGGCTATTACAAATAAAGCTGCTACAAACATGGTTGGGCAAATGTCCTTTTTGTGTACTTGAGCCTGTATTGGATATATGCCTAGGAGTGATATGGCTGGATCATGGGGAAGCACTATTCCTAGTTGTCTGAGAAAGCGCCAGATTGATTTCCAGAGTGGTTGTACAAGTTTACATTCCCACCAGCAGTGGAGAAGGGTTCCTCTTTCTCCACAACCTCTCCAGCATGTGTTGTCACTTGAGTTTTTGATCTTGGCCATTCTCATGGGTGTAAGGTGAAATCTCAGGGTTGTTTTGATTTGCATTTCCCTAATGGCTAGTGAGGTTGAGCATTTCTTTAAGTGCTTCTCTGCCATTCGATATTCCTCTACAGAGAATTCTCTGTTTAGCTCTGTTCCCCATTTTTCAAGTGGATTACTTGGTTTGCTGCTTTTCAGCTTCTTTAGTTCTTTATATATACTAGATATGAGTCGTTTGTCAGATAAAGGGTTGGTGAAGATTCTTTCCCAATTTGTAGGCAGTCGCTTTGTTTTGGTGATGGTCTCCTTTGCTTTGCTGAAACTTTTCAGTTTCATGAGGTCCCATTTATTGATTGTTGCTCTTAGATCCTGTGCTGTTGGTGTTCTGTTCAGGAAGTTTTCTCCTGTATCAATGAGTTCTAGGGTATTCCCCACTTTTTTTTCTAGCCAATTTAATGTGTCAGGTTTTATGTTGAGGTCTTTGATCCACTTGGACTTCAGTTTTGTGCAGGGTGATAAGTATGGATCTATTTTCATTTTTCTGCATGTAGACATCCAGTAGGACCAGCACCATTTGTTGAAGACGCTATCTTTTTTCCATTGTATGGTTTTGGCATCTTTGTCCAAGATCAGGTGTCCATAAGTGTGTGGGTTTATTTCTGGGTCCTCTGTTCGGTTCCATTGATCCACTATTCTTTTATTATGCCAGTACCATGCTGTTTTTAAACCTGTTGCTCTATAGTACAACTAAAGATCAGGGATGGAGATACCTCCAGAAGATCTTTTATTGTAGAGGATTGTTATAGCGATTCTGAGTTTCTTGTTATTCCATATGAAGTTGAGAATTTTTCTTTCCAGGTCTGTAAAGAATTGTGTTGGTAATTTGATGGGTATTGCATTGAATCTGTAGATTGCTTTTGGTAAAATGGCCATTTTTACTACATTAATCCTGCCAAGCCATGAGCATGGGAGATCTTTCAATTTTCTCATATCTTCTTCTAATTCTTTCTTCAGAGACTTGAAATTTTTTTCATACAAGCCTTTGACTTCCTTGGTTAGGGTTACTCCGAGATACCTTATGTCATTTGTGGCTATTGTGAAAGGTGTTGTTTCCCTAATTTCTTTCTCAGCCCTTTTGTCTTTTGTATACAGGAGGGCTACTGATTTTTTTGAGTTAATTTTGTATCCAGCCACTTTGCTGAAGGTGATTATCAGCTGTAGGAGTTCCCTGGTAGAGTTTTTGGGGTCACTCACGTATACTATCATATCATCTGCAAATAGTGATAATTTGACTTCTTTCTTTCCAATTTGTATCCCCTTGATCTCCTTTAACTGTCTTATTGCTCTAGCAAGGACTTCGAGGACTATGTTGAAGAGATGTGGAGAGAGTGGGCAGCCTTGTCTTGTCCCTGATTTCAGTGGGATTGCTTTAAGTTTCTCTCCATTCAGTTTGATGTTGGCTATAGGTTTGCTGTATATTGTCTTTACTATGTTTAGATATGTGCCTTGTATCCCTGATTTCTCCAATACTTTAAACATGAATGGATGTTGGATTTTGTCAAATGCTTTTTCAGCATCTAGGGAGATTATCATGTGGTTTTTTTCTTTCAGTTTGTTAATATGGTGGATCATATTGATGGATTTCTGTATATTGAACCACCCCTGCCTGCCTGGGATGAAGCCTACTTGGTCATGTTGGATGATATCTTTGATATGTTCTTCTGTTGGGTTTGCGAGTATTTTGTTGAGTATTTTTGCATCAATGTTCATAAGGGAGATTGGCCTGAATTTCTCTTTTTTGGTTGGGTCTTTGTGAGGTCTAGGTACCAAGGTGACTGTGGCTTCATAGAATGAGTTTGGTAATGTTGCTTCTGATTCAATTTTATGGAATAGTTTGAAGAGAACTGGAGTTAGCTCTTTTTTGAATGTTTGGTAGCATTCTGCACTGAAACCATCAGGTCCTGGGTGTTTTTTGGATGGGAGACTTTCGATGACTGCTTCTATTTCCTTGGGAGATATAGGACAATTTAATTGTTTTACCTGGTCCTGATTTAGCTTTGGTAAGTGGAATCGATCAAGAAAATTGTCCATTTCATTTAAATTTTCAAATTTTGTTGCATATAGACTTTTGAAGTAAGTCCTAATGATTGCTTGGATTTCCTCAGTGTCTGTAGTTATGTCCCCCTTTTCATTTCTGATTTTGTTGATTTGGATGTTGTCTCGCTGCCTTTTAGTTAGCTTGGCTAAGGGTTTGTCTATCTTGTTGATTTTCTCAAAGAACCAGCTTTTGGTTTCATTGATTCTTTGAATTGTTTTATTTGTTTCTAATGGATTGATTTCAGCCCTGAGTTTGATTATTTCCAGCCATCTGCTCCTTCTTGGTGTGTCTGCTTCTTGTTTTTCTAGGGTTTTTAAGTGAGCCATTAAGTTGCTTGAATGTGCTGTCTCAAATTTCTTCTTGAAGGCACTTAGTGCTATGAACTTTCCTCTTAGCACTGCTTTCATTGTGTCCCACAAGTTTGGGTATGTTGTGTCTTCATTTTCATTGAGTTCTAGGAAGATTTTAATTTCTTTCTTTATTTCTTCCCTGACCTAGCTGTCATTTAGTAGCAAGTTGTTCAGTTTCCATCTATGTGTAGGCTTTTTGCTATTTCTGTTGTTACTGAGGTCCAGCTTTATTCCATGGTGATCAGACAGGATACAAGGGATTATTTCAATCTTCTTGTATCTGTTGAGGCTTGCTTTGTGACCAACTATGTGCTCTATTTTGGAGAAGTTTCCATGAGGTGCTGAGAAGAAGGTAAATTCTTTTGTGTTTGGGTGTAAGGTTCTGTAAATGTCTGTTAGGTCCATTTGATTCATGACCTCTGTTAGAGATATTGTTTCTTTGTTTAATTTCTGTTTAGTTGACCTGTCCTTTGTTGAGAGTGGGGTGTTGAAGTCCCCCACTATTAGTGTGTGGGGATCTATATGTGCTTTAAATTTTATCAATGTTTCTTTCACAAATGTGGGTGCCCTTGTATTTGGGGCATAGATGTTCAGGATTGTGATGTCTTCTTGGTGGAATTTTCCCTTGATGAGTATGAAGTGTCCTTCCCCATCTCTTTTGATTAATTTTGGTTGAAAGACTATTTTATCAGATATTAGAATGGCTACTCCTGCTTGCTTCTTGCGTCCATTTGCTTGAAAAGCCGTCTTCCATCCCTTTACCCTCAGGTAATGTCTATCTTTGTGACTTAGGTGTGTTTCTTGTATACAACAGATTGCTGGGTTTTGTTTATGCATCCATTCTGTTAGTCTGTTTCTTTTTATTGGAGAATTAAGTCCATTGATATTGAGAGAGATTAATGACCAGTGGCTGTTAGATCCTTTGAATTTGATGTTGGCTGTGGTCATCAGGTTCTGTGCTTGGTTGCTTTTTGTTTTACTGTAGTAGGGTTATTTATTTTCTGTGTTTTCTTGAATGTAGCTAGCTTTCTTGGGTTGTATTTTCCCTTCCAGTGTCTTCTGTAATGCTGGATTTGTTTGTAGGTATTGTTGAAATTTGTTTTTGTCATTGAATATCTTGTTTTCTCCGTCTATGAGGACTGAGAGTTTTGCAGGGTATAGTAGTCTGGGCTGACATCTCTGTTCTCTTACGGTCTGCATGATATCAGTCCAGGCCCTTCTGGATTTCATAGTCTCTGTTGAAAAGTCAGGTGTGATTCTAATGGGTTTGCCATTATATGTTACTTGGCTTTTTTCTCTTGCAGCTTTTAGTATTTTTTCTTTGTTCTGTATACTTACGGTTTTGATTATTATGTGGCAGGAGGATTTTCTTTTCTGGTCTAATTTACTGGGTGTTCTATAGGCGTCTTGTATTCTTATTGGTCTCTCTAAGTTGGGGAAATTTTCTTCAATGATTTTGTTGAAAATATTTTCTGGGCCTTGGTGCAGGGAATCTTCTTTTTCCTCTATTCCTATTATTCTTAGGTTTTGTCTTTTTATGTTGTCTTGAATTTCTTGGACGGTCTGTGTCAGGAATTTTTTAGATTTAACATTTTCTTTGACAGATACATCTATTTCTTCCATTGTATCTTCCACACCTGAGATTCTTTCTTCCATTTTTGTAGCCTATTCGTTATGCTAACTTCTGTAGTTCCTGCTTTCTTCCCTAAGTTCTTTCTCTCCACAATTTCTTCCATTTGTGTTTTTTTTTTTTTAATTTTTCCAATTCTATCTTCAAGTCTTGAGCTATTTTGTTGGTTTCCTTCCCCTGTCTGACTGTATTTTCATGTTTTTCCATCAATTCCTTCAGCTGTTTGTTTGAACAATCCACTGTTTCTTTTATTTCATTCAGTGATTTAAGCATTTCCTCTCTAAAGGCCACAGACTGTTTGGCTGCAGCTTCTTGTATTTCTTCAGGAATGGCCATAATCTCCTTGTCTTTAATTTCCTCCATTTCTTTACGGATAGCCATGATCTGTTTGTTTTTATCTTCCTCTAATTCTTTTCGTATTTTATTTGCTTCCTCTGTTGTCTTCTTCATGAGCATAGATGTTAGGTCATCTCCTTGAATTTCATTTATGCTGGGGTGTCTAGGGTTATTTGCCCCTGGATAACTGGGTTCTGGAGATGCCATATTGCTCTGGCTTTTATTGGTTGGACTTTTACGCTGTCCTCTACCCATTGGGCTATCTTAGTTGTTTGAATTTAGTTTCTGGTTGTTCCTGGACTCTTGTAGTGGAGAGAATCCCTTTGGCAGGAAGATGGTTTTTCCTGAAGGAAGACTTTCCAGCTTTTTGGGTATAGTCACTGGATGTTCGGTGTTTTTCAGGAGTTGCTACAGCTCACCTCAGGCCTAGAGATCTGGGTAGTAACTGTGGTCCTGATTAGTGGAGAGGGCTTTCCTCTCACTGGGAGAAGTCCTGGAGACAATTGCCCTCCTTCTGGGTTTCTTGCTGTAAATTTAGTGATCAACTGCTGTAACCTGTGTGTCCTGTGGTTTGGTAGGTTTTGTTAGGGATAATTGGTTGCCCCTTGGAGCAGTATCTGAGGGGTTGATCTCAGGGTTCCCGGACTTTTGTAGGTCTGAGGTTGGGGCTCTGTGCCTCAGAACCCAAGAGGTAATTTGTGGTGGGTGAGTACTGCTCTGGTGTCTTGGGGTGCACAGTTCTGCCTGTAAGGTGTATTTGGTACAATGCAGGCCTCTGGGCTGGTGGAGCGTGCGCCCACCTGCTAGTCTGTGGAAGCTGAGTTTCTGATCACTCTGTGTTCCCTATTTGGGCCCAGATCTGTGATGGCTGGGCGTACTCACCTGTCTGCGATCTGCAGGCTGCTAGACTTTCCCTAGGTGACCCCAGCAGCACAGTTTCTTCCTTCCCTGTGGGGTCCTCTCTTGACAGGGGTTCCCAATCCCTGTTTTACTGGGGCACACAGCTTGTCTGTATCCCTGAGCTGAGCACGCAGATCTCTGCGCGGCAGGAACTCAGTTGTGTTGGCGGTGGGTACCCGCCGTCCTAGCGACTTTCCGGGAATAGACTGGGTGACCCGTGATCAGTCTGGCAAGTGTGCTTCCCAGTGGGGTCCCCCCGAGGCTGGGACTCCCAGCCTCAGGCACCCTTGTGCTCATGGATCAAACTGGGAAAGTGATTGGGACACGGACGCTTGCGGCTCCAGCCCGGAGACCCAAAGCCCGCGTTACCCGGGATTTCTTCCGAGTTCTGGCTGGGTAGCCGTGAGTGGACCCGACCGATTCCCACACCATGGGAGCCTCCCCTCACCTGGGAAACACGGTTGATGTAGTTTCAGGGCCCAGAGTTCAGTCTCCTGGTCTCTGCACGGCGAGTGCTTCTCAAACGCTGTGCTCTCCCGGCGCCGCCATCTTGGCTCCACCACAATTATTTCTTTTTAGTCCCTTTGTTTTGACATATGGGGCAGGGGTATGAGTGTGTGTATTCCCATGTCCATGTGGAAGTCAGACGACAACTTGTGGGTGTCAGTTCTCTTCTTTCCATGTCCTGGGTTTAGCTGCAAGTGTTTTTACCCTCTGAGCCACCTCATGGGACCGAAATTCATGTTCTTTATAGCAAAGCATTACTATCACCATTATCTATTTTCCTTTCTCTTTTAGAAGATGGCCGAGCACGGGGGAGGCCTCTGAGGAGCCAGATACTGAGTTTGATTATGATCATCTCCATGAGCTCTCTGCTCTTTTCGATGTGGATGCAGTGCAGCTGGCCAAGAGCCATGAAGAAGAAGAAGAGCACAAAGAACGAATGAAAATGGAGAAAGTTTTTAACTCACAGATGCGCAGTGAAGTCAGGAGATTAAAGACTTTTGTGACCTATGACCCATATAGGTCATGGGCGCCTCAGGACATGGCAGCTTCTGGGTTTTACCTTACTGGGGTGAAACTTGGGGTGCAGTGTTTTGCTGTAGCTTAATCCTCTTTCACACTAGCCTCAGGAAAGTTTCCATAGAAATCCACAAGAAATTTCGTCCAGAATGTGAGTTCCTGTTGGGCAAAGATGTTGGTAACATTGGCAAGTATGACATAAGGGTGAAGAGTCCAGAGAAGATGCTAAGAGACGGCAAAGCACAGTACCAAGAAGAGGAGGCAAGGCTGGAGTCCTTTGAGAAGTGGCCGTTTTATGCCCATAGGATCTCACCACGTGGACTCTCCACAGCCGGCTTTGTCTTTACAGGTAATTAACTGGGTCCCATTTTGTGAGGTTTTCTGTGGTGGTTAAGGGTTAGGTTCCATTTTGTGGGCAGTATTTTGCTAATGAACTGTTACATTAGACATAATGTGTATTTCATTACATTTCAACTTTAATAACTTTGCTTCTGCTTTAGTGCACATTTAATGAAACATCTATTGCTATAGATATGTATGTATAAGCATACACACATGCACACACATATGTGTGTAAAGTAAAACGTGGCTTTTCTTTACATATAGACTTTAAGAGTACCGGCAGTGGGCTGAGTGTGTAGCTGAGTGCTAGATCACCTAGGTAGGACCTCCAAAGCCCTGGGCTGTGTCTATGGAGGATGGTCATGACTGGGATGGGAGGTCCAGAGCTCAGAAGAGGTCATTTAGGGCAGTGGGATGTGGCCAGGGATTCTGCCAGAGAGGACATGGAAGAGCAAGCATGCTGGGGTCTGTGTTGCTCTGGTTCAGTATGATCAGCTCCAAGACACACCTGGTGCCATCACTTCCCTGCATCTGTAGGTGAAAGGGACACTGTGCAGTGCTTCTCCTGCAGTGGATGCCTGGGAAACTGGGAAGAAGGAGACAATCCCTGGAAGGAGCATGCCAAGTGGTTCCCCAAGTAAGTGGATCGTATTTCTTGATTAAACTTTTTAATATTTTACAGAGCAAAATAAACCTAGAGATAACAGAGCCACATTATTGGGGTATTCCCTTGAGTTCTGATCTTCCTCCTATACTATACGGGGTCACCCCAGAACTTTTTAAGTGGTCACATAGTGATAAATTTGAATCACACAAACTTAGCTTTTTCTTCTATTTTTAAAGGGTTTTTTTTTTTTTTTTTTTTGCTGGATTATTGAGTGATTTTATTGGCTTGATCCATAAAGGATATTTTTAATACATTCTTAGATTTTTTAATCAATCTTGTAACCACTACTTTTTTTTTAGCCTTTCTTTGTCTAATTTTTAATTTTTATATTAATTAGTTTATTTACTTTGTATCCCTGCTGTAGCCCCCTTCCTCATACCCTCCCAAGCCCACTCTCCCTCCCTCCTTTCCTCCCTGTCCCTCTCTAAGTCCATGATAGGGAGGTACTCCTCCCCTTCCATCTGACCCTAGCTTATCAGGTCTCATCAGGACTGGCTGCAATGTCCTCCTCTGTGCCCTAACAAAGCTGCTCCTCCCTAGGTGGGTGTGTGGGGTTGTCAAAGAGCCAGCCATTGAGTTCATGTCAGAGACAGTCCCTGTTCTCCTTACTAGGGAAATCCACTTGGATGCTAAGCTGCCATGGGCTACGTCTGAGCAGGGGTTCTAGGTTATATCCATGAATGGTCCTTGGTTGGAGAATCAGTCTCAGACAAGATTCCTGTGTATAGATATATGTGGTTCTTTTGGTGCTTCCATCCTCTCCAGGTCATACTAACTCCCTCTTCTTAAATATGATTCTCTGGACTCTGCCCAAGGTTCAGTTATGAGTCTCAGCATCTGCTTTGATACACTGCTAGGTAGAGTCTTTCAGAGCTCCTCTATAGTATGCTTATGTCCTGTTTCTTGTTTCTCCTACTTCCAATGTCCATCCCATTTGTCTTTCTAAGTGAGGTTTGATCATCTTACCCTGGAACGTCCTTCTTGTTTAGCTTCTTTAGGTGTACAGATTTTAGTATGTTTGTCCTATCTTATAAGCTTACTAGTCACTTATAAGTGAGTATATACCATTTGTGTCTTTCTGCTTCTGGGATACCTAACTCAGGATGATCTTTTCTAGATCACTATTTGCCTGCAAATTTCATGATTTCCTTGTTTTTAATTGCTGAGTAGCATTCCATTGTGTAAATGCACCACAATTTCTGTATCCATTCCTCCGTTGAGGGACATCTGGGATGTCTCTAGGTTCTGGCTATTATAAATAAAGCTGCTACAAACATGGTTGAGCAAATGTCCTTGTTTTGTACTTGAGCATCTTTGATATATGCCTAGGAGTGGTGTAGCTGAATCTTGAGGAAGCACTATTCCTAATTGTCTGAGAAAGCACCAGACTGATCTCCTAAGTGGTTGTACAAGTTACATTTCCACCAGCAATGGAGAAGGGTTCCTCTTTCTCCACATGTTCTCTAGCATGTGTTGTCACTTGAGATTTTGATCTTAGCCATTCTGATGGGTGTTAGGTGAAATCTCAGGATCTTTTTGATTTGCATATTCCTGATGGCCAAGGAAGTTGAATGTTACTTTAGGTGTTTCTCTGCCATTCTATAGTCCTCTACACAGAATTCTCTCCTTAGCTCCTTTTTGTTTACTTGATTTGTTGCTTTTTAACTTCTTTATTTCTTTATATATTCTGGATATTGGTCCTCTGTCAGATATAGGGATGGTGAAGATCCTTTACCAGTCTG
Organism: Meriones unguiculatus; assembly: GCF_030254825.1. NCBI lineage: Eukaryota > Metazoa > Chordata > Mammalia > Rodentia > Muridae > Meriones > Meriones unguiculatus. Next base: position 27,398,356 of record NC_083354.1, on the reverse strand, counting down.
TAGGCTGTCGTTTTTTTTTTTTTTTTTTCTGATGACAGTGTCCTTTGCTCTACAGAAGCTTTTTAGTTTGATGAGATCCCATTTATTGATTGTTGCTCTTAGAGCCTGTGCTGTTGATGTTCTGTTCAGGATATCTGGGTTCTGTGCCAATGAGTTCTAGGTTCTTCCCCACTTTTTCTTCTAACCGATTTAGTGTGTCTGGTTTTATGTTGAGGTCTTTGATCCACTTGAACTTTAGTGTTGTTCAGGGTGATAAACATGGATCTATTTTAATTTTTCTGAATATAGACATCCATTTGGACCAGCATCATTTGTTGAAGATGATGTATTTTTTCCATTGAATGGTTTTGGCTTCTTTGTCAAAAAATATCAAGTATCCATAAGTGTATGGATTTATTTCTGGGTCTTCTATTTGGTTCCATTGATCCACCATTCTGTTTCTATGCCAATACCATGCAGTTTTTATTACAATTGCTGTGTAGTTGAGATCAGGAATGGAGATACCTGCATATGATCTGTTGTTATACAGGATCATTTTGGAGATTCTAGGTTTTTTATTTTTCCATATGAAGTGGAGAATTTTTCTTTCAAGGTCTATAAAGAATTATGTTGATATTTGGATAGGAATTGCATTGAATCTGTATATTGCTTTTGGCAGGATGGCCATTTTCACTATGTTAATCCTACTGATGCATGAGCATGTGAGATCTTTCCATCTTCTGATATCCTCTTTAATTTCTTTCTTTAGAGACTTGAAGTTTTTTTTCAAACAGGTCTTTCACTTGCTTGGTTAAAATCACACCGAGGTACTTTATGTTTATAGTGGTTGTCATGAAGGATGTTGTTTCCCTTGTTTCTTTCTCGGCCCTTTCATCTTTGGTATACAGGAGGGCTTAAGAGTTTTTGAGTTAATTTTGTATTCAGCCACTTTGCTGAAGGTGTTTATCAGCTGAAGGAGTTCTCTGGTTGAATTTTTGGGGTCATTCATGTATACTATCATATCATTGGTGAATAGTGATATTTGAGTTCTTCCTTTCTGATTTATATTCCTTTGATCTCCTTTTGTTGTCTTATTGTTCTAACTAGGACTTCAAGTATAATGTTGAAGCGATATGGAGAGAATGGACAGCCTTGCCTTGGCCCTGATTTCAGTGGGATTGATTTAAGTTTCTCTCTGTTTAGTTTGATGTTGGCTGTAGGCTTGCTCTATATTGCCTTTATTATGTTTAAGTATGTACCTTGTATCCTTGGTCTCTCCAAGACTTTAATCATGAATGGGTTTTGGATTTTGTCAAATGCTTTTTCAACATCTAAGGACTTTATCATGTGGTTTTTCTCATTCAGTTTGTTTATATTGTGGATTACATTGATGGATTTCGGTATATTGAACCACCCTTGCATTCCTGGGATGAAACCTACTTGGTCATGGTGGATGATATTTTTTTTTGTGTTCTTGGATTCGGTTTGCAAGTATTTTATTGAGTAGTTTTACATCAATGTTCACAAGAGAGACAGGTCTGAAATTCTCTTTTTTTGTTGGGTCTTTGTGTGGTTTAGGTATCAAGGTGACTGTGGCTTCATAGAATGAGTTTGGTCATGTTCCTTCTGTTTCTATTTTGTCAAATAGTTTGAAGAGAATTGGAGTTAGCTCTTCCCTGAAGGTCTGGTAGAATTCTGCACTGAAAACATCTGGCCCTGGCTTTTTTTTGGAAGTGAGACTGTTGATGACTGCTTCTGTTTCCTTGGGCCATAGAGGACTTTTCAATCATTCTGCCTGATCTCTACTTAACTTTGGTAAGTGCAATCTATCAAGAAAATTGTCCATTTCATTTAGATTTTCAAATTTTGTTGCATATAGGCTTTTGTAGTCAGACCTAATGATTGTTTGGATTTCTTCAGTGCCTGTTGTTATGTCCCTCTTTTAGGTTCTCTCTTCCTTTTAGTTAGCTTGGCTAAGGGTTTGTCTATCTTGTTGATTTTCTTAAAGAATCAGCTCTTGGTTTCATTGATTCTTTGAATTGTTATATTTGTTTCCAATTTATTGATTTCTGACCTTAGCTTGAATATTTCCAGATGTCTACTGGTGTGTTTGCTTCTCTCTTTTTTTTTTTTCCTAGGGCTTTCAGGTAAGCTATTAAGTTGCTTGTATAGGATGTTTCAAATTTTTTCTTGCAGGCACTTAGTGCTATGAACTTTCCTCTCGGCAACTGCTTTCATTGTGTCCCATAAGTTTGGGTATGTTTTACCTTCATTTTCATTGAATTCTACGAAGTCTTTGATTTCTTTCTTTATTTCTTCCCTGACCCAGCTGTCATTGAATACGGAGTTGTTTGGTTTTCATGAATGTGTAGGCTTTTTGCTATTTCTGTTGTTGTTGAGGTCCAGCTTTATTCCATGGTGATCAGACGGGGTACAAGGGATTATTTCAATCTTCTTGTATCAGTTGAGGCTTGCTTTGTGACCAACTATATGGTTTATTTTGGAGAAGGTTCCATGAGGTGCTCAAAGAAGGTATACTGTTTTGAATTTGGGTGAAAAGTTCTGTAGACATCTATTAGGTCCATTTGATTTAGGAGCTCTGTAAGTGCCCGTATTTCCCTATTTAGCTTCTGTCTGGATGATCTGTCCCTTGGTGAGAGTGGAGTGTTGAAGTCTCCCACTATTAAGGTGTTGGGATGGATGAGTGATTTCAGCTTTAGTAATGTTTCATCATTTACAAATGTAGGTGGTCTTGTATTTGGGGCATAGATGTTCAAAATTGTGATGTCCTTCTGGTGGATTTTTCCTTTGCTGAGAATGAAGTGCTCCTCCTCATCTTTTTTGATTAATTTTGTTTGAAAGTCTATTTTATTAGGTATTAGGATAGTTACCCCCAGCTTGTTTTCTGGGTCCATTTGCTTGAAAAAACATTTTTCTAGCCCCTTACTCTGAGGTAGTGTTTATCTCGGTTGCAGAGGTGTGTTTCTTGGATACAGCAGAATGTTATATCCTGTTTCTGCAACCACCCTGTTAGTCTGTGTCTTTTTATTGAAGATTTGAGTCCATTGATGTTGATGGATAATAGTGACCAATGACTGCTAGTTCCTTTTATTGTGGAGTTGGTGGACTTACTGTGATTCATTGATTTTTTTCTTGTAATTTTTGTTGGGAAATTATCTGTATCCTATGTTTTCTTGAGTGTAGTGTATTCATTGGATTGGAGTTTTCCTTCTAATATCTCCTGTAGGGCTAGCTTCCTGTGAAGATATTGCTTAAATTTTGTTTTGTCATGGAATGGTTTGTTTTCTCTGTCTATGTTGATTGAAAGCTTTGCTGGGTATAGTATTCTGGGTTGGCATCTGTGGTCCCATGAAGTGTGCATGACATCTGCCCAGGCCCTTCTGGCTTTCATAGTTTCTGATAAGAAGTCTTGTGTGTTTCTGATAGGTCTACCTTTATATGTTACTTGGCCTTTTTCTCTTGTTGCTTTTAGTATATTTTCTTTGTTCTGTAGATTCAGTGTTCTGACTATGATGTGACATGAGGAATTTCTTTTCTGGTCTAGTCTATTTGGTGTTCTATAGGCCTCTTATATGTTTATGGACATCTCTTTTTTTAAGTTGGGAAATTTTTCTTCTTTGATTTTCTTGAAGATATTTTTTGGAACTTGGAACCTGGTATGGACTTTTTTTTGTCTATTCTTATTATTCTTTGAATTCGCCCCTCTTCACAAGAAAATCATAACAATCAAAAAAAAAACTAGTATGACCAAAAAAAAAAAAAAAAAAAAAAGAGTGTGTTTTGTGTTGGCAAGTATTCCTGGGCATAGGCCTGCCCTGAAGTCTGTGATTATACCCAGTGACACTCCACTGGAGACTGATTGTCCCCTCATCAGCAGAGATCAGTTGGAAATAGCTTCTTGGTTAGGGTCCTTGTGTCCACTTCCCTGCTCATTGCTGGGTCTCCATCTGGTTGGAACCTACTCAGGTCTTGTGTTTGCAAGTATTTTTCCTGACAGTATTAGTAATGTATAAAGTCCAATAGTTTGAGAGGTTTTATTAAACGGTCTTTGCAGTGTAGAACATCTCTGTTTATAGAGTTTTTTTTAATAAAGAAAATTTTCTTTTATTTAAATTCATTTGCATTACATCATAAGGGTGACCCTTCCCTCCTCTCCTTCCAATCTCCTCTCCCCCTCCTTCCTTCTTCCCCTCTCCCTTTTCTTCCAGAAAATGAGAGTCCTCTTCCCTTTTATCAGCCCTCCCAAAGACATCAAGTCACATCAGGACTGAGCATATCCTCATCCACTGAGGCCAGGAAATGCAGTCCTGCCATGGGGAGCTGATCCGAACCAGTCCATGTTAGAAGTTTTCTGTGTGTGTGTGTGTGTGTGTGTTTGTGTGTGTGTTTTATTGATTCTAATTCTGTTTTTATGCCTTGCACCATTTCCTTCACCTTTTTGAAGGTAGATTCCTGTCTCTGTATGATGGCCTCAATTTCTTTGGTTCGTTTCCTCTCTGTATTCCAGTAATTGTGCCTCTACTTGTGCCTCTTTTTGTTTGGCTATATTTGACTGTGTTTCTTTGAGAGCTTTGTTCATTTCCTCTTTATTTGCCTCCACTTGTGTGGCCAATTCTTTGAGACGTCTTCATTTCCTCTTTAACTGTCTCTATTTGTATGGTATTTCTCTGAGAGATCTGTTTGTTTCCTCTTTATGTGCTTCTAATAACTGGATAAGCATAGCTTTACAGTCATTTTTCTGTTTCAGATGGATTGGATAGCCATTGATTTGGGTGGTTGCTGGTGAAGCCATAATGTCCTGATTTTTGTTGGATGTGTTCTTTCGCCAACCTCTGGCCATTTGCTTATCTGTAACTGTCACTGTTTCTTCCTGGATTCTGCAGTTCAGACTGTACAGTCTTTCTCTGGAGTCTGGAGAATTCTTCAGGAAGATGAGAGAGGTCCAGTGGTTTCAGCATGTGCATTGGTGTTTCAGCTGTACCTGTGGGAGGAAAGTCCGAGGGCACAGCAGGACAAGTTCGGGCAAGGGTGTGTGTTTGCACATGGCCGGAAGTGTACCTTAAGTATACAGGGTGGTAGATAATGTAGAAGCCTTGAGTGTGTGGGAGGGGTGCTGCCTTGCAGGCGCCAAAGGGGTTGCAGGCACTGAAAGTGTCACACAGGCTGGTGATAATTGCTTATGAAAATTCCCAAAGTACCTCAGTGGCCTACAGGCTACTGGTATCTGGCTCTGTCTGAGCTCCAGATGTTATTTGCCTGAACTCCACTGGTGGACCCCGCAGAGCAGGGGCTTCAATGTCCCAAGAATCCTTCTGTTTCCCATAGTGGATGGATGGGTGGGAGGGATCTGATGACCAGCTGCTATCTTAGAAGGACCCTGGATCTGGGACTCTGCAGGGACTTTAGGTCACACTCTCTCTCTAGCAGGTCAATTCGGCAAGCACCTTGGTACCCCTGCTCTCTACTCCCAGGTTTGAACCTGCTGTGTCAAACATGGGAGGATGAGCTCCATCAGCTCAGTGGTGCTGGAACCATTGAACTAGGGAGTCCAGCTGCAGCCTCAGAATGGGAGGCTGGTCCAGGTGCCTGCTGGGAAGTCCTGGGGGACCACAACAGTGGTCCACAGACCTAGGTGGCCTGGTACCTGGTGTACCTGGTTTTTTTGGTGGCTCTATGGCCGGTTATCCGCCACTGAGGGGTTGGGCGGCCCATACAGTCACTGGCTAGCTGGCCCTGCAGAGTCTGTACAGCTGCTTGCAGACCCAGGACCTGGGATCAGGAAGGCTGGACCTTGGATCTGGGACTTGCAAGGTGGGTAATTCTGGCAGCCACGCAGCTGAGGAGATAGGAGCTCTGCCTCTGCTGTCTCAATCCCCAGGCAGAGAGTTCTGTGCTGAGAATCTCTGACACTGTGGGCCAACTCCGAGGGGAGGGAGGCCCAAAAAAACGGAAGTGCAAAGGGTTCAAAAGTTCGCTTCTCTCTGTCCCCAGAGAAGTCCTCAGGTGACTTGAATCTAAAGGTCTCAACTCATGTGATGCCCCCTCTTGTTCAGGAAGCCTCATTGTCGATTTTCAGGCTTTAGCTGCCCCTCCACTCACCAATTTTGGACTTTCAGGTCCTCAGCCTCTCAGATACTCTGCCGCTGGTCACTGTCATCTTGGATCCCCCTTGGGGTGTTGGGTTTTGTCAAAGGCATTTTCACCATCTAATGAGATGATGATGAGATTTTTTTTTTCTTCCTTCAGTTTGTTTATATGGTGGGTTAGGTAGATGGATTTTTATATGTTGAACCATCCCTGCATTTCTGGGATGAAGTCTGCTTGATCATGGTGGATGATATTACTGATGTGTTTTTTGATTCAGTTTAAGTATTTTATTGAGTATTTTTGAATCAATGTTCATAAAGGAGATTGATCTGAAATTCTCTGTTGGGTCTTTTTGTGGTTTCAGTATCAGGGTAACTGTGGTCTCATAGAATGAGTTTGGCAATGTTCCTTCTGTTTCTATTTTGTGAAGTAGTTTGAGGAGTGTTGGTACTAGTTCTTCTTTGCAAGTCTGTTAAAATTTAGGCTAAAACCATCTGGTCCAGGGCTCTTTTTGGTCAGGAGGCTTTTGATGATTGCTTCTATTTCCTTAGTGGTTATAGGACTATTTAAATTGTTAACCTGATCTTGATTTTACTTTGATAAGTATCATCCATTTCATTTAGATTTTCCAATTTTGTAGCATACAGGTTTGGAAGTATGATCTAATGATACTTTGGATTTCCTTGGTATCTGTTGTTATAGCCCCTTTTTCATTTCTGATTTTATTAATTTGGATACTCTCCCTCTGTCTTTTAGTTAGTTTGGCTAAGGGTTTGTCTATCTTGTTGATTTTTCTCAAAGAATCAGCTCTTGTTTTGTTGATTTTCTGTATTGTTCTCTTTGTTTCTAGGTTATTGATTTTATCTGAGTTGGATTATTTCCTGATGCCTACTCCTTTTGGGTGTGTTTGCTTCCATTTTTCTAGAGCCTTCAATTGTGCTATTAAGTTGTTTGTATAAGCTCTCTACATTTCTTTATGAAGGCACATAGTGCTATGAACTTTCCTCTTAGTACTTCTTTCATTGTGTCCCATAAGTTTAGGTATGTTGTGCTTTCAATTTCATTGAATTCTGGAAAGCGTTTAATTTCTTTATTTCCTCCTTGACCCAGTAGTCATTAGCTAGAGAGTTGTTCAATTTCTGTGAGTTTGTAGGCGTTGTATTTTTATCTGTTATTGTTGAAGTCTAGCTTTAATCCATGGTAGTCTGATAGAATACAAGTTGTCATTTCAATTTTCTTAGATTTGTTGAGGCTTGCTTTGTATTTGAGTATGTGATCAGTTTTGAAGAAGATTCCAAGAGGTGCTGAGAAGAAGGCATATTCTTTGGTGTTTGAGTGAAATGGTCTGTGGATCTCTGTTAGGTCCAATTGACTCATAACATCAATTAGTTTCATTATTTCTCTGTTTAGTTACTGTCTCAATGATCTGTCTTTGGTGAGAGAGATGTGTTGAAGTCCTCCCACTGTTAACGTGTGGGGTTCAACCTGTGATTTAAGCTTTAGTAATGTTTCTTTTATGACTGTGGGTGCTCTTGCATTTTGGGTATATATGTTCAGAAATGAAATATAATCTTGGTTGATTTTTCCTTGGATGAGTATGAAGTGCCCTTTCTGATCTCTTTTAAATAATTTTGGATGAAACTTTATTTTACTAGATATTAGAATAGCCACTCCAGCTTTCTTCTGTGACCATTTACTTGGAAAACCTTTTTCCAGCCCTTTATTCTGAGGTAATGTCTATCATTGTTGCTGAGGTGTGTTTCTTGTTAGCCACTGAATGATGGCTCCTGTTTACACATCCATTCTGTTAGCATGTGTTTGTGAGTGTGTGTGTGTTTAACAGGGAGTTGAGGCCATTGATGTTGAGAGAGATTGATGACCACTGGCTGTTGATTCCCATTATTTTGATGGTGGTGGTGGTGTTTGTGGTGCTGTGTGTGTGTGTGTGTGTGTGTGTGTGTGTGTGTGTGTGTGTGTATGTGCCCCTTCCCTGTTTTGGTTTATTGTTGTGGGGTTATTTGTTTCCTGTGTTTTTCTGGGTGTGATTAGCCTGCTGGGGTTGCAGTTTTCCCTCTGTACTTTTCCTTCTGTAGGGCAGGGTTTGTGGTTAGATATTGTTTAAATTTGTTTTTGTTAAAGAATATCTTGCTTTCTCCCTCTATGGTGATTAACATTTTGCTGGACATATTAGTCACAGCTGACATATGTGGTGTCTTAGTGTCTGTAAGATAGCTGCTCAAGCCCTTCTTGCTTTTAGAGTTTCTGGTGAGAAGTCAGATTTAATTCTGCCTTTTAATGTGACTTGGCCTTTTTCCTTTTCAGCTTTCAACATTCTATTTTGTTCTGTACATTTAGTGTTTTGATTATTATGTGATGGGAGGATTTTTTTTTTCTGGTCCAGTCTATTTGGTGTTCTGTAGGCTTGTATATTTATAGGCACCTCTTTCTTTATGTTCGGGAAGTTTTATTCTATGATTTTGTTGAAAATATTTTCTGGGCCAGGGAGCTTGGAGTCTTCTCCTTCGATTCCTATTATTCTTAGGGTTGGTCTTTTGCTATTGTCTCAGATTTCATAGATGTTTTGTGTCAGGAATATTTTATATTTAACATTTTCTTTGGCTGATGAATCAATTTCTTCAATAGTATCTTCTACAGCAGAGATTCTCTCTTCCATCTCTTATATTCTGTTGGTGATGCTTTTGTCTGTAGTTTCTGTTCTCTTTCCTAGGTTTTCCATCTTCAGGATTGCCTCAGATTGTGTTTTCTTTATTGCTTCTGTTTCCCTTTTTAGGTCTTGGACAGTTTTATCCTTTTCCTTCCCCCATTTGGCTGTTTTTGTTTTTTCTTCTGTGTTTCTCTGAGGGGTTTATTCAATTCTTTTACCTGTTTGATTGTATTTTCCTGAATTTCTTTTGAGGGATTTATTTACTTCTTTTAAGGCCTTAATCATTTGTTTTCACAACATCAGATTTAAGATTGTTTTCTTGTGCTTATGGTGTGATAGTATCCTCAGGGCTTGCTGTGGTAGGATACTTGGGTTTTGGTGATGTCACATGGCCCTGGGATTTGTTGCTTGTGTTCTTGCACTGATTCTTAGTCATTTGGTTGACTTTGGTATTAGCAGGCCTGGTGGTCTCTGATGGTAGCAGGTCTCTGGAGTTATAGGTGGAGATCTTGGACCCAGATGGCCTCATTCTTATGCTGTTCCTGCTGCTCTTTGATCCATGCTGGTCTGCTACTCCCTGATCCTTGATGCTGCTCTCTGATCAATGCTGATCTCCAAGGCCACAGATTGGAGCATGTCCCGGGAAATGGCACAGGCCAGGGAAACTGAGGTTTAGGGCTCACAGGGAAGTGGAGCTCAAGCACTCTGGGCAGAACTCATTACTATTGCTGGCAGGCCAGTAGATGGGGAAGGGTGGGGGAGGTTTCACCTGTTGGTCCCTGATCTGTGCTGGTCTCTAGGGCTGCAGATTGATGCGTGTCCTGGGAAATGGTACAGCCCCAGGAACTTGGAGTATATTTTAATTATATTTTTAATTATAGATGTGAATTTCTTCAAAGTAAGAAATCGTCAGAGGAAATTGCCCAATATATTCAAAGCTACGAGGGATTTGTTCATGTGACGGTAATTTACAAGTGCCAACTCTTTCTAATAGCCTATGTTTGTTACCTAATAATATGTGATTCATCAGGGTGATGTTCATTTTTGTTTGTTTGTTTCCCAAATACTCTGTGTTTCTCTTCCTTTCTCTTGTCATTGTCCTGCCTCTTCTCTGCAGAGAGTAAACAAAACTCTTGCCTTGTGAAGCTGGAACCACTTAGACAGTTTCCAGGCTGGCTTTGGGTTGCTTCTGCTGTCTCCTTCATCTTCCTTCTGAGTGAGGCCACTAACTACTCTAGTTACCTCCTGCTGCCTCCATCTGGATGTCTGACTCAATCTTCTGACCTGATACATGGCAGAGGCTGGGCACTCAAAGCTGGCTCCTGAACCTGGTTATTTACACCCTTAAACTAGTAAGGACATTCTAGTGGCAAGCAGTGGGAACCCACCTCAAACTGGAGCCAAAGGAGACTATATTGTGTTCCTGGGCATGGGTTGACAGTTGGGGTGCAGTTTTCTCACAGGGAGAGCTGCTTGGTTGGAGAGGTTCTTCTGAGCGAGGCTCCCTTCCCATGACTCAGTTCCTTATGAGTAAAAAAATACACCTCTGTGTGTAACTGCAGTTCTGTGGTTGAGCAGGGTTTGTGGTAAGTGTGACCCTGAGAAAGCTTCCATTTCACTGATGTTAGGCACTGCATAAAAGTTTACAAGATCAATAGAAATCAAACCAAAATTAAAGGGCTGCTTTGCTCAAATTCTGCTGCTCGAATGAAAATTCACTTCAGTTTGGGAAGACCTTAAGTTGCAGGCCACAGATAGATGGATATCTTGTAAGTCAGCCAATCAGGCAGTAACCTGTATTTCTTTTCCTCAGGGAGAACATTTTGTGAATTCCTGGGTCAGAAGAGAATTACCTATGGTATCAGGTAAAATCTCAGGCATATTCGAAAGTCTTTTTTTTGTTCTTTCTTTTTGTGTTTCTCTCTCTCTCTCTCTCTCTCTCTCTCTCTCTCTCTTTCTCTCTGTCTGTCTGTTTCTCAGGCTCTGTCTCTCTGTCTCTCTGTCTCTCTCTTTCTGTGTGTACACGCTGCACATATACAGGTGCTTTTGGAAGCCAGACAAGGGCATCAGATCCCTTCGAGGTTGAGTAACAGGCATTTGTGAGCTGTCTGATGTGGGTGCTGGGAACCAAATTCAGGTCCCCTGAAAGAGTAGAAAATGCTTTTAACCACTGAGCCATCTCTTCAGCCCTCATTAACTTTCTTCAAAAAGTATTTTTATAAATGATTTCTCCATCATGGAATGACTTTGTTTTTTTTTTTGTTTGTTTGTTTGTTTGTTTGTTTGTTTTTACTTCATTGCTGGGAGAGATGGCTGAGCAGTTAATGTACTTGGCATTCCTGGGAAGGACTCGGGTTAGGTTCCCAGCACCCTGTAGTAGCTGACACCTCTGCAAGTCTAGTTCCAGAGAATCCAATACAGTCCTCTGACCTCCTTGGCCACTGCACACATGTGGTACAGCCAAACATGCAGACAGAACACCTACATCAAAAATAAAAATAAGTGAATCCTTAAAAGTAAATCTTTAAAAAATTGACACCCAGCCAGTCACTGTGGCACATGCCTGTAATCCCAGCATTCAGGGAGGCAGAGGCAGGTGGTTCTTTGAGTTTGAAACCTGCCTGGTCTACAAAACTAATCCAGGACAGACAAGTCTACACGAAGAAACCCTGTCTCTAAATCAAAGGAAAACAAATCCCAATTTACACTCAGTTATATCTATAACGAATATGTGTATGCATGGGTCCATGTGTGAAGGTCGGAAGCCAGAGGACAACATAGGAGTTGCTTCTCTCCTTCTGCCATGAGGGTTCCAGGGATTAATTTAAAGTTTGTCGGGCTCAGCAGCAAGCATCTGTACCGTGGAGCCATGAAATGGCTTACTGTTTAGCGTAGGTGAACACAGCTAAGTGTGGTAGGGTGGGTGCTGTCATGGATGCTTCTTTAAAACAGCTAACATTTTGGATAACATGTTTTGGAAGCATTTTTGAGCATCTCTCCTGTTCCAGGCTGGCCTCAAATGCAAATGAATTTTGAACTTTTGTTTTTCCTGCTGAGTGCTGAGACAGAGCTTCTTGGGTGCTGGTGATGGAACTGAGGACTTCCTGAAAGCTAGGAGAGCATGCTACCAACTGAGCTACATTCCCAGTCCCCAAAAGCATTCTTAAGTGACATAGTGTGCTGTTAAGAAATTAAGGAATATTCACATTAAAATGATGTGACAGGCCTAAGGATATTACTCACTTGCCTAGAATGAACAAGGTCTTTGTGTTTCATGCCAACATCCAAAGGAAAACAAAACCTTAATGTTAAGAATCTAGCTCCTTGTAGGGCATCCATATCGCAAGTAGGACAGGCTCTGAGTTCAGTCCCAGCAGAGGTCAGAGACATGGGAACATGGGGTAGTGTTGAGGTGAAAACATTCGTAATAGAGTAAAAATTCTATGGTCACATGAGTGTGCTTCTCCCTGTATTTCCTGCTCTTAGAAGGTGGAATGAGGTGCCCATGACCATGTAGGACTATGATAACAGGTTAGAGGCCAGTATGGGCTGCATGAGGTTAGTGCCATGTAGAGAGGTCCATGCCTGTAATCCCAGCACTAAGAAAGCTGAGGCAGAAATATGATGAGTTTAAGGATAGCTTAGCTTAGCCTACATGGCAAAGCATTGTGTCTCATCCCCCAAATAAGCAGGAGGTGAAGGGATGTCTCAGATGTTATGAGTATTTGTTGTTCTTGTGGAGGACTCAGGCTCAGTTCGAAGTGTCTCCAAGGTAGTGGCTTACAACAACTTCTAACTTCGTCTTGAGGGGATGTAACATCCTCTCTGTCCACCTGGGGCCCCAGCCAACCTGTGGTATACATACATGCTTCCTGTAGGCAAAACACTCACACACACATTCATAATCGAGTGAGTGTACACACACACATATCTACAAACAGAGCAAGAGAGAGAGAGAGAGATGGCATCCTTCTGGCTGGAAACACCTTTTTTCAGTAACTTGCTAAATAACAAATACAAAGGGAAAAAGAAGACACAGACAAGGTTTGTTCTCTTGGTCTTTGAATGCACAGCTGTGTCTTTGGCCACAAATGCAAGAGACTACAAAAAAAAAAAAAAGAAAAAGAAAAAGAAAAAAAAAAAAAAAACTGATATTGTCACCATGGGGAATGGACTGTCAAAAAGGCCTGATCATGAATACAACTATAGCAAAACTGGAAGAGTCTACAGTGTTACCCAGCATGCTCTTTTTTATTAAAGAAGCAAGTCATGAGCAGGATTCCTGGGAAGAGAATCACTGAAAGTATTTATCTGATTAGGAACTCTAAGGGTCAGGGATGGGGCAGTAAGTGCAGGGTGCTTTCCTTGCAAACACAAAGCTTTGCATTCTTTTTCCAGAAACCATGTGACAAAGCCAGGTGTTACTGTTGTGCATGTGTAATCTCAGGGCTGAGGAAGCAGGGAAAGATGGAATCCTGGGGTTCTTCAACCACACCAGGGAAGTGAAAGCCCCTCTGACAAGGGAGACACAGTGAAGGTTGTCCTCTGACTTCCACAGATATCTGAACAATATACCTGCACGTATACCTGCACACACATGAACACACACAGAACTCTAAGTCCTGAGACAGCTTCCTAATATAGGTGAAGAAAACGATCAGATAAAGAAGGAAGCCAAATTAAGACACAAGTGCCAGCCTGCTCCAACCATAGAAACATACTTGTGAGAACTAAGAAAAATAGTAGAGCAGGCCAATCAGTTCATGTCAGAGGCAGTCCCTTTTCCCATTACTATGGAACCCACTTCGACACTGAACTGCCATGGGCTACATCTGTGCAGGGGTTCTAGGTTATCTCCATGCATGGTACTTGGTTGGAGTATGAGTCACAGGAAAGACCCCTGTGCTCAGATTTTTTGGTTCTGTTGCTCTCCTTGTGGAGTTCCTGTCCTCTCCAGATCTTACTATTTCCCACTTCTTTCATAAGATTTCATGCACTCTGCCCAACAGTTGGCCATAAGTCTCAGCATCTGCTTTGATAATCTGCAGGGCAGAGCCTTTCAGAGGCCCTCTGTGGTTGGCTCCTAACTTGTTTCCTGTGTTCTTCTTCTTCTGATGTCCATCCTCTTTGCCTTTCGGGATGGAGATTGAGCATTATAGCCAGAGTCCTCCCTCTTGATTAGTTTCTTTAGGTGTACAGATTCTAGTAGGTGCTCTTTGATCACCTCCCTCTGAGAGGGAAGTGGCCTTACTAGGCCACAGAGGAAGACAACGCAGCCACTCCTGATGAGATCTGATAGACTAGCATCAGAAGGAAGGAGAAGAGGACCTCCTCTATCAGTGGACTTGGGGAGGGGCATATGTGGAGAAGAGGGAGGGAAGGTGGGAATGGGAGGGGAGGAAGGTGGGGTTTATGGGGGGATATAAAGTGAATAAAATATAATTAATAAAAATTAAAAAAATTACTTACATAGGATACATTGTTGAAAAAAAGAAAAACAGTAGAATCTATTTGCTACGACTTTCTGGCTTCTATTAAGTCAAAAGTCAGTAAAAGTTTCTAGACACTAAAGATAGTTTTCTGGTTAAATTAAAGTGTAGTATTCCAAATGCCAAAGAAATACTTAAAGCAAAAGGAAAAAAAGGGGGGAATCTAGCATTATGTGTGAACACAACAGAATTTCATCTTGAGAAACTTGTCAGACCAAGGTTGGGACACTTTAATTTTCAAGTCCTCACAGTGTGGAGAAGACCAGTGGCCCAGGGCCAGGATGAGTGATCTTCCCAGTGTGGTGATCTCAAAGAGCAAGCCATGAAAATGACTGTTTTTAAGAAAACCACAGAAGAAATGACCTTTCTCAGATCTTCACACTGACTCTGGAAATAGGAATCTCCTCTCAATATTCTTCTATCATGATGCTAGATGAGCAGGGGACAGTCTTAAGTTACATTTTAACACACTGACCATGCACAGAAATGAATAGAATGAATGCAATACCCCGGTGTTTACCACTCTGCTCCAGCAGTTCTAACATGGTATTTCTTGTACCTCTTATTTCTCCCTGCTCTTCTAAACACCCTCAATTATTCTGACACAAGCACAGATCATGACATCATTCCACCTATACACAAACCTAACTTGAACTTTGTTTTCAAAGCCTGCTCTTCTCACCCACATCTTTTCCCCAAGCTTACTGCAATGACAGCGTCTTTGCTTATGAAGACTTGAGGAAGGACACTTTTAAGGACTGGCCCCATGAGTCACCTGAGGCTGTTGAAGCTCTCGTCACAGCAGGCCTTTTCTACACAGGTCAGTCGGGTTTTTTCCCCTTTAATTGTACGTTTCTGTGTGTGAGTGTTGCCTGCATGTAAGTATGGTTGCCACATGCCTTCCTGGTGCCCTCAGAGGCTAGCCAGGTTGTTGGATCCTGGAACTGGAGATATAGTTGCCTTGAGCCAGCATGTGGTGCTGGAAAGAAACCTGACTCCTTTGCAAGAGCAGACAGTGCTCTTTATGCTGAGCATCTCTTTAGCACATGAGTCAGAATTTTGTGTCTGACAAGTAGTCTAATCCCAGACTTGCACTTTTCTTTATTTTCATTTGTCATAGAACTCTTTGGGGCCTCATAAGACCTTCAGCTTTCCATAGTTCCCTTGGTGCTCAGCCTCTGAGCTTGGGGATCCTGAGGTCACTTCATCTGACAGGCCTATTCCACTGGCACTAAACTCACCACCTGGTCTTAACGCATTGTCTTCTCTTGCCAGCCTTGCCTGAGTGTCACAGATGAAGTACTCCTATTTCTAGGGGAGGAGAGCTGGCAATAATGTGAGCAGAGACAGGGATTCTTCATAATCTGCCTTGCATAGAGGCTCCTAAGTTTGCTCTTCCATCCTGCCCCAGCGACAAGTATATTCTTCCAATATACTCTGTAAGCAATTGCTTGTTGGTTGCCTATGTCTGTGAATGCCCCGTATGTCATCATTGTCCAGAACAGACAGAAATCTCTGCCCTCATGGAGCTGCTACTGCAGATCCTGATGGCAAATCTTTCAGGATCATGGTTTGGGAGAGGTTCATCAAAGCACAGGGTGCACAGGAACCTTCAGCGACTATTGCTGACTGTTGCTGACCACCCCATGGAAGGACCAAGAGTCTTGTGTGAACTCTTGTCTCCTGTGTGTGGTATTGCCACATAATCCAACTGGAGGAGCAAGCAGGATTTCACTAGTGAAATCTGGAGTCGAATTCTTGTGAGTTGACAGGTGTATGTGCTGTTGAGCTGACCCCATCTCCTTTTACTAGGCAAAAAGGACCTTGTCCGATGTTTTTCCTGTGGAGGATGTATGGAGAAGTGGGAGGAAGGTGACGACCTATTAGCAGACCACACCAAGTTTTTCCCAAAGTGAGCAAAGTAAATTCTCTTGACTTTGAACTCACTTCATCTATTATCCCCTCACTGTCCAGGTTTGTTATCTGTGGGTAGTGTCTGCTCACTCTCTGGTTCCCACTGCGAAGGATACATCCACGTATCTTTATTTCTTTCCCCCCTTGATACTCTCCCTGTCTAGCTTTTTTCTCATTATAGTAAGATCATAGTTTTTGTTGTTTCTATGTACACACTTTTAAAAACAGGATCTGTGTAGCACAGACTGTCATAACAATTCTATTGAGTGGAACTTGATCTCATGATCCTCCTGCCTCAGCCACCTAAGCCCACTGCAGAGGCCACATCATGTCTGCCAGGTCTAGGCCTTTCTGATTTTTTTTGAGTACAAACTAGGTTTTTTTTCCACCTCCTTTTAGAATACTTTATGGGTTTCTCTTTCTATTGTCTAAGATTTCCTCAGTGGTTTTCTTTTTCTAGGGTTGGGAGTAAAAGCACTGATTTGAGCACACCAGGCAATCACTTTAATATAGAGCTACTCTGACTCCTTTTCTGTCAGTCTTCAAACGTATTTTTATTCGTCTTCTACATAAGAAAACCCTAGTAATGTCCACTTACACAATGAAATTCGTTATTATGTAGTAATTAGAATTTTCAAAGATAAATATCAATATGCATAGATTGAAAAGTGGGTATTTCTGGGCAAGGTGGTTGACACATGAAGTCCTAGCTCTCAGGAAGCTGCATGAAGAAAAACGTAGTTTTGTTTTATATTAAATACTTTGATATGAATTACCCTAAAGTTGATCTGTTTTGAAATCCAGCACTTGTAATTAAGAAACAAGAGTCTTTTGATCTGTTTTCCCTTGGAAGGCAGGAAAATCTGCAACTGTGTTGGTACCTCAGCAGTTTGTGTTCAGGTCCACCAGTGTGTTTTCTTTCCATCCAAAACATACCTAAAAGTGCTCTAAATTGATTTAAGTTTAATTATTAACATTTAAATGTAAAGGTTTAAATAACCATCTGGTCTTGAGATAGGATGATAATAGTATCTGAATCACTTAAAATATTCCTTAAAAATGTTTTCTTAGTGTGAATTAATACATACAATAACATTGCATATATATGTATATTATGTTTTACATATATGTTATATATATTACAGTTTACTACAATCATGCTCACCACTGTCCTCCCATTACCTTCTTTTATCTCTCTTTAGCTCTTCTCAGGTCTTTTTCTTCTAAAATCACATGTTTTGTGCCCTCCCAGGGAGATAGCAAGATTTATCCTGGTTTTAAAGAAATAAATAAATACACAGAATATTTCTATTTAATTTGGAAGTTAGAAGAGATACAGCAGTGCTCACTTTTTCTTTTTCTTTTACTTTTTAAAGTATTTGACTTTTGGGTGTTTTGTCTGCATGTATATCTGTGCACTGCTTGCATGCCTGGTGCCCACAGAGTTCAGAATGGGGGCATCAAATATCCTAGAACTGAGTTACAGGAGGCCGTGAACTGCCTGATATGGGTGTTGGGAAGAAAACCTGAGTCCTCCCGGGAGTAGTAACTGTTCTCCCACTGAGACATTTTAGGCCCCACTTTTTTTCTTTTTTCTTTAGGAGTATGTAGAAAATAGTTGAGAATGCCAGGGCCTTCGTCTCAATCCCTGTGTGGCAAGGAGGGAGAGAATTTGGTTGTACTTAAAGCTTGTTCTAGAATCTATCAACAAACTTTGTTTTATTTTAATTAAAACTAGCATATGTAATGCATATCTACTGTACTTACGTATCTGGTTGAAAGGACAATAACAATAAATCCTGGGAGCTGAGTGCTAAAGTCAAGAAGTCAAGGTCTCTCAATGCCTTAGAGGCCACTGTGCCACTCCCTTGTCCTGGTTGATGCTGTCCTCCTCTTCCAGGGGGAAACACAGTCCTGATTTTCAGCTACTGTCCTTTTACCAAACACACACACAGACACAATCACACACACACACACACACACACACACACACACACACACATCTACATAAAACTTCAGCTTTGCCTGTTCTTCTTCAGTCGTTTGTTGGTTCTTTTTATTTTAGTTCTATGTGTGTTGTGTGTGTGTGAAAGGGGACAGGAGGTTGAATCCAGAGTGCCATGAGTGAGAAGCAGCACTTTGCCACTGAACTACTGCTCCAGCCCTCACTTGTTTTAAGACAGAATTCTAGTATGTCTACAGAGTGAGTCCCAGAAAGCCAGGACTACACAGAGAAACCCTATTTCAGAAAAAAAAAAAACAACAATTAAAAAATGTACTGTGTAGCTGATCTTGATTTGCAGTGTAGCTGAGATTTCCCCTGAACTCACATCTTGCCTTACTCTCATGAATACTAGATGCACAGCCATGTGCTACCATAATTGACTGGTTTGCCTACTTTGTTTGTTGGAGGGGGGGTGTCAACTGGTAGAGAGGTGTTTGAGACAGAGCACCAGATAACCCGGGATGGCCTCAAACTCACTATTTAGGGAGAATGGCCTTAAACTAATCCAACTGCCTCCACATCCCAAGTGCTCGATGACAGGTATGCTCCACTACACCCAACATTTTTTTTGTTTTTTAGCTTATTCATTTTTATTTTATACATTGGTGTTTCATCTGCATGTGTGAGGAAGTCAGATCCCATGAAATAAGAGCTATAGACTGTTGTGAGCTGTCATGTGGGTGCTGGGAATTGAGCCCTGGTTTCTGGAAGAGCAGCCAGTGCTCTTGACCACTGAGCTATCTCTTTAGCCCCACCTTTTGTTTAGATAGACAATAGCAAGATGTAAACTGACAACTGGCAACAATGACCATATCCTTTCATCCATGTTTCTCTCTAGGACACCCCAGGGCTCTCAGTTGCTAATGGGAGTCTGGAATGAACATAAATTCAGACCTTAACAAGAACAGAATTCCAGAGACTTATAACAAGGTCAAAGTGCAGACAGTATGTCACATGGATTGTTCATTCCTAAGGAGGACACTTCCTCCTCCCAAACTCAGAAGACATCGCAGAAGAGGGGCCCAAGTGGTCATAAGACCCAGAGGTTGTAGAGGACAGCTTGGGTTTGTCTTGTTTGGTACACAGCAGTGTCCTTCCTCAGGAACTCACAGTTGCTGTGGTTGCCTATCCATGCAAGCCTGTGCCAAATCCAGACAAGCCAAGCCCCACCTCTAGGAGGGGAGCTGTTGACACTTGTATTTGCTAGAGTCATTCTTCTTCATACTATGGGCCTTGAGGTTTCCTGAGCTCTGCTGGATGGCCCCGTGTCCACTCACCCATGAGCAGCACTAATTGAATTCATTAAAAGAGGATACAAAGCTGGGAGGTGACCTGACTTGAGGAGGAGTCTAGTGAAACTGAAGAAAGGCAGTGGGGGTTGATATAATCCACATACATTGTACATATTTCTGTGATTTCCAAAGAATAAAATACATTTTCAAAAAGAACAGGCTTCCAAACCGTGGCTCAGAATGCTCTGCCACTTGATCAGTGTTTATGGATGAATGAGAGCAACAGAGAGTGGTGTGCAGAGGAGATAATTGGCGAGGAAGAGAGGAGTGAGTCAGGAGAGGTGCTCAGGGGAATTTTGCAGTTCTGATTGACTAGCAAGGAGATTGCTTCTTTATTACACAGGTTTCAGGGATCAAAGACAGACTAATGACAGACTAACCTGTCCAAGAAGTGCAGATGATTTCTTTGATTTTTCATTACGAAGTGTTACACCTTCAGTCATGATTAGAAAATATAAACAGAATATATTTGTGCTTAGTATAAGCCTTATAACTCCAAGTTATAGAATCTAAAGATTGTCTTATCCAAAGCAAACACATTTCTTATATAACAGCCTACTTTTAGGCTGGCAGAATTTGTAGTTTTAAGGCACTCCAGACAAACAGAAAACACCTGAACTTTATTTTTTTTTTTTATGAAGGGCAAATATTAATACCTAACTCCTTTTACTACTTGTGTCATCATCTACACTATAAAGTAGGAACAAGTTATTTTAGTCAATCTATCTCATTTACTGAGTTCTCTTCCTCCAGGGGTGTACCCTCTATGACCCCTTATCTTTAAACTATATTTTTCAGAGAGTTCTAAGAGTATTGTAAAGGGAGGCCTTGAATCTGTTACCTGGTTTTCTGGCCAGTCAGAGTTTGTCCTTGTCTTTGTTTCCCCTGCAGCAGTTATTCTGTTTGAGTTTGCTTAAGGGCAA
This sequence comes from Meriones unguiculatus, assembly GCF_030254825.1. Taxonomy (NCBI): domain Eukaryota; kingdom Metazoa; phylum Chordata; class Mammalia; order Rodentia; family Muridae; genus Meriones; species Meriones unguiculatus. Next base: position 27,377,981 of record NC_083354.1, on the reverse strand, counting down.
ATATCCACAAAAGATTCCTGTAGTAATGGCCTCATAAACGAATTTCTAGTTTACGTGCTAATCTGTGCTCAATGATCTCCAAAGCATAAGGAAACCTTCACAACAGTGGCCAGATAATGTAATTTTTCTAAAAGAAAATAACTCAGACATAATTTTCTTGGAAAAAGAGAGAAAAAAATTATAATGCATAAAGGATTCCCCCTCCCCCAAATAAAACACATAGAGCCTAAAAACCTGCAAAAGAGGGAAAGAATGAAAATGATTGCAGCATTTGGCTCACCTATGCTAGAGCCATGTCAAACAGCTGTGCTGGCTTCATGGCTTTTCCTGTTTCCAATGGATATGGCTGTGCCGTGAGATGCTCCCAGAGCCTTGGTGTGAGATTGACATAGACATCTCATTTATTGCTGAGCACTTGATCATCAATTATTACCTAGCCAAGGATCAAAGCAGCAGCATTCTTTGCACAGGAACATAAATATTTAGAAGGCAATTTGACAGGATGTCCATTAAGCCAGACAGCATTAGTAGACCCTGCCCTGATAAGACCTATATAGACTCTCTGGGCCATGTGCTTTTGACCAGGGTTAGTTTAGGTTTTTGTTTCCTTTAGTTTAGGTTTAGTTTCTTTAGTTTAGGTTTTGTTTTCTTTCATTTTGTCTCACTGTGTTGCCCTTTCTGTTCTGACCTTGCTATTGTAGATCAGTCTGGCCTTTGATCCAGAGATCCACCTGTCTTTGATACCCAAGTGCTGAGATTTGCAGGCCTGCACCACCACACCCAACTTGACCTGGTTTAGAGAATCTGTGAAGCAGCCTCAAGCCCAATTCAAAAGCAGTTGGTTATCCCAAAAGATTCAGGCCACTCTTCACTGTTGGCCTCATCTTGTCTGGAATGATAGTGATGTGGTAGAATGCAGGTGGCCCTCCTCCCCCAGCAGACTGCAAAGCCTCTTCCAGTACTGTGACAGGGAGACAGCAGGGAGGAAATTCTGAGTCAGTTCCAGCTTGATTCCTCTCTATCCTGAAAGCAACATGCTCTGCGTATTCAGAAATAGGTCTGTAGTTCTGTCCAACTTATTTTTGTGAGACAGGTCTCTCACTAAACCTGGAGCTGGCCAATGAGACTTACTGGCTTGTCATTGAGCCCCTACGGTCTTCCTTCTCTCCTTCTCTGGCAATAAGATTACACTGTCCCTATTGCCTCCATGTTACACAGGTGCTCGAGATCTGAGCCCAGTCTCCATGTTTACCCAGCAAGCATTAAATTTTTATTTAACTGTGTGATATCTATGTTTTTATTCTTAATATGAATTTTATGTAGTTGACACACTCAGATCTTGTGGGTTTGTTTCTGACAGTTTGACAAGAGTTGAAATGGTTAAAAATTATTGTTATCTAAATTCTTAATTGTACACTTTGTTTAGTATGTTTTAATGTCCTTTGTTGTTCTTTTTCCATGACTCTATAGTTTTCTCATATTTTAATCTGTGAATTTTTATTTATTTTTTACCTTGTTCACTTAGGTAAAGTGTATTTGTGTGTGCACTATCTGTTCTATATAGGGCCAAAGGGAGACAGGGAGTCTCCTCTCCTTTATGTCACCCTCTTGTTCCCTTGAAGAAGGGTCTCTCTCTGAACCTGTTAGCATCTAGCGAGCCCTAGTTATTCCCTTGCCTCTGAACCCACAGTGCTGTGTCACTATTTTCTATTCTTTAAGATTATTTTAGCTGATTTCACAGACAGGCACTGACTCTGTTCTCATCCCAACACATTCCCCAAATATCCTCACCATTACTTTACAAACCACATGCATTGGTTATTGGAACCCAGAGACTGAAGGTTATACATGATGCAAGACTGACAGAATCACTGAGAATGTTCACTTTCTGCCTTATTCCTGGTCCTGAATCTTCATGTTCTCCATAAAGCTAATGCAGACACTTAACTGCACAGAACCATGTCATGACTTTTCTCTTCTCTGCGTAGTTGTGTATTTCTTCAAAACCTGAAGTCCTCTGCAGAAGTGATTCCAGCCCTTGAAAGCCACCATGCACTTCTGGAAGCCATGGTAATGAGCCCCACTCCTTCTCTGACTCAGCAACACATGATTGTGGGGTTGAGCTGTGATTGTCAACTATAAATGTACCATAATTAGAAAGAGTCCAGGAGAATCTAAGAAGCAACTGTCACATGATAGCTATAGATGGGGCTTCACAGTGAACAGTGAGCCCTTCTCCCTGAAGAAGCAGATGCTTGAGACCCTTTTAGACTTCGACTTGATTAAAATGCAGACTAAACACATTTCATCTGCCCTTTTGCTGCAGGCAGTAGGCTTGACTTTCTGCTAGAACTTTTGAAACTTAAAGTCACGTGTCATTTTCCTTAGTTGGACTTTTCCTTGAGACAGATTTTCAGTTTGTAGCATAGGCTGATCTTGCAGTTTGTATGGAGCCAAACCTGACCTGGAACTTGTGATCTCTGCCTCAGCCTTAAAAATGCTATGGTTCCAACTGTCTTCACCCAAGTCGAGCTGATTTGACTTTTGATGTTGTTTCTTATATTGAAACCAAGACCCTTTTTGTGCTACACAATAACTCTGGACTGAGACATATTTCTGGCCAGTGAATGTGCTTTATAAACAAAACCAAATGCCAAGTAATAAATCCGGAAATCTATTTTTGCAACAGAAGACAAAACTGTCAATCCAATGGGCATACCAACTGCTGCATGCCACAGTTGTTTGGTAGATGTGCTATGATTGCTCCCCACAAAGCAAAAGCAAATCTGGGAATCATGGCTCATGTCTACAATATAGCATTCTGGAAGCTGAGGCAAAAAGATGGCTGTGAGTTCAAGATCAGCCTGGATTATACTATAAAACCCCATCTCTAAAAACAAAATAAAGCAAAAAAAAAAAATCCTGACAGGAAACAAACCAGAAAAAAAATGAAGAAAACAGGGTGAAAACTGAAAAGATAATCAACTCTGGGTTGATGTGATATGTGCACAATATTTGCGAATTTCAAAATGACATTGCATGGTCTGGAAACATGGTAGAATACGTCCCACAAAGATAGAATGAAGTCTAGAAGACTTTGGGTTCTCAATGATAACATGTCTCACTATCTTACAAATCTCAATTTAATAAAGGATTTCTCTTTCAAAGGAAATCACAACTGAAAGCAATCATGAGGACCCAGTTCATTCCACCGAGGCTGGTAGGAACATGAAAGCACATGGGATTCTGAGTATTTGTACATTGGACAGGAAAGCATATTTCTAATTGTCTGGAAAACTCCTAGAGGAGAACACTGAGGTAAAGGGAGCTGTGGGTGAGAGAGTCAGTGCTCCTGTGGCATCTTGAGAGTGAATGCAGGACTACAGACAGCAGTCCTCATGCCAGATCCAAAGCAGCCAGTGTTAAAGGCATCGTGCAGCAGGCTGGTTTCCTGAGATCCTAAAGGGAAATTAGGGTGCCAGGATATCCAACTCCCTGTCAAATGAGAGGCCTTAGACATAATACCCCACATTCTGATGCTATGGAAAGATCTGAGAGGGTCTTAGGGTATGGAGGGGGTCATGGGAAGGAGAGGAGAGTCCTAATCCACTCTTAGCAGACAATCAATGCAATCAGAGAGATATGAAGGTACACCTTCCTCTGCCTCCCTTCTCTCCACAGGCTTGGCTCTGAGGGAAGCCAGTGGTTTCAAGAGGCAAAGAGTCTGAGTGAGCAGCTTTGAGGTGCCTACCCCAAAGCCACTTTCTGCCACATAAATTTGCCAGAGTTGTGCTCCAGCCAAGGCACTGACCACTTGCTTGGCTGTGATGTGTCCATCATTGCAAAGCACATTAGCAGGCCAGTGCAAGGGGCCCTGACAATCCCCGAGGTCTTTGCCAATCTCAGCTCGGTCATGTGTGTGGAGGGGGAAGCTAGTAGTGGGAAGACAACCTTCCTGAAGAAAATAGCTTTTCTATGGGCATCAGGGTGCTGTCCCCTGTTGACCAGCTTCCAGCTGGTCTTCTACCTCTCCCTTAGTTCCACCAGACCAGACCAGGGTCTGGCCAGCATCATCTGTGCCCAACTTCTAGAGGCAGGAGGCTGTGTTAGTGAAGCATACCTGAGCAGCATTATCCAGCAGTTAAAACACCAGGTTCTGTTCCTGTTGGATGACTATACTGGGGTGGACTCGATCCCCCAAGCCCTAGAGACACTGATTACAAAAAACTACTTGTCACGAACCTGCTTATTGATCACTGTCCATACAAACAGGGCCAGGTCCATCTGTCCATACCTGGATACAATTCTAGAGATCAAAGAGTTTCCTTTCTATAATACAGTCTCTGTATTAAGGAAGGTCTTCTCAGAGAGTATAACACTTCTGCAAGAGTTTATGGTTTACTTTGAACAGAATGAGGATTTACAGGGAATTCACAAAATTCCTCTCTTCATGGCTGCAGTCTGTACTGACTGGTTTCAAAATCCTTCTGACCAGCCCTTTCATGATGTGGCAGTTTTCAAGTCCTATATGAAGTACCTGTCCTTAAAGTACAAAGCTGCAGTTGAAGCCCTCAAGGCCACTGTGTCCTCATGTGGTCAGCTGGCCTTGAGGGGGCATTTTTCTTCATGCTTTGAGTTCAACAATGATGACCTCACAGAGGCCAGAGTGGATGAAGATGAAGACCTGACCACCTGCTTGATGAGCAAATTCACTGCCCAGAAACTGAGACCAGTCTACCGATTTTTAAGTCCTCTCTTCCAAGAATTTCTTGCTGCCATGAGGCTGACTGAACTCCTGGGTTCAGACAGACAGGAAGACCAAGATCTGGGAATTCATTATTTGAGACAAATTAACTCGCCCTTGAAGGTTCTGACCACCTACAAAAACTTTTTAAAGTATGTCTCCAGCCATCCTTCATCAAGGGCAGGGCCAGAAGTTGTGTCTCATTTGCTTCAGTTGGTAGATGAGAAAGAGTCGCTGAAGAATATGTCTGAAGAAGAGGATTATGTAAAGCACGGAGTAGAACCTTCCTTGATAACACAGTCATTTAAAAAAAAATGTGGCAGTTTTCTCCTGAAGCTGTTTTTTCGATTTTTTCAGAAAATTTATTGGGCATTGCTCTAAACTTTGCTTATGAAAGCAACACAGTTTCTGCATGTTCTCCATTGATTTTGCAATTCCTTCGAGGGAGAACACTGGCTTTAAATGTATTGCATTTCCATTACTTTAGGGACCACCCAGAAAGCCTTTTACTGTTGGCAAGTATTAAAGTCTTCATAAATGGAAATAAAATGTCACGTAATGTAGGTTACTCAGTCATGAAAAAGTGTTATGAAACATTACAGCCACCAACTCTAGATGAGGACTATGCATCTGCCTTTGAACATATGAAGGAATGGGCGGAAATTTTAGCTAAAAATGAAGAGAATTTATACAGTTTTTTGAATATCCAGTGCTGCCATCTACCCAAAATAAATTCTGGGTATTGTAAACTGTCACCCAAGCCACACAAAATCTCTAGGTTGGAAGTCACAGTGGCCAACATGGGCCCTGCAGAGCAAGCACTGCTCTGGGTCCTAAAAGAAGTCTTCTTAGGGTCACAGAATATTGAGCTCTGCTTGTCCAACAGCAGTGTCTTTCTTGAAAGCATCTGCCCAGCTCTGGAGCTGAATAAGACCTCTGTCACCAAGTGTTCCGTTTGCAGGCTGGAGCTCAGCACAGCAGAACAGGAGCTGCTTCTCACCCTGCCTACCCTGCAGTCTCTTGAGGTCTCAGGGACAAACCATTTACCAGGTATCCCCGAGTGTGCTTACACAAGCAGTCTAGCTGAGTTTGTGGTTTCTCATTCTTAGTGTTAGATGAGTAAACTTCTCAGGCACAAGCCATGAATGTGCCTTGATAGGAGAGATCTGAATACTCTCACTGTTTGGGGCAGTGTATAAGGCCCTGAATCCTAGAATGGGTTTCAAGTAACTGAGAGAACACTAGGAAAATATTGCCACTATCATTTCATCTCTCAAGGTCCTCAGAAGGGTGCTTGAGTAGCTTGTTGTTGGTAAATGGGGCATTGTGTGTCAGATGATGCTGGAGAACCTTCTGCACTCTCGCTGCCCAGAGGAGGAAATGGCTTATCCAGAGAAGACATTTAATCTGCATAAATAATAATTATGTCTTCTTCTAAGCGCTGTTTGATAGTTTTCAGGATATACTTTACAATGATGTCTTTTAAAATATATTTATTTAATTGTCTGTGTTCCTATGCATGGATGTTTAGTTGCCCTCAGAGGTAAGAAGAGATTGTCAGATCTTTTGGAGCTGTGGTTACAGGTTGTTTCAGCTGCCTAATGTGGGTGATGGGAACCTAACTGTGGTCCTCTGCAGAACAGCAGGAGCTCTTAGTTGCCGAGCCATCTTTTCAGCTCCTAGACTTTACTATCTTTCATTCAGTTCATTTCTCAGTTTTTATACCATGGCAAATATTTAATTTTTAAATTTTGTTATTGTTAGTTAAATTTAGTTATTGTTTGATTTTTTTTTTAGCAGCCTGCTATATGCTCAAGTATTCTTTGCTCTGTCTGTATTGTCCTTTTACTTTTTCAAAAACTTTTTTAATGACTTTTTTGTTTTTTTTAATAATTTATTTAATTTTTATTTTATGTGCATTTGGTGTGATGATGTCAGATCCCTTGAAATTGGCATCACAAACAGTTGTGAACTGCCATGTGGGTGTTTGGAATTGAACCCTGGTCCTTTGGAAGAGCTGACAGCACTCTTAACCACTCATCCATCTCTCCAGCCCCTTCCCTTTTCTTTTTAAGAATTAGTTTTGGAGTGCAGGAAATGGGGGAGAAAGCCACTGATCAAGAAACACTGGAATTAGCAAATAGTCATACATCCATGAAAAAGACAGACAAACGGACATCTCTTTGGTACTAGAAAGCTCACTGAACTCAGGATTGCCTTGCTCATTCTCATGTGGCCCTTCCCTGTCTTTTATTAAAGTGCATACTAGGCACTGAAATTGTATTTGATGTGTTTAGATACTTGGAAAGGAGTGCCAAGCACCCAGTCCTGGGCACCTCCAGCTTCTTCCTACCCAACCAGAGACAGCTTCCAGGACCTGCACTTGCAGCTGCTCTCACCCCAATGACAGCAGCCCTGTCTTTGGAACTCCACAGCAGCATTGAGCTGACTCACTGTGGCGTGTGGCTGCAGAGTTAACAAAGTGGCCTGATTTTAGGCATGTGACTGCACTGCAGAGTAAAGAGCTGGAGGCTTAAAAGAAAGAGAGTCCCTATTGTATAAGCCAGGCCATCTGGGGACATGACTCTGACAAGGGGTTAGCATTTCCCAGGGCTAACCTCTGCCACACATCTGCTGCCCTAGCACCTGGACACCAAGGACATCACAAAGGCCAGCCTCTGGTAGATTCAGGATGGAAATGTGTGCTGTCCCCGGGGACACATGCACAGCCGTAGAGAAGGCTTACTTGCTGAGCCAGCTGGGCAGCTAACTAGGCACCTGAGCCCAAGCCAGCCAGAGCAGCAATACTGAAAGCAGGAACCAGCTCTGCCAACAGAGCCCACACAGCCTTCTCATACCCTACCAATTTGTCTCTCTTCTTCCTTCTCCTCTCAGCAGACCCTGACTTGCAGGACCCTGGCTCTGTTACTGGGAAGCTAGAGTCAAATCAGGGCACCTTGACAGTCTTATTTTTCTTCCCCATACAAGGAAACAGCTACCTCCTTTGCTGTCCCCCAGAGAAAAGCTAGGAAAATGAAACTAGTTTGTAACCATGAAGGACTCTGGGAGTAAAGACATTGGTGCTGAGGCACAGATGGTGCCCAGCCCCGCTCAGGTGCCAGTCCCCTGAATACCCTGGAGGAAGTACCTACAATGTCTTCCAGCTTTACAGCAGAGCCTGGAGCAGTGGCCAGCAGCCAGTGTTTCTTGATCAGTGGCTTTCTCCCCTGTTTCCTGCACTCCAAACTCTTGGCATATTATTTAATTAATACAGATTAAGTATCTGTAATCTGAAACCCTAGCACCTGAAATACTCCAGGATCTGAAACTTTTTGGATACTGGTGCACCATCACAATGAAATATTCCACACCTAACCTCACATGTAAGGCAAAAAAGAGGCATGCTGAAAGTTTTATATGAGGTCATCTGTCTGTGGGCTGTGTGGATGAGGAGTATATGAAATACAAGTTTTGTCCTTAGAGTTGAGTGCCATCATCTCATTATGTCTTTGCAAACATTCTGAAATATGAAAAATTCAACTTCAAAAATGCCTTTGGTCCAAAGCATTTTGGCTAAGGGGTGGTCAACCTGTATCTAGTACTGTGCCTATTGCTTAGTTGATTTTCAAGAAAACTATGACAGATGAGAGACAAATGAACTTTTGGATGGAGTCATAAACTACCCATTTCTTGTTCCCTATAAGAGGATCCCTGCCACTCATTTGATGCAGTTTCCTGAGCTCTGTGTTCAGTGTCTAAGGAGCCCTGTCTCCAGCTTGCACAGTAATGATATGCAGAGGGAGTTCTCACTCCTAGTTTGTAGATAACGGAAGAGAAATGCAGAGATATTAAAGGATTTGTCTGAGGTTGTAGCCAGCAAGCAGCCAATCCAGGACTGAAAGCCATGCTTTAGACTTTAGAGTCATGGTCCTCCTCTGCACTGCTTATGACCAGATGGAACAGTTTTAGTATGAAGACAGAGTCTATACCCAGGGGCTATCACCTAAGAAAAATCACTGAGACTGTTAAAGTCATAGCCTAACTGACTGCTCCAACAGTACTGTGTAGAAGCTATTTCAGAGGGTAGCATTCATTCCAGGGCCAGGTCAGGCTTTTTGTTTTTGATGTAATATAATTTTTTAAATTAAATTTTTGTTTTTTTATATTATTTACAGTTTATTTACTTTGTATCCCAGCTGTAGCCCCCTCCCTCATTCCCTCCCAATCCCATCCTCCCTCCCTCATCTCCTCCCTGCCCCTCTCTAAGTCCACTGACAGGGGAGGTCCTCCTCCTCCTCCATCTGACCCTAGCTTATCAGGTCTCACCAGGACTGGCTGCAATGTCCTCCTCCAGGTCAGGTTTTTATCGTCCTCTTTAGTCCAGGAAAGCATTAAGCCAAAGCTGTGAGTTGCTTTCTATGTGGCTGTGGATATAAGGTGGTATAGAAAACACAATTTCCATCTCTGTTCTTGGAAGTAGCTGTAGCCTCACATTGAAACTCAGATTTACCTGTCTCCCAATGATCTTGGAACTGCCCCCCAAAAACAGTGCTTTTCAGCTGCAGTTGTCTCTTGGGCTAGAAGTGAGGCAGTGACCTCAAGGTGAAAGTCTCCATATCCCATTACCAATCCAATTACTTGGTACTTGCAGGTTAGATGAGAACTGCTGGACCGGAACTCAACAATGGATCATTTAGCTCTGTGTCTTGTCTCTGACAATAGTCAAGGCTGAGTGTCTCACTCAGTTGCTTCTTATTGGCAGTCCGCAGACACACTGCCATGCTTCCCTTTAAATGAGGGAATAGAACTGATCATGGGAAACAGCAAGTAGTTAAAAGATTCACTGTGCTACCTCAGCTACCACCCAGCTTCTAACGAATCCCTGAACACATTAATTAGTTCATAGAACAAATATGCGCCAAGCCAGTTCTGTGTCCTAATCTGTCTGAGGCACTGGAGACAGTAGGATGGGTGGCTTGTTGGATCTCAGGTGCTTTTAATGGATTAAGGATATCACAGGTAATTAAACATATTCTGTGATGGATGCTACAAATACTGTATAAAAAAAGAAGCTTGCCAAAGAAGATGGATAATGAAAGCACTTGTTGCTCTTTCCTACGAGGCTGAGGATATCTGTTGGACAAGGAGATGTGTTAGCAGAGATATGGGGAAATTTTAGGAGCAAATCATGGCTATCAGGAGGCAGATATGTGGAAGGTATCACTTCTGCCTTCTATGTAATGGAGACCAAGAGACCTCTCATGCTAGAAGCAGAAGAGTAAGAAGGTACTGATAGGAATACACTTGAAGTGCATAATAAATGGAGGAAGGGCAAGATCTCAGTGGCTGGAAGGGATGAGTGAAAGAGAAAGAGATGTGGTTTCTGAGAGATGCAGCATCACAGAAGCTTATAGACTGATTTGAATATTGGTTTTTCACTTTGATGAACCCAGGAAGCCATTTGAAGGGTTTTAAGTAGTACAAGTGACATAGCAACAAATTATTTATTAAACATGTAGTCAGATAAATATTTGTTGAATGAATACATGAAAGATTTGTGTGTGATTGAAAGAACAAATATCACTGAATCACAAGCATAAGTACACAGAGATCCAAGAAGATACTTGTCCATATTTGCTCAGAGGAGAGGGAAAACTTCCCACTGAGAGAATGATTAACCATCAGCTTGTATGTCATGGTCCCAGTGAAAGCTAGACATGGACAAGTTTGAGTCCACAGGGCATACGATAGGTGAGTAGCCAAATGTCCATTTGGCAATGGGAGCCAGAGAGAAGCTTGCTACTGTGACGTGGCAACTCTTAGTTAGAGATGACGCAGCCATGGGTGCTGCTGTTTGTTTGGAGACACAGAGATGCTCTTCATGGAGCTTGAGTTGAGCCAGTCTAGACATCTCTGCACTAAAGTCTGATGGGCCTTCTGTCTCATAGCCTGGAATTCCACATCATAGCCTCCTCCTCTTCTTTAGCCTTAAGAAAGTTTTCTGCCTTTAAAGCTTATCTCAACCAGCATCTGAGGGTTGACTCCTAGCTGACCTTTCCCTCTTTGTACCAACTGTCAACTTTTCAAATATACCCTTCTAAAATTCCTACCATTGATTTCCTTTCTTCAGGAGTAAAATGTTTCCTCTTCCCATCCACACCTCTGAATAGGACCATTGACCACTGTTCTGTGTTGGTTTTATGCTCATCATGTCTGCCTCCCTTCTATACCACTTTTCTTGACCCTGTAGTGTTCCTATTTTCTGCATTGAGTGTGGTGTTCATATTGTAGGTATGTCTTTCTTTTCCATCTTCCCTCCTCTTTCTCCTTCTTTCCTTGCTTTTGTTTTTTAATTAACCAAGCATGATTCTTCAGTCTTAGAAACTTGATTGGAGAATCAGAATGCTGGCCTTAGTTTGTTCATTAATAAAATGTGTGTTTCACTTCTCTTTTCACATATTTGTGTTGGGAAACAACTTAAATGAATATTAGAATTGTTTTTTTTTTTTTAGGTTATAGACCATCCATACACACTTTTAGACATTTATGTCAGACACCCCCTAAGAGTAGCAATCATGAAAAGAGTGGTAGTACCAGATCTAGAAAACTGCTTTGAGAATTTGCTATGGTCTAGAGACCTCATGGGGAAGCAAAATGAGGGGACAAGTTGTCCAATCACCAATGCTGCTCTTCAGTGGCAAAATACTGGGTGGACACCTTTTTTTTTTTTTTTTTGGATTGTCACATACATGTTACTACTCAGGCATAAGTTACTTGAGACAAGATTTCATATGATAGGTCTGATCTACCTGGGTGATGAACTCACAATCTCCTTCTCTCTTGCCACATTTCACTTTTATCAGACCTTCTGGTATCTCCTTTGTTTTACAAGGTCCTGGGTCATGCTGCTTATACACTGGCATACCTCAGTTTCAGAATACACTTGTTTGCCTTCACTGGGGACTTTCTAGGCTTGACTAGTTCATCCACTTCAACATTGCTACTTAATTGACTGAACCTACAAAAAACAAACCCATGCTGATCGATAGAGAAATAATTTTGCAAATTGTGGACATAAGTCTTTAGAGATCTGTGTGTACTGCTATTTGTTAAAATGTTGAAAAGGTAAATCAATATTCTTTATTAAAACACAATTGCTTCATCTATTGCTAGTTTAGGCAGAGGCAGGGAGACAGGGAGCGAGAGGAGGAGCAAGGAGGAGGTTCTGGCATGCTTTTTGTACCCTTTATTCAGGGGTTACTTATTAGTCTCAAAGGATCAGGTTCTGCAGTGGGGATGAGTGCTTTGGGGCTGGCAAATGTTTTAACATTATAAGAAAAGGAAGTCATGGGATAGAGGAAGGTGTGGGCATAGTTAATTTTAGACTATAGAAGGTACTGCTGGGATTTACCCATGTATTGCTTTCCAGCTTGGCACTGTTTGGAAGTGATGCAACTTTTAAGAAGTAGAGCTAAGTACCTGTTCTCTTTGGTTCCTTCCCTCCCTTCCCCTCCTCTCCCCTCCCCTCCCCTCCCTCTTCTCCCCTCCCCTCTCCTCCCCTCCCCTTCCCGTCCCCTCACCTCACCTTGCCTCTCCTTTCCTCTCCTCTTTTTCATGAGATGAACAAACTCCTTCTTCCCCCTCATATACTCCCATCATTATGTACTGCTTTACTATAGGCTTGAAAACAATGGTACTGATCAATCACAGATAGAAACATCTAAAACTGTAAGCCCCAATAAACCTTTTTTTTTAAGTTATGAGACTAGTCTTTATTGTATATAAACTTCCAATTCATCCAGAGGTTTAAGAGTGTAAGCTTCTATGAAATGACACAAAAATGGAATTCTTCAACTTTTGTAAATATGATATTTTTTTAAAAATAACAAACTTATGCTTCAAAGCACCATGGTATTCTACAGCTTTCACATCAGGAACACACTGTATCATAACTAACTGGTTCCAGTAAACTCCATGGTTCAAAGTTCTCCAATGAATCTGTATTCTTCATGATACAGACTATACAGCTCTATTTCTGATGCTTCATTAACATACTGTCTCTTCAACTTCAAATCTTGCATCAATACTTACACTCATTTCTTTTTTTTTTTTTTCAATGCAGTTTATTCAGGAACCTTGAACAATCCTCAGACCCTGGGGAAAGCCAGCCCACAGCTTAAATAGCCTCTAGGTAGCCAACCCAGGCGTGCCACGTGGGCAATGCAGATAGGTCCACATACATGGAAGAAAGCCAGATCCTCAGCCTTAGCCAAATGTGGAATTGTTCGTGACAGAGAGCACTCACCATCGGGAAGGTGGAAGGCGGAAACCAGCTCCATCTTTAAGGCATAGCATTCCGCAGCTCTCTACAGTTCCCCCTTTTTGTTTTAGACACATCAGGCAAGAGTAGAGGTCTGATCTCTGATATTAGAAATAAGTTGGGACTTTGTACCAATGTTCATTTAGGTGATGATTGTCTGAGGCACTTGTTACAGTAACAAAAAGCCACTTAACAGAGGTGCTGAGCAAAACTCAAGGAATTCTATAATCATCACCATCTCAGAGTTTACCAGGATAAGTTAGATTGATATGTGCCAAGAGACTCAAAGTCACAAGGCTTCACATAACAGTTGTATTTCTTGCTTGCATTACACAAGCAAGCATTGTTTATCAATGAGGCAAAGTTGATGGATGAGCCCCATTGCAAAATTGGCTACTCTATGTGCCAGAGAGAAAAAGAGACAGAGATGATTCCAGTTTGGCTCCAAAATCTTCCACTTAGTGCCACAAATTAGCCTCCTAACTTTTAATGCCATTGGACAAAGAAACACGGGAAAACCCAGGGAGAGGTGGGCATTTCTGCTATTCTCCAGGCACAGAGGCCCTAAAAAAAAAAAAAAAAAAAAAAAAAAAAGAATAATTTTTGAAACTTTAAAATATATCATGTCCTTTTTTCCTATCTTCCATCCAAGCCTTTCCATATACCTCCTTGGTCTCTCTCAAATTCATGGCATATTTTTAAAAACTAGTTGCTGATATTGATATATATACATATATGCATGTATATATATTTCTAATATATTTGTATACTAATTATGTGTATATATTTCTCAATGTAGCTAATTTTATGGTGTTGTATTTTCCCTTCCAGTGTCCTCTGTAATGCTAGATTTGTGTGTAGGTATTGTTGAAATTTGTTTTTGTCATTGAATATCTTGTTTTCTCCGTCTATGAGGACTGAGAGTATTGCTGGGTATAGTAGCCTGGGCTGACATCTGTGTTCTCTTAGGGTCTGCATGATATCCATCCAGGCCCTTCTGGCTTTCATAGTCTCTGTTGAAAAGTCAGGTGTGATTCTAATGGGTTTGCATTATATGTTACTTGGCCCTTTTTCCTTGCAGCTTTTAGTATTTTTTCTTTGTTCTATATACTTATGGTTTTGATTATTATGTGGCAGGAGGATTTTCTTTTCTGGTCTAATTTATTGGGTGTTCTATAGGCCTCTTGTATTCTTATTGGCCTCTCCTTTAAGTTGGGGAAAATTTCTTCAATGATTTTGTTGAAAATATTTTCTGGGCCTTGGAGAAGGGAGTCTTCTTTTTCCTCTATACCTATTATTCTTAGGTTTTGTCTTTTCATATTGTCTTGGATTTTTTTTTATATTAGAAAGTTAATTTATTTATTTTTATTTTTTTTATCAGTTACATTTTATTAGTCTGTATCCCAACCGTGTCCCGATCCCTCATTCCCTCCCAGTCCCTCCCTCCTTCCCTCATCTCCACCGTGCCCCTTTCCAAGTCCACTGATAGGGGGGACCTCCTCCCCATTCATCTGATCCTGTTTTATCAGGTATCTTCAGGACTGGCTGCAAAGCCCTCCTCTGTGGCCTAACAGGACTGCTCCTCCCTTCGGGGGTGGGGAGACCAAAGAGCCAGTCATTGAGTTCCTGTTAGAAATAGTCCCTGTTCCCCTCACTTTGGGGAACCAATTGGTTACTGAGCTACCACAGGCTACATCTGAATGGAGGTTCTAGGTTATATCCATACATGGTCCTTGGTTGAATGTCAGTCTCAGAAAAGACCCTGTGCCCAGATATATTTGGTCCTTGTGGAGCTCCTATCCTTTCCCCATCAGACTAACTCCCCTTCTTTCTTATGATTCCCTGTACTCTGCCAAAGGTTTGGTCATGAGTCTTTGCTTTGAAAACACTGCTAGGTAGAATCTTTCAGATGTGCTCAGTAGACTCCCATCATACGTTCAATGCACATCCCATCTGTCTTTCTAAATGAGGATTGATCATCTTACCCCATGTCCGCTCAATTGATCATCTTTTTTAGGTGTATAGATTTCATTATGTTTATCATATCTTATAGGTCTATATAAGTGAGTATATCCCATGTTTGTCTTTCTCCTTCTGGGATATTTCACTCAGAATGATCTTTTCTAGATCCCACCATTTGCCTGCAAATTTCATGATTTCCTCCTTTTTGATTGCTGAGTAGTATTCCATTGTATAAAAATATCACAATTTCTGTACCCATTCCACCGTTGATGGACATCTGGGTTGTTTCCAGGTTCTTGCTATTACAAATAGAGCTGCTATAAACATGGTTGAGCAAGTGTCCTTTTTGTGTACTTGAACAAACTTTGGGTATATACCTAGCAGTGGTATAGCTGGGTCTGGAGGAAGCACTATTCCTATTTGTCTTAGAAAGCGCCAGATAGCTTTCCAGAGTGGTTGTACCAGTTTACATTCCAACCAGCAGTGGAGGAGGGTTGCCCTTTCTCCACAACCTCTCCAGCATGTGTTATCGCTTGAGTTTTTCATCTTGGCCATTCTGATGGTTGTAAGGTGATATCTCAGGGTCGTTTTGATTTGCATTTCCCTGATGGCTAATGAGGATGAGCATTTCTTTAAGTGTTTTTCTGCTATTCGATATTCCTCTGTCAAGAATTCTCTGTTTAGGTCTGTTCCCCATTTTTTAATTGGATTACTTGGATTGCTGCTTTTCAGCTTCTTTAGTTCTTTGTATATACTGGATATTAGTCCTCTGTGAGATAAAGGGTTAGTGAAGATTCTTTCCCAATCTGTAGGCAGTAGTTTTGTTTTGATGACGGTATCCTTTGCTTTACAGAAACTTTTCAGTTTCATGAGGTCCCATTTATTGACTGTTGCTCTTAGAGCCTGTGCTGTTGGTGTTCTGTTCAGGAAGTTGTCTCCTGTGCCAATGAGTTCTAGGCTGTTCCCCACTTTTTTTTCCAATTGATTTAGGGTATCTGGTTTTATGTTGAGGTCCTTGATCCACTTTGACTTTAGTTTTGTGCAGGGTGATAAATATGGATCTATTTTCATTTTTCTGCATGTACACATCCAGTTGGTCCAGCACCATTTGTTGAAGATGCTGTCTTTTTTCCATTGAATGGAATTGGCTTCTTTGTCGAATATCGAGTATTCATAGGTGTGTGGATTTATTTCTGGGTCTTCTATGCGGTTCCATTGATCCTCCTTTCTGTTTCTATGCCAATACCATGCAGTTTTTATTACTGTTGCCCTGTAGTACAGCATGAGATCAGGAATGGAGATACCTCCCGATGATCTGTTGTTGTACAGGATCGTTTTGGAGATTCTGGGTTTTTTGTTTCTCCATATGAAGCTGAGTATCTTTTTTTCAAGGTCTGTAAAAATTGAGTTGGTATTTTGATGGGAATTGCATTGAATCTGTAGATTGCTTTTGGCAGTATGGCCATTTTCACAATGTTAATCCTACCAATCCATGAGCACGGGAGATCTTTCCATCTTCTGATATCTTCTTCGATTTCTTTCTTCAGAGACTTGAAGTTTTTCTCAAACAGGTCTTTCACTTGCTTGGTTAGAGTCACACCAAGGTACTTTATGTTATTAGTGGCTATTGTGAGGGGTGTTGTTTCCCTAATTTCTTTCTCAGCCTTTTTGTCTTTGGTATATAGGAGGGCTTCTGATTTTTTTGAGTTGATTTTGTATCCTGCCACTTTGCTGAAGGTGTTTATCAGCTGAAGGAGTTCTCTGGTTGAATTTTTGGGGTCGCTCATGTATACTATCATATCATCTGCAAATAGTTACACTTTGACCTCTTCCTTTCCGATTTGTATCCCCTTGATCTCCTTTAGTTGTCTTATTGCTCTGGCTAGGACTTCAAGTACTATGTTGAAGAGATATGGGGACAATGGTCAGCCTTGTCTTGTCCCTGATTTCAGTGGGATTGATTTAAGTTTCTCTCCATTGAGTTTGATGTTAGCTATAGGCTTGATATATATTGCCTTTACTATGTTTAGGTATGTGCCTTGTATCTCTGATCTCTCCAAGACTTTAAACATGAATGGGTGTTGGACTTTGTCAAATGCTTTTTCGGCATCTAAGGAGATGATCATGTGGTTTTTCTCCTTCAGTTTGTTTATGTAGTGGATTACATTGATGGATTTCCGTATGTTGAACCACCCTTGCATGCCTGGGATGAAGCCTACTTGGTCATGGTGGGTGATATCTTTGATGTGTTCTTGGATTCGGTTTGCAAGTATTTTATTGAGTATTTTTGTGTCAATGTTCATAAGAGAGATAGGCCTAAAGTTCTCTATTTTTGTTGGGTCTTTGTATGGTTTAGGTATTAAGGTGACTGTGGCTTCATAGAATGAGTTTGGTAGTGTTCCTTCTGTTTCTATTTTGTGGAATAGCTTGAGGAGAATTGGAGTTAGCACTTCTTTGAAGGTCTTGTAGAATTCTGCGCTGAAGCCATCTGGTCCAGGGCTTTTTTTGGAGGGGAGACTGTTAATTACTGCTTCGATTTCCTTGGGAGATATAGGGCTATTCAGTCTTTCTACCTGATCTTGACTTAGTTTTGGTAGATGGAATCTTTCAAGAAAATTATCCATTTCATTTAGATTCTCAAATTTTGTGGCATATAGGCTTTTGTAGTATGACCTAATAATTGTTTGGATTTCCTCAATGTCTGTGGTTATGTCCCCATTTTCATTTCTGATTTTGCTGATCTGGATAGTTTCTCTCTGCTTTTTAGTTAGTTTGGCTAAGGGTTTGTCTATCTTGTTGATTTTCTCAAAGAACCAGCTTTTTGTTTCATTGATTCTTTGGATAGTTTTATTTGTTTCTAGTTGATTGATTTCAGCCCTTAGTTTGATTATTTTCAGCCGTCTGCTCCTCTTGGGTGTATCTGCTTCTTTTTTTTTCTAGGGTTTTCAGTTGGGCCATTAAGTTTTTTGTATGTGATGTTACGAATTTCTTCTTGTAGGCACTTAGTGCTATAAATTTTCCTCTGAGCACTGCTTTCAATGTGTCCCATAAATTTGGGTATGTTGTGCCTTCCTTTTCATTGAATTCTAGAAAGTCTTTAATTTCTTTCTTTATTTCTTCCTTAACCCAGCTGTCATTGAGTAGTAAGTTGTTCAGTTTCCATGTGCGTGTCGGCTTTTTGTTGTTTCTGTTGTTGTTGAGGTCGAGCTTTAGTCTATGGTGGTCAGATAGTATACAAAGGATTATTTCAATCCTTTTGTATCTGTTGAGGCTTGCTTTGTGGCCCACTATATGGTCCATTTTGGAAAAGGTTCCATGCGGTTCTGAAAAGAAGGTGTACTCTTTTGAGTTTGGGTGAAATGATCTGTAGACGTCTATTAGGTCCATTTGATTTAGGGATTCTATGAGTGCTTTTATTTCCCTATTTGGTGTCTGTCTAGTTGATCTGTCCCTTGGTGAGAGTGGAGTGTTGAAGTCTCCCACTATTAAGGTATTAGGATCAATGTATGATTAAGCTTTAATAATGTTTCATTTACGAATGTAGGTGCTCTTATATTTGGGGCATAGATATTCAAGATTGTGATGTCCTCTTGGTGGATTTTTCCTTTGATGAGAATATAGTGGCCCTCCTTATCTTTTTTGATTAACTTGGGTTGAAAGTCTATTTTATTAGATATTAGGATGGCTACTCCAGCTTGTTTTCTGGAACCATTTGCTTGAAAAACAGTTTTCCAGCCCTTTACTCTGAGGTAGTGTTTGTCTTTGTTGCATAGGTGTGTTTCTTGGATGCAACAGAATGTTGGATCCTGTTTCCTTAACCAATCTGTTAGCCTGTGTCTTTTTATTGGTGAGTTGAGTCCATTGATATTGATAGATAATAGTGACCAATGCATGTTAGTTCCTTTCGTAATGGAGTCGATGATCTAACCCTGTTTCATTACTTGTTTTCTTTTCATTTTTGTTGGGACATTATCTGTATGCCCTGTTTTCTTGGGTGAATTTGTTTTCATTGGATTGGAGTTTTCCTACTAGTATCTTCTGTAGGGATGGTTTGCTGTGTAGATATTGTGTAAATTTAGTTTTGTCATGGAATATTTTGTTTTCTCCATTTATGTTGATTGAAAGCTTTGCAGGGTATAGTAGTCTGGGTTGACATTTGTGATCTCTTAGAGTCTCCATGATACTTGCCCAGGCCCTTCTGGCTTTCATAGTTTCTGATGAGAAGTCCGGTGTGATTCTGATAGGTCTACCTTCATATGTTACTTGGCCTTTTTCCCTTGCTGCTTTTAATATCTTTTCTTTTTTCTGTAGATTTAGTGTTTTGACTATGATGTGACGTGATGTGTTTCTTTTCTGGTCTAGTCTATTTGGAGTTCTGTAGGCCTCTTGTATATTTATGGACATCTCTTTCTTTAAGTTGGGAAAATTTTCTTCTATGATTTTCTTGAAAATATTTTCTGGACCTTGGAGTCTGGAGTCTTCTTTTTCGTGAATTCCTATTATTCTTAGATTTTGTCTTTTCATAGCATCCTTGATTTCTTGGATATTTTGTGATTAGAACTTTTCTGATTTTACTTTTTCTTTGAGAGAAGTATCCATTTCTGCAAGTGTGTCTTCAGCTCCAGAGATTCTCTCTTCCATCTCTTGTATTCTGTTGGTGATGCTTACTTTTGTGGTTCCTGATCTTTTCTCCAAGTTCTCCAGCTCAAGGGTTTTCTCATTTTGTGTTTTCTTTATTGATTGTAATTCTGTTTTCATGCCTTGCACCATTTCTTTCATGTGTTTGAATTTGGATTCCTGTCTCTCTACGATGGCCTCTATTTCTTTTTTCATTTCCTTCTTATATGCCACTAATTTTTCCTCTACTTGTGTATCTATTTGTTTGGCTATGTTTGCCTGTGTTTCTTTAAGGATATTGTCTATTTCTTCTTTCTTTGCCTCCAATTGACTGGCCATCTCTTTGAAAGACTTGTTCATTTCCTCCTTATGAGCCTCAAATAATTGGGCAAGCATGGCTTTAAAATCATTTTCCTGTGCTTCTGCTGAATTGGTGTATCCATCGATTTTGGGGTTTGCTGGTGAAGTCATGATGTCCTGATTTATGCTGGAAGTGTTCTTTCGCCTACCTCTGGCCATTGGCTTATCTGAAACCTTCCCTGTTTGTTTTTGGATTCTGCAGATCAAACTGGTGCTGTCTCTCTCTGGTGTCTGGAGAGTTCTTCAGGAAGCGTGTGCTGAGGACTAGCTGTACCTGTGGGAGGAAAGTACGCAGGCGCAAACGGGGCAAATGCAAGCGTGTGTGCGCGCACGCGTGTGTGTATCTGTGTGTGTAAGTGTTCGTGGATGAGTTTCTTGAGGGACAGAGTGATGGCTAATGTTGAACCCTTGAGTGTGTGGGAGGGGCTCTCCACTGTATATGTCGCAGGCGCTAATGATGATCGCAGCGCAATTTCTGGCATTAACTGTCTTAACTCCTCAATCAGGCCCACAGGGCAGGAACTTCAATGTCCCTAGTGCCCCTCTGTTTCCCAAAGTGGGTATGTGGGTGGGAGGGGGGTTTGATGCCTGGCTTCTGATTTAGAAGGACCCAGGATCTGGGGAACTGCAGATTCTCAAGGGTGCACTCACTTACAGGCAGGTCTCTTGGCAGAGATCTTGGTATGCGGGGCTCTCTGCTCTCTGGTTTGCCCTGCTTCTTTGATGTGTTCCGCCAGTTCTGTGCTGCTGTCACTGCCAGGTTCTGAGGTCTTGCTACAGCTGGAGATTTCAGGGTGGTCACTTTAGCAGGGATGGGGTAACCAGGCTTTCTGTTCTCTGGTTTGGCCCTGGTTAGTCTTAAACTGGAGGGCTGTGGTGCCCCGCCAGTTCAGTGCTGCTCTGCTGCCACCTCCCGCTGTAACTGGAGACTGGGTTGCTAGTCCCAATGCTTTCTGGGAAGTCCTGGGATCTCTTTGTTGTGCTCTCCAAGCTTGGGAGGCCCAGCACCTGGTGTGTCCAGGTTGTATGACGTTTCTGTCTGGTTTTGGTGAGTATATAGCGTATTCTCTGTCACTGTGGGATTGGGCGGGCCGTACCGTCAGCGATGGCGATCCTGCGGAGCTAGTATGGTGTCTAGCAGATTCGCGCCCTGGGAGGATGGTGCAGCCGCTGCACAAATCTGGGACTCTGGGGCATGTACTGCTGGCTTTTGTCTGCCGCTAAAGTGCTTGGGGCTCCGTCTCAGCGGCTGTATACCCCAGGCAGTTAGGTCTGCGCTGAGAAAGATGAGTCCACTGTGCCGCTGTGCTGAGGAGGAAGGAGGTCTGGGGGAAGGGAGTGCCGCAAGAACAAAGGATCGTTTCTCTCCTTCCCCAAGCAAGTCTCCGGGTGACCGGAGGCCAGAGTTTTCACCTCCTGCGATGTTCCCTGGTGTTCAGAAAGCCTTGCTGTGGTTTTCCTGGGTTGGGGGTCCTTCCATTCTCCAACTCAGAAGATCAGGTATCCCACCACTCAGAAACTGTGTGTGCTAGTCGCCATCTTGGCTCCCGTATGTCCTGTCTTGGATTTCTTGGACGGTCTGTGTCAGGAATTTTTTGGATTTAACATTTTCTTTGACAGATACATCGATTTCTTTCATTGTATCTTCCACACCTGAGATTCTTTCTTCCATTTCTTGTAGCCTATTGGTTATGCTTACCTCTGTAGTTCCTGCTTTCTTCCCTAAGTTCTTTCTCACCACCATTTCTTCCATTTGTGTTTTTTTTAATTTTTCCAATTCTATCGTCAGGTCTTGAGCTATTTTGTTGGTTTCCTTCACCTGTCTGCTGTATTTTCATCTTTTTCCGTCAATTCCTTCAGCTGTTTGTTTGAACAATCCACTGTTTCTTTTATTTCATTCAGTGATTTATGCATTTCCTCTCTAAAGGCCACAAACTGTTTGACTGCAGCTTCCTCTATTTCTTTTTCTATTTTATTTGTTTCCTCTTTTATCTTCTTCATGAGCATAGATGTTAGGTCATCTCCTTGAATTTCAGTTATGCTGGGGTGTCTAGGGTTATTTGCCCCTGGATAACTGGGTTCTGGAGATGCCATGTTACTCTGGCTTTTGTTGGTAGAACTTTTATGCTGTCCTCTACCCATTGGGCTATCTTAGTTGTTTGAAGTTAGTTTCTGGTTGTTCCTGGGTGGAGAGAATCCCTTTGGCAGGAAGATGGTTTTTCCTGAAGGAAGCCTTCTCAGCTTTTTGGGTATAGTCACTGGATGGCCGGTGTATTTCAGGAGTTGCTATAGCTCACCTCAGGCATAGAGACCTGGGTGGTAACTGTGGTCCTGATTAG
Source organism: Meriones unguiculatus (assembly GCF_030254825.1). NCBI lineage: Eukaryota > Metazoa > Chordata > Mammalia > Rodentia > Muridae > Meriones > Meriones unguiculatus. Next base: position 27,355,639 of record NC_083354.1, on the reverse strand, counting down.
TCAAGAGGGCTGTCCTCTTACCAGGAGAAGTCCTGGAGACAGCTGCCCTCCTTCTGGGTTTCTTGCTGTAAATTTAGTGATCAACTGCTGTAACCTGTGTGTCCTGTGGTTTGGTCGGTTTTGTTAGAGATAACTGGTTGCCCCTTGGAGGAGTATCTGGGGGTTGATTTCAGGGTTCCCAGTCTCTTTTGCACTGGGGTGCGCAGCTCCTCTGTACCTGAGAGCTGGGCGCACAGCCGCTCAGATGACCCAAGCAGCCCAGTTTCTTCCTTGCCTGTGGGGCCCTCTCTGGACAGGGATTTCCCAGTCTCTTTTGCACTGGGGCTCGCAGCTCCTCTGTACCAGTGAGCTGGGTGCGCAGCTGTCCGCACTGCGGGAGCTCAGTTGTGATGGTGGCGGGTGCCCGCAGTCCAAAAGACCTTCCAGGGAAAGACTGGGTGACCCGTCATCAGACTCGCAACTTTGATTCCCAGTGGGGTTTTCTTGAGACTGGAACTCCAAGTCTCAAGCACCCTTGTGCCCACCGATCAGACTGGGAAATTGATCAGGACACACAGACTTGCGGCTCCAGCCTAGAGACCCAAAGCTCGCATTACCCGGGATTTCTTCCGGGTTCTGGTTGGGCAGGCGAGAGTGGACCCCACCGATTCCCATGCCATGGGAGCCTCCCCTCACCTGGGAAACAGGATCGCTCTAGTTTTAAGGCCCAGAGTTGAGAGTTAAGGTCACTGCGCGAAGAGTGCTGTCCCACTTCTCAGACATAGTGCTCTCCTGGCGCCACCATCTTAGCTCCTCCTATTTTTTCAATATTCATAGAAGCTTTATTCTTTTTTTACAATAATTTTTATTTTTTATATTAATCACAGGTTATTTACTTTGTATTCCAGCTGTAGCCCTATCCCTCATTTCTTCCCAATGCTGCCATCCTTCCCTCATCTCCTCCAAGCCCCTTTTCAAGTCCACTGATAGGGGAGGAATTTCTCCCCTTCCATATGACCCTAGCTTATCAGGTCTCTTCAGGACTGGCTGTATGTCTTCTTCTGTAGCCTAGCAAGGCTGCTCCTCACTGGGGGCGGCAGGAGGGGCATCAAAGAGCCAGCCATTGGATTCCTCTCAGAAATAGTTCCTGTTCCCCTTACTAGGACACCCACTTGGATACTGAGATACCATGGGCTATATCTAAGGAGGAGTTCTAGGTTATTTCCATACATGGTCCTTGGCTGGAGAAACAGTCTCATAAAAGACCCCTGTGCCCTGATATATTTGGTCCTTGTGGAGCTCCTGTCCTCTCAGACAATTAGGAATAGTGATTCCTCAAGATCCATTTATACCACTCCTAGGCATATATAAAAAAAATGCTCAAGTACAAAACAAGGACATTTGCTCAACCGTGTTTGTAGCAGCTTTATTTCTTAATAGCCAGAACCTGGGAACAACCTAGATGTCCCTCAGTTGAGGAATGGATACAGAAATTGTGGTACTTTTACACTTCTCAGCAGTTAAAAACAAGGAAATCATGAAATTTGCAGGCAAATGGTGGGATCTAGAAAAGATCATTCAGAGTGAGATATCCCAAAAGCAGAAAGACACACATGCTATATACTCACTTATATAGACCTATAAGATAGGATAAACATACTGAAATCTATACACCTAAAGAAGATAAACAAGAAAGAGGACCCAGGGTAAGTTGATGAATCCTCACTTAGAAAGACAAATGGGATGGACATTGGATGTAGGAGAAAACAAGTAACAGGACAGGAGCCTACCATAAAGGGCCTCTGAAAGACTCCACCTAGCAGTGTATCAAAGCAGTTGCTGAGACTCATAACCAAACCTTGGGCAGAGTACAGGGAATCATAAGAAAGAAGGGAGAGTTAGTAAGTGCCTATCTTTAAATCTAAGATATGTTGCTCATAGACAAGAGATTGATGAATTTATTATTATTATTGTTATTATTATTATTATTATTATTATTATTATGTTTCTACAGACAGGGTTTTTTTGTTTGGCGTTGGTTATCTTAGAACCTCCTCTGTAGAACAGGCTAGCCTCATTCACAGAGATCCACCTGCCTCTGCCTCCTCAGTGCAGGAATTAAAGGTTGTGCTACTACTGCCTGACATGATTTTATTTCTTGATTCATTCAGCCAGCCTGAATCATTTGATTGGAGAATTGGGATCATTAATATTTGAAGGTATTATTGAAGTGCATATGTTAGTTGTAGTGATGTGTTGTTGATTTCTGATGTTGTTTGTGCTCTCAGTGGTACTTTGTACTTTAGTAATCATACCTTCAAATTTCTTCATCTCTTAGCTCAGTTCACCCCTCTCTTCAGTCTGAAATATTGTGTCCCTTAATTTCTTTAGGTTGTTTTTTTGGATATAGGTTTCGTAGCCTATTTATATCATAGAATTTTCCCCCCAATCAAGTATGGTAGATAGTTTTACTATCAGTATTAATCTAGATTGTCTGTTGTGATTTTTTTAGGATTTGGAATGCAGTGACACAGGTTTTTCTGGCATTCAATGTTTCCACTGAGAAATCATCTGTTATTCTGATGGGTTTTCCTGTATGTGTGACTTGTGTTTCTTCTCCTGATGTTTTCAAATTTTTTGTATACTTAATGTTTTCATTAAACTATGGCATGGAACAGAGTGCAGGGAATCTTATTAAAGAAGGGCGAGAAAGACCTGGAGGGGTCAGGATCTCCACAAAGACAACAACAGAACCATAAATTCTGGACACAGGGGTCTTTTCTGAGACTGATACTCCAACCAAGGACCACTTATGGAGATAATCTAGAACCTCTGCACAGATGTAGCATATGGCAGCTCAGTCTCCAAGTGGGGTATCTAGTAAAAAGGATATGGGCTGTCTCTGATATGAACTCAGTGCTGGTTCTCTGATCACCTTCCCCTGAGAGGGTGCAGCCTTGCCAGGCCACAGACGAGGACAATGCAGGCAGTCCTGATGAGACCTGATAGGCTAGGGTCAGAGGGAAGGGGAGTAGGACCTCTCCTATCAGTGGGCTGAGAGATGGGCATGGGAGGAGAAGAGAGAGGGATGGTCAGATTGGGAGGGGATAAGGAGGGGCTATAGCTGGAATGCAAGGTGAATAAATTGTAATAAATAAAAAAGGAAAGAAACAGTAATAGTTGAAAGGTTAAAAAAAGACAACAGCATTATTGTGTAGTTAGTAATAAAATTATTGAAATTAAAAAAAAATATGCCATGAAGAGTTTCTTTTCAGGCTTTTTCTATTTGGTGTTCTCTGTGCTTCCTGTATCTTCTGTGTGGGTATGTCTTCTCTTGATTTGGGCAAGTATTCTTCTATGATGTTGGAGAGCTGGTCTATGTCATTGACTTGGGCTTTTTCTCCCTCATCTATTTCTCAAATTCAAAAGTTTGGTCTTTTCTTGGTGTCCCACATCTCCTGTATGTTTCTTTGCTGTGTTCCCCCCCCCCCCCATATTCTTTGCTTATTTCATGTACTTTATCTTCAAGTCCTCATACTGAATCATCTGCTTGATTCATTCTACTTGTAAGTCTGTCCTTTGAGTTTTTTAGTTCAGTTATTGGGTTTTTCAATTTTATATATATTTAGCTTGACTCCTCCTTAGTGTTTCTATCTTTATTGAATTTTATTTTCAAATCCTGGATTTTCTTTGTCATTCCATTAGTTTTATGATTGTGAGGGTTAGATTGGGCTTACAAGTTGGATATGGCTCAGGTAGACACCAGAGCCTGAGCTGATATGCAAGATATGCATTTTAGTCCAAACTTGTGTGGGTTGGAGAGGGTGGGAGGTGGGGAGCATCAGGAAAACTCACCCAGCTAGACCCTGGAGAAGATTGTGTAGGATGTGGCTGAAGGTTGGGGATGGAAAGGAAGGCAGGGTGGATTGTAAAAGAATTCTAGAGTTTGGCAGTGACACAGGCAGAGATAGATGGACTAGGCCGAGGTACTGGATGTGGGATCCAAACTAGATCTAGCAGTTTGGGGATGGATGAGAGAGGAGGGTGGGAGAGTTACCTGGACAGACTTCGGAAGAGGATGCTCAGGATCAGGTTGGTGGAGAGGTTCTGAGTTACATTTTTACATAAGGTGGAGGTAAGAATTCAACTATAATGTTTTGCATGTGGAAAACCAGTTGTTTCCCATGTTGTTTGTTGGTTGGGGAAAATTTTATATATTTTGTGAGTCTAGAGACCAGCACAGGGCTTCGCCTATAGTCCACAATCAGCAGATGAAGCAGATGGCAGTATCTTCATGGCTGTGCTTCCTACAGAGATGTTAGGAAGTCTGAGAAATTTTGTTCTGAAAGCATGCAAATGGCTAAAGATGACAGCATAGTTTAGAACTTACACTGGGGACCTTGAGTGATGGGAACTATGTGCTGCTTTCCAGATCAACTTTTTGCTAACTTGGACAAGTTCCCAGGCCTGAAAGAACTGTCTGTGAGACTACATGGCAAAGGAGATGTGCTTTCAGTCCTTCCTGGAGAGTTCCCAAACCTCCACCACATGGAGAAGTCATCTATCCAAACTTCCACAGAGTCTGACCTCTCCAGACTAGGTAAGGATGGTGCTTGGATCTCCAGCTCATGTCTCAGCTGGAAAAGCTACTTGGCTAGTAATTGTTACAACCATTATTAGTTAAAGCTTCCCTGGGCTTCAAAGTGTGAACACTCCTAAAGCTTCCTCTGCAAAGCAGTGTGTGGAGTCCTCTTCTTTTGCTGTCTGAGTGGCAAGTGCAGATCTATCTACTGAGGGCGAAGGAATCTGACTGGGAGTAGTGTAGGTGTTGCAGCTCTGAAGTGAAAGGCTTCCCTTACAGGAGTTCTGCTCCAACTGCCTGGAGAATTTCCCCAGTGCAAGTGTAATAGCTCTGCTTCTGCGGGGGAGTTTTCCCCAGCAAAAGTTCTGCTCAGCCAAAAGGGTTTCAGTGTGCTCCAGAAGATATCCTGGCAGTCCAGAGCCAAGGAATACCACCAAGCCACACCACATAACAAACCTCGCACAAGAGATTTATTGGGAGGGAAAACCTGGGAGGGTGGTTGCTTCTTCTCAAGCAAGAAGCAGCAGAGAACTGGGTGGAACACAGAGTTTATATAGGATTGCATGGTGTGCGGTTGGAGTGGAAGAGCTTTCCAGGGAGGTCTAGGAGTGGAGGGATTCTGTGGCCTGATTTTTGGGATGAGATCAGGGATTGAGACAATTTTATTGCCTGTAGGCCTGGGGCCTTGTGAGTTTACAATGTACACAAAGTTTACAAATGAGTACAGGGCTTTTGAGTTGGCTTGAATAGCCAAGAAGCAGTTAGAACCTTTTCTCCATTTCTATTCATCCCAGCCTCCTGTTGACAGGCAGCTGTGTAGCCATCTTTCTAGAACATGCATTTAGCAAAATGACAAAAGCACCATCAGATCCTTAATTTTTAAAACACTGAACACTAAGGAGATGTAAGCTAGGAACTGACATGGCAGATTTGCATGTCAAAAAGTCACTAGAGTATGGAGGCTCCTGCCTATAGTCCCAGCATTTGGAAGGCTTAGACAGGAAGACTATCATATCAAAGCCAGCCTCTCTCTGTAAATGTAGTTATTTCCAGGCTAGTCAGAGATACAATATGAGACCCCGTCTGAAAAGAAACAAAAGCAAGCAAACAAAACATTTTCCAAGTTGAAGGTAAATGTGCTTAAGTCAGTCCTGTTGGCTTCAGTCCCATAGATCTGTGTGATGAAAGGAAACATCGAGTTCTCCCAGTTTTCCCCTGACCTCCCAATTTGTGCTTTGGCACATGGATGATCTCCACACACCACATACACGTAGACAAAATAAATAGGTTTACATGTTTTTTAAGTTGTGTTTCAGAGTTGTTCTCTTTTTTTATGTTACTTTGCACAGAATTCCTATTGTGTCAGTAAAGTGTGCAAACATAGAGACATTAGGATGCTGACACTGTGGGTGAAATATAGTGAACAGAAATAGTTTTCTTTTTCAGTTCTCTGTTTCCAGAGGGGGTCAAGAATTTGCCCCAGGTCATCTGCCCACTAGTCAGCTGCAGAAACTGAGCATAACCCCAATGAATGTAGTCTGACTTCTAGATACTGTGCCACTGTGTCATAGAGGCACTGGGCCACCCAGTCACTGCCTATTTAATCAGTGTGGCTGGAATTGATGTTGAGGGTCCAATTCTGATAGATATTCATGGCCTTTTCTACTTTCTGAAAATCCTTCTTTTTTTGCAGTTAAATTGATTCAGAACTCTCCAAATCTTCATGTCTTCCATCTGAAATGTAATTTCCTGTTGAATTATGAGTCTCTCATGGCTGCACTTGCTTCCTGCAAGAAAATCAGAGAGATTGAGTTTTCTGGAAGATGCTTTGAAACCACGTCATTTGGTAAGAACTGTACAACTTTGACTACAGATGCTCCTGTGCACAGTCATTCAATACTCTAGGATTAAAATGCAACTGTTGTTGTGGGAACTGTGATGACACTTGATCTTCATTGAGGCTTTCACAAAAGTGAAACACATCTGTCTACAATTTAAATCTTTCATTTTCAGAGCAGTGTCTTCCACTTAGTCATAGTAATTCAACCTGAGTATTATATCTCCTTTCATCACATTTGAAATACTCTTTATTTCAATGGTAATCTTCTTTTTCATAGGAAACGCATCTGACCTAACTAAAATTTATTTTCCCTTTCCTAGTCACCGTCTTGCCAAATTTTGTTTCTCTGAAGATATTGAATCTTAAAGACCAATACTTTCCAGATAAGGAAATATCAGCAAAGTTTGGTAAGTTTGTAAAACATTGTTTCTTAATTTATTTTTCATCTTCTCCTCTCCCTCCTCCTAGAGTGAACCCACCACCAAGCAAGTTGTGTACAGTTGTTCCTTGACACCCATGGCAGTTGGGTCTAGGGCCTGCTGCTGCTGTAAACACTAGAAAATCCTCTATGATATAAAATGGTGCCATGTTTGCCCATGACTCCACACATCCTCCATGTACTTTAATCCATCTCTTCATTGCCTACAACACCTATTGCCCTGTAAACAAATGTTATGCTGTGTTCTTCTGGGAATATTGAAGAGGGAGAAGAGTCTGTATGTGTTTGGTACAGACACAATGTTTAAAAATTCAGCCTGTGGCTTGTGGAATGTACCCATACATTAGCACACTGACTCATCTATTCAGTCTCCCCACAAAGCACACATGTACACACATGTGCACACATACACACATTCACACACACAGAGTTGTTATCTCTACCTAAAAGGAACAAAAGGGATCAAGGAGAAATGCAGGCTTATGCAAAATAAATCTGAGAAGAACTGTGAAGAGAAAGCTCTCTACCCTATATTGGCATTGTCTTGCTTTTTTTTTTTACATGCCAATATTTGCATTTATTAATTACCAAAATCTTTGTTTAAGGATTTTTTTTGTTTTGTTTTTTATTAATTGTTTTATTAATTACACTGTATTCACTTTGTATCCCCTCATAATCCCCTCCCTCCTCACTTTCCAGTCCCACCCTCCTCTACCCCTTCTTCATGCATGCCCCTCCCCAAGTCCACTGGAAGGAGAGGTTCTCCTCTCCTTCCTTCTGATCTTAGTCTATCAGATCTCATCAAGAGTGGCTGCATTCTCATCTTCTGTGGACAGCTAAGGCTGCTCCCCACTCAGAGGGAGGTGATCAAAGAGCAGGCCAATTAGATTATGCCAGAGGCAGTCCCTCTTCCCATTACTATGGAACCCACTTGAACACTAAACTGTCATGGGCTACATCTGTGCAGGGGTTCTAGGTTATCTCCATGCATGGTACTTGGTTGGAGCATGAGTCTCTGGGAAGACCCTTGTGTTCAATTTCTGGTTCTGTGACTCTCCTTGTGGGGTTCCTGTCCTCTCCAGATCTTACTCTTTCCCACTTCTTTCATAAGAGTCCATGCGCACTACCCAACAGTTAGCCATGATTCTCAGCATCTGCTTTGATAGTCTGCATGGCAGAGCCTTTTAGAGGCCCTCTGTCGCAGTTTCACAGCCTGTTTCCTTTATTCTTCTTCCTCTGATGCCTTTCCTCTTTGAGTTTTAGGATGGGGATTAAGCATTTTAGTCAGGGTTCTCTAGTTCTCTCTCTTGATTAGTTTCTTTAGATTTACAGATTTTAGTAGGTTTATCCTATATTACATGTCTATATGAGTGAGTATATACCATGTGTGTCTTTCTGCTTCTGGGACAGCTCATTCAGGATGATCCTTTGAGTTCCCACCATTTACTTGCAAATTTCATGATTTCCTTATTTTTCATTGCTGAGTAATATTCCATTGTGTAGATGTGCCAAATGTTTCCCATAAATGCTCATTATTTGATGAGACTAGATCTCAAACTCAGCGCAGAAATCTAAACACTTGCCTCTTCCTGACTGGGTCTTATGAGGCCTGAGGACTGGCCTTTCCCTGGACCTTTTTTGTTTACATTCATTGACTTATTTCAAGTCTGTGTTGGGTGGCTGTGCATGATCCACCAAAGTATGGGTCATGCATCAACCATGCTGGTCCTTTGGAAGACACCATAGTGATATGCATTCTCACCTCTCCCATTCCCCTTCCTTAATGCTTGTCACTTGTTGATCTTCATTCATTAGTTCGGTGCCATCCTTTGCCAAACCTTTTGCATACTCCAAAAAGCTGAGAGGCCTTCTTTTTCAATAATTTCTAGGGGAAAAACACCCCTATAGTTTCTAAGAATGCCTTGCCTACAATCCCTTTAAAAATGACCTGGCTTACCACAATTAAAACATCTCACATTTTGATTGTTCTTAAGACTGTTAGAAATTTCTTCTGCTATCAGTAGCATTATAAACATGAGATCCAATATCCGCCATATTTCTGGTCCATTCATCTATTGGTGCCAATCCTGCTTAAAAGGACTGCTCACACTTTTGCATTCTGAATTAGCATTTTTTCTGTTTTGGTTTTTTGAGAAAAGATTTCTCTGTGTAGCCATGGCTATCTGGAACTCACTCTGCAGATCAGGGTGGCTTCATACTAACAGATCCACCTGCCTCAGCCTCCTGGCTGCTAGGATTAGAGATATGTGCCAACACCACCCATCTCTGAATTAGCATTTCAAAAGCCAAAAATTCAATCAAAATTTGTCTGACTTGTGAATCTGATACTATTTTATTCACATTTGAAATCAATCTTTGCAAAAAGGTCAGTATAGGCATATTTTTGGTCCTTGTAGATTTTAGTAAATGACTCCAACCTCTTTCCTGATTCTTCAACTTTGTACCAAACATTTAAAGCTGCTAAACAACGTAGTGTCATGGTGTGATTATCATATTCAAGCTACCTTTGTACCTCATCATATTGACCTTTACCTAGCAATGGATCCTGGGAAATATTAATACTTCTAGTCGTATTTTTTGTTAGTATGTGATAGTTTTATTTTTTCCTTGACATTATTATTATTATTATTTATACTTTATTCATTTTGTATCCCCCCATAAGCCCCTCCCTCCTCCCCTTCCGATCCCACCCTACCTCCCCTTTCTGCATACATGCTCCTCCCTACGTCCAGTGATAGGGGATGTCCTCCTCTCCTTCCTTCTGATCTTAGTCTATTAGATCACATCAGGAATAGCTGCATTGTCTACTTCTGTGGCCTGGTAAGGCTGCTCCCTCCTCAGGGGGAGGTGATCAAAGAGTAGGCCAATCAGATTATGTCAGAGGCAGTCCCTCTTCCCATCACTATGTAAGCCACTTGGGCATTAAACTGCCATGGGCTATATCTGTGCAGGAGTTCTAAATTATCTCCATGAATAGCCCTTGGTTGGAGTATGAGTTTCTGGGAAGTTCCCTGTGTTCAAATTTTCTTGTTCTGTTGCTCTCCTTGTGGAGTTCCTGTCCTCTCCAGCTCTTGCTATTTCCCACTTCTTACATAAAATTCCATTCACTCTGCCCGCCAGTTGGCCATCAGGCTCAGCATCGGCTTTGATAGTCTGCAGGACAGAGGCTTTCAGATGCCCTCTGTGGCAGGTTCCTAGGTTGTTTCCTATTTTCTTCTTCTGGCTTTCAGAGGCCCTCTGTAGCAGGTTCCTAGGTTGTTTCCTGCTTTCTTCTTCTTCTGATGTCCATCCTCTTTGCATTGCAGGATGGTGATTGAGCATTTTAGTTAGGGTCCTCTCTTTTGCTTAGTTTGTTTAGATGTACCAATTTTAGTGGGTTTATCCTATGTTGTATGTTTATATGAGTGAGTATATACCTTGTGTCATTTTGCCTCAGGGACAACTCACTCAGGATGATCCTTTCCAGATCCCACCATTTACCTGCCAATTTCATGATTTCCTTATTTTTCATTGCTGAGTAATACTCCATTGTATAGATGTACCACAACTTCTGCATCCATTCGTCAGTTGAGGGGCATCTGGGCTGTTTCCAGGTTCTGGTTATTAAAAATAAAGCTGCTACAAACATGGTTGAGCAAATGTCCTTGTTGTGTACTTGAGCCACTTTTGGATATATGCCTAGGAGTGGTATGGCTGGATCTTGGGGAAGCACTATTCCTAGTTGTCTGAGAAAGCGTCAGATTGATTTCCAGAGTGGTTGTACCAGTTTACATTCCCACCAGCAATGGAGGAGGGTTTCCCTTTCTCCACAACCTCTCCAGCATGTGTTGTCACTTGAGTTTTTGATCTTGGCCATTCTCATGGGTGTAAGGTGAAATCTCAGGGTTGTTTTGATTTGCATTTCCCTAATGGCTAGTGAGGTTGAGCATTTCTTTAAGTGCTTCTCTGCCATTCGATATTCCTCTACAGAGAATTCTGTTTAGGTCTGTCCCCCATTTTTTAAGTGGAGTACTTGGTTTGCTGCTTTTCAGCTTCTTTAGATCTTTATATATACTGGATATTAGCTCTCTGTCAGATAAAGGGTTGGTGAAGATTCATTCCCAATCTGTAGGCAGTCACTTTGTTTTGATGACAGTATCCTTTGCTTTACCGAAGATTTTCAGTTTCATGAGGTCCATTTATTGATTGTTGCTCTCAGAGCCTGTGCTGTTGGTGTTCTGTTCAGGAAGTTCTCTCCTGTACCAATGAGTTCTAGGGTATTCCCCACTTTTTTTTTCTAGCCGATTTAATGTGTCTGGTTTTATGTTGAGGTCTTTGATCCACTTGGACTTCAGTTTTGTGCAGGGTGATATGTATGGATCTATTTTCATTTTTCTACATGTAGACATCCAGTTGGACCAGCACCATTTGTTTAAGATGCTTTTTTTCATTGTATGGAATGAAAAAATGTCTTGGTCAAAGATCAGGTGTCCATAAGTGTGTGGGTTTATTTCTGGGTCTTCTGTTCGGTTCCATTGATCCACCATTCTGCTTCTATGCCAGTACCATGCAGTTTTTATAACTGTTCCTTTATAGTACATCTTGAGATCAGGGATGGAGATACCTCCAGAAGATCTTTTATTGTAGAGGACTGTTTTAGCAATTCTGGGTTTCTTGTTATTCCATACGAAGTTGAGAATTTTTCTTTTCAGGTCTGTAAAGATTTGTGTTGGCAATTTGATGGGAATTGCATTAAATCTGTAGATTTCTTTTGGTAAGATGGCCATTTTTACTATGTTAATCCTGCCAAGCCATGAGCATGGGAGATCTTTCCATCTTCTCATATCTTCTTCTAATTCTTTCTTCAGAGACTTGAAATTTTTTTCATACAAGTCTTTGACTTGCTTGGTTAGGGTTACAACAAGGTACTTTATGTCATTTGTGGCTATTGTGAAGGGTGTTGTTTCCCTAATTTCTTTCTCAACCCTTTTGTCTTTTGTATACAGGAGGGCTACTGATTTTTTTTGAATTAATTTTGTATCCGGCCACTTTGCTGAAGGTGTTTATCAGCTGTAGGAGTTCCCTGGTAGAGTTTTTGGAGTCACTCATGTATACTATCATATCATCTGCAAATAATGATAATTTGACTTCTTCTTTTCCAATCTGTATCCACTTGATCTCCTTCAACTGTCTTATTGCTCTAGCAAGGACTTCCAGCACTATGTTGAAGAGATATGGAGAGAGTGGGCAGCCTTGTCTTGTCCCTGATTTTAGTGGGATTGCTTTAAGTTTCTCTCTGTTCAGTTTGATGTTGGCTATAGGCTTGCTGTATTTCGCCTTTACTATGTTTAGATACGTGCCTTGTATCCCTGAACTCTCCAATACTTTAAACATGAAAGGATGTTGGATTTTGTCAAATGCTTTTTCAGCATTTAGGGAGATTATCATGTGTTTTTTTTTTTCTTTCAGTTTGTTAATATGGTGGATCACATTGATGGATTTCCATATATTGAACCACCCCTGCATACCTGGGATGAAGCCTACTTGGTCATAGTGGATAATATCTTTGTTGTGTTCTTGTATTTGGTTTGCAAGTATTTTGTTAAGTATTTTTGCATCAATGTTCATAAGGGAGATTGGCCTGAAGTTCTCTTTTTTGGTTGGGTCTTTGTGAGGTTTAGGTACCAAGGTGACTGTGGCTTCATAGAATGAGTTTGGTAATGTTCCTTCTGTTTCTATTTTGTGGAATAGTTTGAAGAGAATTGGTGTTAGCTCTTCTTTGAAAGTCTGGTAGAATTCTGCGCTGAATCCGTCTGGTCCTGGGCTTTTTTGAGATGGGAGAATTTGTGACCATTTCTATTTCTTTGGGGGATATAGGACTATTTAGTTGATTTACCTGATCCTGATTCAGCTTTGGTAAGTCAAATTGATCAAGAAAATTGTCCATTTCATTTAGATTTTCAAATTTTGTGGCATATAGACTTTTGAAGTAAGTCCTAATGATTGTTTGGATTTCCTCAGTGTCTGTAGTTTTGTCCCCCTTTTCATTTCTGATTTTGTTGATTTGGGTGGTGTCTTTCTGCCTTTTAGTTAGCTTGGTTTAGTGTTCATCGCTCTTGTTGATTTTCTTAAAGAACCAGCTCTTGGTTTCATTGATTCTTTCAATTGTTTTATTTGTTTCTAATTGATTGATTTCAGCCCTGAGTTTGATTATTTCCAGCTGTCTACTCCTTATTGGTGTGTCTGCTTCTTCTTTTTCTAGGGTTTTTAAGTGAGCCATTAAGTTGCTTGAATGAGCTGTCTCGAATTTCTTCTTGAAGGCACTTAGTGCTATGAACTTTCCTCTTAGCACTGCTTTCATTGTGTCCCACAAGTTTGGGTATGTTGTGTCTTCATTTTCATTGATTTCTAGAAAGACTTTAATTTCTTTCTTTATTTCTTCCCTGACCCAGCTGTCATTTAGTAACAAGTTGTTCAGTTTCCAAGTGTGTGTAGGCTTTTTGCTATTTCTGTTATTGTTGAGGTCCAGCTTTATTCCATGGTGATCAGACAAGATACAAGGGATTATTTCAATCTTCTTGTATCTGTTGAGGCTTGCTTTGTGACCAACTATATGTTCTATTTTGGAGAGGGTTCCGGGAGGTGCTGAGAAGAAGGTAAATTCTTTTGTCTTTGGGTGTAAAGTTCTGTAAATGTCTGTTAGGTCCATTTGATTCATGGCCTCTGTCAGAGACATTGTTTCTTTGTTTAATTTCTGTTTGGTTGACCTGTCTTGTGTTGATAGTGGGTATGTTGAAGTCTCCCACTATTAATGTGTGGGGATCTATATGTGGTTTAAATTTTATCAATGTTTCTTTAACAAATGTGGGTGCTCTTCTATTTGGGGCATAGATGTTCAGGATTGTGATGTCTTCCTGGTGGAATTTTCCTTTGATGAGTATGAAGTGTCCTTCCCCATCTCTTTTTATTAATTTTGGTTGAAAGTCTATTTGATAAGATATTAGAATGGCTACTCCTGCTTGTTTCTGGGATCCGTTTGCTTGGAAAGTCGTCTTCCAACCGTTACCCCTCAGGTAATGTCTATCTTTGTGACTTAGGTGTGTTTCTTGTATGCAACAGATTGCTGGGTTTTGTTTAAGTATCCATTCTGTTAATCTGTGTCTTTTTATTGGAGAGTTGAGTCCTTTGATGTTGAGAGAGATTAATGACCAGTGGCTGTTAGATCCCTTGATTTTGATGTTGGCTGTGGTCATCAGGTTGTGTGCTTGGTTGCTTTTTGTTTTACTGTAGTAAGGTTAATTATTTCCTGGGTTTTCTCAAAAGAAGCTAATTTTATGAGGTTGTATTTTCCCTTCCAGTGTCTTCTGTAATGCTAGATTTGTGTGTAGGTATTGTTGAAATTTGTTTTGTCATTGAATATCTTGTTTTCTTTGTTTATGAGGACTGATAGCTTTGCAGGGTATAGTAGCCTAGGCTGACATCTGTGTTCTCTTAGGGTCTGCATGATATCCATCCAGGCCCTTCTGGCTTTCATAGTCTCTGTTGAAAAGTCAGGTGTGATTCTAATGGGTTTGCCATTATATTTACTTGGCCTTTTTCCCTTGCGGCTTTTAGTATTTTTTCTTTGTTCTGTATACTTACTGTTTTGATTATTATGTGGCGGGAGGATTTTCTTTACAGGTCAAATTTGTTGGGTGTTCTGTAGGCCTCATGTATTCTTACTGATTTCTCCTTGAACTTGGGGAAGTTTTCTTCAATGCTTTTTTTGAAAATATTTTCTGGGCCTTGGAGAAGGGAGTCTTCTTTTCCCTCTATACCTATTATTCTTAGGTTTTGTCTTTTCATAATGTCTTGGATTTCTTGGACGGTCTGTGTCAGCAGTTTTTCAGATTTAACATTTTCTTTGACAGATACATCGATTTCTTCCATTATATCTTCTACACCTGAGATTCTTTCTTCCATCTCTTGTAGTCTGTTGGTTATGCTTACCTCTGTATTTCCTGTTTTCTTCCCTAGATTCTTCTTCTATATTATTTCCTCCATTTGTGTTTTCTTTAATTTTTCCAATTCTATCTTCAGGTCTTGAGGTGTATTGTTTACTTCCTTCATTTGTCTGATTGTACTTTCCTGTTTATCTTTTAGTTCTTTCAACTCAGTTTCTTTTATTTCATTCAGTGCTTTAAGCTTTTCCTTTCTAAAGGCCATAAACTGTTTTGCTGCAGCTTCCTCTATTTCTTTTTGGATGGCAATATTCTGTTTGAGTTTATCTTCCTCAATGTCTTTACGTATCTTATTTGTTTCCTCTGTCATCATCGTCATGAGCATAGTTGTTATGTCATCTTCTTGGATTTCAATTATGCTGGGGTGTCCAGGGCTACTTGCCCCTGGGTAACTGGGTTCTGGAGATGCCATATTGCTCTGTCTTTTGTTGCTTGAGCTTCTATGCTGGCCTCTACCCATTGTGCTATCTTAAGTGTTTGGGGTTATTTTCTGGTGGTTCCTGGGGATCCTGTGGTGGAGAGAATCCCCTTTGCAGAAAGCTAGTTTTTCCTGAAGGATGTCTTCTCAGCTTTTTGGGTATAGTTACTGGATGGCTGGCTTTTTCAGGAGTTGCTGCTGCTCACCTCAGGGATAGAGACCTGAGTGGTAACTGTGGTCTTTGTTTGTCAAGAGGGTTCTCCTCTCACACAGGGAAGTCCTGAGGACAGCTGCCCTGTTTCTGGGCTTCTTGCTGCAAATTTAATGATCAGATGCTATGACACAGTTGAACATCTGGCATGCACAACATTTTGTGCCTGAGTCTGGAGCACAGCTGAGTGATGGCTACTCAGCCCTGCCAGTCTGCTAGACTTTTTCCAAGGAAGGATTGGGTGATTTATGTCAGTACAGTTTCCTTCCTTCCCTGTGGATTCTCTACAGACAGGGACTCCCAGTCTCTTTTTTTGCCCTGGTGTGCACTGCTCAGTCTCTGCCACCTAGCTGGCCACAGAAACTGCCTGTGTCTGGAGCACAGCTAAGTGATGGCGGCTCAGTCTCTGCCAGCTGTCTGGTGCGCAGAAACTGCTTGTGTCTGCCTTTCAGGCCTTTGGGAGCCTGGGCATCTGCCGGAACTGGGTAATTTTCCGGAGACCTTTTTGGGGTGGGGGTGTCGGCCAAGTGCTCTGAGATCAGACCAGCCATTTCCTTCCCTGTGTGAAACTCATTTACTGGTGCCCTGGTGCCCACAGTTCTATCTCAGGTGGCGAATCAGGCAAACAGGCAGGCAGTGCTCTGTGTCCCCGAGCCTGGGTCCCTGGCTCTGGCTCCAGGCTGGCTCCTGGGGCACCTGTGGAACCCAAGTCTTTTCCAGGGTATGTCTGAGTGACCTAAGGTCAGTCCCAATCGTTTCCTGTACTGTGGGGTTATCTCTCAACTGAAAATTCCAGTCTCTGATAGTGTGGTGCACATGGTTCAGTCTGGGACCATGACCAGAGACACTGGCTGTGGCTCTGGGCTGGGGCTGGGGCTGGCAGCCAGCAACCAAGTATCTGGCGGAACCAGGATCTCTTCAGCGGTTTAGCCGGGTGAGTTAAAAGCTGATTGAATCCCCACCGTGGAGTATCCACTCACCTGGGAAACACAATGACTGTGTTTTATGGCCACAAGTTCTGATTGCTGGTCACTGTGCTGATCCTGCTGCTGCTGCTCAGAATGAGAGTCCTCCAGGCACTGCCATCTTGCCCCTCCTCCAATACATCTAGTCTTATATCATTGTTCTATAGTCCTAGCTTCCTCTTTCTACCATGTTTGCCATTGTAACTTAGAACTGGCTTCTAATATTGCTGTTGCCAAATCTTTCCAGACAAAGGATAATTCTGTTCTAAGTTGCCAATAACTTTAATATTTACTTCACATAGGGTGAATGCATGCCAAATAAAATGATTACTTCTTTAAATCTCAAATTCAATATGCCTATAAGATTCTATTTAACTTCCTCAGAACATTGGGGATGTCTAACATCTTTTGTATAGTTACTGTATAATCTAAGGTTGGTTTTCTAATAAACTTAAGCTGCCCCTCTTCAGTTTCATCATGCAGTGGCACAGTAAGTTCTTATCTAAATGTCTCTGTGTTTGTCTGAGTGTTGTTCTAATTTTTATCTATAAGTATCTCTAATTTTTCTTCTAAGGCTTGTATCCTATCAGTCCACTTTTGATATTTTTATTTTCTCTATATCTCTAGTTTTCTTTTTTTCCTTTGAGAGGGTACAAAAATCTACTATGGCTATTAAGGATAAAATATTAATTGCTAGGCTGGTATAATTATAATCTGAATTATGTCAATCTCAGTTAAGTCATTTATCTTTTCATTTACTGCTGTTGTTTTAAAGCCATTTAAAGCAGGATTATGCAGGGTCCTACCACCTTGTATTACGGTATTTCCCATCTTAACTCTTTCTTGGAGAACTTCCAGGAGACTTAACAAATCTTACAGCTTCTCAGTTTCTCTGCACTGGCATAATTTCCCTGTCCATGTGGTTGTGCCATGTGTTGAAGCACTATATATATATATATATATATATATATATATATATATATATATAACAAATTTCAATCACTCAATTTCACCAATAAAGATGCAGGAGCAAGATGCTTGGGTAAAAAAATTTTAAAAAGGCTGCTGTATGAAAGAGGCAGAGAACGTATCCAGCTAACCTTCCTCCTCAACCTATGTGACAAAGGGAAACTCTCTTTTCCAACACCATCTCAAAAACCCCTCAAAACTCAGTGTCTTACCTTTCTACTTCCCATGTGTTTCTTTATCCATCCTTCTGCCTTTTCTTACTATTTTTTTTACATTCACTCCCTATCAACTGGTTGCTTGCTCCACCTCTTGAATTTTTGTTGACTTTATTTAATCCTGTTCAAGTAAATTCTTGGATGAAAGGTGTGTGCTAAGGCTGAGCCCCAACACAAGTAGAAACAGGATATTTTGATAAACAACACAATCTTGGAGTTCACAGTGTGATCAAATATCCTGGAGCACTGACCCCTTTTGTCTTCTTTTTTGAGAGGGCAGTGATGAGGAGGGCCTCTGTTAGGTGGGTCCTCCTAGAGTGCAGAATGACTAGGTCACAGCTGCTCATAATGCAACAACTACAGAGGATGGCTTGCTGTGTCTCCCACAGCACTGGCTCTAGGTTCTCTCAGGAACCTGGAGGAACTGCTTCTTCTCACTGGGAACGGGATTCACCAAGTGGCCAGACTGATTTTCCAGCAGTGTCTGCAGCTTCAGTGTCTCCGAGTTTTTGCTTTTCACCACACCTTGGATGACAACTGTGTGATGAAAATTGGTGAGCTTCCCTCAGAGAAAAGGTTTCCCCCATGTGTAAGCAGTGGTGTCCCCGGTGCTACCTGCTGCAAATGTCTAGACCTGAGAAAGGCTTCCAAAGCATTCCTCATTCGCAATATCATGCTGCTGCTTCTCAGGCCCTTTGGAAAATTTAGATTTATCTTGGTGTCAGTGGAAAGTCAATGCCCTCCTTTTTTTTGTCTTTAGAGGTGGTCAAGATAGGAGGGTAAGGGAGGGGAGGTAGAGAAGTGTTCAGGCTGTGGTTTGTTTTCCCAGTGCTGGGGATTGAACTCAATACTTCACATACACCAGAGCAGTGTTCCACTACTAAACCACACCCCGGTAAAATCTATGTCTCCACACGTGTTGCTTCAGATACTTGGCCATATCCCCTTTTAGTCAACTAGATACTGGCAATATGTAAACAAGTTGTAGCAACTTGAAATATAGAGCTGCATCCATTTTCCTGTCCATGTTACTGAAACATTTGCCATCTAAGTCAGTATGTCAATGAACCAGGTTAGGGCACAGAGCATCCCCAGTGCCCAAAGAAGTTGTATCCATTCTCCAACAGCGCCCTCCACTTCCATACACAAATGACCACTGCACTGCTCTCTCTCACCATAGCTTTATTTACAGCTAGACTTTTCATATAAGGGAATTCTATACGATAGGCAATGTTTTGTCTTTTTCACCAAAAATTGTGTTTGTACCTTATTTCAGAATAATACATATTACCATAGTGCATTGATTTCACTGCTATGCATCTGTTCATTATTTGACCACATGTGCCCTCAATGGACACTTGAGTTGTTTCTAGTAGCTGATTACTGTGAAGTGCTTCTAAGAGCATTCTTATAAAATATACATGTTTGGGTATTTCTGGGGATGGAATTTCTGAGATATCTCACATATATTGATTAAACCACGTTGTTTGCTTAGATGTGGTACATGCTTGTAAGCCTACACTTGAGGAGGTTCAAGGGTTCCTTGTCTAAATAGCAAGTTCAAGGCCAGGTTGGGTCACAGGAGAATGAGAACAAACAAAGAAACAGGAGCAAAAGTCTCCATGGTGTTGTAGCTTTTACCTTCAACAGAGGTTGGTTGACATTCTGTCCCCAGTAAATATTGTCAATCCCTTGTAGTTTGGCTACTCTAATGATTCTCATGGGTAATAAAATCCAAAGCTTTATTGTTTGCCCCGGCCAGCAGAGCTTGTTATTCAGGGGATAGAAGATTATCTGATCCTGTGAAAAGATGGACGAGAGAAAAGAACGAGTCCAAGCAAACAGGTGCTTGTCAAGGATTAACTTTACTGAGCAAAATCAGCTTTTATAAAGGGTTCAGGAGGAGGAAATAGGGTGGGGGAAAAGTTACAGATTCTTCTCAGCCAGGGGCCTGAGACATCTTGTGATAAGTCATGGTTCTGTGAGTACATCTCTGCTGCTACCAAGCAGTATGGTTACAGCAGGTAAGGGAACGGGCAAGTTGAGGCAAGTTGGTGAGTTTCCATAGGTGGTCCCTGAAAACTGTTGTTATAAACAATTTTTTACCAATAAATTTTACCAATAAAGACTCAGGAGCCAGATGTCAGGATAAAAACCTACTAGCTCAGACAGGCAGAGAAAGGACCCAGCTGACATTCCTTCTCAGCTCAGGTCTGGATGGAAAAACCCAAAAGGTTTACTAGCTCAAGTGGCAGCTCTGGAAGCAAAGGCCAAAAATCCCGAGGCTGAGGGCTTGCTAGTTCAAAGCCCCAAAGCCATGGAGCTGAGGAGCTGAAACCTAAGCTAAAGCTAGAGCTTGATGTAATAGCTCCTTTCTACGTCTCCACAGTGTCTTAAATAACCCTCAATGCAAAGTCCTTCCTATTCTTTAATCACTATGAGCTTGTTTATTGCTCTGCCTCTTGATCTAAGGTTAACTTTATTAAATTTGGTGTACAGAAAGCTCTTGAATTAAGGGTGTGTGTTAGGGCTGGGTGAACCACACCATAATCACCTGTTCACAATAAAAAATTCTTGGACTAAAGGTGTGTGATAGGGCTTGTTATGCCCAATGGTAACTTTTAGGGGGTGGGGGTCAGGCCTGCTACTCTCAGCTCAACCAAACGAGATAAGAAACAGGGTTTTACAATTCACAATTATGGGGTTCATAATGGAATCACATATCCTGCACCAATTTATTTGAGGAGCTGAGGAATATCTTTCAGATTGACCAGCATCTGAAAGAAAAACATGAGAGGAAAAAGAAATGGTTTACCTTTCTGAGACGCACCTCAGAAGCCAGATAGATCATACTTGGCTCATGGATACTGCACTAGGGCTCAAAAATTCTAAGAAGAAAAACACATCATCTTAAGGTGGTCTCCTAGCGAGGTCCCTGACCTGCCCCACATGATTAACCCTTAAAAGAGGAGCTAAGGGCATGATTCCATGTGAGATACATTCCATTATTTACACCATAATTACTTCCAGAGGGTGTGTTTAAATCTCCAGATGTGAAAATGGAGATGTACTCAGCAGTACTCATTTAGATTGTGTAAAGCCCTGAGGTCATGCCCAAGCACCACAAAAATCAATCAGTCATTCCATCAATCAGTCAGTCATTCAATCTATTGATCCCCGCCACCTGTCTGCCTTCCTTATGGCTCTAGTTTTCTTTTATATCTTCAAGCTAAGTGCAAAGCACATGTAGAGTTGTAAGATCTTTCTGGTAGATCAGTGTTTTTGTTTGTTTCTTTGTTTCTTTTTTACCTGTCTTGGCACTTCCTCCTGGTTTCTGTTTCCCTTTTACAGTTTGGCAAGGTCATTCCCTATCAGCCAGGCAGCTGTTTGGTGCTTTCAAAGAATGACCTCTAAAACATCATGTTGACCATTTCCTACTTTCATTGTCAGGGTTGGGAGTAGTACCAATAACTTGTCACCATTATTGACAGCCGCAGGAGTCTCATTTCATAAATATTTTGTTTTCTAGCCAAGGTAGCAACCAGTGGAGGCTTCCAGAAACTTGAGAACTTAAATCTTTCAGTAAATCATAATATTACAGAGGAAGGATACAGACATTTCTTTCAAGCCCTCAACAACCTGCCTAACTTGAAAGAGCTGAACATCAGCAGGCATCTCTCAGAATGCATCCAAGTTCAGGCCACCACTGTCAAGGTTCTGAGCCAGTGTGTGATGAGACTGCCCAGCCTCATCAGACTCGGGATGCTCAGCTGGCTCCTGGTTGAAGAGGACATGAAAGTGATGAACGCTATGAAGGAAAGACACCCTCAGTGCAAACGCTTGACTATCTTCTGGAAATGGGTACTCTCATTCTCTCCTGTCATTCAGAAGTGAAGGATGCAGCTGAAGGCTACTGACAGTTTTAAATATCTGATTTCCTAAAACATTTTACTGTAGCTAAGCAAGGTGGTACTCCTCTGTACTTTCAGCATTTAGGAGACTCAAGTGGGAGAATCAAGAAGTTCAGACCAACCTGTGTTACATAGCAAGATCTTGTCTTAACTGATCAGCCTGCTCTTTGATCACCTTCCCCTGAGGGGGGAGCAGCCTTACCAGGCCACACAAGATGACAATGCAGCCACTCCTGATGAGACCTAATAGACTAGGATCAGAAGAGAGGAGAGTGGGACCTCCCCTATCAGTGGACTTGGGGAGAGGCATGTGTGAAGAAGGGGGAGGTGGGATTAGAGGGGAGGAGGGAGGGGATTTATGGGGGATACAAAGTGAATAAAGTGTAATTAATAAAAGTTAAAAAAAATAAAGGCATAACTAACCATCATATGAAATAATATTTATTAAAGGTGTAGGCTGCTGATACTTTTCTAAAGCCTGCCTGTTCCTCACTAAACTTAGCAGCAATGATGAACAGTGCCTTGGCAGTCCTTGTATGGTCCTCCTGTCTAAAGATTACAGCTTTTGTCAAGTTCATGCAGAGACCACTCCATTGCAAGGTCAACAGGAATGGGCTGGGGAAAAGAACATCAGTGTATAAAAGCCAGAACATGGAAGGAGTATTTGATGGAGGTAAGGAACAGACGGTTTAGTATTGCATCAGTCTCACACATGATGAAGCATGAGTCAACTTCACCACAGGATGCAGCTGGCTTTCCAGGAGATGCTTAGTCTTTGCAGGGCTTTTGTATGTTCTCCAGCCTTGGTGTGGCCATGCTTGCTGTAATCTCTCATTCATTGCCAATGTGAGGGGGGAAATGGGCTTAGAGAAAACTGCTTTTGTTCCAGAGGCTTTTGAAAAGTTTGCATGTGCTGTAATGGTCTTAAGGTTTCCTTTGTTTTTCCATTTTGTTGTTTAGAGACAGGTTTTCACTAGGTAGCCTTTGATAGCCTGGAACTGAATATGTGGACCTGGCCTACCTGGAACTCACAGAGATCTGTCTGCCTCTGCCTCCTAGGGCTAGGATTGTTATAATCATATTTGCAGAAACATTAAGGACTCAGGGATATATTAACTTGACATTGACAGTCATTTAGTATTCCATATGTATATAAAAATCTTACCTTGATACTTGTGTTGGCTTAACATAAATATATACTTTTAATTAGTCAATTTATACCTCAGTAAATTTTGAGGAAATATATTTCCAAACAGCTCTAAAATTTTTTTAAATCTTTGATTATATCTGTAAAGATGAGTCAGAAAGTATTCTTACTTTCCATTCTACCCCTTTCTGTATTATTCTTTATCTTACAGTTCTCTCTCTCTCTCTTTTTTTTTTTAATGTGTAAAATAAAGATTCAGGACTTTGAGAGATGTTAAGAACACTTGTTAAAGCCGCCATTGTTACTGCCATCTCATTGGTGGCTGTTGGAGGACGGGTCTGATGCTCTTTGGGTGAATGACACCTAAATGAACATTGGTACAAAGTCCCAATTTATTTCTAATATCATAGATCAGACCTCTACTCTTGCCTGATGCGTCTAAAACAGAAAGAGGGAACTGTAGAGAGCTGCATAATGCCGCACCTTAAAGATGGAGCTGGTTTCTGCCTTCCACCTTCCCAAAGATGAGTGCTCTCTGTCACAAACAACTCCATATTTGGCTAAGGCTGAGGATATGGCTTGCTTCCCTGTATGTGGACCTATCTGCATTTCCCACAATGCACCCTGGGGCTGGCTACCCAGAGGCTATTTTAAGCTGTGGGCTGGCTTTCCCCAGGGTCAGAAGATTATTCAAGGTTCCTGAATAAACTGCATTGAGAACAACAACAACAACAACAAAAAGATCAGAAAGAAAGAGAGGAGGACCTCCCCTATCAGTGGACTTGGGGAGAGGCATGCATGCAGAATGGGGGGGAGGGTGGGACCGGGAGGGGAGGAAGGAGGAGCTTATGGGGGGATACAAAAGGAATAAAGTGTAATTAATAAAAGTTAAATAAAAAATTTAAAAAAATACAAAAAAAAAGAACACTTGTTAAGAGATTGTTAAGAATACTTGTTACTTTTAAGGAGAACCCATGTTTGGCTCCAAAACAGTCTCTCTCTATATTTCTCTTTCTGTTCTCCCTCTCTGTTTCTTTTGAGACAGGGTTTCTCTGTGTAGTCATGGCTGTTATTAGACTCACTCTGTAGATCAAGTTTGAGAGACCTGTCTCTCAAAGTCAGAGACAGCCTGTCTGTATAGGATCAGACATTATCTTGTTTATTATCTGATTTGATATGTAATACTTTATTGTCAGAAATGTTTAAATATTATATCAGAATCCAGTGAGTAGACAGAAATGACAGGTCACTCTGTTCCAGGTAGCAAGGTGTAGTTATGCTTGACAATAAGGTGGACTGGCAGTGCTTTCACTAAAGGAATCAATAAATCTGTAATTACTAATTGGCCTTTTGTACCTTATTTTACTTCATTACTGGTAACTCCAGTGGGGCCCATCACTGGCCTCAGGAAACACCTCCTCCACCTTCCCTGAGGCATCACTCCTGCTTTCCTCATCAGAGGAGGGTTTGTTTTCTTTCATTTTGTCTCACTGAATTCCCTTTCTGTTCTGACCTTGCTATGTAGATCAGTCTGGCCTTTGACCCAGAGATCCACCTGTTTTTGAGACCCAAGTGCTGAGATTTACAGACCTGCACCACCACACCCAGCTTGACCACAATTAGAGCATCTGTGAAGCAGCCTCAAGTCCAATTCAAAATCAGTCGGTTATCCCCAAAGATTCAGGCCACTCTTCAATGTTGGCCACATCTTGCCTGGCATGATGGTGATGTTGTGAATGCAGGTGGCCATCCTCCCCCAGCAGACTGCAAAGCCTCTTCCAGTACTGTGACAGGGAGACAACAGGGAAGAAATTCTGAGTCAATTCCACCTTGATTCCTCTCTATCCTGAAAGCAACATGTTCTGTGTATTCAGAAATAGGTCTGTAGTTCTGTCCAACTTATTTTTGTGAGACAGGTCTCTCACTAAGCCTGGAGCTGGCCAATTAGATTTACTGGCTGGCTAGTGAGCCCCTAAGGTCTTCTTGTCTCTCCTTCTCTGGCACTAAGATTACACTGTCCCTATTCCCTTGCTGTTACACAGGTGCTGGAGATCTGAGCCCAGTCTCCATGTTTGCCCAGCAAGCATTAAATTTTTATTTAACTGTGTAATATCTATGTTTTTATTCATAATGTGAATTTCATGTAGTTGGCACACTCAGATCTTGTGGGTTTCTGACAGTTTGACAAGAGTTAAAAATTATTGTTAACTAAATTCTTAATTGTACACTTTGTTGAGTATTTTTTTACTTTCCTTCCTTGTTCTTTTTTCATGACTCTATAGAATTTTCTTATTTTATAATCTGTGAATTTTTATTTTATATTTTTACCTTGTTAACTTAGTTAATGTGTGTTTGTGTGTGCATTGTGTGTTCTACATAGGGCCAAAGGGAGACAGGGAGTCTCCTCTCCTTTATGTCACACTCTTGTTACCTTGAAGCAGGGTCTCTCTCTGAACCTGGAGCAAAGGTAGCATCCAACAAGCCCTAGTTATCCTCTTGCCTCTGCACCCACAGTTCTGTGTCATTATTTTCTATTCTTTAAGATTATTTTAGCTGGTTTCACGGACAGGCACTTGAAAGAATCCGACTAACTTTGTAACCTATGTTTCTTTCAATTGCCTTATAACTTATATTTTCAAGTTTTAGGCCCATGTTAATTAAAGCCTCTTAGTGCTTCTCCAGAGAGCCGAGGAATGAAAAGGTTCCTGATCTCAGCCATCTGTGAGCACAGAGATAATGAAGAGAACAAGCAGAGATCCCTAATAAATGGAGAATAAATCACCAGCTGCGCCTGTGAGATGACCTTTGTTTGGAAACTGAGATGAGTTAATCACTTTCCCACTTTAACTGTAGCTTTATCTCATATGGCAGGAAATTCCAAACTGACTTGAAGAGGAGATATTCACAACAGGGCTGACCGGACATAAGGGTGACCAGAACTAACCAATTATTTTAAAAGTTAAACACCTCATCCAATCCCGAATCGCCAAGATAGCAACCCCAGAAGATTCCCGCCTTTTGTCTTTTAAAAACCTAAGGTCTTTGTCTCCCAGTGCCACTCCTTGCTGACCAGCAGCGTTGACCCCATTGCCCAATGGTAAGAATGAACCTCTTGTGATTTTGCATCGATGGATGATTAGTGTCCTGAGTTCTCTTCATACCTTCTTATATTTAGGCTCTTGCTGGGCCTAGCACACTAACTCTGTTCTCACTCCAACACATTCCCGAATGTTCTCACCATTACTTTACAAACCACATGCATTGGTTATTGGAACCCACAGACTGAAGGTTATACAGGATGCAAACTGACAGAGTCACTGAGAATGTTCACTTTCTCCCTCATTCCTGGTCCTGAATCTTCACATTCTCCATAAAGCTAATGCAGACAATTAACTGCATGGAACCATTTCACGACTTTATCTTCTCTGCATAGTTGCATATTTCTTCAAAACCTGAAGTCCTCTGCAGAAGTGATTCCAGCCCTTGAGAGCCACCATGCACTTCTGGAAGCCATGGTAATGAGCCCTGCCTCTTCTCTGACTCAGCAACACGTGATTGTGGGGTTGAGCCGCAATTGTGAACTATAAATGTATCATAGAGTCCACGAGAATCTAAAAAGCAGCTGCCACACAATAGCTATAGATGGGGCATCACAGTGAACAGTGAGCCCTTCTCCCAGAAGAAGTAGACCCTTGAGACTCTTTTAGACTTCAACTTGATTAAAATGCAGAGTAAACACATTCCATCTCCCCTTTTCCTGCAGGGCAGTAGGCTTGACTTTCTGCTAGAACTTTTGAAACGTAAAGTCATGTGTCGTTTTCCATGGTTCAACTTTTGCTTGAGACAGATTTTCAGATTTTCAGCTTAGGCTGATCTTGAATTTTCTGGGTAGTCAAACCTGATCTGGAACTTGTGATCTCTGCCTCGGCCTTAAGAATGCTATGGTTCCAACTGTCTGCACCCATGTCCGGCTGATTTGAATTTTGATGTTGTTTCTTTTATTGAAACCAAGACCCCTTTTGTGCTACACAAGCACTCTGAAGTGATATATATTTCTGGCCTATGAATGTGCTTTATGAACAAAACCAAATGCCAAGTAGTAAATCAGGAAATCTATTTTTGCAACAGAAGCCACAACTGTCAATCCACTGGGCATACCAAATGCTGCATGCCCCATTTGTTTGGTAGGTGTGCTATGATTGCCTTCCCACAAAGCAGAAGCAAATCTGGGAATCACGACTCATGTCTACAATATAGCATTCTGGAAGCTGAGGCAAGAAGATGGCTATGAGTACAAGATCTGCCTGGATTATACTATTAAACCCCATCTCTAAAAACAAAACAAAACAAACAAACAAACAAAAAACCGACAGCAAACAAACCAGAAAAAATGAAGAAAAAAGGGTGAAAACTGAAAATATAATCAACTCTGGGTTGATGTGATATGTGTACAATATTTGTGAATTTCAAAATAACATTGCAAGGTCTGGAAATGTTGTTCTGTTGGTAGAATACATGCCACAAACAGAGTAAAGTCTAGAAGACATTGGGTTCTCAATGATAACATAATGTCTCACTATCATGCAAATTTTAATTTAATAAAGGATTCCTTTTTCAAAGGAAATCACAAGTGAAAGCAATCATGAGGACCCAGTTCATTCCACCAAGGCCAGTAAGAACTTGAAAGCACATGGAATTCTGTGTATTTGTACATTGGACAGGAAAGTGTGTTTATAATTGTCCAAGGAGCTCCTAGAGGAGAGCATTGAGGTGAAGGAAGTTGTGGGTGAGAGAGTCAGTGCTCCCATGACATCTTGAGAGTGAATGCAGGACTTCAGACAGCAGTCCTCATGCCAGATCCAAAGCAGCCAGTGTTAAAGGCACTGTGCAGCAGGCTGGTCTCCTGAGATCCTAAAGGGAAATTAGGGTGCCAGGATATCCAAGTCCCTGTCAAATGAGAGGCCTTAGACAGTTTACCCCACATTCTGAAGCTATAGAAAGAGGAGAGGGTCTTAGGGTATGGAGGGGGTCATGGGAAGGAGAAGAGAGTCCTAATCCACCCTTAGCAGACAAGCAAAGCAATCAGAGAGATGTGAAGGTACATCTTCCTCTGCCTCCCTTCTCTCCACAGGCTTGGCTCTGAGGGAAGCCCAGTGGTTTCAAGAGGCAGAGTCTGAGTGAGCATCTGCGAGGCACCTACACCACTTTCTGCCACATAAATTTGCCAGAGGTGTTCTCCAGCCAAGGCACTGACCACTTGCTTGGCTGTGATGTGTCCATCATTTCAAAGCACATCAGCAGGCCAGTACAAGGGGCCCTGACGATCCCTGAGGTCTTCGCCAATCTCAGCTCGGTCATGTGTGTGGAGGGGGAAGATGGCAGTGGGAAGACAACCTTCCTGAAGAAAATAGCTTTTCTCTGGGCATCAGGATGCTTTCACCTGTTGAACAGGTTCCAGCTGGTCTTTTACCTCTCCCTTAGTTCCACCAGACCAGATCAGGGTCTGGCCAGCATCATCTGTGCCCAACTCCTAGATGCAGGAGGCTCTGTTAGTGAAGCGTGCCTGAGCAGGATCATCCAGCAGTTAAAACACCAGGTGCTGTTCTGGTTGGATGACTATAATGGGGTGGACTTGCTCCCCAAGCCCTAGAGACACTGATTAAAAAAACTACTTGTCACAAACCTGCTTATTGATAGCTGTACATACAAACAGGGTCAGGTCCATCTGTCCATACCTGGATACAATTCTAGAGATCGAAGAGTTTCCTTTTTATAATTCATTCTCTGTATTACGGAAGGTCTTCTCACAGAGTATAACACTTCTGCAAGAGTTTATGATTTACTTTGGACAGAATGTGGATTTACAGGGAATTCACAAAACTCCTCTTTTTCGTAGCTGCAGTCTGTACTGACTGGTTTCAAAATCCTTCTGACCAGCCCTTTTTTGATTTGGCAGTTTTCAAGTCCTATATGAAGTACCTGTCCTTAAAGTACAAAGCTGCAGCTAAGGCCCTCAAGGCCACTTTGTGCTCATGTGGGCAGCTGGCCTTGAGGGGGCGTTTTTCTTCATGCTTTGAGTTCAACAATGATGACCTCACAGAGGCCAGAGTGGATGAAGATGAAGACCTGACCACCTGCTTGATGAGCAAATTCACCACACAGAGGCTGAGACCAGTCTACCGGGTTTTAAATCCTCTCTTCCAAGAATTTCTTGCTGCCATGAGGCTGACTGAACTCTGGGTTCAGACAGGCAGGAAGACCAAGACCTGAGAATTTATTATTGGAGACAAATTAACTCACCCTTGAAGGCTCTGACCACCTACAACAACTTTTTGAAGTATGTCTCCAGCCACCCTTCATCAAGGGCAGGGCCAGAAGTTGTGTCTCATTTGCTTCAGTTGGTGGATGAGAAAGAGTCGCTGGAGAGCATGTCTGACTATGAGAATTACAAGAAACTCTACCCGGAAATTTTCAAGTGGGTTGAGTTTGTTAGGGTGCTGTGCCAGGAATCTCCAGAAGCTTTCTGTTCATTCCTTTCAGAACATTTATTAGATATTGCTTTAAACATTGCTTATGAAAGCAACACAGTTTTTGCATGTTCTCCATTGATTTTGCAATTCCCTCGAGGGAGAACACTGGCTTTGCGAGTATTGAATTTCCTGTACTTTTGGGACCACCTAGAAAGCCTGTTACTGTTGCAGAGTTTACAGGTTTCCATAAAAGGAAATAAAATGTCTTCTCATATAGATTATTCATTCAAGACATATTTTGAAAACTTACAGCCACCAGCTATAGTTAACGACTACACATGTGCTTTTGAACATAGAAAAGATTGGAAGAAAACATGTATTGAAAATGAGGAGATCATCAATAAATATGTAAATATCCAACCCAGGGTCCCCCCAGACATCAGTGAAGGGTACTGGAAACTGTCACCCAAGCCACACAAGATCCCTAGGTTGGAAGTTGCAGTGGCCAACATGGGCCAGCAGACCAAGCACTGCTCTGGGTCCTAATGGAAGTTTTCTCAGCTTCAAAGATTATTGAGCTCTGCTTGTCCAACAGCAGTGGCTTTCTTGAAAGCAGCCGCCCAGCTCTGGAGCTGAATAAGACCTCTGTCACCAAGTGCTCCGTGTGCAGGCTGGAGCTCAGCACAGCAGAACAGGAGCTTCTTCTCACCCTTCCTGCCTTGCAGTCTCTTGTGGTCTAGGGGATGAACCAGCTACCAGGTATCCCTGAGTGTGCTTTCACAAGGATTCTGGCTGACTCTGTGGTTTCTCATCCTTAGTGTTAGATGAGTAAAACTTCTCAGGCACAAGCCATGAATTTGCCTCCATAGGAGAAATCTGAATACTCTCACTGTTTGGGGCAGTGTATAAGGCCCTGAATCCTAGAATGGGTTTCAAGTAACTCAGAGAACACTAGGAAAATATTGCCACCATCCTTCCCATTTATTCCTGAATTATAGGTGAGCATCACCTTATTTCCTTCAATATATTTTAACGTGTTGATATCACTGTAAATATTTAACTTTTTTATTTTATAATGAATAGTAAAGCTTCCTTTTCATCAGCCTGTTGCATGGTTGGACATGCTTTGAGATGATGTCTTCTGTAGTCTAGACTGGCCTTATCCTGGTTATCTACCTGATCCTTCTGCCTCCATTTCCCCAGCACTAGATTACAGGATTGCAGGGTATGGCACCACATCCTGGCTCTGAAACAGCATCAAAATTTAATAAGTACCAACTCACTCATGACAAAAACATTGATTGACTTTTAAGTAAACCAGCTGGAGATGAAGCTCAGGTGTTGATTACTTGCCTGGCACAAATAGCTGGGTTTGGCCATAGAATTTTGCAATCTGGGCAAGGTGGTGCATGCCTGTGAGGCCAGCATGTAGAAGGTAGAGGCAGGAGGATCAAATATTCAGTGGCTGCTTGGGCCAGAGAGAGAAATACCACAGGATAGCTCGAAAAAGAGAAATATTTTATTTTAAACTGTTATTTCCATTTTTTTAAATATTTTTATAAATTACAGTTTATTCACTGTATCCCTACTGTAGCCCCTTTCCTCATCCCCTCCCACTCCCACCCTCCCTCCACCATCTCCTTCCATGCCCCTCCCCAAGTCCACTGATAGGGGAGATCCTCTTCCCCTTCCCTCTTACCCTAGCCTATCAAGTCTCAGCAGGACTGTCTGCATTGTCTTCCTCTGTGGCCTGGTAAGGCTGTTCCCCACTCAAGGGGAGGGGATCGAAGAGCCAGCCACTGAGCTCATGTCAGAGACAGTCCCTGTTCCCATTACTATGGAACCCACTTGGAGACTGAGATGCCATGGTCCACATCTGTGCAGGGGTTCTAGGTTATCTCCATGCATGGTCTTTGTTTGGAGTATCAGTCTCAGAAAAGACCCCTGTGCCCAGATTTTTTGGTTCTGTTGCTCTCTTTGTGGAGCTCCTGTCCCCTCCAGGTCTTTCTGTCTCCCCATATTTTTCACAATATTCCCTGCACTCGGCCCAAAGTTTGGCTATGAGTCTCAGCATCTCCTTTACCTTGCTGGGTAAAGTCTTTCAACAGCCCTCTGTGCTACCCTCCTGTCCTGTTGCCTGAATTTGATTACACCAAATTACAAACAACAAAATAATGTTTTGGCCATTTAAAATATATGATTTAATGGCATAAATAACATCTACATTCTTGTCCATCCATCACCCCTACCCTTTCTTAGGACCTTTTAATTCTCCCATCCAGCAACTTGATTCCATTAAACAGAAACTTTATTGTTTTTAATTTAGATTTTTTTAAAAAATATTCATTTATTTATTTTGTGTATATGTGTACCCTGCATGTACAACAGCATGTTGTAAGGTGGCATCAGATCCCATTATAGATGGTTGTGAGCCACGATGTTTATGTTGGGAATTGAACTCAGGAAGAGCAGGCTCTTAACCATTAAGCCATCTCTCCAGCCCTAAACAGTAACTCTTCCCTTCATTAGCCCATTTTCTTTCTTTCTTTCTTTTTCTTTCTTTCTTTCTTTCTTTCTTTCTTTCTTTCTTTCTTTCTTTCTTTCTTTCTTTCTTTCTTTCTTTCTTTTTTCCTTCCTTCCTTCCTTCCTTCCTTCCTTCTTTCTTTCTTTCTTTCTTTCTTCATTTATTTATTCACTTTACATCCCAATCTCAGCCCCCCCTCTCTTCTTCTCCCACCCTCCTTCCTTCTTCCCCATATCCCTCCTCTCCTCCCCCTTATAAAAGGGAAGCCCCCTCCCACCTACTCTTCCCAGCAATCAAGGCATATCAGGACTGAGCACATTTTTCTACTACAGAGGGCAGGCAAGGCAGCCCGACAAAGCATACAGGAGAGTCCTTGTCAGAGACAGACCCTGCTCCCTTTGCTAAGGGACCCACATGAAGCCCAAGCTGTCCATCATGTACACATGAGTAGGGGCCTTGAGCCACTCCATGCATGGTTCTTAGGTGTTATTTCAGTCTCCTCAAGCCCCCTGTGCCCAGGTTATTTGGCTCTGTTGGACTTCTTGTGGAGATCATGTTCCCTCCAGGTCCTTCTACTCTTCCTCCCACTCTCCCACAAGGTTCCCTGTGCTCCACACAATGTTTGGCTGTGAGCCTCAGCATCTGTTTCAATCTGCTGCTGGGTGGAGCCTCTCAAAAGCCAGCTATGCTAGCTCCTGTCTACAAGCATGGCAGAGAACCCTTAATAGTGTTAGGGGTTGCCTCTCTCCCATGATGTGGCCAAACATTGATTGGACATACCTCAGTCTCTGCTCTATCTTTATCCCTGCACATCTTGTAGGCAGGGTAAATTTTGGGTCTAAGTTTTTGTAGGTGGGTTGGTGTTTCCCTCCCTCTACTTGGAGTCTTGTCCGGTTAGTGGGTGGCCTCTTTAGTCTCCATGTTTCTTGCTAGGAGGGGTTTCCGCTAGAGTCACCCCCAAGGCCTCCCAGAAGCCTACCCTATTGTAGGTCTCCAGCCTGTCTCAGAGATGCCCCAGGCCATGATTTCTCTTCTCCTGCATGCCCTCTGTACTCCTTCCACCTCTTCTTCTCTCCCCACATCCCTCTCTCATGTCCCTCAGCGCTCTCTCTCCTATCCTGTCCCCTCTCTTTGAGCACTTCCTCTATCTATTCTATTTCCCCTTCTCAGTGAGATTCATGCATCCTCTCCTGTGTCCTTGTTACTTAGCTTCTTTGGATCTGTGAATTATAGTATGGTTATCCTGTATGTCCTGTATCCTAATATCCGCTTATAAGTAAGAACATACTATGTGTGTCTTTTTGGGTCTGAGTTATCTCACTCAGGATGATCTTTTCTAGTTCCCACCATTTGCCTGCAAATTTCATGATTTCCTTGTTTTTAATAGCTGAGTAGTATTTCATTATGTAAATGTACCACAGTTTCTTTATCCATTCTTTGGTTGAGGGACATCTGTGTTGTTTCCAGTTTCTGGCTATTACAAATAAAGCTGTTATGCACACAGTTGAGCAAATGTCCTTATTTTGTGATAGAGCATCCTTTGGGTATATGCCCAGGAGTGGTATAGCAGGGTCTTGAGGTAGAAGTATTCCCAATTTTCTGAGAAACTGCAGATTTAATTTCAAAGTGGTTGTACAAGTTTTCATTCCCACAAACAATGCAGGAGTGGTGCCCTTTCTCCACATCCTTGTCAGCATATTCTGTCACTTGAGTTTTTGATCCCAGCCATTCCACCTAGTGTAAGGTGGAATCTCAGAGTTGTTTTGATTTGCATTTCCTGGATGACTAAGGATGTTGAACATTTTTAAGTGCTTCTCAGACATTAGAGATTCCTCTGTTGAGAATTCTCTTTTTATCTCTGTGCCCATTTTAAAAATTAGATTATTTGTTTTGTTGGTGTTTAATTTCTTGATATATTTTGGATGTTTACCTTTTGTCAGATATAGGATTGGTGAAGACGTTTTCCCAATCTGTAGGCTGCCGTTTTGTTCTGTTGACAGTGTCCTTTGCCTTACAGAAATTTTTCAATTTCAAGAGGTCCTATTTATTGATTGTTGATGTTAGAGCTTGAGCTGTTGGTGTTCTGTTCAGGAAGCTGTCTCCTGTGCCAATGCGTTCAAAGCTCTTCCCCACTTTTTCTTCTAACAGATTTGGTATCTCTAGCTTTATGTTAAGATCCTTGATCCACTTGGACTTTAGTTTTGTGCAGGGTGATAAATATGGATCTATTTACATTTTAAACATGTAGACATTCAGTTAAACCGGTGTCATTTGTTGAAGATGCTATTATTTTTCCCTTGTAAGGTTTCGGTTCCTTTGTCAAAAAGCAAGTGTCCATAAGTGTCTGGGTTTATTTCTCAGTCTTCAGATCGATTCCATTGATTCACCAGTCTGTTTCAATGCCAGTACCGTGCAGTTTTTATCATTAAAGCTGTACTCTGTAGTGCAGCTTAAAATCAGGGATAGTTCTATCAGTCTTTTGTAGAATCTGTTTTACTGTCTGTCCCAACAAACTTATCTACCTAGATATATTATATAAGTATAATCATATAATAATTAACCTCATGTGTAGCTCATTTGCCTTCATATAATGTTTTCAAAGTTTACCATGGCATAACATATATTAGACTTTCATTTCTTTTTATAAGTGAATAATAATAATATTACTTTGTGTGTAGGTTTATAATTGTGCACGTGCCATTTTGTTTATATATTAATCTGTTCATGGACACTGAGTTTTAATGCTGCAGTTATAATTTGTGTTACTGGTGTCTGTTTGAGCTCTGCTGTATTGGTTTTTATATATTCCCACAAGTAGAATTTTTGCTTTATATAGTTCTTATGTTTTTGAGACAGGGTCTCTCTCTATGGCTAGAATGGCTTGGAACTCACAGGAATCTTCTAGCCTCAGCCTCCCAGTCATTGGGGTTAGATCTATGAGCCACCATATC
Source organism: Meriones unguiculatus (assembly GCF_030254825.1). Classification (NCBI taxonomy): domain Eukaryota; kingdom Metazoa; phylum Chordata; class Mammalia; order Rodentia; family Muridae; genus Meriones; species Meriones unguiculatus. Next base: position 27,321,018 of record NC_083354.1, on the reverse strand, counting down.
TTTTTTGTGTTTAACCTTTCAGGAACTCCCCCACTGTGTTCCATGGTGGCAACCCCATGTATCTCCCACTGCAATGTGCAAGCCTCCACTTTTTCTACATCTTCCACCCCATTTTCCCTTTGTTTTGCTTATCTTAGACACATTCTAGTAAGTGAGGATTCTCGCCTGTAGTTCGGATTTACATTCCTTTAGTGACTGTGTGGGCCTCTTTGTGTGACTGTGTACCTTTCTGTGAGAAAAGTGCGCTTAAATCCTTGTCCATATAAACATGTTGTCAAGGTATGGAGGTTCATACCTGCACTCTCAGGAATCCAAAGTGAGGGAAGGGGGGCAGTCCTGACTTTGAGACCAGCTTGAGCTATATAATGGGTCTGGGGCAGCCAAGGCTGTAGAGTAAAACTATCTCAAACAAACAGAACAAAATCATTGTTGCTCTATTGTAGGAGTTCTTTGTGTACTGTGGATATTAAACCCTTATGAGACAGGGAAGGCATCCCACTGGGAGAGCATTGGTCTACCAGTTGTAAGACCTGGAGCTCTGTCACAGCCTGAAAAAAAAATCTATCAAAACCTAAAGTCAGAGATGTAGCTTGAAAGACATTTTCTCCCATCCTGTAGATTGTCATTTCATCTTGTAATGTCCTTTGATGCATGAACAACTGTTAATTTTGATAAGGTCTGTACTAGCCAGGGTCCCATAGAAGAACAGAACTTACAGAGCATATACATATATATATACATATACATATACATATATGAATGACTTACATGTTGTGGTCTAGCTAGTCCAATAATTATTGTCTACAATTGCTAGTCCAAGAATCCAGTAGTTGTTCAGTTTATGAGGCTGGTTGTCTCAGCTGGTCTTCAGTATATGCTAGAATCCTGAAGAAACAGGCTCTAATGATAGTGAAAGAACAGATTTGATAACAAGAGGCATAACAAGCAGGCAGAGAGAGAGAGAGAGAGAGAGAGAGAGAGAGGGAGAGAGGGAAGAGAGAGAGAACTTTCTTTTTTTATGTCCTTACGTAGGCTGCCTGGAGAAAGTATGGTCCTGATTAAAGATGGATCTTCCCGACTCAAAGGTCCAAGTTAGAAGTTGATCTTCCCACTTCAAATTATTTAATTAGAAAAAAAGAAAAAACCTCACAGGTGTGCCCAATCATTTAGGTTTTAGTTAATTTTAGATGTAATGAAGTTAACAACCAAGCATTACCCAAGGTCTTTTTATTAATGAAGTCTGAAAAGGATGATCTATTTGTAAAAGTAACCACCTTCAAATAAAATATCTGAATGTTTGTATCTTTATCCCAGTGCTTAGGAAAGTCTTTCAAAACCTCAAATGTGTATGTTTGATTTCCCTGAACATTCTCCTAATTTTTTTTCTCTTTTTTTTTAATTTTTCATCAATTACACTTTATTCATTCTGCATCCCCCCATAAGGCCCTCCCTCCTCCCCTCCTGATACCACTCTCCCTCCTCCCTCTGCATGCATGCCACTCCCCAAGTCCACTGATAGGGGAGGTTCTCCTTTCCTTTCTGATCTTAGTCTATCAGTTCACATCAAAAGTGGTTGCATTATCCTTTACTATGGCCTGGTAAGGCTGCTCCCCCCCAAGGGGGAGGTGATCAAAGAGCAGGTCAATCAGATTATGTCAGAGGCAGTCCCTCTTCACATTACTATGTAACCCAATTGGACTCTGAACTGCCCTGGGCTACATCTGTGCAGGGGTTCTGGGTTATCTCTATGAATAGTCTTTGGTTGGAGTATGAGTCTCTGGGAAGTTCCCTGTGTTCAAATTTTCTTGTTCTGTTGCTCTCCTTGTGGAGACCCTGTACTCTCCAGCACTTACTATTTAAAAGTTCTTACCTAAAATTCCAGTCACTCTGCCCAACATTTGCCCATCAGGCTCAGCATCTGCTTTGATATTCTGTAGGGCAGAGGCTTTCAGAAACCCTCTGTGGTAGATTCGTAGGTTGTGTCCTGTTATATCCTTCTTCTGATGTCCATCCTCTTTGCCTTTCCGGATGGGGATTGGACATTTTAGTTAGGGTCCTCTCTCTTGCTTAGTTTCTTTAGATGCACAGGTTTTAGTGGGTTTGTCCTATGTTGTATGTCTATATGAGTGACAATATACCATGTGTGTCTTTTTGCTTCTGGGACAACTCACTCAGGATGATCCTTTGCAGATCCCTCCATTTACCTGCCAATTTCATGATTTCCTTATTTTTCATTGCTGAGTAATATTCCATTGTGTAGATGTACCACAATTTCTGCATCCATTCTTCAGTTGAGGGGCATCTGGGTTGTTTCCAGCTTCTGGCTATTACAAATAGAGCTGCTACAAACATGGTTGAGCAAATGTCCTTTTTGTGTACTTGAGCCTCTTTTGGATATATGCCCAGGAGTAGTATGGCTGGATCTTGAGGAAGCGCTATTCCTAGTTGTCTGAGAAAGCGCCAGATTGATTTCCAGAGTGGTTGTACAAGTTTACATTCCCACCAGCAGTGGAGAAGGGTTCCCCTTTCTCTACAACCTCTCCAGCATGTGTTGTCACTTGAGTTTTTGATCTTGGCCATTCTCATGGGTGTAAGGTGAAATCTCAGGGTTGTTTTGATTTGCATTTCCCTAATGACTAGTGAGGTTGAGCATTTCTTTAAGTGCTTCTCTGCCATTCGATATTCCTCTACAGAGAATTCTCTGTTTAGCTCTGTTCCCCATTTTTTAAGTGGATTACAAGGTTTGATGCTTTTCAGCTTCTTTAGTTCTTTATGTATACTGGATATGAGTCCTCTGTCAGGTAAAGGGTTGGTGAAGATTTTTTCCCAATCTGTAGGTGGTCGCTTTGTTTTGATGACGGTGTCCTTTGCTTTGCAGAAGCTTTTCAGTTTCATGAGGTCCCATTTATTGATTGTTCCTCTTAGAGCCTGTGCTGTTGGTGTTTTGTTCAGGAAGTTTTCTCCTGTACCAATGAGTTCTAGGGTATTTCCCACCTTTTTTTCTAGCCGATTTAATGTGTCTGGTTTTATGTTGAGGTCTTTGATCCACTTGGACTTCAGTTTTGTGCAGGGTGATATGTATGGGTCTATTTTCATTTTTCTACATGTAGACATCCAATTGGACCAGCATCATTTGTTTAAGATGCTATCTTTTTTCCATTGAATGGTTTTGGTGTCTTTGTCAAAGATCAGGTGTCCATAAGTGTGTGGGTTTATTTCTGGGTCCTCTGTTCGGTTCCATTGATCCACCATTCTGCTTCTATGCCAGTACCATGCAGTTTTTAAAACTGTTGCTCTATAGTACAACTTAAGATCAGGGATGGAGATACCTCCAGAAGATCTTTTATTGTAGAGGATTGTTTTAGCAATTCTGGGTTTCTTGTTATTCCATATGAAGTTGAGAATTTTTCTTTCCAGGCCTGTAAAGAATTGTGTTGGTAATTTGATGGGCATTGCATTGAATCTGTAGATTGCTTTTGGTAAGATGGCCATTTTTACTATGTTAATCCTGCCAAGCCATGAACATGGGAGATCTTTCCATCGTCTCATATCTTCTTCTAATTCTTTCTTCAGAGATTTGAATTTTTTTTCATACAAGTCTTTGACTTCCTTGGTTAGGGTTACTCCGAGGTACCTTATGTCATTTGTGGCTATTGTGAAGGGTGTTGTTTCCCTAATTTCTTTCTCAGCCCTTTTGTCTTTTGTATACAGGAGGGCTACTGATTTTTTTGAGTTAATTTTGTATCCGGCCACTTTGCTGAAGGTGTTTATCAGCTGTAGGAGTTCCCTGGTAGAGTTTTTGGGGTCACTCATGTATACTATCATATCATCTGCAAATAGTGATAATTTGACTTCTTCCTTTCCAATTTGTATCCCCTTGATCTCCTTCAACTCTCTTATTGCTCTAGCAAGGACTTCGAGGACTATGTTGAAGAGATATGGAGAGAGTGGGCAGCCTTGTCTTGTCCCTGATTTTAGTGGGATTGCTTTAAGTTTCTCTCTGTTCAGTTTGATGTTGGCTATAGGCTTGCTGTATATCGCCTTTACTATGTTTAGATATGTGCCTTGTATCCCTGATCTCTCCAATACTTTAAACATGAATGGATGTTGGATTTTGTCAAATGCTTTTTCAGCATCTAGGGAGATTATCATGTGGTTTTTTTCTTTCAGTTTGTTAATATGATGGATTTCCGTATATTGAACCACCCCTGCATACCTGGAATGAAGCCTACTTGGTCATAGTGGATAATATCTATAATGTGTTCTTGGATTCGGTTTGCAAGTATTTTATTAAGTATTTTTGCATCAATGTTCATGAGGGACATTGGCCTGAAATTCTCTTTCTTTGTTGAGTCTTTGTGAGGTTTCAGTACCAAGGTGACTGTGGCTTCATAGAATGAGTTTGGTAATGTTCCTTCTGTTTCTATTTTGTGGAATAGTTTGAAGAGAATTGGTGTTAGCTCTTCTTTGAAGGTCTGGTAGAATTCTGTGCTGAAGCCATCTGGTCCTGGGCTTTTTTTGGATGGGAGGCTTTTGATGACCGCTTCTATTTCTTTGAGGGATATAGGACTATTTAGTTGATTTACCTGGTCCTAATTCAGCTTTGGTAAGTCAAATCGATCAAGAAAATTGTCCATTTCATTTAGATTTTCAAATTTTGTGGCATATAGACTTTTGAAGTAAGTCCTAATGATTGTTTGGATTTCCTCAGTGTCTGTAGTTTTGTCCCCCTTTTCATTTCTGATTTTGTTGATTTGGGTGGTGTCTCTCTGCCTTTTAGTTAGCTTGGCTAAGGGTTTGTCGATCTTGTTGATTTTCTCAAAGAACCAGCACTTGGTTTCATTGATGCTTTGAATTGTTTTATTTGTTTCCAATTGATTGATTTCAGCCCTGAGTTTGATTATTTCCAGCCATCTACTCCTTCTTTGTGTGTCTGCTTCTTTTTCTAGGGTTTTTAAGTGAGCCATTAAGGTCCTTGAATGAGCTGTCTCGAATTTCTTCTTGAAGGTACTTAGTGCTATGAACTTTCCTCTTAGTACTGCTTTCATTGTGTCCCACAAGTTTGGGTATGTTGTGTCTTCATTTTCATTGATTTCTAGAAAGACTTTAATTTCTTTCTTTATTTCTTCCCTGACCCAGCTGTCATTTAGTAACAAGTTGTTCAATTTCCATGTGTGTGTAGGTTTTTTTCTATTTCTGTTATTGTTGAGGTCCAGCTTTATTCCATGGTGATCAGACAAGATACAAGGTATTATTTCAGTCTTCCTGTTGAGCCTTGCTTCGTGACCCACTATATGGTCTATTTTGGAGAAGGTTCCATGAGGTGCTGAGAAGAAGGTAAATTCTTTTGTGTTTGGGCGTAAAGTTCTGTAAATGTCTGTTAGGTCTATTTGATTCATGACCTCTGTCAGAGACATTGTTTCTTTGTTTAATTTCTGTTTTGTTGACCTGTCCTTTGTTGAGAGTGGGGTGTTGAAGTCTCCCACTATTAGTGTGTGGGGATCTATGTGTGGTTTAAGTTTTATCAATGTTTCTTTTACAAATGTGGGTGCTCTTGTATTTGGGGCATAGATGTTCAGGATTGTGATGTCTTCCTGGTAGAATTTTCCCTTGATGAGTATGAAGTGTCCTTCCCCATCTCTCTTTATTAATTTTGGTTAAAAGTCTATTTAATCAGATATTAGAATGGCTACTCCTGCTTGCTTCTTGTGTCCGTTTGCCTGGAAAGTCGTCTTCCAACCCTTTACCCTCAGGTAATATCTATCTTTGTGTCTTAGGTGTGTTTCTTGTATGCAACAGATTGCTGGGTTTAGTTTATGTATCCATTCTGTTAATCTGTGTCTTTTAATTGCAGAGTTGAGTCCATTGATGTTGAGAGAGATTAATGACCAGTGGCTGCTAGGTCCCTTGATTTTGATGTTGGCTGTGGTCATCAGGTTGTGTGCTTGGTTGCTTTCTGTTTTACTGAAGTGAGGTTATTTATTTCCTGTGTTTTCTTGAATGTAGCTAGTTTTCCTGGGTTGTATTTTCCCCTCTAGTGTCTTCTGTAATGCTGGATTTGTTTGTAGGTATTGTTGAAATTTGTTTTTGTCATTGAATATCTTGTTTTCTCCATCTATGAGGACTGAGAGTTTTGCGAGGTATAGTAGCCTGGGCTGACATCTGTGTTCTCTTAGGGTCTGCATGATATCTGTCCAGGCCCTTCTGGCTTTCATAGTCTCTATTGAAAAGTCAGGTGTGATTGTAATGGGTTTGCCATTATATGTAACTTGGCCTTTTTCCCTTGCAGCTTTTAGTATTTTTTCTTTGTTCTGTATACTTACTGTTTTGAGTATTATGTGGCGAGAGGATTTTCTTTTCTGGTCAAATTTGTTGGGTGTTCTGTAGGCCTCATGTATTCTAATTGGCCTCTCCTTTAGCTTGGGGAAATTTTCTTCAATGATTTTGTTGAAAATATTTTCTGGGCCTTGGAGAAGGGAGTCTTCTTTTTCCTCTATACCTATTATTCATAGGTTTTGTCTTTTCATATTGTCTTGGATTTCTTGGATGGTCTGTGTCAGGAATTTTTCAGATTTAACATTTTCTTTGATAGATACATCGATTTCTTCCATTGTATCTTCTACACCTGAGATTCTTTCTTCCATCTCTTGTAGTCTGTTGGCTATGCTTACCTCTGTAGTTCCTGTTTTCTTCCTTAGATTCTTCCTTTCCATTATTTCTTCCATTTGTGTTTTCTTTAATTTTTCCAGTTCTATCTTCAGGTCTTGAGTTGTTTTGTTTACTTCCTTCACCTGTCTGATTGTACTTTCCTGTTTTTCTTTTAGTTCCTTCAACTCTGTTTCTTTCATTTCATTCAGTGTTTTAAGCATTTCCTTTCTAAAGGCCATAAACTGTTTGGCTGCAGCTTCCTCTATTTCTTTATGGATGGCAATATTCTGTTTGAGTTTATCTTCCTCTATGTCTTTACGTATCTCATTTGTTTCCTCTGTTATGATCTTCATGAGCATAGTTGTTAGGTCATCTTCTTGGATTTCAGTTATGCTGGGGTGTCCAGGGCTACTTGCCCCTGGGTAACTGGGTTCTGGAGATGCCATATTGCTCTGTCTTTTGTTGCTTGAGCTTTTACGCTGGCCTCTACCCATTGTGTTATCTTATGTGTTTGGGGTTATTTTTTGGTGGTTCCTGGGGATCCTGTGGTGGAGAGAATACCCTTTGCAGAAAGCTGTTTTTTCCTGAAGGATGTCTTCTCAGCTTTTTGGGTATAGTCCCTGGATGGCTGGTGTTTTTTCAGGAGTTGCTCACCTCAGGGATATAGACCTGAGTGGTAACTGTGGTCTTTGTTAGTCGAGAGGGTTCTCCTCTAACCCAAGGAAGTCCTGAGGGCAGCTGCCCTGTTTCTAGGTTTCTTGTTGTAAATTTAATGATCAGCTGCTGTGACCCAGTTGAACATCAGGCGAGCAGCAACTGTTTGTGCCTGTGTCTGGAGCACAGCTGAATGATGGTCCCACTGGTCTGCTAGACTGCTAGACTTTTTCTAGGGAAGGATTGGGTGATTAAAGTCAGTACAGTTTCCTTCCTTCCCTGTGGATTCTCTGGAGACACGGACTCCCAGTGTCTTTTTTGCCCTGGTGCACACTGCTCATTGTCAGCCAACTGGCTGGCCGGAGAAACTGCCTATGCCTGGAGCACAACTAAGTGATGGCGGCTCAGTCTCCGCCATCTGTCTGGTGCGCAGAAACTGCCTGTGTCTGCTTTTGTCCAGCCTAAGCTGGGTAATTTTCCGGGGACCTTTTCAGGCTGGGTGTGTCGGCTGAGTGCTCTGAGATCAGACCAGCCATTTCCCTCCCTGTGTGTTTGCACGAGACAGTGAAACTTTTGTGTTTGGGTGTAAAGTTCTGTAAATGTCTGTTAGGTCCATTTGATTCATGACCTCTGTCAGAGACATTGTTTCTTTGTTTAATTTCTGTTTGGTTGACCTGTCTTGTGTTGATAGTGGGTATGTTGAAGTCTCCCACTATTAATGTGTGGGTATCTATATGTGGTTTAAATTTTATCAATGTTTCTTTAACAAATGTGGGTGCTCTTGTATTTAGGGCATAGATGTTCAGGATTGTGATGTCTTCCTGGTGGAATTTTCCTTTGATGAGTATGAAGTGTCCTTCCCCATCTCTTTTTATTAATTTTGGTTGAAAGTCTATTTGATAAGATATTAGAATGGCAACTCCTGCTTGTTTCTGGGATCCATTTGCTTGGAAAGTCGTCTTCCAACCCTTTACCCTCAGGTAATATCTATCTTTGTGACTTAGGTGTGTTTCTTGTATGCAACAGATGGCTGGGTTTTGTTTAAGTATCCATTCTGTTAATCTGTGTCTTTTTATTGGAGAGTTGAGTCCATTGATGTTGAGAGAGATTAATGACCAGTGGCTGTTAGATCCCTTGATTTTGATGTTGGCTGTGGTCATCAGGTTGTGTGCTTGGTTGCTTGTTGTTTTACTGAAGTGAGGTTATTTATTTCCTGTGTTCTCTCGAATGTAGCTAGCTTTCTTGGGTTGTATTTTCCCTTCCAATGTCTTCTGTAATGCTGTATTTGTTTGTAGGTATTGTTGAAATTTGTTTTTGTCATTGAATATCTTGTTTTCTCCATCTATGTGGACCGAGAGTTTTGCGGGGTATAGTAGCCTGGGCTGACATCTGTGTTCTCTTAGGGTCTGCATGATATCTGTCCAGGCCCTTCTGGCTTTTTTTTTTTTTTTTGATATTGCTTTTTATAGCATATCTAAGGATCCATTGTGAAGTCCAAGGTCATGAAGATTACCTGTTTTCTACTAAGAGTTCTATAGTTTTAGCTCTTACATATGTTGTCAATCCAATTTAACCTTTTTATGAGTTGGAAGCGGGAATCCAACTGTGTTCTTTTGCATATGCAAAAACAGTTGTTCCCATGCTGTTGGTTGGGGAGATGTCTCATTTATTTTGTGAATCTAGAGAACAGCACAGGGCTTCCCCTGCATTCTGTGATCAGTAGATGTTGCAGCTGGAAGTATCTTCCTGGATGTGCTTCCTAGATGTTAGGAAGTCTAAGAAACTTCATCTTGAAAGCATGAAAATGGTTGAAGGTCACAGCACACTTGATAACTTCCACTGGGGACCTTACGTGATGGGAACTATGTGCTGCTTTCCAGATCAGCTCTTTGCTAACTTCCACAAGTTTCCCAGCCTGAAAGAACTGTCTGTGAGACTAGACAGCAAAGCAGATGTGCTTTCAGTCCTTCCTGGAGAGTTCCCAAACCTCCTATCCATCCAAACTTCATGGAGTCTGACATCTCCAGACTAGGTAAGGATGGTGCTTGGATCTCCAGCTCATGTCTCAGCTGGAAAAGCTACTTGGCTAGTAATTGTTAGAACCGTTAAATCATCATTAGTTAAACCTTCCCTGGGCTTCACAGCATGAACTGTGGGAATACTAACCTTCCTTGGAGATTTATTTGAGAACCTTGAGTTTTTACTATATACTAAGACCTGTTCTGAGCACTTAACAAATATTAACTCACTCTTTGCATTCAGTGTGCTCAGTGTGTGTGCTGAGGTACTGCGATTATTGCCACTGTGCAGCTGGAGAAATTAAGGCAGAAAGAAAGATGTTAAGTGATTTCTGCAAGTTTTCTCAGCTACGACAGGCTGCTTATGCAGCCACAGCCATGTTGCCATGATAAGCCTGGTGCTTTTCTACACCCTCACTCAGGGAAGCAGAGTCTTTCCTTCTCTTATTCCTACCTCTTTACCAAGCACGATTTCCCTGATACTTGGGCTTCCTTCCTTGCCCTCTGAAACAACCCCCTCACCCTAACCTAGTACTGTGCAGTGGCTGGTCTGCCATAGTCCTGCCTGCCACTGTTGAACATACCAGCATAACTGAAACAGCACACATTTTCTCATTTTTTCTTCATCTTTCTCTCCAAAATTATCTGTAAAGTTTTTTTAAGATTTATTTATTTACTATTTACACATTATTCTACCTGCATGTATGCCTGCACAGCAGAAGAGGGCACCAGATCACAGTATAGACGATTGTGAGCCACGATGTGGTTGCTGGGAATTGAACTCAGGAACTTTGGAAGAGCAGCCAGTGCTAGTTGATGGCAAGCCTTGATGTTGAATTTTGAGAACAGAAAATTGATCCAGAGAGGGTCAGGAACTTGTCCCAGGTCAGTTCCAGAAGCTGAGCACAAGCCCAACATGGCCTGAGCTCCAGACACTGAGAAATTGCACTGCGCACCATGTGTTACCACGTCACTGTGTCACTGCTCCTTTAATCAGTGTGGCTGGGACTGATGGACTGAGGGCCCAATTTTGATAGAAATTTGTGGCCTTCTCTAATTTCTGAAAATATTTCATCTTTGTAGTTAAATTGATTCAGAACTCTTCAAATCTTCATGTCTTCCATCTGAAATGTGATTTACTATTGAACTGTGTGTCTCTCATGGCTGAGATTGCTTCCTGCAAGAAACTCAGAGAGATTGAGTTTTCTAGACAATGCTTTGAAACCACGTCATTTGGTAAGAATTGTATAATGTTGACCTCAGATGCTCCTGTGCACAGTCTTTCAATACTCTAGGATTAAAATGCAACTGGTGTTGTGGGAACTGTGGTGACACCTAATCTTCAGTGAGGCTTTCACAAAAGTGAAGTATATCTGTCTACATCTCGGTTCATTTTCATAACCGAGTCTTCTACTCAGTCATAGTAATTCTGAGTAGTATGTCACCTTTCATCACTTTTGAAATACTCTTCGTTTCAGTGGTTCTCTGTGTCATAGGAAATTTATCTAACTCTACTCAATTTTATTTTCCCTTTCCTAGTCACCGTCTTGCCAAATTTTGTTTCTCTGAAGATGTTGAATCTTAAATGCGAACAATTTCCAGATAAGGAAATGTCGGAAAAGTTTGGTAAGTTTGTAAATCAGCATTTCTTAATTTATTCTTTTTCTCCTTGTTGTTGTCATGGTAGTCATCATTGTGGGGTTGTTGTCCTTCACCTCTTCTACCTCCTCCTCCTCTTCCTCCTTCAGTGAACCCACAACAAAGCAAGTTGTGAACAATTGTCCTTTGACTATTGGTTAGGGTTTTTATTGCTGTGATGAAACACCATGACCAAAAGGAGCTTGGGGAGGAAAGGCTAAATCTCACAACTCTCAGGTCACACTGCATCAGTGTGGGATCACAGATCAGAAACCTGAAGGCAGAAACTGAATCATAAGGGTGTCTCTTGCAGGATTTGTCCTTGTGGCTGGCTCAACCTGCTTTCTTATAGCACCTATGACCACCTGTCTAGGAGTGGCACCACCCACAGTGATCTGGGTCCTCCCACATCAATCATCAGACAAGAAAATGCACCAGAGGCTGGCCATAAGACAGTTTGGTGGAGGCATCTTCTCAACTGAGGTTTCCTCTTTAAAAATGACTCTAGTTTGTGTCAAGTCGACATAACACTGCCAGTACAACATCCATGGCAATTGGTTCCAGGACACCCCTTCTGATACCAACACTGGAAAATGCTTAAGTCTATGATACAAAATGGTTAAGTATTTGCATATGACCCCAAATAGTTTAAGCCTTCTCTAGTTCCTACAATACCTAGTACAATATAAGAGCTATGTCAACAGCATTGTGTTCTTCAAGGACAGAGGGGAAAAGTCTATACATGCTCAACATGGACATAACTTTAAAAATATTACATGTCTGGCAAAATGGTTCAGAGCACTACAAAAGTGTGATGTCAAGCTTGAAGCCTGGAATTTTATCCCTGTGACATGTGTAGTGGAAAGGCACGTTGTTCTCTGACCTACACATACACACACATAATTAATTAAATGTAATAAAAACATACAAGCTGTGGTGGGTGGACATGCCGATACAGAGGGTCAGCTGCATGAGCTACATGGGTCCTTAGGAATACATGATAGAGGATTCAGTCTCATCCCCAGATGCCCTCAAGGTGGGGCCCACTCATCCTCATGCTTGAGTTCATTAAATGCAATGTTCTTAGACTCACTGATACCTTAGGTGAGAATTTGGTCATGATGGCACTGTGTTACTTCATTTTCCAGCATCTACGCCAACGATAGGTTGTTTTGGTTTCAAATGTTTCTGGAGTTTATATGTATTTTTATTAAAGGTTAAGGAAATATTATATTATGACTCATAATTAACACAATGATAAGTATAGGCAGAGTGTTAATACTTTTCTAATGATTTGTTTATTTTTGTTTCATGTGCGTTGGTGTTTTGACTGCATGTTTATTGGTATGGAGGTGTTGGATACTATGGAACTTGAGTTACAGACAGGTGTGATCTGCCAGGTGGGTTTTGATCTGCTGGGAATTGAACCTGGGTTCTCTAGAAGAAAAGCCAGTGTTCTTAGCTGCTGAGCCATCTCCTTAGCCCCAAATTTAAATAGTTTTGACTTAAGAAATGATTGAGAAAATAATCAGATTTTATGGTAAATACTGTAAAAGTATTTAAAAATAAAGGGAGGGGAGAGAGTGCAGCTACGTGGTAGAGAGCTATGTCTTCATAATGTTTTTCAGCCTTTTTTGTGCATAAAGAGAGCCTGAGTTTTCTTTCTTTGTAGAAGTGGATAGGTAATTCAGTGTGCTAAAACAGCAGGAACAGGATCAGGATCAGGCACCAAGATGGCTGGCATGTATCACATGTCAATTATGCAAAACAGACATTGAGTATAATGAGAGCCAAGTCTCCTCACTGCTGAAGAGAGAATTTACAAGCATTGACAGGGCAGGGTGGGGCAGCCAGATGACTCAGCTGGTAAAGGGGTTATGCCAAGCCCAAGGACCATGTTTAGATCCCTGGACTCACATGGAAGAAGGAGAGGAGCAGCACTTACAAGGTTGCCTTCTACCCCCACACATGCTCTGTGACATGTGGGTGCCCACATACCAACACTGACCTGATGTAAGTCAATGAATGTCAACCAAAAAGAGCCCCAGGGATAGGCCACTCCTCAGGCCTCACCAGACCCTGTCAGGAGGAAGTGAGTGTTAGATTCCTGTGCCCAGACTGAGAGCTAGTCCATCTCATGAAGTGTTTCCTCCTTCTTAAATTTAGTTAATTAAATTTTAAGACTTTTCTGTTATTCTGTTTGCTCCTGTGTTTCTGTGCACCACATGTGTGCCTGGTGGCCACAGAAGTCAGATGAGGGTTTTGAGTCCCCTGAATCCAGGCGATTATCAGGCACAGTGTGCAGGCCGGGAACTGTGCATGGGACTGCTACAAAGGCAACAAGTGCTCTTAACTTCGGGGCCTTCTCCGCAGCCCCACATATGTTCCCTTAAAAATAAATTACTGTATACACATTGTGACGATCTAAATTTGAGAAGCTTTGCTTATGAAGCTCTATCCTTACAGCAAATTGGGCAAGAAAAATATATGTCAGAAAGAGAAAAGCAAAGTGGAAATGTTGGTGTGGGCTCATAGTTTTTTGTGCATGGTTTGTTTGCAGGGGTTCATTGTGTATGTTTGTGTGTGGCTGTGCTGTGGCATGGGTGTGGCAGTCAGAGAACAGCAGGTGGGAATCGGTTGGTTCTCTCTTTCTACCATCTGGATTCCTGGAGTCTAACTGGGGTGTCAGGCTTGGCTGTGGATGCCTCTCCAACTGAGCTGTCTCACCTGCTCTGAGCCATGAACAGAGAGAGAGCTCTGAATACGTTTCAAGTCATCCATATCTCCAGTCATACACACGCACGCTCCTCACACAGCCACCAGAGAGTCTGGAAGCTTGGCTGTAGTAACGAACACACAGGTGCTCAGATGTCCATTCTTTTTAAGGGTTTGAAACCATTTTCTGTACAGAGAACTAGTGTGATTTCTTTCAGTGGCTAGATATCTGAAGTAACTTGTTCATGACAGATCACCTAGAAGCCGAGAGTGGTGGTAACACATGCCTATGAGGTGTTGGGAGTACTGGGAGGATGAGGCAGGAGGATTATGAGTTCTAGCCATTCTGGTCTGGACTACAAGAGACTCTGTTCTGAGATTGCCAAGACCAACCAACCAACCAACCAACCAACCAACCAACCAACCAACAAGTTAATGCAATTTAATGGTCCTGTTTCCTGGGCACGCTCACATAACCACTGCCTGTTGTACACACTGAGATTGAAATTTTAGATCTGATTTGCTGGTTTGAATGGATGTGGCAAGAGCAAGACCCATAGCTGAGTTTTCATGACTGGCACAGTAGAGCTGCAAACAGTGTACCCTGCTTGGCTTTCAGATGAACAAGGAGGAAAAACAAAGCTTATTCTGTGTGTGTGTGTGTGTGTGTGTGTGTGTGTGTGTGTGTGTGTGTGTTTGTGTGTGTGTGTACATATATGTGTGGTGCCATGGTATCCAGCATGCTAGGCAAGACTTTTATCACTGAGCCAACTGCCTAAATCCCTGGACTTGAGTTCTAAATATTATCTTTCCTGTGGTAACTAAGGACTGTGTAGAAATGTTTTATTCCAGAACTAGGAAGGGGAAAGTTGAAGATAAATATGGAATATGGTTTATGCTGGAAAGGATTTAAATTTTCTGTGAGGCCACAGATGTTGAGACTTAGAGATCATAGGTGCAGAGTGTCACACTAAGGAGGACTAATGTGTGGTGGAAGGCTGTCATGGTGGTAGATGATGCTTTACTGAGAAGTATGGGTATCTGCAGAGTGATGGCTGGAGGTGGGATGGCAAGGGGAATGGGCGAAGGCACTGTGCAGCTAGGAGGGTGACCCGTAGGAGAGGCCCCCATTTTAGAGGACATTTTTATTTAATACAACATGATGTCTTGGAACTGTTAGCGGTGGGGCCTGAGCACGGAATGCCTGGGTCACAGCTGCTCATGGTGGAACAGGGACAGAGGATGGCTTGCTGTGTCACCCACAGCACTGGCTCTGGGTTCTCTCAGGAACCTGGAGGAACTGCTTCTTCCCACTGGGGACAGGATTCACCAAGTGGCCAGACTGCCTGTCCAGCAGTGTCTGCAGCTTCAGCGTCTCCGAGTTCTTGCCCTTCATGACACACCTTGGTGTGCTGGAAATTGGTGAGTTTCCCTTGTACTGCTCTTTCTCACCATCGTTTCATTTGCCACTGGATTTATCCCGTGGGGAAATCCTCTGCAATAGGGACTGCTTTACATATACATACCCCAAAGTTTTGTTTGTGCCTTATATTCATAGTAACACATGTGACCAGAATGTATTGACTTCACTGCTGTGCACCATTCTTATTTGACCACATGTGTACTGTTTCTAGATGCTGGCTACTATGGGTGCTTTTAAGAACATGCTCGTACAATGTATGTGTTTAGGTATTCTGGGGCTGGAATTTCTGAGATCTCACATAGATTGATTAAAACTTGCTTGGTTGGATGTGGCACATGCCTGTAAGTCTACACTGGGGAGGTTCCAGGGTTCCTTATCTAGATATCAAGCTCAATGGCAGGTTGGGTTACAGGAGACTTTGACCACAAACAAGGAAACAAAGGAACACATCTCTTTACAGTGAGGAAACATGAGATGAGAGACAGAGGACTAAATCTCTGCAAATTTTCCCTTCACCAAAGGTTGCTTCACAGTCTGTCTGTAGTAGATATTGTCAGTCCCTTACAGCGCAGGCACTCTAATGATTCTCATGTATAGGAAAATCGGTAGCTTTTGTTGAGGAGCTGAGGGATGGATATCTTTCAGATTAACCAGCATCGGAAAGAAAAAGACAGAACAGAGCAAAAAGAAATAGTCATACCTTTCTGTGATGCACCTCAGAACCCAGGCAGACCCCACCAAACCTCATGGAGGCTTAGCTTGTAGATACTGCACTCAGGGTCAGGAATTTTCAGAAGAAAAAGACACTGTCTTAAGGTGAACCCACCTTCTTTAGGGCAGACTCCTAGCCAGGTCGCTGAAAGGAGGAGCTCAGTGCCTGTCTCCATCTTTGCACCAAAATTAATCCCAGAGGATGTGTCTAAATCTTCTGCTGTGGGACTGGAAATGTACACAGTAGCACTCATTTATATTGTGTGAGGTCCTGAGTTCATGCCTAAGCACCACAAAAGTGAATCAATCAATCAATCAATTAATCAGTCAGTCAATCTCTGCCACCTGTTCACACTCATAGCTCTAGTTTGTTTTTAAATCTTCAAGCTAGGTGCACAGCACAAGTTGAGATGTAAGATCTTTCTGGAAGACCAGTGCTTTTTACCTGTGGTGGCACTTCATGCTCACTTGCTGTATATCAATATCAGCGTCCAGCATTATCTTCATGACTTTTCCTTCATCTTGCTTTTGATCTTCCTATGACCCACCATTCAAGGCACATTCTTGATCAGTTAGGTTGGTGTAAGTGGCACTGGACAAGCTCAGTCTTGGTGCCAGGGAAGCAGGGAAGGCTGACTGTTGCTGAGAAAACATGGTATAGGCTAAATACATTATTATTAACTCCATAATTATTATGATGATATTATCTAACCTGCTATTACAATCAAATGAAAATGCAGATACCTGTCAGGTTTTATAATTGCCTTGTACCACCTTGGGCTAGGCAGATAATTCCACCTTCACTATCTCAGCCTGCATCCCTTCCATCTGTTATAATCATTACTAATTGGGCCACCTCTCATCCATAATTCCATAAATACTTTCTTATCCTTCATCTGAAGTGCTCCCTTCCAAGCCATTCCCGGAGTCCTACCTTTTGGCCCATATGATTTTCTCTTCACTTAACCCATGGTGACCTTCTCTTTCCTCCTCTCTTCCTGACTGTTTGTTTCCTTCCCATGATTCTTCTGTCCCCAAAGACTGGGAACCTTATCCATACCTACCTCCTTCTGTCCTGCCTAGATACAGACCTTTGAATCAACCAATCATGGATAATGGGGAGCATTCCTTTTCATCACATGGTTACAGGAGAGACTTCAACATTATTAACAATGTCTGTGGCAGGGTGTTAAATAAATCTCAAAGCACTGAAATCAGCATTTGAATACATAGCACCAGACCAAACCCCAACATCAGATCTCTGAGTTCCAGGGCAGCCTGCTCTACTCAGCAAGTTCCAGGCTACCCAAGGCAGCATAGTGAGGCCCTTTCTCAAAGTAAAACAAAAGAATTTAGAAATAAAATTTAAAAACATACCTACCTCACTAAGGCATTCATTGATGAGAGAGAGAGGGAGAGAGAGAAAATGTGTTGCAGCTGTCCAAAAATGGCCTCACCAGCCACTCAGAGATCAATCTCAGTCAGATACTGAGGGTTTATTGAATGCTCACCCCAAGACTGATCACAATCACAGACATAGCCCAGACTGAACTTCGACCCTGATACATTCTCAGGGTAGGCTTTTTATAGAAAGACCACATTTAGAAGGCAAGGGGAGAGCAGTATTACAGTTTAAGTTTATTTTGGCTAACGAGACAAAGGGTTATCATCTAACTTTTAAGTTGATTGGTCCTAAGTGAGGTAAGTAAGCTGTGGCTAGGGGTTTTCCAGAATGCTAAGATAACTGAGTATGAGTAATGGGATAATCTGACCTTGTAGACAGATATTTCATTGTCAGCAAATTAGTCACTTGGGAGGCAGATCCTGAGAATTTGGACTTAATTTCACCTCATAATCAAAATGGAGACAGAAGACAAGATGGCTATAGTTATGTTAAAGGTGAAAGCAGGTCTTAACAAAGGTATGTATCTAGATTTCGGAGTATAGTTTTGTTTGTTGTCTTCTAAAATGAGGGTTCCATGGAAATTAAATCTCACTTAGATTTGGGAGCCAATAATCCCTGGATCTCTCTCATGTAAGAACAGATGCTTTCTTTCTCCCAGAATCCAGCCCTCATTGCCTGACACATGATAGAAACTCAGTAAAATCTGTTACCCAGATATGAAACACTGACTCCTGGACACATGTTGGGCATATGACTCCTGGACATATGCTGGGCATACGGCTCAGCATTTATGAGCACTGGATGGTCTTCCAGAGAACTTGGATCTGATTCTTAGCCGCCACACAGGTATTCATAATTGCCTGTAACTCCAGTTCCAGGGGGTCATCTGAGCTCTGTAGACAATAGGTGTGTTTGTGGCGTACTTAACAAACATGCAGGCAAGACACCCATAAACATAAAATTAGAAATTAAAATAAAAATTAAAAAAATGCCTACCACATTGTTTTAAAAAAACATTTATTTGTTTATTTATTGAGAAATAGAGAAGAATGGAAAGACAGATGAAATATACTATGGCAATTTATAGAGGTCAGAGTACAATTTTGTTGGTTCTCTTCAACAATGTGGGTTCTATGGGTTGAACTTCTTACCCAGAAGATGCCCTTACCTGTGGAGCCATCTCAAAGTGTTAACAGTGTCCATCTATCCATGGACAACTGACAGGTTACTCTTGGCCAGTGTTTTAGTTTATACCTAGGAGACAGCACTTACACACACCATAGAAGCAGATAACTGCATAATGTGATACAGAGAATAAAGCAAACCAGGTGTCAGCATACCACAGAGGGGGGTGGGTTGAACTTTTCTCTAGTATTTATAAAGGAATTGTAATTCAGAACGTGGCTGTTCTGGCAAGAGATCACACCCAAAGACCTTCTAGGTGTGTGAGATCCAGCTGGAATACTAACATTCTTTAATCCAGTAGACAAAGGCAAGTAGATCTAAGTTCAGCCTGGTCTAGAGCAAGTATCAGGTAAAGAAAGCTTAGGTTCAGGCATCGTGGTACATGCCTTTAATCACAAACAACAAAGGTAAAGTTAGTTTGTAGAAGGAAGCATCCGAGTTTGAAAGTGATGTACAATCAAGTGGCAGAAAAAAGGATGAAACAGAGAAAGATTTGAGAGAATAGGATACACCCAACTCTCACAAGAAGAGAAAGGAAAAGGAAGCTACTTAAGGGGAAATGAAGGGAGAAGAAGGCAGTTTTACCAGGACAGAAATATATAAAGTTTGCAGAGAGAGAACTCAGGTGAAGACCGAATGAGTCCGAGAATGAGAAGGAGCCATAAAATTAGAAAAGATTTCTGGAGTTAGTATGAGGCCAACCAGAACAACTAGGGAACCAAGAGTAAAGCAGATTGAATAAGTTAGCTGGGAGAGGAGTTTAAGGCAGAGCAGCTAAGTTGAGCCAGCCAGCCCAGAGTTCAGTAAGAACAACTCAGGGTGAGCTTATTAAGCTATAAGTCTCAGAGGATGAAAACATTCTAGGCCTAGATTATATTGTAAGGAAGCCAGAAGCTTCCAGTACTAGACTTAGGTTAGCAGACAGAGGCTATAATTCTCCAAGACAACAACTGAAATAAGCAAATAAAAGTTCCTCTTACAAATACTTGATTCAGAGGATGAGAAATACCCCCTGACTATCACAGAAGATCCCTATTCATGACATAGCAGAAACACTTTCTTAGGGCATCTACCTTTAAACTAAAGCTACTGCATGATTCTGGGTGAAATCTACCCTAACTTTCCCCATATTAGGGAAATGTAGTCAGACAGTTAAATACCAAACAAAAACTCCACTGGATCTTTACTTCCAAAGTCATGGCCCAACTTACCATGAGTCTGACTCCAATTCCTTTAGAGCCCCTGCTCTCAGTAACGAGGAAGTCCTTATTCAGCAATAGGTGGAAGGCGCTGTTGTAGCCAGTGAGAGGACAAGCTTTTAGGACTGTTACTGTTCCTTCTCTGCAAAAACAGAGACACTTTTCCCACAGTTTCTCAGACTTCTGAACTAACCTGCTCCATAGCCATGCCCTACCTTGACATATGTCCCTCTGTGAGACCAGAAGACAAGTCCACATTGCCCAGACAGCTAAATCTCTTTGTGCTCAAATTCCCAGTTTGTGCTTCCTTCTTGCCCTTTGGCCAGGTGGTTCCTTATCCACCAGGCAGCTGTTTGGTGCTTTCAAAGAATGACCTCTAAAACATCATGTTGAGCAGTGCCCACATTCACTGTCAGAGTTGGGAGTAGTACCAATAATGTGTCACTGTTATTGACAGCCTCAGGATTCTATTTTCATAAATGTTTTGTTTTCTAGCCAAGGTAGCAACCAGTGGAGGCTTCTAGAAACTTGAGAACTTAGATCATTCAATGAATCCCAAGATTACAGAGGAAGGATACAGACATTTCTTTCAAACCCTCAACAACCTGCCAAACTTGCAAGAGCTGAACATCTGCAGGCATCTCTCAGAATGCATCCAAGTTCAGGCCACCACTGTCAAGGCTCTGAGCCAGTGTGTGATGAGAGTACCCAGCCTCATCTGGCTCGGGACGCTCAGCTGGCTCCTGGATGAAGAGGACATGAAAGTGATGAATGCTATGAAGGAAAGACACCCTCAGTGCAAACGCTTGACTATCGTCTGGAAATGGGTACTGCCATTCTCTCCTGTCATTCAGAAGTGAAGGATGCAGCTGAAGTTCTAAAAAGCTAATTTTCTAATACATTTCACTCTGACTATAGAATGATCCCAGAATTTAGGAGACTGAGGCAGGAGATAGCAGCTTGGGTTATATATTGAGACCATATTTCAAAACCAAAACCAAAACCAAAACATTTTACTAATTGTTGCATATAGAAGAATATTTATTAACTTTGGAAGGCTGCTACTTTTCCCCTTTATTTTTATTTTATAGGGATGGGTGGTTTTGCCTGCATTTATGTCTATGCCCTACTTGCATGTTTGGTGCCTGCTGAGGTCAGAAGAGTGTACTGGATCCCCTGGGTCTGGAGTTATACTGAGAGACCAAAGACTTAAAAATCAGTGGCTGGTATTTTAAAGTTTGAAACACAAGCCTGAACTAAGGCCAGCTAGGTGGAGACATGTCCAGCCACCTGAGGGAAAGAACTAACCTTACTGCATTCTTGCCCCACCCATTAGTAATACAGTTGCTAGGAAACTCGCCCATATGACCAGGTCAGAACTGTTGTGGTCTTGGTGCCTAACATGGACCAATCATTTCAAAAGTCAATTTCCCTTACCCAATCATGTAATGCCAAAACATGTAAGTCCCTGCTTTCGGTTTTGAACTTTAAAAACGTTGCTCCTCTAGACCATGGTTCCATGTTCCTCTCCTGTTTCCACAGGAAGTTTGCATCCCATATTCAAACATGTATACAAAAAAAAAAAAAACCCAAAAAACAAAAACAAAAAAACCTCCCATGTATTTACAGCAGAGTCTATTCCTGGTCTTTTGGCATCTCACAAACTGGGCACAACATTTTGGGGGCTTGTCTTCAGGACTCTGACCTGGAAGATTTTATGTTGGCTGGTGAGTGTTTTTTGTCTCAGTGTCTCTGTGCAGTATTTATGTTTGCATCTACTTTCTGTTTTCTGTTCTGAAAGGCCTTGAGGTATCTATATCTGTAGGAGCAGTGAGACATGTATGAGTCACACTTGAGAGTCAGAGCCATGGGGGTCAGGAGGAGATGTCCCTGGCCCTGGGGTGCATGAGGAATCCTACCTGTCAGTTTTGGTGGATGTTGAATACCACCATCAGTTTTAGCCTCTTTGGGGTGGATGTTGTGTCTGCCTCAGAGGAATCAGTTTTGGTCCCTGGAAATTAGCCCCGGTACAAGCCAGGTTTTTTTGTTTTGTTTTTGCCAGAGGCTATAGCTTCATTTCTGTGTGTGTGATTTATTGTCTGTGGTTTCATGTTTGTCTGAGGCTCCTTGGTTTCACTTTTGTCTGAGGCTGCAGTTCCATCTCTGTATGCAATTAATCGTTTATGGTTTTGTGTGATTTACTGTCTGTAGATACTGTCCATTTCACTTCTTTGATTTCTTTTTGATGGAAAGACTGACTAACAGTACTTGACAAACTACCTCCAAAACCTCTTGACTACCTCTAAACCCCTTGACTTGGTTCTGACTCATTTTAAGGAAGTTAGGACTAGAGCTCACAGTCTTTCAGTTGATAGAAGGATGGGTCCTGGCCAGCTGGTAACCGCTACTGAGTGAGAAAAGAAAGTGCTTGAAATTACAGCTGGAGGAAGTAAGGGAAGTATTGCCTGTCTGTTTAAATGTATGTATGGCCATTATATGTTTGTTTTTGACTGATCTTAAATGGTTAATATGTTCAGTATGTCTTGGTTATAGATTAAGAGTTATTGGATATGTTTAAAGGTTAAATTCAAACTCTTGTTTAGAACATATATGTGTGCCTATGATCTATAAAAGCATAGAGGTGTTTGAATAGCAACCATCTGGCTTAGAATGCTGTGTAATATGACTCTGCCATCTTGAGAGTGCCACATGGTATGGGTCAGGGAAAGAAAAAAGAAAGATTTTAGAACCTCTTAGTCAAAATGAATTTTGTTTCCTTTTAGACTAAGAAGACAAGTCTCATTTTAAGTTGTTGTTGGTTTTAGAGATTGGCTTGTTTGCACTGGTAAAATTTGATTTTAAAATTATTTTTTACTTTTAAAATTGTGGTTATGCTTTGTGATTTCACTCCTGAAGGTATTGCAAAAATAAGTTTTGGAGCATGTTTAAATGTTTAAGGTAATGAAACATTTTGAAGTTTATCAGACATTTTAAATAATGACTGTAGGCTGTCTAACAAAGAACTTGGAACAGTTTCTTGATCCTTTGGAGGAGGAAAAAACACTGTGGTATTTATTTTATTAATTTTACCAAATGAAACCATGCCATACAGTTTGAACCAATTGAGAAAATTGCAGTTTTTACAGTGTATCATGTGGAGAGCTGCCTGTTTGTCAAGCTGCTTTGTTTATCAAAAAAACTTGCTTTTGCCTGGGCCTTCACCTTTAGACAGATAAAAGAGGAAGTTTCACCAAGTTCCTTAAAACTTGTTTGTGAGATGTTGAACCGTATCTCCTAAAGGGAAATAGTTTTAGAAAAGTTTGGCAGTTCCAAAATCTTCTTTTTTGTATTGGTGTGACTTGTTTTTGCTTTGCCTATAAGAAATGAATCATGGAATAAACCCACCCTAGGCTATGGCAGTATCATCTCAGGATAAAGAGGATTTTGATGGAATTTTTTATATTTTTGAAAAGCAAGAGACTGGGATTTAAAAAAAAAAAGAAAAAGGAAAGAATATCTTCTCTAAAGTAAGAATGTCTGGTTAAACCTGAAGGACGGAGCTAGGAAAAGCTAACCTGAAGGTATATAGAATGTTACAGAAGGTCAGAGTATGCATAGAGAGCCAGAGGGCATATGAACTGTATTTGCATTGGTTCTTCATGCCTGAAAATATGATTTGAGAAAGAACTGTAAAATATGTTGTTCTTCATTTAAAAGGCTCATGATTCTTCAATGCAAAATGTTTTCTTATGCCCTTTAAAGGGGGAAGAAGACTGCAGTTCCATGTTAGCCCAGGGTTATACAGGGTTGTATTCATGTCATTGTTAACCATTGTATTTAATATATGCCTGACAGCCAGTTCCTGAGTGAATGGATTAAAGTTGTTTCTTTCTGGCCGATAGGTTTGGTATGGCCAGAGTAGTTTGTACAGTTCGGTTTAAAATTGTTTTATACTGTTCTGTTATATAGTTGGTTCTGAAACTTATTTAGTTACAATGTTAGAACTTTTGGTTATGGGAAATTGTAAATGCTCCACAGTGCTATACCATGGGAGGAAGCAATACTATCAGCGACACCTAATGGCTATGTTTTGAATTGCTGTCCTCTGCCTGCAGCAACAAGTGGCTAGCAGCCATGTTGGTTCAGAGATAAAGAGGGTAGAGCCATGGTTTTACCACCATCTTTGTTTAGGGCTGCCAGGTGTGTTCAGTTCCCTGTATAGTGCTAAGTGCAATTTTTGTCCTTTTAGCATTTTGCTGTTGACTTTGATTTCAAGTGGTTGGATCAGCACGATTTGCTAGCCCCTCTATGAACTATATCTGATTAAAAGTTTTGCTTTGATTTTAGTTCAGAAAAAGCAGAGTTAAAGTTATGCTAACGACTGCAGTTGAGCTTTAGCTAGTCTTTTGTTTATATTTTTAAGGTTAAGCCTAGGATGGGTAACTATGAAGTTTTGTCTATGTAGATGTACTTGAAATATAGTCCGAAAACACACATCTAAGGAATATGCCAGAATTAGAAATTATAGCATTGTTTTATAGGATGGAAAGTAGATAGATAACTAAAGATAGACAAAGAGTAACTCAGATATGCTGGCCCTCAAGCTTGTCAGAGGTCTGATGAATATGGCATTTTAACATGTGTGAGCTTATTATGACAGAGTCCCCAAATCCTGGGAGTAGCTCCCTCAAGGTCTCCAAAAAGATTTGGGCACAACAACAGATGACAGTGACTCTGGATTGTGGTATGCTACCCACTGAGCTAGGCTGCCCCAACTGGCCCACTGCTAGGGCCCAGCCTAAACTGTGGACAAAGCTGTGGACACCTGGAGAGGCATTGTTTCACGTTGCTGAGGGCGAGGTGATGTCTATCTCTCATGTTTCTTTCTCCACAGAAACAATCTCTCATTTTCTGTGCCTGGTTACTGGACTGCCTCTACTCATGATGTCATGAGACCACAGGAGCAAGGGACACTGCCCAGGTGATGGACTAACTAGTCATCCCTGTCATTTTGATTGGAACATAGATTGGTACATATAATTACCTTACAATTTATCCCTCTCAGGTCTCTGACCACATTGATGGCTAGGCTAAGCTTATGGTAGCTTTGCATCTAAAGAGCAGACAACTAGATCCACTGTAGTTCGTTGGTCAGTCCATTAGGTAGTTAGAACTACTAGGTACTACATCTTTTATTTAGAAAGGCAAACAGGTTTGCCTTGCAGGCTTCATGTTAGTTGCCTGTGTCTTATGGTAAATAGCTGGATGGAAAGATGTGGAGTTTAGGTTGTGAGAATCTACAGAGTATTGTTTAAGGGTCTAGGAAAATGTTTCAAGGTTGAAAAATGCAAGAAACATTGGAGGGTCTAAATAGGTATTTTAAGGTATGTGAATGTGAGTTGTATTATGGTTTAGGAAAGTGATTTAAGGCATATTGAAAATGGGAGATATTTTAGATTTCTCCCCTCTTTGCTATTGTGCTTATGTTGTTAAAATATTTCAGAAGTTCAGAGTTTTGACATTGATCATTAAAGTTCTGATAAGTTGAAGGATCACTGACTGCTTATTAACCAATCACAAGCTTGAGATTTTAATTTCCTCTTGGTTGTCTTCTGGAAATAGACATAAAGGTACACCTCATCATGCTAAAAACATTTGTTTAATGTGTATATCTGACCCAAAAGTCATAGCTTTTACTATGGTATTTTTAATATTTGCCATTTCTGAGGTAGACTTTTACACAGGATTTAGGAATATCTTAAACCTATTCGTTCTAGTTGCTTTGTTAAGGAAAGTCCATGCATCCAGGGTATACCACTAAAGCCACTAATGTATTCCTACCTAAATTTCCAATGTGACATGGAAGTAGGGGCTAAAAGTGGATGCCGAGTATACAAAAAGTGGCTGAGCTCCATTGGTGGCTGATTACTGACAGCTGTGCCCACAGGAAAAATATTAGAGTTTCAGACTGTGGACACACTTAAATTGCTTATAAAGGTTACAAAACAAACAGCTAAGAAGAACTGATACTCATTCAGTTGGATGCAGTTTCACCTACTGTTACTCTCAGAATGTTGTTATATTGGATTTGCTGATATGTTATTTTTCTGAGTTTTTTTCATGTGTATAATCCTTATGAGACAGTAAATCCTTTGCTTTCCTATATTCAGTTGATGAGTTTTTCTCTTGGCCCTGGGATTCCTCACTTTCTGTAATTATTAGACAAAGTTTAACTTTTGTCTCTAGTCTGAATTCGTCTTAGCAGATTTTCACCTGGTTGACTGTATTCCAGGATCAGCTATGGTGTGCAAGCTGAAATCTGGATTTGCTAGAAGCTGACATGATTGTTCCCTGCCTCTTCAGGTGGATCAACTAACCAGATACTTCTGAGGACTGCCCTATTTCCCAGCCTTTAGCTGGCATTTCAGCCCTTGATACCAATGGTCCTATTATCAGAAATGAAACAAACTTCAGAAGAAGAGCCCTTCAGCCCCAAATCTAACCTAATAGGCTGAAATACTAGGTCAAAGGGGGATCCCTGACATTAGCTATTATCTTGGGTATCTGCTTAGCTAGAGTAGGAACTCATATTGCAGCAACTGAACAAAAAGCCTGGAGAGACCCTAGAGAGAAAATATTCCAGAGGATGTTTTAAATCCTTGTATAATAATTCTCTTTGGCTTAGTACCTTTATATCCACCCTGAAGGAACCCCTACTTATTTTGATTTTTACCTTTGGACCTTGTATTTTAAATTACCTGATGGCTTTCATGAAGAAATCCTTGGGAGCTATACAGCAATGGTACTCATATCCCATTATGGAGAGGTAAATTTGGAGAACTGACTCCAGGGGTCATATCTGGAATGAAGGAGTATGGTAAGGGAGTTTTACCTCCTGGCCTTGGCAGATATGGGTCTAATCTCAAGTTCAGTTGATCAGAAACTGATCTTGGCAGCTTCTCAGAAGCTGACATTAGCAGCTTCTTCAGCAGGGTGCTCTGCTCCTGAGAACTAGAGAACAAACTCCGTGCAACCAGATAGCAAACTTTGTGTAACCTTGAGTGAATCCTTGGACACTTTGCCAGGTGAAGCAAATGCACTGTTATAATGAGAAAATTGTTTGTTTTTTTTTTGTTTGTTTGTTTGTTTGTTTTTTTGTTTTTTGTTTTTTGCTTTAAAAGAGCTGCTTCAGTGCCTAATAAATGAGTCTAGATCAGAAACTTGTGTTGACTCCCTTCTTCGAGTCCCTTCCCCTTTCATTCCCACCCCCTCTTTCAGGTAGACACTGCTTGACTTGCCCACGGGACAAGGCCACTGGAAGACCCAAGATTGGGTCTTCAAATGATCATGGGAAGAGGGAAATGAGAGACCAAAAATCAGTGGCCATTATTTTAAAGTTTAAAGCACAAGCCTGAATTAAGGCCAGCTAGGTGGAGACATGTCCAGCCCCCTGTGGGGAAGAACTAGCCTCAATGCCCTGAGGGGAAGAACTAGCCTTACTTCATTCTTTCCCCACCCACTAGTTATACAGTTGCTAGGAAACCAGGCCATATGACCAGGCCAGAACTGTTGTGGTCTTGGTGGCTAAAATGGACCAATCATTTCAAAAGTCAATTTCCTTTATCCAATAAAGTAACCCCAAAGCATATAAGTTCCTACTTGCACTTGTGCCCTTTAAAAATATTGTTCCTCTAGACCATGGGGCTGCATTTCTCTCTTGTTTATGGAGAAGTTCACATCCTGTTAATAATAATAATAATAATAATAATAATAATAATAATAATAATGTAAAAAACCTCATGTATTTACAGTGGAGTCTATTCCTGGTCTTTTGGGGTCAAGAACTGGGCAAAACAATAGATGGTTGAGAACTTTTATTTGGGTGCTAAGCCATACATGGGTTCTCTGTGAAAACAAGTGTTCTTGACACCTGAGCCATCTCTCCAGCCCACAGATGGTAATTTTTTAAAAGTCTGCATGCTCATCACCGAACTCCCTCCTTTCCACCCAGGATCCCACCACTCCCATGCATTCTTGCATGTTGATTATTTTAACATTCTTTTCTGGCTATGCCCAACTGCCTGGTTTATCTGCTCGGCCACAATGTCCTCAGCCACTTTGGGGCTACCCTCTTTCTCTCTCCTATGATCTCTCCTGATTCCCACCTTGTCCTAATCCTAGTCGTCTCACAGATTCCCATCCCAGACTGCCCTATTACAACCCTACCAGAGCCAGTTGACTGTAAAGTATGGGACATTTCTACACCAGTATTTGCTACCCACCAGTCCTCATCCACCTTTAGAACCTCTCTTCCTTCCCCAGTTTCCCATCTCGGAAACTCACTGCCATGGCCTTAAGCCTATCATTACCTGCTTGCCTTCTCAGGGACTTCCAATCCCTCCTGAGTCACCTTATAACACTCCCATTCTCTTAGTGTTTAAGCCTTCTGGAGTGTGCCGCTTAGTACAAGCCTTCCACCTTATTCACCAGGCAGTTATCGCTACTCAACCCATAGTCACTAACCCTTACACTCTGTTCTCTAACATTCCTCCTACATCCTGTCACTTTACTGCCCTGGATATAAAGAATGCCTTCTTTATTGTGCCCCTACACCCTGACTCATATTTTCTCTTTGCCTTCACCTGGGAGGACCCTGATACATGGATTACAAGATAGCTCACATAGATATTTCTTCCTCAGGGCTTTGAGGATAGCACATTTTTTTTTGTACAGGGCCTGGCCTCTCCTCCTTAGATCTTCATCCCAGCACACTCCTTTCTTATATAGATGACATTTTACTCTGCAGTCCTTCCTTGTCTTTGTCTCAGAGAAACACTGCTGCACTATTAAATTATCTTGGTTCCCTGGGTTACCATGTCTCTCCTTCTAAAGATCAGTTGTGCTCTCTCTCTCTCTCTCTCTCTCTCTCTCTCTTACTTAGGCATCCAACTCAGCTCAGAGTGGAAGACTCTCACCTCTGACTGGGTGCAGCTTCTGAAAGATCTACATCTACCAACTACAACAGAACAGATTCTTTCATTTTTAAGCCTGGTGTGGTTCTTCAGACACTGCATGGCCAATTTTGCTATTATAGCTAAGCCACTCTACCTGGCAGCCAGAAAGACCTCCCGGGGCCCCTCACCTACCCAGCCCTTGTCTTCCCTCACTTCTTTTTACTGTGGCATGTGCTCTTATTGGACCTTGCCCTGGCATTCCAAGACTCCAACCAACCCTACCACCTCTTAACTGATGAGAGAGTGCGAGTGAACACAGGTGTTTTAGTTCAACTGGATGGGCCCTCCATCCAGCAGTACCTTCTTGTCAAAACAGCTAGCTCTTGTTATGCCCAGTTGACAAGATCCCCAAAGACCACCAGGAATCAACTCTGCTGCAAATACATAAGGGTTTATTTAATACAAGCTCTGGGCCCTGGTCTCAGCAACCTCCCTGGTGAATAGGAGCCGGGGGGGGGGGCTGTCTAGGGGAACAACATTTTTAAAGGGAAAAACTATAAGCAGAGAGTTACATGCCATGGTGTTACATCATTGGGTAAGGAAAATTGACCTTTTAAATAATTGGTTTACTTTAGGAGCCAAGATCATAAATGGTTTTGGCCTGGCCATCTGGGCTGGTTTCCTAGCAACTGTATCTCTAGTGGTCAGGAAAAGAATGTGGTCAAGTTAGTTCCTCCCAGCAGGTGGCTGGACATGTCTCTACCTGGCTGACCTTTGTTCAGGCTTGTGCTTTAAACTTTAAACCAATACCCAAAATTCTTTGGTCTCTCAATCCCATGGTATGTGGATGGCAGCTGTGTCTGAGAGCCCTGATATCGGCAATGGAACTCACCCAGGAAACTCTCTATCACCCTGTTTCAGCCTATCACGGTATACTCCTCCCATTGCCTCTCAGACCCTTTGAGTCATTCCTCTCTCTCCCTTCTTAGGCCCTCACAGATTCAAGCCTTCTGCCTGCTGTTTCTAGAAAACCCCCACATTACCCTAATCTCCAGTCCTGCCCTAAACCCTGAAACCTTCTGATTCATTCCCCACCACCAGGCATGGGGACTCAACTACTCTGGGGTTTCAGTACCATCCTTTTCCAGCAAGAAATATGAACTCAGTGCCTACATACCCAAAGAGGTCAGTATGTTTGGTTGGCATCTCCAGTTGCCCTCCCCTCTCCCACATAATCTGCTAAACACCAATTTATCTCTCCAACCCTGCCCCTTTTGAGAAAAGCCTTCACATTCCTGGCATTCCTGAGGACTGCCCCAATTACCACACCTGGAGCCACCAGTCCCCCAAGTCCAGCAGGTGCAGAAACATCATCTTCCTTTGGGCCTACAATCCTTAAAAACCCCACCTGACATAGTCAGGGTGCAGCTTCCTCTGGCTTTGTCACCCCAGGCTGCTGCAATCACCCAGGAGCTTCAGTTCACAAATAAACTTGCTCTTTCTGTACTTTTAATCAGGCTCAGATTTGCTTATTTTATCGGTGGAGATAACACATGAGATGTTGTAAAATTCCTAATTCTGTTCAAATAATTTTAAGCACCCCTGCAGAATAGCGAAAGCTGCAGAAGAAGTTCAGTGAGCCTTCATGTGTCACAAGCACATAAACTGCATTAGGAAGAACATGCTTGGGATAGAAAAAAACATTCACTCTAGGTCATGTCCAGAGATGAGATCAGGTCTTGGTATGCACCATGATAAAAATAGCCATGAAGAAAGTATGTATGGTTTTATTATGAGTATAAAATTAAGAACAGATAATTTATCTATACAAGACTTTAAGAATGAGACACGACAAATTGCCTATTTCTTGGTAAAAACCTTGTTAACCTACAACATAAAGGAACTATTGCTTTGAATTTATAATGAACTTGTGGAGCTAAGAGAAAGATGAAAAATGATTTGTCAGACATTAGTCTTAATAAAAGAACCTGTAAACAGTAATTCTGCTGTAACTCCTTAAATCCTCTTAACCTATGGCATAAAAAGCTTTTGCTCTGAGCTAACAACGAACTTGTAGTGTGAAGGAGAGCTAAAAAATGTTTAGTTAGATATGAGTCTTAATAGAACAACATGTAATGAATAGTCCTGCTGTAACTCTTTCTTGAGTAATGACTTTCTGTTTTTCTGACAACTGCTTTCATGGGCATGAAGTAATTTTTATTCTGACTTAGAGAATTTTGCTTTAGTGGGTATAAGAGGAACCAAGAAATAATAAACAGCAGTTGGAGCCTCTTGGAGCCTGCTCTATCTTTAGAGTGTGCTCCACCCACCTAGCATGTGCATGTAGAAGTGTGTGTATGTATGTAAAGTTGTGAAAGTTGAAGCTTTGCTCCATCCACCATTGACCAAAAAAGTAAAGTTGTTGGAGCCTGCTTTGCTTCATCTACCAAGTGTGTGTATGTGAGTGCGTGATTCCTTCCTTTCCCTTTTTTCTTTCTCACCAGTCCCAGATAATTAAGATTTGTATCCTCAGAGAAAAGTCTGTTGAGTGACTAAGCACTGACTCTACACAAACCTTCCCAGTCTCCCTGACCTGTCAAAGCTTGTCTTTGACAAGATATTAGACCCCAGAGAGCTTCTCTACCTCAGCTAGTTCCCAAGGAAGTGAGACAGAGAACTGTTGGATTTATAAAAGCTTTAAAGCACAGTAATGGAGCAGATATCAACTCTGTAAGGTATTTTTCTATTTCCCAGTTGCATACCCCAAGTTACTTTCCATAATTGTTCCTGCCTGGGATGCTTTTGTTCCATCATGCCAGCC
The DNA here is from genome assembly GCF_030254825.1 of Meriones unguiculatus. Lineage (NCBI taxonomy): Eukaryota > Metazoa > Chordata > Mammalia > Rodentia > Muridae > Meriones > Meriones unguiculatus. The sequence continues at coordinate 27,289,647 of NC_083354.1, read as the reverse complement.
CTCATGGACACATGCTTATGGTCCGTACTGCCCCAAGGTGACTTCCTTCTTTCCAGATTCCTCTCCTGCTTCTCTCTCCTGCCCCAAGGTCGCATCTGACCCTAAGCCCTGGAACCTGAGCTATGACTACTTCTCTTCTGCTCAGTTACAGGCTTCTAGCTATTTTTATTAACCAGCCAACTTTAAATTGGGGAGCAAGGTTTACACAATATCAAATAGTGTATGTAAGTATGTGTTTGTCTGGTTAGAAATCAGACAATCTTGGGGGTGAGTATTTAGCATTTGAATTTTACTTAGAACTTATATCTTTTTGAAAACATTTTCTAAATTCTAAACAACTTTATTGTTGAATATTAATATTTATTATAGATTTGCCTTTTAGTAAAGCAGCAGTTATTTCTAAACCTGCTGTATACCCTAATCACCACACAGAGACTAGGATTTATTTAATTAACCTAGAGCACAATGCTGGGTAATAGTTACTCCATACTAAACCTCCAAGCCTGCATACTTTCCTACCATTCAGATTTCACCCATTTTACTTGCTTTTAGTCATATCTTAGGTCCGGTTTATCTCCCCTCATGGTTCAAAGTCCTGTCCTGCCAATCTCTCTCCTCTCCTCCCACTCCCTTCCTTCTCTTCCCTCTGGACCCAGATGTCCCACCCTATTCTCTCCACTACACAGCATTGGCTGGTTGTTTTATTGACAATACAGAGAACAAATGGTGACATTTACAAAAACTTGAGACAGGTGATACTTAGAATAAACATCACAAACACTGTCAGGATTGGAATCAGATAGTAGGGTAGAGAAATCAGCATTTGAATGAACAATGAAAAATTGTATACATTCCACAAGAATATTATACCAACACAACTTAATTATGAGACTAAGCTATTTAGTCTTCAACCCCATCAGAGATCTGAGTTTGATTATTTCTTGGCATCTACTCCTCTTGGGTGTGTTTGCTTTATTTATTTGTTTGTTTATATTCTAGAGCATTCAGGAATGCTTTTAAATTGTTGGTATGAGAACTCTCCAATTTCTTTTATGAGGGTGCTTATTGTTATAAATTATCCCCTTAGCACGGATTTCATTGTGTCCTATATGTTTGCATATAATGTACCTTCATTTTCTTTGAAGTCTAAAAAGTCTTTAATTTCTTTTCTTTTTTTCTCTCCTGACCCAGTGTTCATTGAGTATTGAGTTGTTCAATTCCCATGAGTTTGTAGGTTTCCTTGTGTTTTTGTTGTTGTTGAAATCCAGCTTTAATTCATGGTGTTTGATAAGATAAAAGGTGTTATTTTATTTTGCTTGTCTGTTGAGGCTTGCTTTGTGACAGAGTATATGGTCAGTTTTAGAGACTGTTCTATGGGGTGCTGAGAAGAATGTATATTCTTTTGTGTTTGTAGATACCTGTTAGGTCCATTTGGTTCATGATGTCTCTTCGTTTCATTATTTCTCTGTTTAGTTTCTGGCTCAAAGATCTGTCCATTGGTGAGAGTAGGGTGTTGAAGTCTCCCACTAGTAATGTGTGGTTTAAGCTTTAGTAATGTTTCCTTTACAAATGTGTGTGCTCTTTAGTTTGGGGTATAGATGTTCAGAACTGAGACATTATCTTAATAAATTTTTCCTTTGACAAGTATGAAGCTTTTGTCTCTGTCTCTTTTGATTAATTTTGGTTGAAAGTCTATTTTATTAGATACTAGAATGGCTACTCCAGATTGCTTCTTGGGCTCATTTGCTTGAAAAACCTTTTTTGCAGCCCTTTACTCTAAAATATTTGTTTTTGTTGCTGAGTTGTATTTCTTCTATGCAGCAGAATAATGGATCTTGTTTTTGCATCTATTCTGTTAGCCTTCATCTTTTTATTGGGGAATAGAGTCCACTGATGTTGAGAAATATTACTGATCGATGATTATTAATCCCTCTTATATTTTATGTCGGTGGTGGTTTTGTGTGTGGGTGTGTGTGGGGGGGTGTTTGTTTTTGCTGATGTGAGGTTATTTATTTCCTGTGTTTTCCTGGGTGTAGTTAGCCTCCTTGGGTTAAAAATTTCTTTCTACTATCTTCTTTAAGGCTTGATTTGTGAATAGATATTGTTTACATTTGTTTTTGTTGTGGGCCATCTATTATGATTAAAATTTTTGCTGGATATAGTAGTAGGGCTGACATCTTTTAGTGTCTGTAAGAAATCTGCCCAAGCCCTTCTTGCTTTTAGAGTTTCTGTTGAGAAGTCAGGTGTAATTCTGATAGGAAATAAAGCCTTGAGAAGGGCTTTGTTAACAGTGAGAATGAGAGTCTGTAAAAGAGATAATCACCATGAAAATGATGTAGTGGTTTGAGTAAGAATGGCCTTCATAGGCTTATATTTTTGAATACTTGATCCCCATTTGTCAGAACTGTTTGGGTAGGATTAGAAGGTGTGGTCTTGCTGGAGGAGATTTGTCATGTGAGGGAATGCTTTGAGGCCTCAAAAACCCACACTATTCACATTTAGTTCTTTCTGCCTGGTGCTTGGGGCTGAAGATATCTAGAAACCTAAGCTCTCTAGTGAGAGCTTGTGATCCAGCAGCATGCCTTCCTGCCTGTTACCATGATTCCTGCCATGACAGCCATGGACTCTAACCCTTTGGAGACATACATTCCAAGTTAAAGCCTTTCTCTTAAAAGTTGCCTTGGTCATGGTGTTTGTATCAGAAATTGAAAAGTGACTAAGACTGGAAGGAGAAGGAGCCTCTGCAGAGAGTCTTCATTTGCAGACCAAATCCATGAGCAGTCTTCCTGAGGAGTCTCTGGCCAAATCCCAGCACAAAGAAACGATCTCAGTTTTATAACCTTTCAGGGTGTCAGGAAGCTTCACACCACATGATTTAGTTCAGCACAGGGTATGTGACAAGGAGCATGAAGAGCTACTTTTCCTTTTCATCTTTTCATAAATTGAAAACTGCCAAATCATAACATGGATTGCTTCTTAAATCTGTCCCATAGACCACTGCAACAGGGTGTGGCCTGACAAGGAGTATGATGTGTGTGTTTGTATGCTGTGTTTTCTCTGTGTTAGCAAGCCACTAATTACAATGGGGGCTTAACCTTAATGGCCTTTTCCTAATCACCTTCCGAAATATCAGATACAACCTGGTTGTGGAAGCAGCTGCTTGACAAAACATCTCTAGATTACCAGTCTACAATTGGCATTGCTTCTTCCTATATGTCTGCCTGCCTTGTTTCTTACTGTGACTCCATCTTTTTCCTTTAATTCAACCCTAGTCAATGCAACCAGGAAGATTACTGGGGATGGGGGGCTTGGGGAAAAGGAAATGGCTCAGAAAAACCACTACGGAGAAAACATTTATCTTGGCTGTAAAGGCAGTGGACCCTGAATTAACTGAACAAGAAATTGAATCCATAGAGGCTTTTTACGCTATTTGTTCCCAGAAAAATGTTAGTAATCTCATGGATAACAAATGATATCAGGAATTGGTTGAGTTCCCGCTCAACCCCTAGATTGCTGCATTCAGAAAGGCATTAGACCCTAGAGAAACTAAAACTAGTGTCTAGATTTATACTGATGATTAGTTTATGAGGAAGGGGCTAGAAACCCTCTGAATGATCACTCCTATTACAAAATACGTTTATAAAGAGCTCACAAGGAACTTGCTCAACTACAAACAACAGCTGGGAATTAAGAATAGCCTAGTGTGTCTGGCACCTCTTTGTTCTTATGCTGCTTAGTATAACCACAGATTCTGCCCAGATGACCTACAACATGGAGGTCTGGATGGGAAAAGCATTGAGCTAGTGATTAATATGCTTGCTTGCAATGTAAGCACTGTAGCATGTATGAAGAATACAGCTTGCTGCATTCTGAGTTCGTGGCTGCAATCACTGTACTGTGCAAGTTGAGTACAGCCTGCTATACTCTGTTTATTCTCATCTGTAGGTCTTGGGGGAAAGGCCAGTATTCTGGGGAAAGAAAAAAACAACTCTGATCATGTATAAAAATATATAAGGAAATGATTTAACAATAAAAGACTGGTATTGACTCTCTTCTCTGAGGAGAGAAGAAAGAGAGAAGAACAAAGAGAGGATGAGTAGACACCAGAGAGACTGCCCCCCCAAGAACAGACTCTTGAAATGAGTCATTCATCAGCTTGTACCTGCCCCTGTGTGTGATTTTTCTCTCGTACTAATTCAGTCCTCCCTATCTTGAGACCTTCCAATGGCTGAGGCTGGTACCAGAAGGCCCACCTCTAAACACAATACATTAAGTTCCCACTCCTAGACTCTCAGAATGGCATCACATGTCAACACAGGAAACTGGGGTTCACAAACTATATCTGAACATAGCAAGAGAGATCTTTCTAGGAAAAGGAGAAGACAGCTACGAAGACCTTTGGATAAGAATGTTTATGGAATAGTCAGGGAGCAGCAAGGAAGCCAGTGTAGTCAGAGTAAGAGAAGAAATTAAGGAGGCAGATATGGGGAGGTCAAGGTTCAGGCCACTGGAGAATTAGCTGCATTTACTTTAAGCAGGAGTCCAGTGAAGAATGGCAAGGCAGAGGAAGAACATGATTTGACTTCCAGGAAGAGCCTCTGACAGCATGCCACCAGTTTTTAAACTGGAAGCAGGCTAACCAGGTAGAATCTGTAGGGTGTTTTGTTTGGTTAGTTGGTTGTTGAGACAGTATCTCACTATGTAGCCTTGGCTAGCTTGGAGCTCACTCTTTAGGCTGGCCTTTTAACTTCACAGAGAGATGCCTGCCTTTGCCTCCCTGGGCCTGGATTAAGGTGTGAGGCACGATGGGTGACTAGATCAAATGGAATTTCCAACATCTATCAGTGGGTTACACATTGACTATGAAAATGAAGATAAGGATAACTCCATGGGTTTCACTAAACAACTGTAGGAGTGTATTGTCACCTTCCCTGCCCCTGGGGATCATTGCAGTTATTGGTCAGAGGCGATGGACTGTGAGTTTAAATCCCCTCAAATAAGGATGAAAATGATGACTTCTGGGACCAGCTTCTAGAAGACAGATCAATTTTATTAGGGGTGAACAAGGGCTATATAAAACTTTGGGGAGGTGACAGGGGTACCCAGAGTGGTTATAAATCGCTGGGTGGAGGACTTGGAGTAGAAGATGTGGAAATCCCAGGTTTCCGAGCAGACAAGAGGAAGCCAGCTGGCAAAGAGCGTTCTCCATTATGGGCTTTCTGGTTGTGGTGAACTGCAACCTTAGCAGCAGAGGTTTCAGACAGTCAAGTGGCAGTTTGGGGAGATGAAAGCCCGCAGAGAGAGTACTTTGGTGCAGACACTGAGACCCATAAACAAACTTTGGGCAGAGTGCAAGGAATCTTGGGAAAGAAGGGGGAGATTGTAAGACCTGGAGAGGACAGGATCTCCACAAGGATAGCAACAGAACCAAAATATCTGGGCTTAGGGGTCTTTTCTGAGACTGATACTCCAACCAAGGACCATTCATGGAGATAACCTAGAACCCCTGCACAGATGTAGCCCATGGCAGCTAATAAGGGGACAGTCTCTGACATGAACTCAGTAGCTGGCTCTTTGACAACCTCCCTCAGATCAGGGAGGAGCCTTGCCAGGCCACAGAGGAGGACAATGCACCCAGTTCTGATGAGATCAGATAAGCTAGGGTCAAATGGAAGGGGAGGATGATCTCCCTTATCCATGGACTTGGAGAGGGGCATAGGAGGAGATGAGGGAGGAAGGGCAGGATTGGAGGAGAGGAGGGAGGGGACTACAGCTGGGATACAATGTGAATAAACTGTAATTAATATAAAATATAAAATTTACTTAAAAAAGAGTACTTTGGTGAAGGAGAGTTAGCTTTGGAGATGTGATATTTCAATGCCTTTTGGAGGTTTATCTATAGTCTCAGGCTAGAGCTGGAGATGGAGGAGGCAGTGTAGACCTGGAACTCAAAGACATTGAGCTGGATGAGGTGGTCCAGGAAGTGCACTTAACAGAGACAAAGTCAGGAGAACTCAGCCCCTACTTCCCTCACCACACATGTGATCAGAGAGGAGAAGCAGCAGGGGCCTGAGCTGCAGCTCTCTGAGGAGGAAAGCAGGAGTGATGCCTCAGGGAAGGTGGAGCAGGTGCTTCCTGAGGCCAGTGATGGGCCCCACTGGAGTTACCAGTAATGAAGTGGAATAAGGTATAAAAGGCCAATTAGTAATTACAGATTTATTGATTCCTTTAGTGAAAGCACTGCCAGTCCACCTTATTGTCAAGCATAACTACACCTTGCTATCTGGAACAGAGTGACCTGTCATTTCTGTCTACTCACTGGATTCTGATATAACATTTAAACATTTCTGACAATAAAATATTACATGTCAAAACAGATAATAAAGTATTTAATATCTGATCCTATAGAGACAAGGTGTCTCTGAGTTTGAGGTAAGCTTGGTCTACAGAGTGAGTCTAAAAACAGCCATGACTACACAGAGAAACCCTGTCTCAAAAGAAACAGAGAGGGAGGACAGAAAGAGAAATAGAGAGAGAGAGACTGTCTTGGAACCAAACATGGGTCCTCTGTAAAAGTAACAAATGTTCTTAACAATCTCTTAACAAGTGTTCTTAACATCTCTCAAGGTCCTGAATCTTTATTTTAAACATAAAAATAACACAGAGAACTGTAAGATAAAGAATAATACAGAAAGGAGTAGAATGGAAAGTAAGAATATTTTCTGACTCAACTTTACAGATATAATCAAAGATTTAATAAAATCTGTTTGGAAATCTATTTCCTCCAGATTTATTGAGGTATAAATTGACCAATTAAAAGTATATATTTATGTTAAGCAACCATAAGTATCAAGGTAAGATTTTTATATACATATGGAATACTAAATGACTGTCAAAGTCAAGTTAATATATCCCTGAGTCCTTAATGTTTCTACAAATATGATTTTAACAATCCTAGCCCCCAGGAGACAGAGGCAGGCAGATCTCTGTGAGTTCCAGGTAGGCCTGATCCACACATTCAGTTCCAGGCTATCAAAGGCTACCTCGTGAAAACCTGTCTCTAAACAACAAATTGGAAAAACAAAGGAAAACTTAAGACCATTACAGCACATGCAAACTTTTCAAAAGCCTCTGGAACAATTTTCTAGAGCAGTTTTCTCTAAGCCCATTTCCCCTCTCACATTGGCAAAGAATGAGAGATGAAAGCAAGTATGGCCACACCAAGGCTGGCGAACATACTAAAGCCCTGCAAGACTAAACATCTTCTGGAAAGTCAGCTGCATCCTGTGGTAAAGTCGACTCATGCTTCATCATGTGTGAGACTGATGCAATACTAAACCGTCTGTTTCTTACCTCCATCAAATGCTCCTTCCATGTTCTGGCTTTTATAGACTGATATTCTTTTCCACAGCCCCTTCCTGTTGACCTTGTCAATGGAGTGGTCTCTGCATGAACTTGACCAAAGCTGTAATCTTTAGACAGGAGGACCATACAAGGACTGCCAAGGCACTGTTCATCATTGCTACTAAGTTTAGTGAGGAACAGGCAGGCTTCTAGAAAATTATCAGCAGCCTACACCTTTAATAGATATTATTTCATATGATGGTTAATTATGCCTTTAATTTTTTTAACTTTTATTAATTACACTTTATTCACTTTGTATCCTCCCATAAACCTCTCCCTCCTCCCCTCCTAATCCCACCTTCCCTCCCCCTTCTTTAAACACACCCCTCCCCAAGTCCACTGATAGGGGTGGTCCCCTCTCCTTCCTTCTGATCCTAGTCTATTAGGTCTCATCAGGAGTGGCTGCATTGTCATCTTCTGTGGCCTGGTAAGGCTGCTTCCTGCTCAGGAAGGTGATCAAAGAGCAGGCCAATCAGTTAAGACAAGATCTTGCTATGTAACACAGACTGGTCTGAACTTCTTGATTCTCCCACTTCAGTCTCCTAAATGCTGAAAGTACAGAGGAGTACCACCTTGCTTAGCTACAGTAAAATGTTTTAGGAAATCAGATATTTAAAGCTGTCAGTAGCCTTCAGCTGCATCCTTCACTTCTGAATGACAGGAGAGAATGAGAGTACCCATTTCCAGAAGATAGTCAAGCGTTTGCACTGAGGGTGTCTTTCTTTCCTAGCGTTCATCACTTTCATGTCCTCTTCATCCAGGAGCCAGCTGAGCATCCCGAGCCAGATGAGGCTGGGCAGTCTCATCACACACTGGCTCAGAGCCTTGACAGTGGTGGCCTGAACTTGGATGCATGCTGAGAGATGCAGTGCCAGCAACCAGTCTCCCATCTCTGCCTGCCTCCTCTGCCTCCAGCCATCTGACCACTTTATTGTTTGAGTAGTTCCTTTTTGCCAGTAAAACATCTCAGAACAATAGGTTAATTTGCACAAGGAGCCTGAGGAAGAGGTGTAACCCTCACAAGCTATCCCACCTGTTGTCACAAACAAAAGGAGATGGACTTGCAAGTTCTCCTCTGCCATTAGTTAAGGCCTGCTAAAAACCATCTCTCCACCGAGATTTAAGTAACAAAGCAGGCCGCTGAGTCATGGCTCCTGACATAGACCCAACTGCCATGGGTGTCAAGGAACAACTATACACAACTTGCTTGATTGTGGGCTCACTCTAGGAGGTGGAAGAGGAGAAGAAGATGAAAAAAGAATAAAAAATGCTGTTTTACAAACTTACCAAATTTTCTTGATGTTTCCTTATCTGGAAAGTGTTGGTCGTTAAGATTCAGTATCTTCAGAGAAACAAAATTTGGCAAGATGGTGACTAGGAAAGGGAAAATGAATTTCAGTTAGGCCGGACACGTTTCCTATGACAAAGAAGAGTACCGTTGAAATAAAGAGTATTTCAAATGTGATGGAAGATGATATAATATGCAGGTTGAATCACTATGACTAAGTAGAAGACATTGCTCTGAAAATTAAAGATTTAAATTGTAGACAGATGTGTTTCACTTTTGTGAAGGCCTCACTGAAGATCAAGTGTGGTCACAATTCCCACAACAGTTGCATTTTAATCCTAGAATACTGAATGACTGTGCACAGAAGCATCTGAACTCAAAGGTGTACAGTTCTTACCAAATGACGTGGTTTCAAAGCATTGTCCAGAAAACTCAATCTCTCTGAGTTTCTTGCAGGAAGCAAGCGCAGCCATGAGAGACTCACAATTCAACAGGAAATTACATTTCAGATGGAAGACATGAAGATTTGGAGAGTACTGAATCAATTTAACTGCAAAAGGTGAAGGATTTTCAGAAATTAGAGAAGGCCATGAATTTCTACCAGAATATGACATCAGTTCCAGCTACAGTGATTAAACAGGCAGTGACTCGGTGGCCCAGTGCCTCTGTGACACAGTGGCACAGTATCTAGAAGTCAGACTACATTCATTGGGGTTATGCTCAGTTTGTGCAACTGACTAGTGAGCAGATGAGCCAGGGCAAGTTCTTGACCCCCTCTGGAAACAGAGAACTGAAAAAGAAAACTATTTCTGTTCACTATATTTCACCCCCAGTGTCAGCATCATAATGTCTCTATGTTTGCACACTTTACTGACACAATAGGAATTCTGTGCAAAGTAACATAAAAAAAGAGAACAACTCTGAAACACAACTTAAAAAACATGTAAACCTATTTATTTTGTCTATGTGTATGTGGTGTGTGGAGATCATCCATGTGCCAAAGCACATATTGGGAGGTCAGGGGAAAACTGGGAGAACTCGATGTTTCCTTTCACCACACAGATCTATGGAACTGAAGCCAACAGGACTGACTTAAGCACATTTACCTTCAACTTGGAAAATGTTTTGTTTGCTTGCTTTTGTTTCTTTTCAGACGGGGTCTCATACTGTATCTCCGACTAGCCTGGAAATAACTACATTTACAGGGAGAGGCTGGCTTTGATGTGATAGTCTTCCTGTCTAAGCCTTCCAAATGCTGGGACTATAGGCAGGAGCCTCCATACTCTAGTGACTTTTTGACATGCAAATCTGCCATGTCAGTTCCTAGCTTACATCTCCTTAGTGTTCAGTGCTTTAAAAATTAAGGATCTGATGGTGCTTTTGTCATTTTGCTAAATGGCATGTTCTTGAAAGATGGCTGCACAGCTGTCTGTCAACAGGAGGCTGGGATGAAGAGAAATAGAGAAAAGGTTCTAAGTTCTTCTTGGCTATTCAAGCCAACTCAAAAGCCATGTACTCCCTTTGTAAACTTTGTGTACATTGTAAACCCACCAGGCCCCAGGCCTACAAGCAATAAAATTGTCTCAATCCTTGATCTTGTCCCAAAAATCAGGCCACAGAATCCCTTCACTCCTAGACCTCCCTGGAAAGCTGTGTCACTCCAACTGCACACCACGCAACCCTACATAAACTCTGTGTTCCACCCAGTTCTCTGCTGCTTCTTGCTTGAGAAGAAGCAACCACCCTCCCAGGTTTTCCCTCCCAATAAATCTCTTGTGCGAGGTTTGTTATGTGGTGTGGCTTGGTGGTATTCCTTGGCTCTGGACTGCCAGGATATCTTCTGGAGCACACTGAAACCCTTTAGGCTGAGCAGAACTTTTGCTGGGGAAATCTCCCCCACAGAAGCAGAGCTATTACACTTGCACTGGGGAAACTCTCCAGGCAGTTGGAGCAGAACTCCTGTAGGGGAAGCCTTTCCCTTCAGAGCTGCAACACCTACACTGCTCCCAGTCAGATTCCTTCACCCTCAGTAGACAGATCTGCACTTGCCACTCAGACAGCAAAAGAAGAGGACTCCACACACTGCTTTGCAGAGGAAACTTTAGGAGTATAAAGCTCAGGCTGTGTAGTCAAACCTTCTGTTTGGAGACACATTTCCTTAGCCCTGAGCCATTGCTGACCTCATTTTCCCAGCTAACAATCAGCAATAATCATCAAACCTTCTCTCACACAGGGTTGTGAAGACTGAGTCAGCAGTTATGAAGGGCTGAGAACAGTTCCCCACATGTTAAAGAGTCGGGTAACAAATAAATCTCTGCCCTCTTAAGGAGGAAGAGCGCTGTTCCCATACCTTCCCATGTAGGAACATTTCACACTGTGAAGCCCAGGAAAGTTTAACTAATGATTATTTAACAGTTCTAACAAGCACTAGCCAAGTAGCTTTTCCAGCTGAGACATGAGCTGAAGATCAAAGCACCATCTTTACCTAGTCTGGAGAGGTCAGACTCCGTGGAAGTTTGGATGGATAACTTCTCCATGTGGTAGAGGTTTGGGAACTCTCCAGGAAGGACTGAAAGCACATCTGCTTTGCCATGTAGTCTCACTCACAGTTCTTTCAGGCCCAGGAACTTGTCCAAATTTGCAAAGAGCTGATCTGGAAAGAAGCACATAGTTCCAATCACTCAAGGTCCCCAGTGGAGGTTCTAAGCTGTGCTGTCATCTTTAGCCATTTTAATGCTTTCAGGATGAAATTTCTCAAACTTCCTTCAAGCACAGCCATGAAGATACTGCCATCTGCTACATCTGCTGATTATAGACTACAAGGGAAGCCCTGTGCTGGTCTCTAGACTCACAAAATATATAAAAATTTCCCCAACCAACAGACAGCATGAGATACTACAAGTTTTGCACATGCAAACGATTATAGTTGAATTCTTACCTCCAACTTACATAAAAATGTAACTCAGATCCTCTCCACAAACCTGATCCTGTGCATCCTCTTCCAAAGTCTGTCCAGGTAATTCTCCCACCCTCCTCTCTCATCCATCCCCAAACTGCTAGATCTAGTTTGGATCCCACATCCAGTACCTGGGTCTAGTCCAGCTACCTCTGCCTTTGTCACTGCCAAGCTCTAGAATTCTTTCACAATCCACCCTGCCTTCCTTTCCACCCCCTACCTTCAGCCACATTCTACACAATCTTCTCCAGGGTCTAACTGGGTGAGTTTTCCTGATGCTCCCTACCTCCCACCCTCCCCAACCCCTACAAGCTTGGACTAAAATGCATATCTTGCATATCAGCTCAGGCTCCGGTGTCCACCTTAGACATATCCAACTTGTAGGACCAATCCAACCCTCACAATCACAGAACTGATGGAATGACAAAGAAAATCCAGGATTTGAAAATAAAATTCAATAAAGATAGAAACACTAAGGAGGAGTCAAGCTAAATATATATAAAATTGAAAAACCCAATAACTAAACTAAAAAAACTCAAAGGACAGACTTACAAGTAGAATGAATCAAGCAGATGATTCAGTATGAGGACTTGAAAATAAAGTACATGAAATAAGCAAAGAATATGGGGGCGAACACAGCAAAGAAACATACAGGAGATGTGGGACACCAAGAAAAGACCAAACTTTCAAATTTGAGAAATAGATGAGAGAGAAAAAGCCCAGGTCAATGACATAGACCAGCTCTCCAACAACATCATAGAAGAAAATTTGCCCAAATTAAAAAAAGATATACCCATACAGAAGATACGGGAAACAGAGAGCGCCAAATAAAAAAGCCTGAAAAGAAACTCTTCCTGGCATATTTTGTTTTAATTTCAATAATTTAATTACTAACTACACAATAAGGTATGACTACTAAAATACAAAGTACCACTGAGAGCACAAACAACACCAGAAATCAACAACACAACACTACAACCAACATATGCATTTCAATAATACCTTCAAATATTAATGGTCCCAATTCTCAATTCAAATGATTCAGGCTGGCTGAATGAATCAAGAAATAAAATCATGTCAGGCAGCAGTACCACAACCTTTAATTCCTGCACTGAGGAGGCAGAGGCAGATGGATCTCTGTGAATGAGGCTAGCCTGTTCTACAGAGCAGGTTCCAAGATAACCAAGGCCAAACAAAGAAACCCTGTCTCTAGAAACATAATAATAATAATAATAATAATAATAATAATAATAATAATAATAATAAATTCATCTCTCTGTTGTCTATGAGCAACATATCTTAGATTTAAAGATAGGCACTTACTAACTTCCCCTTCTCTCTTATGATTCCCTGCACTCTGCCCAAGGTTTGGTTATGAGTCTCAGCATCTGCTTTGAAACACTGCTAGGTAGAGTCTTTCAGAGGCCCTGTGTGGTAGGCTCCTGTCCTGTTTCTTGTTTTCTCCTACATCCAATTTCCATCCCATTTGTCTTTCTAAGTAGGGATTCACCAACTTACCCTGGATCCTCTTTCTTGTTTATCTTCTTTAGGTGTATAGATTTCAGTATGTTTATCCTATTTTATAGGTCTATATAAGTGAGTATATACCATGTGTGTCCTTCTGCTTTTGGGATACCTCACTTAGGATGGTCATTTCTGGTCCCACCATTTCCCTCAAATTTCATGATTTCCTCATTTTTAATTGCTGAGTAGTATTCCATTGTGTAAAAGTACCACAATTTCTGTATCTATTCCTCAACTGAGGGACATCTAGGTTGTTTCCAGGTTCTGGTTATTACAAATAAAGCTGCTATTAACATGGCTGAGCAAGTCTCCTTGTTTTGTACTTCAGCATTTTTTTGGATATATGCCTAGGAGTGGTATAGTTAGATCTTGAGGAATCACTATTCCTAATTGTCTGAGAGGACAGGAGCTCCATAAGGACCAAATATCTTTGGGCACAGGGGTCTTTCATGAGACTGTTTCTCCAGGTAAGGACCATGTATGGATATAACCTAGAACCCCTGCTCGGACGTAGCCATGGTAGCTCAGTGTCCAATTGGTGCCCTAGTAAGGGGAACAGGAACTATTTTTAACAGGAATTCAATGGCGGGCTCTTCGACACCCCTGCCCCCGAGGGAGGAACAACTTGCTAGGCCACAGAAGAGGACATTGCAGCCAGTCCTGAAGAGACCTGATAAGCTAGGGGCAGATGGAATGGGAGGAGTTCCTCCCCTATCAGTGGACTTGGAAAGGGGCAGGGAGGAGATGAGGAAGGGAGGGGAGGATTGGGAGGGAATGAGGAATGGGGCTATGGCTGGGATACAAAGTAAATAACCCGTGATTAATAAAAAAATACAATAAAAATTATTGTAAAAAGAATATAGCTTCTATGAATATTAAAAAAATAAATAAAGATAGGCACTTATATAGAGTAAAGAATAGACAAAATACTCCAATTAAATGACACTAGGAGTCAAGTACGCATTGTTATGCTAATAACTGACAAAATAAACTTTAAACAAAAATGATGTAGAAGAAATGAGGAAAAATACTTCACTGTAATCAGAAAACAGCTAACCAAAACACATTATTATTATAAACATATATTCACCAAATTCTGGTGCATCCAATTATATAAAATGAGTACTACTGGAGTTAAAGACACACACTAACACCAACGCATTGGTATTAGCTGATTTCAATACCCTAGTTTCTCCAATAGAATAAAAAATAAGCATAGAAATATAAAATTTAAATGACATCATCTATGAAATGAACTTAACAGATGCCTATAGAATATTTCACCCAAACACCAAAGAATATAAAGTCTACTAAGTTAAGCACACAAGCTTCTCTAAAATAGATCATATTCTGGGACACAACACAAATCTGGACAAATTCTGAAAGATTTAAATAACTCAGTGTATCCTGTATGACCATAATATAATAAAACTTAAAATGAACTTCAAACACATCTCTAGGAAATACACAAAATATTTAGATTAAACACATTACTGAAAGATAAATGGGTCAAAGAACAAATCAAGACAGAAATGAAAAAGATTTCCTATAACTAAATAAATAAAACACAACACAAAAACCTGGAGACACATTAAAAATAATCCTATATGACAATTTTATAGCTCTAAGTACTACATTAAAAAAAACAGATAAAGTACAGATCAATGACTTAATAGTACAACTCAAACATTTGGAAAAATAAAGAGAAACCAAACCCAGATCCAGCTAATGGCAAGAAATAGTAAAACTCAAAGTGGAAATTAATGAACTAAAATAAAACAACACCAGGAATCAGCAAATAAGAATTGTGGCTTTTTTGAGAAGATAAACAAGATTGACAGGCCCTTGGCCCAACTAAAGAAGTGAGGTAACCCAAACCTGGAAAGACAACTGTCACCTGAGGTTCCTGGCTCAAAAATTCACATATGAGTATATAATCTGGAGTAACAGCATAAAACATGGGGGAAAAGACCATTGTGAGGAGAGCACTAGAGAGAGAAATAGCAACAGAGGGGAAATAGCAGGGTTCAAGCAATGTAAAAGAGTAAATAGGAAAAAAAGAGGACTTTAAACACAGAGGAGAGGAAGGAGACAAATAGAGGAGGATGGAATGACTATTAACTATCTACTTAAAAATGGGGGGGCAATATAGGAGGAGGGAGGGGCATATGGGGGGATACAAAATGAATAAAGTGTAATTAATAAAAGTTAAAAAATAAAAAAATACCTATGATACATTTAAGTAATAAATATGTGCTTATATACATACATACATATATAAATACCATACAAATATACATAATTTAAATGAAAATTTCCCATCTGTGCTGACAATGCTCCTCCCAAAAGCCCTAGGTTATCTAACAAAAATCCTGACACCAGGCATGAGAAGCCCTCTTTTTGTGTTGTCAGTCAGGATTGTCTAAGAAGCTCCCAAAACATTAAAGACTATTTCTGATGGCACTGTTTGCCTTCAAGAGGTGGAAGATATATCTCTATTGCTGAAGAGACCATGCACTTCAGACACAGGACCCTAAGATGTGAGCTGGAACTGACCTGAGAGCCTCCTCCCTGAGGACTAGCTTTTGTTGTACCAGAAGGCAGCATGCAAGCTTCCAAGGGAGAGAAGCAACCAATTCTTCACAGCTATGATATCTATGAACCACAGCAATGACCTGCGTGTCACAATACCTCTAATGGTGTAATGGTGGCGTTTATACCTTAATGGTAACCAACCATCTCTAATTGGACATAAGGTCCACTCAACAAGAGGGAAGACATGACTGGTACTGGAAACCTAGCCAAGTTCTCAGGGCTTGCAAAGCTTGGATGTTGAAAAACAACCTCCAAATACCACTGTACTAAACCAGCATAATCCCTAACTACATTCTACATATCTGTCCTTGTGCCCACAGACTATTTCTACCCTCATCAAAGACACTTCTCTTTGCAACAGAGGAAGACTATTACAGAAAACTGAAACTGATCAAAATTAAGAATTGTGATGCCTAGTCCCAACTGACACATCTACAATATGACTGGTTGGCCTAAGGCTCAGAGATCACTGTGGGAAAAAGAATAGGAAAGATTCTAAGAGCCAGAGGAATGCCAAGATTTACTGAGCTTCTATCTTCTGGAAATGTCAAAGAATCTACACCCATGAAGTCTCACTAAGAAAGTTTCCTAAACATGACCTGAACAAGATTCACACCAATGGACATGCTAACATGGACAGGCTGAAGCTCATGAAGCCTCAACCACAACGAAGAACATCAGGCAACTAAGGACAGCTAAGACAAGGATTAATACTCTTCCCATTGAAGAGCACACCAACTGTTATACAATGACAAATGGTCAGCACTCTGTGTGTGTGCAACATTGTATGGACTGAGCACGTTGCATATGAGTATGTGTGTGAGAGTGTGTGTGTGTGTGTGTATGTATGTGTGTATAAAACGTCTAAAGAAAAAGGTCATAAATTTGATTGAGAGCAAGGGGAGTTCATGGTAGAGGTTGAAACAAAGACAAGGAAGGGAGAAAAATATAATTGTTTTACACACACATATGTGTGTATACATATATTCCAAAATATATAAATACACCTGAACGGTTTGTCCAATGTTACTTGTGTTTGTGTGTGTGTGTATGTGTGTTTCTGCCTTCTGTTCAATAAAAAAGCTATTAGTTAATGCCAAGGTATTTATTCCACTACTGTAAACTTAGGGTAATAGTGACCTGTTGGTTCTTTTCTTAGTTCAAAGGCATATTTTTTCTTTTGTGTTCTATGTCATAGTTAAGGATCCATTTTCAAATCTAAGGTCTTAAAGATTACCTGTTATGGTTTCATTCTTCAACTGTCATTGATCTAATTTGAGCTATATTTTTTATCCTATCTCTCTTATCTTTAATTTTTAAAACTATTTTGAGATTAAAATAAAATTACATTATTTCTCACCTTTCATTTTCTTTTTACACTCCCTTCCATCTATCCCTCCATCTACATTTTTTCTCATTTCTCTTATTTTGAGACAGGATCTTAATTTCCCAGTCTGACCTTAAAATTAGTATGTAGCCGAGGTTGCCCATGTATTTCTTCTGCCACCACCTACCATGTATTGAGAATACAAACATGAACAACCTTGCTCAGTTTGCACAGTGCTGAGAATTCAACCCAAGATCTTACGAATGTTTACGTTATACAATGCATGTTTATGGCATATCAACATTCTACCAGCTAAGCTACATTCTTACCCTGCATTGTCTACCTGTTTCATGAGAGTCAATCAGCCTTTTTGGAATCCGTGAGTGGATATTTTTCATCACATTAAATTTTTTTTTTCAAGGATGAGATATGTAGAAGCAGAACTATCCAGCACACAGTGAGTTTAAATCTAACCTGCGCAAGCAAAGACACTATCTATAAACCAAAACCAAAAACAGGAGGCACATTTTTAAAAACCAGGTAAAAGTCATATTTAATGTTTACCTAAAAATGCACATATAATATATGTAAGTATAGGTGTACATATAAACTTAACTGAAGTGAAGTTATGCCACTGGAGGTGAAAATGCCATGAAAAAATTAAAGTCCAAGTGCAAGGTATAAAAATTTCTCTTCACATTGTGGTCAGGAGACCCTCCCCTCCAATATAACATAGCCTTTTGCTGTTTCCTATGGTTGCCTCACAGAATTTGACGATAGGATCTTATTACTCAAGACATGACATATTTCAACCTCAAGACATGAAAGAATCTAGAACTGTCCTTGGAAGCCTCTTCCCTAAAGACTAACTTTCTCTCTCTCTCTCTCTCTCTCTCTCTCTCTCTCTCTCTCTCTCTCTTTTCTCATTAAACTTGTTTTAATGGGTCTCACAATTCTGTGACAGATTTTTGGTCAAGTTGTGTCCATTAAAAAGTACTGATTTTGAAAACTAATAACTTAAAACTGCCACACACACACACACAAAGGTCCAGGAAACATTCTTCTTTTCTTCTGAAGGTTTTATGATGCATTGTTATCACTAACCAGTCTTTTACTATTAAACTTAAATGGCCAATTGAGACAAACAGTTCTGAGACCATTCTTTCACCACTGATTAAGACAAAGAAAACAAACAAACAAACAAACAAACAAGATTAACTCTCACAGTACCCAAAGGTGCTATGAAAGCTGTCAAGGGAGAAAAGCAATTCACTGTCCTACCCAGCCACAAAGCCTATGAACCATAACAATGACTAGCATGGATGGTATATCCTATGGTATATTAATGGCTTTTTTTATCTTGGAGATAACCAACACCTACCCAATAAAATGTAAAGGCTGCTCATGAATAGGAAATTCATGCCTGCTACCATAAACCTAGCTAACTTCTTGTGGCTAGTAAGGTCATAGCCCCTGGAAGACAGCCTACTCTTGCCATTTGCTAAACAAGTGTAATTTCTACCTGCATTCTGAATACTTGTCCTTATATTCACAGATAAGTGTAGCTGTCGATCTGCATCAAAGAAATCAAAGAAGCTTCTTCTTTCTTTTTCTTTTTCTTTTCCTTTTATTTGTGTGTGTGTGTGTGTGTGTGGTTTTTGGAGACAGGGTTTCAATGCATAACCCTGGCTGTCCTGGAACTCACTCTGTGGACCAGACTGTCTCAGATTCACAGAACTCTGTCTGCCTCTGCCTCCCAAGTGTTGGGATTAAAGGTGTATGCCACAATCACCTGTCAAAGAAGCTTCTTTTTCACAAAAGACAGAGACTATAACAGAAGTCCACAACTGGACAAAATCTAGAAAACAAGGTACCATGTGGAGCCCACCCGGATTGATATATATAAGACTGAACTTATACCCAAGGATCAGGGAACATAGTAGGAGAGAGGACAGGAAGCTTGTAAGAGCCAGAGGATCAGAATATCTGCTATGAGATAGTGAGTTCTATACATATGACCAGGAAGCTACACCTATAAAATCTCAACAATGTGGTTGCCTAAGCAAGGCCTATACAATGACAACACCAGTTAAAAACAATATGGGTAGTCCCACCCCTAGATGAAGAGCTATGTGTGCTTAGTGGACGCTGAGGGGGGACTCAGCTTCTCCACAGACAATGCCCAGCATGTTATCCAATCCCAAGCGGTCAGCCCTGAGCACATACGTATACAAGCAACACTAATAGACTCAGCAGTTTGTATTTATATATGTGTTTATATATACATATATGTAGACTAGGTTGACAGGGAACTGGGGAACAACAGTAGGTTTTGGAGGGAAGAGAGCATTGCATAGAAAGTATGTAAATACAGCATTCATGTATGACATTGTCAAAAATATAATGAAATAAATGTAAGTAAAAACAATAAAGTAGGCAAACAAAAATAAACAGAGATAAAAAGAAGGAAGGAAAAAAGAAATAAAAAGGAAAAAGAAAGATTGAAAGCTCATGAGGTCTCAACCTTACACAAAGAGCTATAAAAACCTAAGGGATACTAATGATGGGAAAAATAGTCTTCCCAGGGAAGAGCATGCCAGTTGGTTATGTACTAACAAATGGTCAGCCCTTAAATCATATATACAAGTAGTAGTATTCAGACTGAGCCAGTATTTAAGAATTGAGAAATGTATACACATAATTAGTATACAAGTATATTAGAAATATATATACACACATGTATGTATATATGTCAATATCAATATCAACAACTAATTTTAAAAACATGCCATGAATCTGAAAGATAGCAAGGACGGGTATATGGAAAGCCTTCTATGGAAGATAGGAAAAAAGGACATGATATATTTTATAGTTTAAAAATAATTCTTAAAAAGAAAAAGGACGGGGCTTGAGAGATGGCTCATGGTTAAGAGTGCTGTCTGCTCTTCCAAAGGTCCAGGGTTCAATTCCCAACACCCACATGGCAGTTCACAACTGTTTGTGATGCCAATTTCAAGGGATCTGACATCATCACACCAAATGCACATAAAATAAAAATTAAATAAATTATTAAAAAGAATAAAAAAGTCTTTAAAAAAGTTAAAAAAAAGAAAAAGGACAATACAGACAGAGCAAAGAATAATTGAGCATACAGCAGGATGCTAAAAAAAATTCAAAGTTCTGCTACTAACAATAACAAAATTTAAAAATTAAATATTTGCCATGGTATAAAAACTGAGAAATGAACTGAATGAAAGATAGTAAAGTCTAGGAGCTGAAAAGATGGCTCGGCAACGAAGAGCTACTGTTGTTCTGCAGAGGACCAAAGTAAGGTTCCCATCACCCACATTAGGCAGCTGAAACAACCTGTAACCACAGCTCCAAAAGATCTGACACTCTCTTCTTACCTCTGAGGGCAACTAAACATACAAGCACAGGAAAACAGACAGTGACATAAATATATTTTAAAAGACATCATTATAAAGTCTATCCTGAAAACTATCAAACAGCGCTTAGGAGAAGACATAATTATTATTTATGCAGATTAAATGTCTTCTCTGGAGAAGCCATTTTCTCCTCTGGGCAGCGAGAGTGCAGAAGGTTCTCCAGCATCATCTGACACACAATGCCCCATTTACCAACAACAAGCTACTCAAGCACCCTTCTGAGGACCTTGAGAGATGAAACGAAGGTGGCAATATTTTCCTAGTGTTCTCTGAGTTACTTGAAACCCATTCTAGGATTCGGGCCTTCTACACTGCCTCAAATAGTGAGAGTATTCATATCTCTCCTATCAAGGCACATCCATGGCTTGTACCTGAGAAGTTTACTTATCTAACACTAAGGATGAGAAACCACAGAGTCAGCCAGACTGCTTGTGAAAGCACACTCAGGGATACCTGGTAACTGGTTCGTCCCTGAGACCTCAAGAGACTACAGGGCAGGCAGGATGAGAAGCAGCTCCTGTTCTGCTGTGCTGAGCTCCAGGCTACACATGAAGCATTTGGTGACAGAGGTCTTATTCAGCTCCAGAGCTGGGCAGATGCTTTCAAGTAAGCCACTGCTGTTGGACAAGCAGAGCTCAATATTCTGTGAAGCTGAGAAGACTTCCATTAGGACCTGGAGCAGTGCTTGTTCTACTGGGCCCATGTCGGCCACTGCAACTTCCAACCTAGGGATCTTGTGTGGCTTGGGTGAGAGTTTCCAATACCCAGAATTTATTTTGGGTAGATGGCTGCATTGGTTATTCAGGTTATTGAAAAAACTGTATACATTCTCTTGATTTTTAGCTAAATTTTCTGCCCATTCCTTCATATGTTCAAAGGCAGATACATAGTCCTTATCTATACTTGGTGGCTGTAATGTTTCATAACACTTTTTCATGACTGAGTAACCTACATTACGTGACATTTTATTTCCATTCATGGAGACTTTTATACTCGCCAACAGTAATAGGCTTTCTGGGTGGTCTTTAAAGTACTGGAAATTCAATACTTTTAAAGCCAGTGTTCTTTCTCGAAGGAATTGCAAAATCAATGGAGAACATGCAGAAACTGTGTTGCTTTCATAAGCAAAGTTTAGAGCAAGTCTCAATAAATTTTATGAAAAATTTGAAGACAAAGCTTCAGGAGAAAACTGCCACAATTCTTTAATTGACTGTGTTATAAAGGAAGGTTCTGGTCCGTGCTTTCCATGATCCTCTTCTTCAGACATGTTCTCCAGGGACTCTTTCTCATCCACCAACTGCAGCAAATGAGACACAACTTCTGGCCCAGCCCTTGATGAAGGGTGGCTGGAGACATTACTTCAAAAAGTTGTTGTAGGTGGTCAGAGCCTTCAAGGACAAGTTAATTAGTCTCAAATAATGAATTCCCAGATCTTGATCTTCCTGTCTGTCTGAACCCAGGAGTTGAGTCAGCCTCATGGCAGCAAGAAATTCTTGGAAGAAAGGACTTAAAAACCAATAGACTGGTCTCAGTCTCTGGGCAGTGAATTTGCTCATTAAGCAGGTGGTCAGGTCTTCATCTTCATCCACTCCAGCCTCTGTGAGGTCATGATTGTTGAACTCAAAGCATGAAGAAAAACGCCCCCTCAAGGCCAGCTGCCCACATGAGGACACAGTGGCCTTGAGGGCTTCAGCTGCAGCATTGTACTTTAAGGATAGGTACTTCATATAGGATTTGAAAACTGCCACATCATGAAAGGGCTAGTCAGAAGGATTTTGAAACCAGTCAGTACAGACTGCTGCTACGAAAAGAGGAGTTTTGTGAATTCCCCGTAAATCCTCATTCTTTCCGAAATAAACCATAAACTCTTGCAGAAGTGTTATATTCTGTGAGAAGACCTTCCATAATACAGAGACTGTATTATAGAAAGAAAACTCTTTGATCTCTAGAATTGTATCCAGGTATGGATGGATGGACCTGGCCCCGTTTGTATGGACAGTGATCAATAAGCAGATTCGTGACAAGTAGTTTTTTGTAATCAGTGTCTCTAGGGCTTGGGGGAGTGAGTCCACCCCATTATAGTCATCCAACAGGAACAGCGCCTGGTGTTTTAACTGCTGGATGATGCTGCTCAGTCATGCTTCACTAATGCAGCCTCCTGCCTCTAGGAGTTGGGCACAGATGATGCTGGCCAGACCCTGGTCTGGTCTGGTAGAACTAAGAGAGAGGTAGAAGAGCAGCTGGAACCTGTTCAACAAGTGAAAGCACCCTGATGCCCAGAAAAAAGCTATTTTATTCTGAAGGTTGTCTTCCCACTGCCAGCTTCCCCCTCCACAAACATGACTGAGCTGAGATTGGCAAAGACCTCAGGGATCGTCAGGGCCCCTTGCACTGGCCTGCTGATGTGCTTTGAAAGGATGGACACATCACAGCCAAGCAAGTGGTCAGTGCCTTGGCTGGAGCACAACTCTGGCAAATTCATGTGGCAGAAAGTGGCTTTGGTGTAGGCGCCTTGCAGCTGCTCACTCAGACTCTTTGCCTCTTGATACCACTGGGCATCCCTCAGAGCCAAGCATGTGGAGAGAAGGGAGGCAGAGGAAGATGTACCTTCACATCTGTCTAATTGCTTGACTGCTAAGAGTGGATTAAGACTCTCCTCTCCTTCCCATGACCCCCCTCCATACCCTAAGACCCTCTCTGATCTTTCCATAGCATCAGTGTGGGGTACTATGTCTAATCCTCTCATTTGACAGGGAGTTGGATATCCTGGCACCCTAATTTCCCTTTAGGATCTCAGCCTGATGCATGATGCCTTTAACACTGGCTGCTTTGGATCTGGCATGAGGACTGCTGTCTGTAGTCCTGCATTCACTCTCAAGATGCCACGGGAGCCCTCTCTCACCCACAGCTCCCTTCATTTCAGTGCTCTCCTCTAGGAGATTCTTGGACAATTATAAACACACTTTCCTGTCCAAAGCCCACGTACAAATACACAGAATCCCATGTGCTTTCACGTTCTTACCGGCCTTGGTGGGATGAATTGGGTCCTCGTGATTGCTTTCACCTGTGATTTCCTCAAAAGAGAAATCCTTTATTAAATTAAAACTTGCATGATAGTGAGACATTATGTTATCATTGAGAACCAAAGTCTTCTAGACTTCACTCTGTTTGTGGCATGTATTCTACCAACTGAACAACATTTCCTGCCCTTGCAATGTCATTTTGAAATTCGCAAATAGTGTACACATATCACATCAACCCAGAGTTGATTAACTTTTCAGTTTTCACCCTTTTTTCTTCATTTTTTTCTGGTTTGTTTTATTTTTAGAGATGGGGTTTTATAGTATAATCCAGGCTGATCTTGAACTCACAACCATCTTCTTGCCTCAGCTTCCAGAATGCTATATTGTAAATATGAGCCATGATTCCCAGTTTTGCTTTTGCTTTGTGGGAAGGCAATCATAGCACACCTAACAAACAACTGCAGCATGCAGCAGTTGGTATGCCCATTGGATTCATAGTTGTGTCTTATGTTGCAAAAATTCATTTTCTGATTTATTATTTGGCATTTGGTTTTGTTCATAAAGCACATTTATGGGCCAGACATATGTCTCAGTCCTAGAGTGCTTGCCTAGGACAATGGGAGTCTTGGTTTCAATACAAGAAACAACATCAAAAGTCAAATCAGCTGGACATGGGTGCAGACAATTGGAACCATAGCATTTTTAAGGCTGAGGCAGAGATCACAAGTTCCAGGTCAGGTTTGGCTACACAGAAAATTCAGGATAAGTCTAAGCTGAAAATCTGGAAATCTATCTCAACCAACCAAGGAAAATGACACATGTGTTTAAGGTTCAAAAGTTCTAGCAGAAAGTCTAGCCTACTGGCCTGCAGGAAAAGGGGAGATGGAATGTCTACATTTTAATCAAGTTGAATTCTAAAAGGGTCTCTCAAGGGTCTGCTTCTTCTGGGAGAAGGGCTCACTGTTCACTGTGAAGCCCCATCTATAGCTATCATGTGACAGTTGCTTCTTAGATTCTCGTGGACTCTATCTAATTATGATACATTTACAGTTGACAATCACAGCTCAACCCCACAATCATGTGTTGCTGAGTCAGAGAAGGGGCAGGGCTCATTACCATGGCTTCCAGAAGTGCATGGTGGCTCTCAAGGGCTGGAATCACTTCTACAGAGGACTTCAAGTTTTGAAGAAATATACAACTATGCAAAGAAGATAAAAGTCATGAAATGGTTCCATGCAGTTAAGTGTCTGTATTAGCTTTATGGAGAACATGAAGATTTGGGATCAGGAATGAAACAGAAAGTGAACATTTTCAGTGACTCTGTCAGTCTTGCATCCTGTATAACCTTAAGTCTCTGGGTTCCAATAAAAATGCATGTGGTTTGTAAAGTAATGGTGGATATTCAGGGAGTGTTTTGGGATCAGAACAGAGTTAGTGCCTGTCTGTGAAACCAGCTAAAATAATCTTAAAGAATAGAAAATAGTGACACACACTGTGGGTGCAGAGGCAAGAGGATAACTAGGGATTGCTGGATGCTAACAGGTTCAGAGAGAGAGACCCTTCTTCAAGGGAACAAGAGGGTGACATAAAGGAGAGGAGACTCCCTGTCTCCCTTTGGCCCTATGTAGAACACACAATGCACACACAAACACACATTACCTAAGTGAACAAGGCAAAAATAAATAAAAATTCACAGATTAAAAAATGAGAAAACTCCATAGAGTCATGGAAAAAGAACAACAAAGGACATTAAAAAATACTAAACAAAGTGTACAATTAAGAATTTAGATAATAATAATTTTTAACCATTTCAACTCTTGTCAAACTGTCAGAAACAAACCCACAAGATTCAAGTTTGCCAACTACATGAAATTCACATTAAGTATAAAAACATAGATATCACACAAATAAAATTTTAAGGTACATATCCAGAGCTTAGTGATGGCATAGTTGGCAAATGTTTGCTGGGCAAACATGGAGACTGGGCTCAGATCTCCAGCACCTGTGTAATAGCGAGGCAATAGAGACAGTGTAATCTTAGTGCCAGGGAAGGAGAGACAGGAAGACCCTAAGGGTTCACTAACCAGCCAGTAAGTCTCATTGGCCAGCTCCAGGTTTAGTGAGAGACCTGTCTCACAAAATAAGTTGGACAGAACTACAGACCTATTTCTGAATACACAGAACATGTTGCTTTCAGGATAGAGAGGAATCAAGCTGGAACTGACTCAGAATTTCTTCCCTGCTGTCTCCCTGTCACAGTACTGGAAGAGGCTTTCCAGTCTGCTGGGGGAGGAAGGCCACCTGCATTCTCCAATATCACCATCATGCCAGACAAGATGAGGCCAACGGTAAAGAGTGGCCTGAATCTTTGGGGATAACCGACTGCTTTTGAATTGGACTTGAGGATGCTTAATAGATGCTCTAATAGTGGTCAATCTTGGTGTGATGTTGCAGGCCTGCAAATCTCAGCACTTGGGTGTCAAAGACAGGTAGATCTCTGGGTCAATGGCCAGACTGATCTATATAGCAAGGTCAGAACAGAAAGGGCAACACAGTAAGACCCTATTTTAAAAAGGCAAAAAGAAAGAAAACAAAAACCTAAATTAAATCTGGTGAAAAGCACATGTCCCAGAAACTCTGTAAAGGTCTCAGCAGGGAAGGGTCTAGGAATGCTATCTGGTGTAATGGACATCCTGTCAAAATTCCTTCTAAATATTTATGTTCCTATGCAAAGAATGCTGCTGCTTTGATCCTTGGCTAGATGATAATTGATTATTGAGTGTTCACCCATACATGAGACGTCTATGTCAACCTCACACCAAGGCTCTGGGAGCATCTGATGGCACAGTCATATCCATTGGAAGCAGCAAAAGTCATGAAGCCAGCACAGATGTTTGACATGGCTCTAGCACAGGTGGAGCAAATGCAGCAATCATTTTCATTCTTTCCCTCTTTTGTAGGTTTTTAGGATCTATGTGTTTTATTGGGGGGGGGGATCCTTTCGGCATTATGATTTTTTCTGTCTTTTCCCAAGAAAATTATGTCAGAGTTATTTCCATTTAGGAAAAATAACATTATTTGGCCACTGTTTTGAAGGTTTCCTTATGCTTTGGAGATCATTGAGCACAGATTAGCATGTAAACCAGCATTTCTTTTGTGAGGCCATTACTACAGGAATCTTTTGTGGATATCTGCCCTTAAGCAAACTCAAACAGTATAATTGGTATAGGGGAAACAAAGATAGCTGACAAGCTCTGACTGGCCAGAATACCAGGCAACAGATCAAGGCTTCCCTTTACAATATGCTTAGAACTCTCTGAAAATGTACTTTACAGATAGGGGGTCATACAGGGTACACCCCTGGAGGAAGAGAACTCAGTAAATAAGACAGATTGACTAAAATAAGGTGTTCCTACTTTATAGTGTAGATGATGACACAAGTAGTAAAAGGAGTTAGGTATTAATATTTGCTCTTCATAAAACAAAAAAAAGTTCAGATATTTTCTGTTTGTCTGGAGTGCCTTAAAAGTACAAATACTGCCTGCCTAAAAGCAGGCTGTTATATAAGAAATGTGTTTGCTTTGGATAACACAATCTTTACATTCTATAACTTGGAGTTATAAGGCATATAATAAAGATAAATCTGTTCTGTTTATATTTTCTAATCATGACTGAAGTTGTAACACTTCGTAATGAAAAATCAAACAAATCATCTGCACTTCTTGGACAGGTTAGTCTGTCATTAGTCCGTCTTTGTTCTGTGAAACCTGTGTAATAAAGAAGAAATCTCATTGCTAGTCAATCAGAACTGCAAAATTCCCCTGAGCACCTCTCCTGACTCACTCCTCTCTCCCTCACCAATTATCTCCTCTGCACACCACTCTCTGTTGCTCTCATTCATCCATAATCGCTGATCAAAGTGCAGAGCTTTCTGAGCCACGGTTTGGAAGCCTGTTCTTTTATAAAAGTATTTTATTCTTTGGAAATCACAGATGTGTGTACAATGTATGTGGATTACATCACCCCCACTGCCTTTCTTCAGTTTCCCCAGACCCTCCTCCTCAAGTCAGGTCACCTCCCAGCTTCCTATCCTCTTTTAACTGAATTCAATTAGTGCTGCTCATGGGTGAGTGGACATGGGGCCATCCAGCAGAACTCAGGGAAACCTCAAGGCCCACTGGCTGAACAAGTGTCAACAGCGCCCCTCCTACAGGTGGGGCTTGGCTTGGCTGGATTTGGGGCAGGCTTGTATGGATAGGCAACCACAGCAACTGTGAGTTCCTGAGGGAAGGACCCTGCTGTGAACAAAAGAAGACAAACCAAGACAAAGTCCTCTACAGCCTCTGGCTCTTAAGGCCTCTTGGGCCCTTCTTCTGCAATGGCCCCTGAGTTTGGGAGGAGGAAGTGTCCTTCTTAGGAATGAACAATCCATGTCACATACTGTCTGCATTTTGACCTTGTTGTAAGTCTCTGGAATTCTGTTCTTGTTAAGGTCTGAATTTTTGTTTATTCCAGACTCCCATTAGCAACTGATAGCCCTGGGGTGTCCCAGAGAGACATTTGGAAGAAAGGATATGGTCATTGTTGCCAATTGTAAGTTTTCATCTTGCTGTTGTTGTCTATCTAATCAAAAGCTGGGGCTAAAGAGATGGCTCAGTGTTCAAGAGCTTTGACTGCTCTTCCAGAAAGCCAGAGCTCAATTCTCAGCACCCACATGGCAGCTCACAACTGTCTATAACTCCTGCTCCATGGGATCTGACTTCCTCACACATGCAGTTCAGTGGCAAAGTGCTGCTTCTCACTCATGACACTCTGGATTCAACCTCCTGTCCCCTTTCACACACACACAACAGACATAGAACTAAAACAAAAAGAAACAACAAACAACTGAAGAAGAACAGGCAAAGTTGAAGGTTCATGTAGATGTGTGTGTGCATGTGTTTGGTAAAAGGACAGTGAACTGAAAAACAGGACTGTGTTTGCTCCTGGAAGAGGAGGACAGCATCCTCAGGACAAGGGAGTGGCACGGTGGCCTCTGAGGCATTGAGAGACCTTGACTTTAGTACTCAGCTCCTAGGCTTTATTGTTATTGTCCTTTCAACCAGATTCGTAATTACAGTACATATGCATTACATATGCTAGTTTTAATTAAAATAATACAATGTTTGTTGATAGATTCTAAAACAAGTTTTAAGTACAACCAAATTGTCTCCCAACTTGACACACAGGGTTTAAGAATAAGGCCCTGACATTCTCAACTATTTTCTACATACTCCTAAAGAAAAAAGAAAAAAAGTGGGGCCTGAAAATGTCTCAGTGGGAGAACAGTCACTACTCCTGGGAGGACTCAGGTTTGCACCCAACACCCATATCAGGCAGTTCAGAGCCTCCTGTAACTCAGTTCTAGGGGCTTTGATGCCCTCATTCTGACCTCTGTGGACACCAGGCATGCAAGCAGTGCATAGATATACATGCAGACAAAACACCCAAAAGTCAAATACTTTAAAAAAGGAAAAGGAAAAGAAAAAAGTGACCACTGCTGTAACTCTTTAACTTCAAAATGAAATGGATTATCTATCTTTGTATTTATTTATTTATTTATGGCAAGGATAAGTCTTGCTATATATCCCTGGGCTGGCACAAAACATATGATTTTAGAAGGAAGAGGACTAAGAAGAGCTAGAGAGAGATATGAGAATGTAATGGGAGGATGGTGGTGAGCATGATTGTAGTAAACTGTAATATATATAACATATGTAAAATATAATGTATATATATATGCAATGATATTGTATGTATTAATGTACACTAAGAAAACATTTTTAAGGAATATTTTAAGTGATTCAGATATTATTAGCATCTTATCTCAAGACCAGATGGTTATTTAAACCTTTACATTTAAATGTTAATAATTAAACTTAAATCAATTTAGAGCACTTTTATGTATGTGTTGGATGGAAAGAAAACACACTGGTGGAACTGAACACAGACTGCTGAGGTATCAACACAGTTGCAGATTTTCCTGCCTTCCAAGGGAAACCAGATCAAAAGACTCTTTTTTCTTAATAACAAGTGCTGGATTTTTAAAACAGATCAAGTTTAGGTTAATTCATATCAAAGCATTTAATATAAAACAAAACTATGTTTTTCTTCATTCAGCTTCCTGAGAGCTAGGACTTCATGTGTCAACCACCTTGCCCAGAAATACCCACTTTTCAATCTGCGCATATTGATATTTGTCTTTGAAAATTCTAATTACTACATAATAACAAATTTCCTTGTGCAAGTGGACCTTTCTATGGTTTTCTTATGTAGAAGAGGAATAAAAATACATTTGAAGACTGACAGAAAAGCGGTGAGAGTAGCTCTATAGTAAAGTGATTGCCTGGTGTGCTCAAACCAGTGCTTCTACCACCAACACTGGAAAAAGAAAACCACTAGGGAAATCTTAGACAATAGAAATAGAAAACCATAAAGCATTCTAAAAGGAGGTGAAAAGAAAAACTAGTTTGTACTCAAAAGAATCAGAAAGGCCTAGAACTGGCAGACATGATGTGGTCTCTGCAGTGGGCTTAGGTGGCTGAGGCAGGAGGATCATGAGATCAAGTCCTACTAGAATTGTTATGACAGTCTGTGCTACACAGATCCTGTTTTTAAAAGTGTGTACATAGATCCAACAAAAACTAAGATCTTACTATAATGAGAAAAAAGCTAGAGAGGGAGAGTATCAAGGGGGAAAAGAAATAAAGATACATGGATGTATTCTTAGCAGTGGGAACCAGAGAGTGAACAGATACTACCCACAGATAACAAACCTGGACAGTGAGGGAATAACAGATGAAGTGAGTTCAAAGTCAAGAGAATTCACTTTGCTCACCTTAGGAAAAACTTGGTGTGGTCTGCTAATGGGTCGTCACCTTCCTCCCACTTCTCCATACATCCTCCACAGGAAAAACATCGGACAAGGTCCTTTTTGCCTATGAAAAGGAGATGGGGTCAGCTCAACAGCACATACACCTGTCAACTCACAATAATTCAATTCCAGATTTCACTAGTGAAATCCTACTTGCTCCTCCAGTTGGATTATGTGGCAATACCATGCACAGGAGGCAAG
The DNA here is from genome assembly GCF_030254825.1 of Meriones unguiculatus. Lineage (NCBI taxonomy): Eukaryota > Metazoa > Chordata > Mammalia > Rodentia > Muridae > Meriones > Meriones unguiculatus. The sequence continues at coordinate 27,258,970 of NC_083354.1, read as the reverse complement.
AGTTCACACAGGACTCTTGGTCCTTCCGTGGGGTGGTCAGCAACAGTCAGCAACAGTTGCTGAAGGTTCCTGTGCACCATGTGCTTTGACGAAACCTCTCCCAAACCATCATCCTGAAAGATTTGCCATCAAGATCTGGAGTAGGAGCTCCGTGAGAGCAGAGATTTCTGTGGGTTCTGGACAATGATGACATATGGGACATTCACAGACATAGGCAACCAACAAGCAACTGCTTACAGAGTAAATCGGAAGAATATACTTGTAGCTGGGGCAGGATGGAAGGGCAAACTTAGGAGCCTGTATGCAAGGCAGGTTATGAAGAATCCCTGTCTCTGCTCATATTATTGCCAGCTCTCCTCCCCTAGAAATAGGAGTACTTCATCTGTGACACTCAGGCAAGGCTGGCAAGAGAAGACAATGCGTTAAGACCGGTTGGTGAGTTTTGTGCCAATGGAATAGGCCTGTCGGGTGAAGTGACCTCAGGATCCCCAAGCTCAGAGGCTGAGCACCGAGGGAACTATGGAAAGGTGAAGGTCTTATGAGGCCCCAAAGAGATCTATGACAAATGAAAATAAAGAAAAGTGCAAGTCCGGGATTAGACTACTTGTCAGACACAAAATTCTGACTCATGTGCTAAAGAGATGCTCAGCATAAAGAGCACTGTCTGCTCTTGCAAAGGAGTCAGGTTTCTTTCCAGCACCACATGCTGGCTCAAGGCAACTATATCTCCAGTTCCAGGATCCAACAACCTGGCTAGCCTCTGAGGGCACCAGGAAGGCATGTGGCACCCATACTTACATTCAGGCAACACTCACACCCAGAAATGAAAAAAATGCAACGGAAAACCCCCAACTGACCTGTGTAGAAAAGGCCTGCTTTGACGAGAGCTTCAACAGCCACAGGTGACTCATGGGGCCAGTCCTTAAAAGTGTCCTTCCTCACTTCTTCATTAGCAAAGATGCTGTCATTGCAGTAAGCTTGGGAAAAAAGATGTGGGTGAGAAGAGCAGGCTTTGATAACAAAGTTCAAGTTATTTGTGTGTATAGGTGGAATGATGTCATGATCTGTACTTGTGTCAGAATAATTGAGTGTGGTTAGAAGAGCAGGAAAAAAGTAAGAGATACAAGAAAGACCATGTTAGAACTGCTGGAGCAGAGTGGCAAACACTGGGGTATTCCATTCATTCTATCATTTCTGTGCATGGTCACTGTGTTAAAGCGTAACTTAAGACTATCCTTTGCTCATCTAGAATCAGGATACACCAAAATCAAGAAAGGATTCCAGTTTCCAGGTCAGTGTGAAGATCTGAGAAAGGTCATTTCTCCTGTGGCTTTCTTAAAAATAGTCATTTTGATGGCTTGCTCTTTGAGATCACTACACTGGGAAGATCACTCATCCTGGTTCTGGGCCACTGGTCTTCTCCACACTGTGAAGACTTGAAAATTAAACTGTCCCAACCTTGGTCTGACAAGTTTCTCAAGATGAAAGCCTGCTGTATTCACACATAATCCTAGATTCCTCCCTTTTTTTTCCTTTTGCTTTAAGTATTTCTTTGGCATTTGGAATACTACACTTTAATTTAACCAGAAAAATATTTTTAGAGTCTAAAACTTTTTATTTTATTGACTTTTGACTTCTATTAAGCCACAATGTCATAGCAAGTAAATTCTACTGTTTTTCTCTTTTTTCAACAATGTATCCCATGTATATATTTTTTTAATTTTATTAATTACATTTTATTCACTTTTTATTCCCCCCTTGAACTCCAACCTCCTCCCCTCCCAATTCCACTTTCCCTCCCCCTTCTCATGCCCCACTCATGCCCTTCCCCAAGTCCACTGATAGGGGAGGTCTTCCTCTCCTTCCTTCTGATCCTAGTGTACCAGATCTCATCAGGAGTAGCTACATTGTCTTCCTCTGTGGCCTGGTAAGGCTGTTCCCCTCTCAGGGGAAGGTGATCAAAGAGCACCTACTAAAATCTGCATACCTAAAGAAAGTAATCAAGAGGGAGGACTCTGGCTATAATGCTCAATCTCCATCCCGAAAGGCAAAGAGGATGGATATCAGAAAAAGAAGAAAACAGAAAACAAGTTAGGAGCCTGCCACAAAGGGCCTCTGAAAGGCTCTGCCCTGCAGACTATCAAAGTAGATGCTGAGACTTATGGCCAACTGTTGGGCAGAGTGCATGCAATCTTATGAAAGAAGTGGGAAATAGTAAGATCTGGAGAGGACAGGAACTCCACAAGGAGAGCAACAAAACCAAAAAATCTGAGCACAGGGGTCTTTCCTGTGACTCATACTCCAACCAAGTACCATGCATGGAGATAACCTAGAACCCCTGCACAGATGTAGCCCATGGCAGTTCAGTGTCCAAGTGGGTTCCATAGTAATGGGAACAGGGACTGCCTCTGACGTGAACTGATTGGCCTGCTCTATTGTTTTCCTTGTTGTGAGGTGCTTTCACTTCTCTGGTGTGGTTGAAGATCCCCAGGATTCCATCTTTCCCTGCTTCCCCAGCCCTGAGATTACAAATGCACAACATTAACACCTGGCTTTGTCACATGGTTTCTGGAGACAGAATGCAAAGCTTCCTGTTTGCAAGGAAAGCACCCTGCACTTACTGCCCCATCCCTGACTTTTAGAGTTTCTAATAAGACAAATACTTTCAGTGATTCTCTTCCTGCTCATGACTTGCTTCTTTAATAAAAAAGAGCATGCTGGGTACAACTGTAGACCCTTCCACTTTTGCTGTGGTAGAATTCATGATCACACCTTTTTGACAGCCCATTCCCCATGGCGACAATATCACTTTTTTTGTAGACTCTTGCATATGTGGCCAAAGAACCTGCTCTGCGTTCAAAGACCAAGAGAACAAACATTGTCTGCATCTTCTTTTTCCCTTTGTGTTTGTTATTTAGCAAGTTACTGGAAAATGGTGTTTCCAGCGAGAAGGATGCCATCTCTCTCTCTCTCTTTCTCTCTCTCTCTCTCTTGCTCTCTCTCTTGGTATATGTGTGTGTGTCTGTGTGTGTGTGTGTGTGTGTACACTCACTTGATTATGAATATGTGTTGAGTGTTTTGCCTACAGGAAGCATGTATGTATACCACAGGTTGGGTGGTGCCCCAGGTGGACAGAGAGGATGTTACATCCCTTGAATATAAAGTTAGAAATTGTTGTAAGCCACTACCTTGGAGACAATTTGAACAGAACCTGAGTCCTCAGCAAGAACAAAAGACGCATCAGACAAGAGTAGAGGTCTGATCTCTGATATTAGAAATAAATTGGGACTTTGTACCAATGTTCATTTAGGTGTCATCCACCCAAAGAGCATCAGACCCGTCCGATACCTTTTTCTCAGAGGCGGGACCTGGGGCATCAACCCGCATGCAATCAGACATGCTCTTCTCTGGGTCCAAAGCGGCTGACCCTGAGTGCAGTGCTTAGCCTCGCATCCTGAGCGTATCATTTTAGCTTTTTATGGTATCCAACCAACTTGCCTGATGCGTCTAAAACAAAAAGGGGGAACTGTAGAGAGCTGCGGAATGCTATGCCTTAAAGATGGAGCTGGTTTCCGCCTTCCACCTTCCCGATGGTGAGTGCTCTCTGTCACGAACAATTCCACATTTGGCTAAGGCTGAAGATCTGGCTTGCTTCCATGTATGTGGACCTATCTGCATTGCCCACGTGGCACGCCTTGGTTGGCTACCCAGAGGCTATTTAAGCTGTGGGCTGGCTTTCCCCGGGGTCCGAGGATTGTTCAATGTTCCTGAATAAACTGCATTGAAAAAAAAATAACTTAATTCTCTAAATAAATTTGTACAATCTTGGTCTATTAAAAAAAAAAGAACAACAAATACTCATAACATCTGAGGCATCCCTTCACCCTCATGCTTATTTGGGGAAGGAGGCACTATGCTTTGCCATGAAGGCTAAGAATATTCTAAGCTAAGCTATTCTTTTTTTTTTTTATGAAATAAATAAAAGCATTTATTGCCAAAGTATTTTTTCTATGTATTTAATGATTGGGGGAAGACTGTTGGTAAAAATCTGTCTTGCCTTGTTGCATCTCAGAGCAGAGGAATTCAGAACAGAGAAATAATTTGAGTTCTGACACGTTAAGGAATTTGAGTGGGGCTCAACAAGCAGTGACTAACATCGTGAAAGTTCTAAAGCCGGGTTTATCCTCTTCAACAGCTACATTTTGACACCTTACCATATATCTCAGGATCTAACACAGAGCAGATTTATTCATTTATTTATCTACATACTTCAACAGTATTTCATTTTGTAGCGCTGATTTGTCTCAACCTTTTTCCTGCCTCCACCTCCTAAGCCCTGAGAATCAAATTTATAACTGACATCATATTTACATATACATGTACCAGTCTGTGCATTTATCATTTGATACAAAGTTCCTTTTTCATTTTAAAATTATTATGAACAATGCTACTACAAAATATGCATAGCTATAAATGAGTGTATTAATATGACCTCTTTTCTATTGAGCTCATTCCAGGAGTGACTTGCTTAGTACATGGAAAAGAAAAGTATAACATTTTAAGGAACTATCAAACCCTTCTCAAAATAGCATCTACTACATCAACGTGTGAAGTGCTAAACTACACCATCATCTTGACAACACTTGTTACTGCTATTTTATTTTTCCCCATTGTGTGTGAGTATTATATGGTCTATTGTTTAGTACATTAGTGTTTCTTATTGACTAAAACTTATAAATATATACACATTTGTATATATTGTTTGGTTTTTTTTTGTTTTGTTTTTTCAAGATTAGAGTCTCACAACAGCATAATGCAGCCATGAACGTTCAGGCCTTTACAGCCATTGAAGCAGGAGAGTCTCCCCAAGCATGGGAGCTAAAATGTTACACTCAGGATGCAAGGCTAAGTGCACTTGCACTCAGGGTCAGCTGCTTTCAACCCAGAGAAGAGCATGTCTGATTGCATGCGGGTTGATGCCCCAGATCCCGCCTCTGAGAAAAAGGTATCAGACGGATCTGATGCTCTTTGGGTGGATCACACCTAAATGAACATCGGTACAAAGTCCCAATTTATTTCTAATATCAGAGATCATACCTCTACTCTTGCCTGATGCGTCTAAAACCAAAAGAGGGTACTGTAGAGAGCTGCGTAATGCTGCGCCTTAAAGATGGAGCTGGTTTCCGCCTTCCACCTTCCCGATGGTGAGTGCTCTCTGTCACGAACAACTCCATATTTGGCTAAGGCTGAGGATCTGGCTTACTTCCATGTATGTGGACGTATCTGCATTGCCCACGTGGCACACTGGGGTTGGCTAACCAGAGGCTATTTAAGCTGTGGGCTGGCTTTCCCCAGGGTCAGATGATTGTTCATGGTTCCTGAATAAACAGCTAAGCTATTCTTAAACTCATATTTCTGCCTCAGCTTTCTTATTGCTGGGATTACAGGCATGGATCTCTATACTTGGCAGTAACCTCATGCAGCTTGTACTGGCCTCTAACCTGTTATCATAGTCCTACCTGGCCAAGGACACCTCATTCCACCTTCCAAGAGCAGGAAATACATGGAGAAGCACACTCATGTGACCATAGATTTCTTACTCTATTACAACTGTTTTCACCTATCCACCACCCCATGTTGCCATGTCTCTGACCTCTGCTGGGACTGAACTCAGAGCCTATCTTACTTGCTGTATGGATGCTCTACAACTGAGCAAGATTCCTAACATTAAGGTTTTGTTTTCCTTTGGATGTTGGCATGAAACACAAGGACCTTGTTCATTCTAGGCAAGTGAGTAATATCCTTAAGCCTGTCACATCATTTTAATGTGAATATTCCTTAATTTCTTAACAGCACACTATGTCACTTAAGAATGCTTTGGGGGACTGGGAATGTAGCTCAGTTGGTAGCATGCTCTCCTAGCTTTCAGGAAGTCCTCAGTTCCAACACCAGCACCCAAGAAGCTCTGTCTCGGCACTCAGCAGGAGAAACAAAAGTTCAAAATTCATTTGCATTTGAGGCCAGCCTGGAACAGGAGAGATGCTCAAAAATGCTTCCAAAACATGCTATCCAAAATGTTAGCTGTTTTAAAGAAGCATCCATGACAGCACACACCCTACCACACTTAGCTGTGTTTACCTATGCTAAACAGTAAGCCATTTCATGGCTCCACAGTACAGATGCTTGCTGCTGAGCCCGACAAACTTTTAATTAATCCCTGGAACCCTCATGGCAGAAGGAGAGAAGCAACTTCTATGTTGTCCTCTGGCTTCCGACCTTCACACATGGACCCACAAATACACATATACATTATGGAAATAACTGAGTATAAATTGGGTTTTATTTTCCTTTGTTTTAGAGACAGATTTTCTTTGTGTAGACTTGTCTGTTCTGGACTAGCTTTGTAGACCAGGTAGGTTTCAAACTCAAAGATCCACCAGCCTCTGCTTCCCTGAGTGCTGGGATTACAGGCATGTGCCACAGTGCTTGGCTGGGTGTCAATTTTTAAAAAAATTTAATTTTAAGGATTCACTTATTTTTGTTTTTGATGTAGGTATTCTGTCTGCGAGTTTGGCTGCACCACATGTGTGCAGTAGCCAAGAGGTCAGAGGACGGTATTACATCCTCTGAAACTACACTTGCAGAGTTGTCAGCTACTACAGGGTGCTGGGAACATAACCCAAGTCCTTCCCAGGAGCGCCAAGTACATTAACTGCTCAGCCGTCTCTCCCAGCCATAAAAAAAAAAAAAAAAAAACACACACAAAACAAACCAAAGTCATTCCATGATGGAGAAATCACTTATAAAAATATTTTTTGAAGAAAGTTGATGAGAGCTGAAGAGATGTCTCAGTGGTTAAAAGCATTTTCTACTCATTTAGGGGACCTGAGTTCAGTTCCCAGCACCCACCATCAGACAGCTCACAAATTCCTGTTATTCCACCTCGAAGGGATCTGATGCCCTTGTCTGGCTTCCAAAATCACGTGTATATGTGCATCATATGCACACACAGAGAGAGAGAGACAGAGAGACAGAGAGACAGGGACCAAGATACAGAGAGAGAGAGAGAAACACCAAAAGAAAGAACCAAACAAAGACTTTGGAATGTGCCTGAGGTTTTACCTGATACCATAGGTAATTCTCTTCTGACCCAGGAATTCACAAAATGTTCTCCCTGAGGAAAAGAAATTCAGGTTACTGCCTGATTGGCTGACTTACAAGATATACATCTATCTGTGGCCTGAAACTTAAGGTCTTCCCAAACTGAAGTGAATTTTCATTCGAGCAGCAGAATTTGAGCAAAGAAGCCCTTTAATGTTGGTTTGATTTCTATTGATCTTGTAAACTTTTATGCAGTGCCTAACATCAGTGAAATGGAAGCTTTCTCAGGGTCACTCTTACCACAAACCCTGCTCAACCACAGAACTGCAGTTACACACAGAGGTATATTTTTTTACTCATGAGGAACTGAGACATGGGAAGGGAGCCTCACTCAGAAGAACCTCTCCAACCAAGCAGCTCTCCCTGTGAGAAAACTGCACCCCAACTGTCAGCCCATGCCCAGTCACACAATACAGTCTCCTTTGGCTTCAGTTTGAGGTGGGTTCCCACTGCTTTCCACTAGAATGTCCTTACTAGTTTAAGGGTGTAAATAACCAGGTTCAGGAGCCAGCTTTGAGTGCCCAGACTCTGCCATGTATTAGGTCAGAAGATTGAGTCAGACATCCAGATGGAGGCAGCAGGAGGTAGCTAGAGTAGTGAGTGGAATCACTCAGAAGGAAGATGAAGGAGACAGCAGAAGCAACCCAAAGCCAGCCTGGAAACTGTCTAAGTGGTTCCAGCTTCACAAGGCAAGAGTTTTGTTTACTCTCTGCAGAGAAGAGGCAGGACAATGACAAGAGAAAGGAAGAGAAACACATAGTATTTGGGAAAACAAACAAACAAAAATGAACATCACCCTGATGAATCACATATTATTAGGTAACAAACATAGGCTATTAGAAAGAGTTGGCACTTGTAAATTACCGTCACATGAACAAATCCCTCGTAGCTTTGAATATATTGGGCAATTTCCTCTGACGATTTCTTACTTTGAAGAAATTCACATCTATAATTAAAAATATAATTAAAATATACTCCAAGTTCCTGGGGCTGTACCATTTCCCAGGACACACACCAATCTGCAGCCCTAGAGACCAGCACAGATTAGGGACCAACAGGTGAAACCTCCCCCACTCTTCCCCATCTACTGGCCTGCCAGCAATAGTAATGAGTTCTGCCCAGAGTGCTTGAGCTCCACTTCCCTGTGAGCCCTAAACCTCAGTTTCCCGGGCCTCTGCCATTTCCCGGGACAAGCTCCGATCTGTGGCCTTGGAGATCAGCATTGATCAGAGAGCAGCATCAAGGATCAGGGAGTAGCAGACCAGCATGGATCAAAGAACAGCAGGAAAAGCATAAGACTGAGGCCATCTGGGACCAAGATCTCCACCTATAACTCCAGAGACCACCAGGCCTGCTAATACCAAAGTCAACCAAATTACTCAGAATCAGTGCAAGAACACAAGCAACAAATCCCAGGGCCATGTGACATCACCAAAACCCAACTATCCTAACACAGCAAGCCCTGAGGACACTATCACGCCATAAGCACAAGAAAACAGTCTTAAATCTGATGTTGTGAAAACAAATGATTAAAGCCTTAAAAGAAGTAAATAAATCCCTCAAAAGAAATTCAGGAAAATACAATCAAACAGGTAAAGGAACTGAATAAATCCCTTAGAGAAACACAGAAAAAAACAAACAAAAACAAAAACAAAAAAACAGCCAAATAGGGAAAGGAAAAGAATAAAACTGTCCAAGACGTAAAAAGGGAAACAGAAGCAATAAAGAAAACACAATCTGAGGCAATCCTGAAGATGGAAAACCTAGGGAAGTGAACAGAAACTACAGACAAAAGCATCACCAACAAAATACAAGAAATGGAAGAGAGAATCTCAGCTGTAGAAGATACTATTGAAGAAATCGATTCATCAGTCAAAGAAAATGATGAATATAAAACATTCCTGACACAAAACATCTATGAAATCTGAGACAATAGCAAAAGACCAACCCTAAGAATAATAGAAATTGAAGGAAAAGACTCCAAGCTCCCTGGCCCAGAAAATATTTTCAACAAAATCATAGAAGAAAACTTCCCCAACCTAAAGAAAGAGGTGCCTATAAATATACAAGCCTACAGAACACCAAATAGACTGGACCAGAAAAAAAATCCTCCCATCACATAATAATCAAAACACTACATGTACAGAACAAAATAGAATATAGAAAGCTGAAAGGGAAAAAGGCCAAGTCACATTAAAAGGCAGACCTATCAGAATTAAACCTGACTTCTCACCAGAAACTCTAAAAGCAAGAAAGGCTTGAGCAGCTATGTTACAGACACTAAGACACCACATATGTCAGCCGTGACTAATATGTCCAGCAAAATGTTAATTACCATAGAGGGAGAAAGCAAGATATTCTATAACAAAAACAAATTTAAACAATACCTAACCACAAACCTAGCCCTACAGAAGGAAAATGACAGAGTGAAAACTGCAACTCCAGCAGGCTAATCACACCCAGAAAAACACAGAAAACAAATAACCCCACAACAATAAACCAAAACAGGGAAGGGGCACATACCCATACACACACACACACACACACACACACACACAGCACCACAACCACCACCACCTCCAAAACCACCACCACCATCAAAATAATGGGAATCAACAACCAGTGGTCATCAATCTCTCTCAACATCAATGGCCTCATCTCCCTGTTAAACACACACACACACACGCTAATAGAATGCATGTGTAAACAGGACCCATCATTCAGTTGCTAACAAGAAACACACCTCAGCAACAATGATAGACATTACCTCAGAATAAAGATTTTCCAAGTAAATGGTCACAGAAGCAAGCTGGAGTAGCTATTCTAATATCTAATAAAATAGAGTTTCATCCAAAATTAATTAAAAGAGTTTAGGAAGGGCACTTCATACTCATCCAAGGAAAAATCAACCAAGATTATATTTCATTTCTGAACATATATGCCCAAAATGCAAGAGCACCCACAGTCATAAGAAAAAAAAACATTACTGAAGCTTAAATTACTCTTGAACCCCACACGTTAACAGTGGGAGGACTTCAACACATCTCTCTCAACAAAGACAGATCATCGAGACAGCAACTAAACAGAGAAATAATGAAACTAATTGACGTTATGAGTCAATTGGACCTAACAGAGATCCACAGAACATTTCACTCAAACACAAAACAATATGTCTTCTTCTCAGCACCTCTTGGAATCTTCTTCAAAACTGACCACATACTCAGATACAAAGCAAGCCTCAACAAATATAAGAAAATTGAAATGACACCTTGTATGCTATCAGACTACCATGGATTAAAGCTAGACTTCAATAATAACAGGAACAATAGAATGCCTACAAACTCACGGAAATTGAACAACTCTCTAGGTAGTGACTACTGGGTCATGGAGGAAATAAAGAAATTAAAAGCTTTCCAGAATTCAATGAAAATGAAAGCACAACATACCTAAACTTATGGGACACAATGAAAGAAGTACTAAGAGGAAAGTTCATAGCGCTATGTGCCTTCATAAAGAAATGTAGAGAGCTTATATGAGCAACTTAATAGCACAATTGAAGGCTCTAGAAAAATGGAAGCAAACACACCCAAGAGGAGTAGGCATCAGGAAATAATCCAACTCAGGGATGAAATCAATACCCTAGAAACAGAGAGAACAGTACAGAAAATCAACAAAACCAAGAGCTGATTCTTTGAGAAAATCAACAAGATAGACAAACCCTTAGCCAAACTAACTAAAAGACAGAGGGAGAGTCTCCTAATTAATAAAATCAGAAATGAAAAAGGGGATATAACAACAGATACCAAGGAAATCCAAAGAATCATTAGATCATATTTCCAAACCTGTATGCCACAAAATTTGAAAATCTAAATGAAATGGATGATTTTCTTGATAGATACCACTTACTAAACTAAAATCAAGCTCAGGTTAACAATTTAATTAGACCTATAATCACTAAGGAAATATAAGCAATCATCAAAACCCTCTCAACCAAAAAGAGTCTTGGATCAGATGGTTTTAGCACAAAATTCTACCAGACTTGCAAAGAAGAACTAATACCAATACTACTCAAACTACTTCACAAAATAGAAACAGAAAGAACATTGCCAAACTCATTCTATGAGACCACAGTTACCCTGATACTGAAACCACACAAAGACCCAACAGAGAATTTCAGATCAATCTCCTTTATGAACATTGATTCAAAAATACTCAATAAAATACTTAAACTGAATCCAAAGACACATCAAAAATATCATCCAACATGATCAAGCAGACTTCATCCCAGAAATGCAGGGATGGTTCAACATATAAAAATCCATCAACCTAATCCACCATATAAACAAACTGAAGGAAGAAAAAAAAAAATCTCATGATCATCTCATTAGATGGTGAAAATGCCTTTGACAAAACCCAACATCCCAAGGGGGATCCAAGATGACAGTGACCAGCGGCATAGTATCTGAGAGGCTGAGGACCTAAAACTCCAAAATTGGTGAGTATAGGGGCAGCTAAAGCCTGAAAATCGATATTGAGGCTTCCTGAACAAGAGGGGGCATCACATGAGTTGAGACCTTTAGATTCAGGTCACCTGAGGACTTCTCTGGGGACAGAGAGAAGCGAACTTTTGAACCCTTTGCACTTCCCTTTTTCGGGCCTCCCTCCCCTCGGAGTTGGCCCTCAGTGCCAGAGAGTCTCAGCACAGAACTCTGCCTGGGGACTGAGACACAGAGGCAGAGCTCCTATCTCCTCAGCCACCTGGCTGCCAGCCTTACCCACCTTGCGAGTCCCAGATCCAAGGTACCATCCTTCCTGGTCCCAGGTCCTGGGTCTGCAAGCAGCTGTACAGACTCTGTAGAACCTGCTAGCCAGTGACTCTATGGGCCACCCAACCCCTCAGTGGTGGACAGCTGGCTCTACAGCCACCAAAAGAACCAGGTACACCAGGCACCAGGCCACCTAGGTCTGTGGACCACTGTTGTGGTCCCCCAGGACTTCCCAGCAGGCACCTGGACCAGCCTCCCAGTTCTGAGGCTGCGCTGGATTCCCTAGTTCATTGGTTGCAGCACAACTGAGCTGACGAAGCTCATCCTCCCATGTTTGACTCAGCAGGTCCAAACCTGGGAGTAGAGAGCAGGGGTACCAAGGTGCTTGCCGATTTGACCTGATAGAGAGAGAGTGTGCCCTCAAGTCCCTGAAGAGCCCCAGATCCAGGGTCTTTCTAAGATAGCAGCTGGTCATCAGATCCCTCCCATCCACATATCCACTGTGGGAAACAGAGGGATTCTTGGGACATTGAAGCCCCTGCTCTGTGGGGTCCACCAGTGGAGTTCAGGCAAATAACATCTGGAGCTCAGACAGAGCCAGTAGCCTTTAGACCACTGTGGTACTCAAGGAATTTACATAAGCAAATTGTGCCTGAAATTATCACCAGCTTGTGTGACACTTTCAGTGCCTGCAACCCTTCGGTGCCTGCAAGGCAGCACCCCTCCCACACACTCAACTGTGTCCATCAAGGCATACTTCTGACCCTGTGCAAATGCACACACTTGCCTGAACTTGTACTACTGGGCCCTCGGACTTTCCTCCCACAGGCACAGCTGAAACACCAATGCACATGCTGAAACCACTGGACCTCTCTCATCTTCCTGAAGAATTCTCCAGACTCCAGAGAAAGACCGTACAGTCTGAACTACAGAATCCAGGAAAAAACAGTGAAGGTTACAGATAAGCAAATGGCCAGAGGTCGGTGAAAGAACTCATCCAACAAAAATCAGGACATTATGGCTTCACCAGCAACCCTCCAAATCAATGGCTATCCAATCCATCTGAAACTCAGGAAAATGACTGTAAAGCTATGCTTATCCAGTTATTAGAGGCACATAAAGAGGATACAAACAGATCTCTCAGAGAAATACCATACACATTGAGACAGTTAAAGAGGAAATGAAGACGTCTCAAAGAATTGGCCACAGAAGTGGAGGCAAATAAAGATGAAATGACCAAAGCTCTCAAAGAAACACAGTCAAATAGAGCCAAACAAAAAGAGGCACAATTACTGGAATACAGAGAGAGAACGAACAAAAATATAGAAGCCATCATACAGAGACAGGAATCTACATCCAAAAAGATGAAGGAAATGGTGCAAGGCATAAAAACAGAATTAGAATCAATAAAACACACACACACACAGAAAACTTCTAACATGGATTCTATTGCCTGGTTTAGATCAGCTCCTCATGGCAGGACTGCATTTCCTGGTCTCAGTGCATGAGGATATGCTCAGTCTTGATTTGACTTGATGTCTTGGTGAGGGCTGATAAAAGGGAAGAGGGCTCCCATTTTCTGTTGGAAAAGGGAGAAGGGAAGAAGGAAGGAGGTGGAGAGGAGATTGGGAGGAGAGGAGGGAAGGGTCACCCTTATGATGTAATGTAAATGAATTTAAATAAAAGAAAATTTTCTTTATTAAAAAAACTCTATACACAGAGATGTTCTTCACTGCAAAGACCGTTTAATAAAACCTCTCAAACTATTGGACTTTATACATCACTAATACTGTCAGGAAAAATACTTGCAAAGACAAGACCTGAGTAGGTCACAACCAGATGGAGACCCAGCACTGAGCAGGGAAGTGGACACAAGGGCCCTAACCAAGAAGCTATTTCCACTGATCCCTGTTGGTGAGGGGACAATCAGTCTTCAGTGGAGTGTCACTGGGTATAACCACACACTTCAGGGCAGGCCTATGCCCAGGAATACTTGCCAACACAAAACATACTTTTTTTTTTTTTGGTCATACTAGTTTTTTGATTGTTATGATTTTCTTGTGAAGAGAGGCATTTTAAAACACAGAGAGAAAGAACACAAGTTGGCTGAGTAGGGAAGTGGGAAGGATGTGGGAGGAGTTGGAGGAGGGGGAAAATCATGATCAAAACATATTGTATTAAAAAAGATTTTAACTCATCCCAAACCTTTTTCATGAGAATTACAAGTGTTCTGATAGAATTTTTTTTATTTATATTAAGAAAAATACATGTATTTACTTAAAATTCACTCTTAAGATTACTTTATTTTTATTTTATATTGAAGGCTTCCTATGTTGCCCAGACTGGTGATATATTCCTTGCTTAAAGCAATCTCCTGCCTCTGTCTCAGGAGCATTATAAGCACATAATAGAGCACATTTTTTTTTTAACTAAACATGCAGAACAGGCAGTCAAAGAGCCTAGTACACTGTAACAGAGTGGGGATATTTTGCCTTTATGATTCAGCTGTAGGGGGCTGAGCCTTGTTCCCCATTCCCACAGTCAGATCACAGTGACAGTAAAGGGAACAATATGAAAATTAGGTGTAGCATATTTCATCTACTAAAGAAAACTGTCATGATAATTTTTAAAGTAGCAGATCTATTGGTTTTGATTTTTGTAACATATGTTGAATATCATCTTGAAATGCATTCCTTTTCCCATACAAACAAAGCTGCTTTTAAGGCTGAACAATGTTTCTCTAACTGACACTAGCGTTCCTAGCAGTGTGGTAAGGAGGAGACTGAGAGCTCTTTTGTCAATGCGAATGAGACCAGCCTTGCCTTGCTGCTTTTAATAGCATGAGGAGATGAACTCCACATAGCTCCAGGACTTCCATTCGGTTTCTGTGGCATCCATGGATCCTATAAAACTATACTAAAATCAGCTCACATTTATTATTCAGTTTTAAAAAATGTAAGAAAATATTCAGATATTTTACCAAAATTTCATAAAAGAAGCAATCAGGCCAGTGTTTAAAACTGAAGTCTCAGAAGCTAAGGATAAAGAACACAACAGGAAATTTGGAGACTGAGTTCTGATGTCAGCCCTGTGCTCATGCTGACAGACATATGGAAGGTACGTCACTCATTGCATGTGATGTGTGGTAGGTTTTACAAGACCAACAAGCTATATGTTATTATCTGCATTTTACAATCAAGGCTCTACAAGGGTCAGTGCCTCAGTTCAGGACTGGATGTCAGGTGGCCTCCATGTGCAAGTTTGCCTCACTCCAGCTCTGTCTGGTCCTTCTTGTGTGAGCAGGCTGAAAGAATCACACTAACTTTGTAACCTATGTTTCTTTTAATTGCCTTATATTTTCAAGTTTTAGGCCCATATTAATTAAAGCCTCTTAGTGCTTCTCCAGAGAGCCGAGAAATGTAAAATTTCTTGACATCAGCCATCTGTGAGATAAGGAAGAGAACAAGCAGTGATCCCTACAAAATGGAGAGTAAATCACTGGCTGTAAATCACTGTAAAATGAGCTTTGTTTGAAAACCGAGATGAGTTAATTATTCTCCCACCTTTAACTGTAGCTATATCTCATATGGCAGGAAATTCCAAACTGACTTGAAGATCAGATATTTATGACAGGGCTGACTGGACCTAAGGGTGACCAGAACTAATCAATTATTTTAAAAGATAAACACCTCATCCAATCCTGAATCACCAAGATAGCAACCCCAGGAGATTACTGCCTTGTGTCTTTTAAAAACCTAAGGTCTTTTTAACCCGGTGCCACTCCTAGCTGACCAGCAGTGGTGACCCCATTGTGCAATGGTCAAGATGAACCTCTTGCCATTTTGCATCGATGGATGATTAGTTTCCTGAATTCTCTTCATACCTTCTTATATTTAGGCTCATGCTGGGCCTAACAAGGCCTTACTCCTTTCAGCTGTGGGCCAGTCGCTGGACTGTCTCCTCTTCCTGTGTAGGTCATGTTCACTCTACTGTGTCAGAAAAGCAACTAAAGACCACTGGAGGCAGATGTGCAGCTCTAGTTAGGGCTGATCACATGGGAATGGTGTGGCTGGAAGTTGTCCAGAGTGTAGCCAGCAACACTAAACCCAGGGCCCTGAGCTGGGCCAGAGCTGCTTTAGGAGCCCAGGAGCAGCAGTGCGGCCCCTGTCTGAGGCTGAAGTGCAGCAGGTATATCTGTAGGGTACAAGACCAACTCCTAAGGAGATGGTGACATTCTATGATTTGCTAATCAGGGCCCATCATTCCTATGATGATATCATTGGTTTCCAGGAATCATTTCTTCCTCAGCTACTGTTTTCACCTCTTTTTCCTTTCCTCTTTGTCCCCTCTTCCCTTTAAACCTACTCTTACTTTCTTTTAGACTTCCTTTCCAATAATTTAAGTAAAGCAAGTAAAATATGAAGTTTTCTTGTTACCTCACAGCTCAACAAACCCAAGCCCAAGATCATCTATTTAATTTACATCATCATTTCATAGCTTTTTATACATTTGTGAACATGTTGCGATATAATTTAAAAATTTTTTTTTTGGTTTGATTAGTTTTGGGGTTTTTTTGTTTTTGTTTTTTTGGTTTTTTTTTCTGTTTTGTTTTGTTTTTTGAGACAGAGTTTCTCTGTGTAGCCTTGGCTGTCCTGGACTCACTTTATAGACCAGAAACTAGGCTGCCCTTGAGCTCATAGAGATCCACATGCCCTCTGGCCTCCTAGGTGCTAGTTTTAGAATTTTTAAAGACTGCTCACCCTACATGAATTGTGCATATTTATATTTCCATTTACAAATAATCCTAGATAACCTTTCATTTCTGTGAGCATGGTTGCCTGTGTGCAAGGTGTCTGGTAAATACTTGCCTAGTTGGTTTGTGTGTGATCTAGCATCTACCCAGGAACTTTCCTATACACAGTATGAGCTACAACTATTTGGAAAAAAAATCCCAGTCACAGTGGTGTGAACCCACAATCCTATCATGTCAGAGGTTGAAGCAGAAAGATGAGCAAGTTGAGGCCAGCCTGGGACATATAATGATGCCCATCAATAAAATAAAATAAAATAAAAGCCCTTTCGAGTCAAGCACCATTCACTGACATTAGGGAAAAACACAGCCATAAATAAATAAATAAATAAATAAATAAATAAGTAGGAACATTCAGCCAAGTATAAAGTGCAGGAAATTATACAGAGCAGCTTAAGTGATTTCTTTTAAGAAATAATTGAAAAGGTGAAAGGTGAGGAAAATGGATTCATAATTCTAGGCTGGAAAAACAGCCAAGAGGGCAGCTGTGCTTGCTATTAAGCCTGATGATTTGAGTGTGATACCTGGGGTCCCTCCCTCAGGCCATCTTCTGACCTCCACACACATCCTGGCAGAAGAACAACACCCCCATTCTCACAGTCCCAGAAGTGCACTTTTTTATTTTAAAAACAAACAAAACTGTAACAGAGGGAGGGAGATGAGCATTTGAATGCTGATTCACGTATTTGACATTAGGCACTTATGCCATTTTTTCCTAGAAGACTTAAGGATACTGTGGTCCCATCTCACATGCTATAATACTAACAGATGCTTTATGTGGTCCCTGGAACTCACTTTGAAGTAGCCTTGTTCTTGTTATTCCATAGAAAACACTGGCAGGATGTGGAGGAGGAGATAGTTCCTGACCAGGTGCTGACAAGTGCTTATTATACTGATCTTTTCATTTCCATGAGATGTTCCATAATCAAAGCTTGAAAACCAGTGAAAGAAGTAAATCTTTGTTGGCAGAAACAAATAAACAAAAGCAAAGAAATGACAAAACCATTACTAAACAGATCACTAAAATTAATTAAAATATGTTTTTTCTAAGTGAGGAGCTAAAGACCACTGCAATCCCAAAATCCTTGAATCTCTGAAGCAAAACTTCTTTTCTCTTGTGGCATGAGGATGTGGATGACCTAGACATCTGGCCCTCTTGCCTTTCAGCAGAGGGTGGCTTTGAACTCCTGATTCTCCACTCTTCATCTTCCTAGTGCTGGGATTACAAGTATGTGCCACTGCATCCAGCAAGCATTTTCATTTGGTACATATTCCGCACATGTGAAACCACTTGTAATGCCTTAAACATTCTGACTTTCTTTGTTTTATACACCAATTCTACCCCTGTACAGACTAAAGCATTTGATAGTTGGGATAAGTCATGGGGCTGTTGCCTGACAGACATTATCTTAGTATTTGGGTTACTGAGTAGATGGGTTAGTAGGGAAAATGGCACAGTACAGGCTTGAGGGTCTGCAGTTTGAAGCCCAGTGTGTATGTAAAGTTGGGGTATGGTCACACACTTCTTCAACTCTCACCCTGGGTCAACAGAGACAGGCTGGTCCTAGACACTCCCTGGCCAGCTAGTCAGCCAATCTATGAGTTCTGGTTCAGTTATCCCTGTCTAAAGATAGGGAGAGAGTGATAGGGAAAGCATGCTAGGTCAACCTGTGCCCACAAAAGTGAACACACACACACCAAACCAAACCAAAAATATGTTTTCAAATGAAAGCAAAATTACTTTAAGGTGGATCCAAGATGGCAGCACACCATATCAGAGAGGCAGAGGATCTGAAACTCTGAAATTGGTGAGTAGAGGGGCAACTGAAGCCACAAAATCAATTTTGAGGATTCCTGAATGAGCGGGGACATCACATGAGGTGAGACCATTTAGATTTAGGTCACCCGTGGAATTCTCTGGGGATGGAGAGTGGTGAACATTCACTTCCCCATTTTGGGGCTCCCTCCTCCTCAGTGGAGTCGGCCCACAGAGACTCTTAGAGACTCCAGAGTCTCTTAGCACAGAACTCACTGCCTGGGGACTGAGACAGCAGAGGCAGGGCTCCTAGCTCCTTAGCCACAGCTGCCAGCTCTACCAGCCTTCTGATTCCCAGATCCACAGTACCATCCTTCCGAGTCCCAGGTATGCAGGTGGCCATCCCAACTCCACAGGTCCTCTCAGCCAGTGACTGTAAGGGCCACCCAATCTCTCAGTGGTGACAGCTGGCTATACACCATCAAAGTTGCCAGACCAGCCAAATCACCCAGTTACACCAGGCACCTGGCCACGTAGGTCTGTGGACCACTGTTGTGGCTCCCCAGGACTTCTCAGCAGGCACCTGGACCAGCCTCCCAGTCTCATTGCTACAGCTGGACTTCCAAGTTCAGCGGCTGCAGCACCAGTGAGCTGAAGGAGCTCCTTACCCCCACATTGACTGAGCAGGCCCCAACTGAGAGTAGAAAATAAGGGGAACCCCTGTGCTTTCCAATTTGACCTGCTACAGAGTGAGGGTGCCTTCCAGAGCTTGCAGAGCCCCAGATCCAGGGTCCTTCTAAGCTAGCAGCCAGACATCCAACCCTCCTACACCTGTGCAAACTGTGGGAAACAGAGGGACAGTGTTCTCAACATTGAGGCCCCCAGAATATTGGGGGTCTACCAGTGGAGTTCAGGCAAATAACTCCTGGACCTCAGAGCTGAATACCTGTGGCCTGCAATGCCATTGAGGTATTCAGGGAATCTGCACAAGCGAATTGCACCTGTGAAGACCTCCAGCACCTATAATCCCTTTGGTGCCTGCACAGTCTCTTGCCCCGCACTTCAGGCATTTATATTCTCTAACACCCTGTCAGTCAAGGCACACTTCCACACACATGCCCATGCACATACACACTCACATGCCACCCACATTTGTCCTTCTGTGCCCACGAATCATTCTCCCTTAGGTACAGCTGAAGCACCAACGCACACTCTCAAACCACTGGACCTCTCTCATCTTCTTGAAGAATTCTCCAGACACCAGAGAAAGATGGTACCACTCTGAAATGAAGAATCCAGGAACAAACAGTGACAGTTACAGATAAGCAAATGGCCAGAGGTTGGCGAAAGAACACATCCAACAAAATGCAGGACTTCATGGTGTCAGCAGCAACCCCGAAAATCTATGGATACTCCAATTCATTGGAAACACAGGAAAATGATTTTAAAGCTATGCTTATCCAGTTATTAGAGGCACATAAAGAGGAAACAAACAAATCTCTCAAAGAAACTGAAACATGGATGGAAGTAAATAAAGAGGAAATGAACAAAGCTCTCAAAGAAACATAGGCAAATATAGCCAAACAAGTAGAGGCACAATTAGTGGCATATAGAGAGGAAAACAACAACAACAACAACAACAACAACAAAAAACAGAGATTATCATAGAGAGATAGGAATGCACATTCAAGCAGATGAAGGAAATGATGCATGAAAACAGAATTAGAAGCAATAAAGAACACACAAACAGAGAAAACCCTGGAGCTGGAGAACTTAGAGAAAAGATCAGGAAGCACAAAGGTAACTATCAAAAATAGAAAACAAGAGATGTAAGAGAGAATCTCTGGTGCTGAAGATACACTTGCAGAAATTGAAACTTTTCTCAAAGAAAAAGTAAAATCGGAGAAGTCCCAAACACAAACATCAAAGAAATCAAGGGCACTACAAAAAGGTGAATTCAAAGAATAATAAGAATAGACAAAAAAGAACATACCAGGCTCCAAGGTCCAGAAAATATCTTCAAGAAAATCATAAAAGAAAAATTTCCCAAATTAAAGAGATGTCCATAAATATACAAGAGACCTACAGAACACCAAATAGACTAGACCAGAAAAGAAACTCCTCACGTCACATCATAGTCAGAATACTAAATCTACAGAACAAAGAAAATATATTAAAAGCAGCAAGAGAAAAAGGCCAAGTAACATATAAAGGTAGACCTATCAGAAACACACAAGACTTCTTATCAGAAACTATGAAAGCCAGAAGGACCTGGGCAGATGTCATGCAGACCTTATGGGACCACACATGCCAACCCAGACTACTATACCCAGCAAAGCTTTCAATCAGCATAGATGGAGAAAACAAACTGTTCCATAACAAAACAAAATTTAAGCAATATCTACATAGGAAACCAGCCCTACAGAAGATACTAGAAGGAAAACTCCAATTCAATGAAATCACTACACCCAAGAAAACATAGGATACAGATAATTTTTCAACAAAATTAAAAAAAACAACAACAAAAAAAAACAAGCAATGAATCACAGTAAGACCACCAACTCCACAATGAATGGAACTAACAGTCATTGGTCACTATTATCCATCAACATCAATGGACTCAATCTTCAATGAAAAGACACAGACTAACAGGATGGTTGCAGAAACAGGATACAACCTTCTGCTGCATCCAAGAAACACACCTCTGCAACAGAGATAAACACTACCTCAGAGTAAAGGACTAGAAAAATGTTTTTCAAGCAAATGGACCCAAAAAGCAAGCTGGAGTAGCTATCCTAATATCTAATAAAATAGACTTTCAACCAAAATTAATCAAAAAAGATGAGGAGGGGCACTTCATTCTCATCAAAGGAAAATTCCACCAGGAGGACATCAAAATTTTGAACAGCTATGCCCCAAATACAAGACCACCTACATTTGTAAATGAAATGTTACTAAAGCTGAAATCACTCATCCATCCCAACGCCTTAATAGCGGGACACTTCAACACTCCACTCTCACAAGGGACAGATCATCCAGACAGAAGCTAAACGGGGAAATAAGGGCACTTACAGAGCTCCTAAATCAAATGGACCTAATAGATGTCTACAGAACTTTTCACCCAAATTCAAAAGAGTATACCTTCTTTGAACACCTCATGGAACCTTTTCCAAAATAGACCATATATTTGGTCACAAAGCAAGCCTCAGCAGATACAAGAAGATTGAAACAATCCCTTGTATCCTATCTAATCACTATGGTCTAAATCTGGACCTCAACAACAACAGAAATAGCAAAAAGTCTACACATAAATGAAAACTGAACAACTCGCTACTCAAAGACAGCTGGATCAGGGAAGAAATAAAGAAAGAAATTAAAGACTTCGTAGAATTCAATGAAAATGAAGGTACAACATACCCAAACTTATGGGACACAACAAAAGGAGCGCCGAGAGGAAAGCTCATAGCACTAAGTGCCTGCAAGAAGAAATTTGAAACATCCTATACAAGCAACTTAATAACTCACCTGAAAGCCCTAGGAAAAAAAAAAAGAAGCAAACACACCAGAGGAGTAGACAGCTGGAAATATACAAGCTCAGGTCAGAAATCAATAAATTAGAAACAAATAAAACAATTCAAAGAATCAATGAAACCAAGAGCTAATTCTTTAAGAAAATCAACAAGATAGATAAGCCCTTAGCCAAACTAACTAAAAGGCAAAGAGAACCTAAAAGAGGGACATAACAACAGGCACTGAAGAAATCCAAACAGTCGCATCCTGAGCGTATCATTTTAGCTTTTTATGGTATCCAACCATGCTTGGGGAGAATGTCCTGCTTCAATGGCTGTAAAGGCCTGAATGATCATGGCTGCATCACACTGTTGTGAGACTCTAATCTTGCATATATACCACAGGCAAACCAAGGAGACCAACACCAGAAGGCCTGCTAACACTCCCATGCCCGCCCATTCCTTCAGATGATTCATGGCTGCAGCAATCCATGTTGATAATCCTGTGGCTAGTCCTGCGTCCACTCCGGTAGAATTTACTGTGACAATGGCCACTCTCAGCTGCTCCATCGTAGTATCGAATTCTCCAGTCCAATTACCTAAAATATAGCTCGACAATTGTTTAGACAGATTTGCAGCGCAGGAAAAATTCTCACTGCACTCAGGGTCAGCCGCTTTGGACCCAGAGAAGAGCATGTCTGATTGCATGCGGGTTGATGCCCCAGGTCCCGCCTCTGAGAAAAAGGTATTGGACGGGTCTGATGCTCTTTGGGTGGATGACACCTAAATGAACATCTGTACAAAGTCCCAATTTATTTCTAATATCAGAGATCAGACCTCTACTCTTGCCTGATGCATCTAAAACAAAAAGGGGGAACTGTAGAGAGCTGCGGAATGCTATGCCTTAAAGATGGAGCTGGTTTCCGCCTTCCACCTTCCCGATGGTGAGTGCTCTCTGTCACGAACAACTCCACATTTGGCTAAGGCCGAGGATCTGGCTTGCTTCCATGTATGTGGACCTATCTGCATTGCCCCCGTGGCACGCCTGGGTTGGCTACCCAGAGGCTATTTAAGCTGTGGGCTGGCTTTCCCCGGGGTCCGAGGATTGTTCAGTGTTCCTGAATAAACTGCATTGAAAAAAAAAAAAAAAAAAAATCCAAACAGTCATTAGGTCTGACTACAAAAGCTATACGTAACAAAATTTGAAAATCTAAATGAAATGGACAATTTTCTTGATAGATTGCACTTACCAAAGTTAAATAGAGAACAGGCAGAAAGGTTGAAAAGTCCTATATGCCCCAAGGAAATAGGAGCAGTCATCAATAGTCTCCCTTCCAAAAAAAAAAAAGCCAGGGCCAGATGTTTTCAGTGCAGAATTCTACCAGACCTTCAGGGAAGAGCTAACTCCAATTCTCTTTAAACTATTTGACAAATAGAAACAGAAGGAACATTACAAACTCATTCTATGAAGCCATAGTCACCTTGATACCTAAACCACACAAAGACCCAACAAAAAAAGAGAACTTCAGACCGATCTCTCTTGTGAACATTGATGTAAAACTACTCAATAAAATACTTGCAAGCAGAATCCAAGAACACATAAAAGATACCTTCCACCATCACCAAATAGGCTTCATCGCAGGCATGCAAGGATAGTTCAACATAAAGAAATCCATCAATGTAATCCATCACATAAACAAACTTATGGAGAAAAGCCACATGATCTTCTCCTTAGATGCCAAAAAAGAATTTGACAAAATCCAAAACCCATTCATGATTAAAGTCTTTGAGAGACCAGGGATATAAGATACATACTTAAACATAGTAA
This sequence comes from Meriones unguiculatus, assembly GCF_030254825.1. Classification (NCBI taxonomy): domain Eukaryota; kingdom Metazoa; phylum Chordata; class Mammalia; order Rodentia; family Muridae; genus Meriones; species Meriones unguiculatus. The sequence continues at coordinate 27,235,140 of NC_083354.1, read as the reverse complement.
AGGCAATTTAGAGCAAGCCTATAGCCAACATCAAACTAAAGAGAGAGAAACTTAAATCAATTCCACTGAAATCAGGGACAAGGCAAGGCTGCCCATTCTCTCCATATCTCTTCAACATTGTACTTGAAGTCCTAGCTACAGCATTATGACAGCTAAAGGAGATCAAGGGAATACAAATCAGAAAGGAAGAAGTCAAATATCACTATTCAAAGATGATATGCTAGTACATTTGAGTGACCCCAAAAATTCAACCAGAGAACTCCTTCAGCTGATAAACACCTTCAGCAAAGTGGCTGGATACAAAATTAGCTCAAAAACTCTTAAGCCCTCCTGTATGCCAAAGATGAAAGGGCCGAGAAAGAAACAAGGGAAACAACATCCTTCATGACAGCCACTAAAAACATAAAGTACCTCGGTGTGATTTTAACCAAGCAAGTGAAACTGAGATTGTGTGGTTCTATCATAATCTATTGGTCAGTGGCTACTTCAAGTTCCCAAAGAACCTCCTGTTCTTCAAAGCCACATATAAAGTTAACTCCAAATACCCACCCAAGCCAACTTGGGTAACTTTGAAAATAGAGGTTTGCAAAAACTTTCAAACATGATATGTGATTTCTCCAGCAATTAAGGAACAAAGCCAATTTTTGGTCTATCTTATCTCCATCTTGTATCTAGTAAAATAATTCTGAAAATTGTTTTTTTTTTTTTTAGAGTAACCCAAATAAAAATATTTCCCATTTGTTAAGTCCTGTTTCTCTCAGCTAACCAGCCCCCCCTACTGGTTAGCTGATGAACTGGAACTTTCAGTTCAACCTGATTCCTTCCTGCAATGAGGCTGTGCTTCCCAGTAGAATCAAGTGGACACTTTTCATCAACAGTTTGTAGCAGTAAGCAAGAGGGTTTCCACTGCCTCTGGAATAGCCAGTGTGGGGGTATACACCCCAAGTGCCATCACTCAGGAGCAGAAGCCTGGATTCAGGCTATTCTGGTCTATAAAGCGAGTTCCAGGACAGCCAGAGCTAAACTCTGTCTTAAATCTCCCTTCTCCCAAAAAAGAATAAACAACAAATAAATAAATATCCTCTGAGAGCATCTTAAATCCTCTCCTCTTGCATGGATTAATTTTTACTTTTTTGCTAAAATAGGGTTAATAATAATGAAAGCATGTGCCAGCTGCTTAGAGTACCAGTGTCCCCAAGCTTATAGCACTCTTGCTATATAGTCTTGGCTAGCCTTGAACTTGTGATAATCCTCATGCCTTGCTCTCCCAAATCCTAGATAACTTAATGAATTGTTTTTATTACATTTGGAAAGTATGTGTGTGTGAGTGCATATCAGGTCTCTCTTTCTGCCAGGTGTATCCCAGAGAGCAAACTCATGTTATCAGGCTTCCACACAGGTACCTTTACTTGCTGAGCTATCTAGCCAATACGTTCTTAAAACCCTATCAGTTCAGAATGAAGCAAGTAGAAGGTTACACTTTAGTACATCCACTATCGTCTACAATTCATTTGCTGTATCATCAACTTTTTATCACACCTCATAGATTTTTAAATAATTCATAATGTTTATTAAATATACTGTGTCTTCAATGAAGGCTGAATCTCTTGACATTTCCCAGAGAGCCTAAAGATTTTCAACCTATGGGCCTTGAACCCTTGTGGTCAAAGGCCCATTTCACAGGGGTTGCCTAAGACCATCAGAAAACACAGATATTTACATTAAGATTCATACAGTAGCAAAGTTGGACTTGTGAAGTAGCAACGAAGATAACTTTATGTCTGGGTCACCACAGGAGGAGCTGTATTAAAGGGTCTCAGCATGAGGAAGGCTGAGAACCACTACAATAGAGTGTTTCAAAGTAGATATGTAAGTAGGCCTCAGTGATTCAAATGTTTCTATTCAGCACCTGCAAACAGCCAAAAACTTGATATTCATGAACTTTCTTTCCTCAGAGCTGGCATCTGGGATAGGTTCTCAATTCAGATACCTTATCATCCTTTCTAGTAGTTCAGGTAAGACACAATCATGCAGTTTATCACATAAATTCTTACTTTCAAGCATTTTCACTATTAATATTACAATGTTATTGGGACACAATGCACACATTATACGTTCTCCTCTTTGCAATGCAGTTAATAGATTTTAGGACATTCCCAGACTAGTACAATCAGTGATTTTCAAACAGTTTACCACTCCCAAAAGAAAGAACTGTATCTATTAGTACTCATTGGTTTTCCATTTCTCCTCAATCTTCTTAGCCCTACCAAACTTCTAATTCACTCTTTTTTTCATTTTTACAGGAAAAGGTAATGCACTCATTCAATTATTTGAAAACAGCAATTATTTGAAAACCGCCATGTTTCTCCTTGCACAAGCCACAGTCCTTGGGCAGAAACAAAGATCTCAACGTACATCTCAGTGGATATCAGGGCTCATGATGGCTGCACAATGAGCCTCCACATGGCATTTCCTATGTGCACAAATAATTTTGTATCCACAGTGTTCTGTTGATGAACTCATGGCCTGAAATGCTGGGGTGTGACTGATTTCTGGGAAGCATTCAGCAGCTGTATGGAGTAAGGAGTACCCATTCTTTAGCACCACCTGCTTGGGATGGTTTGGGCTGGCAATAGCATCAGGAAGATGCTGAGTTGTTTCCTTTTCTTATCTCACACAGAGAAGCTGCCACTCTCTTGTGGTCTGTAACAGGCAGCTCCTTAACTCTCTCCCTGCTAAATGGCTTAGAAAAGTGCTCAGCTAAGACAATCCTTCCAGTAGTTGGTTGTATACAAGTTAGTGGTATACAACTTATAGAAGAAAGTATTTAAGTGGCTTCATGGCTCTAGAGGGTTAGAGTTCTTGATGGTGGAGTGAAAGAAGAATGGCAGGAACAGCCTAGACTTCACATCTCAAACCACAGGCAGGAGAGCAAGAAACAGAGAGTGCACTGAGAATGGTTAGGCTTTTGAAGTCTCAAAGCCCATCCTGTGACACATGAAGTCACCTTCTAGCCCTTTACAAACAGTTCCACCAACTGGGGACCAAGTATTCAAACACACAAACCTATGAGTCATTCTCACCCAAACCACCCCATCCACAGCTCCCTTCAATCCATTTTTTTTGCCACCTAAGATTTCTACCATTATTTCTACAGTGCCAGGACTCATGGGTTATGTCACTGAGCACTGAACAAAAGAAATATTTTCATGAGCACAAAAGCAAGAACAAAGTTAGGCTTTGTAAATGGCTCAGAGGGTGAAAGTGCTTGCCTTCAGAACATGATGACCTGAGTTCAACCTCTGAAACCCACCTAAAAGGAAGTGGCCATGGTGATGCATGCTTCTGATCCCAGCAGTACAGAAAGACAAACAGGTGGATTTCTAGTTCTATCTGGACAGACAGCCACGCCAAAGAACCAGTACCCTTAGGCCAGTGATAGGACCTGCCTGAACAAACAAGGTGGCTATCCCTGAGCAATAACACCAAGGCTCACCTCTAGCCTCTGTATGCTCACAGTGTACACACATGCACCACACACCACACAGAGAATGAAAAAACTAAAAAAAAAAAAAAGCAAAGTTATTGATGCATGCAGAATACCTATTGAATGTCTGTAATTGTGAGGAAAAAAGAGCCAAAGATATTATGTAAGAATGGTGTTTCAGCTAAGATGTATATGAGAAAGATCAAGAGACAGTGAACCCCATTGGCTCACGGAGGCGGAGGAAGGCCAGTTTTTCATGTACCTCCTCAGTGTCTCTGGGTCAAAACAAGTCACAGAACTAACTGTTCTCATGAACCCCTGTCTCAGGCCATTTATGAATCTGGACACTCCTCCCCTCTGTCTACCTGTGCAGTGGAGCATCTTAACTCTCCTTTATTACATGTCAACCCATTCCATTGCTCTCTCTATATGTTGCTTTGGGGATATTTTTTTTTAATCCTTAACAGGTGGTAGTAACTTTACACTGGGTTCCCATGTAGCCACCGATAGCTTTATATTTCTCTAAAGAATCTCTGGTGAGAGAGGCACAGTGGTGACATAGTGGCATGAGTGTTACAGGGGTAGTGAATAGCTTTCTCATTAGATTTGAGGCATGCTCCACCTGGGAGAAATTCATAGCTGTACTGTAAACAAAGTTAAATGCCTTTGGTTAAACTGTGTATGGCATCACCTGTCTTTAATCCCAGCACACAGAAGGCAGAGGCAGGAAGATTTCTATGAATTTGAGGTAAGCCTACTCTACATAGCAAGTTCCAAGCCAGCTAAGGCTGCAGAATGACAGCTTTTGTAAAAATAAATATTTTTAAAATGCCTGGAGCTGGGAGGTCATAGATCCTAGGGAGAAACTGCTCTAATTGCTTTTCTTCTATGACAATGTGATAGAAAAGCCAAAAACCACTTAAAAAAATTCTGTACTGTGTCAAGCTGACCTCCAAAGCCAACCAGGGCAGCAACCTATTATTGATGTTTTACTTTAGGTAACACTAAACTGATGTCTGAGTATTAATATTTATTCCCATGGATTAGCTCTGCTCTCAGTCTTGGTCAAAAGAATTTTTCTTGCAGCAGACAGAAGATTATAGATTCATATAATATTCATATACATATCAATGTACAGATTCATATCTGGTCAAAGTACTCAGAATATGTAACTCTTGAATGGTTAGCCCTAAATGAGATATCCATATCAACCTCACCTCATGAGGCTTAGAGAACATCATAAATGAGAGGGCAAAAAAACCACTAAGAGCTAGAGAATGAGGAAGAAGTTGAAAATGTTGTTTTTAAACACATGGACATTGAACTCATGAACTCAACAGCACCTGTAGTTAATTGCAGAAGACCTTATAGGATGAAGCCAGTCAACATTCTAGCACAGACAAGAAAGGGCCTCAGAAGGTCCCGCCCCAACCAAATAGCATAATGGCAGTTTATGGGTGATTTGGACAGAATCTTTTTTTTTTCTTCTCCCTGAGATGTGGACAGTTGTAGGTTCTCTATGGTACAGAGGATGGCCCCAATCCCATATAGATGGCACTAGTTGAACTCAGTTGATTATGTGAAAAAAAAGAAGGAAGGAAGGAAGGAAGGAAGGAAGGAAGGAAGGAAGGAAGGAAGGAAGGAAGGAAGGAAAAAAGAGAGAGAGCGAGAGAGAGAAAGAAAGAGAGAGAGAGAGATGGAGGAAAATGAGGATGAGAAAGGGACTTGTGTGGGATGTGTGAGCAAGCCTCACGGTGTGTATGATTCAGACACATTACATGCATGTATGAAATCTCAAAGAATAAAATTTAAAAGCTTTAAAGAAAATACCCAAAGAATTTTAACACACAAACTCACAGAATATATAGTCAATAAATTTTGAAAAAAAATTAAAATATATATGTATATTACATACATAAAAAGATATGACATATCTTTAATCAAATATATATATACTTGAAACTCTCAAACAATAAGTTAAAAAAGGCACATACTTAAACATAGTAAAGGCAATATAGAGCAGGCCTATAGCCAACATCAAACTAAACTGAAATCAGGGACAAGGCAAGGCTGCCCATTCTCTCCATATCTCTTCAACATTGTACTTGAAGTCCTTGCTACAGCAATAAGACAACTAAAGGAGATCAAGGAAATACAAATCAGAAAGGAAGAACTCAAATATCACTATTCACCAATGATATGATAGTATACATGACTGACCCCAAAAATTCAACCAGAGAACTCCTTCAGCTGATAAACAACTTCAACAAAATGGCTGGATACAAAATTAACTCAAAAACTCAGAAGCTCTCCTGTATACCAAAGATAAAAGGGCCGAGAAAGAAATTAGGGAAACAACACTTCATGAAAGCCACTAAAAACATAAAGTACCTCAGTGTGATTCTAACCAAGCAAGTGAAAGACCTGTTTGAAAACAAAACAAAACAAAACAAAACAATACTTCAAGACTCTAAAGAAAGAAATTGAAGAGGATATCAGAAGATGGAAAGATCTCCCATGCTCACGAATCAGTAGGATTAATTTAGTGAAAATGGCCATCCCACCAAAAGCAATATACAGATTCAATGCAATTCCCATCAAAATACCAACACAATTCTTTACAGACCTTGAAAGAAAAACTCTCAATTTCATATGGAAAAACAAAAAGCCCAGAATCTCCAAAACGATCTTGTACAACAACAGATCATCTGGAGGTATCTCCATCCCTGATCTCAAGCTGTACTGCAGAGCAGTAGTAATAAACACTGCATCTATTGGCATAGAAACAGAATGGTGGATCAATAGAACTGAATAGAAGACCCAGAAATAAACCACACACCTATGGATACTTGATTTTTGACAAAGAAGCCAAAACCATTCAATGGAAAAAAGAGCATCTTCAACAAATGGTGCTGGTCCAACTGGATGTCTACATGCAGATAAATGAAAATAGATCCATATTTATCACCCTACATAAAACGAAAGTCCAAGTGGATCAAAGACCTCAACATAAAACCAGACACACTAAATCGGTTAGAAGAAAAAGTGGGGAAGAGCCTAGAACTCATTGGCACAGGGGACAACTTCCTGAACAGAACACCAAGAGCACAGGCTCTAAGAGCAAAAATCAATAAATGGGACCTCTGGAAACTAAAAATCTTCTGTAGAGCAAAGGACACTGTCATCAGAACAAAACGACAGCCTACATACTGGGAAAGGATCTTCACCAAACCTATATCTGACAGAGGACCAATATCCAGAGTATATAAAGAAATAGAGAAGTTAAAAAGCAATAAATCAAGCAATCCCATTAAAAAATGGGGTACAGAGGTAAACAAAGAATTCTCTGTAGAGGAATACAGAATGGCAGAGAAACACCTAAAGAACTGCTCAATGTCTTTAGCCATCAGGGAGATGCAAATCAAAACGACCCTGAGATTTCACCTTACACCCATCAGAATAGCTGAGATCAAAAACTCAAGTGACAACACATGCTGGAGAGGTTGTGAAGAAAGAGGAACCCTCCTCCATTGCTGGTGGGAATGTAAAACCAATTCAGAAATCAATCTGATGCTTTTTCAGAAAACTAGGAATAGTGCTTCTTCCTCAAAATCCAGCTATACCACTCCTAGGCATATATCCAAAATATGCTCAAGTACACAACAAGGACATTTGTTCAATCATGTTTGTAGCAGTTTTATTCATAACAGCCAGAACCTAGAAACAACCCAGATGTCCCTCAACGGAGGAATGGATACAGAAATTGTGGTACATTTACACAATGGAATACTAGTCAGTAATTAAAAACAAGGAAATCATGAAATTTGCAGGAAAAAAAAGTGGGATCTAGAAAAGATCATCCTGAGTGAGGTATCCCAGAAGCAGAAAGACACAGATTGTATATACTCACTTATGAGTGGATACTAGACCTATTAGATAGGATAAACATACTAAAATCTGTACACCTAAAGAAGCTAAACAAGAAGGAGGTTCCAGGTAAGATGATCAATCCTCACTTAGAAAGACAAATGGGATGGACATTGGAAGTAGGAGAAAACAAGAAACAGGATGGAAGCCTACCATAGAGGGCCTCTGAAAGACTCTACCTAGCTGTGTATCAAAGCAGATGCTGAAACTCATAACCAAACCTTGGGCAGAATGCAGGAAATCATATGAAAGAAGGGGGAGTTAGGAAGACCTGGAGAGGATGGGAGCATCACAAGGACCAAGTATATCTGTACACAAGAGTCTTGTCTGAGACTGATTCTTCAATCAAGAACCATGCATGCATATAACCTAGAACCCCTGCCCAGACGTAGCCCATAGCAGCTTAGCATCCAAGTGGGTTTCCCTAGTAAAAGGAACAGGGACTGTCTCTGACATGAACTCAGTGGTTCACTCTTTAACCTTCCCCCCTCGAGGGGGGAGCAGCCTTGCTAGGCCACAGAGGAGGACATTGCAGCCAGTCCTGAAGAGACCAGATAAGCTAGGGTCAGATGGAAGGGAAGGTGGACTTCCCCTATCATGGACTTAGAGCGGGGCAGGGAGGAGATGAGGGAGAGAGGGTGAGATTGGGAGGGAATGAGGGAGGGGCTACAGCTGAGATACAAAGTAAATAAACTGTAATTAATATAAAAAATAAAAATATTGTTAATATATATATATATATATATATATATATATATATATTAAGGAGAATCATCTAGAGAAAAAGATACTTTCCAGGTTATATCTCAGAGAAGCCTGAACTGTCCTGACCAGCCTGATTTTTAACTCTTCTTCATCCCAGAATATAAACTATTCAGGCAGGAAACTACAATACAGTTCCCGGGTACAGTCATTACAGTATGGAAATAATGGTGCCAGACTCTTGAGGTAGCTGGTCAAATTGTATCTTCAGTCAGGAAGCAAAGAGTGATAGGTACCTAATTTGCTCTGTCTATTTAAATTGACATACTCTGGAGATTTCACAAAACTAAACTATAATATGTGGTCCTCCTATTTGGTTATATCCACTTAGCATAATATTTTCATGATTCATCCATGCTATACAACATGCATCAGGATGACTACTCCCTTGTTAAAGAATATTATATTGCTGTGTATATATGTCATATTTTATTTTTCCAATCATATTTATCAAGTAATTTGATTTGATTATATTGTTTTAGATCTTATGTTGAAGTGTGGGCATTTCCACTCTAAAATCTATAAGTGCATTTTCATTTCATATACTTTGTTGTTTTAATTCATTTTAGAAAGAAAAGAAATTTCTTGTACACTGCAAAGACAGCAGCAAGCATGGCACTAACAGAAGAACTGCCTACTGGGATCTTTGTTGGTATAATGTTCTTTTGGAATGTATACAGTTTACCCTCATTCATTCAAATGCTGATTTCTCTACCCCACTATCTGGGTTCAATTAAGACATTGCATTGTGATGCTTATTCTAAGCATCACCTGTCTCAGGTTTGTGTGAACATGCCACCATTTGTTCTCTGTATTGTCAATTAAACAACCAGCCCCAATGCTGTGCAATGGAGAGAAAAGGGTGGGACATCCTGGTCCAGAGGGGAAGGAAAGGAAGCCAGGGAGTAGGAGCAGAGAGGTCAGCAGGAGAGGTCTTGAAACTACATGGAGAGATGAACTGCACCAAAGATATGACTAAAAGCAAGCATAGTGGGTAAAATCTGAATGGTAGGAAACTATGGCAGATTGGAGGTTTAGGATGGAATAACTATTGCCCAGCATTGTGCTCTAGATTAATTAAATAAATCCCAGTCTCTGTGTGCTGATTTGGGTATACAGCTGGTCTAGGACTAACTGCTGCTTAACTAAAAGATATATCAATAATAAATATTAAATAACCACAACAGATTTTTGATTGTTTCTTTCATATATACATTTGAGACAGGTAAGACTATAATAAATTAGAAATTCACCCTGGTGCTTTGACAGTTGGAGGAGTTGGTGGAACAGACCCTGTAGCCAGTCATTGGCATAATTTATCACATCATTTGAAATTTCAGAAGTAACCCCACTTTTTTCCTCCTTTCTGGATGTCATGTCTAAGGATTCACCTGCACATTACCATCTGGCTTACTAGACCTGAGATCTTTTCATTCTCACTTAACATCATAAAACACAATTTGTAGCAAATGACCAATTTAGCATACAACAGCCCATCTCATCTTCCCCCAACATCGGACTCATATGTAGAGTTCATCTGCTTAGAGAACTTCTGAAAAATGAATCGTTACTTAAACCAAAGGCTTAAGCCAAAAGACACAATTATGCAACTGCCGGGTCCTCTTCCACCCTTTATCCACATAGAGCAATCCTCAGGCCTTGTCTGCATTCTCAGCATTTCAGTATCTCACAGGAGTATCCAGTTTAACACTTGAGCTACAGTTGGACAGACCTTCCTTATCACATGTTTTACACACTCTACCTTGATCTATCTCATCCAGTTGGAAATTTTTCTACTCCCATATTTCTGCAAAAAACTGCAGCCAACTGAAGGCTTTAATTTCTTCCATCTGTTTTTATTTTGTATTGGGGACAGGGCCCTGCTAGAAGCCAAAGTTGGCCTCACTGTTGACATCATCCTGCCTCAGTCTCCTGAGTGTTGGGATTCTCTGCATTAGCCACCATGCTAAATTGCAGACTTTGAAGGTAATGAAAAGGTATATCATGTAGAAATGATCACATTTAACAATACCTAATAAGATTTTTTTAAAGACTCCTTATCACTCCTTATCACAGAGGAATCACGCCTCTGAGGCCCAACACAGCTACTCACCTCTTTGGTTCTTTTTAGTTGTACCCCGATGCCCTCTCCCTAAAGTCCCCTTAATGACGGTGAGACAAAGACACACTTGCCTGACACTGGCTTCCTGTTCCACGCCTCTGCAGAAGGAACTGGCCATGACTTGGCAGCTCTGCTTAGTTTTTTCATGTTTTCCCACACAAGCTGCAGCGTTCCTTTTGCTGGGACTAGCTACCCTGACAAAAGCAACTAATGAAGACAGTTGAAGTCCTAACTTCTTCGTGGCAGGGAAAGGGTGGGAGAAGGAGAAAAGGTTACTGGTCACATTTCATCCTCAGTGAAGAAGGAGAGAAAGAAAGTAAGAAGTTGGGCCAGGCTATAAACCCTTCAGGCTGTAACCAAGTACTCATTTCCTCCAGGGAGGCTCCACCTTTTAAAGGTTCCACAAACTTCCCAAAGGGCTCTAGCCTGACAAGAAATAGCCAAACCCATGAGCTGCCTATAAGGACTATTTTACAATCATATCATAATAATCAAGAACCAGTACCCTCTACTAACTTTCTATATATATGAACAGCTTCCTTTCCCACCCCATCCTTATGCTCCTCTTCCTTTTATTAAAAAAAAAGTTTTATTGCATTTTATTTATTTTGCATGTGCTTCTGGTAAGGTATACACATGCCACATAGTGGAGGAGTGTGGTGAACATCAGATCTCTCCTTCAGCTAGGCAAATCTGGGGGATGGTTATCTTTCCAAGCAGTTGTTTTGTTTTAGTATAGGATCTCACAGAAGCCCTTTAATGAGAAACCAACAAAGTGCTGGAGGAAGTAAAAGTCGAATTGCACAATTATGGAAACTACGAGTTAAGGCTCTATATTGTACTAAGATGGTTAGTCAGGACCCCAGGAGAGTAAGTCCTATATATTTCATTTTGAATCATTTAGGGTTGTTGTAATTTTTTTGTGACACTATTCTGAGGGAGACATGAACACCTACCAACCCCAAATAGAGACCCAACCACAGAATGCAATCAAGAATGGTATCACATCACAGAATGCCCAAGTCCAACCTGGGGCCAGGAGTGCTGGTAAACACTTTTAATCCCAACATTGGGAGGTGGAGGCAGTAGATCTCTGTGAGGTCAAGGTCTACATGGTAAGTTCCAAGCAAGACAGATCTATGCAATAAAAAAAAAAAATCTGGGGCTGGAGAGATAGCTCAGTGGTTAACAGTGGTCATTGCCCTTACAGAGGACTGTTCCTGCAGAGGACAAGAGTTCCATTCCCACCTCCCACATCAGGCAGCTCACAACTACCTATAACCCCAGCTCCAAGATATTCAATACCTCTGGCCTCCATGGGCACCTTAATTCACTTGTACAAACCCACAAACAGACCACACACATTCACATAATTAAAAATTAAGCTTAAAAAGTCTAACTGACGAGCCAGTTAGTTTCATTGTAGGTACTTACAAAAAGATGGGGGAGGGGAAAGGACTCACCAAAAGCCCATTGCAGCATAGGCGACAGCTCCCCAGAGCTAGAGACCCAGACCACACCCTCTACCCGCAGGCAGCTCAGCAGGCTGGAAAGTGTACAAGGTCCCAGGCCCTAGGGGAACTGGGGACCTCCCAATAGCTGAACAGCTCCTGTTGTAAGGAGACAGTTGTCTGAGTCCATCTATCTCAAGGACAGCTTCTCCATCTTGCTGGCAGGTTCAAACTAAGGTCATGTACCCAGGCCCAGGAACCAACTCCTCCTACCCTGATTGGTGGCAAAAAATATAACAATCACTTGGCACAAATACTTGTAGTTTGCAAGCTTAAGTATTCTGTGATATTCTGGCTCAGGGTTGCAATTTAGCTCATGAGCCTGTTCTGTGGCCCTGATCAATCAGTAGCAGCTTGATTACAAAACATTAGTGTCACCTGTATTGACCTGGTGTTTGAGTTGCGTTGGATCTAAGAGAACCCCATAACAAGAAATCCATGTTTCCTTTGTGAAACATTTCTTGATTACCTTCCTGCTGACCATCCCACCATATGATTGCTTTCTGTTTAGTCCCATTTCCTCTACAAACTGTAAGATGCTATACTTGTTTTTGTTTGCTTGCTGGCTTGTTTGTTTTGAGTCAGGGTCTGTGTAGTTCCACCTGTCCTGGACCTCATTAAGTAGACTGGGCTAACCTCAAACTCTGAGATCCCCCTGTCTCTGCCTCCCAAGTGCTGGGATTAAAACTGTATGTCATCACATATGACCTGATGCTGTACTTAAGTTTCCATGAGCCTTAGCTTGTGCAAGACCTCCTGATTGCAATCTTTCTTTATTTTCTCATCACCTGTCCTTCTCCTTAGGACTCTGCACTGAAGAAATGACCTGCTGATCCAGGTCAACTTTAGTGTCAGAGGAAAGTATTATACAACAACTAGTTTACTTTCTGTTTTTGTGGGATACACCATGACATAAAGCTTGAAGTTGGGAGGGCTTATTTCAGCTTACAGGTTAGAATCCATCATCAAGGGAAGCAAGTGCAGGAACTCAAAGCAGGAACCTGGAGGCAGAAATTGAAACGGAGGCCGTGGAAGAATGCTGCTTAGGGGCTTGCTGTCTGTGGCTTGCTCCACCTCCTTTGTTACACAACCCAAGATGACCTGTCCAGGGGTAGCATTACCCTGTGAACTGGGTCCTTCCGCATTAATCATTAATGTCAAAAACACCCACACAGACTTGTGTAGGAGGTATTTTCTCAGTTGAGGTTCTCCCTTCCCAGATAACTCTACATTATGTCAAGTTGACAAAAATTAGGCAGTCCAGGGGTACAGTTAAATGTGCTACTGTAATCCTGTGTCTTTGATAGAAACAGTTCCTACTTTCTGGTGTTTTTTTTTTTTTTTCTGGTTGGTTGGGTTGTTTGTTTGTTTGTGGGGGGAATGTTTGTTTGATATTGTTTCTGACAAGGTCTCATATTATAGCCAGCCTAACCTTAAAATTATAATGTAGCCATGCTGGCCTCTGACCCAGCCCCTTAAGTTCAAGGATTTCAGGTACTGGCCACCACACCTATATCTTTATGGTGCTTTTAAAAGACTCTGTCATTCTTAATATTATAAATTTCCTAAATGTGTCTAACTATAGGTCTTTCTACAGCCATTTTACTAGATACTCAATGGGCCTTTCTTTTTTCATTTCTTTTCTTTCTTTTTTTTTGTGTGTGTGTTTTGTTTGTTTGTTTGTTTTGTCTTCAGAGGCAGGGTTTCTCTGTGCAGGCTGTCCTGGATTTGCTTTGTAGACCAGGCTGGCTGCAGACTCACAGAGATCTATCTGCCTCTGCCTCCCAAGTGCTAGGTGGCACAACCACCATTCCCGGCTTCGATGGATCCTTTCAATTTGTACACTTAGTTCTCCCATCAAGTAAAGGAAATCATTTTCCATTATTTATTTGATTGGTTTTTTTTTTGGACTTTTTCTCTCTAGTATCCCCATTTTCGGGAAAGAAAATTAATAACTTTCATTCTTACCTTTTTTTTCCTCATATTTTCTCAATATTGTGCTGATTACTACATTTCTGTACCTTGATTTTGTGGGAGGTGGGTAGCTTTGCTGCTGGGATTGAACCCAAACCCTGTGTATGCCAAACAAGTATTCTACCACTAAGCTACATTTCCCCACTATATTATACCCTCAACCCCCTGCAACACACACACACATACACCCCCACACACACACATGCATTTGTCACACTGGCTTTGAATTTTCTATGTAGCCGAGGCAGACCTCAAAAGGGTTATCCTCCTAGCTCAGATTCTTGAGTGGTTGACATTATAGTACTATCACATTTAGTTTCTGATAATATTATCACACAATATATAATTATCATGGTTTGATTTTGAGACACAGTCTCATACTGTAAACCCCAAGTGCCTTGAGCTGACTGTGGAGCTCAGGGTTCTTTTTAAATCCTAATCCTCTTGCCTCCACCTCCAAAGTGATGGCATCACAGGCAGACAGGCATCATGATTTCTGACTTGTGGTAGTATTTTTAAATTTCAGCAATTGTAATTGTCCATGGTTCTGTTGTTCTGTTTTCCTTCCTGCATGTCCATTTGTGTGTGTGTGTGTGTGTGTGTGTGTGTACATGTGTTGGGGTACACTGTATACTCATACATGTAAGGCCAGAGACTCACAATCACTCTCCACCTACTTTGTGAGATAGGATCAGTCACTGAACGTGGGGCTCATTGAAGCAGCTGAAATGGCAGGCAGCTACCTCAGGAATCAGCCTCTCTTCAGCTCTTCACCTGAAGAGCTGAGATTTCAGGAGTCTTGCCCTGCCCTACTTTTACATAGAAGCTGACAAACCAAACTCGGGTCCTTAGGTTTGCCCAGCAAGCATTCTACAGATGAACCATCTCCTCAGCCCTTCATCTAATTCATTCTGCTTGACTCTCTCCTACGATATTATTTAAGTTCACATGTTTCTGGAATTGTCTGTTTCTTCCAAGATTGTTACCATTTACCTCAGTGCTTATTTCTCAGACTATCAGCTATCCTCACAGATGTAGTGATCCTTGGTTTAACAACTGGACAATTTCAAAGCAGTTCAGGCAAAACTTGGCCTGGTGAAGTCTAGTGGTCAAACAGTTGTCTAACACGTGGGAGTTCCGGGCCCTGTACCAGAGAGAGTACATGGATGTGGCTCTCAGAGGCTGGGACAAAAGGATCAGAAGTTCAAGTTATTTTTTGGCTAACACAGCAAGTGTTAGGCCAGTCTAGACTATGGAATCCTCTGACTAAATAAATAAATAAATGGCATCTTCTGTGATTTGGAGGTTTGGGGTCTTTTACATTATGGATAACAGATTAGATTACCTGTAGAAAGGCTAGATGTCAGAGAAGCACTTCAGAAAATGACTCCAAGTTACCTTCAAAGTCAAAGGCAATAGCTGAAAGCTCATTGGGAACAGTCCTTTGGCATAAACTATCTCTGGGTAGTACCAAATTGAAGTCATGCTCACCTCACTGGTATCCACACAAAAACTGTACAACTGATGTAGAAAACCATTCATTTCATGCAAAAAAAATGTGTGTACATTTATTTCTTTATAGGCTTTAAGTAAACTTAGTTTCTTATTATGAGAAATATATATTGAAGAGATTTTTTACATTATGAGTACATACAAATTAAGAAACAGAAAAGTAACCATCAGCACATAGAACATTTTTAATAAAATTTTGGGAAGTGGAAACTAAATAGTAGTAACAATGAAGCAAGCCAGAAGAAACCATAGGCTGAGCACCCTGCCTTACAGAAAACTCTATCCTGGAACTGGAGAAAACTGAGTATGAAGGATGAAGGAAGGAGAAATGGCATGAGGGGAGAAAAGGAAGAACTAATTCAAAATCTCTGCAAAGTACAGTCAGTTCCTTTTACTCCACCATCAGCTATTTACACAAAGGTACAAAGAGGTAGTTGAATACGGATGTCTTGTTTTGTTTTTGAGACAGGGTCTCACTATGTGGCCCTCGCTGGCCTAGAGCTCTCAACATAGATGAGGCTAGTCTTGAACTCAAAGAGATCTCAGCCTGACTCTGTCTCCAGAAGAATGCTGGGGTTAAATTTGGGTACCAATATACCCGACAGACCTTTTCTTTATTCCACTCATTAAGTCTGTATATTTTTATTGGTGATAAGAGTCCATTTCCTTTTTGTTGTTGGCAGTGGTGTTGGTGGTGGTTTGGTTGGTTGGTTGGGTGGGTGGGTGGTTTTTTTGAGACAAAGTTTCTCTGTGTAGCCCTGGCTGTCCTGAAATTCACTCTATAGTCCAGGCTGACCTCTAACTCTCAGAAATCTGCCTGTTTCTACCTCCCAAATGCTAGTATTAAAGGCATGCACCACCACTGCCTAGCTGACTGACCATTTTCATATAATGTTACTAATGAAAAAGGTTTGCTACTCCCTATAGATTTGTTAGGGAATGTTTTAGTGTGCTGGATTACTGCTTGTTATGGGTTACTAATGTTTATTATTGATTTGTCTTTTAGTTAAACAGTGTTTATTTCTAAACCAGCTGTATGCCCAAATCACCACACAGGGACTAGGATTTATTTAATTAATCTAGAGCACAATGCTGGGCAACGATTACTCCATCCTAAACCTCCAAGCCCGCATAGTTTCCTACCATTCAGATTTCACCCATTATATTTGCTTTTAGTCATAACTTAGGTCTGGTTCATCTCTCCTTGTGGTTCCAAGTCCTCTCCTCTAGACCTCTCTTCTCTGACTCCTCCCACTTGCTTCTTTCTCCTCCCCTCTGGAACAGGAGGCCCCACCCTATTCTTCCCATTGCTCAGCATTGGTGGGTTGTTTTATTGAGTTACATAGAATACACATGCTTAGAACGATGCTTAGAATGAAGATCACAATGCAATGTGCAGATTGAAACCAGATAGTGGGGTAGAGAAATCAGCATTTGAATGAACAAAGATAAATTGTATGCATTCTACAAGAACATTATACCAACAACTCCAACAACTGCTATTTCTTTTCTTTCTCCCCTATTAGTTTTGGGAATTTTTTTTTTTTTTTTTTTGCTATGGGCACATACTTTCATGGACTATCACAGAAGCTGTCATTCTTCTTCCTCCCTCTATAGTTCTCAACCTGTAGGCTGCAACCCCTTTGGGAGTTGAATGACCCTTTCACAGGGATCACATATCAGATATCCTTTGGATCAGATATTTACATTATGATTCATAACATTAGCAAAATTAGTTATAAAGTAGCAACACACACTGGGTGTGGTGGTGCATGCCTATAATCCCAGCACTCAGGGAGGCAGAGGCAGGAGGAGCTCTATGAGTTCAGAGGCTAGCAAGTCCAGGACAGCCAAGGCTACACAGAGAAACCTGTCTCAAAAAAGCAACAAAGTAATTTTATGGTTGGGGGGTTATCACAACTTAAGGAACTATATTAAAGGGTCTCAGCAATAGGAAAGTTGAGAACCATGGCTCTCTAGCATTCCTTCAATATCCTGGCTTGTTGGTTTGACTGTCATAAATAGCATCCATTTGTATTTGTCTTGAAATATTCTTATTCTTCATCAATTGTGAAAGTTAACTTTTCCAGAACTGCAAATGTATCGTTTCATGCTTTTCTAGCTTTTATGGATGCAGATGAATGTTCTGTTACTTACATATCCCTGTTTCTGTAAGCTGAGTTAATATTTTCTCATACTTTTAATATTGCTTCTTTGCTTTGTATGTCTGACATCTTGACTATGAAGTACGGTTATTTTTTCTCAGGCCATACTGACTGAGGACTCTAATGCCTCTTGTGTTTGGGTGTTTACTTCACTCTCTGGGTTTGAGACAGTTCTAGTATAATTTCATTAAGCACTCTATTCCTTTTGACTTCATCTCTGCTCCTTCTATACCACAAATTCTCAGGTTTGACCTGAATGTGTCCCCAACTGCATGGAAAACTTGTTCATGATCCTTTTCTCCTTATGCATGTCTGTTTAACTGCCCCCCCCACCCTGTCTTCGCATCCCTTTTATTCTTCTGCATGGTCTTGTCTATTGATGATGCTTTCTGATGCAGTTTTTAATTAATTTCCTTCACTTTCAGTATTTCAATTTGGTTTTTAACATTTCAATTCTCTTGCTAAATTTTCCCTTCTTATATTGAACTTTTGCCTCCAATTTGTTAAGTTTTCATTCACGTTGAACACTACCTCAGAAGTTTTGGACAGATGTACTTAACTCATCCAACTTCTTGCTGGATTTCTTTATGGTAATTAATTCTTATTAAAAGTAAGAAATTTCCTTCTCAGAACTTTCAGCTTCCTTGATGACTTTGGCTTCCATTTGGAGTTGGGAAGTTTGGAATGAGTATTGCAATGGGTAGCTGTGCTATTTTTTAAACTTCTTTTTGTGTTTTGCACATATGTTGGTTGAATTTATCTTACAGTTTTCATGTCTTCCAACTCCCTGGCTGTCTTGTCTGTGCGTCTTCATGAATCTCAGCTATGGAGACTGGTGCGGCTTTGCATTGATTCCAAAGTGGGCTTACTGAGGTGATCTACACTTGGCTGGGTGACAACAGGACCACACACACTGACTACTAGAGTGACCACATGGAGTAAAAGCCCCAGTGGCATACTGAACTTTGTGAACCTGCTAGGGGCTGCAGTCAAAATGACAGTTTCACCCTGAACTCTGAACTGATTGTAAAGGTGTCAAATCCTCAGTCCAGTAGTGATCTCTAAGAACTTTTGGAACCAATGCGTTTCCTTTGAACAATGGTCAATGCTAGGACCTCTAGAACAAAAACCCCTATGACATGGTGTAATCTAGAGCTGCTATAACCAAATTTCTGGCTCAAAGATAAACTCTGGGACACCTAAGGCCAAAATCCTTGTTATAATGACCTCTGGGAACCCCGGAGCTAAAGGTATTTTTCCAAGATAAACTCTGGGACCACAGCAAACAACACCTGTGTCCTAAGGTGAACTCTCAGATGGCTCAAAGGATCAAAGGCCAAGTCCCAAGGTGAACTCTGGGACCACTGGAAACAAAGACCAGGGACTGAAGTGAACTCTGAAATCCCCCTCTGAAGCCATGTTTGTGGACATGCTCACTGAAAGAATTGCCAAAGATTCCTTAAGCCCTTGCAGGGCCTACCTAGAAGTGTCCAAATTTATATATCGATTTCTATGCCACTTTTAAAATTTCTGAAGACTTGTAATCTTATATCATTCTTTCTTGGAAATGTCCTAGTACTGTGTATATAATATGAAAATAAGTTTCATATGCTAACATGATCATCCTGAAATGTTTAACTCGGCTCTTTTACTATGTTTCTAAATGATCCTTTCAATCTTTGAATTTCTTAAGAACAGGCTGAGATGTTTGCTCAGAAATATAGGAGGCTCCACGAGTAAGACAAATATCTGTCTGCTCAGACCTCATTCTCAAGATCAATGTATCTGCTTGGGGGTTTAATCTTTGCCCTTCTTAAGAAACAACAACAGTCAATAGTGCAATGGGTGATGTAGGTAGGAACACTCATCTACTCTTACATTCACCGAGATAAGATTTCCTTGTTGGATGGGCTGCTATCTACCCCTCCCAGTGCAGATATCAGATGAGCACCAACTTTTACAGAATGCTGATGAAGGGCTTGGGAGTTAGAGGAGGAGCAGAAGGTTCAGTGCAGGTCACAGGGCACTGCCTCCACTCCTGGAAAGCAGCTTGCAGACCCTGAATGCAATGCACTTGGGCCAGCATCAGAGGGCTGTTGTTTTAAAAACAAGAGTCCCAATCATTAGATTCTACCCCTAAAGACTCAGGAGCCAGATGCTGAGGTAAAAGTCTACTATCCCTGGGAAAGAACCCCACTGACTAGTTGATATCCCAGAAGGAAGAAGCCTTTCTTTCTACTCAGCTCAAGTCCCAGAGGAAAAAGCCAAAAGCCAAAAGCACCTTCTCCACCTTCTTCTCCGTACTGTTTTAAACAGCCTTGAACTCAAAAGTCCCTCTTTTCTGTTAGCCCATGTCAGCTGGTTACTGGAATGGAAATTTTGGTTTCTTTGCAATCTCATATTTTTGTTTTAATTAAATATGTGGGATTTTAGTTGGGCCATAGTTTGTCCACACCTCTTAGTTGTCAAGTGCAGGGTGTGATCTTTGCCAGCTGCTAAGGGCCTTCTACATGCTGCACAGAGAGGGGTGTGGTCTAGGACTCAGTATAAATATGAGGCCAAGAAAGAGAAGAAGTGCTATGTGTGGTGGCAGTCAGTCTTGGTTTGGCATGGAGCAGTGTGGAGAGAACAGACGCCAGAGATGGTGTGCTGGTTTGGATCAGACAGACAGAGAGAAACTCTCCAGGGTGCAGCAATATGGAGGTGATTGCTAGCTGTGTCTGTAGTTGACAGAGATAGGTAAAGATCCCTAAAAGAACCCCTTGACACTAACTTTCTGGGAGAAGTAAGGTTGTCTGGGCCTCTCTACCCACTAACACTTTCTCTCTCCTACTTAATTGTTGGGTGTTGGTGGAAGAAAGGTAGAGCCCTAAATACCCCAAATAAAGTAGAGTTTTAAAAAAGACCTCTACAGGTGGCTTTCTGCTACAGGTGATTTGCTCCATAGTTAACTTTCTTTAATCCTGCTTACAGAATGGTTTTTGGATTAAAGTTACATGATAGGGCTGAACCACACCATAGCCATCTGTTTACAATAAACAGAAAGTTCTGAGATTAAAGGTGGGTGCTATGGCTGAACCACTCCACACCTGAAAAAAAGGTTTTCACAGTTCACCATCTCAGGTTTCACAATGGGATCCTGTAATCCTGAAGCCTCCTCTAGAAGCAGCCAAACTGTCAACAGGTTCTCACTTTGGGGTGTGGTCAGTATGAGCTGGTTACTTTGGAAAATCAGAAGAATGACAAACTAGTACACAGTTTCTTTAAAAGGGTGACATACAGGATCAAAACTAATAAAATTGGAGATGAGAATGGGCACATAACCACAGACATCATGGAAACCCAGAGAATCCTAAGACGTGCTTTTAAAACCTTTCACCAAATTGGAGAATCTAAAAAGAAATCGTTTTCTGGATAAATAGCACTTAACAAAGTAAAATAAAGGTAAGTTAAGCAGTTGAAATAGACCAGTAACCTGTTAGGAAATAGTATCTGTAACTAAATTTCTCAAAACCTCTCTGAACTCAAAGCCATGCTGGTGCACAATTTGATTCCAGAGCAAGACAAATCTAGGCAGAAAAGCCCTGTCTTGAAAAATAGGTCTCTAAACAACAACAAAAACTCCAGAAAAGTTTATTTTGGCACAGAAGTCTACTATCCTTTCAAACTGATCAAGGTAACACTCCTCAATATATCCCAGAATTAGAAACAGAAGGAAAACTGTGCAATTCCTTTTATGAGGCCAATGTATCAATTTTCCCAAACTACAAATATCTCAAACAAAGTAAATTACAAAATAATTTCCCTTATGAACATAGATGCAAAAGACTCAACATACCTGTCAACTACATCAGAGGATGCATAAAATGATCATCCACTATGACCAAGTAGGCTTCATCCCTGAGATTAAGGATAGCTCAATAAACAAAAAGCAAAACATGGAATCTACTATGTAAGCAAACTGAAAGAAGGAAACCACATGATCATCTCATCACATTAGATGCAGAAAAGGCCTTTTGACCAAATGCAGCACCTATTCAGGGAATAAGAATTGGGAATTTTAGGGATAAGAGGGATACACCTCAGCATAATAAACCTTCCCACATTTGTGCACATACACCCCTGTAAAACTCCCCACACGTGTGCACATTCACAGTAAACCCCCCATACTTGTGCACATACACCACATGCACATCACAAACCAAACTGAACTTTTAAGTTAGAAAACATACAACCTGCAGATGTAGTCAGTTGTGTTTACCTGCCATGCAGGAGGCTTCAGTTTAATCCTCAACACTGTCAACCCTCACCTAAAACAGAAATATTACAAATGTTGCCTTCTGGGATGACTTGATGACTGGATGAATTGGAGCAGAGTTTTCCTTTTGACATGAAGATGTTTAAATCTTAGTCCTTTCAGTTTCAAAACCCTAACCTAAACCCAAAGACCAATAAATGATTTTAATAAGATCCTCACACTGAGCATTTAAAAATTTCCTTAGCCTGAAATGCTTTTTCTTCTTACATCTTCAAAAAAGCACGACTTTATTGTCTTCACCCATGAAGCACGATGTCTTTCCTCACCTTCCTGTTCATATCTCCTGGCTTCTCTCCCACTGACCTTACCGAGGTGGATTGCAGGCCTCTCAACTCAGAGACTACCCTTATGACAGTGAACATATATGCCTACCTGTGCACTGACAGTCAAGAGACACACATGATTTCAATAGATGACTTTCCACTACTCACTAATATAACATTTTAAAACAGTCGATTAAGGACTACATTTAGCATCACAAAAATTGTTGTGATATCAGAGGGATAAATGACCAAACAATGTGGAGAAAGTCACATTTTGGGCAAGCCTGAGCTAAATAAAATTAAACCAGCTTTTCTCCTGTGGAACTTTTGAGCACCTTCCCTTTCTGATGCTCAGTCTCAAATCCGCATTCATTATTTCACATTTAACCAAATGATTCTGTGCTGTGCATTCCAAGGCACTAGTGTTCATCAAAACACATTGCAGAAATATTGTTCTAATTCTTTAAGTAATGAGGACACATTAAATGTCATATTCTTGTTCCATTAAGTATACAACCTTGCTTTAAGCCTATCTTCAGTACCCTTTGTAACAAATATGCTAAACTTACCTTCTTCTACATAAAAACAGCCAAAGGAATAAATGGCTTGAGTATGTGCCTATATATCTTTTAAGTATTTTCACTGACACCTAAAAACTCTACATATTTATAGATGTGGTATTTTGAAATAAAAAACACATTGTATACCATCCATTGCATTAAATGCTGGTATCCAATACGTATAAAGAACTCAATATACTAAACATCAACACACCAAGTATCCCAATTAAAAATGAGGTACAGATCTAAACATAGAATTAAACAGAGGAATCTCTAATGGCTAAGAAGCAGTTAATTAAATGTTCAATATCCTTAGTCATCAGGAAAATGCAAATTATAATAACTGAGATTGCATGTTAAACACTTCAGAATGTCTACGATCAATAACTCAAGCCACAGCTCATGGTGGTGGGGATACTGGGAACACTCCCCCATTGCTGGTGGGAGTGAAAACTCATACAACCCCTTTGAAAATCAATCTGGTAGTTTTTCAGAATTGGAATCAGTTCTGTCTCATAACCAGTTCTACTACTCCTGGACATATACCCAAAGAATTCTTCACCAAACCATAAGAACAAGTGCTCAAATATGTTCAAAGCAGCTTTACTTGTAATAGCCTCAAACTGGAAACAGCTAGAAGCTCCTCAACCAAAGAATGAACAAAGAAAATGTGGTGCATTTCTGCAATGAGTACTATTCATCCATTAAAAAAAAAAAAAAAACTCATGGAATTTGCAGATGATGAATAGAACTAGAAAAGATGATCCTGAGTGAGGTAACCCAGACCCAGAAAGACAGCAGGGTATATGCTCATAAGTAGATATTAGCCATCAAATATAGGATAACCATGCTAAAATTGAGAGACCAACAAAGCTAAATAAGAAAGAGGACCCAAGGGGGAAAGCTTGAATCTTACTCAGAAGAGGAAATAGAATCGACATCAGGGGTAGATAAAGGGGAAAGGGTTGGGGAGGATAGGAGGAGAAATTAGGTTTGAGGAGGACAGAGGAAAAGAGGACTGGGTAAGAGAACTAGAACCAGTTGGGCAGCATCTATGGGACAAGCTAGAAAACTTGGATAATGGAAGCATCCTGGAATCTGTGAATGTGACCCTACCTAAGACTCCTAGCAATAGGGATATGGAACTTGAAATGGCCATCTTCTGTAACCACACAAGACTCCCAGTAGGGGGAAATCTATCCACAATTTGTCCTGCCTGTTAGATGTGCAGAGGTAAATATGGAGCAGAAACTGGGGCAATGGCCAAGCTTGAGACCCATGCTATGGGAGAGAGCCCACCTCTTGTACTATTAATGATATTTGACTGTATTTACAGGCAGGCACCTAGTATATCTGTTTTATAAGAGGCTTCACTCAGCAACTGATGGAAACAGATGCAATGACCCAGAGCCAAACATTAGACTGAGCTTGGGGAATGCTTAGGACGAGGAGGAGGAAGGATTGAAGAAGCCAAAGAGTTCAAAAACACTAAAAGAAAACCTACAGAATCAATTAACCTGGGCTCATAGGGTCTCATAGAGAATGAACCACAAAACAGAGAGCATGCTTGGGACAGACCTAGGCACTCTGCACATATGTAACAGTTATGCAGCTGGGTCTTCATGAGGGATTCCTAACAGCTCAAGGAGGGTCTGTCTCTGACTGTTGCCTGCCTTTGGATCCCTTTCCCCTAACAGGGTTGCTTTGTTTAGCCACAATAGGTGAAGATGCCCTAGTCCTACTGTAACTTGATATGCCAAGGCTGGTTGATATCCATGTGAAGCCGCCTCTTTTCCTAGGAAAAAGGGAAGATGGAGGATGGGTGAGAGGTTTGGTGAGAAGGAGGTACTTGGAAGAAAGGAGGGAAGGAAAGCTTCGATTATGATGTAAAATAATAAAAATAAATAAATGGTTCTGTGTTCTCCTCTTGGAGCTCCTGTCCTTTTCCCACTTCTTTCATAAGATTCCCCTCACTCTGTCAAAAGTTTGGCTATAGATCTCAGCATCTGCTTTGATACCCTGCAGGGTAAAGACCTTCAGAGCCCCTCTGCGGTAGGCTCTTGTCCTGTTCCCTGTTTTCTCCTCTTCTGATTTCCATCCTCTTTGCCTTTCTGAATGAGAATTGAGCATCTTACCCAGATGCTCCCTCTTGATTATATACCTCCTTCTTGATTAATTTTCGTAGTTTTACAGATTTTAGTATGTTTATCCTATGTTATATGTCTAATATACACTTATGAGTATACCCTGTGTGTCTTTCTGTTTCTGGGATACCAAGCAGGATGATCTTTTCCAGTTCCCACCATTTGCCTGCAGATTTCATGATTTCCTTGTTTTTAATTGCTTCATAAGGAGAGCAACAGAACCAAAAAAATCTGGCACAGGGTTTTTTTTTGTTTTTTTTTTTTTCTCGAGACTGATATTCCAACCAAGGAGGTAATCTTGATTGCCTGCACTGATGTACCCCATTGCAGTTTGGTGTCCAAGTGTGTTCCGTAGATATGGAGACTATGAATGTCTCTGACATGAACTGATTGGCCTGCTCTTTGATCACCTCATCCTCAGGGGGGTGCATCCTTTCCAGGCCACAGAGGAAGACAATGCAGCCACTCCTGATGATATCTGATAGACTGGGATCAGAAGAAATAGGAGGAAGACCTCTCCTATTAGTGGACTGAGGAAGGGTATGGGTGGGATAGAGGGAGGGAGGAAGCTACAGGTGGGATACAAAGGGAATAAAATGTAATTAATAAAAAAGAAAATAAACATAAAACTAAGCTTCCATATTTAAAAAATAAACAAATGAAGGCAAAAGAAATAAAATACTGAATTTATGCTCTAAAAAGGAACATACTGTATAATGTTGAAATGTAAGTATATCCCATCAAATATTTATCATATTTTTCAGTCAAAAGTTTCCAATGCACTTTAAACAAGTTCTGCATAGTTTATAATTAATAAAACCTGGAGTCATCTGGGAAGAAAGATCCTCAATTGAGAACTTGCCTCAATGCCTATAGACATGCCTGAAGCAGTACTTTCTAACTTGATGATTGATGTGGGAGGGCACAGCACACTGTGCATGGTGCCACCCCTGAGCAATGGCCCTGGGTTTTAGAAAAAAGCAAGCTGAGCAAGCCAGTGTGCCACTTTCCTCCATGGTTCCTGCCTCTGCTCCTGCTGGAGTCCCTGCACTGGATTCTTCACTGGTGGATGATGTTCTAAAAGTTGTAAGATACAATAAACCTTTCTACACCTAAGTTGGTTTTGATCTGTCTTTTGTCAAAACAAGAGAAAGCAAACCAGGACAAATTCTTTAAAGGAAATGACTAGGTCATTATGTATAGTAATTGCACAGAGCTAGAGATACAAGAACTCCTAACCTTAACCTAGGACACTCACCACATTTTCCCTCCAGCTGTGTCCTTTAATATTCATTAGCTTGATTTAAAGGCCTTGATAAACAGACTGCTAGACTCCCTCCCCAGTGATTCTGATTCACTAGGTCTGAAGTAGATCCAAGATTGCCATTTACAACAAGTTCCCATTTGACTCTGAGGTTGCAGCTACAGGAGCCCCAGTATAATGTGGGAATTTAGTATCTCCAAAAGGAATAAAGAAAGAAGGAAAGGAAAGAAGGAGGGAAGAAAGGAAGGCAGAAAGTAAGGAAGGAGTGAAAAAAGGAAGGAAAAGGAACCTAGAGGCTAGAATAAAAGGTTGTGAATGTTTATAGACATGTACTCCTAACTTCCCATTTCAGCATCCTATTTCATGGTTGCCTCAGCATACAAGGGAGCTGATCAAAGTGTAGATATCATGCTAGGTTTTAGGCAGCACAGAAGCAGGGATGGCAGCAGCTTTTCTCCCAGAAAACAACTCTATGCAGAATAGTGTGAACTAGTCAAGCCTCCTTCATTAATTAGACATAGAACCTCTAAGTGCAGTGTTGTCACAAGTCAACTTTTGAATGTAATGATAATATTTTTTTCAGGGGGTTTGATATGTAATCCTTTGCTTGTAAATACGCTAACCCATCCTGGCATGCTCCTCCTTCTCTTCCTGTCCCTCTGTCCTTCTTGTGATTCCTTCTGGGAGTCTCCAAACAGGGGAAATGGAGCCATACCTAACCCTTTCTGCAATGTCCAGGTATAGGCTGTTTAATTAGCCCATCAGGAATAATGACTTAGGCAGGTTGACACAGAGGGCCAGTAACTAGCATCAGACGAATCTCCAACACCTGGGTCCCCCCAGCCCTGCCCTACATGGTAACCAGAAGTTGACCAGGGGAGGCTAGGAGCTCTGTGGTGTGTCTTGTGCTCAGAGTTTCCAGGGAACTCAGTGGAAGGGGGTCTACCATGACACATACTGAGTCATCCTGTCTCTGTCCTGGGCTGTTTTCAGACACTCTCTTTCTCTGCAACCTTCCTAATAACTGTCATCCTGTCAAGTGAGAGCCATTTCAGGCTCTGCCTCCTAGAAGCCTCATTGTGTAGCAAAATGTCTCTGGAGAGTAGGACCCAGGCTCTTGTCTACAGAAGATGGCTAGATCTGTGTGATACTGGTCATCCATGGTTGTTCAGTGAGGAACTGTCAGCGGGTTCATAGGTCGTATGTGTGACAGTTGGTGAAGGGATCAAAATGATTGCTGGGTAAACCCTTGTGGAGGCACAGAAGTTCCACTCACCTGGAAACAAGGGCTGCAAGTTGAGTTTGGAGGTCAGGCCATGGTCCCATTGACTATATGGCTTTCACCAAGGTCTTTACCATTCTCAACCATTTTTCTTCTTTAGGCTTCAGACTCTTCAGGTATAGGGATAGGCCAAGGCCCACATTTCTTCTTCTTTGGGCCCAAGCCACTTTATGGTTGGCGATTGTCCCAGGATCACATCTTTTTTTCTTTAGGCCTAGGCTCCTTGGTTTAGGGAGAGGCTGAGGCCCAAATCTCTCCTTTGTGGCCAAGCCTCTTCAGTGTTATGGATAAGCTGAGGCCAATACCTCTTCCTTGCCCCCAGATCTCTTCAGGTTTAGTCATAGGCCTAGGCCTACATCACTTTGTTGGTCCCAGACTTCTTCAAGGTTAGGATACTGCCAGGCATATATCTTTCGTTTGGGCACAGACTTCTTCAGGTTTAAGGACAGTCCTAGGTAACCATTTTTCTTTGGGCCCCGACATCTTCAGGGATAGAATAGGCCTAGGCCCACATGTTTTCTTTGGCTCAGGCCTCGTTATTCTGAGATAGACATAGGCCCACATCTCTTCTTCCTTAGGCCCAATCCTCTTCAGGGATAGGGACAAACCCAGACCCACATCTATTCAACATGAGGCCTGAGCCCCTAAATGTTATGGACAGGCCCAGGCCTCCATCCCTTCTTAGGGACAAGGCCTTTTAAGCGTTAGGGATACGCCTGGCCTACATCACTTCTTTGGGCCTAGGATTGTTCAGGGTAAGAAATAGACCCAGGTCCACATCTCTTCTTCTTTGGGCCTAGGGTTCTTCAGGGTTATTGATTGGTCAAGGCCAACAACTCTTATTTGGGCCCAGGCCAATTCAGGGTCTGGAACTTGCCCAGACCCTCATCTCTGCTTTGGGCTCAGGCCTGTTTAGGCATAGGGATAGGCCCAGGCCCACACATATTCTTCTTTGGTTCCAGGTATCTTTAGGGTTAGGGGTTGGCCAAGGCCCACATCTCCTCTTTCTAGGGACCAGGTCTCTTCAGGGTTAAGGATTGGTCCAAGCCCACACTTCTTCCTTGGGCCCAGGCTTCTTCAGTGTTAGAGAATGGCCCAGTCCCATCCCTCTTCATCTTTGGGCCCAGGCAACTTTGTGGCTAAGGATAGGCCCAGGCCCAAACCTCTTCTTTTTTGGGACCAGGCCTCTTCAGGGTTAGTGATAGGCCCAGGCCCACAATTCTTCTTTGAGCCCAGGCCTATACAGTGTTATGGATAGGCCCAGGCACACATATCTTCTTCCTTCTGCCTATGACTCTCCAGGGTTAGGGATTGGCCCAGACCCACATCTCTTAATCTTTGGTCCCAGGCAACTTTTCAGTTAGGTGCAGGCCCAATACCACATCTCTACTTCCTTGAGCCCAGCATTTTCAGAAATAGGATAGGCCCAGGCATATATCTCACTTTTAAACACAGAATCCTTCAAGTTTAGGGACATGCCCATGCCCCATCCCTTCTCTGGGCCCAGGACTCAACATAGTTAGGGACTGGCTCAGTTCCACAACTCTTCTTCTTTGGGCCCAGGCCTCTACAGGTTTAGGGAATGGTCCAGGCACACATCTCTTCTTCCTTAGGTCCGGGTCTCTTCAGGGTTAGGGAATGGCTTAAGGCCTCACCTCTTCTTCTTTGGCCCCAGGCCTCCTCAGTGTTAGGGATAGGTAACTTCAGGGTTAGGGATAAGCCCTTTCCAAACCTCTTCTTCTTTGAGCACAGGCTTCTTCAGGTTTAGGGATAGGCCAGGGCCCACATTTCTTATTGCAGAGGCCCAGGCCCACATCACTTCTTCTTTATGTCTGGACCCATTCAGGTATAGGGACAAGCCAAGTTCACTATTGCTCTTTTGTGCCTAGGACTCTTCAGGATTAGTGATGGGCCCAGGCCCAAACTTCTTCTCTGGGCCTAGGCCTATACAGTGTTAGGGATAGGCCCAGGCACACATATCTTGTTCCTTGAGACCATGACTCTTCAGGGTTATGGATTGGCCCAGATCCACATCCCTTAATCTTTAGGCCCAAGCATATATCCCTCTTTTGGGCACTTATTTCTTCAGAATTATAGACATGCCCCCATCCCTTCCCTGGGCACAGGTCTCAACATAGTTAGGGATTGGCTCAGTCCCACACCTCTTCTTCTTTGGGGCCATACCTCTCCAGGTTTAGGGATTAGCCTAGGTCCACATCTCTTCAGGGTTAGGGATTGGCCCAAGGCCTCACCACTTCTTTGGTCCCAAGCCTCCTCAATTGTGGGGATAGGCCAATTCAGAGTAAGGGATAGACCCTTGCCAAAACTCTTCTTCTTTGGGCCCAGGCCTCTTCATGGTTAGGTATAGTCCAAGGCATACATACTTTCTTCCTTGGGCCCAGGTTTTGGATAAAAAAGAAAGAGAAACAGTAGATGTAATAGAAGTTTTGGTGTCTCTGTATGTTTCTATGCTTTGGTTTTAATCTGAAGTGTGAGATTTCAGTTGGGCTATAGTTTGTCCATATCTTTTAATTTTCATGTGTTGGGCATCATCTTTGTCAGTTGCTAATAGCCTTCCTTGTGGGGCACAGACAGGAGTGTGGTCTAGGACTCTGAGTATAAATGAGTTCAAAAAAGAGACAGTGTGATGTTTGGTATTGGCATGTGGCTTGTAGCCATTTGGTGAGAAAAGAGACCAGAGACGGTGTCACAGTTTGGAGCAGACAGACTGAGAGAAATGCTTTGGCATACAGCATCATGGAGGATACTGCTAGTTGTGTCTGCAGGTTTCTATAGAGCCCTAAGATTTCTATAGAGTCCTAAAAGTACCCCTTGACTCTAACTATCAGGGAGAAGTAATGGGGTCTGGACCCCTCTCCCTACTCACCTCTTTTCTCTCTTTGGGGGAGTTAGTGGAAGGGAGGTAGAAGTCTAAGCATGCCACATAAGGGAGAGTTTTTAAAGACTGCTGCAGGGGGCATTTAGCCACAGGTGGATACCCACATGGTTTAGGATAAAATGGGCTAACAAGTGACACCCAGACATGGCTTAACAATGATGGGGAACTTGGTTGTGGAGCTGTAAACAGGAGATGGCAAGTTCTGAAAGAGTGAATGTGAGGTTTCAAGATGTCACTAAAAGTTTATAGCAGTGGCTGTTGTGTAGTTCTTTCCTAAAATGCCCCCAGACATAATTTTCTGTTGCTGCTTTGTTTTCTTCCTATATTCTGTTTTTTAAAAGATTTAAAGAATGGCAGATGAGATAGGAAGACTAGAGTTGTCACTCAATTCTGTTGTTATGGAAAGGATTACAGAGCTGGTTGTTCAACGGGAAAGTTTATGGGTAGAGATTGAAGCTCTTGGAAAGCAAAAAGCGCTATTGAAAAATGGGATTTTACCCTCTCTTGTTGCTCTGCACTGCTCCATGAGCCAGGTGTTCAAAGTACCTGCAAGGGGGCAAGAATCCCGTAAGAACAGGAAGCCCAGCAGGCCAAAACAGCTCTGGAGCCAAGGGCTCCACTAGCGGAAGTGCCTGTGACTACACAGGTAGCATGAGCTTTCCCAGGCTTTGTGCAACATATGCCTGGCAATGATGGTGGTGAGGCTGACAATGAGATGACATGGAGTCCAGTAGAAATGTTAGATCAAAAGCAATTTAAAAAGTCTATCATATGGTATGGAATGAATTCAAATTTGGTTAAACATATGTTAGATAATGAGACTATGAAATATAAACTTATTCCCCAAGACTGGAAAGGGTTGATGTCAGCTGTGTTAGAAGCTGGTCAGCAATTAAAATCATTATTGTGGTGAAAGAATGATGCCATGAAAATAAAACAACAAAATATAACAAGGGGGATAAATGTTGGCAAAGATCAACAGCTTGGTGAAGGGCATTATGCTGACTTGTGAGAACAAATCTCATCTGATGAGGTAGTGATTGAACAATATTGTGTTACAGCATGAAGAGCATGGCATTTGGTTGAGGAGCCTGGTAAAAGAACCACCTCATTTAATAATTTGCAAGGAAATTATTAGGTTAGAAGCTTCAAAGCTCAAAATTGCAGAATTTATTTTTATTTTTTTTAATTTTATTAGTATTATTATTATTATTTTCAATGCAGTGTATTCAGGAACCTTGAACAATCATCTGACCCTGGGGAAAGCCAGCCCACAGCTTAAATAGCCTCTGGGTAGCGAACCCCAGCGTGCCACATGGGCAATGCAGATAGGTCCACATACATGGAAGCAAGCCAGATCCTCGGCCATAGCCAAGGGTGGAGTTGTTCCTGACAGAGAGCACTCACCATTGGGAAAGTGGAAGTCAGAAACCAGCTCCATCTTTAAGGCGCGGCATTACGCAGCTCTCTACAGTTCCCCCTTTTTGTTTTAGACGCATCAGGCAAGAGTAGAGGTCTGATCTCTGATATTAGAAATAAATTGGGACTTTGTACTGATGTTCATTTAGGTGTCATCCACCCAAAGAGCATCAGACCCGTCCGATAGCTTTTTCTCAGAGGCGGGAAATTATTAGGCTTGAAGCTTAGCTCAAAATGGCAGATTTTTTTTTAATTTTTTTATTATTATTATTATTTTATTTTTAGAATTTTTTTTCAATGCAGTTTATTCAGGAACCTTGAACAATCCTCAGACCCTGGGGAAAGCCAGCTCACAGCTTAAATAGCCTCTGGGTAGCCAACCCAGGCGTGCCACGTGGGCAATGCAGATAGGTCCACATACATGGAAGCAAGCCAGATCCTCAGCCTTAGCCAAATGTGGAATTGTTCATGACAGAGATCACTCACCATCGGGAAGGTGGAAGGCAGAAACCAGCTCCATCTTTAAGGCATAGCATTCCGCAGCTCTCTACAGTTCCCCCTTTTTGTTTTAGACGCATCAGGCAAGAGTAGAGGTCTGATCTCTGATATTAGAAATAAATTGGGACTTTGCACCGATGTTCATTTAGGTGTCTTCCACCCAAAGAGCATCAGACCCGTCTGATACCTTTTTCTCAGAGGCGGGACCTGGGGCATCAACCCGCATGCAACCAGACATGCTCTTCTCTGGGTCGAAAGCAGCTGACCCTGAATGCAGTGCTTAGCCTCGCATCCTGAACTTAACATTTTAGCTTTTTATGGTATCCAACCATGCTTGGGGATACTGTCCTGCTTCAATGGCTGTAAAGGCCTGAATGATCATGGCTGCATCACACTGTTGTGAGACTCTAATCTTGCATATATACCACAGGCAAACCAAGGAGACCAACACCAGAAGGCCTGCTAACGCTCCCATGCCCGCCCATTTCTTCAGATGATTCATGGCTGCAGCAATCCATGATGATAATCCTGTGGCTAGTCCTGCATCCACTGTGGTAGACTTTACTGTGACAATGGCCACTCTCAGCTGCTCCATCGTAGTATCGAATTCTCCAGTCCAATTACCTAAAATATAGCTCGACAATTGTTTAGACAGATTTGCAGCACAGGAAAAATTCTCGTGTTATATGCTAGTGACTCAAAGTCCAGCATATTTTCATTGACAGCCAAGTTGAGTGATTTGCCATAGGGTATCAATTTGCTCCTGCACGAGGTCAATCCTCTGATTGAACACCATCAAGCTTCCTTTTAGTTGAGCATTAATTCCTTTACGTCTCGCCCCTGGGGGCAATGGTCTCCTGAACCTACTCAGACCTCGGACACCACCACTGCTAGTTCTAGAACTGATGCAGGATGTTCCAATGAGAGGGTTAAGGCTTCTCATAATATTTCCTATAAGCCCACACCTGTTTGTCTATATCCCCCATTTTTATTCATTATTAGCCAGATAGAGCCAAGTAATTGTGGTGATGATACTTGCTTTTTTGCCCAATGCTGGAATGCTAGTAAATTTAGGTATGCCCTGGTTACTCGCATGCCTCACTGCATGCCTGTGCCCATTGATGACCCTCATGCTATGACTCTCTTCATACAGAAAAGGGATCTTGGAACTACAGCCACCAGTGTTACTACCATCTCATTGGTGGCTGTTGGAGCTACCACCGGGGCATTAGCCATGAGTCATACTGGGCAGACTGCTCAGACCCTGAACAATCATTTAGCCAATGTAGCTCATGCCTTAGTTGTACATAAAGGAATTTTATTATTATTATTAATTACACTTTATTCATTTTGTATCCATCCATAAACCCCTCCCTCCACCCCTCCTGATCCCATCCTTCCTCCCCTTTCTGCATGCATGCCCCTCCCCAAGTCCACCAATAGGGGAAGTCTTCCTCTCCTTCTTTCTTATCAGTCCACCGATAGGAGAAGTCTTCCTCTCCTTCTTTCTTAGACTATCAGTTCTCATCAGAAGTGGCTGCATTGTCATCTTCTGTGGCCTGGTAAGGCTGCTTGCATCACAGGGAGAGGTGATCAAAGAGCAGGCCAATCAGATTATGTCAGAGGCAGTCCCTCTTCATATTACTATGTACCCTAACTGGACTCTGAACTGCCCTGGGCTGATCTGTGCAGGGGTTCTGGGTTATCCTCTGTAGAGGAATACCAAATGGCAGAGTAGCACTTAAAGAAATGATCAACCTCATTAGCCATTATGGATATGCAAATCAAAACAACCCTAATATTTCACCTTACACCCATCAGAATGGCCAAGATCAAAAACTCAAGAGACAACACATGCTGAAGAGGTTGTGGAGAAAGGGGAACACTTCTCCACTGTTGGTGGGAATGTAAACTTGTACAACCATTCTGGAAA
The DNA here is from genome assembly GCF_030254825.1 of Meriones unguiculatus. NCBI lineage: Eukaryota > Metazoa > Chordata > Mammalia > Rodentia > Muridae > Meriones > Meriones unguiculatus. The sequence continues at coordinate 27,201,100 of NC_083354.1, read as the reverse complement.
TCAATCTGGCACTTTCTCAGACCACTAGGAATAGTGCTTCCTCAAGATCCAGCCATACCACTACTGGGCATATATCCAAAAGAGGCTCAAGTACACAAAAAGGACATTTGCTCAACCATGTTTGTAGCAGCTTTATTTGTAATAGCCAGAAGCCTGAAACAGCCCAGATGCCCCTCAACTGGAGAATGGATGCAGAAATTGTGGTACATCTATACAATGGAGTATTACTCAGCAAGGAAAAATAAGGAAATCATGAAATTGGCAGGTAAATGGTGGGACCTGGAAAGGATCATCCTGAGTGAGTTGTCCCAGAAACAAAAAAGACACACACGGTATATACTCACTCATATAAACATACAACATAGCATAAACCCACTAAAATAGGTACATCTAAACAAACTAAGCAAAAGAGAGGACCCTATCTAAAACCCTCAATCCCCATCCTGAAAGGCAATTTGGATGGACATCAGAAGCAGAATTTTCTTAACTCAGAAAAATACACTTATTTCACTCCTAGCGAAGAAGCTGCTTCTGGCTACAATGTTCAATTGCCAGATTCCCCGGAATTTGTAGGCATTGTAAGAAGGGAAAGCATTGGAGTAATGAGTGTATATCTAAATGGGATTCAGAAGGTCACCTCTTGCCATCATTATACAGGCAGAGGGGCCTTTCATCTTGAGGCCCAACAGCAAAAAATAGGAGCTGTCCTGCTTTGGTCAGCCAGGAGATGATAAGCAGGAGGAAGATCAAAGTGAAAAATTGCTACCCAAGGTCTCTGAGAAGATTTGGGCATAATGACAGATGACAAGCACTCTGCATTGTGGTATGCCAACCACTGGGCAAGATTGCCCCAACTGTTCCACTGCTAGGGCCCGGCCTAAACTGTGGACATCTGAAGAGTCATTGTTTCACTTTGCTGAGGATGAGGTGAGGTCAATCTCATTCTTCACTGAAATAGTCTCTCATCCTCTGTCCCTGATGGCTGGACTGCCTCTGCTTTTGGTGCCATGAGACCACAGGAACAAGGGACAGTGCCTAGGTGATGGACTAACTAGTCATCTCTGTCATTTTGATTGGTATATTTATTTAGTTTATAATTTATCCTTCTCAGTTCTCTGATCACATTGATGGCTAAGTTAAGCTAATGGTAGCTTTGCAGCTAAAGAACAGAAAATTAGATCCACTGTTCATTCATTGGTTGTTATGCCAGGTTCACGGGACCCTCAGAGACCACCAGGAGATGACTCGATGCAATTGCAAGAGAGCTTTATTAGGAGAGCAATCGAACTCGGTACCCAAGTCTCACTGGTGCAGCAGTAGAGAAGTGGGACCCCAAGTTCTAAGTAAACAGAATTTTTAAAAGGAAATTCTGTGAGCAGGGGGTTTCCATGGCAGCAAGCAGGGGGCACAAGCCTTGGCTTAACATAATTGGGTGAAGTTTAGCAGGACAGGGTGACCTTTTCTGAGGCACACAATCACAATGGCTAAGGCACACAATCACAATGGCTATTTTTCTAAACCATATCTGAAATATGGGGGAGAATTTTCCCATCTGATTCTCAACGAATTCCCATTGATTATTGGCAGGGAGTTTGTCTCTATTTTCTAGGAAGCATTTATTCTGTTATATTTCCTGAAGGCTGTTGCTAGGAGAATTAACTTTTTTTTTCTGCCAAGTGTACACTCTGTGATATTTCCTGTTACCTGAATTCAGTTCCCAGTCAAAATCTTTATTTCAAAATGGAGTTATATTCTGGCTAATTTAAACTCTTCATGGTCAGTTCTTTAGCTAGTTAGAACTAGTAGAGGTACTAGATCCTTTATTTAGAAAGGCAAATAGGTTTGCCTTGCTCACAGGCTTCATGTTATTTGTCTGTGTCTTATGGTGAATATCTGGATAGAAAGATATGGAATTTATGTAGGGTCTGAGGATATAGGAGTTTAGGTTGTAAGAATCTAGAGTGTGTTGTTTGATGGTCTGGAAAAATGTTTCCAAGTTGGTAAGTGCAAGAAAGATTGGAAGGCCTAAGTAGGTGTCTTAAGGTATGTGAATGTGAGTTATAATGATATAGAAAATTGATTTAAGGCATATTAAAAATGGGAAATATTTCAGATTTCTCCCTCTTGTCTGCTATAGTTGTGCTGTGTTGCTGTAAGATTTCAGTAGTTCAGATTTTTGACATTGAACAACAGAGTTGATAAGTTGTTGGAAATTATTATCCAGTCATAAGCTTGAGCTTTTAATTTCCTTTGGTTGTCTTCTGAGATAGACTTAAAGGTGCATCTCATCATGTTAAAAATATCTGTCTAATGTGTATATCTGACCCAAAAGCCATAGCGTTTACTATGGTATTTTCAATATCTGCTATTTCTGAGGTGGACTTTGACATAGCATTTAGGAATGTCTTAAACCTATTCCTTCTAGTTGCTTTGTTAAGGAAAGTTCAAGCGTCCAGGGTTTATCACCAAAGCCCTTAATGCATTTCTGCCTAACTTTCCAGTATGGGGTGGAGGGAGTGGCTAAAGTAGATACTGAGTGTACCGAAAGTGGCTGAGCTCCACTTAGGGCTGATTACCAACATCTGTGCCCACAGAAAAAGTGTTAGTTTCAGACCTTGGACACATATGTTCATAAAAGTTACAAAAAAAGAAAAACAATTACGAAGAATTGGTACACATTCTGTTGGATGCAGTTTTATCTGTTACTCTCAGAATGATGTTACATTAGATTTTAAAAAAATATTTCTTTTGTAAACTAAAAATTCATATGAGTTTCAGGAAATCAAAAAGTCATGAGACCTGGATCTGGCATAGTTCAATGGACCCCAGATGAGTCTCCCCCCTAGACTTGGGATTCCTCACTTTTCCCATTTAATAGGAAAAATATTTAACTTCAGACTCTAATCTGAATTTGTCCCAGCAGATTTTTCCTGGTTGACTCTATTCCAGGATCAGCTACTGACTGCCAGCTGAACTCTGAACCTGCTGGAGGCTGAAGTAAACCAGTCCAGTCAATGTGATGGCTCCATGTCTTTTCATATGGATCAACTAACCAGATGCTTCTTAGGACTGCTCCATTGCCCAGCCTTTGACTGGCATTTCAGCTGTCCTAGCCCCTGATGGCCATCCTATTGTCAGCACTACAGCAACTTCAGAAGAAGAGTCTTCAGTCCAAAATCCCACCTAACAGGCTGAAATGCTAAGTCAAAAGGGACTCCCTGGCAGTATTGCAGCCTTTAGAGACACTAGAGAGAAAAGATTCCAGAGGATGATTTAAATCCTGGCATAATAGTTCCCCTTGGCTTCCTTCCTCTATATCCACCCAGAAGTGACCCACTACTCATTTTGATTTTTATCTTTGGGCCTTGTATTTTAAATCACTTGAAGGCTTTAATAAAGTAATGTTTGGGAGCAAGGCAGGAATGGTAATGAGATCCCATTGTGGAAAGGTAAATCTGAAGGACTCCAGAGGTCATATCTGGAAGGCTGAAGACTGGGTCTTCAAAGATCATGGGACGGCGGGAAATGAGAAACCAAAGAATTAAGAGTCAGTGGGTATTGTTTTAAAGTTTAAAGTTCCAGCCACCTGGGTAAAACAAAACAGAAACAAAAACAACTAGATTTAATGCATTTTCTCCCTCCCACTAATACAGTTGCTAAGAAACCAGCCCATGTGACTAGGCCACAACTGTTTGTGGTCTTGGAGCCTAAAGTGGACCAATTATTTCAAAAGTCAATTTCCCTTACCAATCATGTAATGCCAAAGCATGTACGTACCTGCATGTAGTTTTGCCCTATAAAAATATTGTTCCCCTAGATCGTGGTGCCGCATTTCTAATCTGTTTCCACAGGGGGATTGTGTCCCGTGTTCAAACACATATACAATTAAAAATCCTCATGTATTTTCAGTGGAGTTTATTCCTGGTGTTTGGGGGTTTAAGAACTGGGCAAAACATGCTCACCTCCTGGGATTTACCACCATCCAAACAACTGTGACTTTCTGCTCCCAACCTCACACTGTGTCTGACAGGTAGGGCTCAGTGAACGGTTGTCATCCAGTCATCCATAATGCCATCCCCAGGCCAGAGCTCAGGCTGATTCAGGCCTGAAACCTCAGTGAATCTCACATACAAAAACTGAACTGGGAAAACAGAGGCTGGTCTACACCTGCTGCTTCTGCCATGGTAGCTATGGAAAAAGAGGAAGAGGAGGAGGGGCCCTGCTGTCATCTTCAGGTTAGGCAATGTGAAAAGAGCACACCAACCTTGCCTAGTGCAGTCCTCACCCCTCACCCTAGTGCCAAGCACCAAAGACAATTGCCCAGAGTGACTTCCCACTCATGACACTCCTTGGTTAATGACAGGTGGGTTGGGGCCATACCCTACATGCTAATGAGGCCTGATGGGGCTTTTGTGTGTCTGTAGGTGTCACCACCTGAATCAAGGCGCTGTCAAGCACTTACACTAGAGATGTGGCCAGTGACAGTCTTCACCCTAGGGCAAGCATGTAGGTGAGGCTCTGCTCTGAATTTGAATCAATTATATATGACATGTTCATTCTCACCACATTTCTCTGAGGACAGAGAGCAGGATCTGTGGGGGTTACAGTCAAAAGACATGTGAATGGCCCATTTTTTCCACTGGAGATGCCTCACCTTGGAGGCTAAACCCCTGAATCAAATCTTGGTGGCCCACTGTTGTGGGCTGAAACAAGTTTTTGAGTTGATCCCAGGAGTGGGATATGGGACTACTTCCAACTGTCCACAGCAGAAACTATTGGTCTGGTGCAGGTTGAGAGGGCTCTTTGCCAGCTGCAGACAGTTTAAATCTGAGGACTGTGGAGATGGAATAAATGCCAGGGCCCAGACAGAGAAGAGAGCTCAGAGAAAGAAGAAGGCTGTTGGTGCTCCCTCTGCTGCTCCTGGATGCTTTGGATGCAGTTGGATGAAATAAGTTGAAGAAATCCTGAAACAAAGATTGGAATGCCCTAGGGAACCCAATGACCCTAACTGGCAGGAAATAGCTAAGGAGAACTCCACCCCCTCTCCCTATTATTATTCTTTCTCTTCTACCTCGTGTTGGGGTGTTGGAAGAGTTTGGAGTGAAGGGAGGAAGAGGCATAAGAAACCAAAATAAAATAGTATAAAAAGCTATGCTAAAACCCCTCCTCTTGGATCCAAGTGAGAGTCACCTCAAAGTTTCTGAGCAAGTGACGTCCAGTTTGGGCAGAAGCTACAATCTTTTTGCTAGACCCAAACAGCAGTGACTATCTGGACAAGGAGGCCTGAGCTACCCTTGCTGTTGCTTGTGATCTGCTTCTTGTAGCCTTTGGCTATTGTGCCACTTTAAAAACAAGTACATGTAGCTGTGCAGGGCCTTTAATCCCAACACTAGTGGCATAGGTAGATCTATGTGAGTTTGAGGCCAGCCTGCTCTACAAAGAAAGTCCAGAGCAGCCGGGCTGTTACATAGAGAAATTGTGTCTTGGAAAAAAGAAAGAAAAAGAACAAAGTAATGAAAACCAAGTTCATGTGACCTTGAATAAAATACTCTCCAGAAGTGATGGAGGCTAAGATACTAGCTGAGATATATGCCAGGACCCTCCCACAGCCTTGTCTCTTAAGGGCTGCTCCAAATAGCAACTGTTGAAGAGAACATTTATTTGAGTCACATATTTTTTTTTATGTCAGAGGTCCCTAGGAACATCCAACCTGGACGTCCACTCATGTGCACTCCTGTGTAGCCATGATGTGTGTGTTGTGTCTGGTAGGGTGTCCCTCCTGCTAGTACTAACTCCAATATGCAAGGAACAGAGGCCTTGAGCATCCATTATGGATCCAGGGAGTCAGCCCACATTCTAACTCAACCTAGCTAAAACATGTGTACTTTCCCCTTGCACACAATATCCAACACCCCCACCCCTGACAACCTCCAGCATTTGTTTCATCAGCCTGCTAACAACTGTCTTCTTGAGAGCTGGGATCCCAGCCCTGTGCTGGACTCAATAGGAGGTGAAGAAGAAATGACAGCCCCTTGCCCTCATGGAGCTCACAGTCTAGTTGGGGACTCAAGGTACACAGGAGTATACACACCAAATATACACACACATACAGAAGAGACAAGCAGAGGACTAAACAGCACATAACAATCTAGGGAGACACTGTGTTAACTTAGGTACTCCTACAAAGGAGCCTGGGCCTGGAGTCTAGCCCTGGTGAATAAGGGAGAGTTGAGGGTGGGGAAGAACATTTCAGAGCAGTACAGGGGAATGCATGGTCCAGTTACAGTAGGGAAGAGACAAGCTGGGCAATTACCTGAGGGCCATGGTAAGGGCTTCAGTAATTTAGCCAAGGAAAGGAGGAGCATGGAAGCTTCTGGGGATGGGGGGCGCCTCCACTTTCTCAGATCTATTTGAATACTTGGTGACCCCAGAAAAAGGCATAGGGGTTCAGTAAGAATCAATAACCCCAAATGCATGGGGGATACCGACAGTTAGACCCCAGGTCAGGAATCCACAGTTTCCTCTCAAGCCCAGGTAGGGAAGAGCAATCTCTATTCCTAAGGAGTAGTTCACTGTAGGGAAGGAGGGGAACAATTGTGGGCTCTCAAATGACCTGCTCTCATATGAAGATATGACTCTTTGATCAGCAATGGGCCATGCCTACTTGTACCTCTGCTCATTTAAGGACACACACAACTCCTTTGCTGTCATCTCCCACTGCCTAGACCTACAGGCACCATGTGCTGGGCTCTGTTGCCTCTCTCCCCTCACTGTCCCAGGTAACACCTTCCTGGAGCTGATCACCTGGCCAGCATGTGGCTAATGGCAGCAGGATTCTTTCTCCTTGGGATAGACAGAGAAAATTATTTACCATCCTTTCAGCAGTCCAACCTCCCCTTGAGACTCCACAGTGAAGTAGATCCATGACTAAGCTGAGGGCTCCATCACAAAAAGGAAAACAGGAACCAAGCACAGGGGCCTTGGAAATATCTGGGGACGAAAGCCAGGTTCCACAAATCAGGTGTACCTTTAAGACTTCGAAGAAGGGATGGATGGACTAAAAGGGGATCAGCCTCAGCATTCTTTATCACAAACAAGAGGACACCAGGAGGAGAGAGACACACTTGTATGGAATAAGGACAGGATGGCACATGAAATCCCAGGGCTGAGGTCTTTAATCTGGAGTCCAGAGGCTTCTGAAACTGCTTGGGATTGTGAGAGCTACACGGGTATGTGAGTTCTCCAAGGAGAAGGTCCATAGCCTCCATCAGGTTGTAAAGGGACACTTGCCCCACAAGTGTTAACCTTTCTAGTTCAGAAAGGGCATGGTGCCCTGGATCTGGGGACAGTGTGGGAGAACCAGGCTTAGGTTTTTCTCACCTGGGTAGACCTTGTCTCCACAAAGCCCATGGAGCTAGCTAGCCAAACAATGGGAAGACTTAGGCAAAGCCACAGCACTTAGTGGAACCTGGGTGCCCTCTACCTCTGCATGCTGCCCTGCTGGGCTCAGGATGGGAGGGGTGAGCCAGGTCTCCTCTCTGAAGAGCCCTTCCCTTGCCCCATGTACTCGTGTGCTTGACTTCAGATAATTCTTTTTATTCATTTGTTTTTATTTTCTCTTTCTGAGTGTTTTGCCTCCATGTGTGGATGTGACCTTTGAAAAAGCCTGGAGCTTACAGAAGCAGGAGAGGTTGCTGGATACCCTGGAACTGGAACTATGACAGTTATAAGGCTCTCTTAACTAATGAGCCAGCCTCAGATTCCTTTTACAATGAAAGCTTAAGCAGAAAACTGGTGTATGAGTCACACCCCTCTCTCCCTGAGACTGAGGCTGAGTATGGAGACCAGAGCAGTTCCTGTGCACTAACACACAGAAGAAACAGTTTTCAGGGAAAGTCAGGCCTGATGTCTATAAATCTTCCATATTATATCTTTATCTTTTAAGATAATAGTGGTTATAATTTTGAGTGAGGTAGTGGCTTTGACCAAGAGAAGAAATCTCCCCTTTTAGATGTAAACCATGTTCTAGTCTTTTATTTTTTTAATTTATTTGTAATTTTATAAATTACAGTTTATTCACTTTGTATCCCTGCTGTAGCCACCTCCCTCATCTCTTCCCATGCCTGTCTCCAAGTCCACTGATAGGGGAGGTCCTCCTCCCCTTCCTTCTGACCCTAGCCTATTAAGTCTCATCAGGAATGGCTGCACTGTTGTTCTCTGTGGCCTGGTAAGGCTACTCCCTCATCGGGGTAGGTGATCAAAGAGTCAGCCACTGAGTTCATGTCAAAGAGAGTTCCTATTCCCATCAGTAGGGAACCCACTTGGACTCTGATCTGCCATTGGCTACATCTGTGCAGATGTTATCTCCATTCATGGTCCTAGGTTGGATTATCAGTCTCAGAAAAGACCCCCGAGCCCAGAATATTTTTATCTTTTTCTTTCCTTGTAGAGTTCCAGTCCCCTCAAGGTCTTCCTATCTTCCTGTTCTTTCATAAGATTCCCTGAACTCTGCCCAAAGTTTGGCTATGAGTCTCAGCAAACTCAGATGAGAACACATTTTGGAGAGGATGTGGAGAAAAAGGAATCCTCCTTCATTGCTGGTGGGGATGTAAACTTGTACAACCACTTTGGAAATCAACCTGGTGCTTTCTTAGACAATTAGGAATTCTGCTTCTGAAAAATCCAGCACGATGTGCTCACGAGGTTTACTGCCCTGAAAATCTTCTATGCTCCCCTTAGGTACTCCTCTTCCCCTGTCCCCAGCCCACAGCTAATCCTTATTTCTGTTTTCATAGTTTTGTCCTTTACAAGCTCAGGACTTGAAATCTAACAAATCCATACTCTGGATAGCCCTGCCCTAGAAAGCCCCACCCCTGAATGATCCTATACAAAGGCTTTGTCTGCCCAGTTCCTTTCTGCCTTCTCACAGGAGCAAAGGTAGCCACTGCTGGTCTCACCATCCAATAAATTTCTTTTAAGACAGGTGTTGTTGTAACTGTCTTGTTGGAAGAAGAGAAGTGAAAAGAATCAGAAAAGGAGCAGCACTCAGGCTACAAAACTCCTCAGCTCATAAGGGTTGGGGCATCCCTGTCCTGGGAGCTGCAGTGTCTCTGTTGATGATGCCTCCTCTCAGAGAGGTTCCTGTGCTCCTGTGCCTCAGGATTCCCTTGGGATACTGTCTTACCTCAGAGCTGGGATACCTTCCCAGGCCTCTGAGTTGTGAGTGTCCTGGACACCCCTCCATCTGAGTTCAGACCAGGCAGGCCACCACTACCACCACCACCATCACCACTTTTCCCTCTAATACCCAGATTCATGGACATGCCAGGTAATGAATAGCTAATAACCCACTGCCTAACTCAAGCTGAGATTAATGGTGCACAGAGGTGAGGTAGGAAACAAGATATGGTTACTATTGGAGTCAGATACAAGGGGGAGATGATGGCATCCTGCAGGCTAAGGTGCAGCAATAAATCACAATGGCAACAGAGAATCATAGATGGTGAGGCAGAGTGTGAGGTTCAGACATTTGATCTGAGGAAGAAGCATGTCCACCCTGTTCCATCTCTCAAGGATAATTGTACCTATGGGAAGATGGGTGTTCGGTGGGGCTGACAGGAGATACATGATTCCTGGGAGGTGTCTCTGAGAAACACTTCTAGCTACTGTTTCTAATGATGCTTGTAACAGGCTGGTAGACAACAAGGCTGGATCAAGCTGGGAGTTAGCAGAGGCCTGGATGCCCTTTGTGATTCTCAGAATGAAGTGAGGTGAGGTGTCTCTGACCTCACATTGTACATCCCTGCCACAGGAGCAGTTGTGGTCTTAGCCTGAGGACAACTTAGGAGTCCACTAAAGAGGGCTGAGATTCACAGCAAGCCCCTGTGTCTGCATAGATGTGGGCCTTTTCCTAAGAAGGACCCTACCTGAAATTCATCAGGTGAGTTATGCTCTCAGTACCAGCCTCTTCTTCACTGGGGTCTTTGTGAGTTGGGGAGACTAAACATGGTGTGGGACATGAATAAATAGGTACATGATTGTTAGGGAACTGAATCGTGAGGGATGATTCTCAGCATAGGAAGAGCACGAAACAGCTGGGATCAGAAGTTCCATAGCAGTGGACTGGCCTCTAAAGACCACAGGGAGAGGAATCATTTGATTCCTCTCTGAGGAAGAGAGGCTTCAGAATGATGCCACACAGGTGTATCTGGATTGGGATTCAATGCTCTAGTCTAGGTGAGGAAGGATAATAAACTGAGGTTGTCATGTCCACATCTGTCCAGAACACATTGCTTGTCCAGGGAAAATAAACCAAGTACCTTAGCACTGAACTATGATACTTCAGTCCTGGCCAGTAGAAAACTTTTCATTTCTATTCAGATACCTGATACAATATGGAAATAAACATCACTGTCAGTATCACAGGTAATAGCATGACAATCCTCTCCCCTCTCACTCTGTACTGACAGACATATTTTCACATTGTATGTGTGCTCATGGCTGCAGGTCCACATCCATATGTGTGAAAGTGCATCAATGTCACATAACTTCCCCTACAAATGTTCACATGGCTACATGAAAGTGTAATCTATGTTGAGGCTGTGTTAATAAATGATGATCTCACCACAGGTACAGCCTCCCACTTTGCTGTGTGCTCAGCAGAGTGTGTGAAAGCATGTTCATTCCACACACTACACTCAGGCACATAGGAAGAAGCAGGAGAGAAGTGTGGTCAGGCCAGGCCTCTGTTGCCTCATAGCATAGCTCATTGCCAAGGTAAAGGTTGTGGTGTTGGTGTGAAGGAACTCTGTGTACAAATGTGGGCTGAAAATCAGAATGAATTGCAGGTGTACAAGAAAGTTTGGGGTGTATCATCGGACAAATACATAGAGATTCCTGGGATGAAGTCCTGATTTAACCTCAGTGTGCTATATTGGGGAGGGGAGGGTGATACTGTATGAGGCCCAATGTCCCAAAGTGACATTGAACTGTACCTGTGCTATAGCACAGACAGGTAGAGGATGAAGCTCTGCTGTTGTGCCCCAAGACAGGGGCAACTGGCAGCTCTGGCAGCCATAGTGTGCAGGGCAGGTGAGAGATGCTACACAGAGTCCTCCTGCCTGGGGTTCTGGAGAGAGTTAGCTTCGTCCCAGCAGGACTCTTGTATTTGCACCCTGAGTTGTCCCCAGCATGACTGATGGCAGGCACTCTATAGGACTCTGCACTCTAGCAATCTACGTAACTCTGTACATTATGTACATTTCATTTTTTGTTTGTTTTCTTAGATAAGTTTTCTCTGTGTAGCCATGGCTGCCCTGGAAATCTCTTTGTCCCCTAAATTATTCTCATGCTCAGAGACCCACCTGCTACTGCCTCTCAAGTGCTGTATTTGAAGATGTGTACAATCACTGACTATCAACACTCTCCCAAACTCTGTACACTATGAGCAGTCGACCTAAGTCAGCACACTCTACACATTTCCATTTAAGTTGTACATTACTTACTGTGCATATATCTAGGTGCAATTGTGTGTGTGTGTGTGCATGTGTGTACCTTCAGGTACATAGGCACGCTAGGAATAGTAGTAGCAAAACCAGAAATGCTGTGAGTCAGTCTCAAGGAAGTTGTCGAGGTGTTCCTTATGTAACACAACAGGAGAGCTTGTAAGAAGCTGAAACCTCAGTGGGACAAGCAAGTCTATAGAGTGCCATGTATATACTGTTTCGGGGTGAGGCCACTATACACAAGCCATCAAGAAAGGCCTCTGGAAGAATCTGTCAAGTGAGTACCTGGTCTAAGACTCAAGGCTGGAGCCCACAGAAAGTTCAAGACCAACTACTTCCACCACCCACCCTCAGCCAACACCTGCAGCTCAAGGTGGGGGGGGAATTGCTTCCCAGGACCTTCTCCCAGGCTGCCCTACACATGAACTTTCCTGGAAACAGCCATCTTGAAATTCAGCTCACAGACCCTACCCAAACCATACACAGTGATTTCCCTCTCTCTTCATCTAACTTCATCCTTATAACTTCATTAGGAAACAAGCATTAATGTATTTGTGGATGAATCTGTGTGTCCATGTGTGGGAGAGAAATTGTGTCAGGTGTGTTTTTCTAGTAGTCTCCACCTGTACTTGTGAGAATAGGTGACAGCAGCTGAGGCAGAGCCAACACCTATCACAGGACTCCAGTTGCCAAAGTGGGATAGGATGAAGCTCTCTGTCATGCTGTTCTTCAGGGAATGACATCCTCAGAAGTCACAGGCTACCTCTGCAGGGTCTGGGAGGGAAACTTCATGACATCCTGCTATCTGGGCAAGCCTACTTCAAGCTGTGTTAATGGTGGTGAATGGACAGTGTACAGACCAAATTTTCAATCATCTTGGTACCCAGAATGCTGCAGATAATACACTTCATGTCTCATGACAAGAGAAAGTTGCTGATAAACTGAAGAGCAGAAATGATAGATCAAGTCTTAAGTGTTGCTCACTAGAGTGAGGATGACCCATCCCTGTGTCCTTGCTTGACCCAAAAGTAAGTTCCTAGGAGGAACAAGAGGACTGGGTTTGAGTCTCTTAATAGGAAATGATTATAAGAGAAGCCTTCAGCTATTGTCCCCAAATACTAGTCCAAATGACACTGTGTGCTTGGACAGCCTTTCAGCTTTCCCAAACAGAGAGAGCCTTAGCCTCTGTGACCTCACATGAAAGTCATTATCATGATTGTGGGTGTATCCCAGGTCTGTAAGCATCAGAGCCTCCTAGAGTGGGCTAGGGCCTGGTGTGGAACCAGGACAAGGTCGGCAGGGATGCCTTTCAGATAAGTCAGTGCAGAAAATTCTGTGGGCGAAGAAGTGACTCAAATCAGTGTATGAACTTGTCAAACACTTTTAAAGAAGGGTGAGAACAGCATAGTTCAAGGTCTGAGGGTTTCTAATATACAGGACAGATGTGATCCTGAGAAGAGGGTCAGTAGCAAGCACCACAGCGACTGCCTGGTAGAGCGTGGTCACACATAACTGGAGAGATGGGACAGCATGCCCACACAGCAGAAAGAGGTCATGTGAAGATGGACACAGCCTCCAGTTCTTTAGCAAGGCATCCTCTAGACATTGGAGGACTAACATCTATTGTTTCTCTAACTAGCTGTGATATTCCATCATGGTATCTCAAAGAAGGAAGGAAATGCCTCATGGTGCTACCTTGTGGAGACTCTCTCGTGGGACTCACAACTTAGAATCAACAGTCTTTACACATGTGCTCATGGGCACAACCATCCCATGGACAGTCCCATGAGAATGAGAGGATTGCTCCCAACATTCTCTCCCCTAAATATTGGATGTATGACTTGTTTCATCTGGACTCTCAGTAGTAAGTGTCTGTGATGCTCAGAGAACATTTGAGATGACTGAAAAGGATAGCCAAGATTTCCTGTATGCACAGCCACAGGTCAACCTGTAGTGGAATGCCACCTGTGGTGCTCTATATTACAACTCTATTTTATTTGGGTTGTTAGGCCTCTTCCTTCCTTCTATCAACCACCCAAACTTAAGTAGCAGATAGAAATGTTTCATGTGGAGAGGAGACCAAGACTTCTTATTTTCTCCCAGATATTTAGGGTAAAGGGGTTCATTAAGGTTTATGTACCAATCTCTGCCAACGACAGGCACAGCAGTCTCCTTCATGCTGCTGCACCCTGAAGGGTTTCTCTCCCTCTCTCTGCTTCAAACCGCTACAGCATCGCTGGTCTCCAGTTTCTGGTTTCCAGCCTCTGGTCTCTCCAAACTGCTACACTGCACACACCAACACTCAATGCCACACAATGCCACACCCTTTGTTTCTCTGCTGCATATTTATACTCCCAGAGTTCTAGACCTTTAAGTCTTACCGTTAACATGGCTTTTCTTTTCCATGAAATTTTGAAGCTTCTTATACATTTCCTATCAGTAACTGGTCAATTTCTTCATTTCCTTGTGCTAATGGACCTGGCAAACCTGTGGAAGACTGAATATGAGTAATCAATATTGGATAGTTTCTGCTTCTGATGGCTTGGGGCAATTGCATAAATAACAGTTAACTCTGATTTAGCAGGAACAAATTCATCCATTTCTATATGTAAAACAACTCTGCATATTGAGAGTCAGTAAATATATTAAGAGGTTTAGGAAAATCTAATAATACCATTATATTACATACAATTCTGATTTTTGAAATGAAGAATATGGGATTTTGATTACCTTGCTTATTTTGTTTGATTTATAACCTGCCATTCCCATCTTGTTTGCATCAGTATACAATGTTGGTGGCTCTGGAATTGGTGTTCCCTTAACAATACATGGAAGAATCCAATTAGTTATTTTCAGAAACTGTATATGTTTGCTTTTAGGATATTTGTTATTAATTTTGAACACCTTTACAATACATGGAAAAATTCAATTAGTTGTTTTTATAAACTGTATATGTTTGCTTTTAGACTCCGAGGTGACAGGCCCTTCTGTTTGTTTAATGGTGGCAAGAGGGATGACCTTCTGAATCCCATTTAGATATACACGCATTACTCCAGTGCTTTCCATTCTTACAACGCCAAAAAGTTTCAGAGAATCTAGGCCTTTGAACATTGCAGCCAGAAGCAGCTTGTTTGCTCTGAGTTAATACTGTTGCTTTTTTGAACTTTGAATTTTCAGCCTTATAATTTCCTTGGAAATTGACCAAATTTACCACAATTAAAGTACTGGGCATTTTGATATTGGAGCTTTTTAGGTTCAGCTCTCATGTGACATTGGCATGATGTTGCTGAGAGGCAATGCCAGTGGTCTGTCTTATCCATTTGTCTATTTTGGCTCAAAGTATAGCCCAACAGAAATCTCACACTTCCGATTAAAAACAAAAGCATAGGTACATAGCATACAAGGAAAACAAAGCTTCTAATCATCGAATGTCTCTTTCTTTTATTTTTCCAAAAATATAGACTATATATGAAGGTGAAATATGTTTACATCTATATGAGGATTCATAAGGATGTAGAACCTCAGTCATTAGGAAAAACAAGTATTCTGCCTGAAGGGATGACAGGGTGCAAAAATACAAATATAAGGGGCTACATGGGTGAGTCTAAGTAAAGGAACTATTTAGGAAAATTAAGAAAAGGGTATGCCTAGAAAAATTTGTGACTTTAAGAAGTGAAGACTTAAAAAAAATGTGGGCATGAAATTATCCACAAAGCTGAAAAACACAGGGCTCTACCAAAAAGAGATGTGGGCTTGGCTTTATTACTAATACTAATGAGGCATGGATTAAGAAGGAAAGATGTGGGCCTGGGTCTTTCCCTAACCCTGAAGAGGCCTGGGCCCAAAGGAGAAGAAAAGTGGCCCAGGGCCTATCCCTAACCCTGAAGAGGCCTGGACCAAAAGGAGAAGAGAAGGGGGCCTGGGCCTATCCCTAACCCTGAAGAGGCCTGGGTTCAAAGGAGAAGAGAGAAGGGCCTAGGCTTATCCCTAACCCTGAAGAGGCCTGGAGCCAAAAGAGAAGAGACAAGAGCCTGGGCCTGTCCCTAACCCTGAAGAGGCCTGGGCCCAAAGGAGAAGAGAAGTGGGCCTGGGCCTATCCCTAACCCTGAAGAGGCCTGGGCCCAAAAGAGAAGAGACAAGGGCCTGGGCCTATCCGTAACCCAGAAGAAGCCTGGGCTCAAAGGAGAAGAGAAGTGGGCCTGGGCCTATCCCTAACCCTGAAGAGGCCTGGGCCCAAAGGAGAAGAGAAGTGGGCCTGAGCCTATCCCTAACCCTGAAGAGGCCTGGGCCCAAAGGAGAAGAGAAGTGGGCCTGGGCCTATCCCTAACCCAGAAGAGGCCTGGGCCCAAAAGAGAAGAGAAGTGGGCCTGGGCCTATCCCTAACCCTGAAGAGGCCTGGGCCCAAAAGAGAAGAGACAAGGGCCTGGGCCTATCCCTAACCCTGAAGAGGCCTGGGCCCAAAGGAGAAGAGACAAGGGCCTGGGCTCATCCCTAACCCTGAAGAAGCCTGGGCCCAAAAGAGAAGAGACAAGGGCCTGGGCCTATCCCTAACCCTGAAGAGGCCTGGACCCAAAAGAGAAGAGAAGTGGGCCTGGGTATATCCCTAACCCAGAAGAGGCCTGGGCCCAAAGGGGAAAAGAAATGGTCCTGTGCCTATCCCTAACCTGGAACTGTCTTAGAACAAAATAAGAATTGTTATGGCCCTCAGCCTCTCAGCATTTCTGAAGAACCATGGGCTCATTCTTGTTCTTCTTCCAATGAACTGACATCTGGAAACATTTTATCCTCCAAGAAGCAAGACATTGATAATGACCTGATTATGAACACATGTGTAGTACCATGCATGACCTCCAAGGAAACCTGGCAGCTCCTTGAACACCAAGTAGCCTCATTCTATATCGTCAACAAGGGTGTGCGGGCTGACCCTTTTTATCCTACCCAGGATGCATTTCACCACTAAGGAGCCAGGCCTTAAAGAGACTACCCTCATCTGAATGACCAGTTGAAATGGACAAAACCATGACCCTGACCTGGTGTAAAGCCAGGCATTATCTTTATGTTAATTGATTTTCTTAAACCAACCACAGCCTAATTAGTGACCAATTTCATGCAATCTTAACAGAAATCTGGACTCATCATTGATGAGTGCCATTTGACCATGGCCATGAACGCCAATCATTAGTAACCTAGACGATCCTTTTGGTACAGTGTGGTTTCTGGGCTGTACCTGCCATTTTAACAACACAGACAACATTCTCACCTCAAGTGTGTCAAGACAACAGCATGGCTTTTAAGTAATCTGGACCACATATAAACATCAGAGAACATGGGACACTGTGGGAGCAAGGGTGTGTGGGCCGCACCCAGGGAACCCTCTGTGTCCTGGTCTTATCAGGAACACTACAAATGAAGGACAAAAAATTGACCTCAACTCTGACTTAGGTAACACACCAATTCGGAGAGGATGGACACACTTTAACACCATGAGGTGGATGTCTGAAAAATGACACAAAGACAAAGGCCATAAAGTGACATCAAATGAGTCCTGCCAACTTCTTGTTTACTGAGTCCACAGGGTCCAGCTTAACTTCAATGGTTCTCTTCATCCAACCCAGGAGTTGTGCTCCAGTTTAGAACCACAAGCAGAATACATGGCCTTCATCATGTCTGGACCACAGCAGAGAAACCATGTGGGCAACTTTGGCATGCTGGGTGTGTGGACCCCACCCAGATATGTTATAGGCTCCAGCTGTTTTCAAGAGATCCAAGACAAGAGATCTTCTCTGTGTTAGTGAACAACAAGATCTCAAAGGAAATTGTAGACAGAACAACCAAATCTGGTGTCTGATGTGTGACATCACCCTCACAGACTTCCAGACTATGTATCAAACCCTCATGGCCTGACACCTTAGGTACTCATTGTTGACTTTGGTCCTAAACCTGACCTGACCAGAAACATCAACTCATCTGTGGATTAACAAAGTGATGACCCAGACACAACTTCAGTGTAGATGTGTAATGAACAACCCTGAAATATTACTCTGAAGCCATGTTTGTGGACATGCTCACTGACAGAATTGCCAAAGATTCCTTAAGCCCTTGCAGGGCCTACCTAGAAGTGTCCAAATTTATATATCGATTTCTATGCCACTCTTAAAATTTCTGAAGACTAGTAATCTTATATCATTCTTTCTTGGAAATGTCCTAGCACTGTGTATATAATATAAAAATAAGTTTCATATGCTAATATGATCATCCTGAAATGTTTAATTTGGCTCTTTTCCTATGTTTATAAATGATCCTTTCAATCTTTGAATTACTTAAGAACAGGCTGAGATGGTTGCTCGCAAATACAAGAGGCTCCACGAGTAAGACAAATATCTGTCTGCTCACACCTCATTCTCAAGATCAATGTATCTGCTTGGAGGTTTTATCTTTGCCCTTCTTAAGAAACAACAACCAATAGTGCAATGGGTGAAATAGGCAGGAACTGTCATCTACTCTTACATTCACCGAGATAAGATTTCCTTGTGGATGGGCTGCTAGCTACCCCTTCCAGTGCCGATATCAGATGAGCACCAACTGATAAAGAATGCTGACGAAGGGCTTGGGGAGTAGAGTAGGAACTGAAGGTCCAGTGCAGGTCACAGGGCACTGCCTCCACTCCTGGAAAGCAGCTTGCAGACCCTGAATGCAATCCACTTGGTCCAGCTTCATATTGCTCTTATTTTAAAAACAAGAGTCCCAAATCATTAGATTCTACCCCTAAAGATTCAGGAGCCAGATGCTGAGGTCAAAGCCAACTAACCCTATGAAAGCACCCTGTTGACCCTCCTGACTAGTCGATATCCCAGAAGGAAGAAGCCTTTCTACTCAGCTCAAGTCCCAGAGGAAAAAGCCAAAAGCCAAAAGCACCTTCTCCACCTTCTCTCCATACTGCTTTAAACAGCCTTGAACTCAAAAGTCCCTCTTTTCTGTTAGTCTATGACAGCTGGTTACTGGAATGGAAATTTTGGTTTCTTTGCAACCTCATATATTTGTTTTAATTAAATGTGTGTGATTTTAGTTGGGCCATAGTTTGTCCACACCTCTTAGTTGTCAAGTGCAGGGTGTGATCTTTGCCAGCTGCTAAGGGCCTTCCACTTGCTGCACAGAGAGGAGAGTGTTCCAGGACTCAGTATAAATATGAGGCTGTGAAAGAGAAGAAGTGCTGTTTTTGGTGACGGTCAGTCTGGGCATTTGGCATGGAGAAGTTTGGAGAGACCAGAGGCCAGAGATGGTGTGCTGGTTTGGATCAGACAGAAAGAAACTCTCCAGGGCACAGCAGCATGGAGGTGATTGCTAGCTGTGTCTGTAGTTGACAGAGATAGGTATAGAGTCCTAAAAGAAACCCTTGACCCTAAATTGCTGGGAGGAGTAAGGTTGTCTGGGCACCCTCTACTCACTAACACTTTCTCTATCCTACTTAATTTTGGGGTGTTGATGGAAGAAAGGTAGAAGCCTAAATACCCCAAATACAGTAAAGTTTTAAAAAGATCTCTACAGGTGGCCTTCTGCTATAGGTGAATTGCTCCAGAGTTAACTTTCTTTAATCCTGCTTACAGAAAGGTTTTGGATTAAAGTTACATGATAGGCCTGAACCACACCACAGCTATCTGTTCACAATAAACAGAAAGTTCTTAGATTAAAGGTGGGTGCTATGCCTGAACAACTCCACACCTGAAAAAAGAGGTTTTCACAGTTCACAATCTTAGGGTTCACAATGGAATCCTATAATCCTGAAGCCTCTTCTAGAAGCAGCCAAACTGTCAACAACTTCTCACTTTGGGGTGTGATCAGTGAGATCCTTTCTATAGTCACTGCCTTAATCTCAGAGTGAGTTCCTGAGTTCAATACTACAGATACAGGAGACACTGCTTTACTCTAAACTCTCTGACTTCTGGATCTTAAAATCTTTCTACCCCTCTTCCAGATGGTCTCTGAGACTCATGGATGGTGAAATAGTCTCACATATATCCCTGGGGTATATGAGTTGGTTGCTTGAGAAAATCAGAAGAATGACAAACCATTATGCAGTTTCACTAAAATGGTGAGAGACAGGATCAAAACTAATAAAATTGGAGTTGAGAATGGGCACATAACCACAGACAGCATGGAAACCCATCGAATCCAAAGACATGGTTTTAAAACCTTTCACCAAATTGGAAAATCTATAAAGAAATCATTTTCTGGATAAATAGCACTTAACAAAGTAAAATAAAGGCAAGTTAAAGAGTTAAAATAGACCAATACCTTGTTAGGAAATAGAAGCAGTAACTAAATTTCTCAAAACCTCTGTGAACTCAAAGCCATGCTCGTGCATAATTTGATTCCAGCGCAAGACAAATCTAGGCAGAAAAACCCTGTCTTGAAAAATAGGTCTCTAAACAACAAAAAACCTCCAGAAAAGTTTATTTTGGCACAGAATTCTACTATCCTTTCAAACTGATAATGGCAACACTCCTCAATATATCTCAGAATTAGAAACAGAAGGAACACTGTGCAATTCCTTTTATGAGGCCAAGGTATCAATTTACCCAAAACCACAAATACCTCAAACAAAGTAAATTACAAAATAATTTCCCGTATGAAAATAGATGCAAAAGACTCAACATACCTGTCAACTACATCAGAGGATACATAAAATGATCATCCACTAGGATCAAGTAGGCTTCATCGCTGAGATTAAGGATAGCTCAATAAACAAAAATAAAAACATGGAATCCACTATGTAAGCAAACTGAAAGAAGGAAAACACATGATTATCTCATCACATTAGATGCAGAAAAGGCCTTTTGACCAAATGCAGTACCTATTCAGGGAATAAGAATTGGGAATTTTAGGGATAAGAGGGATGTACCTCAGCACAATAAACCTACCCACATGTGTGCAAATACAGCCCTGTAAAACTGCCCACACGTGTGCGCATTCACAGTAAACCCTACACTTTTGCACATACACCACATGCACATCACAAACCAAACTCAACTTTTAAATTAGAAAACTTACAACCTGAAGATGTAGTCAGTTGTGTTTACCTGCCATGCAGGAGGCTTCAGTTTAATCCTCAACACTGTCAACCTTCGCATAAAATAGAAATATTACAAATGTTGCCTTCTGGGATGACTTGATAACTGGATGAAATGGAGCAGAGTTTTCCTTTTGACATGAAGATTAAACATCTTAGTCCTTTCAGTTTCAAAACCCTAACCTAAACCCAAAGACCAATCAATGATTTTAATAGGATCCTCACACTGAGCTTTTTAAAATTTCCTTAGCCTGCAATGCTTTTTCTTCTTACATCTTTAAAAAAGCACGATTTTGTTGTGCTTCTCCCATGAAGCATGATGTCTTTCCTCACCCTCCTGGTCATATCTCATGCCTCCTCTCCCAGTGACCTTACTGAGGTGGATTGCAGGCCTCTCAACTCAGAGACTGCCCTCTTGACAGTGAACACATATGCCTCCCTATGCCCTGACATTCGAGAGACAGACATGACTTCAATAGATGACTTTCCACTACTCATTTAATACAAGACTAAAGACTACAATTTGCATCACAAAAAACTGTTGTGATTTCAGTAGGATAAGTTACCGAAACAATGTGGAGAAAGTCACATTTTGGGCAGGCCTGAGCTAAATCAAATTAAACCAGCTTTTCTCCTGTGGAATTTTTGAGCACCTTCCATTTCTGATGCTCAGTCTCAAATTAGCATTCATTATTTCACGTTTAACCAAATGTTTCTGTGCTGTGCATTCCAAGGCACTAGGGTTCATCAAAACACACTTCAGAAATATTGGTCTAAATATTAAATAATGAGGACACATTAAATGTCATATTCTTGTTCCATTAAGAATACAACCTTGCTTTAAGCCTATCTTCAGTACCCTTTGTGACAAATCCACTAAACTTACCTTCTTCTGCATCAAAACAGCCAAAGGGATAAATGGCTTGAGTATGTGCCTGTTTATCTTCTAAGTATTTTAACTGACACCTAAAATGTTTACATATTTATAGATGTGGTGTTTTGAAATAAAAACATATTGTATACCCTCCATTGCATTGATTGCTGGTATCCAATATGTATAAAGAACTCAAGAAACTAAACATCAACACACTAAGAAACACAATTAAAAATGAGGTACAATATAAACATAGAATTAAACAAAGGAATTTCTAAGCAATAAGGATATGGAACTGGAAATGGCCATCTTCTGTAACCACACAAGACTCCAGTAAGGGGAAATCTATCCACAATTTGTCCTGCTTGTTAGATATGCAGGGGTAAATATGGAGCAGAAACTGAGGGAATGGCCAAGCTTGAGACCCATGCTATGAGAGAGAGCCCACCTCTGGCACAATTAATGATATTTGACTATATTTATAGACAGGCACCTAGCATATCTGTTTTATAAGAGGCTTCACTGAGGAACTGATGCAAACAGATGCAATGACCCACAGCCAAACATTAGGCTGAGCTTGGGGAATGCTTAGGAAGAGGAGGAGGAAGGATTGAAGAAGCCAAAGGGCTCAAGGGCACTACAAGAAAACCTACTGAATCAGCTAACCTGGGCTCATATGGGCTCAGAGAGACTGAATCACCAATCAGAAAGCATGCAGGGGACAGACCTAGGCCCTCTGCACATATGTAACAATCATGCAGCTGGGCCTTCATGTGGGATTCCTAACAGCTCAAGGAGGGTCTGTCTCTGACTGTTGCCTGCCTTTGGATCCCTTTACCCTAACAGGGTGGCTTTGTTTAACCACATTGGAGAAGATGTCCTAGTCCTACTGTAACTTGATATGCCAAGGCTGGTTGATATCCATGTGAAGCCTCCTCTTTTCCTAGGAAAAAGTGAAGATGGAGGATGGGTGAGAGGTTTGGTGAGAATGAGGTACTTGGAAGAAAGGAGGGAAGGAAAGCTTTAATTATGATGTAAAATAATAAAAATAAATAAATGGTTCTGTTGCTGTCCTCTTGGAGCTCCTGTCCTTTCCCCACTTTTTTCATAAGATTCCCCGCACTCTGCCAAAAGTTCAGCTATAGGTCTCAGCATCTCCTTTGATAGAGACCTTCAGAGCCTCTCTGCGGTAGGCTCTTTTCCTGTTCCCTGTTTTCTCCTCTTCTGATATCCATCCTCTTTGCCTTTCTGAATGAGGATTGATATCTTACCCAGATCCTCCTTCTTGATTAGGTACCTCCTTCTTGAGTATTTTCTGTAGTTTTAAAGATTTTAGTATGTTTATCCTATATTATATGTCTAATATCCCCTTTTGTGTGAGTATAGACCCTGTGTGACTTTCTGTTTCTTGGATACCTCAGGCAGGATGATCTTTTCCAGTTCCCACCATTTGCCTGCAGATTTCATGATTTCCTTTTTTTTAATAGCTCCATAAGGAGAGCAACAGAACCAAAAATCTGTGCACAGGGATTTTTTTTCCCAAGACTGATACCCCAGCCAAGGACCATTCATGGAGGTAATCTTGATCCCCTGCACTGATGTATCCCATGACAGTTTAGTGTCCAAGTGGGTTCCATAAATATGGGGACAGTGAATGTCTCTGACATGAACTGATTGGCCTGCTCTTTGATCACTTCCCCCTCAGGGGTTGCAGCCTTACCAGGCCACAGAGGGAGACAATGCATCCATTCCTGATGCTATCTGACAGACTGGGATCAGAAGAAAGGGAGGAAGGCCTCTCCTATTAGTGGACTGGGGAAGGGGTATGGGTGGGATAGAGGGAGGGAGGGAGCTACAGGTGGGATACAAAGTGAATAAAATATCATCAATAAAAAAGAAAATAAAAATAAAAATAAGCTTCCATATTTAAAAAGTAAATAAATGAAGGCAAAAGAAATAAAATACTGAATTTATGCTCTAAAAAGGAACATATTGTATAATGTTGAAATGTAAGTGTATCCCATCAAACATTTATCATTTTTTTCAGTCAAAAGTTACCAATGAACTTTAAATAAGTTCTGCATAATTTATAATTAATAAAACCTGGAGTCATCTGGGAAGAAAGATTCTCAATTGAGAAATTGCCTCAAAGCCTATAGATGTGCCTGAAGCAGTACTTTCTTACTTGATGATTGATGTGGGAGGGCACAGCACACTGTACGTGGTGCCATCCCTGAGAAATGGCCCTAGGTTGTAGAAATAAGCAAGCTGAGCAAGTCAGTGTGCCCCTTTCTTCCATGGTTCCTGCCTCTGCTCCTGTTGGAGTCCCTGCACTGGATTCTTCACTGGTGGATGATGTTCTGAAAATTGTACGGTAGAATAAATCCTTTCTACACCTAACTTGGTTTTGATCTGTCTTTTGTCAAAACAAGAGAAAGCAAACCAGGACAAAATCTTTAAAGAAAATGGCCAGGTCATTATGTATAGCAATTGCACAGAGCTAGAAATAAAAGAACTCCTGACCTTAACCTAGGACACTTACCACCCTTTCCCTTCAGATGTGTCCTTTAGTATTCATTAGCTTGATTTAAAGGCCTTGTTAAAACAGAATGCTAGACTCACTCCCCAGTGATTCTGATTCACTAGGTCTGAAGTAGATCCAAGTTTCCCATTTACAACAAGTTCCCATTTGATTCTGAGTTTGCAGCTCCACGAGCCCCAGTGTAATGTTTGATTTGGGTATCTCCAAAAGGAATAAAGAAAGAAGGAAAGGAAAGAAGGAGGGAAGAAAGGAAAGAAGGAAAGAAGGAAGGAAGGAACGAAGGAACGAAGGAACAAAGGAAGGAGGGGAAAAAAGGAAGGAAAAGGAACCTAGAGGCTAGAATAAAAGGTTGTGAATGTTTATAGACATGTACTCCTAACTTCCCATTTCAGCATCCTATTTCATGGTTGCCTC
Organism: Meriones unguiculatus; assembly: GCF_030254825.1. Lineage (NCBI taxonomy): Eukaryota > Metazoa > Chordata > Mammalia > Rodentia > Muridae > Meriones > Meriones unguiculatus. The sequence continues at coordinate 27,176,699 of NC_083354.1, read as the reverse complement.
AGCATACAAGGGAGCTGACCTAAGTGTAGATATAATGCTAGGTTTTAGGCAGCACGGAAGCAGGGATGGCACCAGCTTTTCTCCTAGATAACAACTCTATGCACCATAGTGTGAACTAGTCAAGCCTCCTACATAAATTAGACAGAGAACATCTATGCAGAGTTTTCACAAGTCAACTTTTGAATGTAATGATAATCATTTTTTTTCAGGGGGTTTGATATGTAATCCTTTGCTTGTAAATAGGCTAACCCATCCTGTCATCCTCCTCCTTCTTCTCTTCCTGTCCCTCTGTCCTTCCGGCGATTCCATGTGGGAGTCTCCACACAGGGGAAATTCAGCCATGCCTAACCCATTCTGCCATGTCCAGGTATTGGCTGTTTAATTAGCCCATCAGGAATAATGACTTAGGCAGGTTGACACAGAGGGCCAGTAACTAGCATCAGACCAATCTCCAACACCTGAGGGTCCCCCCAGCCCTGCCCTACATGGTAACCAGAAGCTGACCAGGGGAGGCTAGGAGCTCTGTGGTGTGTCTTGTGCTCAGAGTTTCCAGGGAACTGAGTGGAAGGGGGTCTACTGTGAGACATACTGAGTCATCCTGTCTCTGTCCTGGGCTGTTTGCAGACACTCTCTTTCTCTGCAACCTTCCTAATAATTGTCATCCTGTCAAGTGAGAGCCATTTCAGGCTCTGTCTCTTGGAAGCCTCATTGTGTGGGACAAGGTCTCTGGAGAGTAGGACCCATGCTCTTGTACACAGAAGATGTCTAGGTCTGTGTGATACTGGTCACCCATGGGTGTTCAGTGAGGAATTGTAGGGGGTTCATAGGTCACATATGTGACAGTTGGTGAAGGGATCCAAATGCTAGCTGGGCAAACACCAGTGGAGGCACAGAAGTTCCACTCACCTGGAAACAAGGGCTGCAAGTCGAGTTGGAAGTCAGGCCAGGGTCCCATCTGACTGTATGGCTTTCACAAAAGTCGTTACCATGCTGAATCTTTCTTCTTCTTTAGACTCAGGACCCTTCAGGTGTAGGGATAGGCCCAGGCCCACACCTCTTCTTTTTTTGGCCCAAGCCACTTTATGGTTGGGGATTATCCCAGGACCACATCTCTTTTTCTTTAGGCCTAGGCTCTTCAGTTTAGGAAATGGCCGAGGCTGAAATCTCTCCTTTGTGGCCAGCCCCCCAGACCTCTTCATGGTTAGTCATAGGCCTAGGCCTACCTCACTTTGTTGGTCCCAGTCTTTTTCAAGGGTAGGATAGGCCCAGGCATATATCTCTCTTTTGGACACAGATTTCTTCAGGTTTAAGGACAGGCCTAGGCACCCATTTTTCCTTGTGCCCAGGCATCTTTGGGGATAGAATAGGCCTAGGCCCACATGTCTTCTTTGGCTCAGGCCCGTTATTCTTAGAGATAGACCTATGCCTACATCTCTTCTTCCTTAGGCTCAACCCTCTTCATGGATAGGGGCAGGTCCAGGCCCACATCTCTTCAACATGAGGCCTGGGCCCCTTAAGGTTATGGAGAGGCCCAGGCCCCCATTTCTTCTTAGGGCTCAGTCCTATTCAGTGTTAAGGATAGGCCCACATCACTTCTTCTTCTTTGGGACCAGGCCTGTTCAGGGTAAGAAATAGGCCAGGTCCACATCTCTTTTTCTTTGGGCCTCGGGTTCTTCAGGGGTATTTATTGGTCAAGGCCAACTATTCCTTTTCTTTGGGCCCAGGCCACTTCAGGGTCTGGAATAGGTCCAGATCCTCATCTCTTCTTTGGGCCTGGGCCTGTTTAGGATTAGGGATAGACCCAGGCCCACACATATTCTTATTTGGTTCCAGGTATATTTAGGGTTAGGGGTAGGCCAAGGCCCATATCTTCACTTCCTAGGGCACACGTCTCTTCAGGGTTAAGGATTGGCCCAAGCCCACACTTCTTTGGGCCCAGGCTTCTTCAGTGTTAGGGATTGGCCCAACCCCATTCCTCTTCATCTTAGAGCCCAGGCCACGTTGTGGTTAGTAGTAGGCCGAGACACAAACCTCTTCATTTATGGGCCCAGGCCTCTTCAGGGTTAGTGATAGGTCCAGGCCCATACTTCTTCTTTGGGCCCATGACTATTCACAGTTAGGGATTGGCCCAGACCCACATCTCTTCTTCCTTAGGTCCAGGTCTCTTCAGGGTTAGGGACTGGCCCAGGCCTACATCTCTTCTTCCCTTGGTCCGGGTTTCTTCAGGGTTAGAGATAGTCCAAGGCACACATCCTTTCTTCCTTGGGCCTAGGTTTTGGGAAAAAAAAGAAAAAAAAAGAGTAGATGTAATGGAAGTTTTGGTGTCTCTGTATGTTATGTTTCTATGCTTTTGTTTTAATCTGAAGTGTGAGATTTCAGTTGGGCTATAGTTTGTCCATACCTTTTAATTGTCATTTGTGGGGCATCATCTTTGCCAGTTGCTAATAGCCTTCCTTGTGGGGCACAGACAGGAGTGTGGTCTAGGACTCTGAGTATAAATGGGGTCAAAAAAGAGACAGTGTGATGTTTGGTATTGGCATGTAGCTTGTAGCCATTTGGCGAGACAAGAGACCAGAAAAGTGTCCCAGTTTGGAGCAGACAGAATGAGAGAAATGCTTTGGGGTCCAGCAGCATTGAGGAGCCTGCTAGCTGTGTCTGCAGGTGACAAAGATTTCTATAGAGCCCTAAAAGAACCCCTTGACTCTAACTACCAGGGAGAAGTAAAGGGGTCTGGAATCCCTCTCCCCACTCACCTCTTTTCTCTCTTACATAGAGTTGGGGGGTTATTGGAAGGAAAGTAGAGGCCTAAGCACCCAATTAAAGTAGAGTTTTGAAAAGACTGCTACAGGTGGCATTCTGCCACAGGTGGTGCCCAACATGGTTTAGGATAAAAAGGGGTAACAAGTGACACTTAGACAAGGCTTAAGAGTAATGGGGAACTTGGTTTTGGAGACAACACGTTCTGAAAGAGTGAATGCGATGTTTCACGATGTCACTAAATGGTTTATAGCAGTGGCTGCTTTGAAGTTCTCTCCTAAAATGCCCCCAGACAGAATTTTCTGTTGTTGATTTGTTTTCTTCCTATGTTCTGTTTTTTGGAGATTAAAGAATGACAGATGAGATAGGTAGAACAGAGGTGTCACTCAATTCTGTAGTTCTGGAAAGGATTACAGAGTTGGTAGTTCAAGGGGAAAGTTTATGGGTAGAAATTGAAGCTCTTGGAAAGCAAAGAGCACCACTGAAAAATGGGAGTTTATCCTCTTTTGCTGTCTTGCCCTGCTCCATGTTCAGAGTACTCCAAGGGGCCAGATAAAACTGGAAGCCCAGCAGGCTAGAAGAGCTCTAGAGCCAAGGGCTCCACTACAGGACCTGCCTGTGACTACAGAGGCATCATGAGCTTTCCCAGGTTTTGTGCAACATATGCCTGCTAATGATAGTGGTGAGGTGACAATGAGATGACATGGAGTCCAGTAGAAATGTTAGATCAAATCAATTTAAAAATTCTATCATATGGTATGGAATGCATTCAAATTTGGTTAAACATATGTTAAATAACTAGATTATGAAAAACAGACTTATTCCCCAAGACTGGAAAGGTTTTGTGAAAGCTGTATTAGAAGCTGGTCAGCAATTAAAATCATTATTGTGGTAAAAGAATGAAGTCAGGAAAATAGAACAACAAAATATAATAAGGGGGATAAATGTTGGTAAAGATCAACAGCTTGGTGAAAGGCATTATGCTGACTTGTGAGAACAAATCCCATCTGATGATGTAGTGATTAAACAATATCATGTTACAGCGGTAAGAGTGTGGAATATGGTTGAGGATCCTGGTAAAACAACCACCTCATATACTAAGGTAATTCAAGGCCCTGCAGAAGCCTTCACCAACTTCTTACAGAGATTGGGTTCAGCTCTTAATTGACCATACCAGACCCTAAGACCAGACAGGTGTTGACAAGATCATGGCTTATGAGGATGTGAATACTTAATGCAACAGAGTACTTAGACCATTAAGAGCATGAGGAGCCCAAATACACTAACTGATAAGAGAGACCACTGGCATTGCCTCTCAGGAACATCATGCCAATATCATAGAAGCCGAACCTACAAGTCTCAAAAATCAAAATGCTTGGTGTTTTAATTGTCATGAATTTGGTAAATTTTCAAAGAAATTATAAGTCTAGAAGATTCAAAGCTCAAAATGGCAGATGTTTGTTAAATCAGAAAAATACAGAAATTTAACTCTTAGCGAAGAAGCTGCTTCTGGCTTCAATGTTCATTTGCCCATATTCGCAGGAATATGTAGGCATTGTAAGAAGGGAAAGCATCGGAATAATGAGTGTATATCTAAATGGGATTCAGAAGGTCACCTCTTGCCACCATTAAACAGGCCGAGAGGCCTGTCACCTCGAGGCCCCATAGTAAAAAATAGGAGCTGTCCTACTTTGGTCAGCCAGGAGATGGCAAGCCAGGAGATGACAAGCCAGGAGGAAGATCAAAACTAAAAATTGCTGATCTCACCCATGCTGAATCCAGCAGGGCTTTGGTTCTGGCCACAGATACATTTCTTACATTATCACCAAGAGTTGAATGTTACGAAATAACCACTGGTGTTTATGGTCCTTTGTCTTCAGGGACAGAAGGGATGATCTTGGGAAGAAGTGGATTAACTTCTCAAGGATTCACTGTGCATCAGGTGTTGTAGATGGTGAGTGTAAGGAAGAATATACAATCATGGTATAGGGAAAACAGGAGATACAAATTATTGCACGGAGTAGAATTGCTCAGCTCTTACTGTATCCTTACATCAAGGGCAAAACTGATCCCATAGAAAGAACAGGCGCCTTTGGGAGTACTAAAAATCTTGTGTTCTGGCAACAGTGGTTAATGGTACAAATGAACAAGGTTGAAATATAAGGTTTGATAGATACAGGAGCTGACATCAAAAGTCTTGGAAACAAGAATGGCCACTCCGGAAGATTTTTACAACATTTATAGGAATTGGTAAGTTATCGCATGTAAGACAAAGTGTATGGTAGATTAAATGTGTGGGACCAGAATGGCAACCAGGAAATTGAGACCTTATGTGGCTGACATACTCATACATTTATGGGGGAGAGATCTTTTACAACAATGGGGTACTCAAATTAATATTCCTGCAATCCCAGAGACAGCCAATGGTGAAATTAGGGGTGAAATGGTAGAGGCTTCTGTGGAAGGTATTGATATGTGTAATCAAGAACAATCACAAGCTGTTTCCACTGTCCAAGCACAGGACATCACAGGGATTGAGTTTCCAAATTTATAACAGGGGCCACTGCTGAAATATCACAGCTTTGCCCCCAAAGTGTTTATCAAACAGACCTGTGTGGCAAGAGCATCGGCCCACAACAAAGGAAAAATTACAGGTTTTGCAGCGATCTTTGTTTAGGTCTACCGGCTATGTTCAGTTCCCTGATTAGTGCTAACTGCAACTTTTGTCCTTCAGCCTTTCTTATGTTCAATTTAATGCAATATGGTAGGAACAACAAGATTTGATAGCCCTTTTATGAACTGTGTTTGATTTTGATTTGATTTTAGTTCAGAAAGAACAGATTTAAAGTTAAGCTAGGGACTGCAGTTGAGTACAAGATTGAGCTTTACCTAGGCTCATTGGTTATATTTTTTAAGGTTAAGCCTAGGATGGGTAACTATGAAGTTTGCCTTTATAGATCTGTTCCAAATATAGTCCTAAAACATGCATCTAAGGTATATGTCAGAATTAGCGATGATAGCATTCTGTTTTATAAGATGCAGTTTAGAGCAGATTATAAAGATAGACAAAGATTAACTCAGATATGCTGGCCTTCAAGCTTGTCAGAGATCTGATGAATATGACATTTTAATATGTGTAAGTTTATTGTGACAGAGAGTCCCAATATCCTAGCAGTTGCTACCCCAAGGTCTCTGAGAAGATTTTGGCACAATGACAGATGACTACAACTCTGGATTGTGGTATGCCAACCACTGGGCAAGATTGCCCCAACTGTTCCACTGCTATGGCCCAGCCTAAACTGTGGACACCTGGAGATTCATTGTTTCACTTTGCTAAGGACCAAGTGAGGTCAATCTCATTCTCCACAGAAATAGTCTCTCACCTTCAGTGCCTGATGGCTGGACTGCCTCTGCTCCTGGTGCTTTGAGACCACAGAAGCCAGGGACACTGCCTAGGTGATGGACTAACTAGTCATCTCTGTCATTTTGATTAGTACATTTATTTAGTTTATAATTTATCCTTCTCAAGTCTCTGATCACATTGACAGCTAAGCTAATGGTAGCTTTGCAGCTAAAGAATAGAAAATTAGATCCACTGTTCTTTCATTGGTCAGTTCGTTATCTGGTTTGAACTAGTAAGTACTAGATCCTTTATTTAGAAAGGCAAACAGGTTTGCCTTGCTCACAGGCTTCATGTTAGTTGTCTGTGTCTTATGGTGAATATCTGGATAGAAAGATATGGAATTTATGTAGGGTCTGAGGATATAGGAGTTTAGGTTGTGAGAATCTAGAGTGTTGTTTGATGGTCTGGAAAATTTGTTCCAAGTTGGTAAATGCAAAAAAGATTGGAAGGCCTAAGGAGGTGTCTTAAGGTATGTGAATGTGAGTTATAAAGATATAGAAAAGTGATTTAAGGCATATTAGAAATGGCAAATATTTCAGATTTCTCCCTCCTGTCTGCTATGGTTGTGCTTGTGTTGCTGTAAGATTTCAGTAGTTCAGAGTTTTGACATTGAACAACAGAGTTGATAAGTTGTTGGAACTTATTATCCAGTCATAAGCTTGAGCTTTTAATTTCCTTTGGTTGTCTTCTGAGATAGACTTAAAGGTGCATCTCATCATGTTAAAAATATCTGTCTAATGTGTATATCTGACCCAAAAGCCATAGCGTTTACTATGGTATTTTTAATATCTGCTATTTCTGAGGTGGACTTTGACATAGCATTTAGGAATGTCTTAAACCTATTCCTTCTAGTTGCTTTGTTAAGGAAAGTTCAAGTGTCCAGGGTTTATCACCAAAGCCCTTAATGCATTCCTGCCTAACTTTCCAGTATGGGGTGGAGGTGGGGGCTAAAAATAGATGCTGAGTGTATAGAAAGTGGCTGAGCTTCATTGGTGGCTGATTACCAACATCTGTGCCCACAGAAAAATTGTTAGTTTCAGACCTTGGAAACATATGTTTATAAAAGTTACAAAAAAACAATTAAGAAGAATTGGTACACATTCTGTTGGATGCAGTTTTATCTGTTACTCTCAGAATGTTGTTGCATTAGATTTGCTGATATGTTACTTTTCTGATATTTAAAAAAATATTTCTTTTGTAAACTAAAAATTCATATGAGTTTCAGGAAATCAAAAAGTTATGAGACCTGGATCTGGCATAGCTCAATGGACCCCAGATGAGTCTTCCCCCTGGACTTGGGATTCCTCACTTTTCCCATTTAATAGGAAAAAAATTTAACTTCTGACTCTTATCTGAATTTGTCCCAGCAGATTTTTCTTGGTTAACTCTATTCCAGGATCAGCTACTGACTGCCAGCTGAACTTTGAACTTGCTGGAGGCTGAAGTAAACCAGTCCAGTCAATGTGATGGCTCCATGTCTTTTCATATGGATCAACTAACCAGATCCTTCTGAGGACTGCTCCACTGCCCAGCCTTTGACTGGCATATAAGCTGTCCTAGCCCCTGATGGCCATCCTATTGTCAGCACTGAAGCAACTGAAGAAAGTCTTCAGTCCAAAATCCTACCTAACAGGCTGAAATGCTGAGTCAAAAGGGGCTCCCTGGCATGAGCTATTATCTTGGGAACCTGCTTAGCTGGAGCAGGAGCTAGTATTGCAGCCTTTAGAGACACTAGAGAGAAAAGATTCCAGAGGATGGTTTAAATCCTGGCATAATAGTTCCCCTTGGCTTCCTTCCTCTATATCCACCCTGAAGGGACCCCCATACTCATTTAGATTTTTATCTTTGGGCCTTGTATTTTAAATCACTTGAAGGCATTAATAAAGTAATGTTTGGGAGCAAGGTAGTAATGGTACTGAGATAACATTGTGGAAAGTTAAATCTGAAGGACTCCAGGGGTCATATCTGGAAGACTGAAGATTGGGTCTTCAAATGTTCATGGAGAAGGGAGAATGAGAGACCAGAGAAGTAAGAATCAATGGGTATTGTTTTAAAGTTTAAAGTTCCAGCCACCTGGGTAAATCAAAAACAACTAGATTTAATGCATTTTCCCCTACCCACTAATTATTCAGATGTTAGGAAACCACCCTATGAAACCAAGCCAGAACTGTTTGTGGTCTTGCAGCCTTAGTGGACCAATCATTTCAAAAGTCAATTTCTCTTACCTATCATGTAATACCAAAGCACGTAAGTCCCTGCTTGTAGTTTTGCCCTATAAAAATCTTGTTCCCCTAGATCGTGGTGCCGCATTTCTAACCTGTTTCCACAGGGGTTTGTGTCCCATGTTTGAACACATATACAATTAAAAATCCTCATGTATTTTCAGTGGAGTCTATTTCTGGTGTTTGGGGATTTAAGAACTGGGCAAAACATGCTTACCTCCTGGGATTTACCACCATCCAAACAACTGTGACTTTCTGCTCCCAACCTCACACTGTGTCTGACAGGTAGGGCTCAGTGAACGGTTGTCATCCAGTCATCCATAATGCCATCCCCAGGCCAGAGCTTAGGCTGAGCCAGGCCTGAAACCCTGTGTGAAGCTCACAAACAGAACCTGAATTGCCAGGAGCCAAAGCTATCTACAGAAGCCAAAGCCAAATCTATCTAGTGAAGACAAAGTTATCTACGGAAGCCAAATTCAATGAGTGAGCCAAGGCTATCTACGGAAGCCAAAGTCAAAGTTATCTAGTGGAGACAAAGGTAGTTACTGAAGCCAAAGCCAATTAGAGAGGAAAGGTCATTTATTGGAGACCTATGTAGTGAAAGAGTAATCTAGACCCTAAATCATGGGTGATAGATTGTGAGAACATCCTTTGTTAGAGCATCCGTAAGATATCTTACGAGAATATCCTTATGGTATCTTGCAGGTACAATATTTAACCCATGAAAGCACTCTTCCTGTCTCCTGCAGCAGCTTCCCCCTTTTTCTGCCTTCTTTCTATATAAGTTGGTTAAAATTTTTAATAAACGGAAGCCTTGATCAAACAAACAGACTTGGCTTCCTTCCTTGCGTTTCTCGTCCCCCCCCCCCATTCCTTCCATTCTCCTCCCTTAGGAACCCACGTTGAAGCCCCGCTGGTCGGGGCATGAATTGGGTCAACAGAGGCTGGGCTACAGCTGCTGCTTCTGCCATGGCAGCTGTGGAAACAGAGGAAGAAAAGGAGTGGCCCTGCTCTCAAATTCAGGTTAGGCAATATGAAACGAACACACCAACCCTGCCTAGTGCACTCCTCACCCCTCACCCTAGTGCCAAGCACCAAAGACAATAGCCCAGAGTGACTTCCAACTCCTTGGCTAATGACAGGTGGGTTGGGTCCATACCCTACATACTAGTGAGGCCTGATAGGGCTTTGGTGTGTGTGTAGGTGTTACCCCCTGACATCAAGGTGCTTTCAAGCACTTGCACTGGAGATGTGGCCAGTGACAGGCCTCACCCTAGGGCAAAGATGTAGGTGAGGCTGTGCTCTGAATTTTAATTAATTATGTATGACTTGTTCATTCTCACCACATCTCTGTGAGGACAGAGAGCAGGATCTATGAGGGTTACAGTCAAAAGAGATGTGAGTGGCCCAGTTTTCCATTGGAGATGGCAACCTTGGAGGCCAATCCCCTGAATCAAATCTACTTGGTGGCCCACTGTTGTGACTGTTAACAAGTTTTTGATTTGATCCCAGTAGTGGGATATGGGACTGGTTCAGACTGTCCACAGAAGTAAACTGTCTGGTGCAGGCTGAGAGGGCTGTTTCTCAGCTGCATACAGTTTAAATCTGAAGACTCTGGAGATGGAATACATGCCAGGGCCCATAGAGAGAAGAGTGCTCAGAGAAAAAAGGCTGCTCATGCTCCCCTTGCTACTCCTGGTTGCTGTGGATGCAGTTGGATGAGATAAGTTGAAGAAATCCTGAAACAAAGATTGGAATGCCCTAAGGAACCCAATGACCCTAACTGGCAGGAAATAGCTAAAGAGAAATCCAACCCTCTCCCCATTATTGTTCCTTCTCTTCTACCTTGTGTTGGGGTATTGGAAGAGATTGGGGTGAAGAAAGGAAGAGGCATAAGAAACCAAAATGAAATAGTAATAATAGTTATGCTAACACCCCACCTCTTGGATGCAAGTGAGAATCACCTCAAAGTTTCTGAGCAGGTGATGTCCAGTTCGGGCAGAAGCTGGGATCTGTTTGCTAGACCCAAACAGCGATGACTATCTGGACAAACAGGCCTGAGCTAACTCTGCTGTAGCTTGTGATCTGCTTCCTCTAGTCTTTGGCTACTATTCCACTTTAAAAACAAGTGCAATGACTATCTGGACAAACAGGTCTGAGCTAACTCTGCTGTAGCTTGTGCTCTGCTTTTTGTAGTCTTTGGCTACTATTCCTCTTTAAAAACAAGTGCATGTAGCAGCTCAGGGCCTTTAATCCCAGCACTAGGGACGCAGTTAGATCTATGTGAGTTTGAGTCCAGCCTGCTCTACAAAGAAAGTCCAGAGCAGCCAGGCTGTTACACAGAGAAACGGTGTCTTAAAAAAACAAAAACAAAAACAAACAAAAACAAAAACAAACAAAAAAACAAACAAACAAAAAACCCAAAAAGAACAAAGTAATGAAAACCAAGTTCATGTGACCTTGAATAAAATACTCCCCAAAAGTGATGGAGGCTAAGATACAGGCTGAGATATAAGACTCCCACAGCCTTGTCCACTAAGGGCTGCTCCAAATATATATATAAAAATCCTCATGTATTTTCAGTGGAGTCTATTCCTGGTCTTTGGGGGTTTGAGAACTAGGCACAACATGCTCACCTCATGGGATTTACCACCATATATCTGCACATATATCTTTTGAAGAGAATATTTATTTGAGTCACAATTTTTTTTTGTGTCAGAGGTCCCCAGGAACATCCAACCTGGAAGTCCACTCATGTGCACTCCTGTGTAGCTATGATGTGTGTATTGTGTCTGGTAGGATGTCACTCCTGCTCCTACCAACTCCAATATGCAAGGACCAGAGGCCTTGAGCATCCATTATGGATTCAAGGACTCAGCCCACAAACTATCTCAACCTAGCTAACACATGTGTACTCTCCCCTTGCACACAATCTCCTACCATCCCCCCACCCCTGACAACCTACAGCATTTGTTTCATCAGCCTGTTGACAATTGTATTCTTGAGAGCTGGGATCCCAGCCCTGTGCTGGACTCAATATGGGGTGAAGAAGAAAGGACAGCCCCTCCCCGCAGGGAGCTCACAGTCTAGTTGGGGACTCAAGGTGCACATGAATACACATAGCACAGATACACACACATACAGAAGAGACAAGCACAGGACTAAACAGCACATAACACTCTAGGGAGACACTGTGTCAACTTGTGTATTCCTACAAAAAAGCCTGGGCTAGGAGTCTAGCCCTGGTGAGTAAGGGAGGGCTGAGGGTGGGAAAGAACATTTCAGAGCAGTACAGGGGAAGGAATGGTCCAGTTACAGCAGGGAAGAGACAAGCTGGGCAATTAGCTGAGGGCCTTGGTAAGGCCTTCAGTAAGTTAAGGAAAGGAAAGCAGGAACATGGAAGCTCCTGGGGATGGGCAGTGACTTCCCTTTCTCAGCTCTCTTTGAGTATGCGGTGATGCCAGAATAAGGCATAGGGGTTCAGTAAAAATCAATAACCCCAACTGAATGGGAGCTACAAACAGTAAGACCACAGGTCAGGAATCCACAGGTTTCTACCAAGCCCTGGTAGGGAAGAACACTGTCTTTTCTTAACCAACAGTTTGTTCTAGCAAAGGAAGGAAACATTTGTGGGTTCCCAAGTGACCTGCTTACATGTGAAGATATGAGTGTGTTACATTAAGCCACCCCAAGATTGGATTCTAATGAGTAAAACTGTAGACCTCATGTTTTTGTTTTGAAAGCCCTCTGTTACACAGACACAGTGCTCTTCCAGGCTAGTCTCCAAGCTCTGGTTTGCATATTTCCTCCCTCAGTAGTTGGGATCCAGTTTACTGGTGCTGCTTTCTGTTAGAAAGGACTGTCCTCAGCACGTGGAAGAGATGGGTGCTGTGTCTTCTGCGGCATGGGAGCAAGCTTCTTGGCATGTCATTTCTCATGGACATCTCTTTGTCATTGTTTTACTCTTGGGTTTTTATTTTTTGTCCTAATGGAGGTTTTTTGTTTGTTTGCTTTGTTTGGTTTGGTTTTGAGATTGGCTTTCTTTGTGTAAACGCTCTGGCTGTCCTGGAACTAGCTGTGAATTCAGAGATCCACCTGCCTCTACCTCCCTAGTGATGGGATTAAAGGCCTGTGCCGCCACCACCTGGCGCTAATGGGATTTTAACAGTAGTTTTTTTGTTGTTGTTGTTGTTGTTTTTAAGATATTAACAGTAGTTAAAAGAATATTTTTTGGGCAGACTGTATTTGGGTGGAAGTCAGGCAGATATCCTACCTCAAATTTTTCCTTTCAGTGGCCTTGAAAATGGTGTGTGTGTGTGTGTGTGTGTGTGTGTGTGTGTGTTGTGGGAAAACGGAATCTCTGTTTTGTCTCATGCATAGCTTCATAATGGAACAAAGACACTCTTAGTAACTTTTTTTTTTATCTTCGTTAAATTTGTTGGTCTTTTATTATGGTTTGCTTTCTTCCAGTGCTAAATTTTCAAAAAATTAAGTAGAGGGCATCCCCTGGGGTGTGGGAAAGATTCAATTAATATCCACTATTTTCTGTGTAGAGTGAATCCCTGGATTTCATTGTTTTCTAACTGGATTTTTCCATTTCCAGATAATTCCTCCACCCCCTGCCATATCTCCAGATTGTCTGGATGACACTGATGCTCTGGGCAGTATGCTATTGTCTTGGTACATGAGCGGCTATCATACTGGCTACTATATGGTAAGGATTCCCTGGGAATGTCCTGACATGTTCTGTGAAGGTGTACACTGCTGAGCTTTGCACCTAAAGCCAGCTCTTGAATGACTACAAATGTGGCTTGTTCTATGGAGCCTAAAAATTTAAGGCAGCTTTTAAGACTACCTTAAAGTTTAAAAATTTACATGTTTCGTCATCCCTCCTGAATACGATTGTAGTTAATTTCAAAGGTCTGGTTTTGTTGTTTGTTTGTTTGTTTGTGTTTTTTCAAGACGTGGTTTATCTGTGGGTATTAGGATCACATCCTTGGCCTTGCACAGGCTTCCCAAGCTCTAACACTGAGCTGTACCCCAGCCTGGCCATTTTTTGAAGTTCAGTGTTTAAATCTTGTGTGTAGGTGTAGCTCTTACCTTCCATTGTATATAAATACATAAGTGTTCTGTTGTCCATTCTACAACAACAAAATTTGTTGTTGTTGTTTGGCTTGGTTTTTGTTTTGTTTTTGAGACAGTTTCTCTTTCTAGCCTTGGCTGTCCTGGTCTTTGAAGACCTCAAACTCACAGTGATCCACCAGCCTCTGCCTCCCTGAGTAAAGGCATGTGCCACCACACCTGGCTACTCCAGTCTACTATTAATGACTCTTTATCTTGTCAACTTAGGGCTGTAAAAATGTTTCTGGGATAGAGAGATGTCATTGCAATCAAGAGCATTGGCTGCTTTTAAAGAAGACCCAATTTTGATTCCTGGTACCCACATGGCTGCTCCTAATGTGTATAACTCAAGTTTTGCTAGATCTCATGTCCTGTTCTAGCCTGTACATGTACTCTGTGTATGCAAACAAAATACCCATACATATAAAATAAAAATTTTTTAAATTTAAAAAATGTGTTGCTATGAATATGCTATATTTCTAACACCAAACTGTTCCCAGTCTCCTGGGTTTTTATTGTTGTTTGTTTATTTTTGCATAGTGTGTTTCTGTATAGCGCAGCTTTGTACTAGCCCAGACTGGCTTTCATATCACAGTCCTCTTGCTTTGTCTACTAAGCACTAGCTCATTAGGCATACATCACTAAGTTGAGCTTAAGGGTTATTTTTTTTGCTTCATTCTGTTCTGTTTTGTTTTTTAAAAGAGAGACCAGGCTAGCCTTGGACTCATAGAGATCTGCCTGCTTCTATCTCCTGGTGCTGGAATTAAAAGCATGGGCTACCACTCTCTACATGAGGCAGGGTTTACTGTAGCCCAGGCTGGCTTTGGACTCACTGTGTAGCTGAAGATGACTTTGAACTCCCAGTCCTACTTCCTCAGCCTCCTGATGCTGGCTTGCAAAGCTACATCACCAGGCTGGGCATCAAACTTCACATGAAATGTTTATGCACACATTTATCTAGTGTGTTCCCTGTTCTTTTAACTTTTTATTTCCATTCTTTACAGGGTTTCAGACAAAATAAAAAGGAAGGAAAGAGCTCACCCACAAATTAAGCAGTAAGTCTGTTATTTTCTTGTATAACTCTTAAAGTTTGTGGGAAATGAGTGTTTTGAACAGTTACAAATTAATGTTTATGTAAACTATAGGAAAAGTTTTTGTTTTTTGTTTTCTTGGGTTTTTTGGATTTGCACATGTGCATGTGTCCCTGTGTGTTGGGGGCGAGGTTGGTTCATGCCGACAGAAGTGGGTGTTGAATCCCCTGGAACTTGAGTTACATGTGGTTGTCAGCTGCTTGTCATGGTGCTGGAATGGAACTCATAGTCTAGAGGAACAGCGAGTGCTCTTAACTTTTGTGTCCTCTCCAGCCCCACAAAAGTCTGCCAAAAATTAGATTAAATATTGAATTATCCCTACATGATCAAATTCTCATGGTGTCAAAGTGTCATCTTCCAAATACTTGCTAGATGGTTTGGTTATGTTGACAAAATAAAGACCCTTAGGCTGGCCTTGAACTCCAAGCTGCCTGCCTCAGTATCCGTAGTGCAAGGATTATACTTTGCACCACTGTACTTGGCTTACCATCTGGTGTAGAGTGTGAAGATAATTGCAGTATCATTGCCCAGTCAGGCTTGGGTGCTTGTGTGTGCGTGTTGGGTGAGGGGTGTGATAGGGATTAAAGCGAGGTCCTCACAGAAAAGTAGTAAGCAAATATTCTGTCACCAGATCCACATGTACTTTTTAGGTTAAACTTTTTGTGTGTGGAGGTTTTGTGTACATGTATGTTTATGTTCCATGTGCATGGCTGGTGCCCTTGAGGCTAGAAGAGTGCATTGGATCCTATGAAACTTGTGCTAAATGGGTGGTTATAACTTGCTTGGGTCTTCCAAGAATAAGAGTAAATGCTGTTAACCACTGAGCCATCTCTCCAGACCCACCTGCTCTTTTGACAAGTAATGCAGTGTGCAGTAGACTGTATTATCTGTTGTCTTAGTTACTGTTCTATTGCTGGGAAGACACACCATGACCAAGGCAACTCATAAAAGAAACCATTTATTTGGGGGCTTGCTTACAGTTTTAGAGGATTAGTCCATGATCCTCATGGCAGAAAGAAGACAGGTAGGTTTTCTTTTTTTTTGTTTTCTGTTTCGGTTTTTTTTTTTTTTGTTTCTTTTTTTTTTGTTTGTTTTTGTTTTTGTTCTTTGAGACAGTGTTTCTCTGTGTGTAGCTCTGGTTGTCCTGGAACTCGATTTGTAGACCTTGAGCTCCCAGAGATTCGCCTGCCTCTACCTCCCAACAGGTGTTTTTAACAAAATCTCCATCGTTTGGTTTTACCAATGAAAGCTTGGGAGCCAGATGTTGTGGTGAAAGTCTGCTAGATCAGAAGGAGAAAACGGCCAGCTGATTTTCCTTCTAAGCAGACATCTCTCAAGGGTCTCAAACAACCTCCTTAAAACTAAATGTCCTTTCCTTCTACTTCCTGTGCGTCTCTATCCATCCACCTGACTACCTCTTACTCTCAGGGTTTTTTTCTTAATAATCCTATAATCACTTCCTATCAACTGGTTGCTTGCTTTGCCTCTTTACTGTGGTTGACCTTATTTAATTCTGTTCACAGTGTTCAAGCAGAAAACTCTTGGATTAAAAGTATGTGGCATGGCTAAGCCACACCACACCACTAAAAACAGCTTTTTCTAGTAAATAACAAAATTTCAGGGTTCACAGTGTAATCAATTATCCTGCAACAAACAGGCATGGCCCTGGAAATGGTAGCTGTTTATATATATACAATTCTTGTAACTTTCTGGAGGCCCTAAACATTTTAATTCATTTTTAACTTTAGAGACACTTAACATTGTAATCCAAGTAACTAATTTCCAGTTTTACTACATTTAAATAAATACTCATAAAGAAATATTCACCAAAAAATCTGAGCACAGGAGTCTTTCCTGAGACTAATACTCCAATCAAGGACCATGCATGGAGATAACCTAAGTACTCCTGTACACATGTAGCCCCTGACAGTTCAGTATCCAAGTAGGTTCCATAGTAATGGGAACAGGGACTGTCTCTGAAATGAACTGATTGGCCTGCTCTTTAATTAGCTCTCCCTGAGTGGGGAGCAGCCTTACCAGGCCACAGAAGAAGACAATGCAGCCACTCCTCATGAGACCTAATTGACTAGGATCAGAAGGAAGGAGAGGAAGACCTCCCCTATCAGTGGACTTGGGAAAGGGCATGCGTGCAGAGGGGGAAGAAAGGAGGGATTGGGACGGGAGGAGGGAGGAAACCACAGGGGGGATACAAAGTAAATAAAGTATAATTAATAAAGAATTAAACAATACATATATATTAAATCAGAAGTAACTGAAATTACAAAATTCATCATTTTCATGCACTTTCATTTACTCTGACAGAAACATGGTTTGGAAAAAAAAAAAGACAGTTGTACAAGTATTACCTAAAGCTTTTATGTTATTTTTAACATCACTGGGAATTGTTATTCACTGATCTCACACTTCAAGTAACCTGCCAAGATTAACTACAAAATGTGTCAGTTGAAGCTTGATATTAAAAGAAAAAAAATACTCATTATGCTGTTGCAGTCACTGTTTTTAGTTTGTTTGCTTGTTTTTTGTTTTTGTTTTTTTTCCTGGTTTTATGACACAGGGTTTCTCTGTGTAGTCTTGGCTGTCCTGGAACTCACTTTGTTGCCCAGGCTAGCCTCAAACTCACAGAGATCTGCCTGCCTCTGTCTCCCAAGTGCTGGGATTAAAGGCCTGTGCCATCATGCCTGGCTCACTCACTACTTTTTAATGAGGAAAAATAAAAAAGATTTGATAATTTGTAGTATGTTTAAATTCTAGTAGGAAAGATATATTTAGCACTTCTTAATTTTTAAACCAATATTATGTGTATATTAGCATATTTTATTCCTTGCCTTCTTTTTAAAAATATGATCTGGGACTGACAAGATTGTTTTGGAGGCCAAAGGCCTGATGGTCTGAATTCATTCCCCAGGGTGGAAGAAAAGAACCAGCTCTTACTGGTTGTCTCTGACTTCCACACTTGTATACAGAAGTGCCCATGCAGTTTCTTTTTCTGTATTTTATAACTGACTAGACTTTTCTTTCAAATTCAGGTTCAGCTCTCTCCCTAGGAGATGGTACGTTGATGTCCCTGGTCCATAAGAACAGAAGTGTCACCATCATCTTTGTGGACTCTTGTTTGAGTGATGTCATCGGCATTTTCCCATTCTGGGGTCCACGCCTGAATCACCAGTGGAGCGTGTTTAGAGCATAAGTGGATTGAGGATTGAACGGGGAAATGTATTGCATGGAAGCCAGTCTGCTGAAACTGTCTGAGCACAGCTGTAGACTGTAACTTTCCTAGTGTGTCAAGATTTTTATTAATGCCTTTAAAAACAAATAATAGTCCTTTTTTAAAAAGTCTTGACTTTATAACTATTTTCCTTTGGGATATATACAGTGAAATTGAGTCTATTTAAAGATACAGAAAGAAAACTATCCAGACTTATTACTTGGGTAAAAGGTAATTGCAGAAAGTAGAACAAATTGGCAATCCAAGATAGGGGGACAAAAGCTAACTCAAGTCGCAGGGGCTATCCTGACCAGGCAGGAACCAGGGTGTGTTCTGGTTGTTTGTGTGCGTGTGTGTGTGTGTGTGTGTGTGTGTGTGTGTGTGTTTTCTGTGGCTCAAATATAAGGTCAGATAACTACTTGTGAAGCCTTCTCTTTTTCTATGTAGGTGCTAGGGATTACACTGAGGTCATCTGGTGCCTGGTGTGTTGGAGGTTGGTCTGATGCTTGTGTTTTGATGCTAATTACTGGCCCTCAACATCTGGATAAACCTATCCTTGTTGTGTAAAGCTGCCTAAGACATTACACCTGATTGGTTGATTAAAGGCCTAAAACCTGGACAGGGCAGAATGGGGTAGGTGTGGCTAAGGTTCCCAGGCTTTGGGAAGAGAAAAATCATGGGAAGAACACAGAAAGACAGGAAGAGAGGAGGAAGGAGGATACCAGTATGGGTTAGGATGGAGAAGGAACCATGTCGGCCAGAAGGAAGGACTCCAAGGATGGTCGGATGGAGAAAACACCAAGATCAAAAATATAAGCCAAGTATTTATAAGATTATGGGTGGAAGGTAGCTCAGATAGGAATGGTGAGTTTGCTTTCACAAGCATTCTGGCTGACTCTGTGGTTAATCATCCTTAGTGTTAGATGAGTAAACTTCTCAGGCACAAGCCATGGATGTACCTTGATAAGAGAGATCTGAATACTCTCACTGTTTGGGGCAGTGTATAAGCCCTGAATCCTAGAATGGGTTTCAAGTAACTCAGACAACACTAGGAAAACATTGCCATCATCCTTCCCATTTATTCCTGAATTATAGGTGAGCATCACCTTATTTCCTTCAATATATTTTGAGGTGTTGATATCACTGTAAACATTTAGCTTTTTAATTTTTTAATTAATAGTAAAGCTTCCTTTTCATCAGCCTGTTGCATGGTTGGACATGCTTTGAGATGATGTCTTCTATAGTCTAGACTAGCCTTATCCTGGTTATCTACCTTATCCTTTTGCCTCCATTTCCCCAGCACTAGATTACAGGATTGCAGGGTATAGCACCACATCCTGGCTCTGAAACAGCATCAAAATTTAATAAGTACCAACTCACTCATTATAAACAATTTGATTGACTTTTAAGTAAACCAGCTGGAGATGAAGCTCAGGTATTGATTACTTGCCTAGCACAAATAGCTGGGTTTGGGCCATAGCATTTTACAAACTGGGCAAGGTGGTGCATGCATGTAAGGCCAGCATGTAGAAGGTAGAGGTAGGAGGATCAAATGTTCAGTGGCTGCTTGGGCCAGAAAGAGAAATACCACAGGATAGCTCGAAAAAGAGAAATATTTTATTTTAAACTGCTATTTCCACTTTTTAAAATATTTTTATAAATTACAGTTTATTCACTGTATCCCCACTGTAGCCCCTTTCCTCATCCCCTCCCACTCCCACCCTCCCTCCACCATCTCCTTCCATGCCCCTCCCCAAGTCCATTGATAGGGGAGATCCTCTTCCCCTTCCCTCTGACCCTAGCCTATCAAGTCTCAGCAGGACTGTCTGCATTGTCTTCCTCTGTGGCCTGGTAAGGCTGCTCTCCCCTCAAGGGGAGGGGATCAAAGAGCCAGCCAATGAGCTCATGTCAGAGACAGTCTCTGTTCCCATTACTATGGAACCCACTTGGAGACTGAGATGCCATGGTCTACATCTGTGCAGGGGTTCTAGGTTATCTCCATACATGATCTTTGTTTGGAGTATCAGTCTCAGAAAAGGCCCCTGTGCCCAGATTTTTTGGTTCTGTTGCTCTCTTTGTGGAGCTCCTGTCCCCTCCAGGTCTTTCTGTCTCCCCATTTTTTTCACAATATTCCCTGCACAATATTCACAATATTCAAAGTTTGGCTATGAGTCTCAGCATCTCCTTTACCTTGCTGGGTAAAGTCTTTCAACAGCCCTCTGTGCTAAGCTCCTGTCCTGTTGCCCAAATTTTATTTCACCAGATTACAAAAAACAAAATAATGTTTTGGCCATTTAAAATATATAATTTAATGGCATAAATAACATACACATTCTTGTCCATCCATCACCCCTACCCTTTCTTAGTACCTTTTAATTCTCCCATCCAGCAACTTGATTCCATTAAACAGAAACTATTTTTTAATTAGATTTTTTAAAAAAAAATATTCATTTATTTATTATGTATATATGTGTACCCTGCATGTACAACAGCATGTTGTAAGGTGGCATCAGATCCCATTATAGATGGTTGTGAGCCACCATGTTTATGTTGGGAATTGAACTCAGGAAGAGCAGACAGGGCTCTTAACCATTGAGCCATCTCTCCAGCCCTAAACAGTAACTCTTCCCTTCATTAGCCCTTTTTCTTTCTTTCTTTCTTTCTTTCTTTCTTTCTTTCTTTCTTTCTTCCTTCCTTCCTTCCTTCCTTCCTTTCTTCCTTCCTTCCTTCCTTCACTTTACATCCCAATCTCAGCCCCCTCCCTCCTCTTCTCCCACCCTCTTTCCTTCTTCCCCATACCCCTCCTCTCCTCCCCCTTAGAAAAGGGGAGCCCCCTCCCACCTACTCTTCCCAGCACATCAAGGCATATCAGGACTGAGCACATTCTCTACTACAGAGGGCAGGCATGGCAGCCCCACAAAGCATACAGGAGAGTCCTTGTCAGAGACAGACCCTGCTCCCTTTGCTAAGGGACCCACATGAAGCCCAAGCTGTCCATCATGTACACAGGAGTAGTAGCCTTGAGCCACTCCATGTATGGTTCTTAGTTGTTATTTCAGTCTCCTCAAGCCCCTTGTGCCCAGGTTATTTGGCTCTGTTGGTCTTCTTGTGGAGATCATGTTCTCTCCAGGTCCTTCTACTCTTCCTCCCACTCTCCCACAAGGCTCCCTGTGCTCCACACAATGTTTGGCTGTGAGCCTCAGCATCTGTTTCGATCTGCTACTGGGTGGAGCCTCTCAAAAGCCAGCTATGCTAGCTCCTGTCTACAAGCATGGCACAGTGCCCTTAATAGTATTAGGGGTTGCCTCTCTCCCATGGTGTGGCCAAACGTTGGTTGGACATTCCTCAGTCTCTGCTCTATCTTTATCCCTGCACATCTTGTAGGCAGGGTAAATTTTGGGTCCAAGGTTTTGTAGGTGGGTTGGTGTTTCCCTCCCTCTACTTGGAGTCTTGTCTGGTTAGTGGGTGGCCTCTTTAGTCTCCATGTTTCTTGCTAGGAGGGGTTTCCACTAGAGTCACCCCCATGCCCTCCCAGAAGCCTACCTATTGTAGGTCTCCAGCCTGTCTCAGAGATGCCCCAGGCCATGGTTTCTCTTCTCCTGCATGCCCTCTGTCCTCCTTCCACCTCTCCTTCTCTCCCTGCACCAGACCCATATCTCATTTCCCTCAGCGCTCTCTCTCCTATCCTGTCCCCTCTCTTTGAGCACTTCCTCTATCTATTCTATTTCCCCTTCTCAGTGAGATTCATGCATCCTCCCCTGTGTCCTTGTCACTTAGCTTCTTTGGATCTGTGAATTATAGTATAGTTATCCTGTATATCCTGTATCCTAATATCCGCTTATAAGTAAGAACATACTATGTGTGGCTTTTTGGGTCTGGGTTATCTCACTCAGGATGATCTTTTCTAGTTCCCACCATTTGCCTGCAAATTTCATGATTTCCTTGTTTTTGATAGCTGAGCAGTATTTCATTATGTAAATGTACCACAGTTTCTTTATCCATTCTTTGGTTGAGGGATATCTGGGTTGTTTCCAGTTTCTGGCTATTACAAATAAAGCTGTTATGCACATAGTTGAGCAAATGCCCTTGTTTTGTGATAGAGCATCCTTTGGGTATATGCCCAGGAGTAGTATAGCAGGGTCTTGAGGTAGAGTTATTCCCAATTTTCTGAGAAACTGCCAAATTGAATTTCAAAGTGGTTGTACAAGTTTACACTTCCACAAACAATGTAGGAGTGGTGCTCTTTCTCCACATCCTTGTCAGAATATTCTGTCACTTGAGTTTTTGATCCCAGCCATTCTGCCCAGTATAAGGTGGAATCTCAGAGTTGTTTTGATTGGCATTTCCTGAATGACTAAGGATGTTGAACATTTTTAAGTGCTTCTCAGACATTAGAGATTCCTCTGTTGAGAATTCTCTTCTTAGCCCTGTGCCCCATTTTAAAAATTAGATTATTTGGTTTGTTGGTGTTTAATTTCTTGATATATTTTGTATGTTTGCCTTTTGTCAGATATAGGATTGGTGAAGATCTTTTCCCAATCTGTAGGCTGCCATTTTTGTTCTGTTGACAGTGTCCTTTGCCTTACAGAAACTTTTCAATTTCAAGAGGTCCTATTTATTGATTGTTGATCTTAGACCTTGAGCTGTTGTTGTCATGTTCATGAAGCTGTCTCTTGTGCCAATGCTTTCAAAACTCTTCCCCACTTTTTCTTTTAACAGATTTGGTATCTCTGGCTTTATGTTAAGATCCTTGATCCACTTGGACTTTACTTTTGTGCAGAGTGATAAATATGGATCTATTTACATTTTAAACATGTAGACATTCAGTTAAACCGGTGTCATTTGTTGAAGATGCTATTATTTTTCCATTGTAAGGTTTCGGTTCCTTTTTCAAAAAGCAAGTGTCCATAAGTGTCTGGGTTTATTTCTCAGTCTTCAGACCGATTCCATTGATTCACCAGTCTGTTTCAATGCCAGTACCGTGCAGTTTTTATCATTGTCACTCTGTAGTACAGCTTAAAATCAGGGATAGTTTGATCAGGTAAAATCTGTTTTACTGTCTCTCCCAACAAACTTATCTACCTAGATATATTATATAAGTATAATCATATCATAATTAACCCCATATGTAGCTCATTTGCCTTCATATAATGTTTTCAAAGTTTACCATGGCATAGCATATATTAGACTTTCATTTCTTTTTATATGTGAATAATAATAATATTACTTTGTGTGTAGGTTTATAATTGTGCACGTGCCATTTTGTTTATCTATTAATCCGTTCATGGACACTGAGTTTTAATGCTGCAGTTGTAGTTTGTGTTACTAGTGTCTGTTTGAGCTCTGCTGTATTGGTTTTTATACATTCCCATGAGTAGAATTGTTGCTTTATATAGTACTTATGTTTTTGAGACAGGGTCTCTCTCTATGGCTAGAATGGTTTGTAACTCACAGGAATCCTCCAGCCTCAGCCTCCCAGTCATTGGGGTTAGATCTATCAGCCACCATATCTTTTTTGTGTTTAACCTTTGAGGAACTCCCAAACTGTGTTCCATGGTGGCTACCCCATGTATCTCCCACTGCAATGTGCAAGCCTCAGCTTTTTCTACATCTTCCACCCCATTTTCCCTTTGTTTTGCTTATCTTAGACACATTCTAGTAAGTGAGCATTCTCACCTGTAGTTCGGATTTCGTTCCCCTAGTGACTGTATGGGCCTCTTCGTGTTACTGTGTACCTTTCTGAGAGAAAAGTGCACTTAAATCTTTGTCCATATAAACATGTTGTCAAGGTATGGAGGTTCATACCTGCACTCTCAGGAATCCAGAGTGAGGGAAGAGGGCAGTCCTGACTTTGAGACCAGCTTGAGCCATATAATGGGTCTGGGGCAGCCAAGGCTGTAGAGTAAAACTGTCTAAAAAAGAAAAAAAAAAAAAAAAAAACAGAACAGAATCATTGTTGCTCTATTGTAGGAGTTCTTTCTGTACTGTGGATATTAAACCCTTATGATCAGGGAAGGCATCTCACTGGGAGAGCATTGGTCTATCAGTTGTAAGACCCACAGTTTCATCACAGCCTGAAAAAAAAATCTATCAAAACCTAAAATCAGAAACATAGCTTGAAAGACATTTTCTCCCATCCTGTAGATTGTCATTTTATCTTGCAATGTCATTTGATGCATGAACAACTGTTAATTTTGATAAAGTCTGTACTAGCCAGGGTCCCATAGAAGAACAGAACTTACAGAGCATATACATATACATATACATATACATATACATATACACATACATATACATATACATATATGAATGACTTACATGTTGTGGTCTAGCTAGTCCAATAATTACAGTCTACAATTGCTAGTCCAAGAATCCAGTAGTTGTTCAGTTTATGAGGCTGGTTGTCTCAGCTGGTCTTCAGTATATGCTAGAATCCTGAAGAAACAGGCTCTAATAATAGTGAAAGAATAGATTTGCTAACAAGAGGCATAGCAAGCAGGCAAAGAGAGAGAGAGGGAGGAAGAGAGAGAGAACTTTCTTTTTTTTTTATGTCCTTGTGTAGGCTGCCTGGAGGAAGTATGGTCCTGATTAAAGATGGCTCTTCCCTACTCAAAGGTCCAAGTTAGAAGTTGATCTTCCCACTTCAAATTATTTAATTAGAAAAAAAAATCTCACAGGTGTGCCCAATCATTTAGGTTTTAGTTAATTTTAGATGTAATGATGTTAACAACCAAGTGTGGCCCGAGGTTTGTTTGTTTATTGATTGATTGATTGATTGATTGATTGATTTTTGCTACTGCTTTGTATAGCATATCTAAGGATCCATTGTGAAATCCAAGGTCATGAAGATTACCTGTTTTCTTCTAAGAGTTCTATAGTTTTATCTCTTACATATGTTGTCAATCCAATTTTTACCTTTTTTTGAGTTGGAAGCTGGAATCAAACTGTGTTCTTTTGCATATGAAAAACAGTTGTTCCCATGCTGTTGGTTGGGGAAATGTCTCATTTATTTTGTGAGTCTAGAGACCAGCACAGGGCTTCCCCTGCATTCTGTGATCAGTAGATGTTGCAGCTGGCAGTATCTTCCTGGATGTGCTTCCTAGAGATTAGGAAGTCTGAGAAACTTCATCCTGAAAGCATGAAAATGGCTGAAGGTCACAGCACACTTGAGAACTTCCATTGGGGACCTTGCGTGATGGGAACTATGTGCTGCTTTCCAGATCAACTCTTTGCAAACTTGGACAAGTTTCACGGCCTGAAAGAACTGTCTGTGAGACCACATGGCAAAGCAGATGTGCTTTCATTCCTTCCTGGAGAGTTCCCAAACCTCCACCACATGGAGAAATTATCCATCCAAACTTCCACAGAGTCTGACCTCTCCAGACTAGGTAAGGATGGTGCTTGGATCTCCAGCTCATGTTTCAGCTGGAAAAGCTACTTAGCTAGTAATTGTTAGAACTGTTAAATCATCATTAGTTAAACCTTCCCTGGGCTTCACAGCATGCACTGTAGGAATACCAACCTTCCCTGGAGATTTATTTGTGAACCTTGAGTTTTCACTATATACTAAGATCTGTTCTGAGCACTTGACAAATATTAACTCACTCTTTGCACTCAGTGTGTGAGCTGAGGTACTGAGATTATTGCCACTGTGCAGCTGGAGAAATTAAGGCAGAAAGGAAGATGTTAAGTGATTTCTGAAAGTTTTCTCAGCTACAACAGGCTGCTTATGCAGCCACAGCCATGTCGCCATGATAAGCCTGATGCTTTTCTACACCCTCACTCAGGGAAGCAGAGCCTTTCCTTCTCTTCTTCCTACCTCTTTACCAAGCACAATTTCCCTGATACTTGGGCTTCCTTCCTTGACCTCTGAAACAACCCCCTCACCCTAACCTAGTACTGTGCAGTGGCTGGTCTGCCATAGTCCTGCCTTCCACTGTTGAACATACCAGCGTAACTGAAACAGCACATATTTTCTCAGTTTTTCTTCATCTTCCTCTCCAAAATTATCTGTAAAGTTTTTTAAGATTTATTTATTTATTATTTACACAGTATTCTGCCTGCATGTGTGCCTGCACAGCAGAAGAGGGCACCAGATCACATTCTAGATGATTGTGAGCTATGATGTGGTTGCTGGGAATTGAACTCAGGAACTTTGGAAGAGCAGCCAGTGCTAGTTGATGGCAAGCCTTGATGTTGAATTCTGAGAACAGAAAATTAATCCAGAGAGGGTCAGGAACTTGTCCCAGGTCAGTTCCAGAAGCTGAGCACAAGCCTAACATGGCCTGAACTCTACACACTGAGAAACTGCACTGAGCACCATGTGTTACCACATCACTGTGTCACTGTCCATTTCATCAATGTGGCTGGGACTGATGGACTGAGGGCCCAATTCTGATAGAAATTTGTGGCCTTCTCTAATTTCTGAAAATCCTTCATCTTTTGCAGTTAAATTGATTCAGGACTCTTCAAATCTTCATGTCTTCCATCTGAAATGTGATTTACTGTTGAATTGTGAGTCTCTCATGGCTGTGCTTGCTTCCTGCAAGAAACTCAGAGAGATTGAATTTTCTGGACAATGCTTTGAAACCACACCACTTGGTTAGAATTGTACAATGTTGACTTTAGATGCTCCTGTGTGCAGTCTTTCAATACTCTAGGATTAAAATGCAACTGTTGTTGTGGGAACTGTGACAACACCTGATCTTCAGTGAGGCTTTCACAAAAGTGAAGTACATCTGTCTACAATTTTTAAATCTTTCATTTTCAGAGCAGTGTCTTCTACTTAGTCATAGTAATTCTGAGTAGTATGCCACCTTTTGTCACTTTTGAAATACTCTTTGTTTCAGTGGTCCTCTGTGTCATAGGAAATTTATCTAACTCAACTCAATTTTATTTTCCCTTTCCTAGTCACCATGCTGCCAAATTTTGTTTCTCTGAAGATGTTGAAACTTAAACACCAACAATTTCCAGATAAGGAAATGTCAGAAAAGTTTGGTAAGTTTGTAAATCAGCATTTCTTAATTAATTCTTTTTCTTCTTGTTGTTGTCATCGTAGTCATCATTGTGTGGTTGTTGTCCTTTGCCTCTTCTACCTCCTCTTCCTCTTCCTCCTCCAGTGAACCCACAGCAAAGCAAGTTGTGAACAATTGTCCCTTGACTATTGGTTTAGGATTTCTATTGCTGTGATGAAACACCATGACCAAAAGCAGTGTGGGGAGGAAAGGCTAAATCTCACAACTGTCAGGTCAAACTGCATCACTGTGGGATGGCAGAGCGGGAACCTGAAGGCAGAAACTGAATCATAAGGGTGCCTCTTGCAGGATTTGCCCTTGTGGATGGCTAGACCTGCTTTCTTTTTTTTTTAATTTTTTATTTATTACACCTTATTCATTTCGTATCCCCCTATAAGCCCCTCCCTTCTTCCCCTCCAGATCACACCCTCCCAGACTTCTAACTTTGCTTCCCAGGGGGTTTTCTTGCTACTGGGACTCCCAGTCTCAGGCACCCTTGTGCCCACCGATCAGCCTGGGAAAGTGATCAGGACACACAGAAAAAGTCCTTGTTACCCTGGATTTCTTCTGGGTTCTGGCTAGGCAGTCGAGAGTGGACCCGACGGAATCCCACACCATGGGAGCCTCCCCTCACCTGGGAAACATGATCACTGTAGTTTTAGGGCTCAGAGTTCAGTCTCCTGGTCACTGCACGGAGAGTGCTGTCCCGCTTCTCAGACACAGTGCTCTCCTGGCGCTACCATCTATGCTCCCCCCTCAACCTGCTTTCTTATATCACCTATGACCACCTGTCTAGGAGTGGCACCCCCCACAGTGATCTGGGTCCTCTCACATCAATCATCAGCCAAGAAAATGCACCAGAGGCTGGCCATAAGACAGTCTGGTGGAGGCATCTTCTCAACTGGGGTTTCCTCTTCCAAAATGACTCTAGTTTGTGTCAAGTCGACAGAACACTGCCAGTACAACATCCATGGCAATTGGTTCCAGGACACCCCTTCTGATACCAACACTGGAAGATGCTTAAGTCTATGATACAAAATGGTTAAGTATTTGCATATGACCCCAAATAGTTTAAGCTTTCTCTAGTTCCTACAATACCTAGTACAATGTAAGATCTATGTAAACAGCATTGTGTTCTAGGACAGGGGGGAAAGGTCTATACATGCTCAGCATGGACATAACTTTAAAAATATTTCATGTCTGGCAAAATGGTTCAGAGCACTACAAAAGTGTGATGTCAAGCTTGAAGCCTGGAATTTGATCCCTGTGAAATGCATAGTGAAAAGAAACGTTGTTCTTTGACCTACACACACACACATTCTGTCACACACACACACATAATTAATTAAATGTAATAAAAACATACAAGCTGTGGTGGGTGGACATGCCGATACAGAGGGTCAGCTGCATGAGCTACATGGGTCCTTAGGAATACATCATAGAGGATTCAGTCTCACTCCCCAGATGCCCTCAAGGTGGGGCTCAGGCATCCTAATGCTTGAGTTCATTAAATGCAATGTTCTTGGACTCACTGATGCCTTAGAGAAAATTTGGTCATGATGGCACTGTGTGACTTCATTTTACAGCATCCACGCCAAAACACTAGGTTGTTTTGGTTTCAAATGTTTCTGGAGTTTATATGTATCTCTATTTAAGATTAAGGAAACATTATATTATGACTCATAATTAACACAATGATAAGTATAGGCAGAATTTTTTTCATTTCAATTTTTTTAATTTTATTTTATTAATTTCACTTTATTCATTTTGTATCCCCCCATAAGCCCCTCCCTCTTCCCCTCCCGATCCCACCCTCCCTTCCCTTTTCTGCATGCATGCCACTCCCCAAGTCCACTGATAGTCAGAAAGTCTCCTCTCCTTTCTGATCTTAGTCTATCAGTTCACATCAAAAGTGGCTGCATTGTCCTCTACTATGGCCTGGTAAGGCTGCTCCCCCCTCAGGGGGAGGTGATCAAAGAACAGGCCAATCAGATTATGTCAGAGGCAGTCCCTCTTCACATTACTATGTAACCCACTTGGACACTGAACTGCCATGTGCCACATCTGTGCAGGGGTTCTAGGTTATCTCCATGAATAGTCCTTGGTTGGAGTATGAGTCTCTGGGAAGTTCCCTGTGTTCAAATTTTCTTGTTCTGTTGCTCTCCTTGTGGAGACCCTGTCCTCTCCAGCTCTTACTATTTCCCACTTCTAACATAAAATTCCATTCACTGTGCCCAACAGTTGGCCATCAGGCTCAGCATCTGCTTTGATAGTCTGTAGGGCAGAGGCTTTCAGAGGCCCTCTGTGATAGGTTCCTAGTTTGTTTCCTGTTTTCTTCTTCTGGCTTTCAGAAGCCCTCTGTAGAAGGTTCATAGGTTGTTTCCTGTTTTTTTAATTCTTCTGATGTCCATTCTCTTTGCCTTTCAGGATGGGGGATTGACCGTTTTAGTTAGGGTCCTCTCTCTTGCTTAGTTTCTTTAGATGCACAGATTTTAGTGGGTTTGTCCTATGTTGTATGTCTATATGAGTGAGTATATACCGTGTGTGTCTTTTTGCTTCTGGGACAACTCACTCAGAATGATCCTTTCCAGGTCCCACCATTTACCTGCAAATTTCATGATTTCCTTATTTTTCATTGCTGAGTAAATACTCCATTGTATAGACATAACACAGTTTCTGCATCCATTCTTCAGTTGAGGGGCATCTGGGCTGTTTCCAGCTTCTGGCTATTACAAATAAAACTGCTACAAACATGGTTGAGCAAATGTCCTTGTTGTGTACTTGAGCCTCTTTTGGATGCCTAGGAGTGGTATGGCTGGATCTTGGGGAAGCGCTATTCCTAGTTGTCTGAGAAAGCTCCAGATTGATTTCCAGAGTGGTTGTAAAAGTTTACATTCCCGCCAGCAGTGGAGAAGTGTTCCCCTTTCTCCACAACCTCTCCAGCATGTGTTGTCACTTGAGTTTTTGATCTTGGCCATTCTCATGGATGTAAGGTAAAATCTCAGGGTTGTTTTGATTTGCATTTCCCTAATGGCTAATGAGGTTGAGCATTTCTTTAAGTGCTTCTCTGCCATTCGGTATTCCTCTACAGAGAATTCTCTGTTTAGCTCTGTTCCCCATTTTTTAAGTGGATTACTTGGTTTGGTGCTTTTCAGCTTCTTTAGTTCTTCATATATACTGGATATGAGTCCTCTATCAGATAAAGGGTTGGTGAAGATTCTTTCCCAATCTGTAGGCAGTCACTTTGTTTTGATGATGCTGTCCTTTGCTTTGCAGAAGCTTTTCAGTTTCATGAGGTCCCATTTATTGACTGTTGCTCTTAGAGCCTGTACTGTTGGTGTTCTGTTCAGGAAGTTTTCTCCTGTACCAATGAGTTCTAGGGTATTCCCCACTATTTTTCCTAGCTGATGTAATCTGTCTGGTTTTATGTTGAGGTCTTTGATCCACTTGGACTTCAGTTTTGTGCAGGGTGATAAGTATGGATGTATTTTTACTTTTCTACATGTAGACATCCAGTTGGACCAGCACCATTTGTTGAACATGCTATCTTTTTTGAATTGTATGGTTTTGGCGTCTTTGTTAAAGATCAGGTGTCCATAAGTGTGTGGGTTTATTTCTGGGTCCTCTGTTCGGTTCCATTGATCCACCATTCTGTTTCTATGCCAGTACCATGCAGTTTTTAAAACTGTTGCTCTATAGTACAACTAAAGATCAGGGATGGAGATACCTCCAGAAGATCTTTTATTGTAGAGGATTGTTTTAGCAATTCTGGGTTTCTTGTTATTCCATATGAAGTTGAGAATTTTTCTTTCCAGGTCTGTAAAGAATTGTGTTTTTAATTTGATGGGAATTGCATTGAATTTGTAAATTGCTTTTGGTAAGATGGCCATTTTAACTATGTTAATCCTGCCAAGACATGAGCATGGGAGATCTTTCCATCTTCTCATATCTTCTTCTAATTCTTTCTTCAGAGACTTGAAATTTTTTCCATACAGGTCTTTGACTTCCTTGGTTAGAGTTATTCCGAGGTACCTTATGTCATTTGTGGCTATTGTGAAGGGTGTTGTTTCCCTAATTTCTTTCTCAGCCCTTTTGTCTTTTCTATACAGGAGGGCTACTGATTTTTTTGAGTTAATTTTGTATCCAGCCACTTTGCTGAAGGTGTTTATCAGCTGTAGGAGTTCCCTGGTAGAGTTTTTGGGGTCACTCACGTATACTGTCATATCATTTGCAAATAGTGATAATTTGACTTCTTCCTTTCCAATTTGTATCCCCTTGATCTCCTTCAACTGTCTTATTGCTCTAGAGGTTTAATACTTTTTAAATGATTTATTTATTTTTGTTTCCTGTGCATTGGTGTTTTTCATGTTTGTTGGAATGGAGGTGTTGGATCCTGTGGAACTTGAGTTACAGACAGGTGTAATCTGACATGTGGGTGCTGGGAATTGAACCTGGGTTCTCTAGAAGAAAAGCCAGTGTTTTTAGCAGCTGAGCCATCTCCTTAGCCCCAAATTTAAATAGTTTTGACTTAAGAAATGATTGAGAAAGTAATCAGATTTTATGGTAAATATTGTGAAAGGTTAAATAAAGGGAGGGGAGAGAGTGCAGTTATGTGGTACAGAGCTATGTTTTCATAATGTTTTTCAGCCTTTATTGTGCATAAAGAGAGCCTGAGTTTTCTTTATTTGTAGAAGTGGATAGGTAATTCAGTGTGCTAAAAGAGCAGGAACAGGATCAGGATCACGCACCAAGATGGCTGGCATGTATCACATGTCAATTATGCAAAACAGTCATTGAGTATAATGAGAGCCAAGTCTCCTCAATGCTGAAGAGAGAATTTACAAGCATTGACAGGGCAGGGTGGGGCAGCCAGATGACTCAGCTGGTAAAGGGGTTATGCCAAGCCCAAGGACCAAGTTTAGATCCCTGGACTCACATGGAAGAAGGGGAGAAGCAGCGCTTACAAGGTTGCCTTCTGCCCCCACACATGCTCTGTGATATGTGGGTGCCCACACAGCAACACTGACCTGACATAAGTCAATGAATGTCAACCAAAAAGAGCCCCAGAGAGAGGCTACTCCTCAGGCTTCACCAGCCCTTGTTAGGAGGAAGTGAGTGTTAGATTCCTGTGCCCAGACTGAGAGCTAGTCTATCTCATGAAGTGTGTTTCCTCCTTCTTAAATTTAATTAATTAAGTTTTAAAACATTTCTGTTATTCTTTTTCCTAGCATGTGTTTTTGTGCATCACATGTGTGCCTGGTGGCCACAGAAGTCAGATGAGGGTTTTGAGTTCCCTGAATCCAGGCGATTATCAGCCACATTGTGCAGGCTAAGAACTGTTCCAGGGACTGCTACAAAGGCAAGAAGTGCTCCTAACTGCTGGGCCTTCTCCGCAGCCCCACATATGTTCCCTTAAGAATAAATTACTGTATACACATTGTGATGATCTAAATTTGAGAAGCTTTGCTTATGAAGCTCTGTCCATACAGCAAATTGGGCAACAAAAATATATGTCAGAAAGAGAAATGCGAAGTGGAAATGTTGGTGTGGACTCATAGTTTTTTGTGCATGGTTTTTTTTGCAGGGGTTCATTGTGTATGTTTGTGTGTGGTTGTGCTGTGGCATGGGTGTGGCAGTCAGAGAACAGCAGGTGGAAATCGTTTGGTTCTCTCTTCTACCATCTGGATTTCTGGAGTCTAACTGGGGTGTCAGGCTTGGCTGCGGATGCCTCTGCAACTGAGCTGTCTCACCAGCTCTGAGCCATGAACAGAGAGAGAACTCTGAGTACGTTTCAAGTCATCCATATCTCCAACTGTACACACGCACGCTCCTCACACACCCACCAGAGAGTCTGGAAGCTAGGCTGTAGTAACGAACACACAGGTGCTCAGAGGTCCATTCTTTTTAACGGTTTGAAACCATTTTCTGTACATAGAACTAGTGTGATTTCTTTCAGTGGCTAGATATCTGAAGTAACCTCCTGTTCATGACAGATCACCTAGAAGCCGAGAGTGGTGGTAACATATGCCTATGATGTGTTGGGGGTACTGGGAGGATGAGGCAGGAGGATTATGAGTTCTAGCCATTCTGGTCTGGACTACAGGCTGAGACTCTGTTCCGAGATTGCCAAGACCAACCAACCAACCAACCAACCAACCAACCAACCAGTTAACAAAATTTAATGGTCCTGTTTCCTGGGCACACTCACATAACCACTGTCTGTGGTACACACTGAGATTGGAATTTTAGATCTGATTTGCTGGTTTGAATGGATGTGGCAAGAGCAAGACCCATAGCTGAGTTTTCATGACTGGCACAGTAGAGCTGCCAACAGTGCACCCTGCTTTGCTTTCAGATGAACAAGGAGGCAAAACAAAGCTTATTCTGTGTGTGTCTGTGTGTGTGTGTGTGTGTGTGTGTGTGTGTATGTATGTGTGGTACCATGGTATCCAGCATGCTAGGCAAGACTTTTATCACTGAGCCAACTGCCTAAATCCCTGGACTTGATTTCTAAATATTATCTTTCCAGTGGTAACTAAGGACTGTGTACAAATGTTATTTTCCAGAACTGGAAAGGGGAAAGTTGAAGATAAATATGGAGTATGCTTTATGCTGGAAAGGTTTTTAAATTTTCTGTGAGGCCACAGATGTTGAGACTTGGAGATCATAGGTGCAGAGTGTCACGCTAAGGAGGACTGATGTGTGGTGGAAGGCTGTCATGGTGGCAGAACATGCTTTACTGAGGAGTGTGGGTATCTGCAGAGTGATGGCTGGAGGTGGGATGGCAAGGGGATGGGCAAAGACACTGTGCAGCTAGGGTGACCCGTAGGAGAGGCCCCCACTTTAGAGGACATTTTTATTTAATACAACATGATGTGTAGAACCTGTTAGCGGTGGGGCCTGAGTATGGAATGCCTGGGGCACAGTCTGTTCATGGTGGACCAGCGACAGAGGATGGCTTTGCTGTGTCTCCCACAGCACTGGCTCTGGGTTCTCTCAGGGACCTAGAACTGGTTCTTCTCACTGGGGACGGGATTCACCAAGTGGCCAGACTGATTGTTCAGCATTGTCTGCAGCTTCAGCATCTCCGAGTTCTTGCCTTTCACCACACCTTGGATGACAACAGTGTGCTGGAAATTGGTGAGTTTCTCTCAGAGAAAGCGTTTCCCTTGTACTGCTCTCTCTCACCATCGCTTCATTTGCCTCCGGACTTTTCCTGTGGGGAAATCATCTGCAATAGGCACTGCTTTAAATATACATGCCCCAAAGCTTTGTTTGTTTGTGCCTTATATTCATAGTAACACATGTGACCAGAATGTATTGATTTCACTGCTGTGCACCATTCTTATTTGACCACATGTGTGCTGTTTCTAGACGCTGGCTACTATGGGTGCTTCTAAGAGCATGCTCATACAATGTATGTGTTTAGGTATTCTGGGGCTGGAATTTCTGAGATCTCACATAGATTGATTAAAACTGCTTGCTTTGTTGGATGTGGCACATGCTTGTAAGTCTACACTGGGGAGGTTCCGGGGTTCCTTGTCTAGATATCCAGCTCAATGGCAGGTTGGGTTACAGGAGACTTTGACCACAAACAAGGAAACAAAGGAACACATCTCTTTACAGTGAAGAAACATGAGATGAGAGACAGAGGACTAAATCTCTGCAGCTTTCCCCTTCACCACAGGTTGCTTCACAGTCTGTCTGTAGTAGATATTGTCAGTCCCTTACATCGCAGGCACTCTAATGATTCTCATGTATAGGAAAATCCGTAGCTTTAGTTGAGGAGCTGAGGGATGGATATCTTTCAGATTAACCAGCATCGGAAAGAAAAAGACAGAACAGAGCAAAAAGAAATAGTCATACCTTTCTGTGATGCTCCTCAGAATCCAGGCAGACCCCACCAAACCTCATCGAGTCTTAGCTTATAGGTACTGCACTCAGGCTCAGGAATTCTCAGAAGAAAAACACACTGTCTGAAGGTGAACCCACCTTCTTTAGGGTGGACTCCTAGCCAGGTCCCTGAAAGGAGGAGCTCAGTGCCTGTCTCCATCTTTGCACCAAAATTAATCCCAGAGGATGTGTTTAAATCTTCAGCTGTGGGACTGGAGATGTACTCAGGAGTACTCTTTATATTGTGTGAGATCCTGAGTTCATGCCTAAGCACCACAACAAAAGTGAATCAATCAATCAATCAGTCAGTCAATCTCTGCCACCTTGTTCACACTCATAGCTCTAGATTGTTTTTAAATCTTCAAGCTAGGCGTACAGCACAGGTCGAGATGTAAGATCTTTCTGGAAGACCAGTGCTCTTTATCTGTGGTGGCACTTCATGCTCACTTGCTGTATATCAGTATCAGCGTCCAGCACTATCTTCAAGACTCTTCCTTCATCTTGCTTTTGATCTTCCTATGAGCCACCATTCAAGGCACATTCTTGATCAGTTAGGTTGGTGTAAGTGGCACTGGACAAGCTCAGTCTCTGTGCCAGGGAAGCAGGGGAAGCTGACTGTTGCTGAGAAAACATGGTATAGGCTAAATACATTATTATTAACTCCATCATTATTACGATGATATTATCTAACCTGCTATTACAATCAAATGAAAACACGGACACCTGTCAGGTTTTTTAATTGCCTTGTACCACCTTGGGCTGGGCAGATAATTCCACCTTCACTATCTCAGCCTGCATCCCTTCCATCTCTTATAATCATTCCTAATTGGGCCACCTCTCTCTTTAAGATTTATTTATTTATTATCTATACAGCATTCAGCTTGTACACAGATCTCACTCTAGATGGTTATGAGCCACCATGTGGTTGCTGGGAATTGAACTTGGGACCTTTGGAAGAACAGCAAGTGTTCTTAACCTCTGAGCCATCTCTCCAGCCTCCTTGGGCCACCTCTCATCCATAATTCCATAAATACTTTTTTATCCTTCATCTGGAGTGCTCCCTTCCAAGCCATTCCCGGAATCCTACCTTCCAGCCCATATGGTTCTCTCTTCACTTAACCCATGGCGACCTTCTCTTTCCTCCTCTCTTCCTGACCGTTCATTTCCTTCCCATGATTCTTCTGTCCCCAAAGACTGGGAACCTTAGCCATACCTACCTCCTTCTGTCCTGCCTAGATACAGACCTTTGAATCAACCAATCATGGATAATGGGGAACATTCCTTTTCATCACATGGTTACAGGAGAGACTTCAACATTATTAACAATGTCCCTGGCAGGGCGTTAATTAAATCTCAAAGCACTGAAATCAGCATTTGAATACATAGCACCAGACCAAACCCCAACATCAGATCTCTGAGTTCCAGGGCAGCCTGCTCTACTCAGCAAGTTCCAGGCTACCCAAGTCAGCATAGTGGGGCCTTTTCTCAAAGTAAAACAAAAGAATTTAGAAATAAAATTTAAAAACATACCTACCTCACTAAGGCATTCATTGATGAGAGAGAGAGGGAGAGAGAGAAAATGTGTTGCAGCTGTCCAAGAATGGCCTCACCATCCACTCAGAGATAAATCTCAGTCAGATACTGAGGGTTTATTGAATACGCACCCAAGACTGATCACAATCACAGACAGTCCAGACTGAACTTCGACCCTGATATATTCTCAGGGTGGGCTTTTTATAGAAAGACCACGTTTAGAAGGCAAGGGGAGAGCAGTATTACATTTTAAGTTTATTTTGGCTAACAAGACAAAGTGTTATCACCTAACTTTTAAGTTGATTGGTCCTAAGTGAGGTAAGTAAGCTGTGGCTAGGGGTTTTCCAGAATGCTAAGATAACTGAGTATGAGTAATGGGTTAATCTGACCTTGTAGACAGATTTTTCATTGTTAGCAAATTAGTCACTTGGGAGGCAGATCCTGAGAACTTGGACTTGATTTCATCTCATAATCAAAATGGAGACAGAAGACAAGATGGCTATAGTTATGTTAAAGGTGAAAGCAGGTCTTAACAATGTTGGTTCAGAGATAAAGAGGGTGGAGCCATGGTTTTACCACCATCTTTGTTTAGGGCTGCCAGCTGTGTTCAGTTCCCTGTATAGTGCTAAGTGCAATTTTTGTCCTTTTAGCATTTTGCTGTTGAGTTTTAATTCAAGTGGTTGGATCAGCACGATTTGCTAGCCCCTCTATGAACTATATCTGATTAAAAGTTTTGCTTTGATTTTAGTTCAGAAAAAGCAGAGTTAAAGTTATGCTAATGACTGCAGTTGAGCTTTAGCTAGTCTTTTGTTTATATTTTTTAAGGTTAAGCCTAGGATGGGTAACTATGAAGTTTTGTCTATGTAGATGTACTTGAAATATAGTCCGAAAACACACATCTAAGGAATATGCCAGAATTAGACATTATAGCATTGTTTTATAGGATGGAAAGTAGATAGATAACTAAAGATAGACAAAGAGTAACTCAGATATGCTGGCCCTTAAGCTTGTCAGAGGTCTGATGTGTGGAGAGCCAGGGTTTGGTTGCCATGGTGCTGGTTTCCGCCCTTAAAACCGGTAAACCGTTATGACCGTTGGGCAACCATTGTCAGGAACCCAGCCCGGGGCGACATATGGGGTGATGGGTGAGCAGCCAACCAGGGGGTGATACGTCATCTCGCCCGATGAGCAACAGCCAATCAGGGACTGACACATCCTAAACGGAGGACAGTTTCCTATATAAGGGATGAGTATCTGCCATTTGGGGTCTTCGTTTCGCTGTAAGTTTATGCTCTCCCTCTCAAGATGCATTAAAGCTTTACTGCAGAAGGATCCTGTGTGTGCTGCGTCGTTCTTGCTGGCGAGAAGGTAGTGCGAGCCACACTGATGAATATGGCATTTTAACATGTGTGAGCTTATTATGACAGAGTCCCCAAATCCTGGCAGTATCTCCCCCAAGATCTCCAAAAAGATTTGGGCACAACAAGAGATGACAGTGACTCTGGATTGTGGTATGCTAACCACTGAGCAAGGCTGCCACAACTGGCCAACTGCTAGGGCCCAGCCTAAACTGTAGACAAAGCTGTGGACACTTGGAGAGTCATTATTTCACATTGCTGAGGGTGAGGTGATGTCTATCTCTCATGTTTCTTTCTCCACAGAAACAGTCTCTCATCTTCTGTGCCTGGTCACTGGACTGCCTCTGGTCATAATGCCATGAGCCAAGGACACTGCCCAGGTGATGGACTAAATAGTCATCTCTGTCATTTTGATTGGAACATTGATTGGTACATATAATTAGTTTACAATTTATCCCTCTCAGGTCTCTGACCACATTGATGGCTAGGCTAAGCTTAAGGTAGCTTTGCAGCTAAAGAGCAGATAATTAGGTCCACTGTAGTTCGTTGGTCAGTCCATTAGGTAGTTAGAACTGCTAGGTACTAGATCTTTTATTTAGAAAGGCAAACAGGTTTGTCTTGCAGGCTTCATGTTAGTTGCCTGTGTCTTATGGTAAATAGCTGGAAGGAAAGATGTGGAGTTTAGGTTGTGAGAATCTACAGAATATTGTTTAAGGGTCTAGGAAAATGTTTCAAGGTTGAAAAATGCAAGAAAGATTGGAGGGTCTAAGTAGGTATTTTAAGGTATGTGAATGTGAGTTGTATTATGGTTTAGGAAAGTGATTTAAGGAATATTGAAAATGGGAGATATTTTAGATTTCTGCCCTCTTTGCTATTGTGTTTATGTTGTTAAAATATTTCAGAAATTCAGAGTTTTGACATTGATCATTAGAGTTCTGATAAGTTGAAGGATCACTGACTGCTTATTAACCAATCACAAGTTTGAGATTTTAATTTCCTCTTGGTTGTCTTCTGCAGATAGACTTAAAGGCGCACCTCATCATGCTAAAAACATCTGTTTAATGTGTATATCTAACCGAAAAGCCATAGCTTTTACTATGGTATTTTTAATATTTGCCATTTCTGAGTTAGACTTTTACACAGGATTTAGGAATATCTTAAACCTATTTGTTCTAGTTGCTTTGTTAAGGAAAGTTCATGCATCCAGGGTTTACCACTAAAACCACTAATGCATTCCCACCTAAATTTCCAATGTGACTTGGAGGTAGGGGCTAAAAGTGCATGCTGAGTGTACAAAAAGTGGCTGAGCTCTATTGGTGGCTGATTACCGACAGCTGTGCCCACAGGAAAAGTGTTAGAGTTTTAGACTGTGGACACACTTAAATTGCTTATAAAGGTTACAAAACAAACAGATAAGAAGAACTGATACTCGTTCAGTTGGATGCAGTTTCACCTGTTACTCTCACAATGTTGTTATATTGGATTTGCTGATATGTTATTTTTCTGAGTTTTTTTCATGTGTATAATCCATATGAGACAGTAAATTCTTTGTTTTCCTATATTCAGTTGATGAGTTTTTCCCTTGGTCCTGGAATTGCTCACTTTCTGTAATTATTAGACAAAGTTTAACTTGTCTCTAGTCTGAATTCGTCTTAGCAGATTTTCACCTGGTTGACTGTATTCCAGGATCAGCTACAATGTGCAAGCTGAAAATCTAGATTTGCTAGAAGCTGATATGATTGCTCCCTGCCTCTTCAGGTGGATCAACTAACCAGATACTTCTGAGGACTGCCCTATTTCCCAGCCTTTAGCTGGCATTTCAGCCCTTGATACCAATGGTCCTATTATCAGAAATGAAACAAACTTCAGAAGAAGAGCCCTTCAGCCCCAAATCTAACCTAATAGGCTGAAATACTAGGTCAAAGGGGGATCCCTGACATTAGCTATTATCTTGGGTATCTGCTTAGCTAGAGTAGGAACTGGTATTGCAGCAACTGAACAAAAAGCCTGGAGAGACCCTAGAGAGAAACGATTCCAGAGGATGGTTTAAATCCTGGTATAATAATTCTCTTTGGCTTAGTACCCTTATAT
The DNA here is from genome assembly GCF_030254825.1 of Meriones unguiculatus. Lineage (NCBI taxonomy): Eukaryota > Metazoa > Chordata > Mammalia > Rodentia > Muridae > Meriones > Meriones unguiculatus. Next base: position 27,136,990 of record NC_083354.1, on the reverse strand, counting down.
CCACCCTGAAGGGACCCCTACTCATTTTGATTTTTACCTTTAGGCCTTGTATTTTAAATTACTCGATGGTTTCATGAAGAAACCCTTGTGAGAGATAGAGCAATGGTACTCAGATCCCATTATGAAGAGGTAAATTTGGAGAACTGACTCCAGGGGTCATATCTGGAATGAAGGAGTCTGGTAATGGAGTTTTACCTTCTGGCCTTTGCAGATAGGGGTCTAATCTCAAGTTCACTTTCTCAAAAACTGACCTTGGCAGCTTCTCAGAAGCTGATATTAGCAGCTTCTCCATCAGGGTGCTCTGCTCCTGAGAACTAGATAACAAACTCCCTGCAAACTTGGAACCAGACAGCAAACTTTGTGTAACTTTGAGTGAATCCTTGGACACTTTGCCAGGTGAAGCAAATGAACTGTTATCATGAGAAAGTTGTTTGTGGGTTTTTTTTGTTTGTTTGTTTTTGTTTTTGCTTTCAAAGAGCCGCTTCAGTGCCTAATAAATGAGTCTAGATCAGAAACCTGTGTTGACTCCCTTCTTCAAGTCTCTGCCCCTTTCATTCCCATCCCCTCTTTCAGGTAGACACTGCTTTACTTGCCCATGGGACAGGCCACTGGAAGAACCAAGATTGGGTCTTCACATGATCATGGGAAGAGGGAAATGAGAGACCAAAAATCAGTGGCTATTATTTTAAAGTTTAAAGCACAGCCTGAGCTAAGGCCAGCTAGGTGGAGACATGTCTAGCCACCTGTGGGGAAGAACTAGCCTCAGTGCCCTGAGGGGAAGAACTAGCCTTACTGCATTCTTTCCCCACCCACTAGTTATACAGTTGCTAGGAAACCGGGCCATAGGACCAGGCCAGAACTGTTGTGGTCTTGGCACCTAAAATGGACCAATCCTTTCAAAAGTCAATTTCCCTTACCCAATCATGTAACGCCAAAGCATATAAGTCCCTGCTTGCAGTTTTGCCCTTTAAAAACATTGTTCCTCTAGACCATGGGGTTGCATTACTCTCTTGTTTATGGAGGAAGTTCATATCCCTTGTTCGAACACATTTACAATAATAATAATATAAAAAAAACTCATGTATTTACAGTGGAGTCTATTCCTGGTCTTTTGGGGTCTCAAGAACAGGGCAAAACAATAGATGGTTGAGAACTTTTATTTGGGTGCTACCTTGGTCCTCTACGAAAACAAGTTTTCTTGACATCTGAGCCATCTCTCTAGTCCAGGGATGGTAATTTTTTAAAATTTGCATGCTCATCACCAAACTCTCTCCTTTCCACCCAGGACCCCACCACTCCCATGCATTCTTGCATGATGATTATTTTCACATTCTTTTCTGGCCATGCCCAACTGGTTGTTTATCTGCTCGGCCAAAATGCCCTCAGCCGCTTTGGGGCTACCCTCTTTCTCGCTCCTATGATCTCTCCTGATTCCCACCTTCTCCTAATCCTAGTCGTCTCACAGATTCCCATCCCAGACTGCCCTATTCCAACTCTACCAGAGACAGGTGACCATAAAGTATGGGACATTTCTAAACCAGTAGTTGCTACCCACCAGTCCTCATCCGCCTTTAGAACCTCTCTTCCTTCCCCTCCAAACCGCAGTTTCCCATCGGGGAAACTCAGTGCCATGCCCTTAAGCCTATCATTACCTGCTTGCCTTCTCAGGGACTTCCAATCCCTCCTGAGTCACCTTATAACACTCCCGTTCTCTCAGTGCTTAAGCCTTTTGGAGTGTGCCACTTAGTACAGGCCCTCCACCTTAGTCACCAGGCAGTTATCCCTACTCAACCTGTAGTCACTAACCCTTACACTCTGTTCTCTAACATTCTCCTACATCCTCTCACTTTAGTGCCCTGGATCTAAAGAATGCCTTCTTTCCTGTAACCCTATACCTTGACTCATAATTTCTCTTTGCCTTCACCTGGGAGGACCCTGATACATGGACTACAAGATAGCTCACATAGACATTTCTTCCTCAGGGCTTTGAGGATAGCCCACATTTTTTTGTACAGTGCCTGGCCTCTTCTCCTTAGATCTTCATCCCAGCGTGCACTCCTTTGTTATGTAGATGACATTTTACTCTGCAGTCCTTCCTTGTCTTTGTCTCAGAGAAACACTGCTGCACTATTAAATCTTGGTTCCCAAGGTTACCATGTCTCTCCTTCTAAAGCTCAGTTGTGCTCTTTCTCTCTCTCTCTCTCTCTCTCTCTCTCTCTCTCTCTCTCTCTCTTACTTAGGCATCCAACTCAGTTCAGAGTGGAAGACTCTCACATCTGACTGGGTGCGGCTTCTGAAAGATCTACAGCTACCAACTACAGTGGACCATATTCTTTCATTTTGAAGCCTGGTGGGGTTCTTCAGACACTGCATGGCCAATTTTGCTATTATAGCTATGCCACTGTACCAGGCAGCCAGAAAGACCTCCCAGGGCCCCTCACCTACCCAGCCTTTGTCTTCCCTCACTTCTTTTTACTGTGGCATGTGCTCTTATTGGATCTTGCCCTGGCATTCCCAGACTCCAACCAACCCTACCACCTCTTAACTGATGAGAGAGTGCGAGTGAACACAGGTGTTTTAGTTCAACTGGATGGGCCCTCCATCCAGCAGTACCTTCTTGTCAAAACAGCTAGCTCTTGTTATGCCCAGTTGACAAGATCCCCAAAGACCACCAGGAATCAACTCCGCTGCAAATACATGAGGGTTTATTTAATATAAGCTCTGGGCCCTGGTCTCAGAAACCTCCCTGGTGAATAGGAGCAGTGGGGGGGGGCTGTCTAGGGGAACAACTTTTTTAAAGGGAAAAACTACAAGCAGAGAGTTACATGCCATGGTGTTACATCATTGGGTAAGGAAAATTGACCTTTCAAATGATTGGATTACTTTAGGAGCCAAGATCAGAAATGGTTCTGGCCTGGCCATCTGGGCTGGTTTCCTAGCAACTGTATCTCTAGTGGTCAGGAAAAGAATGTGGTCAAGTTAGTTCCTCCCAGCAGGTGGCTGGACATGTCTCTACCTGGCTGACCTTTGTTCAGGCTTGTGCTTTAAACTTTAAACCAATACCCAAAATTCTTTGGTCTCTCAATCCCATGGTATGTGGATGGCAGCTGTGTCTGAGAGCCCTGATATCGGCAATGGAACTCACCCAGGAAACTCTCTATAACCCTGTTTCAGCCTATCACGGTATACTCCTCCCATTGCCTCTCAGACCCTTTGAGTCATTCCTCTCTCTTCCTTCTTAGGCCCTCACAGATTCAAGCCTTCTGCCTGCTGTTTCTAGAAAAGCCCCACATTACCCTAATCTCCAGTCCTGCCCTAAACCCTGAAACCTTCTGACACATTCCCTACCACCAGGCATGGGGGACTCAACTACTCTGGGGTTTCAGTACCATCCTTTTCCAGCAAGAAATATGAACTCAGTACTACATACCCAAAGAGGTCAGTATGTTTGGTTGGCATCTCCAGTTGCCCTCCCCTCCCCCACATCATCTGGTAAACTCCAATTTCTCTCTCCAACCCTGCCCCTTTTGAGAAAAGCCTCCACATTCCTGGCATTCCTGAGGACTGCCCCAATTACCTCACCTGGAGGCACCAGTCCCCAGGAAACATCATCTTCCTTTGGGCCTACATTCCTTAAAAACCCCACCCAACATAGTCAGGGTGCAGCTTCATTTGGCTTTGTCACCTGAGGCTGCTGCACTCACCCAAAAGCTTCAGTTCCCAAATAAACCTTCTCTTTCTATACTTTTAATCAGGCTTGGATTTGCTTATTTTGTCGGTGGAGATAACCCATGAGATGTTGTAAAATTCCTAATTCGGTTCAAATAATTTTAAACACCCCCTGCAGAATAGCAAAAGCTGCAGAAGAAGTTCGGTGAGCCTTCATGTGTCACAAGCACATAAACTGCATTAGGGAGAACATGCTTGGGATAGAAAAAAACATTCACTCTAGGTCAGGTCCAGAGATGAGATCAGGTCTTGGTATGCACCATGATAAAAATAGCCATGAACAAAGTATGTATGGTTTTATTATGAGTATAAAATTAAGAACAGATAATTTATCTATACAAGACTTTAAGAATGAGACATGACAAATCACCTGTTTCTTGGTAAAAACCTTGTTAACCTACAACATAAAGGAACTATTGCTTTGAATTTATAATGAACGTGTGGAGCTAAGAGAAAGATGAAAACTGTTTTGTCAGACATTAGTCTTAATAAAAGAACCTGTACACAGTAATTCTGCCGTAACTCCTTAAATCCTCTTAACCTATGGCATAAAAAGCTTTTGCTCTGAGCTAACAACGAACTTGTAGTGTAAAGGAGAGCTAAAAAATGTTTAGTTAGATATGAGTCTTAATGGAACAACATGTAATCAATAATCCTGCTGTAACTCTTTCTTGAGTAATGACTTTCTGTTTTTCTGACAACTGCTCTCATGGGCATGAAGTAATTTTTATTCTGACATAGAGAATTTTGCTTTAGAGGGTATAAGAGGAACCAAGAAATAATAAACAGTGCTTGGAACCTGCTTGTTGGAGCTCTCTCTTTAGAGTGTGCTCCACCCACCCAGCATGTAGATGTGCATGTAGATGTGTATGTATGCAAAGTTGTGAAATTTGAAGCTTTGCTTCATCCACCATCGACCAAAAAAGTTAAGTTGTTCGAGCCTGCTTTGCTTCATCTTCCAAGTGTGTGTGTGAATGCGTGATTCCTTCCCTCCCCTTTTTTCTTTCTCACCAGTCCCAGATAATTAAGTTTTGTATCCTCAGAGAAAAGTCTGTTGAGTGACTAAGCACTGACTCAACACAAACCTTCCCAGTCTCCCTGACCTGTCAAAGCTTGTCTTTGACAAGATATTAGACCCCAGAGAGCTTCTCTACCTCAGCTAGTTCCCAGGGAAGTGAGACAGAGAACTGTTGGATTTATAAAAGCTTTAAAGCAAAGTAATGGAGTAGATATCAACTCTGTAAGGTATTTTTCTATTTCCCAGTTGCGTACCCCAAGTTACTTGCCATAATTGTTCCTGCCTGGGATGCTTTTGCTCCACATGCTTATGGTCCAAACTGCCCCATGGCAACTTCCTTCTTTCCAGATTCCTCTCCTGCTTCTCTCTCCTGCCTCAAGGTCCCATCTGACCCTAAGCCCTGGAACCTGAGCTATGACTACTTCTCTTCTGCTCAGTTACAGGCTTCTAGCTATTTTTATTAACCAACCAACTTTAAGTTGGGGAGCAAGGTTTATACAACATCAAATAGTGTATGTAAGTATGTGTTTGTCTGGTTAGAAATCAGACAGTCTTGGGGGAGAGTATTTAGCATTTGAATTCTACTTAGAACTTATATCTTTTTGAAAACATTTTCTAAATTCTAAACAACTTTATTGTTGAATATTAATATTTATTATAGATTTGCCTTTTAGTAAAGCAGCAGTTATTTGTAACCTGCTGTATACCCTAATCACCACACAGAGACTAGGATTTATTTAATTAACCTAGAGCACAATGCTGGGTAATAGTTACTCCATACTAAACCTACAAGCCTGCATACTTTCCTACCATTCAGATTTCACCCATTTTACTTGCTTTTAGTCATATCTTAGGTCCGGTTTATCTCCCCTCATGGTTCAAAGTCCTGTCCTGCCAATCTCTCTCCTCTCCTCTCACTCCCTTCCTTCTCTTCCCTCTGGACCCGGATGTCCCACCCTATTCTCTCCACTACACAGCATTGGCTGGTTGTTTTATTGACAATACAGAGAACAAATGGTGACATGTTTACAAAAAGTTGAGACAGGTGATACGTAGAATAAACATCACAAACATTGTCAGGATTGGAACCAGATAGTGAGTAGAGAAATCAGCATTTGAATGAACAATTAATAAATTGTATACATTCCACAAGAATATTATACCAACATAACTTAATTATGAGACTAAGCTATTTAGTCTTCAACTCCATCAGAGATCTGAGTTTGATTATTTCCTGGCATGTACTCCTCTTGGGTGTGTTTGCTTTATTTATTTGTTTGTTTATATTCTAGAGCATTCAGGAATGCTTTTAAATTGTTGGTATGAGAACTCTCCAATTTCTTTTATGAAGGTGCTTAGTGTTATAAATTATCCCCTTAGCACTGATTTCATTGTGTCCTATATGTTTGCATATAGTGTACCTTCATTTTCTTTGAATTCTAAAAAGTCTTTAATTTCTTTTTTTTCTCTCCTAACCCAGTGGTCATTGAGTAGAGAGTTGTTCAATTCCCATGAGTTTGTAGGTTTCCTTGTGTTTTTGTTGTTGTTGAAATCATGCTGTTTGATAAGATAAAAGTTGTTATTTTATTTTTCTTGTCTGTTGAGGCTTGCTTTGTGACAGAGTATATGGTCAGTTTTAGAGATTGTTCTATGGTGTGCTGAGAAGAATGTATATTCTTTTGTGTTTGTAGATACCTGTTAGGTCCATTTGGTTCATGATGTCTCTTCGTTTCATTATTTCTCTGTTTAGTTTCTGGCTCAAAGGTCTGTCCATTGGTAAGAGTAGGGTGTTGAAGTCTCCCACTAGTAATGTGTGGTTTAAGCTTTAGTAATGTTTCTTTTACAAATGTGGGTGCTCTTTAGTTTGGGGTATAGATGTTCAGAACTGAGACATTATCTTGGTAAATTTTTCTTTTGACAAGTATGAAGTTTTTGTCTCTGTCTCTTTTGATTAATTTTGGTTGAAAGTCTATTTTATTAGATACTAGAATGGCTACTCCAGATTGCTTCTTGGGCTCATTTGCTTGAAAAACCTTTTTTTCAGCCCTTTACTCTAAGATAATATTTGTCTTAGTTGCTGAGTTGTATTTCTTCTATGAAGCAGAATAATGGATCTTGTTTTTGCATCTATTCTGTTAGCCTTCATCTTTTTATTGGGGAATTGAGTCCACTGATGTTGAGAGATATTACTGATCTATGATTGTTAATCCCTCTTATATTTTATCTCTGTGGTGGGGTTTTGTGTGTGTGTGGGGTGTGTGTGGGGTGTGTGTGGGGGGTGTTTGTTTTTGCTGATGTGAGGTTATTTATTTCCTGTGTTTTCCTGGGTGTAGTTAGCCTCCTTGGGTTAAAAAATGCTTTCTACTATCTTCTGTAAGGCTTGATTTGTGAATAGATATTGTTTACATTTGTTTTTGTTGTGGGCCATCTATGATGATTTTGCTGGATATAGTAGTAGGGCTGACATTTGTGGTCTTTTATTGTCTGTAAGAAATCTGCCCAAGCCCTTCTTGCTTTTAGAGTTTCTGTTGAGAAGTCAGGTGTAATTCTGATAGGAAACTGTGGGTTTCCCTTAAAGCCTTGAGAAGGGCTTTGATAACAGTGAGAATGAGAGTCTGTAAAAGAGATAATCACCATGAAAATGATGTAGTGGTTTGAGTAAGAATGGCCTTCATAGGCTTATATTTTTGAATACTTGATCCCCATTTGTCAGAACTGTTTGGGAAGGATTAGAAGGCGTGGTCTTGCTGGAGGAGATTCATCATGTGAGGGAATGCTTTGAGGCCTCAAAAACCCACACTATTCACATTTAGTTCTTTCTGCCTGGTGCTTGGGGCTGAAGATATCTAGAAACCTGAGCTCTCTAGTGAGAAGTTGTGATCCAGCAGTATGCCTTCCTGCCTGTTGCCATGATTCCTGCCATGACAGCCATGGACTCTAACCCTTTGGAGACATACATTCCAAGTTAAAGACTTTCTCTTACAAGTTGCCTTGGTCATGGTGTTCATATCAGAAATTGAAAAGTGACTAAGACTGGAAGGAGAAGGAGCCTCTGCAGAGACTCTTCATTTGCAGACCAAATCCATGAGCAGTCTTCCTGAGGAGTCTCTGGCCAAATCCCAGCACAAAGAAATGATTTGAGTTTTATAACCTTTCAGGGTGTCAGGAAGCTTCACACCACATGATTTAGTTCAGCACAGGGTATGTGACAAGGAGCATGAAGAACTACTTTTCATCTTTTCATAAATTGAAAACTGCCAAATCATAACATGGATTCCTTCTTAAATCTGTCCCATTGACCAATGCAACAGGGTGTGGCCGGACAAGGAGTATGATATGTGTGCATGTGTGTGTTTGTATGCTGTGTTTTCTCTGTGATAGCAAGCCACTAATTACAATGGGGGCTTAACCTTAATGGCCTTTTCCTAATCACCTTCCAAAATATCAGGTACAACCTGGTTGTGGAAGCAGCTGCTTGACAAAACATCTCTAAATTACCAGTCTACAATTGGCATTGCTTCTTCCTATATGTCTGCCTGCCTTGTTTCTTACTGTGACTCCATCTTTTTCCATTAATTCAACACTAGTCAATGCAACCAGGAAGATTACCGGGATGGGGGGCTTGAGGAAAAGGAAATGGCTCAGAAAAACCACTATGGAGAAAACATTTATCTTGGCTGTAAAGGCAGTGGACCTTGAATTAACTGAACAAGAAATTGAATCCATAGAGGCCTTTTATGCTAATTGTTCCCAGAAAAATGTTAGTCAGATCATGGATAGCAAATGATATCAGGAATTGGTTGAGTTCCCGCCTAGTGTGTCTGGCAGCTCTTTGTTCTTATGCTGCTTAGTATAACCACAGGTTCTGCCCAGATGACCTACAACATTGAGGTCTGGATGGGAGAAGCATTGAGCTAGTGATTAAATATGCTTGCTTGCAATGTAATCACTGTAGCATGTATGAAGAATACAGCTTGCTGCATTCTGAGTTCTTGGCTGCAATCACTGTACTGTGCATGTTGAGTACAGCCTGCTAAACTCTGCTTATTCTCATCTGTAGCTCTTGGGGGAAAGGCCAGTATTCTGGGGAAAGAAAAAAAGGACTCTGATCATGTATAAAAATATATAAGGAAATGATTTAACAATAACAGACTGGGATTGACTCTCTGTTCCAAGGAGAGAAGAAAAAAGAGAGGATGAGTAGACATCAGAGAGACTGCCCCAGAAGAACAGACTCTTGAAATGAGTCATTCATCAGCTTGTACCTGCCCCTGTGTGTGATTTTTCTCTCGTACCAATCCAGTCCTCCCTATCTTGAGACCTTCCACTGGCTGAGGCTGGTACCAGAAGACCCACCTCTAAACACAATACATTAAGTTCCCACTCCTAGACTCTCAGAATGGCATCACATGTCAACACATGAAGCTGTGGGGAATACAAACTATATCTGAACATAGAAAGAGAGATCTTTCTAGGAAAAGGAGAAGACAGCTACGAAGACCTTTGGTTAAGAATGTTTATGGAATAGTCAGGGAGCATCAAGGAAACGAGTGTAGTCAGAGTAAGAGAAGAAATTAAGGAAGCAGATATGAGTAGGTCAAGGTCCTGGCCACTGGAGAGTTAGCTGCATTTACTTTAAGCAGGAGTCCAGTGAAGAATGGCGAGGCAGAGGGAGAACATTTGACTTCCAGGAGGAGCCTCTGACAGCACGCCACCAGTTTCAAAACAGGAAGCAGGCTAACCAGGTAAAATCTGTGGGGTGTTTGTTTGGTTAGTTGGTTGTTGAGACAGGATCTCACTATGTAGCCTTGGCTAGCTTGGAGCTCACTCTTTAGGCTGGCTCTTTAACTTCACAGAGAGATGCCTGCTTTGCCTTCTTGGGCCTGGATTAAGGTGTGAGGCACCATGGGTGACTAGATCAAATGGAATTTCCAACATCTATCAGTGGGTTACACATTGACTATGAAAATGAAGATAAGGATAACTCCATGGGTTTCACTAAGCAACTGTAGGAGTGTAGTGTCACCCACCCTGCCCCTGGGGATCGTTGGCAGTTATTGGTCAGAGGTGATGGACTGTGAGTTCAAAGCTCCTCAAGTATGGATGCAAATGATGACTTCTGGGACCAGCTGCCAGGACCAGCTTCTGGAAGACAGATCAATCTTATTCGGGGTGAACAAGGGCTATATAAAACTTTGCAGAAGGGATAGAGGTACCCAGAGTGGTTATAAATCGCTGAGTGGAGGACTCGGTGTAGAGGATGTGGAAATCCCAGGTTCCCCAGCAGACAAGAGGAAGCCAGCTAACAAAGAGCGTTCTCTATTATGGGCTTTCAGGTTGTGGTGAACTGCAACCTTAGCAGCAGAGTTTTCAGACAGTCAAGTGGGAGTTTGGGGAGATGAAGGCCTGCAGAAAGAGTACTTTAGTGCAGGTGCTGAAACCCATAAACAAAATTTGGGCAGAGTGCAAGGAATCTTGGGAAAGAAGGGGGAGATAGTAAGACCTGGAGAGGACAGGATCTCCACAAGGAGAGCAATAGAACCAAAATATCTGGGCTTAGGGGTCTTTTCTGAGACTGATACTCCAACCAAGGACCATTCATGGAGATAACCTAGAACCACTGCACAGATGTAGCTCATGGCAGCTAATAAGGGGACAGTCTCTGACATGAACTCAGTAGCTGGCTCTTTGACAACCACCCTCAGATCGGGGAGGAGCCTTGCCAGGCCACAGAGGAGGACAATGCACGCAGTTCTGATGAGATCAGATAAGCTAGGGTCAAATGGAAGGGGAGGAGGATCTCCCTTATCCATGGACTTGGAGAGGGGCATAGGAGGAGATGAGGGAGGAAGGGCAGGATTGGGAGGAGAGGAGGGAGGGGACTGTAGCTGGGGTACAATGTGAACAAACCGTAATTAATATAAAATATGAAATTTAATTAAAAAAGAGTACTTTGCTGAAGGGGAGTTAGCTTTGGAGATGTGATATTTCAATGCCTTTTGGAGGTATATCTATAGTCTCAGGCTAGAGCTGGAGATGGAGGAGGTGATGTAGACCTGAAATTCAAAGCCATTGAGCTGGATGAGGTGGTCCAGGAAGTGCACTTAACAGAGACCAAGTCAGGAGAACTCAGACCCCTACTTCCCCCACCACACATGTGGTCAGAGAGGAGAAGCAGCAGGGGCCTGAGCTGCAGCTCTCTGAGGAGGAAAGCAGGAGTGATGCCTCAGAGAAGGTGGAGAAGGTGCTTCCTGAGGCCAGTGATGGGCCCCACTGGAGTTACCAGTAATGAAGTGGAATAAGGTACAAAAGGCCAATTAGTAATTACAGATTTATTGATTTCTTTAGTGAAAGCACTGCCAGTCCACCTCATTGTCAAGCATAACTATACCTTGCTACCTGGAACAGAGTGACCTGCCATTTCTGTCTACTCACTGGATTCTGTTATAACATTTAAACATTTCTGACAATAAAGTATTACATGTCAAATCAGATAATAAAATATTTAATGTCTGATCCTATATAGACAGGGTGTCTCTGAGTTTCAGGTAAGCTTGATCTACAACCTGAGTCTAAAAACAGCCATGACTACACAGAGAAACCCTGTCTCAAAAGAAACATAGAGGGAGAACAGAAAGAGAAATAGAGAGAGAGAGACTGTCTTGGAACCAAACATGGGTCCTCTGTAAAAGTAACAAGTGTTCTTAACATCTCTCAAGGTCCTGAATCTTTATTTTAAACATAAAAATTACACAGAGAACTGTGTTCAAGGTCCTGAATCTTTATTTTAAACATAAAAATAACACAGAGAACTGTAAGATAAAGAATAATACAGAAAGGAGTAGAATGGAAAGTAAGAATACTTTCTGACTCAACATTACAGATATAATCAAAGATTTAATAAAATCTGTTTGGAAATCTATTTCCTCCAGATTTATTGAGGTATAAATTGATCAATTAAAAGTATATATTTATGTTAAGCCAACATAAGTATCAAGGTAAGATTTTTATATACATGTGGAATACTAAATGAATGTCAAAACCAAGTTAATATATCCCTGAGTCCTTAATCTTTCTACAAATAAGATTTTAACAAACTTAGTCCCCAAGAGACAGAGGCAGGCAGATCTCTGTGAGTTCCAGGTAGGCCTGATCCACACGTTTAGTTCCAGGCTATCAAAGGCTACGTAATGAAAACCTGTCTCTAAACATCAAAATGGAAAAACAAAGGAAACCTTAAGGCCATTACAGCACATGCAAACTTTTCAAAAGCCTCTGGAAGAAAAGCAGTTTTCTCTAAGCCCATTTCCCCCCTCACATTGGCAATGAATGAGAGATGACAGCAAGCATGGCCACACCAAGGCTGGCGAACATACAAAAGCCCTGCAAAGACTAAGCATCTCCTGGAAAGTCAGCTGCATTCTGTGGTAAAGTCGACTCATGCTTCATCATGTGTGAGACTGATGCAATACTAAACTGTCTGTTTCTTACCTCCATCAAATACTCCTTCCATGTTCTGGCTTTTATACACTGATGTTCTTTTCCCCAGCCCCTTCCTGTTGACCTTGGCAATGGAGGGTTCTCTGCGTGAACTTGACAAAAGCTGTAATCTTTAGACAGGAGAACCATACAAGGACTGCCAAGGCACTGCTCATCATAGCTGCTATGTTTAGTGAGGAACAAGCAGGCTTCTAGAAAAGTATCAGCAGCCTACACCTTTAATAAATAATATTTCATCTGATGGTTAGTTATGCTTTTATTTTTTTAACTTTTATTAATTACACTTTATTCACTTTGTATCCCCCCATAAACCTCTCCCTCCTCCCCTCCTAATCCCACCTTCCCTCACCCTTCTTCAAACACGCCCCTCCCCAAGTCCACTGATAGGGGAGTTCCCCCTCTCCTCCCTTCTGATCCTAGTTTATTAGGTCTCATCAGGAATGGCTGCATTGTCATCTTGTGTGGCCTGGTAAGTCTGCTTCCTGCTCAGGGGGAGGTGATCAAAGAGCAGGCCAATTAGTTAAGACAAGATCTTGCTATATAACACAAGCTGCTCTGAACTTCTTGATTCACCAACTTCAGTCTCCTAAATGCTGAAAGTACAGAGGAGTACCACCTTGCTTAGCTACAATAAAATGTTTTAGGAAATCAGATATTTAAAACTGTCAGTAGCCTTCAACTGCATCCTTCACTTCTGAATGACAGGAGAGAATGGCAGTACCCATTTCCAGAAGATAGTCAACAGTCTGCTCTGAGGGTGTCTTTTCTTCATAGCATTCATCACTTTCATGTCCTCTTCATGCAGGAGCCAGCTGAGCATCCCGAGCCAGATGAGGCTGGGCAGTCTCATCACACACTGGCTCAGAGCCTTGACAGTGGTGGCCTGAACTTGGATGCATTCTGAGAGATGCCTGCAGATGTTCAGCTCTTGCAAGTTTGGCATGTTGTCGAGAGCTTGAAAGAAATGTCTGTATCCTTCCTGTGTAATCTTGTGATTCACTGAAAGATCTAAGTTCTCAAGTTTCTGGAAGCCTCCACTGGTTGCTACCTTGGCTAGAAAACAAAACATTTAAAAAAGAGAATCATGAGGCTGTCAGTAATGGTGACAAGTTATTGGTACTACTCCCAACCCGGACAATGAAAGTAGGAAATGGTCAACATGATGCTTCAGAGGTCATTCTTTGAAAGCACCAAACAGCTGCTTTGCAGATTGGGAACGACCTTGCCAAACTGCAAAGGGGAAACAGAAACCAGGAGAAAGTGCCTAGACAGGTAAGAAACAAACAAACAAAAATACTGATCTACCTGAAAGATCTTACAACTCTACATTTGATTTGCACTTAGCTTGAAGTTATAAAAGAAAACTAGAGCCATAAGGAAGGTAGACAAAGTGGCGGAGAGATCAATAGATTGAATGACTGACTGATTGATGGAATGACTGATTGACTTTTGTGGTGCTTGGGCATGACCTCAGGGCTTCACACAATCTAAATGAGCACTGCTGAGTACATCTCCAGTTTCACACCTGGAGATTTAAACACACCCTCTGGAAGTAATTATGGTGTAAATAATGGAATCTATCTCACATGGAATCATGCCCTTAGCTCCTCTTTTAAGGGTTAATCATGTGGGGCAGGTCAGGGACCTGGCTAGGAGACCACCCTTAGGAACATGGGTTCACCTTAAGATTAAGTGTTTTTTTTTTTTTTCTCAGAATTTCTGAGCCCTAGTGCAGTATCCATTAGCCAAGTGGGATCTGTCTGGCTTCTGAGGTGCATCTCAGAAAGGTAAACCATTTCTTTTTATTCTCATGTCTTTCTTTCAGATGCTGGTCAATCTGAAAGATGTTCCTCAACTCCTCAACTAAAGTGGTGCAGGATATTTGATTCCATTATGAACCCCATAATTGTGAACTGTAAAACCCTGTTTCTTATCTCGTTTGGTTGAGCTGAGAGTAGCAGGCCTGACCCCCACCCCCCAAAAGTTACCATTGGGCATAACAAGCCCTATCACATACCTTTAGTCCAAGAATGTTTTATTGTGAACAGGTGATTATGGTATGGTTTACTCAGCCCTAGCACACACCCTTAAGAGCTTTCTGTACACCAAATTTAATAAAGTTAACCTTAGATCAAGAGGCAGAGCAATAAACAAGCTCATAGTGATTAAAGAATAGGAGGGACTTTGCATTGAGGGGTATTTAAGACAGTGTTGAGACATAGAAACAAGGTATTACCTCAAGCTCTGGCTTTAGCTTAGGCTTCAGCTCCTCAGCTCCATGGCTTTGGGGCTTTGAACTAGGAAGCCCTCAGCCTCGGGTTTTTTGGCCTTTCCTTCCTGAGCTGTCACTTGAGCTAGTAAGCCTTTTGGGTTTTCTCCATCCAGACCTGAGCTGAGAAGGAATGTCAGCTGGGTCCTTTCTCTGCCTCTCTGAGCTAGTAGGTTTTCATCCTGGCATCTGGCTCCTGAGTCTTTATTGGTAAAATTTATTGGTAATTTTTTTTTTATAACAACAGTAAAGCCTTGGATTTCATTACCCATGAGAATCATCAGAGTACCCAAACTACAAGGGATTGACAATATCTACTAGGGACAGAATGTGAACCAGCCTCTGGTGAGGGTAAAAGCTACCACAACACCATGGAGACTTTTGCTCCTGTTTCTTTGTGCTCAGTCTCATGTGACCCAACCTGGCGTTGAACTTGCTATTTAGACAAGGAACCCTTGAACCTCCTCAAGTGTAGACTTACAAGCATGTACCACATCTAAGCAAAAAACATGGTTTAATCAATATATGTGAGGTATCTCAGAAATTCCATCCCCAGAAATACCCAAACATGTATATTTTACATGAATGCTTTTAGAAGCACTTCTCAGTAACAAGCTACTAGAAACAACTCAAGTGCCCATTGAATAGACACAGAGAGGTCACATGTAGTCAAATAACGAATAGACGCACAGCAGTGAAATCAATGCACTACGGTCATATGTATTATTCTGAAATAAGGTACAAACACAATTTTTGTTGAAAAAAGACAAAACATTGCCTATCTTATAGAATTCCCTTATAGAAAAGTCTAGCTGTAAATAAAGCTACGGTGAGAGAGAGCAGTGCAGTGGTCATTTGTGTATGGAAGTGGAGGGCACTCTTTGAGAATGGATACAACTTGGGCTTTCGGGCACTGGGGAAGCTCTGTGCCCTAACCTGGTTCATTGCCACACTGACTTAGATGGCAAATGTTTCAGTAACATGTGCAGGAAAATGGATGCAGCTCTATATTTCAACTTGCTACAACTTGTTTACATATTGCCAGTATCCAGTTGACCAAAAGGAGATACAGCCAGGTATCTGAAGTAACAAGTGTGGAGACAAAGATTTTACCGAGGTGTGGTGCAGTAGCGGAACACTGCTCTGGTGTATGTGAAGTACTGAGTTCAATCCCCAGCACTGGGAAAACAAACCACAGCCTGAACACTTCTCTACCTCCCCTCCCTTACCCCTTTACCTTGACCACCTCTAAAGAAAAAAAAAAAAGGGGAGAGCACTTACCTTCCCACTTAGACCAAGATAAATCTAAATTTTCAAAAGGGCATGAGAAGCAGCAGCATGATAGTACAAATGAGGAATGCTTTGGAAGCCTTTCTCAGGTCTAGACATTTGCATCAGGTAGCACCAGGGGCACCACTGCTTGCACACAGGGTGAAACCTTTTCTCTGAGGTAAGCTCACCAATTTCCAGCAAACTGTCATCATCCAAGGTCTGGTGAAAAGCAAGAACTCGGAGACACTGAAGCTGCAGACACTGCTGGACAATCAGTCTGGCCACTTGGTGAATCCCGTCCCCAGTGTGAAGAAGCAGTTCCTCCAGGTTCCTGAGAGAACCCAGAGCCAGTGCTGTGGAAGACACAACAAAGCCATCCTCTTTTGCTGTTCCATCATGAGCATCTGTGACCTAGACATTCTGTACTCTAGGAGGCCCCACCTAACAGAGGCCTTCCGCATCACTGCCCTCTCAAAGAAGAAGACAAAAGGGGACAGTGCTCCAGGATATTTGATCACACTGTGAATCCCGGGCTTGTGTTGTTTGTTGTGGTGGGGCTCAGCCTTAGCACACACCTTTAATCCAAGAATTTGCTTGAACAGGATTAAATAAAGTCAACAAAAGTTCAAGAGGTGGAGCAAGAAACCAGTTGATAGGGAGTGAATGTAGAAAAAAAATAGAGAGTAAGAGAAAGTCAGAAGGATGGATAAAAAAACACATGGGAGGTAGAAGGGTAAGACATTGAGTTTTGAGGGGTTTTTGAGATGGTGCTGGGAAAGAGAGTTTCCCTTTGTTACATAGGTTAAGCAGGAAGGTCAGATGAATGCTTTCTCTGCTTCTGTCATATAGCAGCCTTTTTAAATTTTTTTACCCAAGCATCTTGTTCCTGAATCATTATTGGTGCAACTGAGTGATTGAAATTTGTTTAAAAATTTATATATATATATATATATATATATTGCTTCAACACATGGCACAAACACATGAACAGAGAAATTATGCCAGTGCAGACAAACTGAGAAGCTGTAATATTTGGTAAGTCACCTGGAAATTCTCCAAGAAGTTAAGATGTGAAATACCATAATACAAAGTGCTAGGACCCTGCATAATCCTGCTTTAAATGGCTTTAAAACAGCAGCAGTAAATGAAAAGATAAACAACTTGACTGAGATTGACATAATTCAGATTATATTTACGCCAGCCTAGCAATTAATATTTTATCCTTAATAGCCATAGTAGAATTTTGTACCCTCTCAAAGGAAAAAAAGAAAACTTAGAGATATAAGGAAAATAAAAATATCAAAACTGGACTGAAAGGATAAGAGCCTTAGAAGAAAAATTAGAGATACTTATAAATAAAAATGAGAACAACACTTAGACAAAGACAGAGACATTTAGATAAGAACTTACTGTGCCACTGCATGATGAAACTGAAGAGGGGCAGCTTAAGGTTATTAGAAAACCAACCTTCGATTATACAGTAACTATACAAAAGATGATAGACACCCCCAATGCTCTGAGGAAGTTAAATGGATTCTTATAGGCACATGGAATTTGAGATTGAAAGAAGTAATCATTTTATTTGGTATGCATTTACCCTATGTATTGGCAACTTAGAACAGAATTATCCTTTGTCTGGAAAGATTTGGCATCAGCAATATTGGAAGCCAGTTCTCAGTTACAATGGCAAACATGGGAGAAAGAGGAAGCTAGGACTATAGAACAATGATATAAGACTAGAAGTATTAATATTTCCAAGGATCCATTGCTAGGTAAAGGTCAATATGATGAGTTAAAAAGGTAGCTTGAATATGATAATCACACCATGACACTACATTGCTTAGCAGCTTTAAACGTTTGGTACAAAGTTGAAGAATCAGGAAAGAGTTTGGAGTCATTTACTAAAATCTACAAAGACCAAAATATGCCTATATTGACCCTTTTGCAAAGATTGACTTCAGCTGTGAATAAAATAGTATCAGATTCACAATTCAGACAATTTTTGATTGAATTTTTGGCTTTTGAAATGCTAATTCAGAGACAAGTGGTGTTGGTACATGTCTCTAATCCTAGCAGTCAGGAGGCTGAGGCAGGTGGATCTGTATGTATTAAGCCAGCCTGATCTGCAGAGTGAGTTCCAGATAGCCATGGCTACACAGAGAAATCCTTTCTCAAAAAAAAACCAAAACAGAAAAAATGCTAATTCAGAATGCAAAAGTGTGAGCAGTCCTTTTAAACAGGATTGGCACCAATAGATGAATGGACCAGAAATATGGCTGATATTGGATCTCATGTTTATAATGCTGCTCTGATATCAGAAGTAATTTCTAACAGTCTTAAGAACAATCAAAATGTGAGATGTTTTAATTGTGGTAAGCCAGGTCATTTTTAAAGGGATCGTAGACAAAGCATTTGTAGAAACTATGGGGGTGTTTTTCCCCTAGAAATTATTGAAACGGAAGGCCTCTCAGCTTTGTGGAGTATGCAAAAGGTGTGGCAAAGGATGGCACCGGACTAATGAATGAAGATCAACAAGTGACAAGCATTGAGGAGGAGGAATGGGAGAGGTGAGACTGAATATCACTATGTTGTCCTCCAAAGGACCAGCATGGTTGATGCATGACCCATACTTTGGTGGATCATGCACAGCCACCCAACACAGACTTGAAATAAGTCAATGAATGTAAACAAAAAAGGCCCAGGGAAAGGCCACTCCTCAGGCCTCATAAGACCCAGTCAGGAGGAGGCAAGTGTTCAGATTTCTGTGCTGAGTCTGAGATCTAGTCTCATCAAACAATGAGCATTTATGGGAAACACTCTTTAAAAAAGCAAGACAATGCCAATATAGGGTAGAGAGCTTTCTCTTCACAGTTCTTCTCAGATTCATTGTGCATAAGGAGAGCCTGAGTTTCTCCTTAATCCCTTTTGTTTCTTTTAGGTAGAGATAACAATTCTCTGTGTGTGAATGTGCATGCATGTGTATGTGAATGTGTGTATATGTGCGCATGTGTATACATGTGTGCTTTGTGGGGAGACTGGATAGATGAGTTAGTGTGCTAAAGTATGGGCATATTCCAGAAGCCCCAGGCTGAATTTTTAAACATTGTGTCTGTACCAAACACATACAGACTCTTCTCACTCTTCAATATTCCCAGAAGAACACAGCATAACATTTGTTTGCAGGGGGATAGGTGTTGTAGGCAATGGAGAGATGGGTTAAAGTACATGGAGGATGTGTGGAGTCATGGGCAAACATGGCACCATTTTGTATCATAGAGGATCTTCTAGTGTTTATAGCAGCAGCAGGCTTTAGACCCAACTGCCATGGGTGTCAAGGAACAACTATACACAACTTGCTTGGTTATGGGTTCACTCTAGGAGGAGGGAGAGGAGAAGAAGATGAAAAAAAATTAAGAAATGTTGCTTTACAAACTTACCAAACTTTCTTGATGTTTCCTTATCTGGAAAGTGTTGGTCGTTAAGATACAGTATCTTCAGAGAAACAAAATTTGGCAAGACGGTGACTAGGAAAGAGAAAATAAATTTTAGTTAGGTCAGACGCGTTTCCTATGAAAAAGAAGAGTACTGTTGAAATAAAGAGTATTTCAAATGTGATGAAAGGTGATATAATGTTCAGGTTGAATTACTATGACTAAGTGGAAGACACTGCTCTGAAAATGAAAGATTTAAATTGTAGACAGATGTGTTTCACTTTTGTGAAAGCCTCAATGAAGATCAAGTCTCCTCACAGTTTCCATGATAGCAGTTGCATTTTAATCCTAGAGTATTGAATGACTGTGCACAGGAGCATCTGTAGTCAAAGTTGTCCAGTTCATACCAAATGATGTGGTTTCAAAGCATCGTCCAGAAAACTCAATCTCTCTGAGTTTCTTGCAGTAAGCAAGCACAGCCATGAGAGACTCACAATTCAACAGGAAATTACATTTTAGATGGAAGACATGAAGATTTGGAGAGTTCTGAATCAATTTAACTGCAAAAGATGAAGAATTTTCGGAAATTAGCAAAGGCCATGAATTTCTACTAGAATTTGACCCTCAATACATCAGTTCCAGCTACAGTGATTAAACAGGCAGTGACTTGGTGGCCCAGTGCCTCTATGACACAGTGGCACAGTATCTAGAAGTCAGACTACATTCATTGGGGTTATGCTCAGTTTCTGCAGCTGACTAGTGAGCAGATGACCCGGGGCAAGTTCTTGACCCCCTCTGGAAACAGAGAACTGAAAAAGAAAACTATTTCTGTTCACTATATTTCACCCCCAGTGTCATCCTGATGTCTCCATGTTTGCAGCCTTTACTGACACAATAGGAATTCTGTGCAAAGTAATATAAAAAAAGAGAACAACTCTGAAACACAACTTTAAAAACATGTAAACCTATTTATTTTGTGTATGTGTATGTGTATGTGTATGTGTATGTGTATGTGTATGTGTATGTGTATGTGTATGTGTATGTGGTGTGTGGAGATCATCCATGTGCCAAGCACATGTTGGGAGGTCAGGGGAAAACTGGGAGAACTCGATGTTTCCTTTCACCACACAGATCTATGGGACTGAAGCCAACAGGACTGACTTAAGCACATTTACCTTCAACTTGGAAAATGTTTTGTTTGCTTGCTTTGGTTTCTTTTCAGAAGGGGTCTCATATTGTATCTCTGACTAGCCTGGAAATAACTACATTTACAGAGAGAGGCTGGCTTTGATGTGATAGTCTTCCTGTCTAAGCCTTCCAAATGTTGGGACTATATATAGGCAGGAGCCTCCATACTCTAGTGACTTTTTGACATGCAAATCTGCCATGTCAGTTCCTAGCTTACATCTCCTTAGTGTTCAGTGCTTTAAAAATTAAGGATCTGATGGTGCTTTTGTCATTTTGCTAAATGGCATGTTGTAGAAAGATGGCTGCACAGCTGTCTGTCAACAAGAGGCTGGGAAGAAGAGAAATGGAGAAAAGGTTCTAAGTTCTTCTTGGCTATTCAAGCCAACTCAAAAGCCATGTACTCCCTTTGTAAACTTTGTGTACATTGTAAACCAACAAGGCCCCAGGCCTACAAGCAATAAAATTGTCTCAATCCCTGATCTCATCCCAACAATTAGGCCACAGAATCCCTCCACTCCTAGACCTCCCTGGAAAGCTCTGCCACTCCAACCGCACACCATGAAATCCTATATAAACTCTGTGTTCCACCCAGTTCTCTGCTGCTTCTTGCTTGAGAAGAAGCAACCCCCCCCCAAGTCTTCCCTCCCAATAAATCTCTTGTGCAAGGTTTGTTATGTGGTGTGGCTTGGTGGTATTCCTTGGCTCTGGACTGCCAGGATATCTTCTGGAGCACACTGAAACCCTTTAGGCTGAGCAGAACTTTTGCTGGGGAAACCTCCCCTGCAGAAGCAGAGCTATTACACTTGCACTGGGAAACTCTCCAGGCAGTTGGATCAGAACTCCTGTAGGGGAAGCCTTTCCCTTCAGAGCTGCAACACCTACACTGCTCCCAGTCAGATTCCTTCGCCCTCAGTAGACAGATCTGCACTTGCCACTCAGACAGCAAAAGAAGAGGACTCCACACACTGCTTTGCAGAGGAAACTTTAGGAGTGTAAAGCTCAGGCTGTGCAGTCAAACCTTCTGTTTGGAGACACATTTCCTTAGCCCTGAGCCACTGCTGACCTCATTTCCCCAGCTGACAATCAGCAATAATCATCAAACCTTCTCTCACACAGGGGCTGTGAAGACTGAGTCAGCGGTTATGAAGGGCTGAGAACAGTTCCCTACATGTTAAAGAGTCGGGTAACAAATAAATCTCTGCCCTCTTAAGGAGGAAGAGCACTGTTCCCACACCTTCCCATGTGGGAACAATTCACACTGTGAAGCCCAGGGAAGGTTTAACTAATGATGATTTAACAGTTCTAACAATTACTAGCCAAGTAGCTTTTCCAGCTGAGACATGAGCTGGAGATCCAAGCACCATCTTTACCTAGTCTGGAGAGGTCAGACTCCATGGAAGTTTGGATGGATAACTTCTCCATGTGGTGGAGGTTTGGGAACTCTCCAGGAAGGTATGAAAGCACATCTGCTTTGCCATGTAGTCTCACAGACAGTTCTTTCAGGCCCAGGAACTTGTCCAAATTTGCAAAGAGCTGATCTGGAAAGCAGCACATAGTTCCCATGACTTAAGGTCCCCAGTGGAGGTTCTAAGCTGTGCTGTCATCTTTAGCCATTTTAATGCTTTCAGGATGAAATTTCTGAGACTTTCTAACATCTGTGTAGGAAGCACAGCCATGAAGATACTGCCATCTGCTACATATGCTGATTAGATACTACAGGGGAAGCCCTGTGCTGGTCTCTAGACTCACAAAATATATAAAAATTTCCCCAACCAACAAACAGCATGGGAAACAACTGGTTTTGCACATGCAAACAATTATATTTGAATTCTTACCTCCAACTTACATAAAAATGTAACTCAGATCTTCTCCACCAACCTGATCCTGTGCATCCTCTTCCAAAGTCTGTCCATGTAATTCTCCACCCTCCTCTTTCATCCATCCCCAAACTGCCTAGATCTAGTTTAGATCCCACATCCAGTATCTGGGTCTAGTCCAGCTACCTCTGCGTGTGTCACTGCCAAACTCTAGAATTCTTTCACAATCCACCCTGCCTTCCTTTCCACCCCCAACCTTCAGCCACATCCTACACAAACTTTTTCAAGGTTCTAGCTGGGTGAGTTTTCTTGATGCTCCCCACCTTCTACCCTCCCCAACCCCCACAATCGTGGACTAAAATGCATATCTTGCATATCAGCTCAGTCTCCGGTATCCACCTGAGCCATATCCAACTTGTAGGCCCAATCCAACCCTCACAATCATAAAACTGATGGAATGACAAAGAAAATCTAGGATTTGAAAATAAAATTCAATAAAGACAGAAACACTGTCAAAGGAGTCAATCTAAATATATATATAATTTAATAACCCAATAACTGAACTAAAAAACTCAAAGGACAGACTTACAAGTAGAATGAATCAAGCAGATGATTCAGTATGAGGACTTGAAGATAAAGTACATGAAATAAGCAAAGAATATGGTGTGTGGGGGGAACATAGCAAAGAAACATATAGGAGATGTAGGACACCAAGAAAAGAACAAACTTTCAAATTTGAGAAATAGACGAGGGAGAAAAAGCCCAGGTCAATGACATAGACCAGCTCTCCAACAAAATCATAGAAGAAAACTTTCCCAGATTAAGAAAAGACATACCCATACAGAAGATACAGGAAGCACAGAGAACACCAAAAAAGAATTAAGAATTGTGATGCCTAGTCCCAACTGACACATCTACAACATGACTGGTTGGCCTAAGGCTCAGAGATCACTGTGGGAAAAAGAAGAGGAAAGATTCTAAGAGCCAGAGGAATACCAAGCTTTACTGATGTTCTGTCTTCTGGAAATGTCAGAGAATCTACACCCATGAAGTCTCAATAAGAAAGTTTCCTAAACATGACCTGAACAAGATTCACACCAATGGACATGCTAACGTGGACAGGCTGAAGATCAGGAAGCTTCAACCACAAGGAAGAACATCAGGCAACTAAGGATGCTAAGACAGGGAATAATCCTCTTCCCAGGGAAGAGCACACCAACTGTTATACAATGACAAATGGTCAGCACTCTGTGTGTGTGCAACATTGTATGGACTGAGCACGTTGCATATGTGTAGGTGTGTGAGTGTGTGTGTGTGTATGTATGTGTGTATAAAACATGTAAAGAAAAAGGTCATAAATTCGATTGAGAGCAAGGGGAGTTCATGGTAGAGGTTGAAACAAAGACAAGGAAGGGAGAAAAATGTAATTGTTTTACACACACATATATGTGTATATATATATTCCAAAATATATAAATACACCTGAATGGTTTGTCCAATGTTACTTGTGTGTGTGTGTGTGTGTGTTTCTGCCTTCTGTTCAATAAAAAAGCTATTAGTTAATGCCAAGGTATTCATTCCACTACTGTAAACTTAGGGTAATAGTGACCTGTTGGTTGTTTTCTTAGTTCAAAGGCATATTTTTTCTTTTGTGTTCTACGTCATAGATAAGGATCCATTTTCAAATCTAAGGTTTAAGGATTACTTGTTATGGTTTCATTCTTGAACTGTCATTGATCTACTTTGAGCTATATTTTTTTATCCTATCTCTCTTATCTTTAATTTTTAAAACTTTTTTGAGATTAAAATAAAATTACATTATTTCTCACTTTCCATTTTCTTTTTACACTCCCTTCCATCTATCCCTCCATCTACATTTTTCTCATTTCTCTTATTTTGAGACAGGATCTCAAGTTCCCAGTCTGACCTTAAATTTAGTATGTAGCTGAGGCTGCCCATGAATTTCTTCTGCCACCACTTAACATGTATTGAGAATACAAACATGAACAACCTTGCTCAGTTTGCACAGTGCTGGGAATTCAACCCAAGATCTTACGAATGTTAATGTTATACAATGCATGTTTATGGCATATCAACATTCTACCAGCTAAGCTACATTCATACCCTGCTTTGTCTACCTGTTGCATGAGAGTCAATCAGCTCTTTTGGAATCTGTGAGTCGATATTTTTCATCACATTAAAATTTTTTTTCAAGGATGAGATATGTAGAAGCAGCACTATCCAGCACATAGTGAGTTTAAATCTAACCTGCGCAAGCAAAGACACTATTTAAAAACCAAAACCAAAAACAGGAGGCACATTTTCAAAAACCAGGAAAAAGTCGTATTTAATGTTTACCTAAAAATGCACATATAATATATGTAAGTATAGGTGTACATATAAACATAACTGAAGTAAAGTTATGCCACCGGAGGTGAAAATGCCATGAAAAAATTAAAGTCCAAGTGCAAGGTATAAAAATTTCTCTTTGCATTGTGGTCAGGAGACCCTCCCCTCCAATATAACATAGGCTTTTGCTGTTTCCTTTGGTTGCCTCTCAGAATTTGATGACAGGATCCTATTACTCAAGACACCACATACTTCAAGCTCAAGACATGAAAGAATCTAGAACTGTCCTTGGAAGCCTCTTCCCTAAAGACTAACTCTCTCTCTCTCTCTTTTCTCATTTAACTTGTTTTAATGGGTCTCAAAATTCTGTGACAGATTTTTGGTCAAGTTGTGTCCATTAAAAAGTACTGATATTGGAAACTAATAACTTAAAACTGCCACATACACACAAAGGTCCAGGAAACATTCTTCTTTTCTTCTGAAGGTTTTAGGATGCATTGTTATCATTAACCAGTATTTTACTATTAAACTTAAATTGCAAATTGAGACAAACAGTTCTGAGACCATTCTTTTACCACTGTTTAAGACAAAGAAAACAAACAAACAAACAAACAAGATTAACTCTCACAGTACCCAAAGGTGCTATGAAAGCTGTCAAGGGAGAAAAGCAATTCACCATCCTACCCAGCCACAAAGCCTATGAACCATAACAACGACCAGCATGGATGGTATATCCTATGGTATATTAATGGCTTTTTTTTATCTTGGAGGTAACCAACACCTACCCAATAAAATGTAAAGGCTGCTCAGGAATAGTAAATTCATGCCTGCTACCATAAACCAAGCTAACTTCCTGTGGCTGGTAAGGTCATGGACCCTGAAAGACAGCCTACTCTTACCATTTGCTAAGCAAGTGTAATTTCTACCTGCATTCTGAATACTTGTCCTTATATTCACAGATAAGTATAGCTGTCGATCTGCATCAAAGAAATCAAAGAAGCTTCTTCTTTCTTTTTCTTTTTATTTTCCTTTTATTTGTGTGTGTGTGTGTGTGTGGTTTTGGAGACAGGGTTTCAATGCATAACCCTGGCTGTCCTGGAACTCACTCTGTGGACCAGACTGTCTCAGATTCACAGAACTCTGTCTGCCTCTGCCTCCCAAGTGTTGGGATTAAAGGTGTATGCCACCATCACCTGTCAAAGAAGCTTCTTTTTCATAGAAGACAGAGACTATAACAGAAGTCCACAACTGGACAAAATCTAGAGAACAAGCTACCATGTGGAGCCCACCACAATATGGGTAGTCCCACCCCTAGATGAAGAGCTATGTGTGCTTAGTGGACGCTGAGGGGGGACTCAGCTTCTCCACAGACAATGCCCAGCAGGTTATCCAATCCCAAGCGGTCAGCCCTGAGCACATACGTATACAAGCAACACTAATAAATACAAACTCAGCAGTTTGTATTTATATATGTGTTTATATATACAGATATGTAGACTAGGTTGACAGGGAACTGGGGAAAAATAGTAGGTGTTGGAGGGAAGAGAGCATGGCATAGAAAGTATGTAAATACAGCACTCATGTATGACATTGTGAAAAATATAATGAAATAAATGTCAGTAAAAACAATAAAACAGGCAAACAAAATAAACAGAGAGAGAAAAAGAAGGAAGGAAAAAAGAAATAAAAAGGAAAAAGAAAGATTGAAAGCTCAGGAGGCCTCAACCCTACACAAAGAACTATAAAAACCTAAGGGATGCTAATGATGGGAAAACCAGTCTTCCCAGGGAAGAGCATGCCAGTTGGTTATGTACTAACAAATGGTCAGCCCTTAAGTCATATATACAAGTAGTAGTATTCAGACTGATCCGGTATTTAAGTATTGAGAAATGTATACACATAATTAGTATACAAGTATATTAGAAATATATATACACGCATGTATGTATATATGTCAATATCAATATCAACAACTAATTTTAAAAACATGCCATGAATCTGAAAGAGAGCAAGGACGGGTATATGGAATAGCTTGGATGGAAGATAGGAAAAAAGGACATGATATATTTTATAGTTTCAAAAGTAATTCTTAAAAAGAAAAAGGACAGGGCTGGAGAGAAGGCTCAGTGGTTAAGAGTGCTTTCTGCTCTTCCAAAGGACCAGGGTTCAATTCCCAACACCCATATGGTAGTTCACAGCTGTTTGTGATGCCAATTTCAAGGGATCTGACATCATCACATCAAATGCACATAAAATAAAAATTAAATAAATTATTAAAAAGAATAAAAAAAGTCTTTAAAAAAGTTAAAAAAAAAGAAAAAGGACTATACAGACAGAGCAAAGAATACTTGAGCATATAGCATGCTGCTAAAAAAAAATCAAAGTTCTGCTACTAACAATAACAAAAATTAAAAATTAAATATTTGCCATGGTATAAAGACTGAGAAATTAACTGACTGAAAGATAGTAAAGTCTAGGAGCTGAAAAGATGGCTCAGCAACTAAGAGCTCCTGCTGTTCTGCAGAGGACCACAGTTAGGTTCCCAACACCCACATTATGCAGCTGGAACAACCTGTAACCACAGCTCCAAAAGATCTGACACTCTCTTCTTAACTCTGAGGGCAACTAAACATACAAGCACAGGAACACAGACAATTAAATAAATATATTTTAAAAGACATCATTATAAAGTCTATCCTGAAAACTATCAAACAGCGCTTAGAAGAAGACATAATTATTATTTATGCAGATTAAATGTCTTCTGTGGAGAAGCCATTTCCTCCTCTGGGCAGCGAGAGAACAGAAGGCTCTCCAGCATCATCTGACACACAATGCCCCATTAACCAACAACAAGCTACTCAAGCACCCTTCTGAGGACCTTGAGAGATGAAACTATGGTGGCAATATTTTCCTAGTGTTCTCTGAGTTACTTGAAACCCATTCTAGGATTCAGGACCTTATACACTGCCTCAAACAATGAGAGTATTCAGATCTCTCCTATCGAGGCACATCCATGGCTTGTGTCTGCGAAGTTTCACTCATCTAACACTAACGATGAGAAACCACAGAGTCAGCCAGACTGCTTGTGAAAGCACAGGGATACCTGGTAACTGGTTCGTCCCTGAGACCTCAAGAGACTGGAGGGCAGGCAGGGTGAGAAGCAGCTCCTGTTCTGCTGTGCTGAGCTCCAGCCTGCACATGGAACACTTGGTGACAGAGGTCTTATTCAGCTCCAGAGCTGGGCGGATGCTTTCAAGAAAGCCATTGCTGTTGGACAAGCAGAGCTCAATATTCTGTGAAGCTGAGAAGACTTCCATTAGGACCCCAAGCAGTGCTTGGTCTACTGGGCCCATGTCAGCCACTGCAACTTCCAACCTAGGGATCTTGTGTGGCTTGGGTGAGAGTTTCCAATACCCAGAATTTATTTTTGGTAGATATCTGCGTTGGTTATTCATGTTATTGAAAAAACTGTATACATTCTCTTGATTTTTAGCTAAATTTTCCGCCCATTGCTTCATATGTTCAAAGGCAGATGCATAGTCCTCATGTATACTTGGTGGCTGTAATGTTTCATAACAGTTTTTCATGACTGAATAACCTACATTAGGTGACATTTTATTTCCATTCATGGAGACTTTTATACTTGCCAACAGTAATAGGCTTTCTGGGTGGTCCCTAAAGTACTGGAAATTCAATACTTTTAAAGCCAGTTTTCTTTCTCGAAGGAATTGCAAAATCAATGGAGAACATGCAGAAACTGTGTTGCTTTCATAAGCAAAGTTTAGAGCAAGTCTCAATAAATTTTCTGAAAAATTTGAAGACAAAGCTTCAGGAGAAAACTGCCACAATTCTTTAATTGACTGTGTTATAAAAGAAGGTTCTGGTCCATGCTTTACATGATCCTCTTCTTCAGACATGTTCTCCAGGGACTCTTTCTCATCCACCAACTGAAGCAAATGAGACACAACTTCTGGCCCTGCCTTTGATGAAGGGTGGCTGAAGACATACTTCAAAAAGTTGTTGTAGGTGGTCAGAGCCTTCAAGGGTGAGTTAATTTGTCTCTCCCAGATCTTGGTCTTCCTGCCTGTCTGAACCCAGGAGTTCAGTCAGCCTCATGGCAGCAAGAAATTCTTGGAAGAGAGGACTTAAAAACCGGTAGACTGGTCTCAGTCTCTGGGTGGTGAATTTGCTCATCAAGCAGGTGGTCAGGTCTTCATCTTCATCCACTCCAGCCTCTGTGAGGTCATCATTGTTGAACTCAAAGCATGAAGAAAAACGCCCTCTCATGTGGGCCAGCTGCCCACATGAGGACACAGTGGCCTTGAGGGCTTCAGCTGCAGCTTTGTACTTTAAGGACAAGTACTTCATATAGGACTTGAAAACTGCCACATCATGAAAGGGCTGGTCAGAAGGATTTTGAAACCAGTCAGTACAAACTGCTGCTACGAAGAGAGGAGTTTTGTGAATTCCCCGTAAATCCTCATTCTTTCCGAAATAAACGATAAATTCTTGCAGAAGTGTTATACTCTGTGAGAAGACCTTCTGTAACAAAGAGACTGTATTATAGAAAGGAAATTCTTTGATCTCTAAAATTGTATCTAGGTATGGACAGATGGACCTGGCTCTGTTTGTATGGACAGCGATCAATAAGCAGGTTCGTGACAAGTAGTTTTTTGTAATCAGTGTCTCTAGGACTTGGGGAGTGAGTCCATCCCATTATAGTCATCCAACAGGAACAGCACCTGGTGTTTTAACTGCTGGATGCTGCTGCTTAGGCATGCTTCATTAACACAGCCTCCTACCTCTAGAAGTTGGGCACAGATGATGCTGGCCAGACCCTGGTCTGGTCTAGTGGAACTAAGGGAGAGGTAGAAGACCAGCTGGAACCTGTTCAAAAGGGGACAGCACCCTGATGCCCAGAGAAAAGCTATTTTCTTCAGGAAGGTTGTCTTCCCACTGCCAGCTTCCCCCTCCACACACATGACTGAGCTGAGATTAGCGG
The DNA here is from genome assembly GCF_030254825.1 of Meriones unguiculatus. NCBI lineage: Eukaryota > Metazoa > Chordata > Mammalia > Rodentia > Muridae > Meriones > Meriones unguiculatus. The sequence goes on along the minus strand of NC_083354.1, from coordinate 27,107,415 downwards.
AGACCTCTGGGATTGTCAGGGGCCCTTGCACTGGCCTGCTGATGTGTTTTGCAATGATGGACACATCACAGCCAAGCAAGTGGTCAGTGCCTTGGCTAGAGCACACATCTGGCAAATTCATGTGGCGGAAATTGGCTTTGGTGTAGGCGCCTTGCAGCTGCTCACTCAGACTCTTTGCCTCTTGATACCACTGGGCATCCCTCAGAGCCAAGCCTGTGGAGAGAAGGGAGGCAGAGGAAGATGTACCTTCACACCTCTTTGATTGCTTTGCTTGTCTGCTAAGAGTGGATTAGGACTCTCCTCTCCTTCGCATGACCCCCCTCCATACCCTAAGACCCTCTCAGATCTTTCCATAGCATCAGAATGTGGGGTACTATGTCTAAGGCTTCTCATTTGACAGGGACTTGGATATCCTGGCACCCTAATTTCCCTTTAGGATCTCAGGAGACCAGCCGGCTGCATGATGCCCTTAACACTGGCTGCTTTTCATCTGGCATGAGGACTGCTGTCTGTAGTCCTGCATTCACTCTCAAGATGCCACAGGAGCGCTCTCTCACCCACAGCTCCCTTCACCTCAGTGCTCTCCTCTAGGAGCTCCTTGGACAATTATAAACACACTTTCCTGTCCAAAGCCCACATACACATACACAGAATCCCATGTGCTTTCACGTTCTTACCGGCCTTGGTGGTTTGAACTGGGTCCTCGTGATTGCTTTCACTTGTGATTTCCTTTGAAAGAGAAATTCTTTATTAAATTAAAATTTGCATGATAGTGAGACATTATGTTATCATTGAGAACCCAATGTCTTCTAGATTTCACTCTGTATGTGGCATGTATCTTACCAACTGAACAACATTTCTAGCCCTTGCAATGTCATTTTGAAATTCGCAAATACTGTACACATATCACTTCAACCCAGAGTTGATTATCTTTTCAGTTTTCAACATTTTTTCTTCATTTTTTTTTCCGATTTGTTTGCTGTCGGGTTTTTTGTTTTGTTTTGTTTTCAGAGATGGGGTTTTATAGTATAATCCAGGCTAATCTTGAACTCACAGCCATCTCCTTGCCTCAGCTTCCAGAATGCTATATTGTAGACATGAGCCATGATTCCCAGATTTGCTTTTCCTTTGTGAGAAGGCAATAATAGCACACCTACCAAACAACTACAGCCTGCAGCAGTTGGTATGCCCATTGAATTCGTAGTTGTGTCTTATGTTGCAAAAATTCATTTCCTGGTTTACTACTTGGCATTTGGTTTGGTTCACAAAGCACATTCATGGGTCAGAAATATGTCTCAGTCCTAGAGTGCTTGCCTAGCACAAAAGGGTCTTGGTTTAAATACAAGAAACAACATCAAAAGTCAAATCAGCTAGACATAGGTGCAGACAGTTGGAACCATAGCATTTTTAAGGCCAAGGCAGAGATCAGAAGTTCCAGGTCAGGTTTGGCTACACAGAAAATTCAAGATCAGCCTAAGCTGAAAATCTGAAAATCTGTCTCAAGCAAAAGTCCAACTAAGGAAAATGACACATTTGTTTAAGGTTCTAAAGTTCTAGCAGAAAGTCTAGCCTACTGCCCTGCAGGAAAAGGGCAGATGGACTGTTTAGTCTACGTTTTAATCAAGTCAAGTCTAAAAGGGTCTCAAGCATCTGAATCTTCTGGGAGAAGGGCTCACTGTTCACTGTGAAGCCCCATATATAGCTGTCATGTGACAGTTGCTTCTTAGATTCTCGTGGACTCTATCTAATTATGATACATTTACAGTTGACAATCACAGCTCAACCCCACAATCATGTGTTGCTGAGTCAGAGAAGAGGCAGGGCTCATTACCATGGCTTCCAGAAGTGCATGGTGGCTCTCAAGGGCTGGAATCACTTCTGCAGAGGACTTCAGGTTTTGAAGAAATACACAACTATGCAAAGAAGATAAAAGTCATGAAATGGTTCCATGCAGTTAACTGACTGTATTAGCTTTATGGAGAACATGAAGATTCAGGACCAGGAGTGAAATAGAAAGTGAACATTTTCAGTGACTCTGTCAGTCTTGCATCCTGTAAAACCTTCAGTCTCTGGGTCCTAATAACGATGCATGTGGTTTGTAAAGTAATGGTGAGGATATTGGGGGAGTGTGTTGGGGTGTGAACAGAGCTAGTTCCTGTCCGTGAAACCAGCTAAAATAATCAGAAAGAATAGAAGATAGTGACACAGCACTGTGGGTGCAGAGGCAAGAGGATAACTAGGGCTCGCTGGATGCTAACAGGTTCAGAGAGAGACCCTGCTTCAAGGGAACAAGAGGGTGACATAAAGGAGAGGAGACTCCCTGTCTCCCTTTGGCCCCATGTAGAACACACATTGCACACACAAACACACATTACCTAAGTGAACAAGGTAAAAATAAATAAAAATTCACAGATTAAAATATGAGAAAACTCTACAGAGTCATGGAAAAAGAACAACAAAGGACATTAAAAGATACTAAACAAAGTGTACAATTAAGAATTTAGTTAACAGTAATTTTTAACCATTTCAACTCTTGTCAAACTGTCAGAAACAAACCCATAAGATCTGAGTGTGCCAACTACATGAAATTCACATTAAGTATAAAAACATAGATATCACACAAATAAAATTTTAAGTTAGATATCCAGAGCTTAGAGATGGTACAGTTGGCAAATGCTTGCTGGGCAAACATGGAGACTGGGTTCAGAGCTCCAGCACCTGTGTAATAGCCAGGCAATAGGGACAGTGTAATCTTAGTGCCAGAGAAGGAGAGACAGGAAGACTGTAGGGGCTCACTAACCAGCCAGTAAGTCTCATTGGCCAGCTCCAGGCTTAATGAGAGACCTGTCTCACAAAATAAGTTGGACAGAACTACAGACCTATTTCTGAATACACAGAGCATGTTGCTTTCAGGATAGAGAGGAGCTGACTCAGAATTTCCTCCCTGCTGTCTCCCTGTCACAGTACTGGAAGAGGTTTTTCAGTCTGCTGAGGGAGGAAGGCCACCTGCATTCTACAACATCACCATCATGCCAGACAAGATGAGGCCAACGGTGAAGAGTGCCCTGAATCTTTGGGGATAACCAACTGCTTTTGAATTGGACTTGAAGCTGTTTCACAGATGCTCTGAACCTGGTCAATCTTGGTGTGGTGGTGTAGGCTTGTAAATCTCAGCACTTGGGTGTCAAAGACAGGTGGATCTCTGGGTCAATGGCCAGACCGATTTACATAGCAAAGTCAGAACAGAAAGGGCAACACAGTGAGACCCTATTTCAAAAAGGCAAAAAGAAAGAAAACAAAAACCTAAATTAGATCTGGTGAAAAGCACATGACCCAGAAACACTGTAAAGGTCTTAGCAGGGAAGGGTCTAGGAATGCTATCTGGCTTAATGGACATCCTGTCAAAATTCCTTCTAAATATTTATGTTCCTATGCAACGAATGCTGCTGCTTTGATCCTTGGCTACATAAGTTTCTCACTGTAGTACAGAGAATAATTGGTTATTGAGTGTTCAGCCATACATGAGATGTCTATGTCAACCTCACACCAAGGCTCTGGGAGCATCTGATGGCACAGCCATATCCATTGGAAACAGCAAAAGCCATGAAGCCTGCACAGCTGTTTGACACAGCTCTAGCAAAGAAGAGCCAAATGCTGCAATCATTTCATTCTTTCCCTCTTTTGTAAGTTTTTAGGATCTATGCATTTTATTTGGGGGGAGGAATCCTTTCTGCATTATGATTTTTTCTGTCTTTTCCCAAGAAAATTATGTCTGAGTTATTTCCTTTCATGAAAAATAACATTATCTGGCCACTGTTTTGAAGGTTTCCTTATGCTTTGGAGATCACTGAGCACAGATTAGCATGTAAGCTAGAAATTATTTCATGAAGCCGTTACTACAGGAATCTTTTGTGGATATCTGCCCTTAAGCAAACTCAAACAGTATAATTGGTACAGGGGAAACAAACACAGCTGACAAGCTCTGACTGGTCAGAAAACCAGGTAACAGATTCAAGGCCTCCCTTTACAATACGCTTAGAACTCTCTGAAAATGTAGTTTACAGATAGGGGGTCATACAGGGTACACCCCTGGAGGAAGAGAACTGAGTAAATAAGACAGATTGACTAAAATAAGGTGTTCCTACTTTATAGTGTAGATGATGACACAAGTCGTAAAAGGAGTTGTGTATTAATATTTGTTCTTCATTAAAAAGAAAGTTCAGGTGTTTTCTGTTTGTCTGGAGTGCCTTAAATCTACAAATACCACCAGCCTAAAAGCAGGATGTTATATAAGAAATGTGTTTGCTTTGGATAAGACAATCTTTAGAGTTTGCTTTGGAGTTATAAGGCTTATAATAAAGATAAATTTGCTCTGTTTATATTTTCTAATCATGACTGAAGTTGTAACACTTCGTAATGAAAAATCAAACAAATCTTCTGTACTTCTTGGACATGTTAGTATGTCATTAGTCTGTCTTTGTTCTCTGAAACCTGTGTAATAAAGAAGCAATCTCATTCCTAGTGAATCAGAACTGCAAAATTCCCCTGAGCACCTCTCCTGACTCACTCCTCTCTCCCTCGCCAATTATCTCCTCTGCACACCACTCTCTGTTGCTCTCGTTCATCTATAAGCCCTGATCAAAGTGGCAGAGCTTTCTGAGCCACAGTTTGGAAGCCTTTTCTTTTTTAAAAAGTATTTTATTCTTTGGAAATCACAGATGTGTATACAATGTATGTGGATTATATCAACCCCCACTGCCTTTCTTCAGTTTCCCCAGACTCCTCCTAAAGTCAGGTCGCCTCCCAGCTTCATATCCTCTTTTAACTGAATTCAATTAGTGATGCTCATGGGTGACTGGACACGGGGCCATCCAGCAGAGCTCAGGAAACCTCAAGGCCCACTGGTTGAACAAGTGTCAACAGCTCCCCTCCTACAGGTGGGGCTTGGCTTGGCTGGATTTGGGGCAGGCTTGTATGGATAGGCAACCACAGCAACTGTGAGTTCCTGAGGGAAGGAACCTGCTATGCACAAAACAAGACAAAACCAAGCTGTCCTCTACAGCCTCTGGCTCTTCTGACCCCTTGGGCCCCTCTTCTACAATGGCCCCTGAGTTTGGGAGGAGGAAGTGTACCCTCAGGAATGAGCACACCCTGTCACTCACTGTCTCCACTTTGACCTTGTTGTAAGTCTCTGGAATTCTGTTCTTGTTAAGGTCTGAATTTATGTTTATTCCAGACTCCCATTAGCAACTGAGAGCCCTGGGGTGTCCCAGAAAGACACTTGGAAGAAAGGATATGGTCATTGTTGCCAATTGTAAGTTTACAAATTGCTGTTGTCTATTTAAACAAAAGCTGGGGCTAAAGAGATGGCTCAGTGTTCAAGAGCTCTGGCTGCCCTTCCAGAAAGCCAGAGCTCAATTCTCAGCACCCACATGGCAGCTCACAACTGTCTATAACTCCTGCTCCATGGGATCTGACTTCCTCACACATGCAGACAAAACACCAATGTATAAAATAAAAATGAATAAAGTAAAACAAAACAAAACTTGGGTGTGTTGGAACATGCCTGTCATCCAGCACTTGGGAGGGGGAGGCGGCAGGATAAGAGTTTAAGGCCATCCTCCCTAAACACTGAGTTCGAGGCCATCCCGAGTTATCTGGCACTCTGTCTCAAACACTCCTCTACCAGCTGACCGGCCCCCCCAACAAACATAGCAGGCAAGCCAATCAATTATGGTAGCACATGGCTGTGCATCATGAGAGTAAGGCAAGAAGATGTGAATTCAAGGGAAATCTGAGCTATACTGCAAATCAAGATCAGCTACACAGTAAATTTTTTAATTTTTTTTTTCTGAAACAGGTTTTCTCTGGGTAGCCCTGGATTCCTGGGACTCACTCTGTAGACATACTAGGATTCTGTCTTAAACAATGTGAGGGCTGGAGCAGTAGTTCAGTGGCAAAGTGCTGCTTCTCACTCATGACATTCTGGATTCAACCTTCTGTCCCCTTCCACACACACACAACAGACATAGAACTAAAATAAAAAGAAGCAACAAACAACTGAAGAAGAACAGGCAAAATTGAAGGTTCATGTAGATGTGTGTGTGCTTTTGTTTGGTAAAAGGACTGTGAACTGAAAATCAGGACTGTGTTTGCCCCTGGATGAGGAGGGCAGCATCCTCAGGACAAGAGAGTGGCAAGGTGGCCTCTGAGGCATTGAGAGACCTTGACATCTTGACTTTAGCACTCAGCTCCTAAGCTTTATTGTTATTGTCCTTTCAACCAGATATGTAAGTACAGTAGATACGCATTACGTATGCTAGTTTTAATTATAATAAAACAAAGTTTGTTGATAGATTCTAGAACAAGTTTTAAGTACAACCAAAATGTCTCCCAACTTGCCACACAGGGTTTAAGAAGAAGAAGACCCTGACATTCTCAACTATTTTCTACATACTCCTAAAGAAAAAAGAAAAAAAGTGAGGCCTGAAAATGTCTCAGTGGGAGAACAGTCACTACTCCTGGGAGGACTCAGGCTTGCTTCCCAAAACCCATATCAGGCAGTTCACAGCCTCCTGTAACTCAGTTCTAGGATATTTGATGCCCTCGTTCTGACCTCTGTGGACACCAGGCATGCAAGCAGTGCACATATATACATGCAGACAAAACACCCAAAAGTCAAATACTTTAAAAAAGAAAAAGGAAAAGAAAAAAGTGACCACTGCTGTAACTCTTTAACTTCAAAATGAAATGGATTATCTATCTTTGTATTTATTTATTTATTTATGGCAAAGATAAGTCTTGCTATATATCCCTGGGCTGGCACAAAACATATGATTTTAGAAGGAATAGAACTAAGAAGAGCTATAAAGAGATAAGAGAATGTAATGGGAGGATGGTGGTGAGCATGATTGTAGTAAACTGTAATATATATAACATATGTAAAACATAATGTATATATATATATATGCAATGTTATTGTATGTCTTAATGCACACTAAGAAAACATTTTTAAGGAATATTTTAAGTGATTCAGATACTATTAGCATCCTATCTCAAGTCCAGATGGTTATTTAAACCTTTATATTTAAATGTTAATAATTAAACTTAAATCAATTTAGAGCACTTTTAGTGGGGAAAGGAATAAAGATAGAAGAATGAGCCCTTCACAGTAGGAACCAAAGAGTGAGCAGACACTACCCACAGATAACAAACCTGGACAGTGAGGGAATAACAGATGAAGTGAGTTTAAAGTCAACAGAATTCACTTTGCTCACTTTGGGAAAAACTTGGTGTGGTCTGCTAATGGGTCATCAACTTCCTCCCACTTCTCCATACATCCTCCACAGGAAAAAGACCGGACAAGGTCCTTTTTGCCTAGGAAAAGGAGATGGGGTCAGCTCAACAGCACATACACCTGTCAACTCATGAATTCGACTCCAGATTTCACTAGTGAAATCCTGCTTGCTCCTCCAGTTGGATTATGTGACAATACCACGCACAGGAGGCAAGAATTCACACAGGACTCTTGGTCCTTCAGTGGGGTGGTCAGCAACAGTCAGCAACAGTCGCCAAAGGTTCCTGTGCACCATGTGCTTTGATGAAACCTCTCCCAAACCATCATACTGAAAGATTTGCCATTAGGACCTAGAGTAGGAGCTCCGTGAGAGCAGAGATTTCTGTCTGTTCTGGACAATGATGACTTACGGGACATTCACAGACATAGGCAACCAACAAGCAATTGCTTACTGAGTTAATCAGAAGAATATACTTGTATCTGGGGCAGGATGGAAGAGCAAACTTAGAAACCTCTATGCAAGGCATGTTATGAAGAATCCCTGTCTCTCCTCACATTATTGCCTGCTCTACTCCTCTAGAAATAGGAGCGCTTCATCCGTGACACTCAGGCAAGGCTGGCAAGAAAAGGCAATGCGTTAAGACCAGGTGGTGAGTTTAGTGCCAGTGGAATAGGCCTGTCAGATGAAGTGACCTCAGGATCCCCAAGCTCAGAGGCTGAGCACCAAGGGAACTATGGAAAACTGAAGGTCTTATGAGGCCCCAAAGAGATCTATGACAAACGAAAATAAAGAAAAGTGCAATTCCAGGATTAGATATGTGGCAGACACAAAATTCTGAGTCAGATGCTAAAGAGATGCTCAGCATAAAGAGCACTGGCTGCTCTTGCAAAGGAGTCAGGTTTGTTTCCAGCACCACATGCTGGCACACGGCAACTATACCTCCAGTTCCAGGATCCAACACCCTGTCTATCCTCTGAGGGCACCAGGCAGACATGTGGCACCCATACTTACCTTCAGGCAACACTCACACACAGAAACATACAAATAAGGGGGAAAACCCCCGACTGACCTGTGTAGAAAAGGCCTGCTTTGATGAGAGCTTCAACAGCCTCAGGTGACTCATGGGGCCAGTCCTTAAAAGTCTCCTTCCTCAAGTCTTCATTAGTAAAGACGCTGTCATTGCAGTAAGCTTGGGGAAAAGAAGTGGGTGAGAAGAGCAGGCTTTGATAACAAAGTTCAAGTTAGGTATGTGTATAGGTGGGAATAATGTCATGATCTGTACTTGTGTCAGAATAATTGAGGGTGGATAGAAGAGCGGGAAGAAATAAGAGGCACAAGAAAGACCATGTTAGAACTGCTGGAGCAGAGTGGCAAACACTGGGGTATTCCATTCATTCTATTAATTTCTGTACATGGTCACTGTGTTAAAGTCTAACTTATGACTATCCTTTGGTCATCTAGAATCAGGATACAACAAAATCAAGACAGGATTCCAGTTTTCAGGTCAGTGTGAAGATTTGAGAAAGGTCGTTTCTCCTGTGGCTTTCTTAAAAACAGTCATTTTGATGGCTTGCTCTTTGAGATCACCACACTGGGAAGATCACTCATCCTGGATCTGGGCCACTGGTCTTCTCTACACTGTGAAGACTTGAAAATTAAACTGTCCCAACCTTGGTCTGACAAGTCTCACACATAATCCTAGATTCCCCCTTTTTTTTCCTTTTGCTTTAAGTATTTCTTTGGCATTTGGAATGCTACACTTTAATTTAAACAGAAAAATATTTTTAGAGTCTAAACCTTTTTATTTTATTGACTTTTGACTTCTATTAAGCCACAATGTCATAGCAAATAAATTCTGTTTTTCTCTTTTTTTCAACAATGTATCCTATGTATATATTTTTTTAAGTTTTATTAATTACATTTTATTCACTTTGTATTCCCCCCTTGAACCCCGCCCTCCTTGTCTCCCAATCCCACCTTCCCTCCCCTTCTCATGCCCCACTCATGCCCTTCCCCAAGTCCACTGATAGGGGAGGTCTTCCTCTCCTTCCTTCTGATCCTAGTGTATCAGATCTCATCAGGAGTGGCTGCATTGTCTTCTTCTGTGGCCTGGTAAGGATGCTCCGCACTCAGGAGAAGGTGATCAAAGAGCACCTACTAAAATCTGCACACCTAAAGAAACTAATCAAGAGGGAGGACTCTGGCTATAATGCTCAATCTCCATCCCGAAAGGCAAAGGGGATGGATATTAAAAAAAGAAGAAAACAGAAAACAAGTTAGGAGCCTGCCACAAAGGGCCTCTAAAAGGCTCTGCCCTGCACACTATCAAAGCAGATGCTGAGACTTATGGCCAACTCTTGGGCAGAGTGCATGCAATCTTATTAGAGAAGTGGGAAATAGTAAGATCTGGAGAGGACAGGAGTTCCACAAGGAGAGCAACAGAACCAAAAAATCTGAGCACAGGGGTCTTTCCTGTGACTCATACTCCAACCAAGGACCATGCATGGAGATGAGATAACCTAGAACCCCTGCACAGATGTAGCCCATGGAAGTTCAGTGTCCAAGTGGGTTCCATAGTAATGGGAACAGGGACTGCCTCTGACATGAACTGATTGGTCTGCTCTACTGTTTTTCTTAGTTCTCACAAGTATGTTTCTCTGGTTGGAGCAGGCTGGCACTTGTGTCTTTCATTGGCTTCCTTCTTTATCTGATCATTTCCTTCACCTATATTAGGAAGCTGTCTCAGGACTTAGAGTTCTGTGTGTGTTCACGTGTGTGCAGGTATACGTGCAGGTATATTGTTCAGATATCTGCGGAAGTCAGTGGACAACCTTCACTGTGTCTCCCTTGATGTGAGGGGCTTTCACTTCTCTGGTGTGGTTGAAGATCCCCAGGATTCCATCTTTCCCTGCTTCCCCAGTCCTGAGAATGCACAACAGTAACACCTGGCTTTGACACATGGTTTCTGGAGACAGAATGCAAAGCTTTGTGTTTGTAAGGAAAGCACCCTGCACTTACTGCCCATCCCTGACCCTTAGAGTTCCTAATCAGATAAATACTTTCAGTGATTCTCTTCCCAGGAATCCTGCTCATGACTTGCTTCTTTAATAAAAAAGAGCATGCTGGGTAACACTGTAGACTCTTCCACTTTTGCTGTGGTAGAATTCATGATCACACCTTTTTGACAGGCCATTCCCCATGGCGACAATATCACTTTTTTTGTAGGCTCTTGCATATGTGGCCAAAGAAACAGCTCTGCGTTCAAAGACCAAGAGAATAAACATTGTCTGCATCTTCTTTTTCCGTTTGTGTTTGTTATTTAGCAAGTTACTAGAATACAGTGTTTCCAGGGAGAAGGATGCCATCTTTCTCTCTCTCTCTCTCTCTCTCTCTCTCTCTCTCTCTCTCTCTCTCTCTCTTTCCCTCTCTCGCTCTCTTGGTATATGTGTATGTGTGTGTGTGTACTCACTTGATTATGAATGTGTTTTGAGTGTTTTGCCTACAGGAAGCATATATGTATACCACAGGTTGGCTAGGGCCCCAGGTGGACAGAGAGGATGTTACATCCCCTCGAGATGAAGTTAGAAATTGTTGTAAGCGACTACCTTGGAGACACTTTGAACTGAAACTGAGTCCTTGGCAAGAACAACAAATACTTATAACATCTGAGGCATCCCTTCACCCTCATGCTCATTTGGGGAAGGAGGCACAATGCTTTGCCATGTAGGCTAAGCTAAGCTATCCTTAAACTCATCATATTTCTGCCTCAGCTTTATTAGTGCTGGGATTACAGGCATGGAACTCTATACTTGGCAGTAACCTCATTCAGCTTATACTGGCCTCTAACCTGTTATCATAGTCCTACCTGGCCATGGATACCTCATTCCACCTTCCAAGAGCAGGAAATACAGGGAGAAGCATACTCATATGACCATAGAATTCTTACTCTATTACGACTGTTTTCACCTATCCACTACCCCATGTTCCCATGTCTCTGACCTCTGCTGGGACTGAACTCAGAGCCTGTCCTACTTGCTGTATGGATGCCCTACAACTGAGCTAGATTCCTAACGTTAAGGCTTTGTTTTCCTTTGGATGTTGGCATGAAACACAAGGACCTTGTTCTTTCTAGGCAAGTGAGTAATATCCTTAAGCCTGTCACATCATTTTAATGTGAATATTCCTTAATTTCTTAACAGCACACTATGTCACTTAAGAATGTTTTGGGGGACTGGAAATGTAGCTCAGTTGGTAGCATGCTCTCCTAGCTTTCAGGAAGTCCTCAGTTCCATCACCAGCACCCAAGAAGCTCTGTCTCAGAACTCAGCAGGAGAAACAAAACTTCAAAATTCATTTGCATTTGAGGCCAGCCTGGAACAGGAGAGATGCTCAAAAATGCTTCCAAAACATGTTATCCAAAATGTTAGCTGTTTTAAAGAAGCATCCATGACAGCGCCCACCCTACCACACTTAGCTGTGTTCACCTATGCTAAACAGTAAGCCAGTTCATGGCTCCACGGTACAGATGCTTGCTGCTGAGCCTGACAAACTTTTAATTAATCCCTGGAACCCTCATGGCAGAAGGAGAGAAGCAACTCCTATGTTGTCCTCTGGCTTCCGACCTTCACACATGGACCCACGCATACACATATACATTATGGAAATAACTGAGTGTAAATTGGGTTTTATTTTCCTTTGTTTTAGAGACAGATTTTCTTTGTGTAGACTTGTCTGTCCTGGACTTGCTTTGTAGACCAGCCAGGTTTCAAACTCAAAGATCCACCTGCCTCTGCCTCCCTGAGTGCTGGGATTACAGGCATGTGCCACAGTGCTTGGCTGGGTGTCAATTTTTAAAAAATTTACTTTTAAGGATTCACTTATTTTTATTTTTGATGTAGGTGTTCTGTCTGAGTGTTTGGCTGTATCACATGTGTAGAGTAGCCAAGGAGGTCAGAGGACAGTATTGGATCTTCTGGAAATACACTTGCAGAGTTGTCAGCTACTACAGGGTGCTGGGAACATAACCCAAGTCCTTCCCAGGAGCACAAGTACATTAACTGCTTAACTCTCTCTCCCAGCCATAAAGTAAAAAAAAAAAATAAAAAAATAAAACACAAAACAAAACAAAGTCATTCCATGATGGAGAAATCACTTATAAAAATATTTTTTGAAGAAAGTTGATGAGGGCTGAAGAGATGGCTCAGTGGTTAAAAGCATTTTCTACTTTTTTAGGGGACCTGAGTTCGGTTCCCAGCACCCACATCAGAGAGCTCACAAATGCCTGTTTCTCCACCTCGAAGGGATCTGATGCCCTTGTCTGGCTTCCAAAAGCACCTGTATATGTGCACTGTGTGCACACAGTTAGAGAGAGAGAGATACAGAGAGACAGAGACTGAGATACAGACAGAGAGAGAGAGAAACACCAAAAGAAAGAACCAAACAAAGACTTTGGAATGTGCCTGAGGTTTTACCTGATACCATAGGTAATTCTCTTCTGACCCAGGAATTCACAAAATGTTCTCCCTGAGGAAAAGAAATTCAGGTTACTGCCTGATTGGCTGACTTACAAGATATACATCTATCTGTGGCCTGAAACTTAAGGTCTTCCCAAACTGAAGTGAATTTTCATTCAAGCAGCAGAATTTGAGCAAAGCAGCCCTTTAATTTAGGTTTGATTTCTATTGATCTTGTAAACTTTTATGCAGTGTCAAACATCAGTGAAATGGAAGCTTCTCAGGGTCACTCTTACCACACACCCTGTGCAACCACAGAACTGCAGTTACACACAGAGGTGTATTTGGACTCATGAGGAACTGAGACATGGGAAAGGAGCCATGCTCTCCAACCAAGCAGCTCTCCCTCTGAGAAAACTGCACCCCAACTGTCAGCCCATGCCCTCTGCAGATGCTGCCTCTCAGTCAGTCAGACAATACAGTCTCCTTTGGCTTCAGTTTGAGGTGGGCTCCCACTGCTTGCCACTAGGAAGTCCTTACTAATTTAAGGGTGTAAATAACCAGGTTCAGGAGCCACCTTTGAGTGCCCTGCCTCTGCCATGTACTAGGTCAGAAGATTGAGTCAGACATCCAGATGGAGGTGGCAGGAGGTAGCTAGAGTAGCGAGTGGCCTCACTCAGAGGGAAGATGAAGGAGGCAGCAGAAGCAACCCAAAGCCGCCTGGAAACTGTCTAAGTGGTTCCAGCTTCACAAGACAAGAGTTTTGTTTCCTCTGTGCAGAGAAGAGGCAGGAGAAGACAAGAGAAAGGAAGAAAAACATAGAGTATTTGGGAAAACAAACAAACAAACAAAAATGAACATCACCCTGATGAATCACATATTATTAGGTAACAAACATATGCTATTAGAAATGGCCCTTGTAAATTACCGTTACATGAACAAATCCCTCGTAGCTTTGAATATACTGGGCAATTTCCCTGATGATTTCTTACTTTGAAGAAATTCACATCTATAATTAAAAATATAATTAAAATATACTCTGAGTTCCCGGAGCTGTACCATTTCCCAGGACCCGTGTGGAGAGCTGGGGTTTGGTCACCATGGCGCTGGCTTCCACCCTCAAAACTGGTAAACAAGTCCTAGAGCGCATTACCGTTAGGCAATAGCGCGCCAAGTCACGAGCCCCGCCTGGGGCGTCGTATGGGGTGATGGGTGAGCAGCCAATCAGGGGATGATATGTCATATCACAAGATGGGTGAGCAGCCAATCAGGGAATGATACGTCATCTCACACAACCCTGGTGCAAGCAGGGCTTATATAAACAGCGCCACTTAGGGGCTCAGGGTCTTCCTCTTTTCATTGTAATAAAGCTTGCTGCAGAAGGATCCTATTGTCCGCGTGCGTTCTTGCTGGCGAGACGATTATGCGGGTCGCAATATCTGGTGCCGAAACCCGGGACGCCGGGAGCCTGCCATTGCTGGTGCTGAGGAGACCCCCAGTTCGCGGGGAGGATTCAGAACTGCAGCATCGAGGTAAGTTCTGAGAGGTATGTTTGGTCTTGATTTATCTCATCTTTCACCTCAGCTAGCAGGAGCCCTTATTGCTTTCCCTGTTGTGACTGTTGCCCTCATCCTTTTTCTTTTGGTTTTGTACAAGCTTGAGGGCGATCTCGAAAGGGAAGAGATTAACAAAAAGCTAAGAGCAGGTACTAGATCACTGTGGCTTTTGGTTAAATCTTGCTTGGAAGATGAAAACTGTCGTTCCTCTATTAAGGCTGGTCAGGAAGTGTTGGAGGAGATACAAGACAGCATGTCAGAAACAGAACGGGATAAAAGGTTAAGAGCTCTTACAAAAAAGGAAAAGGATGTCTCTAAAGATGTCCCTAAGGATAAAGACCCTTCCATGGACGGTAAAGCCGCGGGAGTGAAAGGCAAGGGAAAGGACACCCTGGGAGAGAAACATGATAAGGAGAAGAAAAAAATCTAAAAAGGAGCCTCTCTATCCGACAAAAGAACTAGAGGCTTTAGAAATTGGCAATTCTGAGTCGGAGGAGTTAAGTCCCTCCGAGGAGTCAGATCTAGAGGAGGAAGCAGCCTGCTATGAGGAAGAACGATACCACCTGGATGAGCGGCCACTACTGAGAAACAGGAAGCGTGTACTTTCTCGGTCGGCCGCTCCTGTTGTCCCTAGTGCTCCTCCTCCTCCCTACATCGGGAGGTACTGCCCTGACTCCTTCTTTTCAACAAAAGATAGACATAAAATTTTTCAGATTTTTCCAGTATTCGAAGACGTGGAGGGAGGCCGTGTCTACGTGCCTATAGACTACCCCCTAGTCAAAGAACTGGCAGAATCAATTAACAAGTACAGGGTGGATGCTAATTTTACAATCATGCAGCTTGAGAGGCTGGGCTCTACAGCAATGACCCCAAATGATTGGCAGACTGTAGTAAAAGCTGCCCTCCCCAATATGGGAGTGTTTTTGGAATGGAAAGCTTTATGGCATGATGCCTGTCAGTCCCAGGCTAGGGCTAATGTTAATGCAGAGGACAATCAACAAAATTGGACCTTTGACTTACTAACAGGATAAGGTGCACATGTTTAGCGACAGACAAATTATGATTGGGGAGGGTACGGCCAGATTTCTGCCACTGCAATTAAAGCATGGAAGGCCCTTTCAAAGAAGGGTGGGACTGAAAGCCATTTAACAAAAATTATCCAGGGTCCTCAGGAGTCATTCCCAGAATTTGTGGCCAGAATGACAGACGCAGCAGGCAGAATATTTGGAGACCCGGAAAGGGTCCGACCAATGATAGAGCAACTGTTGTATGAGAATACTTCACCAGAATGCAAGGCAGTCATTATCCCTAGAAAGAGCAAAGGACTAACAGATTGGATAAAAGTTTGCCGAGGACTCGGAGGCCCGCTTACCAACGCTGGCCTTGCAAAGCAAGAACTGCCCAAGTTCTGGAAACAATAAAGTTTGTTTTAATTGCAGCAAAATGGGTCATTTAAAAAGAGACTGCCGTATGTCTGCGCAAAAGAAAGTTCCTGGACTTTGCCCTAAGTGTAGAAAAGGCAATCACTGGGCTAATGAATGCCGCTCAGTCAGATATTCAGGGAAAACTTATACAGCATGACAACCCCTCTGAAGAGAGGGATAAAAATGTTCCAAAAAATGGGCATCAGGGCCCCAGGTCTCAGGGCCCCAAAAGATATGGGACACAGGTAGGCAACAGGAGGGTTTATCCAGCTGTAGAACAACAAGAGGATCAGCAGGGTTGGACCTCCGTTCTACCTCCCAATTCTTATTAATGCCACACATGGGGGTGCGACCTATCCCAGTGGAGTTTGAAGGCCCCCTGCCTGAAGGAAGTGTCGGTCTTATTTTGGGTCGCTCCTCTCTCACTCTAAAAGGTCTTATGGTCCATCCTGGAGTATTAGATCAAGATTTTACGGGACAGCTCCAGGTGCTTTGTTCCTGCCCTCAAGGCATATTTTATATTTCTCCCTGAGACAGGGTGGTTTCTCTGTGTAGCCTTGCTTGAAGACCAGGCTGGCCTTGAACTCGTAATGATCCATCTTCCTCTGCCTCCCTGAGTGTTGGGATTAAAGGTGTGTGCTGTTACTGCCTGACTCAGTGGATTGTTACTGGAAGAAAACAATCCATTCTGGGTACTGGAGCGCCTCACGTGAAAGCTCGCGGCAGCTGAAGAAGATCTTTCAACGAATATACCTACAACTAATTCCAGTTCTTGCTTGGATCCTTCTAAATCAGGTTCCTAGTATTGTGGGGGTACAACGTTGGGCCATTTTGTCTGCATTCCCGAAGCCTATGCCGGTCATACATAATTCATAATTTTTTCTTGTCCAGTAAAGATTTAGGCCTGCCTTATTTGATAGTAAATCAATTGTCGGCAGGTGTGGCTGAAGCCATAAACCTTCATGCATCTGCTAGCGCACAATTAAAAGGCAGATTGATGGTTCTTAACCAGCTTCTGGATCTTGTGGAAGAAAGAATAGATATTTTATCTCAATTGGCTCAATTAGGGTGTGAAAGAAAAATAGGAGCACTCTGTATTACCAGTGTACAATATGAAGATCTTACCTGAGCCGCTAATTTGTCCAGGAAATTGTCCCTATATCTTGCAGGAAATTGGTCAGAAGGATTTGAAGAAATGCTTGAAGAGCTAAGGGAGGCAGTGGTGACCATTAATTCTACTCGAGTGGATTTATCGCTCACAGATGGCTTATTATCCTGGGTTTCTTCCGCCTTTTCTTATTTTAAGGAATGGGTGGGTGTTGGGATGTTTGGCGCTGCCCTGTGCTGTGGTTTAATATTTGTCCTCTGGTTGTTCTGCAAACTCAAAACCCAACAAAAATGTGACAAGGTGGTGATCGCACAGGCGCTAGCCGCTCTGGAGCAAGCCACCTCCCCCAATATTTGGTTATCCATGCTGAAAAATTAATGTTTGACAAGGTTGCCTGTCTTTGCAGGCACATGCTACAATCTGGATTTACAGCCCTTTCACTCCCTGGGGATCTGTTTCCCATTGCACGGGGATGGGTGTAAATCACAATTTTTCTCTTGCCAAATGATCTGGAAAGTCAGTGACACAAGAGTGCAATTAAGTCTTCACCGACCTAGGACAGGACAGCCTCACAGTGAGGAGGTTGCTCCAATGACGGTCAACAGCTGAAGCATTGCCTTCCACCAGGCTCAGATGTTGGCTTTCTGGCATAATGCTGTATTGACAGTAGGAAGCTTACTGTTCAAACAAAATAAAAAAGGGGGAGATGTGGAGAGCTGGGGTTTGGTCGCCATGGCACTGGCTTCCGCCCTCAAAACTGGTAAACATGTCCTAGAGAACATGACCGTTCGACAATAGCGCGCCAAGTCACAAGCCCAGCCCGGGGCGTCATATGGGGTGATGAGTGAGCAGCCAATCAGGGGATGATATGTCATCTCACACCATGGGTGAGCAGCCAATCAGGGAATGATACATCATCTCACACAGATCCGCACCAATCTGCAGCCCTAGAGACCACCACAGATCAGAGAGTAGCAGGTGAAACCTCCCACACCCTTCCCCATCTACTGGCCTGCCAGAGCCTGCCAGCAATAATGTTGAGGTCAGCCCAGAGTGCTTGAGCTCCACTTCCCTGTGAGCCCTAAACCTCAGTTCCCTGGGCCTGTGCCATTTCCCAGGAACACTCCGATCTGTGGCCTTGGAGATCAGCATTGATCAGAGAGCAGCATCGAGGATCAGGGAGTAACAGACCCGCATGGATCAGGGAGGAGTAGGAAAACCAGAAGACTGAGGCCATCTGGGACCAAGATTTCCACCTATAACTCCAGAGACCTGCTACCATCAGAGACCACCAGGCCTGCTAATACCAAAGTCAACCAAATGACTAAGAATCAGTGCAAGAACACAAGCAACAAATCCCAGGGCCACGTGAATCACCCAAACCCAACTATCCTACCACAGCAAGTCCTGGGGATACTATCACACCAGAAGCACAAGAAAACAATCTTAAATCTGAGGTTGTGAAAACAAATGATTAAGGCCTTAAAAGAAGTAAATAAATCCCTCAAAGAAATTCAGGAAAATACAATTAAACAGGTAAAGGAATTGAATAAATCCCTCAAAGAAACACAGAAAAAAAAAAAAAAAACAGACAAATGGGAGAAAGAAAAGAATAAAATTGTTCAAGACCTAAAAAGGTAAATAGAAGCCATAAAGAAAACACAATCTGAGGCAATCCTGAAGATGGAAAATCTAGGGAAGAGAACAGAAACTACAGAGAAAAGCATCACCAACAGAATACAAGAGATGGAAGAGAGAATCTCAGCTGTAGAAGATACTATTGAAGAAATTGATTCATCAGCCAAAGAAAATGTTAAATATAAAACATTCCTGAAACAAAACATCTGTGAAATCTGAGACAATAGCAAAAGACCAATCCTAAGAATAATAGAAATTGAAGGAGAAGACTCCAAGCTCAAACTTGTCCTGCTGCACCCTCGGACTTTCCTCCTACAGGTACAGCTGAAACACCAATGCACATGCTGAAACCACTGGACCTCTCTCATCTTCCTGAAGAATTCTCCAGACTCCAGAGAAAGACTGTATAGTCTGAACTGCAGAATCCAGGAAAAAACAGTGACAGTTACAGATAAGCAAATGGCCAGAGGTCGGAGAAAGAACACATCCAACAAAAATCAGGATGTTAGGGCTTCACCAGCAACCCCCCAAATCAATGGCTATCCAATCCATCTAAGACACAGGAAAATGACTGTAAAGCTATGCTTATCCAGTTATTAGAGGCACATAAAGAGGAAACAAACAGATCTCTCAGAGAAATACCATACAAATAGAGACAGTTAAAGAGGAAATGAACACATTTCTCAAAGAATTGGCCGCACAAGTGGAGGCAAATAAAGAGGAAATGACCAAAGCTCTCAAAGAAACATAGTCAAATAGAGCCAAAGAAAAAGAGGCACAATTACTGGAATATAGAGAGAAAATGAACAAAAAAATAGAAGCCATCATACAGAGACAGGAATCTACATCCAAAAAGATGAAGGAAATGGTGCAAGGCATAAAAACAGAATTAGAATCAATAAAACACACACACACACACAGAGAAAACTTCTAACACAGTCAAATATAGCCAAACAAAAAGAGGCACAAGTATTGGCACAGTTACTGGAATATAGAGAGGAAACAAACCAAAATAATTGAGGCCATCATACAGAGACAGGAATCTACCTTCAAAAAGATGAAGGAAATGGTGCAAGGCATAAAAACAGAATTAGAATCAATAAAACACACACACAGAGAGACAACTTCCAATATAGACTCTATCGCCTGGTTTGGATCAGCTCCCCGTGGCAGGACTGCGTTTCCTGGCCTCGGTGGATGAGGATATGCTCAGTCCTAATGTGACTTGATGTCTTGGGGAGGGCTGATAAAAGGGAAGAGGACTCTCATTTTCTGGAAGAAAAGGGAGAGTGGAAGAAGAAAGGAGGGGGAGAGGAGATTGGGAGGAGAGGAGGGAAGGGTCACCCTTATGATGTAATGTAAATGAATTTAAATAAAAGAAAATTTTCTTTATTAAAAAAACTCTATAAACAGAGATATTCTACACTGCAAAAACCTTTTGATAAAACCTCTCAAATTATTGGACTTTATACGTCACTAATACTGTCAGGAAGAATACTTGCAAACACAAGACCTGAGTAGGTCCCAGCCAGATGGAGACCCAGCACTGAGCAGGGAAGTGGACACAAGGACCCTAACCAAGAAGCTATTTCCAACTGATCCCTGCTGATGAGGGGACAATCAGTCTCCAGTGCAGTGTCCCTGGGTATAACCACACACTTCAGGGCAGGCCTATGCCCAGGAATACTTGCCAACACAAAACACACTCCTTTTTTTTTTTTTTTTTTGGTCATACTAGTTTTTTGATTGTTATGATTTTCTTGTGAAGAGGGGCGAAATCAAAGAATAATAGGAACAGACAAAAAAGTCCATACCAGGCTCCAAGATCCAGAAAATATCTTCTAGAAAATCATAGAAGAAAAATTTCCCAACTTAAAAAAAGAGATGTCCAGAAACATATAAGAGGCCTATAGAACACCAAATAGACTAGACCAGAAAAGAAACTGCTCATGTCACATCATAGTCAGAACACTGAATCTACAGAACAAAGAAAATATATTAAAAGCAGCAAGGGAAAAAGGCCAAGTAACATATAAAGGTAGACCTATCAGAAACACACAAGACTTCTTATCAGAAACTATGAAAGCCAGAAGGGCCTGGGCAGATGTCATGCAGACTTTATGGGACCACAGATGCCAACCCAGACTACTATACCCAGCAAAGCTTTCAATCAACATAGATGGAGAAAACAAACCATTCCATGACAAAACAAAATTTAAGCAATATCTACACAGGAAGCCAGCCCTACAGAAGATATTAGAAGGAAAACTCCAATCCAATGAAAACACTACACTCAAGAAAACAGATGAGACAGATAATTTCCCAACAAAATTACAAGAAAACAAGCAAAGAATCACAGTAAGACCACCAATTCCACAATAAAAGGAACTAACAGTCATTGGTCACTATTATCCATCAACATCAATGGACTCAAATCTTCAATAAATAGACACAGACTAACAGGATGGTTGCAGAAACAGGATACAACCTTCTGCTGCATCCAAGAAACACACCTCTGCAACAGAGATAAACACTACCTCAGAGTAAAGTGCTAGAAAAAATGTTTTTCAAGCAAATGGACCCAGAAAACAAGCTGGGGGTAACTAATATCCTAATATCTAATAAAATAGACTTTCAACCAAAAATAATCAAAAAAGATGAGGAGGGGTACTTCATTTTCATCAAAGGAAAATTCCACCAGGAGTACATCACAATTTTGAACTTCTATGCCCTAACTACAAGACCACCTACATTTGTAAATGAAATATTATTAAAGCTAAAATCATTCATCCATCCCAACACCTTAATAGTGGAGACTTCAACACTCCATTCTCACCAAGGGACAGATTATCCACACAGAAGCTAAACAGGGAAATAAGGGCACCTACAGAGCTCCTAAATCAAATGGACCTAATAGATGTCTACAGAACTTTTCACTCAAATTCAAAAGAGTATACCTTCTTTGAACACCTCATGGAACCTTCTCCAAAATAGACCATATAGTTGGTCACAAAGCAAGCCTCAGCAGATACAAGAAGATTGAAATAATCTCTTGTATCCTGTCTGATCACCATGGAATAAAGATGGACCTCAACAACAACAGAAATAGCAAAAAGCCTACACATTCATGAAAACTGAATAACTCCCTACTCAATGACAGCTGGGTCAGGGAAGAAATAAAGAAAGAAATTAAAGACTTCCTAGAATTCAATGAAAATGAAGGTACAACATATCCAAACTTATGGGACACAATGAAAGCAGTGCCGAGAGGAAAGCTCATAGCACTATGTGCCTGCAAGAAGAAATTTGAAACATCCTATACAAGCAACTTAATAGCTCACCTGAAAGCCCTAGGAAAAAAAAAAGAAGCAAACACACCAGAGTAGTAGACAGCTGGAAATATTCAAGCTCAGGTCAGAAATCAATAAATTAGAAACAAATAAAACAATTCAAAGAATCAATGAAACCAAGAGCAGGTTCTTTGAGAAGACCAACAAGATAGACAAGCCCTTAGCCAAACTAACTAAAAGGCATAGAGAACCTAAAAGAGGGACATAACAACAGGCACTGAAGAAACCCAAACAATCATTAGGTCTGACTACAAAAGCCTATATGCAACAAAACTTGAAAATCTAAATGAAATGGACAATTTTCTTGATAGATTGCACTTACCAAAGTTAAATAGAAATCAGGCAGAAAGATTGAAAAGTCCTCTATGCCCCAAGGAAACAGAAGCAGTCATCAACAGTCTTCCTTCCAAAAAAAAGGCAGGGCCAGATTGTTTCAGTGCAGAATTCTACCAGACCTTCAGGGAAGAGCTAACTCCAATTCTCTTCAAACTATTTGACAAAATAGAAACAGAAGGAACATTACCAAACTCATTCTATGAAGCCACAGTCACCTTGATACCTAAACCACACAAAGACCCAACAAAAAAAGAGAACTTCAGACCTATCTCTCTTGTGAACATTGATGTAAAACTACTCAATAAATTACTTGCAAACTGAATCCAAGAACACAAAAAAAATCATCCACCATGACCAAGTAGGCTTCATCCCAGGCATGCAAGGGTGATTCAATATACAGAAATCCATCACTGTAATCCACAATATAAACAAACTGAATGAGAAAAACCATATGATCATTGCCTTAGATGTTGAAAAAGTATTTGATAAAATCAAAAAACCATTCATGATTAAAGTCTTGGAGAGACCAGGGATACAAGGTACATACTTAAACAAAATAAAGGCAATATAGAGCAAGCCTACAGCCAACATCAAACTAAACAGAGAGAAACTTAAATCAATCCCACTGAAATCAGGGCCAAGGCAAGGCTGCCCACTCTCTCCATATCGCTTCAACATTATACTTGAAGTCCTAGCTAGAGCAATAAGACAAATAAAAGAGATCAAGGGGATCCAAATCAGAAAGGAAGAAGACAAAGTATTACTATTCACAGATGATATGATAGTATACATGAGTGACCCTAAAAGTTCAACCAGAGAACTCCTTCAACTGACAAACACCTTCATCAAAGTGACTGGATACAAAATTAACTCAAAAACTCAGAACCGCTCCTGTATAACAAAGATAAAAGGGCCAAGAAAGAAACTAGGGAAACAACACCCTTCACAATAGCCACTAAAAATATAAAAGTACCTCAGTGTGATTCTAACCAAGCAAGTGAAAGACCTCTTTGAAAAAAACTTCAAATCTCTGAAGAAAGAAATTGAAGAGGATATCAGAAGATGGAAAGATCTCGCATGCTCATGGATCGGTAGGATTAACATAGTAAAAATGGCCAACCTGCCAAAAGCAATATACAGATTCAATGCAATTCCTATCCAAACACCAACATAATTCTTTACAGACCTTGAAAGAAAAATTCTCCACTTCCTATGAAAAACAAAAAACCCAGAATCTCCAAAATGATCCTGTACAACAACAGATCATCTAGAGGTATGTCCACCCCTGATCTCAAGCTGTACTACAAACAGCATCTTCAACAAATGGTGCTGGTCCAACTGGATGTCTACATGCAGAAAAATGAAAATAGATCCATGTTTATCACCCTGCACAACACTAAAGTCCAAGTGGATCAAAGACCTCAATATAAAACCAGACACACTAAATTGGTGAGAAGAAAAAGTGGGGAAGAGCCTAGAACTCATTGTCAGAGAACACAGATGTCCTGAACAGAACATCAACAGCACAGGCTCTAAGAGCAACAATCAATAAATGGGATCTCATCAAACTAAAAATCTTCTGTAGAACACTGTCATCAGAAACAAAATGACAGCCTACAGACTGGGAAAGGATCTTCACCATCCCTATATCTGACAGAGGACCAATATCCAGAATATATAAAGAAATAAAGAAGTTAAAAATCAACAAATCAAGTAAACAAAAAAGAGCTAAAGAGAGAATTCTGTGTAGAGGACTATAGAATGGCAGAGAAACACCTAAAGTAACACTCAACTTCCTTGGCCATCAGGGATATGCAAATCAAAACAACCCTGAGATTTCACCTAACACCCATCAGAATGGCTAAGATAAAAATCTCAAGTGACAACACATGGTAGAGAGGATGTGGAGAAAGAGGAACCCTCTTCCATTGCTGGTGGGAATGTAACTTGTACAACCACTTCAGAAATCAATCTGGTGCTTTCTCAGACAATTAGGAATAGTGCTTCCTCAAGATCCAGCTATACCACTCCTAGGCATATATCCAAAGATGCTCAAATACACAACAAGGACATTTGCTCAACCATGTTTGTAGCAGCTTTATTCATAATAGCCAGAACCTGGAAACAACCCAGATGTCCCTCAACAGAGGAATGGATACAGAAATTGTGGTACATTTACACAATGGAACACTACTCAGCAATTAAAAACAAGGAAATCATGAAATTTGCAGACAAATAGTGGGATCTAGAAAAGATCATCCTGAGTTAGGTATCCCAGAAGCAGAAAGACACAAACGGTATATACTCACTTATAAGTGGATACTAAGCCTATAAGATAGGACAAACCTACTAAAATCTGTACACCTAAAGAAGTTCAACAAGAAGGAGGTTCCGGGGTAAGATGATCAAACCTCACTTAGAAAGACAAATCGGATGGACATTGGAAGTAGGAGAAAACAAGAAACAGGACAGGAGCATACCATAGAGGACGTCTGAAAGACTCTACCTGGCAGTATATCAAAGCAGATGCTGAGACTCATAACCAAACCTTGGGCAGAGTCCAGGGAATCATATTTAAAAAGAGGGAGTAAGTATGACCTGGAGAGGATGGAAGCACCATAAGGACCAAATATATCTGGATACAGTCACCTTGTCTGAGACTGATTCTGCAACCAAGGACCATTCACGGATATAACCTAGAACCCCTGCCCAGACGTAGCCCATAGCAGCTTAGCATCCAAGTGGGTTTCCCTAGTAAGGAGAACAGGGACTGTCTCTGACATGAACTCAATGGCTGACTCTTTGACAACCCCCACCCACCCACCCAGGGAGGAGAAGCTTTGTTAGGCCACAGAGGAGGACATTGCAGCCAGTCCTGATGAGACCTGATAAGCTAGGGTCAGATGGAAGGGGAGGAGGACCTCCCCTACCATGGACTTAGAGAGGGACAGGGAGGAAAGGAGGGAGGGATGGTGAGATTGGGAGGGAATGAGGGAGGGGCTACAGCTGAGATACAAAGTAAATAAACTGTAATTAATATAAAAAATAAAAATTAGACAAAGAAAGGCAAAAAAAAGTAGTGGTTATAAGGATGATTAAAAAAATAAGAATGTATTAAAAATATCCTTTATGGATCAAGCCAATAAAATCACTCAATAATCCAGCAAAAAAATAATAATAATAACTTTATAAATAGAAGAAAAAGCTAAGTTCATGTGATTCAAACTTATCACTATGTGACCACTTAAAAAGTTCTGGGGTGACCTCGTATAGGATAGGAGGAAGATCAGAACTCAAGGGAATACCCCAACAATGTGGCTCTTTTATCTCTAGTTTTATTTTGCTCTATAAAACATTAAAACGTTTAATCATGAAATACGATCCACTTCCTTGGGGAACCACTTGGCATGCTCCTTCCAGGGATTGTCTCCTTCTTCCCAGTTTCCCAGGCATCCACCGCAGGAGAAGCACTGCACAGTGTCCCTTTCACCTACAGATGCAGGGAAGCGATGGCACCAGGTGTGTCTTGGAGCTGATCATACTGAACCAGAGCAACACAGACCCCAGCATGCTTGCTCTTCCATGTCCCCTCTGGCTGAATCCTTGGCCACATCCCACTGCCCTATATGACCCACTCCTGAGTCTCGACCTCCCATCCCAGCCATGGCCATCCTCCATAGACACACCCCAGGGCTTTGGAGGTCCTACTAGGTGATCTAGCACTCAGCTACACACTAAGCCCACTGCCGGTACTCTTAAGGTCTATATGTAAAGAACAGCAACATTTTACTGCCCACAAAATGGAACCTAACCCTTAACCACCACAGAAAACCTCACAAAATGGGACCCCGTTAGTTACCTGTAATGACAAAGCCGCCTGCGGAGAGTCCACGTGGCGAGGTCCCATGGGCATAAAACAGCCACTTCTCAAAGGATTCCAGCCTGGCCTCCTCTTTATGGTACTGTGCTTTGCTGCCTCTCAGCATCTTCTCTGGACTCTTCACCCTTATGTCATACTTGCCAATGTTACCAACATCTTTGCCCAACAGTAACTCACATTCAGGACGAACTTTCTTGTGGATTTCTATGGGAAATTTCCTGAGGCTGGTGTGAAAGAGGATTAAGCTACAGCAAAAGCACTGCACCCCAGGTTTCACCTCAGTAAGGTAAAACCTAGCAGCTGCCATGTCCTGAGGTGTCCATGAGCTATATGGGTCATAGGTCACAAAAGTCTTTAATCTCCTGGCTTCACTGCGCATCTGTGAGTTAAAACCTTTCTTCATTTTCCTTCCTGCTTTGTGCTCTTCTTCATCTTGGCTCTTGGCCAGCTGCACTGCATCCACACCGAGAAGAGCAGAGAGCTCATGGAGATGATCATAATCAAACTCAGTAACTGGCTCCTCAGAGGCCTCCCCGTGCTCGGCCATCTTCTAAAAGAGAAAGGAAAACAGATAATGGAGATAGCAATGCTTTGCTATAAAGAACATGAATTTAGGTCCCATGAGGTGGCTCAGAGGGTAAAAACACTTGCAGCTAATCCCAGGATGGTGAAAGAAGAGAACTGACACCCACAAGTTGTCGTCTCACTTCCACATGGACATGGGGATACACACACTCATGCCCCTGCCCCATATGTCAAAACAAAGGGACTAAGAAGAAATAATTGCTGTGTTGACTTGTGTCTCAAACAAGTGGACTAGGCCATGAGGACCAGCTATGAAAAAGAAAAATAGGCCTGTTTCCATCCATAAAGGCTCTGCCCACCCTTTGTTTCTTTGTTATTCTGAGATAGAATTATGCTATGTATTCCATGCTGGTCTAGAACTTGTGGCTGAGGCAGGTGCCACAGGAAGGTGTTAATCCTGGGACCCTCTTTGGTTTGGGTTGTGCACATCTCCTTCTTGTAGTAACCTACATATACCACAGACACCCTGCCACTTTCATTGGGCCACTTTCTGGGCTTTTGGATTTTTTTCTTTCCTCTTTTGGACAGTCAAGTGCAGGCAGTCTCTAGTCAGGTGTGGCACCAATGCATTAGGAAGGGAGAATGGACAGGCTGATCTCACCTGCTCACTGGTTTGAGGTGCATATGCAGGAAAGTAAAACTACTTTCTCACGTTTATAGAAAGTTCCCTATTGAGCATCTTATCTTTTGCATAACTACATATGCATATGAAGAAAGTCAGATGTGTTCTGTGAAGGACATGCTCAGGGACTAAAGGCTTGGTTAAATTCAGCCTGTCAGACAAAACAAAGTACCTGTCTCCTTTCTTGTAACTCGACCCCTCATTTCCTCAACCCCATGAGTGAAAGCCCAATCAATAATCAGGGTGTGTCAGAACTCTGATTCACACAGCCATTTGTCCATCTTGACAGTGTATCCTGCTCTAATCTGTAGCTTCACTTTGCTCCAGATGAACTTATTTGCTTCTTTTGAAAATCTTAGAGCCTTTGTTTTCAGTTGTTTGAATTAAAGGCCAAGAGCTTAAAAACAGACAGACCACATCAGCCTACAGGATGCTACACAGTTTGTATCACCAAGACCTGTCCCACATGTGAATAATGGCCCCATTGTTGTGATGTGGGCACATATTTGCCATGCATGTTAGAGAAAAATATACACAAAATCCCATAGCCTCGTAGAGAAAATGTGTTAAAATCACCCTTTTCTTTAAAACCCTTCTCTTCTGTTCACTTTTCAGAGGTAGTGCTCTGTGTGTAAGCTGTGTTAGGTCCACAGTGGCCCCCACAGTGGTAGTGCCAATAACCATGTCCTATCTCAGGCAGGACTCTGGCCAGGGAAACAGAAGTTTATTGAGTAAACCAGAGGGTAAATTCAGCATCCCTCAGGAACCTCAAAGGCACCTTTCTGTTTACCAGGAAAATCACCACTTCCTTTATCCAGCTGTCCCTAACAGTCACCTACCTGGGACACAGACATCTAGTTCCTGTTAACGGAACACCAAAGCCTGCACTAACTCTCAGGCTGTTTTGAGCCACACCTCTCCTCCCTATTCCCTTAAGATTGACATGGCTTTTTCTGTGCCACTGTTCCCTGGCCTACAAGTGAACACCTGGCACTTTAATTTCCCAAACAAACTTTTTTTTACCCATGGGTGGTCCAGTTCAGTGGTTTTACTCACCCTTGCTTACAAACTCCAGATGCAAGGGAGGATTTTACTCTGGCAGGCAGCCACTGCGCTTCCCAAGATCTTATATGTCTTTACAGTGGGTTGTATGAAGCACAGGGATGCTTACAGGCAAGGAGATAGTTTATTAAAGGAGACATTCTAATCAGCTAAGAATGCTGCCTGGACTGTGACCCAGACCCAAGAGAGGAAAGGGACAGCTCTGCATGACACTTCACATAATATTTTCCTCTCCCAGTGTTCTCACAAAGCTAGCTCTTCTTCAGCATGCTCCTTTGGTTGAAATGAAGCCTAGGTCAGGAAGGACTTCCAGTCTTCCACTGTCGCTGTCTTTCGTATTAATCTTTGGAACCTCCTACTCTATACTATTCCCTATTCTATTATTATATTAGTAGAACATAATTATTATTATAGTTGCTACATAATTTATCTTATCAATTATTTTTCTCTAAGTTAAAATGTTGCATTGTCCCATTAGCCTATATAGATATAGACATGGACATACAAAGACATAGACATAGATACAGACATAGAGACAGAGACATAGACATAGATATAGACAGACATAGACATATGCATAAATGTACATATACCTGCAATATACTGGGGTGGCTGTTAGGGATCGAGCCCAGGTCCTCTATTTTGCCTAACACACTTGAACTAACCAAGTCCTTAGTCCCTTCAGTAGTCCAGGGTGGGTGTTAAGCAGTGAGTCCAGGACCTTTTGTATACCAGGAAAGTACCCCACCTCTGAGCTGCCTCAGCCAGCACAGCCATGGGCAGTACAGGGACATAGCAGGGTAATAGTAGACAGAGACACAAGTCTCTGGGTTTCCTGCAAGAGTAAACGATTCTCATTTTCCCACTGTGTATTTATTGGTTTCCTAGCTACTAGAGACAGCCCTGCAGTCAAGGCTTGAGCAAACAGGATTTCTATCTGAGTTCTATCTGAGAACTTAGATAAGATTAGAATGTTACAGATAATGTCACTTGCCAGTCATCCAGCCAAGAGACCATTCCACAGGAAATCTGACTCACCAGAAGATATGCTAAGTTGGGAGGCATAATTATTTCCTCAGAGGATAATGTTTGTATTTACAGAGCTTTCACCCCTCAGCACTGCTAAACCTGCCCAATTTTCTTAGTTCTAACAGGGAAACTGTAGCTTAGGGGGTCCAGGGTTACAAACACTGGATGCTCTTCCAGAGGACCTGGGTTCCATTCCCAGTAAACCCAAGTCGCAGCCCACAATGGTCTCTACTCCAGTTTCAGAGAGATCTAGCACCCTCTTCTGGCCTGGCACCAGATCTAGCACCCTCTTCTGGCCTCCATGGACACCAGGCATGTACCTTGGTTGCACAGACATGCATGCAAACAAAACACACCTACACCCAAAATAAATGATGAATAAATAAAATTCCTTAAGCCTGTAACTTTTCCCTTTTTCCTATTTCTTTTTTTTTTTTTTTTTTTAATACTGACCAAGGGCTCCTGACACACTAGACTCCATTTCTCTGAAGACCTCCACTCCCAACCCACACATTGCTTGTTGAAATCCACTGCTGAATTTGCCTGTGTCCTTGGGTCCTAACTCAAAGGCGTAACTTTCTCTCCTCTTCTCCATGTCTCTCCTTCTGGAAGCTGCTGTGATTTATACCTTGCCTGCCTCATCATTTTTCTCTGAAACTCTAATAAAATGATCCCTGAGCTTCCTTCTGATCTCAACTTTTTTTTTTTTTAAATTAACAAGACCAAGAACCCAAGAAGGAAACCTTGATTTCCCCCTAATAGGTTTTGTGTGAGTGTTTGTGATTTGTGAGTGTGGGCGCCCCAGGCCACAGTGTGTCTGTGAGGCTGGTTTTTCCCTCCACAGTGGAACCCAGGGATTGAACTCAGGCTTGCAAGGCAATCTCTTTTACCTGCACTGCTTTGAGCTTTTGTTGCTTGTATGTTGTTTAGTTCATTGACTTCTGAATGGCTAATCACTCCCCTACAATGGAGCATTTATGCCACTGCCATTTTCTCTTCATAAACAAAGATGGGTTCAAGATGCTAAAAACAAAACCTTTCCTCAAGTTTAAACATTTTCTCAGAGTAAATTCCTGAAATAAGAATTGCTGAGTCAAACACATGCATCCTCTTAAGGGTTTGGGTGTCTGTCAGGCACTGGCCTTGCTAATGGTCATCTGGGCTCCTTTTACCTTCAGTAAGGTCAGGGTCCTGCTTCTTCTCACGTGGTTTCCTGCAATGAGGTTTCACATATCAGAATTCCATGTATCTCTGTAACAGAAATTAAAGTCTGCTTACAAACCAAAAACTGATTTCCCAAGGGAAAAGCCTGGTCAGGCATCTCAACGACATCCAAGTCCAGCACCCCAGTGGTCATCCTGGGGGACAGGCATGGCCTCCACTCGTGGTCATATGTAAGTGAAACTGAGCTTGTGTGGTTCCATCATAATCTGTTGGTCAGTGATTATTTCAAGTTCCCACTGAACCTCCTGTTCTACAAAGCCACATATAAAGTTAATTCCAAACACTCACCCAAGCCAACCCTTTCAAAAACTTTGAAGATAGAGGTTTGAAAAAATTTCAAACATGATATGTGATTTCTCCAGCAATCAAGAAACAAAGCCCATTTTTTGGTCTATCTTATCTCCATCTTGTATCTAGTAAAATAATTCTGAAAATTGGGGTTTTTTTTAGAGTAACCCAAATGAAAATATTCCCCATTTGTTAAGTCCTGTTTATCTCAGCTAACCAGCCCTCCCTCCCCCCACTGGTTAGCTGATGAACTGGAATTTTCAGTCCAACCTGATTCCTTCCTGCAATGAGGCTGTGCTTCCCAGTTGAATCAAATGTACACTTTTCATCAACAGTTTGTAGCAGTAAGCAAGAGGGTTTCCACTGCCTCTGGAATAGCCAGTGTGGTGGTACACACTCCAAGTGCCATCATTCAGGAGCAAAAGCCTAGATTCAGGCTATTCTGGTCTATAGAGCGAGTTCCAGCACAGCCAGAGCTAAAAAAAACTCCCTTCTCCCAAAAGAGAATAATAAACAAATAAGTGAATATCCTCTGAGAACATCTTAAATCCTCTCCTCTTGCAAGGCTTAATTTTTACTTTTTTGCTAAAATAGGGTTGATAATAATGAAAGCATTTTCCAGCTGCTTAGAGCACCAGTGTCCCCAAGCTTATGAAACTCTTGCTATATAGTCTTGGCTAGCCTTGAACTTGTTCTTGCTCTCCCAAATCCTAGAAAACTTAATGAATTCTTTTTATTACATTTGGAAAGTATGTGTGTGAGAGTGCATATCAGGTCTCTCTCTTTCTGCCGGGTGAATCCCAGAGAACAAACTCTTGTTATCAGGCTTCCGCAGAGGTACCTTTACTTGCTGAGCTATCTAGACAATATGTTCTTAAAACCCTATCAGTTCAGAATGAAGCAAGTAGAAGGTTACACTTTAGTACATCCACTATTGTCTACAATTCATTTGCTGTATCATCAACTTTATCACACCCATAAGAGATTTTTAAATAATTCGTAGTGTTTATCAAATATACTGTGTCTTCAATGAAGGCTGAATCTCTTGACATTCCCCAGAGAGCCTATAGGTTTCAACCTGTGGGCCTCAAACCCTTGTGGTCAAAGGTCCCTTTCACAGGGGTTGCCTAAGAACATCAGAAAACACAGATATTTACATTATGATTCATACAGTAGCAATGTTGGACTTGTGAAGTAGCAACAAAGATAACTTTATGTCTGGGTCACAACAGGAGGAGCTGTATTAAAGGGTCTCATCATTAAGAAAGTTGAGAACCACTACAATAGAGTGTTTCAAAGTAGATATGTAAGTAGTCCTCAGTTATTCAAATGTTTCTATCCAGCACCTGCAAACAGCCAAAAAGTAGATATTCATGAACTTTCTTTCCTCAGAGCAGGGATCAGGGGTAGGTTCTCCATTCAGACACCTTATCATCCTTTCTACTAGTTCAGGTAAGACACAATCATGCAGTTTATCACATAAATTCCTACTTTCAAGCATTTTCACTATTAATATTACAATGTTATTGGGACACAATGCACACATTATACGTTCTCCTCTATGCAGTTAATAGATTTTAGGACATTCACAGACTGGTACAATCAGTGATTTTCAAACAACTTACCACTCCCAAAAGAAAGAACTGTATCTATTAGTACTCGATGGCTTTCCATTTCTCCTCAATCTCCTTAGCCCTACAAAACTTCTAATTCACTCTATTTTCAGTTTTCCAGGAAAAGGTAATGCAGACATTCAATTATTTGAAAACAGCAACATGAGAAAAACACCATGTTTCTCCTTGCACAAGCCACAGTCCTTGGGAAGAAACAAAGATCCCGACGTTCACCTCAGTGGATATCAGTGCTCATGTAGCTGCACACTGAGCCTCCACGTGGCATTTCCTATGTGCACAACTAATTTTGTATCCACACAGTTATGTTGGTGAACTCATGGCCTGAAATGCTGGGGTGTGACTGATTCTGAGAAATACTCGGCAGCTGTCTGGAGTAAGGAGTACCCATGCATTAGAACCACCTGCTTGGGATGGTTTGGGCTGGCAATAGCATCAGGAAGATGCTGAGTTGTTTCCTTTTCTTATCCCACACAGAGAAGCTGCCACTCTCTTGTGGTCTGTAACAGGCAGCTCCTTAACTCTCTACCTGCTAAATGGCTTAGAAAAGTGTTCAGCTAAGTCAATCCTTCCAGTAGTTGGTGGTATACAAGTTAGTGGCACACAACTTATAGAAGAAAGTATTTAAGTGGGTTCATGGCTCCAGAGGGTTAGAGTTCTTGATGGTGGAGTAAAAGCAGAATGGCAGGAACAGCCTAGAGTTCACATCTCAAACCACAGGCAGGAGAGCAAGAAACAGAGAGTGCACTGAGAATGGTTAGGCTTTTGAAGTCTCAAAGGCCATCCTTGTGACACACAAAGTCACCTTCTAGCCCTTCACAAACATTTCCACCAACTGGGGACCAAGTATTCAAACACACAAACCTATGAGTCATTCTCACCCAAACCACCTCATCCACAGCTCCCTTCAATCCATTTTTTGCCACCTAAGAGTCCTACCATTATTTCTACAGTTCCAGGACTCCTGGGTTATATCACTGAGCACTGAACAAAAGAAACATTTTCATGAGCACAAAAGCAAGAACAAAGTTAGGCTTTGTAAATGGCTCAGGTGGTGAAAGTGCTTGCCTCCAGAACATGATGACCCAAGTTCAACCCCTGAAATCCACCTAAAAGGAAGCAGCCATGATGATGCATGCTTCTTATCCCAGCAGTACAGAAAGACAAACAGGTGGATTTCTAGGTCTGTCTGGACAGACAGGCAATGCAATGAACTGGTAACCTTAGGCCTGCCTGAATGAACAAGGTTGATATCCCTGAGAAATAGCACCAAGGCTCACCTCTAGCCTCTGCATGCTCATAGTGTACACACATGCACCACACACCACACAGAGAAGGAAAAAACTAAAAGAAAACAAAGTTATTGATGTCTGCAGAATATCTATTGAGTGTCTGTAATTGTGAAGAAAAAAAAATCTAAAGATATTATGTAATAATGGTGTTTCCCTTTCCCTGAAGGGGGAGCAGCCTTACCAGGCCACAGAAGATGATAATGCAGCCACTCCTGAGGTGATCTGATAGACTAAGACCAGAAGGAAGGAGAAGAGGACCTCCCCTATTAGTGGACTTGGGGAGGGGCATGCATGAGGAAGGGGGAGGGAGGGTGGGATCGGGAGGGAAAGAGGGAGGGGCTTATGGGGGAATGCAAAATAAATAAAGTGTAATTAATAGTAAAAAAAATTAAAAAAATTAAAAAAACATAAAAAATAAAAACAAAACAAAACAAGAATGGTGTTTCATCTCAGATGTGTATGAGACAGATAAAGAGACAGTGAACCCCATCGGCTCACGGAGGCGGGGAAAGGCCAATTTGCCATGTACTTCCTCAGTGTCTCTGGGTCAAAACAAGTCACAGTACTAACTGTTTTCATGAACCCCTGTCTCAGACCATTTGTGAATCTGTACATTCTCCCCTCTGTCCACCTGTGCAGTGGAGCATCTTAACTCTCCTTTATTACATGTCAACCCATTCCATTGCTCTCTCTATATGTTGCTTTTAGGGGTTATTTATCTTTAACAGGTGGTAGTTACTTTACTCTGGGTTCCCATGTAGCCACCAATAGAATCTCTGGTGAGAGAGGCACAGTGGTGACATAGTGGCATGAGTGTTACAGGGGTAGTGAATGGCTTTCTCATTAGATTTGAGGCCTGCTGCACCTGGGAGAAATTCATACCTGGTACTGTAAACCAAGTTAAAAGCCTTTGGTTAAACTGTGTGTAGTAAGTAGCACATGGCTTTAATCCCAGCACACAGAAGGCAGAGGCAGGATGATTTCTATGAATTAGAGGTAAGCCTAGTCTACATAGCAAGTTCCAAGCCAGCTAAGGCTGCAGAGTGACAGCCTTTGTAAAAATAAATCTTTTCAAAATGCGTGGAGCTAAGAGGTCATAGACCCTAGGGAGAAACTGCTCTAATTGCTTTTCTTCTATGACAGTGTGATAAATACCATGACCAAAAGCTAAAATCCACTTAGAAAAATTCTAGACTGTGTCAAGCTGACCTCCAAAGCCAACCAGAGCAGCAACCTGTTACTGATGTTTTACTTTAGGTAAATCAAACTGCTGTCTGAGTATTAATGTTTATTCCCATGGATTAGCTCTGCTCTCAGTCTTGGTCAAAAGAGTTTCTCTTGCAGCTGACAGAAGATTATAGATTCATGTAAAATTCATATACATATCAATGTACAGATTCATATCTGGTCAAAGTGCTCAGAATATGTAACTCTTGAATGATTAGCCCTAAATGAGATATCCATATCAACCTCACCCCATGAGGCTTAGAGAACATCATAAATGAGAGGGCAGAAAGAACATAAGAGCTAGAGAATGAGGAAGAAGCTGAAAATGTTGTTTTTAATGACATGGACATTGAACTCATGAACTCAACAGCACCTGTATTTAATTGCATAAGACGTTATAGGATGAAGCCTGTCAACATTCTAGCACAGACAAGGGAGGGCCCCAGAAGGTCCTGCCCCAACTGAATAGCATATTGGCAGTTTATGGGTGCTTTGGGGCAGAGTCTTTTCTTTTTTCTTCTCCCTGAGATGTGGACAGTTGTAGGTTCTCTATGGTACAGAGGATGGCCCCATACCCATACAGATGGCACTAGTTGAACTCAGTTGATTATGTTAAAAAAAAAGTAGGAAGGAAGGAAGGAAAGAAAGAAAGAAAGAAAGAAAGAAAGAAAGAAAGAAAGAAAGAAAGAAAGAAAAAAGGAAAGAAAGAGAGAGAGAAAAAGAAAGAAAGAAAGAAAGAAAGAAAGAAAGAAAGAAAGAAAGAAAGAAAGAAAGAAGGAGGAAAATGAGGATGAGAAAGGGACCTGTGTGGGATGTGTGAGCAAGCCTCATGGTGTGTATGATTCAGACACATTACATGCATGTATGAAATCTCAAAGAATAAAATTTAAAAGCTTTAAAGAAAATACCCAAAGAATTTTAACACACAAACTCACAGAATGTATAGTCAACAAATTTTGAAAAAAATTAAAATATATATGTATATAACATACATGAAAAGATATGACATATCTTTAATCAAATATAAATACTTGAGACTCTCAAACATTAAGTTAAAAAAGCACATACTTAAACATAGTAAAGGCAATATAGAGCAAGCCTATAGCCAACATCAAACTAAACTGAAATCAGGGACAAGGCAAGGCTGCCCACTCTCTCCATATTGCTTCAACATTGTACTTGAAGTCCTTGTTACAACAATAAGACAACTAAAGTAGATCAAGGGAATACAAATCAGAAGGGAAGAAGTCTAATATCACTATTCAGAGATGATATGATAGTACACATAAGTGACCCCAAAAATTCAACCAGAGAACTCCTTCAGCTGATAAACACCTTCAACAAAGTGGCTGGATACAAAATTAACTCAAAAAAATCACAAGCCCTACTGTATACCAAAGATAAAAGGGCCAAGAAAGAAATTAGGGAAACAACACCCTTCATGACAGCCACTAAAAACACAAAGTACCTCAGTGTGATTCTAACCAAGCAAATGAAAGACCTGTCAGAAAAAAAACTTCAAGTCTCTAAAGAAAGACATTGAAGAGAATATCAGAAGATGGAAAGATCTCCCATGCTCATGGATCAGTAGGATTAACATGGTGAAAATGACCATCCTACCAAAGGCAATATACAGATTCAATGCAATTTCCATCAAAATACCAATACAATTCTTTACAGACCTTGAAAGAAAAATTCTCATTTTCATATGGAAAAACAAAAAGCCCAGAATTTACAAAACGGTCCTGTACAACAACAGATCATCTGGAGGTATCTCCATCCCTGATCTCAAGCTGTACTACAGGGCAGTAGTAATAAACACTGCATATATTGGCATAGAAACAGAATGGTGGATCAATGGAACCGAATAGAAGATCCAGAAATAAACCCACACACCTATGGATACTTGATTTTTGACAAAGAAGACAAAACCATTCAATGGAAAAAAAGACAGCATCTTCAACAAATAGTGCTGGTCCAACTGGATGTCTACATGCAGAAAAATGAAAATAGATCCACATTTATCACCCTGCACAAAACTAAAGTCAAAGTGGATCAAAGACCTCAGCATAAAACCAGACACACTAAATAGGTTAGAAGAAAAAGTGGGGAAGAGCCTAGAACTCGTTGGTACAGGAGACAACTTACTGAACAAAACATCAACAGCACAGGCTCTAAGAGCAACAATCAATAAATGGGACCTCATGAAACTAAAAAGCTTCTGTAGAGCAAAGGACACTGTCATCAGAACAAAACGACAGCCTACAGACTGGGAAAGTATCTTCACCAAACCTATATCTGACAGAGGACCAATATCCAGAATATATAAAGAAATAAAGAAGTTAAAGAGCAACAAATCAAGCAATCCAATTAAAAAATGGTGTACAGAGGTAAACAAAGAATTCTCTGTAGAGGAATATAGAATGGCAGAGAAACACCC
The DNA here is from genome assembly GCF_030254825.1 of Meriones unguiculatus. Taxonomy (NCBI): domain Eukaryota; kingdom Metazoa; phylum Chordata; class Mammalia; order Rodentia; family Muridae; genus Meriones; species Meriones unguiculatus. Next base: position 27,069,972 of record NC_083354.1, on the reverse strand, counting down.
AAAGAACTGCTCAATGTCTTTAGCCATCAGGGAGATGCAAATCAAAACGACCCTGAGATTTCACCTTACACCCATCAGAATGGCCAAGATCAAAAACCAACCCAAGTGACAACACATGCTGGAGAGGTTGTGGAGAAAGAGGAACCCTCCTCCATTGTTGGTGGGAATGTACAACCACTTCAGAAATCAATCTGGCGCTTTCTCAGAAAACTAGGAATAGTGCTTCCTTAAAATCCAGCTATACCACTCCTAGGCATATATCCAAAATATGCTCAAGTACACAACAAGAACATTTGTTCAATCATGTTTGTAGCAGTTTTATTCATAACAGCCAGAACCTAGAAACAACCCAGATATCCCTCAACGGAGGAATGGATACAGAAATTGTGGTACATTTACACAATGGAATACTACTCAGCAAGAAAAAACAAGAAAATCATGAAATTTGCAGGAAAAAAGTGGGATCTAGAAAAGATTATCCTGAGTGAGGTATCCCAGAAGAAGAAAGACACAGATGGTATATACTCACTTATAAGTGGATACTAAGCCTATAAGATAGGATAAACATACTAAAATCTGTACACCTAAAGAAGCTAAACAAGAAAGAGGACACAGGATAAAATGATCAATCCTCACTTAGAGAGACAAATGGGATGGACATTGGAAGTAGGAGAAAACAAGAAACAGGACAGGAGCATACCATACAGGGCTTCTGAAAGACTCTACCTAGCAGTGTATCAAAGCAGATGCTGAAACTCATAACCAAACCTTGGGCAGAAAGCAGGAAATCATATGAAAGAAGGGGGAGTTAGGAAGACCTGGAGAGGATGGGAGCATCACAAGGACCAAATATATCTGTACACAAGAGTCTTGTCTGAGACTGATTCTTCAATCAAGAACCATGCATGCATATAACCTAGAACCCCTGCCCAGACGTAGCCCATAGCAGCTTAGCATCCAAGTGGGTTTCCCTAGTAAAGGGAAGAGGGACTGTCTCTGACATGAACTCAGTGGTTCACTCTTTAACCTCCCCCCCTTGAGTGGGGAGCAGCCTTGCTGGGCCACAGAGGAGGACATTGCAGCCAGTCCTGAAGAGACCAGATAAGCGAGGGTCAGATGGAAGGGAATAGGGACCTCCCCTCTCATGGACTTAGAGAGGGGCAGGGAGGAGATGAGGGAGGGAGGGTGAGATTGGGAGGGAATGAGGGAGGGGCTACAGCTGAGATACAAAATAAATAAACTGTAATTAATATAAAAATAAAAATAATTTAATATATATATATTAAGGAGAATCATCTAGAGAAACAGATACTTTCCAGGTTATGTCTCAGAGAAGCCTGAACTGTCCTGACCAGCCTGATTTTTAACTCTTCCTCATCCCAGAATATAAACTATTCAGGCAGGAAACTACAATACCGTTTCCGGGTACAGTCATTACAGCATGGAAATCATGGTGCCAGACTCTTGAGGTAGCTGGACAAATTGTGTCTTTAGTCAGGAAGCAAAGAGTGATAGGTACCTAATTTGCTCTGTCTATTTAAATTGGCATACTCTGGAGAGTTCACAAAACTAAACTATAATATGTGGTCCTCCTATTTGGTTATATTCACTTAGCATAATATTTCCATGATTCATCCATGTTATACAGCATGCATCAGTACGTCTACTCCCTTGTTAAAGAATATTATATTGCTGTGTATATATGTCATATTTTATTTTTCCAATCATATTTATCAAGTAATTTGATTTGATTATATTGTTTTAGATCTTATGTTCAAGTGACTCTAAAATCTATAAGTGCATTTTCATTTTATATTCTTTGTTGTTTTATTTCATTTTAGAAAGAAAAGAAATTTCTTGTACACTGCAAAGACAGCAGCAGGCATGGCATTAACAGAAGAACTGCCTACTGGGATCTTTGTTGGTATAATGTTCTTTTGGAATGTATACAATTTACCCTCATTCATTCAAAAGTTGATTTCTCTACCCCACTATCTGGGTTGAATTAGGACATTGCATTGTGATGCTTATTCTAAGCACAACCTATCTCAGGTTTGTGTAAACATGCCACCATTTGTTCTCTATATTGTCAATTAAACAACCAGCCCCAATGCTGTGCAATGGAGAGGAGAGGGTGAGACATCCTGGTCCGGAGAGGAAGGAAAGGAAGCCAGAGACTAGGAGCAGAGAGGTCTGCAGGATAGGTCTCAAAACTACATGGAGAGATGAACTGCACCTAAGATATGACTAAAAGCAAGTATAATGAGTGAAATCTGAACGGTGGACACTATGTCAGCTTGGAGGTTTAGGATGGAATAACTATTGCCCAGCATTGTGCTCTAGATTAATTAAAGAAATCCCAGTCTCTGTGTGTTGATTTGGGTATACACTTGGTTTAGGACTAACTGATACTTAACTAAAAGATATATCAACAATAAATATTAAATAACCACAACAGATCTTTGATTGTTTCTTTCATATATACATTTGAGACAGGAATTGAGCATATAATCCACAAGTTCTCCTGCCTCCATTTCCTGAATGCTGGGAAAAATGGGGATTTTCCACCATTTGCAACCATCATATTGCTTTAAGGAGATGGCAAATTCTGCTGTTGTGTCATCAGAAGGTAAGACTATAATAAATTAGAAATTCACCCTGGTGCTTTGACAGTTGGAGGAGTTGGTGGAACAGACCCTGTAGCCAGTCATTGGCATAAATTATCACATCATTTGAAATTTCAGAAGTAACCCCACTTTTTTCCTCCTTTCTGGTTGTCATGTCTAAGGATTCACCTGCACATTACCATCTGGCTTACTAGACCTGAGATCTTTTCATTCTCATTGATCATCATACAACACAATTTGTAGCAAATGACCAATTTAGCCTACAACAGCCTGTCTCATCTTCCTCCAACATCAGACCCATATGTAGAGTTCATCTGCTTAGAGAACTTCTGAAAAATGAATTGTTACATAAACCAAAGACATAAGCCAAAAGACACAATTGTGCAACTGCAGCGTCCTCTTCCACCCTTAGAGCAATAGAGCAATCCTCAAGCCTTGTCTGCATTCTCAGTATTTCAGTATCCCACAGGAGTATCCAGCTTAACACTTGAGCTACAGTTGGACAGACCTTCCTTATCACATATTTTACACACTCTACCTTGATCTATCTCATCCAGTTTGAAATTTTTCTACTACCCATATTTCCACAAAAAAACTGCAGCAAACTGAAGGCTTTAATTTCTTCCATCTGTTTTTATTTTGATTTGGGTACTCAGTCTACTGAGTGTTGGGATTCTCTGCATTAGCCACCATGCTAAATTGCAGACCTTGAAAGTAATGAAAAGTTACATCATGTAGAAATGATCACATTTATGAATACCTAATAAGATTTTTGAAAGACTCCTATCACTCCTTATCACAGAGGAATCATTCCTCTGAGGACCAAACAGCTATTCACCTCTTTGGTTCTTTTTAGTCGTCCCCCGATGCCCTCTCCGTAAAGTCCCCTTAATGAAGATGAGATAAAAGACACACTTGCCCAATTCTGGTTTCCTGTTCCACGCCTCTGCAGAAGGAACTGGCCATGACTTGGCAGCTCTGCTTAGTTACTTCATGTTTCCCCACACAAGCTGGAGCATTCCTTTTGCTGGGACAAGATACCCTGACAAAAGCAACTTAATGAAGACAGTTGATGTCCTAACTTCCATCGTGGCAGGGAAAGGGTGGGAGAAGGAGCAGAGGTTACTGGTCACATTTCATCCTCAGGGAAGAAGGAGAGAAAGAAACTAGGAAGTTGGGCCAGGCTATAAACCCTTCAGGCTCTAACCAAGTACTCATTTCCTCCAGGGAGGCTCCACCTTTTAAAGGTTCCACAAACGTCCCAAAGGGCTCTAGCTGGACAAGGAATAGCCAAACCGATGAGCTGCCTATAAGGACTATTTTACAATCATGTCATAATAATCAAGAACCAGTACCCTCTACTAACTTTCCTTTCCCACCCCATCCTTATGCTCCTCTTCCTTTTATAAAAAAAAGTTTTATTGCATTTTATTTATTTTGCATGAGCTTGTGGTAAGGTATACACATGCCACATAGTGGAGGAGTGTGGTGAACATCAGATCTCTCCTTCAGCTAGGCAAATCTGGGGGATGGTTATCTTTCCAAGCAGTTGTTTTGTTTTAGTATAGGATCTCACAGAAGCCCTTTAATAAGAAACTCAGAAAGTGCTGGAGGAAGTAAAAGTCGAATTGCACAATTATGGAAACTACCAGTTAAGGCTCTATATTGTACTAAGATGGTTAGTCAGGACCCCAGAAGAGTAAGTCCTATATATTTCATTTTGAACCATTTAGGGTTGTTCTAATTTTTTTGTGACACTATTCTTAGGAAGACATGAACACCTACCAACCCCAAATAGAGACCCAACCACAGAATGCAATCGAGAATGGTATCACACCACAGAATGCCCAAGTCCAACCTGGGGCCAGGAGTGCTGGTAAACACCTTTAATCCCAACACTTGGGAGGTGGAGGCAGTAGATCTCTGTGAGGTCAAGGTCTACATGGTAAGTTTCAAGCAAGACAGATCTATGCAGTAAAAAAAAAAAAAATTGGGGATTGAAGAGATAGCTCAGTGGTTAACAGTGGTTATTGCCCTTACAGAGGACTGTTCCGGCAGAGGATAGGAATTCCATTCCCACCTCCCACATCAGGCAGCTCACAACTACCTATAACCCCAGCTCCAGGGTATTCAATACCTCTGGCCTCCATGGGCACCTTAATTCACTTGTACAAACCCACAAACAGACCACACACATTCACATAATTAAAAATTAAGCTTAAAAAGTCTAACTGACGAGCCAGTTAGTTTCATTGCAGGTACTTACAGAAAGATGGGGGAGGAGAAAGGACTCACCAAAAGCCCGTTGCAGCACAGGCGACAGCTCCCCAAAGCTAGAGACCCAGAGCACACCCTCTACCCGCAGGCAGCTCAGCAGGCTGGAAAGTGTACAAGGTCCCAGGCCCTAGGGGAACTGGGGACCTCCCAATAGCTGAACAGCTCCTGTTGTAAGGAGACAGTTGTCTGAGTCCATCCATCTCAAGGACAGCTTCTCCATCTTGCTGGCAGGGTCAAACTAAGTTCATATACCCAGGCCCAGGAACCAACTCCTCCTACCCTGATTAGTGGGAAAATATAACAATCATTTGGCACAAATACTTGTAGTTTGCAAGCTTAAGTATTCTGTGATATTCTGGCTCAGGGTTGCAATTTAGCTCATGAGCCTGTTCTGTGGCCCTGATCAATCAGTAGCAGCTTGATTACAATACATTTGTGTCACCTGTATTGACCTGGTGTTTGAGTTACGTTGGATCTAAGAGAACCCCATAACAAGAAATCCATGTTTCCTTTGTGAAACATTTCTTGATTACCTTCCTGCTGACCATCCCACCATATGATTGCTTTCTGTTTAGTCCCATTTCCTCTACAAACTGGAAGATGCTATACTTGTTTTTGTTTGTTTCCTGGCTTGTTTGTTTTGAGTCAGGGTCTGTGTAGTTCCACCTGTCCTGGACCTCATTAAGTAGACTGGGCTAACCTCAAACTCTGAGATCCCCCTGTCTCTGCCTCCCAAGTGCTGGGATTAAAACTGTATGTCATCACATATGGCCTGATGCTGTACTTAAGTTTCCATGAGCCTTAGCTTGTGCAAGACCTCCTGATTGCAATCTTTCTTTATTTTCTCATCACCTGTCCTTCTCCTTAGGACTCTGCACTGAAGAAATGACCTGCTGGTCTAGGTCAACTTTAGTGTCAGAGGAAAGTATTATACAACATCTAGTTTACTTTCTGTTTTTGTGGGATACACCATGACATAAAGCTTGAAGTTGGGAGGGCTTATTTCAGCTTACAGGTTAGAATCCATCATCAAGGGAAGCAAGTGCAGGAACTCAAAGCAGGAACCTGGAGGCAGAAATTGAAACGGAGGCCGTGGAAGAATGCTGCTTAGGGGCTTGCTGTCTGTGGCTTGCTCCACCTCCTTTGTTACACAACCCAAGATGACCTGTCCAGGGGTAGCATTACCCTGTGAACTGGGTCCTTCCGCATTAATCATTAATGTCAAAAACACCCACACAGACTTGTGTAGGAAGTATTTTCTCAGTTGAGGTTCTCCCTTCCCAGATAACTCTAAATTATGTCAAGTTGACAAAAATTAGGCAGTCCAGGGGTATAGTTAAATGTGCTACTGTAATCCTGTGTCTTTGATAGAAACAGTTCCTACTTTCTGGTGTTTTTTTTTTTTTTTTTTTTTTTTTTTTTTTTTTTTTTTTTTTCTGGTTGGTTGGGTTGTTTGTCTGTTTGTGGGGGGAATGTTTGTTTGATATTGTTTCTGACAAGGTCTCACATTATAGCCAGCCTAACCTTAAAATTATAATGTAGCCATGCTGGCCTCTGACCCAGCCCCTTAAGTTCAAGGATTTCAGGTACTGGCCACCACACCTATATCTTTATGGTGCTTTTAAAAGACTGTCATTCTTAATATTATAAATTTCCTAAATGTGTCTAACTATAGGTCTTTCTACAGCCATTTTACTAGATACTCAATGGGCCTTTCTATTTTCATTTCTTTTCTTTCTTTTTTTTTTTTGTGTGTGTTTTGTTTGTTTGTTTGTTTTGTCTTCAGAGGCAGGGTTTCTCTGTGCAGGCTGTCCTGGACTTGCTTTGTAGACCAGGCTGGCTGCAGACTCACAGAGATCTATCTGCCTCTGCCTCCCAAGTGCTAGGTGGCACAACCACCATTCCCAGCTTCAATGGATCTTTTCAATTTGTACACTTAGTTCTCCCATCAAGTACAGGAAATCATTTTCTATTATTTATTTGATTGGTTTTTTTTTTTGGACTTTTTCTCTCTAGTATCCCCATTTTCGGGAAAGAAAATTAATAACTTACATTCTTACCTTTTTTTTCCTCATATTTTCTCAATATTGTGCTGATTACTACATTTCTGTACCTTGATTTTGTGGGAGGTGGGTAGGTTTGCTGCTGGGATTGAACCCAAACCCTGTGTATGCCAGACAAGTATTCTACCACTAAGCTACATTTCCCCACTATATTATACCCTCAACCCCCTGCAACACACACACACATACACCCCCCCACACACACATGCATTTGTCACACTGGCTTTAAATTTTCTATGTAGCCAAGGCAGACCTCAAAAGGGTTATCCTCCTAGCTCAGATTCTTGAGTGGTTGACATTATAGTACTATCACATTTAGTTTCTGATAATATTATCACACAATATATAATTATCATGGTTTGATTTTGAGACACAGTCTCATACTGTAAACCCCAAGTGCCTTGAGCTGACTGTGGAGCTCAGGGTTCTTTTTAAATCCTAATCCTCTTGCCTCCACCTCCAAAGTGATGGCATCACAGGCAGACAGGCATCATGATTTCTGACTTGTGGTAGTATTTTTAAATTTCAGCAATTGTAATTGTCCATGGTTCTGTTGTTCTGTTTTCCTTCCTGCATGTCCATTTGTGTGTGTGTGTGTGTGTGTGTGTGTGTGTACATGTGTTGGGGTACACTGTATACTCATACATGTAAGGCCAGAGACTCACAATCACTCTCCACCTACTTTGTGAGATAGGATCAGTCACTGAACGTGGGGCTCATTGAAGCAGCTGAAATGGCAGGCAGCTACCTCAGGAATCAGCCTCTCTTCAGCTCTTCACCTGAAGAGCTGAGATTTCAGGAGTCTTGCCCTGCCCTACTTTTACATAGAAGCTGACAAACCAAACTCGGGTCCTTAGGTTTGCCCAGCAAGCATTCTACAGATGAACCATCTCCTCAACCCTTCATCTAATTCATTCTGCTTGACTCTCTCCTACGATATTATTAAGTTCACATGTTTCTGGAATTGTCTGTTTCTTCTAAGGTTGTTACCATTTACCTCAGTGCTTATTTCTCAGACTATCAGCTATCCTCACAGATGTAGTGATCCTTGGTTTAACAACTGGACAATTTCAAAGCAGTTCAGGCAAAACTTGGCCTGGTGAAGTCTAGTGGTCAAACAGTTGTCTAACACGTGGGAGTTCCGGGCCCTGTACCAGAGAGAGTACATGGATGTGGCTCTCAGAGGCTGGGACAAAAGGATCAGAAGTTCAAGTTAATTTTTGGCTAACACAGCAAGTGTTAGGCCAGTCTAGACTATGGAATCCTCTGACTAAACTGTACAACTGATGTAGAAAACCATTCATTTCATGCAAAAAAATGTGTGTACATTTATTTCTTTATAGGCTTTAAGTAAACTTAGTTTCTTATTATGAGAAATATATATTGAAGAGATTTTTTACATTATGAGTACATACAAATTAAGAAACAGAAAAGTAACCATCAGCACACAGAACATTTTTGATAAAATTTTGGGAGGTGGCAACTAAATAGTAGTAACAATGAAGCAAGCCAGAAGAAACCATAGGCTGAGCACCCTGCCTTACAGAAAACTCTATCCTGGAACTGGAGAAAACTGAGTATGAAGGATGAAGGAAGGAGAAATGGCATGAGGGGAGAAAAGGAAGAACTAATTCAAAATCTCTGCAAAGTACAGTCAGTTCCTTTTACTCCACCATCAGCTATTTACACAAAGGTACAAAGAGGTAGTTGAATACGGATGTCTTGTTTTGTTTTTGAGACAGGGTCTCACTATGTGGCCCTCGCTGGCCTAGAGCTCTCAACATAGATGAGGCTAGCCTTGAACTCAAAGAGATCTCAGCCTGACTCTGTCTCCAGAAGAATGCTGGGGTTAAATTTGGGTACCAATATACCCGACAGACCTTTTCTTTATTCCACTCATTAAGTCTGTATATTTTTATTGGTGATAAGAGTCCATTTCCTTTTTGTTGTTGGCAGTGGTGTTGGTGGTGGTTTAGTTGGTTGGTTGGGTGGGTGGGTGGTTTTTTTGAGACAAAGTTTCTCTGTGTAGCCCTGGCTGTCCTGAAATTCACTCTATAGTCCAGGCTGACCTCTAACTCTCAGAAATCTGCCTGTTTCTACCTCCCAAATGCTAGTATTAAAGGCATGCACCACCACTGCCTAGCTGACCGACCATTTTCATATAATGTTACTAATGAAAAAGGTTTGCTACTCCCTATAGATTTGTTAGGGAATGTTTTAGTGTGCTGGATTACTGCTTGTTATGGGTTACTAATGTTTATTATTGATTTGTCTTTTAGTTAAACAGTGTTTATTTCTGAACCAGCTGTATGCCCAAATCACCACACAGGGACTAGGATTTATTTAATTAATCTAGAGCACAATGCTGGGCAACGATTACTCCATCCTAAACCTCCAAGCCCGCATAGTTTCCTACCATTCAGATTTCACCCATTATATTTGCTTTTAGTCATAACTTAGGTCTGGTTCATCTCTCCTTGTGGTTCCAAGTCCTCTCCTCTAGACCTCTCTTCTCTGAATCCTCCCACTTGCTTCTTTCTCCTCCCCTCTGGACCAGGAGGCCCCACCCTATTCTTCCCATTGCTCAGCATTGGTGGGTTGTTTTATTGAGTTACAGAGAATAGAAATGCTTAGAACGATGCTTAGAATGAAGATCACAATGCAATGTGCAGATTGAAACCAGATAGTGGGGTAGAGAAATCAGCATTTGAATGAACAAAGATAAATTGTATGCATTCTATAAGAATATTATACCAACAACTCCAACAACTGCTATTTCTTTTCTTTCTCCCCTATTAGTTTTCGGAATTTTTTTTTTTTTTTTTGCTATGATAGGCATATTTGATTCTTTGTCTTTTTTTTTTTGCTGTTAATCTGTTTATTTCATGGGGCACATACTTTCATGGACTATCACAGAAGCTGTCATTCTTCTTCCTCCCTCTATAGTTCTCAACCTGTAGGCTGCAACCCCTTTGGGAGTTGAATGACCCTTTCACAGGGATCACATATCAGATATCCTTTGGATCAGATATTTACATTATGATTCATAACATTAGCAAAATTAGTTATAAAGTAGCAACACACACTGGGTGTGGTGGTGCATGCCTATAATCCCAGCACTCAGGGAGGCAGAGGCAGGAGGAGCTCTATGAGTTCAGAGGCTAGCAAGTCCAGGACAGCCAAGGCTACACAGAGAAACCTGTCTCAAAAAAGCAACAAAGTAATTTTATGGTTGGGGGTTATCACAACTTAAGGAACTATATTAAAGGGTCTCAGCAATAGGAAAGTTGAGAACCATGGCTCTCTAGCATTCCTTCAATATCCTGGCTTGTTGGTTTGACTGTCATAAATAGCATCCATTTGTATTTGTCTTGAAATATTCTTATTCTTCATCAATTGTGAAAGTTAACTTTTCCAGAACTGCAAATGTATCGTTTCATGCTTTTCTAGCTTTTATGGATGCAGATGAATGTTCTGTTACTTACATATCCCTGTTTCTGTAAGCTGAGTTAATATTTTCTCATACTTTTAATATTGCTTCTTTGCTTTGTATGTCTGACATCTTGACTATGAAGTACGGTTATTTTTTCTCAGGCCATACTGACTGAGGACTCTAATGCCTCTTGTGTTTGGGTGTTTACTTCACTCTCTGGGTTTGAGACAGTTCTAGTATAATTTCATTAAGCACTCTATTCCTTTTGACTTCACCTCTGCTCCTTCTATACCACAAATTCTCAGGTTTGACCTGAATGTGTCCCCAACTGCATGGAAAACTTGTTCATGATCCTTTTCTCCTTATGCATGTCTGTTTAACTGCCCCCCCCACCCTGTCTTTGCATCCCTTTTATTCTTCTGCATGGTCTTGTCTATTGATGATGCTTTCTGATGCAGTTTTTAATTAATTTCCTTCATTTTCAGTATTTCAATTTGGTTTTTAACATTTCAATTCTCTTGCTAAATTTTCCCTTCTTATATTGAACATTTGCCTCCAATTTGTTAAATTTTCATTCACGTTGAACACTACCTCAGAAGATTTGGACAGATGTAGTTAACTCATCCAACTTCTTGATTGAATTCCTTATGGTAATTAATTCCTATTAAAAGTAAGAAATGTCCTTCTCAGAACTTTCAGCTTCCTTGATGACTTTGGCTTCCATTTGGAATTGGGGGGTTTGGAATGAGTATTGCAATGGGTAGCTGTGCTATTTTTTAAACTTCTTTTTGTGTTTTGCACATATGTTGGTTGAATTTATCTTACAGTTTTCAGGTCTTTCAACTCCCTGCTGTCTTGTCTGTGCGTCCTCATAAAACTCAGCTATGGAGACTGGTGAGGCTTGGCGTTGATTCCAAAGTGGGCTTACTGAGGTGACCTACACTTGGCAGGGTGACAACAGGACCACCACACACTGACTACTAGAGTGACCACATGGAGTAAAAGCCCCAGTGGCATACTGAACTCTGTGAAACTGCTAGCAGCTGCAGTCAAAATGACAGTTTCACCCTGAACTCTGAACTGATTGTAAAGGTGTCAAATCCTCAGTCCAGTAGTGATCTCTAAGAACTTTTGGAACCAACGCCTTTCCTTTGAACAATGGTCAATGCTAGGACCTCTAGAACAAAAACCCCTATAACATGGTGAAATCTAGAGCTGCTATAACCAAATTTCTGGCTCAAAGATAAACTCTGGGACAGCTAAGGCCAAAATCCTTGTTATAATGACCTCTGGGACCCCTGGAGCTAAAGGTATTTTTCCAAGATAAACTCTGGGACCACAGCAAACAACACCTGCATCCTAAGGTGAACTCTCAGATGGCTCAAAGGATCAAAGGCCAAGTCCCAAGGTGAACTCTGGGACCACTGGAACCAAAGACCAGGGACTGAAGTGACCTCTGAAATCCCCCTCTGAAGTCATGTTTGTGGACATGCTCACTGACAGAATTGCCAGAGATTCCGTAAGCCCTTGCAGGGCCTACCTAGAAGTGTCCAAATTTATATATCGATTTCTATGCCACTCTTAAAATTTCTGAAGACTTGTAATCTTATATCATTCTTTCTTGGAAATGTCCTACCACTGTGTATATAATATAAATATAAGTTTCATATGCTAACATGATCATCCTGAAATGTTTAATTCAATCTTTCCCTATGTTTCTAAATGATCCTTTCAATCTTTGAATTACTTAAGAACAGGCTGAGATGGTTGCTCACAAATATAGGAGGCTCCACGAGTAAGACAAATATCTGTATGCTCAGACCTCATTCTCAAGATCAATGTATCTGCTTGGGGGTTTTATCTTTGCCCTTCTTAAGAAACAACAACAATCAATAGTGCAATGGGTGATGTAGGTAGGAACACACATCTACTCTTACATTCACCGAGATAAGATTTCCTTGTTGGATGGGCTGCTAGCTACCCCTTCCAGTGCCAATATCAGATGAGCACCAACTTTTAGAGAATGCTGATGAAGGGCTTGGGAGTTAGAGTAGGAGCAGAAGGTTCAGTGTGCATCACAGGGCACTGCCTCCACTCCTGGAAAGCAGCTTGCAGACCCTGAATGCAATGCACTTGGGCCAGCATCAGAGGGCTGTTGTTTTAAAAACAAGAGTCCCAAATCATTAGATTCTACCCCTAAAGACTCAGGAACCAGATGCTGAGGTAAATGTCTACTATCCCTGGGAAAGAACCCCACTGACTAGTTGATATCCCAGAAGGAAGAAGCCTTTCTACTCAGCTCAAGTCCCAGAGGAAAGAGCCAAAAGCCAAAAGCACCTTCTCCACTTTCTTCTCCATACTGCTTTAAACAGCCTTGAAATCAAAAGGCCCTCTTTTCTGTTAGTCCATGTCAGCTTGTTACTGGAATGGAAATTTTGGTTTCTTTGCAATCTCATATTTTTGTTTTAATTATATATGTGGGATTTTAGTTGGGCCATAGTTTGTCCACACCTCTTAGTTGTCAAGTGCAGGGTGTGATCTTTGTCAGCTGCTAAGGGCCTTCCACTTGCTGCACAGAGAGGGAAGTGTTCTAGGACTCAGTATAAATATGAGGCTATGAAAGAGAAGACATGCTGTCTTTGGTGGCAGTCAGTCTTGGCTTTGGCATGGAGCAGTGTGGAGAGACCAGAGGCCAGAGATGTTGTGCTGGTTTGGATCAGACAGACAGAGAGAAACTCTCCAGGGTGCAGCAATATGGAGGTGATTGCTAGCTGTGTCTGTAGTTGACAGAGATATGTAAAGATCCCTAAAAGAACCCCTTGACACTAACTTTCTGGGAGAAGTAAGGTTGTCTGGGCCTCTCTACCCACTAACACTTTCTCTCTCCTACTTAATTGTTGGGTGTTGGTGGAAGAAAGGTAGAGCCCTAAATACCCCAAATAAAGTAGAGTTTTAAAAAAGACCTCTACAGGTGGCTTTCTGCTACAGGTGATTTGCTCCAAAGTTAACTTTCTTTAATCCTGCTTACAGAATGGTTTTTGGATTAAAGTTACATGATAGGGCTGAACCACACCATAGCCATCTGTTTACAATAAACAGAAAGTTCTGAGATTAAAGGTGGGTGCTATGGCTGAACCACTCCACACCTGAAAAAAAGGTTTTCACAGTTCACCATCTCAGGTTTCACAATGGGATCCTGTAATCCTGAAGCCTCCTCTAGAAGCAGCCAAACTGTCAACAGGTTCTCACTTTGGGGTGTGGTCAGTGAGACCCTTTCTCTTCCCTGCTAGAATAGTCACTGCCTTGATCTCAGAGTGTGTTCCTGAGTTCAGTACTATAGATACAGGAGACATTGCTTTATTCTGAACTCTCTGACCTCTGGATCTTAAAATCTTTCTATCCCTATTCCAAATGGTCTCTGAGACTCATGGATGGTGAAAAATAGTCTCACATATATCCCTGGGGTATATGAGCTGGTTACTTTGGAAAATCAGAAGAATGACAAACTAGTACACAGTTTCATTAAAAGGGTGACATACAGGATCAAAACTAATAAAATTGGAGATGAGAATGGGCACATAACCACAGACATCATGGAAACCCAGAGAATCCTAAGACATGGTTTTAAAACCTTTCACCAAATTGGAGAATCTAAAAAGAAATCGTTTTCTGGATGAATAGCACTTAACAAAGTAAAATAAAGGCAAGTTAAGCAGTTGAAATAGACCAGTAACCTGTTAGGAAATAGTATCTGTAACTAAATTTCCCAAAACCTCTGTGAACTCAAAGCCATGCTCGTGCACAATTTGATTCCAGCGCAAGACAAATCTAGGCAGAAAAACCCTGTCTTGAAAAATAGGTCTCTAAACAACAAAAAACCTCCAGAAAAGTTTATTTTGGCACAGAAGTCTACTATCCTTTCAAACTGATCATGGTAACACTCCTCAATGTATCCCAGAATTAGAAACAGAAGGAACACTGTGCAATTCCTTTTATAAGGCCAATGTATCAATTTTCCCAAACCACAAATATCTCAAAGTAAATTACAAAATAATTTCCTTTATGAACATAGATGCAAAAGACTCAACATACCTGTCAACCACATCAGAGGATGCATAAAACGGTCATCCACGATGATCAAGTAGGCTTCATCCCTGAGATTAAGGATAGCTCAATAAACAAAAAGCAAAACATGGAATCTACTATGTAAGCACACCGAAAAAAGGAAAACACATGATCATCTCATCACATTAGATGCAGAAAAGGCCTTTTGACCAAATCCAGCACCTATTCAGGGCATAAGAATTGGGAATTTTAGGGATAAGAGGGATACACCTCAGCATAATAAACCTTCCCACATTTGTGCACATACACCCCAGAAAAACTCCCCACATGTGTGCACATTCACAGTAAACCCCCCACACTTGTGCACATACACCCCATGCACATCACAAACCAAACTCAACTTTTAAGTTAGAAAACATACAACCTGCAGATGTAGTCAGTTGTGTTTACCTGCCATGCACGAGGCTTCAGTTTAATCCTCAACACTGTCAACCTGCGCATAAAACAGAAATATTACAAATGCTGCCTTCTGGGATGACTTGATGACTGGATGAAATGGAGCAGAGGTTTCCTTTTGACATGAAGATGTTTAAATCTTAGTCCTTTCAGTTTCAAAACTCTAACCTAAACCCAAAGACGAATAAATGATTTTAATGAGATCCTCACAATGAGCTTTTTAAAATTTCCTTAGCCTGCAATGCTTTTTCTTCTTACATCTTTAAAAAAGCATGATTTTATTGTGCTTCTCCCATGAAGCATGATGTCTTTCCTCACCCTCCTGGTCATATCTCATGCCTCCTCTCCCAGTGACCTTACCGAGGTGGATTACTGGCCTCTCAACTCAGAGACTGCCCTCTTGACAGTGAACACATATACCTCCCTGTGCACTAACAGTCAAGAGACACACATGACTTCAATAGATGACTTTCCACTACTCACTAATATACCATTTTAAAACAGTCGATTAAGGACTACATTTAGCATTACAAAAAATTGTTGTGATTTCAGAGGGATAAATGACTGAAACAATGTGGGGAAAGTCACATTTTGGGCAAGCCTGAGCTAAATCAAATTAAACCAGGGCTTTTCTCCTGTCGAACTTTTGAGCACCTTCCCTTTCTGATGCTCAGTCTCAAATCAGCATTCATTATTTCACGTTTAAACAAATGTTTCTGTGCTGTGCATTCCAAGGCACTAGGGTTCATCAAAACACATTGCAGAAATATTGGTCTAAATCTTTAAGTAATGAGGACACATTAAATGTCATATTCTTGTTCCATTAATTATAAAACCTTGCTTTAAGCCTATCTTCAGTACCGCTTGTAACACATCCACTAAACTTACCTTCTTCTACATAAAAACAGCCAAAGGGATAAATGGTTTGAGTATATGCCTATATATCTTTTAAGTATTTTAACTGATACCTAAAACGTTTACATATTTATAGATGTGGTGTTTTGAAATAAAAGCACATTGTATACCCTCCATTGCATTGATTGCTGGTATCCAATATGTATGAAGAACTCAAAAAACTAAACATCGATACACCAAGTATCCCAATTAAAAATGAGGTACAATATAACATAGAATTAAAGAGAGGAATCTCTACTGGCTGAGAGGCAGTTAATGAAATGTTCAATATCCTTAGTCATCGGGAAAACACAAATTATAATAACTAAGATTGCATGTTAAACCCTTCAGAATGCCTAAGATCAAGAACTCAAGCCACAGCTCATGCTGGTGGGGATGTGGAACACTGGGAACACTCCCCCTTTGCTGGTGGTTGTGCAAACTTGTAGAATCCCTTTGAAAATGAATTGGTAACAATTAGATCTCACAACCCAGTTCTATCACTCCTAGACATATACCCAAAGGATGCTCCACCAAACCATAAGGACACGTGTTCAACTATGTCCAAAGCAGCTTTACTTGTAATAGCCCCACACTGGAAACATTCTAGAAGTTCCTCAACCGAAGAATGGATAAAGAAAAGGTGGTGCATTTCTGCAATGAATACTATTTACCTATTAAAATAAAAAAAACCTCATGGAATTCACAGATAATGAATAGAATTAGAAAAGATGATTCTGAGTGAGGTAACCCAGACCCAGAAAGACAACAGGGTATAAGCTCATAAGTAGATATTAGCCATCAAATATAGGATAATCATGCTACAATTGACAGATCAACAAAGCTAACTAAGAGGACCCAAGGGGGAAGCTTGAATCCCACTCAGAAGAGGAAATACAATAGACATCAGGGGTAGATAAAGGGCGGAGACTGGGTAGGAAAGGGTTGGGGAGGAGAGTAGGAGGAATTAGATTTGGGGAGGACAGAGGAAAAGAGTACTGGGTAAGAGAACTGGAACCTGGTGGGCGGCATCTATGGGACAAGCTAGAAAACTGGGACAAAGGACAAAAGAAGCACCCTGGAATCTGTGAGTGTGGCCCTACCTAAGACTCCTAGCAATATGGATATGGAACCTGAAATGGCCATCTTCTGTAACCACACAAGACTTCCAGTAGGGGGAAACCTATCCATGATTTGTCCTGCCTGTTAGATGTGCAGGGGTAAATATGAAGCAGAAATTGAGGGAATGGATAAGGTTGAGACCCATGCTATGAGAAAGAGCCCACTCCTTTCACTATTAATGATATTTGACATTTTACAGGCAGGCACCTAGCATATCTGTTTTATAAGAGGCTTCACTCAGCAACTGTTGGAAACAGATGCAATGACCCATAGCCAAACATTATCCTGAGCTTGGGGAATCCTTACGAAGAGGAGGAGGAAGGATTGAAGAGCTCAAGGACATTACAAGAAAACCTACAGAATCAACTAACCTAGACTCAAAGGGGCTCACAGGGACTGAACCACCAAACAGAGAGCATGCATAGGACAGACCTAGGTACTCTGCACATATGCAGAATTTATGCACCTGGGTCTTCATGTTGGAATCCTAACAGCTCAAGGAGGGTCTGTCTCTGACTGTTGCCTGCCTTGCATCCCTTTCCCCTAACAGGGTTGCTTTGTTTAGCCACAATAGCAGAAGATGCCCTAGTCCTACTGCAGCTTGATAGGCCAAGACGGGTTGATATCCATGTGAAGCCTCCCCTTTTTCTTGGAAAAAGGGACGATGGAGGATAGGTGAGAAGTTTGATGAGAAGGAGGTGCTTGGAAGAAAGGAGGGAAGGAAAACTTTGATTATGATGTAAAAATAATAAAAATAAATAAATGGTTCTGTTGCTCTCCTCTTAGAGCTCCTGTCCTTTTCCCACTTCTTTCATAAGATTCCCTGCACTCTGCCCTAAGTTTGGCTATAGGTCTCAGCATCTACTTTGATTCCCTGCAGGGTAGACACCTTCAGAGGCCCTCTGTGGTAGGCTCCTATCCTGTTCCCTGTTTTCTCCTCTTCTGATGTACATCCTTTTTGCCTTTCTGAATGAGGATTGAGCATCTTACCCAGATGCTCCTACTTGATTAGATACCTCCTTCTTGATTAGTTTCTGTAGTTTTACAGATTTCAGTATGTTTATCCTATATTATATGTCTAATATCCACTTACGAGTGAATATATACCCTGTGTGTCTTTCTGTTTCTGGGATACCTCACACAGGATTATCTTTTCCAGTTCCCACCATTTGCCTGCAGATTTCATGATTTCCTTGTTTTTAATTGCTCCATAAGTAGAGCAACAGAACCAAAAAATCTGGGCACAGGGTCTTTTTCTGAGACTGATGCCCCAACCAAGGACCATTCATGGAGGTAATCATGATCCCCTGCACTGATGTACCCCATGGCACTTTGGTGTCCACATGGGTTCCAAAGATATGGGACAGTGAATGTCTCTGACATGAACTGATTGGCCTGCTCTTAGATCACCTCCCCCTCAGGAGGGTGCAGCCTTACCAGGCCACATAGGAAGACAATGCAGCCACTCCTGATGATATCTGATAGACTGGGATCACAAGAAAGGGGAGGAAGACGTCTTCTATTTGTGGACTGGGGAAAGAGTATGGGTGGGATAGAGGGAGAGAGGGAGCTACAGGTGGGATACAAAGTGAGTAAAATGTAATTAATAAAAAAAAATAAAAAAATGAGCTTACATATTTAAAAATTAATAAATGAAGGCAAAAGAAATAAAATACTGAATATATGCTTTAAAAAGGAACATATTGTATAATGTTGAAATGTAAGTGTATCTCATCAAATAGTTATAATTTTTTCAGCAAACATTCCCAATGCACTTTACACAAGTTCTGTATAGTTTATAATTAATAAAACATACAGTCATTTAGGAAGAAAGATCCTCAATTGAGAACTTGCCTCAATGCCTATAGACATGCCTGAAGCAGTACTTTCTTAGTTGATGATTGATGTGGGAGGGCACAGCACACTGGGGGTGGTGCCACCCCTAGGAAATGGCCCTGGGTTGTAGAAAAAAATCAAGCTGAGCAAGCCAGTGCGCCACTTTCCTCCATGGTTCCTGCCTCTGCCCTGTCCAGGTATAGGCTGTTTAATTAGCCCAACAGGAATATAGGAATACAGGTATAGGCTGTTTAATTAGCCCAACAGGAATACCTGACTTAGGCAGGTTGACAAAGAGAGCCAGTAACTAGGATCAGACCAATCTCCAACATCTGGGGGTCCCCCCAGCCCTGCCCTACATGGTAACCAGAAGCTGACCAGGGGAGGGTAGGAGCTCTGTGCTGTATCTTGTGCTCAGGGTTTCCAGGGAACTGAGTGGAAGGGGGTCTTCCGTGAGACATACTGAGTAGTCCTGGCTCTGTCCTGGGCTGTTTGCAGACACTCTCTTTCTCTGCAACCTTCCTAATAACTGTCATCCTGTCAAGTGAGAGCCATTTCAGGCTCTGCTTCCTGGAAGCCTCATTCTGTGGGACAAGGTCTCTGAAGAGTAGGACCCAAGCTTTTGTCCACAGAAGATGGCTAGGTC
Source organism: Meriones unguiculatus (assembly GCF_030254825.1). NCBI lineage: Eukaryota > Metazoa > Chordata > Mammalia > Rodentia > Muridae > Meriones > Meriones unguiculatus. Next base: position 27,050,553 of record NC_083354.1, on the reverse strand, counting down.
TGTGTGATACTGGTCACCCATGGTTGTTCAGTGAGGAACTGTCAGCGGGTTCATAGGTCGTGTGTGTGACAGTTGGAGAAGGGATCCAAATGATTGCTGGGTAAGCCCCAGTGGAGGCACAGAACTTTCTCTCACCTGGAAACAAGGGCTGAAAGTTGAGTTTGGAGGTCAGGCCAGTGACCCATATGATTCTATGTCTTTCGCCTAGGTCTTTACCATTCTGAACCTTTCTTCTTCTTTAGGCTTGGGATCCTTCCTAAAGGGATAGGCCCAGGCCCACATCTCTTCTTAGTATCCAGGCTTATTCTGTGTTAGGGAAAGACCCAGGCCAACATCTCTACTTTCTAGGCCCAGGCCTCTTGAGGGGCGGTGATAGGCCCAGTCCCACAATTCTTCTTCTTTGGGCCCAGGCCTTTTCAGTGTTAGGATAGGTCCAGGTCCACACCTCTTCTACTTTGGGCCTAGGCCACTTTACGGTTAGGGATCGTCCCAGGACCACATCTTTTTTTCTTTAGGCCTGGGCTCCTTGGTTTAGGGAGAGGCCAAGCCCTGAATCTCTTCTTTGCGGCCATGCCTCTTCAGTGTTAGGGATAGGCCCAGGCCAATACCTCTTGTTTGGCCCCAGGCCTCCTCTTCATGGTTAGGGATAGGCCTAGGACTACATCACTTTTTTTTTCTTCCATACTTCTTCAAGGATAGGATAGGCCCAGGCATATATCTCTCTTTTGGGCACAGACTTCTTTAGGTTTAGGGACAGGCCTAGCAACTCATCTCTTCTTTGTGCCCAGGCCTTTTCATTCTTAGAGATAGACCTAGGCCCACATCTCTTCTTCCTTAGGCACAAGCCTCTCCAGGGATAGGGAAAGGCCCAGGCCCAGGCACACATCTCTTCAACTTGAGGCCCGGGCCCCTTCAGGTAGTGAGAGCCCCAGGCTCTCATCCCTTCATAGTGCCCAGGCCTATTTGGTGTTAGGGATAGGCCTGGCCCACACCCTTCTTCTTCTTTGGGCCCAGGCCTGTTCATGGTATGAAATAGGCCCAGGTCCACACACATTCTTCTTTGGTTCCAAGCATCTTTAGAGTTAGGGTTAGGCCAAAGCTAACATCTCCTCTTTCTAGGGCCCAGTTCTCTTCAGGATTATGGATTGGACCAAGCACACAGTTCTACTTTGGGCCCAGGCTTCTTCAGTGTTAAAGATTAGCCCAGTACCATACCTCTTAATCATGGACCCAGGCCAATATGTGGTTGTGGGATAGGCCCAGGCCCATACCTTTTCTTCTTTGGGTCCAGGCCTCTTCAGGTTTAGGGATAGGCCAGGGTCCATATCTATTATTCCAGAGGCTCAGGCTTCTTCACAGTTAGAGAGAGGCCCAGGCCCACGTCACTTCTTCTTTATTCCTGGGCCCATTCAGGTTTAGAGACAGGAGGCCAAGTTCACTATTGTTTGTTTGTTTGTTTTGTGCCCAGGACTCTTCAGGGTTTGTGATGGGCCCAGGCTCACACTTCTTCTTTGTGCCTAGACCTATACAGTGTTATGGATAGGCCCAGGCACACATATCTCCCTCCTTGGTCCCATGACCCTTTAGGGTTATGGATTGGCTCAGATCCACACCTCTTAATCTTTGGGCCCAGTCCACTTTACAGTTAGGGTTAGGCCCAATACCACATCTCTTCTTCCTTGGGCACTGCTCTCTTCAAGGATAGGATAAGCCTAGGAATTTATTTCTCTTTTGGGCACAGATTTCTTCAGGTTTAGGGACATGCCCAGGCCCCCAACCATTCTTTGGGCCCAGGTCTCAACATAGTTAGGGATTGGCTCAGTTCCACAACTGTTCTTTTCTGGGCCCAGGCCTCTTCAGGTTTAGGGATTGGCCTAGGCCCACATCTCTTCTTCCTTAGGTCCAGTTCTCTTCAGGGATAGGGATAGGCCCAGGGCCTCACCACTTCTTTGGTCGCAGGCTTCCTCTGTTTGGGATAGTCCACTCCAGGTTTAGGAATAGACTCTTGCCAAAATTCTTCTTTTTTGGGCACAGGCCTCTTCAGGGTTAGGGATAGTCCAAGGCACACATCCTTTCTTCCTTGGGCCCAGGTTTTGGAAAAAAAGAAAAAGAGAGAAACAGTAGTTGTAATGGAAGTTTTGGTATCTTTGTATGTTATGCTACTATAATTTTGTTTTAATCTGAAGTGTGAGATTTCAGTTGGGCTATAGTTTGTCCATAACTTTTAATTGTCATGTGTGGGGTACCATCTTTTCCAGTTGCTAATAGCCTTCCTTGTGGGGCATAAAAGGGGCATGATCTAGGACTCTGAGTATAACTGAGGCCAAAAAGGAAACAGTGCAACGTTTAGTATTGGCATGTGGCTTGTAGCCATTTGGTGAGACAAGAGACCAGAGATGGTGTCACAGTTTGGAGCAGACAGACTGAGAGAAATGCTTCGGGGCACAGCAGCATGGAGGAGCCTGTAGCTGTGTCTACAGTTGACAAAGATTTCTACAGAGCCCTAAAAGAACTCCTTGATTCTATCAGGGAAAAGTAAAGGGGTCTGGACCCCTGCTCCTCACTAACCTCTTCTCTCTTTTACATAGAGTTGGGGGGTTAGTGGAAGGGAGGTAGAGGCCTAAGCACCCAAAATAAAGTAGAGTTTTGAAAAGACTGCTACAGGTGGCATTTTGTCACAGGTGGTGCCCAACATCATTTAAGATAAAAAAGGGCTAACAAGTAACACCCAGGCATGACTTAAGAATAATGGGGAACTTGGTTTTGGAGCTGTACATAGGAGAGGGCATGTTCTGAAAGAGTGAATATAATGTTTCAAGATGTCACTAAAAGTTTTATAGCAGTGGCTGATGCCAGGTTCTCTCCTGAAATGTTCCCAGGCGAAATTTTCTTCTGTTGCTTTGTTTTCTTCCTATATTCTGTTTTTTAGAAGTTTAAAAAATTATGGATGAGATAAGAAGAACAAAGGTGTCACTCAGTTCTCTTGTTCTAGAAAGGATTACAGAATTGGTGGTTCAATAGGAAAGTTTATGGGTAGAGACTGAAACTCTTGGAAAGCGAAAAGTAGTACTGAAAAATGAGAGTTTACCCTCTATTTCTGCTCTGCCATGCTCCATGAGCCAGGTGTTTCAGAGTACTCCAAGGGGGAAGGGAAGAACTGGAAGCCCAGCAAGCCAAAAGAGCTCTGGTCCCAAAGGCTCCACTACAGGAAGTACCTGTGGCTACAAAGGCAGCATCAGCTTTCCCAGTCTTTGTGCAACATATGCCTGATAATGATGGTGGTGAGGCTGACAATGACATGACATCAAGTCCAGTAGAAATGTTAAATGAAAGGAAACTTTAAATGTCTATCATATGGTATGGAATGCATTCAAATTTGGTTAAATAAAGGTTAAAAAACTAGACTATGAAAAATAAACTTATTCACCAAAAGTGGAAAGGGTTGGTTTTAGCTCTATTAAAAGCTGGTCAGTAGATAAAATCATAATTGTGGTGAAGGAATGAAGCCACAAAAATAGAACAACAAAATGTAAGAAAGGGGACAAATGTTGGTAAAGATCAACTGTTTGTTGAAGGACATTATGCTGACTTAAGAAAACAAATCAAATCTGAAGATGTAGTGATTGAACAATGTCATTTTGCAGCAGTAAGAGCATGGGATGTGGTAGAGGAGCCTGGCAAAAGAACCTCCTCATTTACTAAGGTAATTGAAGTCCCTGAAGAAGCCTTCACCAACTTCTTACAGAGATTGGGTTCAGCTTGAAATTGAGCCAAACCAGACCCTGAGACCAGACAGGTGTTGACACAGATCATGGCTTATGAGAATGCAAATACTAAATGTAACAGAGAACTGAGACCATTAAAAGAATGAGGGGCCCAAAGAAAAAGATGTTAAGAGAGACCACTGGCATTGCCTCTCAGGAGCATCATGCCAGTATCATAGGACAAGCCATAGCTAAAAGTCTCAAAAATCAAAATGACTGGCGCTTTAATTGTGGTGAATTTGGTGACGTTGCAAAGAAATCATGAGGCTAGAAGCTTCACTCATAAGGGGAAGAAGCTGCTTCTGGCTACAACGTTCAATTGCCAGATTCGCTGGAATTTGTAGATATTGTAAGAAGGGAAAGCATTGGAGTAATGAGTGTATATCTAAATGGGATACAGAAGGTCACCTCTTGCCATCATTAAACAGTCAGAGGGGCCTGTCAGCTCAAGGCCCCACAGCAAAATATAGGAGCTCTCCTGCTATGGTCAGCCAGGAGATGACAAGCAGGAGGAAGATCAGAATGGAAAATTGCTGATCTCACCCATGATGAATCCCTCAGGGCTTTGGATCTGGGCACAAATACCCTTCTTACCCTTTCAGCAAGATTTGCATGTTACAAAATAACCATTGGTGTTTATGGTCCTTTTCATTCAGGGACAGAAAGGATGATCTAGGGAAGAAGTGGATTAACTTCTCGAGGATTTATTGTGCATCCAGTTATTGTAGATGGGGAGTGTAAGGAAGAATATACAATCATGACATATGTAAAACAGGAGATGCCAATTAATGCAGGGGGTGGAATTGCTCAGCTGTTACTATATCTTTATGTCAAGGGCAAAGTCGATCCCATAGAAAGAACAGGTACCTTTTGGAATACTAAAAAAAAACTTGTGCTCTGGCATCAGTGGTTAATGGTACAAATGAATGATGTTGAGATGTAAGGTTTGATAGATACAAGAGCTGACATCAAAAGTCTTGGAAACAAGAATGGCCACTTCAGAAGATTTCTACACCATTAATAGGAATTGGTAAATTGTCTCAAGTAAGACAAAGTGTTGTACAGTAGATTAAAAGTGTGGGAGCAGAATGGCAACCAGGGAATTGAGACCTTATGTGGCTGACATACCCATACATTTGTGGGGAAGAGATCTTTTACAAGAATGGGGTACTCAAATTAATATGCCTATAATCCCAGAGACAGCCAATGCTCAAATAAGGGGTGAAATGTTAGAGGCTTCTGTGGAAGGTATTGATATGTGTAATCAAGAACAATCACAAGCTGTGCCCACTGTCCAAGTACAGGACATCACAGGGATTGAGTTTCCAATTTTATAAGAGGGGACACTGCTGAAATACCAACAGCCTTGCCCCCAAAGTGGTGATCAAACAGACCAATGTGGCAAGACAAGTGGCCCATAATGAAAGAAATGTTACAGGTTTTACTCCCATCTTTGTTTAGGGTTACCAGCTATGTTTAGTTCCCTAATTAGTGCTAACTGAAACTTTTGTCCTTCAAGCTTTTTGATGTTCAGTTTTAATGCAATATGGTAGGATCAACAAGATTAGCTAACCCTTTTATGAACTGTGTCTAATTTTGCTTTGATTTTAGTTCAGAAAAAAGAGATTTAAAGTTATGCTAAGGACTGCAGTTGAGTACAAGATTGAGCTTTACCTAGTCTCATTGGTTATGGTTTTATAAGGTTAAGCCTAGGGTGGGTAACTATGAAATTTGCCTATGTATATCTACTTGAAATATAGTCCTAAAACATGCTTCTAAGGAATATGCCAGAATTAGAGATTATAGCATTGTGTTTTATAGGATACAATTTAGAGCAGATGATAAAGATAGACAAAGAGTAACTCAAATATGCTGGCCCTCAAACTTGTCAGAGATCTGATGAATATCACTCTTTAATATGTTTAAGTTTATTGTGACCAAAGATCCCAAAATACAGGCAGAAGCTACTCCACAGTCTCTGAGAAGATTTGAGCACAACGACAGATGACTGCGACTCTGGATTGTGGTATGCTAACCACTGGACAAGACTTCCCCAACTAGCCCACTGCTAGGGCCCAGCCTAAACTGTGGACAAAGCTGTGGACAGCTGGAGAGTCATTGTTTCACTTAGCTGAGGACAAGGTGAGGTCAATCTCTTACTCCACAGCAATAGTCTCTCATCCTATGTTTCTGATGGCTGGACTGCCTCTGCTCATGGTGCGATGATAACACGGGAGCCAGAGACATCACCTAGGTGATGGGCTAACTAGTCATCTCTGTCATTTCAGTTGGTACATGGATTGGTACATTTATTTAGCTCATAATTTATCCTTCTCAAGTCTCTGATCACACTGACGGCTAAGCTAGCTAATGGTAGCTTTGCAGCTAAAGAACAATTAGATCCATTGTTAGTTCATTGGTCAGTTCATTAGCTAGTTAGAATGAGTAGGGACTAGATCATTTATTTAGAAAGGCAAACAGGTTTGCCTTGCTCACAGGCTTCATGTTAGTTGTCTATGTCTTATGGTGAATAGCTGGATAGAAAGATATGGAATTTATGTAGGGTCTGAGGATATAGGAGGTTCGGATATGAGAATCTAGATTATGTTGACTGATGGTCTGGAAAAAATGTTTCCAAGTTGGTAAATGCAAGAAAGATTGGTAGGCCTAGGTAGGTGTCTTAAAGGTATGTGAATGTGAGTTATAATCATATAGAAAAGTGATTTAAGACACATTAAAAATAGAAATGGGAGATATTTAAGATTTCTCCCTCCTTCTGCTATTTTCGTGATGGTCTTGCTGTAAGACTTAAAGGTGTAAGACTTTCTGTAAAGACTTAAGTTCAGAGTTTTCACACTGATCAACAGCGTTCTGAGAAGTTGTTGGAATTTATTATCCAGTCATAAGCTTGTGATTTTAATTTCCTTTGGTTGTCCTCTGAGATAGACTTAAAGGTGCATCTCATCATGCTAAAAACATCTGTGTAATGTGTATTTCTGACCCAAAAAGCATAGTGTTTACTATGGTATTTCTCATATCTGACATTTCTGAGGTAGACTTTGACATAATATTTAGGAATATCTTAAGCCTATTCTTTCTAGTTGCTTTGTTAAGGAAACTCCAAGCATCCACTTTTAGCATCAAAACCATTAATGTATTTCTGCCTAACTTTCCAGTGTGACATGGAGGTGGGGGGCTAAAAGTAGATGCTGAGTTTACAAAAAGTGGCTGAGCCTCATTGGTGGCTGATTACCAACATCTGTGCCCACAGAGAAATTGTTAGTTTCACACCATGGACACACTTTGTTTATAAAGGTTACAAAACAAATAGCTAAGAAGAACTGATACTCATTCTGTTGGATCCAGTTTTTCCTGTTACTCTCAGAATGTTCTTATATTAGATTTGCTGATATTTTACTTTTCTGAGGTTTTTAAAAAAATATATTTCTTTTGCAACCTAAAAATTCATATGAGTTTCAGGAAATCAAAAACTCATGAGACCTGGATCTGCCATAGTTCAAATGGACCACAAATGAGTCTTCCCCTTAGTCGTGGGATTCTTCACTTTTCCCATTTAATAGGAAAAAAATAACTTCTGACTCTAATCTGAATTTGTCCCAGCTGATTTTTACCAGATTGACTCTATTCTGGAATCAGAAACTGACTGCCAGCTGAAAACTGAACTTGCTGGAAGCTGAAGTAATCCAGTCCAGCCAAAGTGATGGCTCTATGTATCTTCGTATGGATCAACTAACCAGATTCTTCCCAGTACTGCTCCATTGCCCAGCCTTTGACTGATATTTCAGCTGTCCTAGCCCCTGATGGCCATCCTATTGTCAGCACCGAAGCAACTTCAGAAGAAGAGTCTTCAGTCCCACATCCCACCTAACAGACTGAAATGCAAAGTCAATAGGGGCTCCCTGGCATTAGCTATTATCTTGGAAACCTGCTTAGTTGGAGCAAGAACTAGTATTGCAGCCTTTAGAGACACTAGAGAGAAAAGATTCCAGAGGATGGTTTAAATCCTGGCATTATTGTTCTCCTTGGCTTCCTTCCTCTATATCCATACAGAAGAGACCCCCTACTCATTTTGATTTTTATCTTTCGGCCTTGTATTTTAAATCACTTGAAGGCTTTAATAAAGTAATGTTTGGGAGCAAGGCAGTAATGGTACTGAGATCCCATTGTGGAAAGGTAAATCTGAAGGACCCCAGGGGTCATATCTGGAAGACTGAAGATTGGGTCTTCAAATGATAATGGTGAGGGGAGAATGAGAGACCAGAGAATTAAGAGTCAGTGGGTATTGTTTTAAAGTTTAAAGCTCTAGCCACCTGGGTAAAACAAAACAGAAATAAAAGCAACTAGATTTAATACGTTTCCCCCCTCCCACTAATACAGTTGCTAGGAAACCAGCCCATACGACTAGGCCACAACTGTTTGTGGTCTTGGAGCCTAAAGTGGACCAATCATTTCAAAAGTCAATTTCCCTTACCCAATCATGTAATGCCAAATCATGTAAGTACCTGCATGTAGTTTTCCCTATAAAAATCTTGTTCCACTAGATCATAGTGCCGCATTTCTAACCTGTTTCCACAGGGGGTTTGTGTCCCTTGTTCAAACACATATACAATTAAAAATCCTCATGTATTTTTAGTGGAGTCTATTCCTGGTGTTTGGGGGTTTGAGAACTAGGCACAACATGCTCACCTCCTGGGATTTACCACCATCCAAACAACTGTGACTTTCTGCTCCCAAGCTCACACTGTGGCTGACAGGTAGTGCTCAGTGAAGGGTTGTCATCCAGTCATCCATAATGTCCTCCCCAGGCCAGAGCTCAGGCTGAGCCAGGCCTGAAACCCCTGTGAAGCTCACAAACAAAAACTGAACTGGGTTAACAGGCTGGGCTACAGCTGCTGCTTCTGCCATGGTAGCTGTGGAAACAGAGGAAGAGGAGGAGGGGCCCTGCTCTCACCTTCAGGTTAGGCAATGTGACAAGAACACACGAACCCTGCCTAGTGTGCTCCTCACCCCTCACCCTAGTGCCAAGCACCAAAGACAATAGCCCAGAGTGACTTCCAACTCCTTGGCTAATGACAGGTAGGTTGGGTCGATACCCTACACACTAATGAGGCTTGGTGGGGCTTTTATGTGTCTGTAGGTGTTACCACCTGACATCAAGGTGCTGTCAAGCACTTGCACTAGAGATGTGGCAAGTGACAGGCTTCACCCTAGGGCAAAGATGTAGGTGAGGCTGTGCTCTGAATTTGAATCAATTATGTATGACTTGTTCATTCTCACCACATCTCTGTGAGGACAGAGAGCAGGATCTGTGAGGGTTACAGTCAAAAGAGGTTGAGTGGCCCAGTTTTACATTGGAGATGGCCACCTTGGAGGCTAAACCCCTGAATCAAATCTACTTGGTGGCCCACTGTTGTGACTGTAAACAAGTTTTTGATTTGATCCCAGGACTGGTTCAGACTGTCCACTGAATCAAACTATTTGTCTGGTGCAGGCTGAGAGGGTTGTTTCTCAGCTGCATACAGTTTAAATCTGAAGACTCTGGAGATGGAATAAATGCCAGGGCCCATAGAGAGAAGAGTGCTCAGAGAAAGAAGGCTGCTGATGCTCCCCTTGCTACTCCTGGTTGCTGTGGATGCAGTTGGATGAGATAAGTTGAAGAAATCCTGAAACAAAGATTGGAATGCCCTAAGGAACCCAATGACCCTAACTGGCAGAAAATAGCTAAAGAGAACTCCACCCCGTCTACCCATTATTGTTCCTTCTCTTCTACCTTGTGTTGGGGCGTTGGAAGAGATTGGGGTGAAGGGAGGAAGAGGCATAAGAAACCAAAATAAAATAGTAATAAAAGTTATGCTAACACCCCATCTCTTGGATGCAAGTGAGAATCACCTCAAAGCTTCTGAGCAGGTAATGTACAGTTTGGGCAGAAGCTGAGATCTGTTTGCTAGGCCCAAACAGCAATGACTACCTGGACAAACAGGCCTGAGCTAAGTCTGCTGTAGCTTGTGATCTGCTTTTTGTAGTATTTGGCTACTATTCCTCTTTAAAAACGAGTGCATGTAGCAGCGCAGGGCCTTTAATCCCAGCACTAGGGACGCAGGTAGATCTATGTGAGTTTAAGGCCAGCCTGCTCTACAAAGAAAGTCCAGAGCAGCCAGGCTGTTACACAGAGAAACTGTGTCTTAAAAAATAAAAACAAAAACAAACAAACAAACAAACAAAAACCCAAAAAGAACAAAGTAATGAAAACCAAGTTCATGTGACCTTGAATAAAATACTCCCCAGAAGTGATGGAGGCTAAGATACAGGCTGAGATATAAGACTCCCACAGCCTTGTCCACTAAGGGCTGCTCCAAACAGTAATTTTTGAAGAGAACATTTATTTGAGTCACAATTTTTTTTTATGTCAGGGGTCCCCAGGATCATCCAACCTGGAAGTCCACTCATGTGCACTCCTGTGTAGCTATGATGTGTGTATTGTGTCTGGTAGGATGTCACTCCTGCTCCTACCAACTCCAATATGCAAGGACCAGAGGCCTTGAGCATCCATTATGGATTCAAGGACTCAGCCCACAACCTAACTCAACCTAGCTAACACCTGTGTACTCTCCCCTTGCACACAATCTCCTACCATCCCCCCACCCCTGACAACCTCCAGCATTTGTTTCATCAGCCTGTTGACAATTGTCTTCTTGAGAGCTGGGATCCCAGCCCTGTGCTGGACTCAATAGGGGGTGAAGAAGAAAGGACAGCCCCTTCCCTCAGGGAGCTCACAGTCTAGTTGGGGACTCAAGGTGCACATGAATACACATAGCACAGATACACACACATACAGAAGAGACAAGCACAGGATTGAACAGTACATAACACTCTAGGGAGACATCGTGTGTTAACTTGAGTACTACTATAAAGGAGCCTGGGCTGGGAGCCTATCCCTGGTGAATGAGGGAGGGTTGAGGGTGGGGAAGAACATTTCAGAGCAGTACAGGGGAAGGCATGGTGCAGTTACAGTAGGGAAGAGACAAGCTGGGCAATTACCTGAGGGCCATGGTAAGGGCTTCAGTAAGTTAGCCAAGGAAAGCAGGAGCATGGAAGCTCCTGGGGATGGGGAGCACCTCCCTTTTCTCAGATCTCTTTGAGTACTCAGTGACACCAGAATAAGGCATAGGGGTTCAATAAGAATCAATAACCCCAACTGCATGGGGGCTACATACAGTAAGACCCCAGGTCAGTAATCCACAGGTTCCTACCAAGCCCAGGTAGGGAAGATTGCTCTCTTTTCCTAACCAGTGGTTCATAACAAGGTAAGAGGGAAACATTTGTGGGCTCCCAAATGACCTGCTCACATGTGAAGATATGAATCCTTGATCAGCAGTGGCCAAGACCCACACCCCTGCCAATATCCCTGCTCATTCAGGGACACACACAACCTTTCTGCTGTCGTCTCCCACTGCCTAGACCCACAGGCACCATGTGCTGGGCTCTGTTGCCTCTCTACTGTCACTGTCCCAGATGACACCTGCCTGGAGCTGATCACCTGGCCAGCATGTGGTTAATGGAAGCAGGATTCTTTCCCTCTGGGATAGACAGAGAAAAAGATTTACCATCCATTCAGCAATTCAACCTCCCCTTGAAACTCCACAGTGAAGTAGAGCCATGACTAAGATGAAGGCTCCATTGTAAAATGTCACAGCCTGGCAGACACAAAAACGAAAAATGGAACCAAACTCAGGAGCCTTGGAAATGTCTGGGGAGTGAAGCCAGGTTCCACAAATCAGGTGTACCTTTAAGACTGGGAAGAAGGGATGGATGGACTAAAAAGGGCTCAGCCTCAGCATTCTTTATCACAAACAAGAGGAGACAAGGAGGAGAGAGACACACTTGTATGGAAGAAGGACAGGGTGACAGATGAAATCCCAGGGCTGAGGTCTTTAATCTGGAGTCTGGAGGTTCCTGAAACTGTTTGGCATTGTGAGAGCTACATGGGTATGTGCGTTCTCCTAGGAGAATTTCCATAGCCTCCATCAGGTTGTAAAGGGACACTTGCCCCTCAAGTGTTAACCTTTCTAGTTCAGAAAGGGCACGGTGCCCTGGCTTCTGAGGAGAGTGTGGGAGAACCAGGCTTAGGTTTTTCTCACCTGGGTAGACCTCGTCTCCACAGAACCGATGGAGCTAGCTAGCCAACAATGGGAAGACTTAGGCAAAGCCACAGCACTTAGTGGAACGTGGGTGTCCTCTGCTTCTGCATGCTGTCCTGCTGGGCTCTGGACTTGAAGGGGTGAGCCAGGTCTCCTCATTGAAGAGCCCTTCAGGTGCCCTTTGTACTCCTGTGCTTGACTTCAGGTAATTCTTTTTATTCATTTGTTTTTATTTTCTCTGTGTGAGTGTTTTGCCTCCATATGTGGATGGGCCATTTGCCAAGATGAAAAATTCAAGTCACAACACATGCTGGAGAGGTTGTGGAGAAAGGGAAACCCTCCTCCACTGCTGGTGGGAATGTAAACTGGTACAACCTCTTTGGAAATCTATCTGGCGTTTTCTCAGACAATTAGGAATAGTGCTTCCTCAAGACCCAGCTATACCACTGCTAGGTACATACACAAACTTTGCTCAAGTAACAAAAGGGATACTTGCTCAACCATGTTTATAGCAGCTTTATTTGTTATAGCCAGAATCTGGAAACAACCCAGATGTCCATCAACGGAGGAATGAATACAGAAATTGTGGAATTTTTACACAATGGAATACTACTCAGCAATCAAAAAGGAGGAAATCATGAAATTTGCAGGCAAATGGTGGGATCTAGAAAAGTTTATTCTGAGTGAAATATCCCAGAAGGAGAAAGACAAACACGGTATATACTTGCTTATATAGACATATATGATATGATAAACATAATGAAATCTATACACATAAAAAAGATAAGTAAGAGCGGACATGGGGTAACATGATCAATCCTCATTTAGAACGACAGATAGGATGTGCATTGAACGTATGACAGGAGTCTACTGAAGGCATCTGGAAGACTCTAACTAGCAGTGTTTTCAAAGCAGATACAAAGACTCATAACCAAACCTTTGGCAGAGTACAGGGAATCATAAGAAAGAAGGGGAGTTAGTCTGATGGGGAAAGGATAGGAGCTCCACAAGGACCAAATATATCTGGGCACAGGGTCTTTTCTGAGACTGACATTCAACCAAGGACCATATATGGATATAACCTAGAACCTCTGCTCGGATGTAGCCCAAGGTAGCTCAGTAACCAATTGGTTTCCCATAGTAAAGGGCACAAGGACTATTTCTAACAGGAACTCAATGGCTGGCTCTTTGACCTCCCCACCCCCCAAGGGAGGAGCAGTCCTGTTAGGCCACAGAGGAGGACTTTGCAGCCAGTCCTGAAGATACCTGATAAAAGAGGATCAGATGAATGGGGAGGAGGTCTCCCCCCATCAGTGGACTTGGAAAGGGGCAGAGTGGAGATGAGGGAGGGAGGGTGGGAGTGGGAGGGAATGAGGGAGCAGGATACAGCTGGGATACAGAGTTAATAAAATGTAACTGATAAGAAAAAAATAAAATTAAAAAAAAATCAAAACATGAAATCCACTATGTAAGCAAACTGAAAGAAGGAAAACATATGATCATCTCATCACATTAGATGCAGAAAAGGCCTTTTGACCAAATGCAGCACCTATTCAGGGAATAAGAATTGGGAATTTTAGGGATAAGAGGGATATACCTCAGCACAATAAATCGTCCCACATGTGTGCACATACAGCCCTGTAAAACTCCCCACAGGTGTGCGCATTCACAGTAAACCCCCACACTTGAGCACATACACCACATGCACATCACAAACCAAACTCAACTTTTAAATTAGAAAACGTACAACCTGAAAATGTAGTCAGTTGTGTTTACCTGCCATGCAGGAGGCTTCAGTTTAATCCTCAACACGGTCAACCTGCGCATAAAACAGAAATATTACAAATGTTGCCTTCTGGGATGACTTGATGACTGGATGAAATGGAGCAGAGTTTTCCTTTTGACATGAATATGTTTTAAATCTTAGTCCTTTCAGTTTCAAAACTGTAACATAAACCCAAAGACCAATCAATGATTTTAATAAGATCCTCACACTGAGCTTTTAAAAATTTCCTTCCCTGCAATGCTTTTTCTTCTTACATCTTCAAAAATCACGATTTTATTGTGCTTCTCCCAAGAAGCATGATGCCTTTCCTCACCCTCCTGGTCATATCTCATGCCTCCTCTCCCAGTGACCTTCATGAAGTTGATCATAGGCCTCTCAACTCAGAGACTACCCTCATGTCAGTGAACACATATGCCTACCTGTGCACTGACAGTCAAGAGACACACATGATTTCAATAGATGACTTTCCATTACTCACTAATATGCCATTTTAAAACACATGACTAAGGACTACATTTAGCATCACACAAAATTGTGATTTCAGAGGGATAAGAGACCAAAACAACGTGGGGAATGTTACATTTTGGGCTAGCCTGAGCTAAATCAAATTAAACCAGCTTTTCTCTTGTCGAACTTTTGAGCACCTTCCCTTTCTGATGCTCAGTCTCAAATCAGCATTCATTATTTCACGTTTAACCAAATGTTTCTGTGCTGTGCATTTCAAAGCACGAGTGTTCATCAAAACACACTTCAGAAATATTGGTCTAATTCTTTAAGTAATGAGGACACATTAAATGTCATATTCTTGTTCCATTAATTATACAACCTTGCTTTAAGCCTATCTTCAGTACCGGTTCTAACAAATCCACTAAACTTACCTTCTACATCAAAACAGCCAAAGGGATAAATGGCTTGAGTATGTGCCTATATATCTTTTAAGTATTTTACTTGATACCTAAAATGTTTACATATTTATAGATGTGGTATTTTGAAATAAAAACACATTGTATACCCTCCATTGCATTGATTGCTGGTATCCAATATGTATAAAGAACTCAAGAAACTAAACATGGACACACCAAGTAACCCAATTAAAAATGAGGTACAGATCTAAACATAGAATTAAACAGAGGAATCTCTAATGGCTGAGAAGCAGTTAATTAAATGTTCAATATCCTTATTCATAAGGAAAATGCAAATTATAATAACTGAGATTGCATGTTAAACCCTTCAGAATAGGTAAGATCAAGAACTCAAGCCACAGCTCATGCTGGTGGAGATGTAGAACACTGGGAACATTCTCCCTTTGTTGGTGGGAGTGTAAACTTGTACAACCCCTTTGAAAATCAATGTGGTAGTGTTTCAGAATTGGTAACAGTTGTATCTCACAACCCAGTTCTACCACTCCTGGACATATACCCAAAGGATGCTCCACCAAACCATAAGGACACGTGTTCAACTATGTTCAAAGCAGCTTTACCTGTAATAGCCCCAAACTGGAAACAACCTAGAAATTCCTCAACCGAAGACTGAATAAAGAAAAGGTGGTGCCTTTACACAATGAATATTATTCACCTATTAAAAACAAAATCCTCATGGAATTTGCAGATAATGAATAGAACTAGAAAAGATGATCCCTAGTGAGGTAAGTAGAAAGACAATGGGGCATATGCTCATAAGTAGATATTAGCCATCAAATATAGGATAACCATGCTACAATTGACAGGCCAACAAAGCTAACTAAGTAAGAGGACCCAAGGGGGAAGCTTGAATCTCACTCAGAAGAGGAAATAGAATCGACATCAGGAGTAGATAAAGGGGGAGACTGGGTAAGAGAGGGTTGGGGAGGAGAGCAGGAAGAATTAGGTTTGGGGAGAACAGAGGAAAAGAGTACTTGGTAAGAGAACTGGAACCAGTTGGCGGCATGTATGGGACAAGCTAGAAAACTGGCACAACGGAAGCACCCCGGAATCTCTGAGGGTGACCCAACCTAAGACTCCTCCTAATAGAGATATGGAACCTGAAATGGCCATCTTCTGTAACCACACAAGACTTCTAGTAGGGGGAAACCTATCCATGATTTGTCCTGACTGTTAGATGTGAGGGGTAAATATGGAGTAGAAATTGAGGGAATGGCCAATTTTGAGATCCATGCTATGAGAGAGAGCCCACCTCTTGTACTATTGGTGATATTGCACTGTATTTACGGTCAGGCACCTAGCATATCTGTTTTACAAGAGTCTTCACTCAGCAACTGATGGAAACAGATGCAATGACCCACAGCCAAACATTAGGCTGAGCTTGGGGAATCCTTAGGAAGAGGAAGAGGAAGGATTAAAGAAGCCAAAGAGCTCAAAAACACTACAAGAAAACCTAGAGAATCAACTAATCTGGGCTCATAGAGTCTTGCAGAGACTGAACTACCAAAGAGAGAGCATGCATGGGACAGACCTAGGCCCTCTGCACATATGTAACAATCATGCAGCTGGGCCTTCATGTGAGACTCCTAACCGCACAAGGAGGGCCGGTCTCTGACTGTTGCCTGCCTTTGGATCCCTTTCCCCTAACAGGGTTGCTTTGTTTATCCACAATTGGAGAAAATATCCTAGACCTACTGCAACTTGATATGCCAAGGCTGGTTGATATCCATGTGAAGCCTCCCCTTTTCCTTGGATAAAGGGAGGATGGGAGGATGGGTGAGAGGTTTGGTGAGAAGGAGATACTTGGAAGACATGAGGGAAGGAAAACTTTGATTATGATGTTAAAATAATAAAAATAAATAAATGGTTCTGTTGCTCTCCTCTTGGAGCTCCTGTCCTTTTCCCATTTCTTTCATAAGATTCCCTGAACTCTGCCCAAAGTTTGGCTATAGGTCTCAGCATCTCCTTTGATACCCTGCAGGGTAGAGACCTTCAGAGGCCCTTTGAGGTGGCTCCTGTCCTGTTCCCTGTTTTCTTCTCTTCTGATGTCCACCCTCTTTGCCTTTCTGAATGAGGATTGAGCATCTTACCCAGATGCTCCTTCTTGATTAGATACCTCCTTCTTGATTACTTTCTGTTGTTTTACTGATTTTAGTATGTTTATCCTATATTATATGTCTAATATCCCCTTATGTGTGAGTATAGACCCTGTGTGTCTTTCTGTTCCTGGAATACCTCACGCAGGATGATCTTTTCCAGTTCCCACCATTTGCCTGCAGATTTCATGATTTCCTTGGTTTTAATTGCTCCATAAGGAGAGCAACAGAACCAAATTTCCAGGCACAGGTTTTTTTTTTTTTTTTTTTTTCTGAGACTGATACCCCAACCAAGGACCATTCATGGAGGTAATCTTGATCCCCTGCACTGATGTGCCCCATGGCACTTTGGTGTCCAAGTGGGTTCCATAGATATGGGACAGTGAATGTCTCTGACATGAACTGATTGGCCTGCTCTTTGATCACCTCCCCTTCAGGTGGTGCAGCCTTATCAGGCCACAGAGGAAGACAATTCAGCCACTCCTGATGATATCTGATAGACTGGGATTAGAAGAAACGGGAGGAAGATCTCTCCTATTTGTGGACTGGGGAAAGAGTATGGGTGGTATAGATGGAGGAAGGGAGCAACAGGTGGGATACAAAGTGAATAAAATATAATTAATAAAAAAATAAAATAAAATAAAAGTAAGCTTACATATTTAAAAAAATAAATGCAGGCAGAAGAAATAAAATACTTAATTTATGCTCTAAAAAGCATAAATTATACAATAAACATATTGTATAATGTTCAAATGTCAGTGTATCCCATCAAATATTTATCATTTTTTTTTTAGTCAAATGTTCCCAATGCACTTTAAGCAAGTTCTGCATAGTATTTTATTAATAAAACCTGGAGGCATCTGGGAAGAAAGATCCTCAATTGAGAATCTTTGGGCTTTGTATTTTCAATTGCTTAATGGCTTTCATAAAGAAATGCTTGAGAGCAATACACTAATGGTGCCCAGATCCCATTCTAAAAAGGCACATCTATAGGACAGAAGGGGTCATATCTGGAAGGCCCAAGATTGGGTCTTCAAATGATCATGGGAAAGGGGGAAATGAGAGACCAAAAAGATTAAAAATTAGCAGGTACTATTAATTAAGGCATGAACTATGTGGGTGGAATAGTCTAGTAATGCCTTGAGAGGAAGGACTGCCTTACTGCATTCTTTCCCCATCCACTAGAGATAACAGTTGCTAGGAAACTGGCCCATCTCCCTAGGGAGGGACACCAGCTGATTATGGTCTGGGGACCTTCCTATAGCCAATTAATTCAAAATGTAGCATTTTGACCAATAGATGCTTGCCAGGCAGGAATTTCCCCTGCCTTGGGCATGCTGGGAGGGACCAGGATCTATATATCATCCAACTAACCTCGGCGCAGCACTCTCTTCTCCCACCGCTTTGGCGGTGGGGGTGTGTGGATCCAAGCTGCAGCTTGTAATTTACAATAAAAAGAACCTCATGTATTTGCAGCAGAGTCTAGTTATTCCTGGTCTTTTGGGGCTCGTGAACTGGGCAGAACAGCTACTAGTCCACTTTAAAAGACAAGTACAAGGAGCTGAGCAGGGCCTTTAATCCCAGTACTAGGGAGGCAAGCAGATCTCTGTGAGTTTAAGGCCAGCCTGCTCTACAAAGAAAGTCCAGAGCAGCAGGGCTCTTACACAGAGAAAAACCTATCTTGAAAAAACAAAACAAAAAGAAAGAAAGAAAGAAAGAAAGAAAGAAAGAAAGAAAGAAAGAAAGAAAGAAAGAAAGAAAGAAAACCAAGTTCAGGTGACCTGGAATAAAACACTCCCCAGAAGTGATGGAGGCTAAGATATAGACTGAGGTATAAGCCAGTATCCTCCCACAGCCTTGTACTTCATGGACAGCTTCAAATAGCAACTGTTGAAGAGAACATTTATTTGAGTCACAATTTTTTTTGATGTCAGGGGCCCCAGGACCAGCCAACCTGGATGTCCACTTGTCTGCACTCCTGTGTAGCCATGATGTATGTTTTGTGCTGAATGGTGTTCCTCCTGCTCCTACCAACTCCAATATGCAAGGAACAGAGGCCTTGAGCATCCATTATGGATCCAAGGAGTCAGCCCACAGCCCAACTCAACCTTGCTAACCCATGTGTACTCTCCCCTTGCACACAATCTCCAACCCCCCCACCCCTGACAACCTCCAGCATTTGTTTCATCAGCCTGTTGACAATTGTCTTCTTGAGAGCTGGGATCCCAGCCCTGTGCTGGACTCAATAGGGGGTGAAGAAGAAATGACAGCCCCTTGCTCTCAGAGAGCTCACAGTCTAGTTGGGGACTCAAGGTGCACATGAGTACACAAAGCACATATACACACATACAGAAGAGACAAGCACAGGACTAAACAGCACATAACACTCTAGGGAGACACTGTGTGTCAACTTGTGTATTCCTACACAAAAGCCTGGGCTAGGAGTCTAGCCCTGGTGAATAAGGGAGGGCTGAGGGTGGGAAAGAACATTTCAGAGCAGTACAGGGGAAGGAATGGTCCAGTTACAGCAGAGAAGAGACATGCTGGGCAATTAGCTGAGGGCCTTGGTAAGGGCTCCTCTAAGTTAGCCGAGGAAAGCAGGAGCATGGAAGCTCCCAGGGATGGGCAGTGACTTCCCTTTCTCAGCTCTCTTTGAGTATGCGGTGACACCAGAATAAGGCATAGGGGTTCAGTAAGAATCAATAACCCCAACTGAATGGGGGATACAAACAGTAAGACCACAGGTCAGGAATCCACAGGTTTCTACCAAGCCCTGGTAGGGAAGAACACTCTCTTTTCCTAACCAGCAGTTTGTTCTAGCAAAGGAGGGAAACATTTGTGGGTTCCCAAGTGACCTGCTTACATGTGAAGATATGAGTGTGTTACCTTAAGCCACCCCAAGATTGGATTCTAATGAGTAAAACTGTAGACCTCATGTTTTTGTTTTGAAAGCCCTCTGTTACACAGACACAGTGCTCTTCCAGGCTCACCTCCAAGCTCTGGTTTGCATATTTCCTCCCTCAGTAGTTGGGATCCAGTTTACTGGTGCTGCTTTCTGTTAGAAAGGACTGTCCTCAGCACATGGAGGAGATGGGTGCTGTGTCTCCTGCAGCATGGGTGCAAGCTTCTTGGCATGTCATTTCTCATGGACATTTCTTTGTCATTGTTTTACTCTTTGGTTTTTATTTTTTTGTCCTAATGGAGGTTTTTTTGTTTGTTTGCTTTGTTTGGTTTGGTTTTGAGATGGGCTTTCTTTGTGTAAAAGCTCTGGCTGTCCTGGAACTAGCTGTGAATTCAGAGATCCACCTGCCTCTACCTACCTAGTGCTGGGATTAAAGGCCTGTGCCACCACCACCTGACGCTAATGGGATTTTAACAGTCGTTTTTTTTTTGTTTTTTTTTTTGTTTTTTTTTTTTTTTTTTTTTTTAAGATATTAGCAGTAGTTAAAAGAATATTTTTAGGGCAGACTGTATTTGGGTGGAAGTCAGGCAGATGTCCTACCTCAAATTTTTCCTTTCAGTGGCCTTGAAAATGGTGTGTGTGTGTGTGTGTGTGTGTGTGTGTGTGTGTGTGTGTTGTGGGAAAACTGAATCTCTGTTTTGTCTCATGCATAGCTTCATAATGGAACAAAGACACTGTTAGTAACTTTTTTTGATCTTCGTTAAATTTGTTGGTGTTTTATTATGGTTTGCTTTCTTCCAGTGCTAGATTTTCAAAAAATTAAGTAGAAGGCATCCCCTGGGGTGTGGGAAAGATTCAATTAATATCCACTATTTTCTGTGTAGAGTGAATCCCTGGATTTCATTGTTTTCTAACTGGATTTTTCCATTTCCAGATAATTCCTCCACCCCCTCCCATATCTCCAGATTGTCTGGATGACACTGATGCTCTGGGCAGTATGCTAATGTCTTGGTACATGAGCGGCTATCATACTGGCTACTATATGGTAAGGATTCCCTGGGAATGTCCTGACATGTTCTGTGAAGGTGTACACTGCTGAGCTTTGCACCTAAAGCCAGCTCTTGAATGACTACAAATGTGGCTTGTTCTATGGAGCCTCAAAATTTAAGGTAGCTTTTAAGACTACCTTAAAGTTTAAAAATTGACATGTTTCATCAGCCCTCCTGAATATGATTGTAGTTAATTTCAAAGGTCTGGTTTGGTTGTTTGTTTGTTTGTGTTTTTTCAAGACGTGGTTTATCTGTGGGTATTGGGATCACATCCTTGGCCTTGCGCATGCTTCCCAAGCTCTACCACTGAGCTGTACCCCAGCCTGGCCATTTTTTGCAGTTCAGAGTTTAAATCTTGTGTGTAGGTGTAGCTCTTACCTTCCATTGTATATAAATACATAAGTGTTCTGTTATCCATTCTACAACAACAACATTTGTTGTTGTTTTGTCTTGGTTTTTGTTTTGTTTTTGAGACAGTTTCTCTTTCTAGCCTTGGCTGTCCTGGTCTTTGAAGACCTCAAACTCACAGTGATCCACCAGCCTCTGCCTCCCTGAGTAAAGGCATGTGCCACCACACCTGGCTACTCCAGTCTACTATTGACTATTTATCTTGTCAATTTGGGGTTGTAAAAATGTTTCTGGAATAGAGAGATGTCATTGCAATCAAGAGCATTGGCTGTTTTTCTGGAAGACCCAATTTCGATTCCTGGTTACCCATATGGCTGCTCCTAATGTGTAAAACTCAAGTTTTGCTAGATCTCATGTCCTCTTCTAGCCTGTACAGGTACTCTGTGTATGCAAGCAAAATACCCATACATATAAAATAAAAATTTTTTAAATTTAAAAAATATGTTGCTATGAATATGCTATTTTTCTAGCACCAAACTGTTCCCAGTCTCCTGGGTTTTTGTTGTTGTTTGTTTGTTTTTGCATAGCGTCTTTCTGTATAGCCCAGCCTTGTACTAGCCCAGACTGGCTTTCAAATCACAGTCCTCTTGCTTTGTCTACTAAGCACTGGCTCATTAGGCATACATCACTAAGTTGAGGTTAAGGGTTATGTTTTTGCTTCATTCTGTTCTGTTTTGTTTTTTAAAAGAGAGACCAGGCTAACCTTGGACTCACAGAGATCTGCCTGCTTCTATCTCCTGGTGCTGGAATTAAAAGCATGGGCTACCACTCCCTACATGAGGCAGGGTTTACTGTAGCCCAGGCTGGCTTTGGACTCACTGTGTAGCTGAAGATGACTTTGAACTCCCAGTCCTACTTCCTCAGCCTCCTGATGCTGGCTCGAAAAGCTGCATCACCAGGCTGGGCATCAAACTTGGCCTAAAATGTTTATGCACACATTTATCTAGTGTGTTCCCTGTTCTTTTAACTTTTTATTTGCATTCTTTACAGGGTTTCAGACAAAATAAAAAGGAAGGAAAGAGCTCAACCACAAATTAAGCAGTAAGTCTGTTATTTTCTTGTATAACTCTTAAAGTTTGTGGGAAATGAGTGTTTTGAACATTTACAAATTAATGTTTATATAAACTATAGGAAAAGTTTTTGTTTTTTGTTTTCTTGGGTTTTTTGGATTTGCACATGTGCGTGTGTCCCTGTGTGTTGGGGGCGAGGTTGGTTCATGCCGACAAAAGTGGGTGTTGAATCCCCTGGAACTTGAGTTACATGTGGTTGTCAGCTGCTTGTCATGGTGCTGGAATGGAACTCATAGTCTAGAGGAACAGCGAGTGCTCTTAACTGCTGTGTCCTCTCCAGCCCCACAAAAGTCTGCCAAAAATTAGATTAAATATTGAATTATCCCCACATGATCAAATTCTCATGGGGTCAAAGTGTCATCTTCCAAATACTTGCTGAATGATTTGGTTATGTTGGCACAACAAAGACCCTTAGGCTGGCCTTGAACTCCAAGCTGCTTGCCTCAGTATCCATATTGCAAGGATTATACTTTGCACCACTGTACTTGGCTTACCATCTGGTGTAGAGTGTGAAGATAATTGCAGTATCATTGCCCAGTCAGGCTTGGGTGCTTGTGTGTGCATGTTGGGTGAGGGGTGTGATAGGGATTAAAGCGAGGTCCTCACACAAAAGTAGTGAGCAAATATTCTGCCACCAGATCCACATGTACTTTTTAGGTTAAACTTTTTGTGTGTGTGGAGGTTTTGTGTACATGAATGTTTATGTTCCATGTGCATGGCTGGTGCCCTTGAGGCTAGAAGAGGGCATTGGATCCCATAAAACTTGTTCTAAATGGGTGGTTACAACTTGCCTGGGTCTTCCAAGAATAAGAGTAAGTGCTGTTAACCACTGAGCCATCTCTCCAGACCCACCTGCTCTTTTGACAAGTAATGCAGTGTGCAGTACACTGTATTATCTGTTGTCTTAGTTACTGTTCTATTGCTGGGAAGACACCATGACCAAGGCAACTCATAAAAGAAACCATTTAATTGGGGGCTTGCTTACAGTTTTAGAGGATTAGTCCGTGATCATCATGGCAGAAGAAGACAGGTAGGTTTTGTTTTATTTTTGTTTTTTGTTTCGGTTTGTTTGTCCTTCTTGGTTTTTGTTTTTTGTTCTTTGAGACAGTGTTTCTCTGTGTGTAGCTCTGGTTGTCCTGGAACTCGATTTGTAGACCTTGAGCTCCCAGAGATTCGCCTGCCTCTACCTCCCAACAGGTGTTTTTAACAAAATCTCCATCGTTTGGTTTTACCAATGAAAGCTTGGGAGCCAGATATTGTGGTGAAAGTCTGCTAGATCA
Source organism: Meriones unguiculatus (assembly GCF_030254825.1). Classification (NCBI taxonomy): domain Eukaryota; kingdom Metazoa; phylum Chordata; class Mammalia; order Rodentia; family Muridae; genus Meriones; species Meriones unguiculatus. The sequence continues at coordinate 27,027,119 of NC_083354.1, read as the reverse complement.
GAAAGAGAAAACAGCCAGCTGATTTTCCTTCAAAGCAGACATCTCTCAAGGGTCTCAAACAACCTCCTTTAAACTAAATTTCCTTCCCTTCTACTTCCTGTGCATCTCTATCCATCCACCTGACTACCTCTTACTCTCAGGGTTTTTTTCTTAATAATCCTATAATCACTTCCTATCAACTGGTTGCTTGCTCCGCCTCTTTACTGTGGTTGACCTTATTTAATTCTGTTCACAGTATTCAAGCAGAAAGCTCTTGGATTAAAGGTGTATGGCAAGGCTAAGCCACACCACACCACTAGAAACAGGTTTTTCTAGTAAATAACAGAATTTCGGGGTTCATAGTGTAATCAATTATCCTGCAACAAACAGGCATGGCCCCGGAAATGGTAGCTGTTTATATATATATATATATATAATTCTTGTAACTTTCTGGAGGCCCTAAACATTTTAATTCATTTTTAACTTTAGAGACACTTAACATTGTAATCCAAGTAACTAATTTCTAGTTTTACTACATTTAAATAAATATTCATAAAAAATATTCACCAAAAAAATCTGAGCACAGGAGTCTTTCCTGAGACTGATACTCCAACCAAGGACCATGCATGGAGATAACCTAAGACTCCTGCACACATGTAGCCCCTGACAGTTCAGTATCCAAGTGGGTTCCATAGTAATAGGAACAGGGACTGTCTCTGACATGAACTGATTGGCCTGCTCTTTAATTACCTCTCCCTGAGTGGGGAGCAGCCTTACCAGGCCACAGAAGAAGACAATACAGCCACTCCTCATGAGACCTAATTGACTAGGATCAGAAGGAAGGAGAGGAAGACCTCCCCTATTAGTGGACTTGGGAAAGGGCATGCGTGCAGAGGGGGAAGAAAGGAGGGATTGGGACAGGAGGAGGGAGGAAACCACAGGGGGGATACAAAGTAAATAAAGTATAATTAATAAAGAATTAAACAATACATATATATTAAATCAGAAGTAACTTAAATTACAAAATTCATCATTTTCATGCACTTTCATTTACTCTGACAGAAACATGGTTTGGAAAAAAAAAAGACAGTTGTACAAGTATTACCTAAAGCTTTTATGTTATTTTTAACATCACTGGGAATTGTTATTCATTGATCTCACACTTCAAGAAACCTGCCAAGATTAACCACAAAATGTGTCAGCTGAAGCTTGATATTAAAAGAAAAAAAAATACTAATTATGCTGTTGCAGTTACTGTTTTTAGTTTGTTTGTTTGTTTTTTGTTTTTGTTTTTTTCCTGGTTTTATGACACAGGGTTTCTCTGTGTAGTCTTGGCTGTCCTAGAACTCACTTTGTTGGCCAGGCTAGCCTCAAACTCACAGAGATCTGCCTGCCTCTGTCTCCCAAGTGCTTGGATTAAAGGCCTGTGCCATCATGCCTGGTTCAGTCACTATTTTTTAATGAGGAAAAATAAAAAAGATTTGATAATTTGTAGTATGTTTAAATTCTAGTAGGAAAGATAAATTTAGCACTTCTTAATTTTTAAACCAATATTATGTTTATATTAGCATATTGTATTCTTTGCCTTCTTTTTAAAAATATGATCTGGGACTGACAAGATTGTTTTGGAGGCCAAAGGCCTGATGGTCTGAATTCAGTCCCCAGGGTGGAAGAAAAGAACCAGATCTTACTGGTTGTCTCTGACTTCCACACTTGTATACATAAGTGCCCATGCAGTTTCTTTTTCTGTATTTTATAACTGACTAGACTTTTCTTTCAAATTCAGGTTCAGCTCTTTCCCTAGGAGATGGTACGTTGATGTCCCTGGTCCATAAGAACAGAAGTGTCACCATCATCTTTGTGGACTCTTGTTTGAGTGACGTCATCAGCATTTTCCCATTCTGGGCCCCATGCCTGAATCACCAGTGGAGCGTGTTTAGAGCGTAAGTGGATTGAGGATCGCACGGGGAGATGTAATGCATGGAAGCCAGTCTGCCGAAACTGTCTGAGCACAGCTGTAGACTGTAACTTTCCTAGTGTGTCAAGATTTTTATTAATGCCTTTAAAAACAAATAAAAGTCCTTTTTTAAAAAGTCTTGACTTTATAACTATTTTCCTTTGGGATATATACAGTGAAATTGAGTCTATTTAAAGATACAGAAAGAAAACTATCCAGACTTATTACTTGGGTAAAAGGTAATTGCAGAAAGTAGAACAAATTGGCAATCCAAGATAGGGGGACAAAAGCTAACTCAAGTCGCAGGGGCTATCCTGACCAGGCAGGAACCAGGGTGTGTTCTGGTTGTTTGTGTGTGTGTGTATGTGTGTGTGTGTGTGTGTGTGTGTGTGTGTTTTCAGTGGCTCAAATATAAGGTCAGAGAACTACTTGTGAAGTCTTCTCTTTTTCTATGTAGGTGCTAGGGATTAAACTGAGGTCATCTGGTGCCTGGTGTGTTGGAGGTTGGTCTGATGCTTGTGTTTTGATGCTAATTACTGGCCCTCAACATCTGGATAAACCTATCCTTGTTGTGTAAAGCTGCCTAAGACATTACACCTGATTGGTTGATTAAAGGCCTAAAACCTGGACAGGGCAGAATGGGGTAGGTGTGGCTAAGGTTCCCAGGCTTTGGGAAGAGGAAAATCATGGGAAGAACACAGAAAGACAGGAAGAGAGGAGGAAGGAGGATACCAGTATGGGTTAGGGTGGAGAAGGAACCACGTCGGCCAGGAGGAAGGACTCCAAGGATGGTTGGATAGAGAAAACACCAAGATCAAAAATATAAGCCAAGTATTTATAAGATTATGGGTGGAAGGTAGCTCAGATAGGAATGGTGAGTGTGCTTTCACAAGCATTCTGACTGACTCTGTGGTTTCTCATCCTTAGTGTTAGATGAGTAAACTTCTCAGGCACAAGCCATGGATGTGCCTTGATAGGAGAGATCTGAATACTCTCACTGTTTGGGGCAGTGTATAAGCCCTGAATCCTAGAATGGGTTTCAAGTAACTCAGACAACACTAGGAAAACATTGCCACCATCCTTCCCATTTATTCCTGAATTATAGGTGAGCATCACCTTATTTCCTTCAATATATTTTGAGGTGTTGATATCACTGTAAACATTTAGCTTTTTAATTTTTTAATTAATAGTAAAGCTTCCTTTTCATCAGCCTGTTGCATGGTTGGACATGCTTTGAGATGATGTCTTCTGTAGTCTAGACTGGCCTTATCCTGGTTATCTACCTGATCCTTCTGCCTCCATTTCCCCAGGACTATATTACAAGATTGCAGGGTATGGCACCACATCCTGGCTCTGAAACAGCATCAAAATTTAATAAGTACCAACTCACTCATGACAAAAACATTGATTGACTTTTAAGTAAACCAGCTGGAGATGAAGCTCAGGTGTTGATTACTTGCCTGGCACAAACAGCTGGGTTTGGGCCATAGCATTTTGCAAACTGGGCAAGGTGGTGCATGCCTGTGAGGCCAGCATGTAGAAGGTAGAGGCAGGAGGATCAAATGTTCAGTGGCTGCTTGGGCCAGAGAGAGAAATACCACAGGCTTGCTCCAAAAAGAGGAATATTTTATTTTAAACTGTTATTTCCACTTTTTTACATATTTTTATAAATTACAGTTTATTCACTGTATCCTCACTATAGCCCCTTCCCTCATCCCCTCCCACTCCCACCCTCCGTCCACCATCTCCTTCCATGCCCCTCCCCAAGTCCACTGATACGGGAGATCCTCTTCCCCTTCCCTCTGTCCCTAGCCTATCAAGTCTCAGCAGGACTGTCTGCATTGTCTTCCTCTGTGGCCTGGTAAGGCTGCTCACCCCTCAAGGGGAGGGGATCAAAGAGCCAGCCACTGAGCTCATGTCAGTGACAGTCCCTGTTCCCATTACTATGGAACCCACTTGGAGACTGAGATGCCATGGTCCACATCTGTGCAGGGGTTCTAGGTTATCTCCATGCATGGTCTTTGTTTGGAGTATCAGTCTCAGAATAGACCCCTGTGCCAAGATTTTTTGGTTCTGTTGCTCTCTTTGTGGAGCTCCTGTCCCCTCCAGGTCCTTCTGTCTCCTTATTTTTTCATAATATTCCCTGCACTCGGCCCAAAGTTTGGCTATAAGTCTCAGCATCTCCTTTACCTTGCTGGGTAAAGTCTTTCAACAGCCCTTTGTGCTAAGCTCCTGTCCTGTTGCCCAAATTTTATTTCACCAAATTACAAACAACAAAATAATGTTTTGGCTATTTAAAATATATTATTTAATGGCATAAATAACATCCACATTCTTGTCCATCTATCACCCCTACCCTTTCTTAGGACCTTTTAATTCTCCCATCCAGCAACTTGATTCCATTAAACAGAAACTATTTTTTTAAATTAGATTTTTTTTAAAAAATTATTCATTTATTTATTTTGTGTATATGTGTACTCTGCATGTACAACACCATGTTGTAAGGTGGCATCAGATCCCATTATAGATGGTTGTGAGCCACCATGTTTATGTTGGGAATTGAACTCAGGAAGAGCAGACAGGGCTCTTAACCATTGAGCCATCTCTCCAGCCCTAAACAGTAACTCTTCCCTTCGTTAGCCCATTTTCTTTCTTTCTTTCTTTCTTTCTTTCTTTCTTTCTTTCTTTCTTTCTTTCTTCCTTCCTTCCTTCCTTCACTTTACATCCCAATCTCAGCCCCCTCCCTCCTCTTCTCCCACCCTCCTTCCTTCTTCCCCATACCCCTCCTCTCCTCCCCCTTAGAAAAGGGGAGCACCCTCCCACCTACACTTCCCAGCACATCAAGGCATATCAGGACTGAGCACATTCTCTACTACAGAGGCCAGGCAAGGCAGCCCCGCAAAGCATACAGGAGAGTCCTTGTCAGAGACAGACCCTGCTCCCTTTGCTAAGGGACCCACATGAAGCCCAAGCTGTCCATCATGTACACACGAGTAGGGGCCTTGAGCCACTCCATGCATGGTTCTTAGTTGTTATTTCAGTCTCCTCAAGCCCCCTGTGCCCAGGTTATTTGGCTCTGTTGGTCTTCTTGTGGAGATCATGTTCCCTCCAGGTCCTTCTACTCTTCCTCTCGCTCTCCCACAAGGCTCCCTGTGCTCCACCCAATGTTTGGCTGTGAGCCTCAGCATCTGTTTCGATCTGCTACTGGGTGGAGCCTCTCAAAAGCCAGCTATGCTAGCTCCTGTCTACAAGCATGGCAGAGTGCCCTTAATAGTGTTAGGGGTTGCCTCTCTCCCATGGTGTGGCCAAACATTGGTTGGACATTCCTCAGTCTCTGCTCTATCTTTATCCCTGCACATCTTGTAGGCAGGGTAAATTTTGGGTCCATGTTTTTGTAGGTGGGTTGGTGTTTCCCTCCCTCTACTTGGAGTCTTGTCTGGTTAGTGGGTGGCCGCTTTAGTCTCCATGTTTCTTGCTAGGAGGGGTTTCCGCTAGAGTCACCCCCATGCCCTCCCAGAAGCCTACCTATTGTAGGTCTCCAGCCTGTCTCAGAGATGCCCCAGGCCATGGTTTCTCTTCTCCTGCATGCCCTCTGTCCTTCTTCCACCTCTCCTTCTCTCCCCACACCAGACCCATATCTCATTTCCCCCAGCGCTCTCTCTCTTATCCTGTCCCCTCTCTTTGAGCACTTCCTCTATCTATTCTATTTCCCCTTCTCAGTGAGATTCATGCATCCTCCCCTGTGTCCTTGTCACTTAGCTTCTTTGGATCTGTGAAGTATAGTATGGTTATCCTGTATATCCTGTATCCTAATATCTGCTTATAAGTAAGAACATACTATGTGTGGCTTTTTGGGTCTGGGTTATCTCACTCAGGATGATCTTTTCTAGTTCCCACCATTTGCCTGCAAATTTCATGATTTCCTTGTTTTTGATAGCTGAGTAGTATTTCATTATGTAAATGTACCACAGTTTCTTTATCCATTCTTTGGTTGAGGGACATCTGGGTTGTTTCCAGTTTCTGGCTATTACAAATAAAGCTGTTATGCACATAGTTGAGCAAATGCCCTTGTTTTGTGATAGAGCATACTTTGGATATATGCCCAGGAGTAGTATAGCAGGGTCTTGAGGTAGAGTTATTCCCAATTTTCTGAGAAACTGCCAGATTGAATTTCAAAGTGGTTGTACAAGTTTACACTTCCACAAACAATGTAGGAATGGTACTCTTTCTCCACATCCTTGTCAGAATATTCTGTCACTTGAGTTTTTGATCCCAGCCATTCTGCCCAGTATAAGGTGGAATCTCAGAGTTGTTTTGATTTGCATTTCCTGAATGACTAAGGATGTTGAACATTTTAAGTGCTTCTCAGACATTAGAGATTCCTCTGTTGAGAATTCTCTTCTTAACTCTGTGCCCCATTTTAAAAATTTAGATTATTTGGTTTGTTGGTGTTTAATTTCTTGATATATTTTGTATGTTTGCCTTTTGTCAGATATAGGATTGGTGAAGATCTTTTCCCAATCTGTAGGCTGCCATTTTGTTCTGTTGACAGTGTCCTTTGCCTTACAGAAACTTTTCAATTTCAAGAGGTCCTATTTATTGATTGTTGATCTTAGAGCTTGAGCTGTTGTTGTCATGTTCAGGAAGCTGTCTCCTGTGCCAATACTTTCAAAGCTCTTCCCCACTTTTTCTTTTAACAGATTTGGTATCTCTGGCTTTATGTTAAGATCCTTGATCCACTTGGACTTTAGTTTTGTGCAGGGTGATAAATATGGATCTATTTACAGTTTAAGCATGTAGACATTCAGTTAAACCGGTGTCATTTGTTGAAGATGCTATTATTTTTCCATTGTAAGGTTTCAGTTCCTTTTTCCAAAAGCAAGTGTCCATAAGTGTCTGGATTTATTTCTCAGTCTTCAGCTCGATTCCATTGATTCACAAGTCTGTTTCAATGCCAGTACCGTGCAGTTTTTATCATTGTCACTCTGTAGTACAGCTTAAAATCAGGAATAGTTTGATCAGTCTTTTGTAAAATCTGTTTTACTGTCTGTCCCAATGAACTTATCTACCTAGATATATTATATAAGTATAATCATATCATAATTAACCCCATATGTAGCTCATTTGCCTTCATATAATGTTTTCAAAGTTTACCATGGCATAGGATATATTAGACTTTCATTTCTTTTTATAAGTGAATTATAATAATATTACTTTGTGTGTAGGTTTATAATTGTGCACGTGCCATTTTGTTTATCTATTAATCTGTTCATGGACACTGAGTTTTAATGCTGCAGTTATAGTTTGTGTTACTAGTGTCTGTTTGAGCTCTGCTGTATTGGTTTTTATACATTCTCACGATTAGAATTGTTGCTTTATATAGTACTTATGTTTTTGAGACAGGGTCTCTCTCTATGGCTAGAATGGTTTGTAACTCACAGGAATCCTCCAGCCTCAGCCTGCCAGTCATTGGGGTTAGATCTATGAGCCACCATATCTTTTTTGTGTTTAACCTTTGAGGAACTCCCCAACTGTGTTTCATGGTGGCTACCCCATGTATCTCCCACTGCAATGTGCAAGCCTCTGCTTTTTCTACATCTTCCACCCCATTTTCCCTTTGTTTTGCTTATCTTAGATACATTCTAGTAAGTGAGCATTCTCACCTGTAGTTCGGATTTACGTTCCTCTAGTGACTGTAGGGGCCTCTTCGTTTGACTGTGTACCTTTCTGAGAGAAAAGTGCGCTTAAATCTTTGTCCATATAAACATGTTGTCAAGGTATGGAGGTTTATACCTGCACTCTCAGGAATCCAGAGTGAGGGAAGAGGGCAGTCCTGACTTTGAGACCAGCTTGAGCTATATAATGGGTCTGGGGCAGCCAAGGCTGTAGAGTAAAACTGTCTAAAAAAGAAAAAAAAAAAACAGAGCAGAATCATTGTTGCTCTATAGTAGGAGTTCTTTCTGTACTGTGGATATTAAACCCTTATGATCAGGGAAGGCATCTCATTGGGAGAGCATTGGTCTACCAGTTGTAAGACCCTGAGTTCCATCACAGCCTGAAAAAGAAATCTATCAAAACCTAAAATCAGAGACATAGCTTGAAAGACATTTTCTCCCATCCTGTAGATTGTCATTTTATCTTGTAATGTCCTTTGATGCATGAACAAATGTTAATTTTGATAAGGTCTGTATTAGCCAGGGTCCCATAGAAGAACAGAACTTACAGAGCATATACATATACATATACATATACATATACATATACATATACATATACATATACATATACATATACATATATGAATGACTTACATGTTGTGGTCTAGCTAGTCCAATAATTACTGTCTACAATTGCTAGTCCAAGAATCCAGTAGTTGTTCAGTTTATGAGGCTGATTGTCTCAGCTGGTCTTCAGTATATGCTAGAATCCTGAAGAAACAGGCTCTAATAATAGTGAAAGAATAGATTTGCTAACAAGAGGCATAGCAAGCAGGCAGAGAGAGAGAGAGAGAGAGAGAGAGAGAGAGAGAGAGAGAGAGGGAGAGAGAGAGAACTTTCTTTTTTTTATGTCCTTATGTAGGCTGCCTGTAGGAAGTATGGTCCTGATTAAAGATGGCTCTTCCCTACTCAAAGGTCCAAGTTAGAAGTTGATCTTCCCACTTCAAATTATTTAATTAGAAAAAAAAATCTCACAGGTGTGCCCAATCATTTAGGTTTTAGTTAATTTTAGATGTAATGAAGTTAACAGCCAAGTGTGGCCCAAGGTTTATTTATTTATTTATTTATTTTTGCTACTGCTTTGTATAGCATATCTAAGGATCCATTGTGAAATGCAAGGTCATGAAGATTACCTGTTTTCTTCTAAGAGTTCTATAGTTTTAGCTCTTACATATGTTGTCAATCCAATTTTTACCTTTTTTTGAGTTGGAAGCTGGAATCCAACTGTGTTCTTTTGCATATGCAAAACAGTTGTTCCCATGCTGTTGGTTGGGGAGATGTCTCATTTATTTTGTGAGTCTAGAGACCAGCACAGGGCTTCCCCTGCATTCTGTGATCAGTAGATGTTGCAGCTGGCAGTATCTTCCTGGATGTGCTTCCTAGATGTTAAGAAGTCTGAGAAACTTCATCTTGAAAGCATGAAAATGGCTGAAGGTCACAGCACACTTGATAACTTCCACTGGGGACCTTGCGTGATGGGAACTATGTGCTGCTTTCCAGATCAACTCTTTGCAAACTTGGGCAAGTTTCATGGCCTGAAAGAACTGTCTGTGAGACTACATGTCAAAGCAGATGTGCTTTCAGTCCTTCCTGGAGAGTTCCCAAACCTCCACCACATGGAGAAATTATCCATCCGAACTTCCACAGAGTCTGACCTCTCCAGACAAGGTATGGATGGTGCTTGGATCTCCAGCTCATGTCTCAGCTGGAAAAGCTACTTAGCTAGTAATTGTTAGAACTGTTAAATCATCATTAGTTAAACCTTCCCTGGGCTTCACAGCATGAACTGTGGGAATACCAACCTTCCTTTGAGATTTATTTGTGAACCTTGAGTTTTTACTATATACTAAAATCTGTTCTGAGCACTTGACAAATATTAACTCACTCTTTGCACTCAGTGTGTGAGCTGAGGTACTGAGATTATTGCCACTGTGCAGCTGGAGAAATTAAGGCAGAAAGGAAGATGTTAAGCGATTTCTGAAAGTTTTCTCAGCTACAACAGGCTGCTTATGCAGCCACAGCCATGTCGCCATGATAAGCCTGATGCTTTTCTACACCCTCACTCAGGGAAGCAGAGCCTTTCCTTCTCTTCTTCCTACCTCTTTACCAAGCATGATTTCCCTGATACTTGGGCTTCCTTCCTCGCCCTCTGAAACAACCCCCTCACCCTAACCTAGTACTGTGCAGTGGCTGGTCTGCCATAGTCCTGCCTTCCACTGTTGAACATACCAACGTAACTGAAACAGCACATATTTTCTCACTTTTTCTTCATCTTCCTCTCCAAAATTATCTGTAAAGTTTTTTAAGATTTATTTATTTATTATTTACACAGTATTCTGCCTGTTTGTGTGCCTGCACAGCAGAAGAGGGCACCAGGTCACATTATAGATGATTGTGAGTCACGATGTGGTTGCTGGGAATTGAACTCAGGAACTTTGGAAGATCAGCCAGTGCTAGTTGATGGCAAGCCTTGATGTTGAATTCTGAGAACAGAAAATTGATCCAGAGAGGGTCAGGAACTTGTCCCAGGTCAGTTCTAGAAGCTGAGCACAAGCCCAACATGGCCTGAACTCTACACACTGAGAAACTGCACTGAGCATCATGTGTTACCACATCACTGTGTCACTGTCCATTTAATCAGTGTGGCTGGGACTGATGGACTGAGGGCCCAATTCTGATAGAAATTTGTGGCCTTCTCTAATTTCTGAAAATCCTTCATCTTTTGCAGTTAAATTGATTCAGAACTCTTCAAATCTTCATGTCTTCCATCTGAAATGTGATTTACTGTTGAATTGTGAGTCTCTCATGGCTGCGCTTGCTTCCTGCAAGAAACTCAGAGAGATTGAGTTTTCTGGATAATGCTTTGAAACCACACCATTTGGTAAGAATTGTACAATGTTGACTTCAGATGCTCCTGTGCACAGTCTTTCAATACTCTAGGATTAAAATGCAACTGTTGTTGTGGGAACTGTGACAACACCTGATCTTCAGGGAGGCTTTCACAAAAGTGAAGTACATCTGTCTACAATTTAAATCTTTCATTTTCAGAGCAGTGTCTTCTACTTAGTCATAGTAGTTCTGAGTAGTATGTCACCTTTCGTCACTTTTGAAATACTCTTTGTTTCAGTGGTCCTCTGTGTCATAGGAAATTTATCTAACTCAACTCAATTTTATTTCCCCTTTCCTAGTCACCATGTTGCCAAATTTTGTTTCTCTGAAGATGTTGAAACTTAAACACCAACAATTTCCAGCTGTGGTGGGTGGACATGCCGATACAGAGGGTCAGCTGCATGAGCTACACGGGTCCTTAGGAATACATCATAGAGGATTCAGTCTCACTCCCCAGATGCACTCAAGGTGGGGCTCAGGCATGCTCATGCTTGAGTTCATTAAATGCAATGTTCTTGGACTCACTGATGCCTTAGAGAAAATTTGGTCATGATGGCACTGTGTGACTTCATTTTACAGCATCCATGCCAAAACACTAGGTTGTTTTTGTTTCAAATGTTTCTGGAGTTTATATGTATCTCTATTTAAGGTTAAGAAAACATTATATTATGACTCATAATTAACACAATGATAAGTATAGGCAGACTTTTTTTTTCATTTCAATTTTTTTAATTTTATTTTAGTAATTACACTTTATTCATTTTTTGATCCCCCCATAAGCCCCTCCCTCCTCCCCTCCCAATCCCACCCTCCCTCCCCTTTCTGCATGAATGCCACTCCCCAAGTCCACTGATAGGGGAGGTTCTCCTCTCCTTTCTGATCTTAGTCTATCAGTTCACATCAAAAGTAGCTGCATTGTCCTCTGTGGCCTGGTAAGGCTGCTCCCCCCTCAGGGGGAGGTGATCAAAGAACAGGCCAATCAGATTATGTCAGAGGCAGTCCCTCTTCCCATTACTATGTAACCCACTTGGACACTGAACTGCCATGGGCTACATCTGTGCAGCGGTTCTAGGTTATCTCCATGAATAGTCCTTGGTTGGAGTATGAGTCTCTGGGAAGTTCCCTGTGTTCAAATTTTCTTGCTCTGTTGCTCTCCTTGTGGAGACCCTGTCCTCTCCAACTCTTACTATTTCCCACTTCTTACATAAAATTCCATTCACTCTGCCCGACAGTTGTCCATAAGGCACAGCCTCTGCTTTGATAGTCTGTAGGGCAGAGGCTTTCAGAGGCCTTCTGTGGTAGGTTCCTAGTTTGTTTCCTGTTTTCTTCTTCTGGCTTTCAGAAGCCCTCTGTAGAAGGTTCCTGCTGTTTCCTGTTTTTTTCTTCTTCTGATGTCCATTCTCTTTGCCTTTCAGGATGGGGATTGACCATTTTAGTTAGGGTCCTCTCTCTTGCTTAGTTTCTTTAGATGCACAGATTTTAGTGGGTTTGTCCTATGTTGTATGTCTATATGAGTGAGTATATACCGTGTGTGTCTTTTTGCTTCTGGGCCAACTCACTCAGGATGATCCTTTCCAGGTCCCACCATTTACCTGCAAATTTCATGATTTCCTTATTTTTCATTGCTGAGTAATACTCCATTGTATAGACGTACCACAGTTTCTGCATCCATTCTTCAGTTGAGGGGCATCTGGGCTGTTTCCAGATTCTGGCTATTACAAATAAAGCTGCTACAAACATGGTTGAGCAAATGTTCTTTTTGTGTACTTGAGCCTCTTTTGGATATATGCCTAGGAGTGGTATGGCTGGATTTTGGGGAAGCGCTATGCCTAGTTGTCTGAGAAAGTGCCAGATTGATTTCCAGAGTGCTTGTACAAGTTTACATTCCCACCAGCAGTGGAGAAGGGTTCCCCTTTCTCCACAACCTCTCCAGCATGTGTTGTCACGTGAGTTTTTGATCTTGGCCATTCTCATGGGTGTAAGGTGAAATCTTAGGGTTGTTTTGATTTGCATTTCCCTAATGGCTAATGAGGTTGAGCATTTCTTTAAGTGCTTCTCTGCCATTCGGTATTCCTCTACAGAGAATTCTCTGTTTAGCTCTGTTCCCCATTTTTTAAGTGGATTACTTGTTTTGCTGCTTTTCAACTTCTTTAGTTCTTTATATATACTGTATATGAGTCCTCTATCACATAAAGGGTTGGTGAAGATTCTTTCCCAATCTGTAGGCAGTCACTTTGTTTTGATGACGGTGTCCTTTGCTTTGCAGAAGCTTTTCAGTTTTATGAGGTCCCATTTATTGACTGTTGCTCTTAGAGCCTGTGCTGTTGGTGTTCTGTTCAGGAAGTTTTCTCCTGTACCAATGAGTTCTAGGGTATTCCCCACTTTTTTTCCTAGCCGATTTTACGTCTGGATTTATGTTGAGTTCTTTGATCCACTTGGACTTCAGTTTTGTGCAGGGTGATAAGTATGGATCTATTTTTATTTTTCTATATGTAGACATCCAGTTGGACCAGCACCATTTGTTGAAGATGCTATCTTTTTTCCATTGTATGGTTTTGGCGTCTTTGTCAAAGATCAGGTGTCCATAAGTGTGGGGGTTTATTTCTGGGTCCTCTGTTTGGTTCCATTGATCCACCATTCTGTTTCTATGCCAGTACCATGCAGTTTTTAAAACTGTTGCTCTATAGTACAACTTAAGATCAGGGATGGAGATACCTCCGGAAGATCTTTTATTGTAAAGGATTGTTTTAGCAATTCTGGGTTTCTTGTTATTCCATATGAAGTTGAGAATTTTTCTTTCCAGGTCTGTAAAGAATTATATTGGTAATTTGATGGGAATTGCATTGAATCTATAAATTGCTTTTGGTAAGATGGCCATTTTTACTATGTTAATCCTGCCAAGACATGAGCATGGGAGATCTTTCCATCTTCTCATATCTTCTTCTAATTCTTTCTTCAGAGACTTGAAATTTTTTCCATACAAGTCTTTGACTTCCTTGGTTAGGGTTACTCCAAGGTACCTTATGTCATTTGTGGCTATTGTGAAGGGTGTTGTTTCCCTAATTTCTTTCTCAGCCCTTTTGTCTTTTGTATACAGGAGGGCTACTGAGTTTTTTTGAGTTAATTTTGTGTCCAGCCACTTTGCTGAAGGTGTTTATCAGCTGTAGGAGTTCCCTGGTAGAGTTTTTGGGGTCACTCACGTATACTGTCATATCATCTGCAAATAGTGATAATTTGACTTCTTCCTTTCCAATTTGTATCCCCTTGTTCTCCTTCAACTGTCTTATTGCTCTAGAGTTTTAATACCTTTTAAATGATTTATTTATTTTTGTTTCATGTGGGTTGGTGTTTTGTCTGCATGTTTGTTGGTATGGAGGTGTTGGATCATGTGGAACTTGAGTTACAGACAGGTGTAATCTGCCATGTGGGTGCTGGGAATTGAACCTGGGTTCTCTAGAAGAAAAGCCAGTGTTTTTAGCTGCTGAGCCATCTCCTTAGCCCCAAATTTAAATAGTTTTGACTTAAGAAATGATTGGGAAAGTAATCAGATTTTATGGTAAATATTGTGAAAGGTTAAATAAAGGGAGGGAAGAGAGTGCAGTTATGTGGTACAGAGCTATGTCTTCATAATGTTTTTCAGCTTTTATTGTGCATAAAGAGAGCCTGAGTTTTCTTTGTTTGTAGAAGTGGATAGGCAATTTGGTGTGCTAAAACAGCAGGAACAGGATCAGGATCAGGCACCAAGATGGCTGGCATGTATCACATGTCAATTATGCAAAACAGACATTGAGTATAATGAGAGCCAAGTCTCCTCGATGCTGAAGAGAGAATTTACAAGCATTGACAGGGCAGGGTGGGGCAGCCAGATGACTCAGCTGGTAAAGGGGTTATGCCAAGCCCAAGGACCAAGTTTAGATCCCTGGACTCACATGGAAGAAGGGGAGAAGTAGCACTTACAAGGTTGCCTTCTGCCCCCACACATGCTCTGTGACATGTGGGTGCCCACACACCAACACTGACCTGACGTAAGTCAATGAATGTCAACAAAAAAGAGCCCCAGAGAGAGGCCACTTCTCAGGCTTCAGAAGCCCCTGTTAGGAGGAAGTGAGTGTTAGATTCCTGTGCCTAGACTGAGAGCTAGTCCATCTCATGAAGTGTGTTTCCTCCTTCTTAAATTTAATTAATTAAATTTTAAGACATTTCTGTTATTCTGTTTGCTCGCATGTGTCTCTGTGCACCACATGTGTGCCTGGTGGCCACAGAAGTCAGATGAGGGTTTTGAGTCCCCTGAATCCAGGCAATTATCAGCCACATTGTGCAGGCTGGGAACTGTTCGAGGGACTGCTACAAAGGCAAGAAGTGTTCCTAACTGCTGGGCCTTCTCCGCAGCCCCACATATGTTCCCTTAAAAATAAATTACTGTATACACATTGTGATGATCTCAATTTGAGAAGCTTTGCTTATGAAGCTCTGTCCATACAGCAAATTGGGCAACAAAAATATATGTCAGAAAGAGAAAAGCAAAGTGGAAATGTTGGTGTGGACTCATAGTTTTTTGTGCATGGTTTTTTATGCAGGGGTTCATTGTGTGTGTTTGTGTGTGGCTGTGCTGTGGCATGGGTGTGGCAGTCAGAGGACAGAAGGTGGGAATCATTTGGTTCTCTCTTTCTACCATCTGGATTCCTGGAGTCTAACTGGGGTGTCAGGCTTGGCTGCGGATGCCTCTCCCCCTGAGCTGTCTCACCTGCTCTGAGCCATGAACAGAGAGAGAGCTCTGAGTACGTTTCAAGTCATCCATATCTCCAACTGTACACACGCACGCTCCTCACACAGCCACCAGAGAGTCTGGAAGCTTGGCTGTAGTAACGAACACACAGGTGCTCATTCTTTTTAAAGGTTTGAAACCATTTTCTGTACAGAGAACTAGTGTGATTTCTTTCAGTGGCTAGATATCTGAAGTAACCTGTTCATGACAGATCACCTAGAAGCCGAGAGTGGTGGTAACACATGCCTATGATGTGTTGGGAGTACTGGGAGGATGAGGCAGGAGGATTATGAGTTCTAGCCATTCTGGTCTGGACTACAGGCTGAGACTGTTCCGAGATTGCCAAGACCAACCAACCAACCAACCAACCAACCAACCAGTTAACAAAATTTAATGGTCCTGTTTCCTGGGCACACTCACATAACCACTGTCTGTGGTACACACTGAGATTGAAATTTTAGATCTGATTTGCTGGTTTGAATGGATGTGGCAAGAGCAAGACCCATAGCTGAGTTTTCATGACTGGCACAGTAGAGCTGCCAACAGTGCACCCTGCTCTGCTTTCAGATGAACAAGGAGGTAAAACAAAGCTTATTCTGTGTGTTTGTGTGTGTGTGTGTGTGTGTGTGTGTGTGTACATGTATGTGTGGTGCCATGGTATCCAGCATGCTAGGCAAGACTTTTATCACTGAGCCAACTGCCTAAATCCCTGGACTTGATTTCTAAATATTATCTTTCCTGTGGTAACTAAGGACTGTGAACAAATGTTATTTTCCAGAACTGGAAAGGGAAAAGTTGAAGATAAATATGGAGTATGGTTTATGCTGTAAAGGTTTTTAAATTTTCTGTGAGGCCACAGATGTTGAGACTTGGAGATCATAGGTGCAGAGTGTCACGCTAAGGAGGACTGATGTGTGGTGGAAGGCTGTCATGGTGGCAGAACATGCTTTACTAAAGAGTGTGGGTATCTGCAGAGTGATGGCTGGAGGTGGGATGGCAAGAGGGATGGGCGAAGACACTGTGCAGCTAGGAGGGTGACCCGTAGGAGAGGCCCCCACTTTAGAGGACATTTTTATTTAATACAACATGATGCATAGAACCTGTTAGCAGTGGGGCCTGAGTACGGAATGCCTGGGGCACAGGCTGTTCATGGTGGACCAGCAACAGAGGATGGCTTTGCTGTGTCTCCCACAGCACTGGCTCTGGGTTCTCTCAGGGACCTAGAAGAACTGCTTCTTCCCACTGGGGACGGGATTCACCAAGTGGCCAGACTGATTGTTCAGCAGTGTCTGCAGCTTCAGCGTCTCCGAGTTCTTGCCTTTCAATACACCTTGGATGACAACAGTGTGCTGGAAATTGGTGAGTTTCTCTCAGAGAAAGCGTTTCCCTTGTACTGCTCTCTCTCACCATCGCTTCATTTGCCTCGGGACTTTTCCCGTGGGGAAATCATCTGCAATAGGCACTGCTTTACATATACATGCCCCAAAGCTTTGTTTGTGCCTTATATTCATAGTAACACATGTGACCAGAATGTATTGATTTCACTGCTGTGCACCATTCTTATTTGACCACATGTGTGCTGTTTCTAGACGCTGGCTACTATGGGTGCTTCTAAGAGCATGCTCATACAATGTATGCGTTTAGGTATCCTGGGGCTGGAATTTCTGAGATCTCACATAGATTGATTAAAACTGCTTGCTTTGTTGGATGTGGTACATGCTTGTAAGTCTACACTGGGGAGGTTCCGGGGTTCCTTGTCTAGATATCAAGCTCAATGGCAGGAGCTTGGGTTACAGGAGACTTTGACCACAAACAAGGAAACAAAGGAACACATCTCTTTAGAGTGAAGAAACATGAGATGAGAGACAGAGGACTAAATCTCTGCAGCTTTCCCCTTCACCACAGGTTTCTTCACACTCTGTCTGTAGTAGATATTGTCAGTCCCTTACAGTGCAGGTACTCTAATGATTGTCATGTATAGGAAAATCCCTAGCTTTAGTTGAGGAGCTGAGGGATGGATATCTTTCAGATTAACCAGCATCGGAAAGAAAAAGAAAGAACAGAGCAAAAAGAAATAGTCATACCTTTCTGTGATGCTCCTCAGAACCCAGGCAGACCCCACCAAACCTCATGGAGGCTTAGCTTGTAGGTACTGCACTCAGGGTCAGGAATTCTCAGAAGAAAATTCTCACACTGTCTTAAGGTGAACCCACCTTCTTTAGGGTGGACTCCTAGCCAGGTCCCTGAAAGGAGAAGCTCAGTGCCTGTCTCCATCTTTGCACCAAAATTAATCCCAGAGGATGTGGTTAAATCTTCAGCTGTGAACATGAACTCAACGACTGGCTCTTTGACCTCCCCACCTCCCAAGGGAGGAGCAGTACTGTTAGCCCACAGAGGAGGACTTTGCAGCCAGTCCGGAAAATACTTGACAAAAGCGAGTCATATGAAAGGGGAGGAGGTCCTCCCCTATTAGTGGACTTGGAAAGGGGCAGGGAGGAGATGAGGGAGGGAGGGTGGGATTGGGGAGGGAATGAGGGATACAGCTGGGATACAGAATTAACAAAATGTAACTAATGAGAAAAATAAAATTATGGAAAAAAAATAAATCTTCAGCTGTGGGACTGGAGATGTACTCAGTAGTACTCTTTATATTGTGTGAGGTCCTGAGTTCATGCCTAAGCACCACAAAAGTGAATCAATCAATCAATCAGTCAGTCAATCTCTGCCACCTTGTTCACACTCATAGCTCTAGTTTGTTTTTAAATCTTTGAGCTAGGCGCACAGCACAGGTTGAGATGTAAGATCTTTCTGGAAGACCAGTGCTCTTTATCTTTGGTGGCACTTCATGCTCACTTGCTGTATATCAATATCAGCGTCCAGCACTATTTTCATGACTTTTCCTTCATCTTGCTTTTTATCTTCCTATGACCCACCATTCAAGGCACATTCTTGATCAGTTAGGTTGGTGTAAGTGGCACTGGACAGGCTCAGTCTCTGTGCCAGGGAAGCAGGGGAGACTGACTGTTGCTGAGAAAACATGGTATAGGCTAAATACATTATTATCAACTCCATCATTATTACCATGATATTATCTAACCTGCTATTACAATCAAATGAAAACACAGACACCTGTCAGGTTTTATAATTGCCTTGTACCACCTTGGGCTGGGCAGATAATTCCACCTTCACTATCTCAGCCTGCATCCCTTCCATCTCTTATAATCATTCCTAATTGGGCCACCACTCATCCATAATTCCATGAATACTTTCTTATCCTTCATCTGGAGTGCTCCCTTCCAAGCCATTCCTGGAGTCCTACCTTCCAGCCCATATGGTTCTCTCTTCACTTAACCCATGGCAACCTTCTCTTTCCTCCTCTCTTCCTGACTGTTCATTTCCTTCCCATGATTCTTCTGTCCCCAAAGACTGGGAACCTTAGCCATACCTACCTCCTTCTGTCCTGCCTAGATACAGACCTTTGAATCAACCAATCATGGATAATGGGGAGCATTCCTTTTCATCACATGGTTACAGGAAAGACTTCAACATTATTAACAATGTCTGTGGCAGGGCGTCAATTAAATCTCAAAGCACTGAAATCAGCATTTGAATACATAGCAACAGACCAAACCCCAACATCATATCTCTGAGTTCTAGGGCAGCCTGCTCTACTCAGCAAGTTCCAGGCTACCCAAGGCAGCATAGTGGGGCCTTTTCTCAAAGTAAAACAAAAGAATTTAGAAAGAAAATTTAAAAACATACCTACCTCACTAAGGCATTCATTGATGAGAGAGAGGGAGAGAGAGAAAATGTGTTGCAGCTGTCCAAGAATGACCTCACCATCCACTCAGAGATCAATCTCAGTCAGATACTGAGGGTTTATTGAATGCACACCCCAAGACTGATCACAATCACAGACAGCCCAGACTGACCTTCGACCCTGATACATTCTCAGGGTAGGCTTTTTATAGAAAGACCACGTTTAGAAGGCAAGGGGAGAGCAGTATTACATTTTAAGTTTATTTTGGCTAACAAGACAAAGTGTTATCAGCTAACTTTTAAGTTGATTGGTCCTAAGTGAGGTAAGTAAGCTGTGGCTAGGGGTTTTCCAGAATGCTAAGATAACTGAGTATGAGTAATAGATTAATCTGACCTTGTAGACAGATTTTTCATTGTCAGCAAATTAGTCACTTGGGAGGCAGATCCTGAGAACTTGGACTTAATTTCATCTAATAATCAAAATGGAGACAGAAGACAAGATGGCTATAGTTATGTTAAAGGTGAAAGCAGGTCTTAACAATGTTGGTTCAGAGATAAAGAGGGTGGAGCCATGGTTTTACCACCATCTTTGTTTATGGCTGCCAGCTGTGTTCAGTTCCCTGTATAGTGCTAAGTGCAATTTTTGTCCTTTTAGCATTTTGCCGTTGAGTTTTAATTCAAGTGGTTGGATCAGCACGATTTGCTAGCCCCTCTATGAACTATATCTGATTAAAAGTTTTGCTTTGATTTTAGTTCAGAAAAAGCAGAGTTAAAGTTATGCTAACGACTGCAGTTGAGCTTTAGCTAGTCTTTTCTTTATATTTTTAAGGTTAAGCCTAGGATGGGTAACTATGAAGTTTTGTCTATGTAGATGTACTTGAAATATAGTCCGAAAACACACATCTAAGGAATATGCCAGAATTAGAAATTATAGCATTGTTTTATAGGATGCAAAGTAGATAGATAACTAAAGATAGACAAAGAGTAACTCAGATATGCTGGCCCTCAAGCTTGTCAGAGGTCTGATGAATATGGCATTTTAACATGTGTGAGCTTATTATGACAGAGTCCCCAAATCCTGGCAGTCTCCAAAAAGATTTGGGCACAACAACAGATGACAGTGACTCTGGATTGTGGTATGCTAACCACTGAGCAAGGCTGCCCCAACTGGCCCACTGCTAGGGCCCAGCCGAAACTGTAGACAAAGCTGTGGACACTTGGAGAGTCATTATTTCACATTGCTGAGGGCGAGGTGATGTCTATCTCTCATGTTTCTTTTTCCACAGAAACAGTCTCTCATCTTCTGTGCCTGGTCACTGGACTGCCTCTGTTCATAATGCCATGAGCCAGGGACACTGCCCAGGTGATGGACTAAATAGTCATCTCTGTCATTTTGATTGGAACATTGATTGGTACATATAATTAGCTTACAATTTATCCCTCTCAGGTCTCTGACCACATTGATGGCTAGGCAAAGCTTATGATAGCTTTGCAGCTAGAGAGCAGACAATTAGGTCCACTGTAGTTCGTTGGTCAGTCCATTAGGTAGTTAGAACTGCTAGGTACTAGATCTTTTATTTAGAAAGGCAAACAGGTTTGTCTTGCAGGCTTCATGTTAGTTGCCTGTGTCTTATGGTAAATAGCTGGATGGAAAGATGTGGAGTTTATGTAGGGTCTGAGGATATAGGAGTTTAGGTTGTGAGAATCTACAGAATATTGTTTAAGGGTCTAGGAAAATGTTTCAAGGTTGAAAAATGCAAGAAAGATTGGAGGGTCTAAGTAGGTATTTTAAGGTATGTGAATGTGAGTTGTATTATGGTTTAGGAAAGTGATTTAAGGAATATTGAAAATGGGAGATATTTTAGATTTCTGCCCTCTTTGCTATTGTGTTTATGTTGTTAAAATATTTCAGAAATTCAGAGTTTTGACATTGATCATTAGAGTTCTGATAAGTTGAAGGATCACTGACTGCTTATTAACCAATCACAAGTTTGAGATTTTAATTTCCTCTTGGTTGTCTTCTGCAGATAGACTTAAAGGTGCACCTCATCATGCTAAAAACATCTGTTTAATGCATATATCTAACCCAAAAGCAATAGCTTTTACTATGGTATTTTTAATATTTGCCATTTCTGAGTTAGACTTTTACACAGGATTTAGGAATATCTTAAACCTATTTGTTCTAATTGCTTTGTTAAGGAAAGTTCATGCATCCAGGGTTTACCACTAAAACCACTAATGCATTCCCACCTAAATTTCCAATGTGACATGGACGTAGGGGCTAATAGTGCATGCTGAGTGTACAAAAAGTGGCTGAGCTCCATTGGTGGCTGATTACCGACAGCTGTGCCCACAGGAAAAGTGTTAGAGTTTTAGACTGTGGACAGACTTAAATTGCTTATAAAGGTTACAAAACAAACAGCTAAGAAGAACTGATACTCGTTCAGTTGGATGCAGCAATGGTACTCAGATCCCATTATGAAGAGGTAAATTTGGAGAACTGACTCCAGGGTTCATATCTGGAATGAAGGTGTCTGGTAATGGAGTTTTACCTTCTGGCCTTTGCAGATAGGGGTCTAATCTCAAGTTCACTTTCTCAAAAACTGACCTTGGCAGCTTCTCAGAAGCTGATATTAGCAGCTTCTCCAGCAGGGTGCTCTGCTCCTGAGAACTGGATAACAAACTCCGTGCAAACTTGGAACCAGACAGCAAACTTTGTGTAACTTTGAGTGAATCCTCGGACACTTTGCCAGGTGAAGCAAATGAGCTATTATCATGAGAAAGTTGTTTGTGGTATTTTTGTTGTTGTTGTTTGTTTTTGTTTTTGCTTTAAAAGAGCTGCTTCAGTGCCTAATAAATGAGTCTAGATCATTAACCTGTGTTGACTCCCTTCTTCAAGTCTTTGCCCCTTTCATTCCCACCCCCTCTTTCAGGTAGACACTGCTTGACTTGCCCATGGGACATGCCACTGGAAGACCCAAGATTGGGTCTTCACATGATCATGGGAAGAAGGAAATAAGAGACCAAAGATTAAAAATCAGTGGCTATTATTTTAAAGTTTAAAGCACAAGCCTGAGCTAAGGCCAGCTAGTTGGAGACATGTCCAGCCACCTGTGGGGAAGAAGTAGCCTCAGTGCCCTGAGGGGAAGAACTAGCCTTACTGTATTCTTTCCTCACCCACTAGTTAGACAGTTGCTAGGAAACTGGGCCATAGGACCAGGCCAGAACTGTTGTGGTCTTGGTGCCTAAAATGGACCAATCATTTCAAAAGTCAATTTCCCTTACCCAATCATGTAATGCCAAAGCATATAAGTCCCTGCTTGCAGTTTTGCCCTTTAAAAACCTTGTTCCTCTAGACCATGGGGTTGCATTCCTCTCTTGTTTATGGAGGAAGTTCATATCCCGTGTTCGAACACATTTACAATAATAATAATATAAAAAAACCTCATGTATTTACAGCGGAGTCTATTCCTGGTCTTTTGGGGTCTCAAGAACAGGGCAAAACAATAGATGGTTGAGAACTTTTATTTGGGTGCTACCTTGGTCCTCTACGAAAACAAGTGTTCTTGACACCTGAGCCATCTCTCTAGCCCAGGGATGGTAATTTTTTAAAATCTGCATGCTCATCACCAAACTCTCTCCTTTCCACCCAGGACCCCACCACTCCCATGCATTCTTGCATGATGATTATTTTCACATTCTTTTCTGGCCATGCCCAACTGGTTGTTTATCTGCTCGGCCAAAATGCCCTCAGCCACTTTGGGGCTACCCTCTTTCTCGCTCCTATGATCTCTCCTGATTCCCACCTTCTCCTAATCCTAGTCGTCTCACAGATTCCCATCCCAGACTGCCCTATTCCAACTCTACCAGAGACAGGTGACCATAAAGTATGGGACATTTCTACACCAGTAGTTGCTACCCACCAGTCCTCATCCGCCTTTAGAACCTCTCTTCCTTCCCCTCCAAACCCCAGTTTCCCATTGGGGAAACTCACTGCCATAGCCTTAAGCCGATCATTACCTGCTTGCCTTCTCAGGGACTTCTAATCGCTCTGAGTCACCTTATAACACTCCCGTTCTCTCAGTGCTTAAGCCTTTTGGAGTGTGCCACTTAGTACAGGCCCTCCACCTTATTCACCAGGCAGTTATCCCTACTCAACCCGTAGTCACTAACCCTTACACTCTGTTCTCTAACATTCCTCCTACATCCTCTCACTTAACTGCCCTGGATATAAAGAATGCCTTCTTTCCTGTAACCCTACACCTTGACTCATAGTTTCTCTTTGCCTTCACCTGGGAGGACCCTGATACATGGACTACAAGGTAGCTCACATAGACATTTCTTCCTCAGGGCTTTGAGGATAGCCCACATTTTTTAGTACAGGGCCTGGCCTCTCCTCCTTAGATCTTCATCCCAGCGCGCACTCCTTTGTTATGTAGATGACATTTTACTCTGCAGTCCTTCCTTGTCTTTGTCTCAGAGAAACACTGCTGCACTATTAAATTATCTTGGTTCCCTAGGTTACCGTGTCTCTCCTTCGAAAGATCAGTTGTGCTCTCTCTCTCTCTCTCTCTTACTTAGGCATCCAACTCAGTTCAGAGTGGAAGACTCTCACGTCTGACTGGGTGTAGCTTCTGAAAGATCTACAGCTACCAACTACAGCGGACCAGATTCTTTCATTTTGAAGCCTGGTGGGGTTCTTCAGACACTGCATGGCCAATTTTGCTATTATAGCTAAGCCACTGTACCAGGCAGCCAGAAAGACCTCCAAGGGCCCCTCACCTACCCATCTCTTGTCTTCCCTCACTTCTTTTTACTGTGGCATGTGCTCTTATTGGACCTTGCCCTGGCATTGCCAGACTCCAACCAACCCTACCACCTCTTAACTGATGAGAGAGTGCGAGTGAACACAGGTGTTTTAGTTCAACTGGATGGGCCCTCCATCCAGCAGTACCTTCTTGTCAAAACAGCTAGCTCTTGTTATGCCCAGTTGACAAGATCCCCAAAGACCACCAGGAATCAACTCCGCTGCAAATACATGAGCGTTTATTTAATACAAGCTCTGGTCCCTGGTCTCAGCAACCTCCCTGGTGAATAGGAGCAGTGGGGGGGGGGGCTGTCTAGGGGAACAACGTTTTTAAAGGGAAAAACTACAAGCAGAGAGTTACATGCCATGGTGTTACATCATTGGGTAAGGAAAATTGACCTTTCAAATGATTGGATTACTTTAGGAGCCAAGATCAGAAATGGTTCTGGCCTGGCCATCTGGGCTGGTTTCCTAGCAACTGTATCTCTAGTGGTCAGGAAAAGAGTGTGGTCAAGTTAGTTCCTCCCAGCAGGTGGCTGGACATGTCTCTACCTGGCTGACCTTTGTTCAGGCTTGTGCTTTAAACTTTAAACCAATACCCAAAATTCTTTGGTCTCTCAATCCCATGGTATGTGGATGGCAGCTGTGTCTGAGAGCCCTGATATCGGCAATGGAACTCACCTAGGAAACTCTCTATCACCCTGTTTCAGCCTATCAGAGTATACTCCTCCCATTGCCTCTCAGAACCTTTGAGTCATTCCTCTCTCTTCCTTCTTAGGCCCTCACAAATTCAAGCCTTCTGCCTGCTGTTTCTAGAAAAGCCCCACATTACCCTAATCTCCAGTCCTGCCCTAAACCCTGAAACCTTCTGACCCATTCCCCACCACCAGGCATGGGGACTCAATTACTCTGGGGTTTCAGTACCATCCTTTTCCAGCAAGAAATATGAACTCAGTGCCTACATACCCAAAGAGGTCAGTATGTTTGGTTGGCATCTCCAGTTGCCCTCCCCTCCCCCACATAATCTGCTAAACCCCAATTTCTCTCTCCAACCCTGCCCCTTTCAAGAAAAGCCTCCACATTCCTGGCATTCCTGAGGACTGCCCCAATTACCTCACCTGGAGCCACCAGTCCCCCAAATCCAGCAGGTGCAGAAACATCATCTTCCTTTGGGCCTATATTCCTTAAAAACCCCACCCGCCATAGTCAGGGTGCAGCTTCATTTGGCTTTGTCACCTGAGGCTGCTGCACTCACCCAAAAGCTTCAGTTCCCAAATAAACCTTCTCTTTTTATACTTTTAATCAGGCTTGGATTTGCTTATTTTGTCGGTGGAGATAACCCATGAGATGTTGTAAAATTCCTAATTCGGTTCAAATAATTTTAAACACCCCCTGCAGAATAGCAAAAGCTGCAGAAGAAGTTCGGTGAGCCTTCATGTGTCACAAGCACATAAACTGCATTAGGGAGAACATGCTTGGGATAGAAAAAAACATTCACTCTAGGTCAGGTCCAGAGATGAGATCAGGTCTTGGTATGCACCATGATAAAAATAGCCATGAACAAAGTATGTATGGTTTTATTATGAGTATAAAATTAAGAACAGATAATTTATCTATACAAGACTTTAAGAATGAGACATGACAAATCACCTGTTTCTTGGTAAAAACCTTGTTAACCTACAATATAAAGGAACTATTGCTTTGAATTTATAATGAACTTGTGGAGCTAAGAGAAAGATGAAAAATGTTTTGTCAGACATTAGTCTTAATAAAAGAACCTGTACACAGTAATTCTGCCGTAACTCCTTAAATCCTCTTAACCTATGGCATAAAAAGCTTTTGCTCTGAGCTAACAACGAACTTGTAGTGTGAAGGAGAGCTAAAAAATGTTTAGTTAGATATGAGTCTTAATGGAACAACATGTAATCAATAATCCTGCTGTAACTCTTTCTTGAGTAATGACTTTCTGTTTTTCTGACAACTGCTTTCATGGGCATGAAGTAATTTTTATTCTGACGTAGAGAATTTTGCTTTAGAGGGTATAAGAGGAACCAAGAAATAATAAACAGTGCTTGGAACCTGCTTGTTGGAGCTCTCTCTTTCGAGTGTGCTCCACCCAACCAACATGTGCATGTAGATGTGTATGTATGTAAAGTTGTGAAATTTGAAGCTTTGCTTCATCCACCATCGACGAAAAAAGAAAGTTGTTGGAGCCTGCTTTGCTTCATCTACCAAGTGTGTGTGTGAATGCGTGATTCCTTCCTTCCCCTTTTTTCTTTCTCACCAGTCCCAGATAATTAAGTTTTGTATCCTCAGAGAAAAGTCTGTTGAGTGACTAAGCACTGACTCAACACAAACCTTCCCAGTCTCCCTGACCTGTGAAAGCTTGTCTTTGACAAGATATTAGACCCCAGAGAGCTTCTCTACCTCAGCTAGTTCCCAAGGAAGTGAGACAGAGAACTGCTGCATTTATAAAAGCTTTAAAAGCACAGTAATGGAGTAGATATCAACCCTGTAAGATATTTTTCTATTTCCCAGTTGCGTACCCCAATTTACTTGCCATAATTGTTCCTGCCTGGGATGCTTTTGTTCCATCATGCCAGCCCTCATGGACACATGCTTATGGTCCATACTGCCCCATGGCAACTTCCTTCTTTCCAGATTCCTCTCCTGCTTCTCTCTCCTGCCTCAAGGTCCCATCTGACCCTAAGCACAGGCTTCTAGCTATTTTTATTAACCAACCAACTTTAAATTGGGGAGCAAGGTTTACACAACATCAAATAGTGTATGTAAGTATGTGTTTGTCTGGTTAGAAATCAGACAATCTTGGGGGCGAGTATTTAGCATTTGAATTCTACTTAGAACTTATATCTTTTTGAAAACATTTTCTAAATTCTAAACAACTTTATTGTTGAATATTAATATTTATTATAGATTTGCCTTTTAGTAAAGCAGCAGTTATTTCTAAACCTGCTGTATACCCTAATCACCACACAGAGACTAGGATTTATCTAATTAACCTAGAGCACAATGCTGGGTAATAGTTACTCCATAATAAACCTCCAAGCCTGAATACTTTCCTACCATTCAGATTTCACCCATTTTACTTGCTTTTAGTCATATCTTAGGTCCGGTTTATCTCCCCTCATGGTTCAAAGTCCTGTCCTGCCAATCTCTCTCCTCTCCTCCCACTCCCTTCCTTCTCTTCCCTCTGGACCCAGATGTCCCACCCTATTCTCTCCACTGCACAGCATTGGCTGGTTGTTTTATTGACAATACAGAGAACAAATGGTGATATGTTTACAAAAACTTGAGACAGGTGATACTTAGAATAAACATCACAAACACTGTCAGGATTGGAACCAGATAGTGGGGTAGAGAAATCAGCATTTGAATGAACAATGAATAAATTGTATACATTCCACAAGAATATTATACCAACACAACTTAATTATGAGACTAAGCTATTTAGTCTTCAACCCCATCAGAGATCTGAGTTTGATTATTTCCTGGCATCTACTCCTCTTGGTGTGTTTGCTTTATTTATTTGTTTGTTTATATTCTAGAGCATTTAGGAATGCTTTTAAATTGTTGGTATGAGAACTCTCCAATTTCTTTTATGAAGGTGCTTAGTGTTATAAATTATCCCCTTAGCACTGATTTCATTGTGTCTTATATGTTTGCATATAGTGTACCTTCATTTTCTTTGAAGTCTAAAAAGTCTTTAATTTCTTTTTTTTTCTCTCCTGACCCAGTGGTCATTGAGTAGAGAGTTGTTCAATTCCCATGAGTTTGTAGGTTTCCTTGTGTTTTTGTTGTTGTTGAAATCCAGCTTTAATTCATGGTGTTTGATAAGATAAAAGGTGTTATTTTATTTTCCTTGTCTGTTGAGGCTTGCTTTGTGACAGAGTATATGGTCAGTTTTAGAGATTGTTCTATGGGGTGCTGAGAAGAATGTATATTCTTTTGTGTTTGTAGATACCTGTTAGGTCCATTTGGTTCATGATGTCTCTTCGTTTCATTATTTCTCTGTTTAGTTTCTGGCTCAAAGGTCTGTCCATTGGTGAGAGTAGGGTGTTGAAGTCTCCCACTAGTAATGTGTGGTTTAAGCTTTAGTAATGTTTCTTTTACAAATGTGGGTGCTCTTTAGTTTGGGGTATAGATGTTCAGAACTGAGACATTATCTTGGTAAATTTTTCCTTTGACAAGTATGAAGTTTTTGTCTCTGTCTCTTTTGATTAATTTTGGTTGAAAGTCTATTTTATTAGATACTAGAATGGCTACTCCAGATTGCTTCTTGGGCTCATTTGCTTGAAAAACCTTTTTTGCAGCCCTTTACTCTAAGATAATATTTGTCTTTGTTGCTGAGTTGTATTTCTTCTATGCAGCAGAATAATGGATCTTGTTTTTGCATCTATTCTGTTAGCCTTCATCTTTTTATTAGGGAATTGAGTCCACTGATGTTGAGAGATATTACTGATCAATGATTGTTAATCCCTCTTATATTTTATGTCTGTGGTGGGGTTTTTTGTGTGTGTGGGGTGTGGGGTGTTTGTTTTTGCTGATGTGAGGTTATTTATTTCCTGTGTTTTCCTGGGTGTAGTTAGCCTCCTTGGGTTAAAAATTTCTTTCTACTATCATCTGTAAGGCTTGATTTGTGAATAGATATTGTTTACATTTGTTTTTGTTGTGGGCCATCTATGATGATTTTGCTGGATATAGTAGTAGGGCTGACATTTGTGGTCTTTTAGTGTCTGTAAGAAATCAGCCCAAGCCCTTCTTGCTTTTAGAGTTTCTGTTGAGAAGTCAGGTATAATTCTAATAGGAAACTGTGGGTTTCCCTTAAAGCCTTGAGAAGGGCTTTGTTAACAGTGCGAATGAGAGTCTGTAAAAGAGATAATCACCACGAAAATGATGTAGTGGTTTGAGTAAGAATGGCCTTCATAGGCTTATATTTTTGAATACTTGATCCCCATTTGTCAGAACTGTTTGGGAAGGATTAGATGGCGTAGTCTTGTGGAGGAGATTCATCATGTGAAGGAATGCTTTGAGGCCTCAAAAACCCACACTATTCACATTTAGTTCTTTCTGCCTGGTGCTTGGGGCTGAAGATATCTAGAAACCTGAGCTCTCTAGTGAGAGCTTGTGATCCAGCAGTATGCCTTCCTGCCTGTTGCCATGATTCCTGCCATGACAGCCAAGGACTCGAACCCTTTGGAGACATACATTCCAAGTTAAAGCCTTTCTCTTACAAGTTTCCTCGGTCATGGTGTTTGTATCAGAAATTGAAAAGTGACTAAGACTGGAAGGAGAAGGAGCCTCTGCAGAGAGTCTTCATTTGCAGACCAAATCCATGAGCAGTCTTCCTGAAGAGTCTCTGGCCAATTCCCAGCACAAAGAAACGATCTGAGTTTTATAACCTTTCAGGGTGTCAGGAAGCTTCACACCATATGATTTAGTTCAGCACAGGGTATGTGACAAGGAGCATGAAGAGCTACTTTTCATCTTTTCATAAATTGAAAACTGCCAAATCATAACATGGATTGCTTCTTAAATCTGTCCCATAGACCACTGCAACAGGGTGTGGCCTGACAAGGAGTATGATGTGTGTGCATGTGTGTGTTTGTATGCTGTGTTTTCTCTGTGTTAGCAAGCCACTAATTACAATGGGGGCTTAACATTAATGGCTTTTTCCTAATCACCTTCCAAAATATCAGGTACAACCTGGTTGTGGAAGCAGCTGCTTGACAAAACATCTCTAAATTACCAGTCTACAATTGGCATTGCTTCTTCCTATATGTCTGCCTGCCTTGTTTCTTACTGTGACTCCATCTTTTTCCATTAATTCAACCCTAGTCAATGCAACCAGGAAGATTACCAGGGACGGGGGGCTTGGGGAAAAGGAAATGGCTCAGAAAAACCACTATGGAAAAAATATTTATCTTGGCTATAAAGGCAGAGGACCCTGAATCAACTGAACAAGAAATTGAATCCATAGAGGCCTTTTACGCTAATTGTTCCCAGAAAAATGTTAGCTCATGGATAGCAAATGATATCAGGAATTGGTTGAGTTCCCACTCAAACCCTAGATTGCTGCATTCAGAAAGGCGTTAGACCCTAGAGAAACTAAAACTAGTGTCTAGATTTATACTGATGATTAGTTTATGAGGAAGGGGCTAGAAACCCTCTAAATGATCACTCCTATTACAAAAGACATTTATAAAGAGCTCAGAAGGAACTTGCTCAACTACAAACAACAGCTGGGAATTAAGAATAGCCTAGTGTGTCTGGCACCTCTTTGTTCTTATGCTGCTTAGTATAACCACAGGTTCTGCCCAGATGACCTACAACATTGAGGTCTGGATGGGAGAAGCATTGAGCTAGTGATTAAATATGCTTGCTTGCAATGTAATCACTGTAGCATGTATGAAGAATACAGCTTGCTGCATTCTGAGTTCTTGGCTGCAATCACTGTACTGTGCATGTTGAGTACAGCCTGCTAAACTCTGCTTATTCTCATCTGTAGGTCTTGGGGGAAAGGCCAGTATTCTGGGGAAAGAAAAAAAGGACTCTGATCATGTATAAAAATATATAAGGAAATGATTTAACAATAACAGACTGGGATTGACTCTCTATTCCAAGGAGAGAAGAAAAAAGAGAGGATGAGTAGACACCAGAGAGACAGCCCCCAAGAACAGACTCTTGAAATGAGTCATTCATCAGCTTGTACCTGCCCCTGTGTGTGATTTTTCTCTCGTACCAATCCAGTCCTCCCTATTTTGAGACCTTCCACTGGCTGAGGCTGGTACCAGAAGGCCCACCTCTAAACATAATACATTAAGTTCCCACTCCTAGACTCTCAGAATGGCATCACATGTCAACACATGAAGCTGTGGGGAATACAAACTATATCTGAATATAGCAAGAGAGATCTTTCTAGGAAAAGGAGAAGACAGCTACGAAGACCTTTGGATAAGAATGTTTATGGAATAGTCAGGGGGCATCAAGGAAACGAGTGTAGTCAGAGTAAGAGAAGAAATTAAGGAGGCAGATATGGGGAGGTCAAGGTCCAGGCCACTGGAGAGTTAGCTGCATTTACTTTAAGCAGGAGTCCAGTGAAGAATGGCGAGGTGGAGGGAGAACATGATTTGACTTCCAGGAGGAGCCTCTGACAGCATGCCACCAGTTTCAAAACAGGAAGCAGGCTAACCAGGTAGAATCTGTGGGGTGTTTTGTTTGGTTAGTTGGTTGTTGAGACAGGATCTCACTATGTAGCCTTGGCTAGCTTGGAGCTCACTCTTTAGGCTGGCTTTTTAACTTCACAGAGAGATGCCTGCTTTGCCTTCTTGGGCCTGGATTAAGGTGTGAGGCACCATGGGTGACTAGATCAAATGGAATTTCCAACATCTATCAGTGGGTTACACATTGACTATGAAAATGAAGATAAGGATAACTCCATGGGTTTCACTAAGCAACTGTAGGAGTGTAGTGTCACCCTCCCTGCCCCTGGGGATCGTTGGCAGTTATTGGTCAGAGGTGATGGACTGTGAGTTCCAAGCCCCTCAAGTATGGATGCAAATGATGACTTCTGGGACCAGCTGCCAGGACCAGCTTCTGGAAGACAGATCAATCTTATTCGGGGTGAACAAGGGCTATATAAAACTTTGGAGAAGGGATAGAGGTACCCAGAGTGGTTATAAATCGCTGAGTGGAGGACTCGGTGTAGAGGATGTGGAAATCCCAGGTTCCCCAGCAGACAAGAGGAAGCCAGCTAACAAAGAGCGTTCTCTATTATGGGCTTTCAGGTTGTGGTGAACTGCAACCTTAGCAGCAGAGGTTTCAGACAGTCAAGTGGGAGTTTGGGGAGATGAAAGCCTGCAGAAAGAGTACTTTAGTGCAGGTGCTGAGACCCATAAACAAAATTTGGACAGAGTGCAAGGAATCTTGGGAAAGAAGGGGGAGATAGTAAGACCTGTAGAGGACAGGATCTCCACAAGGAGATCTCCAATAGAACCAAAATATCTGGGCTTAGGGGTCTTTTCTGAGACTGATACTCCAACCAAGGACCATTCATGGAGATAACCTAGAACTCCTGCACAGATGTAGGCCATGGCAGCTAATAAGGGGACAGTCTCTGACATGAACTCAGTAGCTGGCTCTTTGACCACCTCCCCCAGATCGGGGAGGAGCCTTGCCAGGCCACAGAGGAGGACAATGCACCCAGTTCTGATGAGATCAGATAAGCTAGGATCAAATGGAAGGGGAGGAGGATCTCCCTTATCCATGGACTTGGAGAGGGGCATAGGAGGAGATGAGGGAGGAAGGGCAGGATTGGGAGGAGAGGAGGGAGGGGACTATAGCTGGGGTACAATGTGAATAAACCGTAATTAATATAAAATGTGAAATTTAATTAAAAAAGAGTACTTTGCTGAAGGGGAGTTAGCTTTGGAGATGTGATATTTCAATGCCTTTTGGAGGTATATCTATGGTCTCAGGCTACAGCTGGAGATGGAGGAGGTGGTGTAGACCTGGAACCAGCCATTGAGCTGGATGAGGTGGTCCAGGAAGCGCACTTAACAGAGACAAAGTCAGGAGAACTCAGACCTCTACTTCCCCCACCACACATGTGGTCAGAGAGGAGAAACAGCAGGGGCCTGAGCTGCAGCACTCTGAGGAGGAAAGCAGGAGTGATGCCTCAGAGAAGGTGGAGCAGGTGCTTCCTGAGGCCAGTGATGGGCCCCACTGGAGTTACCAGTAATGAAGTGGAATAAAGTACAAAAGGCCAATTAGTAATTACAGATTTATTGATTTCTTTAGTGAAAGCACTGCCAGTCCACCTCATTGTCAAGCATAACTACACCTTGCTACCTGGAACAGAGTGACCTGTCATTTCTGTCTACTCACTGGATTCTGTTATAACATTTAAACATTTCTGACAATAAAGTATTACATGTCAAATCAGATAATAAAATATTTAATGTCAGATCCTATATAGACAGGGTGTCTCTGAGTTTCAGGTAAGCTTGGTCTACAGAGTGAGTCTAAAAACAGCCATGACTACACAGAGAAACCCTGTCTCAAAAGAAACAGAGAGGGAGAACAGGAAGAGAAATAGAGAGAGAGAGACTGTCATAGAACCAAACATGGGTCCTCTGTAAAAGTAACAAGTGTTCTTAACAATCTCTTTACAAGTGTTCTTAACATCTCTCAAGGTCCTGAATCTTTATTTTAAACATAAAAATAACACAGAGAACTGTAAGATAAAGAATAATACAGAAAGGAGTAGAATGGAAAGTAAGAATACTTTCTGACTCAACTTTACAGATATAATCAAAGATTTAATAAAATCTGTTTGGAAATCTATTTCCTCCAGATTTATTGAGATATAAATTGATCAATTAAAAGTATATATTTATGTTAAGCCAACATAAGTATCAAGGTAAGATTTTTATATACATGTTGAATACTAAATGAATGTCAAAGCCAAGTTAATATATCCCTGAGTCCTTAATGTTTCTACAAATATGATTTTAACAATCTTAGTCCCCAAGAGGCAGAGGCAGGCAGATATCTGTGAGTTCCAGGTAGGCCTGATCCACACATTCAGTTCCAGGCTATCAAAGGCTTCCTAGTGAAAACCTGTCTCTAAACAAAAAAATGGAAAAACAAAGGTAACCTTAAGGCCATTACAGCACATGCAAACTTTTCAAAAGCCTCTGGAAGAAAAGCAGTTTTCTCTAAGCCCATTTCCCCCCTCACATTGGCAATGAATGAGAGATGACAGCAAGCATGGCCACACCAAGCCTGGCGAACATACAAAAGCCCTGCAAAGACTAAGCATCTCCTGGAAAGTCAGCTGCATCCTGTGGTAAAGTCGACTCATGCTTCATCATGTGTGAGACTGATGCAATACTAAACCGTCTGTTTCTTACCTCCATCAAATACTCCTTCCATGTTCTGGCTTTTATACACTGATGTTCTTTTCCCCAGCCCCTTCCTGTTGACCTTGGCAATGGAGGGTTCTCTGTGTGAACTTGAGAAAAGCTGTAATCTTTAGACAGGAGGACCATACAAGGACTGCCAAGGCACTGCTCATCATAGCTGCTAAGTTTAGTGAGGAACAAGCAGGCTTTTAGAAAAGTATCAGCAGCCTACACCTTTAATAAATATTATTTCATATGATGGTTAGTTATGCTTTTAATTTTTTTAACTTTTATTAATTACACTTTATTCACTTTGTATCCCCCCATAAACCTCTCCCTCCTCCCCTCCTAATCCCACCTTCCCTCACCCTTCTTCAAACACGCCCCTCCCCAAGTCCACTGATAGGGGAGCTCCCCCTCTCTTCCCTTCTGATCCTAGTCTATTAGGTCTCATCAGGAATGGCTGCATTGTCATCTTGTGTGGCCTGGTAAGGCTGCTTCTGGCTCAGGGGGAGGTGATCAAAGAGCAGGCCAATTAGTTAAGACAAGATCTTGCTATATAACACAGGATGCTCTGAACTTCTTGATTCTCCCACTTCCGTCTCCTAAATGCTGAAAGGACAGAGGAGTACCACCTTGCTTAGCTACAGTAAAATGTTTTAGGAAATCAGATATTTAAAACTGTCAGTAGCCTTCAGCCGCATCCTTCACTTCTGAATGACAGGAGAGAATGGCAGTACCCATTTCCAGAAGATAGTCAAGCGTTTGCACTGAGGGTGTCTTTCCTTCATAGTATTCATCACTTTCATGTCCTCTTCATCCAGGAGCCAGCTGAGCATCCCGAGCCAGATGACGCTGGGCAGTCTCATCACACACTGACTCAGAGCCTTTACAGTGGTGGCCTGAACTTGGATGCATTCTGAGAGATGCCTGCAGATGTTCAGCTCTTGCAAGTTTGGCAGGTTGTCGAGAGCTTGAAAGAAATGTCTGTATCCTTCCTGTGTAATCTTGTGATTCACTGAAAGATCTAAGTCCTCAAGTTTCTGGAAGCCTCCACTGGTTGCTACCTTGGCTAGAAAAAAAGCATTTAAAAATGAGAATCACGAGGCTGTCAGTAATCGTGACAAGTTATTGGTACTACTCCCAACCCTGACAATGAAAGTAAGAAATGGTCAACATGATGTTTTAGAGGTCATTCTTTGAAAGCACCAAACAGCTGCTTTGCAGATAGGGAACGACCTCACCAAACTGCAAAGGGGAAACAGAAACCAGGAGAAAGTGCCTAGACAGGTAAAAAACAAACAAACAAAAACACTGATCTACCTGAAAGATCTTACAACTCTACATGTGCTTTTCACTTAGCTTGAAGGTATAAAAGAAAATGAGAGCCATAAGGAAGGTAGACAAAGTGGCAGAGAGATCAATAGATTGAATGACTGACTGATTGATGGAATGACTGATTGACTTTTGTGGTGCTTGGGCATGACCTCAGGGCTTCACACAATCTAAATGAGCACTGCTGAGTACATCTCCAGTTTCACACTTGGAGATTTAAACACACCCTCTGGAAGTAATTATGGTGTAAATAATGGAATCTATCTCACATGGAATCATGCCCTTAGCTCCTCTTTTAAGGGTTAATCATGTGGGGCAGGTCAGGGACCTCACTAGGAGACCACCCTTAGGAAGATGGGCTCACCTTAAGATAATGTGTTTTTTTTCTCAGAATTTCTGAGCCCTAGTGCAGTATCCATGAGCCAAGTGGGATCTGTCTGGCTTCTGAGGTGCATCTCAGAAAGGTAAACCATTTCTTTTTTGTCTCATGTCTTTCTTTCAGATGCTGGTCAATCTGAAAGATGTTCCTCAACTCCTCAACTAAAGTGGTGCAGGATATTTGATTCCATTATGAACCCCATAATTGTGACCTGTAAAACCCTGTTTCTTATCTCGTTTGGTTGAGCTGAGAGTAGCAGGCGTGACCCACACCCCCAAAAAGTTACCATTAGGCATAACAAGCCCTATCACACACCTTTAGTCCAAGAATGTTTTATTGTGAACAGGTGATTATGGTATGGTTTACCCAGCCCTAGCACACACCCTTAAGAGCTTTCTGTACACCAAATTTAATAAAGTTAACCTTAGATCAAGAGGCAGAGCAATAAACAAGCTCATAGTGATTAAAGAATAGGAGGGACTTTGCATTGAGGGGTATTTAAGACAGTGTGGAGACATAGAAAAGAGCTATTACCTCAAGCTCTGGCTTTAGCTTTAGCTCCTCAGCTCCATGGATTTGGGGCTTTGAACTAGGAAGCCCTCAGCCTCACGTTTTTTTGGCCTTTGCTTCCTGAGCTGTCACTTGAGCTACTAAGCCTTTTGGGTTTTTTCCATCCAGACCTGAGCTGAGAAGGAATGTCAGCTGGGTCCTTTCTCTGCCTCTCTGTGCTAGTAGGTTTTCATCCTGGCATCTGGCTCCTGAGTCTTTATTGGTAAAATTTATTGGTAAAATTTTTTTTATAACAACAGTAAAGCCTTGGATTTCATTACCCATGAGAATCATCATAGTACCCAAACTACAAGGGATTGACAATATCTACTAGGGACAGAATGTGAACCAGCCTCTGGTGAGGGTAAAAGCTACCACAACACCATGGAGACTTTTGCTCCTGTTTCTTTGTGCTCAGTCTCATGTGACCCAACCTGGCCTTGAACTTGCTATTTAGACAAGGAACCCTTGAACCTCCTCAAGTGTAAACTTACAAACATGTACCACATCTAAGCAAAAAACATGGTTTAATCAATATATGTGAGGTATCTCAGAAATTCCATCCCCAGAAATACCCAAACATGTATATTTTACACGAATGCTCTTAGAAGCACTTCTCAGTAACCAGCTACTAGAAACAACTCAAGTGCCCATTGAATAGACACACAGAGGTCACAGGTAGTCAAATAACAAATAGACTCACAGCAGTGAAATCAATGCACTATGGTCATATGTATTATTCTGAAATAAGGTACAAACACAATTTTTGGTGAAAAAAGACAAAACATTGCCTATCTTGTAGAATTCCCTTATAGAAAAGTCTAGCTGTAAATAAAGCTACGGTGAGAGAGAGAGCAGTGCAGTGTTCATTTGTGTATGGAAGTAGAGGGCGCTGTTGGAGAATGGATACAACTTGGGCTTTCGCGCACTGGGGAAGCTCTGTGCCCTAAACTGGTTCATTGCCACACTGACTTAGATGGCAAATGTTTCAGTAACATGTACAGGAAAACGGATGCAGCTCTATATTTCAACTTGCTACAACTTGTTTACATATTGCCAGTATCCAGTTGACCAAAAGGGGATACGGCCAGGTATCTGAAGTAACAAGTGTGGAGACAAAGATTTTCCCGGGGTGTGATGCAGTAGCGGAACACTGCTCTGGTGTATGTGAAGTACTGAGTTCAATCCCCAGCACTGGGAAAACAAACCACAGCCTGAACACTTCTCTACCTCCCCTCCCTTACCCCTTTACCTTGACCACCTCTAAAGAAAAAAAAAAGGGAGAGCACTGACCTTCCCACTTAGACCAAGATAAATCTAGATTTTCAAAAGGGCATGAGAAGCATCAGCATGATAGTGCAAATGACGAATGCTTTGGAAGTCTTTCTCAGGTCTAGACATTTGCAGCAGGTAGCTCCAGGGGCACCACTGCTTGCACACAGAGTGATACATTTTCTCTGAGGTCAGCTCACCAATTTCCAGCAAACTGTCATCATCCAAGGTCTGGTGAAAAGCAAGAACTCGGAGACACTGAAGCTGCAGACACTGCTAGACAATCAATCTGGCCACTTGGTGAATCCAGTCCCCAGTGGGAAGAAGCAGTTCCTCCAGGTTCCTGAGAGAACCCAGAGCCAGTGCTGTGCAAGACACAACAAAGCCATCCTCTGTTGCTGTTCCACCATGAGCAGCTGTGACCTAGACATTCTGCACTCTAGGAGGCCCCACCTAACAGAGGCCCTCCTCATCACTGCCCTCTCAAAGAAGAAGACAAAAGGGGTCAGTGCTCCAGGACATTTGATCACACTGTGAATCCCGGGCTTGTGTTGTTTATCAAAATATCCTGTTTCTAGTTGTGGTGGCGCTCAGCCTTAGCACACACCTTTAGTCCAAGAATTTGCTTGAACAGGATTAAATAAAGTCAACAAAAGTTCAAGAGGTGGAGCAAGAAACCAGTTGATAGGGAGTGAATGAAGAAAAAAAATAGAGAGTAAGAGAAAGTCAGAAGGATGGATAAAGAAACACATGGGAGGTAGAAGGGTAAGACATTGAGTTTTGAGGGATTTTTGAGATGGTGTTGGGAAAGAGAGTTTCCCTTTGTTACATAGGTTGAGGAGGAAGGTCAGCTGAATGCTTTCTCTGCTTCTGTCATACAGCAGCCTTTTTAAATTTTTTTACCCAAGCATCTTGCTCCTGAATCTTTATTGCTGCAACTGAGTGATTGAAATTTGTTTAAAAATTTATATGTATATATATATATATTGCTTCAACACATGGCACAACCACATGAACAGAGAAATTATGGCAGTGCAGACCAACTGAGAAGCTGTAAGATTTGGTAAGTCACCTGGAAATTCTCCAAGAAATTAAGATGGGAAATACCATAATACAAGGTGCTAGGACCCTGCATAATCCCGCTTTAAATGGCTTTAAAACAGCAGCAGTAAATGAAAAGATAAACGACTTGACTGAGATTGACATAATTCAGATTATAATTACACCAGCCTAGCAATTAATATTTTATCCTTAATAGCCATAGTAGATTTTTGTACCCTCTCAAAGGAAAAAAAGAAAACTTAGAGATATAGGGAAAATAAAAATATCAAAAGTGGACTGATAGGATACAAGCCTTAGAAGAAAAATTAGAGATACTTATAAATAAAAATGAGAACAACACTCAGACAAAGACAGAGACATTTAGATAAGAACTTACTGTGCCACTGCATGATGAAACTGAAGAGGGGCAGCTTAAGGTTATTAGAAAACCAACCTTGGATTATACAGTAACTATACAAAAGATGATAGACACCCCCAATGTTCTGAGGAAGTTAAATGGAATCTTATAGGCAAATTGAATTTGAGATTGAAAGAAGTAATCATTTTATTTGGTATGCATTCACCCTATGTATTGGCAACTTAGAATAGAATTATCCTTTGTCTGGAACAAAGGATTTGGCAACAGCAATATTGGAAGCCAGTTCTCAGTTACAATGGCAAACATGGTAGAAAGAGGAAGCTGGGACTATAGAACAATGATATAAGACTAGAAGTATTAATATTTCCCAGGATCCATTGCTAGGTAAAGGTCAATATGAAGAGTTACAAAGGTAGTTGGAATATGATAATCACACCATGACAGTATGTTGCTTAGCAGCTTTAAATGTTTGGTACAAAGTTGAAGAATCAGGAAAGAGTTTGGAGTCATTTACTAAAATCTACAAAGACCAAAATATGCCTATACTGACTCTTTTGCAAAGATTGACTTCAAATGTGAATAAAATAGTATCAGATTCACAAGTCAGACAAATTTTGATTGGATTTTTGGCTTTTGAAATGCTAATTCAGAGACAGGTGGTGTTGGTACATGTCTCTAATCCTAGCAGTCAGGAGGCTGAGGCAGGTGGATCTGTGAGTTTGAAGCCAGCCTGATCTGCAGAGTGAGTTCCAGATAGCCATGGCTACACAGAGAAATCCTTTCTCAAAAAAACCAAAACAGAAAAAAATGCTAATTCAGAATGCAAAAGTGTGAGCAGTCCTTTTAAGCAGGATTGGCACCAATAGATGAATGGACCAGAAATATGGCTGATATTGGATCTCATAGTTTATAATGCTGCTCTGATATCAGAAGTAATTTCTAACAGTCTTAAGAACAATCAAAATGTGAGATGTTTTAATTGTGGTAAGCCAGGTCATTTTTAAAGGGATCGTAGACAAAGCATTCTTAGAAACTATGGGGGTGTTTTTCCCCTAGAAATTATTAAAATGGAAGGCCTCTCAGCTTTGTGGAGTATGCAAAAGGTGTGGCAAAGGACAGCACCGGACTAATGAATGAAGATCAACAAGTGACAAGCATTGAGGAGGGGGAATGGGAGAGGTGAGACTGAATATCACTATGGTGTCCTCCAAAGGACCAGCATGGTTGATGCATGACCCATACTTTGGTGGATCATGCACAGCCACCCAACACAGACTTGAAATAAGTCAATGAATGTAAACAAAAAAGGCCCAGGGAAAGGCCACTCCTCAGGCCTCATAAGACCCTGTCAGGAGGAGGCAAGTGTTCAGATTTCTGTGCTGAGTCTGAGATCTAGTCTCATCAAACAATGAGCATTTATGGGAAACACTCTTAAAAAAAGCAAGACAATGCCAATATAGGGTAGAGAGCTTTCTCTTCACAGTTCTTCTCAGATTTATTGTGCATAAGGAGAGCTTGAGTTTCTCCTTGATCCCTTTTGTTTCTTTTAGGTAGAGATAACAACTCTTTGTGTGTGAATGTGCATACACGTGTGTGTGTTTGTGTGTGTGTGAATGTGTGTATGTGTGCGCATGTGTATACATGTGTGCTTTGTTGGGAGACTGGATAGATGAGTTAGTGTGCTAAAGTATGGGCACATTCCACAAGCCACAGGCTGAATTTTTAAATATTGTGTCTGTACCAAACACATACAGGCTCTTCTCCCTCTTCAATATTCCCAGAACACAGCATAACATTTGTTTGCAGGGCGATAGGTGTTGTAGGCAATGGAGAGATGGGTTAAAGTACATGGAGGATGTGTGGAGTCATGGCAAACATGGCACCATTTTGTATCATAGAGGATCTTCTAGTGTTTACAGCAGCAGCAGGCCCTAGACCCAACTGCCATGGGTGTCAAGGAACAACTATACACAACTTGCTTGGTTGTGGGCTCATTCTAGGAGGCAGGAGAGGAGAAGATGAAAAATAAATTAAGAAACAATGTTTTACAAACTTACCAAACTTTCTTGATGTTTCCTTATCTGGAAAGTGTTGGTTGTTAAGATTCAGTATCTTCAGAGAAACAAAATTTGGCAAGATGGTGACTAGGAAAGGGAAAATAAATTTTAGTTAGGCCAGACACATTTCCTATGACAAAGAAGAGTATCATTGAAATAAAGAGTATTTCAAATGTGATGAAAGGTGATATAATATTCAGGTTGAATTACTGTGACTAAGTAGAAGACATTGCTCTGAAAATTAAAGATTTAAATTGTAGACAGATGTATTTCACTTTGGTGAAAGCCTCACTGAAGATCAAGTGTGATCACAGTTCCCACCACAACAGTTGCATTTTAATCCTAGAGTAGTGAATGACTGTGCACAGAAGCATCTGAAGTCAAAGTTTTACAGTTCTTACCAAATGACATGGTTTCAAAGCATTGTCCAGAAAACTCAATCTCTCTGAGTTTCTTGCAGGAAGCAAGCACAGCCATGAGAGACTCACAATTCAACAGGAAATTACATTTCAGATGAAAGACATGAAGATTTGGAGAGTTCTGAATCAATTTAACTGCAAAAGATGAAAGAATTTCAGAAATGAGAGAAGGCCATGAATTTCTACTAGAATTTGACCCTCAATATATCAGTTCAAGCTACAGTGATTAAACAGGCAGTGACTTGGTGGCCCAGTGCCTCTATGACACAGTGGCACAGTATCTAGAAGTCAGACTACATTCATTGGGGTTATGCTCAGTTTCTGCAGCTGACTAGTGGGCAGATGACCCGGGGCAAGTTCTGGACCCCCTCTGGAAACAGAGAACTGAAAAAGAAAACTATTTCTGTTCACTATATTTCACCCCCAGTGTCAGCATCCTGATGTCTCCATGTTTGCATCTTTTACACAATAGGAATTCTGTGCAAAGTAATATAAAAAAAGAGAACAACTCTGAAACACAACTTTAAAAACATGTAAACCTATTTATTTTGTCTATGTGTATGTGGTGTGTGGAGATCATCCATGTGCCAAGCACATATTGGGAGGTCAGGGGAAAACTGGGAGAACTCAATGTTTCCTTTCACCATACAGATCTATGGGACTGAAGCCAACAGGACTGACTTAAGCACATTTACCTTCAACTTGGAAAATGTTTTGTTTGCTTGCTTTGGTTTCTTTTCAGATGGGGTCTCATATTGTATCTCCGACTAGCCTGGAAATAACTACATTTACAGGGAGAGGCTGGCTTTGATGTGATAGTCTTCCTGTCTAAGCCTTCCAAATGCTGGGTCTATAGGCAGGAGCCTCCATACTCTAGTGACTTTTTTGACATGCAAATCTGCCATGTCAGTTCCTAGCTTACATCTCCTTAGTGTTCAGTGCTTTAAAAATTAAGGATCTGATGGTGCTTTTGTCATTTTGCTAAATGGCATGTTGTAGAAAAATGGCTGCACAGCTGTCTGTCAACAAGAGGCTGGGATGAAGAGAAATGGAGAAAAGGTTCTAACTGCTTCTTGGCTATTCAAGCCAACTCAAAAGCCATGTAATCCCTTTGTAAACTTTGTGTACATTGTAAACCCACAAGGCCCCAGATCTATAAGCAATAAAATTGTCTCAATCCCTGATCTCATCCCAACAATCAGGCCACAGAATCCCTCCGCTCCTAGACCTCCCTGGAATGCTGTGCCCCTCCAACCGCATACCATGCAACCCTACATAAACTCTGTGTTCCACCCAATTCTCTGCTGCTCCTTGCTTGAGAAGAAGCAACCCCCCCCAAGTCTTCCCTCCCAATAAATCTCTTGTGCGAGGTTTGTTATGTGGTGTGGCTTGGTGGTATTCCTTGGCTCTGGACTGCCAGGATATCTTCTGGAGCACACCGAAACCCTTTTGGCTGAGCAGAACTTTTGCTGGGGAAACCTCCCCTGCAGAAGCAGAGCTATTACACTTGTACTGGGGAAACTCTCCACGCAGTTGGAGCAGAACTCCTGTAGGGGAAGCCTTTCCCTTCAGAGCTGCAACACCTACACTGCTCCCAGTCAGATTCCTTCGCCCTCAGTAGACAGATCTGCACTTGCCACTCAGACATCAAAAGAAGAGGACTCCATACACTGCTTTGCAGAGGAAGATTTAGGAGTGTAAAGCTCAGGCTGTGTAGTCAAACCTTCTGTTTGGAGACACATTTCCTTAGCCCTGAGCCATCGCTGACCTCATTTCCCCAGCTGACAATCAGCAATAATCATCAAACCTTCTCTCACACAGGGGCTATGAAGACTGAGTCAGCGGTTATGAAGGGCTGAGAACAGTTCCCCACATGTTAAAGAGTAGGGTAACAAATAAATCTCTGCCCTCTTAAGGAGGAAGAGCACTGTTCCCACACCTTCCCATGTAGGAACATTGCACACTGTGAAGCCCAGGAAAGGTTTAACTAATGATGATTTAACAGTTCTAACAATTACTAGCCAAGTAGCTTTTCCAGCTGAGACATGAGCTGGAGATCCAAGCACCATCTTTACCTAGTCTGGAGAGGTCAGAGTCCGTGGAAGTTTGGATGGATAACTTCTCCATGTGGTGGAGGTTTGGGAATTCTCCAGGAAGGAATGAAAGCACATCTGCTTTGCCATGTAGTCTCACAGACAGTTCTTTCAGGCCCAGGAACTTGTCCAAATTTGCAAAGAGCTGATCTGGAAAGCAGCACATAGTTCCCATCACTCAAGGTCCCCAGTGGAGGTTCTAAGCTGTGCTGTCATCTTTAGCCATTTTAATGCTTTCAGGATGAAATTTCTGAGACTTCCTAACATCTGTGTAGGAAGCACAGCCATGAAGATACTGCCATCTGCTACATCTGCTGATTAGATACTACAGGGGAAGCCCTGTGCTGGTCTCTAGACTCACAAAATATATAAAAATTTCCCCAACCGACAAACAGCATGGGAAACAACTGGTTTTGCACATGCAAATGATTATATTTGAATTCATACCTCCAACTTACATAAAAATGTAACTCAGATCCTCTCCACCAACCTGATCCTGTGCATCCTCTTCCAAAGTCTGTCCAGGTAATTCTCCCACCCTCCTCTCTCATCCATCCCCATACTGCCTAGATCTAGTTTGGATCCCACATCCAGTACCTGGGTCTAGTCCAGCTACATCTGCCTGTGTCAC
The DNA here is from genome assembly GCF_030254825.1 of Meriones unguiculatus. Classification (NCBI taxonomy): domain Eukaryota; kingdom Metazoa; phylum Chordata; class Mammalia; order Rodentia; family Muridae; genus Meriones; species Meriones unguiculatus. Next base: position 26,983,168 of record NC_083354.1, on the reverse strand, counting down.
TGCCAAACTCTAGAATTCGTTCACAATCCACCCTGCCTTCCTTTCCAGCCCCAACCTTCAGCCACATCCTACACAATCTTCTCCAGGGTCTAAGTGGGTGAGTTTTCCTGATGCTCCCCACCTCCTACCCTCCCCAACCCCCACAAGCTTGGACTAAAATGCATATCTTGCATATCAGCTCAGGCTCCGGTGTCCACCTGAGCCATATCCAACTTGTAGGCCCAATCCAATCCTCACAATCATAAAACTGATGGAATGACAAAGAAAAACTAGGATTTGAAAATAAAATTCAATAAAGATAGAAACACTAAGGAGTCAATCTAAATATATATATATAATTTAATAACCCAATAACTGAACTAAAAAACTGAAAGGACAGACTTACAAGTAGAATGAATCAAGCAGATGATTCAGTATGAGGACTTGAAGATAAAGTACATGAAAAAAGCAAAGAATATGGGGGGGGAACACAGCAAAGAAACATATAGGAGATGTAGGACATCTTTCAAATTTAAGAAATAGATGAGGGAGAAAAAGCCCAGGTCAATGACATAGACCAGCTCTCCAACAACATCATAGAAGAAAACTTGCCCAGATTAAGAAAAGACATACCCATACAGAAGATACAGGAAGCACAGAGAACACCAAATAGAAAAATCCTGAAAAGAAACTCTTCATGGCATATTTTTTTACTTTCAATAATTTAATTACTAACTACACTTTAATGCTGATGTCTTTTTTTAACCTTTCAACTATTGTTGTTTCTTTTTTTATTTATTACAATTTATTCACTTTGCATCCTAGCTATAGCCCCTCCTTTATCCCCTCCCCATCTGACCATCCCTCCCTCTTCTCCTCCCATGCCCATCACCCAGCACACAGATAGGAGAGGTCCTACTCTAGTTCCATCTGACCCTAGCCTAACAGGTCTCATCAGGACTGGCTGCATTGTCTTCCTCTGTGGCCTGGCAAGGCTGCACCCTCTCAGGGTAAGGTGATCAGAGATCCAGCCACTGAATTCATGTCAGAGATGGTCCCTGTTTTCTTTACTAGAGACCCCACTTGGAGACTGAGCTGCCATAGGCTACATCTGTGCAGAGGTTCTAGGTTATCTCTATAAGTGGTCCTTGGTTGGAGTATCAGTCTCAGAAAAGACCCCTGTGTCCAGAATTTATGGTTCTGTTGCTCTCTTTGTGGAGCTCCTGACCCCTCCAGGTCTTTCTCGCCCTTCTTCAATAAGATTCCCTTCACTCTGCTTCATGGCATATTTTAATGAAAACATTAAGTATACAAAAAATTTGAAAACATCAGGAGAAGAAACACAAGTCACACATACAGGAACACCCATCAGAATACCAGCTGATTTCTCAATGGAAACACTGAATGCCAGAAAAGTCTGTGTCACTGCATATCAAATCCTAAAAAACCACAACAGACAATCTAGATTAATACTGATAGTAAAACTATCTACCATACTTGATTGGAGGGAAAATTTTATGATATAAATAGCAAACAAAAACTAAATCCAAAAAACCAACCTAAAGAAATTAAGGGAGACATTATTTCCGACTGAAGAGAGGGGTGAACTGAGCTAAGAGATGAAGGAATTTGAAGGTATGATTACTAAAGTACAAAGTAGCACTGAAAGCACAAACAACACCAGAAATCAACAACACATCACTACAACCAACATATGCACTTCAATAATACTTTCAAATATTAATGGTCCCAATTCTCCAATCAAATGATTCAGGCTGGCTGAATGAATCAAGAAATAAAATCATGTCAGGCAGTAGTAGCACAACCTTTAATTCCAGCACTGAGGAGGCAGAGGCAGATGGATCTCTGTGAATGAGGCTAGCCTGTTCTACAGAGCGGGTTCCAAGATAACCAAGGCCAAACAAAGAAACCCTGTCTCTAGAAACATAATAATAATAATAATAATAATAATAATAATAATAATAATAATAATATTCATCTATCTGTTGTCTATGAGCAACTATCTTAGATTTAAAGATAGGCACTTACTAACTCCCCCTTCTCTCTTATGATTCCCTGCACTCTGCCCAAGGTTTGGTTATGAGCCTCAGCATCTGCTTTGAAACACTGCTAGGTAGAGTCTTTCAGAGGCCCTCTGTGGTAGGCTCCTGTCCTGTTTCTTGTTTTCTCCTACATCCAATGTCCATCCCATTTGTCTTTCTAAGTAAGGATTCACCAACTTACCCTGGGTCCTCTTTCTTGTTTATCTTCTTTAGGTGTATAGATTTCAGTATGTTTATCCTATCTTATAGGTCTATACAAGTGAGTATATACCATGTGTGTCCTTCTGCTTTTGGGATACCTCACTTAGGATGGTCATTTCTGGTCCCACCATTTGCCCACAAATTTCATGATTTCCTCATTTTTAATTGCTGAGTAGTATTCCATTGTGTAAAAGTACCACAATTTCTGTATCCATTCCTCAACTGAGGGACATCTAGGTTGTTTCCAGGTTCTGGTTATTACAAATAAAGCTGCTATGAACATGGTTGAGCGAATGTCCGTGTTTTGTACTTCAGCATTTTTTGGATATATGCCTAGGAGTGGTATAGCTGGATCTTGAGGAATCACTATTCCTAATTGTCTGAGAGGACAGGAGCTCCATAAGGACCAAATATCTTTGGGCACAGGGGTCTTTCATGAGACTGTTTCTCCAGGTAAGGGCCATGTATGGATATAACCTAGAACCCCTGCTCAGATGTAGCCATGGTAGCTCAGTGTCCAATTGGGTTCCCTAGTAAGGGGAACAGGAACTATTTTTGACAGGAACTCAATGGCTGGTTCTTCGACACCACTGTCCCCGAATGAGGAGCAACTTGCTAGGCCACAGAAGAGGACATTGCAGCCAGTCCTGAAGAGACCTGATAAGTTTGGGGCAGATGGAAGGGGAGGAGGTCCTCCCCTATCAGTGGACTTGGAAAGGGGCAGGGAGGAGATGAGGAAGGGATGGCAGGATTGGGAGGGAATGAGGAATGGGGCTATGACTGGGATACAAAGTAAATGACCTGTGATTAATAAAAAAATATAAAAATTATTGTAAAAAAGAATATAGCTTCTATGAATATTAAAAAAATAAATAAAGATAGGCAATTATATAGAGTAAAGAATAGACAAAATACTCCAATTAAATGACACTAGGAGTCAAGTAGGCATTGTTATGCTAATATCTGACAAAATAAACAAAAATGATGTAGAAGAAATGAGGAAAAATACTTCACTGTAATCAGAAAACAGCTAACCAAAACACATTATTATTATAAACATATATTCACCAAATTCTGGTGCATCCAATTGTATAAAAAGTGTACTACTGGAATTAAAGACACACACTAACACCAACGCATTGGTATTAGCTGATTTCAATACCCTAGTTTCTCCAATAGAATAAAAAATAATCATAGAAATATCAAATTTAAATGACATCATCTATGAAATGAACTTAACAGATGCCTATAGAATATTTCACCCAAACACCAAAGAATATAAAGTCTACTAAGCTACGCACACAAGCTTCTCTAAAATAGATCATATTCTGGGACACAAAAAAAATCTGGACAAATTCTGAAAGATTTAAATAACTCAGTGTATCCTGTATGACCATAATATAATAAAACTTAAAATCAACTTCAAACACATCTCTAGGAAATACACAAATTATGGAGATTAAACACATTACTGAATGATAAATGGGTCAAAGAACAAATCAAGACAGAAATGAAAAAGATTTCCTATAACTAAATAAATACAACACAACATGAAAACCTGGAGATACATTAAAAATAATCCTATATGATAATTTTATAGCTCTAAGTACTACATTAAAAAAACAGATAAAGTACAGATCAATGACTTAATAGTACAACTCAAACATTTGGAAAAATAAAGAGAAACCAAACCCAGATCCAACTAATGGCAAGAAATAGTAAAACTCAAAGTGGAAATTAATGAACTAAAATAAAACAACACCAGGAATCAGCAAATAAGAATTGTGGCTTTTTTGAGAAGATAAACAAGATTGACAGGCCCTTGGCCCAACTAAACAAGTGAGGTAACCCAAACCTGAAAAGACAACTGTCACCTGAGGTTCCTGGCTCAAAATCTCAGATATGAGTATATAATCTGGAGTAACAGCATAAAAAATGGGGGAAAAGACCACTGTGAGGAGAGCAATAGAGAGAGAAATAGCAACAGAGGGGAAATAGCAGGGTTCAAGCAATGTAAAAGAGTAAATAGGAAAAACAGAGGACTTTAAACACAGAGGAGAGGAAGGAGACAAATAGAGAAGGAGGATGGAGGGACTATTAATTATCTACTTAAAAATACCTATGATACATTTAAGTAATAAATATGTGCTTATATACATACATACATATATAAATACCATACAAATATACATAATTTAAATGAAAATTTCCTATCTGTGCTGACAATGCTCCTCCCAAAAGCCCTAGGTTATCTAACAAAAATCCTGACACCAGGCATGAGAAGCCTTCTTTTTGTGTTGTCAGTCAGGATTGTCTAAGAAGCTCCCAAAACATTAAAGACTATTTCTGATGGCATTGTTTGCCTTCAAGAGGTGGAAGATATATCTCTATTGCTGAAGAGACCATGCACTTCAGGCACAGGACCTTAAGATGTGAGCTGGAACTGACCTGAGAGCCTCCTCCCTGAGGACTAGCTTTTGTTGTACCAGAAGGCAGCATGCAAGCTTCCAAGGGAGGGAAGCAACCAATTCTTCACAGCTATGATATCTATGAACCACAGCAATGACAAGCGTGACACAATACCTCTAACGGTGTAATGTTTATACCTTAATGGTAACCAACCATCTCTAATTGGACATAAGTTCCACTCAACAAGAGGGAAGACATGACTGGTACTGGAAACCTAGCCAAGTTCTCAGGGCTTGCAAAGCTTGGATGTTGAAGAACAACCTCCAAATACCACTATACTAAACCAGCATAATCCTTAACTACATTCTCCATATCTGTCCTTGTGCCCACAGACTATCCCTACCCTCATCAAAGACACTTCTCTTTGCAACAGAGGAAGACTATTACAGAAAACCAAAACTGATCAAAATTAAGAATTGTGATGCCTAGTCCCAACTGACACATCTACAACATGACTGGTTGGCCTAAGGCTCAGAGATCACTGTGGGGAAAAGGATAGGAAAGATTCTAAGAGCCAGAGGAATACCAAGTTTTACTGATGTTCTGTCTTCTGGAAATGTCAGAGAATCTACACCCATGAAGTCTCACTAAGAAAGTTTCCTAAACATGACCTGAACAAGATTCACACCAATGGACATGCTAACGTGGACAGGCTGAAGCTCAGGAAGCTTCAACCACGAGGAAGAACGTCAGGCAACTAAGGATGCTAAGACAGGGATTAATACTCTTCCCAGGGAAGAGCACACCAACTGTTATACAATGACAAATGGTCAGCACTCTGTGTGTGTGCAACATTGTATGGATTGAGCACGTTGCATATGTGTATGTGTGTGAGAGAGTGTGTGTGTGTATGTATGTGTGTATAAAACATGTAAAGAAAAAGGTCATAAATTCGATTGAGAGCAAGGGGAGTTCATGGTAGAGGTTGAAACAAAGACAAGGAAGGGAGAAAAATATAATTCTTTTACACACACATATATGTGTATACATATATTCCAAAATATATAAATACACCTGAACGGTTTGTCCAATGTTACTTGTGTGTGTGTGTGTGTGTGTGTGTGTGTTTCTGCCTTCTGTTCAATAAAAAAGCTATTAGTTAATGCCAAGGTATTTATTCCACTACTGTAAACTTAGGGTAATAGTGATCTTTTGGTTGTTTTCTTAGTTCAAAGGCATATTTTTTCTTTTGTGTTCTATGTCATAGTTAAGGATCCATTTTCAAATCTAAGGTCTTAAAGATTACCTGTTATGGTTTCATTCTTGAACTGTCATTGATCTACTTTGAGCTATATTTTTTTATCCTATCTCTCTTATCTTTAATTTTTAAAACTTTTTTGAGATTAAAATAAAATTACATTATTTCTCACCTTTCAATTTCTTTTTACACTCCCTTCCATCTATCCTTCCATCTACATTTTTCTCATTTCTCTTATTTTGAGACAGGATCTCAAGTTCCCAGTCTGACCTTAAATTTAGTATGTAGCCGAGGCTGCCCGTGAATTTCTTCTGCTACCACCTACCATGTATTGAGAATACAAACATGAACAACCTTGCTCAGTTTGCACAGTGCTGGGAATACAACCCAAGATCTTACGAATGTTTATGTTATACAATGTATGTTTATGGCATATCAACATTCTACCAGCTAAGCTACATTCATACCCTGCTTTGTCTACCTGTTGCATGAGAGTCAATCAGCTCTTTTGGAATCTGTGAGTAGATATTTTTCATCACATTAAAAATTTTTTTCAAGGATGAGATATGTAGAAGCAGAACTATCCAGCACACAGTGAGTTTAAATCTAACCTGCGCAAGCAAAGACACTATTTAAAAACCAAAACCAAAAACAGGAGGCACATTTTTAAAAACCAGGAAAAAGTCGTATTTAATGTTTACCTAAAAATGCACATATAATGTATGTTAGTATAGGTGTACATATAAACATAACTGACATGAAGTTATGCCACTAGAGGTGAAAATGCCATGAAAAAATTAAAGTCCAAGTGCAGGGTATAAACATTTCTCTTCGCATTGTGGTCAGGAGACCCTCCCCTCCAATATAACAGAGGCTTTTGCTGTTTCCTTTGGTTGCCTCACAGAATTTGATGACAGGATCCTATTACTCAAGACACCACATATTTCAGGCTCAAGACATGAAAGAATCTAGAACTGTCCTTGGAAGCCTCTTCCCTAAAGACTAACTCTCTCTCTCTCTCTCTCTCTCTCTCTCTCTCTCTCTCTCTCTCTTTTCTCATTTAACTAGTTTTAATGGGTCTCAAAATTCCGTGACAGATTTTTGGTCAAGTTGTGTCCATTAAAAAGTACTGATTTTGAAAACTAATAACTTAAAACTGCCACATACACACAGAGGTCCAGGAAACATTCTTTTCTTCTGAAGGTTTTAGGATGCATTGTTATCATTAACCAGTATTTTACTATTAAACTTAAATTGCAAATTGAGACAAACAGTTCTGAGACCATTCTTTCACCACTGATTAAGACAAAGAAAACAAACAAACAAGATTAACTCTCACAGTACCCAAAGGTGCTATGAAAGCTGTCAAGGGAGAAAAGCAATTCACTGTCCTACCCAGCCACAAAACCTATGAACCATAACAACGACCAGGATGGATGGTATATCCTATGGTACATTAATGGCTTTTTGTATCTTGGAGGTAACCAACACCTACCCAATAAAATGTAAAGGCTGCTCCGGAATAGTAAATTCATGCCTGCTACCATAAACCTAGCTAACTTCCTGTGGCTGGTAAGGTCATGGACCCTGAAAGACAGCCTACTCTTGCCATTTGCTAAACAAGTGTAATTTCTACCTGCATTCTGAATACTTGTCCTTATATTCACAGATAAGTGTAGCTGTCGATCTGCATCAAAGAAATCAAAGAAGCTTCTTCTTTCTTTTTCTTTTTCTTTTCCCTTTGTGTGTGTGTGTGGTTTTTGGAGACAGGGTTTCAATGCATAGCCCTGGCTGTCCTGGAAATCATTCCGTGGACCAGAATGTCTCAGATTCACAGAACTCTGTCTGCCTCTGCCTCCCAAGTGTTGGGATTAAAGGTGTATGCCACCATCACCTTTCAAAGAAGCTTCTTTTTCACAAAAGATAGAGACTATAACAGAAGTCCACAACTGGACAAAATCTAGAGAACAAGCGACCATGTGGAGCCCACCCCAACTGATATATATAAGACTGCACTTATACCCAAGGCTCAGGGAACATGGTAGGACAGGGGAAAGGAAGCTTGTAAGAGCCAGAGGATCAGAATATCTGCTATGAGATAGTGAGTTCCATACATATGACTAGAAAGCTACACCATAAAATCTCAACAATGTGGTCGCCTAAGCAAGGCCTATACAATGACAACACCAGTTAAAAACAATATGTGTAGTCCCACCCCTAGATGAAGAGCTATGTGTGCTTAGCGGATGCTGAGGGGGGACTCAGCTTCTCCACAGACAATGCCCAGCAGGTTATCCAATCCCAAGCGGTCAGGCCTGAGCACATACATATACAAGCAACACTAATAGACTCAGCAGTTTGTATTTATATATGTGTTTATATACAGATATATAGACTAGGTTGACAGGGAACTGGGGAACAATAGTAGGTGTTGGAGGGAAGAGAGCATGGCATAGAAAGTATGTAAATACAGCACTCATGTATGACATTGTCAAAAATATAATGAAATAAATGTAAGTAAAAACAATAAAACAGGCAAACAAAATAAACAGAGAGAGAAAAAGAAGGAAGGAAAAAAGAAATAAAAAGGAAAAAGAAAGATTGAAAGCTCATGAGGCCTCAACCCTACACAAAGAACTATAAAAACCTAAGGGATGCTAATGATGGGAAAACCAGTCTCCCCAGGGAACAGCATGCCAGTTGGTTATGTACTAACAAATGGTCAGCCCTTAAGTCATATATACAAGTAGTAGTATTCAGACTGAGCCGGTATTTAAGTATTAAGAAATGTAGACACATAATTAGTATACGAGTATATTAGAAATATATATACACGCATGTATGTATATATGTCAATATCAATATCAACAACTAATTTTAAAAATGTGCCATGAATCTGAAAGAGAGCAAGGACGGGTATATGGAAAGGCTTGGATGGAAGATAGGAAAAAAGGACATGATATTTTTTATAGTTTCAAAAGTAATTCTTAAAAAGAAAAAGGACGGGGCTTGAGAGATGGCTCAGTGGTTAAGAGTGCTTTCTGCTCTTCCAAAGGACCACGGTTCAATTCCCAACACCCACATGGCAGTTCACAACTGTTTGTGATGCCAATTTCAAGGGATCTGACATCATCACATCAAATGCACATAAAATAAAAATTAAATAAATTATTAAATAGAATAAAATGTCTTTAAAAAAGTTAAAAAAAAAGAAAAAGGACTATACAGACAGAGCAAAGAATACTTGAGCATATAGCATGCTGCTAAAAAAAAATAAAAGTTCTGCTACTAACAATAATAAAATTTAAAAATTAAATATTTGCCATGGTATAAAGACTGAGAAATTAACTGAATGAAAGATAGTAAAGTCTAGGAGCTGAAAAGATGGCCCAGCAACTAAGAGCTCCTGTTGTTCTGCAGAGGACCACAGTTAGGTTCGCAACACCCACATTAGGCAGCTGAAACAACCTGTAACTACAGCTCCAAAAGATCTGACACTCTCTTCTTACCTCCGAGGGCTAAACATACAAGCACAGGAACACAGACAATTAAATAAATATATTTTAAAAGACATCATTATAAAGTCTATCCTGAAAACTATCAAACAGCGCTTAGAAGAAGACATAATTATTATTTATGCAGATTAAATGTCTTCTCTGGAGAAGCCATTTCCTCCTCTGGGCAGCAAGAGTGCAGAAGGTTCTCCAGCATCATATGACACACAATGCCCCATTTACCAACAACAAGCTACTCAAGCACCCTTCTGAGGACCTTGAGAGATGAAACTATGGTAGCAATATTTTCCTAGTGTTCTCTGAGTTATTTGAAACCCATTCTAGCATTCAGGACCTTATACACTGCCTCAAACAGTGAGAGTATTCAGATCTCTCCTATCAAGGCACATCCATGGCTTGTGTCTGAGAAGTTTCACTCATCTAACACTAAGAATGAGAAACCACAGACTCAGCCAGACTGCTTGTGAAAGCACAGGGATACCTGGTAACTGGTTCGTTCCTGAGACCTCAAGAGACTGCAGGGCAGGCAGGGTGAGAAGCAGATCCTGTTCTGCTGTGCTGAGTTCCAGCCTGCACACAGAACACTTGGTGACAGAGGTCTTATTCAGCTCCAGAGCTGGGTGGATGCTTTCAAGAAAGCCATTGCTGTTGGACAAGCAGAGCTCAATATTCTGTGAAGCTGAGAAGACTTCCATTAGGACCCCGAGCAGTGCTTGGTCTGCTGGGCCCATGTCAGCCACTGCAACTTCCAACTTAGGGATCTTGTGTGGCTTGGGTGAGAGTTTCCAATAGCCAGAATTTATTTTGGGTAGATGGCTATGTTGGTTATTCATGTTATTGAAAAAACTGTATACATTCTCTTGATTTTTAGCTAATTTTTCGCCCATTGCTTCATATGTTCAAAGGCAGATGCATAGTCCTCATCTATAGTTGGTGGCTGTAATGTTTCATAACACTTTTTCATGACTGAATAACCTACATTAGGTGACATTTTATTTCCATTCATGGAGACTTTTATACTCGCCAACAGTAATAGGCTTTCTGGGTGGTCCCTAAAGTACTGGAAATTCAATACTTTTAAAGCCAGTTTTCTCCCTCGAAGGAATTGCAAAATCAATGGAGAACATGCAGAAACCGTGTTACTTTCATAAGCAAAGTTTAGAGCAAGTCTTAATAAATTTTCTGAAAAATTTGAAGACAAAGCTTCAGGAGAAAAGTGCCACAACTCTTTAATAGACTGTGTTATAAAGGAAGGTTCTGGTCCATGCTTTACATGATCCTCTTCTTCAGACATGTTCTCCAGCGACTCTTTCTCATCCACCAACTGAAGCAAATGAGACACAACTTCTGGCCCTGCCTTTGATGAAGGGTGGCTGGAGACATATTTCAAAAAGTTGTTGTAGGTGGTCAGAGCCTTCAGGGGTGAGTTAATTTGTCTCAAATAATGAATTCCGAGATCTTGGTCTTCCTGTCTGTCTGAACCCAGGAGTTCAGTCAGCCTCATGGCAGCAAGAAATTCTTGGAAGAGAGGACTTAAAAACAGGTAGACTGGTCTCAGTCTCTGGGCAGTGAATTTGCTCATCAAGCAGGTGGTCAGGTCTTCATCTTCATCCACTCCAGCCTCTGTGAGGTCATCAATGTTGAACTCAAAGCATGAAGAAAAACGCCCGCTCAAGGCCAGCTGCCCACATGAGGACACAGTGGCCTTGAGGGCCTCAGCTGCAGCTTTGTACTTTAAGGACAGGTACTTCATATAGGACTTGAAAACTGCCACATCATGAAAGGGCTGGTCAGAAGGATTTTGAAACCAATCAGTACAGACTGCTGCTACGAAGAGAGGAGTTTTGTGAATTCCCCGTAAATCCTCATTCTTTCTGAAATAAACCATAAACTCTTGCAGAACTGTTATACTTTGTGAGAAGACCTTCCGTAATACAGAGACTGTATTATAGAAAGGAAATTCTTTGATCTCTAGAATTGTATCTAGGTATGGATGGATGGACCTGGCCCTGTTTGTATGGACAGCGATCAATAAGCAGGTTAGTGACAAGTAGTTTTTTGTAATCAGTGTCTCTAGGGATTGGGGGAGTGAGTCCATCCTATTATAGTCATCCAACAGGAACAGCACCTGGTATTTTAACTGCTGGATGCTGCTGCTTAGGCATGCTTCATTAACACAGCCTCCTGCCTATAGAAGTTGGGCACACATGATGCTGGCCAGACCCTGGTCTGGTCTGATGGAACTAAGGGAGAGGTAGAAGACCAGCTGGAACCTGTTCAACAGGGGACAGCACCCTGATGCCCAGAGAAAAGCTATTTTCTTCAGGAAGGTGGTCTTCCCACTGCCAGCTTCCCCCTCCACACACATGACTGAGCTGAGATTAGCAAAGACCTCTGGGATTGTCAGGGCCCCTTGCACTGGCCTGCTGATGTGTTTTGCAATGATGGACACATCACAGCCAAGCAAGTGGTCAGTGCCTTGGCTAGAGCACACCTCTGGCAAATTCATGTGGCGGAAAGTGGCTTTGGTGTAGGTGCCTCGCAGCTGCTCACTCAGACTCTTTGCCTCTTGAAACCACTGGGCTTCCCTCAGAGCCAAGCCTGTGGAGAGAAGGGAGGCAGAGGAAGATGTACCTTCACACCTCTTTGATTGCTTTGCTTGTCTGCTAAGAGTGGATTAGGACTCTCCTCTCCTTCCCATGACCCCCCTCCATACCCTAAGACCCTCTCATCTTTCCATAGCATCAGTGTGGGGTACTATGTCTATTCCTCTCATTTCACAGGGACTTGGATATCCTGGCACCCTAATTTCCCTTTAGAATCTCAGGAGACCAGCCGGCTGCACGATGCCTTTAACACTGGCTGCTTTGGATCTGGCATGAGGACTGCTGTCTGTAGTCCTGCATTCACCCTCAAGATGCCACAGGAGCGCTCTCTCACCCACAGCTCCCTTCATTTCAGTGCTCTCCTCTAGGAGCTCCTTGGACAATTATAAACACACTTTCCTGTCCAATGTGCAAATACACAGAATCCCATGTGCTTTCAAGTTCTTACCGGCCTTGGTAAGATGAAGGTAAGAAGAACTTGAAACCGGGATGAACTGGGTCCTCATGATTGCTTTCACTTGTGATTTCCTTGAAAGAGAAATCCTTTATTAAATTAAAATTTACATGATAGTGAGACATTACTTTATCATTGAGAACCCAATGTCTTCTAGACTTCACTCTGTTTGTGGCATGTATCTTACCAACTGAACAACATTTCTAGCCCTTGCAATGTCATTTTGAAATTCGCAAATACTGTACACATATCACTTCAACCCAGAGTTGATTATCTTTTCAGTTTTCAACCTTTTTTCTTTATTTTTTTTCCGATTTGTTTGCTGTCGGTTTTTTTGTTTTGTTTTGTTTTTAGAGATGGGGTTTTATAGTATAATCCAGGCTAATCTTGAACTCACAGCCATCTCCTTGCCTCAACTTCCAGAATGCTATATTGTAGACATGAGCCATGATTCCCAGATTTGCTTTTCCTTTGTGAGAAGGCAATAATAGCACACCTACCAAACAACTACAGCCTGCAGCAGTTGGTATGCCCATTGAATTTGTAGTTGTGTCTTCTGTTGAAAAAATAGATTTCCTGATTTACTACTTGGCATTTGGTTTGGTTCACAAAGCACATTCATGGGCCAGAAGTATGTCTCAGTCCTAGAGTGGTTGCCTAGCACAAAAGGGTCTTGGTTTAAATACAAGAAACAACATCAGAAGTCAAATCAGCTGGACATGAGTGCAGACAGTTGGAACCATAACATTTTTAAGGCCAAGGCAGAGATCAGAAGTTCCAGGTCAGGTTAGGCTACACAGAAAATTCAAGATCAGCCTAAGCTGAAAATCTGAAAAACTGTCTCAAGCAAAAGTCCAAGTAAGGAAAATGACACATTTGTTTAAGGTTCTAAAGTTCTAGCAGAAAGTCTAGCCTACTGCCCTGCAGGAAAAAGGCAGATGGACTGTTTAGTCTACGTTTTAATCAAGTCAAGTCTAAAAGGGTCTCAAGCGTCTGAATCTTCTGGGAGAAGGGCTCACTGTTCACTGTGAAGCCCCATCTATAGCTATCATGTGACAGTTGCTTCTTAGAGTCTCATGGACTCTATCTAATTATGATACATTTACAGTTGACAATCACAGCTCAACCCCACAATGATGTGTTGCTGAGTCAGAGAAGGGTCAGGGCTTATTACCATGGCTTCCAGAAGTGCATGGTGGCTCTCAAGGGCTGTAATCACTTCTGCAGAGGACTTCAAGTTTTGAAGAAATACACAACTATGCAAAGAAGATAAAAGTCATGAAATGGTTCCATGCAGTTAAGTGTCTGTATTAGCTTTATGGAGAACATGAAGATTCAGGACCAAGAGTGAAACAGAAAGTGACATTTTCAGTGACTCTGTCAATCTTGCATCCTGTATAACCTTCAGTCTCTGGGTCCCAATAATGATGCATGTGGTTTGTAAAGTAATGGTGAGGATATTGGGGGAGTGTGTTGAGGTGAGAACAGAGTTAGTTCCCGTCTGTGAAACCAGCTAAAACAATCAGAAAGAATAGAAAATAGTGACACAGCACTGTTGGTGCAGAGGCAAGAGGATAACTAGGGCTCGCTGGATGCTAACAGGTTCAGAGAGAGACCCTGCTTCAAGGGAACAAGAGGTTGACATAAAGGAGAGGAGACTCCCTGTCTCCCTTTGGCCCCATGTAGAACACATATTGCACACACAAACAAACATTACCTAAGTGAAAAAGGTAAAAATAAATATAAATTCACAGATTAAAATATGAGAAATCTCTATAGAGTCATGGAAAAAGAACAACAAGGGACATTAAAAGATACTAAACAAAGTGTACAATTAAGAATTTAGTTAACAGTAATTTTTAACCATTTCAACTATTGTCAAACTGTCAGAAACAAACCCACAAGATCCAAGTGTGCCAACTACATGAAATTCACATTAAGATAAAAACATAGATATCACACAAATAAAATTTTAAGGTAGATATCCAGAGCTTAGAGATGGCAGAGTTGGCAAATGCTTGCTGGGCAAACATGGAGACTGGGCTCAGAGCTCCAGCACCTGTGTAATAGCGAGGCAATAGGGACAGTGTAATCTTAGTGCCGGAGAAGGAGAGACAGGAAGACTGTAGGGGCTCACTAACCAGCCAGTAAGTCTCATTGGCCAGCTCCAGGCTTAATGAGAGACCTGTCTCACAAAATAAGTTGGACAGAACTACAGACCTATTTCTTAATACACAGAGCATGTTGCTTTCAGGATAGAGAGGAGCTGACTCAGAATTTCCTCCCTGCTGTCTCCCTGTCACAGTACTGGAAGAGGTTTTTCAGTCTGCTGAGGGAGGAAGGCCACCTGCATTCTACAACATCACCATCATGTCAGACAAGATGAGGCCAATGGTGAAGAGTGACCTGAATCTTTGGGGATAACCAACTGCTTTTGAATTGGACTTGAGGCTGTTTCACAGATGCTCTGAACCTGGTCAATCTTGGTGTGGTGGTGCAGGCCTGTAAATCTCAGCACTTGGGTCTCAAAGACAGGTGGACCTCTGGGTCAAAGGCCAGACTGATCTACATAGCAAAGTCAGAACAGAAAGGGCAACACAGTGAGACCCTATTTCAAAAAGGCAAAAAGAAAGAAAACAAAAACCTAAATTAAATCTGGTCAAAAGCACATGGCCCAGAAACTCTCTAAAGGTCTTAGCAGGAAAGGGTCTAAGAATGCTATCTGGCTTAATGGACATCCTGTCAAAATTCCTTCTAAATATTTATGTTCCTATGCAACGAATGCTGCTGCTTTGATCCTTGGCTACATAAACTTCTCACTGTAGTACAGAGAATAATTGGTTATTGAGTGTTCAGCTATACATGAGACATCTATGTCAACCTCACAGCAAGGCTCTGGGAGCATCTGATGGCACAGCCATATCCATCGGAAACAGCAAAACTCATGAAGCCTGCACAGCTGTTTGACACAGCTCTAGCAAAGAAGAGCCAAATGCTGCAATCATTTTCATTCTTTCCCTCTTTTGTAGGTTTTTAGGATCTATGCGTTTTATTTGGGGGGGGGGATCCTTTCTGCATTATGATTTTTTTTTCTGTCTTTTCCCAAGAAAATTATGTCTGAGTTATTTCCTTTTATGAAAATTAACATTATCTGGCCACTGTTTTGAAGGTTTCCTTATGCTTTGGAGAACACTGAGTACAGATTAGCATGTAAGCTAGAAATTATTTCATGAAGCCGTTACTACAGGAATCTTTTGTGGATATCTTCCCTTAAGCAAACTCAAACAGTATAATTGGTACAGGGGAAACAAACACAGCTGACAAGCTCTGACTGGCCAGAAAACCAGGTAACAGACTCAAGGCCTCCCTTTACAATAGGCTTAGAACTCTCTGAAAATGTAGTTTACAGATAGGGGGTCATACAGGGTACACCCCTGGAGGAAGAGGACTGAGTAAATAAGACAGATTGACTAAAATAACTTGTTCCTACTTTATAGTGTAGATGATGACACAAGTAGTCAAAGGAGTTGTGTATTAATATTTGTTCTTCATTAAAAAGAAGTTCAGGTGTTTTCTGTTTGTCTGAAGTGCCTTAAATCTACAAATACCACCAGCCTAAAAGCAGGATGTTATATAAGAAATGTGTTTGCTTTGGATAAGATAATCTTTAGATTCTGTAACTTGGAGTTATAAGGCTTATAATAAAGATAAATTTGCTCTGTTTATATTTTCTAATCATGACTAAAGTTGTAACACTTCGTAATGAAAAATCAAACAAATCTTCTGTACTTCTTGGACATGTTAGTCTGTCATTAGTCTGTCTTTGTTCTCTGAAACCTGTGTAATAAAGAAGCAATCTCATTGCTAGTCAATCAGAACTGCAAAATTCCCCTGAGCACCTCTCCTGACTCACTCCTCTCTCCCTCGCCAATTATCTCCTCTGCACACCACTCTCTGTTGCTCTCGTTCATCCATAAGCCCTGATCAAAGTGCAGAGCTTTCTGAGCCCCGGTTTGGAAGCCATTTCTTTTTTAAAAAGTATTTTATTCCTTGGAAATCACAGATGTGTGTACAATGTATGTGGATTATATCAACCCCCACTGCCTTTCTTCAGTTTCCCCAGACTCCTCCTAAAGTCAGGTCGCCTCCCAGCTTCATATCCTCTTTTAACTGAATTCAATTAGTGCTGCTCATGGGTGAGTGGACACGGGGCCATCCAGCAGAGCTCAGGAAACCTCACGGCCCAAGGCTGAACAAGTGTCAACAGCTCCCCTCCTACAGGTGGGGCTTGGCTTGGCTGGATTTGGGGCAGGCTTGTATGGATAGGCAACCACAGCAACTGTGAGTTCCTGAGGGAAGGACCCTGCTGTGCACAAAACAAGACAAACCCAAGCTGTCCTCTACAGCCTCTGCCTCTTCTGACCTCTTGGGCCCCTCTTCTGCAATGGCCCCTGAGTTTGGGAGGAGGAAGTGTACCCTTAGGAATGAGCACACCCTGTCACTCACTGTCTCCACTTTGACCTTGTTGTAAGTCTCTGGAATTCTGTTCTTGTTAAGGTCTGAATTTATGTTCATTCCAGACTCCCATTAGCAACTGAGAGCCCTGGAGTGTCCCAGAGAGACACTTGGAAGAAAGGATATGGTCATTGTTGCCAATTGTAAGTTTACATCTTGCTGTTGTCTATCTAAACAAAAGCTGGGGCTAAAGAGATGGCTCAGTGTTCAAGAGCTCTGGATGCCCTTCCAGAAAGCCAGAGCTCAATTCCCAGCACCCACATGGCTGCTCACAACTGTCTATAACTCCTGCTCCATGGGATCTGACTTCCTCACACATGCAGATGAAACACCAATGTATAAAATAAAAATGAATAAGGTAAAACAAAACAAAACTTGGGTGTGGTGGAACATGCCTGTCATCCAGCACTTGGGAGGGGGAGGCAGCAGGATAAGAGTTTAAGGCCATCCTCCCTAAACACTGAGTTTGAGGCCATCCCGAGTTATCTGGCACTCTGTCTCAAACACCCCTCTACCAGCTGACCAGCCCCCCAACAAACATAGCAGGCAAGCCAATCAATTATGGTAGCACATGGCTGTGCATCATGAGAGTAAGGCAAGAAGATGTGAGTTCAAGGGAAATCTGAGCTATACTGCAAATCAAGATCAGCTACACAGTAAATTTTTTAATTTTTTTTTTCTGAAACAGGTTTTCTCTGTGTCACCCTGGATTCCTGGAACTCACTCTGTAGACATACTAGGATTCTGTCTTAAACAATGTGAGGGCTGGAGCAGTAGTTCAGTGGCAAAGTGCTGCTTCTCACTCATGACATTCTGGATTCAACCTTCTGTCCCCTTCCACACAAACACAACAGACATAGAACTAAAACAAAAAGAAGCAACAAACAACTGAAGAAGAACAGGCAAAGTTGAAGGTTCATGTAGATGTGTGTGTGCTTTTGTTTGGTAAAAGGACTGTGAGCTGAAAATCAGGACTGTGTTTGCCCCTGGATGAGGAGGGCAGTATCCTCAGGACAAGAGGGTGGCAAGGTGGCCTCTGAGGCATTGAGAGACCTTGACTTCTTGACTTTAGCGCTCAGATCCTAGGCTTTATTGTTATTGTCCTTTCAATCTGATACGTAAGTACAGTAGATACGCATTACGTATGCTAGTTTTAATTATAATAAAACAAAGTTTGTTGATAGATTCTAGAACAAGTTTTAAGTACAACCAAAATGTCTCCCAACTTGCCACACAGGGTTTAAGAAGAAGACCCTGACATTCTCAACTATTTTCTACATACTCCTAAAGAAAAAAGAAAAAAAGTGAGGCCTGAAAATGTCTCAGTGGGAGAACAGTCACTACTCCTGTGGAGGACTCAGGCTTGCTTCCCAAAACCCATATCAGGCAGTTCACAGCCTCCTGTAACTCAGTTCTAGGATATTTGATGCTCTCCCGTTCTGACCTCTGTGGGTACCAGGCATGTAAGCAGTGCACATATATACATGCAGACAAAACACCCAAAAATCAAATACTTTAAAAAGTAAGTAAGAGAAAAAGAAAAAAGTGACCACTGCTGTCACTCATCTTCTAGCTTCAAAATGAAATGGATCATCTATCTTTGTATTTATTTATTTATTTATGGCAAGGATAAGTCTTGCTATATATCCCTGGGCTGGCACAAAACATATGATTTTAGAAGGAAGAGAACTAAGAAGAGCTATAGAGAGATAAGAGAATGTAATGGGAGGATGGTGGTGAGCATGATTGTAGTAAACTGTAATATATATAACATATGTAAAACATAATGTGTGTATATATATATATATATGCAATGTTATTGTATGTATTAATGCACACTAAGAAAACATTTTTAAGGAATATTTTAAGTGATTCAGATACTATTAGCATCCTATCTCAAGTCCAGATGGTTATTTAAACCTTTACATTTAAATGTTAATAATTAAACTTAAATCAATTTAGAGCACTTTTATGTATGTGTTGGATGGAAACAAAACACACTGGTGGAATGGAACACAGATTGCAGAGGCATCAACAGTTGCAGATTTTCCTGCCTTCCAAGGGAAACTGGATCAAAAGACTCTTATTTCTTAATAACAAGTGCTGGATTTTAAAACAGATCAACTTTAGGATAATTCATATCAAAGCATTTAATATAAAACAAAACGAGGTTTTTCTTCATGCAGCTTCCTGAGAGCTAGGACTTCATGTGTCAACCACCTTGCCCAGAAATACCCACTTTTCAATCTGCGCATATTGATATTTAGCTTTGAAAATTCTAATTACTACACAATAACAAATTTCATTTTGCAAGTGGACCTTTCTATGGTTTTCTTATGTAGAAGAGGAATAAAAATACATTTGAAGACTGACAGAAAAGGGGTGAGAGTAGCTCTATTGTAAAGTGATTGCCAGGCATGCTCAAACAAGTGCTTCTACCACCAACACTGGAAAAAGAAAACCACTGGGGAAATCTTAGACATTAGAAATAGAAAACTGTAAAGCATTCTAAAAGGAGGTGAAAAGAAAAACTAGTTTGTACTCAAAAGAATCAGAAGGACCTAGAACTGGCAGATATGATGTGGCCTCTGCAGTGGGCTTAGGTGGCTGAGGCAGGAGGATCATGAAATCAAGTCCTACTAGATAGAATTGTTATGACAGTCTGTGCTACACAGATCCTGTTTTTAAAAGTGTGTATAAAGATCCAACAAAAACTAAGATCTTACTATAATGAGAAAAAAAGCTAGACAGGGAGAGTATCAAGGGGGGAAAGGAATGAAGATAGAAGAATGACCCCTTCACAGTAGGAACCAAAGAGTGAGCAGACACTACTCACAGATAACAAACCTGGACAGTGAGGGAATAACAGATGAAGTGAGTTTAAAGTCAAGAGAATTCACTTTGCTCACTTTGGGAAAAACTTGGTGTGGTCTGCTAATGGGTCATCAACTTCCTCCCACTTCTCCATACATCCTCCACAGGAAAAACACCGGACAAGGTCCTTTTTGCCTAGGAAAAGGAAATGGGGTCAGCTCAACAGCACATACACCTGTCAACTCACGAATTCGACTCCAGATTTCACTAGTGAAATCCTGCTTGCTCCTCCAGTTGGATTATGTGGCAATACCACGCACAGGAGGCAAGAGTTCACACAGGACTCTTGGTCCTTCCGTGGTCTGGTCAGCAACAGTCAGCAACAGTCGCTGAAGGTTCCTGTGCACCGTGTGCTTTGATGAAACTTCTCCTAAACCATCATCCTGAAAGATTTGCCATTAGGATCTGGAGTAGGAGCTCCGTGAGAGCAGAGATTTCTGTCTGTTCTGGACAATGATGACTTACGGGACATTCACAGACATAGGCAACCAACAAGCAATTGCTTACTGAGGAAATCAGAAGAATATATTTGTATCTGGGGCAGGATGGAAGAGCAAACTTAGAAGCCTCTATGCAAGGCAGGTTATGAAGAATCCTTGTCTCTCCTCACATTATTGCCAGCTCTACTCCTCTAGAAATAGGAGCACATCATCCGTGACACTCAGGCAAGGCTGGCAAGAGAAGACAATGCATTAAGACCAGGTGGTGAGTTTAGTGCCAGTGGAATAGGCCTGTCAGATGAAGTGACCTCAGGATCCCTAAGCTCAGAGGCTGAGCACCAAGGGAACTATGGAAAACTGAAGTTCTTATGAGGCCCCAAAGTGATCTATGACAAACGAAAATAAAGAAAAGTGCAATTCCAGGATTAGATATGTGGCAGACACAAAATTCTGAGTCAGATGCTAAAGAGATGCTCAGCATAAAGAGCACTGGCTGCTCTTGCAAAGGAGTCAGGTTTGTTTCCAGCACCACATGCTGGCAAACGGCAACTATACCTCCAGTTCCAGGATCCAATACCCTGTCTAGCCTCTGAGGGCACCAGGCAGACATATGGCACCCATACTTACATTCAGGCAACACTCACACACAGAAACATACAAATAAAGGGGAAAAACCTGACTGACCTGTGTAGAAAAGGCCTGCTTTGACGAGAGCTTCAACAGTCTCAGGTGACTTGTGGGGCCAGTCCTTAAAAGTCTCCTTCCTCAAGTCTTCATTAGCAAAGATGCTGTCATTGCAGTAAGCTTGGGGAAAAGATGTGGGTGAGAAGAGCAGGCTTTGAAAACAAAGTTCAAGTTAGGTTTGTGTATAGGTGGGAATGATGTCATGATCTGTACTTGTGTCAGAATAATTGAGGGTGGTTAGAAGAGCGAGAAGAAATAAGAGGTACAAGAAAGACCATGTTAGAACTGCTGGAGCAGAGTGGCAAACACTGGGGTATTCCATTCATTCTATTAATTTCTGTGCATGGTCACTGTGTTAAAGTGTAACTTAAGACTATCCTTTGGTCATCTAGAATCAGGATACAACAAAATCAAGACAGGATTCCTGTTTTCAGGTCAGTGTGAAGATTTGAGAAAGGTCATTTCTCCTGTGGCTTTCTTAAAAACAGTCATTTTGATGGCTTGCTCTTTGAGATCACCACACTGGGAAGATCACTCATCCTGGCTCTGGGCCACTGGTCTTCTCTACACTGTGAAGACTTGAAAATTAAACTGTCCCAACCTTGGTCTGATAAGTTTCTCAAGATGAAAGCCTGCTGTGTTCACACATAATCCTAGATTCCCCCCTTTTTTCCCTTTTACTTTAAGTATTTCTTTGGCATTTGGAATACTACACTTTAATTTAAACAGAAAAATATTTTTAGAGTCTAAAACTTTTTATTTTATTGACTTTTGACTTCTATTAAGCCACAATGTCATAGCAAATAAATTCTGTTTTTCTCTTTTTTTCAACAATGTATCCTATGTATATATATTTTTTAAATTTTATTAATTACATTTTATTCACTTTGTATTCCCCCCTTGAACCCCACCCTCCTCCCCTCCCAATCCCACCTTCCCTCCCCCTTCTCATGCCCCACTCATGCCCTTCCACAAGTCCACTGATAGGGAAGGTCTTCCTCTCCTTCCTTCTGATCCTAGTGTATCAGATCTCATCAGGAGTGGCTGCATTGTCTTCCTCTATAGCCTGGTAAGGATGTTCCCCACTCAGGGGAAGGTGATCAAAGAGCACCTACTAAAATCTGCACACCTAAAGAAACTAATCAAGAGGTAGGACTCTGGCTATAATGCTCAATCTCCATCCCGAAAGGCAAAGAGGATGGATATCAGAAAAAGAAGAAAACAGAAAACATGTTAGGAGCCTGCCACAAAGGGCCTCTGAAAGGCTCTGCCCTGCAGACTATCAAAGCAGATGCTGAGACTTATGGCCAACTGTTGGGCAGAGTGCATGAAATCTTATGAAAGAAGTGGGAAATAGTAAGATCTGGAGAGGACAGGAACTCCACGAGAAGAGCAACAGAACCAAAAAATCTGAGCACAGGGGTCTTTCCTGTGACTCATACTCCAACCAAGTACCATGCATGGAGATAACCTAGAACCCCTGCACAGATGTAGCCCATGGCAGTTCAGTGTCCAAATGGGTTCCATAGTAATGGGAACAGGGACTGCCTCTGACATGAACTGATTGGCCTACTCTACTGTTTTTCTTAGTTCTCACAGGTATGTTTCTCTGGTTGGAGCAGGCTGGCACTTGTGTTTCTTTGGCTTCCTTCTTTATCTGATAATTTCCTTCACCTATATTAGGAAGCTGTCTCAGGACTTAGAGTTCTGTGTGTGTTCATGTGTGTGTAGGTATACGTGCAGGTATATTGTTCAGATATCTGTGGAAGTCAGAGGACAACCTTCACTGTGTCTCCCTTGTTGTGAGGGGCTTTCACTTTTCTGGTGTGGTTGAAGATCCCCAGGATTCCATCTTTCCCTGCTTCCCCAGCCCTGAGATTACAAATGCACAACAGTAACATCTGGCTTTGTCACATGGTTTCTGGAGACAGAATGCAAAGCTTCGTGTTTGCAAGGAAAGCACCCTGCACTTACTGCCCATCCCTGACCCTTAGAGTTCCTAATCAGATAAATACTTTCAGTCATTCTCTTCCTGCTCATGACTTGCTTCTTTAATAAAAAAGAGCATGCTGGGTAACACTGTAGACTCTTCCAGTTTTGCTGTGGTAGAATTCATGATCACACCTTTTTGACAGCCCATTCCCCATGGTGACAATATCACTTTTTTTGTAGGCTCTTGCATATGTGGCCAAAGAAACAGCTCTGCGTTCAAAGACCAAGAGAATAAACATTGTCTGCATCTTCTTTTTCCGTTTGTGTTTGTTATTTAGCAAGTTACTGGAATACAGTGTTTCCAGTGAGAAGGATGCCATCTCTCTCTCTCTCTCTCTCTCTCTCTCTCTCTCTCTCTCTCTCTCTTTCCCTCTCTCGCTCTCTTGGTATATGTGTATGTGTTTGTGTGTGTGTGTGTGTGTGTGTGTGTGTGTGTACTCACTTGATTATGAATGTGTGTTGAGTGTTTTGCCTACAGGAAGCATATATGTATACCACAGGTTGGCTGGAGCCCCAGGTGGACAGAGAGGATGTTACATCCCCTCGAGATGAAGTTAGAAATTGTTGTAAGCGACTACCTTGGAGACACTTTGAACTGAAACTGAGTCCTTAGCAAGAACAACAAATACTCATAACATCTGAGGCATCCCTTCACCCTCATGCTCATTTGGGGAAGGAGGCACAATGCTTTGCCATGTAGGCTAAGCTAAGCTATCCTTAAACTCATCATATTTCTGCCTCAGCTTTTTTAGTGCTGGGATTACAGGCATGGACCTCTATACTTGGCAGTAACCTCATTCAACTTATACTGGCCTCTAACCTGTTATCATAGTCCTACCTGGCCATGGATACCTCATTCCACCTTCCAAGAGCAGGAAATATAGGGAGAAGCACACTCATATGACCATAGAATTCTTACTCTATTATGACTGTTTTCACCTGTCCACTACCCCATGTTCCCATGTCTCTGACCTCTGCTGGGACTGAACTCAGAGCCTGTCCTACTTGCTGTATGGATGCCCTACAACTGAGCTAGATTCCTAACGTTAAGGTTTTGTTTTCCTTTGGATGCTGGCATGAAACACAAGGACCTTGTTCATTCTAGACAAGTGAGTAATATCCTTAAGCCTGTCACATCATTTTAATGTGAATTTTCCTTAATTTCTTAACAGCACACTATGTCACTTAAGAATGTTTTGGGGGACTGGAAATGTAGCTCAGTTGGTAGCATGCTCTCCTAGCTTTCAGGAAGTACTCAGTTCCATCACCAGTACCCAAGAAGCTCTGTCTCAGCACTCAGCAGGAGAAACAAATGTTCAAAATTCATTTGCATTTGAGGCCAGCCTGGAACAGGAGAGATGCTCAAAAATGCTTCCAAAACATGTTATCCAAAATGTTAGCCTTTTTAAAGAAGCATCCATGACAGTGCCCACCCTACCACACTTAGCTGTGTTTACCTATGGTAAACAGTAAGCCAGTTCATGGCTCCACGGTACAGATGCTTGCTGCTGAGCCCGACAAACTTTTAATTAATCCCTGGACCCTCATGGAAGAAGGAGAGAAGCAACTCCTATGTTGTCCTCTGGCTTCCGACCTTCACACATGGACCCATGCATACACATATACATTATGGAAATAACTGAGTGTAAATCGGGTTTTATTTTCCTTTGTTTTAGAGACAGATTTTCTTTGTGTAGACTTGTCTGTCCTGGACTTGCTTTGTAGACCAGCCAGGTTTCAAACACAAAGATCCACCTGCCTCTGCCTCCCTGAGTGCTGGGATTACAGGTATGTGCCACAGTGACTGGCTGGGTGTCAATTTTTAAAAACTTTACTTTTAAGGATTCACTTATTTTTATTTTTGTTGTAGGTATTCTGTCTGCATGTTTGGCTGTACCACATGTGTGCAGTAGCCAAGGAGGTCAGAGGACAGTATTGGATCCTCTGGAACTAGACTTGCAGAGTTGTCAGCTACTATAGGGTGCTGGGAACATAACCTAAGTCCTTCCCAGGAGCACAAGTACATTAACTGCTCAGCCGTCTCTCCCAGCCATAAAGTTAAAAAAAACACAAAACAAACCAAAGTCATTCCATGATGGAGAAATCACTTATAAAAATATTTTTTGAAGAAAGTTGATGAGGGCTGAAGAGATGGCTCAGTGGTTAAAAGCATTTTCTACTCTTTTAGGGGACCTGAGTTCGGTTCCCAGCACCCACATCAGACAGCTCACAAATGCCTGTTACTCCACCTGGAAGGGATCTGATGCCCTTTTCTGGCTTCCAAAAGCACCTGTATATGTGCAGCGTGTGCACACAGAAAGAGGGAGACAGAGAGACAGAGACCGAGATACAGAGAGAGAGAGAGAGAGAGAGAGAGAGAGAGAGACAGAGAGAAACACCAAAAGAAAGAATCAAACAAAGACTTTGGAATGTGCCTGAGGTTTTACCTGATACCATAGGTAATTCTCTTCTGACCCAGGAATTCACAAAATGTTCTCCCTGAGGAAAAGAAATTCAGGTTACTGCCTGATTGGCTGACTTACAGGATATACCTCTATCTGTGGCCTGCAACTTAAGGTCTTCCCAAACTGAAGTGAATTTTCATTCGAGCAGCAGAATTTGAGCAAAGCAGCCCTTTAATTTTGGTTTGATTTCTATTGATCTTGTAAATTTTTATGCAGTGCCAAACATCAGTGAAATGGAAGCTTCTCAGGGTCACTCTTACCATACACCCTGCTCAGCCACAGAACTGCAGTTATACACAGAGGTGTATTTGGACTCATGAGGAACTGAGACATGGGAAGGGAGCCACGCTCTCCAACCAAGTAGCTCTCCCTCTGAGAAAACCGCACCCCAACTGTCAGCCCATGCCCTCTGCAGAGGCTGCCTCTCAGTCAGTCAGACAAAACAGTCTCCTTTGGCTTCAGTTTGAGGTGGGCTCCCACTGCTTGCCACTAGGAAGTCCTTACTAATTTAAGGGTGTAAATAACCAGGTTCAGGAGCCACCTTTGAGTGCCCTGCCTCTGCCATGTACTAGGTCAGAAGA
The DNA here is from genome assembly GCF_030254825.1 of Meriones unguiculatus. NCBI lineage: Eukaryota > Metazoa > Chordata > Mammalia > Rodentia > Muridae > Meriones > Meriones unguiculatus. The sequence goes on along the minus strand of NC_083354.1, from coordinate 26,957,132 downwards.
TTGAGTCAGACATCCACATGGAGGCAGCAGGAGGTAGCTAGAGTAGTGAGTGGCCTCACTCAGAGGGAAGATGAAGGAGGCAGCAGATGCAACCCAAAGCCAGCCTGGAAACTGTCTAAGTGGTTCCAGCTTCACAAGACAAGAGTTTTGTTTCCTCTGTGCACAGAAGAGGCAGGAGAAGACAAGAGAAAGGAAGAAAAACATAGAGTATTTGGGAAAACAAACAAACAAACAAAAATGAACATCACCCTGATAAATCACATATTATTAGGTAACAAACATATGCTATTAGAAATGGCCCTTGTAAATTACCGTTACATGAACAAATTCCTCGTAGCTTTGAATATACTGGGCAATTTCCTCTGACAATTTCTTACTTTGAAAAATTCACATCTATAATTAAAAATATAATTAAAATATACTCTGAGTTCCCTGAGCTGTACCATTTCCCAGGACCTGCACCAATCTGCAGCCCTAGAGACCAGCACAGATCAGAGAGTAGCAGGTGAAACCTCCCCACCCTTCCCCATCTACTGGCCTGCCAGAGCCTGCCAGCAATAGTGTTGAGGGCAGCCCAGAGTGCTTGAGCTCCACTTCCCTGTGAGCCCTAAACCTCAGTTTCCCAGGCCTGTGCCATTTCCCAGGAACCACTCCAATCTGTGGCCTTGGAGATCAGCATTGATCAGAGAGCAGCATCGAGGATCAGGGAGTAGCAGACCCGCATGGATCAGGGAGGAGTAGGAAAACCAGAAGACTGAGGCCATCTGGGACCAAGATTTCCACCTATAACTCCAGAGACCTGCTACCATCAGAGACCGCCAGGCCTGCTAATACCAAAGTCAACCAAATGACTAAGAATCAGTGCAAGAACACAAGCAACAAACCCCAGGGCTATGTGACATCACCCAAACCCAACTATCCTACCACAGCAAGTCCTGGGGATACTATCACACCAGAAGCACAAGAAAACAATCTTAAATCTGAGGCTGTGAAAACAAATGATTAAGGCCTTAAAAGAAATAAATAAATCCTTCAAAAAATTCAGGAAAATACAATCAAACAGGTAAAAGAATTGAATAAATCCCTCAAAGAAATACAGAAAAAAAAAAAAAAAACAGACAAATGGGAGAAAGAAAAAAATAAAATTGCTCAAGACCTAAAAATTTAAATAGAAGCCATAAATAAAACACAATCTGAGTCAATCCTGAAGATGGAAAACCTAGGGAAGAGAACAGAAACTACAGACAAAAGCATCACCAATAGAATACAAGAGATGGAAGAGAGAATCTCAGCTGTAGAAGATACTATTGAAGAAATCGATTCATCAGCCAAAGAAAATGTTAAATATAAAACATTCCTGAAACAAAACATCTGTGAAATCTGAGACAATAGCAAAAGACCAACCCTAAGAATAATAGAAATTGAAGGAGAAGACTCCAAGCTCCCTGGCCCATAAAATATTTTCAACAAAATCATAGAAGAAAACTTCCCGAACCTAAAGAAAGAGGTGCCTATAAATATACAAGCCTACAGAACACCAAATAGACTGGACCAGAAAAAAAATTCTCCCATCACATAATAATCAAAACACTAAATGTAAAGAACAAAATAGAATATTGAAAGCTGAAAGGGAAAAAGGCCAAGTCACATAAAAAGGCAGAACTATCAGAAGTAAATCTGACTTCTCACCAGAAACTCTAAAAGAAAGAAGAGCTTGAGCAGCTATCTTACAGACACTAAGACACCACATATGTCAGCCGTGACTAATATGTCCAGCAAAATGTTAATCACCATAGAGGGAGAAAGCAAGATATTCTATGAGAAAAACAAATTTAAACAATACCTAACCACAAACCCAGCCCTACAGAAGGAAAACTACAGAGGGAAAACTGCAACCTCAGCAGGCTAATCACACCCAGATAAACACAGGAAACAAATAACCCCACAACAATAAACCAAAACAGGGAAGGGGCACACACACACACACACACACACACACACACACACACAGCACCACAAACACCACCACCACCAAAACCACCACCACCATCAAAATAATGGGAATCAACAACCAGTGGTCATCAATCTCTCTCAACATCAATGGCCTCAACTCCCTGTTAAACACACACACACTCACACACACACGCTAACAGAATGGATGTGTAAACAGGACCCATCATTCAGTTGCTAACAAGAAACACATCTCAGCAACAATGATAGACATTACGTCAGAATAAAGGGCTGGAAAAAGGTTTTCCAAGTAAATGGTCACAGAAGCAAGCTGGAGTGGCTATACTAATATCTAACAAAATAGACTTTCATACAAAATTAATTAAAAGAGATGAGGAAGGGCACTTCATACTCATCCAAGGAAAAATCGACCAAGATAATATTTCATTTCTGAACATATATGGACAAAATGCAAGAGCACCCACAGTCATAAAAGAAACATTACTAAAGCTTAAATCACACATTGAACCCCACACGTTAACAGTGGGAGGACTTCAACACATCTCTCTCACCAAAGACAGATCATTGAGACAGCAACTAAACAGAGAAATAATGAAGCTAATTGACGTTATGAGTCAATTGGACTTAACAGAGATCCACAGAACATTTCACTCAAACACAAAAGAATATGCCTTCTTCTCAGGACCTCTTGGAATCTTCTTCAAAACTGACCACATACTCAGATACAAAACAACCCTCAACAAATATAAGAAAACTGAAATGACAACTTGTATTCTATCAGACTACCATGGATTAAAGTTAGACTTCAACAATAACAGAAACAATAGAATGCCTAAAACCTCATGGAAATTGAACAACTTTCTAGCTAATGACTACTGGGTCAAGGAGGAAATAAAGAAATTAAAAGCTTTCCAGAATTCAATGAAAATGAAAGCACGACATACCTCAAATTATGGGACACAATGAAAGAAGTTCTAAGAGGAAAGTTCATAGTGCTATGTGCCTTCATAAACAAATGTAGAGAACTTATACTAGCAACTTAATAGCTCACTTGAAGGCTCTATAAAAATGGAAGCAAACACACCCAAGAGGAGTAGGCATCATGAAATAATCCAACTCAGGGATGAAATCAATATCCTAGAAACAAAGAGAACAATACAGAGAATCAACAAAACCAAGAGCTGATTCTTTGAGAAAAATCAACAAAACCAAGAGCTGATTCTTTGAGAAAATTAACAAAACCAGGAGCTGATTCTTTGAGAAAATCAACAAAACCAAGAGCTGATTCTTTGAGAAAATCAACAAATTAGACAAACCCTTAGCCAAGCTAACTAAAAGACAGAGGGAGAGTATCCAAATTAATAAAATCAGAAATGAAAAAGGGGATATAACAATACATACCGAGGAAATCCAAAGAATCAATAGATCATACTTCTAAAACTGTATGCCACAAAATTAAAAAAGACTCTATAAACAGAGATGTTCTACACTGCAAAGACCATTTGATAAAACCTCTCAAACTATTGGACTTTATACATCACTAATACTGTCAGGAAAAATACTTGCAAACACAAGACCTGAGTAGGTCCCAACCAGATGGAGACCCAGCACTGAGCAGGGAAGTAGACACAAGGACCCTAACCAAGAAGCTATTTCCACTGGAACCTACTGATGAGGGAACAATCAGTCTCCAGTGGAGTGTCACTGGGTATAACCACACACTTCAGGGCAGGCCTATGCCCAGGAATACTTGCCAACACAAAACACACTTTTTTTTTTTTTAGTCATACTAGTTTTTTGATTGTTATGATTTTCTTGTGAAGAGGGGCATTTTGAAACACAGAGAGAAAGAACACAAGTTGGCTGAGTAGGGAAGTGGGGAGGATGTGGGAGGAGTTGGAGGAGGGGGAAAATCATGATCAAAACATATTGTATTAAAAAAGATTTTAACTCACCCCAAACCTTTTTCATGAGAATTACAAGTGTTCTGATAGAATTATTTTTATTTATGTTAAGGAAAATACATATATTTACTTAAAATTCAGTCTTAAGATTACTTTATTTTTATTTTATATTGAGGGGTTCCTATGTTGCCCAGACTGGTGATAAATTCCTTGCTTAAAGCAATCTCCTGCCTCTGTCTCAGGAGCATTATAAGCACACAATAGAGCACAATTTTTTCTTCAACTAAACATGCAGAACAGGCAGTTGAGACTCGTTCCCACAGTCAGATCACAGTGACAGTAAAGGGAACAATATGAAAATTAGTTGTAGCATATTTCACCTACTAAAGAAAACTGTCATAATTTTTAAAATAGCAGATATTAATCTATTGGTTTTGATTTTTATAACATATGTTGAATATCATCTTGAAATGCACTCCTTTTCCCATACAAACCAAGCTGCTTTTAAGACTGAACAATGTTTCTCTAACTGACACTAGCGTTCCTAGCAGTGTGGTAAGGAGGAGACTGAGAGCTCTTTTGTCAATGAGGATGAGACCAGCCTTGCCTTGCTGCTTTTAACAGCATGAGGAGATGAACTCTACATAGCTCCAGGACTTCCATTCGGTTTCTGTGGCATCCATGGATCCTGGCTCCATTTTTCAACTTTCCATGCATTGCCTTATGCCTAAATGTACCCCATGTGGCACAGAGCAGTGACTTGATGTTATCAATTCTTTTTAAAATAGTAATAAATGAACTTGCTTTTAAAATATTTCAATAACTCTTTCTCTTTTGAGATAGGATTTTATATGGCACAGACTCATTTTAGGCTCTCTGGAACAAAAACCTTGAATTCCTGCTCCTCTTGTCTGCCACTCACAAGACCTGGGATCACTGACATGTGCTGTCCTTCCCACCTCAACATTACTTTCTTAAATGCTATTTTTAAAACAGGGACTGGAGAGATGGCTCAGAAGTTAAGAATATTGGCTGTTCTTCCAAAGGTCCTGAGTTCAATTTTCAGCAAACACATGGTGGCTCATAACCATCTATAGTGAGATCTGGTGCCCCCTTCTGGTGTGCAGGTGTACATGCAGGCAGAATACTGTAAAATAATAAATTAATCTTTAAAAACTATTGTGATCACTGGGCATGATGATGCAAACTGCAGTCTCAATATTTGGAAATCAAAGAAAGGAGCACGGTGAGTTTGATGTCAGTTTGGGATACAGAGTGAGTCCATGTTTTAAAACTGAAACTATACTAAAACCAGCTCACATTTATTATTCAGTTTTAAAAAAATGTAAGAAAATATTCAGATATTTTACCAAAATTTCATAAAAGAAGTGATCAGGCCAGTGTTTAAAACTGAAGTCTCAGAAGCTAAGGATAAAGAACACAACAGGAAATTTGGAGACTGAGTTCTGATGTCAGCCCTGTGCTCATGCTGACAGACATATGGAAGGTACATCAGTCATTGCATGTGATGCGTGGTAGGTTTTATAAGACCTACAGGCTATATGTTATTATCTGCATTTTACACTCAAGGCTCTACGAAGGTCAGCGCTTCAGTTCAGGACTGGACATCAGGCGGCCTGCACATGCAAGTTTGCCTCGCTCCAGCTCTGTCTGGTCCTTCTTGTGTGAGCAGGCTGAAAGAATCAGACTAACTTTGTAACCTATGTTTCTTTTAATTGCCTTATAACTTATATTTGCAAGTTTTAGGCCCATATTAATTAAAGCCTCTTAGTGCTTCTCCAGAGAGGTGAGAAATGTAAAAGTTCCTGACATCAGCCATCTGTGAGGGCAGAGATAAGGAAGAAAAAAAGCAGAGATCCCTACTAAATGGAGAGTAAATCACCGGCTGGTGCCTGTAAAATGAGCTTTGTTTGGAAACCGATATGATTTAATCATTCTCCCACCTTTAACTGTAGCTATGTTTCATATGGCAGGAAATTCCAAACTGACTTGAAGATCAGATGTTTACAACAGGGTTGACCCGACCTAAGGGTGACCAGAACTAACCAATTATTTTAAAAGTTAAACACCTCATCCAATCCCGAATCTCCAAGATAGCAACCCCAGGAGATTCACACCTTTTGTCTTTTAAAAACCTAAGATCATTGTCTTCAGGTGCCACTCCTAGCTGGCCAGCAAGGGTGACCACATTGCGCAGTGGTCAAGATGAACCTCTTGAGATTTTGCATCGATGGATGATTTGTTTCCTGAATTCTCTTCATACCTTCTTATATTTAGGCTCATGCTGGGCCTAACAAGGCCTTACTCCTTCCAGCTGTGGGCCAGTGGCTGTACCGTCTCCTCTTCCTGTGTAGGTCATGTTCACTGTGCTGTGTCAGAGAAGCAACCAAAGACCACTGGAGGCAGATGTGCAGCTCTAGTTAGGGCTGATCACATGGGAATGGTGTGGCTGGAAGTTGTCCAGAGTGTAGCCAGCAACACTAAACCCAGGGCCCTGAGCTGGGCCAGAGCTGCTTTAGGAGCCCAGGAGCAGCAGTGGGGCCCCTGTCTGAGGCTGAACTGCAGCAGGTACATCTGCAGGGTACAAGCCCAACTTGTAAGGAGATGGTGACATTCTATGATTTGCTAATCAGGGCCCATCATTCCTATGACTATATCATTGATTTCCAGGAACCATTTCTTCCTCAGCTACTGTTTTCACCTCTTTTTCCTTTCCTCTTTGTCCCTTCTTCCCTTTAAACCTCCTTCCTTTCTTTTAGGCTTCTTTTTCAATAATTTAAGTGAAGCAAGTAAAATGTGAAGTTTTCTTGCCACCTCACAGCTCAACAAACCCAAGCCCAAGATCATCTATTTAATTTACATCATCATTTCATAGCTTTTTCTATACATTTGTGAACATGTTGCGATATAATTTAAGAATTTTTTTGGTTTGGTTAGTTTTGGGGTTTTTTGTTTTTGTTTTGTTTTTTTTTTTTTGTGACAGAGTTTCTCTGTGTAGCCTTGGCTGTCCTAGACTCACTTTATAGACCAGAAACCAGGCTTCCCTTGAGCTCATAGAGATCCACATGCCCTTTGGCCTCCCAGGTGCTAGTTTTAGAATTTTTAAAGACTGTTCACCCTAAATGAATTGTGCCTATTTATGTTTCCATTTACAAATAATCCTAGATAGCCTTTTATTTCTGTGAGCATGGTTGCCTGTGTGCAAGGTGTCTGGTAAATACTTGCCTAGTTGGTTTGTGTGTGACCTAGCATCTACCCAGGAACTTTCCTATACACGGTATGAGCTACAACTATTTGGAAAAAAAATATCCCAGTCACGGTGGTGTGTACCCACAATCCTATCATGTCAGAGGTTGAAGGAGAAAGATGAGCAAGTTGAGACCAGCCTGGGATATATAATGAAGCCCATCAATAAAATAAAATAAAAGCCCTTTCGAGTCAAGCACCATTCACTGACATTACAGAAAAACACAGCCATAAATAAATAAATAAATAAATAAATAGGAACATTCAGCCAAGTATAAAGTGCAGGAAATTATACAGAGCAGCTTAAGTGATTTCTTTTAAGAAATAATTGAAAAGGTGAAAGGTGAGGAAAATGGATTCATAATTCTGGGCTGGAAAAACAGCTAAGAGGGCATCTGTGCTTGTTATTAAGCCTGATGATTTGAGTGTGATACCCAGGGCCCCTCCCTTAGGCCATCTTCTGACCTCCACACACATCCTAACAGAAGAACAACACCCCCATTCTCACAGCCCCAGAAGTGCACTTTTTTATTTTAAACACAAACACACAAACAAACAAAACTGTAACAGAGGGAGATGAGCATTTGAATGCTGATTCACATATTTGACATTAGGCACTTATGCCATCTTTTCCTAGAAGACTTAAGGATACTGTGGTTCCATCTCACACACTATAATACTAACAGATGCTTTATGTGGTCCCTGGAACTCACTCTGAAGTAGCTTGGTTCTTGTTATTCCATAGAAAACATTGGCAGGCAGTGGAGAAGGAGATAGTTCCTGACCAGGTGCTGACAAGTGCTTATTATAGTGATCTTTTCATTTCCATGAGATGTTCCATAATCAAAGCTTGAAAACCAGTGAAAGAAGTAAATCTTTGTTGGCAGAAACAAATAAATAAAAGCAAAGAAATGACAAAACCAGTACTAAACAGATCACTAAATTTAATTAAAATATGTTTTCTTTTCTAAGCGGGGAGCTAAAGACCACGGCAATACCAAAATCCTTGAATCTCTGAAGCAAAACTACTTTTTTCTTGTGGCACAAGGATGTGGATGACCTAGAAATCTGGCCCTCTTGCCTTTCAGCAGAGGGTGGCTTTGAATTCCTGATTCTCCACTCTTCATCTTCCTAGTGCTGGGATTACAGGTGTGTGCCACTGCATCCAGCAAGCATTTTTATTTGGTGCATATTCCACACATGTGAAACCACTTGTAATGCCTTAAACATTCTGACTTTCTTTGTTTTATACACCAATTCTACCCCTGTATAGACTAACGCATTTATTAGTTGGGAGAAGTCACGAGGCTGTTGCCTGACAGACATTGTCTTAGTATTTGGGTTACTGAGTAGGTAGGTTAGTAGGGAAAATGGCACAGTACAGGCTTGAGGGTCTGCAGTTTGAAGCCCAAGGTGTATGTAAAGGTGGGGTATGGTCACACACTTCTTCAACCCTCGCCCTGGGTCAACAGAGACAGGCAGGTCCTAGACACACCCTGGCCAGCTAGTCAGCCAATCTGTGAGTTCTGGTTCAGTGATCCCTGTCTAAAGATAGGGAGAAAGTGATAGGGAAAGCATGCTAGGTCAACCTGTGCCCACAAAAGTGAACACACACACACACACCAAACCAAACCAAAAATATGTTTTCAAATGAAAGCAAAATTACTTTAAGGTGGATCCAAGATGGCAGCACACCGTATCAGAGAGGCAGAGGATCTGAAACTCTGAAATTGGTGAGTAGAGGGGCAACTGAAGCCACAAAATCAACATTGAGGCTTCCTGAATGAGCGGGGACATCACATGAGCTGAGACCATTTAGATTCAGGTCACAGGTGGACTTCTCTGGGGATGGAGAGTGGCGAACATTCACTTCCCCATTTAGGGGCTCCCTCCTCCTCAGTGGAGCTGGTCCACAGAGACTCTTAGAGACTCCAGAGACCCTTAGCACAGAACTTACTGCCTGGGGACTGAGACAGCAGAGGCAGGGCTCCTAGGTCCTTAGCCAGAGCTGCCAGCTCTACCAGCCTTCTGATTCCCAGATCCACAGTACCATCCTTCTGAGTCCCAGGTATGCAGGTGGCCATACCAACTCCACAGGAGCTCCCAGCCAGTGACTGTAAGGGCCACCCAATCTCTCAGTGGTTTTAGCTGGCTATAAACCCTTCAAAGTTGCCAGACCAGCCAAACCACCCAGTTACACCAGGCACCGGGCCACGTACGTACACCAGGCAACAGACGTCTGTGGACTACTGTTGTGGCCCCGCCAGGACTTCCCAGCAGGCACCTGGACCAGGCTCCCTGTCTAGCTGCTGCAGCTGGACTTCCAAGTTCAGCGGCTACAGCACCAGTGAGCTGAAGGAGCTCCTACCCCCGCATTGACTGAGCAGGTCCCAATTGAGAGTAGAAAACAAGGAGAACCCCTGTTCTTTCCAATTTGACCTGCTAGAGAGTGAGGGTGCCTTCCAGAGCTTGCAGAGCCCCAGATCCAGGGTCCTTCTAAGCTAGCAGCCAGACATTCAACCCTCCCACCCATGTGCAAACTGTGGGAAACAGAGGGACAGTGTTCTCAACATTGAGGCCCCAGAATACTGGAGGTCTACCAGTGGAGTTCAGGCAAATAACTCCTGGAGCTCAGAGCTGAATATCTGTGGCCTGCAATGCCATTGAGGTATTTAGGGAATCTGCACAAGCGAATTGCACCTGTGAAGACCTCCAGCACCTATAATCCCTTTGGTGCCTGCACAATCTCCTGCCCCACACTTCAGGCATTTATATTCTCTAACACCCTGTCAGTCAAGGAACACTTCCACACACATGCCCATTCACACACACACTCACATGCCCACCTACATTTGTCCTTCTGTGCCCACAAATCTTTCTCCCTTAGGTACAGCTGAAGCACCAACACACACTCTCAAACCACTGGACCTCTCTCATCTTCCTGAAGAATTCTCCAGACACCAGAGAAAGATGGTACCACTCTGAAATGAAGAATCCAGGAACAAACAGTGACAGTTACAGATAAGCAGATGGCCAGAGGTTGGCGAAAGAACACATCCAACAAAATCCAGGACATCATGGTGTCACCAGCAATCCCAAAAATCTATGGATGCTCCAATTCATTGGAAACACAGGAAAATGATTATAAAGCTATGCTTATCCAGTTATTAGAGGCACATAAAGAGGAAACAAACAAATCTCTCAAAGAAACTGAAACATGGGTGGAAGCAAATAAAGAGGAAATGAACAAAGCTCTCAAAGAAACATAGGCAAATATAGCCAAACAAGTAGAGGCAAAATTAGTGGCATATAGAGAGGAAAACAACAAAAAATCAGAGACTATCATAGAGAGATAGGAATCCACATTCAAGCAGATGAAGGAAATGATGCATGAAAACAGAATTAGAAGCAATAAAGAAAACACAAACAGAGAAAACCCTGGAGCTGGAGAACTTAGAGAAAAGATCAGGAAACACAAAGGTAACTATCAAAAATAGAAAACAAGAGATGGAAGAGAGAATCTCTGGTGCTGAAGATACACTTGCAGAAATTGAAACTTTTCTCAAAGAAAAAGTAAAATCAGAAAAGTCCCAAATACAAACATCAAAGAAATAAAGGACACCACAAAAAGGCAAATTTAAAGAATAATAGAAATAGACAAAAAAGAACATACCAGGCTCCAAGGTCCAGAAAATATCTTCAAGAAAATCATAGAAGAAAAATTTCCCAAATTAAAGAGATGTCCATAAATATACAAGAGGCCTACAGAACACCAAATAGACTAGACCAGAAAAGAAACTCCTCACGTCACATCATAGTCCGAACACTAAATTTACAGAAAAAAGAAAATATATTAAAAGCAGCAAGAGAAAAAGGCCAAGTAACATATAAATGTAGACCTATCAGAAACACACAAGACTTCTTATCAGAAACTATGAAAGCCAGAAGGACCTGGGCAGATGTCATGCAGACCTTATGTGACCACAGTTGCCAACCCAGACTACTATACCCAGCAAAGCTTTCAATCAACATAGATGGACAAAACAAACTATTCCATAACAAAACAAAATTTAAGCAATATCTACATAGGAAACCAGCCCTACAGAAGATACCAGAAGGAAAACTCCAATCCAATGAAAACACTGCACCCAAGAAAACATAGGATACAGATAATTTTCCAACAAAATTAAAAAAAAACAAGCAATGAATCACAGTAAGACCACCAACTCCATAATAAATGGAACTAACAGTCATTGGTCACTATTATCCATCAACATCAATGGGCTCAAATCTTCAATAAAAAGACACAGACTAACAGGATGGTTGCAGAAACAGGATACAACCTTCTGCTGCATCCAAGAAACACACCTCTGCAACAGAGATAAACACTACCTCAGAGTAAAGGACTAGAAAAATGTTTTTCAAGCAAATGGACCCAAAAAACAAGCTGGAGTAGCTATCCTAATATCTAATAAAATAGACTTTCAACCAAAATTAATCAAAAAAGATGAGGAGGGGCACTTCATTCTCATCAAAGGAAAATTCCACCAGGAGGACATCACAATTTTGAACAGCTATGCCCCAAATACAAGACCACCTACATTTGTAAATGAAACATTACTAAAGCTGAAATCACTCATCCATCCCAACGCCTTAATAGTGGGAGACTTCAACACTCCACTCTCATCAAGGGACAGATCATCCAGACAGAAGCTAAATAGGGAAATACGGGCACTTACAGAGCTCCTAAATCAAAAGGACCTAATAGATGTTTACAGAACTTTTCACCCAAATTCAAAAGAGTATACCTTCTTTGAACACCTCATGGAACCTTCTCCAAAATAGACCATATAGTTGGTCACAAAGCAAGCCTCAGCAGATACAAGAAGATTGAAATAATCCCTTGTATCCTATCTGATCACCATGGTCTATATCTGGACCTCAACAACAATTGAAATAGCAAAAAGTCTACACATAAATGAAAACTGAACAACTTGCTACTCAAAGACAGCTGGATCAGGGAAGAAATAAAGAAAGAAATTAAAGACTTCCTAGAATTCAATGAAAATGAAGGTACAACACACCCAAACTTATGGGACAGAACAAAAGCAGCGCTGAGAGGAAAGCTCATAGCACTAAGTGCCTGCAAGAAGAAATTTGAAACATCCTATACAAGCAACCTAAGAGCTCACTTGAAAGCCCTAGGAAAAAAAGAAGCAAACACACCAGAGGAGTAGACAGCTGGAAATATACAAGCTCAGGTCAGAAATCAATAAATTAGAAACAAATAAAACAATTCAAAGAATCAATGAAACCAAGAGCTGATTCTTTAAGAAAATCAACAAGATAGACAAGCCCTTAGCCAAACTAACTAAAAGGCAAAGAGAACCTAAAAGAGGGACATAACAACAGGCACTGAAGAAATCCAAACAATCATTAGGACTGACTACAAAAGCTATACGCAACAAAATTTGAAAATCTAAATGAAATGGACAATTTTCTTGATAGATTGCTCTTACCAAAGTTAAATAGAGATCAGGCAGAAAGGTTGAAAAGTCCTATATGCCCCAGGGAAATAAAAGCAGTCATCAATAGTCTCCCTTCCAAAAAAAAAAAGCCAGGGCCAGATGTTTTCAGTACAGAATTCTACCAGACCTTCAGGGAAGAGCTAACTCCAGTTCTCTTTAAACTATTTGACAAAATAGAAACAGAAGGAACATTACCAAACTCATTCTATGAAGCCACAGTCACCTTGATACCTAAACTACACAAAGACCCAACAAAAAAAGAGAACTTCAGACCTATCTCTCTTGTGAACATTGATGTAAAACTACTCAATAAAATACTTGGAAGCAGAATCCAAGAACACATAAAATATGCCAACCACCATCACCAAATAGGCTTCATTGCAGGCATGCAAGTGTAGTTCAACATAAAGAACTCCATCAATGTAATCCATCACATAAACAAACTTATGCAGAAAAGCCACATGATCTTCTCATTGGATGCCAATAAAGGATTTGACAAAATCCAAAACCCATTCATGATTAAAGTCTTGGAGAGACCAGGGATACAAGATACAACACTTAAACATAGTAAAGGCAATTTAGAGCAAGCCTATAGCCAACATCAAACTAAAGAGAGAGAAACTTAAATCAATTCCACTGAAATCAGGGACAAGGCAAGGCTGTCCATTCTGCCCATATCTCTTCAACATTGTACTTGAAGTAATAGCTACAGCAATATGACAACTAAAGGAGATCAAGAGAATACAAATCAGAAAGGAAGAAGTCAAATGTCATTATTCACAGATGATATGATAGTACACATGAGTGTCCCCAAAAATTCAACCAGAGAACTCCTTCAGCTGATAAACACATTCAGCAAAGTGGCTAAATACAAAATTAACTCAAAAACTCTTAAGCCCTCCTGTATACCAAAGATAAAAGGGCCAAGAAAGAAACTAGGGAAACAACATCCTTCATGACAGCCACTAAAAACATAAAGTACCTCGATGTGATTCTAACCAAGCAAGTGTTTGAAAAAAAACTTCAAGTCTCTAAAGAAAGACATTGAAGAGGATATCAGAAGATGGAAAGATCTCCCATGCTCATGGATCAGTAGGATTAACATGGTGAAAATGACCATCCTACCAAAAGCAATATACAGATTCAATGCAATTCCCATCAAAATACCAACACAATTCTTAACAGACTGTGAAAGAAAAATTATCAATTTCATATGGAAAAAAAACCCAGAATCTCCAAAACAATCCTGTACAACAACAGATCATCTAGAAGTATCTCCTTGGCTGATCTCAAGTTGTACTACAGAGCAATAGCAATAAAAACTGCATGCATTGGCATAGAAACAGAATGGTGGATCAATGGAACCGAACAGAAGACCCAGAAATAAACCCACACACCTATGGATACTTGATTTTTGACAAAGAAGCCAAAACCATTCAATAGAAAAAAGACAGCATCTTCAACAAATAGTGCTGGTCCAACTGGATGTCTACACGCAGAAAAATGAAAATAGATCCACATTTATCACCCTGCACAAAACTAAAGGGCAAGTGGATCAAAGATCTCAACATAAAACCAGACACACTAAATCGGTTAGAAGAAAAAGTGGGGAAGAGCCTAGAACTCGTTGGCACAGGAGACAACTTCCTGAACAAAACATTAACAGCACAGGCTCTAAGAGAAAAAAAAATCAATAAATGGGACCTCATGAAACTAAAAAGCTTCTGTAGAGCAAAGGACACTGTCGTCAGAACAAAACGACAGCCTACAGACTGGGAACGGATCTTCACCAACCCTATATCTGGACTAATATCCAGAATATATAAAGAAATAAAGAAGTTAAAAAGCAACAAATCAAGTAAACAAAAAGGAGCTAAAGAGAGAATTCTCTGTAGAGGACTATGGAATGGCAGAGAAACACCAAATTAACACTCAATATCCTTAGCCATCAGGGAGATGCAAATCAAAATGACCCTGAGATTTCACCTTACACCCATCAGAATAGCTATGATCAAAATCTCAATTGACAATACATGCTAGAGAGGTTGGGGGAAAGGGGAACCCTCCTCCATTGCTGGTGGAAATGTAACTTGTAAAACCACTTAGGAAAACAGTCTGGTGCTTTCTCAGACAATTAGGAATAGTGCTTCCTCAAGATACAGCTATACCACTCCTAGGCATATATCTAAAATATGCTCAAGTACGCATCAAGGACATTTGTTCAACCATGTTTGTAGCAGTTTTATTCATAATAGCCAGAACCTAGAAACAACCTAGATGTCCCTCAATGGAGGAATGGATACAGAAATTGTGGTATATTTACACAATGGAATACTACTTAGTAATTAAAAACAAGAAAATCATGAAATTTGCAGGAAAACAGTGAGATCTAGAAAAGATCATCCTGAGTGAGGTATCCCAGAAGCAGAAAGACACAGACGGTATATACTCACTTATAAGTGGATCCTAAGCCTATAGTATAAACATACTAAAATCTGTACACCTAAAGAAGCTAAACAAGAAAGAGGACACAGGATAAAATGATCACTCCTCATTTAGAAAGACAAATGGGATGGACATTGGAAGTAGGAGAAAACAAGAAACAGGATGGGAGCCTACCAAAGAGGACCTCTAGCCCATAGCATCCAAGTGGGTTTCCCTAGTAAGGAGAACAGGGACTGTCTCTGACATGAACTCAGTGGCTGACTCTTTCACCCTTCCCACACCTCGAGGGAGGATCAGCCTTTCTAGGCCACAGAGGAGGACATTGCAGCCAGTCCTGATGAGACCTGATAAGCTAGGGTCAGATGGAAGGGGAGGAGGACCTCCCTTATCATGGACTTAGAGGGGGGCAGGAAGGAAAGGAAGGAGGGAGGGTAAGATTGGGAGGGAATGATGAAGGGGGCTACAGTGGGGATACAAAGTAAATAAACTGTAATTAATATAAAAACTAAAAATTAGACAAAGAAAGGCTAAAAAAAAAGAAAAGTAGTGGTTACAAGGTTGATTAAAAAAAACTAAGAATGTATTAAAAATATCCTTTATGGATCAAGCCAATAAAATCACTCAATAATCCAGCAAAAAGAAAAAAAGAAAAAAAAAACCTTCAAAAATAGAAGAAAAAGCTAAGTTCATGTGATTCAAACTTATCACTATGTGACCATTTAAAAAGATCTGGGGTGACCCTGTATAGGATAGGAGGAAGATCAGAACTCAAGGGAATACCCCAACAATGTGGCTCTTTTATCTCTAGTTTTATTTTACTCTGTAAAACATTAAAAATTTTAATCATGAAACACGATCCACTTACTGGGGAACCACTTGGCATGCTCCTTCCAGGGATCATCTCCTTCTTCCCAGTTTCCCAGGCATCCACTGCAGGAGAAGCACTGCACAGTGTCCCTTTCACCTACAGATGCAGGGAAGCCATGGTACCAGGTGTGTCTTGGAGCTGATCATACTGAACCAGAGCAACACAGACCCCAGCATTCTTGCTCTTACATGTCCCCTCTGGCTGAATCCCTGGCCACATCCCACTGCCCTAAATGACCCACTCCTGAGTCTGGACCTCCCATTCCAGCCATGGCCATCCTCCATAGACACAGCCCAGGGCTTTGGAGGTCCTACTAGGTGATCTAGCACTCAGCTAAACACTCAGCCCACTGCCGGTACTCTTAAGGTCTATATGTAAAGAAAAGTAACATTTTACTTTATACACACACACGTGTGTGTGCATGTGTGTGTACATATATATACATATATATAGCAAACAAATGCTTCATTAAATGTGCACTAAAGCAGAAGCAAAGTTATTAAAGTTGAAATGTAATGAAATACACATTAGTCTAATGTAATACAGTTAACCAATAATTGTTGATTAGCAAAATACTGCCCACAAAATGGAACCTAACCCTTAACCACCACAGAAAACCTCACAAAATGGGACCCAGTTAGTTACCTGTAAAGACAAAGCCAGCTGCGGAGAGTCCACATGGTGAGGTCCCATGGGCATAAAACGGCCACTTCTCAAAGGACTCCAGCCTGGCCTCCTCTTCTTGGTACTGTGCTTTGCCACTTCTCAGCGTCTTCTCTGGACTCTTCACCCTTCTGTCATACTTGCCAATGTTACCAACATCTTTGCCCAACAGGAACTCACATTCTGGACAAAATTTCTTGTGGATTTCTATGGGAAATTTCCTGAGGCTGGTGTGAAAGAGGATTAAGCTACAGCAAAAGCATTGCACCCCAGGTTTCACCTCAGTAAGGTAAAACCCAGCAGCTGCCATGTCCTGAGGCGTCCATGAGCTATATGGGTCATAGGTCACAAAAGTCTTTAATCTCCTGGCTTCACTGCGCATCTGTGAGTTAAAACCTTTCTTCATTTTCATTTATGCTTTATGCTCTTCTTCATCTTGGCTCTTGGCCAGCTGCACTGCATCCACACCGAGAAGAGCAGAGAGCTCATGGAGATGATCATAATCAAACTCAGTAACTGGCTCCTCAGAGGCCTCTCCGTGCTCGGCCATCTTCTAAAAGAGAAAGGAAAACAGATAATGGCGATAGCAATGCTTTGCTATAAAGAACATGAATTTAGGTCCCATGAGGTGGCTGAGAGGGTAAAAACACTTGCAGCTAATCCCAGGATGGTGAAAGAAGAGAACTGACACCCACAAGTTGTCATCTCACTTCCACATGGACATGGGGATACACACACTCATGCCCCTGCCCCATATGTCAAAACAAAGGGACTAAGAAGAAATAATTGCTGTGTCGACTTGTGTCTCAAGCAAGTGGACTAGGCCATGAGGACCAGCTATGAACAAGACAAATAGGCCTGTTTCCATCCATAAAGGCTCTGCCCACCTTTTGTTTCTTTGTTCGTTATTCTGAGATAGAATTATGCTATGTATTCCATGCTGGTCTAGAACTTGTGGCTGAGGCAGGCACCACAGGAAGGTGTTAATCCTGGGACCCTCTTTGGTTTGGGTTGTGCACATCTCCCTCTTGTAGTAACCTACATATACCAAGGACACCCTGCCACTTTCATTGGGCCACTTTCTGGGCTTTTGGATTTTTTTCTTTCCTTTTTTGGACAGTCAAGTGTAGGCAGTCTCTAGTCAGGTGTGGCACCAATGCATTAGGAAGGGAGAATGGACAGACTGATCTCACCTGCTCACTGGTTTGAGGTGCATATGCAGGAAAGTAAAACTACTTTCTCACGTTTATGGAAAGTTCCCTATTGAGCATCTTATCTTTCGCATAACTACATATGCATATGAAGAAAGTCAGATGTGTTATGTGAAGGACATGCTCAGGGACTAAAGGCTTGGTTAAATTCAGCCTGTCAGACAAAACAAAGAACCTGTCTCCTTTCTTGTAACTCGACCCCTCATTTCCTCAACCCCATGAGTGAAAGCCCAAGCAATAATCAGGGTGTGTCAGAACTCTCATTCACACAGCCATCTTGACAGTGTATCCTCCTCTAATCTGTAGCTTCACTTTGCTCCAGATGAACTTATTTGCTTCTTTTGAAAATCTTAGAGCCTTTGTTTTCAGTTGTTTGAATTAAAGGCCATGAGCTTGAAAACAGACAGACCACATCAGCCTACATACAGGATGCTACACAGTTTGTATCACCAAGACCTGTTCCAAATGTGAATAATGGCCCCATTGTTGTGATGTGGGCACATATTTGCCATGCATGTTAGAGAAAAATATACACGAAATCCCATAGCCTCGTAGAGAAAATGTGTTAAAATCACCCTGTTCTTTAAAACCCTTCTCTTCTGTTCACTTGTCAGGGCTAGTGCTCTGCGTGTAAGCTGTGTTAGGTCCACAGTGGCCCCCACAGTGGTGGTGCCAATAACCATGTCCTATCTCAGGCAGGACTCTGGCCAGGGAAACAGAAGTTTATTGAGTAAACCAGAGGGTAAATTCAGCATCCCTCAGGAACCTCAAAGGCACCTTTCTGTTTACCAGGAAAATCACCACTTCCTTTATCCAGCTGTCCCTAACAGTCACCTACCTGGGGCACAGACATCTAGTTCCTGTTAACCCTCACAGCAAAAGCCTGCACTAACTCCCAGGCTGTTTTGAGCCACACCTCTCCTCCCTATTCCCTTAAGATTGACATGGCTTTTTCTGCGCCACTGTTCCCTGGCCTCCAAGTGAACACCTGGCATTTTAATTTCCTAAACAAACATTTTTTTATCCATGGGTGGTCCAGTTCAGTGGTTTTACTCACCCTTGCTTACAAACTCCAGATGCAGGGGAGGATTTGAGTCTGGCAGGCAGCCACTGAGCTTCCCAAGATCTTATACCTCTTTACAGTGGGTTGTATGAAGCACATGGATGCTTATAGGCAAGGAGATAGTTTATTAAAGGAGACATTCTAATCAGCTAAGAATGCTGCCTGGACTGTGACCCAGACCCAAGAGAGGAAAGGGACAGCTCTGCATGACACTTCACACATTATTTGCCTCTCCCAGTGTTCTTACAAAGCTAGCTCTTCTTCAGCATGCTCCTTTGGTTGAAATGAAGCCCAGGTCAGGAAGGACTTCCAGTCTTCCACTGTTGCTGTCTTTCCTATTAATCTCTGGAACCTCCTCCTCTACACTATTCCCTATTCTATTATTATATTAGTAGAACATAATTATTATTATAGTTGCTACAGTATTTATCTTATCAATTATTTTTCTCTAAGTTAAAATGTTGCATTGTCCCATTAGCCTATATAGATATAGACATGGACATACAAAGACATAGACATAGATACAGACATGGAGACAGAGACATAGATATAGACATAGACAGAGACAGAGACATAGATAGAGACAGACATAGACATACGCATAAATGTACACATACCTGCAATGTACTGGGGTGGCTGTTAGGGATCGAGCCTGGGTCCTCTATTTTGTCTAACAGACTTGAACTAACCAAGCCCTTAGTCCCTTCAGTAGTCCAGGGTGGGTGTTAAGCACTGAGCCCAGGACCTTTTGTATACGAGGGAATTACCCCACCTCTGAGCTGCTGCAGCCAGCACAGCCATGGGCAGTACAGGGACATAGCAGGGAAATAGTAGACAGAGACACAAATCTCTGGGTTTCCTGCAAGAGTAAACCATTTTTATTTTCCCACTGTGTATTTATTGGTTTGATAGCTACTAGAGACAGCACTGCAGTCAAGGCTTGAGCAAACAGGATTTCTATCTGAGTTCTATCTGAGAACTTAGATAAGATTAGAATGTTACAGATAATGTCATTTGCCAGTCATCCAGCCAAGAGACCATTCCACAGGGAATCTGACTCACCAGAAGATATGCTAAATTGGGAGGCATAATTATTTCCTCAGAGGATAATGTTTGTATTTACAGAGCTTTCACCCCTCAGCATTGCTAAACCTGCCCAATTTTCTTAGTTCTAACAGGGAAACTGTAGCTTAGGGGGTCCAGGGTTACAAACACTGGATGCTCTTCCAGAGGACCTGGGTTCCATTCCCAGTAAACACTAGCACCCTCTTCTGGCCTGGCACCAGATCTAGCACCCTCTTCTGGCACCAGGCATGTACTTCGGTTGCACAGACATGCATGCAAACAAAACACACCTACACCCAAAATAAATGATGAAGAAATAAAATTCCTTAAGCATGTAACTTTTCCCTTTTTCTTCTTTCTTTCTTTCTTTCTTTCTTTCTTTCTTTCTTTCTTTCTTTCTTTCTTTCTTTCTTTCTTTCTTTCTTTCTTTCTTTCTTTCTTTTTAATACTGACCAAAAGCCTAAGCATGGGCTCCTGACACACTAGACTCCATTTCTCTGAAGACCTCCACTCCCAGCCCACACATTGCTTGTTGAACTCCACTGCTGAATTTGCCTGTGTCCTTGGTTCCTAACTCAAAGGCGTAACTTTCTCTCCTCTTCTCCATGTCTCTCCTTCTGGAAGCTGCTGTGATTTATACCTCGCCTGCCTCATCGTTTTTCTCTGAAACTCTAATAAAATGATCCCTGAGCTTCCTTCTGATCTCAACTTTTTTTTTGTTTTAAATTAACAAGACCAAGAACCCAAGAAGGGAACCTTGATTTCCCCCTAATAGGTTGTGTGTGAGTGTTTGTGATTTGTGAGTGTGGGTGCCCCAGGCCACAGTGTGTCTGTGAGGCTGGTTTTTCCCTCCACAGTGGAACCCAGGGATTGAACTCAGGCTTGCAAGGCAATCTCTTTTACCTGCACTGCTTTGGGCTTTCGTTGCTTGTATGTTGTTTAGTTCATTGACTTCTGAATGGCTAATCACTCCCCTACAATGGAGCATTTATGCCACTGCCATTTTCTCTTCATAAACAAAGATGGGTTCAAGATGCTAAAAACAAAACCTTTCCTCAAGTTTAAACATTTTCTCAGAGTAAATTCCTGAAATAAGAATTGCTGAGTCAAACACATGCATCCTCTTAAGGGTTTGGGTGTATGTCAGGCACTGGCTTTGCTAATGGTCATCTGGGCTCCTTTTACCTTCAGTAAGGTCACGGTCCTGCTTCTTCTCAGGTGGTTTCCTGAAATGGGGATTCACATATCAGAATTCCATGTCTCTCTGTAACAGAAATTAAAGTCTGCTTACAAACCAAAAACTGATTTCCCAAGGGAAAAGCCTGGTCAGGAGTCACAGTGACGTCCAAGTCCAGCACCCCAGTGGCCATCCTGGGGGACAAGCATGGCCTCCACACGTGGCCATAAGTAAGTGACACTGAGCTTGTGTGGTTCCATCATAATCTGTTGGTCAGTGGCTACTTCAAGTTCCCAAAGAACCTCCTGTCCTTCAAAGCCACATATAAAGTTAACTTCAAACACCCACCCAAGCCAACCCTTTCAAAAACTTTGAAAATAGAGGTTTGCAAAAAATTTCAAACATGGTATGTGATTTCTCCAGCAATCAAGAAACAAAGCCCATTTTTTGGTCTATCTTATCTCCATCTTGTATCTAGTAAAATAATTCTGAAAATTGGGGTTTGTTTTAGAGTAACCCAAATAAAAATATTTCAGATTTGTTAAGTC
Organism: Meriones unguiculatus; assembly: GCF_030254825.1. Taxonomy (NCBI): domain Eukaryota; kingdom Metazoa; phylum Chordata; class Mammalia; order Rodentia; family Muridae; genus Meriones; species Meriones unguiculatus. Next base: position 26,935,422 of record NC_083354.1, on the reverse strand, counting down.
CTGTTTATCTCAGCTAACCAGCCCTCCCTCCCCCTACTGGTTAGCTGATAAACTGGAATTTTCAGTTCAACCTGATTCTTTCCTGCAATGAGGCTATGCTTCCCAGCTGAATCAAATGGACACTTTTCATCAACAGTTTGTAGCAGTAAGCAAGAGGAACCCACTGCCTCTGGAATAGCCAGTGTGGTGGTACACACCCCAAGTGCCATCACTCAGGAGCAAAAGCCTGGATTCAGGCTATTCTGGTCTATAGAGTGAGTTCCAGGACAGCCAGAGCTAAAAATCTCCCTTCTCCCAAAAGAGAATAATAAACAAATAAATGAATATTCTCTGAGAACATCTTAAATCCTCTCCTCTTGCAAGGCTTAATTTTTACTTTTTTGCTAAAATAGGGTTAATAAGAATGAAAGTATTTTCCAGCTGCTTAGAGCACCAGTGTCCCCAAGCTTATGACACTCTTGCTATATTGTCTTGGCTAACCTTGAACTTGTTCTTGCTCTCCCAAATCCTAGATAACTTAATGAATTCTTTTTATTACATTTGGAAAGTATGTGTGTGAGAGTGCATATCAGGTCTCTCTTTCTGCCAGGTGAATCCCAGGGAGCAAACTCATGTTATCAGGCTTCCACAGAGGTACCTTTACTTGCTGAGCTATCTAGACAATACGTTCTTAAAAACCCTATCAGTTCAGAATGAAGCAAGTAGAAGGTTACACTTTAGTACATCCACTATCATCTACAATTCATTTGCTGTATCATCAACTTTATCACACCCCATAAGAGAATTTTAAATAATTCATAATGGTTATCAAATATACTGTGTCTTCAATGAAGGCTGAATCTCTTGACATTCCCCAGAGAGCCTATAGGTTTCAACCTGTGGGCCTCGAACCCTTGTGGTCAAAGGTCCCTTTCACAGGGGTTGCCTAAGACCATCAGAAAACACAGATATTTACATTATGATTCATACAGTAGCAATGTTGGACTTGTGAAGTAGCAACGAAGATAACTTTACGTCTGGGTCACCATAGGAGGAGCTGTATTAAAGGGTCTCAGCATTAAGAAAGTTGAGAACCACTACAATAGAGTGTTTCAAAGTAGATATGTAAGTAGGCCTCAGTTATTCAAATGTTTCTATCCAGGACCTGCAAACAGCCAAAAAGTAGATATTCATGAACTTTCTTTCCTCAGAGCTGGGATCAGGGGTAGGTTCTCCATTCAGACACCTTATCATCCTTTCTAGTAGTTCAGGTAAGACATAATCATGCAGTTTATCACATAAATTCCTACTTTCAAGCATTTTCACTATTAATAGTACAATGTTATTGGGACACAATGCACACATTATACGTTCTCCTCTTTGCAATGCAGTTAATAGATTTTAGGACATTCACAGACTGGTACAATCATTAATTTTCAAACAACTTACCACTCCCAAAAGAAAGAACTGTATCTATTAGTACTCGATGGCTTTCCATTTCTCCTCAAGCTCCTTAGCCCTACAAAACTTCTAATTCACTCTATTTTCAGTTTTACAGGAAAAGGTAATGCAGACATTCATTTATTTGAAAACAGCAACATGAGACAAACACCATGTTTCTCCTTGCACAAGCCACAGTCCTTGGGCAGAAACAAAGACCCCGACGTTCACCTCAGTGGATATCAGTGCTCATGTAGCTGCATACTGAGCCTCCACATGGCATTTCCTATGTGCACAACTAATTTTGTATCCACACAGTTATGTTGGTGAACTCATGGCCTGAAATGCTGGGGTGTGACTGATTCTGAGAAATACTCGGCAGCTGTCTGGAGTAAGGAGTACCCATGCTTTAGCACCACCTGCTTGGAATGGTTTGGGCTGGGAATAGCATCAGGAAGATGCTGAGTTGTTTCCTTTTCTTATCCCACACAGAGAAGCTGCCACTCTCTTGTGGTCTGTAACAGGCAGCTCCTTAACTCTCTCCCTGCTAAATGGCTTAAAAAAGTGTTTAGCTAAGTCAATCCTTCCAGTAGTTGGTGGTATACAAGTTAGTGGCATACAACTTATAGAAGAAAGTATTTAAGTGGGTTCATGGCTCCAGAGGGTTAGAGTTCTTGATGGTGGAGTAAAAGCAGAATGGCAGGAACAGCCTAGAGTTCACATCTCAAACCACAGGCAGGAGAGCAAGAAACAGAGAGTGCACTGAGAATGGTTAGGGTTTTGAAGTCTCAAAGGCCATCCTTGTGACACACAAAGTCACCTTCTAGCCCTTCACAAACAGTTCCACTAACTGGGGACCAAGTATTCAAACACACAAACCTATGAGTCATTCTCACCCAAACCACCTCATCCACAGCTCCCTTCAATCCATTTTTTGCCTCCTAAGAGTCCTACCATTATTTCTACAGTTCCAGAACCCCTGGGTTATGTCACTGAGCACTGAACAAAAGAAACATTTTCATGAGCACAAAAGCAAGAACAAAGTTAGGCTTTGTAAATGGCTCAGGAGGTGAAAGTGCTTGCCTCCAGAACATGATGACCCAAGTTCAACCCCTGAAATCCACCTAAAAGGAAGCAGCCATGGTGATGCATGCTTCTTATCCCAGCAGTACAGAAAGACAAACAGGTGGATTTCTAGGTCTGTCTGGACAGACAGGCAATGCAACGAACTGGTACCCTTAGGCCTGCCTGAATGAACAAGGTGGATATCCCTGAGAAATAGCACCAAGGCTCACCTCTAGCCTCTGCATGCTCATAGTGTACACACATGCACCACACACCACATAGAGAAGGAAAAAACTAAAAGAAAACAAAGTTATTGATGTCTGCAGAATATCTATTGAGTGTCTGTAATTGTGAGGAAAAAAAATTTAAAGATATTATGTAAGAATGGTGTTTCCCTTTCCCTGAAGGGGGAGCAGCCTTACCAGGCCACAGAAGATGACAATGCAGCCACTCCTGAGGTGATCTGATAAACTAAGATCAGAAGGAAGGAGAAGAGGACCTCCCCTATCAGTTGACTTGGGGAGGGGCATGCATGAGGAAGGGGGAGGGAGGGTGGGATCGGGAGGGAAGGTGGGAGGGGCTTATGGGGGAATACAAAATAAATAAAGTGTAATCAATAGTAAAAAAAAAAATAAAAAAATTTAAAAAAAACATAAAAAATAAAAACAAAACAAAACAAGAATGGTGTTTCATCTCAGATGTGTATGAGACAGATAAAGAGACAGTGAACCCCATCGGCTCACGGAGGCGGGGAAAGGCCAGTTTGTCATCTACTTCCTCAGTAGTGTCTCTGGGTCAAAACAAGTCACAGAACTAGCTGTTCTCATGAACCCCTGTCTCAGACCATTTGTGAATCTGTACATTCTCCCCTCTGTGCACCTGTGCAGTGGAGCATCTTAACTCTCCTTTATTACATGTCAACCCATTCCATTGCTCTCTATATGTTGCTTTTAGGGGTTATTTATCTTTAACAGGTGGTAGTAACTTTACTCTGGGTTCCCATGTAGCCACCAATAGAATCTCTGGTGAGAGAGGCACAGTGGTGACATAGTGGCATGAGTGTTACAGGGGTAGTGAATGGCTTTCTCATTAGATTTGAGGCCTGCTCCACCTGGGAGAAATTCATACCTGGTACTATAAACCAAGTTAAAAGCCTTTGGTTAAACTGTGTGTAGTAAGTAGCACATGGCTTTAATCCCAGCACACAGAAGGCAGAGGCAGGAAGATTTCTATGAATTAGAGGTAAGCCTAGTCTACATAGCAAGTTCCAAGCCAGATAAGGCTTCAGAGTGATAGCCTTTGTAAAAATAAATCATTTCAAAATTCGTGGAGCTGAGAGGTCATAGACCCTAGGAAGAAACTGCTCTAATTGCTTTTCTTCTATGACAGTGTGATGAATACCATGACCAAAAGCCAAAAGCTACTTAGAAAAATTCTAGACTGTGTCAAGCTGACCTCCAAAGCCAACCAGGGCAGCAAACTGTTACTGATGTTTTACTTTAGGTAAATCAAACTGCTGTCTGAGTATTAATATTTATTCCCATGGATTAGCTCTGTTCTCAGTCTTGGTCAAAAGAGTTCCTCTTGCAGCTGACAGAAGATTATAGATTCATGTAATATTCATATTACATAAGAGGTCTTTTCTTTTTTCTTCTCCCTGAGATGTGGACAGTTGTGGGTTCTCTATGGTACAAAGGATGGCCCCAAACCCATACAGATGGCACTAGTTGAACTCAGTTGATTATGTTAAAAAAAAAAAGAAGGAAGGAGGGAAGGAGGGAAGGAAAGAAAGAAAGAAAGAAGGAAAGAAAGAGAGAGAGAGACAGAAAGAAAGAGAGAAGGAGGAAAATGAGGATTAGAAAGGGACCTGTGTGGGATGTGTGAGCAAGCCTCATGGTGTGTATGATTCAGACACATTACATGCATGTATGAAATCTCAAAGAATAAAATTTAAAAGCTTTAAAGAAAATACCCAAAGAATTTTAACACACAAACTCACAGAATGTATAGTCAATAAATTTTGAAAAAAATTAAAATATGTATGTATATAATATACATAAAAAGATATGACATATCTTTAATCAAATATATATACTTGAGACTCTCAAACATTAAGTTAAAAAAGGCACATACTTAAACATAGTAAAGGCAATATAGAGCAAGCCTATAGCCAACAACAAACTAAACTGAAATCACGGACAAGGCAAGGCTGCCCACTCTCTCCATATTGCTTCAACATTGTACTTGAAGTCCTTGTTACAGCAATAAGACAACTAAAGGAGATCAAGGGAATACAAATCAGAAGGGAAGATGTCAAATGTCACTATTCACAGATGATATGATAGTACACATAAGTGACCCCAAAAATTCAACCAGAGAACTCCTTCAGCTGATAAACACCTTCAACAAAGTGGCTGGATACAAAATTAACTCAAAAGAATCACAAGCCCTACTGTATACCAAAGATAAAAGGGCCAAGAAAGAAATTAGGGAAACAACACCCTTCATGACAGCCACTAAAAACATAAGTAACTCGGTGTGATTCTAACCAAGCAAGGGAAAGACCTGTTTGAAAAAAAACTTCAAGTCTCTAAAGAAAGACATTGAAGAGGATATCAGAAGATGGAAAGATCTCCCATGCTCATGGATCAGTAGGATTAACATGGTGAAAATGACCATCCTACCAAAAGCAATATACAGATTCAATGCAATTCCCATCAAAATACCAATACAATTCTTTACAGACCTTGAAAGAAAAATTCTCAATTTCATATGGAAAAACAAAAAGCCCAGAATCTCCAAAACGGTCCTGTACAACAACAGATCATCTGGAGGTATCTCCATCCCTGATCTCAAGCTGTACTACAGGGCAGTAGTAATAAACACTGCATATATTGGCATAGATACAGAATGGTGGATCAATGGAACCAAATAGAAGACCCAGAAATAAATCCACACACCTATGGATACTTGATTTTTTACAAAGAAGCCAAAACCATTCACTGAGAAAAAAAAAGACAGCATCTTCAACAAATAGTGCTGGTCCAACTGGATGTCTACATGCAGAAAAATGAAAATAGATCCACATTTATCACCCTGCACAAAACTAAAGTCCAAGTGGATCAAAGACCTCAGCATAAAACCAGACACACTAAATCGGTTAGAAGAAAAAGTGGGGAAGAGCCTAGAACTCGTTGGTACAGGAGACAACTTCCTGAACAAAACATCAACAGCATAGGCTCTAAGAGCAAAAATCAATAAATGGGACCTCATGAAACTAAAAAGCTTCTGTAGAGCAAAGGACACTGTCGTCAGAACAAAACGACAGCCTACAGACTGGGAAAGTATCTTCACCAAACCTATATCTGACAGAGGACCAATGTAAAGAATATATAAAGAAATAAAGAAGTTAAAAAGCAACAAATCAAGCAATCCAATTAAAAAATGGTGTACAGAGGTAAACAAAGAATTCTCTGTAGAGGAATATAGAATGGCAGAGAAACACCCACAGAACTGCTCAATGTCTTTAGCCATCAGGGAGATGCCAATCAAAACGACCCTGAGATTTCACCTTACACCCATCAGAATGGCCAAGATCAAAAACTCAAGTGACAACACATGCTGGAGAGGTTGTGGAGAAAGAGGAACCCTCCTCCATTGCTGGTGGGAATGTACAACCACTTCAGAAATCAATCTGGCGCTTTCTCAGAAAACTAGGAATAGTGCTTCCTCAAAATCCAGCTCTACCACTCCTAGGCATATATCCAAAATATGCTCAAGTACACAAGAACATTTGTTCAATCATGTTTGTAGCAGTTTTATTCATAACAGCCAGAATCTAGAAACATCCCAGATGTCCCTCAACGGAGGAATGGATACAGAAATTGTGGTATATTTACACAATGGAATACTACTCAGCAAGTAAAAACAAGGAAATCATGAAATTTGCAGGAAAAATGTGGGATCTAGAAAAGATCATCCTGAGTGAGGTATCCCAGAAGCAGAAAGACACAGATGGTATATACTCACTTATAAGTGGATACTAAGCCTATAAGATAGGATAAACATACTAAAATCTGTACACCTAAAGAAGCTAAACAAGAAAGAGGACACAGGATAAAATGATCAATCCTCACTTAGAGAGACAAATGGGATGGACATTGGAAGTAGGAGAAAACAAGAAACAGGACAGGAGCATACCATACAGGGCCTCTGAAAGACTCTACCTAGCAGTGTATCAAAGCAGATGCTGAAACTCATAACCAAACCTTGGGCAGAAAGCAGGAAATCATATGAAAGAAGGGGGAGTTAGGAAGACCTGGAGATGAGGGTAGCATCACAAGGACCAAATATATCTGTACACAAGAGTCTTGTCTGAGACTGATTCTTCAATCAAGAACCATGCATGCATATAACCTAGAACCCCTGCCCAGACGTAGCCCATAGCAGCTTAGCATCCAAGTGGGTTTCCCTACTAAAGGGAAGAGGGACTGTCTCTGACATGAACTCAGTGGTGCACTCTTTAACCTTCCCCCCTCGAGGGGGGAGCAGCCTTGCTAGGCCACAGAGGAGGACATTGCAGCCAGTCCTGAAGAGACCAGATAAGCTAGGGTCAGATGGAAGGGAAGGTGGACTTCCCCTATCATGGACTTAGAGAGGGGCAGGGAGGAGATGAGGGAGGGAGGGAGAGATTGGGAGGGAATGAGGGAGGGGCTACAGCTGAGATACAAAATAAATAAACTGTAACTAATATAAAAATAAAAATAATTAATATATATATATATATTAAGGAGAATCATCTAGAGAAACAGATACTTTCCAGGTTATGTCTCAGAGAAGCCTGAACTGTCCTGACCAGCCTGATTTTTAACTCTTCCTCATCCCAGAATATAAACTATTCAGGCAGGAAACTACAATACCGTTTCCGGGTACAGTCATTACAGCATGGAAATCATGGTGCCCGACTCTTGAGGTAGCTGGTCAAATTGTGTCTTTAGTCAGGAAGCAAAGAGTGATAGGTACCTAATTTGCTCTGTCTATTTAAATTGGCATACTCTGGAGAGTTCACAAAACTAAACTATAATATGTGGTCCTCCTATTTGGTTATATTCACTTAACATAATATTTCCATGATTCATCCATGCTATACAGCATGCATCAGTACGTCTACTCCCTTGTTAAAGAATATTATATTGCTGTGTATATATGTCATATTTTATTTTTCCAATCATATTTATCAAGTAATTTGATTTGATTATATTGTTTTAGATCTTATGTTCAAGTGTGGGCATTTTCACTCTAAAATCTATAAGTGCATTTTCATTTTATATTCTTTGTTGTTTTATTTCATTTTAGAAAGAAAAGAAATTTCTTGTACACTGCAAAGACAGCAGCAGGCATGGCATTAACAGAAGAACTGCCTACTGGGATCTTTGTTGGTATAATGTTCTTTTGGAATATATACAATTTACCCTCATTCATTCAAAAGTTGATTTCTCTACCCCACTATCTGGGTTCAATTAGGACATTGCATTGTGATGTTTATTCTAAGCATTACTTATCTCAGGTTTGTGTAAACATGCCACCATTTGTTCTCTGTATTGTCAATTAAACAACCAGCCCCAATGCTGTACAATGGAGAGGAGAGGGTGAGACATCCTGGTCCGGAGGGGAAGGAAAGGAAGCCAGGGACTAGGAGCAGAGAGGTCTGCAGGATAGGTCTCAAAACTTCATGGAGAGATGAACTGCACCTAAGATATGACTAAAAGCAAGTATAATGGATGAAATCTGAACGGTAGGAAACTATGTCAGCATTGTGCTCTAGATTAATTAAATAAATCCCAGTCTCTGTGTGTTGATTTGGGTATACACTTGGTTTAGGACTAACTGATACTTAACTAAAAGATATATCAACAATAAATATTAAATAACCACAACAGATCTTTGATTGTTTCTTTCATATATACATTTGAGACAGGAACTGAGCATATAATCCACAAGTTCTCCTGCCTCCATTTCCTGAATGCTGGGAAAAATGGGGATTTTCCACCATTTGCAACCATCATATTGCTTTAAGGAGATGGCAAATTCTGCTTTTGTGTCATCAGAAGGTAAGAAATTCACCCTGGTGCTTTGACAGTTGGAGGAGTTGGTGGAACAGACCCTGTAGCCAGTCATTGGCATAAGTTATCACATCATTTGAAATTTCAGAAGTAACCCCACTTTTTTCCTCCTTTCTGGATGTCATGTCTAAGGATTCACCTGCACATTACCATCTGGCTTACTAGACCTGAGATCTTCTCATTCTCACTGATCATCATACAACACAATTTGTAGCAAATGACCAATTTAGCCTACAACAGCCTATCTCATCTTCCTCCAACATCGGACCCATATGTAGAGTTCATCTGCTTAGAGAAGTTCTGAAAAATGAATCGTTACTTAAACCAAAGGCTTAAGCCAAAAGACACAATTGTGCAACTGCAGCTTCCTCTTCCACCCTTTATCCACATAGAGCAATCCTCAGGCCTTGTCTGCATTCTCAGCATTTCAGTATCCCACAGGAGTATCCAGCTTAACACTTGAGCTACAGTTGGACAGACCTTCCTTATCACATGTTTTACACACTCTACCTTGATCTATCTCATCCAGTTTGAAATTTTTCTACTACCCATATTTCTACAAAAAAACTGCAGCGAACTAAAGGTTTAATTTCTTCCATCTGTTTTTATTTTGTTTTGGGGACTCAGTCTCCTGAGTGTTGGGATTCTCTGCATTAGCCACCATGCTAAATTGCAGACCTTGAAGGTAATGAAAAGTTACATCATGTAGAAATGTTCACATTTAACAATACCTAATAAGATATTTAAAGACTCCTATCACTCCTTATCACAGAGGAATCACGCCTCTGAGGACCAAACAGCTACTCACCTCTTTGGTTCTTTTTAGTTGTCCCCCGATGCCCTCTCCGTAAAGTCCCCTTAATGAAGATGAGACAAAAAACACACTTGCCCAATTCTGGTTTCCTGTTCCACACCTCTGCAGAAGGAACTGGCCATGACTTGGCAGCTCTGCTTAGTTACTTCATGTTTGCCCACACAAGCTGCAGCATTCCTTTTGCTGGGACTAGCTACCCTGACAAAAGCAACTTAATGAAGACAGTTGATGTCCTAACTTCCATCGTGGCAGGGAAAGGGTGGGAGAATGAGCAGAGGTTACTGGTCACATTTCATCCTCAGAGAAGAAGGAGAGAAAGAAACTAGGAAGTTGGGCCAGGATATAAACCCTTCAGGCTGTAACCAAGTACTCATTTCCTCCAGGGAGGTTCCACCTTTTAAAGGTTCCACAAACTTCTCAAAGGGCTCTAGCTGGACAAGAAATAGCCAAACCCATGAGCTGCCTTTAAGGACTATTTTACAATCATGTCATAATAATCAAGAACCAGTACCCTCTACTAACTTTCCTTTCCCACCCCATCCTTATGCTCCTCTTCCTTTTATAAAAAAAAAAAAAAGTTTTATTGCATTTTATTTATTTTGCATGAGCTTGTGGTAAGGTATACACATGCCACATAGTGGAGGAGTGTGGTGAACATCAGAGCTCTCCTTCAGCTAGGCAAATCTGGGGGATGGTTATCTTTCCAAGCAGTTGTTTTGTTTTAGTATAGGATCTCACAGAAGCCCTTTAATAAGAAACTCAGAAAGTGTTGGAGGAAATAAAAGTCGAATTGCACAATTATGGAAACTACCAGTTAAGGCTCTATATTGTACTAAGATGGTTAGTCAGGACCCCAGAAGAGTAAGTCCTATATATTCCATTTTGAACCACTTAGGGTTGTTCTAATTTTTTTGTGACACTATTCTTAGGGAGACTTGAACACCTACCAACCCCAAATAGAGACCCAACCACAGAATGCAATCAAGAATGGTATCACATCACAGAATGCCCAAGTCCAACCTGGGGCCAGGAGTGCTGGTAAACACCTTTAATCCCAACACTTGGGAAGTGGAGGCAGTAGATCTCTGTGAGGTCAAGGTCTACATGGTAAGTTCCAAGCAAGACAGATCTATGCAATAAAAAAAAAAAAAAGAAGAAAATCTGGGGCTGGAGAGATAGCTCAGTGGTTAACAGTGGTTATTGCCCTTACAGAGGACTTCCTGCAGAGGACAGGAGTTCCATTCCCATCTCCCACATCAGGCAGCTCACAACTACCTATATCCCCAGCTCCAGGGTATTCAATACCTCTGGCCTCCATGGGCACCTTAATTCACTTGTACAAACCCACAAACAGACCACACACATTCACATAATTAAAAATTAAGCTTAAAAAGTCTAACTGACGAGCCAGTTAGTTTCATTGTAGGTACTTACAGAAAGATGGGGGAGGGGAAAGGACTCACCAAAAGCCCGTTGCAGCACAGGCGACAGCTCCCCAGAGCTAGAGACCCAGAGCACACCCTCTACCTGCAGGCAGCTCAGCAGGCTGGAAAGTGTACAAGGTCCCAGGCCCTAGGGGAACTGGGGACCTCCCAATAGCTGAACAGCTCCTGTTGTAAGGAGACAGTTGTCTGAGTCCATCCATCTCAAGGACAGCTTCTCCATCTTGCTGGCAGGGTCAAACTAAGTTCATGTACCCAGGCCCAGGAACCAACTCCTCCTACCCTGATTGGTAGGAAAGTATAACAATCATTTGGCACAAATACTTGTAGTTTGCAAGCTTAAGTATTCTGTGATATTCTGGCTCAGGGTTGCAATTTAGCTCATGAGCCTGTTCTGTGGCCCTGATCAATCAGTAGCAGCTTGATTACAATACATTTGTGTCACCTGTATTGACCTGGTGTTTGAGTTGCGTTGGATCTAAGAGAACCCCATAACAAGAAATCCATGTTTCCTTTGTGAAACATTTCTTGATTACCTTCCTGCTGACCATCCCACCATATGATTGCTTTCTGTTTAGTCCCATTTCCTCTACAAACTGGAAGATGCTATACTTGTTTTTGTTTGTTTCCTGGCTTGTTTGTTTTTAGTCAGGGTCTATGTAGTTCCACCTGTCCTGGACCTCATTAAGTAGACTGGGCTAACCTCAAACTCTGAGATCCCCCTGCCTCTGCCTACCAAATGCTGGGATTAAAATTGTATGTCATCACATATGGCCTGATGCTTTACTTCTTAAGTTTCCATGAGCCTTAGCTTGTGCAAGACCTCCTGATTGCAATCTTTCTTTATTTTCTCATCACCTGTCCTTCTCCTTAGGACTCTGCACTGAAGAAATGACCTGCTGGTCCAGGTCAACTTTAGTGTCAGAGGAAAGTATTATACAACATCTAGTTTACTTTCTGTTTTTGTGGGATACACCATGACATAAAGCTTGGAGTTGGGAGGGCTTATTTCAGCTTACAGGTTAGAATCCATCATCAAGGGAAGCAAGTGCAGGAACTCAAAGCAGGAACCTGGAGGCAGAAATTGAAACGGAGGCCGTGGAAGAATGCTGCTTAGGGGCTTGCTGTCTGTGGCTTGCTCCACCTGCTTTGTTACGCAACCCAAGATGACCTGTCCAAGGGTAGCATTACCCTGTGAACTGGGTCCTTCCTCATTAATCATTAATGTCAAAAACACCCACACAGACTTGTATAGGAGGTATTTTCTCAGTTGAGGTTCTCCCTTCCCAGATAACTCTAGATTATGTCAAGCTGACAAAAATTAGGCAGTCCAGGGGTATAGTTAAATGTGCTACTGTAATCCTGTGTCTTTGATAGAAACAGTTCCTACTTTCTGGTGTGTTTTTTTTTTTTTTTTCTGGTTGGTTGGGTTGTTTGTTTGTTTGTGGGGGGAGTGTTTGTTTGATATTGTTTCTGACAAGGTCTCACATTATAGCCAGCCTAACCTTAAAATTATAATGTAGCCATGCTGGCCTCTGACCCAGCCCCTTAAGTTCAAGGATTTCAGGTACTGGCTACCACACCTATGTCTTTATGGTGCTTTTAAAAGACTCTGTCATTCTTAATATAAATTTCCTAAATGTGTCTAACTATAGGTCTTTCTACAGCCATTTTACTAGATACTCGATGGGCCTTTCTATTTTCATTTCTTTTCTTTCTTTTTTCTTTTGTGTGTTTTGTTTGTTTGTTTGTTTGTTTTGTCTTCAGAGGCAGGGTTTCTCTGTGCAGGCTGTCCTGGAATTGCTTTGTAGACCAGGCTGGCTTCAGACTCACAGAGATCTATCTGCCTCTGCCTCCCAGGTGCTAGGTGGCACAACCACCGTTCCCGGCTTCGATGGACCTTTTCAATTTGTACACTTAGCTCTCCCATCAAGTACAGGAAATCATTTTCTATTATTTATTTGATTGTTTTTCTTTTTTTTGGACATTTTCTCTTTAGTATCCCCCTTTTCGGGAAAGAAAATTAATAACTTACATTCTTACATTTTTTTTCCCTCATATTTTCTCAATATTGTGCTGATTACTACATTTCTGTACCTTGATTTTGTGGGAGGTGGGTAGGTTTGCTGCTGGGATTGAACCCAAACCCTGTGTATGCCAGACAAGTATTCTACCACTAAGCTACATTTCCCAACTATATTATACCCTCAACCCTCTGCAACACACACACACACACACACACACACACACACACCCCACACACACATGCATTTGTCACACTGGCTTTGAATTTTCTATGTAGCCAAGGCAGACCTCAAAAGGGTTATCCTCCTAGCTCAGATTCTTGAGTGGTTGACATTATAGTGTGTACTATCACATTTAGTTTCTGATAATATATTATCACACAATATATAATTATCATGGTTTGGTTTTGAGACACAGTCTCATACTGTAAACCCAAGTACCTTGAGCTGACTGTGGAGCTCAGGGTTTTTTTAAATCCTAATCCTCTTGCCTGCACCTCCAAAGTGATGGCATCACAGGCAGACAGGCATCATGATTCTTGACTTGTGGTAGTATTTTTAAATTTCAGCAATTGTAATTGTCCATGGTTCTGTTTTCCTTCCTGCATTTTCATTTGTGTGTGTGTGTGTGTGTGTGTGTGTGTGTATGTGTGTGTGTGTACATGTGTTGGGGTGCACTGTATACTCATGCATGTAAGGCCAGAGACTCATACAATCACTCTCCACCTACTTTGTGAGATAGGATCAGTCACTGAAGGTGGGGCTCATTGCAGCTGAAATGGCAGGCAGCTAGCCTCAGGGATCATCCTGTCTTCAGCTCTTCAACTGAAGAGCTGAGATTTCAGGAGTCTTGCCCTGCCCTGCTTTTACATGGATGCTGACAAACCAAACTGGGGTCCTCAGGTTTGCCCAGCAAGCATTCTACAGACTGAACCATCTCATCAGCCCATCATCTAATTCTTTCTGCTTGACTCTCTCCTATGATATTATTTAAGTTCACATGTTTCTGGAATTGTCTGTTTCTTCCAAGATTGTTACCATTTACCTCAGTGCTTACTTCTCAGACTATCAGCTATCCTCACAAATGTAGTGATCCTTGGTTTAACAACTGGACAGTTTCAAAGCAGTTCAGGCAGAACTTGGCCTGGTGAAGTCTAGTGGTCAAACAGTTGTCTAACTCCTGGGAGTTCTGGGCCCTGTACCAGAGAGAGTACATGGATGTGGCTCAGTTGCTCGATTGACTGATAGAATGAATGAACTTCTAGATTCATGTCCTAACACCAACAAAAACTAGGTAAGGAGGCACTCAGAGGCTGGGACAAAAGGATCAGAAGTTCAAGATTATTTTGGGCTAACACAGCGAGTTTTAGGCCAGTCTAGACTATGGGATCCTCTGACTAAATAAATAAATGGCATCTTCTGTGATTTGGATGTTTGGGGTCTTTTACATTATGGATAACAGATTAGATTACCTGTAGAAAGGCTAGATGTCAGAGAAGCACTTCAGAAAATGACTCCAAGTTACCTTCAAAGTCAAAGGCAACAGCTGAAATCTCATTGGGAACAGTCCTTTGGCATAAACTATCTCTGGGTAGTACCAAATTGAAGTCATGCTCACCTCACTGGTATCCACACAAAAACTGTACAACTGATGTAGAAAACCATTCATTTCATGCAAAAAAAATGTGTGTACATTTATTTCTTTATAGGCTTTAAGTAAACTTAGTTTCTTATTATGAGAAATATATATTGAAGAGATTTTTTACATTATGAGTACATACAAATTAAGAAACATAAAAGTAACCATCAGCACATAGAACATTTTTGATAAAATTTTGGGAGGTGGCAACTAAATAGTAGTAACAATGAAGCAAGCCAGAAGAAACCATAGGCTGAGCACCCTGCCTTACAGAAAACTCTATCCTGGAACTGGAGAAAACTGAGGATGAAGGATGAAGGAAGGAGAAATGGCATGAGGGGAGAAAAGGAAGAACTAATTCAAAATCTCTGCAAAGTACAGTCAGTTCCTTTTACTCCACCATCAGCTATTTACACAAAGGTACAAAGAGGTAGTTGAATACGGATGTCTTGTTTTGTTTTTGAGACAGGGTCTCACTATGTGGCCCTCGCTCGCCTAGAGCTCTCAACACAGATGAGGCTAGCCATGAACTCAAAGAGATCTCAGCCTGACTCTGCCTCCAGAAGAATGCTGGGGTTAAAGTTGGGTACCAATATACCCGACAGACCTTTTCTTTATTCCACTCATTAAGTCTGTATATTTTTATTGGTGATAAGAGTCCATTTCCTTTTTGTTGTTGGCAGTGGTGTTGGTGGTGGTTTGGTTGGTTGGTTGGGTGGGTGGGTGGTCTTTTTGAGACAAAGTTTCTCTGTGTAGCCCTGGCTGTCCTGAAATTCACTCTATAGTCCAGGCTGACCTCTAATTCTCAGAAATCAGCCTGTTTCTACCTCCCAAATGCTAGTATTAAAGGCATGCAGCACCACTGCCTAGCTGACCGACCATTTTCATGTAATGTTACTAATGAAAAAGGTTTGCTACTCCCTATAGATTTGTTAGGGAATGTTTTAGTGTGCTGGATTACTGCTTGTTATGGGTTACTAATGTTTATTATTAATTTGTCTTTTAGTTAAACAGTGTTTATTTCTAAACCAGCTGTATGCCCAAATCAGCACAGAGACTAGGATTTATTTAATTAATCTAGAGCACAATGCTGGGCAACGATTACTCCATCCTAAACCTCCAAGCCCGCATAGTTTCCTACCATTCAGATTTCACCCATTATACTTGCTTTTAGTCATAACTTAGGTCTGGTTCATCTCTCCTCGTGGTTCCAAGTCCTCTCCTCTAGACCTCTCTTCTCTGACTCCTCCCACTTGCTTCTTTCTCCTCCCCTCTGGACCAGGAGGCCCCACCCTATTCTTCCCGTTGCTCAGCATTGGTGCGTTGTTTTATTGAATTACAGAGAATACACATGCTTAGAACGATGCTTAGAATGAAGATCACAATGCAATGTCCAGATTGAAACCAGATAGTGGGGTAGAGAAATCAGCATTTGAATGAACAAAGATAAATTGTATGCATTCTACAAGAACATTATACCAACAACTGGTATTTCTTTTCTTTCTCCCCTATTAGTTTTGGGGATTTTTTTTTTTTTTTGCTATGATAGGCATATTTGATTCTTTGTCTTTTTTTTTCTGTTAATCTGTTTATTTCATGGGGCACATACTTTCATGGACTATCACAGAAGCTGTCATTCTTCTTCCTCCCTCTATAGCTATGGTTCTCAACCTGTAGGCTGCAACCCCTTTGGGAGTTGAATGACCCTTTCACAGGGATCACATATCAGATATCCTTTGGATCAGATATTTACATTATGATTCATAACATTAGCAAAATTAGTTATAAAGTAGCAACACACACTGGGTGTGGTGGTGCATGCCTATAATCCCAGCACTCAGGGAGGCAGAGGCAGGAGGAGCTCTATGAGTTCAGAGGCTAGCAAGTCCAGGACAGCCAAGGCTACACAGAGAAACCTGTCTCAAAAAAGCAACAAAGTAATTTTATGGTTGGGGGGTTATCACAACTTAAGGAACTATATTAAAGGGTCTCAGCAATAGGAAAGTTGAGAACCATGGCTCTCTAGCATTCCTTCAATATCCTGGCTTGTTGGTTTGACTGTCATAAATAGCATCCATTTGTATTTGTCTTGAAATATTCTTATTCTTCATCAATTGTGAAAGTTAACTTTTCCAGAACTGCAAATGTATCGTTTCATGCTTTTCTAGCTTTTATGGATGCAGATGAATGTTCTGTTACTTACATATCCCTGTTTCTGTAAGCTGAGTTAATATTTTCTCATACTTTTAATATTGCTTCTTTGCTTTGTATGTCTGACATCTTGACTATGAAGTACGGTTATTTTTTCTCAGGCCATACTGACTGAGGACTCTAATGCCTCTTGTGTTTGGGTGTTTACTTCACTCTCTGGGTTTGAGACAGTTCTAGTATAATTTCATTAAGCACTCTATTCCTTTTGACTTCATCTCTGCTCCTTCTATACCACAAATTCTCAGGTTTGACCTGAATGTGTCCCCAACTGCATGGAAAACTTGTTCATGATCCTTTTCTCCTTATGCATGTCTGTTTAACTGCCCCCCCACCCTGTCTTCACATCCCTTTTATTCTTCTGCATGGTCTTGTCTATTGATGATGCTTTCTGATGCAGTTTTTAATTAATTTCCTTCACTTTCAGTATTTCAATTTGGTTTTTAACATTTCAATTCTCTTGCTAAATTTTCCCTTCTTATATTGAACTTTTGCCTCCAATTTGTTAAATTTTCATTCACGTTGAACACTACCTCAGAAGATTTGGACAGATGTACTTAACTCATCCAACTTCTTGATTGAATTCCTTATGGTAATTAATTCCTATTAAAAGTAAGAAATGTCCTTCTCAGAACTTTCAGCTTCCTTGATGACTTTGGCTTCCATTTGGAATTGGGGGGTTTGGAATGAGTATTGCAATGGGTAGCTGTGCTATTTTTTAAACTTCTTTTTGTGTTTTGCACATATGTTGGTTGAATTTATCTTACAGTTTTCAGGTCTTCCAACTCCCTGCTGTCTTGTCTGTGCATCCTCATGAATCTCAGCTATGGAGCCTGGTGAGTCTGGGCGTTGATTCCAAAGTGGGCTTACTGAGGTGACCTACACTTGGCTGGGTGACAACAGGACCACTATACACTGACTACTAGAGTGACCACATGGAGTAAAAGCCCCAGTGGCATACTGAACTCTGTGAACCTGCTAGGGGCTGCAGTCAAAATGACAGTTTTACCCTGAACTCTGAACTGATTGGGAAGGAGTCAAATCCTCAGTCCAGTAGTGATCTCTAAGAACTTTTGGAACCAACGCCTTTCCTTTGAACAATGGTCAATGCTAGGACCTCTAGAACAAAAACCCCTATGACATGGTGAAATCTAGAGCTGCTTTAACCAAATTTCTGGCTGAAAGATAAACTCTGGGACAGCTAAGGCCAAAATCCTTGTTATAATGACCTCTGGGAACCCTGGAGCTAAAGGTATTTTTCCAAGATAAACTCTGGGACCACAGAAAACAACACCTGCATCCTAAGATGAACTCTCAGATGGCTCAAAGGATCAAAGGCCAAGTCCCAAGGTGAACTCTGGGACCACTGGAACCAAAGACCAGGGACTGAAGTGAACTCTGAAATCCCCCTCTGAAGCCATGTTTGTGGACATGCTCACTGACAGAATTGCCAGAGATTCCGTAAGCCCTTGCAGGGCCTACCTAGAAGTGTCCAAATTTATATATCGATTTCTATGCCACTCTTAAAATTTCTGAAGACTTGTAATCTTATATCATTCTTTCTTGGAAATGTCCTAGCACTGTGTATATAATATAAAAATAAGTTTCATATGCTGACATGATCATCTTGAAATGTTTAATTTGGCTCTTTTACTACATTTCTAAATGATCCTTTCAATGTTTGAATTACTTAAAAACAGGCTGAGATGGTTGCTCACAAATATAGGAGGCTCCACGAGTAAGACAAATATCTGTCTGCTCAGACCTCATTCTCAAGATCAATTTATCTGTTTGGGGGTTTTATCTTTGCCCTTCTTAAGGAACAATAACAAACAATAGTGCAATGGGTGATGTAGTTAGGAACACTCATCTACTCTTACATTCACCGAGATAAGATTTCCTTGTTGGATGGGCTGCTATCTACCCCTTCCAGTGCCGATATCAAATGAGCACCAACTTTCAGAGAATGCTGATGAAGGGCTTGGGAGTTAGAGGAGGAGCAGAAGGTTCAGTGTGGATCACAGGGCACTGCCTCCACTCCTGGAAAGCAGCTTGCAGACACTGAATGCAATGCACTTGGGCCAGCATCAGAGGGCTGTTGTTTTAAAAACAAGAGTCCCAATCATTAGATTCTATCCCTAAAGACTCAGGAGCCAGATGCTGAGGTAAAAGTCTACTATCCCTGGGAAAGAACCCCACTGACTAGTCGATATCCCAGAAGGAAGAAACCTTTCTACTTAGCTCAAGTCCCAGAGGAAAAAGCCAAAAGCCAAAAGCACCTTCCCACCTTCTTCTCCATACTGCTTTAAACAGCCTTGAACTCAAAAGTCCCTCTTTTCTGTTAGTCCATGTCAGCTTGTTACTGGAATGGAAATTTTGGTTTCTTTGCAATCCCATATTTTTGTTTTAATTAAATATGTGTGATTTTAGTTGGGCCATAGTTTGTCCACACCTCTTAGTTGTCAAGTGCAGGGTATGACCTTTGCCAGCTGCTAAGGGCCTTCCACTTGCTGCACAGATAGGGGAGTGTTCTAGGACTCAGTATAAATATGAGGCTGTGAAAGAGAAGTGCTGTTTTTGGTGGCAGTCAGTCTTGGCTTTGGCATGGAGCAGTGTGGAGAGACCAGAGGCCAGAGATGGTGTGCTGGTTTGGATCAGACAGACAGAGAAACTCTCCAGGGTGCAGCAGTATGGAGGTGATTGCTAGCTGTGTCTGTAGTTGACAGAGAAAGGTAAAGATCCCTTGACACTAACTTTCTGGGAGAAGTAAGGTTGTCTGGGCCCTCTCTACCCACTAACACTTTATCTCTCCTACTTAATTTTGGGGTGTTGGTTAATAGAAAAGTACCCCGAATAAAGTAGAGTTTTAAAAAGATCTCTACAGGTGGGTTTCTGCTACAGGTGATTTGCTCCAAAGTTAACTTTCTTTAATCCTGCTTACAGAATGGTTTTTGGATTAAAGTTACATGATAGGGCTGAACCACACCATAGCCATCTGTTTACAATAAACAGAAAGTTCTTAGATTAAAGGTGGGTGCTATGGCTGAACCACTCCACACCTGAAAAAAAGGTTTTCACAGTTCACCATCTCAGGTTTCACAATGGGATCCTGTAATCCTGAAGCTTCCTCTAGAAGCAGCCAAACTGTCATCAGCTTCTCACTTTGGGGTGTGGTCAGTGAGACCCTTTCTCTTCCCTGCTAGAATAGTCCCTGCCTTGATCTCAGAGTGAGTTCCTGTGTTCAGTACTGCAGATACAGGAGACTCTGCTTTATTCTAAACTCTCTGACCTCTGGATCTTAAAATCTTTCTATCCCTATTCCAAATGGTTTCTGAGACTCATGGGTGGTGAAAAATAGTCTCACATATATCCCTGGGGTATATGAGCTGGTTACTTTGGAAAATCAGAAGAATGACAAACTAGTACACAGTTTCACTAAACGGGTGACATACAGGATCAAAACTAACAAAATTGGAGATGAGAATGGGCACATAACCACAGACATCACAGAACCCAGAGAATCCTAAGACGTGCTTTTAAAACCTTTCACCAAATTGGAGAATCTAAAAAGAAATCATTTTCTGGATAAATAGCACTTAACAAAGTAAAATAAAGGTAAGTTAAGCAGTTGAAATAGACCAGTAACCTGTTAGGAAATAGTATCTCTAACTAAATTTCTCAAAACCTCTCTGAACTCAAAGCCATGCTGGTGTACAATTTGATTCCAGAGCAAGACAAATCTACGCAGAAAAACCCTGTCTTGAAAAATAGGTCTTTAAACAACAACAAAAACTCCAGAAAAGTTTATTTTGGCACAGAAGTCTACTATCCTTTCAAACTGATAATGGCAACACTCCTCAATATATCCCAGAATTAGAAACAGAAGCAACACTGTGCAATTCCTTTTATGAGGCCAATGTATCAATTTTCCCAAACCACAAATATCTCAAACAAAGTAAATTACAAAATAATTTCCTTTATGAACATAGATGCAAAAGACTCAACATACCTGTCAACTACATCAAAAGATCATCCACTATGATCAAGTAGGCTTCATCGCTGAGATTAAGGATAGCTCAATAAACAAAAAGCAAAACATGGAATCTACTATGTAAGCAAACTGAAAGAAGGAAACCACATGATCATCTCATCACTTTAGATGCAGAAAAGGCCTTTTGACCAAATGCAGCATCTATTCAGGGAATAAGAATTGGTAATTTTAGGGATAAGAGGGATAAACCTCAGCATAATAAACCTTCCCACATGTGTGCACATATACCCCTGTATAACTCCCCACATGTGTGTACATTCACAGTAAACCCCCCACATTTATGCACATGCACCACATGCACATCACAAACCAAACTCAACTTTTAAAGTAGAAAACATACAACCTGCAGATGTAGTCAGTTGTGTTTACCTGCCATGCACGAGGCTTCAGTTTAATCCTCAACACTGTCAACCTTCTCATAAAACAGAAATATTACAAATGTTGCCTTCTGGGATGACTTGATGACTGAATGAAATGGAGCAGAGTTTTCCTTTTGACATGAAGATGTTTAAATCTTAGTCCTTTCAGTTTCAAAACCCTAACCTAAACCCAAAGACCAATAAATGATTTTAATAAGATCCTCACACTAAGCTTTTTAAAATTTCCTTAGCCTGCAATTCCTTTTCTTCTTACATCTTCAAAAAAGCACGACTTTATTGTCTTCACCCATGAAGC
Organism: Meriones unguiculatus; assembly: GCF_030254825.1. Lineage (NCBI taxonomy): Eukaryota > Metazoa > Chordata > Mammalia > Rodentia > Muridae > Meriones > Meriones unguiculatus. The sequence continues at coordinate 26,913,963 of NC_083354.1, read as the reverse complement.
ACGATGTCTTTCCTCACCTTCCTGGTCATCTCTCATGCCTTCTTTCCCAGTGACCTTACCGAGGTGGATTGCAGGCCTCTCAACTCAGAGACTACCCTTATGACAGTGAACATATATGCCTACCTGTTCACTGACAGTCAAGAGACACACATGATTTCAGTAGATGACTTTCCACTACTCACTAATCTACCATTTTTAAACAGTCGATTAAGGACTACATTTAGCATCACAAAAAATTCTTGTGATATCAGAGGGATAAATGACCAAACAATGTGGGGAAAGTCACATTTTGGCAGGCCTGAGCTAAATCAAATTAAACCAGCTTTTCTCCTGTCAAACTTTTGAGCACCTTCCCTTTCTGATGCTCAGTCTCCAATCAGCATTCATTATTTCACATTTAACCAAATGTTTCTGTGCTGTGCATTCCAAGGCACTAGTGTTCATCAAAACACATTGCAGAAATATTGGTCTAATTCTTTAAGTAATGAGGACACATTAAATGTCATATTCTTGTTCCATTAATTATACAACCTTGCTTTAAGCCTATCTTTAGTACCGGTTGTAACAAATCCACTAAACTTACCTTCTACATAAAAACAGCCAAAGGGATAAATGGCTTGAGTATGTGCCTATATATCTTTTAAGTATTTTCACTGACACCTAAAAACATTACATATTTATAGATGTGGTATTTTGAAATAAAAACACATTGTATAACATCCATTGCATTAAATGCTGGTATCCAATATGTATAAAGAACTCAATAAACTAAACGTCGACACACCAAGTATCCCAATTAAAAATGAGGTACAGATCTAAACATAGAATTCAACAGAGGAATCTCTAATGGCTGAGAAGCAGTTAATTAAATGTTCAATATCCTTAGTCATCAGGAAAATGCAAATTATAATAACTGAGATTGCATGTTAAACCCTTCAGAATGGCTAAGATCAAGAACTCAAGCCACAGCTCATGGTGGTGGGGATGTGGAACACTGGGAACACTCCCCCATTGCTGGTGGGAGTGCAAACTCGTACAACCCCTTTGAAAATCAATCTGGTAGTTTTTCAAAATTGGAATCACTTCTATCTCACAACCCAGTTCTACTACTCCTGGACATATACCCAAAGAATGTTCCACCAAACCATAAGGAAAAGTGCTCAACTATGTTCAAAGCAGCTTTACTTGTAATAGTCCCAAGCTGGAAACAACCTAAAAGTTCCTCACCCGAAGAATGAATAAAGAAAATGTGGTGCATTTCTGCAATTAATACTATTCACTTATTAAAAACAAAAACCTCATGGAACTTGCAGATGATGAATAGAACTAGAAAAGATGAACCTGAGTGAGGTAACCCAGACCCAGAAAGACAGCAGGGTATATGCTCATAAGTAGATATTAGCCATCAAATATAGGATAACCATGCTAAAATTGAGAGACCAACAAAGCTAAATAAGAAGAGGACCCAAGGGGGAAATCTTGAATCTTACTCAGAAGAGGAAATAGAATCGACATCAGGGGTAGATAAAGGGGGAAGTGTTGGGGAGGAGAGCAGGAGGAATTAGGTTTGGGGAGGACAGAGGAAAAGAGTACTGGGTAAGAGAACTGGAACCAGTTGGGCAGCATCTATGGGACAAGCTAGAAAACTTGGATAATGGAAGCATCCTGGAATCTGTGAATGTGACCCTACCTAAGACTCCTAGCAATAGGGATATGGAACTTGAAATGGCCATCTTCTGTAACCACACAAGACTCCCAGTAGGGGGAAATCTATTCACGATTTGTCCTGCCTGTTAGATGTGCAGGAGTAAATATGGAGCAGAAACTGGGGCAATGGCCAAGCTTGAGACCCATGCTATGGGAGAGAGCCCACCTCTTGTACTATTAATGATATTTGACTGTATTGACAGGCAGGCACCTAGTATATCTGTTTTATAAGAGGCTTCACTGAGCAACTGATGGAAACAGATGCAATGACCCACAGCCAAACATTAGTCTGAGCTTGGGGAATGCTTAGGACGCAGAGGAGGAAGGATTGAAGAAGCCAAAGAGTTCAAAAACATTACAAGAAAACCTACAAAATCAATTAACCTGGGCTCATAGGGTCTCACAGAGACTGACCCACCAAACAGAGAGAATGCTTGGGACAGACCTAGGCACTCTGCACATATGTAACAGTTATGCAGCTGGGTCTTCATGTGGGATTCCTAACAGCTCAAGGAGGGTCTGTCTTTGACTGTTGCCTGCCTTTGGATCCCTTTCCCCTAACAGGGTTGCTTTGTTTAGCCACAATAGGTGAAGATGCCCTAGTCCTACTGTAAGTTGATATTCCAAGGCTGGTTGATATCCATGTGAAGCCTCCCCTTTTCCTTGGAAAAAGGGACGATGGAGGATGGGTGAGAGGTTTGGTGAGAAGGAGGTACTTGGAAGAAAGGAGGGAAGGAAAGCTTCGATTATGATGTAAAATAATAAAAATAAATAAATCATTCTGTTGCTCTCCTCTTGGAGCTTCTCTCTTTTCCCACTTCTTTCATAAGATTCCCCGCACTCTGTCAAAAGTTTGGCTATAGATCTCAGCATCTGCTTTGATACCCTGCAGGGTAAAGACCTTCAGAGCCCCTCTGCAGTAGGCTCTTGTCCTGTTCCCTGTTTTCTCCTCTTCTGATGTCCATCCTCTTTGCCTTTCTGAATGAGAATTGAGCATCTTACCCAGATGCTCCTTCTTGATTATATACCTCCTTCTTGATTAATTTTCATAGTTTTACAGATTTTAGTATGTTTATCCTATGTTATATGTCTAATATCCACTTATGAGTATACCCTGTGTGTCTTTCTGTTTCTGGGATACCTCAAGCAGGATGATCTTTTCCAGTTCCCACCATTTGCCTACAGATTTCATGATTTCCTTGTTTTTAATTGCTTCATAAGGAGAGCAACAGAACCAAAAAATCTGGCACAGGGTTTTTTTTTTTTTTGTTTTGTTTTGTTTTTTTTTTTTTTTTTTTTTTCTCGAGACTGATATTCCAACCAAGGAGATAATCTTGATCGCCTGCACTGATGTACCCCGTGGCAGTTTGGTGTCCAAGTGTGTTCCGTAGATATGGGGACTGTGAATGTCTCTGACATGAACTGATTGGCCTGCTCTTTGATCACCTCCTCCTCAGGGGGGTGCATCCTTTCCAGGCCACAGAGGAAGACAATGCAGCCACTCCTGATGATATCTGATAGACTGGGATCAGAAGAAATAGGAGGAAGACCTCTCCTATTAGTGGACTGAGGAAGGGGTATGGGTGGGATAGAGGGAGGAAGCTACAGGTGGGATACAAAGGGAATAAAATGTAATTAATAAAAAAGAAAATAAACATAAAACTAAGCTTCCATATTTAAAAAATAAATAAATGAAGGCAAAAGAAATAAAATACTGAATTTATGCTCTAAAAAGGAACATACTGTATAATGTTGAAATGTAAGTATATCCCATCAAATATTTATCATATTTTTCAGTCAAAAGTTTCCAATGCACTTTAAACAAGTTCTGCATAGTTTATTAATTAATAAAACCTGGAGTCATCTGGGAAGAAAGATCCTCAATTGAGAACTTGCCTCAATGCCTATAGACATGCCTGAAGCAGTACTTTCTTACTTGATGATTGATGTGGGAGGGCACAGCACACTGTGCGTGGTGCCACCCCTGAGCAATGGCCCTGGGTTTTAGAAAAAAGCAAGCTGAGCAAGCCAGTGTGCCACTTTCCTCCATGGTTCCTGCCTCTGCTCCTGCTGGAGTCCCTGCACTGGATTCTTCACTGGTGGATGATGTTCTAAAAGTTGTAAGATACAATAAACCTTTCTACACCTAAGTTGGTTTTGATCTGTCTTTTGTCAAAACAAGAGAAAGCAAACCAGGACAAAATCTTTAAAGGAAATGACTAGGTCATTATGTATAGCAATTGCACAGAGCTAGAGATACAAGAACTCTTAACCTTAACCTAGGACACTCACCTTTTCCCTCCAGCTATGACCTTTAGTATTCATTAGCTTGATTTAAAGGCCTTGATAAACAGACTGCTAGTGATTCTGATTCACTAGGTCTGAAGAAGATCCAAGATTGCCATTTACAACAAGTTCCCATTTGACTCTGAGGTTGCAGCTACAGGAGCCCCAGTATAATGTGGGAATTTAGTATCTCCAAAAGGAATAAAGAAAGAAGGAAAGGAAGAAGGAGGGAAGAAAGGAAGGCAGAAAGTAAGGAAGGAGTGAAAAAAGGAAGGAAAAGAAACCTAGAGGCTAGAATAAAAGGTTGTGAATGTTTATAGACATGTACTCCTAACTTCCCATTTCAGCATCCTATTTCATGGTTGCCTCAGCATACAAGGGAGCTGATCAAAGTGTAGATATCATGCTAGGTTTTAGGCAGCACAGAAGCAGGGATGGCAGCAGCTTTTCTCCCAGAAAACAACTCTATGCAGAATAGTGTGAACTAGTCAAGCCTCCTTCATTAATTAGACATAGAACCTCTAAGTGCAGTGTTGTCACAAGTCAACCTTTGAATGTAACGATAATCAATTTTTTCAGGGGGTTTGATATGTGATCCTTTGCTTGTAAATAGGCTAACCCATCCTGGCATCCTCCTTCTTCTCTTCCTGTCCCTCTGTCCTTCTCGTGATTCCTTGTGGGAGTCTCCAAATGAGGGAAATGGAGCCATACCTAACCCTTTCTGCAATGTCCAGGTATAGGCCGTTTAATTAGCCCATCAGGAATAATGACTTAGGCAGGTTGACACAGAGAGCCAGTAACTAGCATCAGACCAATCTCCAACACCTGGGGGTCCCCCCAACCCTGCCCTACATGGTAACCAGAAGCTGACCAGGGGAGGCTAGGAGCTCTGTAGTGTGTCTTGTGCTCAGAGTTTCCAGGGAACTCAGTGGAAGGGGGTCTACCATGACACATACTGAGTCGTCCTGTCTCTGTCCTGGGCTGTTTGCAGACACTCTCTTTCTCTGCAACCTTCCTAATAACTGTCATCCTGTCAAGTGAGAGCCATTTCAGGCTCTGCCTCCTGGAAGCCTCATTGTGTAGCAAAAGGTCTCTGGAGAGTAGGACCCAGGCTCTTGTCCACAGAAGATGGCTAGATCTGTGTGATACTGGTCACCCAGGGTTGTTCAGTGAGGAACTGTCAGCGGGTTCATAGGTCGTATGTGTGACAGTTGGTGAAGTGATCCAAATGATTGCTGGGTAAGGCCCAGTGGAGGCACAGAAGTTCCACTCACCTGGAAACAAGGGCTGCAAGTTGAGTTTGGAGGTCAGGCCATGGTCCCATTGACTATATGGCTTTCACCAAGGTCTTTACCATTCTCAACCTTTTTTCTTCTTTAGGCTTCAGACTCTTCAGGTATAGGGATAGGCCAAGGATCACATTTCTTCTTCTTTGGGCCCAGGCCACTTTATGGTTGGCAATTGTCCCAGGATCATATCTTTTTTTCTTTAGGCCTACCTAGGCTCCTCTGTTTAGGGAGAGGTTGAGGTCCAAATCTCCCCTTTGTGGCAAGGACTCTTCAGTGTTATGGATAAGCTGAGGCCAATAACTCTTCCTTGCCCCCAGACCTCTTCAGGTTTAGTCATAGGCCTAGGCCTACATCACTTTGTTGGTCCCAGACTTCTTCAAGGGTAGGATAGTGCCAGGTATATATCTTTCTTTTGGGCACAGACTTCTTCAGGTTTAAGGACAGGCCTAGGCAACCATTTTTCTTTGGGCCCCGGCATCTTCAGGGATAGAATAGGCCTAGGCCCACATGTCTTCTTTGGCTCAGGCCTCGTTATTCTGAGATAGACCTAGGCCCACATCTCTTCTTCCTTAGGCCCAGTCTTCTTCAGGGATAGGGACAAACCCAGACCCACATCTCTTCAACATGAGGCCTGGGCCCCTAAATGTTATGGAGAGGCCCAGGCCTCCATCCCTTCTTAGGGACAAGGCCTTTTAAGTGTTAGGGATAGGCCTGGCCCACATCACTTCTTCTTTGGGCCCAGGCTTGTTTAGGGTAAGAAATAGGCCCAGGTCCACATCTCTTCTTCTTTGGGCCTAGGGTTCTTCAGGGTTATTGATTGGTCAAGGCCAACAACTCTTATTTGGGCCCAGGCCAATTCAGGGTCTGGAACTGGCCCAGACCCTGATCTCTGCATTGGGCTCAGGCCTGTTTAGGCATAGGGATAGGCCCAGGCCCACACATATTCTTATTTGGTTCCAGGTATCTTTAGGGATAGGGGTTGGCCAAGGCCCACATCTCCTCTTTCTAGGGACCAGGTCTCTTCAGGGTTAAGGATTGGCCCAAGCCCACACTTCATCTTTGTGCCCAGGCCACTTTGTGGTTAAGGATAGGCCCAGGCCCAAACCTCTTCTTTTTTGGGCCCAGGCCTCTTCAGGTTTAGTGATAGGCCCAGGCCCACAATTCTTCTTTGGGCCCAGGCCCATACAGTGTTATGGATAGGCCCAGGCACACATATCTTCTTCCTTGGGCCTATGACTCTCCAGGATTAAGGATTGACCCAGACCCACATCTCTTAATCTTTGGTCCCAGGACACTTTTCAGTTAGGGGCAGGCCCAATACCACATCTCTACTTCCTTGGGCCCAGCTCTTTTCAGAAATAGGATAGGCCCAGGCATATATCTCTCTTTTAAACACAGATTCCTTCAAGTTTAGGGACATGCCCATGCCCCCATCCCTTTTCTGGGCCCATGTCTCAACATAGTTAGGTATTGGCTCAGTTTCACACCTCTTCTTCTTTGGGCCCAGGCCTCTTCAGGTTTAGGGAATGGTCCAGGCACATATCTCTTCTTCCTTAGGTCTGGGTGTCTTTAGGGTTAGGGAATGGCTTAAGGCCTCACCTCTTCTTCTTTGGCCCCAGGTCTCCTCAGTGTTAGGGATAGGCAACTTCAGGGTTAGGGATAGGCCCTTGCCAGACCTCTTCTTCTTTGAGCACAGGATTCTTCAGGTTTAGGGATAGGCCAGGGCCCACATTTCTTATTGCAGAGGCCCAGGCCCACATCACTTCTTCTTTATGTCTGGGCCCATTCAGGTTTAGGGACAGGCCAAGTTCACTATTGCTTTTTTGTGCCCAGGACTCTTCAGGATTAGTGATGGGCCCAGGCCCAAACTTCTTCTCTGGGCCTAGGCCTATACAGTGTTAGGGATAAGCCCAGGCACACATATCTTGTTCCTTGAGCCCATGATGGATTGGCCCAGATCCACATCTCTTAATCTTTAGGACCAGGCATATATCTCTCTTTTGGGAACTTATTTCTTCAGAATTATAGACATGCCCCAATCTCTTCTCTGGGCCCAGGTCTCAACATAGTTAGGGATTGGCTCAGTCCCACACCTCTTCTTCTTTGGGGCCATACCTCTCCAGGTTTAGGGATTGGCCTAGGCCCACATCTCTTCAGGGTTAGGGATTGGTCCAAAGCCTCACCACTTCTTTGGTCCCAATCCTCCTCAATGGTGGGGATAGGCCAATTCAGGGTAAGGGATAGGCCCTTGCCAAAACTCTTCTTCTTTGGGCCCAGGCCTCTTCATGGTTAGGTATAGTCCAAGGCATACATACTTTCTTCCTTGGGCCCAGGTTTTGGATAAAAAAAAATAGAGAAACAGTAGATGTAATGGAAGTTTTGGTGTCTCTGTATGTTATGTTACTATGCTTTTGTTTTAATCTGAAGTGTGAGATTTCAGTTGGGCTATAGTTTGTCCATACCTTTTAATTGTCATGTGTGGGGCATCATCTTTGTCAGTTGCTAATAGCCTTCCTTGTGGGGCACAGACAGGAGTGTGGTCTAGGACTCTGAGTATAAATGAGGTCAAAAAAGAGACAGTGTGATGTTTGGTATTGGCATGTGGCTTGTAGCCATTTGGTGAGAAAAGAGACTAGAGATGGTGTCACAGTTTGGAGCAGACAGACTGAGAGAAATGCTTTGGCATACAGCAGCATGGAGGATACTGCTAGCTGTGTCTGCAGGTTTCTATAGAACCCTAAGATTTCTATAGAGTCCTAAAAGTACCCTTTGACTCTAACTATCCTGGAGAAGTAATGGGGTCTGGACCCCTGCTCCCTACTCACCTCTTTTCTCGCTTTGGGGGAGTTAGTGGAAAGGAGGTAGAAGGGTAAGCATGCCACATAAGGGAGAGTTTTTAAAGACTGCTGCAGGAGGCATTCTGCCACAGGTGGTGATCCACATGGTTTAGGATAAAATGGGCTAGCAAGTGACACCCATACATGGCTTAACAATGATGGTAACTTGGTTGTGGAGCTGTAAACAGGAGATGGCAAGTTCTGAAAGAGTGAATGTGAGGTTTCAAGATGTCACTAAAAGGTTTATAGCAGTGGCTGTTGTGTAGTTCTTTCCTAAAATGCCCCCAGACAGAATTTTCTGTTGCTGCTTTAGAAAATATAGTTTCCTTCCTATATTCTGTTTTTTAAAAGATTTAAAGAATGACAGATGCGATAGGAAGACTAGAGGTGTCACTCAATTCTGTTGTTATGGAAAGGATTACAGAGTTGGTTGTTCAACGGGAAAAAATATGGGTAGAGATTGAAGCTCTTGGAAAGCAAAAAGCGCTACTGAAAAACGGGATTTTACCATCTCTTGCTGCTCTGCACTGCTCCATGAGCCAAGTGTTCAGAGTACCTGCAAGGGGCAAGAGTCCCGTATGAACGGGAAGCCCAGTAAGCCAAAATAGCTCTGGAGCCAAGGGCTCCATTAGCGGAAGTGCCTGTGACTACACAGGTAGCATGAGCTTTCCCAGGCTTTGTGCAACATATGCCTGCTAATGATGGTGGTGAAGCTGACAATGAGATGACATGGAGTCCAGTAGAAATGTTAGATGAAAAGCAATTTAAAAAGTCTATCATATGGTATGGAATGCATTCAAATTTGGTTAAACATATGTTAAATAATGAGACTATGAAATATAAACTTATTCCCCAAAACTGGAAAGGGTTGGTGTCAGCTGTCTTAGAAGCTGGTCAGCAATTAAAATCATTATTGTGGTGAAAGAATGATGCCATGAAAATATACAACAAAATATAACAAGGGGGATAAATGTTGGCAAAGATCAACAGCTTGGTGAAGGGCATTATGCTGACTTGTGAGAACAAATCCCATCTGATGAGGTAGTGATTGAACAATGTTGTGTTGCAGCATGAAGAGCATGGCATTTGGTTGAGGAGCCTGATAAATGGACCACCTCATTTAATAATTTCCAAGGAAATTATTAGGCTAGAAGCTTCAAAGCTCAAAATGGCAGAATTTTTTTTATTTTTTTAATTTTTTTATTATTATTAATTACACTTTATTCATTTTGGATCCCTCCATAAACCCCTCCCTCCTCTCCCCCCGATCCCATCCTTCCTCCCCTTTCTGCATGCATGCCCCTCCCCAAGTCCACTGATAGGGGAAGTCTTCCTCTCCTTCTTTCTGATCTTAGACTATCAGTTCTCATCAGAAGTGGCTGCATTGTCATCTTCTGTGGCCTGGTAAGGCTGCTCCCATCACAGGGAGAGGTGATCAAAGAGCAGGCCAATCAGATTATGTCAGAGGCAGTCCCTCTTCCCATTACTATGTAACCCACTTGGACACTGAACTGCCATGGGCTACATCTGTGCAGGGGTTCTGGGTTATCTCTATGAATAGTCCTTGGTTGGAGTATGAGTCTCTGTGAAGTTCCCTGTGTTCAAATTTTCTTGTTCTGTTGCTCTCCTTGTGGAGTTCCTGTCCTCTCCAGCTCTTGCTATTTCCCACTTCTTACATAAAATTCCATTCACTCTGCTGACAGTTGGCCATCAGGCTCAGCATCTGCTTTGATAGTCTGCAGGGCAGAGGCTTTCAGAGGCCCTCTGTGGCAGGTTCCTAGGTTGTTTCCTGTTTTCTTCTTCTTCTGATATCCAGTATATATAAAGAACTAAAGAAGCTACAAAGCAGCAAACCAAGTAATCCACTTAAAAAATGGGGAACAGAGCTAAACAGAGAATTCTCTGTAGAGGAATATCGAACGGCAGTGTAGCACTTAAAGAAATGATCAGCCTCATTAGCCATTAGGGATATGCAAATCAAAACAACCCTAATATTTCACCTTATACCCATCAGAATGGCCAAGATCAAAAACTCAAGAGACAATATATGCTGGAGAGGTTGTAGAGAAAGGGGAACCCTCCTCCACTGCTGGTGGGAATGTAAACTTGTACAACCATTCTGGAAATCAATCTGGCACTTTCTCAGACCACTAGGAATAGCGCTTCCTCAAGATCCAGCCATACCACTCCTAGGCATATATCCAAAAGAGGCTCAAGTACACAAAAAGGACATTTGCTCAACCATGTTTGTAGCAGCTTTATTTGTAATAGCCAGAAGCTGGAAACAGCCCAGATGCCCCTCAAATGAAAAATGGATGCAGAAATTGTAGTACATCTATACAATGGAGTATTACTCAGCAAGGAAAAATAAGGAAATCATGTAATTTGCAGGTAAATGGTGGGAGCTGGAAAGGATCATCCTGAGTGAGTTGTCCCAGAAACAAAAAGACACACACGGTATATACTCACTCATACAAACATACAACATAGGATAAACCCACTAAAATCGGTACATCTAAACAAACTAAGCAAAAGAGAGGACCCTAACTAAAACCCTCAATTACCATCCTGAAAGGCCAAAAGGATGCACATCAGAGGCAGAATTTTCTTAACTAAAAAAAAAAATACAGTTATTTCACTCCTAGTGAAGAAGCTGCTTCTGGCTACAATGTTCAATTGCCAGATTCCCCAGAATTTGTAGGCATGGTAAGAAGGGAAAGCATTGGAGTAATGAGTGTATATCTAAAAGAGATTCAGAAGGTCACCTCTTGCTATCATTAAACAGGCAGAGGGGGCCTTTCATCTCAAGGCCCAACAGTAAAAAATAGGAGCTGTCCTGCTTTGGTAAGCCAGGAGATGATAAGCAGGAGGAAGATCAAAGTGAAAAATTGCTACCCAAGGTCTCTGAGAAGATTTGGGCACAATGACAGATGACAAGCACTCTGCATTGTGGTATGCCAACCACTGGGCAAGATTGCCCCAACTGTTCCACTGCTAGGGCCCGGTCTAACCTGTGGACAAAGCTGTGGACACCTGAAGAGTCATTGTTTCACTTTGCTGAGGATGAGGTGAGGTCAATCTCGTTCTTCACTGAAATAGTCTCTCATTCTATGTCCCTGATGGCTGGACTGCCTCTGCTTTTGGTGCCATGAGACCACAGGAACCAGGGACAGTGCCTAGGTGATGGACTAACTAGTCATCTCTGTCATTTTGATTGGTACATTTATTTAGTTTATAATTTATCCTTCTCAGGTCTCTGATCACATTGACGGCTAAGTTAAGCTAATGGTAGCTTTGCAGGTAAAGAACAGAAAATTACATCCACTGTTCATTCATTGGTTGTTATGCCAGGTTCACTGGACCCTCAGAGACCACCAGGAGACGACTCGATGCAATTGCAAGAGAGCTTTATTACGAGAGCGATTGAACTCGGGACCCAAGTCTCACTGGTGCAGCAGTAGAGAAGTGGGACCCCGAGTTCTAAGTAAACAGAATTTTTAAAGGGAAATTCTGTGAGCAGGGGGTTTCCATGGCAGCAAGCAGGGGGGCACAAGACTTGGCGTTACAGAATTGGGTGAAGTTTAGCAGGGCAGGGTGACCTTTTCCGAGGCACACAATAACAATGGCTAAGGCATATAATCACAATGGCTATTTTTCTAAACCATATCTGAAACATTGGGAAGAATTTTCCCATCCGATTCTCAACGAATTCCCATTGATTATTGCCAGGGAGTTTGTCTCTATTTTCTATGAAGCATTTATTCTGTTATATTTCCTGCAGGCTGTTGCTAGGAGAATTAACTTTGTTTTCTGACAGGTGTACACTCTGTGATATTTCCTGGTACCTGAATTCAGTTCCCAGTCAAAATCTTTATTTCAAAATGGAGTTATATTCTGGCTAATTTAAACTCTTCATGGTCAGTTCTTTAGATAGTTAGAAATAGTAGAGGTACTAGATCCTTTATTTAGAAAGGCAAACAGGTTTGCCTTGCTCAGAGGCTTCATGCTAGTTGTCTGTGTCTTATGGTGAATATCTGGATAGAAAGCTAAGGAATTTATGTAGGGTCTGAGGATATAGGAGTTTAGGTTGTGAGAATCTAGAGTGTGTTGTTTGATGGTCTGGAAAAATGTTTCCAAGCTGGTAAATGCAAGAAAGATCGGAAGGCCTAAGTAGGTGTGTTAAGGTATGTGAATGTGAGTTATAATGATATAGAAAATTGATTTAAGGCATATTAAAAATGGGAAATATTTCATATTTCTCCCTCCTGTCTGCTATGGTTGTGCTTGTGTTGCTGGAAAATTTCAGAAGTTCAGAGTTTTGACATTGAACAACAGATTTGATAAGTTGTTGGAACTTATTATCCAGTCATAAGCTTGAGCTTTTAATTTCCTTTGGTTGTCTTCTGAGATAGACTTAAAGGTGCATCTCATCATGTTAAAAATATCTGTCTAATGTGTATATCTGACCCAAAAGCAATAGCGTTTACTATGGTATTTTCAATATCTGCTATTTCTGAGGTGGACTTTGACATAGCATTTAGGAATGTCTTAAACCTATTCCTTCTAGTTGCTTTGTTAAGGAAAGTTCAAGTGTCCAGGGTTTATCATCAAAGCCCTTAATGCATTTCTGCCTAACTTTCCAGTATGGGGTGGAGGGAGGGGCTAAAGTAGATGCTGAGTGTGTCGAAAGTGGCTGAGCTCCACTTGTGGCTGATTACCAACATCTGTGCCCACAGAAAAAGTGTTAGTTTCAGACCTTGGACACATATGTTTATAAAAGTCACAAAAAAAGAACAATTAAAAAGAATTGATACACATTCTGTTGGATGCAGTTTTATCTGTTACTCTCAGAATGTTGTTACATTAGATTTAAAAAAATATTTCTTTTGTAAACTAAAAATTCATATGAGTTTCAGGAAATCAAAAACTCATGAGACCTGGATCTGGCATAGCTCAATGGACCCCAGATGAGTCTTCCCCCTGGACTTGGGATTCCTCACTTTTCTCATTTAATAGGAAAAAAATTTAACTTCTGACTCTAATCTGAATTTGTCCCAGCAGATTTTTCCTGGTTGACTCTATTCCAGGATCAGCTACTGACTGCCAGCTGAACTTTGTACTTGCTGGAGACTGAAGTAAACCAGTCCAGTCAATGTGATGGCTCCATGTCTTTTCATATGGATCAACTAACCAGATGCTTCTTAGGACTGCTCCATTGCCCAGCCTTGACTGGCATTTCAGCTGTCCTAGCCCCTGATGGCCATCCTATTGTCAGCACTGAAGCAACTGAAGAAGAGTCTTCAGTCCAAAATCCCACCTAACAGGCTGAAATGCTAAGTCAAAAGGGACTCCCTGGCATTAGCTATTATCTTGGGAACCTGCTTAGCTGGAGCAGGAGCTAGTATTGCAGTCTTTAGAGACACTAGAGAGAAAAGATTCCAGAGGATGGTTTAAATCCTGGCATAATAGTTCTCCTTGGCTTCCTTTCACTATATCCACCCTGAAATGACCCCCTACTCATTTTGATTTTTATCTTTGGTCCTTGTATTTTAAATCACTTGAAGACTTTAATAAAGTAATGTTTGGGAGCAAGGCAGTAATTGTACTGAGATCCCCTTGTGCAAAGGTAAATCTGAACGACTCCAGGGGTCATATCTGAAAGACTGAAGATTGGGTCTTCAAATGATCATGGGAAGAGGAGAAATGAGAGACCAAAGAATTAAGAATCAGTGGGTATTGTTTTAAAGTTTAAAGCTCCAGCCACCTAGGTAAAACAAAACAAAAACAACTAGATGTAATGCATTTCCCCCTCCCACTAATAGAGTTACTAGGAAACCAGCCCATATGACTAGGCCACAACTGTTTGTGGTCTTGGAGCCTAAAGTGGACCAATCATTTCAAAAGTCAATTTCCCTTACCAATCATGTAATGCCAAAGCATGTAAGTACCTGCATGTAGTTTTGCCCTATAAAAATCTTGTTCCCCTAGATCATAGTGCCGCATTTCTAACCTGTTTCCACAGGGGGTTTGTGTCCCTTGTTCAAACACATATACAATTAAAAATCCTCATGTATTTTCAGTGGAGTCTATTCCTGATGTTTGGGGGTTTAAGAACTGGGCAAAACATGCTTACCTCCTGGGATTTACCACCATCCAAACAACTGTGACTTTCTGCTCCCAACCTCACACTGTGTCTGACATGTAGGGCTCAGTGAAGGGTTGTCATCCAGTCATGCATAATGCCCTCCCCAGGCCAGAGCTCAGGCTGATCCAGGCCTGAAACCTCAGTGAATCTCACAAACAAAAACTGAACTGGGTCAACAGAGGCTGGGCTACACCTGCTGCTTCTGTCATGGTAGCTGTGGAAACAGAGGAAGAGGAGGAGGGGCCCTGCTGTCACCTTCACGTTAGGCAATGTGAAAAGAACACACCAGCCTTGCCTAGTGCACTCCTCACCCCTCACCCTAGTGCCAAGCACCAAAGACAATAGCCCACAGTGACTTCCCATTCATGACCCTCCTTGGTTAATGACAGGTGGGTTGGGGCCATACCCTACATGCTAATGAGGCCTGATAGGGATTTTGTGTGTCTGTAGGTGTCACCACCTGAACCAAGGTGCTGTCAAGCACTTACACTAGAGATGTGGCCAGTGACAGTCTTCACCCTAGGGCAAGGATGTAGGTGAGGCTCTGCTCTGAATTAGGACCAATTATATATGACTTGTTCATTCTCACTACATTTCTCTGAGAACAGAGAGCAGGGTCTGTGGGGGTTACAGTCAAAAGACATGTGACTGGCCCAGTTTTCCATTGGAGATGGCTCACCTTGGAGGCTAAACCCCTGAATCAAATCTTGGTGGCCCACTGTTGTGGGCTGAAACAAGTTTTTGAGTTGATCCCAGGAGTGGGATATGGGACTGCTTCCAACTGTCCACAGCAGAAACTATTGGTCTGGTGCAGGTTGAGAGGGCTTTTTGCCTGCTGCAGAAAGTTTAAATCTGAGGACTGTGGAGATGGAATAAATGCCAGGGCCCAGACAAAGAAGAGAGCTCAGAGAAAGAAGAAGGCTGTTGGTGCTCCCCCTGCTGGTCCTGGATGCTGTGGATGCAGTTGGATGAGATAAGTTGAAGAAATCCTGAAACAAAGATTGGAATGCCCTAAGGAACCCAATGACCCTAACCAGCAGGAAATAGCTAACAAGAACTCCACCCCCTCTCCTCATTATTATTCTTTCTCTTCTACCTCGTGTTGGGGTGTTGGAAGAGATTGAGGTGAAGGGAGGAAGAGGCATAAGAAACCAAAATAAAATAGTATAAAAAGCTATGCTAAAACCCCTCCTCTTGGATCGAAGTGAGAATCACCTCAAAGCTTCTGAGCAAGTGATGTCCAGTTTGGGCAGAAGCTGCGATCTTTTTGCTAGACCCAAACAGCAGTGACTATCTGGACAAACAGGCCTGAGCTAACCTTGCGGTTGCTTGTGATCTGCTTCCTGTAGCCTTTGGCTACTGTGCCACTTTAAAAACAAGTACATGTAGCTGTGCAGGGCCTTTAATCCAAACACTAGTGGCGTAGGTAGATCTATGTGAGTTTGAGGCCAGCCTGCTCTACAAAGAAAGTCCAGAGCAGCCGGGCTGTTACACAGAGAAACTGTGTCTTAAAAAAAAAAAAAAACCCAAAAGGAACAAAGTAATGAAAAACAAGTTCATGTGACCTTGAATAAAATACTCCCCAGAAGTGATGGAGGCTAAGATACTAGCTGAGATGTAAGCCAGGACCCTCCCACAGTCTTGTCTCTTAAGGGCTGCTCCAAATAGCAACTGTTGAAGAGAACATTTATTTGAGTCCCATTTTTTTTATGTCAGGGGTCCCCAAGAACATCCAACCTGGACGTCCACTCATGTGCACTCCTGTGTAGCCATGATGTGTGTGTTGTGTCTGGTAGGATGTCCCTCCTGCTAGTACCAACTCCAATATGCAAGGAACAGAGGCCTTGAGCATCCATTATGGATCCAGGGAGTCAGCCCACATCCTAACTAAACCTAGCTAACCCGTGTGTACTCTCCCCTTGCACACAATCTCCAAACCCCCCCACCCCTGACTACCTCCAGCATTTGTTTCATCAGCCTGTTGACATCTGTCTTCTTGAGAGCTGGGATCCCAGTCCTGTGCTGGACTCAATAGGGGGTGAAGAAGAAATGACAGCCCCTTGCCCTCACAGAGCTCACAGTCTAGTTGGGGACTCAAGGTGCACATGAGTATACACAGCACATATACACACACATACAGAAGAGACAAGCAGAGGACTAAACAGCACATAACAATCTGGGAAGACACCGTGTGTTAACTTAGGTACTCCTACAAAGGAGCCTGGGCCTGGAGTCTAGCCCTGGTGAATGAGGGAGGGTTGAGGGTGGGGAAGAACATTTCAGAGCAGTACAGGGGAAGGCATGTTCCAGTTACAGTAGGGAAGAGACAAACTGGACAATTACCTGAGGGCCATGGTAAGGGCTTCGGTAAGTTAGCCAAGGAAAGGAGGAGCATGGAAGCTCGTGAGGATGGGGAGCGCCTCCCCTTTCTCAGATCTCTTTGAATATTGGTGACCCCAGAAAAAGGCATAGGGGTTCAGTAAGAATCAATAACCCCAAATGCATGGGGGATACCGACAGTTAGACCCCAGGTCAGGAATCCACAGGTTCCTCTCAAACCCAGGTAGGGAAGAGCACTCTCTATTCCTAACCAGTGGTTCACTGTAGGGAAGGAGGGGAACATTTGTGGACTCTCAAATGACCTGCTCACATGTGAAGATATGAGTCCTTGATCAGCAATGGGCCATGCCTACTTGTACCCCTGCTCATTTAGGAACACAAACAACTCCTCTGCTGTCATCTCCCACTGCCTAGACCTACAGGCACCATGTGCTAGGCTCTGTTGCCTCTCTACACTCACTGTCCCAGGTAACACCTGCCTGGAGCTGATCACCTGGCCAGCATGTGGCTAATGGCAGCAGGATTCTTTCTACCTAGGATAGACAGAGAAAATGATTTACCATCCCTTCAGCAGTCCAACCTCCCCTTGAGACTCCACAGTGAAGTAGAGCCATGACTAAGCTGAGGGCTCCATCACAAAAAGGAAAACAAGAACCAAGTGCAGGAGCCTTGGAAATGTCTGGGGAAGAAAGCCAGGTTCCACAAATCAGGTGTACCTTTAAGACTGGGAAGAAGGGATGGATGGACTAAAAGGGGCTCAGCCTCAGCATTCTTTATCACAAACAAGAGAAGACCCGGAGGAGAGAGACACACTTGTATGGAGTAACGACAGGGTGGTACATGAAATCCCAGGGCTGAGGTCTTTAATCTGGAGTCCAGAAACTCCTGAAACTGCTTGGCATTGTGAGAGCTGCATGGGTATGTGCATTCTCCAAGGAGATGGTCCATAGCCTCCATCACGTTGTAAAGGGACACTTGCCCCTCAAGTGTTAACTTTTCTAGTTCAGAAAGGGCACGGTGCCCTGGCTCTGGGGACAGTGTGGGAGAACCAGGCTTAGGTTTTACTCACCTGGGTAGACCTTGTCTCCACAAAACCCATGGAGCTAGCTAGCCAAACAATGGGAAGACTTAGGCAAAGCCACAGCACTTAGTGGAACCTGGGTGCCCTCTACCTCTGCATGCTGCCCTGCTGGGCTCAGAATGGGAGGGGTGAGCCAGGTCTCCTCTCTGAAGAGCCCTTCACTTGCCCCATGTACTCCTGTGCTTGACTTCAGATAATTCTTTTTATTCATTTGTTTTTGTTTTCTCTTTGTGAGTGTTTTGCCTCCATGTGTGGATGTGACCTTTGAAAAAGCCTGGGGCTTACAGAAGCAGGAGAGGTTGCTGGATACCCTGGAACTGGAACTATGACAGTTGTAAGGCTCTCTTAACTACTGAGCCAGCATTCCAGTCCCAAGTTCCGATGTCTTTTACAATGAAAGCCTAAGCAGAAAACTGGAGTATGAGTCACACCGCTCTCTCCCTGAGACTGCGGCTGAGTATGGAGACCAGAGCAGTTCCTGTGCACTAACACACAGAGGAAACAGTTTGCAGGGAATGTCAGGCCTGATATCTATAAATCTTCCATATTATACCTTTATCTTTTAAGATGATAGTGGCTATAATTTTCAGTGAGGTAGTGGCTTTGACCAATTGAAGAAATCTCCCCTTTTAGATGCAAACCATGTTCTAGTCTCTTATTTTTTAAATTTATTTATAATTTTATAAATTATAGTTTATTCACTTTGTATCCCTGCTGTAGCCACCTCCCTCATCTCTTCCCATGCCCATCTCCAAGTCCACTGATAGGGGAGGCCCTCCTCCCCTTCCTTCTGACCCTAGCCTATTAAGTCTCATCAGGAATGGCTGCACTGTCATCCTCTGTGGCCTGGTAAGGCTACTCCCTCATCAGGGGTAGGTGATCAAAGAGTCAGCCACTGAGTTCATGTCAAAGAGAGTTCCTATTCCCATCAGTAGGGAACCCACTTGGAGTCTGAGCTGCCATTGGCTACATCTGTGCAGATGTTATCTCCATTCATGGTCCTAGATTGGATTATCAGTCTCAGAAAAGACCCCCATGCCCAGAATTTTTTGATCTTTTGCTCTCCTTGTAGAGTTCCAGTCCCCTCAAGGTCTTCTTATCTTCCTGTTCTTTCATAAGATTCCCTGAACTCTTCCCAAAGTGTGGCTATGAGTCTCAGCAAACTCAGGTGAGAACACATTTTGGAGAGGATGTGGAGAAAAAGGAACCCTCCTTCATTGCTGGTGGGGATGTAAACTTGTACAACCACTTTGGAAATCAATCTGGTGCTTTCTTAGACAATTAGGAATTCTGCTTCCAAAAGATCCAGCACCATGTGCTCACAAGGTTTACTGCCCTGAAAATCTTCTATGCTCCCCTTAAGCACTCCTCTTCCCCTGTCCCCAGCCCACAGCTAATCCTTTTTTCTGTTTTCGTAGTTTTGTCCTTTCCAAGCTCAGGACTTGAAGTCTAACAAATCCATACTCTGGAAAGCCCTGCGCTAGAAAGCCCCATCCCTGAGTGAATCCTATACAAAGGCTATGTCTGCCCAGTTCCTTTCTGCCTTCTCACAGGAGCAAAGGCAGCCACTGCTGGTCTCATCCATCCAATAAATTTCTTTTAAGACAGGTGTTGTTGTGACTGTCTTGTTGGAAGAAGAGAAGGAAAAAGAATCAGAAAAGGAGCAGCACTCAGGCTACAAAACTCCTCAGCTCATAAGGGTTGGGGCAACCCTGTCCTGGGAGCTGCAGTGTCTCTGTTGAGGATGCCTCCTCTCAGAGAGGTTCCTGGGCTCCTGTGCCTCAGGATTCCCTTGGGATACTGTTCTACCTCAGAGCTGGGATACCTTCCCAGGCCTCTGAGTTGTGAGTGTCCTGGACAACCCTACAGCTGAGTACAGTCCAGGCTGGCCACCACAACCACCACCACCATCACCACTTTTCCCTCTAATATCCAGGGTCATGGACATGCCAGGTAATGAATAGCTAATAACCCACAGCCTAATTCAAGTTGAGATTAATGGTGCACAGAGGTGAGGTAGGAAACAAGATATGATTACTATTGGAGTCAGATACAAGGGGGAGATGATGGCATCGTGCAGGCTAAGGGGCAGCAATAAACCACAATGGCAACAGAGAATCAGAGATGGTGAGGCAGAGTGTGAGGTTCAGATATTTGATCTGAGGAAGAAGCATGTCCACCCTGTTCCTCCTCTCAAGGATAATTGTACTTATGGGAAGATGGGTGTAGGGTGGGGCTGACAGGAGATACATGATTCCTGGGAGGTTTCTCTGAGAAACACTTCTAGCTACTGTTTCTAATGGTGCTTGTAACAGGCTAGTAGACAATAAGGCTGGACCAAGCTGGGAGTTAGCAGAGGCCTGGATGCCCTTTGTGATTCTCAGAATGAAGTGAGGTGAGGTCTCTGTGAACTCACAGGGTACATCCCTGGCCACAGGAGCAGTTGTGGTCTTAGCCTGAGGAAAACTCGGGCTCCACTAAGGAGGGCTGAGATTCACAGCAAGCCCTTGTGTCTGCACAGCTGTGGGCTTTTTCCTAGGATAGACACTACCTGAAATTCATCACGTGAGTTACTCTCTAAGTACAAGCCTCTTCTTCACTGGGGTCTTTGTGAGGTGGGGAGACTAAACATGGTGTGGGACATGAATAAATAGGGACATGATTGTGAGGGAACTGAATCGTGAGAGATGATTCTCAGCATAGGAAGAGCAGGAAACAGCTGGGATCAGAAGTTCCATAGCAGTGGAGGGCCTCTAAAGACCACAGGGAGAGGAATCATTTGATTCCTCTCTGAGGAAGAGAGGCTTCAGAATGATGCCACACAGGTATATCTGGATTGGGATTCAATGCTCTAGTCTAGGTGAGGAAGGATAATAAACTGAGGTTGTCATGTTCACATCTGTCCAGAACACATTGCTTGTCCAGGGAAATTAAACCAAGTACCATAGCACTGACCTGTGATACTTCAGTCCTGGCCAGTAGCAAACTTTTCATTTTTATTCAGATACCTGATACAATATGGAAATAAACATCACTGTCAGTATCACAGGTAATAGCATGACAATCCTCTCCCCTCTCATTCTGTAATGACAAACATATTTTCACATTGTATGTGTGCTCATGGCTGCAGGTCCACATCCATATGTGTGAAAGTGCTTCAATGTCACATAACTACCCCTACAAATATTCACATGGTTACATGAAAGAGTAATCTATGTTGAGGCTGTGTTAATAAGATGATGATCTCACCACAGGTACAGCCTCCCACTTTGCTGTGTGCTCAGCAGAGTATGGGAAAGCATGTTCGTTCCACACACTACACTCAGGCACATAGGAAGAAGCAGGAGAGAGGTGTGGTCAGGCCTCTGTTGCCTCATAGCATAGCTCATTGCCAAGGTAAAGGCTGTGGTGTTGGTGTGAAGGAACTCTGTGTACAAATGTGGGCTGAAAATCAGAATGAATTGCAGGTGTACAAGTTTGGGGTGTATCATGGGACAAATACATACAGATTCCTGGGATGAAGTCCTGATTTAACCTCAGTGTGCTATAGTGGGGAGTGGAGGGTGATAGTGTATGAGACCCAATGTCCCAAAGTGACATTGAACTGCACCTATGCTATAGCACAGACAGGTAGAGGATGAAGCTCTGCTGTTGTGCCCCAAGACAGGGGCAACTGTCAGCTCTGGCAGCCATAGTGTGCAGGGCAGGTGGGAGATACTACACAGAGTCCTCCTGCCTGGAGTTCTGGAGAGAGTTAGCTTCTTCCCAGCAGGACTCTTGTATTTGCACCCTGAGTTGTCCCCAGCATGACTGATGGCAGGTACTCTATAGGACTCTGCACTCTAGCACTCTACCTAACTCTGTACATTATATACATTTCATTTCTTGTTTGTTTTCCAAGATAAGTTTTCTCTGTGTAGCCATGGCTGCCCTGGAAATCTCTTTGTCCCCTAAATTATTCTCATGCTCAGAGACCCACCTGCTACTGCCTCTCAAGTGCTGTATTTGAAGGTGTGTACAATCACTGACTACCAACACTCTCCCAAACTCTGTACACTATGAGCAGTCGACCTTAGCCAGCACACTCTACACATTTCCATTTAAGTTGTACATTACTTACAATTG
Organism: Meriones unguiculatus; assembly: GCF_030254825.1. Taxonomy (NCBI): domain Eukaryota; kingdom Metazoa; phylum Chordata; class Mammalia; order Rodentia; family Muridae; genus Meriones; species Meriones unguiculatus. Next base: position 26,892,153 of record NC_083354.1, on the reverse strand, counting down.
CATATCTAGGTGCAATTGTGTGTGTGTGTGTGCATGTGTGTACCTTCAGGTACATAGGCATACTATGAATAGTAGGAGCAAAACCAGAAATGCTGTGACTCAGTCTCAAGGAAGTTGTCGAGGTGTTCCTTATGTAACACAACAGGAGATCTTGTAAGAAGGTGAAACCTCAGTGGGCACAAGCAAGTCTGCAGAGAGTCGTGTATATACTGTTTTGGGGTGAGGCCACTATACACAAGCCATCAAGAAAGGCCTCTGGAAGAAACTGTCAAGTGATTACCTGGTCTAAGACTCAAGGCTGGAGCCCACAGAAAATTCAAGACCAACTACTTCCACCACCTACCCTCAGCCAACACCTGCAGCTCAAGGTGGGAGGGAAGTGCTTCCTGGGACCTTCTCCCGGGATGCCCTACACATGAACTTTCCTGGAAACAGCCATCTTGACATTCAGCTCACAGACCCTACCCTGCCCAACCATACACACTGATTCCCCTCTCTCTTCATCTAACTTCATCCTTATAACTTCATTAGGAAACAAGCATTAATGTATTTGTGGATGAATCTGTGAGTCCATGTGTAGGAGAGAAATTGTGTCAGGTGTGCTTTTCTAGTACTCTCCACCTGTACTTGTGAGAATAGTTGACAGCAGCTGAGACAGAGCCAACACCTATCACAGGACTCCAGTTCCCAAAGTGGGACAGGATGAAGCTCTCTGTCATGCTGTTCTCCAGGGAATGACATCCTCAGAAGTCACAGGCTACCTCTGTAGGGTCAGGGAGGGAAACTTCATGACATCCTGCTACCTGGGCAAGTCTACTTCAAGCTGTGTTTAATGGTGGTGAATGGACAGTGTGCAGGCCAAATTTTCAATCATTTTGGTTCCCAGAATGCTGCAGATAGTACACTTCATGTCTCACGACAAGAGAAAGTTGCTGATAAACTGAAGAGCAGAAATGATAGATCAAGTCTTAAGTGTTGCTCACTAGAGTGAGGATGACCCATCACTTTGACCTTGCTTGACCCAAAAGTAAAGTTCCTAAGAGGAACAAGAGGAATGGGTGTGAGTCTCTTAATAGGAAATGATCATAAGAGAAGCCTTCAGCTATTGTCCCCAAATACTAGTCCAAAAGACCCTGTGTGACTGGACAGCCTTTCAGCTTTCCCAAACAGAGAGAGCCTTGGCCTCTGTGACCTCACATGAAAGTCATTATCATGATTGTGGGTGTGTCCCAGGTCTGTAAGCATCAGAGCCTACTAGAGTGGGCTAGGGCTTGGAGTGGAACCAGGACAAGGTCTGCAGGGATGCCTTTCAGGTAAGTCAGTGCAGAAAATTCTGTGGGTGAAGAAGTGACTCAAATCAGTGTATGAACTTGTCAAACACCTTTAAAGAAGGGTGAGAACAGCATAGTTCAAGGTCTGAGGGTTTCTAATATACAGGACAGATGTGAACCTGAGAAGAGGGTCAGTAGCAAGGACCACAGCGACTCCCTGGTAGAGCGTGGTCACATATAACTGGAGAGATGGGACAGCATGCCCACACAGCAGAAAGAGGTCATGTGAAGATGGACACAGCCTCCAGTTCTTTAGCAAGGCATCCTCTAGACATTGGAGGATTAAAATCTATTATTTCTCTAACTAGCTGTGATATGCCATCATGGTATCTCAAAGAAGGAAGGAAATGCCTCATGGTGGTACCTTGTGGAGACTCTCTCGTGGGACTCACAACTTAGAAACATCAGTCTTTACACATGTGCTCATGGGCCCAACCATCCCATGGACAGTCCCATGAGAATGAGAGGATCGTTCCCAGCATTCTCTCCCCTAAATATTGGATGTATGACTTGTTTCATCTGGACTCTCAGTAGTAAGTGTCTGTGATGCTCTGAGAACATTTAAGATGACAGAAATGGATAGCCAAGTTTTCCTGTATGCACAGCCACAGGTCTAACTGTAATGTCACCTGTGGTGCTCTATTAAAACTCTATAATTTGGGTTGTTAGGTGTCTTCCTTCCTTCTTTCAACCACCGAAACTTAAGTAGCAGATAGAAATGTTTCATGTGGAGAGGAGACCAAGACTTCTTATTTTCTCCCAGATATTTAGGGTAAAGGGGCTCATTAAGGGTTATGTACCAATCTCTGCCAACCAAAGGCACAGCAGTCTCCTTCACACTGCTGCACCCTGAAGGGGTTCTCTCTCTCTCTCTCTCTGCTTCAAACCGCCACAGCATCTCTGGTCTCCAGTTTCTGGTTTCCAGCCTCTGGTCTCTCCAAACTGCTGCACTGCACACACCAACACTCAATGCCACACAATGCCACACCCTTTGTTTCTCTGCTGCATATTTATACTCACAGAGTTCTAGACCTTTAAGTCTTACTGTTAACATGGCTTTCCTTTTCCATGAAATTTTGAAGCTTCTTATACATTTCCTATCAGTAACTGGTCAATTTCTTCATTTCCTTGTGCTAATGGACCTGGCAAACCTGTGGAAGACCATATATGAGTAATCAATAAAGATAGTTTCTGCCTCTGATGGCTTGGGGCAATTGCATAAATAACAGTTAACTCTGAGTTAGCAGGAACAAATTCATCCATTTCTATATGCAAAACAACTCTTTCTGCATATTGAGAGTCAGTAAATATATTAAGAGGTTTAGGAAAATCTAATAATACCATTATATTACATACAATTCTGATTTTTGAAATGAAGAATATGGGATTTTGATTACCTTGCTTATTTTGTTTGATTTATAACTGCCATTCCCATCTTGTTTGCAACAGTATAGAATGTTGGTGGCTCTGGAATTGGTGTTCCCTTAACAATACATGGAAGAATCCAATTAGTTATTTTCAGAAACTGTATATGTTTGCTTTTAGGATATTTGTTATTAATTTCAAACACCTTTACAATATATGGAGGAATCCAATTAGTTGTTTTTATAAACTGTATATGTTTGTTTTTAGACTTCAAGCTGACAGGCCCCTCTGTCTGTTTAATGGTGGAAAGAGGGATGACCTTCTGAATCCCATTTAGATATACACTCACTACTCCAGTGCTTTCCATTCTTACAATGCCAAAAAGTTCCAGGGAATCTGGGCATTTGAATATTGCAGCCAGAAGCAGCCTGTTTGCTCTGAGTTAATACTCTTGCTTTTTTGAAGTTTGAATTTTCCAGCCTTATAATTTCCTTGGAAATTAACCAAATTTACCACAATTAAAGTACTGGGCATTTTGATATTTGAGACTTAGGTTCAGCTCTCATGTGATATTGGCATGATGTTGCTGAGAGGCAATGCCAGTGGTCTGTCTTATCCATTTGTCTATTTGGGCTCAAAGTATAGCCCAATGTAAATCTCACAATTCTGATTAAAAACAAAAGCATAGGTACATAACACACAAGGAAAACAAAGCTTCTAATCATCTAATGTCTCTTCCTTTTACTTTTCTCAAAAAAATATAGACTATATATGAAGGTGAAATATGTTGAAATCTATATGACGATTCATAAGGATGCAGAACCTCAATCATTAGGAAAAACAAGTATTCTCTCTGAAAGGATGACAGGAAGCAAAAATACAAATATAAGGGGTTACATGGGTGCTTCTAAGTAAAGAGACAATTTAAGAAAATTAAGAAAAGGATATGCCTAGAAAAATTTGTGACTTTAAGAAGGGAAGACTTAAAAAAATGTAGGCATGAAATTGTCCAAAAAGCTGAAAAACACAGGACTTTACCAAAAAGAGATGTGGGCTTGGCTTTATTACTAATACTAATGAGGCATGGGCTAAAAAGGAAAGATGTGTACCTGGGCCTTTCCCTAACGCTGAAGAGGCCTGGGCCCAAAAGAGAAGAGAACTGGGCCTGGGTCTATCCCTAACCCTGAAAAGGCCTGGGCCAAAGGAGAAGATAAAAGGGCATGGACCTATCCCTAACCATGAAGAGGCCTGGGCCCAAAGGAGAAGAGAAAATGGCCTGGGCCTATCCCTAACCCCGAAAATCCCTGGGCCCAAAAGAGAAGAGACAAGGGCCTGGGCCTAACCCTAACCCTGAAGAAGCCTGGGCCCAAAAGAGAAGAGAAAAGGACCTGGGCCTATTACAAACCTTGAAGAGGCCTGGGCCCAAAGGAGAAGAGAGAAGGGCCTGGGCCTATTCCTAACCCTGAGGATGCCTGGGCCCAAAGGAGAAGAGAGAAGGGCCGGGGCCTATCCCTAACCCTGAAGAGGACAGGGCTCAAAAGAGAAGAGACAATGGCCAGGGACTGTCCCTAACCATGAAAAGACATGGGCCCAAAAGAGAAGAGAAGTATGCCTGGGCCTATCCCTAACCCTGAAGAGGCATTGGCCTGAAGGAGAAGAGACAAGGGCCTGGGCCTATCCCTAACCAGGAAGAGGCCTGGGCCCAAAGGAGAAGAGAAGTAGGCCTGGGCCTAACCCTAACCCTGAAGAGGCCTGGGCCCAAAAGAGAAGAGAAAAAGGCCTGGGCCTATCCATATCCCTGAAGAGGCCTGGGCCCAAAGGAGAAGAGAAAAAGGCCTGGGCCTATCCCTAACCCTGAAAATCCCTGTGCTGAAAATCACTGGGCCCAAAGGAGAAGAGACAAGGGCCTGGGCCTATCCCTAACCAGGAAGAGGCCTGGGCCCAAAGGAGAAGAGAAGTGGGCCTGGGCCTATACCTAACACTGAAGAGGCCTGGGACTAAAAGAGAAAAGAAAAGGGCCTGGGCCTATCCCTAACCATGAAGAGGCCTGGGCCCGAAGGAGAAAAGAAGTGGATCTGTGCCTATCCCTAACCCTGAAGTGGCCTGGGCCCCAAAGAGAAGAGACAAGGATCTGGGCCTATCCCTAACCCTGAAGAGACCAGGGTCAAAGGAGAAGAGAAGTGGGCCTGGGACTATCCCTAAACCTGAAGAGGCCTGGGCCGAAAATAGAAGAGACAATGGCCTGGGACTATCTCTAACCCTGAAGAGGCCTGGGCCCAAAGAAGAGGAGAAGTAGGCCTGGGACAATGCCTAACCCTGAAACGGCTGGGTCCCAGAGAGAAGAGAGGAGGGCAAGGGCCTATCCCTATCCCGTAAGAGGCCAGGGCCCAAAGGAGAAGAGAGAAGGGCCTGGACCTATCCCTAACCCTGAAGAAGCCTGGGCTCAAAAGAGAAGAGACAAGGGCCAGGGACTATCCCTAACTCTGAAGAGGCCTGGGCCCAAAAGAGAAGAGAAAAAGGCCTGGGCCTATCCCTAACCCTGAAGAAGCCAGGGCTCAAAAGAAAAGAGACAAGTGGCCAGGGACTATCCCTAACCCTGAAGAGGCCTGGGCCCAAAAGAGAAGAGAAGTATGCCTGGGCCTATCCCTAACCCTGAAGAGGCATGGGCACAAAGGGAAAGAGAAATGGGCCTGGGCCTATCCATAACCCTAAGAGGCCTGGGACCAAAGGAGAAGAGAAGTGGGCCTCGGCCTATCCCTAACTCTGAAGTGGACTGGGCCCAAAAGAGAAGAGAGAAGGGCCTGGGCCAATCCCTAACCCTGAAGAGGCCTGGGCCAAAGGAGAAGAGAAGTGGGCCTGGGACTATCCCTAACCCTGAAGTGGCCCGGGACCAAAGAAGAAGTGGGTCTGGGCATATCCCTAACCCTGAGGAGGGCTGGGCCCAAAAGAGAAGAGACAAGGGTCTGGACCTATCCCTAACCCTGAAGAGAACTGGGCCAAAGGAGAAGAGATGTGGGCCTGAGACTATCCCTAACCCTGAAGAGGCCTGGGCCCAAAAGAGAAGAGAAGTATGCCTGGGCCTATCCCTAACCCTGAAGAGGCAAGGGCCCAAAGGGAAAGAGAAATGGGCCTGGGCCTATCCATAACCCTAAGAGGCCTGGGCCCAAAGGAGAAGAGAAGTGGGCCAGGGCCTATCCCTAACCCTGAAGTGGCCTGGGCCCAAAAGAGAAGAGAGAAGGGCCTGCGCCAATCCCTAACTCTGAAGAGGCCTTTTCCAAAGGAGAAGAGAAGTGGGCCTGGGACTATCCCTAACCCTGAAGTGGCCCAGGACCAAAGAAGAAGGGGGTCTGGGACTATCCCTAACCCTGAGGAGGCCTGGGCCCAAAAGAGAAGAGACAAGGGTCTGGACTTATCCCTAACCCTGAAGAGACCTTGGCCAAAGGAGAAGAGATGTGGGCCTGGGAATATCCCTAACCCTGAAGAGGCCTGGGCCCAAAAGAGAAGAGAGAAGGACCTGGGCCTATCCCAACCCCTGAAGAGGCCTGGGCCCAAAGGAGAAGAGAGAAGAGCCTTGGCCTATCCCTAACCCTGAGGATGCCTGGGCCCAAAGGAGAAGAGAGAAGGGTCTGGGCCTATCCTTAATCCTGAAGTGGCCTGGGCCCAAAAGAGAAGAGAAGTATGCCTGGGCCTATCCCTAACCCTGAAGAGGCATGGGCCTGAAGGAGAAGAGACAAGGGCCTGGGCCTATCCCTAACCATGAAGAGGCCTGGGCCCAAAGGAGAAGAGAAGTGGGCCAGGGCCTATCCCTAACCCTGAAAAGGCCTGGGCCCAAAAGCGAAGAGAAAAGGGCCTGGGCCTATTCCTAACCCTGAAGAGGCCAGGGCTCAAAAGAGAAGAGACAAGGGCCAGGGACTATCCCTAACCCTGAAGTGGCCTGGGCCCAAAAGAGAAGAGAAGTATGCCTGGGCCTATCCCTAACCCTGAAGAGGCATGGGCCCCAAAGAGAAGAGACAAGGGCCTGGGCCTATCCCTAACCATGAAGAAGCCTAGGCCCAAAGGAGAAGAGAAGTGGGCCTGGGCCTATGCCTGACACTGAAAAGCCCTGGGCCCAAAAGAGAAGACAAAAGGGACTGGGCCTATCCCTAACCCTGAAAGGGCGGGGTCCAAAAGAGAAGAGAGGAGGGCAAGGGCCTATCCCTATCCCTTAAGAGCCCAGGGCCCAAAGGAGAAGAGAGAAGGGCCTGGGCCTATCCCTAACCCTGAAGAGGCCAGGGCTCAAAAGAGAAGAGACAAGAGGCCAGGGACTATCCTTAACCCTGAAGAGGCCTGGGCCCAAAAGAAAAGAGAAGTATGCCTGGGCCTATCCCTAACCCTGAAGAGGCATGGGCACAAAGGGAAAGAGAAATGGGCATGGGCCTATCCATAACCCTAAGAGGGCTGAGCCCAAAGGAGAAGAGAAGTGGGCCTGGGGCTATCCCTAACCCTGAAGTGGCCTGGGCCCACAAGAGAAGAGAGAAGGGCCTGGGCCAATCCCTAACCCTGAAGAGGCCTGGGACAAAGGAGAAGAGAAGTGGGCCTGGGACTATCCCTAACCCTGAAGTGGCCCAGGACCAAAAAAGAAGTGGGTCTGGGACTATCCCTAAACCTGAGGAGGGCTGGGCCCAAAAGAGAAGAGACAAGGGTCTGGACCTATCCCTAACCCTGAAGAGAACTGGGCCAAAGGAGAAGAGATGTGGGCCTGGGACTATCCCTAACCCTGAGGAGGCCTGGGCCCAAAAGAGAAGAGACTAGGGTCTGGACTTATACCTAACCCTGAAGAGACTTTGGCCAAAGGAGAAGAGATGTGGGCCTGGGAATATCCCTAATCCTGAAGAGGCCTGGGCCCAAAAGAGAAGAGAAGTATGCCTGGACCTATCCCTAACCCTGAAGAGGCAAGGGCCCAAAGGGAAAGAGAAATGGGCCTGGGCCTATCCATAACCCTAAGAGGCCTGGGCCCAAAGGAGAAGAGAAGTGGGCCTGGGCCTATCCCTAACCCTGAAGAGGCCTGGGCCAAAGGAGAAGAGAAGTGGGCCTGGGACTATCCCTAACCCTGAAGTGGCTCGGGACCAAAGAAGAAGGGGGTCTGAGACTATCCCTAACCCTGAGGAGGCCTGGGTCCAAAAGAGAAGAGACAAGTGTCTGGACCTATCCCTAACTCTGAAGAGAACTTGGCCAAAGGAGAAGAGATGTGGGCCTGGGACTATCCCTAACCCTGAAGTGGCCTGGGCCCAAAAGAGAAGAGAAGTATGCCTGGGCCTATCCCTAACCCTGAAGAGGCATGGGCCTGAAGGAGAAGAGACAAGGGCCTGGGCCTATCCCTAACCATGAAGAGGCCTGGGCCCAAAGGAGAAGAGAAGAGGGCCTGGGCCTATGCCTGACACTGAAAAGCCCTGGGCCCAAAAGAGAAGACAAAAGGGACTGGTCCAATTCCTAACCCTGTAAGGGCTGGGTACAAAAGAGAAGAGAGGAGGGCAAGGGCCTATCCCGATCCCTTAAGAGCCCAGGCCCTAAAGGAGAAGAGAGAAGGGCCTGGGCCTATCCCTAGCCCTGAAGAGGCCAGGACTCAAAAGAGAAGAGACAAGTGGCCAGGGACTATCCCTAACCCTGAAGAGGCCTGGGCCCAAAAGAGAAGAGAAGTATGCCTGGGCCTATCCCTAACCCTGAAGAGGCATGGGCACAAAGGGAAAGAGAAATGGGCCTGGGCCTATACATAACCCTAAGAGGCCTAGGCCCAAAGGAGAAGAGAAGTGGGCCTGGGCCTATCCCTAACCCTGAAGTGGCCTGGGCCCAAAGGAGAAAAGTGGGCCAGGGCCTATCCCTATCCCTGAAGAGGCCTGGGCAGTAAAGGGAAGAGACAAAGGCCTGGGCCTGTCCCTAACCATGAAGAGGCCTGGGCCCAAAGAGAAGAGAGAAGGGCCTGGACCTATTCCTAACCCTGAAGAGGTCTGGGCCCAAAGGAGAAGAGAAAAGGGACTGGGCTTATCCCTAACCCTGAAAGGGATGTGTCCAAAAGAGAAGAGAGGTAGGCAAGGGCCTATCCCTATCCCTTAAGAGGCCAGAGCCCAAAGGAGAAGAGAGAAGGGCCTGGGCCAATCCCTAATCCTCAAGAGGCCTGGGCCCAAAACAGAAGAGAAAAGGGCCTGGGCCTATCCCTAACCTTGAAGAGTCCTGGGCCCAAAGGAGAAGAGAAGGGCCTGAGCCTATCCCTAACTCTGAAGAGGCCTGGCCCCAAAAGAGAAGAGAAAAGCGCCTGGGCCTATCCCTAACCCTGAAGAGGCCAGGGCTCAAAAGAGAAGAGACAATGGCCAGGGACTATCCCTAACCCTGAAGAGGCCTGGGCCCAAAAGAGAAGAGACAAGGGTCTGGACCTATCCCTAACCCTGAAGAGAACTGGGCCAAAGGAGAAGAGATGTGGGCCTGGGACTATCCCTAACCCTGAGGAGGCCTGGGCCCAAAAGAGAAGAGACTAGGGTCTGGACTTATACCTAACCCTGAAGAGACTTTGGCCAAAGGAGAAGAGAGAAGGGCCCGGGCCTATCCCTAACCCTGAAGAGGCCAGGGCTCAAAAGAGAAGAGACAATGGCCAGGGACTATCCCTAACCCTGAAGAGGCCTGGGCCCAAAAGAGAAGAGAAGTATGCCTGGGCCTATCCCAAACCCTGAAGTGGCCTGGGCCCAAAAGAGAAGAGAGAAGGGCCTGGGCCAATCCCTAACCCTGAAGAGGCCTGGGACAAAGGAGAAGAGAAGTGGGCCTGGGACTCTACCTAAATCTGAAGTGGCCCGGGACCAAAGAAGAAGTGTGTCTGGGCCTATCCGTCACCCTGAGGAGGGCTGGGCCCAAGAGAAGAGACAAGGGTATGGACCTATCCCTAACCCTGAAGAGAACTGGGCCAAAGGAGAAGAGGTGTGGGCCTGGGACTATCCCTAACGCTGAATAGGCCTGGGCCCAAAAGAGAAGAGAAGTATGCCTGGGCCTATCCCTAACCATGTAGAGGCATGGGCCCAAAGGGAAAGAGAAATGGGCCTGGGCCTATCCATAACCCTAAGAGGCCTGGGCCCAAAGGAAAAGAGAAGTGGGCCTGGGCCTATCCCTAACCCTGAAGAGGCCTGGGCCAAAGGAGAAGAGAAGTGGGCCTGGGACTATCCCTAACCCTGAAGTGGCCCGGGACCAAAGAAGAAGGGGGTCTGGGACTATCCCTAACCCTGAGGAGGCCTGGGCCCAAAAGAGAAGAGACAGGTGTCTGGACCTATCCCTAACTCTGAAGAGACCTTGGCCAAAGGAGAAGAGATGTGGGCCTGGGACTATCCCTAACTCTGAAGAGGCCTGGGCCCAAAAGAGAAGAGAGAAGGACCTGGGCCTATAGCAACCCCTGCAGAGGCCTGGGCCCAAAGGAGAAGAGAGAAGAGCCTTGGCCTATCCATCACACTGAGGATGCCTCGGCCCAAAGGAGAAGAGAAGTATGCCTGGGCCTATCCCTAACCCTGAAGAGGCATGTGCCTGAAGGAGAAGAGACAAAGGCCTGGGCCTATCCCTAACCATGAAGAGGCCTGGGCCCAAAGGAGAAGAGAAGTGGGCCAGGGCCTATCCCTAACCCTAAAAAGGCCTGGGCCCAAAAGAGAAGAGAAAAGGGCCTGGGCCTATCCTTAACCCTGAAGAGGCCAGGGCTCAAAAGAGAAGAGACAAGGGCCAGGGACTATCTCTAACCCTGAAGAGGCCTGGGCCCAAAGGAGAAGAGAAGTGAGCCTGGGCCTATGCCTGACACCGAAAAACCCTGGGCCCAAAAGAGAAGACAAAAGGGTCTGGGGCTATCCCTAACCCTGAAAGGGCTGGGGCCAAAAGAGAAGGGAGGAGGGTAAGGGCCTATCCCTATCCCTTAAGACCCCAGGGCCCAAAGGAGAAGAGAGAAGGGCCTGGGCATATCCCTAACCCTGAAGAGGCCTAGGCCTAAAGGAGAAGAGAAAAGGGACTGGGCCTATCCCTAACCATGAAGAGGCCTGGGCCCAAAGGAGAAGAGAAGTGGGCCAGGGCCTATCCCTAACCCTGAAGAGGCCTGGGCAGAAAAGGGAAGAGACAAAGGCCTGGGCCTATCCCTGACCATGAAGAGGCCTGGGCCCAAAGGAGAAGAGAAAACGGACAGGGCTTATCCCTAACTCTGAAAGGGCTGGGTCCAAAAGAGAAGAGAGGTGGGCAAGGGCCTATCCCTATCCCTTAAGAGGCCAGGGCCCAAAGGAGAAGAATGAAGGCCTGGGCCTTTCCCTAATCCTCAATAAGCCTGGGCCCAAAGCAGAAGAGAAAAGTGCATGGGCCTATCCCTAACCTTGAAGAGTCCTGGGCCCAAAGAAGAAGAGAAGGACCTGGGCCTATCCCTAACTCTGAAGAGGCCTGGCCCCAAAAGAGAAGAGAAAAGGGCCTGGGCCTATCCCTAACTCTGAAGAGGCATGGGCCTAAAGGGAAAGAGAAATGGACCTGGGCCTATCCATAACCCTAAGAGGCCTGGGCCCAAAGGTAAAGAGAAGTGGGCCTCGGCCTATTCCAAACCATAAAGTGGCCTGTGCCCAAAAGAGAAGAGAGAAGGGCCTGGGCCAATCCCTAACCCTGAAAAGGCCTGGGACAAAGGAGAAGAGAAGTGGGCCTGGGATAATACCTAACCCTGAAGTGGCCCGGGACCAAAAGAGAAGTGGGTCTGGGCCAATCCCTAACCCTGAGTAGGGCTGGGCCCAAAAGAGAAGAGACAAGGGTCTGGACCTATCCCTAACCCTGAAGAGACCTGGGCCAAAGGAGAAGAGGTGTAGGCCTGGGACTATCCCTAACCCTAAAGAGGCCTGGGCCCAAAAGAGAAGAGAAGTATGCCTGGGCCTATCCGTAACCTGAGGTGGCATGGGCCCAAAGGGAAAGAGAAATGGGCCTGGGCCTATCCATAACCCTAAGAGGCCTGGGCCCAAAGGAAAAGAGAAGTGGGCCTCGGCCTATCCCTAACCATAAAGTGGCCTGTGCCCAAAAGAGAAGAGAGAAGGGCCTGGGCCAATCCCTAACCCTGAAAAGGCCTGGGACAAAGGAGAAGAGAAGTGGGCCTGGGACTATACCTAACCCTGAAGTGGCCCGGGACCAAAAACAAAGTGGGTCTGGGCCAATCCCTAACCCTGAGTAGGGCTGGGCCCAAAAGAGAAGAGACAAGGGTCTGGACCTATCCCTAACCCTGAAGAGACCTGGGCCAAAGGAAAAGAGATGTAGGCCTGGGACTATCCCTAACCCTGAAGAGGCCTGGGCCCAAAAGAGAAGAGAAGTATGCCTGGGCCTATCCGTAACCTGAAGGGGCATGGGACCAAAGGGAAAGAGAAATGGGCCTCGGCCTATCCATAACCCTAAGAGTCCTGGGCCCAAAGGAGAAGAGAAGTGGCCCTAACCCTGAAGTGGCCTGGGCCCAAAAGAGAAGAGAGAACGGCCTGCGCCAATTTTTAACCCTGAAGAGGCCTGTTCCAAAGGAGAAGAGAAGTGGGCATGGGACTATCCCTATCCCTGAAGTGGCCCGGGACCAAAGAAGAAGGGGGTCTGGGACTATTCCTAACCCTGAGGAGGCCTGGGCCCAAAAGAGAAGAGACAAGGGTCTGGACCTATCCCTAAACCTGAAGAGACCTTGGCCAAAGGAAAAGAGATGTGGGCCTGGGTCTATCCCTAACCCTGAAGACGCCTGGGCCCAAAAGAGAAGAGAGAAGGACCTGGGCCTATCCCAACCCCTGAAGAGGCCTGGGCTCAAAGGAGGAGAGAGAAGAGACTTGGCATATCCCGAACCCTGAGGATGCCTGGGCCCAAAGGAGAAGAGAGAAGGGTCTGGGCCTATCCCTAACACTGAAGTGGCCTGGGCCCAAAAGAGAAGTATGCCTGGGCCTATCCCTAACCCTGAAGAGGCATGGGCCTGAAGGAGAAGAGACCATGGCCTGGGCCTATCCGTAACCATGAAGAGGCCTGGGCCCAAAGGAGAAGAGAAGTGGGCCAGGGCCTATCACTAACCCTGAAAAGGCCTGGGCCCAAAAGAGAAGAGAAATATGCCTGGGCCTATCCCTAATCCTGAAAGGGCTGGGTCCAAAAGAGAAGAGAGGAGGGCAAGGGTCTATCCCTATCCCTTAAGTGCCCAGGGCCCAAAGGAGAAGAGAGAAGGGCCCGGGCCTATCCCTAATTCTCAAGAGGCCTGGGCCCAAAACAGAAGAGAAAAGGGCCTGGGCCTATCTCTAACCTTGAAGAGTCCTGGGCCCAAAGGAGAAGAGAAGGGCCTGGGACTATCCCTAACTCTGAAGAGGCCTGGCCCCAAAAGAGAAGAGAAAAGCGCCTGGGCCTATCCCTAACCCTGAAGAGGCCAGGGCTCAAAAGAGAAGAGACAAGTGGCAGGGACTATCCCTAACCCTGAAGAGGCCTGGGCCCAAAAGAGAAGAGAAGTATGCCTGGGCCTATCCTTAACCCTGAAGAGGCATGGGCCTAAAGGGAAAGAGAAGTGGACCTGGGCCTATCCATAACCCTAAGAGGCCTGGGCCCAAAGAGAAGAGAGAAGGGCCTGGACCTATTCCTAACCCTGAAGAAGTCTGGGCCCAAAGGAGAAGTGTGTCTGGGCCTATCCCTCACCCTGAGGAGGCATGGGCCTGAAGGAGAAGAGACGAGGGCCTGGGCCTATCCCTAACCATGAAGAGGCCTGGGCCCAAAGGAGAAGAGAAGTGGGCCAGGGCCTATCCCTAACCCTGAAAAGGCCCGGGCCCAAAAGAGAAGAGAGAACGGCGTGCGCCAATTTCTAACCCTGAAGAGGCCTGTTCCAAAGGAGAAGAGAAGTGGGCCTGGGACTATCCCTAACGCTGAAGAGGCCCGGGCCCAAAAGAGAAGAGAAGTATGCCTGGGCCTATCCCTAACCCTGAAGAGGCATGGGCCTGAAGGAGAAGAGACAAGGGCCTGGGCCTATCCCTAACCATGAAGAGGCCTCGGCCCAACGGAGAAGAGAAGTGGGCCAGGGCCTATCCCTAACCCTGAAAAGGCCTGGGCCCAAAAGAGAAGAGAAAAGGGCCTGGGCCTATCCCTAAACCTGAAGAGGCCAGGGCTCAAAAGAGAAGAGACAAGGGCCAGGGACTATCCCTAACCCTGAAGAGGCCTGGGTCTAAAATAGAGGAGACAATGGCCAGGGCTTATTTCTAACCCTGAAGAGGCCTGGGCCCAAAGGAGAAGAGAAGTGGGCCTGGGCCTATCCCTAACCATGAAGAGGCCTGGGCCCAAAGGAGAAGAGAAGTGGGCCAGGGCCTATCCCTAACCCTGAAAAGGCCTGGGCCCAAAGGAGAAGAGAAGTGGGCCTGGGCCTATCCCTAACCATGAAGAGGCCTGGGCCCAAAGGAGAAGAGAAGTGGGCCTGGGCCTATCCCTAACCCTGAAGAGGCATGGGCCTAAAGGGAAAGAGAAATGGAACTGGGCCTATCCATAACCCTAAGAGGCCTGGGCCAAAGGAATAGAGAAGTGGGCCTAGGCCTATCCCTAACCCTGAAGTGGCCTGGGCCCAAAAGAAAAGAGAGAAGGGCCTGAGCCAATCCCTAACCCTGAGGAGGCCTGGGACAAAGGAGAAGAGAAGTGGGCCAGAGACTATCCCTAACCCTGATGTGGCACGGGACCAAAGAAGAAGTGGGACTGGGCCAATCCCTAACACTGAGGACGCCTGGGCCCAAAACAGAAGAGACAAGGGCCTGGGCCTATGCCTAACCCTGAAAAGCGCTAGGCCCAAAGGAGAAGAGAGAAGGGCCTGGGCCTATCCCTAACCCTGAAGAAGCCTGGGCCCAAAAGAGAAGAGAGAAGGACCTGGGCATATCCCAACCCCTGAAGAGGCCTGGGCCCAAAGGAGAAGAGAGAAGAACCTCGGCCTATACCTAACCCTGAAAAGCCAGGGCTCAAAAGAGAAGAGACAAGGGCCAGGGACTATCCCTAACCCTGAAGTGGCCTGGTCCCAAAAGAGAAGAGAAGTATGCCTGGACCTATCCCTAACCCAGAAGAGGCATGGGCCTGAAGGAGAAGAGACAAGGGACTGGGCCTATCCCTAACCATGAAGAGGCCTGGGCCCAAAGGAGAAGAGAAGTGGGCCAGGGCCTATCCCTAACCCTGGAAAGGCCTGGGCCCAACAGAGAAGAGAAAAGGGCCTGGGCCTATCCCTAACCCTGAAGAGGCCAGGGCTCAAAAGAGAAGAGACAGGGGCCAGGGCCTATCCCTAACCCTGAAGAGGCCTGGGCCCAGAGAGAAGAGACAAGGGCCTGGGCCTATCCCTAACCCTGAAGAGGCCAGGGCTCAAAAGAGAAGAGACAAGGGCCAGGGACTATCCCTAACCCTGAAGAGGCCTGGGTCTAAAATAGAGTAGACAATGGCCAGGGCTTATCTCTAACCCTGAAGAGGCCTGGGCCCAAAGGAGAAGAAAAGTGGGCCTGGGCCTATCCCTAACCATGAAGAGGCCCGGGCCCAAAGGAGAAGAGAAGTGGGCCAGGGCCTATCCCTAACCCTGAAAAGGCCTGGGCCCAAAAGAGAAGAGAAAAGGGCCTGTGCCTATCCCTAACCCTGAAGAGGCCAGGGCTCAAAAGAGAAGAGACAAGGGCCAGGGACTATCCCTAACCCTGAAGAGGCCTGGGTCTAAAATAGAGACAATGGCCAGGGCTTATCTCTAACCCTGAAGAGGCCTGGGCCCAAAGGAGAAGAGAAGTGGGCCTGGGCCTATCCCTAACCCTGAAGAGGGATGGGCCTAAAGGGAAACAGAAATGGAACTGGGCCTATCCATAACCCTAAGAGGCCTGGGCCAAAGGAAATGAGGAGTGGGCCTAGGCCTATCCCTAAACCTGAAGTGGCCTGGGCCCAAAAGAAAAGAGAGAAGGGCCTGAGCCAATCCCTAACCCTGAAGAGGCCTGGGCCCAAAGAAGAAGAGAAGTGGGCCTGGGCCTATCACTAACCCTGAGGAGGCCTGTGCCCAAAGGAGAAGAGACAAGGGCCTGGGCGTATCCCTAACCCTGAAGAAGCCTGGGCCCAAAAGAGAAGCGAGAAGGACCTGGGCATATCCCAACCCCTGAAGAGGCCTGGGCCCAAAGGAGAAGAGAGAAGAGCCTCGGCCTATCCCTAACCCTGAAGAGGCCAGGGCTCAAAAGAGAAGAGACAAGGGCCAGGGACTATCCCTAACCCTGAAGAGGCATTGGCCTGAAGGAGAAGAGACAAGGGCCTGGGCCTATCCCTAACCATGAAGAGGCCTGGTCCCAAAAGAGAAGAGAAGGGGACCTGGGCCTATCCCTAACCCTGAAAAGGCCTGGGCCAAAAGAGAAGAAATGTGGGTCTGGGACTATCCCTAACCCTGAAGAGGCTTGTGCCCAAATCAAAAGAGACAATGGCCTGGGCCTATCCCTAACCCTGAAGAGTCCTGGGCCAAAAAGAGAAGAGACAAGGGCCTGGGCCCATGCCTAACCCTGAAAAGACGTGGGCTGAAAATCCCTGCGCCCAAAGGAGAAGAGAGAAGGGCCTGGGCCTATCCCTAACCCTGAATGGCCTGGGCCCAAACGAGAAGAGAGAAGGGCTTGAGCCAATCGCTAACCCTGAAGAGGCCTAGGCCCAAAGAAGAGAAGTGGGCCTGTGCCTATCCCTAACCCTGAAGAGGCCTGGGCCAAAAGGAGAAGAGAAAATGGCCTGGGCCTATCCCTAACCCTAAAAATCCCTGGGCTGAAAATCCCTGGGCCCAAAGGAGAAGAGACAAGGGCCTGGGCCTATCCCTAACCCTGAAGAGGACTGGTTCTAAAAGAGAAGAGAAAAGTGCCTGGGCTTATCCCTAACCCTGAAGAGGCCTGGGCCTAAAGGAGAAGAGAAAAGGGACTGGGCCTATCCCTAACCTTGAAGTTGCCTGGGCCCAAAGGAGAAGAGAAGTGGCCCAGGGCCTATCCATAACCCTGAAGAGGACTGGTTCTAAAAGAGAAGAGAAAAGTGCCTGGGCTTATCCCTAACCCTGAAGAGGCATGGGCCTAAAGGGAAACAGAAATGGACCTGGGCCTATCCAGAACCCGAAGAGGCCTTTGCCCAAGGGAAAAGAGAAGTGGGCCTGGGCTTATCCCTAACCCTGAAGTGGCCTGGGCCCAAAAGAGAAGAGAGAAGGGCCTGAGGCAATCCCTAACCGTGAAGAGGCCTGGAACAAAGGAGAAGAGAAGTGGGCCAGGGACTATCCCTAACCCTGATGTGGCACAGGACCAAAGAAGAAGTGGGACTGGGCCAATCCCTAACCCTGAAGAGTCCTGGGCCCAAAAGGGAAGAGATAAAGGCCAAGAACTATCCCTAACCATGAAGGGCCTGGGCACAAAGAGAAGAGAGAAGGGCCTGGACCTATCCCTTACCCTGAAGAGGCCTGGGCCCAAAGGAGAAGAGAAAAGAGACTGGGCTTATCCCTAACATTGAAAGGGCTGGGTCCAAAAGAGAAGAGAGGAGGGCAAGGGCCTATCCGTATCCCTTAAGATTCCAGGGCCCAAAGGAGAAGAGAGAAGGGCCGGGGCCTATCCCTAATCCTCAAGAGGCCTGGGCCCAAAGGAGAAGAGAAAAGGGCCTGGGCCTATCCCTAACCTTGAAGAGTCCTGGGCCCAAAGGGGAAGAGAAGTGGGCCTGGGCCTATCCCTAACTTTGAAGAGACCTAGCCCCAAAAGAGGAGAGAAAGGGGTCTGGGCTTATCCCTAACCCTGAAGAGGCCAGGGCTCAAAAGAGAATAGACAAGGGCCAGGGACTAACCCAACCCTGAAGAGGCCTGGGTCCAAAAGAGAAGAGAAGTGGTCCTGGGCCTATGCCTAACCCTGAAGAGGCATGGGCCTAAAGGGAAAAAGAAATGGACCTGGGCCTATCCATAACCCTAAGAGGCATGGGCCCAAAGGAAAAGAGAAGTGGGCCTAGGCCTATCCCAAACACTTAAGTGGCCTGTGCCCAAAAGAGAAGAGAGAAGGGCCTGGGCCAATCCCTAACCCTGAAGAGGCCTGGGCCAAAGGAGAAGAGAAGTGGGCCTGGGACTATCCCTAACCCTGAGGAAGGCTGGGACCAAAACAGAAGTGACAAGGGTCTGGACCTATCCCTAACCCTGAAGAGACCTGTGCCAAAGCAGAAGAGATGTGGGCCTGTTACTTTCCCTAACCCTGAAGAGCCTTGTGCCCAAAACAAAAGAGACAATGGCTTGTGCCTATCCCTAACCCTGAAGAGGCCTGGGCCAAAAAGAGAAGAGACAAGGGCCTGGGCCTATGCCCAACCCTGAAAAGCCCTGGGCTGAAAATCCCTGGGCCCAAAGGAGAAGAGAGAAGGGCCTGGGACTATCCCAACCCCTGAAGAGTCCTGGATCCAAAGGAGAAGAGAAGTAGGCCTGGGCCTATCCCTCACCCTGAAGAGGACTCGTTCTAAAAGAGAAGAGAAAAGTGCCTGGGCTTATCCCTAACCATGAAGAGGCCTGGGCCCAAAGAGAAGAGAGAAGGGCCTGGAATTATCACTAACCCTGAAGAGGCCTGGGCCTAAAGGAGAAGAGAAAAGGGACTGGGCCTATCCCTAACCCTGAAGATGCCGGGGCCCAAAGGAGAAGAGAAGTCGGCCAGGGCCTATCCCTAACCCTGAAGAGTCCTGGGCCCAAAAGGGAAGAGATAAATGCCTGGCCCTATCCCTAACCATGAAGAGGCCTGGGCCCAAAGAGAAGAGAGAAGGGCCTGGAATTATCACTAACCCTGAAGAGGCCTGGGCCTAAAGGAGAAGAGAAAAGGGACTGGGCCTATCCCTAACCCTGAAGATGCCTGGGCCCAAAGGAGAAGAGAAGTCGGCCAGGGCCTATCCCTAACCCAAAAGAGTCCTGGGCCCAAAAGGGAAGAGATAAATGCCTGGCCCTATCCCTAACCATGAAGAGGCCTGGGCCCAAAGAGAAGAGAGAAGGGCCGGGAATTATCACTAACCCTGAAGAGGCCTGGGCCCAAAGGAGAAGAGAAAAGGGACTAGGTTTATCCCTCACATTGAAAGGGCTGGGTCCAAAAGAGAAGAGAGGAGGTCAAGGGCCTATCCCTATTACTTAAGAGGCCAGGGCCCAAAGGAGAAGAGAGAAGGGCCTGGGCCTATCCCTAATCCTCAAGAGGCCTGGGCAAAAGGAGAAGAGAATAGGGCCTGGGCCTATCCCTAACCTTGAAGAGGCTTTGGCCTGAAGGAGAAGAGAAAATGGACTGGGCTTATCCCTAACCCTGAAGATGCCTGGGCCCAAAGGAGAAGAGAAGTCGGCCAGGGCCTATCCCTAACCCTGAAGAGTCCTGGGCCCAAAAGGGAAGAGATAAATGCCTGGCCCTATCCCTAACCATGAAGAGGCCTGGGACCAAAGAGAAGAGAAGTATGCCTGGGCCTATCCCTAACCCTGAAGAGGCTTTGGCCTGAAGGAGAAGAGAAAATGGACTGGGCTTATCCCTAACATTGAAAGGGCTGGGTCCAAAAAAGAGAGGAGAGCAAGGGCCTATCCCTATCCCTTAAGAGGCCAGGGCCCAAAGGAGAAGAGAGAAGGGCCTGGGCCTATCCCTAATCCTCAAGAGGCCTGGGCCCAAAGGAGAAGAGAATAGGGCCTGGACCTATCCCTAACCTTGAAGAGTCCTGCGCCCATAGGGGAAGAGAACTGGCCTGGGCCTCTACCTAAATCTGAAGAGGCCTGGCACCAAAAGAGAAGAGAAAAGGGCCTCGGCCTATCCCTAACCCTGAAGTGGCCGGGGCTGAAAAGAGAAGAGACAAGGGCCAGGGACTATCCCAAACTCTGAAGAGGCCTGGGCCCAAAAGAGAAGAGAAGTATGCCTGGGCCAATCCTTAACCCTGAAGAGGCATGGGCCTAAAGGGAAAGAGAAATGGACCTGGGCCTATCCATAACCCTAAGTGGCCTGGCCCCAAAGGAAAAGAGAAGTGGGCCTGGGCCTATCCCTAACACTGAAGTGGCCTGGGCCCAAAAGAGAAGAGAGAAGGGCCTGAGCCAATCCCTAACCCTGAAGAGGCATGGGCCCAAAGAAGAAGAGAAGTGGGCCTGGGCCTATCACTAACCCTGAAGAGGCCTGGGCTGAAAGGAGAAGAGAAAATGGCCTGGGCCTATCCCTAACCCTGAAAAGCCCTGGGCTGAAAATCCCTGGGCCCAAAGGAGAAGAGACAAGGGCCTGGGCCTATGCCTAACCCTGAAAAGCCCTAGGCCCAAAGGAGAATAGAAAAGGAACTGGGCATACCCCTAACCCTGAATAGTCCTGGGCCCAAAGGAGAAGAGAAGTGGGCCTGGGCCTATCCCTAACCCTGAAGAGGTCTGGACCCAAAGGAGAAGAGAAAATGGCCTCGGCTATCCCTAACCCTGAAAATCCCTGGGCTAAAAATCCCTGTGCCCAAAGGAGAAGAGACAAGGGCCTGGGCCTATCCCTAACTCTGAAGAAGCCTGGGCCCAAAAGAGAAGAGAGAAGGACCTGGGCATATCCCAACCCCTGAAGAGGCCTGGGCCCAAAGGAGAAGAGAAAAGAGCCTAGGCCAATCCCTAACACTGAAGAGGCCAGGGCTCAAAAGAGAAGAGACAAGGGCCAGGGACTATCCCTAACCCTGAAGAGGCCTGGGCCTAAAGGAGAAGAGAAAAGGGACTGGGCCTATCCCTAACCATGAAGATGCCTGGGCCCAAAGGAGAAGAGAAGTGGGCCAGGGCTTATCCCTAACCCTGAAGAGTCCTGGGCCCAAAAGGGAAGAGATAAAGGCCTGGCCCTATCCCTAACCCTGAAGAGGCCTGGGCCCAAAGGAGAAGAGAAAAGGGCCTGGGCCTATCCCTAACCTTGAAGAGTCCTGGGCCCAAAGGGGAAGAGAAGTGGGCCAGGGCCTATCCCTAACCCCAAAAAGGCCTGGGCCAAAGGAAAAGAGATGTGGGTCTGGGACTATCCTTAAACCTGAAGAGTCTTGTGCCCAAAACAAAAGAGACAATGGCCTGGGCCTATCCCTAACCCTGAATGGTCCTGGGCCCAAAAGAGAAGAGACAAGGGCCTGGGCCCATGCCTAACCCTGAAAAGCCGTGGGCTGAAAATCCCAGGGCCAAAAGGAGAAGAGAGAAGGGCCTGGGCCTATCCCTAAACCTGAAGATTCATGGGCCCAAAAGGGAAGAGATAAAGGCCTGGCCATAACCCTAACCATGAAGAGGCCTGGGCCCAAAGAGAAGAGAGAAGGGCCTAGACTTATCCCTAACCCTGAAGATTCCTGGGCCCAAAGGAGAAGAGAAAAGGGACTGGGCTTGTCCCTAACATTAAAAGGGCTGTGTCCAAAAGAGAAGAGAGGAGGGCAAGGGCCTATCCCTATCCCTTAAGAGGCCAGGGCCCAAAGGAGAAGAGAGAAGGGCCTGGGCCTATCCCTAATCCTCAAGAGGCCTGGGCCCAAAGGAGAAGAGAATAGGGCCTGGGCCTATCCCTAATCCTCAAGAGTCCTGGGCCCAAAGGGGAAGAGAAGTGGGCCTGGGCCTATCCCTAACTCTGAAGAGGCCTGGCCCCAAAAGAGAAGAGAAAAGGTCCTGGTCCTATCCCTAACCGTGAAGAGGCCAGGGCTGAAAAGAGAAGAGACAAGGGCCAGGGACTATCCCTAACCCTGAAGAGGCCTGGGCCCAAAAGAGAAGAGAAGTATGCCTGGGCCAATCCTTAACCCTGAAGAGGCATGGGCCTAAAGGGAAAGAGAAATGGACCTGGGCATATCCATAACCCAAAGAGCCCTGGGCCCAAAGTAAAAGAGAAGTGGGCCTGGGCTTATCCCTAACCCTGAAGTGGCCTGGGCCCAAAAGAGAAGAGAGAAGTGCCTGAGCCAATCCCTAACCCTGAAGAGGCCTGGAACAAAGGAGAAGAGAAGTGGGCCAGGGACTATCCCTTACCCTGATGTGGCACGGGACCAAAGAAGAAGTGGGACTGGGCCAATCCCTAACCCTGAGGAGGCCTGGGCCCAAAACAGAAGAGACAAGGGCCTGGGCCTTTGCCTAACCCTGAAAAGCCCTATGCCCAAAGGAGAAGAGAGAAGGGCCTGGGCCTATCCCTAACCCTGAAGAGGCCTGGGCCCAAAGGAGAAGAGAAGTGGGCCTGGGCCTATCCCTAACCCTGAAGAGGTCTGGACTCAAAGGAAAAGATTAAATGGCCTGGGCATATCCCTAACACTGAAAATCCCTGGGATGAAAATCCCTGGGCCCAAAGGAAAAGAGACAAGGGCATCGGCCTATCCCTAACCCTGAAGAGGCCAGGGCTCAAAAGAGAAGAGACAAGGGCCAGGGACTATCCCTAACCCTGAGGTGGCCTGGGCCCAAAGAGAAAAGAAGTATGTCTGGACCTATCCCTAACCTTGAAGAGGCTTTGGCCTGAGGGAGAAGAGACAAGGGCCTGGGCCTATCCCTAACCATGAAGAGCCCTGGGCCCAAAGGAGAAGAGAAGTGGGCCAGGGCCTATCCCTAACCCTAAAAAGGCCTGGGCCAAAGGAGAAGAGATGTGGGTCTGGGACTATCCTTAACACTGAAGAGGCTTGTGCCCAAAACAAAAGAGACAATGGCCTGGGCCTATCCCTAACCCTGAAGAGTCCTGGGCCAAAAAGAGAAGAGACAAGGGCCTGGGCCCATGCCTAACCCTGAAAAGCCGTGGGCTGAAAACCCCTGGGCCCAAAGGAGAAGAGAGAAGGCCCTGGGCCTATCCCTAAACCTGAAGATTCATGGGCCCAAAAGGGAAGAGATAAAGGCCTGGCCATATCCCTAACCATGAAGAGGCCTGGGCATAAATAGAAGAGAGAAGGGCCTAGACTTATCCCTAACCCTGAAGATGCCTGGGCCCAAAGGAGAAGAGAAAAGGGACTGGGCTTGTCCCTAACATTAAAAGGGCTGTGTCCAAAAGAGAAGAGAGGAGGGCAAGGGCCTATCCCTATCCCTTAAGAGGCCAGGGCCCAAAGGAGAAGAGAGAAGGGCCTGGGCCTATCCCTAATCCTCAAGAGGCCTGGGCCCAAAGGAGAAGAGAATAGGGACTGGGCCTATCCCTAACCTTGAATCGTCCTGCGCCAAAAGGGGAAGAGAACTGGCCTGGGCCTATCCCTAACTCTGAAGAGGCCTGGCCCCAAAAGAAGAGAAAAGGGCTTGGGCCTATCCCTAACCCTGAAGAGGCCAGGGCTGAAAAGAGAAGAGACAAGGGCCAGGGACTATCCCAAACTCTGAAGAGGCCTGGGCCCAAAAGAGAAGAGAAGTATGCCTGGGCCAATCCTTAACCCTGAAGAGGCATGGGCCTAAAGGGAAAGAGAAATGGACCTGGGCCTATCCATAACCCTAAGAGGCCTGGGCCAAAAGTAAAAGAGAAGTGGGCCTGGGCCTATCCCTAACTGAAGTGGCCTGGGCACAAAAGAGAAGAGAGAAGGGCCTGAACCAATCCGTAACCCTGAAGAGGCCTGGGCCCAAAGAAGAAGAGAAGTGGGCCTGGGACTATAACTAACCTGAAGAGGCCTGGGCCCAAAGGAGAAGAGAAAATGCCCTGGGCCTATCCCTAACCCTGAAAAGCCCTGGGCTGAAAATCCCTGGGCCCAAAGGAGAAGAGACAAGGGCCTGGGGCTATGCCTAACCCTGAAAAGCCCTAGGCCCAAAGGAGAAGAGAAGTGGGCCTGGGCCTATTCCTAACCCTGAAGAGGTCTGGGCCCAAAAGGGAAGAGAAGTAGGCCTGGGCCTATCCCTTACCCTGAAGAGGCCAGGGCTCAAAAGAGAAGAGACAAGGCCAGGGACTATCCCTAACCCTGAAGAGGCCTGGGCCTAAAGGAGAAGAGAAAAGGGACTGGGCCTATCCCTAACCCTGAAGATGCCTGGGCCCAAAGGAGAAGAGAAGTGGGTCAGGGCTTATCCATAACCCTGAAGAGTCCTGGGCCCAAAAGGGAAGATATAAAGGCCTGGGCCTATCCCTAACCCTGAAGAGGCCTGGGCCCAAAGGAGAAGAGGAAAGGGCCTGGGCCTATCCCTAACCTTGAAGAGTCCTGGGCCCAAAGGGGAAGAGAAGTGGGCCTGGGCCTATCCCTAACTCTGAAGAGGCCTGGCCCCAAAAGAGAAGAATAAAGGGCCTGGTCCTATCCCTAACCCTGAAGAGGCCAGGGCTGAAAAGAGAAGAGACAAGGGCCAGGGACTATCCCTAACCCTGAAGAGGCCTAGGCCCAAAAGAGAAGAGAAGCATGCCTGGGCCAATCCTTAACCCTGAAGAGACATGGGCCTAAAGGGAAAAAAAATGGACCTGGGCATATCCATAACCCAAAGAGCCCTGGGCCCAAAGGAAAAGAGAAGTGATCCTGGGCGTATCCCTAACCCTGAAGTGGCCTGGGCCCAAAAGAGAAGAGAGAAGTGCCTGAGCCAATCCCTAACCCTGAAGAGGCCTGGGACAAAGGAGAAGAGAAATGGGCCAGGGACTATCCCTTACCCTGATGTGGCACGGGACGAAAGAAGAAGTGGGACTGGGCCAATCCCTAACCCTGAGGAGGCCTGGGCCCATAACAGAAGAGACAAGGGCCTGGGCCTATGCCTAACGCTGAAAAGCCCTAGGCCCAAAGGAGAAGAGAAGTGGGCCTGCGCCTATCCCTAACCCTGAAGAGGTCTGGACTCAAAGGAAAAGAGAAAATGGCCTGGGCCTATCCCTAACACTGAAAATCCCTGGGCAGAAAATCCCTGGGCCCAAAGGAAAAGAGACAAGGGCCTGGGCCTATCCCTAACCCTGAAGAAGCCTGGGCCCAAAAGAGAAGAGAGAAGGACCTGCGCATATCCCAACCCCTGAAGAGGCCTGGGCCCAAAGGAGAAGAGAGAAGAGCCTCGGCCTATCCCTAACCCTGAAGAGGCCAGGGCTCATAAGAGAAGAGACAAGGGCCAGGGATTATCCCTAACCCTGAAGTGGCCTGGGCCCAAAGAGAAGAGAAGTATGCCTGGGCCTATCCCTAACCTTGAAGAGGCATTGGCCTGAAGGAGAAGAGACAAGGGCCTGGGCCTATCCCTAACCCTGAAGAGGCCTGGGCCCAAAGGAGAAGAGAAAATGGCCTGGGCCTATCTCTAACCCTCAAAATCCCTGGGCTGAAAATCCCTGGGCCCAAAGGAGAAGAGACAAGGGCCTGGGCCTATCCCTAACCCTGAAGAGGACTGGTTCTAAAAGAGAAGAGAAAAGTGCCTGGGCTTATCCCTAACCCTGAAGAGGCCTGGGCCTAAAGGAGAAGAGAAAAGGGACTGGGCCTATCCCTAACCTTGAAGATGCCTGGGCCCAAAGGAGAAGAGAAAATGGCCAGGGCCTATCCCTAACCCTGAAGAGTCCTGGGCCCAAAAGGGAAGACATAAAGGCCTGGGCCTATCCCTAACCATGAAGAGGCCTGGGCCCAAAGAAAAGAGAGAAGGGCCTGGACCTATCCCTAACCCTGAAGAGGCCTGGGCCCAAAGGAGAAGAGAAAAGGGACTGGGCTTATCCCTTACATTGAAAGGGCTGGGTCCAAAAGAGGAGAGAGGAGGGCAAGGCCCTATCCATATCCCTTAAGATTCCAGGGCCCAAAAGAGAAGAGAGAAGGGCCTGGGCCTATCCCTAATCCTCAAGAGGCCTGGGACCAAAGGAGAAGAGAGAAGGGCCTGAGCCAATCCCTAACCCTGAAGAGGCCTGGGACAAAGGAGAACAGAAATTGGCCTGGGACTATCCCTAACACTGAAAATTCCTGGGCTGAAAATCCCTGGGCCCAAAGGAGAAGAGACAAGGGCCTGGGCCGACCCCTAACCCTGAAGAAGCCTGGGCCCAAAAGAGAAGAGAGAAGGACCTGGGACTATCCCAACCCCTGAAGAGGCCTGGGCCCAAAGGAGAAGAGAGAAGAGCCTCGGCCTATCCCTAACCCTGAAGAGGGCAGGGCTCAAAATAGAAGAGACAATGGCCAGGGCCTATCTCTAACCCTGAAGAGGCCTGGGTCCAAAGGAGAAGAGGAGTGGGCCTGGGCCTATGCCTAACTCTGAAGAGGCATGGGCCCAAAGGAAAAGAGAAGTGGGCCTAGGCCTATCCCAAACACTTAAGTGGCCTGGGCCCAAAAGAGAAGAGAGAAGGGCCTGGTCCAATCCCTAACCCTGAAGAGGACTGGGCCAAAGGAGAAGAGAAGTGGGCCTGGGACTATCCCTAACCCTGAAGTTGCCCGGGACTAAAGAAGAAGTTGGTCTGGGCCTATCCCTAACCCTGAGGAGGCCTGGGCCCAAAACAAAAGAGACAATGGCCTGGGCCTATCCCTAACCCTGAAGAGGCCTGGGCCAAAGGACATAAGATGTGGGCCTGGGACTATCCCTAACCCTGAAGAGGCTTGTGCCCAAAACAAAAGAGACAATGGCCTGGGCCTATCCATAACCCTGAAGAGGCCTGTGCCAAAAAGAGAAGAGACAAGGGCCTGGGCCTATGCCCAACCCTGAAAAGCCCTGGGCTGAAAATCCCTGGGCCCAAAGGAGAAGAGAGAAGGTCCTGGGACTATCCCAACCGCTGAAGAGTCCTGGATCCAAAGGAGAAGAGAAGTGGGCCTGGGCCTATCCCTAACCCTGAAGAGGACTGGTTCTAAAAGAGAAGAGAAAAGTGCCTGGGCGTATCCCTAACCCTGAAGAGGCCTGGGCCTAAAGGAGAAGAGAAAAGGGACTGGGCCTATCCCTAACCCTGAAGATGCCTGGGCCCAAAGGAGAAGAGAAGTGGGCCAGGGCCTATCCCTAACCCTGAAGAGTCCTGGGCCCAAAAGGGAAGAGATAAAGGCCTGGGCCAATCCCTAACCATGAAGAGGCCTGGGCCCAAAGAGTAGAGAGAAGGGCCTGGACCTATCCCTAACCCTGAAGAGGCCTGGGCCCAAAGGAGAAGAGAAAAGGGACTGGGCTTATCCCTAACATTGAAAGGGCTAGGTACAAAAGAGAAGAGAGGAAGGCAAGGGCCTATCCGTATCCCTTAAGATTCCAGGGCTCAAAAGAGAAGAGAGAAGGGCCTGGGCCTATCCCTAATCCTCAAGAGGCCTGGGCCCAAAGGAGAAGAGAAAAGGGCCTGGGCCTATCCCTAACCTTGAAGAGTCCTGGGCCCAAAGGGGAAGAGAAGTGGGCCTGGGCCTATCACTATCTTTGAAGAGACCTAGCCCCAAAAGAGGAGAGAAAGGGCCCTGGGCTTATCCCTAACCCTGAAGAGGCCAAGGCTCAAAAGAGAATAGACAAGGGCCAGGGACTAACCCTAACCCTGAAGAGGCATGGGCCCAAAAGAGAAGAGAAGTATGCCTGGGCCTATCCCTAACACTGAAGTGGCCTGGGCCCAAAAGAGAAGAGAGAAGGGCCTGAGCCAATCCCTAACCTTGAAGAGGCCTGGGACAAAGGAGAAGAGAAGTGGGCCTGGGACTATCCCTAACACTGATGTGGCCCGGGACCAAAGAAGAAGTGGGACTGGGACTATCCCTAACCCTAAGGAGGCCTGGGCCCAAAACAGAAAAGACAAGGGCCTGGGCCTATGCCTAACCCTGAAAAGCCCTAGGCCCAAAAGAAAAGAGAGAAGGGCCTGGGCCTATCCCTAACCCTGAAGAGTCCCGGGCCCAAAGGAGAAGAGTAGTGGGCCTGGGCCTATCCATAACCCTGAAGAGGTCTGGACCCAAAGGAGAAGAGAAAATGGCCTGGGCCTATCCCTAACCCTGAAAATCCCTGGGCCCAAAGGAGAAGAGACAAGGGCCTGGGCCTATCCCTAACCCTGAAAAAGCCTGGGCCCAAAAGAGAAGAGAGAAGGACCTGGGCATATCCCAACCCCTGAAGAGGCCTGGCCCAAAGGAGAAGAGAGAAGAGCCTTGGCCTATCTCTAACCCTGAAGATGCCAGGGCTCAAAAGAGAAGAGACAAGGGCCAGGGACTATCCCTAACACTGAAGTGGCCTGGGCCCAAAGGAGAAAAGAAGTATGCCTGGGCCTATCCCTAACCCTGAAGAGGCATTGGCCTGAAGGAGAAGAGACAAGGGCCTGGGCCTACCCGTAACCATAAAGAGGCCAGGGCCCAAAGGAGAAGAGAAGTGGGCCAAGGCCTATCCCTAACCCTGAAAAGGCCTGGGGCCAAAAAAGAAGAGAAAATGGCCTGGGCCTATCCCTAACCCTGAAGAGGCCAGGGCTCAAAAGAGAAGAGACAAGGGCCAGGGACTATCTCTAACCCTGAAGAGGCATGGGCCTAAAATAGAAGAGACAATGGCCAGGGCCTATCTCTAACCCTGAAGAGGCCTGGGTCCAAAGGAGAAGAGAAGTGGGCCTGGGCCTATGCCTAACCCTGAAGAGGCATGGGCCCAAAGGAAAAGAGAAGTGGGCCTAGGCCTATCCCAAACACTTAAGTGGCCTGGGCCCAAAAGAGAAGAGAAAAGGGCTTGGTCCAATCCCTAACCATGAAGTGGCCTGGGACAAAGGAAAAGAGAAGTGGGCCTGGGACCATCCCTAACACTGATGTGGCCCGGGACCAAAGAAGAAGTTGGACTGGGACTATCCCTATCCCTGAGGAGGCCTGGGCCCAAAACAGAAGAGAGAGGGGCCTGGGCCTATGCCTAACCCTGAAAAGCCCTAGGCCCAAAAGAGAAGAGAGAAGGGCCTGGGCCTATCCCTAACCCTGAAGAGTCCTGGGCACAAAGGAGAAGAGAAGTGGGCCTGGGCCTATCCCTAACCCTGAAGAGGTCTGGACCCAAAGGAGAAGAGAAAATGGCCTGGGCCTATCCCTAACCCTGAAAATCACTGGGCTGAATATCCCTGGGCCAAAGGAGAAGAGACAAGGGCCTGGGCCTATCCCTAACCCTGAAGAAGCCTGGGCCCAAAAGAGAAGAGAGAAGGACCTGGGCATATCCCCACCCCTGAAGAGGCCCTGGCCCAAAGGAGAAGAGAGAAGAGCCTCGGCCTATCCCTAACCCTGAAGAGGCCAGGGCTCAAAAGAGAAGAGACAAGGGCCAGGGACTATCCATAATCCTGAAGTGGCCTGGGCCCAAAGGAGAAGAGAAGTATGCCTTGGCCTATCCCTAACTCTGAAGAGGCATTGGCCTGAAGGAGAAGAGACAAGGGCCTGGGCCTACCCATAACCATGAAGAGGCCAGGGCCCAAAGGAGAAGAGAAGTGGGCCAAGGCCTATCCCTAACCCTGAAAAGGCCTGGGCCCAAAAAAGAAGAGAAAATGGCCTGGGCCTATCCCTAACCCTGAAGAAGCCAGGGCACAAAAGAGAAGAGACAAGAGCCAGGGACTATCCCTAACCCTGAAGAGGCCTGGGCCTAAAATAGAAGAGACAATGGCCAGGGCCTATCTCTAACCCTGAAGAGGCCTGGGTCCAAAGGAGAAGAGAAGTGGGCCTGGGCCTATGCCTAATCCTGAAGAGGCATGGGCCTAAAGGGAAAGAGAAATGGACCTGGGCCTATCCATAACCCTAAGAGGCATGGGCCCAAAGGAAAAGAGAAGTTGGCCTAGGCCTATCCCAAACACTTAAGTGGCCTGGGCCCAAAAGAGAAGAGAGAAGAGCCTGGGCCAATCCCTAACCCTGAAGAGGCCTCGGCCAAAGGAGAAGAGAAGTGGGCCTGAAACTATCCCTAACCCTGAAGTGGCCCTGGACTAAAGAAGAAGTGGGTCTGGGCCTATCCCTAACCCTGAGGAGGGCTTGGACCAAAACAGAAGTGACAAGGGTCTGGACCTATCCCTAACCCTGAAGAGACCTGGGCCAAAGGAGAAGAGATGTGGGCCTGGGACTATCCCTAACCCTGAAGAGGCTTGTGCCCAAAACAAAAGAGACAATGGCCTGGGCCTATCCCTAACCCTGAAGAGGCCTGGGCCAAAAAGAGAAGAGACAAGGGCCTGGGCCTATGCCCAACCCTGAAAAGCCCTTGGCTGAAAACCCCTGGGCCCAAAAGAGGAGAGAGAAGGTCCTGGGACTATCCCAACCCCTGAAGAGTCCTGGACCCAAAGGAGAAGAGAAGTGGACCTGGGCCTATCCCTAACCCTGAAGAGGACTGGTTCTAAAAGAGAAGAGAAAAGTGCCTGGGCTTATCCCTAACCCTGAAGAGGCCTTGGCCTAAAGGAGAAGAGAAAAGGGACTGGGCCTATCCCTAACCCTGAAGATGCCTGGGCCCAAAGGAGAAAAGTGGGCCAGGGCCTATCCCTAACCCTGAAGAGTCCTAGGCCCAAAAGGAAAGAGATAAATGCCTGGCCCTATCCCTAACCATGAAGAGGCCTGGGCCCAACGAGAAGAGAGAAGGATCTGGCATTATCACTAACCCTGAAGAAGCCTGGGCCCAATGGAGAAGAAAAAAGGGACTGGGCTTATCCCTAACATTGAAAGGGCTGGGTCCAAAAGAAAAGAGAGGAGGGCAAGGGCTTATCCCTATCCCTTAAGAGGCCAGGGCCCAAAGGAGAAGAGAGAAGGGCCTGGGCCTATCCCTAATCCTCAAGAGGCCTGGGCCCAAAGGAGAAGAGAATAGGGCCTGGGCCTATCCCTAACCTTGAAGAGTCCTGGGCCCAAAGGGGAAGAGAAGTGGGCCTAGGCCTATCCCTAACTCTGAAGAGGCCTGGCCCCAAAAGAGAAGAGAAAAGGGTCTGGGCCTATCCCTAACCCTGAAGAGGGCAGGGCTGAAAAGAGAAGAGACAAGGGCCAGGGACAATCCCTAAACCTGAAGAGGCCTGGGCCCAAAAGAGAAGAGAAGTATGCCTGGGCCAATCCTTAACCCTGAAGAGGCATGGGCCTAAAGGGAAAGAGAATTGGACCTGGGCCTATCCATAACCCTAAGAGGCCTGGGCCCAAAGGAAAAGAGAAGTGGGCCTGGGCCTATCCCTAACCCTGAAGTTTTCTGGGCCCAAAAGAGAAGAGCGAAGGGCCTGAGCCAATCCCTAACCCTGAAGAGGCCTGGGCCCAAAGAAGAAGAGAAGTGTGCCTGGGCCTATCCCTATACTTGAAGAGGCCTGGGCCCAAAGGAGAAGAGAAAATGGCCTACGACTATCCCGAACCCTGAAAATCCCTGGGCTGAAAATCCCTGGGCCCAAAGGAGAATAGACAAGGGCCTGGGCCTATCCCTAACCCTGAAGAAGCCTGGGCCCAAAAGAGAAGAAAGAAGGACCTGGGCCTATCCCAAACCCTGAAGATTCCTGGACCCAAAGGAGAAGAGAAGTGGGCCTGGGCATATCCCTAACCCTGAAGTGGCCTGGGCCCAAAAGAAAAGAGAGAAGGGCCTGAGCCAATCCTAACCCTGAAGAGGCCTGGGATAGAGGAGAACAGAAGTGGGCCTGGGACTATCACTAACCCTGATGTGGCCCGGAACCAAAGAAGAAGTGGGACTGGGCCTATCCCTAACTCTGAGGAGGCCTGGGCCCAAAACAGAAGAGACAAGGGCCTGGGCCTATGCCTATCCCTGAAAAGCCCTAGGCCCAAAGGAGAAGAGAGAAGGGCCTGGGCCTATCCCTAACTCTGAAGAGTCCTGGGCACAAAGGAGAAGAGAAGTGGGCCTGGGCCTATACCTAACCCTCAAGAGGTCTGGACCCAAAGGAGAAGAGAAAATGGCCTGGGCCTATCACTAACCCTGAAAATCCCTGGGCTGAAAATCCCTGGGCCCAAAGGAGAAGAGACAAGGGCCTGGGCCTATCCCTAACTCTGAAGAGTCCTGGGCACAAAGGAGAAGAGAAGTGGGCCTGGGCCTATACCTAACCCTCAAGAGGTCTGGACCCAAAGGAGAAGAGAAAATGGCCTGGGCCTATCACTAACCCTGAAAATCCCTGGGCTGAAAATCCCTGGGCCCAAAGGAGAAGAGACAAGGGCCTGGGCATATCCCTAACCTTGAAGAAGCCAGGGCTCAAAAGAGAAGAGAGAAGGGCGAGGGACTATCCCTAACCATGAAGAGTTCTGGGCCCAAAAGAGAAGAGAAAAGGGCCTGGGCCTATCCCTAACCCTGAATAGGCCAGGGCTCAAAAGAGAAGAGACAAGGGCCAGGGACTATCCCTAACCCTGAAGAGGCCTGGGCCTAAAATAGAAGAGACAATGGCCAGGGCCTATCTCTTACCCTGAAGAGGCCTGGGCCCAAAGGAGAAGAGAAGTGGGCCTGGGCCTATGCCTAACCCTGAAGAGGCATGGACCTAAAGGGAAAGAGAAATGGACCTGGGCCTATCCATAACCCTAAGAGGCATGGGCCCAAAGGAAAAGAGAAGTAGGCCTAGGCCTATCCTAAACCTTTAAGTGGCCTGGGCCCAAAAGCGAAGAGAGAAGGGCCTGGGCCAATCCCTAACCCTGAAGAGGCCTAGGCCAAAGGAGAAAAGAAGTGGGCCTGGGAAAGTCCCTAACCCTGAAGTGGCCCGGGACCAAAGAAGAAGTGGGTCTGGGCCTATTTCTAACCCTGAGGAGGGCTGGGACCAAAACAGAAGAGACAAGGGTCTGGACCTATCCCTAACACTGAAGAGACCTGGGCCAAAGGAGAAAAGATGTGGGCCTGGGACTATCCCTAACCCTGAAGAGGCTTGTGCCCAAAACAAAAGAGACAATGGCCTGGGCCTATCCCTAACCCTGAAGAGGCCTGGGCCAAAAAGAGAAGAGAGAAGGGCCTGGGCCTATGCCTAACCCTGAAAAGCCCTGGGCTGAAAATCCCTGGGCCCAAAGGAGAAGAGAGAAGGGCCTGGGCCTATCCCAACCCCTGAAGAGTCCTGGACCCAAAGGAGAAGAGAAGTTGGCCTGGGCCTATCCCTAACGCTGAAGAGGACTGGTTCTAAAAGAGAAGAGAAAAGTGCCTGGGCTTATCCCTAACCCTGAAGAGGCCTGGGCCTAAAGGAGAAGAGAAAAGGGACTGGGCCTATCCCTAACCCTGAAGATGCCTGGGCCCAAAGGAGAAGAGAAGTGGGCCAGGGCCTATCCCTAACCCTGAAGATTCCTGGGCCCAAAAGGGAAGAGAGAAGGGCCTAGACTTATCCCTAACCCTGAAGAGGCCTGGGCCCAAAGGAGAAGAGAAAAGGGACTGGGCTTATCCCTAACATTGAAAGGGCTGGGTCCAAAAGAGAAGAGAGGAGGGCAAGGGCCTATCTGTATCCCTTAAGATTCCAGGGCCCAAAGGAGAAGAGAGAAGGGCCTGGGCCTATCCCTAATTCTCAAGAGGCCTGGGCCCAAAGGAGAAAAGTGGGCCAGGGCCTATCCCTAACCCTGAAGAGTCCTAGGCCCAAATGGAAAGAGATAAATGCCTGGCCCTATCCCTAACCATGAAGAGGCCTGGGCCCAACGAGAAGAGAGAAGGATCTGGCATTATCACTAACCCTGAAGAAGCCTGGGCCCAATGGAGAAGAAAAAAGGGACTGGGCTTATCCCTAACATTGAAAGGGCTGGGTCCAAAAGAAAAGAGAGGAGGGCAAGGGCTTATCCCTATCCCTTAAGAGGCCAGGGCCCAAAGGAGAAGAGAGAAGGGCCTGGGCCTATCCCTAATCCTCAAGAGGCCTGGGCCCAAAGGAGAAGAGAATAGGGCCTGGGCCTATCCCTAACCTTGAAGAGTCCTGGGCCCAAAGGGGAAGAGAAGTGGGCCTAGGCCTATCCCTAACTCTGAAGAGGCCTGGCCCCAAAAGAGAAGAGAAAAGGGTCTGGGCCTATCCCTAACCCTGAAGAGGGCAGGGCTGAAAAGAGAAGAGACAAGGGCCAGGGACAATCCCTAAACCTGAAGAGGCCTGGGCCCAAAAGAGAAGAGAAGTATGCCTGGGCCAATCCTTAACCCTGAAGAGGCATGGGCCTAAAGGGAAAGAGAATTGGACCTGGGCCTATCCATAACCCTAAGAGGCCTGGGCCCAAAGGAAAAGAGAAGTGGGCCTGGGCCTATCCCTAACCCTGAAGTTTTCTGGGCCCAAAAGAGAAGAGCGAAGGGCCTGAGCCAATCCCTAACCCTGAAGAGGCCTGGGCCCAAAGAAGAAGAGAAGTGTGCCTGGGCCTATCCCTATACTTGAAGAGGCCTGGGCCCAAAGGAGAAGAGAAAATGGCCTACGACTATCCCGAACCCTGAAAATCCCTGGGCTGAAAATCCCTGGGCCCAAAGGAGAATAGACAAGGGCCTGGGCCTATCCCTAACCCTGAAGAAGCCTGGGCCCAAAAGAGAAGAAAGAAGGACCTGGGCCTATCCCAAACCCTGAAGATTCCTGGACCCAAAGGAGAAGAGAAGTGGGCCTGGGCATATCCCTAACCCTGAAGTGGCCTGGGCCCAAAAGAAAAGAGAGAAGGGCCTGAGCCAATCCTAACCCTGAAGAGGCCTGGGATAGAGGAGAACAGAAGTGGGCCTGGGACTATCACTAACCCTGATGTGGCCCGGAACCAAAGAAGAAGTGGGACTGGGCCTATCCCTAACCCTGAGGAGGCCTGGGCCCAAAACAGAAGAGACAAGGGCCTGGGCCTATGCCTATCCCTGAAAAGCCCTAGGCCCAAAGGAGAAGAGAGAAGGGCCTGGGCCTATCCCTAACTCTGAAGAGTCCTGGGCACAAAGGAGAAGAGAAGTGGGCCTGGGCCTATACCTAACCCTCAAGAGGTCTGGACCCAAAGGAGAAGAGAAAATGGCCTGGGCCTATCACTAACCCTGAAAATCCCTGGGCTGAAAATCCCTGGGCCCAAAGGAGAAGAGACAAGGGCCTGGGCCTATCCCTAACTCTGAAGAGTCCTGGGCACAAAGGAGAAGAGAAGTGGGCCTGGGCCTATACCTAACCCTCAAGAGGTCTGGACCCAAAGGAGAAGAGAAAATGGCCTGGGCCTATGCCTAACCCTGAAAAGCCCTGGGCTGAAAATCCCTGGGCCCAAAGGAGAAGAGAGAAGGGCCTGGGCCTATCCCAACCCCTGAAGAGTCCTGGACCCAAAGGAGAAGAGAAGTTGGCCTGGGCCTATCCCTAACGCTGAAGAGGACTGGTTCTAAAAGAGAAGAGAAAAGTGCCTGGGCTTATCCCTAACCCTGAAGAGGCCTGGGCCTAAAGGAGAAGAGAAAAGGGACTGGGCCTATCCCTAACCCTGAAGATGCCTGGGCCCAAAGGAGAAGAGAAGTGGGCCAGGGCCTATCCCTAACCCTGAAGATTCCTGGGCCCAAAAGGGAAGAGAGAAGGGCCTAGACTTATCCCTAACCCTGAAGAGGCCTGGGCCCAAAGGAGAAGAGAAAAGGGACTGGGCTTATCCCTAACATTGAAAGGGCTGGGTCCAAAAGAGAAGAGAGGAGGGCAAGGGCCTATCTGTATCCCTTAAGATTCCAGGGCCCAAAGGAGAAGAGAGAAGGGCCTGGGCCTATCCCTAATCCTCAAGAGGCCTGGGCCCAAAGGAGAAGAGAATAGGGCCTGGGCCTATCCCTAACCTTGAAGAGTCCTACGCCCAAAGGGGAAGAGAACTGGCCTGGGCCTATCTCTAACTCTGAAGAGGCCTTGCCCCAAAAGAGAAGAGAAAATGGCCAGGGCCTATCCCTAACCCTGAAGAGTCCTGGGCCCAAAAGGGTTGAGATAAAGGCCTGGGCCTATCCCTAACCATGAAGAGGCCTGGGCCCAAAGAGAAGAGAGAAGGGCCTGGACCTATCCCTAACCCTGAAGAGGCCTGGGCCCAAAGGAGAAGAGAAAAGGGACTGGGCTTATCCCTAACATTGAAAGGGCTAGGTCCAAAAGAGAAGAGAGGAGGGCAAGGGCCTATCCTTATCCCTTAAGATTCCAGGGCCCAAAAGAGAAGAGAGAAGGGCCTGGGCCTACCCCTAATCCTCAAGAGGCCTGGGCCCAAAGGAGAAGAGAAAAGGGCCTGGTCCTATCCCTAACCTTGAAGAGTCCTGGGCCCAAAGGGGAAGAGAAGTGGGCCTGGGCCTATCACTATCTTTGAAGACACCTAGCCCCAAAAGAGGAGAGAAAGGGGCCTGGGCTTATCCCTAACCCTGAAGAGGCCAGGGCTCAAAAGAGAATAGACAAGGGCCAGGGACTAACCCTAACCCTGAAGAGGCATGGGCCCAAAAGAGAAGAGAAGTATGCCTGGGCCTATCCTTAACCCTGAAGAGGCATGGGCCTAAAGGGAAAGAAAAATGGACCTGGGCCTATCCAGAACCCTAAGAGGCCTGGGCCCAAGGGAAAAGAGAAGTGGGCCTGGGCCTATCCTTAACAATGAAGTGGCCTGGGCCCAAAAGAGAAGAGAAAAGGGCCAGAGCCAATCCCTAACCCTGAAGAGGCCTGGGACAAAGGAGAAGAGAAGTGGGCCTGGGACTATCCTTAACACTGATGTGGCCCGGGACCAAAGAAGAAGTGGGACTGGGACTATCCCTAACCCTGAGGAGGCCTGGGCCCAAAACAGAAGAGACAGGGGCCTGGGCCTATGCCTAACCCTGAAAAGCGCTAGGCCCAAAAGAGAAGAGAGAAGGGCCTGGGCCTATCCCTAACCCTGAAGAGTCCTGGGCCCAAAGGAGAAGAGAAGTGGGCCTAGGCCTATCCCTAACCCTGAAGAGGCCTGGACCCAAAGGAGAAGAGAAAATGGCCTGGGCCTATCCCTAACCCTGAAAATCCCTGGGCTGAATATCCCTGGGCCCAAAGGAGAAGAGACAAGGGCCTGGGCCTATCCCTAACCCTGAAGAAACCTGGGCCCAAAAGAGAAGAGAGAAGGACCTGGGCATATCCCAACCCCTGAAGAGGCCCTGGCCCAAAGGAGAAGAGAGAAGAGCCTCGGCCTATCCCTAACCCTGAAGAGGCCAGGGCTCAAAAGAGAAGAGACAAGGGCCAGGGACTATCCCTAACCCTGAAGAGGCCTGGGCCTAAAATAGAAGAGACAATGGCCAGGGCCTATCTCTAACCCTGAAGAGGCCTGGGTCCAAAGGAGAAGAGAAGTGGGCCTGGGCCTATGCCTAATCCTGAAGAGGCATGGGCCTAAAGGGAAAGAGAAATGGACCTGGGCCTATCCATAGCCCTAAGAGGCATGGGCCCAAAGTAAAAGAGAAGTTGGCCTAGGCCTATCCCAAACACGTAAGTGGCCTGGGCCCAAAAGAGAAGAGAGAAGGGCCTGGGCCAATCCCTAACCCTGAAGAGGCCTCGGCCAAAGGAGAAGAGAAGTGGGCCTGGGACTATCCCTAACCCTGAAGTGGCCCGGGACTAAAGAAGAAGTGGGTCTGGGCCTATCCCTAACCCTGAGGAGGGCTGGGACCAAAACAGAAGTGACAAGGGTCTGGACCTATCCCTAACCCTGAAGAGACCTGGGCCAAAGGAGAAGAGATGTGGGCCTGGGACTATCCCTAACCCTCAAGAGGCTTGTGCCCAAAACAAAAGAGACAATGGCCTGGGCCTATCCCTAACCCTGAAGAGGACTGGGCCAAAAAGTAAAGAGACAAGGGCTTGGGCCTATGCCCAACCCTGAAAAGCCCTGGGCTGAAAACCCCTGGGCTCAAAGGAGAAGAGAGAAGGGCCTGGGCCTATCCCTAATCCTCAAGAGGCCTGGGCCCAAAGGAGAAGAGAATAGGGCCTGGGCCTTTCCCTAACCTTGAAGAGTCCTGCGCCCAAAGGGGAAGAGAACGGGCCTGGGCCTATCCCTAACTCTGAAGAGGCCTGGCCCCAAAAGAGAAGTGAAAATGGCCTGGGCCTATCCCTAACCCTGAAAATCCCTGGGCTGAAAATCCCTGGGCCCAAAGGAGAAGAGACAAGGGCCTGGGCCTATGCCTAACCCTGAAAAGCCCTAGGCCCAAAGGAGAATAGAAAAGGGCCTGGGCCTATCCCTAACCCTGAAGAGTCCTGGGCCCAAAGGAGAAGAAAAGTGGGCCTGGGCCTATCCCTAACCCTGAAGAGGCATTGGCCTGAAGGAGAAGAGACAACTTCCTGGGCCTATCCCTAACAATGAAGAGTCCAGGGCCAAAGGAGAAGAGAAAATGGCCCGGGCCTATCCCTAACCCTGAAAATCCCTGGGCTGAAAATCCCTGGGCCCAAAGGAGAAGAGACAAGGACCTGGGCCTATCCCTATCCGTGAAGAAGCCTGGGCCCAAAAGAGAAGAGAGAAGGACCTGGGCCTATCCCAAACCCTGAAGAGTCCTGGACCTAAAGGAGAAGAAAAGTGGGCCTGGGCCTATCCCTAAACCTGAAGAGGCCTGGGCCTAAAAGAGAAGAGAAAAGTGCCTGGGCTTATCCCTAACCCTGAAGAGACCTGGGCCTAAAGGAGAAGAGAAGTGCGACTGGGCCTATCCCTAACCCTGAAGAGGCCAGGGCTCAAAAGAGAAGAGACAGGGGCCAGGGACTATCCCTAACCCTGAAGAGGCCTGGGCCTAAAATAGAAGAGACAATGGCCAGGGCCTATCTCTAACCCTGAAGAGGCCTGGGCCCAAAGGAGAAGAGACGTGGGCCTGGGCCTATGCCTAACCCTGAAGAGGCATGGGCCTAAAGGGAAAGAGAAATGGACCTGGGCCTATCCATAACCCTAAGAGGCATGGGCCCAAAGGAAAAGAGAAGTGGGCCTAGGCCTATCCCAAACCCTTAAGTGGCCTGGGCCCAAAAGAGAAGAGAGAAGGGCCTGGGCCAATCTCTAAACCTGAAGAGGCCTGGGCCAAAGGAGAAGAGAAGTGGGCCTGGGACTATCCCTAATCATGAAGTGGCCCGGGAACAAAGAAGCAGTGGGTCTGGGCCTATCCCTAACCCTGAGGAGGGCTGGGACCAAAACAGAAGAGATAAGGGTCTGGACCTATCCCTAACCCTGAAGAGACCTGGGCCAAAGGAGAAGAGATGTGGGCCTGGGACTATCCCTAACCCTGAAGAGGCTTGTGCCCAAAACAAAAGAGACAATGGCCTGGGCCTATCCCTAACCCTGAAGAGGCCTGGGCCTAAAGAGAAGAGACAAGGGCCTGGGCCTTTCCCTCACACTGAAGAGGCCTGGGCCCAAAGGAGAAGGGAAGTGGGCCTGGGCCTATCCCTAAACCTGAAAAGCCCTGGGCCCAAAGGAGAATAGAGAAGGGCCTGGGCCTATCGCTAACCTTGAAGAGGCCAAAGGAGTAGAGTAAAGGACCTGGGAAAATCCCTTATCCTGAAGAGGCCTGTTCCCAAAAGAGAAGAGAAGTGGGCCTAGGCCTATCCCTAACCCTGAAAAGCTCTGGGCCCAAAGGAGGAGAGAGAAGGGCCCGGGCCTATCCCTAACCCTGAAGAGGCCTGGGCCCAAAGGAGAAGAAGAGAGGGCCTGGGACTGTCCCTAACAGTGAAAAGGCCTGGGCCCCAAGGAAAAAGAAGTGGGTCTGGGCCTATTCCTAACCCTGAAGAGGCCTGTGCCCAAAGGAGAAAAGAAGTTGGTCTAGGCCTATCCCTAACCCTGTAGAGGCCTGGGCCCAAAAGAGAAGAGACAAGGTTCTGGGCCTATCCCTAACACTGAAGAGCCCTGGGCCTAAAGATTAGAGAAAAGGGTTTGGGCCTAACCCTAACCCTGAAAGGTCTGGGCCGAAAGGAGAAGAGAATTGGGCCTGGGCCTATCCCTAACCTTGAAGGGGCCTGGGCCTAAAAGAGAAGAGACAATGGCCTGGGCCTATCTCTAAACCTGAAGAGGCCTGGGCCAAAAGAGAAGAGACAAGGGCCAGGGCCTATCCCTAACCCTGAAGAGGCCTGGGCACAAAAGAGAAAAGACAAGGGCCTGGGCCTATCTCTCACACTGAAGAGGCCTCGGCCCAAAGGAGAAAAGAAGTAGGCCTTGGCCTCTCCCTCACCCTGAAGAGGCCCAGGCCCAAAGGAGAAAAGAAGTGGGTCTGGGCCTATCCCTAACCCTGAAGAGGCCTGGGCCCAAAAGAGAATAGACAAGGGTCTGGGACTATCCCTAACCCTGAAGAGGCCTGGGCAAAAAGGAGATGGGAAGTGGGCCTGGGACTATCCCTAACCCTGAAGAGGCCTGGGCCCAAAAGAGAAGAGAGGAGGGCCTGGGCCTATTGCTAACCCTGAAGAGGCCTGGGCCCAAAGGAGAAGAGTGAAGAGCCTGTGCAAATCCCTAATCCTGAAGAGGCCTGTTCCCAAAAGAGAAGAGAAGTGGGCCTCGGCCTATCTCTAACCCTGAAAAGCCCTGGGCCCAAAGGCGAAGAGAGAAGGGCCTGGGTCTATCCCTAACCCTGAAGAGGCCTGGGCCCAAAGGGAAAGAGAGAAGAGCCTGAGCCTATCCCTAACCCTGAAGGGGCCTGGGCCCAAAGGAGAAAAGAAGTAGGCCTGGACCTATCCTTTACCCTGAAGAGGCCTGGGCTAAAAAGAGAAGAGACAAGGGCCTGGGCCTATCCCTAACCCTGAAGAGGCCTAGGCCCAAAAGAGAAGAGAGGAGGGCCTGGTCCTATCCCTAACCCTGAAGAGGCCTGGGACCAAAGGAGAAGAGACAATGGTCTGGGCCTATCCCTAAACCTGAAGAGGCTGGGCCAAAAAGAGAAGATACAAGGCCAGGGCCTATCCCTCACCCTTTAAGGATTGGGCCGAAAGGAGAAAGAAGTGGGCCTGGGCCTATCCCTAACCCTGAAGAGACCTGGGCCCAAAGGAGAAAAGAAGTAGGCCTGGGCCTATCCTTTACCCTGAAGAGGCCTGGGCTAAAAAGAGAAGAGACAAGGGCCTGGGCCTATCCCTAACCCTGAAGAGGCCTCGGCCCAAAAGAGAAGAGAGGAGGGCCTGGTCCTATCCCTAACTCTGGAGAGGCCTGGGACCA
The DNA here is from genome assembly GCF_030254825.1 of Meriones unguiculatus. NCBI lineage: Eukaryota > Metazoa > Chordata > Mammalia > Rodentia > Muridae > Meriones > Meriones unguiculatus. Next base: position 26,851,819 of record NC_083354.1, on the reverse strand, counting down.
AAGGAGAAGAGAACTGGGCCTGGGCCTATCCCTAACCCAGAAGAGGCCTGGGCCTAAAAGAGAAGAGACCAGGGCCTGGGTCTATCCCTAACCATGAAGAGGCCTGGGCCCAAAGGAGAAGAGAGAAGGGCCTGAGCCTATCCCTAACCCTGAAGAAGCCTGGGCCCAAAAGAGAAAAGCCAATGGCCTGGACCTAACCCTAATACTGAAGAGTCCTGTGCTCAAAAGAGCAGAGACAAGGGCCTGGGCCTATTCCTAAACCTGAAGAGGCCTGGGCCCAGAATAGATGAGACAATGGACTGGGCCTATATCTAACCCTGAAGAGGCCTGGTCCCAAAATAGAAGAGACAATGGACTGGGCCTATATCTAACCCTGAAGAGGCCTGGGCCCAAAGGAGAAGAGACATGGGCCTGGGCCTATCCCTAACCCAGAAGAGGCCTGGGCCCAAAGAGAAGAGACAAGGGCCTGGGCCTATCCGTAACCCTGAAGAGGCCTGTGCCCAAAGGAGAAGAGAAGTAGGCCTGGGCCTATCCCTAACCCTGAAGAGGCCTGGGGCCAAAGGAGAAGAGAAGTGGGCCTGGGCCTATCCCTAACCCAGAAGAGGCCTGGGCCCAAAAGAGAAGAGAAGTGGGCCTGGGCCTATCCCTAACCCCGAAGAGGCCTGGGCCCAAAAGAGAAGAGACAAGGGCCTGGGCCTATCCGTAACCCTGAAGAGGCCTGGGCCCAAAGGAGAAGAGACAAGGGCCTGGGCTCATCCCTAACCCTGAAGAAGCCTGGGCCCAAAAGAGAAGAGACAAGGGCCTGGGCCTATCCCTAACCCTGAAGAGGCCTGGACCCAAAAGAGAAGAGAAGTGGGCCTGGGCATATCCCTAACCCAGAAGAGGCCTGGGCCCAAAGGGGAAAAGAAATGGTCCTGTGCCTATCCCTAACCTGGAACTGTCTTAGAACAAATTAAGAATTGTTATGGCCCTCTGCCTCTCAGCATTTCTGAAGAACCATGGGCTCATTCTTGTTCTTCTTCCAATGAACTGACATCTGGAAACATTTTATCCTCCAAGAAGCAAGACATTGATAATGACCTGATTATGAACACATGTGTAGTACCATGCATGACCTCCAAGGAAACCTGGCAGCTCCTTGAACACCAAGTAGCCTCATTCTATATTGTCAACAAGGGTGTGCGGGCTGACCCTTTTTATCCTACCCAGGATGCATTTCACCACTAAGGAGCCAGGCCTTAAAGAGACTACCCTCATCTGAATGACCAGTTGAAATGGACAAAACCATGACCCTGACCTGGTGTAAAGCCAGGCATTATCTTTATGTTAATTGATTTTCTTAAACCAACCACAGCCTAATTAGTGACCAATTTCATGCAATGTTAACAGAAATCTGGACTCACCATTGATGAGTGCCATCGGACCATGGCCATGAACGCCAATCATTAGTAACTTAGATGATCCTTTTGGTACAGTGTGGATTGTGGGCTGTACCTGCCATTCTAACAACACAGACAACATTCTCACCTCAAGTGTGTCAAGACAACAGCATGGCTTTTAAATATTCTGGACCACATATAAACATCAGAGAACATGGGACACTGTGGGAGCAAGGGTGTGTGGGCCGCACCCAGGGAACCCTCTGTGTCCTGGTCTTATCTGGAACACTACAAATGAAGGACAACAAATTGACCTCAACTCTGACTTAGGTAACACACCCCTCTGGAGAGGATGGACACACTTTAACACCATGAGGTGGATGTCTGAAGAATGACACAAGACAAAGGCCATAAAGTGACATCAAATGAGTCCTGCCAACTCCTTGTTTACTGAGTCCACAGGGTCCAGCTTAACTTCAATGGTTCTCTTCATCCAACCCAGGAGTTGTGCTCCAGTTTAGAACCACACGCAGAATACATGGCCTTCATCATGTCTGGACCACAGCAGAGAAACCATGTGGGCAACTTTGGCATGCTGGGTGTGTGGACCCCACTCAGATATGTTATAGGCTCCAGCTGTTTTCAAGAGATCCAAGACAAGAGATCTTCTCTGTGTTAGTGAACAACAAGATCTCAAAGGAAATTGTAGACAGAACAACCAAATCTGGTGTCTGATGTGTGACATCACCCTCACAGACTTCCAGACTATGGGTCAAACCCTCATGTCCTGACACCTTGGGTACTCATTGTTGACTTTGGTCCTTAACCTGACCTGACCAGAAACATCAAGTCATCTGTGGATTAACAAAGTGATGACCCAGACACATCTTCAGTGCAGATGTGTAATGAACAACCCTGAAATCTTCCTCTGAAGCCATGTTTGTGGACATGCTCACTGACAGAATTGCCAAAGATTCCTTAAGCCCTTGTAGGGCCTACCTAGAAGTGTCCAAATTTATATATCGATTTCTATGCCACTCTTAAAATTTCTGAAGACTTGTAATCTTGTATCATTCTTCTTGGAAATGTCCTAGCACTGTGTATATAATATAAAAATAAATTTCATATGCTAACATGATTATCCTGAAATGTTTAATTTGGCTCTTTTCCTATGTTTATAAATGATCCTTTCAATCTTTGAATTACTTAAGAACAGGCTGAGATGGTTTCTCACAAATATAGGAGGCTCTAGGAGTAAGACAAATATCTGTATGCTCAAACCTCATTCTCAAGATCAATGTATCTGTTTGGGGGTTTTATCTTTGCCCTTAAGAAACAACAACCAATATTGCAATTTGGTGAAATAGGCAGGAACCCTCATCTACTCTTACATTCACCGAGATAAGGTTTCCTTGTTGGATGGGCTGCTATCTACCCAGTGCCGATATCAGATGAGCACCAACTGATAAAGAATGCTGATGAAGGGCTTGGGAAGTAGAGTAGGACAGAAGGTTCAGTGCAGGTCACGGGCACTGCCCGTGCTGGTATCCAATATGTATGAAGAACTAAAAAAACTAAACATCAATACACCAAGTAACCAAATTAAAAATGAGGTACAATATAAACATAGAATTAAACAGAGGAATCTCTAATGGCTGAGAAGCAGTAAATGAAATGTTCAATATCCTTAGTCATTGGGAAAACACAAATTATAACAACTGAGATTGCATGTTAAACCCTTCAGAATGGCTAAGATCAAGAAATCAAGCCACAGCTCATGCTGGTGGGGATGTGGAACACTGGGAACACTCCCACTTTGCTGGTGGTTGTGCAAACTTGTAGAACCCCTTTGAAAATGAATGTGGTAGTTTTTCAGAATTGGTAACAATTAGATCTCACAACCCAGTTCTATCACTCCTAGACATATACCCAAAGGATGCTCCAACAAACCATAAGGAGACGTGTTCAACTATGTCCAAAGCAGCTTTACTTGTAATAGCCCCAAACTGGAAACATCCTAGAAGTTCCTCAACCGAAGAATGGATAAAGAAAAGGTGGTGCATTTCCGCCATGAATACTATTTACCTATTAAAAACAAAAACCTCATGGAACTCACAGATAATGAATAGAATTAGAAAAGATGATGCTGAGTGATGTAACCCAGACCCAGAAAGACAACAGGGTATAAGCTCATAAGTAGATATTAGCCATCAAATATAGGATAATCATGCTACAATTGACAGATCAACAAAGCTAACTAAGAGGACCCAGGGGGGAAGCTTGAATCTCACTCAGAAGAGGAAATAGAATAGACATCAGGGGTAGATAAAGGGCAGAGACTGGGTAGGAAAGGGTTGGAAGAGAGCAGGAGAAATTAGATTTGGGGAGGACAGAGGAAAAGAGTACTGGGTAAGAGAACTGGAACCTGGTGGGCGGCATCTCTGGGACAAGCTATAAATCTGGGACAATGGAAGCACTCCGGAATCTGTGAGGGTGACCCTACCTAAGACTCCTAGCAATATGGATATGGAACCTGAAATGGCCATCTTCTGTAACCACACAAGACTTCCAGTAGGGGGAAACCTATCCATGATTTGTCCTGCCTGTTAGATATGCAGGGGTAAATATGAAGTAGACATTGAGGGAATGGACAAGGTTGAGACCCATGCTATGAGAAAGAGCCCACCCCTTTCACTATTAATGATATTTGACTTTTTACAGGCAGGCACCTAGCATATCTGTTTTTTAAGAGGCTTCATTCAGCAACTGTTGGAAACAGATCCAATGACCCACAGCCAAATATTAAGCTGAGCTTGGCGGATCCTTAGGAAGAGGAGGAGGAAGGATTGAAGAGCTCAAGGACACTACAAGAAAACCTACAGAATCAACTAACCTGGGCTCAAAGGGGCTCACAGGGACTGAACCACCAAACAGAGAGCATGCATGGGACAGACCTATCCCCTCTGCACATATGCAGAATTTATGCAGCTGTGTCTTCATGTTGGACTCCTAACAGCTCAAGGAGGGTCTGTCTCTGACTGTTGCCTGCCTTGGATCCCATTCCCCTAACAGGGTTGCTTTGTTTATCCACAATAGTAGAAGATGTGCTAGTCCTACTGCAACTTGATACGCCAAGGCTGGTTGATATCCATGCGAAGTCTCCCCTTTTTCTTGGAAAAAGGGACAATGGAGGATGGGTGAGAAGTTTGATGAGAAGGAGGTACTTGGAAGAAAGGAGGGAAGGAAAACTTTGATTATGATGTAAAAATAATAAAAATAATAAATGGTTCTGTTGCTCTCCTCTTGGAGCTCCTGTCCTTTTCCAACTTCTTTCATAAGATTCCCTGCACTCTGCCCAAAGTTTGGCTATAGGTCTCAGCATCTGCTTTGATACCCTGCAGGGTAGAGACCTTCAGAGGCTCTCTGCAGTAGGCTCCTGTCCTGTTCCCTGTTTTCTCCTCTTCTGATGTCCATCCTCTTTGCCTTTCTGAATGAGGATTGAGCATCTTACCCAGATGCTCCTACTTGATTAGATACCTCCTTCTTGATTAGTTTCTGTAGTTTTACAGATTTTAGTTTGTTTATCATTTTATTATATGTCTAATATCCACTTAAGAGTGAGTATAGACCCTGTGTGTCTTCCTGTTTCTGGGATACCTCACGAAGGATGATCTTTTCCAGTTCCCACCATTTGCCTGCAGATTTCATGATTTCCTTGTTTTTAATTGCTCCATAAGGAGAGCAACAAAGCCAAAAATTCCAGGCACAGTTTTTTTTTTTTTTCTGAGACTGATACCCCAACCAAGGACCATTCATGGAAGTAATCTTGATCCCCTGCACTTATGTACCCCATGGCAGTTTGGTGTCCAAGTGGGTTTCATAGATATGAGGACAGTGAATGTCTCTGACATGAACTGATTGGCCTGCTCTTAGATCACCTCCTCCTCAGGAAGGTGCAGCCTTACCAGGCCACTGAGGAAGACAATGCAGCCACTCCTGATGATATCTGATAGACTGGGATCAGAAGAAAGGGGAGGAAGACCTCTCCTATTTGTGGACTGGGGAAGGCGTATGGGTATGATAGAGGGAGGGAGGGAGCAACAGGTGGGATACAAAGTGAGGAAAATGTAATTAATAAAAAAATAAAAATAAAAAATGAGCTTACATATTTAAAAATTAATAAATGAAGGCAAAAGAAAGAAAATACTGAATTTATGGTCTAAAAGGGAATATATTGAATAATGTTTAAATGTAAGTGTATCCCATCAAACATTTATCATTTTTTTGAGTAAAAGTTCCCAATGCACTTTAAACAAGTTCTGCATAGTTTATAATGAATAAAACCTACAGTCATTTGGGAAGAAAGATCCTCAATTGAGAAATTGCCTCAATGCCTATAGACATGCCTGAAGCAGTACTTTCTTAGTTGATGATTGATGTGGGAGGGCACAGCACACTGTGGGTGGTGCCACCCCTGGGAAATGGCCCTGGGTTGTAGAAAAAGGAAAGTTGAGCAAGCCAGTGTGCCACTTTCCTCCATGGTTCCTGCCTCTGCCATGTTCAGGTATAGGCTGTTCAATTAGCCCATCAGGAATAATGACTTAGGCAGGTTGACACAGAAGGCCAGTAACTAGCATCAGACCAATCTCCAACACCTGGGGGTCCCCCCAACCCTGCCCTACATGGTACCCAGAAGCTGAACAGGGGAGGCTAGGAGCTCTGTGCTGTATCTTGTGCTCAAGAGTTTCCAGGGAACTGAGTGGAAGGGGCTCTACCGTGAGACATACTGAGTCGTCCTGGCTCTGTCCTGGGCTGTTTGCAGACACTCTCTTTCTCAGCAACCTTCCTAATAACTGCCATCCTGTCAAGTGAAAGCCATTTCAGGCTCTGCTTCCTGGAAACCTTGTTGTGTGGGACAATGTCTCTGGAGAATAGGACCCAAGCTCTTGTCCACAGAAGATGGCCAGGACAGTGTGATACTGGTCACCCATGGATCTTCAGTGAGGAACTGTCACCGGGTTCATAGGTCGTATGTGTGACAGTTGGAGAAGGGATCCAAATGATTGCTGGGTAAGCCCCAGTGGAGGCACAGAACTTTCTCTCACCTGGAAACAAGGGCTGAAAGTTGAGTTTGGAGGTCAGGCCAGGGACCCATATGATTCTATGTCTTTCGCCTAGGTCTTTACCATTCTGAACCTTTCTTCTTCTTTAGGCTTGGGATCCTTCCTAAAGGGATAGGCCCAGGCCCACATCTCTTCTTAGTATCCAGGCTTATTCTGTGTTAGGGAAAGACCCAGGCCAACATCTCTATTTCTTAGGCCCAGGCCTCTTGAGGTGTGGTGATAGGCCCAGTCCCACAACTCTTCTTTGGGCCCAGGCCTTTTCAGTGTTAGGATAGGTCCAGGTCCACACCTGTTCTACTTTGGGCCTAGGCCACTTTATGGTTAGGGATAGTCCCAGGACCACATCTTTTTTTCTTTAGGCCCAGGCTTCTTGGTTTAGGGAGAAGCCAAGCCCTGAATCTCTTCTTTGTGGCTATGCCCCTTCAGTGTTAGGGATAGTCCCAGGCCAGTACCTCTTGTTTGGCCCCAGGCCTCTTCATGGTTAGTGATAGGCCTAGGACTACATCACTTTTTTTTTCTCCCATATTTCTTCAAGGATAGGATAGGCCCAGGCATATATCTCTGTTTTGGGCACAGACTTCTTTGGGTTTAGGGACAGGCCTAGCAACCCATCTCTTCTTTGTGCCCAGGCCTCTTCATTCTTAGAGATAAACCTAGGCCCACATCTCTTCTTCCTTAGGCACAAGTCTCTCCAGGGAAAGGGACAGGCCCAGGCCCAGGCACACATCTCTTCAACTTGAGGCCCGGGCCCCTTCAGGTAGTGAGAGCCCCAGGCTCTCATCCCTTCGTAGCGCTCAGGCCTATTTGGTGTTACGGATAGGCCTGGCCCACACCACTTCTTCTTCTTTGGGCCCAGGCCTGTTCAGGGTATGAAATAGGCCCAGGTCCACACACATTCTTCTTTGGTTCCAAGCGTCTTTAGAGTTAGGGTTAGGCCAAAGCTAACATCTCCTCTTCCTAGGGCCCAGTTCTCTTCAGGATTATGGATTGGACCAAGCACACAGTTCTACTTTGGGCCCAGGCTTCTTCAATGTTAAGGATTAGCCCAGTCCCATACCTCTTAATCATGGGCCCAGGCCAATATGTGGTTAGTGGTAGGCCCAGGCCCACACCTCTTCTTCTTTGGGCCCAGGCCTCTTCAGGTTTAGGGATAGGCCAGGGCCAACATCTCTTATTCCAGAGGCCCAGGCTTCTTCACAGTTAGAGTTAGGGCCAGGCCCCTGTCACTTCTTCTTTATTCCCGGGTCCATTCAGGTTTAGAGACAGGCCAAGTTCACTATTGCTTTTTTGTGCCCAGGACTCTTCAGGGTTTTTGATGGGCACAGGCTCACACTTCTTCTTTGTGCCTAGGCCTATACAGTGTTATGGATAGGCCCAGGCACACATATCTTCGTCCTTGGGCCCATGACTCTTCAGGGTTATGGATTGGCCCAGATCCACAACTCTTAATCTTTAGGCCCAGTCCACTTTACAGCTAGGGGTAGGCCCAATACCACATCTCTTCTTCCTTGGGCCCTGCTCTCTTCAAGGATAGGATAAGCCCAGGAATTTATCTCTCTTTTGGGCACAGATTTCTTCAGGTTTAGGGACATGTCCAGGCCTCCATCCCTTCTCTGGGCCCAGGTCTCAACATAGGTAGGAATTGGCTCAGTTCCACAACTCTTCTTCTTTGGGCCCAGGCCTCTTCAGGTTTAGGGATTGGTCTATGCCCACATCTCTTCTTCATTAGGTCCAGGTCTCTTCAGGGATAGGGATAGGCTCAGGGCCTCACCACTTCTTCAGTTGGGCTATAGTTTTTCCATACCTTTTATATGTCATGTGTAGGGCACCAACTTTGCCAATTGCTAATAGCCTTCCTTGTGGGGCATAAAAAGGGGCATGATCTAGGACTCTGAGTATAACTGAGGCCAAAAAAGAGACAGTGTGACGTTTAGTATTGGCATGTGGCTTGTAGCCATTTGGAGAGACCAGAGATAGTGTCGCAGTTTGGAGCAGACAGACTGAGAGAAATGCTTCGGGGCACAGCAGCATGGAAGAGCCTGTAGCTATGTCTACAGTTGACAAAGATTTCTACAGAGCCCTAAAAGAACTCCTTGATTCTGTCAGGGAAAAGTAAAAGGATCTGGACTCCTGCACCTCACTAACCTCTTCTCTCTTTTACATAGAGTTGGGGGGTTAGTGGAAGGGAGGTAGAGGCCTAAGCACCCCAAATAAAATAGAGTTTTGAAAAGACTGCTACAGGTGGCATTTTGTCACAGGTGGTGCCCAACATCATTTAAGATAAAAAGGGCTAACAAGTGACACCCAGACATGGCTTAAGAATAATGGGGAACTTGGTTTTGGAGCTGTACACAGGAGATGGCAAGTTATGAAAGAGTGAATGTAATGTTTCAAGATGTCACTAAAAGTTTTATAGCAGTGGCTGATGCCAGGTTCTCTCCTGAAATGTTCCCAGGTGAAATTTTCTGTTGTTGCTTTTTTTTCTTCCTATATTCTGTTTTTTTAGAAGATTAAAAAATTACGGATGAGATAGGAAGAACAAAGGTGTCACTCAGTTCTCTTGTTCTGGAAAGGATTACAGACTTGGTGGTTCAATAGGAAAGTTTATGGGTAGAGACTGAAGCTCTTGGAAAGCAAAAAGTTGGCTACTCAAAAAAGGGAGTTTACCCTCTATTGCTGCTCTGCCATGCTCCATGAGGCAGGTGTTCAGAGTACTCCAGGGGGGAAGGGAAGAATTGGAAGCCCAGCAAGCCAAAAGAGCTCTGGTCCCAAGGGCTCCACTACAGGAAGTATCTGTGGCTACAAAGGCAGCATCAGCTTTCCCAGTCTTTGTGAAACATATGCCTGATAATGATGGTGGTGAGGCTGACAATGACATGACATGGAGTCCAGTAGAAATGTTAGATGAAAAGAAACTTTAAAAGTCTATCATATGGTATGGATTTTAAATTTTAAATTTGGTTAAATAAATGTTAAATAACTAGACTATGAAAAATAGACTTATTCACCAAAAGAGGAAAGGGTTGGTTTTAGCTCTATTAAAAGCTGGTCAGTAGATAAAATCATAATTGTGGTGAGGGAATGAAGCCACAAAAATAGAACAACAAAATGTAAGAAAGGGGACAAATGTTGGTAAAGATCAACTGTTTGTTGAAGGACATTATGCTGACTTATGAAAACAAATCAAATCTGAAGATGTAGTGATTGAACAATGTCATTTTGCAGCAGTAAGAGCATGGGATGTGGTAGAGGAGCCTGGCAAAAGAACCTCCTCATTTACTAAGGTAATTGAAGTCCCTGAAGAAGCCTTCACCAACTTCTTACAGAGATTGGGTTCAGCTTGAAATTGAGCCAAACCAGACCCTGAGACCAGACAGGTGTTGACACAGATCATGGCTTATGAGAATGCAAATACTAAATGTAACAGAGAACTTAGACTATTAAAAAAATGAGGGGCCCAAAGAGACAGATGTTAAGAAAGAGCACTGACATTGCCTCTCAGGAGCATCATGCCAGTATCATAGGACAAGCCATAGCTAAAAGTCTCAAAAATCAAAATGACTGGCGCTTTAATTGTGGTGAATTTTGTGACTTTGCAAAGAAATCATGAGGCTAGAAGCTTCACTCATAAGGGGAAGAAGCTGCTTCTGGCTACAACGTTCAATTGCCAGATTCACTGGAATTTGTAGGTATTGTAAGAAGGGAAAGCATTGGAGTAATGAGTGTATATCTAAATGGGATTGAGAAGGTCACCTCTTGCCATCATTAAACAGTCAGAGGGGCCTGTCAGCTCAAGGCCCCACAGCAAAATATAGGAGCTCTCCTGCTATGGTCAGCCAGGAGATGACAGGCAGGAGGAAGATCACAATGGAAAATTGCTGATCTCACCCATGCTGAATCCAGCAGGGCTTTGGATCTGGGCACAAATACCCTTCTTACCCTTTCAGCAAGATTTGCATGTTACAAAATAACCATTGGTGTTTATGGTCCTTTTCATTCAGGGACAGAAAGGATGATCTTGGGAAGAAGTGGATTAACTTCTGAAGGATTTATTGTGCATCCAGTTCTTGTAGATGGGGAGTGTAAGGAAGAATATACAATCATGACATATGTAAAACAGGAGATGCCAATTAATGCAGGGGGTAGAATTGCTCAGCTGTTCCTATATCTTTATGTCAAGGGCAAAGTCGATCCCATAGAAAGAACAGGTGCCTTTGGGAATACTAAAAAACATGTGCTCTGGCATCAGTGGTTAATGGTACAAATGAATGATGTTGAGTTGTAAGGTTTGATAGATACAAGAGCTGACATCAAAAGTCTTGGAAACAAGAATGGCCACTTCAGAAGATTTCTACACCATTTATAGGAATTGGTAAATTGTCTCAAGTAAGACAAAGTGTTGTACAGTAGATTAAATGTGTGGGACCAGAATGGCAACCAGGGAATTGAGACCTAATGTGGCTGACATACCCATACATTTGTGGGGGAGATATCTTTTAAGACAATGGGGTACTAAAATTAATATGCCTGTAATCCCAGAGACAGCCAATGCTCAAATAAGGGGTGAAATGGTAGAGGCTTCTGTGGAAGGTATTGATATGTGTAATCAAGAACAATCACAAGCTGTGCCCACTGTCCAAGTAAAGAACATCACAGGGATTGAGTTTCCAATTTTATGAGGGGCCACTGCTGAAATACAGCAGCCTTGCCCCCAAAGTAGTTATCAAACAGACCAGTGTGGCTAGAGCAGTGGCCCATAATGAAAAAAAAAGTTACAGGTTTTGCCCCCATCTTTGTTTAGGGTTACCAGCTATGTTCAGTTCCCTGATTAGTGCTAACTGCAACTTTTGTCCTTCAAGCTTTTTGATGTTCAGTTTTAATGCAATATGGTAGGATCAACAAGATTTGCTAGCCCTTTTATGAACTGTGTCTAATTTTGCTTTGATTTTAGTTCAGAAAAAAGAGATTTAAAGTTATGTTAAGTACTGCAATTGAGTATAAGATTGAGCTTTACCTATTCTCATTGGTTATGTTTTTTTTTTTTGTTTGTTTGTTTTGTTTTGTTTTTCAATGCAGTTTATTCAGGAACCTTGAACAATCATCTGACCCTGGGGAAAGCCAGCTCTCAGCTTAAATAGCCTCTGGGTAGCCAACCCCAGCATTCCACGTGGGCAATGCAGATAGGTCCACATACATGGAAGCAAGCCAGATCCTCAGCCTTAGCCAAATGTGGAGTTGATTGTGACAGAGAACACTCACCATCAGGAAGGTGGAAGGCAGAAACCAGCTCCATCTTTAAGGCGCAGCGTTCCGCAGCTCTCTACAGTTCCCCCTTTTTGTTTTAGTCGCATCAGGCAAGAGTAGAGGTATGATCTCTGATATTAGAAATAAATCGGGACTTTGTACCGACGTTCATTTAGGTGTCATCCACCCAAAGAGCATCAGACCCATCTGATACCTTTTTCTCAGAGGCGGGACCTGGGGCATCAACCCGCATGCAATCAGACATGCTCTTCTCTGGGTCGAAAGCGGCTGACCCTGAGTGCAGTGCTTAGCCTCGCATCCTGAGTGTAACATTTTAGCTTTTTATGGTATCGAACCATGCTTGGGGAGACTGTCCTGCTTCAATGGCTGTAAAGGCCTGAATGGTCATGGCTGCATTACTCTGTTGTGAGACTCTAATCTTGCATTTTTACCACAGGCAAACCAAGGAGACCAACACCAGAAGGCCTGCTAACGCTCCCATGCCCGCCCATTCCTTCAGATGTTTCATGGCTGCAGCAATCCATGATGATAATCCTGTGGCTAGTCCTGCGTCCACTCTGGTAGAATTTACCGTGACAATGGCCACTCACAGCTGCTCCATCGTAGTATCGAATTCTCCAGTCCAATTACCTAAAATATAGCTAGACAATTGTTTAGACAGATTTGCAGCACAGGAAAAATTCTCATGTTGTATGCTAGTGACACAAAGTCCAGCATACTTCCATTGACAGCCAAGTTGAGCGATTTGCCATAGGGTATCAATTTGCTCCTGCAAGAGGTCAATCCTCTGATTGAACACCATCAAGCCTCCTTTTAGTTGAGCATTAATTCCTTTTTGTACATCTAAAGCAAGAGCTACATTGGCTAAAAGATTATTCAGGGTCTGAGCAGTCTGCACAGTATGACTCATGGCTAATGTCGCGGTGGTAGCTCCAACAGCCGCCAATGAGATGGCAGTAACAATGGTGGCTGTAGTTCCAAGATCCCTTTTCTGTCTGAAGAGAGTCATAGCGTGAGGGGCATCAACGGGCACAGGCACCCAGCGAGTGCATGTGAGTAACTAGAGCATACCTAAATTCATTAGCATTCCAGCATTGGGCAAAAAAGCAAGTATCATTACTACAATTACTTGGTTCTATCTGGCTAATAATGAATAAAAAATGGGGGATATAAACAAATAGGTGTGGGTTTATTGGAAATATTATGAGAAGCCTTAACCCCCTCGTTGGAACATCCTGCATCAGTTCTAGAACTAGCAGTGGTAGAGTCCGAGGTCTGAGTAGGTTCAGGAGACCATTGCCCCCAGGGGCGAGACGTGCTCCATGTAAATTGACTAACTCCATGTTTTCCTCCACTTTTGAAAGACCTTTAAGGTTCTGAAATTATTTTTTTCCCTTTTTTTAAAAAATTTTTCATCAATTACACTTTATTCATTCTGCATCCCCCCATAAGCCCCTCCCTCCTCCCCTCCCAATCCCACCTTCCCTCCTCCCTCTGCTTGCATGCCACTCCCCAAGTCCACTGATAGGGGAGGTTCTCCTCTCCTTTCTGATCTTAATCTATCAGTTCACATCAAAAGTGGCTGCATTGTCCTCTACTATGGCCTGGTAAGGCTGCTCCCCTCCAGGGGGAGGTGAACAAAGAGCAGGCCAATCAGATTATGTCAGAGGCAGTCCCTCTTCACATTACTATGTAACCCAATTGGACTCTGAACTTCCCTGGGCTACATCTGTGCCGGGGTTCTGGGTTATCTCTATCTCTATGAATCGTCCTTGGTTGGAGTATGAGTCTCTGGGAAGTTCCCTGTGTTCAAATTTTCTTGTTCTGTTGCTCTCCTTGTGGAGTTCCTGTCCTCTCCGGCTCTTACTATTTCCCAGTTCTTACATAAAATTCCATTCACTCTGCCCAACAGTTGCCCATCAGGCTCAGCATCTGCTTTGATAGTCTGTAGGGCAGAGGCTTTAAGAGGCCCTCTGTGGTAGGTTCCTAGGTTGTTTCCTGTTTTCTTCTTCTGATGTCCATCCTCTTTGCCTTTCCGGATGGGGATTGGACGTTTTAGTTAGGGTCCTCTCTCTTGCTTAGTTTCTTTAGATGCACAGGTTTTAGCGGGTTTGTCCTATATTGTATGTCTATATGAGTGAGTATATACCATGTGTGTCTTTTTGCTTCTGAGACAACTCACTCAGGATGATCCTTTCCAGATCCCACCATTTACCTGCAAATTTCATGATTTCCTTATTTTTCATTGCTGAGTAATATTCCATTGTGTAGATGTACCACAATTTCTGCATCCATTCTTCAATTGAGGGGCATCTGGCTTGTTTCCAGCTTCTGGCTATTACAAATAAAGCTGCTACAAACATGGTTGAGCAAATGTCCTTTTTGTGTACTTGAGCCTCTTTTGGATATATCCCCAGGAGTGGTATGGCTGGATCTTGAGGAAGCGCTATTGCTAGTTGTCTGAGAAAGCGCCAGATTGATTTCCAGAGTGGTTGTACAGGTTTACATTTCTACCAGCAGTGGAGAAGGGTTCCCCTTTCTCCACAACCTCTCCAGCATGTGTTGTCACTTGAGTTTTTGATCTTGGCCATTCTCATGGGTGTAAGGTGAAATCTCAGGGTTGTTTTGATTTGCATTTCGCTAATGGCTAGTGAGGTTGAGCATTTCTTTAAGAGCTTCTCTGCCATTCGGTATTCCTCTACAGAGAATTCTCTGTTTAGCTCTGTTCCCCATTTTTTAATTGTATTACTTGGTTTGCTGCTTTTCAGCTTCTTTAGTTCTTTATATATACTGGATATGAGTCCTCTGTCAGATAAAGGGTTGGTGAAGATTCTTTCCCAATCTGTAGGCGGTCGCTTTGTTTTGATGACGGTTTCCTTTGCTTTACAGAAGCTTTTCAGTTTCATGAGGTCCCATTTATTGATTGTTGCTCTTAGAGCCTGTGCTGTTGGTGTTCTGTTCAGGAACTTTTTTCCTGTACCAATGAGTTCTAGGGTATTACCCACTTTTTTTTTCGAGCCGATTTAATGTGTCTGGTTTTATGTTGAGGTCTGATCCACTTAGACTTCAGTTTTGTGCAGGGTGATAAGTATGGATCTATTTTTATTTTTCTACATGTAGACATCCAGTTGGACCAGCACCATTTGTTGAAGATGCTATCTTTTTTCCATTGTATGGTTTTGGCGTCTTTGTCAAATATCAGGTGTCCATAAGTGTGTGGGTTTATTTCTGGGTCCTGTGTTCGGTTCCATTGATCCACCATTCTATTTTTATGCCAGTACCATTCAGTTTTTAAAACTGTTGCTCTATAGTACAACTGAAGATCAGGGATGGAGATACCTCCAGAAGATCTTTTATTGTAGAGGATTGTTTTAGCAATTCTGGGTTTCTTGTTATTCCATATGAAGTTGAGAATTTTTCTTTCCAGGTCTGTAAAGAATTGTGTTGGTAATTTGATGGGCATTGCATTGAATCTGTAGATTGCTTTTGGTAAGATGGCCATTTTTCTATGTTAATCTTGCCAAGACATGAGCATGGGAGATCTTTCCATCTTCTCATATCTTCTTCTAATTCTTTCTTCAGAGACTTGAAATTTTTTTTTATACAAGTCTTTGACTTCCTTGGTTAGGGTTACTCCGAGGTACCTTATGTCATTTGTGGCTATTGTGAAGGGTGTTGTTTCCCTAATTTCTTTCTCAGCCCTTTTGTCTTTTGTATACGGGAGGGCTACTGATTTTTTTGAGTTAATTTTGTATCCGGCCACTTTGCTGAAGGTGTTTATCAGCTGTAGGAGTTCCCTGGTAGAGTTTTTGGGGTCACTCAGGTATACTATCATATCATCTGCAAATAGTGATAATTTGACCTCTTCCTTTCCAATTTGTATCCCCTTGATCTCCTTCAACTGTCTCATTGCTCTAGAGTTTTAATACTTTTTTAATGATTTATTTCTTTTTGTTTCATGTGTTTTGGTGTTTTGTCTGCATGTTTGTTGGTATGGAGGGCCTGAGTACGGAATGCCTGGGGCACAGGCTGTTCATGGTGGACCAGCAACAGAGGATGGCTTTGCTGTGTCTCCCACAGCACTGGCTCTGGGTTCTCTCAGGGACCTAGAAGAACTGCTTCTTCCCACTGGGGACGGGATTCACCAAGTGGCCAGACTGATTGTTCAGCAGTGTCTGCAGCTTCAGCGTCTCCGAGTTCTTGCCTTTCAATACACCTTGGATGACAACAGTGTGCTGGAAATTGGTGAGTTTCTCTCAGAGAAAGCGTTTCCCTTGTACTGCTCTTTCTCACCATCGCTTCATTTGCCTCCAGACTTTTCCCATGGGGAAATCATCTGCAATAGGCACTGCTTTACCTATACATACCCCAAAGCTTTGTTTGTGCCTTATATTCATAGTAACACATGTGACCAGAATGCGGTGCACCATTCTTATTTGACCACATGTGTGCTGTTTCTAGACACTGGCTACTATGGGTGCTTCTAAGAACATGCTCATGCAATGTATGCATTTAGGTATTCTGGGGCTGGAATTTCTGAGATCTCACATAGATTGATTAAAACTGCTTGCTTGGTTAGACGTGGCACATGCTTGTAAGTCTACAATGGGGAGGTTCCAGTGTTCCTTGTCTAGATATCAAGCTCAATGGCAGGTTGGGTTATAGGAGACTTTGACCACAAACAAGGAAACAAAGGAACACATCTCTTTACAGTGAAGAAACATGAGATGAGAGACAGAGGACTAAATCTCTGCAGCTTTCCCCTTCACCACAGGTTTCTTCACAGTCTGTCTGTAGTAGATATTGTCAGTCCCTTACAGCGCAGGTACTCTAATGATTGTCATGTATAGGAAAATCTGTAGCTTTAGTTGAGGAGCTGAGGGATGGATATCTTTCAGATTAACCAGCATTGAAAAGAAAAAGACAGAACAGAACAAAAAGAAATAGTCATACCTTTCTGTGATGCTCCTCAGAACCCAGGCAGACCCCACCAAACCTCATGGAGGCTTGGCTTGTAGGTACTGCACTCAGGATCAGGAATTCTCAGAAGAAAAACACACTGTCTTAAGGTGAACCCACCTTCTTTAGGGCGGACTCCTAGCCAGGTCCTTGAAAGGAGGAGCTCAGTGCCTGTCTCCATCTTTGCACCAAAATTAATCCCAGAGGATGTGTTTAAATCTTGAGCTGTGGGACTGGAGATGTACTCAGTAGTACTCATTTATATTGTGTGAGGTCCTGAGTTCATGCCTAAGCACCACAAAAGTGAATCAATCAATCAATCAATCAATCAATCAGTCAATCTCTGCCACCTTGTTCACACTCATAGCTCTAGTTTGTTTTTAAATCTTCAAGCTAGGTGCACAGCACAGGTCGAGATGTAAGACCTTTCTGGAAGACCAGGGCTCTTTACCTGTGGTGGCACTTCATGCTCACTTGCTGTATATCAATATCAGCGTCCAGCACTATCTTCATGACTTTTCATTCATCTTGCTTTTGATCTTCCTATGACCCACCATTCAAGGCACATTCTTGATCAGTTAGGTTGGTGTAAGTGGCACTGGACAAGCTCAGTCTCAGTGCTAGGGAAGCAGGGGAGACTGACTGTTGCTGAGAAAACATGGTATAGGCTAAATACATTATTATTAACTCCATCATTATTACCATGATATTATCTAACCTGCTATTACAATCAAATGAAAACACAGACACCTGTCACGTTTTATAATTGCCTTGTACCACCTTGAGCTGGGCAGATAATTCCACCTTCACTATCTCAGCCTGCATCCCTTCCATCTCTTATAATAATTCCTAATTGGGCCACCTCTCATCCATAATTTCATAAATACTTTCTTATCCTTCATCTGGAGTGCTCCCTTCCAAGCCATTCCTGGAGTCCTACCTTCCAGCCCATATGGTTCTCTCTTCACTTAACCCATGGCAACCTTCTCTTTCCTCCTCTCTTCCTGACTGTTCATTTCCTTCCCATGATTCTTCTGTCCCCAAAGACTGGGAACCTTAGCCATACCTACCTCCTTCTGTCCTGCCTAGATATAGGCCTTTGAATCAACCAATCAGGGATAATGGGTAGCATTCCTTTTCATCACATGATTACAGGAGAGACTTCAACATTATTAACAATGTCCGTGGCAGGGCGTTAATTAAATCTCGAAGCACTTGAAATCAGCATTTGAATACATAGCACCAGGCCAAACCCCAACATCAGATCTCTGAGTTCCAGGGCAGCCTGCTCTACTCAGCAAGTTCCAGGCTATCCAAGGCAGCATAGTGGGGCCTTTTCTCAAAGTAAAACAAAAAAATTTAGAAAGAAAATTTAAAAACATACCTACCTCACTAAGGCATTCATTGATGAGAGAGAGAGGGAGAGAGAGAAAAATGTGTTGCAGCTGTCCAAGAATGACCTCACCAGCCACTCAGAGATCAATCTCAGTCAGATACTGAGGGTTTATTGAATGCGCACCCCAAGACTGATCACAATCACAGACAGCCCAGACTGAACTTCGAACCTGATACATTTTTAGGGTATGCATTTTATAGAAAGATCACATTTAGAAGGCAAGGGGAGAGCAGTATTACATTTTAAGTTTATTTTGGCTAACGAGACAAAGTGTTATCAGCTAACTTTTAAGTTGATTGGTCCTAAGTGAGGTAGGTAAGCTGTGGCTAGGGGTTTTCCAGAATGCTAAGATAACTGAGTATGAGTAATAGGTTAATCTGACCTTGTAGACAGATTTTTCATTGTCAGCAAATTAGTCACTTGGGAGGCAGATCCTGAGAACTTGGACTTAATTTCATTTCATAGTCAAAATGGAGACAGAAGACAAGATGGCTATAGTTATGTTAAAGGTGGCCTACATGTATGTTTGTGTGAGGGAGTTTGATCCACTGAAACTGGGAGTTACAGACAGTTGTGAGCTGCCATGTGGGTGCTGGGAATTGAACTGGGTCCCATGGAAGAGCAACCAGTGCTCTTAACCACTGAGCCATCTCTCCAGCCATCAGCATATGTTAGTATACATAACAACGGCTTCCGTTATGTCATTTTGACATACCTAAATAACGTATTTTGATCATAATTACCCTGACTACCTTCTATAGTCTCTCTTTTCTGTTGATCTTCTTCTCAATTAGCCCCCTTCTGTTTACATGGCGTGTGTGTGTGTGTGTGTGTGTGTGTGTGTGTGTGTGTGGCCTCTCCTCCTTAGATCTTCATCCCAGCGCGCACTCCTTTGTTATGTAGATGACATTTTACTCTGCAGTCCTTCCTTGTCTTTGTCTCAGAGAAACACTGCTGCGCTCTTAAATTATCTTGGTTCCCTAGGTTACCGTGTCTCTCCTTCTAAAGATCAGTTGTGCTCTCTCTCTCTCTCTCTCTTTCTTACTTAGGCATCCAACTCAGTTCAGAGTGGAAGACTCTCAAGTCTGACTGGGTGCGGCTTCTGAAAGATCTACAGCTACCAACTACAGCGGACCAGATTCTTTCATTTTGAAGCCTGGTGGGGTTCTTCAGACACTGCATGGCCAATTTTGCTATTATAGCTATGCCACTGTACCAGGCAGCCAGAAAGACCTCCCAGGGCCCCTCACCTACCCATCCCTTGTCTTCCCTCACTTCTTTTTACTGTGGCATGTGCTCTTATTGGACCTTGCCCTGGCATTGCCAGACTCCAACCAACCCTACCACCTCTTAACTGATGAGAGAGTGCGAGTGAACACAGGTGTTTTAGTTCAACTGGATGGGCCCTCCATCCAGCAGTACCTTCTTGTCAAAACAGCTAGCTCTTGTTATGCCCAGTTGACAAGATCCCCAAAGACCACCAGGAATCAACTCCGCTGCAAATACATGAGCGTTTATTTAAAACAAGCTCTGGGCCCTGGTCTCAGCAACCTCCCTGGTGAATAGGAGCAGTGGGGCGGGGGGCTGTCTAGGGGAACAACGTTTTTAAAGGGAAAAACTACAAGCAGAGAGTTACATGCCATGGTGTTACATCATTGGGTAAGGAAAATTGACCTTTCAAATGATTGGATTACTTTAGGAGCCAAGATCAGAAATGGTTCTGGCCTGGCTATCTGGGCTGGTTTCCTAGCAACTGTATCTCTAGTGGTCAGGAAAAGAGTGTGGTCAAGTTAGTTCCTCCCAGCAGGTGGCTGGACATGTCTCTACCTGGCTGACCTTTGTTCAGGCTTGTGCTTTAAACTTTAAACCAATACCCAAAATTCTTTGGTCTCTCAATCCCGTGGTATGTGTGAAAGACCAAAAGATAAGCAGCGATTGTTAACACTATGTAGAGTAGGCGCTGTATAGCAAGAGCTACCTCGCTGCATTCCTTCCCGCCTTCCCGGTTCCGCCTTTCCGGTTCCGGGTGGGTACGTGACTTGGCTCACAATCTGCCTTCCCGCCTTCCCTGTTCTGGGTACGTGACTTAACTACGGCTTTGTTCAAACCACCCAATCAGACCCCTGTAACTATGCTCGCTTCTGTAACCACGCCTCCTGCTCCTGAGCCGTATAAAAACCCGTCACCCCAACCGAGAGGCGCGCAAGTCCTCCAATAGGCTTGGTCGCCCCGGGTACCCGTGTATCAAAATAAACCTCTTGCGGCTTGCATCCGAAGGCTGGTCTCGCTTTTCCTTGGAAAGCGGGGTCTCCCCGTCTAGATAGGCTCCTGGGAGTCTTTCATGTGGATGGCAGCTGTGTCTGAGAGCCCTGATATCGGCAATGGAACTTACCTAGGAAACTCTCTATCACCCTGTTTCAGCCTATCACGGTATACTCCTCCCATTGCCTCTCAGACCCTTTGAGTCATTCCTCTCTCTTCCTTCTTAGGCCCTCACAGATTCAAGCCTTCTGCCTGCTGTTTCTAGAAAAGCCCCACATTACCCTAATCTCCAGTCCTGCCCTAAACCCTGAAACCTTCTGACCCATTCCCCACCACCAGGCATGGGGACTCAACTACTCTGGGGTTTCAGTACCATCCTTTTCCAGCAAGAAATATGAACTCAGTGCCTACATACCCAAAGAGGTCAGTATGTTTGGTTGGCATCTCCAGTTGCCCTCCCCTCCCCCACATAATCTGCTAAACCCCAATTTCTCTCTCCAACCCTGCCCCTTTCCAGAAAAGCCTCCACATTCCTGGCATTCCTGAGGACTGCCCCAATTACCTCACCTGGAGCCACCAGTCCCCCAAGTCCAGCAGGTGCAGAAACATCATCTTCCTTTGGGCCTACATTCCTTAAAAACCCCACCCGCCATAGTCAGGGTGCAGCTTCATTTGGCTTTGTCACCTGAGGGTGCTGCACTCACCCAAAAGCTTCAGTTCCCAAATAAACCTTCTCTTTCTATACTTTTAATCAGGCTTGGATTTGCTTATTTTGTCGGTGGAGATAACCCATGAGATGTTGTAAAATTCCTAATTCGGTTCAAATAATTTTAAACACCCCCTGCAGAATAGCAAAAGCTGCAGAAGAAGTTTGGTGAGCCTTCATGTGTCACAAGCACATAAACTGCATTAGGGAGAACATGCTTGGGATAGAAAAAAACATTCACTCTAGGTCAGGTCCAGAGATGAGATCAGGTCTTGGTATGCACCATGATAAAAATAGCCATGAACAAAGTATGTATGGTTTTATTATGAGTATAAAATTAAGAACAGATAATTTATCTATACAAGACTTTAAGAATGAGACATGACAAATCACCTGTTTCTTGGTAAAAACCTTGTTAACCTACAATATAAAGGAACTATTGCTTTGAATTTATAATGAACTTGTGGAGCAAAGAGAAAGATGAAAAATGTTTTGTCAGACATTAGTCTTAATAAAAGAACCTATAAACAGTAATTCTGCCTTAACTCCTTAAATCCTTTTAACCTATGGCATAAAAAGCTTTTGCTCTGAGCTAACAATGAACTTTTAGTGTGAAGGAGAGCTAAAAAATGTTTAGTTAGATATGAGTCTTAATGGAACAACATGTAATCAATAATCCTGCTGTAACTCTTTCTTGAGTAATGACTCTGTTTTTCTGACAACTGCTTTCATGGGCATGAAGTAATTTTTATTCTGACGTAGAGAATTTTGCTTTAGAGGGTATAAGAGGAACCAAGAAATAATAAACAGTGCTTGGAACCTGCTTGTTGGAGCTCTCTCTTTCGAGTGTGCTCCACCCACCCAGCATGTGCATGTAGATGTGTATGTATGTAAAGTTGTGAAATTTGAAGCTTTGCTTCATCCACCATCGACGAAAAAAGTAAAGTTGTTGGAGCCTGCTTTGCTTCATCTACCAAGTGTGTGTTTGAATGCGTGATTCCTTCCTTCCCCTTTTTTCTTTCTCACCAGTCCCAGATAATTAAGTTTTGTATCCTCAGAGAAAAGTCTGTTGAGTGACTAAGCACTGACTGAACACAAACCTTCCCAGTCCCCCTGACCTGTGAAAGCTTGTCTTTGACAAGATATTAGACCCCAGAGAGCTTCTCTACCTCAGCTAGTTCCCAAGGAAGTGAGACAGAGAACTGCTGGATTTATAAAAGCTTTAAAGCACAGTAATGGAGTAGATATCAACTCTGTAAGATATTTTTCTATTTCCCAGTTGCGTACCCCAATTTACTTGCCATAATTGTTCCTGCCTGGGATGCTTTTGTTCCATCATGCCAGCCCTCATGGACACATGCTTATGGTCCATACTGCCCCATGGCAACTTCCTTCTTTCCAGATTCCTCTCCTGCTTCTCTCTCCTGCCTCAAGGTCCCATCTGACCCTAAGCCCGGGAACCTGAGCTATGACTACTTCTCTCCTGCTCAGTTACAGGCTTCTAGCTATTTTTATTAACCAACCAACTTTAAATTGGGGAGCAAGGTTTACACAACATCAAATAGTGTATGTAAGTATGTGTTTGTCTGGTTAGAAATCAGACAATCTTGGGGGCGAGTATTTAGCATTTGAATTCTACTTAGAACTTATATCTTTTTGAAAACATTTTCTAAATTCTAAACAACTTTATTGTTGAATATTAATATTTATTATAGATTTGCCTTTTAGTAAAGCAGCAGTTATTTCTAAACCTGCTGTATACCCTAATCACCACACAGAGACTAGGATTTATCAAATTAATCTAGAGCACAATGCTGGGTAATAGTTACTCACTCCATACTAAACCTCCAAGCCTGCATACTTTCCTACCATTCAGATTTCACCCATTTTACTTGCTTTTAGTCATATCTTAGGTCTGGTTTATCTCCCCTCATGGTTCAAAGTCCTGTCCTGCCAATCTCTCTCCTCTCCTCCCACTCCCTTCCTTCTCTTCCCTCTGGACTCAGATGTCCCACCCTACTCTCTCCACTGCACAGCATTGGCTGGTTGTTTTATTGACAATACAGAGAACAAATGGTGACATGTTTACAAAAACTTGAGACAGGTGATACTTAGAATAAACATCACAAACACTGTCAGGATTGGAACCAGATAGTGGGGTAGAGAAATCAGCATTTGAATGAACAATGAATAAATTGTATACATTCCACAAGAATATTATACCAACGGAACTTAATTATGAGACTAAGCTATTTAGTCTTCAATCCCATCAGAGATCTGAGTTTGATTATTTCCTGGCATCTACTCCTCTTGGTGTGTTTCCCATGTATTTGTTTGTTTATATTCTAGAGCATTTAGGAATGCTTTTAAATTGTTGGTATGAGAACTCTCCAATTTCTTTTATGAAGGTGCTTAGTGTTATAAATTATCCCCTTAGCACTGATTTCATTGTGTCTTATATGTTTGCATATAGTGTACCTTCATTTTCTTTGAAGTCTAAAAAATCTTTAATTTCTTTTTTTTTCTCTCCTGACCCAGTGGTCATTGAGTAGAAAGTTGTTCAATTCCCATGAGTTTGTAGGTTTCCTTGTGTTTTTGTTGTTGTTGAAATCCAGCTTTAATTCATGGTGTTTGATAAGATAAAAGGTGTTATTTTATTTTCCTTGTCTGTTGAGGCTTGCTTTGTGACAGAGTATATGGTCAGTTTTAGAGATTGTTCTATGGGGTGCTGAGAAGAATGTATATTCTTTTGTGTTTGTAGATACCTGTTAGGTCCATTTGGTTCATGATGTCTCTTCGTTTCATTATTTCTCTGTTTAGTTTCTGGCTCAAAGGTCTGTCCATTGGTGAGAGTAGGGTGTTGAAGTCTCCCACTAGTAATGTGTGATTTAAGCTTTAGTAATGTTTCTTTTACAAATGTGGGTGCTCTTTAGTTTGGGGTATAGATGTTCAGAACTGAGACATTATCTTGGTAAATTTTTCCTTTGACAAGTATGAAGTTTTTGTCTCTGTCTCTTTTGATTAATTTTGGTTGAAAGTCTATTTTATTAGATACTAGAATGGCTACTCCAGATTGCTTCTTGGGCTCATTTGCTTGAAAAACCTTTTTTTGCAGCCCTTTACTCTAAGATAATATTTGTCTTTGTTGCTGAGTTGTATTTCTTCTATGCAGCAGAATAATGGATCTTGTTTTTGCATCTATTCTGTTAGCCTTCATCTTTTTATTAGGGAATTGAGTCCACTGATGTTGAGAGATATTACTGATCAATGATTGTTAATCCCTCTTATATTTTATGTCTGTGGTGGGGTTTTGTGTGTGTGGGGGGTGTGGGGTGTTTGTTTTTGCTGATGTGAGGTTATTTATTTCCTGTGTTTTCCTGGGTGTAGTTAGCCTCCTTGGGTTAAAAATTTCTTTCTACTATCATCTGTAAGGCTTGATTTGTGAATAGATATTGTTTACATTTGTTTTTGTTGTGGGCCATCTATGATGATTTTTGCTGGATATAGTAGTAGGCTGACATTTGTGGTCTTTTAGTGTCTGTAAGAAATCAGCCCAAGCCCTTCTTGCTTTTAGAGTTTCTGTTGAGAAGTCAGGTATAATTCTGATAGGAAACTGTGGGTTTCCCTTAAAGCCTTGAGAAGGGCTTTGTTAACAGTGCGAATGAGAGTCTGTAAAAGAGATAATCACCACGAAAATGATGTAGTGGTTTGAGTAAGAATGGCCTTCATAGGCTTATATTTTTGAATACTTGATCCCCATTTGTCAGAACTGTTTGGGAAGGATTAGATGGCGTAGTCTTGTGGAGGAGATTCATCATGTGAAGGAATGCTTTGAGGCCTCAAAAACCCACACTATTCACATTTAGTTCTTTCTGCCTGGTGCTTGGGGCTGAAGATATCTAGAAACCTGAGCTCTCTAGTGAGAGCTTGTGATCCAGCAGTATGCCTTCCTGCCTGTTGCCATGATTCCTGCCATGACAGCCAAGGACTCGAACCCTTTGGAGACATACATTCCAAGTTAAAGCCTTTCTCTTACAAGTTTCCTCGGTCATGGTGTTTGTATCAGAAATTGAAAAGTGACTAAGACTGGAAGGAGAAGGAGCCTCTGCAGAGAGTCTTCATTTGCAGACCAAATCCATGAGCAGTCTTCCTGAAGAGTCTCTGGCCAATTCCCAGCACAAAGAAACGATCTGAGTTTTATAACCTTTCAGGGTGTCAGGAAGCTTCACACCATATGATTTAGTTCAGCACAGGGTATGTGACAAGGAGCATGAAGAGCTACTTTTCATCTTTTCATAAATTGAAAACTGCCAAATCATAACATGGATTGCTTCTTAAATCTGTCCCATAGACCACTGCAACAGGGTGTGGCCTGACAAGGAGTATGATGTGTGTGCATGTGTGTGTTTGTATGCTGTGTTTTCTCTGTGTTAGCAAGCCACTAATTACAATGGGGGCTTAACATTAATGGCTTTTTCCTAATCACCTTCCAAAATATCAGGTACAACCTGGTTGTGGAAGCAGCTGCTTGACAAAACATCTCTAAATTACCAGTCTACAATTGGCATTGCTTCTTCCTATATGTCTGCCTGCCTTGTTTCTTACTGTGACTCCATCTTTTTCCATTAATTCAACCCTAGTCAATGCAACCAGGAAGATTACCAGGGACGGGGGGCTTGGGGAAAAGGAAATGGCTCAGAAAAACCACTATGGAAAAAAATATTTATCTTGGCTATAAAGGCAGAGGACCCTGAATCAACTGAACAAGAAATTGAATCTATAGAGGCCTTTTACGCTAATTGTTCCCAGAAATATGTTAGTCAGCTCATGGATAGCAAATGATATCAGGAATTGGTTGAGTTCCCACTCAAACCCTAGATTGCTGCATTCAGAAAGGCGTTAGACCCTAGAAAAACTAAAACTAGTGTCTAGATTTATACTGATGATTAGTTTATGAGGAAGGGGCTAGAAACCCTCTGAATAATCACTCCTATTACAAAAGACATTTATAAAGAACTCAGAAGGAACTTGCTCAACTACAAACAACAGCTGGGAATTAAGAATAGCCTAGTGTGTCTGGCACCTCTTTGTTCTTATGCTGCTTAGTATAACCATAGGTTCTGCCCAGATGACCTACAACATTGAGGTCTGGATGGGAGAAGCATTGAGCTAGTGATTAAATATGCTTGCTTGCAATGTAATCACTGTAGCATGTATGAAGAATACAGCTTGCTGCATTCTGAGTTCTTGGCTGCAATCACTGTACTGTGCATGTTGAGTACAGCCTGCTAAACTCTGCTTATTCTCATCTGTAGGTCTTGGGGGAAAGGCCAGTATTCTGGGGAAAGAAAAAAAGGACTCTGATCATGTATAAAAATATATAAGGAAATGATTTAACAATAACAGACTGGGATTGACTCTCTATTCCAAGGAGAGAAGAAAAAAGAGAGGATGAGTAGACACCAGAGAGACTGCCCCCAAGAACAGACTCTTGAAATGAGTCATTCATCAGCTTGTACCTGCCCCTGTGTGTGATTTTTCTCTCGTACCAATCCAGTCCTCCCTATCTTGAGACCTTCCACTGGCTGAGGCTGGTACCAGAAGGCCCACCTCTAAACATAATACATTAAGTTCCCACTCCTAGACTCTCAGAATGGCATCACATGTCAACACATGAAGCTGTGGGGAATACAAACTATATCTGAATATAGCAAGAGAGATCTTTCTAGGAAAAGGAGAAGACAGCTACGAAGACCTTTGGATAAGAATGTTTATGGAATAGTCAGGGAGCATCAAGGAAACGAGTGTAGTCAGAGTAAGAGAAGAAATTAAGGAGGCAGATATGGGGAGGTCAAGGTCCAGGCCACTGGAGAGTTAGCTGCATTTACTTTAAGCGGGAGTCCAGTGAAGAATGGCGAGGTGGAGGGAGAACATGATTTGACTTCCAGGAGGAGCCTCTGACAGTATGCCACCAGTTTCAAAACAGGAAGCAGGCTAACCAGGTAGAATCTGTGGGGTGTTTTGTTTGGTTAGTTGGTTGTTGAGACAGGATCTCACTATGTAGCCTTGGCTAGCTTGGAGCTCACTCTTTAGGCTGGCTTTTTAACTTCACAGAGAGATGCCTGCTTTGCCTTCTTGGGCCTGGATTAAGGTGTGAGGCACCATGGGTGACTAGATCAAATGGAATTTCCAACATCTATCAGTGGGTTACACATTGACTATGAAAATGAAGATAAGGATAACTCCATGGGTTTCACTAAGCAACTGTAGGAGTGTAGTGTCACCCTCCCTGCCCCTGGGGATCGTTGGCAGTTATTGGTCAGAGGTGATGGACTGTGAGTTCCAAGCCCCTCAAGTATGGATGCAAATGATGACTTCTGGGACCAGCTGCCAGGACCAGCTTCTGGAAGACAGATCAATCTTATTCGGGGTGAACAAGGGCTATATAAAACTTTGGAGAAGGGATAGAGGTACCCAGAGTGGTTATAAATCGCTGAGTGGAGGACTCGGTGTAGAGGATGTGGAAATCCCAGGTTCCCCAGCAGACAAGAGGAAGCCAGCTAACAAAGAGCGTTCTCTATTATGGGCTTTCAGGTTGTGGTGAACTGCAACCTTAGCAGCAGAGGTTTCAGACAGTCAAGTGGGAGTTTGGGGAGATGAAAGCCTGCAGAAAGAGTACTTTAGTGCAGGTGCTGAGACCCATAAACAAAATTTGGACAGAGTGCAAGGAATCTTGGGAAAGAAGGGGGAGATAGTAAGACCTGTAGAGGACAGGATCTCCACAAGGAGAGCAATAGAACCAAAATATCTGGGCTTAGGGGTCTTTTCTGAGACTGATACTCCAACCAAGGACCATTCATGGAGATAACCTAGAACTCCTGCACAGATGTAGGCCATGGCAGCTAATAAGGGGACAGTCTCTGACATGAACTCAGTAGCTGGCTCTTTGACCACCTCCCCCAGATCGGGGAGGAGCCTTGCCAGGCCACAGAGGAGGACAATGCACCCAGTTCTGATGAGATCAGATAAGCTAGGGTCAAATGGAAGGGGAGGAGGATCTCCCTTATCCATGGACTTGGAGAGGGGCATAGGAGGAGATGAGGGAGGAAGGGCAGGATTGGGAGGAGAGGAGGGAGGGGACTATAGCTGGGGTACAATGTGAATAAACCGTAATTAATATAAAATGTGAAATTTAATTAAAAAAGAGTACTTTGCTGAAGGGGAGTTAGCTTTGGAGATGTGATATTTCAATGCCTTTTGGAGGTATATCTATAGTCTCAGGCTAGAGCTGGAGATGGAGGAGGAGGTGTAGACCTGGAACTCAAAGCCATTGAGCTGGATGAGGTGGTCCAGGAAGCGCACTTAACAGAGACAAAGTCAGGAGAACTCAGACCCCTACTTCCCCCACCACACATGTGGTCAGAGAGGAGAAACAGCAGGGGCCTGAGCTGCAGCATTCTGAGGAGGAAAGCAGGAGTGATGCCTCAGAGAAGGTGGAGCAGGTGCTTCCTGAGGCCAGTGATGGGCCCCACTGGAGTTATCAGTAATGAAGTGGAATAAGGTACAAAAGGCCAATTAGTAATTACAGATTTTTTGTTTTCTTTAGTGAAAGCACTGCCAGTCCACCTCATTGTCAAGCATAACTACACCTTGCTACCTGGAACAGAGTGACCTGTCATTTCTGTCTACTCACTGGATTCTGTTATAACATTTAAACATTTCTGACAATAAAGTATTACATGTCAAATCAGATAATAAAATATTTAATGTCAGATCCTATAGAGACAGGGTGTCTCTGAGTTTCAGGTAAGCTTGGTCAACAGAGTGAGTCTAAAAACAGCCATGACTACACAGAGAAACCCTGTCTCAAAAGAAACAGAGAGGACAGAAAGAGAAATAGAGAGAGAGAGAGACTGTCTTGGAAACAAACATGGGTCCTCTGTAAAAGTAACAAGTGTTCTTAACAATCTCTTTACAAGTGTTCTTAACATCTCTCAAGGTCCTGAATCTTTATTTTAAACATAAAAATAACACAGAGAAATGTAAGATAAAGAATAGTACAGAAAGGAGTAGAATGGAAAGTAAGAATACTTTCTGACTCAACTTTACAGATATAATCAAAGATTTAATAAAATCTGTTTGGAAATCTATTTCCTCCAGATTTATTGAGGTATAAATTGACCAATTAAAAGTATATATTTATGTTAAGCCAACATAAGTATCAAGGTAAGATTTTTATATACATATGGAATACTAAATGACTATCAAAGCCAAGTTAATATATCCCTGAGTCCTTAATGTTTCTACAAATATGATTTTAACAATCCTAGCCCCCAGGAAGCAGAGGCAGGCAGATCTCTGTGAGTTCCAGGTAGGACTGATCCACACATTCAGTTCCAGGCTATCAAAGGCTACCTAGTGAAAACCTGTCTCTAAACAACAAAATGGAAAAACAAAGGAAACCTTAAGACCATTACAGCACATGCAAACATTTCAAAAGCCTCTGGAACAAAAGCAGTTTTCTCTAAGACTATTTCCCCTCTCACATTGGCAATGAATGAGAGATGACAGCAAGCATGGCCACACCAAGGCTGGCGAACATACAAAAGCCCTGCAAAGACTAAGCATCTCCTGGAAAGTCAGCTGCATCCTGTGGTAAAGTCAACTCATGCTTCATCATGTGTGAGACTGATGCAATACTAAACCGTCTGTTTCTTACCTCCATCAAATACTCCTTCCATGTTCTGGCTTTTATAGACTGATATTCTTTGCCCCAGCCCCTTCCTGTTGACCTTGGCAATGGAGTGGTCTCTGCATTAACTTTACCAAAGCTGTAATCTTTAGACAGGAGGACCATACAAGGACTGCCAAGGCACTGCTCATCACAGCTGCTAAGTTTAGTGAGGAACAGGCAGGCTTCTAGAAAAGTATCAGCAGCCTACACCTTTAATAAATATTATTTCATATGATGGTTAGTTATGCCTTTAATTTTTTAACTTTTATTAATTATACTTTATTCACTTTGTATCCCCCCATAAACCTCTCCCTCCTCCCCTCCTAATCCCACTTTCCCTCCCCCTTCTTCAAACATGCCCCTCCCCAAGTCCACTGATAGGGGAGGTCCCCCTCTCCTTCCTTCTGATCCTAGTCTATTAGGTCTCATCAGGAGTGGCTGCATTGTCATCTTCTGTGGCCTTGTAAGGCTGCTTCCTGCTCAGGGGGAGGTGATCAAAGAGCAGGCCAATCAGTTAAGACAAGATCTTGCTATGTAACACAAGCTGGTCTGAACTTCTTGATTCTCCCACTTCCGTCTCCTAAATGCTGAAAGGACAGAGGAGTACCACCTTGCTTAGCTACAGTAAAATGTTTTAGGAAATCAGATATTTAAAACTGTCAGTAGCCTTCAGCCGCATCCTTCACTTCTGAATGACAGGAGAGAATGGCAGTACCCATTTCCAGAAGATAGTCAAGCGTTTGCACTGAGGGTGTCTTTCCTTCATAGTGTTCATCACTTTCATGTCCTCTTCATCCAGTAGCCAGCTGAGCATCCCGAGCCAGATGAGGCTGGGCAGTCTCATCACACACTGGCTCAGAGCCTTGACAGTGGTGGCCTGAACTTGGATGCATACTGAGAGATGCCTGCAGATGTTCAGCTCTTGCAAGTTAGGCAGGTTGTCGAGAGCTTGAAAGAAATGTCTGTATCCTTCCTGTGTAATCTTGTGATTCACTGAAAGATCTAAGTCCTCAAGTTTCTGGAAGCCTCCACTGGTTGCTATCTTGGCTAGAAAACAAAACATTTAAAAAAGAGAATCATGAGGCTGTCAGTAATGGTGACGAGTTATTGGTACTACTCCCAACCCTGACAATGAAAGTAGGAAATGTTCAACATGATATTTCAGAGGTCATTCTTTGAAAGCACCAAATGGCTGCTTTGCAGATAGGGAACGACCTTGCCAAACTGCAAAGGGGAAACAGAAACCAGGAGAAAGTGCCTAGACAGGTAAAAAACAAACAAAAACACTGATCTACCTGAAAGATCTTACAACTCTACATGTGCTTTTCACTTAGCTTGAAGGTATAAAAGAAAACTAGAGCCATAAGGAAGGTAGACAAAGTGGCGGAGAGATCAATAGATTGAATGACTGACTGATTGATTGAATGACAGATTGACTTTTGTCGTGCTTGGGCATGACCTCAGGGCTTCACACAATCTAAATGAGCACTGCTGAGTACATCTCCAGTTTCACATCTGGAGCTTTAAACACACCCTCTGGAAGTAATTATGGTGTAAATAATGGAATCTATCTCACATGAAATCATGCCCTTAGCTCCTCTTTTAAGGGTTAATCATGTGGGGCAGGTCAGGGACCTCACTAGGAGACCACCCTTAGGAAGATGGGCTCACCTTAAGATAATGTGTTTTTTTCTCAGAATTTCTGAGCCCTAGTGCAGTATCCATGAGCCAAGTGGGATCTGTCTGGCTTCTGAGGTGCATCTCAGAAAGGTAAACCATTTCTTTTTCCTCTCACGTCTTTCTTTCAGATGCTGGTCAATCTGAAAGATGTTCCTCAATTCCTCAACTAAAGTGGTGGAGGATATTTGATTCCATTATGAACCCCATAATTGTGAACTGTAAAACCATGTTTCTTATCTCGTTTGGTTGAGCTGAGAGTAGCAGGCCTGACCCCCACCCCCCAAAAGTTAACATTGGGCATAACAAGCCCTATCACACACCTTTAGTCCAAGAACGTTTTATTGTGAACAGGTGATTATGGTGTGGTTCATCCAGCCCTAGCATACACCCTTAAGAGCTTTCTGTACACCAAATTTAATAAAGTTAACCTTAGATCAAGAGGCAGAGCAATAAACAAGCTCATACTGATTAAAGAATAGGAGGGACTTTGCATTGAGGGGTAGTTAAGACAGTGTGGAGACATAGAAAAGAGCTATTACCTCAAACTCTGGCTTTAGCTTAGGCTTCAGCTCCTCAGCTTCATGGATTTGGGGCTTTGAACTAGGAAGCCCTCAGCCTCACGTTTTTTTGGCCTTTGCTTCCTGAGATATCACTTGAGCTACTAAGCCTTTTGGGTTTTTTCCATCCAGACCTGAGCTGAGAAGGAATGTCAGCTGGGTCCTTTCTCTGCCTCTCTGAGCTAGTAGGTTTTCATCCTGGCATCTGGCTCCCAAGTCTTTATTGGTAAAATTTATTGGTAAAAATTTTTTATAACAACAGTAAAGCCTTGGATTTCATTACCCATGAGAATCATCAGAGTACCCAAACAACAAGGGATTGGCAATATTTACTAGGGACAGAATGTGAACCAGCTTCTGTTGAGGGTAAAAGCTACCACAACACCATGGAGACTTTTGCTCCTGTTTCTTTGTTTTTTCTCAGTCTCCTGTGACCCAGCCTGGCCTTGAACTTGCCATTTATCCAAGCAACCAAGTGTAGACTTACAAGCATGTGCCACATCTAAGTAAAAAAGTGGTTTAATCAATATATGTGAGGTATCTCAGAAATTCCATTCCCAGAAATACCCAACATGTATATTTTATGAGAATGCTCTTAGAAGCACTTCTCAGTAACCAGTTACTAGAAACAACTCAAGTGCCCATTGAATAGGCACACAGAGGGCACAGGTGGTCAAATAATGAACAGACACACAGCAGTGAAATCAATGCACTATGGTCATATGTATTATTCTGAAATAAGGTACAAACACAATTTTTGGTGATAAAAGACAAAACATTGCCTATCTTATGGAATTCCCTTATAGAAAAGTCTAGCTGTAAATAAAGCTACGGTGAGAGAGAGCAGTGCAGTGGTCATTTGTGTATGGAAGTGGAGGGCGCTGTTGGAGAATGTATACAACTTGGGCTTTCGGGCACTGAGGAAGCTCTGTGCCCTAACCTGGTTCATTGCCACACTGACTGAGATGGCAAATGTTTCAGTAACATGTACAGGAAAACGGATGCAGCTCTATATTTCAACTTGCTACAACTTGTTTACATATTGCCAGTATCCAGTTGACCAAAAGGGAATACGGCCAGGTATCTGAAGTAACAAGTGTGGAGACCAAGATTTTACCGGGGTGTGATGCAGTAGCGGAACACTGCTCTGGTGTATGTGAAGTACTGAGTTCAATCCCCAGCACTGGGAAAACAAACCACAGCCTGAACACTTCTCTACCTCCCCTCCCTAACCCACCTACCTTGACTACCTCTAAAGAAAAAAAAAAGGGGAGAGCATTGACCTTCCCACTTAGACCAAGATAAATCTAAGTTTTCAAAAGGGCATGAGAAGCAGCAGCATGATAGTGTAAATGAGGAATGCTTTGGAAGTCTTTTCAGGTCTAGACGTTTGCAGCAGGTAGCACCAGGGGCACCACTGCTTGTACACAGGGTGAAACCTTTTCTCTGAGGTAAGCTCACCAATTTCCAGCAAACTGTCATCATCCAAGGTCTGGTGAAAAGCAAGAACTCAGAGACACTGAAGCTGCAGATACTGCTGGACAATCAGTCTGGCCACTTGGTGAATCCCGTCCCCAGTGGGAAGAAGCAGTTCCTCCAGATTCCTGAGAGAACCCAGAGCCAGTGCTGTGGGAGACACAACAAAGCCATCCTCTGTTGCTGTTCCATTATGAGCAGCTGTGACCTAGACATTCTGCACTCTAGGAGGCCCCACCTAACAGAGGCCTTCCTCATCACTGCCCTCTCAAAGAAGAAGACAAAAGGGGTCAGTGCTCCAGGATATTTGATCACACTGTGAATCCCGGGCTTGTGTTGTTTATCAAAATATCCTGTTTCTAGTTGTGGTGGGGCTCAGCCTTAGCACACACCTTTAATCCAAGAATTTGCTTGAACAGGATTAAATAAAGTCAACAAAAGTTCAAGAGGTGGAGCAAGAAACCAGTTGATAGGGAGTGAATGTAGACAAAAAAATAGAGAGTAAGAGAAAGTCAGAAGGATGGATAAAGAAACACATGGGAGGTAGAAGGGTAAGACATTGAGTTTTGAGGGGTTTTTGAGATGGTGTTGGGAAAGAGAGTTTCCCTTTGTTACATAGGTTGAGGAGGAAGGTCAGCTGAACGCTTTCTCTGCTTCTGTCATATAGCAGCCTTTTTAAATTTTTTTACCCAAGCATCTTGCTCCTGCATCTTTATTGGTGCAACTGAGTGATTGAAATTTGTTTAAAAAAAAAATATATATATATATATATATATATATATATATATATTGCTTCAACACATGGCACAACCACATGAACAGAGAAATTATGGCAGTGCAGACAAACTGAGAAGCTGTAAGATTTGGTAAGTCACCTGGAAATTCTCCAAGAAGTTAAGATGGGAAATACCATAATACAAGGTGCTAGGACCCTGCATAATCCTGCTTTAAATGGCTTTAAAACAGCAGCAGTAAATGAAAAGATAAACGACTTGACTGAGATTGACATAATTCAGATTATAGTTACACCAGCCTAGCAATTAATATTTTATCCTTAATAGCCATAGTAGATTTTTGTACCCTCTCAAAGGAAAAAAAGAAAACTTAGAGATATAGGGAAAATAAAAATATCAAAAGTGGACTGATAGGATACAAGCCTTAGAAGAAAAATTAGAGATACTTATAAATAAAAATGAGAACAACACTCAGACAAAGACAGAGACATTTAGATAAGAACTTACTGTGCCACTGCATGATGAAACTGAAGAGGGGCAGCTTAAGGTTATTAGAAATCCAACCTTAGATTATACAGTAACTATACAAAAGATGATAAGACACCCCCAATGTTCTGAGGAAGTTAAATGGAATCTTATAGGCATATTAAATTTGAGATTTAAAGAAGTAATCATTTTATTTGTTATGCATTCACCCTCTGTGAAGTAAATATTAAAGTTATTGGCAACTTAGAACAGAATTATCCTTTGTCTGGAACAAAGGATTTGGCAACAGCAATATTGGAAGCCAGTTCTCAGTTACAATGGCAAATATGGTAGAAAGAGGAAGCTGGGACTATAGAACAATGATATAAGACTAGAAGTATTAATATTTCCCAGGATCCATTGCTAGGTAAAGGTCAATATGAAGAGTTACAAAGGTAGTTGGAATATGATAATCACACCATGACACTATGTTGCTTAGCAGCTTTAAATGTTTGGTACAAAGTTGAAGAATCAGGAAAGAGGTTGGAGTCATTTACTAAAATCTACAAAGACCAAAATATGCCTATACTGACCCTTTTGTAAAGATTGACTTCAGCTGTGAATAAAATAGTATCAAATTCACAAGTCAGACAAATTTTGATTGAATTTTTGGCTTTTGAAATGCTAATTCAGAGACAGGTGGTGTTGGTACATGTCTCTATTCCTAGCAGTCAGGAGGCTGAGGCAGGTGGATCTGTGAGTTTGAAGCCAGCCTGATCTGCAGAGTGAGTTCCAGATAGCCATGGCTACACAGAGAAATCCTTTCTCAAAATAACCAAAACAGAAAAAATGCTAATTCAGAATGCAAAAGTGTGAGCAGTCCTTTTAAGCAGGATTGGCACCAATAGATGAATGGACCAGCAACATGGCTGATATTGGATCTCATGTTTATAATGCTGCTCTGATAGCAGAAGAAATTTCTAACAGTATTAAGAACAATCAAAATGTGAGATGTTTTAATTGTGGTAAGCCAGGTCATTTTTTTTTCAATGCAGTTTATTCAGGAACCTTGAACAATCCTCGGACCCTGGGGAAAGCCAGCCCACAGCTTAAATAGCCTCTGGGTAGCCAACCCAGGCGTACCACGTGGGCAATGCAGATAGGTCTACATACATGGAAGCAAGCCAGATCCTCAGCCTTAGCCAAATGTGGAATTGTTCGTGACAGAGAGCACTCACCATCGGGAAGGTGGAAGGTGGAAACCAGCTTCATCTTTAAGGCATAGCATTCCGCAGCTCTCTACAGTTCCCCCTTTTTGTTTTAGACGCATCAGGCAAGAGTAGAGGTATGATCTCTGATATTAGAAATAAATTGGGACTTTGTACCGATGTTCATTTAGGTGTCATCCACCCAAAGAGCATCAGACCCATCTGATACCTTTTTCTCAGAGGCGGGACCTGGGGCATCAACCCGCATGCAATCAGACATGCTCTTCTCTGGGTCGAAAGCGGCTGACCCTGAGTGAGGTGCTTAGCCTCGCATCCTGAGCGTAACATTTTAGCTTTTTATGGTATCCAACCATGCTTGGGGAGACTGTCCTGCTTCAATGGCTGTAAAGGCCTGAATGATCATGGCTGCATCACACTGTTGTGAGACTCTAATCTTGCATATATACCACAGGCAAACCAAGGAGACCAACACCAGAAGGCCTGCTAACGCTCCCATGCCCGCCCATTCCTTCAGATGATTTATGGCTGCAGCAATCCATGTTGATAATCCTGTGGCTAGTCCTGCGTCCACTCTGGTAGAATTTACTGTGACAATGGCCACTCTCAGCTGCTCCATCGTAGCATCGAATTCTCCAGTCCAATTACCTAAAATATAGCTAGACAATTGTTTAGACAGATTTGCAGCACAGGAAAAATTCTCATGTTATATGCTAGTGACTCAAAGTCCAGCATATTTTCATTGACAGCCAAGTTGAGCGATTTGCCATAGGGTATCAATTTGCTCCTGCAAGAGGTCAATCCTCTGATTGAACACCATCAAGCTTCCTTTTAGTTGAGGATTAATTCCTTTATGTACAACTAAGGCATGAGCTACATTGGCTAAATGATTATTCAGGGTCTGAGCAGTCTGCCCAGTATGACTCATGCCTCGGTGGTAGCTCCACAGCCGCCAATGAGATGGTAGTAACAATGGTAAGCCAGGTCATTTTTAAAGGGATCGTAGACAAAGCATTCTTAGAAACTATGGGGGTGATTTTCCCCTAGAAATTATTGAAAAGGAAGTCCTCTCAGCTTTGTGGAGTATGCAAAAGTGTGGCAAAGGATGGCACCGGACTAATGAATGAAGATCAACAAGTGAGGAAGGGGAATGGGAGAGGTGAGACTGAATATCACTATGGTGTCCTCCAAAGGACCAGCATGGTTGATGCATGACCCATACTTTGGTGGA
This sequence comes from Meriones unguiculatus, assembly GCF_030254825.1. NCBI lineage: Eukaryota > Metazoa > Chordata > Mammalia > Rodentia > Muridae > Meriones > Meriones unguiculatus. Next base: position 26,814,626 of record NC_083354.1, on the reverse strand, counting down.
TCATGCACAGCCACCCAACACAGACTTGAAATAAGTCAATGAATGTAAACAAAAAAGGTCCAGGGAAAGGCCATTCCTCAGGCCTCATAAGACCCAGTCAGGAGGAGGCAAGTGTTCAGATTTCTGTGCTGAGTCTGAGATCTAGTCTCATCAAACAATGAGCATTTATGGGAAACACTCTTAAAAAAAAGCAAGACAATGCCAATATAGGATAGAGAGCTTTATCTTCACAGTTCTTCTCAGATTCATTGTGCATAAGGAGAGCCTGAGTTTCTCCTTGATCCCTTTTGTTTCTTTTAGGTAGAGATAACAACTCTGTGTGTGTGAATGTGTGTATGTGTATGCATGTATGTACATGTGTGCTTTGTGGGGAGATTTGATAGATGAGTCATTGTGCTAAAGTATGGGCACATTCCCCAACCACAGGCTGAATTTTTAAACATTGTGTCTGTACCAAACACATACAGACTCTTCTCCCTCTTCAATATTTCCAGAAGAACACAGCATAACATTTGTTTACAGGGTGATAGGTGTTGTAGGCAATGGAAAGATGGGTTAAAGCACATGGAGGATGTGTGGAGTCATGAGCAAACATGGCGCCATTTTATATCATAGAGGATCTTCTAGTGTTTACAGCAGCAGCAGGCTTTAGACCCAACTGCCATGGGTGTCAAGGAACCACTATACACAACTTGCTTGGTTATGGGTTCACTCTAGGAGGAGGGAGAGGAGAAGAAGATGAAAAAAAATTAAGAAATGTTGTTTTACAAACTTACCAAACTTTCTTGATGTTTCCTTATCTGGAAAGTGTTGGTCGTTAAGATTCAGTATCTTCAGAGAAACAAAATTTGGCAAGACGGTGAGTAGGAAAGAAAAAATAAATTTTAGTTAGGTCAGACATGTTTCCTATGAAAAAGAAGAGTACTGTTGAAATAAAGAGTATTTCAAATGTGATGAAAGGTGATATAAGGTTGAATTACTATGACTAAGTAGAAGACACTGCTCTGAAAATTAAAGATTTAAATTGTAGATAGATGTGTTTCACTTTTGTGAAAGCCTCAATGAAGATCAAGTGTCGTCACACTTCTCACAACAGCATTTGCATTTTAATCCTAGAGTACTGAATGACTGTGCACAGAAGCATCTGAAGTCAAAGTTGTCCAGTTCATACCAAATGATGTGGTTTCAAAGCATTGTCCAGAAAACTCAGTCTCTCTGAGTTTCTTGCAGCAAGCAAGCACAGCCATGAGAGACTCACAATTCAACAGGAAATTACATTTCAGATGAAAGACATGAAGATTTGGAGAGTTCTGAATCAATTTAACTGCAAAAGATGAAAGAATTTCAGAAATTAGAGAAGGCCACGAATTTCTATCAGAATTGGACCCTCAACATCAGTTCCAGCCACACTGATTTAACAGGCTGTGACTCGGGGGCCCAGTGCCTCTGTGACACAGTGGCACAGTATCTAGAAGTCAGACTACATTCATTGGGGTTATACTCAGTTTCTGCAACTGACTAGTGAGCAGACGCCCCGGGGCAAGTTCTTGACCCCCTCTGGAAACAGAGAACTGAAAAAGAAAACTATTTCTGTTCACTATATTTTACCCCCATTGTCAGCATCCTGATGTCTCTATGTTTGCACCCTTTACTGACACAATAGGAATTCTGTGCAAAGTAACATATAAAAAGAGAACAACTCTGAAACACAACTTTAAAAACATGTAAACCTATTTATTTTTTCTATGTGTATGTGGTGTGTGGAGATCATCCATGTGCCAAGCACATTTTGGGAGGTCAGGGGAAAACTGGGAGAACTCGATGTTTCCTTTCACCACACAGATCTATGGGACTGAAGCCAACAGGACTGACTTAAGCACATTTACCTTCAACTTGGAAAATGTTTTGTTTGTTTCCTTTTGTTTCTTTTCAGAAGGGGTCTCATATTGTATCTCCAACTAGCATGAAAATAACTACATTTACAGAGAGAGGCTGACTTTGATGTGATAGTCTTTCTGTCTAACCCTTCCAAATGCTGTTATTATAGGCAGGAGCCTCCATATTCTAATGACTTTTTCACATGCAAATCTGCCATGTCAGTTCCTAGCTTACATCTCCTTAGTGTTCAGTGCCTTAAAAATTAAGGATCTCCACAGTAGAGGACAATGCAGCCACTTTTGATGTGAACTGATAGACTAAGATCAGAAAGGAGAGGAGAACCTTCCCTATCAGTGGACTTGGGGAGTGGCATGCATGCATAAAGGGGAGGGTGGGTGGGATTGGGAGGGGAGTAGGGAGGGGCTTATGGGGAGATACAAAATGAATAAAGTGTAATTAATTAAAAAAAGTCAACTGAAAAAAAATTAAGGATCTGATGTTGCTTTTGTCATTTTGCTAAATGGCATGTTCTAGAAAGATGCCTGCATAGTTGTCTGTCAATAGGAGGCTGGGATGAAAAAAATGGAGAAAAGGTTCTAACTGCTTCTTGGCTATTCAAGCCAACTCAAAAGCCATGTACTCCCTTTGTAAACTTTGTGTATATTGTAAACCTACAAGGCCCCAGGCCTACAAGCAATAAAATTGTCTCAAACCCTGATCTTGTCCCAACAATTAGGTCACAGAATCCCTCCACTCCTAGACCTCCCTGGAAAACTGTGCTGCTCCAACCACACACCATGCAACCCTACATAAACTCTGTGTTCCACCCAGTTCTCTGCTGCTTCTCGCTTGAGAAGAAGCAACCACCCTCCCAGGTTTTCCCTCCCAATAAATCTCTTGTGCGAGGTTTGTTACGTGGTGTGGCTTGGTGGTATTCCTTGGCTCTGGACTGCCAGGATATCTTCTGGAGCACACTGAAACCCTTTAGGCTGAGCAGAAATTTTGCTGGGGAAACCTCCCCTGCAGAAGCAGAGCTATTACACTTGCACTGGGGAAACTCTCCAGGCAGCTGGAGCAGAACTCCTGTAGGGGAAGCCTTTCCCTTCAGAGCTGCAACACCTACAGCGCTCCCAGTTAGATTCCTTTGCCCTCAGTAGACAGATCTGCACTTGCCACTCAGACAGCAAAAGAAGAGGACTCCACACACTGCTTTGCAGAGGAAGCTTTAGGAGTGTAAAGCTCAGGCTATGCAGTCAAACCTTCTGTTTGGAGACACATTTCCTTAGCCCTGAGCCATCTCTGATCTCATTTCCCAAGCTGACAATCAGCAATAATCATCATACCTTCTCTCACACAGGGGCTGTGAAGACTGAGACAGCGGTTGTGAAGGGCTGAGAATAGTTCCCCACATGTTAAAGACTCGGGTAACAAATAAATCTCTGCTCTCTTAAGGAGGAAGAGCACTGTTCCCACACCTTCCCATGTGGGAACAATTCACACTGTGAAGCCCAGGGAAGGTTTAACTAATAATGGTTCTACCAATTACTAGCCAAGTAGCTTTTGCAGCTGAGACATGAGCTGGAGATCCAAGCACCATCTTTACCTAGTCTAGAGAGGTCAGACTCCATGGAAGTTTGGATGGATAACTTCTCCATGTGGTGGAGGTTTGGGAACTCTCCAGGAAGGACTGAAAGCACATCTGCTTTGCCGTCTAGTCTCAAAGACAGTTTTTCAGTCCCGGGAACTTGTCCAAGTCAGCAAAGAGTTGATCTGGAAAGCAGCACATAGTTCCCATCACTCAAGGTCCCCAGTGGAAGTTATAAACTATGCTGTCATCTTTAGCCATTTTCATGCTTTCAGAATGAAATTTCTCAGACTTCCTAACATCTGTGTAGGAAGCACAGCCATGAAGATACTTCCATCTGCTGATTATAGACTATAGGATAAGCCCTGTGCTGGTCTCTAGACTCACAAAATATATAAAATTTCCCCCAACCAACAAACAGCATGGGAAACAACTGGTTTTGCATATGCAAAAGATTATAGTTTAATTTTTAACTCCAACTTACATAAAAATGTAACTCAGAACCTCTCCACCAACCTGATACTGTGCATCCTCTTCCAAAGTCTGTCCAGGTAACTCTCCAACCCTCCTCTCTCATCCATCCCCAAACCGCATAGATCTAGCTTGGATCCCACATCCAGTACCTAGGCCTAGTCCAGCCACCTCTGCTTGTGTCACTGCCAAACTGTAGAATTCTTTTACAATCCACCCTGCCTTCCTTTCCATCCCCAACCTTCAGCCACATCCTACACAATCTTCTCCAGGGTCTAGCTGGGTGAGTTTTCCTGATGCTCGCCACCTCCCACCCTCCCCAACCCCCACAAACTTGGACTAAAATGCACATCTTGCATATCAGCTCAGGCTCCGGTGTCCACCTGATCTATATCCAACTTATAGGCCCAATCCAACCCTCACAATCATAAAACTGATGGAATGACAAAGAAAATCCAGGATTTGAAAATAAAATTCAATAAAGATAGAAACACTGAGGAGGACTCAAGATAAATATATATAAAATTGAAAAACCCAATAACTGAACTAAAAAACTCAGAGGACAGATTTATAAGTATAATGAATCAAGCGGATGATTCAGTATGAGGACTGACTTGAAGATAAAGTGCATAAAATTAGCAAAGACTATGGGGGGAAACACAGCAAAGAAACATACAGGAAATGTAGGACACCAAGAAAAGACCAAACTTTTGAATTTGAGAAATAGATGAGGGAGAAAAAGCCCGGGTCAATGATATAGACCAGCTCTCCAACAACATCATAGAAGAAAATTTGCCAAAATTAAAAAAAGACATACCCATACAGAAGATATGGGAAGCACAGAGAACGCCAAATAAAAAAGCCTGAAAAGAAACTCTTCATGGCATATTTTCTTTTAATTTCAATAATTTAATTACTAACTACACAATAATGCTGATGTCTTTTTTAACCTTTCCACTATTGTTGTTTCTTTTCTTCTTATTTATTAAAATTTATTTACTTTTCATCCCAGCTATAGCCCCCCCCTTTATCCCCTCCCAATCTAACCATCCCTCCCTCTTCTCCTTCCAAGCCCATCTCCCAGCCCACTGATAGGGGAGGACCTCCTTCCCTTCCATCTGACCCTAGCCTATCAGGTCTCATCAAGACTGGCTGCATTGTCTTCCTCTGTTGCCTGGCAAGGCTGCACCCTCTCAGGAGAAGGTGATCAGAGATCCAGCCACTGAGTTCATGTCAGAGACAGGCCCTTTTCTCTTTACTAGGGACCCCACTTGGAGATTGAGCTGCCATAGGCTACATCTGTGCAGAGGTTCTAGGTTATCTCCATGAATGGTCCTTGGGAGTATCAGTCTCAGAAAAGACCCCTGTGTTCAGAATTTATGGTTCTGTTGCTCTCTTGTGGAGCTCCTGACTTCTCCAGGTCTTCCTCGCCCTTCTTTAATAAGATTCCCTGCACTCTGCTTCATGGCATATTTTAATGAAAACATTAAGTATACAAAAAATTTGAAAACATCAGGAGAAGAAACATAAGTCACACATACAGGAACACCCATCAGAATACCAGCTGATTTCTCAATGGAAACACTGAATGCCAGAAAATTCTGTGTCACTGCATATCAAATCCTAAAAAATCACAACAGACAATCTAGGTTAATACTGATAGTAAAACTATCTAACATACGTGATTGGGGGGAAATTCTATGATATAAATAGCCTATGAAAACTATATCCAAAAAACCAGCCTAAAGAAATTAAGGGAGACATTATTTCAGACTGAAGAGTGGGGTGAACTGAGCTAAGAGATGAAGGAATTTGAAGGTATGACTACTAAAATACAAAGTACCACTGAGAGCACAAACAACACCAGAAATCAACCACACATCACTACAACCAACATATGCACTTCAATAATACCTTCAAATATTAATGATCCCAATTCTCCAATCAAATGATTCAGGCTGGCTGAATAAATCAAGAAATAAAATCATGTCAGGCAGTAGTAGCACAACCTTTAATTAAGGCACTGAGGAGCAAAGGCAGATGGATCTCTGTGAATGAGACTAGCCTGTTCTACAGAGCAGGTTCCAAGATAACCAAGGCCAAACAAAGAAACCCTGTATCTAGAAACATAATAATAATAATAATAATAATAATAATAATAATAATAATAATAATAATATATTCATCTATCTCTTGACTATGAGCAACATATCTTAGATTTAAAGATAGGCACTTACTAACTCCCCCTTCTCTCTTATGATTCCCTGCACTCTGCCCAAGGTTTGGTTATGAGTCTAAAGCATCTGCTTTGATACACTGCTAGATAGAGTCTTTCAGAGCCCCTCTGTGGTAATTTCCTGTCCTGTTTCTTCTTTTCTCCTACATCCAATGTCCATCCCATTTGTCTTTCTAAGTAAGGGTTCATCAACTTACCCTGGTTCCCCTTTTTTGTTTATCTTCTTTAGGTGTATAGATTTCAGTATGTTTATCGTATCTTATAGGTCTATATAAGTGAATATATACCATGTGTGTCTTTCTACTTTTGGGATACCTCACTCAGGATACCTCACTCATTTCTAGGTCCCACCATTTGCCTGCAAATTTCATGATTTCCTCATTTTTAATTGCTGAGTAGTATTCCATTGTGTAAAAGTACGACAATTTCTCTATCCATTACTCAACTGAGGGACATCTAGGTTGTTTCCAGGTTCTGGCTCTTACAAATAAAGCTGCTACAAACATGTTTGAGCAAATGTCCTTGTTTTGTACTTGAGCATCTTTTGGATATATGCCTAGGAGTGGTATAGCTGGATCTTGAGGAATCACTATTCCTAATTGTCTGAGAGGACAGGAGCTCCACAAGGACCAAATATATCAGGGGACAGGGGTCTTTTATGAGACTATTTCTCCAGCCAAGAACCATGTATGGAAATAGCCTAGAACCCCTCCTCAGATATAGCCCAAGGTAGCTCAGTATCCAAATGTGTACCCTAGTAAGGGGAAGAGGAACTATTTCTGACATGAACTCAATGGCTGGCTTTTCATCCCCCTGCCCCCCCCCCGAAGGGAGGAGCAGACTTGATAGGTCACAGAAGAGGACATTGCAGCCATTCCTGAAGAGACCTAATAAGCTAGGGGCAGATGGAAGGGGAGGAGGTCCTCCCCTATCAGTGCCCTATCAGTGGACTTGGAAAGGGGCAGGGAGGAGATGAGGAAGGGATGGCCGGATTGGGAGGGAATGAGGGATGGGGCTACAGCTGGGATACAAAGTAAATAACCTGTGATTAATATAAAAAAATAGAAATTATTATTAAAAGAGAAAAAAGCTTCTATGAATATTAAAAAATAAAGATAGGCACTTATATAGAGTAAAGGATACACAAAATACTCCAATTAAATGACACTAGGAGTCAAGAAGCATTGTTATGCTAATATCTGACAAAATAAACTTTAAACAAAAATGATGTAGAGGAAATGAGGAAAAATACTTCACTCTAATCAGAAAACAGCTAACCAAAACACATTATTATTGTAAACATATATGCACCAAATTCTGGTGCATCCAATTGTATAAAAAGTGTACTGCTGGAATTAAAGACACATACTAACACCAATGCATTGGTATTAGCTGATTTCAATACCCTAGTTTCTCTAATAGAATAAAAAATAAGCATAGAAAAATCAACTTTAAATGACATCATCTATGAAATGAACTTAACAGATGCCTATAGAATATTTCACCCAAACACCAAAGAACATACAGTCTACTAAGCTACGCACACAAGCTTCTCTAAAATAGATCATATTCTGGGACACAGAACAAATCTGTACAAATTCTGAAATATTTAAATAACTCAGTGTATCCAGTATGGTCATAATATAATATATAAAACTTAAAATCAACACATCTCTAGTAAATACACATAGTATGGAGATTAAACACAATACTGAATGATGAATGGGTCAAAGAGAAAATAAAGACAGAAATGAAAGAGATTAACTATAACTAAATAAATACAACACAACACAAAACCCTGGAGACACATTAAAAATAATCCTACATGACAATTTTATAGCTCTAAGTACTACATTAAAAAAAACAGATAAAGTACAGATAAATGACTTAATGGTACAACTCAAACATTTGGAAAAATGAAAAGAAACCAAACCCAGATCCAGTTAATGGCAAAAAACAGTAAAACTCAAAGTGGAAATTAATGAACTAAAATAAAACAACACCAGGAATCAACAAATAAGAATTGTGGCTTTTTTGAGAAAATAAACAAGATTGACAGGTCTTTGGCCCAACTAAACAAGTGAGGCAATCCAAACCTAGAAAGACAACTGTCACCTGAGGTTCCTGGCTCAAAATCTCAGATATGAGTATATAATCTGGAGTAGCAGCATAAAACAGGGGGGAAAGGCCATTGTGAGGAGAGCAATAGAGAGAGAAATAGCAACAGAGGGGAAATCGCAGGGTTCAAGCAATGTAAAAGAGTAAATACGAAAAACAGGGGACTTTAAACACAGAGGAGAGGAAGGAGACAAATAGAGAAGGAGGATGGAGGGACTATTAACTATCTACTTAAATATACCTATGATACATTTAAGTAATATATAAATCTATACATACATATATAAATACCATACAAATATACATAATTTAAATGAAAATTTCCCATCCTTGCTGACAATGCTCCACCCAAAAGCCCTAGGTTATCTAACAAAAATCCTGACACCAGGCATGAGAAGCCCTTTTTTGTGTTGTCAGTCAGGATTGTCTAAGAAGCTCCCCAATCATTATAAACTATTTCTGATGGCATTGTTTGCCTTCCAGAGGTGGACGATATATCTCTATTGCTGAAGAGACCATGTGCTTCAGACACAGGACCTTAAGATGTGAGCTGGAACTGACCTGAGAGCCTCCTCCCTGAGGACTAGCTTTTGTTGTACGAGAAGGCAGCATGCAAGCATCCAAGGGAGGGAAGCAACCAATTCTTCACAGCTATGATATCTATGAACCACAACAATGACCAGCGTGACACAATACCACTAATGGTGTAATGGTGGCGTTTATACCTTAATGGTAACCAACCATCTCTAATTGGACATAAGGTCCACTCAACAAGAGGGAAGATATGACTGGTATTGGAAACCTAGCCAAGTTCTCAGGACTTGCAAAGCTTGGATGTTGAAGAACAACCTCCAAATACCACTGTACTAAACCAGCATAATCCCTAACTACATTCTACATATCTGTCCTTGTGCCCACAGACTATCCCTACCCTCATCAAAGACACTTCTCTTTGCAACAGAGGAAGACTATCACAGAAAACCGAAACTGATCAAAATTAAGAATTGTGATGCCTAGACCCAACTGACACATCTACAACATGACTGGTTGGCCTAAGGCTCAGAGATCACTGTGAGGAAAAGGATGGGAAAGATTCTAAGAGCCAGAGGAATGCCAAGATTTACTGAGGTTCTGTCTTCTGGAAATGTCAAAGAATCTACACCCATGAAGTCTCACTAAGAAGGTTTCGTAAACATGACCTGAACAAGATTCACACCAATGGACAAGCTAACGTGGACAGGCTGAAGCTCATGAAGCCTCAGACACAAGGAAGAACGTCAGGCCACTAAGGATGCTAAGACAGGGATTAATACTCTTCCCAGGGAAGAGCACACCAAATGGTTATACAATGACAAATGGTCATCACTCTGTGTGTGTGTGACATCATATGTACTGATATGGATGCAAATATATATACATATGTGTGCGTGTGCAACATTGTATGGACTGAGCAGGTTGCATATGTGTGTATGTGTGTGTGAGAGTGTGTGTGTGTGTGTGTGTATGTATGTGTGAGAGTGTGTGTGTGTGTGTGTGTATGTATGTGTGAGAGTGTGTGTGTGTGTGTGTATGTATGTGTGTATAAAACATGTAAAGAAAAAGGTCATAAATTTGATTGAGAGCAAGGGGGATTTCATCAAAGAGGTTGAAGCAAAGAAGAGGAATGAAGGAAAATAAAATTGTTTTATACACATATATGTGTGTGTACACATATATTCCCAAAAATATAAATACAACTGATTGGTTTGTCCAATGTTACTTGTGTCTTTGTGTGTGTGTGTGTGTGTGTGGGTTCTGCCTTCTGTTCAATAAAAAAGCATTTAGTTACTGCCCACGTATTCATTCCACTACTGTAAACTTAGGGTAATAGAAACCTGATGGTTGTTTTCTTAGTTCAAAAGCATAATTTTTCTTTTGTGTTCTATGTTATAGTTAAGGATCCATTTTCAAATCTAACGTCTAAAAGATTACCTGTTATGGTTTCATTCCTGAACTGTCATTGATCTACTTTGAGCTATATTTTTTATCCTATATCTCTTATCTTTAATTTTTAAATTGTTTTGAGATTAAAATAAAATTACATTATTTCTCACTTTCCATTTTCTTTTACAGTCCCTTCCATCTATTCCTCCATCTATATTTTTCTCATTTCTCTTATTTTGAGACAGGATCTCAAGTTCCCAGTCTGATCTTAAATTTAGTATGTAGCCAAGGCTGCCCATGAATTTCTTCTGCCACAAACTACCATGTATTGAGAATACAAACATGAACAACCTTGCTCAGTTTGCACAGTGCTGGGAATTCAACCCAAGATCTTAAGAATGTTTATGTTATACAATGCATGTTTATGGCATATCAACATTCTACCAGCTAAGCTATATTCTTACCCTGCTTTGTCTACCTGTTGCATGAGAGTCAACCAGCTCTTCTGGAATCTGTGAGTGGATATTTTTCATCACATTAATTTTTTTTTTTCACGGATGAGATATGTAGAAGCAGAACTGTCAAGCACACAGTGAGTTTAAATCTAACCTGGGCAAGCAAAGACGCTATCTAAACACCCAAACCAAACAGGAGGCACATTTTTAAAAACCAGGAAAAAGTCGTATTTAATGTTTACCTAAAAATGCACATATAATATATGTAAGTATAGGTGTACAAATAAACATAACTGAAATGAAGTTATGCTGCTGGAGGTGAAAATGCCATGAAAAAATTAAAGTGCAAGGTATAAAAATTTGTCTTCACATTGTGGTCTGGAGACCCCCCCCCAATATAACATAGGCTTTTGTTGTTTCCCTTGGTTGCCTCTCAGAATTTGATGACAAGATCCTATTACTCAAGACATGACATATTTCAAGCTCAAGATGTGAAAGAATCTAGAACTGACCTTGGAAGCCTCTTCCCTAAAGACTAACTCTCTCTCTCTCTCTCTCTCCCTTCTCATTAAACTTGTTTTAATGGGTCTCAAAATGCTGTGACAGATTTTTGGTCAAGTTGTGTCCATTAAAAAGTACTGATTTTGAAAACTAATAACTTAAAACTGCCACATACACACAAAGGTCCAGGAAACATTCTTCTTTTCTTCTGAAGGTTTTACGATGCATTGTTATCACTAACCAGTCTTTTACTATTAAACTTAAATGGCCAATTGAGACAAACAGTTCTGAGACCATTCTTTCACCACTGATTAAGACAAAGAAAACAAACAAACAAACAAGATTAACGCTCACAGTACTCAAAGGTGCTATGAAAGCTGTCAAGGGAGAAAAGCAATTCACCGTCCTACCCAGCCACAAAGCCTATGAACCATAACAATGACCAACATGGATGGTATATCCTATGGTATATTAATGGCTTTTTGTATCTTGGAGGTAACCAACACCTACCCAATAAAATGTAAAGGCTGCTCAGGAATAGGAAATTCATGCCTGCTACCATAAACCTAGCTAACTTCCTGTGGCTGGTAAGGTCATGGCCCCTAGTAGACAGCCTACTCTTGCCATTTGCTAAACAAGTGTAATTTCTACCTGCATTTTGAATACTTGTCCTTATATCCACAGAAAACTGTAGCTGTCGATCTGCAGCAAAGAAATCAAAGAAGCTTCTTCTTTCTTCTTTCTTTTTCTTTTTCTTTTCCTTATGTGTGTGTGTGTGTGTGTGTGTGTGTGTGTGTGTGTGTGTGTGTGTGGTTTTTGGAGACAGGGTTTCAATGCGTAACCCTGGCTGTCCTGGAACTCACTCTGTGGACCAGACTGTCTCAGATTCACAGAACTCTGTCTGCCTCTACCTCCCAAGTGTTGGGATTAAAGGTGTATGCCACCATCACCTGTCAAAGAAGCTTCTTTTTCATAGAAGACAGAGAATATAACAGAAGTCCACAACTAGACAAAATCTAGAGAACAAGCTACCATGGTGGAGCCCACCACAATTGATATATATAAGACTGCTCTTATACCCAAGGCTCAGAGAACATGGTAGGAGAGGGGACAGGATGCTTGTAAGAGCCAGAGGATCAGAATATCTGCTATGAGATATTCTTCTATGCATATAATATCTTCTATACATATGACCAGAAAGCTACACCATAAAATCCCAACAATGTGGTTGCCTAAGCAAGGCCTATACAATGTCAATACCAGTTAAAAACAATATGTGTAGTTCCACCCCAGGATGAAGAGCTTTGTGTGCTTAGTGGACGCTGAGGGGGGACTCAGCTTCTCCACAGACAATGCTCAGCAGGTTATCCAATCCCAAGCGGTCAGCCCTGAACACATATGTATACAAGCAACACTAATAGACTCGGCAGTTTGTATTTATATATGTGTTTATATATACAGATATGTAGACTAGGTTGACAGGGAACTGCGGAACAATAGTAGGTGTTGGAGGGAAGAGAGCATGGCATAGAAAGTATGTAAATACAGCACTCGTGTATGACATTGTCAAAAATATAATGAAATAAATGTCAGTAAAAACAATAAAACAGGCAAACAAAATAAACAGAGAGAAAAAGAAGGAAGGAAAAAAGAAATAAAAAGGAAAAAGAAAGATTGAAAGCTCATGAGGCCTCAACCCTACACAAAGAAGTATAAAAACCTAAGGGATGCTAATGATGGGAAAAACAGTCTTCCCAGGGAAAAGCATGCCAGTTGGTTATGTAGTAACAAATGGTCAGCCCTTAAGTCATATATACAAGTAGTAGTATTCAGACTGAGCCGGTATTTAAGTATTGAGAAATGTATACACATAATTAGTATACAAGTATATTAGAAATATATATACACGCATGTATGTATATATGTCAATATCAATATCAACAACTAGTTTTTAAAAACATGCCATGAATTTTAAAGAGAACAAGCATGGGTATATGGAAAGGCTTGGATGGAAGATAGGAAAAAAGGACATGATATATTTTATGGTTTCAAAAATAATTCTTAAAAAGAAAAAGGACAGGGCTGGAGAAATAGCTCCGTGGTTAAGAGTGCTGTCTGCTCTTCCAAAGGACCAGGGTTCAATTCCCAACACCCACATGGCAGTTCACAACTGTTTGTGATGCCAATTTCAAGGGATCTGACATCATCACACCAAATGCACATAAAATATAAATTAAATAAATTATTAAAAAAACAAAAAAGTCATTAAAAAAGTTTTTAAAAAAAGTAAAAGGACAATACAGACAGAGCAAAGAATACTTGAGCATATAGCATGCTGCTAAAAAAAAATCAAAGTTCTGCTACTAACAATAACAAAATTTAAAAATTAAATATTTGCCATGGTATAAAAACTGAGAAATGAACTGAATAAAAGATAGTAAAGTCTAGGAGCTGAAAAGATGGCTCAGCAACTAAGAGCTCCTGTTGTTCTACAGAGGACCACAGTTAGGTTCCCAACACCCACATTAGGCAGTTGAAACAACCTGTAACCACAGCTCCAAAAAATCTGACACTCTCTTCTTACCTCTAGGGGCAACTACACATAAAGCACAGGAACACACACACACACACAGTGAAATAAATATATTTTAAAAGACATCATTATAAAGTGTATCCTGAAAACTATCAAAAAGCGCTTAGAAGAAGACATAATTATTATTTATGCAGATTAAATGTCTTCTGTGGAGAAGCCATTTCCTCCTCTGGGCAGCGAGAGTGCAGAAGGTTCTCCAGCATCATCTGACACACAATGCCCCATTTACCAACAACAAGCTACTCAAGCACCCTTCTGAGGAGACATTGAGAGATGAAACTATGGTGGCAATATTTTCCTAGTGTTCTCTGAGTTACTTGAAACCCATTCTAGGATCCAGGGCCTTATACACTGCCTCAAACAGTGAGAGTATTCATATCTCTCCTATCAAGGCACATCCATGGCTTGTGTCTGAGAAGTTTACTCATCTAACACTAAGGATGAGAAACCACAGACTCAGCCAGACTGCTTGTGTGAGCACACTCGGGGATACCTGGTAACTGGTTCGTTCCTGAGACCTCAAGAGACTGCAGGGCAGGCAGGGTGAGAAGCAGATCCTGTTCTGCTGTGCTGAGCTCCAGCCTGCACACAGAACACTTGGTGACAAAGGTCTTATTCAGCTCCAGAGCCGGGTAGATGCTTTCAAGAAAGCCACTGCTGTTGGACAAGCAGAGCTCAATATTCTGTGAAGCTGAGAAGACTTCCATTAGGACCCGGAGCAGTGCTTGGTCTGCTGGGCCCATATTGGCCACTGCAGCTTCCAATCTAGGGATCTTGTGTGGCTTGGGTGACAGTTTCCAATACCCAGACTTTATTTTTGGGTAGATGGCTGCATTGGTTATTCAAAAAACTGTATAAATTCTCTTCATTTTTAGCTAAAATTTCCTCCCATTCCTTCATTTGTTCAAAGGCAGCTGCATAGTCCTCATCTATAGTTGGTGGCTGTAATGTTTCATAACACTTTTTCATGACTGAGTAATCTACATTAGGTGACATTTTATTTCCATCCATGGAGACTTTTATACTTGCCAACAGTAACAGGCTTTCTGGGTGGTCTCAAAAGTACTGGAAATTCAATACATTTAAAGCCAGTGTTCTCCCTCGAAGGAATTGCAAAAAAAAATGGAGAACATACAGAAACTGTGTTGCTTTCATAAGCAAAGTTTAGAGCAATGCCCAACAAATTTTCTGAAAAAATCGAGGAAAAAGCTACAGGAGAAAACTGCCACAATTTTTTAATTGACTGTGTTATCAAGGAAGGTTCTGGTCAGTGCTTTACACGATCCTCTTCTTCAGACATGTTCTTCAGCGACTCTTTCTCATCCACCAACTGAAGCAAAAGAGATACAACTTCTGGCCCTGACTTTGATGAAGGATAGCTGGAGACATACTTCAAAAAGTTGTTATAGGTGGTCAGAGCCTTCAAGGGCAAGTTAATTTGTCTCAAATAATGAATTCCCAGGTCTTGCTCTTCCTGCTTGTCTGAACCCAGGAGTTCAGTCAGCATCATGGCAGCAAGAAATTCTTGTAAAAGAGGACTTAAAAACAGGTAGACTGGTCTCAGTGGGTGGTGAATTTGCTCATCAAGCAGGTGGTCAGGTCTTCATCTTCATCCACTCCAGCCTCTGTGAGGTCATCATTGTTGAACTCAGAGCATGAAGAAAAACACCCTCTCAAGTCCAGCTGCCCACATGAGGACACAGTGGCCTTGAGGGCCTGAGCTGCAGCTTTGTACTTTAAGGACAGGTACTTCATATAGGACTTGAAAACTGCCACATCATGAAAGGGCTGGTCAGAAGGATTTTGAAACCAGTCAGTACAGACTGCTGCCATGAAGAGAGGAGTTTTGTGAATTCCCTGTAAATCCACATTCTGTCCAAAGTAAACCATAAACTCTTGCAGAAGTGTTATACTCTGTGAGAAGACCTTCCGTAATACAGAGACTGTATTATAGAAAGGAAACTCTTTGATCTCTAGAATTGTATCCAGGTATGGATGGATGGACCTGGTCATGTTTGTATGGACAGTGATCAATATGCAGGTTCATGACAAGTAGTTTTTTGTGATCAGTGTCTCTAGGGCTTGGGAGAGCGAGTCCACCCCATTATAGTCATCCAACAGGAACAACGTCTGGTTTTTTAACTGCTGGATGCTGCTGCTCAGGCACGCTTCACTAATGCAGACTCCTGCCTCTAGGAGTTGGGCACAGATGATGCTGGCCAGACCCTGGTCTGGTCTAGTGGAACTAAGGGAGAGGTAGAAGACCAGCTGGAACCTGTTCAACAGGGGACAGCACCCTGATGCCCAGAGAAAAACTATTTTCTTCAGGAAGGTTGTCTTTCCACTGCCAGCTTCCCCTTCCACACACATGACCGAGCTGAGATTGGCGAAGACCTCGGGGATTGTCAGGGCCCCTTGCACTGGCCTGCTGATGTGTTTTGCAACGATGGACACATCACAGCCAAGCAAGTGGTCAGTGCGTTGGCTGGAGCACACCTCTGGCAAATTCATGTGGCGGAAAGTAGCTTTGGTGTAGGTGCCTCGCAGCTGCTCACTCAGACTCTTTGCCTCTTGAAACCACTGGGCTTCCCTCAGAGCCAAGCCTGTGGAGAGAAGGGAGGCAGAGGAAGAAGTACCTTCACACCTCTTTGATTGCTTTGCTTGTCTGCTAAGGGTGAATTAGGACTCTCCTCTCCTTCCCATGACCCCCCTCCATACCCTAAGACCCTCTCATCTTTCCATAGCATCAGAATGTGGGGTACTATGTCTAAGGCCTCTCATTTGACAAGGACTTGGATATCCTGGCACCCTAATTTCCCTTTAGGATCTCAGGAGACCAGCCTGCTGCATGATGCCTTTAACACTGGCTGCTTTGGATCTGGCATGAGGACTGCTGTCTGTAGTCCTGCATTCACCCTCAAGATGCCACAGGAGCGCTCTCTCACCCACAGCTCCCTTCACCTCAGTGCTCTCCTCTAGGAGCTCCTTGGACAATTATAAACACACTTTCCTGTCCAAAGCCCACGTACAAATACACAGAATCCCATGTGCTTTCAAGTTCTTACCGGCCTTGGTGGGATGAACTGGGTCCTCCTGATTGCTTTCACTTGTTATTTCCTTTGAAAGAGAAATCCTTTATTAAATTAAAATTTGCATGATAGTGAGACATTATGTTATCTTTGAGAACCCAAAGTCTTCTAGACTTCACTCTGTTTGTGGCATGTATTCTACCAACTGAACAACGTTTCCAGCCCTTGCAATGTCATTTTGGACAGCCCTTGCAATGTCATTTGGACCTTGTGAAATTCGCAAATACTGTACACATATCACTTCAACCCAGAGTTGATTATCTTTTCAGTTTTCACCCTTTTTTTCTTCATTTTCTCCAGTTTGTTTGCTGTTTGTTTTTTGTTTTATTTTTAGAGATGGGGTTTTATAGTATAATCCAGGGTGATCTTGAACTCACAAACATCTTCTTGCCTCAGCTTCCAGAATGCTATATTGTAGACATGAGCCATGATTCCCAAATTTGCTTTTGCTTTGTGGGAAGGCAATCATAGCACACCTACCAAACAACTGCAGCATGCAGCAGTTGGTATGGCGATTGA
Organism: Meriones unguiculatus; assembly: GCF_030254825.1. Classification (NCBI taxonomy): domain Eukaryota; kingdom Metazoa; phylum Chordata; class Mammalia; order Rodentia; family Muridae; genus Meriones; species Meriones unguiculatus. The sequence goes on along the minus strand of NC_083354.1, from coordinate 26,797,258 downwards.
ATTCATAGTTGTGTCTTATGTTGCAAAAATAGATTTCCTGATTTACTACTTGGCATTTGGTTTTGTTCACCAAGCACATTCATAGGCCAGAAATATATCTCACTTCAGAGTGCTTGCGTAGAACAAAGGGGGTCTTGGTTTCAATACAAGAAACAACATCAAAAGTCAAATCAGCTGGATATGGGTGCAGACAGTTGGAACCATAGCATTTTTAAGGCTGAGGCAGAGATCACAAGTTCCAGGTCAGGTTTGGCTACACAGAAAATTCAAGATCAACCTTAGCTGAAAATCAGAAAATCTGTCTCAAGGAAAAGTCCAACCAAGGAAAACGACACGTGACTTTAAGTTTCAAACTTTCTAGCAGAAAGTCAAGCCTACTGCCCTGCAGGAAAAGCGCAGATGGAATGTGTTTAGTCCACATTTTAATGAAGTCGAAGTCTAAAAGAGTCTCAAGGGTCTGCTTCTTCTGGGAGAAGGGCTCACTGTTCACTATGATGCCCCATCTATAGCTATCATGTGACAGTTGCTTCTTAGATTCTCCTGAACTCTATCTAATTATGATACATTTACAGCTGACAATCACAGCTCAACCCCACAGTCTTGTGTTGCTGAGTCAGAGAAGGGGCGGGGCTCATTACCATGGCTTCCAGAAGTGCATGGTGGCTCTCAAGGGCTGGAATCACTTCTGCAGAGGACTTCAAGTTTTGAAGAAATACACAACTATGCAGAGAAGATAAAGTCGTGAAATGGTTCCATGCAGTTAAGTGTCTGCATTAGCTTTAAGGAGAACATGAAGATTCAGGACCAGGAATGAAGAAGAAAGTGAACATTTTCAGTGACTCTGTCAGTCTTGCATCCTGTATAGCCTTCAGTCTCTGGGTTCCAATAAAAATGCATGTGGTTTGTAAAGTAATGGTGAAGATATTCGGGAAATATGTTGGGGTGAGAACAGAGTTAGTGCCTGTCCGTGAAACCAGCTAAAATAATCTTAAAGAATATAAAATAGTGACACAGCACTGTGGGAGCAGATGCAAGAGGATAACTTGGGCTCGCTGGATGCTAGTAGGTTCAGAGAGAGACCCTGCTTCAAGGGAACAAGACAGTGACATAAAGGAGAGGATACTCCCTGTCTCCATTTGACCCTATGTAGACCACACAATGCACACACACACACACACACATTAACTAAGTGAACAAGGTAAAAAATAAATAAAATTTCACAGATTAAAATATGAGAAAACTCTAGAGTCATGGAAAAAGAACAACAAAGGACATTAAAAAATACTAAACAAAGTGTACAATTAAAAATTTAGTTAACAATAATTTTTAACCATTTCAACTCTTGTCAAACTGTCAGAAACAAACCCAGAAAATCTGAGTGTGCCAACTACATGAAATTCACATTAAGAATAAAAACATAGATATCATACAGTTAAATAAAAATTTAATGCTTGCTGCACAAACATGGAGACTGGGCTCAGATCTCCAGCACCTGTGTAACAGTGAGGCAATAGGGACAGTGTAATCTTAGAGAAGGAGAGACAGGAAGACTGTAGGGGCTCACTAACCAGCCAGTGAGTCTCATTGGCCAGCTCCAGGCTTAATGAGAGACCTGTCTCACAAAATAAGTTGGACAGAACTACAGACCTATTTCTGAATACACAGAGCATGTTGCTTTCAGGATAGAGAGGAATCAAGCTAGAACTGACTCAGAATTTCCTCCCTGCTATCTCACTGTCACAGTACTGGAAGAGGCTTTGTAGTCTGCTGGGTGAGGAAGGCCACCTGCATTCTGCAATATCACCATCATGCCAGACAAGATGAGGCCAATGGTGAAAAGTGGCCTAAATCTTTAGGGATGACCAACTGCTTTTGTATTGGAATTGAGGCTGCTTCACAGATGCTCCAAACGTGGTCAAGCTGGGTGTGGTGGGGCAGGCCTGTAAATCTCAGCACTTGGGTGTCAAAGACAGATGGATCTCTGGGTCAAATCCCAGACTGATCTACATAGCAAAGTCAGAACAGAAAGGGCACCACAGTGAGACCCTATTTCAAAAAGGCAAAATGAAAGAAAACAAAAACCTAAATTAAGCCTTGTAAAAAGCACATGGCCCAGAAACTCTCTAAAGGTCTTAGCAGGGAAGGGTCTAGGAATGCTATCTGGCTTAATGGACATCCTGTCAAAATTCCTTCTAAATATTTATGTTCCTATGCAACGAATGCTGCTGCTTTGATCCTTGGCTACATAAGCTTCTCACTGTAGTAAAGAGAATAATTGGTTATTGAGTGTTCAGCCATACATGAGACGTCTATGTCAACCTCACACCAAGGCTCTGGGAGCATCTGATAGCACAGCCATATCCATTGGAAACAGCAAAAGTCATGAAGCCAGCACAGCTGTTTGACACGGCTCTAGCACAGGTGAGGCAAATGCTGCAATCATTTTCATTCTTTCCCTATTTTGTAGGTTTTTAGGATCTATGTGTTTTATTGGGGGGAGGGTGCTTTCAGCATTATGACTTTTTCTGTCTTTTCCCAAGAAAATTATGTCTGAGTTATTTCCTTTTAGAAAAAAATAACATTATCTGGCCACTGTTTTGAAGGTTTCCTTATGCTTTGGAGATCACTGAGCACAGATTAGGATGTAAGCTAGAAACTATTTCATGAAACCATTACTACAGGAATATTTTGTGGTTATCTGCCCTTAAGCAAACTCAAACAGTGCAATTGGTACAGGGAAAATAAAGACAAGGACAAGCTTTGACTGGCCAGAAAACCAGGTAACAGATTCAAGGCCTCCCTTTACAATATGCTTAGAACTCTCTGAAAATGTAGTTTACAGATAGGGGGTCATACAGGGTACACCCCTGGAGGAAGAGAATTCAGTAAATAAGACAGATTGACTAAAATAACTTGTTCCTACTTTATAGTGTAGATGATGACACAAGTAGTAAATGGAGTTAGGTATTAATATTTGCTCTTCATTAAAAAAAAAGTTCAGGTGTTTTCTGTTTGTCTGGAGTGCCTTAAAACTACAAATACTGCCAGCCTAAAAGCAGGCTGTTATATAAGAAATGTGGTTGTTTTGGATAAGACAATCTTTAGATTCTATAACTTGGAGTATTTATAAGGCTTATAATAAGCATAAATCTGTTCTGTTTGTATTTTCTAATCATGACTGAAGTTGTAACACTTCGTAATGAAAAATCAAACAAATCATCTGCCCTTCTTGGACAGGTTAGTCTGTCATTAGTCTTTGTTCTGTGAAACCTGTGTAATAAAGAAGCAATCTCATTACTAGTCAATCAGAACTGCAAAATTCCCCTGAGCACCTCTCCTGACTCACTCCTCTCTCCCTCGCCAATTATCTCCTCTGCACACCACTCTCTGTTGCTCTCATTCATCCATAATCGCTGATCAATGTGGCAGAGCTTTCTGAGCCACAGTTTGGAAGCCTGTTCTTTTTTAAAAAGTATTTTATTCTTTGGAAATCACAGATGTGTGTATAATGTATGTGGATTATATCAACCCCCATTGCCTTTCTTCAGTTTCCCCAGACTCCTCCTAAAGTGAGGTCACCTCCCAGCTTCATATCCTCTTTTAAGTGAATTCAATTAGTGCTGCTCATGTGTGAGTGGACACGGGGCCATCCAGCAGAGCTTGGGAAAGTTAAGGCCCACAGGCTGAACAAGTGTCAACAGCTCCCTTCCTACGGGGGGGGGGGGGGGGCTTGGCTTGGCTGTATTTGGCACAGGCTTGTATGGATAGGCAACCACAGCAACTGAATTCCTGAGGGAAGGACCCTGCTGTGTACAAAACAAGACAAACAAAGTCCTCTACAACCTCTTGCTCTTATGACCTCTTGGACTCCACTTCTGCAATGGCCCCTGAGTTTGGGAGAAGGAAGTGTCCTCCTTAGGAATGAGCAATCAATGTCACTTATTGTCTGCACTTTGACCTTGTTGTAAGTGTCTGGAATTCTGTTCTTGTTAAGGTCTGAATTTATGTTCATTCCACACTCCCATTAGCAACTGAGAGCCCTGGGGTGTCCTAGAGAGACACTTGGAAGAAAGGATATGGTCATTGTTGCCAATTGTAAGTTTTCATCTTGCTGTTGTCTATCTAAACAAAAGCTGGGGCTAAAGAGATGGTTCAGTGGCCAAGAGCACTGGCTGCTCTTCCAGAAGGCCAGAGCTCAATTCTCAGTACCCACATGACAGCTCACAACTGTCTATAGCTCTTGCTCCATGGGATCTGATTTCCTCACACATGCAGATGAAACACCAATGTATAAAATAAAAATGAATAAGCTAAAAAACAAAAAAATGTTGTGTGTGGTGGAGCATGCCTGTTATCCAGCACTTGGGATATGGAGGCAGTTGGAAAAGTTTAAGGCCATCCTCCCTACACTGAGTTGGAGGTCATCCCGGGTTATCTGGCACTCTGTCTCAAATACCTCTCTACCAGCTGACCGGCCCCCAACAAACATAGCAGGCAAGCCAGTCAATTATGGTAACACATGGCTATGCATCTAGTATTCATGAGAGTAAGGCAAGAAGATGTGAGTTCAAGGGAAATCTGAGCTATACTGCAAATCAAGATCAGCTACACAGCAAATTTTTTAATTGTTTTTTTTTTTGTTTTTTTTTTTTCTGAAACAGGGTTTCTCTGTGTAGCCCTGGCTTCCTGGGACTCACTCTGTAGACATACTAGAATTCTGTCTTAAACAATGTGAGGGCTGGAGCAGTAGTTCAGTGGCAATGTGCTGCTTCTCAGTCATGAGACTCTGGATTCAACCTCCTGTCCCCTTTCACACACACACAACAGACATAGAACTAAAATAAAAAGAAACAACAAACAACTGAAGAAGAACAGGCAAAGTTGAAGGTTCATGTAGATGTGTGTGTGCGTGTGTTTGGTAAAAGGACAGTGAACTGAAAATCAGGACTGTGTTTGTCCCTGGATGAGGAGGGCAGCATCCTCAGGACAAGGGAGTGGCAAGGTGGCCTCTGAGACATTGAGAGACCTTGACTTCTTGACTTTAGCACTCAGCTCCTAGGCTTTATTGTAATTGTCCTTTAAACTAGATCCGTAACTACAGTAGATACACATTACGCATGCTAGTTTTAATTAAAATAAAACAAAGTTTGTTGATAGATTCTAGAACAAGTTTTAAGTACAACCAAATTCTCTTCGAATTTGCCACACAGGAATTGAGAAGAAGGCCCTGGCATTCTCAACTATTTTCTACATACAACTAAAAAAAAAAAAGAAAAAAAGTGGGGCCTGAAAATGTTTCCGTGGGAGAAAAGTCACTACTCTTGCGGAGGACTCAGGCTTGCTTCCCAACACCCATATCAGGCAGTTCACAGCCTCCTGTAACTCAGTTCTAGGATAGTTGATGCCCTCGTTCTGACCTCTGTGGGCACCAGGCATGCAAGTAGTACACAGATATACATGCAGACAAAACACCCAAAAGTCAAATACTTTGAAAAATAAAAGAAAGAAGTGACCACTGCTGTCACTCATCTTCTAACTTAAAATGAGATGGAAATGTTCTATGTATTTATTTATTTATTTAAAACCAGGAGAAATCTTGCTAGATAGCCCTGGGCTAGTACAAAACATGTGATTTTAGAAGGAAGAGAACTGAGAAGAGCTAGAGAGAGATAAGAGAAGGTAATGGGAGGATGGTGGTGAGCATGATTGTAGTAAACTGTAATACATATAACATATATGTAAAACATAATGTATATGTATGAAATGTTATTGTATGTATTAATGTACACTAAGAAAACATTTTTAAGGAATATTTTAAGTGATTCAGATACTATTAGCATCCTATCTCAAGACAAGATGGTTATTTAAGACTTTACATTTAAATGTTAATAATTAAACTTAAATCAATTTAGAGCACTTTTAGGTATGTGTTGGATGGAAAGAAAACACACTGGTGGACCTGAACACAGATTGCAGAGGCATCAACAGTTGCAGATTTTCCTGCCTTCCAAGGGAAACCGGGTCAAAAGACTCTTGTTTCTTAATTACAAGTGCTGGATTTCAAAACAGATCAACTTTAGGGTAATTCATATCAAAGTATTTAATATAAAACAAAACTACATTTTTCTTCATTCAGCTTCCTGAGAGCTAGGAAGTCATGTGTCAACCACCTTGCCCAGAAATACCCACTTTTCAAACTGCGCATATTGATATTTATCTTTGAAAATTCTAATTACTACACAATAACAAATTTCTTTGTGCAAGTGGACCTTTCTAGGGTTTTCCTATGTAGAAGAGGAATAAAAATACATTTGAAGACTGACAGAAAAGGGGTGAGAGTAGCTCTATAGTAAAGTGATTGCCTGGCGTACTCCAATCAGTTCTTCTACCACCAACACTGGAAAAAGAAAACCACTGAGGAAATCTTAGACAATAGAAATAGAAACCCATAAAGCATTCTAAAAGGAGGTGAAAAGAAAAACTAGTTTGTACTCAAAAAAAATCAGAAAGGACTAGAACTGGCAGACATGATGTGCTCTCAGCAGTGGGCTTAGGTGGCTGATGCAGGAGAATCATGAGATCAAGTCCTACTAGAATTGTTATGACAGTCTGTGCTACACAGATCCTGTTTTTAAAAGTGTGTACATAGATCCAACAAAAACTATGATCTTACTATGATGAGTAAAAAAGCTAGACAGGGAGAGTATCAAGAGGGAAAAGAAATAAAGATACATGGATACATTCTTCACAGTGGGAACCAGAGAGTGAGCAGACACTACCCACAGATAACAAACCTGGACAGTGAGGGAATAACAGATGAAGTGAGTTCAAAGTCAACAGAATTCACTTTGCTCACTTTGGGAAAAACTTGGTGTGGTCTGCTAATGGGTCGTCACCTTCCTCCCACTTCTCCATACATCCTCCACAGGAAAAACACCGGACAAGGTCCTTTATGCCTAGGAAAAGAGATGGGGTCAACTCAACAGCACATACACCTGTCAACTCACAAATTCGACACCAGATTTCACTAGTGAAATCCTGCTTGCTCCTCCAGTTGGATTATGTGGCAATACCACGCACAAGAGGCAAGAGTTCACACAGGACTCTTGGTCCTTCCATGGGGTGGTCAGCAACAGTCAGCAACAGTTGTTGAAGGTTCCTGTGCACCATGTGCTTTGATGAAACTTCTCCCAAACCATCATCCTGAAAGATTTGCCATCAGGATCTGGAGTAGGAGCTCCGTGAGAGCAGAGATTTCTGTCTGTTCTGGACAATGATGACATATGGGACATTCACAGACATAGGCAACCAACAAGATTGCTTACTGAGTAAATTGGAAGAATATACTTGTAGCTGGGGCAGGATGGAAGAGCAAACTTAGGAGCCTCTATGAAAGGCAGATTATGAAGAACCCCTGTCTCTGCTCACATTATTGCCAGCTCTCCTCCCCTAGAAATAGGAGCACTTCATCGGTGAAACTCAGGCAAGGCTGGCAAGAGAAGACAATACGTTAAGACCAGGTGGTGAGTTTTGTGACAGTGGAATAGGCCTGTCAGATGAAGTGACCTCAGGATCCCCAAGCTCAGAGGTTGAGTACCGAGGGAACTATGGAAAGCTGAAGGTCTTATGAGGCCCCAAAGAGATCTACAACTAATGAAAATAAAGAAAAGTGCAAGTCCGAGATTAGACTACTTGTCAGACACAAAATACTGACTATTTCAGGTGCTAAAGAGATGCTCAGCATAAAGAGCAGTGGCTGCTCTTGCAAAGGAGTCAGGTTTGTTTCCAGCACCACATGGTGGCTCACGGCAACTATATCTCCAGTTCCAGGATCCAACACACTGGCTAGCCTCTGAGGGCACCAGGCAGGCATGTGGCAAACGTGCTTACATGTAGGAAACACTCACACATAGAAATGTAAAATTAAAGGGGAAAACCCCGACTGACCTGTGTAGAAAAGGCCTGCTTTGACAAGAGCTTCAACAGTCTCAGGTGATTTGTGGGGCCAGTCCTTAAAAGTGTCCTTCTTCAAGTCTTCATTAGCAAAGACGCTGTCATTGCAGTAAGCTTGGGTAAAAAGATGTGGGTGAGAAGAGCAGGCTTTGATAACAAAGTTCAAGTTAGTTGTGTGTATAGGTGGAATGATGTCATGATCTGTGCTTGTGTCAGAATAATTGTGGGTGGTTAGAAGAGCAGGAAGAAATAAGAGGTACAAGAAAGACCATGTTAGAACTGCTGGAGCAGAGTGGAAAACACTGGGGTATTCCATCCATTCGATTCATTTCTGTGCATGGTCATTGTGTTAAAGTGTAACTTAATACTATCCCCTGGTCATCTAGCATCAGGATAGAAGAATATTGAGAGGAGATTCCTATTTCCAGAGTCAGTGTGAAGATTTGAGAAAGGTCATTTCTCCTGTGGCTTTCTTAAAAACAGTCATTTTGATGGCTTGCTCTTTGAGATCACCACACTGGGAAGAACACTCATCCTGGCCCTGGGCCACTGGTCTTCTCCACACTTGAAAATTAAAGTGTCCCAACCTTGGTCTGACAAGTTTCTCAAGATGAAAGCTTGCTGTGTTCACACATAATCCTAGATTCCCCCTTTTTTTCCCCTTTTGCTTTAAGTATTTCTTTGGAATTTGAAATACTACACTTTAATTTAACCAGAAAAATATTTTTAGTGTCTAGAACCTTTTATTGACTTTTGCCTTCTATTAAGCCACAATGTCATAGCGAATAGATTCTACTGTTTTTCTTTTTTTTCAACAATATATCCTATATATTATTTTTTAATTTTTATTAATTACATTTTATTCACTTTGTATTCCCCCCATAAACCCCACTTTCCTTCCCTCCCAATCCCACCTTCCCTCCCTCTTCTCCACACATGCCCCTCCCCAAGTTCACTGATAGGGGAGGTCCTCCTCTCCTTCCTTCTAATTCTAGTCTATCAGATCTCATCAGCAGTGGCTGCATTGTCTTCCTCTGTGGCCTGGTAAGGCTGCTTTCCTCTCAGAGGGAGGTGATCAAAGAGCACCTACTAGAATCTGTACACCTAAAGAAACTAATCAAGAGGGAGGACTCTAGCTATAATGCTCAATCTCCATCCACGAAAGGCAAAGAGGATGGCTATCAGAAGAAAAAGAAAACAGGAAACAAGTTAGGAGCCAACCATAGAGGGCCTCTGAAAGGCTCTGCCCTGCAGACTATCAAAGCAGATGCTGAGACTTATGGCCAACTGTTGGACAGAGTGCATTAAATCTTATGAAAGAAGTGGGAAATAGTGAGATCTGGAGAGCACAGGAGAGCAACAGAAGTGGTTGCTCTCAGAAGCAAAAAATCTGAGCACAGGGGTCTTTCCTGTGACTCATACTCCAACCAAGTACCATGCATGGAGATAACCTAGAACCCCTGCACAGATGTAGCCCATGGCAGTTCAGTGTCCAAGTGGGTTCCATAGTAATGGGAACAGGGACTGCCTATGACATGAAATGATTGGCCTGCTCTACTGTTTTTCTTAGTTTTCACAAGTATGTTTCTCTGTTTGGAGCATGTTGGCACTTGTGTCTTTCTTTGGCTTCCTTCTTTAGCTGATCATTTCCTTCACCTGTATTAGGATGCTGTCTCTGGACTATGTTGTCCTCTAGCTTCCAACCTTCACACATGGACCCCTGCATACACATATACATTAGGGAAATAACTGATTGTAAATTGGGTTTTGTTTTTCTTTGTTTTAGAGACAGATTTTCTTTGTGTAGACTTGTCTGTCCTGGACTAGTTTTGTAGACCAGGCAGGTTTCAAATTCAAAGATCCACCAGCCTCTGCCTCCCTGAGTGCTGGGATTACAGGCATGTGCCACAGTGCCTGACTGGGTGTCAAATTTATAAAGATTTACTTTTAAGGATTCACTTATTTTTATTTTTGATGTAGGTGTTCTGTCTGCGTGTTTGACTGTACCACATGTGTGCACTGGCCAAGGAGGTCAGAGGACGGTATTGGATCCTCTGGAAATAGACTTGAAGAGTTATCAGCTACTACAAGGTGCTGGGAACCTAACCTGAGTCCTTCTCAGGAGCGTGAAGTACATTAACTGCTCAGCCATCTCTCCCAGCCATAAAGTAAGAAAACAAAAAACAAAACAAAGTCATACCATGATGGAGAAATCACTTATAAAAATATTTTTTGAAGAAAGATGATGATGGCTGAAGAGATGGCTCAGTGGTTAAAAGCACTTTCTACTCTTTTAGGGGACCTGAGTTCGGTTCCCAGCACCCACATCAGACAGCTCACAAATGCCTGTTACTCCACCTCGAAGGGATCTGATGCCCTTGTCTGGCTTCCAAAAGCACCTGTATATGTGCAGCGTGTGCACACACACAGAGAGAGAGAGAGAGAGACAGAGAGACAGAGAGACAGAGACTGAGGTACAGATAGAGATAGAGAGAGAGAGAAACACAAAAAGAAAGAACCAAACAAAGCCTTTGGAATGTGCCTGAGGTTTTACCTGATACCACAGTTAATTCTCTTCTGACACAGGAATTCACAAAATGTTTTCCCTGAGGAAAGAAATTCAGGTTACTGCCTGATTGGCTGACTTGCAAGATATATATCTATCTGTGGCCTGCAACATAAGGTCTTCCCAAACTGAAGTGAATTTTCATTCGAGCAGCAGAATTTGAGCAAAGCAGCCCTTTAATTTTGGTTTGATTTCTATTGATCTTGTAAACTTTTATGCAGTGCTAAACAGTGAAATGGAAGCTTCTCAGGGTCACTCTTACCATGCACCCTGCTCAACCACAGAACTGCAGTTACATATAGAGGTGTATTTTGACTCATGAGGAACTGAGATATGGGAAGGGAGCCTTGCTCAAAAGAACCTCTCCAACCAAGCAGCTCTCCCTCTAAGAAAACTGCACCCCAACTGTCAGCCCATGCCCAGTCACACAATACAGTCTCCTTTGGCTTCAGTTTGAGGTAGGTTCCCAATGCTTGCCACTAGGATGTCTTTACTAGTTTAAGGGTGTAAATAACCAGGTTCAGGAGCCAGCTTCGAGTACCCTGCCTCTGCCATGTACTAGACAGAAGATTGAATCAGACATCCAGATGGAGGTGGCAGGAGATAGCTAGAGTAGTGAGTGGACTCACTCAGAGGGAAGATGAAGGAGGCAGCAGAAGCAACCCAAAGCCAGCCTGGAAACTGTCTTAAGTGGTTCCAGCTTTACAAGACAAGAGTTTTGTTTCCACTCTGCAGAGAAGAGGCAGGACAATGACAGGAGAAAGGAAGAAAAATACAGAGTATTTGGGAAAACAAACAAACAAACAAAAATGAACATTACCCTGATGAATCACATATTATTAGGTAACAAACATATGCTAGTAGAAAGAGTTGGCCCTTGTAAATTACCGTCACATGAACAAATCCCTCGTAGCTTTGAATATACTGGGCAATTTCCTCTGACGATTTCTTGCTTTGAAGAAATTCACATCTATAATTAAAAATATAATTAAAATATACTCCAAGTTCCTGGGGCTGTACCATTTCCCAGGACCCACATCAATCTGCAGCCCTAGAGACCAGCACAGATCAGGGACCAACAGGTGAAACCTCCCCCACACTTCTCCATCTAGTGGCCTGCCAGTAATAGTGATTTGGTCTGCCCAGAGTGCTTGAGCTCCACTTCCCTATGAGCCCTAAACCTCAGTTTCCCCAGCCTGTGCCATTTACCGGGACCCAATCTGTGGCCTTGGAGATCAGCATTGATCAGAGAGCAGCATCAAGGATCAGGGAGTAGCAGACCAGCATGGATCAGGGAGCAGCAGGAAAACCAGAAGGCTGAGGCCATCTGGCACCAAGATTTCCACCTATAACTCCAGAGACCTGCTACCATCAGAGACCACCAGGCCTGCTAATACCAAAGTCAACCAAATGACTAAGAATCAGTGCAAGAACACAAGCAACAAATCCCAGGGCCACGTGACATCACCAAAACCCAATTATCCTACCATAGCAAGCCCTGAAGATACTATCACACCAGAAGCACAAGAAAACAATCTTAAATCTGATGTTGTGAAAACAAATGATTAAGGCCTTAAAAGAAGTAAATAAATCACTCAAAGAAATTCAGGAAAATACAATCAAACAGGTAAAGAAATTGAATAAATCCCTCAGAGAAACACAGAAAAAAAAAAACAGACAAATGGGAGAAAGAAAAGAATAAAATTGCTCAAGAACTAAAAAGGTAAATAGAAGCCATAAATAAAACACAATCTGAAGCAATCCTGAAGATGGAAAACCTAGGGAAGAGAACAGAAACTACAGACAAAAGCATCACCAACAGAATACAAGAGATGGAAGAGAGAATCTCAGCTGTAGAAGATACTATTGAAGAAATCGATACATCAGCCAAAGAAAATGTTAAATATAAAACATTCCTGACACAAAACATCCATGAAATCTGAGACAATAGCAAAAGACCAACCTTAAGAATAATAGGAATCAAAGGAGAAGACTTGAAGCTCCCTGGTCCATAAAATATTTTCAACAAAATCATAGAAGAAAACTTCCCCAACCTAAAGAAAGAGGTGCCTATAAATATACAAGCCTACAGAACACCAAATAGACTGGACCAGAAAAAAAATTCTCCCATAACATAATAATCAAAACAGTAAATGTACAGAACAAAATAGAATATTGAAAGCTGAAATGGAAAAAGGCCAAGTCACATAAAAAGTCAGACCTATCAGAATTAAATCTGAATTCTCACCAGATACACTAAAAGCAAGAAGGGCTTGAGCAGCTATGTTACAGACACTAAGACACCGCATATGTCAGCCGTGACTAATATGTCCAGCAAAACATTAATCAACATAGAGGGAGAAAGCAAGATATTCTATGATAAAAACAAATTTAAACAATACCTAACCACAAACCCAGCCCTACAGAAGGAAAACTACAGAGGGAAAACTGCAACCCCAGCAGGCTAATCACACCCAGAAAAACACAGGAAACAAATAACCCCACAACAATAAACCAAAACAGGGAAGGGGCACACACACACACACACACACACACACACACACAGCACCACAACCACCACCACCACCAAAAACACCACCACCATCAAAATAATGGGAATCAACAACCAGTGGTCATCAATCTCTCTCAACATCAATGGCCTCAACTCCCTGTTAAACATACACACACACACACACACACACACACGCACACACACTCACACACACACTCACACACACGCTAACAGAATGGATATGTAAACAGAACTCCTCATTCAGTTGCTAACAAGAAACACACCTCAGCAACAATGGTAGACATTACCTCAGAATAAAGGGCTGGAAAAAGGTTTTCCAAGTAAATGGTCACAGAAGCAAGCTGGAGTGGCTATTCTAATATCTAGTAAAATAGACTTTCATCCAAAATTAATTAAAAGAGATGAGGAAGGGCACTTCATACTCATCCAAGGAAAAATCGACCAAGATTATATTTCATTTCTGAACATATATGCCCAAAATGCAAGAGCACCCACAGTCATAAAAGAAACATTACTAACGCTTAAATCACACGTTGAACCCCACACGTTAACAGTGGGAGCACTTCAACACGTCTCTCTCGCCAAAGACAGATCATCGAGACAGCAACTAAACAGAGAAATATTGAAACTAATAGACGTTATGAGTCAATTGGACCTAACAGAGATCCACAGAACATTTCACTCAAACACAAAAGAATATGCCTTCTTCTCAGGACCTCTTGGAATCTTCTTCAAAACTGACCACATACTCAGATACAAAGCAAGCCTCAACAAATATAAGAAAACTGAAATGACACCTTGTATTCTATCAGACTACCATGGATTAAAGCTAGACTTCAACAATAACAGAAACAATAGAATGCCTACAAACTCACAGAAATTGAACAACTCTCTAGCTAATGACTACTGGGTCAAGGAGGAAATAAAGAAATTAAACGCTTTCCAGAATTCAATGAAAATGAAAGCACAACATACCTAAACTTATGGGACACAATGAAAGAAGTACTAAGAGGAAAGTTCATAGCACTATGTGCCTTCATAAAGAAATGTAGAGAGCTTATACTAGCAACTTAATAGCTAACTTGAAGGCTCTAGAAAAATGGAAGCTAAATGATTATTCAGGGTCTGAGCAGTCTGCCCAGTATGACTCATGGCTAATGCCCTGGTGGTAGCTCATTTAGCCAATGTAGCTCATGCCTTAGTTGTACATAAAGGAATTAATGCTCAACTAAAAGGAAGCTTGATGGTGTTCAATCAAAGGATTGACCTCTTGCAGGAGCAAATTGATACCCTATGGCAAATCGCTCAACTTGGCTGTCAATGAAAGTATGCTGGACTTTGTGTCACTAGCATACAACATGAGAATTTTTCCTGTACTGCAAATCTGTCTAAACAATTGTCTAGCTATATTTTAGGTAATTGGACTGGAGAATTCGATACTACGATGGAGCAGCTGAGAGTGGCCATTGTCACAGTAAATTCTACCAGAGTGGACGCAGGACTAGCCACAGGATTATCAACATGGATTGCTGCAGCCATGAATCATCTGAAGGAATGGGCAGGCATGGGAGCGTTAGCAGGCCTTCTGGTGTTGGTCTCCTTGGTTTGCCTGTGGTATATATGCAAGATTAGAGTCTCACAACAGTGTGATGCAGCCATGATCATTCAGGCCTTTACAGCCATTGAAGCAGGACATTCTCCCCAAGCATGGTTGGATACCATAAAAAGCTAAAATGTTACGCTCAGGATGCGAGGCTAAGCACTGCACTCAGGGTCAGCCGCTTTCGACCCAGAGAAGAGCATGTCTGATTGCATGCGGGTTGATGCCCCAGGTCCCGCCTCTGAGAAAAAGGTATCAGACGGGTCTGATGCTCTTTGGGTGGATGACACCTAAATGAACATCTGTACAAAGTCCCAGTTTATTTCTAATATCAGAGATCAGACCTCTACTCTTGCCTGATGCGTCTAAAACAAAAAGGGGAAACTGTAGAGAGCTGCGGAATGTTATGCCTTAAAGATGGAGCTGGTTTCTGCCTTCCACCTTCCCGATGGTGAGTGCTCTCTGTCATGAACAACTCCACATTTGGCTAAGGGTGAGGATCTGGCTTGCTTCTATGTATGTGGACCTATCTGCATTGCCCACGTGGCATGCCGGGGTTAGCTACCCAGAGGCTATTTAAGCTGTGGGCTGGATTTCCCCAGGGTCCGAGGATTGTTCAATGTTCCTGAATAAACTGCATTGAAAAAAAAAAAAGACTTTACAAGTCTTTAACTTATGGAAGCAAAAGATAATCTCTCTGAGGGATTAAAGAACTCATTCTAGACAGATGTTATCTAGGTATTTTATAGAAATACACATTTTAGTATTATTTGTTAGGATTTGTGCCACAAAGACTTTTGTAATTAATATTTTAAGTGCATTGAAAATGCCTAACATTTAAAATTTGGAGTGACCATTTAAATATCTAAAGTGTTTAAGCAAATAGGCATTTACATGTATACTTACATATTTGTATTTGTTATACTAGAACAGCAAAAAATATGAAGAAAAATCTTATCTCATTAGTCACAATCTAATTTTACATAAAGCCCAGAGAAGAAAGATTTATCTTTATATTCCCACACATTGCAGACAGACAGCTTTTCCAGAAACGAAGCACCAAGCACTTTTTAAAAAAATCCTTTCTGTTAAGAGGGACAATGAACAAAACAACCTCATAGTATTGCCCATCTACTTCTAAATGACAAAATATTTTAGTGTTTTCTGTGTGGAAACAAATCCAAAATAAATTCTTCTAAATAGTTAAAAAAAAAAAAAAAGAAAAGAAAAATGGAAGCAAACACACCCAAGAGGAGTAAGCATCAGGAAATAACCCAACTCAGGGATGAAATCAATAACCTAGAAACAAAGAGAACAATACAGAAAATCAACAAAACCAAGAGCTGATTCTTTGAGAAAATTAACAAGATAGACAAACCCTTAGCCAAACTAACTAAAAGACAGAGGGAGAGTATCCAAATTAATAAAATCAGAAATGAAAAAGGGGATATAACAACAGATACCGAGGAAATCCAAAGAATCATTAGATCATACTTCCAAAACTGTATGCCACAAAATTGGACAATCTAAATGAAATGGATGATTTTCTTGATAGATACCACTTACCAAAGTAAACTCAAGATCAGGTTAACAATTTAAATAGACCTATAACCACTAAGGAAATAGAAGCAATCATCAAAAGCCTCCCAACCAAAAAGAGCCCTGGCCCAGATGGTTTTAGCACAAAATTCTACCAGACTTGCAAAGAAGAACTAATACCAATACTCCTCAAACTACTTCACAAAATAGAAACAGAAGGAACATTGCCAAACTCATTCCATGAGGCCACAGTTACCCTGATACCGTAACCACACAAAGACCCAACAGAGAATTTCAGATCAATCTCCTTTATGAACATTGATTCAAAAATACTTAATAAAATACTTAAACTGAATCAAAAAACACATCAAAAATATCATCCACCATGATCAAGCAGACTTCATACCAGAAATTCAGGGATGGTTCAACATATGAAAATCCATCAACATAATCTACCATATAAACAAACTGAAGGAAAAAAAAACTCATGATCATCTCATTAGATGGTGAAAATGCCTTTGACAAAACCCAAAACCCCAAGGGGGATCCAAGATGGCGGTGACCATCAGCATAGTATCTGAGAGGCTGAGGACCTGAAACTCCAAAATTGGTGAGTGGAGGGGCAGCTAAATCCTGAAAATCGCCATTGAGGCTTCCTGAAAAAGACGGGGCATCACATGAGTTGAGACCTTTAGATTCAGGTCACACAAGGACTTCTCTGGGGACCGAGAGAATTGAACTTTTGAACCCCTTGCACTTCTGTTTTTCAGGCCTCCCTCCCCTCAGAGTTGGCCCACAGTGCCAGAGACTCTCAGCACAGAATTCTGCCTGGTGACTGAGACAGCAGAGGCAGAGCTCCTAGCTCCTCAGCCACCTGGCTGCCAGCCATACCCACCTTCCGACTCCCAGATCCAAAGTACCATCCTTCCCGGTCCCAGGGCTTCACCAGCAAACCCCCAAATCAATGGCTATCCAATCCATCTAAAACACAGGAAAATGACTGTAAAGCTATGCTTATCCAGTTATTAGAGGCATATAAAGAGAAAACAAACAGATCTCTCAGAGAAATACCATACAAATAGAGACAGTTAAAGAGGAAATGAACACATTTCTCAAAGAATTGGCCACACAAGTGGAGGCAAATAAAGAGGAAATGAACAAAGCTCTCAAAGAAACACAGTCAAATAGAGCCAAACAAAAAGAGGCACAATTACTGGAATATAGAGAGGAAATGAACAAAAAAATAGAAGACATCATACAGAGACAGGAATCTACATCCAAAAAGATGAAGGAAATGGTACAAGGCATAAAAACAGAATTAGAATCAATAAAACACACACACACACACACACACACACACACACACACACACACACAGAAAACT
The DNA here is from genome assembly GCF_030254825.1 of Meriones unguiculatus. NCBI lineage: Eukaryota > Metazoa > Chordata > Mammalia > Rodentia > Muridae > Meriones > Meriones unguiculatus. The sequence goes on along the minus strand of NC_083354.1, from coordinate 26,779,683 downwards.
TCTAACACAGTCAAATATAGCCAAACAAAAAGAGGCACAAGTAGTGGCACAGTTACTGGAATATAGAGAGGAAACAAGCCAAAATAATTGAGGCCATCATACAGAGACAGGAATCTACCTTCAAAAAGATGAAGGAAATGGTGCAAGGCATAAAAACAGAATTAGAATCAATAAAACACACACACAGAGAAAACTTCTAACATGGACTCTATTGCCTGGTTTGGATCAGCTCCCCATGGCAGGACTGCGTTTCCTGGTCTCGGTGGATGAGGATATGCTCAGTCCTGATGTGACTTGAGGTCTTGGGGAGGGCTGATAAAAGGGAAGAGGACTCTCATTTTCTGGAAGAAAAGGGAGAGTGGAAGAAGAAAGGAGGGGAAGAGGAGATTGGGAGGAGAGATGGGAAGGGTCACCCTTATGATGTAATGTAAATGAATTTAAATAAAAGAAAATTTTCTTTATTAAAAAAAACTCTATAAACAGAGATGTTCTACACTGCAAAGACCTTTTGATGAAACCTCTCAAATTATTGGACTTTATACGTCACTAATATTGTCAGGAAGAATACTTGCAAACACAAGACCTGAGTAGGTCCCAGCCAGATGGAGACCCAGCACTGAGCAGGGAAAGTGGACACAAGGACCCTAACCAAGAAGCTATTTCCAACTGATCCCTGCTGATGAGGGGACAATCAGTCTCCAGTGCAGTGTCCCTGGGTATAACCACACACTTCAGGGCAGGCCTATGCCCAGGAATACTTGCCAACACAAAACACACTCCTTTTTTTTTTTTTGGTCATACTAGTTTTTTGATTGTTATGATTTTCTTGTGAAGAGGGGCGAAATCAAAGAATAATAGGAATAAACAAAAAAGTCCATACCAGGCTCCAAGGTCCAGAAAATATCTTCAAGAAAATCATAGAAGAAAAATTTCCCAACTTAAAAAAAGAGATGTCCAGAAACATATAAGAGGCCTATAGAACACCAAATAGACTAGACCAGAAAAGAAACTGCTCATGTCACATCATAGTCAGAACACTGAATCTACAGAACAAAGAAAATATATTAAAAGCAGCAAGGGAAAAAGGCCAAGTAACATATAAAGGTAGACCTATCAGAAACACACAAGACTTCTTATCAGAAACTATGAAAGCCAGAAGGGCCTGGGCAGATGTCATGCAGACTTTATGGGACCACAGATGCCAACCCAGACTACTATACCCAGCAAAGCTTTCAATCAACATAGACAGAGAAAACAAACCATTCCATGATAAAACAAAATTTAAGCAATATCTACACAGGAAGCCAGCCCTACAGAAGATATTAGAAGGAAAACTCCAATCCAATGAAAACACTACAACCAAGAAAACAGAGGATACAGATAATTTCCCAACAAAAATTACAAGAAAACAAGCAAAGAATCACAGTAAGACCACCAATTCCACAATAAAAGGAACTAACAGTCATTGGTCACTATTATCCATCAACATCAATGGACTCAAATCTTCAATAAAAAGACACAGACTAACAGGATGGTTGCAGAAACAGGATACAACCTTCTGCTGCATCCAAGAAACACACCTCTGCAACAGAGATAAACACTACCTCAGAGTAAAGTGCTAGAAAAATGTTTTTCAAGCAAATGGACCCAGAAAACAAGCTGGGGGTAACTAATATCCTAATATCTAATAAAATAGACTTTCAACCAAAAATAATCAAAAAAGATGAGGAGGGGTACTTCATTTTCATCAAAGGAAAATTCCACCAGGAGTACATCACAATTTTGAACTTCTATGCCCTAACTACAAGACCAACTACATTTGTAAATGAAACATTATTAAAGCTAAAATCATTCATCCATCCCAACACCTTAATAGTGGAGACTTCAACACTCCATTCTCACCAAGGGACAGATCATCCACACAGAAGCTAAACAGGGAAATAAGGGCACCTACAGAGCTCCTAAATCAAATGGACCTAATAGATGTCTACAGAACTTTTCACTCAAATTCAAAAGAGTATACCTTCTTTGAACACCTCATGGAACCTTCTCCAAAATAGACCATATAGTTGGTCACAAAGCAAGCCTCAGCAGATACAAGAAGATTGAAATAATCTCTTGTATCCTGTCTGATCACCATGGAATAAAGATGGACCTCAACAACAACAGAAATAGCAAAAAGCCTACACATTCATGAAAACTGAACAACTCCCTACTCAATGACAGCTGGGTCAGGGAAGAAATAAAGAAAGAAATTAAAGACTTCCTAGAATTCAATGAAAATGAAGGTACAACATATCCAAACTTATGGGACACAATGAAAGCAGTGCCGAGAGGAAAGCTCATAGCACTATGTGCCTGCAAGAAGAAATTTGAAACATCCTATACAAGCAACTTAATAGCTCACCTGAAAGCCCTAGGAAAAAAAAGAAGCAAACACACCAGAGTAGTAGACAGCTGGAAATATTCAAGCTCAGGTCAGAAATCAATAAATTAGAAACAAATAAAACAATTCAAAGAATCAATGAAACCAAGAGCAGATTCTTTGAGAAGACCAACAAGATAAACAAGCCCTTAGCCAAACTAACTAAAAGGCATAGAGAACCTAAAAGACGGACATAACAACAGGCACTGAAGAAACCCAAACAATCATTAGGTCTGACTACAAAAGCCTATATGCAACAAAATTTGAAAATCTAAATGAAATGGACAATTTTCTTGATAGATTGCACTTACCAAAGTTAAATAGAGATCAAGCAGAAAGATTGAAAAGTCCTCTATGCCCCAAGGAAACAGAAGCAGTTATCAACAGTCTCCCTTCCAAAAAAAAAAAAAGGCAGGGCCGTATGGTTTCAGTGCAGAATTCTACCAGACCTTCAGGGAAGAGATAACTCCAGTTCTCTTCAAACTATTTGACAAAATAGAAACAGAAGGAACATTACCAAACTCATCCTATGAAGCCACAGTCACCTTGATACCTAAACCACACAAAGACAAAAAAAGAGAATTTCAGACCTATCTCTCTTGTGAACATTGATGTAAAACTACTCAATAAATTACTTGCAAACTGAATCCAACACAAAAAAAAATATCATCCATCATGACCAAGTAGGCTTCAGCTCAGGCATGCAAGGGTGGTTCAATATACAGAAATCCATCAATGTAATCCACAATATAAACAAACTGAATGAGAAAAACCATGTGATCATCTCCTTAGATGTTGAAAAAGCATTTGATAAAATCCAAAACCCATTCATGATTAAAGTCTTGGAGAGACCAGGGTTACAAGGTACATACTTAAACATAATAAAGGCAATATAGAGCAAGCCTACAGCCAACATCAAACTAAACAGAGAGAAACTTAAATCAATCCCACTGAAATCAGGGCCAAGGCAAGGCTGCCCACTCTCTCCATATCGCTTCAACATTATACTTGAATTCCTAGCTAGAGCAATAAGACAAATAAAGGAAATCAAGGGGATCCAAATCAGAAAGGAAGAAGTCAAAGTATTACTATTCACAGATGGTATGATAGTATACATGAGTGAGCCTAAAAATTCAACCAGAGAACTCCTTCAACTGACAAACACCTTCATCAAAGTGACTGGATACAAAATTAACTCAAAAACTCAGAAGCGCTCCTGTACAACAAAGATAAAAGGGCCAAGAAAGAAACTAGGGAAACAACACCCTTCACAATAGCCACTAAAAACATAAAAGTACCTCAGTGTGATTCTAACCAAGCAAGTGAAAGACCTCTTTGAAAAAAACTTCAAATCTCTGAAGAAAGAAATTGAAGAGGATATCAGAAGATGGAAAGATCTTGCATGCTCATGGATCAGTAAGATTAACATAGTAAAAATGGCCAACCTGCCAAAAGCAATATACATATTCAATGCAATTCCTATCCAAATACCAACATAATTCTTTACAGACCTTGAAAGAAAAATTCTCCACTTCCTATGAAAAATAAAAAACCCAGTATCTCCAAAATGATCCTGTACAACAACAGATCATCTAGAGGTATGTCCATCCCTGATCTCAAGCTGTACTACAAACAGCATCTTCAACAAATGGTGCTGGTCCAACTGGATGTCTACATGCAGAAAAATGAAAATAGATCCATGTTTATCACCCTGCACAACACTAAAGTCCAAGTGGATCAAAGACCTCAATATAAAACCAGACACACTAAATCGGTGAGAAGAAAAAGTGGGGAAGAGCCTAGAACTCATTGTCAGAGAACACAGATGTCCTGAACAGAACATCAATAGCACAGGCTCTAAGAGCAACAATCAATAAATGGGATCTCATCAAACTAAAAATCTTCTATAGAACAAAGGACACTGTCATCAGAAACAAAACGACAGCCTACAGACTGGGAAAGGATCTTCACCATCCCTATATCTGACAGAGGACCAATATCCAGAATATATAAAGAAATAAAGAAGTTAAAAATCAACAAATCAAGTAAACTAAAAGGAGCTAAAGAGAGAATTCTGTGTAGAGGACTATAGAATGGCAGAGAAACACCTAAAGTAACACTCAACTTCCTTGGCCATTAGGGATATGCAAATCAAAATGACCCTGAGATTTCACCTAACACCCATCAGAATGGATAAGATCAAAATCTCAAGTGACAACACATGGTAGAGAGGATGTGGAGAAAGAGGAACCCTCTTCCATTGCTGGTGGGAATGTAACTTGTACAACCACTTCAGAAATCAATCTGGTGCTTTCTCAGACAATTAGGAATAGCGCTTTCTCAAGATCCAGCTATACCACTCCTAGGCATATATCCAAAGATGCTCAAATACACAGCAAGGACATTTGCTTAACCATGTTTGTAGCAGCTTTATTCGTAATAGCCAGAACCTGGAAACAACCCAGATGTCCCTCAACAGAGGAATCGATACAGAAATTGTGGTACATTTACACAATGGAATACTACTCAGCAATTAAAAACAAGGAAATCATGAAATTTGCAAACAAATAGTGGGATCTAGAAAAGATCATCCTGAGTTAGGTATCCCAGAAGCAGAAAGACACAAATGGTATATACTCACTTATAAGTGGATACTAAGCCTATAAGATAGGACAAACCTACTAAAATCTGTACACCTAAAGAAGTTAAACAAGAAGGAGGTTCTGGGGTAAGATGATCAAACCTCACTTAGAAAGACAAATGGGATGGACGTTGGAAGTAGGAGAAAACAAGAAACAGGACAGGAGCATACCATAGAGGACCTCTGAAAGACTCTACCTAGCAGTATATCAAAGCAGATGCTGAGCCTCATAACCAAACCTTGGGCAGAGTCCAGGGAATCATATTTAAGAAGAGGGAGTAAGTATGACCTGGAGAGGATGGAAGCGCCATGAGGACCAAATATATCTGGACACAGTCAACTTGTCTGAGACTGATTCTCCAACCAAGGACCATTCACGGATATAACCTAGAACCCCTGCTCAGACGTAGCCCATGGCAGCTTAGCATCCAAGTGGGTTTCCCTAGTAAGGAGAACAGGGACTGTCTCTGACATGAACTCAATGGCTGACTCTTTGACAACCCCCACCCACCCACCCAGGGAGGAGCAGCTTTGTTAGGCCACAGAGGAGGACATTGCAGCCAGTCCTGATGAGACCTGATAAGCTAGGGTCAGATGGAACAGGAGGAGGACTTAGAGAGGGGCAGGGAGGAAAGGAGGGAGGGAGGGTGGCCTTGGGAGGGAATGAAGAAGAGGGCTACGGCGGGGATACAAAGTAAATAAACTGTAATTAATATAAAAAATAAAAATTAGACAAAGAAAGGCAAAAAAAGTAGTGGTTATAAGGATGATTAAAGAAAAACTAAGAATGTATTAAAAATATCCTTTATGGATCAAGCCAATAAAATCACTCAATAATCCAGCAAAAAAAAATAATAATAACTTTATAAATAGAAGAAAAAGCTAAGTTCATGTGATTCAAACTTATCACTATGTGACCACTTAAAAAGTTCTGGGGTGACCTCGTATAGGATAGGAGGAAGATCAGAACTCAAGGGAATACCCCAACAATGTGGCTCTTTTATCTCTAGGTTTATTTTGCTCTGTAAAACATTAAAAAGTTTAATCATGAAATACGATCCATGTACTTGGGGAACCACTTGGCATGCTCCTTCCAGGGATTGTCTCCTTCTTCCCAGTTTCCCAGGCATCCACTGCAGGAGAAGCACTGCACAGTGTCCCTTTCACCTACAGATGCAGGAAAGTGATGGCACCAGGTGTGTCTTGGAGCTGAACATACTGAACCAGAGCAACACAGACCCCAGCATGCTTGCTCTTCTATGTCCCCTCTGGCTGAATCCCTGGCCACATCCCACTGCCCTAAATGACCTACTCTTGAGTCTTGACCTCCCATCCCAGCCATGGCCATCCTCCATAGACACAGCCCAGGGCTTTGGAGGTCCTACTAGGTGATCTAGCACTCAGCTACACACTGAACCCACTACCAGTACTCTTAAGGTCTATATGTAAAGAAAAGCAACATATTACTTTACACACATATGTGTGTGCATGTGTGTATGCTTATACATACATATCTATAGCAAACCAATAATGTTTCATTAAATGTGCACTAAAGTAGAAGCAAAGTTATTAAAGTTGAAATGAAATACACATTATGTCTAATGTAACACAGTTCACCAATAATTGTTGATTAGCAAAATACTGCCCACAAAATGGAACCTAACCCTTAACCACCACAGAAAACCTCACAAAATGGGACCCAGTTAGTTACCTGTAAAGACAAAGCCGGCTGCGGAGAGTCCACGTGGCGAGGTCCCATGGGCATAAAACGGCCACTTCTCAAAGGACTCCAGCCTGGCCTCCTCTTTTTGGAACTGTGCTTTGCTGCCTCTCAGTGTCTTCTCTGGACTCTTCACCCTTATGTCATACTTGCCAATGTTACCGACATCTTTGCCCAACAGGAACCCACATTCTGGACAAAATTTCTTGTGGATTTCTATGGGAAATTTCCTGAGGCTGGTGTGAAAGAGGATTAAGCTACAGCAAAAGCACTGCACCCCAGGTTTCACCTCAATAAGGTAAAACCCAGCAGCTGCCATGTCCTGAGGCGTCCATGAGCTATATGGGTCATAGGTCACAAAAGTCTTTAATCTTCTGGCTTCACTGCGCATCTGTGAGTTAAAACCTTTCTTCATTTTCATTCGTGCTTTATGCTCTTCTTCATCTTGGCTCTTGGCCAGCTGCACTGCATCCACACCGAGAAGAGCAGAGAGCTCATAGAGATGATCATAATCAAACTCAGTAACTGGCTCCTCAGAGGCCTCTCCGTGCTCAGCCATCTTCTAAAAGAGAAAGGAAAACAGATAATGGTGATAGCAATGCTTTGCTATAAAATACATGAATTTAGGTCCTGTGAGGTGCTCAGAGGTTAAAAACACTTGCAGCTAAACCCGGGACATTGAAAGAAGAGAACTGACACCCACAAGTTGTCGTCTCACTTCCACATGGACACGGGGATACACACACTCATGCACCTGCCCCATATGTCAAAACAAAGGGACTAAGAAGAAATAATTGCTGTGTCAACTTGTGTCTCAAGCAAGTGGACTAGGCCATGAGGACCAGCTATGAACAAGACAAATAGGCCTGTTTCCATCCATAAAGGCTCCGCCCACCTTTTGTTTCTTTGTTTGTTATTCTGAGATAGAGTTATGCTATGTATTCCATGCTGGTCTAGAACTTGTGACCCAGGCAGGCGCCACAGGAAGGTGTTTACCCTGGGACCCTCTTTGGTTTGGGTTGTGCACATCTCCTTCTTGTAATAACCTACATATACCACAGTCACCCTGCCACTTTCATTGGGCCACTTTCTGGGCTTTTGGATTATTTTCTTTTCCCTTTTGGACAGTCAAGTGTAGATAGTTTCTAGTCAAGTGTGGCACCAATTCATTAGGAAGGGAGAATGGACAGGCTGATCTCACCTGCTCACTGGTTTGCGGTGCATATGCAGGAAAGTAAAACTACTTTCTCACGTTTATGGAAAGTTCCCTATTGAGCATCTTATCTTTCACATAATTACTTATGCATATGAAGAAAGTCAGATGTGTTATGTGAAGGACATGCTCAGGGACTAAAGGCTTGGTTAAATTCAGCCTGTCAGACAAAACAAAGAACCTGTCTCCTTTCTTGTAACTCGACTTCTCATTTCCTAAACCCCATGAGTGAAAGCCCAAGCAATAATCAGGGTATGTCAGAACTCTCATTCACACAGCCATTTGTGCATCTTGACAGTGTATCCTGCTCTAATCTGTAGCTTCACTTTGCTCCACATAAACTAATTTAGCTTCTTTTGAAAATCTTAGAGCCTTTGTTTTCAGTTGTTTGAATTAAAGGCCAAGAGTTGAAAACAGACAGACCACATCAGCCTACAGGATGCTGTGATACAGTTTGTATCACCAAGACCTGTTCCAAATGTGAATAATGCCCCCATTGTTGTGATGTGTGCACATATTTGCCATGCATGTTAGAGAAAAATGTACACGAAATCCCAAAGCCTCGTAGAGACAATGTGGTAAAATTACCCTGTTCTTTAAAACCGTTCTCTTCCGTTCACTTGTCAGGGCTAGTGCTCTGCATGTAAGCTGTGTTAGGTCCACAGTGGCCCCCACAGTGGTGGTGCCAATAACCATGTCCTATCTCAGGCAGGACTCTGGCCAGGGAAACAGAAGTTTATTGAGTAAACCAGAGGGTAAATTCAGCATCCCTCAGGAACCTCAAAGGCACCTTTCTGTTTACCAGGAGAATCACCACTTCCTTTATCCAGCTGTCCCTAACAGTCACCTACCTGGGACACAGACATCTAGTTCCTGTTAACCCTCACAGCAAAAGCCTGCACTAACTCCCAGGCTGTTTTGAGACACACCTCTCCTCCCTATTCCCTTAAGATTGACAAGGCTTTTTCTGCGCCACTGTTCCCTGGCCTGCAAGTGAACACCTGGCACTTTAATTTCCTAAACAAACATTTTTTTACCCATGGGTGGTCCAGTTCAGTGGTTTTACTCACCCTTGCTTACAAACTCCAGATGCAGGGGAGGATTTGAGTCTGGCAGGCAGCCACTGAGCTTCCCAAGATCTTATACCTCTTTACAGTGGGTTGTATGAAGCACACGGATGCTTATAGGCAAGGAGATAGTTTATTAAAGGAGAGATTCTAATCAGCTAAGAATGCTGCCTGGACTGTGACCCAGACCCAAGAGAGGAAAGGGACAGCTCTGCATGACACTTCATACAACATTTGCCTCTCCCAGTGTTCTCACAAAGCTAGCTCTTCTTCAGCATGCTCCTTTGGTTGTAATAAAGCCCAGGTCAGGAAGGGCTTCCAGTCTCCACTGCTGCTATCTTTCGTGTTAATCTGTGGAACCTCCTCTATTATTATATTAGTAGAACACAATTATTATTATAGTTGCTACAGAATTTATCTTATCAATTATTTTTCTCTAAGCTAAAATGTTGCATTGTTCTATTAGCAGATAGCTATATATATATAGAGAGAGAGAGATAGACAAGGACAGGAACAGACATAGATATAGACATAGAGACAGAGACATAGATATAGACATAGACATGAGCATAGTCATAGGCATACACATACACATAAATACATACTTGCAATGTGCTGGGGTGGCTGATAGGGATCGAGCCCGGGTCCTCTATTTTGCCTAACAGGCTTGGACTATCCAAGCCCTTAGTCCCTTCAGTAGTCCAGGGTGGGTGTTAAGCACTGAGCCCAGGACCTTTTGTATACCAGGAAAGTCCCCACCTCTGAGCTACCTCAGCCAGCACAGCCATGGGCAGTACAGGGACATAGCAGGGTAATAGTAGAAAGAGACACAAGTCTCTGGGTTTCCTGCAAGAGTAAACGATTCTCATTTTCCCACTGCATATTTATTGGTTTGCTAGCTACTAGAGATAGCCCTGCAGTCAGGGCTTGAGCAAACAGGATTTTTATCCTCTTATCTGAGTTCTTCCTTTTGCACTTCCTGCCCTTGTGACTTTCTGATCTGCTCCAAGGATTAGAACATTACAGATAATGTCCCTTGCCGGTCACCCAGCCAAGAGACCATTCCACAGGGAATCTGACTTACCAGAAGATATGCTAAGTTGGGAGGCATAATTATTTCCTCAGAGGATAACATTTGTATTTACAGAGCTTTCACCACTCAGCACTGCTAAGCCTGCCCAGTTTTCTCCGTTCTAACAGGGAAAATGTAGCTTAGGGGATTGAGGGTTAAAAACACTGGATGCTCTTCCAGAGGACCTGAGTTCCATTCCCAGTAAACCCAAGTCCCAGCTCACCATGGTCTCTACTCCAGTTTCAGGGAGATCTAGCGCTCTCTTCTGGCCTCCATGGGCACCAGGCATATACCTTGATTGCACAGACATGCATGCAAACAAAACACACCTACACCCAAAATAAATGATGAAGAAATAAAATTCTTTAAGCCTGTAACTTTTCCCTTTTTTTTTTTTAATTTTTTTATTTTTTTTATTTTATTTTTTTTAATAATAATAAATGTCATTTATTTAATATGAATTACTTTTTTTTTCAATGCAGTTTATTCAGGAACATTGAACAATCCTCGGACCCTGGGGAAAGCCAGCCCACAGCTTAAATAGCCTCTGGGTAGCCAACCCAGGCTTGCCACGGGGGCAATGCAGATAGGTCCACATACATGGAAGCAAGCCAGATCCTCGGCCTTAGCCAAATGTGGAGTTGTTCGTGACAGAGAGCACTCACCATCGGGAAGGTGGAAGGCGGAAACCAGCTCCATCTTTAAGGCATAGCATTCCGCAGCTCTCTACAGTTCCCCCTTTTTGTTTTAGACGCATCAGGCAAGAGTAGAGGTCTGATCTCTGATATTAGAAATAAACTGGGACTTTGTACAGATGTTCATTTAGGTGTCATCCACCCAAAGAGCATAAGACCCATCTGATACCTTTTTCTCAGAGGCAGGACCTGGGGCATCAACCCGCATGCAATCAGACATGCTCTTCTCTGGGTCGAAAGCGGCTGACCCTGAGTGCAGTGCTTAGCCTCGCATCCTGAGCGTATCATTTTAGCTTTTTATGGTATCCAACCATGCTTGGGGAGAATGTCCTGCTTCAATGGCTGTAAAGGCCTGAATGATCATGGCTGCATCACACTGTTGTGAGACTCTAATCTTGCATATATACCACAGGCAAACCAAGGAGACCAACACCAGAAGGCCTGCTAACACTCCCATGCCCACCCATTCCTTCAGATGATTCATGGCTGCAGCAATCCATGTTGATAATCCTGTGGCTAGTCCTGCGTCCACTCTGGTAGAATTTACTGTGACAATGGCCACTCTCAGCTGCTCCATCGTAGTATCGAATTCTCCAGTCCAATTACCTAAAATATAGCTAGACAATTGTTTAGACAGATTTGCAGCACAGGAAAAATTCTCATGTTGTATGCTAGTGACACAAAGTCCAGCATACTTTCATTGACAGCCAGGTTGAGCGATTTGCCATAGGGTATCAATTTGCTCCTGCAAGAGGTCAATCCTCTGATTGAACACCATCAAGCTTCCTTTTAGTTGAGCATTAATTCCTTTATGTACAACTAAGGCATGAGCTACATTGGCTAAATGATTATTCAGGGTCTGAGCAGTCTGCCTAGTATGACTCATGGCTAATGCCCTGGTGGTAGCTCCAACAGCCGCCAATGAGATGGTAGTAACAATGGTGGCTGTAGTTCCAAGATCCCTTTTCTGTCTGAAGAGAATCATAGCGTGAGGGGCATCAACGGGCACAGGCACCCAGTGAGGCATGCGAGTAACCAGGGCATACCTAAATTTACTAGCATTCCAGCATTGGGCAAAAAAGCAAGTATCATTACCACAATTACTTGGCTCTATCTGGCTAATAATGAATAAAAATGGGGGATATAGACAAACAGGTGTGGGCTTATAGGAAATATTATGAGAAGCCTTAACCCCTCGTTGGAACATCCTGCGTCAGTTCTAGAACTAGCAGTGGTGGTGTCCGAGGTCTGAGTAGGTTCAGGAGACCATTGCCCCCAGGGGCGAGACGTGCTCCATGCCAATTGACTAACTCCATGTTTTCCTCCAATTTTGAAAGTCATTTAAGGTTCTTAAATTATTTTTTTCCCTTTTTTCTTAAATTTTTCATCAATTACACTTTATTCATTCTGCATCCCCCCATAAGTCCCTCCCTCCTCTCCTCCCAATCCCACCCTCCCTCCTCCCTCTGCTTGCATGCCACTCCCCAAGTCCACTAATAGGGGAGGTTCTCCTCTCCTTTCTGATCTTAGTCTGTCAGTTCACATCAAAAGTGGCTGTATTGTCCTCTACTGTGGCCTGGTAAGGCTGCTCCCCCCCCCCAGAGGGAGGTGATCAAAGAGCAGGCCAATCAGATTATGTCAGAGGCAGTCCCTCTTCACATTACTATGTAACCCAATTGGACTCTGAACTGCCCTGGGCTACATCTGTGCAGGGGTTCTAGGTTATCTCCATGAATAGTCTTTGGTTGGAGTATGAGTCTCTGGGAAGTTCCCTATGTTCAAATTTTCTTGTTCTGTTGCTCTCCTTGTGGAGGCCCTGTCCTCTCCAGCTCTTACTATTTCCCAGTTCTTACCTAAAATTCCGTTCTCCTGCCCAACAGTTGCCCATCAGGCTCAGCATCTGCTTTGATAGTCTGAAGGGCAGAGGCTTTCAGAGGCCCTCTGTGGTATGTTTCTAGGTTGTTTCCTGTTTTCTTCTTCTTCTGATGTCCATCCTCTTTGCCTTTCTGGATGGGGATTGGACGTTTTAGTTAGGGTCCTCTCTCTTGCTTAGTTTCTTTAGATGCACAGGTTTTAGTGGGTTTGTCCTATGTTGTAGGTCTATATGAGTGAGTATATACCATGTGTGTCTTTTTGCTTCTGGGACAACTCACTCAGGATGATCCTTTCCAGATCCTACCATTTACCTGCAAATTTCATGATTTCCTTATTTTTCATTGCTGAGTAATATTCCATTGTGTAGATGTACCACAATTTCTGCATCCATTCTTCAGTTGAGGGGCATCTGGGTTGTTTCCAGCTTCTGGCTATTACAAATAAAGCTGCTACAAACATGGTTGAGCAAATGTCCTTTTTGTGTACTTGAGCCTCTTTTGGATATATGCCCAGTAGTGGTATGGCTGGATCTTGAGGAAGCACTTTTCCTAGTTGTCTCAGAAAGCGCCAGATTGATTTCCAGAGTGGTTGTACAAGTTTACATTCCCACCAGCAGTGGAGAAGGGTTCCCCTTTCTCCACAACCTCTCCAGCATTTGTTGTCACTTGAGTTTTTGATCTTGGCCATTCTCATGGGTGTAAGGTGAAATCTCAGGGTTGTTTTGATTTGCATTTCCCTAATGGCTAGTGAGGTTGAGCATTTCTTTAAGTGCTTCTCTGCCATTCGGTATTCCTCTACAGAGAATTCTCTGTTTAGCTCTGTTCCCCATTTTTTAAGTGGATTACTTGGTTTGCTGCTTTTCAGCTTCTTTAGTTCTTTATATATACTGGATATGAGTCCTCTGTCAGATAAAGGGTTGGTGAAGATTCTTTCCCAATCTGTAGGCGGTCGCTTTGTTTTGATGACGGTGTCCTTTGCTTTACAGAAGCTTTTCAGTTTCATGAGGTCCCATTTATTGGTTGTTGCTCTTAGAGCCTGTGCTGTTGGTGTTCTGTTCAGGAAGTTTCCCCCTGTACCAATGAGTTCTAGGGTATTTCCCACTTTTTTTTCAAGCCGATTTAAAGTGTCTGGTTTTATGTTGAGGTCTTTGATCCACTTGGACTTCAGTTTTGTGCAGGGTGACAAGTATGGATCTATTTTCATTTTTCTACATGTAGACATCCAGTTAGACCAGCACCATTTGTTGAAGATGCTATCTTTTTTCCATTGTATGGTTTTGGTGTCTTTGTCAAAGATCAGGTGTCCATAAGTGTGTGGGTTTATTTCTGGGTCCTCTGTTCGGTTCCATTGATCCACCATTCTGTTTCTATGCCAGTACCATGCAGTTTTTAAAACTGTTGCTCTATAGTACAACTTAAGATCAGGGATGGAGATACCTCCAGAAGATCTTTTATTGTAGAGGATTGTTTTAGCAATTCTGGGTTTCTTGTTATTCCATATGAAGTTGAAAATTTTCCTTTCCAGGTCTGTAAAGAATTTTGTTGGTAATTTGATGGGCATTGCATTGAATCTGTAGATTGCTTTTGGTAAGATGGCCATTTTTACTATGTTAATCCTGCCAAGCCATGAGCATGGGAGATCTTTCCATCTTCTTCTTCCTTTTTTTTTTTTTTAGATACTGACCAAGAGCCTAAGCATGGGCTCCTGATACACTAGACTCCATTTCTCTGAAGACCTCCACTCCCAACCCTCACATTGCTTGTTGAACTCCAATGCTGAATTTGCCTGTGTCCTTGGGTCCTAACTCAAAGGCGTAACTTTCTCTCCTCTTCATGTCTCTCCTTCTGGAAGCTGCTGTGATTTATACCTTGCCTGCCTCATAGTTTTTCTCTGAAACTCTAATAAAATGATCTCTGAGCTTCCTCTGATTCTCTACTTTTTTTTTTAATTAACAGCACAAAGAACCCAAGAAGGGAACCTTGATTTCCCCCTAATAGGTAGTGTGTGAGTGTTTGTCATCTGTGAGTGTGAGCGACCCAGGCCACAGTGTGTCTGTGAGGCTGGTTTTTCCTTCCACAGTGGAACCAAGGGATTGATCTCAGGCTTGCAAGGCAATCTCTTTTACCTGTGCTGCTTTGGGATTTCGTTGCTTGCTTGTTTGTTTGTTGTTTAGTTCATTGACTTCTGAATGGCTAATCACTCCCCTACAATGGAGCATTTATGCCATTTTCCTCTTCATAAACAAAGATGGGTTCAAACTGCTAAAAACAAAACCTTTCCTCAAGTTTATACATTTTGTCAGAGTAAATTCCTGAAATAAGAATTGCTGAGTCAAACACATGCATCCTCTTAAGGGTTTGGTATCTGTCAGGCACTGGCTTTGCTAATGGTCATCTGGGCTCCTTTTACCTTCAGTAAGGTCACAGTCCTGCTTCTTCTCACGTGGTTTCCTGCAATGAGGTTTCACATATCAGAATTCCATGTCTCTCTGTAACAGAAATTAAAGTCTGCTTACAAATCAAAATCTGGTTTCCCAAGGGAAAAGCCTGGTCAGGCATCTCAATGACGTCCAAGTCCAGCACCCCAGTGGCCATCCTGGGGGACAGGCATGGCCTCCACGCGTGGCCATAAGTAAGTGAAACTGAGCTTGTGTGGTTCCATCATAATCTATTGGTCAGTGGTTATTTCAAGTTCCCAAAGAACCTCCTGTTCTTCAAAGCCACATATAAAGTTAACTCCAAACACCCACCCAAGCCAACCCCAGTAACTTTGAAAATAGAGGTTTGCAAAAAATTTCAAACATGATATGTCATTTCTCTGCAAACAAGAAACAAAGCCAATTTTTGGTCTATCTTATCTCCATCTTGTATCTAGTAAAATAATTCTGAAAATTGGGTTTTTGTTTTGTTTTGTTTTGTTTTGAGAGTAACACAAATAAAAATATTTCCCATTTGTTAAGTCCTGTTTATCTCAGCTAACCAGCCCCCCACCCCACTGGTTAGCTGATGAACTGGAACTTTCAGTTCAACCTGATTCCTTCCTGCAATGAGGCTGTGCTTCCCAGTTGAATCAAATGGACACTTTTCATCAACAGTTTGTATCAGTAAGCAAGAGGATTTCCACTGCCTCTGGAATAGCACCCCAAGTGCCATCACTCAGGAGCAGAAGCCTGGATTCAGGCTATTCTGGTCTATAGAGCGAGTTCCAGGACAGCCAGAGCTAAACTCTGTCTTAAAACTCACTTCTCCCAAAAGAGAATAATAAACAAATAAATAAATATCCTCTGAGAGCATCTTAAATCCTCTCCTCTTGCATGGCTTAATTTTTACTTTTTTGCTAAAATAGGGGTAATAATACTGAAAGCATGTGCCAGCTGCTTAGAGCTTATAGCCCTCTTACTATATAATCTTGGCTAGCCTTAAACTTGTGGTAATCCTCATGCCTTGCTCTCCCAAATCCTAGATAACTTAATAAATTCTTTTTATTACATTTGGAAAGGCCCCTTTTACAGGGGTTGCCTAAGACCATCAGAAAACACAGATATTTACATTAAGATTCATACAGTAGCAAAGTTGGACTTGTGAAGTATCAACGAAGATAACTTTATGTCTGGGTCACCACAGGAGGAGCTGTATTAAAGGGTCTCAGCATTAAGAAAGTTGAGAACCACTACAATAGAGTGTTTCAAAGTAGATATGTAAGTAGGCCTCAGTTATTCAAATGTTTCTATCCAGCACCTACAAACAGCCAAAAAGTAGATTTTCAAGAACTTTCTTTCCTCAGAGCTGGGGTCAGGGATAGGTTCTCCATTCAGATACCTTATCATCCTTTCTAGTAGTTCAGGTAAGACACAATCATGCAGTTGATCACATAAATTCCTACTTTCAAGCATTTCACTATTAATATTACAATGTTATTGGGACACAATGCACACAATATACATTCTCCTCTTTTCAATGCAGTTAATAGATTTTAGGACATTCACAGACTGGTACAATCAGTGATTTTCAAACAACTTACCACTCCCAAAAGAAAGAACTGTATCTATTAGTACTCGTTGGCTTTCCATTTCTCCTCAATCTCCTTAGCCCTACCAAACTTCTAATTCACTCTATTTTCAGTTTTACAGGAAAAGGTAATGCAGTCATTCAATTATTTGAAAACAGCAACATGAGAAAAACGCCATGTTTCTCCTTGCACAAGCCACAGTCCTTGGGCAGAAACAAAGATCCCGACGTTCACCTCAGTGGATATCAGTGCTCATGACGGCTGCACACTGAGCCTCCATATGGCATATGTGAGCAACTAATTTTGTATCCACACAGTTCTGTTGATGAACTCATGGCCTGAAATGCTGGGGTGTGACTGATTTCTGGGAAGCATTCAGCAGCTGTATGGAGTAAGGAGTACCCATGCTTTAGCATCACCTGCTTGGGACGGTTTGGGCTGGCAATATCATCAGGAAGATGCTGAGTCGTTTCCTTTTCTTATCCCACACAGAGAAGCTGCTATAACTGCCACTCTCTGTAACAGGCAGCTGCTTAACACTCTCCCTGCTAAATGGCTTAGAAAGGTACTCACCTAAAGCAACCCTTCCTTTAGTTGGTGGTATAAAAGTTAGTGGCACACAACTTATAGAAGAAAGTATTTAAGTGGCTTCATGACTCTAGAGGGTTAGAGTTCTTGATGGTGGAGTGAAAGCAGAATGGCAGGAACAGCCTAGAGTTCACATCTCAAACCACAGGCAGGAGAGCAAGAAACAGAGAGTGCACTGAGAATGGTTAGGCTTTTGAAGTCTCAAAGCCCATCCATGTGTCACATGAAGTAACCTTCTAGCCCTTCACAAACAGTTCCACCAACTGGGGATCAAGTATTCAAACACACAAACCTATGAGTCATTCTCACCCAAACCACCCCATCCACAGCTCCCTTCAATCCATTTTTGCTACCTAAGAGTCCTACTATTGTTTCTACAGTTCCAGGACTCCTGGGTTATGTCACTGAGCACTGAAAAAAAGGAAATATTTTCATGAGCACAAAAGCAAAAACAAAGTTAGGCTGTGTAAATGGCTCAGGAGGTGAAAGTGCTTGCCTTCAGAACATGATGAGCCAAGTTCAACCCCTGAAACCCACCTGAAAGAAGTGGCCATGGTGATGCATGCTTCTGATCCCAGCAGTACAAAAAGACAATCAGGTGGATTTCTAGGTCTATCTGGACAGACAGCCACGATAAAGAACTGGTACCCTTAGGCCAGTGAAAGGACCTGCCTGAACAAACAAGGTGGATATCCCTGAGAAATAGCACCAAGGCTCACCTCTAGCCTCTGTATGCTCATAGTGTACACACATGCACCACACACCACACAGAGAAGGAAAAAACTAAAAGAAAAGCAAAGTTATTGATGCATGCAGAATAGCTATTGAGTGTTTGTAATTGTGAGGAAAAAAGCCAAAGATATTGTGTAAGAATGGTGTTTCAGCTAAGATGTGTATGAGACAGATAAAGAGACAGTGAACCCCATTGGTTCACAGACACGGGGGAAGGCCAGTTTGTCATGTACCTCCTCAGTGTCTCTGGGTCAAAACAAGTCACAGAACTAACTGTTCTCATGAACCCCTGTCTCAGGCCATTTGTGAATCTGGACATCCTCCCCTCTGTCCACCTGTGCAGTGGAGCATCTTAACTCTCCTTTATTACATATCAACCCATTCTATTGCTCTCTATATATGTTGCTCTTATGTTTTTTTTTTTCTTTTTTTTTAATCCTTAACAGGTGGTAGTAACTTTACTCTGGGTTCCCATGTAGCCACCAATAGCTTTATATTTCTCCAAAGAATCTCTGGTGAGAGAGGAACAGTGTTGACATAGTGGCATGAGTGTTACAGGGGTAATGAATGGCTTTCTCATTAGATTTGAGGCCTGCTCCACCTGGGAGAAATTCATACCTGGTACTGTGAACCAAGCTAAAAGCCTTTGGTTAAACTGTGTGTGGCATCACCTGTCTTTAACACAGAAGGCAGAGGCAGGAAGATTTCTATGAATTTGAGGTAAGCCTAGTCTACGTAGCAAGTTCCAAGCCAGCTAAAGCTGCAGAGTGACAGCCTTTGTAAAAATAAATCTTTTTAAAATGCCTGGAGCTGGGAGGTCATAGACCCTAGGGAGAAACTTCTCTAATTGCTTTTCTTCTATGACAGTGTGATAAATACCATGACCAAAAGCCAAAAGCCACTTAGAAAAATTCTAGACTGTGTCAAGCTGACATCCAAAGCCAACTAGGGCAGCAACCCGTTACTGATGTTTTACTTTAGGTAACACCAAACTGCTGTCTGAGTATTAATATTTACTCCCATGGATTAACTCTGCTCTCAGTCTTGGTCAAAGAAGTTCCTCCTGCAGTGAACAGAAGATTATAGATTCATATAATATACATATACCTATCAATGTATAGATTCATATCTGGTCAAAGTGCTCAGAATATGTAACTCTTGAATGTTTAGTCCTAAATGAGATGTCTATATCAACCTCACCCCATGAGGCTTAGAGAACATTATAAATGAGAGGGCAGAAAGAACGTAAGAGCTAGAGAATGAGGAAGAAGCTGAAAATGTTGTTTTTAATGACATGGACATTGAACTCATGAACTCAACAGCACCTGTAGTAAATTGCATAAGACCTTATAGGATTAAGCCAGTCAACATTGTAGCACAGACAAGGGAGGGCCTCAGAAGGTCCCGCCCCAACTGAATAGCATATTGGCAGTTTATGGGTGCTTTGGACAGAGTCTTTTTTTTTTCTTCTCCCTGAGATGTGGACAGTTGTAGGTTCTCTATGATACAGAGGATGGCCCCAAATCCATACAGACAGCACTAATTGAATTCAGTTGATTATATTAAAAAAAAAGAAGGAGGGAAGGGAAAAAAGAAAGAAAGAAAGAGAGAGAGAAAGAAAAAAGAGAGAGAGATGGAGGAAAATGAGGATGAGAAAGGAACCTATGTGGGATGTGTGAGCAAGCTTCAGGGTGTGTATGATCCAGATACATTACATGCATATATGAAATCTCAAAGAATAAATTTTAAAAGCTTTAAAGACAATAGCCAAAGAATTTTAACTGACAAACTCACAGAATATGTAGTCAATAAATTTTGGAAAAATTAAAATATATATGTATTTATCATATATAAAAATATATGACATATCTTTAATCAAATGTATATATACTTGACACTCTCAAACAATAAGTTAAAAAAAGGCACATACTAAACATAGTAAAGACAATATACAGCAAACCTATAGCCAACATCAAAATAAATGAAAAGAAACTTAAATCAATCCACTGAAATCAGGGACAAGGCAAGGCTTCCCAGTCTTTCCACATCTGTTCACCATTGTATTTGAAGTCCTAGCTAGAGCAATAAGACAACTAAAGGAGATCAAGGGAATACAAATTAGAAAGGAAGAAGTCAAAGTATTACTAGTCACAGATGATATGATATGAGTGACAGATGATATGAGTGACCCCAAAAATTCAACCAGAGAACTACAGCTGATAAAAACCTTCAGCAAAGGGCTGGATAGAAAATTAACTCAAAAAACTAAGAAGGTCTCCTGTATACCAAAGATAAAAGGACTGAGAAAGAAATTAGGGAAACAACACCCTTCACAATAGCCAATAAGGACATAAAGTGCCTCGGTGTGACTCTAACTAAGCAAGTGAAAGACCTGTCTGAAAAAAAACTTCAAGTCTCTGAAGAAAGAAATTGAAGAGGATATCAGAAAATGGTAAGCTCTCCCATACTCATAGATCAATAGGATTAACATAGTGAAAATGGCCATCCTGCCAAAAGCAATATACAGATTCAATGAAATTCCCATCAAAATACCAACACAATTCTATACAGACCTTGAAAGAAAAATTCTCAATTTCATATGGAAAAACAAAAAGCCCAAAATCTCCAAAACGATCCTGTACAACAATAGATCATCTGGAGGTATGTCCATCCCTGATCTCAAGCTGTACTACAGTGCAATAGTAATAAAAACTGCATGGTATTTGCATAGAAACAGAATGGTGGATCAATGGAACCAAATAGAAGACCCAGAAATAAATCCACACACCTATGGATACTTGATTTTTGACAAAGAAGCCAAAACCATTCAATGGAAAAAAAAAAAGGCAGCATCTTCAACAAATGGTGCTGGTCCAACTGGATGTCTACATGCAGAAAATGAAAATAGATCCATATTTATCACCCTGCACAATACTAAAGTCCAAGTGGACCAAAGACCTCAGCATAAAATCAGACACATTAAATTGGTGAGAAGAAAAAGTGAGGAAGAGCCTAGAACTCATTGTCAGAGAACACAGATGTCCTGAACAGAACATCAACAGCACAGGCTCTAAGAGCAACAATCAATAAATGGGACCTCTGGAAACTAAAAATCTTCTGTAGAACAAAGGACACTGTCTTCAGAACAAAATGACAGCCAACAGACTAGAAAAGGATCTTCACCAACCCTATATCTGACAGAGGACCAATATCCAGAATATATAAAGAAATAAAGAAGTTAAAGAGCAACAAATCAAGCAATCCAATTAAAAACTTGTGTACAGGGTAAATAGAGAATTCTCTGTACAGGAATATAGAATGGCATAGAAACACCTAAAGAACTGCTCAATGTCCTTAGCCATCAGGGAGATGCAAATCAAAACGACCCTGAGATTTCACCTAACACCCGTCAGAATGGCTAAGATCAAAAACTCCAGTGACAACACATGCTGGAGAGGATGTGGAGAAAGAGGAACCCTCCTCCATTGCTGGTGGGAATGTAAACTTGTACAACCACTTCAGAAATCAATCTGGCACTTTGTCCGACAATTAGGAATAGTGCTACCTCAAGATCTAGCTATACCACTCCTAGGCATATATCCAAAGATGCTCAAGTATAGAACAAGGACATTTGCTCAAACATGTTCATAGCAGCTTTATTTGTAATAGCCAGAATCTGGAAACAACCCAGATGTCCCTCAGTTGAAGAATGGATACAGAAATTGTGGTACTTTTACACAATGTAATTAAAAACAAAGAATTAAACAGCAATTAAAAACAAGGAAATCATGAAATTTGCAGGTGGGATCTGGAAAGGATCATCCTGAGTGAGCATTCCCAGAAGCAGAAATTCACACATGGTAAATACACACTCATATAGACATATACAATAGGATAAAGCTACTAAAATCTGTACACCTAAAGGAACTAATCAAGAGGAAGGACTCTTGCTAAAATGCTCAGTTCCTATCCAGAAAGGCAAAGAGGACAGACATCAGAAGAAGAAGAAAACAGGAAACAAGTTAGGAGCCTCCCACAGAGGACTCTGAAAGGCTCTGCCCTGCAGACTACCAATGCAGATGCTGAGACTTATGGGCAACTTTTGGGCAGAGTGCAGGGCATTTTCATTTTATATTCTTTGTTGTTTTATTTCATTTTAGAAAGAAAAGAAATTTTTTGTACACTCCAAAAACAGCAGCAGGCATGGCATTAACAGAAGAACTGCCTACTGGGATCTTTGTTGGTATAATGTTCTTTTGGAATGTACACAATTTACCCTCATTCATTCAAATGTTGATTTCTCTACCCCACTATCTGGGTTCAATTAGGACATTTCATTGTGATGCTTATTCTAAGCATCACCTGTCTCAAGTTTGTGTAAATATGCCACCATTTGTTCTCTGTATTGTCAATTAAACAACCAGCCCCAATGCTGTGCAATGGAGAGGATAGGGTGGGACCTCCTGGTCCAGAGGGGAAGGAAAGGAAGCCAGGTAGTAGGAGCAGAGAGGTAGGCAGGAGAGGTCTCAAAACTACATGGAGAGATGAACTGCACCTAAGATATGACTAAAAGCAAGTATAGTGGGTGAAATCTGACTGGTAGGAAATTATGTCAGCTTGGAGGTTTAGGATGGAATAACTATTGCCCAGCATTGTGCTCTAGGTTAATTAAATGAATCCCAATCTCTGTGTGGTGATTTGGGTATACAGCTGGTCTAGGACTAACCGCTGCTTAACTAAAAGATATATCAATAATAAATATTAAATACCCACAACAGATCTTTGATTGTTTCTTTCATATATACATTTGAGACAGGTAAGACTATAATAAATTAGAAATTCACCCTGGTGCTTTGACAGTTGGAGGAGTTGGTGGAACAGACCCTGTAGCCAGTCATTGGCATAAATTATCACATCATTTGAAATTTCAGAAGTAACCACACTTTTTTTCTCCTTCCTGGATGTCATGTCTAAGGATTCACCTGCACATTACCATCTGGCTTACTAGACCTGAAATCTTTCCATTCTCATTGATCATCATACAACACAATTTGTAACAAATGACTAATTTAGCCTACAACAGCCTATCTCATCTTCCCCCAACATTGGACCCATATGTAGAGTTCATCTGCTTAGAGAACTTCTGAAAAATGAATCGTTACTTAAACCAAAGGCTTAAGCCAAAAGACACAATTGTGCAACTGCAGCTTCCTCTTCCACCCTTTATCCACATAGAGCAATCCTCAGGCCTTGTCTGCATTCTCAGCATTTCAGTATCCCACAGGAGTATCCAGCTTAACACTTGAGCTACAGTTGGACAGACCTTTCTTATCACATGTTTTACACACTCTACCTTGATCTATCTCATCCAGTTTGAAATTTTTCTACTACCCATATTTCTGCAAAAAAAACTGCAGCAAACTGAAGGCTTTAATTTCTTCCATCTGTTTTTATTTTGCTTTGGGGAAAGGGCCCTGCTAGAAGCCCAAGTTGGCCTCACCGTTGACATCATCCTGCCTCAGTCTCCTGAGTGTTGGGATTCTCTGCATGTGTCACCATGCTAAATTGCAGACCTTGAAGGTAATGAAGAGTGCACCTTTTCATTTAAGGGTACATTTGGCAACCAACCGTGGAGAAATTATGGTAGGAAATTATGATCACATTTAACAATACCTAATAAGATTTTTTAAAGACTCCTTATCACTAATGTATAAAATCTTCCAGGAATCACGCCTCTGAGGCCCCACACAGCTACTTACCTCTAAGTTCTTTTTAGTTGTCCCCTGATGCCCTCTCCTTAAAGTCCCCTTAATGACGATGAGACAAAGACACACTTGCCCAACCCTGGCTTCCTGTTCCACGCCTCTGCAGAAGGAACTGGCCATGAATTGGCAGCTCTGCTTAGTTACTTCGTTTGCCCACACAAGCTGCAGCATTCCTTTTGCTGGGACAAGCTACCCTGACGAAAGCAACTAATGAAGACAGTTGAAGTCCTAAATTCCATCGTGGCAGGGAAAGGGTGGGAGAAGGAGCAGAGGTTACTGGTCACATTTCATCCTCAGTGAAGAAGGAGAAAAAGAAAATAAGAAGTTGGGCCAGGTTAGAAACCCTTAAGGCTGTAACCAAGTACTCATTTCCTCCAGGGAGGCTCCACCTGTTAAAGGTTCCACAAACTGCCCAAAGGGCAAGAAATATCCAAACCCAGGAGCTGCCTATAAGGACTAATTTACAATCATGTCATAATAATCAAGAACCAGTACCCTCTACTAACTTTCCATATATATGAACAGCTTCCTTTCCCACCCCATCCTTATGATCCTCTTCCTTTTATAAAAAAGTTTTATTGCATTTTATTTATTTTGCATATGCTCTTGAGGTATACACGTGCCCCATGGTGGAGGCATGTGGTGAAGATCAGATCTCTCCTTCAGCTAGGCAAATCCTAGGTATTGGTCTTTGACAGCTATTGTAGTGGATAGTCACTGTCCTTTTCAATTAGAGCACTAGGCTCTACCATCAAACATGGGAAATCATTGTCTATTATTTGATTATTTTTCACGTCATTCTTTTTCTACTCTTTTCTCTCTAGTAACCCAATTTGGGGGAAATAAAATTGTTAATTTATATTGTTACCTTTTTTTTTCCTCATATTTTCTCAGTATTGTGCTGATTTCTGGGTTTCTTTACCTGGTGAGACAGGATCTATCACTGACAAGGGGCCATCCAGCAGAGCGCAGGAAACCTCAAGGCCCACAGGCTGAAGAAGATTGACTGCAGCAGAAACAATTGTCAACAGCTCCCCTCCTACAGGTGGGGCTTGGCTTGGCTGGATTTGGCACAGGCTTGTATGGATAGGCAACCACAGCAACTGTGAGTTCCTGAGGGAAGGACCCTGCTGTGCACAAAACAAGACAAACCCAAGTGGTCCTCTACAGCCCCTGGCTCTTCTGACCTCTTGGGCCCCTCTTCTGCAATGGCCCCTGAGTTTGGGAGGAGGAGGTGTTCCCTCAGGAATGAGCACACCCTGTCACTTACTGTCTGCACTTTGACCTTGTTGTAACTCTGGAATTCTGTTCTTGTTAAGGTCTGAATTTATGTTCATTCCAGACTCCCATTAGCAACTGAGAGCCCTGGGGTGTCCTAGAGAGACACTTGGAAGAAAGGATGTAGTCATTGTTGCCAATTGTCAGTTTACATCTTGCTGTTGTCTATCTAAACAAAAGCTGGGGCTAAAGAGATGGTTCAGTGGTCAAGAGCACTGGCTGCTCTTCCAGAAGGCCAGGGCTCAATTCTCAGCACCCACATGGCTATCTGACTTCTTCACACATGCAGACAAAACACCAATGTACAAAATAAAAATAAATAAGCTAAAAAACAAAACAAAAAAAGATCTGGGTGTGATGGAGCATGCCTGTCAGCCAGCACTTGGGAGGTGGAGGCAGGTGGATGAGTTTAAGGCTATCCTCCCTAAACACTGACTTTGAGGCCATCCCGTGTTATCTGGTGCTCTGTCTCAAAGACCCCTCTACCAGCTGACCGCCCCCCAAGAAAAATAGTAAGTAAGTCATGTATTATGGTAGCACATGGCTGTGCTTTGAGAACTCATGAGACCAAGGCAAGAAAATGTGAGTTCAAGAGAAATTTGAGCTATACTATAAATCGAGATCCGCTACATAGTATTATCTTTTCCTAAATTGGCTTTTTTGAAACAGGGGTTCTCTGTCACCCTGACTATTCTGGAACTCTCTTTGTAGACACAGTAAAATCTTGTCTCAAACAATTTGAGGGCTATAGCTATAGTTCAGTAACAAAGTGCTTCTCACTCTTGGGCAAGGCCTTCAATTCCAGGTCAAACATCTTACAGAGGAAATATAGGAAAACCAAGAATTTTGGGAGAAGGTCAGGGGTTTAGTGTGTGCTTAGCAATCATGGCACCTAAATTCAATCTCTCTCTCTCTCTCTCTCTCTCTCTCTCTCTCTCTCTCTCTCCCACACACAGGACATAGAACTAAAACAAAAAGAAACAACAAACAACTGAAGAAGAACAGGCAAAGTTGAAGGTTCATGTAGATGTGTGTGTGTGTGTGTGTGTGTGTGTGTGTGTGTGTGTGTGTTTGGTAAAAGGACAGAGAACTGGATGAGAAGGACAAGCATCAACCAGGACAAGGGAGTGGCACAGTGGCCTCTAAGGCATTGGGAGATCTTGACTTCTTGACTTTAGCGCTCAGCTCCTAGGCTTTATTGTTATTGTCCTTTCAAGCAGATACGTAATTACAGTAGATACGCATTATATATGCTAGTTTTAATTAAAATAAAACAAAGTTTGTTGATAGATTCTAGAACAAGTTTTAAATACAGCTAGATTGTTTCCCAACTTGCCACACAGGGATCAAGAAGAAGGCCTCTATGTTTTCAACAATTCCACATACAAAGAAAAAAAGTGGGGCCTGAAAATGTCTCAGTGGAAGAATAGTCACTACTCCTGCGGAGGACTCAGATTTGCTTCCCAACACCCATATCAGGCAGTTCACAGCCTCCTGTAACTCAGTTCTAGGGGCTTTGATGCCCTCTTTCTGACCTCTGTGGGCACCAGGCATGCAAGCAGTGCACAGATATACATGAAGACAAAACACCCAAAAGTCAAATACTTTAAAAGTAAAAGAAAAAGAAAAAAGTGTCACTCATCTTCTAACTTCAAAATGAGATGGAAATAACTATCTATGTGTCTATGTGTCTATCTATCTATCTATCTATCCATCTAACATCTATCTATCTATCTATCTATCTATCTATCTATCTAAGTTGAGGATAACTCTTGCTATGTATTTCTGGGCTGATATGAAACATGTGATTTTAAAAGGAAGGGGAGCAAGGGGAACTAGAGGGAGATACAAAAAGGTAATGGGAATTTGGTGGTGAGCATGACTGAAATAAACTGTAATATATATAATATACATGTAAAACAGAATGTATATATATATATATGTATATGAAATGTTATTGTATATAATTAATGTACACTAATAAAATGTCTTTAAAGAAATTATCAGGGGTTTGGGATATTATTCCTGTACTATCTCAAGACCAGATGGTTACTAAACCTTTACATTTTAAAGTGTAACAATTGTCCTTAGATGCTGAAATAACATTTGACAAAATCCAACATCCATTCATGTTTAAAATCCCAGGAAGATCAGGGATACAAGGCACTTATCTAAACATAGTAAAGGCAATATACAGCAAGCCTATAGCCAACACCAAATTGAATGGAGAGAAACTTAAATCAATCCCACTGAAATCAGGAACAAGGCAAACCTGCCCACTCTTTCCATATCTCATCAACATAGTTCTTGAAGTCCTTCCTAGAGCAATAAGACAAATAAAGGAGATCAAGGGAATACAAATCAGAAAGGAAGAAGACAAAGTATCACTATTTGCAGATGATATGATAGCATACATGAGTAACCCCAAAAATTCTACCAAGGAACTCCTACAGCTGCTAAACACCTTCAGCAAAGTGGCCAGATACAAAATTAACTCAAAAAAATCAGTAGCCTTCCTGTATACAAAAGACAAAAAGGCTGAGAAAGAAATTAGGGAAACAACACCCTTCACAATAACCACAAAGGACATAAAGTACCTTGGTGTAACCCTAACCAAGCAAGTCAAAGACTTGTATGAAAAACATTTCAAGTCTCTGAAGAAAGAATTAGAAGAAGATATTAGAAGATGGAAAGATCTCCCATGCTCATGGCTTGGCAGGATTAACATAGTAAAAATGGCCATCTTACCAAAAGCAATCTACAGATTCAATGCAATTCTCATCAAATTACCAACACAATTCTTTACAGACCCTGAAAGAAAAATTCTAAACTTCATATGGAATGACAAGAAACCCAGAATCGCTAAATCAATCTTCTACAATAAAAGATCTTCTGGAGGTATCTCCACCCCTGATCTCAAGCTGTAATACAGAACAACAGTAATAAAAGCTGCATGGTCCTGGGGCATAGAAACAGGCTGGAGGATCAATGGAATTGAATAGAAGTCCCAGAAATAAACCCACACACTTATGGACACCTGATCTTTGACAAAGATGCCAAAACCATACAATGGAAAAAAGGATAGCATCTTCAACAAATGGTGCTGGTCTAACTGGATATCTACAGTAGAAAAAATGCAAATAGATCCATACTTATCACCCTGCACAAAATTAAAGTCCAAGTGGATCAAAAACCTCAACATAAAATCAGACACATTAAATCTGTCAGAAGAAAAAGTGGGGAATCATCTTGAGCTCATTGGCACAGGAGATAACTTCCTGAGCAGAACATCAGCAGCACAGTCTCTAAGATCAACAATCAATAAATGGGACCGCATGAAAATGAAACATTTCTGAAAAGCAAAGGACACTGTCGTCAGAACAAAACAACAGTCTACAGATTGGGAAAAAATCTTCACCAACCCTTTATCTGACAGAGGGCTAATATCCAGAATATATAAAGAATTCAAGAAGTTAAACAGCAATAAATCAAGTAATCCAACTAAAAAATGGTGTACAGAGCTAAACAGAGAATTCTCAATAGAGGAATATTGAATGGCAGAGAAACACTTAAAGAAATGCTCAACATCCTTAGTCATCGGGCAAATGCAAATCAAAACGACCCTAAGATTTCACCTTACACCCATCAGAATGATTAAGATCAAGAACTCAAGTGACAACACATGCTGGAGAGGATGTGAAGAAAGGGGAACCTTCCTCCACTGCTGGTGGGAATGTAAACTTGTACAACCACTGTAGAAATCAATCTGGCGCTTTCTCAAGATCCAGCTATACCACTCCTAGGCATATATACAAAAGATGCTCAAGTATACAACAAGGACATTTGCTCAACCATGTTTGTAGCAGTTTTATTCATAGTAGCCAGAACCTGGAAATAACCCAGATGTCCCTCAGTTGAGGAATGGATACAGAAATTGTGGTACATTTACACAATGGAATTAAAAACAAGGAATTAAACAGCAATTAAAAACAAGGAAATCATAAAATCTGCAGGCAAATGGTGGAAACTAGAGAAGGTCATCCTGAGTGGCCTATCCCAGAAGCAGAAAGACACACATGGTACATACTCACTTATAAGTGCATTTTAGATGTATAAAACAGGATAAACATACTAAAATCTGTACACCTAAAGAAGCTAAGCAAGAAGGAGGACCCTGGGTAAGATGCTCAATCTTCATTCAGAAAGGCAAATGAGATAGACATCAGATGAAGGTGAAAACAAGGAACAAGAGAGGAGCCTAACCACAGAGGGCCTCTGAAAGACTCTACCCAGCAGGGTATCAAAGCAGATGCTGAGACTTATAGCCAAACTTCAGGCAAAGTGCAGGGAATCTTGTGAAAGAAGGGGAAGACAGAAAGACCTAGGAAGGTCTAGAGCTCCACAAGGAGAGCAACAGAACCAAAAAATCTGGGCACAGGGATCTTTTCTGAGACTGATAATCCAACCAAGGACCATGCATGGAGACAACCCAGAACCCCTGCATAGAGGTAGCCTGAGGCAGCTCAGTCTCCAAGTGAGTTCACTAGTAAGGGGAACAGGGACTGTCTCTGACTGACATGAACTCAGTGGCTGGCTCTTTGATCACCTCCCCCTGAGGGGGGAGCAGCCTCACCAGCCCCCCTCAAAAGACTATGAAATACAGTCCTGATGAGACCTAATAAGTTAGGATCAGATGGAAGGGGAGAAGGTCCTCCACTATCAGTGGACTGGGCAAGGGGCATGGGAGGAGATGAGGGAGAGAAGGTGGGCAGGATTGGGAGGTGATGAGGGAGGGGACTATAGCTGGGATCCAAAGTGGATAAATTGTAATAAATAAAAATTTGTATAAAAAATAAAGTTTAACAATTAGATTTAAATCAGTTTAGAGCACTTTTATATATGCCTTAGAATAGAAACAGGACACACCTGTGGAACTGAACACAGACTGCATTATGAAAGCTCTCTAGAAAGAAGCAACTTTCCTAGTCAGTTTGAGACTGATTTCCTTATGTCTTGCAACAAAAATATTTGTGTATAGTCTTGTTCCAGAGCTTTTGTAGCTGTCATTTTCTTTTCCTGGGAAGTTCCCCCTTCTGTTTTAGGCAGAGTTTTCTAAAGGAACAGAACTGATAGAATATATAAATATAGGTCGAGGTAGAGATATCGATATGCAGACATAGATAGATATATAGAATAGATGTGGAAATGTATCTATATGTATCCAAATACATGGCTATTATGAGACTGACTTACAGGATGTATCCTGGGTCATCCAGCAATGGCTGTCTCACACTGTGAGGCTGAGAATCTGGCTGTTGTTGACTCTACAAGGTGGGATGATGACTCAGCAGTCCCAGTCTGGCACTGGAGTCCTAGAGGATTCCTGGAGAGAGCTGGTTGGTCTTCAGTCTACATTTTACTCATGAAGAAGTTGGTTCTAATACCAGTGAAGGAATGCCACAGAAGCAGGATAGATGAACTTGCCTGTGAGAATGAGCACAAGAAAAAAGCACTTCCCTTCTTCCATGTCTCTTTATCTGGGCTGCCAGCAAAGAGTGCTCCTTGTCATTAGCATGAGTCTTCCTCCTTCAAGTAACCTGATCAAGAAAACCCCTCATAGGAATGCCCAGAGCTTGCATTTTATTTGATTCCAGATGTAGTCAAGCTGACAACCAAGATTAGCTGTGCCATGATGGTTTGATAGTTCTGTAAAGGGTCATGTGTTGAACTGGAATCCTCATTGTAAGAGTCTAGGAGTGGGAACTTTATTGTGTTTCGAGGTGGGATCTATAGAAGGTCATTAAGGTGAAGTTCCCATTGGATCCTGGTAACTTCCTAGGATAGACCAAAAAATGGTCCATGTGCACAGACACATGGTAGGTAGAATAATTTTAGAAAATTAAAAGCAAAGACTATGACAAAGAGGAGAGAGATTCACATACAGAGGTTACTGGAGGACACTGTCTCTGGATTTATAATGTGGTCAGAATATGAAATGTCCTCATACACAGCTCATGTGTTTGAACATTTGGTTTCCAGATGGTGATATATTGTGGAACCTTTAAGAGGTGGAGCCTGGTGGAGGAAGTGGGTCACGGGGGACATGGCTTTGAGACTTTAGAAGCTGGTGCAACTTCCTGTTTATTTTCTCTGCCTCCTCGCTGCTGATGCACTGTGACCAACTGGCCGGTCTTCTGTGCCACGATGAAATAGTGATCTTCAAACTGTAAGCCAGAATAAGCCTTATTCTCTGTGAGCTGCTTTTGTCAAGGGCTTTTATCCCAGCAACAGAAAAGTAATGACAGGCTGCACTAGTGAAAATGGAAATTCACCAAGCAGAGCCTTAGGCTGGCAGGTCCTGGCCAGTTTATTCTGTAAAGGGAAGGAACAGGAAGCTAGAATAGGGTAACTGTGTCTATAAATAAGAACATGACCTTTGTCTCATAATTGCTAACGAGACTGTAAGGTGTGGTGTATCAAGGGACGAGTTCAAAATTAACTAGACAAGATGTTGAGTAGCCTGAGGATTGATAGAAGTCCGGAAGGACCATTACTGGGCACTTCGCATGCTAGTGACAAGGAGTTCTTTTTATCTTATTAGGGATAGTCAAACGTGGTTATCTGCTACACTGGGTAAACTCGTCATAAAAATTGCCTGATGAAAGAGTTTGCTTTAAAAGGTTCAACTTGGCCAGGTATTGTGGCACATGCTTCTAGTCCAACCACTCAATAGGCTGAGGCAGGATGATGTCAGGATGAGGCTAGCATGGGCTGTAGAGCAAAACCCTGTCCCCCAAAAAAGTGAAAACCTTCAGTTTGCAGCAGCTTTTGCAAAAGTGTAGCTAGGTAGGCAAATTCCGAATTGAATGAGTAGATAAAGAATTGTGTGACAGTGCTACCTCTACCCAAAAATAGATTTGATATTCCTTTGAGAGCACTGAAATGTGTAGATTGGTCATATGCTTGCACAAAGGTGTTCCTCATTTTGCCCTATTTAAAAAGTTTTTGATAGTTTCATGTGTGAGAATTGTATTTACATTATTTCTACCCACCCCTCTGTGATCCCGTCAAATTCCTGACTCCTTCTTTAATGATGGCACACACACACACACACACACACACACACACACACACACACACATACACATCCTTACCGAGTCCATTTAGTGCTCCTCATATGTTTGGTGCTGACCAGTTGGGACTGGATATCCTATCAGGGGCTTGTCCCTCTCTCAGCAGCTGTTCACTGCCCAGACTTCTTACAGCGGGGAGGCCTTGTGACATTTCCCCCAACCGCACTGGCATGTCAAGCTTGTGTCATTCTGCAGGTCTTGTTTAGGTGGCCTTATAGTTGCTATTTCCCAGGGGCAGCTTCCCTGCCACAGAGGTAAATCAGCCCCTCACTGTAGAGGCTCCCGGCTTTTCTGAGGGTAGGAGTGCTGATTGCTTTTCTCTCATGGCAGCATAACACCTTCAGATACTGTGAGAGCGAATCATCAAGGAAGAGGCTTCCAGATCTCTTTGAGCCTGATCCCTCCAAGGACTATGTCCAAAGTGTGTGGCATCTTTAGCAGTAGGGTCTTTTACAAGTTCTAGAAGGAAGCCAAGGGCAAAGGCAATAACCTGCTTTTGGGATTCTTGTGGGAGACTCAAAGGGAGGTTATCCATGTCTGGCACTGGGATTTTTATTAGATAGTCTATAACTCTTTGGAACAGCATCACCTCATGTTTTATAACTTAATTTAAATTATATACACATACATACATATATATGCAGTTTTAAAAACATAAAATAATGTTCCTTATGGCTTTTTCAAACATCCCTGGAGTTACTTATCCACCATCCCTCCCTTTCCCTCCGCATTTTCCTCTCTCTCTCCCCCCTCCATTTTCCCCTTTCCCCTCTTCATAGCATCTGTGTCCTATCCCCCTCTCTAGAGTTCCCTCTCCCCCTGCCCATGGCCTCTTCCTACCTACCTGGGTTTTGCACTTACTCCAGGTTATAGATTCTCATCTAAGGTTCAGAACTGGGGACCACAAATAAGAGAGAACTTGCAGCATTTATCCTTCTGGGTTTGACTCTGCTCACTCAGTATATTTTCTGCTTATCTGCAGAGTTCATGGTTTCATTGTTTTGCGTCTTTAGAGCTGAATAGAGTTCCACTGCCTGTGTGTACCACACTTTCCTTATTCACCCATCAGCCAACAGAGATTTAGGCTGTTTCTGTTCACTAGCTATCATAACTAGAGAAGCCATGAACGGGGTGAACAAGTCTCTGTGGAGTGGCTTGCTGAGTCCTTTGGGCACATATGCTAAGGAGGGGCATAACTGGGTCAAATTGTAGGATGATTTTTAGCCTTTTGAGGATTCTCCATGCTGGTTCCCGGAGTGGCTGCACCAGTTTGAAGTCCTGACTGATGGCTCCCTTTCCCCAACATTTTCTCCAGCATTTGATGTTTTTGATCTTTCCCGTTCTGGCAGGGGTAAGATGAAATCCCAAAACAACTTTGAATTACATTTTTCTAACTGTTAAGGGTGCTGAACACTTTTAAAGATATTTTGTGACTATTTTTACTTCTTCTTTATTGATTTATAGCTCATTTCTTGATTGGGTTATTTGTTTTCCTGATTCTTCATTTTTTGAAGAATCAATAAATGGACAAGATATGTTGTATTTATGTATTTGTGTGTGTGTGAAATGACAACAGTCAAAGAAAAAACAGTCATTAGTTTGGGAAGGATTGAAGGTGGAGAGGTTAAGGAGGAACTAAAAGGAGAAAAGGGAGCTGGGGGAATGATGTAATTTTTTATTAACTAAAGCTTTAAAAAGAAAGAAAATTCTCCACAGTGTTGCCTATTGGCTAATATGATGAAAGTGTGTTATTTTTAAGAATTGAATTGTTATTTGTTATTTTAATTTAATTTAATTTAATTAATTTTACATTATTCCCTTTGTATCTCCCCATAAGCCCCTTCCTCCTCCCCTCCCAATCCCACCTTCCTTCTCCCTTCTTCACGCATGCCCCTCCCCAAGTCCACTGATAAGGGAGGTCCTCCTCTCCTTCCTTCTGATCTTAGTCTATCAGATCTCATCAGGAGTGGCTGCATTGTCATCTTCTGTGGCCTGGTAAGGCTGCTTCCCCCTCAGGGGGAGGTGATCAAAGAGCAGGCCAATCAGATTATGTCAGAGGCAGTCCCTCTTCCCATTACTATGGAACCCACTTGGACATTAACCTGCTATGGGCTACATCTGTGCAGGGGTTCTAAGTTATCTCCATGCCTGGTACTTGGTTGGAGTATGAGTCTCTGAGAAGACCCCTGTGTTCAAATTTTCTGGTTCTGTTGCTCTCCTTGTGGGGTTCCTGTCCTCTCCAGATCTTACTATTTCCTACTTCTTACATAAGATTCCATGCACTCTGCCCAACAGTTGGCCATAAGTCTCAGCGTCTGCTTTGATAGTCTGCAGGGCAAAGCCTTTCAGAAGCCCTCTGTGGGAGGCTCCTAACTTGTTTCCTGTTTTCTTCTTCTTCTTCTTCTTCTTCTTCTTCTTCTTCTTCTTCTTCTTCTTCTTCTTCTTCTTCTGTCCATCCTCCTTGCCTTTCAGGATGGGGATTGAGCATTTTAGTCAGGGTCCTCTCTCTTGATTAGTTTCTTTAGATGTACATATTTTAGTAGGTTTATCCTATGTTATATGTCTATATGAGTGAGTATATACCATGTGTGTCTTTCTGCTTCTGGGACAGCTCACTCAGGATGATCCTTTCCAGATCCCACTATTTACCTTCAAATTTCATGATTTCCTTATTTTTCATTGCTGAGTAATACTCCACAATTATTGTACAAGTAATGTACCACAATTTCTGCATCTATTCTTCAGTTGAGGGGCATCTGGGCTGTTTCCAGCTTCTAGCTATTACAAATAAAGCTGCTACAGACATGGATGAGCAAATGTCCTTATTGTGTACTTGAGCCTCTTTTGGATATATGCCTAGGAGTGGTATGGTTGGATCTTGAGGAAGCGCTATGCCTAGTTGTTTGAGGAAGTGCCAGATTGTTTCCAGAGTGGTTGTACAAGTTTACATTCCCACCAGCAGTGGAGGAGGGTTTCCCTTTCTCCACAACTTCAGCATGTGTTGTCACTTGAATTTTTCATCTTGGCCATTCTGATTGGTGTAAGGTGAAATCTCAGGGTCGTTTTGATTTGCATTTCCCTAATGGCTAATGAAGTTGAGCTTTTCTTTAAGTGTTTCTCTGCCATCCGATATTCCTCTACAGAGAGTCCTCTGTTTAGCTCTGTTCCCCATTTTTTTTCTTTTTTTTTTAATTTTTCATCAATTACACTTTATTCATTCTGCATCCCCCCATAAGCCCCTCCTTCCTCCCCTCCCAATCCCATCCTCCCTCCTCCCTCTGCATGCATGCCACTCCCCAAGTCCACTGATAGGGGAGGTTCTCCTCTCCTTTCTGATCTTAGTCTATCAGTTCACATCAAAAGTGGCTGCATTGTCCTCTACTATGGCCTGGTAAGGCTGCTCCCCCCCAGGGGGAGGTGATCAAAGAGCAGGCCAATCAGATTATGTCAGAGGCAGTCCCTCTTCACATTACTATGTAACCCAATTGGACTCTGAACTGCCCTGGGCTACATCTGTGCAGGGGTTCTGGGTTATCTCTATGAATAGTCCTTGGTTGGAGTATGAGTCTCTGGGAAGTTCCCTATGTTCAAATTTTCTGGTTCTTTTGCTCTCCTTGTGGAGACCCTGTCCTCTCCAGCTCTTACTATTTCCCAGTTCTTACATAAAATTCCCTTCACTCTGCCCAACAGTTGCCCATCAGGCTCAGCATCTGCATTGATAGTCTCTAGGGCAGATGCTTTCAGAGGCCCTCTGTGGTAGGTTCCTAGGTTGTTTCCTGTTTTCTTTTTCTTCTGATGTCCCTCCTCTTTGCCTTTCTGGATGGGGATTGGACATTTTAGTTCCCAATCTGTAGGCAGTCGTTTTGTTTTGATGACAGTGTCCTTTGCTCTCCAGAAGCTTTTCAGTTTCATGAGGTCCCATTTATTGATTGTTGCTCTTAATGACTGTGCTGTTAGTGTTCTGTTCAGGAAGTTATCTCCTGTGCCAATGTGCTCAAGACGTTTCCCCACTTTTTCTTCTGACAGATTTAATATGTCTGGTTTTATGTTGAGGTCTTTGATCCACTTGGACTTTAGTTTTGTGCAGGGTGATAAGGATGGATCTATTTGCACTTTTCTACATGTAGACATCCAGTTAGACAAGCACCATTTGTTGAAGATGCTATCTTTTTTCCATTGTATGGTTTTGGCAACTTTGTCAAAGATCAGGTTTCCATAAGTGTGTGGGTTTATTTCTGGGTCTTCTGTTCAGTTCCATTGATACACATTGTTGGTATAATGTTTTTTTTATTGTATACACCTTACCTTGTTCATTCAAATACTGATTTCTCCCCCACCCCACCCCCAACTCTCTGGTTTCAATCCAGATATTGCATTGTGATACTCATTCTAAGCATCCTGTCTCAACTCTTGTGTAAACAGGACAAACTAAAGCAACTAGACACAATGTTGTGAATGGGAGGAGGCAGAGAACAGGAAAGAGGGGAGGAGCTAGAGAGCAGGAAAGGTGTGGGAAGAGAAGGAGGAGAAGGGTTGTGAGGAGAGCTAGGAGGGCAGAGCTGGAGGAGAGATCTTGGAGGACATGGAGCATGAACCAGACCTAAGATTTTACAAAAAGCAAATATAATGTGGGAAATCTAAATGTTACGAAACTGAGGGCTTGGAGGTTTAGGAGGGGGTAAATATTGCCCAGCATTGTGTTCTAGGTTAACTAAAATCCCAGTCTCTGTGTGGTGATTTGGTTATACAGCTGCTGAGGATTAACAGCAGCATTACCAGAAGATAAACCAATAGTAAATATTAATAACCACTTAAAACACACCATTCTGTTTCTAGGCCTGTACCGTGCAGCTTTTATTACTGTTGCTCTATAGTACAGCTTAAGATCAGGGATGGAGATACCTCCAGAAGATCTTTTATTGTAGAGGATTGTTTTAGCAATTCTGGGTTTCTTGTTATTCCATATGAAGTTGAGAATCTTTCTTTCCAGGTCTGTAAAGAATTGTGTTGGCAATTTTATGGGAATTGCATTGAATCTTTAGATTGCTTTTGGTAAGATGGCCAGTTTTACTATGTTAATCCTGCTAAGCCCTGACCTTGGGAGATCTTTCCATCTTCTGACATCTTCTTCTAATTCTTTCTTCAGAGACTTGAAATGTTTTTCATACAAGTCTTTGACTTCCTTGGTTAGGGTTACACCAAGGTGCTTTAGGTCATTTGTGGCGATTGTGAAAGGTGTTGTTTCTCTAATTTCTTTCTCAGCCCTTTTGTCTTTTGTATACAGGAACGCTACTGATTTTTTTGAGTTAATTTTGTATCTGGCCACTTTGCTGAAGATGTTTAGCAGCTGTAGGAGTTCCCTGGTAGAGTTTTTGGGGTCACTCATGTATGCTATCATATCATCTGCAAATAGTGATAATTTGACTTCTTCCTTTCTAATTTGTATTCCCTTGATCTCCTTCAACTGTCTTATTGCTCTAGCAAGGACTTCAAGAACTATGTTGATGAGATATGGAGAGAGTGGGCAGCCTTGCCTTGTTCCTGATTTCAGTTGGATTGCTTTACGTTTCTCTCCATTCAATTTGTTGTTGGCTATAGGCTTGCTGTATATTGCCTTTACTATGTTTAGATATGTGCCTTTTATCCCTGATCTCTCCAAGACTTTAAACATGAATGGATGTTGGATTTTGTCAAATGCTTTTTCAGCATCTAGGGAGATTATCATGTGTTTTTTTTTTCTTTCAGTTTGTTAATATGCTGGATCACATTGATGGATTTCTGTATATTGAACCACCCCTACATACCTGGGATGAAGCCTACTTGGTCATAGTGGATAATATCTTTGATGTGTTCTTGGATTCGGTTTGCAAGTATTTTGTTGAGTATTTTTGCATTAATGTTCATAAGGGAGATTGGCCTGAAATTCTCTTTCTATGTTGGGTCTTTGTGAGGTTTAGGTACCAAGGTGACTGTGCTTCATAGAATGAGTTTGGTAATGTTCCTTCTGTTTCTATTTTGTCAAATAGTTTGAAAAGAATTGGAGTTAGCTCTTCTTTGAAGGTCTGGCAGAATTCTCCGCTGAAACCATCTGATCCTGAGCTTTTTTTGGATGGGACCTTCTATTTATTTCCTCGGGGAATATAGGACTATTTAATTGATTTACCTGGTCCTGACTGAACTTTGATAAGTTGAATTGATCAAGAAAATTGTCCATTTTCTTTAGATTTTCAAATTTTGTGGCATATAGACTTTTGAAGTAAGTCCTAATGATTGTTTGAATTTCCTCAGTGTCTGTAGTTATGTCCCCTTTTTCATTTCTGATTTTGTTGATTTGGGTGGTTTCTTCAAGAGTTTAAGTTAGCCAGAATATAACTGCATTTTCAAATAAAGATTTTGACTGAGAACTGAATTCAGGTACCAGGAAATATCACAGAATGTACACTTGGCAGAAAACAAAGTTAACTCTCCTAGCAACAGCCTCCAGGAAATATAACAGAATAAATGCTTGATAGAAAATAGAGACAAACTCCCTGGCAATAATCAATGGGAATCGATTGAGAATCGGGTGGGAAAATTCTCCCCAATGTTTCAGATGTGGTTTAGAAAAATAGCCATTGTGATTATATGCCTTAGCCATTGTGATTGTGTGCCTCAGAAAAGGTCACCCTGGGATGACACCTAAATGAACATCGGTACAAAGTCCCAATTTATTTCTAATATCAGAGATCAGACCTCTACTCTTGCCTGATGCGTCTAAAACAAAAAGGGGAACTGCGGAATGCTATGCCTTAAAGATGGAGCTGGTTTCTGCCTTCTGCCTTCCACCTTCCCGATGGTGAGTGCTCACTGTCACGAACAATTCCACATTTGGCTAAGGCTGAGGATCTGGCTTGCTTCCATGTATGTGGACCTATCTGCATTGCCCACGTGGCACGCCTGGATTGGCTACCCAGAGGCTATTTAAGCTGTGGGCTGGCTTTCCCCAGGGTCCGAGGATTGTTCAAGGTTCCTGAATAAACTACATTGAAAAAAAAAAGATGGACATAAAAGCGAAGAAACAAAAGTTTGGTGTAAGCTTAAAAAAAAAAAAAAGAAAAGGTCACCCTGCCCTGCTAAACTTCAACCTATTCTGTATTGCCATGTCTTGTGCCCCCCTGCTTGCTGCCATGGAAACCCCCTGCTCACAGACTTTCCCTTTAAAAATCCTGTTCATTCAGAACTCAAGGTCCCACTTCTCTACTGCTGCGTCAGTGAGACTTGGGTCCCAAATTTGATCGCTCTCGTAATAAAGCTCTCTTGCAATTGCACCAAGTCATCTCCTTAAGATGATTTGGTGGTCTCTGAGGGTGAACCTGGCATAACAGTCTCTCTGCCTTTTAGTTAGTTTGGCTAAGGATTTGTCTATGTTTTTCATTTTCTCAAAGAACTAGCTCTTGGTTTCATTGATTCTTTGAATTGTTTTCTTTGTTTCTAATTGATTGATTTCAGCCCTGAGTTTGATTATTTCCAGCCGTCTACTCCTTTTTGGTGTGTCTGCTTCTTCTTTTTGTAGGGTTTTTAAGTGAGCCATTAAGTTGCTTGAATGAGCTCTCTCAAATTTCTTCTTGAAGTCACTTAGTGCTGTGAACTTTCCTCTTAGCACTGCTCTCATTGTGTTCCACAAGTTTGGGTATGTTGTGTCTTCATTTTCATTGAGTTCTAGGAAGACTTTAATTTCTTTCTTTATTCCCTGACCCAGCTGTCATTTAGTAGCAAGTTGTTCAGTTTCCATGTGTGTGTAGGCTTTTTGCTATTTCTGTTGTTGTTGAGGTCCAGCTTTATTCCATGGTGACCAGACAGGATACAAGGGATTATTTCAATCTTCTTGTATCTGTTGAGGCTCATTTTGTGACCAACTATATGGTCTATTTTGGAGAAGGTTCCATGAAGTGCTAAGAAGAAGGTAAATTCTTTTGTGTTTGGGTGTAAGGTTCTGTAAATGTCTGTTAGGTCCATTTGATTCATGACCTCTGTTAGAGACATTGTTTCTTTGTTTAATTTCTGTTTTGTTGACCTGTCCTTTGTTGAGAGTGGGGTGTTGAAGTCTCCCACTATTAATGTGGGGATCTATGTGTGGTTTAAGTTTTTTTTTTTTGTGGTTTAAGTTTTATCAATGTTTTTTTTTTACAAGTGTGGGTGCCCTTGTATTTGGGGCATAGATGTTCAGGATTGTGATGTCTTCTTGGTGGAATTTTCCCTTGATGAGTATGAAGTGTCCTTCCCCATCTCTTTTTATTAATTTTAGTTGAAAGCCTATTTTATCAGATATTAGAATGACTACTCCTGCTTGCTTCTTGGGTCCATTTGCTTGGAAAGCTGTCTTCCAACCCTTTACCCTCAGGTAATGTCTATCTTTGTGACTTAGGTGTGTTTCTTGTATACAACAGATTGCTGGGTTTTGTTTATGCATCCATTCTGTTAGTCTATGTCTTTTTATTGGAGAATTGAGTCCATTGATATTGAGAGAGATTAATGACCAGTGGCTGTTAGATCCTTTGATATTGATGTTGGCTGTGGTCATAAGGTTGTGTGCTTGGTTGCTTTTTGTTTTACTGTAGTGAGGTTAATTATTTCCTGTGATTTCTTGAAAGTAGCTAGTTTGTCTCCTCCTTTCTCTTAATGAAAGGGTCTCAAAATTGCTATATTCGCATTTTATCCCTGAGCTACACCTCCATTTTCTAGTTTTAGTCTACTTGCAACTCTCAATTTTGACACCTGTAAATAATAAATGAAAGATTGTAAATTTGACAGGAACCCGGAGGTAGAACTTGATACAAAAGCCATGGATGGGTGCTACTTACCGGCTTGCTCCACACAGCTTGCTCAGCATGTTTTTTACAGAACTACCATCCCAGGGATGGCACCACCCAAAATAGGCTGGTCCTGTCCATCAATAATTAAAAAAATGTCTTACAGCCTGATTTTGTGCAGGCAATTTATCAGTTGAGGTTCTCTCTTCCCAGATGCCTATAGATTGTGTCAAGTTGTTATAAAACTAGTTGGCACAGCCACTGGCCTTGGATTCTTCTCCTTCTTCTGTGCCTATAATTAGAAGATTTTGGTCTTTTCATGATGTTCCAAAGTTCCTACATGTTCCTTTCATATAGTTTTAGAGAGTTTACACATTCTTTCCTTGAGTGGTCCAGTTCCTCTACTTTATCTAATATTCTAATATCAAATATAAGAATAGTTTTAATATTCTCTCTTCTCTTTGATACAGTCTATTGGTAAGGCTCCAATTTAATTTAGCTGAGCCACCATGTTTCATTGTACATATGATTCCAACAATCTGAAGTTGAACTGATAGTCCCAGTTAACCAGCCTAGCTGGTTAAACTGAGAAAAACAAGATCTAACATAAATTCCTAGGATTTACTTGCATTTCTCTTAAAAAACCCAACCTACTAAGTTAATTTTCTAGATACAAGATAAAGAAAGGGGGGGCACAAATATTGGCTGAGCTCCTTGAGAAATCACATATGTTTGAGAATTTTGTAACTTTCTGCTTAAATGGAGTGGCTGTTGGGGAGGAGTTAGATGTGTGGTTTGAACGAAAACAGATTCTTTGGGAACTTCAAATAGTCATTGTCCAAAAGGTTGTGGTGGAGTCTCAGAACTCATGTTTAAAGAAGTGTCAGATACTTATTTGTGCCTAGGACAGCCTCTTGATTGTCACCCACATGGCCACTAGGATGCTGGGCTAGGAATCCATGAAGACTCCTGACCACTCTTTTCTCTTGGGAAATCAGTTCTCAGTTCATAAGCAGATTTTAATTCCTCTTACAGAGAGACATGGAATTCTGACATGTGAAATCCCATTGCAAGAAACCACCTGAGAAGAAGCAGGACCCTGACCATACTGAAGGTAAAAGGAACTCAGAAGACCATTAGCAAAGCCAGTGCCTGACAGACACCAAAATCCTTAAGAGGATGCATGTGGTTGACCCAGCTATTCTTATTTCAGGAATTTACTCTGGGGAAATTTTTTAAATGTTGGAAATATTTATTAATATCATTACAAGAATATTGAATATTGAATTCATCTTTATGTATGAAGAAGGACAATGGTTTAAATTTCCACATTTGGGGAGTAATTAAACAATTATGTATGAACAGATTTTTAAAAATGGAAGAGTTGGGGAGCAAGATGGATGGCTCAGTGAGTAAAAGTACATATCTTATGAGCCTAATGGCTTGTGTTGATCCCTGCATTCCACTAGAGAGGGAAGATGAAAGTAATTGAAACAACCTTTAAAAGTCCTCTGACTTCCAAAGAGCTCTGAGGCATGTGTGCACTTACAGCACACACACATATACACTCACACTTCTCATACACTCATACACATTCACATTCACACACACATACTCATACATGAAGTGTTGCCAAGGAAACGAGAATTCGTTTTAAGGATTCTGAGTCTTGTAACAACAACAAATTAAAAGGACTCAGAAGGAAACTTGAGGACCATTTTATTAGTGTCTGATCAAAAACAACAAGTAGGACAAGTTGTAAATCTTGGTAACTGCCAGGAGGAAAGAGATGGGGGGAAAGGCCATACCTTTGGAGACGGATCCAAGAAAACAGGCATGTTTGACAATCAAGGTCAGTAACCATCTGGACAGAGAGTGTGTAGGGAGTCTGCAGAGTAAGGGAGTCCAGAGTGTCAAGAAAAGCATGCATAGAGTTTGGACCAGTATGTGAAAAAGAGATAGAAAGCAGAGGAAAAGTTAATACTTTTAACTTAGAATTCAGAAAATTGGAGAGGCTTAGCTGTGGAAGCCACTACATAGGGGTGAGGGCTTCTGAGAAGTGTATCTTCTTTC
Source organism: Meriones unguiculatus (assembly GCF_030254825.1). Lineage (NCBI taxonomy): Eukaryota > Metazoa > Chordata > Mammalia > Rodentia > Muridae > Meriones > Meriones unguiculatus. Next base: position 26,736,609 of record NC_083354.1, on the reverse strand, counting down.
TGAGGGGATAAGTATTCCTCCCACTTCTTTACCTTGTCTTCCAGTGACTCTGGTGTGGACTCCCAGCCAGGTGATTCATAGGCTTAGCTAGATTTACTTTTAAAGGAGAATACAGTAATAACCAACATTGCAGTCTTTGGAACAGTGGAGAATGTCACGTCTCTAACTGGGGCCAGAAGTAGAACTCAGATTTCATTCTTTTATCCAAGAGGAAACAGCTTTGTGATGGGAAGTGGTGTCCAAATCCAGCCGTAAGGGAGGGCTCCATCAGTTCCATCAAAGGCTGCTAGTCTCTATTTGGCTACCTAGCATTGGCATCTCAAGTGTTGAGACCCTGGAATCGTTTCACATTTGGTGTCAAGTCAGTCTGGCTACTTCTGGTTTCCAGTCAAGGAAACTTCTTGTTTTCCAGTTACTTGAGCTCAGACTGCCTGAGTAGCTTGTATCCTCTACTCTCACGAGAAGTATGGTGGAAGAACAGGTATGGTGATGCAGGCCTGTTAGCTCAGCACTACAGATGGAGAAAAAGGAAGATAGCCACACATTTGATGCTAACCTGGTCTCTATATTGTGTTCCAGATTAGTTTGGGATATACAGTGAACCCCTGTCTCAAAAAATGTAAACAAAACCAGCAGGGTGGTGGTGGCACATGCCTATAATCCTAGCATTCAGGAAGCAGAGGCAGGCAGATCTCTGTAAGTTTGAGGCCAGCCTGGTCTACAGAATGAGTTCCAGGATGGTGAAGACTATACTGTGAAACTCTGTCTCAAACAAAAACAAAACCAAAAACAGATCGACAGTGCTGGCTGGGCCTGCTGCTCAGTGGTGGGTACTAATTAGCAGAGCCAAGGCCTTGGGCTCGGTCCTACAAGCATACATAGCCAAAATTCAGTACATTGCAAATATTTGTCGATTTTACAGTGTAAAATAGTCCGTATATTCTATTGTAGTCATTTCAATAATTGTGAGTTGGAAGAATAGGGAACTGGGTGAAGAAGGAGGTTCCAGAAATTAACAAGAAAGGTGTAAGGCTGGAAGCCCTTCCCCACCTGGGCTTCATTAACAAAGGGAGCATGTTCATGAAGAGCTAGCTTTGTAAAATCATCAGGGAAGTAAGGTTCTATGCAAATTTCATATCAGATGTCATGCTGAGTCACTTCCATCCTCTCTTGGCGCCAGGTCATAGCCCAGGTCTGGTTTGATTCTGAGCTCATCAGTATCTCTCCTTTAATAAGGACTCTCCACCCTATCACTATCCACGTTCTCTCTACAACCCATTGTGAAGAGTTCTAAGAACCTATGAACCCCAGCAACTGCCTCCCAGACTCAAATCCATACCTGAAACAGGGAGCATCCGGAGATCACATGAAACACTAAGCCTGGAGAGCGAAAATGACAAATCAATGTGTCTGGAGGCTGGAAAGATGGCCTTACAGTTGAATGGATTTACCCTTGCAATGGAGCCAATTTTGGTTCACGACCCCGAAGCCAAGCCACTCACAACTACCAGTAACTGCAGTTTATGGGGGCCCAACACCTTTTTTGAAATATATACACACATACTTAAAAATAAAATCTTCAAGAATAATTTTAACTAAATGATATTATCAGATTGTCACTCTCAGGCTACATAATTGTGCATATTTTTTCTTTAACATACTTGGTAAACATATGTCATTGTTTTTACACTTCAGACTTGGAGCTGGGCATGGTGATTTCATGGGTTTATCATTCCAAGTTCTTGGCCTCCTATACAAGGATTCAGAGATAAAGGTTCCCATGGATTGGCACAAGAACAAAATAACCTTAGCTGGAAGGAAACAATGGCACAGACTTTTACCTTCAAGACTGATAGTTGACCACGTGAGTGAGAGTGTTTAGGGAGTCTCATCATTGTTTAGGGATTTCTTTTATGGGGCTCAGGAGATGGAAAGGCTGGTTGCTAAGTAAGGGCCCTCTGTTTTGACTGGCGGATTTGAATTATCCAAGTCCTTGGTCATTGTGCATGTCACATGTATGTCATAGAGAATGTGTGTGATTTTAAGTATATATGTGCCTAAGATAGAAAATAGAGGATTCTCCTTAAATATTAAAGACACAGTTTTGCCTGCCTGCATCTGCACCCAAATTCAGGTCAGTTTGATCAGCCTTTCCAGTCCTCCTATCCCAATACATTGGGAATGTACTTGACTAGAGACTGACTAAAGTTGATTATTGCTAGGGACAGGGAAATCTATACTGTTGTCCAGAGATGAGGCTACAGGCTGTGTCCTAAAGGAGGGGTGTGCAAAGAGTATGTACAGGTGAAGGACTTAGAACACCAAGCACATTTTTACAAAACCAAATAGGGTCCCAGACCAAATGCTCTACTATGCTTGTTGGCTTCACCCTTAAGTGCAAGATTCTGTCTAAGAAAAACAAGCAAACAGTCAACCTAAAGGACACTTGCAAGGCTCCATGAGTGGATCCGGCTCTCTGTGTCTAGTTCACTGCCAGTCCTCAAGGCCTAGCCCATTGCTTGACACACAGGTAGGTGCTTAGCAAATATTTGTTGATTGAGTGAGTGAATATTGATGTTTCATAGTTTCTCAAGCAACGTTTGTCTTTCACAAGTGGAGGTCAGATGGCAACATACAAAAGTTGCTGGTCTTCTACCTACCATGTGGGTCCTGGGGAACAAACTGAAATCATCGGGCTTGTGGCAAGCCTCTTTACCCACTGAGCCATCTTCCTGACTCAGAGACACAACCCTTTATAATAAAGATATTGCAGACACCAAAATCATTCGCGTTCCTGTCTCATTTAGAAAATGGCATCCGAGGGAGAAGCCTACGAGGAGAGAATTTACGAGTTTGATGATGATTTGGCCTCTGAGTTCTCTGCTCTTCTTGGTGTGGACGCACTTCAGATCTTAAAGAGACAGCATGAAGAAGACCACAAAGAACGAATGAAGATGAAGAAAGGTTTTAACTCACAGATGTGCAGTGAAGCCAGGAGATTAAAGACTTTTGTGACCTATGACTCATTCAAATCATGGACGCCTCAGGACATGGCAGCTGCTGGGTTTTACCATACCAGGGTGAAACTTGGGGTGCAGTGCTTTTGCTGTAGCTTAATCCTCTTTAGGAGCAGACTCAAGAACCTTCCTATAGAAATCCACAAGAAATTACGTTCAGAATGTGAGTTCCTGTTGGGCAAAGATGTCGGTAACATCGGCAAGTATGACATAAGGGTGAAGAGTCCAGAGAAGATGCTGAGAGGCGGCAAAGCACAGTACCAAGAAGAGGAGGCCAGGCTGGAGTCCTTTGAGAAGTGGCCGTTTTATGCCCATGGGACCTCGCCACGTGGACTCTCTGCAGCTGGCTTTGTCTTTGCAGGTAACTGGGTCTCATTTTGTGAGGTGTTTCTGTAAAAATTTAGTTTCCAAACTAATCAAGAGGGACGACTCTTGCTAAAATGCTCAATCCCTATAGCAAAAGGCAAAGAGGATGGACATCAGACGAAGAAGAAAACAAGAAACAACCTAGGAACCTGCCACAGAGGCTTTGCCCTGCAGACTATCAAAGCAGACGCTGAGACTTATGGCCAACTGTTGGGCAGAGTGCATGGAATCTTATGTAAGAAGTAGGAAATAGTAAGATCTGAAGAGGACAGGAACCCCACAAGGAGAGCAACAGAACCAGAAAATTTGAACACAGGGGTCTTCTCAGAGATTCATACTCCAACCAAGTACCAGGCATGGAGATAACTTAGAACCCCTGCACAGATGTAGCCCATAGCAGGTTAGTGTCCAAGTGGGTTCCATAGTAATGGGAAGAGGGACTGCCTCTGACATAATCTGATTGGCCTGCTCTTTGATCACCTCCCCCTGAGGGGGGAGCAGCCTTACCAGGCCACAGAAGATGACAGTGCAGCCACTCCTGATGAGATCTGATTGACTAGGATCAGAAGGAAGGAGAGGGGGACCTCCCCTATCAGTGGACTTGGGGAGGGGAATGAGTAGAGAAGGGGGAGAGAAGGTGGGGTTGGGAGAGGAGGAAGGAGGAGTTTATGGGGGGATACAAAGTGAATAAAGTGTAATTAATAAAAATTTAAGAAATGATGTATTTGTGAGGGGTGGGTGGGATGTGAGTGCCCCGGCCCAGTGGTTACATGTGGTTGAGAACTGCCTGAGGTGGGTGCTGGGAACCAAACTCCAGTCTCCTGCGTGAGCCCTCTTAACCACTGAACCATCTCTCCAACCTTTCTTTTCTCTTCCTCCTTCTCTTCCTCCTTTTTACTCTTTCTCTTCTGTTCTTGTTCTTGTTCTTCTTGGACTTGGTCTTGTTGTTGTTCTCCTTTTTCTTCTTGTTCTTATCCCTGTTGTTCTTGGTCTTCAACTTCTTCATCTTCTTGTTCTTCTTGTTGTTTTTATTTTTCTCTTCTTCCTCCTCTTTTTTCTCCTTTTTCTCCTCCTCCTTTTTCTCCTCCTCCTTTTTCTCCTCCTTCTGTTTCCATTTCTTCTCCTCATCCACATTCTTCCTATTCTTGTTGTTCTTCTTCCTCTTTCTTTCTCCTCCTTCTCTTCTTCCTCCTCACTCTTTTACTACTTCTTGTTAATCATTCCTTATTTGTTAATTGTTATATTAAAGATCTAGTTCATTAAACTTTAATAATTTTACTTCCGATATAATTTACTTTAGTGTAGCATTATTAACTTGCCAAATATGTATAAAATAAAAGGTTTTCTGTAAATATGGACACATTTCTGTAAATGTGGGCCTAGAAATATATTAACTGAAGGTTGAGGTGTAGCTCATTACTTGAGGCCTAACTGAGGATGTGAAAGGTCATTGGTTTAGTCCCAGCACTGGAAAACAGAATAAGAAGACTCCCGAAAATACTTGCTCCATTCATAAGGACCTGAAAATGGATTATGAGATAGCTTAAATGCACTTTCTTCTCATTTCACAAATATTACTATTTATATGTTTCCTTGATTAATTTAATTTCTATAGTTTTGGAAGGGTTTCTTTTTACTTATTTAACTCTCATCCATGAGGCAAACTATCCTCAAGAAGACTACACTTTGAAATGCCTCAGCCACACACAGGTGTTAGGACAGATGTGGATGACAATTACAACAGGATCTGTGGGTGCTGAGTACCTGCTTATGCTATACAAGGATTGAACACTAATAGCAATTCACTCAGTTTGCTCTTTCCCCATGTTTGATAGTTGAGCTCACTGAGGCTCAGAGAATTAGAGAACTGTGCCTCTATTTCCATAGACGTGACATGGCAAAGCTAACCCTTAGACCTTCTGACAGCATTATTCCAGGTAGTTCTAGCTTTTGCCTACTTCTCCATCACTTTGGTCCTGAAAGCTAAGTAGCAGCCTCTATGTGTAAGAAACTGGCATGTTGAGGGCTAAGTCTATGGAGGATGGCCATGGCTGGGAAATGTAGGTCCAGAGCTTAGAACGGGGTCATTTAGGGCAGTGGGATGTGGCCAGGGATTCAGCCAGAGGGGACATGGAAGAGCAAGCATGCTGGGGTCTGTGTTGCTCTGGTTCAGTATGATCAGCTCCAAGACACACCTGGTGCCATCGCTTCCCTGCATCTGTAGGTGAAAGGGACACTGTGCAGTGCTTCTCCTGCAGTGGATGCCTGGGAAACTGGGAAGAGGGAGACGATCCCTGGAAGGAGCATGCCAAGTGGTTCCCCAAATAAGTATCAAATGCTTCTTTCTTAAAGATTTCAGCTTTTGTTTCTGTTTCTGTTGCTTGATATTTAGCAAAATAAAACTGGAGATAAAAGAGCAACCTTGTTGGAGTACCACATGAGTTTTGATCTTTCTCCTGTCCAATATGGGGTCACCCTAGAAATTTTCAAGCAAGGAAATCTGGTCACATAGTGAAAAGCTTGAATCACATCAACTTAAATGACCCTTTTCTCTTTTGTGTTATTTTGCTTTTTATCTTTTCATTTTAATATTTCCTGTGTAGGATGTTTTTGCATGTAGACCGCGTTAATATGTATGGTGTGTTGGTGTGTAGTGTACATATGTGCCCTTGTGCATTCCTGTGGAGTTCACATGCTAACCTAGCCCACCTTCTCATCATTCTTCACCTTATCTTTTGAGACAAGCCACATGGGATCCATCTGTCCCCGTTCCTCCAGGGTTAGGATTAGTGACATGGTGGCCTGGTCCCTGCTTTTATATGGGCAACACAGATTCTAACTCAGGGCCTCATGCCTAAGGTAAGGTACTTTACCTGCTGAGACAATCCCCAGACCCAATTGTTTACTTCAGTTTTAATATTTGGGACATTGGGGATGTGCATTAGTGCAGGCACCCTCGAGGACAGATGTGTCAGACTTCCTTACCGCTGCAGTTACAGGTGGCTGCCCAAAGTGGGTGCCGGTGCTGAGCCCAGGTCTTCTGCAAGTACATTGAGTGCATGCTCTCCAGCCCTCTCAACAGTTACTATTGTTGTTTTATTGTCCCCAACACTACAATATGTCGGGTCGAGCAGTTTCATGATTTACCTTAACTACCAAATGAGTCAATCTGCACAGGAATGGAAACGATGTATTGATGGAAAAGACGAGAACAGTCTTTAAAATATTACAAGTGGTTTCCCATATTCAGAGAAATATGCACCAAATGAAAATTTTCGCTGAATATGGTGGCACACACCTGTAATCTCATAACTGTGGTTCTCCTCCTGCCTGGGGGGCTGCCTCCCAGCAGCTGACGAAGTCAGGAGGAGCAGGAGACGAGAAGCCTGCCTGGAATGGCCAGCGAGAGCCATATAGGGATCACATACCCTGGGAACAGCTGATGGGTAGTTCAACTTCCAGAGAACAAAGAATATATGCCCTGGGAAGTGGATGGGGCTTAGGAAAGACGTGTACTTTAATTATTTGTGATAATGTGTTTAGTGGTATGATTTTGGCATCTGATGTTTTGTTTCTGCTACATACAGATGTATTCTTCTAATTTTTAAATTTTCATTATGAAAGTCTCAAAGAAATCAGAGAAGTGTATAAAATGAGCACATGTTAGCAGCTGGCCTGATCCTATTTCATCTACCTCTTTCCTGCCATCCCCATGGAATGGTCATGATCGGGTTATGTCAAAGCAAAATCCAGCTAACACATGGTTTCATTTCTTATTCCTTTAGCATATAACTTTAAATAGTGATTAAAAAAAGAGCCACAGAAGTGTTATGTCTCCTACAAAGATGAACAATAAAATGGAATAACATTTAAATATCTTAGCTAGTATTCAAACGCCCGCTCCCTTCATTGTTAGTGAATTTTTACATTGATTTAGAGTATGAGTGTGTGTTCCACTCTCTGCTTGCTATGAATCAACCTCTTTGATTTACCGCATATGTGTTTCAAGAAGAGAGCAGCGGGGTGTAGCGGTACGTGCCTATAGCGCAGGCTACTGTTGAGGCTGAGGTGGGAGCACGGCCTGAGGTCAGAGTTTGGCATCACCTTCGCAACACAGGGAGACCCTGCCTTGAACTAAAAGTTAAAATAATGAGAAGATTGTCCTGCTCTGCTTTCTGTTGCTTTGATAAACACCATGACCAAAAGCAGCCCTGGGAGGAAAGGGTTTACATGGCTTACATGTCCAGATTACAACCCACACTGAGGGGTGTCAGAGCAGGAACATAAGCAGGAACAGACAGACACTATGAAGGGACACTGCTTGTCCCCTTGCCCCCAGGCTCATATCCAGCTTCCTTTCTTAGGCCTCCCAGGACCACTTGCCTGGGGTGGCTCTGCCCACAGCAGACTGGACCCTCCAACATCAATCATTAATCAAGAAAACGCCCCACAGACTTGTTGACAAACCAGTGTGATGGAGGTGTTTTCTCAGCGGAGGGTCCCTCTTCCTGGATGACTCTAGCTTATATGTCAAGTTGATGAAAAACTAAAGCAGCACAAGGTTGGAATTTTAAATAATGGCATTTTGTCATTAATATGATTTACATGTTTCTAACACAATGTTAATTCTCATGAGTAAGACTTCAGGAAAAAATGGACAGTTTTATTGAAGCATCAAATTCAACAGTTTGATGGGTTTTTAGCAAATATTTCTTGTGATATAGACGGTCTTTGTCACAATACTGGGAGTGTTTTTAAAGACATTTTTAATTGTAGATGTGAATTTCTTCAAAGCGAGAAATTGTCAGAGGAAATTGCCCAGTATATTCAGAGCTATGAGGGATTTGTTCATGTAACGGTAATTTACAATGTCAACTCTTTCCGAGATGTGATACATCAGGGTGATGTTTTGTTTTTGTTGTTGTTGTTTGTTTGTTTGTTTTCCCAAATATTCTTTGTTTTTCTTCCTTTCTCTTCTCATTGTCCTGCCTCTCTCTGTAGAGAGGAAACAAAACTCTTGTCTTGTGAAGCTGGAACCACTTAGACAGTTTCCAGGCTGGTTTTGGGTTGCTTCTGCTGCCTCCTTCATCTTCCCTCTGAGTGAGGCCACTCACTACTCTAGCTACCTCCTGACACTTCCATCTGGATGTCTGACCCAATCTTCTGACCTAGTACATGGCAGAGTCTGGGCACTCAAAGGTGGCTCCTGAACCTGGTTATTTACACCCTTAAACTAGTAAGGACTTCCTAGTGGCAAGCGGTGGGAACCCACCTCAAACTGAAGCCAAAGGAGACTGTACTGTCTTACTGACTAAGAGGCAGCATCTGCAGAGGGCATGGGCTGACAGTTGGGGTGCAGTTTTCTCAGAGGGAGAGCTGCATGGTTGGAGAGCATGGCTCCCTTCCTTTCTCTCAGTTCCTCATGAGTCAAAATTCACCTGTGTGTAACTGCAGTTCTGTGGTTGCACAGGGTGTGTGGTAAGAGTGACCCTGAGGAGCTTCCATTTCACTAATGTTTGGCACTGCATAAAAGTTTACAAGATCAATAGAAATCAAACCAAAATTAAAGGGCTGCTTTGCTCAAATTCTGCTGCTCGAATGAAAATTCACTTCAGTTTTGGAAGACCTTAAGTTGCAGGCCACAGATAGATGGATATCTTGTAAGTCAGCCAATCAGGCAGTAACCTGAATTTCTTTTCCTCAGGGAGAACATTTTGTGAATTCCTGGGTCAGAAGAGAATTACCTATGGTATCAGGTAAAATCTCAGGCACATTCCATTGGCTTTGCTTGTTTCTTTTTTATGTTCTCATTATCTCTCTCTCATGCTCACGCTCGAACGTGTGTGTCTGTGTATGTGTGTGTATGTGTGCCACATGTATACAAGTGCTTTTGGAAGATAAACAAGAGCATCAGATCCCTTGGAGACAGAGTAACAGGCATTTGTGAGCTGCCTGATTGTGGGTCTTAGGAGTTGAACTCAGAACAGTTGGAAAAGCAGTAAGTGCTCTTAATCACTGAGCCATCTCTCCATCCCTCATCACCTTTCTTTAAAAGTTATTTTCATGAGTGATTGCTGTAACAGAGAATGACTTTGGTTGTTTTGCTTTCTTAAATGGCTCTGTGTGCTGTTAAGAATTTAAGGAATATCCACATTAGAATGAGGCGAGAGGCCTGAGTGTGTTGCTCACTTGCCTAGCATGGGCAAGTCCTTAGGTTCCATCCCAACACCCACAGGAAAACAAAACCCGAGTATTAGGAATCTCGCTCAGTTGGCAAACATCTGTATAGCAAGTAGGATAGGCCCTGAGTTCAGCCCCAGCAGAGGTCAGGTATGTGGGGACAAGGGATAGTGGACAGGATGAAAACAATCATAATACAGTAAGAACTCCATGGTGGCCTGAGGCTGCTCATCCCTGGAATTCCTGCTCTTGGAAGGTGGAAGGAGACACTTCTGCCCAGGTAGGACTATGGTAACAGTTTAGAGGCCAGTATGGGCTGCATGAGGTTAGTGCCAAGTGTCGAGCTCCATGCCTGTGATCCCAGCACTAAAAAAGCTGAGGCAGAAATATGATGATTTTATAGATAGCTTAGCTTAGCCTACATGGCAACGCATTGTGTCTCACCCCCCAAATAAGCAGGAGGTGAAGGGATGTCTCAGATGTTAAGAATGTTTGTTGTTCTTGCCGAGACTCAGGTTCAGTTCAAAGTGGTAACAGTTTACAACAATCTGCAACCCCCTCTCACAGGAATCTGACTCCCTCTCTGGCCACCAGAGAGAGCTCCAGGCACACATGTGGTAGACATACAAACATGTAGGCAAAACACTCACACATACATGTAGTGAGGATTTTGGTTTCTTTAAAAACACAGACAGTTATGGGAATATGTTTTCATTTTAATCGCAGATGTGAGATCTGGGGCTGCTTTAGATTGTCCCCAGAAGCTGACTCTGATTTGCCTCCTACTTTGGCTTGGGTGTGATTTGGCCAACTGCAGGTAGTTTCTGCAATTGTAAGACTTTTGGAATTCTGGGGACTCTTGAGTGGGTATAGAAATGCTAGAGCTGCCAGCGGGGCTGTGGCTGCTGCTCCTCCTGCTGTGGTAGAGGCACTGGCTGCTGCAGCTGCTGCTGGTAGTTGCTGACTGGTGCTGTTGGGATTGGTTGCTCTTTGTCACGCGGTTGTGTGCAGAGATGAGTGGAAGGAAATTGACGCCCCTAACCAGCAGGAAGTATTCTAACAGTATTGAAGCTCCCTTTCCCCTCTAACCTTTCTCTCTTACCTAGTGTTGGGGATTTGGAAGGGTGGAAGAAGGGGGCAGAATGGTGGTAGATAAAAGGACCCAATAAAGTACGCAAATGTCTGACTACACATACATACATACATACTTACAAGCATGCACATGGCATCCTTTTGACTGAAAACACCATTTTCCAATAAGTTGTTAAAATAGCAAACACTATGGGGAAAAGGAGAAGCACTGTTCTCTAGGTCTTGGGAACACAGAGCTGTGTCTTTGGCCACATGAGCAAGAGTCTACAAGAAGGGTGACATTGTTGACATAGGAAATGGGTTTCTCAGAAGAAGCCTTGCTCATGAATGCTACCTTAGCAAAATGAAGAGTCTACAGCACTGCCCATCACACTCTTGTCATTGTTAAATGAGCAGGTTAAAAGAGAAACAGGGAAGGTTGTCCTCAGACTTCCACAGATGTGAGTCCATATATGCAAACGGACTTGCACACACATGAAACACTCCGAATTGTAAGTCTTGAGACAGCTTCCTGATGCAGTGAAAGAAAGTGATGAGATAAAGAAGGAAAGTAAGGAAAGTCTGAAGTGCCAACCTGCTCTTCAGAGTACACAACCAGAAAGCACACTGGTGAGCACTGAGCAAAACAGTATAACCTATTCCCTATGATCTCAGGGCTTAACAAAGTCAAAAGTAAAATACAAAATGTTTCTAGACTCTAAAATTTTTTTCCTAATTAAATTAAAGTATAGTATTCTCTGTGCCAATGAAATACTTAAAGCAAAAGGGAAAAAATCCTAATCCTAGGATGAAATGTGAACACGGGCAGGCTTTCATCTTGAAAAACTTGTCAGACCAAGGTAATGGGAATTTAATTTTCACGTGCTCACAGCATGGAGAAGACATGTACCAGTGTCCAGAGACCAGGGTGAGGTAAAAAGTCTAATGGAGACCCCCCACACACACGTGGTCATCTCAAAGAGCAAGCTGTCATAACAAATGCTTTTAAGGGAGCCACAGGGGAAATGACCTTTCTCAAATCTTCATAATGATTCTGGAAATAGGAATCTCCTCTCAATATTGCTCTATCCCAATGCTAGATGACCAGGGGACAGTCTTAACTTACATTTTAACACACTGACCATGCACAGAAATGAATAGAACGAATGGAATACCCCAATCTTTGCCCAGCAGTTCTAACATGGTCTTTCTTGTATCTCTTATTTCTTCCTGCTCTTCTAACCACCCTCAATTATTCTGACACAAGCACACATCATAAGATCATCCCACATATACACACAACTCACTTGAACTTTGTTATCAAAGCCTGCTCTTCTCGCCCACATCTTTTCTCCAAGCTTACTCTAATGACAGCGTCTTTGCTAATGAAGAAGTGAGGAAGGACACTTTAAAGGACTGGCCCCACGAGTCACCTTTGGCTGTTGAAGCTCTCGTCAAAGCAGGCCTTTTCTACACAGGTCAGTTGGGTTTTTCCCTTTTATTTCTACATTTCTGGGTGTGAGTGTTGCCTGAAGGTAAGTATGGGTGCCACATGCCTGCCTGGTGCCCTCAGAGGCTAGCCAGGGTGTTGGATCCTGGAACTGGAGATATAGTTGCCGAGAGCCAGCATGTGGTGCTGGAAACAAATCTGACTCCTTTGCAAGAGCAGCCAGTGCTCTTCATGCTGAGCATCTCTTTAACACCCGAGTCAGAATTTTGTGTCTGACAAGTAGTCTAATCCCAAACTTGCACTTTTCTTTATTTTCATTTGTCATAGATCTCTTTGGGGCCTCATAAGACCTTCAGTTTTCCATAATTCCCTCAGTGTTCAGCCTCTGGGCTTGGGGATCCTGAGGTCACTTCATCTGACAGGCCTATTCCACTGTCACAAAACTCACCACCCTGTCTTAACGCATTGTCTTCTCTTGCCAGCCTTGCCTGAGTGTCACAGATGAAGTGCTCCTATTTCTAGGTGAGGAGAGCTGGCAATAATGTGAGCAGAGACAGGGATTCTTCATAACCTGCCTTGCATATAGGCTCCTAAGTTTGCTCTTCCATCCTGCCCCAGCTACAAGTATATTCTCCTGATTTACTCAGTAAGCAATTGCTTGTTGGATGCCTATGTCTGTGAATGTCCTGTATGTCATCGTTGTCCAGAACAGACAGAAATCTCCGCTCTCGAGGAGCTCCTACTCCAGTTCCTGATGGCAAATCTTTCAGGATGATGGTTTGGTAGAGGTTTCATCACAGCACATGGTGCACAGGAACCTTCAGCGACTGTTGCTGACTGTTGCTGACCGCCCCACAGAAGGACCAAGAGTCCTGTTTGAACTCTTGCCTCCTGTGCGTGGTATTGCCACATAATCCAACTGGAGGAGCAAGCAGGATTTCACTAGTGAAATCTGGAGTCAAATTCTTGTGAGTTAACAGGTGTATGTGCTGTTGAGCTGACCCAATCTCCTTTTCCTAGGCATAAAGGACCTTGTCCGGTGTTTTTCCTGTGGATGATGAATGGAGAAGTGAAAGGAAGGTTACGACCCATTAACAGACCACACCAAGTTTTTCCCAAAGTGAGCAAAGTGAATTCTCTTGACTTTTAACTCACTTCATCTGTTATTCCCTCACTTTCCAGGTTTGTTATCTGTGGGTAGTGTCTGCTCACTCTCTGGTTTCCCTGTGAAGGATACATCCATGTATCTTCATTTCTTTCCTCACATGAGACTCTCTCTATCTAGCTAGACATCATAGTTAAATCTTAATTGAGGCTGGGTCAATATGCACACAGATGTCTCTATGTAGCTCATGCTACATTAGAAATGCTATACAGTCTGTGTTCAGCTCCTCAGGTGTGTTTGGTGTGCAGCCAATGTATACCTTAAAGTGTTCTAGATTTATTTAAGTCTATTTATTAAACTTTAAAATGTAAAGTTTTAAATAAGTATCTGGTCTTTAGATAGAATGGAAATAACATCCCAAGTCCTTAAAATATTCTTTAAAAATGTTTTGTTAGTGTATATTAATTATATAAAATAATGACATTTTAATATATGTACATTTATGACCTTTACACACAAAATATATATATTACAGTGTACGACAATCATGTCACCACCATCCTTCCATTTACCTTCTCTTATCTCCCTCTGTCTCCACTTAATCCTCTTCCTTCTAAAATCATGTTTTAGAGCAGCCCAGGGCTACATAGCAAAACTTTTATTCAACTTAAATAAATAAATAAATAAATAAATACATAGAATATTTCCATTTAATTTTGAAGTTAGAAGACTAGTGACAGCAATGGTCACTTTTTTCTTTTTCTCTTACTTTTTAAAGTATTTGGCTTTATTTTTATTTTATTTATTTATTTTTTAGTATTTGACTTTATGTGCATGGGTGTTTTGCCTGCATGTATATCTGTGTACTACTTGCATGTCTTATGCCCACAGAGGTCAGAAAGAGGAAATCAAATATCCTAGAACTGAGTTACAGGAGGCTGTGAACTGCCTGATATGGGTGTTAGGAAGCAAACCTGAGTCCTCTGCAGGAGTAGTGACTGTTCTCCCACTGAGACAGTTTTTCAGGTTCTACTTTTTCTTTTTCTAATTTGGAAATAGTATGCAGAAAATTGTGGAGACTGCTGGGGCTATCTTCTCAGTCCCTGGGATGGTAAGTAGTGAGGCAATCTAGTTATATTTAAAAGTTGTTTTATAATGTGTCGATGAAGTTTTGTTTTGTTATAATTACAAACTAGCATATGTAACGCATATCTACTGTTATTACATATCTGGTTGAAAGGACAATAACAATAAATCCTGGGAGCTGAGTGCTAAAGTCAAGAAGTCAAGGTCTCTCAGTGCCTTAGAGGCCACCGTGCCACTCCCTTGTCCTGGTTGATGCTTGTCCTTCTCATCCAGGGGCAAACACAGTCTTGATTTTCAGTTCACTGTCCTTTTACCAAACACATGCACAATCACACACACACATCTACATAAACTTTCAGCTTTGCCTGCTCTTCTTTGGTGGTCTTTTGTTTCTTTTTTGTCTTAGCTCTATATTTGCTGTGTGTGTGTGTCTGTATGTCTGTTGGAGAGAGAGAGAGACAGACAGACAGACATAAAAGGAGAGGGAGAGAGAAAGATTGAATCCAGAGTATCATGATTGCTAACTATACACTAAACCAGTGACAACCTCCAGAAACTCTTGGTTTACCCATATTCCCCCCTAGGATGAACCAAAAAGCAAGAAGTACATTGCTACTGAGCTATATCTCCAACCCTTATATTGTTTGACAAAATATTCTATTATGTCTACAGAGAGAGTCCTAGTACAGTCATAGCTACACAGAGAACCTCTGTTTAAAAAAAAAAGGCAATTTAAGAAAAGATTTCACTGTGTAGCAGATCTCGATTTTCAGTATAGCTCAGATTTCCCTTGAACTCCCATGTTCTTGCCTCCATCTCATGGATACCAGAAGAGCAGGCATGTGCTATCATAACCTGGCTTAGTGACTCTTTGTGTTGGGGAAGGACAGCTGGAGAGAGGTCTTTGAGGCACAGTGTCAGATAACCCGGGGTGGCCTCCAACTCAGTGTTTAGGGAGGATGGCCTTAAACTCATCCTACTGCCTCCACATCCGAAGTGCTGGATGACAGGCATGCTCCACCATCCCCAGATCTTGTTTAGATAGACAATAACAAGATATAAAATGATCACTGGCAATCACAACCATATCCTTTCATCCAAGTGTCTCTCTAGGACATCCCAGGGCTCTTAGTTGCTAATGGGAGTCTGGAATGAACATAAATTCAGACCTTAACAAGAACAGAATTCCAGAGACTTACAACAAGGTCAAAGTGCAGACAGTAAGTGACAGGGTGTGCTCATTCCTGAGGGAACACTTCCTTCTCCCAAACTCAGGAGCCATTGCAGAAGAGGGCCCAAGAGGTCAGAAGAGCCAGAAGCTGTAGAGGACTTTGTCTTGGGTTTGTCTTGTTTTGTGCACAGCAGGATCCTTCTCTCAGGAATTCACAGTGGCTGTGGTTGCCTATCCATACAAGCCTGTGCCAAATCCAGCCAAGCCAAGCCCCACCTGTAGGAGGGGAGCTGTTGACACTTGTTCAGCCCGACCTCTGCTGGATGGCCCTGTGTCCACTCACCCATGAGCAGCACTAATTGAATTCAGTTAAAAGAGGATACGAAGCTGGGAGGCAACCTGACTTTAGGAGGAGTCTAGGGAAACTGAAGAAAGGCAGTGGGGGTTGATATAATCCACATACATTGTGCACATTTTTGTGATTTCCAAAGAATAACATACTTTTTAAAAAAGAACAGGCTTCCAAACCGTGGCTCAGAAAGCTCTGCACTTTGATCAGCGCTTATGGATGAACAAGAGCAACACAGGGAGAACCTCAGCTGAGCAAACAAATGACCAAACTGAGTAAGAGGGAAAAAATGGCCCAGATGCCAGTCAGACTCCTGGTTCTGGGATGAAGTAGACTTGGTATTGTGTGGTCTTACTCAGGTAACCACAGATGAGGGTTCATGAATGTGATGGTCAAAATGCTCAGCAGGCAGCATTTCACAGCAATTCAAACACTCTTTCCCAGATGTCCCCAGAGCCTCTGTGTGAGGTTGATAGAGATGCCTCATTCAGAGCTGAGAACTCGATCATCAATTATTTTCTGCACTGCAGTGAGAAGCTTATCTAGCCAAGGTTCAAAGCAGCATCATTCTTTTTATAGGAACATAAATATTTAGAAGGCAATTTGACAGGATGTCCATTAAGCCAGATAGCATTAGTAGACCCTGCCCTGCTAAGACCTATATAGACTCTCTGGGCCATGTGCTTTTGACCAGGTTTAGTTTAGGGTTTTGTTTTCTTTCATTTTGTTTTTTCTTTTTTTTTTTTTTGAAATAAGGTCTCACTGTGTTGCCCTTTCTGTTCTGACCTTGCTATTTTAGATCAGTCTGACCTTTGACCCAGAGATTCACCTGTCTTTGACACCCAAGTGCTGAGATTTACAGGCCTGCACCATTACACCCAGCTTGACCAGGTTTAGAGCATCTGTGAAGCAGCCTCAAGTCCAATTCAAAAGCAGTCAGTTATCCCCAAAGATTCAGGCCACTCTTCACCATTGGCCATTGGCCTCATCTTGTCTGGCATGATGGTGATGTTGTAGAATGCAGGAGGCCTTCCTCCCCCAGCAGACTGAAAAGCCTTTTCCAGTACTGTGATAGGGAGACAGCAAGGAGGAAATTTTGAATCAGTTTCAGCTTCATTCCTCTCTATCCTGAAAGCAATGTGTTCTGTGTATTCAGAAATAGGTCTGTATTTCTGTCCAACTTATTTTGTGAGACAGGTCTCTCATTAAACCTGGAGCTGGCCAATTAGACTTACTGGCTGGTTAATGAGCCCCGACAGTCTTCCTGTCTCTCCTTCTCTGGCACTAAGATTACACTGTCCCTATTGCCTCGCTGTTACACTGGTGCTGGAGATCTGTGCCCAGTCTCCATGTTTGCCCAGCAAGCATTAAATTTTTATTTAACTGTGTGATATCTATGTTTTTATACTTAATGTGAATTTCATGTAGTTGGCACACTCAGATCTTGTGGGTTTGTTTCTGACAGTTTGACAAGAGTTGATATGGTTAAAAATTGTTAACTAAAGTTTTAATTTTACACTTTGTTTAGTATTTTTACTGTCCTTTGTTGTTCTTTTTCCATGGCTCTAGAGTTTTCTCATTAGTTAGTCTTTAAACTTTTATTTATTTTTTACCTTGTTCACTTAGGTAACGTTTGTTTGTGTGTGCATTGTATGTTCTACATAGGGCCAAATGGAGACAGGGAGTATCCTCTCCTTTATGTCACCCTTTTGTTCCCTTGAAGCAGGGTCTCTCTCTGAACCTGCTAGCATCCAGCAAGCCCTAGTTATCCTCTTGCCTCTGCACCCACAGTGCTGTGTCACTATTTTCTATTCTTTAAGATTATTTCAGCTGTTTTCACGGACAGGCACTAACTCTGTTCTCACCCCAACACATTCCCCGAATATCTTCACCATTACTTTACAAACCACATGCATTTTTATTGGAACCCAGAGGCTTACACGATGCAAGACTAACAGAATCACTGAAAATGTTCGCTCTCTGCTTCATGCTTAATGTTAGACTAGGTTGCCTAGCAACCTCTGATGTCATCACCTGCCTCTGCCAGGTGCAAGCCAGGCATGCTCCAGATATAAAGGACCTTCCCATCACTGCTCTCTCTCTCTCTCTCTGACTTTCTTTTTTTATTTATATTTTTATAAATTACAGTTTATTCACTTTGAATCCCTACTGTAGCCCCTCCCTCTTCCTCTCCCAATTCTTTCCTACCTCCCACGTCTCCTCCCATGCCCCTCCCCAAGTCCACTGACTTCCTTGCCTTTTCTCCCTCCCTCTGTTTCTTTCTGGGGCACCCCTCATCCCTTCTTTCTTAACCCTCCCCCTTCCACGACCGACTTCCTTCCTTATACCATACATGCTTGGGCGGTTGTGTTATTATAACATTGGTGCTGTGAAACTCGGTGGGCTCTTCGGGTAGTGTCTGGGCACACGGGAACGCCTCCCACCTGTTGCGCCACCCGTAACAGATTTGCGCTCCAGATATAAAGGACTAGGAAGCGCCAGCGGGTCTTGAACTAGACACTCACTCGTTCTGTTTTAAGTGGCTGGTGTGGGTTGACAGAACCGTCTCTTTGCCAAAGAAACCTCGGAGCTAAAGCCAGTCCTCACAACTGGTCCTGATCTTCATGTTTTTTAAAAAGCAAATACAAATCCTTATCTCATGGAACTATTTTATGATTTTTCTCTTCTCTGCATAGTTGCATATTTCTTCAAAACCTGAAGTCCTCTGCAGAAGTGATTCCAGCCCCTGAGAACCACCATGCACTTCCAGAATCCAGGGTAATGAGCCCCGCCCCTTCTCTGACTCAGCAACACATGATCTTGGGATTGAGCCTTAACTGTCAATTGTAAATGTATCATAATTAGATAGAGTTCACAAGAATCTAAGAAGCACTATCAAGTGCTACGTTAGACAGGAACTTCACAGCGAACGAGGGAGACACAATATCTAGCTTCATGAAATGTACAGTCAGCCCTTCTCCTATAAGAAGTCTATTGATGAAATTTCAGACTTATTCCTGGTAAACATCCAGACTAAGCAGACCCGGCTGCGGCCTACTGAAGACAGTAGGCTTGACTTGTTACTTCTGAGATGTGCAAGGCAAGTTTCATTTCGTTTCACTGGAGTTTTGTTTGGGACAGAGTCTCACTGTGTAGCTTAGGCTGACTTTGAACTTGCCGTGTTCAAATCCCAGACTGGCTGGGAATTTATGATCCTCCTGCTTCAGTTTTCCAAACGCAGAGATTACAAGTCTGTGTTTTGTGATTTGATGTGTGTTCTTTACTGCAGTTGAGCAGATAAAAACAAAGCTCCTCTGCATGCTAGGCAAGGAATCTATGACCCGGGTACATCCCTGGCTAGCAGGCAAAAGGCCAGTAAAATCATGAGGTCAGATGACAGTCTGTTTCTCTGAGATACAATCTAACTATCAGTTCACTTGTGACACAAGCAACCTAGACTGTCATTTTGTTGCAATGGTAAGTATGCCGGTTCACACCCCACAGAAGAAAGAACAACACTGGGTGCGGTGACTCACACCTGGAAAAGAGCACTCTGGAAGCTGAGGCAGGAGAATTGTCAGGAGTTCAACATTAGCCTGGACAATAAAAGTATAAGACACCGCCTCAAAATCAAAAACAAAACCAAAAAAAAAAAAAAAAACACCAACAAAACAATGGAGAATGTTAGGGTTCAGGAGTAGCCCACACTGACCAGACTCAGATGAAAGAAGCATACTGAATGCCAGACAAAAACTGACCCGCCAGGGCCACCTCTGGTCTCAGGAGCCAGGCAGTGATGCTGAGCCATTTTCAAAGTGAGTGTTCAAAGGGAAAAACCACAACCACGCAGGAAAAATCATTATTTTCAGGTATAGTGTGTTGATTCAACTGAGAAGAATTAATTTTTGTTTCATGTTCATTGTATCTAGGTAGCTAGAAAAAGTACTTTAAGCTGATTGGCTGGAATTTAGGGTAGGGGAGTTCTCTGGGGCTTTCCAGCTTTCTGGGAGTAAGGAACATAGGATGTTTCGATCTTCTAACAGAACTTACATTTATCTTTAACTCAAGCAGAACATGCATTTATCATCTATTGTTTTATTCTAAATAGCAATTATTGAACTATTGGAGTGGACCCTGGTCTCAGGCATGTAGGCATGAGAACTTGAACTCAATTTTACCTTATGATCAAAATGGATACGTGGAAGTTAAATGGCTTCTGATAGGCTAAAGGAGACAGCAGTTGTTAACAGAAGAGCTAAAGTTATGCTAAGAACTACAGTAGGTCTCTTCAGAGGAGCTATAGTTATGTAAAAAGTTTAAGTTTATAGTTATGTAAAAAGTTTAAGTTCCCTTGATAAATCTCTTGTATTTGGAATTTTTATTTCAAATAATTAATTAGATCCTGACTGCAGTTTTTCATCCCTCTTCTTCTCCCAGCCCTTCCTCCACACCCCTATGCACTCCTCCTCTTTTCTTCTTCAGAAAATGGGGGGCCTCCTGTGGATATCAACTGCCTTGGCATATCAAATTATAGTAGGCACATTTTCTTCTGTTGAGGCTAGACAAGGCAGCCCAAATAGGGGAAAGTGCTCCAAAGGCAGGCAACATAGTCAGAGACATCCCTTACTCCTGCTGTTAGGAATCCTACATGAAGACTAGCTACACAACTGTTACATACATGTAGTGGACCTGATTAGTCCCATGCATGCTGCCTGGTTGGAGGTTGAGTCTCTGTGAGCCCCCATTGGACTAGTTTAGTTGATTCTGTAGGTTTCCTTGTGGTGTCTTTGACCCCTCTGGCTCCTACAATCTTTCCTCTCCTTCTTCTGCAGGGTTCCCCAGGCTTCACCCAGTGTTTGGCTGTGGGTCTTGCATCTGTTTCCATCAGTTGCTAGGTGAAGCCTCTTTGATGACAGTTATACTAGGCTCCTGCCTGCAAGTATAACAGAATATTATTAATCATGACAGTGGTGGGCTCCCTCTCATGGAATGGGTCTTAATCTGGATCAGTCATTGTTGGGTACTCCCTCAATTTCTACTCCATCTTTACCCCTTGTAAGTCGGACAAATTGTAGGTCGAAGATTTTGTGGCTGGGTTGATGTCCCAATCTCTCCATTGGATGTCTTGCCTGGTTACAGGAGATGGCTGGTTCAGGCTCCATGTTCTCCATTGCTAGGAGTCTTAGCTACTTTCACCCTCAGATATTCTTGGGAGGTTCTATTGCCTTAGGTTTCTAGCTTGTCCCAGAGAGACCCCCTATTGCAGTTGACTCTCCCAGTACTCTCTCCATCCTCCCCACACCTGATCCCTCCTGTCCCTCTGCCCTGACCCAGTCTCCTCCCACCATTCACCCACAATGCCTATTCTATTTCTCCTTCTCCGTGAGAGTCACACAACCCCACTTGAGCCCTCCTTGTTACTTAGTTTCTTTGGGTCTGTGGATTGTATCATGGTTATCCTTTACATCACAGCTAATATCCATTTATAAGTGAGAACATACAATGTTTATCGTTCTGGGTTATCTTACCAGGATGGTCTTTTCTAGTTCCATCCATTTGCCTGCAAATGTAATTTGTCATTGTTTTTAATAATACTCCATCATGCAAATATCCCACGTTTTCTTTAGCCATTCTTCCATTAAAGGGCGTCTAGGTTGTTTCCAGTTGGCTATTACAAATAAAGAGGCAATGAACATGCTTGAGAAAGTGTCCTTGTGGGAGGATGAAGCATCCTTTGGGTATATGTTCAGGTGTGGTATAGCTGAGTCTTGAGGTAGATCTATTCCCAGTTTTCTGAGAAACTGCTAAGTTGATTTTCAAAGTGACTGTATAAGTTTGCATTCCCACCAGCAGTGGAGAAATGTTTCCCTTGCTCCACGTCCTCACCAGCATGAGCTGTGGCTTGAATTTTTGATCTTAGCCATTTTCAAGGGTGTAAGATGAAATCTCAGAGTCGTTCTTATTTATATTTCCCTGATGGCTAAGGATGTTGAACTATAATTGCTTCCCAGCCATTAGAGATTCCTCTGTCAAGATTTCTCCATTTAGATCCATACTCCATATTTTAATTGTGTTATTTGGTTTGTTGATGTTTAGTTTCTTGAATTCTTTATAAATTTTGGATATCAGCCCTTTGTCAGAAGTGGGGCTAGCATTGCAAGTTCAGAGGATGTAACTCAGATATCATATGGTTCCCTAATAGACACAAAAACGTTTTTAGCTCTGAATAAATCTAGGTATAGTAAGATGTTGGGAGTTCAAGAAAAGGAAAAAAAATGGTATCAAAGCCAAGGGTGTGTGTAGGCTCATGCCTATAATACCAGCAGTTGGGAAATGGAGAAAGGCAGACAAATACTTCAATGTTACCCGTGGCTACATAGGGAATTCCAGACCAACTACACTACCTGATACTGTCTCAAATAAAAAAGTGTGTGTTTAATAATCTGTCTACATCCATCCCTGTGTATGGTATTAAACATGTAGTTACTAATGACTAAGTAGGGAGGAATGCTAGATGAACTTTGCAGGACTCTTCTTGTCCTAGACATTACAGTTCTGATAACTCACAATGTCCTCACCCATACAGAAGATGTGTGTAAAATGCATGTACCATCTAAGAACAGGACTACTGCACACATGTGAAATTTATTCTTTCATACGTGGACTATGCCTTCCTTTTATCAGAATTGAGCAGGCTGGGTTTAGAAGATGTTTAGAAGATCCTCAGTAATAATACAATGCCCACTCCTAAATCAAGACCCAGTTATGATTTAATAAAGGATTTCTCTTTCAAGGAAATCACAAGTGAAAGCAATCAGGAGGACCCAGTTCATCCCACCGAGGTCGGTAAGAACTTGAAAGCACATGGGATTCTGTGTATTTGCACATTGGACAGGAAAGCATATTTCTAATTGTCTGAGGACCACCTAGAGGAGAGCACTGAGGTGAAGGGAGCTGTGGGTGAGAGAGTGCTCCCGTGGCATCTTGAGAGTGAATGCAGGACTACTGACAGAAGTCCTCATGCCAGATCCAAAGCAGCCAGTGTTAAGGCATCATGCAGCAGGCTGGTCTCCTGAGATCCTAAAGGGAAATTAGGGTGCCAGGATATCCAAGTCCCTGTCAAATGAGAGGCCTTAGACATACCCCACACACAGTACCCCACACACTGATGCTATGGAAAGATGAGAGGGTCTTAGGGTATGGAGGGGGGTCATGGGGAGGAGAGGAGAGTCCTAATCCACTCTTTGCAGAGAAGCAAAGCAATCAAAGAGATGTGAAGGTACACCTTCCTCTTCCTCCCTTCTCTCCACAGGCTTGGCTCTGAGGGAAGCCCAGTGGTTTCAAGAGGCAAAGAGTCTGAGTGAGCAGCTGCAAGGCACCTACACCAAAGCTACTTTCCGCCACATGAATTTGCCAGAGTTGTGCTCCAGCCAAGGCACTGACCACTTGCTTAGCTGTGATGTGTCCATCGTTTCAAAACACATCAGCAGGCCAGTGCAAGGGGCCCTGACGATCTCCGAGGTCTTCGCCAATCTCAGCTCGGTCATGTGTGTGGAGGGGGAAGCTGGCAGTGGGAAGACAACCTTCCTGAAGAAAATAGCTTTTCTCTGGGCATCAGGGTGCTGTTGAACAGGTTCCAGCTGGTCTTCTATCTCTCTCTTAGTTCCACCAGACCAGACCAGGGTCTGGCCAGCATCATCTGTGCCCAACTCCTAGAGGCAGGAGGCTGTGTTAGTGAAGCATGCCTGAGCAGCATTATCCAGCAGTTAAAAAACCAGACGTTGTTCCTGTTGGATGACTATAATGGGGTGGACTCGCTCTCCCAAGCCCTAGAGACACTGATTACAAAAAACTACTTGTCACGAACCTACTTATTGATCGCTGTCCATACAAACAGGGCCAGGTCCATCAGTCCATGTCTGGATAAAATTCTAGAGATCAAAGAGTTTCCTTTCTATAATACAGTCTCTGTGTTACGGAAGTTCTTTTCACATACTATAATCCGTGTACAAAGGTTTTTCAATTACTTTGGAAAGAATGAACATCTGAGAGGAATTCACAAAGCTCCTCTCTTCACGGCAGCCGTCTGTACTGACTGGTTTCAAAATCCTTTTGACCAGCCCTTTCATGATGTGGCCTTTTTCAAGTCCTATATGAAGTATCTGTCCTTAAAGTACAAAGCTGCAGCTCAGGCCCTCAAGGCCACTGTGTCCTCATGTGGGCAGCTGGCCTTGAGGGGGCGTTTTTCTTTATGCTCTGAGTTCAACAATGATGACCTCACAGAGGCTGGAGTGGATGAAGATGAAGACCTGACCACCTGCTTGATGAGCAAATTCACTGCCCAGATACTGAGACCAGTCTACCGGTTTTTAAGTCCTCTCTTCCAAGAATTTCTTGCTGTCATGATGCTGACTGAACTCCTGGGTTCAGACAGACAGGAAGACCAAGATCTGGGAATTCATTATTTGAGACAAATTAACTCGCCCTTGAAGGCTCTGACCACCTACAACAACTTTTTGAAGTATGTCTCCAGCCACCCTTCATCAAAGGCAGGGCCAGAAGTTGTGTCTCATTTGCTTCAGTTGGTGGATGAGAAAGAGTCGCTGGAGAACATATCTGACGATGAGGACTACATGAAGCTCCACCTGGAAGCTTCACTGTGGATGGACTCCATTAGGGGACTGTGGCAGTTATCTCCTAAACTTTTTTCTTCATTAATGTCAGAGTATTTAGTGAACATTGCTTTAAACTTTGCTTATGAAAGCAACACGGTTTCTGCATGTCCTCCATTTATTTTGTGATTTCTTCAGGGGAGCACACTGACTTTAAAAGTATTGAATTTACAGTACTTTTGGGAGCACCCAGAAAGCCTGTTATTATTGAAGAGTATTGAGGTCTCAACAAATGGAAATAAGTGGGTACAGCAAATATATTTGTCATTAATAGAAAAAAGTTTGGAAACATTACAGACACCAACTGTAGATCAGGACTATGTATCTGCCTTTCAACCCATGAATGAATGCAAGAAAGTTTTGGCTAAAAAAGAAGAGATCGTGAGGAACTATGCGGATATCCGACACCAGGCCCCACCAAATATCAGTACTGTCTATTGGAAACTGTCACTCAAGCCACACAAGATCCCTAGGTTGGAAGTTGCAGTGGCCGACATGGGCCCAGCAGACCAAGCACTGCTCCGGGTCCTAATGGAAGTCTTCTCAGCTTCACAGAATATTGAGCTCTGCTTGTCCAACAGCAGTGGCTTTTTTGAAAGCATCCGCCGGGCCCTGGAGCTGAATTATACCTCTGTCACCAAGTGCTCCGTGTGCAGGCTGGAGCTCAGCACAGCAGAACAGGAGCTGCTTCTCATCCTGCCTTCCCTGTAGTCTCTTGAGATCTCAGGGATCAACTAGTTACCAGGTATCCCAAGCATTCTGGTAAACTCTGTTTTCTTGTAGGCATAAGGTTATTGTGTAATTCAAGTTCTGATTTCTGTACTCCCCACATCTGGTTGCAGTCTTTGTTCTGAGAATTTCCGCCTCAGTATTGTGTAAACACTGCTCCCCAGTTGTTGCCTGATAGGCTAATAAAGCAGCTTACAGCACAGTACTGAGAAGTTACTCTACTGTTAATCCTCTAGGCTAATCTGGCTTCCTCCCCATGTAAATCCCCAAGATACTTGCACTTATGGCATTCTCTGCTCCAGCTGCTCTCTCCTCATGTCTCATGATGAAGAATTCAGATGGAAATCTATAGAGGCTCAAGATTTTAAAAGGCTTAAGGAGGAAAAACAAGTGTGGCTTACACTCACCATGCGTTGAACAAATACTCAATAACTTTGCCACATGGAATTGCATAACTCCAAAAGACTGGAGAGATTTGATGACAGCCATTCTAGAGCCTAGCTCTTAATTGCAATGGCTGGCATGGTGGAAAGATGAGGCTTCACTTATGCATTAATGAAATAGGACTAGAGGAATTGATATTGTCAAAGATGGTAAGGAATGGTTATATGGCTCATGAATGCAGGTTATCCAAGGCAATTCCTTAATTTCAGAAAACTGACTAAGGGACTTCACTCAAGGTCTGACAGAAAAAACAACATGAACCATTAGTTTGCTGCCCACCAAAAGAGGATTATTCTAAAAAAAAGAAAAGAAAAGAAAAGAAAATTCAAGGCCTGATAGGACAAACAAGGCTACTAAAAACTTAGATAAACCATTTAAAGGAGATAAAGATGCTCCTAAGGGATAAAACAAGAGGCACCAAAGATGAAAATACAGATATTTTGGCAAACACTATAAATGATAAAAGGACAAAATTAGAATTACAGTTAGATATCATTGAGGTGGAAGGATTAGTGTCTCCTGGAGCATATGTAACAATAATTTTCCAAGACTCCTGGTATCCAATTGGGCCACTTAAAAATGTATCTACACAGCTCCTGGGAATTGTGTCACTGTTACAGGTAAAACAAAGCCTAAAATGTCTTAAATGTGTAGGGCCAGAAATCCCAACAGGAAAATTAAGGCCATATATGACTGATGCAGCCATGAATTTACGGGGGTGGGATCTGTTGCAACAGTAAGAAGCATGGATTGCCATTCCTCCAACTGAAGGGACAAGCCATAAAATCAGGGATGTTCCTGACAAAGGTAGCAAAACTGTCCAAGTTGTCCATAAACAAAACACAGCACGAGCTGATTCTCCAAGGTCATATGGAGGAGACCCTGCTGACACAACACCAATGGCCTTCCTGCTAAGGCTGACTAACCAACCTATTCGAATAGAACAATGGCCTATGAGAAAAGAGAAATTACAAGCAGCTTACAGCCAAGAGCTGAGTGGAGGAGAGAATAGGGCTGGACTTCCTGCCCTCCAGGGGGGGAAGAGTTAGAGGAGGAAGTAGGGAATTTCCAGCCATGGGCAGAGGTCCAAGAGACATGAAGAGAGAGCAGCTGGAGCAGAGAATACCATAAAGTGCAAGTATGTCAAGGATTTACTCAGGGAAGAAGCCAGACTAGCCTAGAGGGTTAAGAATAGAGTAATGACTGCTCAGTATTGTTGTGTAATTTGCGTTATTGACATACTAGGGGACAACTGGGGAGCAGTGTTTACCCAACATGGAAACAGGAGATTCTCAGAACAAGGGTTGCAACCAGTTATGGGGGGTGGTGGTGTACAGAAATCAGCATTCAAATTACACAATAACTTTATGCCTTCATTTTCTCATCCTTAGTTTTAGATGAATGAAACTTCAGTTTCATCTCTTCATAAATGTTCCTTTATAGGAGAAGTTTAAATGCTTTCACTATTTGGGGCAGTGCATAGATCATTGGAAGGTCCTGAATGACAGAATGGGTTTCACATAATTCAAGAATAGCTTCCGTGTTTCATTGCTTGAGATGTTGTAAGGGCATTTGAACTGCTTGTTATTAGTCAATGTTGGACTGTGTGTGAGATGTTGCTGAAGAGATATCTGCATTCTGGGTGCGAGAAGGAGGAGGGGGTTAGCTTCTCCAGAAAAGGAATTAAAAAGTAGGAACGATACAGTCTTACTTCTGTTTCTGTTGCTGTAATAAAAGATTCTGACCAGAAGCAACTTGGGGGAAGAAAGGGTTTATCACATCTTACACTTCCTGGCTAGCACAGTTCACCCCTGAAGGATGTCGCAGAGGGAACCCAAGCAGGAACCTGGAGGCAGGAACAGGAGAGACCAGGGAGGACTCTGGCTTCCTTTCCATGGCTGCTTACATATCTGCCTTCTTCTTCAACTCCTGACCACCTGCCCAGAGCAGCACCACCATCCCCCCTGAGTTGGCCCCTTGCTCATCAATCATTAATTTAGGGGATTTTTTCCAAATTTAGGATCCTCTTCCCTAATAACTCTAGCCTGTTTCAAGTTGACAGAAACCAAATAGGAAAAATATCTCCTATTAGTTGTGTTTAACATTAGGTAATATTTGGTTATTTTCAGTACAGGCTTTACCTGACTTTCATTAAATTTGTTTATCGTTACTTAGAAGTTTTGATAGTCCTGTAAATGTTCGGGTTTTTTTTTTAAATTTCATAATCATAACTAGTCTAGTTCTTGTCTTTAGCTGTGTGTTACATGCTTAGGAATGCTTTTCTTGTCTATATCTGAATGTTTTTTTTTTTTGTTTTTTACTGTGTGTGTGTGTGTGTGTGTTTGTGTTTGCAGAAGTGTGCATGGGCACGGAACTGTGTCAGAGCATGCGTATAGGGGGGCAGGGACAACCTCAGGAATGTCATTTTTCCCTTACATCCACCAGGTGGCTCTTAGGGATCAAAATGAGGTTGGCAGGCTTGGTACAAGTCCTTTTTCTCACTGAGCCGTATCCCTGTGCCATACACCCCTCTTGTTTAGGAATTTCCTGCTCTTATGGCATTTGAGACATAGGCTCAGTGTTCTGAGACAGATCCCTTCTATAGGCTAGGCTTCCCTGGGACTTACCATACAACACAGGCTAGCCTTGAGCTATGGTAACCCCCTTTTTTCAGTCTCCCAGCCACTGAGGTCACATCTGTGAGCCACCACACCTTCTTCGTGTTTAAGCTGCTGAGGAAATTCCCCGCTGTGTTTCATGGTGGCTTCTTCATTATACTTCCCCACCTACAAGGTGCAAATCTCATTTAGTCTTATTTTTCCCTTTCATCTGCTTCATCATAAATATATTCTAGTAAGTCAGTAAGTCATATTTAAGGATCCATGGTGAAACCCAAAGTTGTGAAAATTACTTGTTCTCTTCTAAGAGTTCTAGTGTTAGTTGTTATAGTTGTCATTAGTTCACTTTGAGTTAGCTTTCACGAATTGGAAGTGAGAGTCCAACTGCACCCTTTTCGCATGTGCAAAGTCAGACGTTCCCGTGCTGTTGGTTGGAGAGAAGCTTTATTTATTTCGTAAGTTTAGAGACCAGTACAGGGCTTTCCCTGTAGTTTATGATCAGCAGACACTGTAGCTGACAATATCTTCCTGGATGTGCTTCCTAGACTGGTGTTAGGAAGTCTAAGAAACTTCATCTTGAAAGCATGAAAATGGCTGAAGGTCGCAGCACACTTGAGAACTTCCACTGGGGACCTTGAGTGATGAGAACTATGTGCTGCTTTCCAGATCAACTCTTTGCTAACTTGAACAAGTTCCCAGGCCTGAAAGAACTGTCTGTGAGACTAGATGGCAAAGCAGATGTGCTTTCAGTCCTTCCTGGAGATTTCCCAAACCTCCACCACATGGAGAAGTTATCCATCCAAACTTCCACAGAGTCTGACCTCTCCAGACTAGGTAAGGATGGTGCTTGGATCTCCAGCTCATGTCTCAGCTGGAAAAGCTACTTGGCTAGTAATTGGTAGAACCATTAACTAATCATTAGTTAAACCTTCCCTGGGCTTCACAGCGTGAACTTGTCCATGGGAAGGTGTGGGAACAGTGCTCTTCCTCCTTAAGAGGGCAGAGATTTATTTGTTACCCGAGTCTTTAACATGTGGGGAA
The DNA here is from genome assembly GCF_030254825.1 of Meriones unguiculatus. Classification (NCBI taxonomy): domain Eukaryota; kingdom Metazoa; phylum Chordata; class Mammalia; order Rodentia; family Muridae; genus Meriones; species Meriones unguiculatus. The sequence continues at coordinate 26,707,310 of NC_083354.1, read as the reverse complement.
CTGTTCTCAGCCCTTCACAACCACTGACTCAGTCTTCACAGCCCCTGTGTGGGAGAAGGTATGAAGATTATTGCTGATTGTTAGCTGGGGAAATGAGGCCAGCGATGGCTCAGGGCTAAGGAAATGTGTCTCCAAACAGAAGGTTTGACTGCACAGCCTGAGCTTTACACTCCTAACACTTCCTCTCCTGTTGGTAGGACCCTGCTGTTTGAGGTTGCAGTCTTCCTCATCCAGATAGCCATTCTGACTTTGGCACTAGATGAAGGACTTCCTCTTCCCAGCAGGGCCTCCTACTCTCTGTCTGACCTCATCTGGAAAGTATCTTTAGGCATAGATGCCTCTAACCATATCTCATATATGGCTGTTGGCATAGTTGCCTACTAGCTCTCCCCTCCCTATGCCCATATGATAATTAAGTACTGTGTTCCCATTCTTATGGTAGGAGCATCCTGTTTAGTGCAAATCAAGAATCCTTGACGTGCCAATTATGTACATGTATCCTGAGAGCCCTCACCCACTCCCCAAGGAGTATAACATTGTTCTCTTGAATTAAAATTGAACTATCTCCCTGAAGTGGTTCCCAGAGGGCATTTTCCATCGTGCTAGCAGCCTTCAAAGGTCTGCATCTCAACTTTTGCTCCTCCTGCTTTCATTGGCTTGTGGCCAGCAGTTCCCCAGGGAGGAGAACCACTGCTGGCACCCAACATGGGGCATAACCCCAGCAACAGAGTTCATAAATGTCACTGGTAAACATTCATTCAGTTCCTTATAGAAAGCTATTCTTTCATATGACTGTGTCAATTAGACACAACATGAGCCCAACAAACGTAGTCTGAGCTCTAGATACTTGCCACTGAGTCACTACATTATGAATGTTGTGTCACTGCCTGTTTAATCACTGTGGCTAGAAATGATAGATTGAGGATCCAATTCTGATAGAAACATTCAGCCTCTAATTTCTGAAAATCTTTCATCTTTTACAGTTAAATTGATTCAGAACTCTCCAAATCTTCATGTCTTCCATCTGAAATGTAATTTCCTGTTGAATTGTGAGTCTCTCATGGCTGCGCTTGCTTCCTGCAAGAAACTCAGAGAGATTGAGCTTACTGGCCGATACTTTGAAACCACACCATTTGGTAAGGACTGTACAACTTTGACTTCAGATGCTCCTGTGTACAGTCATTCAATACTCTAGAATTAAAATGCAATGGTGTCGTGGGAACTGTAACCACGGTAGATTATCAGTGAGGCTTTCACAACAGTGAAGTGCATCTGTTTACAATTACTTAGTCATAGTAATTCTGAATATTATATCACCTTTCATCACTTTTTAAATACTCCTTATCTCAACAGTACTGCTCTGAGTCATAGGTAACGTGTTTGACCCAACTAAATTTTATTTTTCCTTTCACAGTCAACATATTGCCACATTTTGTTTCTCTGAAGACATTAGACCTTAATTGCCAAAAATTTCCAGATAAGAAAACATCAGAAAAGTTTGGTAAGTTTATAGAAGCATTTCTTAATTTATTATTTTCCTCCCCCTCTTCCTCCTCCTCCTCCTCTTCCCCCTCCTGCAGTGAACTCACAACAAATCAAGGTGTGCACAGTTGTCCCTTTACTTCCATGACAGTCCAGGAGCTGCTGCTGCTGTAAACACTAGAACATCCTCTACTCTATGATACAAAATGGTGCAGTGTTTTCCCATGACCCTACACATGCTCATATACTTTAAATAACCTCTCCATTGCTTACAATGCCTAATGCCATGTAAAAAAAATGTTACATTGTGTTGTTCTTTTTTTTAATTTTAATTTTATTTTTAATTACACTTTATTTACTTTGTATCCCCCATCTAGTTCCCTCCTTCCTCCCCTCCCAATTCCTTTCTTCCTCCCCCTTCTCTAAGCATGCCCCTCCCCAAGTTCACTGGTAGGGTAGGGTTTCTTTTTCTTCCTTCTGATCCTAATGTGTTAGGTCTCATGAGGAGTGGCTGCATTGTCTTCTTCTGTGGCCTGGTAAGGCTGCTTCCAACTCAGGGGGAGGTGATCAAAGAGCAGGCCAATCAGTTCATGTCAGAAGCAGTCCCTGTTCCCATTACTATGGAACCCACTTGGACACTGAACTGCCATGGGCTACATCTGTGCAGGGTTATCTCCATGCATGGTACTTGAAAAATATGTGTTCAAATTTTCTGGTTCTGTTGCTCTCCTTGTGGAGTTCCTGTCTACTCCAGATTTTACTCTTTCCCACTTCTTTCATAAGATTCCATGCACTCTGCCCAAAGTTTGGCCATAAGTCTCAGCGTCTGCTTTGATAGTCTGCAGGGCAGAGCCTTTCAGAGTGTATTGTTCTTAAAGTAAGGAAGAGGGGGAAATGTCTGGATATGTTTAGCACAGACACTTTAAAAAAAAATTGAACCTGAGGTTTGCGGAATGTGCTGATACAGAGGGTCATGCACCAGCCATGCTGGTCCTTTGGAGGACACCATGGTGATACTCAGTCTCACCACCAGATACTATTGCTCTCATGCATCCTCATGCTTAAACTCATTAAATGCAATACTCTCAGACTCACTGACACCTTAGGATAGAAGTTGGTCATGGTGGCACTGTGTACCTCTATTATTGGACACCCATTTTAGATGTGCTCTATCTGTTCTGTTTCAAAGGTTTCAGAATCTACACAAAAACTTCTATTTATGTTAAGAAAACTAATCTGTGATAAACTATATTGAACACAATGACAAGTATAGAGAGTTTATATACTTTTTTTTTTTAGTTAAAAAAATGTTAGAAGGCCAGGTGGTGGTGATGCATCCCTTTAATTCCACCTCTTGGGAGGCAGAGGCACATGTATTTCTGAGTTAGAGGTCAACTATTCTACAGAGTGAGTTCCAGGACAGCCAGGGCTACATAGGGAAACCCTGTCTCGAAAAACAAACAAACAAAAGAAAGTTTAGAAAAATAATACAGTTTCATGGGAAACACTAATGGGGAAAATGGAGACAATGTCGATACAGGGTGCAGAGCTCTGTCTTCACAGTGCTTCCCAGACTTTTGCAGGAGAGGTGACCCAACCCCCTTCCTCTTCCCTTCTGTGGAGGCAGCTGCTGCGTGTTTTTGCTTTGGCCTTGGAGGTCCTGTAAAGCGGCAGGGACAACATCAGGCACTCTGAAGGCTACTGTCTCAGGTTGACTGTGTAAAACTCACACTGCGAGCATCAAGTTTCCCCACTGCTGGAAAAGAAAATTACAAGTATTAAAGCAGAATGCTAGTCAGTCTAAGGAAGCAACACTTTGAATTCCTGTGCCCAGCTTGTTAATGAAGCCTTAATGGAGTGGATTATATTTTCTTTTTTAAAGATGAGTGCACACACATACACACAAACAGTCACAAAGTGAATTTCAGGATTTCCCTCACAGAGGTCAGCCAAAATTATAGCTTTTTCAAGAAAAAGGCCGGAGATGGCTCAGCAAGTAAAAGGCCTGGCACCAAGGCTGACGACCTGAGTTGGATCTCCGTGGCCCAAATGATGGAAAGGAAAAGAGCCTACTTCCAAAAGCTGTCCTCTGATCTCTAAACCCCTAAACCCATACTATGCTACATGTATGCCAAAGTACATGCACATATGCACTCTCAAGTATGTACACACACACACATACACACACACACACACAAAATACATATAGGTACATGCTGGAGTGCAGTGCCAGTGGGTTCAGAACCTGAAGGAGGAAGTGTGCAGTCCGTGAATGAAGACTTGCATCAAGGGATGCAGTTCACACACTCTGACACTGAGACAGCTCAGGCCACTCTTACTTATACATCCATTTTTTAACAGCTGAAAAGGTTTTACATTCATTTTCTTATGCACAGTCTGTTTTAAGACCTTCCTATGTGTAGCAATAACGTGCACACTGTACTTTTCCCTTCCTTCTCCTCCTCAATCTTCACAGTTTCCTGCCAACCCATGAACTGTGTCAAGAAAGAGGAAACAGCTTCAGCAAGCAGTTACTATCTAACCCAACACACTGGTACTTAACCAAGTGACCATGGTTGGCAGCAATTGTGGTTGCAGTATAAAGAGATGGTAGATTACAACACAGGAAATTCTGATTTAATTGTTGGCAACTGGCATCTTCTCATACCCTAATCATGATATTTAATTCCTTTAATGCCCAGGTCTCTCTGCAAATTAGCAATTTCAATTCCTCACCCTTGCTTGGTTTGCCTCTGAGTGTTTCTATTAAGTCTTGGAACTGGAGATACATCAAGACCTTCCTAACTTTTTGATAATCACATAGCTATTGTTTGGAACAGTTCAGTGGGCAAATTGTTGTCAAAACCAAGTTTCTATGTGGAGAGAACATCCAGACAATAGCTGATGTACCTAGACCAGGCCCTCACATTGGCTCAACCACATCATCATTAACAAACTCCCACAATCCTGAGACAAACCAGAATCAATCACAGCCTGATCTGAGCCTTGCAAATGCAAGGCAAAAGTGAACCAAGCATTCCCTCGGGAAATGCCAGGAGATTCTGCACTAATATCCCCACAGGTCCTTGTCATGTGGAGACCCAAGTCCTCAGGCCTTGTAATAAGGGGAGCCACCAGCATCACACTCACGCACCATTCCCAGAAGAGGCTTGGCCGCTGCCAAATGTAATTTAAGTTGTTTTTCAAATGTCAAAAAGAAAGAACCACAAATTGGAAATATGTGTGCAAACTCATAGTTTGTTATTCCATAAACACACAAGGATCTATATACATATATAGACATCTAGGTTTCTACATACAGGTATCTCTTAGGACTGTCACAGCGACTGTCTTTTCCAGTGTTCAGCTGTTCATTTCTTTTCTTTTTCTTTTATTTAATTTCGTATTAGTTTATTTACTTTACATTCTGAGAGTCGCCCTACCTCCCTACCTCCCAGTCCTCTTTCCCCTCCTTTCCCCTTCCCCTTTTCCTTCCCCCAAGAAAAGGGGAGCCCCCCTCCCTCCTGTATTAACCTTCCCAGCACATCAAGTCATATCAGGTCTGCTCTTATCTTCATCCCCGGAGGACAGGCAAGGCAGCCCTACCAGGGGGAAGTGATCCAAAAGCAGGCAATAGAGTCCATATTAAAAAGAGCACCCCCTCCATTCTCCAGGTGACCCACGTGAAGACAAAGCCGCCCACTGGCTGCATGTGTGCAGGGCCCTAGGTCCACACCATGCATGCTCCTTCGTTGATATCTCAGTCTCTCAAAGCCCCCATGTGACTGGGTTAGTTGTCTCTGTTGGTCTTCCTATGAGGTTCCTGTTCCCACCAGGTCCTTCCATCTTTCCCCCAATATTTCCTCAAGAACCCTAGAGTTCTGCCCATGCTTGGCTGCAAGTCCCAGCATCTGTCTTGATCTGCTGTTGGCTGAATCCTTCCAGAGGATCATCAAGTTGGGCTCCTAACTGAAAGCATAGCAGAGTATCATTATTAGTGTCCAGGGCTAGCTTTCTACTGTGGGGTGTGCTCTTTTCTTTTCCATTTTAAACAGTTTTGTTTTCTGGTCACATAGCTAGGATAGTCTCTTGGGTAGATCTTAAATAACCCCTTTGTGAAAGACCACTTAGAACGTGGGAGTGGTTCTGAAAGAATCAGACTAACTTTGTAACCTATGTTTCTTTTAATTGCCTTATAACTTATATTTGCAAGTTTTAGGCCCATGTTAATTAAAGCCTCTTAGTGCTTCTCCAGAGAACCGAGGAATGTAAAAGTTCCTGACATTAGCCATCTGTGAGGGCAGAGATAAGGAAGAGAACAAGCAGAGATCTCTACTAAATGGAGAAAAAATCACCGGCTGGCGCCGGTGAGATGGGCTTTGTTTGGAAACTGGGCCAAATGGCCCCAATCCTTCTCCTGACCTTTGATCCAAAGCCTGTAACCCCCACTCCTCAGAACAGACATGGGATGAGTTAATCACCCCCCCACACACACATTTAACTGTGGATGGCAGGAAATTCCAAACTGACTTGAAGATCAGATATTTACGACAGGGCTGACTAGACCTAAGGTTGACCAGAACTAACCAATTATTTTAAAAGTTAGACACTTCATCCAATCCTAACTTGCCAAAAAGTCAACCCCAGGAGATTCCCGCCTTGTGTCTTTTAAAAACCTAAGCTCTTTGTCTCCCGGTGCCACTCCTAGCTGACCAGCAGGGGTGACCCCATTGTACAATGGTTAAAAAGAGTCTCTTGCGTTTTTGCATCGATGGATGATTAGTTTCCTGAGTTCTCTTCATACCTTCTTATATTTAGGCTCTTGCTGGGCCTAACAGTTCTAAGTGCCCCTGATCACAGCTCCTGGGAGGATGAGACAGGAGATGATGAGTTCCAGGACAGCCTGAGCTATAGGGTGAGACTTTGTCTTTTAAAAGCCAAAATAAATCATTAACCCAACTAAACGAAGCTCAGACCCTGTGCATACTAATGAAACTACCATCAGGGCATATTTTTTACACCCAGCTTTGCTGGTTTAAGCAGATATGACAAGAAACTTCCTGAGGTTTCATAGGTGGCCCAGCAGAGCTGCTGGCTACCCATCTTGCTGTGATTTTACAAAAACAATGGAGTGAAAAGAAGGCTCAGTTATTTGGCATGTTTGTGCCTGTGGACGTGTGTGCATGTTGGTGGCACAGGTATGGAACCCAGGGTCTCAAGCATGCTAAGCAAGCACTGTGTCATTGTGTAGATTGCCCAAATCTCTGGAGTTGCTTTCTAAGTACTCTTTCCTGAAAGAATCAGAGTCTGTGGATACATCATTCATTCAAGAACTAGAACAGGAAAAGGCAAAGATGAATCTGGAACATTGGTCCATGCCAGAAAGTTTTCAAAATATTTTCTGTGGGTCCTCAGGAGTAGACTTAGTGATCATGTGATCTACAGAATATCCTGCTAAGTAAGAGTGAACTGGGGAAGGAAGGCTTTCACAGTAATTTACCACGCTTTTAGTGTCTAGTGTGGGTCTCCTCGGTGTGAAATCACTGGGGTGATGGCAGGAGGAGGGATGACAAAAAGGGGGTCGAATCAGAAGAGTGAGTGACCTGATGCCAGAGGAAGCTTGGCTGTGGAAGAGAAAGTGGAAATGAGGACACAGCCTGGACTTGGGTGAAGAGACAGGTTGGGGAAGATGCAGAGAGCAGCAGGGAGCAGCTGTGTGTTGACCCCTTCTCTTGCTCTTGGAGAGGACCATCATGCATAGGATCTGTTAGCAGTGGGGTGTCCTAGAGTTCGGAATGCCTGGGTCACAGCTGCTCATGGTGGACCAGTGACAAAGGATGGCTTGCTGTGTCTCCCACAGCACCGGCTCTGGGTTCTCTCAGGAACCTGGAGGAACTGCTTCTTCCCACTGGGGATGGGATTCACCAAGTGTTCAGACTGATTGTCCAGCAGTGTCTGCAGCTTCAGCGTCTCCGAGTTCTTGCCTTTCACGACACCTTGGATGACGACAGTGTGCTGGAAATTGGTGAGTGTAAAAGCCACTAACATCACTGGAGCTGCCTGCTGCAAGTGTATACAAAAAGTGTGTGTAAACTGTCCAACCTACTTCCTCATTTCATCTGTCATGCTGCTGCTTCTCATGCCCTTTTGCAGATTTAGGTTCATCCTGGTCAGACTGGGAAGGTCATCAGTGTCCTTTGGGAGCTATAGAAGCTATTCAGTGTGTGTTGGGGAATGAACCCAGTGCGTCACTCATGTGTGCTGGGCCAGTGCTCTGCCACTGCACCACAGCCTAGTCGAGTCTTCTTTATGACACTTGGTGCTTCACAAACCTGGCAGTATACTCTATTTATTGCTTGAGTGATTACAATATGTATAGGAAGTCTTCACCATAGGGCCGGACAAGCTTCTCCAGTTTACGGTCTTGGGGATTTTGTTTTCTAAGTTCAGTTAAACCAGAATTAAAACACAGACCAATGCCAGAAGCCCAGGCTCAATTCCCAAATAAAAAAATCGATTAATTGATCTCTGGCACCTGTCTAACTTCTTTATAGCTCCAGTTTGTTTTTATATCTTCAAGGTAGGTGCACAGCACATATCAAGTTGTAAGATCTTTCTGGTAGACCAATGCTCTTTACCTGTGGTGGCACTTCATGTCTCCTGCTCACTTCTTGTGTACTAAACATAGGCATCCAGAATAATTTTTATGTCTTTTTCCTGCCCTTTAATCTATGTAACAAAATTTAAGGTGAGTCTCTTCCACAGTTAATTAATAGATGAACCTTTTAATCTGTAGTTATAGATTAATAGACTTGAAAGTTAACCCCAGGAAGGAGATAACTTGGTAAAAGTGCTTGCGTGACATGTATGAAGCCCTAGGCTTGGCCCCTAGCACAACATACAAACAGGCATAGTGGTTATAAGGGCACACATCTATGATCCCAGAACTCAAAGGGTGGAGGCAAGAGGATCAAGGATCATCGTCATCCAGGTCATCATCCTTGGCCACATAGCAAACTCGGGGTCAGTATATGCTACAGAAAACCCTGTCTCAAGACAAACAAAAAAACTCACAATCACCAGAATAAGACCTGATACAGGCCTGAGTTTGCAGAGATGGCTCAGTCTGTAAAATGCATTCAGTCGATGCAGGAAGCTCTTTTAGCGTGATACGCAGCAAGCAACCCAAAGAGGGGGTGTGATGGAACTGAGGACAGGGGAATCAATGACACTTATTAGCCATACAATCCAGTGGAGTCTTCAGTCTCCGGGTTCAGTGAAAACTGGTCTCAGAAAGTAAGGTGTAGGGCAACTGAAAAGACATCCACCATTAACCTCTGGTCTCCACACACACCCCATATGTGCATAATACAACCCCACACACACACAGAGAAACAGAAAATTTTAAAACCCAATCCATTAATCTTTTTATTTCCATTTAATATACTATGTTATATTATGTTACTATAGTTGAATTGTCATCTTTTTTTTTTTGAGACAGTGTTTGCTGATTAATAGTTCAATCTGGACTTTAATTCTCTTTTTAGTCCTCAATGGACCTGAACTTGTGATCCTCCTGTCTCCACCTCCTCAGAACTAAAATGACAGAGATGGTGTGTCAACCCTCTGTGTATTTTTATTTGATATTGGTTTCTTTATTTCTTTTATAGGATATGGGTATTTTTTTTCTCTGCTTTTATGTTTCCTACATTTATTAGCTTATTAATTGCACATATTTTCTTCAGGGTGGTTTGATAGTATAAATGTAATTTTTATTTGCCTGATGTTATCATCTTGGAGGCTTACTGATGAATAATCTTACCCTTTCTTGCTTTTTCTGAACTCTGGCTGTCTGGTTCAACTCAGATTTTCTGGCTTAAAACTCCTCTCTTAGCTGACTGCTTTAGTCTGTCTTCTCTCAGCTTCTCACTGAATTGCTGTACTTGGCTTCAAACTAACTCTGGCAATCTGTTCTAATCTTCTGGCTCCTTCTCATTCTCTGGCTTCAACTGCCTCTGTTGACCTGCACTGAACTGCATGAACTCAGGAACAAACTCAACTATACTACACTGCTTCCCTTCACCACGGCCCTTTTCCTTCTGCCCGAAGGACTCTATGTGTTTCTTCTACTCTGGGTTAGCTAGTCATGACTTTTCTCCCATTTTAATGATGAGGAAATGGCTTTTGTCTTCATATTTGAAAAACTTTTCTAGTGCATTCTATTTTGGAATTACTTTCACTCAGGTTTCTGGCCTATGTACCATTTCTTTTTGTTTAGTGTCAGTTCTCATGTTATGATGTCCTTTAGGGTGAGGTGTCTTTTCCCCTACTCAGAAGCTTTTAAGATCTTTATTTTTCAGACAGAGTCTCACTATGTAGCCCAGGCTGGCCTGATCCTGCTTTGGCATCCAGTGCACCAAGAATTAGAGGCGTTGCTTTGTCGAAGTCAACATAAACTCCATTTTGTCTTCCCAACTGTTGAAGCTCTAACCCCAAAATGACTGGATTTGGAAACAGGGGATTTGTCATGGCCACCACACCAACTAACAGAGCAGCTGTGGACCACATGACTAGAAGTGATTACTCTACTTGGGGTTTGTAGAACTGATGGAGAATGTAGCTTGGTAGCTTTTTGTCAGTTTTAGGGCATTCTTGGTCAATACACTCTGCCCAGTTCTCCTTCACCAGTTGCTTCTGCATACGGCTGAAGAACTCGGCCTGATGTGGGGGTCAGAGAAGGTTTCTGGAAGTCAGATTACTGATAAGACTTTATAAAGATGGTGGACACACAGCTGGGAAATGAGACATTAGGGCATTTTGAATAATAAAATTACTTGTGTCCTAGAGCCTGGTCCATTTGAACAACTTTTAACAATAAGCACAAAAATGTTTGGAGCAAGAGGCAGGAGTTAGCTCCTGAAAAAGAGAGCAGACAGGACAGGAAAGGTACTCCTGGAGTGGGCATCATGGATGCGTTGCAAACACTGGGTTTTATCTTGTCACTGCTCAGTACTGTTACTCTACAAACGATATTTAAAGTGGTGATTAAACCAGGTGTGTTGTCATGTGCCTGAAATCCCAGCTCTCCGAAGGCATAAGGAAGGCAGATCACTCTCTGTAAATTGAAGACCAGCCTGGTCTGTTCTGTTAGTTCCAGGCTGGCCAGAGCCACATAGTAAGAGCCTGTCTAAAAAAATTAATAAATAGAATAGAGTAGAATAAAATAAAGGTAATTTAGCCAGGAATGGTGGTAGTACAGCCTTAGAATTGCAGCACTCACAGGCTGAGGAGGAGAATTAAGACATCAGGTTGGGGCTGGAGAGATAACTCCGAGATTAAGAGTGATTGCTCTATAACCATGAGAACCAGATTTAGGACTCTGGAGACTGCTGGTTTCTAGCCTAGTTGAGTAAATGCAAGGCTCAGGTATAGGGACAGACCTCTGCCTCAAGGGAAATGATGTCATATGATAAAGACAACCGATGCCTTCTTCTGGCTTTCCCAGGCATCATGCCCACCTATACAGTGTGTATATTACATGTACACATAAGACTTTGTCTCAAAAACAAAGAGGGAGGGTAGTAATTTATGATTTTCTTAAGAGTTTCATTTCTCTCCCCTTCAGAGGAAATCTGGGCAGCATTAGCTTGGATGGCTTCTTTCTTTCTCTATATTTTTGTTTTGTTTTGTTTTGTTTTTTGTGTTTTCCAAGACAGGGTTTCTCTGTGTAGCCTTGGCTCTCCTGGACTCGCTTTGTAGACCAGGCTGGTCTTGAACTCACAGTGATCTGTCTGCCCCTGCCTTCCAGAGCATGGGGAATACGTGCATGTGCTGCTGGGCCCAGCTTTGTATAGCCTCGCTCATCTCTGTTTATTATAAATCAATATTTTGCCTCACTCCTTTCTCTTACATTAGGTCTCAGACCCAGAATCTTACATTTTGAAGCAATAACCTCTGACCTTCTCCCTCTTGAGAAAAGTCCATCATTCAAAGCAATGAGAAATATCCCAACTATCACTGAACAGCCCAACTTAGGGCACAGCTGACACATGAGGGCTTCTGTCTTTAAAGTCAAGCTATAGCATGATTCTTGGTGAAATCAAACCTAACACTTGCCCAAATTAGGGGACACGGTTGTGACAATTAAAACTGAAGCAAAAAACACTGCTAGCAAAAACCCCACTTCCAGTCATAGACTTGGGTTGAGAACTTACTCTGGCCTTCCCCAATTTCCTCCAGAGCTCAAAGGAACCAGGAACTCATTTGGGCACACTAGAGCACAGACACAGGGAAAAGACAAGCTTTTTGGAATAGCACCTACCCTTCTCTGCAAAAGGGGAGACACAATTTCTCAGCCCCTTGTACTATAACCTCTTCCTATGTGCCCCACCTTGGTGTATGTTCTCCTTTGAGACCAGAACAGAAGTCCTCGTTGCCCAGACAGCTAAAATGTTCTGTTCTCAACTTCTGGTTTCTTCTTCTTCCTTGCAGTTTGGCCAGGTGGTTCCCTATCAACTAGGCAGCTGTTCAGGGCTTTCAAAGAAATATCTTTAAAACACATTTAAAGCCAAGCATTGTGGTATTTCCTTTAATCCCAGCTGTCAAAAGGCAGAAGAAGGCAGATGTGAGTTCTAGACTGGTCTCAGCTAAATAAGTGAGTTCTAGGACACCCAGGGCTGTGTAGTGGTACCTAGTCTTGGAAAAAAATATGATTAGCAATTTTCAGTGGTGGTGGGTGTGAGGTTAGTTACAAATAACTTTTTAAGCTTTACTCAAGTCTTCATAACATTGTGTCTTCATGAATATTTTTGTCTGCTTTCTTTCCAGCCAAGGGAGCAACCAGCAGAGGCTTCCAAAACCTTGAGAACTTAGACCTTTCAATGAATCACAAAATTACAGAGGAAGGATATAGACACTTCTTTCAAGCCCTCAACAACCTGCCAAACTTGCAAGAGCTGAACATTTCCAGGCATATCCCAGAACGAATCCAAGTGCAGGCCACCACTGTCAAGGTGCTGAGTCAGTGTGTGATGAGACTGCCCAGACTCACCAGGCTCAGGATGCTCAGCTGGCTCCTGGATGAAGAGGACATGAAAGTGATGAATGCTATGAAAGAAAGACACCCTCAGTGCAAAAGCTTGATTATTCACTGGAAATGGATAGTGCCATTCTTTCCTGTCATTCAGAAGTGAAGGATGCAGCTGAAGGCTACCGACAGTTCTACAAACCCAATATTCGAATACATTTTACTTTAACTGACTATGGGATAATCCCAGCATTTAGGAGACTGAGGCAGGGAGATCAAGAGGTTGAGTTCACCCTGGGTTACATAACTAGTCCTTACTTTAGACCTAAATCAAAATCAAACTGTTTAATAACTATTGCATATACAAGAATTGCCAGGCTGGTAACTGTTTGAACGCCTGCATACCTACATTGAGCTATGATGAACAGTGCCTTGGCAGTCCTTACATAGTCATGTTTAAAGATTAGAGCTTCAGTCACGTTCATACAGAAAACCCTCCATTTCCAAGGTCAACCGGAAGGGAGGGGCTGGGGAAAGAACACTGATCTATGTAAAAAGCACAGCATGGGAGGAGTATTTGATGGAGGTTAGTAACAGTTTTAGTATTGAATTAGTCCCACACATGATGAAGCACGAGTCAACTTCATACCGGAGCCAGCCGGGCAGAGTACGGTTCTTGAGTTGGGTGTGAGGATTAAAATTAATAAAATAAACACACAGCACACAGGAAACTTTTTAAAGGTCCATACTTGACAGCTTTTGCAATAGGCAGACTGCTGCAGCAAGCAGTGCCAGCAGCCAGTCTCAAGTCTCTGCCTGCCTCCTCTGCCTCCAACCTTCTGACCACTTTATTTTTTGAGTACTTTTAGCCAGTAAAACATCTCAGAACAATAGGTTAATTTGCACAAGGAGCCTGAGGAAGAGGTGTCCCTCACAAGCTATCCCACCTGTTGTCACAAAATAAAGGAGATGGACTTGAAAGTTCTCCTCTGCCATTAGTAAAGGCCTCCAAAAAGCCATCTCTCCGCTGAGATTAAAATATCAAAGCAGGCCACTGAGAAACTGCTCCCTACAACTTCACCACAGGATGCAGCTGCCTCTTTCCAGGAGATGCTCTGGTCTTTGCAGGGCTTTTGTGTGTTCACCAGCCTTGGTGTGGCCATGCTAGCTTATGCCATCTCTCATTTGACAACACGAGGGAAAATACGGGCTTAGAGATGCTTTTGTTCTAGAGGCTCTGGGGAGTTAAATATGTTATGATAGCTTTATAACTTTTCTGGAAATCCACTCTGTTCAGGGTATAATCTCTTCAGGTTTTAATCTTATACCCTGAATTTCTGGGTATTTTAAACTTGATTGTGATAATTATTTGTCATTTCATAACTTTCGCCTCTCTAGAGGCAGTGAACCTGGAAGAATAGAACCAATATATAAGGTAGACTAAAGTCTCATGCACTGGCCAATTTTACTGAGAGCATCAGACAATTTACACTCTGATAGACAAGAAAAAAAAGTACTGAGTAAAGTTCTCATGAGTTTAAGCTGTATATAATCATAAGGACAAGCTGCATTGTAGCAAAAACATATTTCTGTGAACAGCAGTTCTCAGCCTGTGGGTACTGACCCCTTGGAGGTCAAACAACCCCTTCACAGAAGTTACTCAAGACCATCAGAAAACATAAATATTTATGATTCATAACAGTAACAAAATTACAGTTATGAAGTAGCAATAAAAATGATTTTATTGTTGGGGTCACCACAACATGAGGAACTGTACTGAAGGGTCACAGCACTGGGAAGGTTGAGAACTGCTGGTAGAGAGGCATACAAAGGATACTTAAAACATGTAATAGAATAGCAGCAAACAATGCGTAATCTGATGGAAACCCACTCCTATTCACTACATCTGGGAGGGGCACAAAAACACATTCCAAGAACAATTCCATCTTTTGAAGACACTGACGTCACAAGACACTTGTTTTCTTGGAGTGTTCTCATAAGCACTCAAGAATTCTCACACGACTCCCATCCTTAGACCATATTCTAACATATAATGTATATAAAAACACCTATACACCTTAAATATATATGCTTTTTACTTTTGTGTTATGAAATAAAGCTTTGGAAGGTTGAACATAAAAAGTAATTAGCATTGGTTATCTCTGAGGACTGAGGAAGGTGGCATTCTTGATTATTATTTTTCTCCTTTTTGTATTTTTTTGTTTGTTTGTTTTATAAATTGCTTGTTCCTTTAATACTTAAAGTAAAACTTTAGGGTTGGGGTGTAGTTCAAAGTGCCTACAGAGTATTCTTGAGACCCTAAGCACAATCTCCAGAACTGCCAAAGAGAACATAAGAAAATAACTATAAAACTTAAGCTAGGGCTGGAGGCTCAGCAGTTAGGAGCACTGGCTGATCTTCCAGAAAACTCAGCTTCAATTCTCAGCAGTCTCATGGAGGCTCCACATTGATGTACATACATAATTTTTATAATTAAATAAAGTAACTTGTCATCAAATCAATAGCATACCCTCCCTCTGGGGGAATGTGATCTCTCTGCTTATCTGATATGTCAAGACTTTTGTAATCAGAAAGGTTTTACATGTTATATCAGAGTCACTGAAGACTGAAATTACCACAGGGAAGTCTGAGGAACGTGCGATGCAGTCGTGAGCTCTGAGGACTGGGATGAACAGAAACTGGCTTGAAAGGACAAACTAAAGCAGCCCAGTATCCCACACCTGGGGTTAAAACAAAATGATGTTTATATAACTGAGTTTTGAAAGAAACCAAAACTTCCACTACAATTATGTCCCCTCCCCCAAGATTTTACCTCCCAGTCCACCACAACAGCTGTTTTAGCATCACAGAGACCTCCACACTGATACATTCAGTGACTGCATTGCAGTCCCCATCTTACTTGTCCTGTTACTAGCAGCTGAGCTACTATTGGGGTTCCTCACTGACCTCAGGAAGCACCTGCTCCACCTTCCCTGAGGCATCACTCCTGCTTTCCTCCTCAGAGAGCTGCAGCTGAGCCCTCTGCTGTTTCCCCTCTCTGACCACAGGGGATGTGGGGGTCTGAGTTCTTCTGACTTTGTCTCTGTTAAGTGCACTTCCTGGACCACCTCATCCAGCTGAATGGCTTTGAGTTCCAGGTCTACACTGTCTCCTCCATCTCCAGCTCTAGCCCGAGACTCTATTGATATAACTCCAAAAGGCATTGAAATATCATATCTCCAAAGCTAACTCCCCTTCACCAAAGTACTCTTATTGCACATTTTCATCTCTTAAAATTCCCTCTTTATTTCTCCACTTGCTTTGTGAAACCCACGAAGTTATCCTTAGCTCTTCTCTTACACCACATATAATCTGACAAATCCTGACAATTCACTTACAAAATACTGTGGGTTCCACATGAGTAGCCCACTTCCGTGAAGTCTGTGGTGCATCTTCATCATGTAGTCAGAGTTTCCTTGTGGAGGTCAGATCATGCACTGCCTCTGACTCACTCTTCTCCACGGGGCTCACAGTTCAAGAAAAATGCTGTGGAACTGTCTACACAATAGCCTGACCCTTGGCCCCTGCTTATTCCCATCACCTTAATCTCACCTTCCTTCCACTCCTTCCTGGTCCTTGAATATTCCACACACATTCTTATTTTTTTGAGACAGGGTTTCTCTGTGTAGCCCTGGCTGGCCTGGAACCTGTTCCATAGACCAGGCTGGCCTCGAACTCACACTGCCTGCCTCTCGATCTGCCTGCCTCTGCCTCCCCAGTGCTGAGACTCAAGGTGTGTGCATTTTTTATACAAGGGCCTTTGCTGTTTGTTGTCTTTTCCTTTTCCTGGGATGTTCTCTCATGCCATGGGTTAGAAACGTTTTGAGTATTTCTCAAATGTTCATGTGTTAAAATGCAACCCCCCACTGTGAACTATTCAGAGTGGGAACTTAACCTACTGTGTTTGCAGCTGGAGCCTTTGGAAGGTATTTAGGATAAAGTCATCAAGATGACACTCCAGCGGTTGGGAGCACTAGCTGCTCCTTCGGAGGACTGGGGTTTATTCCCAATTAGTGGCTCGCAACTATCTGTAACTCCTGTTCCAGGGAACCTGACACCCTCACACAGGCAGACATGCAGGTAAAACACTGATGCACATGACATATAAAAAAAAATGAAAAAATATGAAGCTCCTGCGGAATCCTGGTGGTTTTCTGAGAATCCAAATATGAACACATACACACAATGTATGCACTAATCATGCTCATTGCCTTTTGCAATATTGTGCCTGATTCAAGCTCAGCACACTAGACAAAATCATTACCCCTGAAGCTTCAGAACTGTGAGCCAAAACAAATATTTCTAACTACTCCTCAATAGGCTACTTTCTACTTTGTGAGAGGTGAGACTGCACATGTACACATGGGCATACATTTCCCCTTGCCCTTTGTCTTTGTCCTGCATTACTCCCTCGAGAGCCTGGGTGTGGAGTTAGGCTGATGGCCAGTACACTGGTGATCCTCCGGCCGTTACCTAACCGTTACCCATGCTTTTACTCACCTGAGCATCTCCACTGCCTTGCTTTCTCTGCTTTACTGTATGAGATGTGATCTCACTATGTTGGCCAGGCTGGTCCCAAACGATAAATTCTACCTCAGCTTTCCAAGTAGCTGGAACTACATTACACCAACATTCAATGCACCCTTCACCAAGAGCAACTCCTAGCATTTAAACAATGTTGAGTATTTGCTTGAATGAATGACCTCAGTTCAAATAAATGTATTAGGTGCTAAAGGGAGTTAAAATTAGTGTTAATATCCAACATCTGGTTAGGTTTAATGGAAATGTTAATAATTAAATTTAACCTCCCAGTTAACTAAGTTATGCTGAATCTACAATCGCTAGTAGTTAAGAAAGGTAATGTTCTCTTCTAAAACCTCAAGTCACAGAACATATTTTGCAAAGCTACTTACTAGGTATTGACAATTCATTAATTTAATCATGTTGACTTGACAGCTAACATTCTAGGCACAGAGGGAGCTTAGTTAATTTAGTTTACCTAGCCAAGACTTAGGAAAGGATAGCATTTGCCATATTCTGTTTTTAAAGTAGTGGAGATCACATGCAGTGCCTTGCATGTGTGCTCTACCAATGAGCTCCATCTTCAGCATAAAATGCTGATCATATTTAATCTCGAAAAGTAAGTAAACCAGGGAGAAGCCTGGGTGCTTAAACATTAATCCTTACCATAAGAATATAATGGAGGGGGTACCTGGAGCAGCAAGGCCATGATGGGAAGAGAATAGCATGGGCAACTGGGTCAGGAAGTAGACATGATTAAGGAACATCATGGAGAGAGAGGGACATTAGAAGGACAGACAGAGAAAGGAAGGTGCAGAGAGAACAGCATGGCTTCTACAAGACAGAACTCAGTTAGGATGTGGTAACACCTGCCTGGGAAGCCAGCGTTTGGGAGGCTTGTGAATCACAAGCAAGCCAGGCTGAAAACAAGACTGTTTCAATGAAGAACAGAGCTGGCAAGGTGGCTCAGCAGGTAAGGGCGCCTGTGTTGTAGTAACTAAAATGAAGTTTGGGCCACATGATGTTTATTATTAGCCCTATAATTATTGAGGCAGTATTATTTAACCCACTACCACAATTAATAAGACACAGGCACCTGTCAGATTTTATAATTTCCTCACATTGGGCCAGGGAGATATTTCACCTACGCTGTCTCAATATCCTCACCATCCACTTCCCAGCCCCCATCAAATGCCATCTGCCTTAACCATTCCTATCTGAGCTACCTTCCACCCATAATCTTATAAATACTTGGCTTATATTTTTGATCTTGGTGTTTTCTCATCTGACCATCCTTGGAGTCCTTCCTACTGGCCTACATGGTTCCTTCTCCACCCCAGCCCATACTGGTATCCTCCTTCCTCCTCTATTCCTATCTTTCTGTGTTCTTCCCAAGATTTTCCTCTTCCCAAAGCCTGGGAACCTTAGCCACACCTACCCCATTCTGCCCTGTCCAGGTTTTAGGCCTTTAATCAACCAATCAGGTATAATGTCTTAGGCAGCTTTACACAACAAGGATAAGTTTATCCAGATCTTGAGGGCCAGTAATTAGCATCAAAACACAAGCATCAGACCAACCTCCAACACACCAGGCACCAGATGACCTCAGTTTAATCCCTAGCACCTACATAGAAAAAGGAAAGACTTCACAAGTAGTTAGTTCTCTGACCTTATATTTGGGCCACAGAAAACACACACACACACACACACACACACAACCAGAACACACCCTGGTTCCTGCCTGGTCAGGATAGCCCCTGTGACTTGAGTTAGCTTTTGTCCCTCTATCTTGGATTGCCAATTTGTTCTACTTTCTGCAATTACCTTTTACCCAAGTAATAAGTCTGGATAGTTTTCTTTCTGTATCTTTAAATAGACTCAGTTTCACTGTATATATCCTAAAGGAAAATAATTATAAGGTCAAGACTTTTTAAAAAAGGACTTTTATTTGTTTTTAAAGGTATTAATAAAAATCTTGACACACTAGGAAAGTTACAGTCTACAGCTGTGCTCAGACAGTTTCAGCAGACTGGCTTCCATGCATTACATCTCCCCGTTCGCTCCTCAATCCATTTATGCTCTAAACACGCTCCACTGGTGATTCAGGCGTGGACCCCAGAATGGGAAAATGCTGATGACGTCACTCAAACAAGAGTCCACAAAGATGATGGTGACACTTCTGTTCTTATGGACCAGGGACACCAACGTACCATCTCCTAGGGAGAGAGCTGAACCTGAATTTGAAAGAAAAGTCTAGTCAGTTATAAAATACAGAAAAAGAAACTGTATGGGCACTTATGTATACAAGTGGGGAAGTCAGAGACAACTAGTAAGAGCTCGTTCTTTTCTTCCACCCTGGGGACTGATTTCAGACCATCAGGCCTTTGGCCTCCAAAACAATCTTGTCAGTCCCAGATCATATTTTTAAAAAGAAGGCAAAGAATAAAATATGCTAATATAAACATAATGTTGGTTTAAAAATTAAGAAGTACTATATTTGTTCTTTCCTACTAGAATTTAAACATACTACAAATTATCAAATCTTTTTTTTATTTTTCCTCATTAAAAAGTAGTGACTGAGCCAGGCATGATGGCACAAGCCTTTAATCCCAGCACTTGGGAGACAGAGGCAGGCAGATCTCTGTGAGTTTGAGGCTAGCCTGGCCAACAAAGTGAGTTCCAGGACAGCCAAGGCTACACAAAGAAACCCTGTGTCATAAAACCAGGAAAAAAAACGAAAACAAAAAAACAAGCAAACAAACTAAAAACAGTGACTGCAACAGCATAATGAGTATTTTTTCTTCTTTTAATATCAGCTTCAACTGACACATTTTGTGGTTAATCTTGGCAGTTTTCTTGAAGTGTGAGATCAATGAATTACAATTCTCAGTGATGTTAAAAATAACATAAAGGCTTTAGGTAATACTTGTAGAACTGTCTTTTTTTTTTTTTTTAATTTTCCAAACCATGTTTCTGTCAGAGTAAATGAAAATGCATGAAAATGATGAATTTTGTAATTTAAGTTACTTCTGATTTAATATATATATATTTTTTAATTCTTTATTAATTATACTTTATTTAGTTTGTATCCCCCCTCTGGTTGCCTCCCTCCTCCCGTCCCAATCCCTCCTTTCTTCCCCCTCTGCACGCATGCCCTTTCCCAAGTCCACTGATAGGGGAGGTCTTCCTCTCCTTCCTTCTGATCCCAGTCAATTAGGTCTCATGAGGAGTGGCTCCATTGTCTTCTTCTGTGGCCTGGTAAGGCTGCTCCCCACTCAGGGAGAGCTAATTAAAGAGCAGGCCAATCATTTCATGTCAGAGACAGTCCCTGTTCCTATTACTATGGAACCCACTTGGATACTGAACTGCCATTGGCTACATCTGTGCAGGGGTTCTAGGTTATCTCCATGCATGGTCCTTGAGAGGAGTATCAGTCTCAGGAAAGACTCCTGTGCTCAGATTTTTTGGTGAATATTTTTTTATGAATATTTATTTCCATGTAGTAAAGCTAGAAATTAGTTACTTGGATTATAATGTTAAGTGTCTCTAAAGTTAAAAATGAATTAAAATGTTTAGGGCCTCCAGAAAGTTACAAGAATTATATATATATAAACAGCTACCATTTCCAGGGCCATGCCTTTTTCTTGCAGGATAATAGATTACACTGTGAACCCTGAAATTCTGTTATTTACAAAAAAAAACCTGTTTTTAGTGGTGTGGTGTGGCTTAGCCTTGCCACATACCTTTAATCCAAGAGCTTTCTGCTTGAACACTGTAAACAGAATTAAATAAGGTCAACCACAGTAAAGAGGCAGAGCAAGCAACCAGTTGATAGGAAGTGATTATAGGATTATTAAGAAAAAAACCCTGAGAGTAAGAGGTAGTCAGGTGGATGGATAAAGACGCACAGGAAGGACATTTAGTTTAAAGGAGGTTGTTTGAGACCCTTGAGAGATGTCTGCTTAGAAGGAAAATCAGCTGGCTGTTTTCTCTTTCTGATCTAGCAGACTTTCACCACAACATCTGGCTCCCAAGCTTTCATTGGTAAAACCAAACGATGGAGATTTTGTTAAAAACACCTGTTGGGAGGTTGAGGCAGATGAATCTCTGGGAGTTCAAGGTGTACAAATCCAGTTCCAGGACAACCACAGCTACACACAGAGAAACATTGTCTCAAAGAACAAAAAACAAAAACAAAGAAGGACAAACAAACTAAAACAAAAAACAAAAATAAAACAAAACCTACCTGTCTTCTTTCTGCCATGATGATCATGGACTAATCCTCTAAAATGGTAAGCAAGCCCCCAATTAAATGGTTTCTTTTATGAGTTGCCTTGGTCATGGTGTGTCTTCCCAGCAATAGAACAGTAACTAAGACAACAGATAGTACAGTCTACTGCACACTGCATTACTTGTCAAAAGAGCAGGTGGGTCTGGAGAGATGGCTCAGTGGTTAACAGCATTTACTCTTATTCTTGGAAGACCCAGGCAAGTTGTAACCACCCATTTAGAACAAGTTTTATGGGATCCAATGCCCTCTTCTAGCCTCAAGGGCACCAGCCATGCACATGGAACATAAACATTCATGTACACAAAACCTCCACACACACAAAAAGTTTAACCTAAAAAGTACATGTGGATCTGGTGGCAGAATATTTGCTTACTACTTTTGTGTGAGGACCTCACTTTAATCCCTATCACACCCCTCACCCAACACGCACACACAAGCACCCAAGCCTGACTGGGCAATGATACTGCAATTATCTTCACACTCTACATCAGATGGTAAGCCAAGTACAGTGGTGCAAAGTATAATCCTTGCACTATGGATACTGAGGCAGGCAGCTTGGAGTTCAAGGCCAGCCTAAGGATCTTTGTTTTGCCAACATAACCAAATCATTCAGCAAGTATTTGGAAGATGTCACTTTGACCCCATGAGAATTTGATCATGTGGGGATAATTCAATATTTAATCTAATTTTTGGCAGACTTTTGTGGGGCTGGAGAGGACACAAAAGTTAAGAGCACTCGCTGTTCCTCTAGACTATGAGTTCCATTCCAGCACCATGACAAGCAGCTGACAACCACATGTAACTCAAGTTCCAGGGGATTCAACACCCACTTCTGTCGGCATGAACCAACCTCGCCCCCAACACACAGGGACACACGCACATGTGCAAATCCAAAAAACCCAAGAAAACAAAAAACAAAAACTTTTCCTATAGTTTACATAAACATTAATTTGTAACTGTTCAAAACACTCATTTCCCACAAACTTTAAGAGTTATACAAGAAAATAACAGACTTACTGCTTAATTTGTGGGTGAGCTCTTTCCTTCCTTTTTATTTTGTCTAAAACCCTGTAAAGAATGCAAATAAAAAGTTAAAAGAACAGGGAACACACTAGATAAAAGTGTGCATAAACATTTCAGGCCAAGTTTGATGCCCAGCCTTGTGATGCGGCTTTGCGAGCCAGCACCAGAAGGCTGAGGAAGTAGGACTGGGAGTTCAAAGTCATCTTCAAAGCCAGCCTGTGCTACAGTAAACCCTGCCTCATGTAGGGAGTGGTAGCCCATGCCTTTAATTCCAGCACCAGGAGATAGAAGCAGGCAGATCTCTGTGAGTCCAAGGCTAGCCTGGTCTCTCTTTAAAAAAAAAAAAAAAAAAAAAAAAACAGAACAGAACGAAGCAAAAAAATAACGCTTAAGCTCAACTTACTGATGTATGCCTAATGAGCCAGTGCTTAGTAGACAAAGTAAGAGGACTGTGATTTGAAAGCTAGTCTGGACTAGTACAAAGCTGCACTATACAGAAACACGCTATGTAAAAACAAACAAACAACAATAAAAACCCAGGAGACTGGGAACAGTTTGGTGCTAGAAATATAGCATATTCATAGCAACATATTTTTTAAATTTAAAAAAATTTTATTTTATATGTATGGGTATTTTGCTTGCATACACAGAGTACCTGTACAGGCTAGAAGAGGACATGAGATCTAGCAAAACTTGAGTTATACACATTAGGAGCAGCCATGTGGGTACCAGGAATCAAATTGGGTCTTCTAGAAAAGCAGCCAATGCTCTTGATTGCAATGACATCACTCTATCCCAGAAACATTTTTACAGCCTCAAGTTGACAAGATAAAGAGTCATTAATAGTAGACTGGAGTAGCCAGGTGTGGTGGCACATGCCTTTACTCAGGGAGGCAGAGGCTGGTGGATCACTGTGAGTTTGAGGTCTTCAAAGACCAGGACAGCCAAGGCTAGAAAGAGAAACTGTCTCAAAAACAAAACAAAAACCAAGACAAAACAACAACAACAAATTTTGTTGTTGTAGAATGGATAACAGATCACTTATGTATTTATATACAATGGAAGGCAAGAGCTACACCTATACATAAGATTTAAACACTGAACTGCAAAAAATGGCCAGGCTGGGGTACAGCTCAGTGGTAGAGCTTGGGAAGCATGTACAAGGCCAAGGATGTGATCCCAATACCCACAGATAAACCACGTCTTGAAAAAACACAAACAAACAACAAAACCAGACCTTTGAAATTAACTACAATCATATTCAGGAGGGCTGATGAAACATGTCAATTTTTAAACTTTAAGGTAGTCTTAAAAACTGCCTTAAATTTTTAGGCTTCATAGAACAAGCCAAATTTGTAGTCATTCAAGAGCTGGCTTTAGGTGCAAAGCTCAGCAGTGTACACCTTCACAGAACATGTCAGGACATTCCCATGGAATCCTTACCATATAGTAGCCAGTATGATAGCCGCTCATGTACCAAGAGATTAGCATACTGCCCAGAGCATCAGTGTCATCCAGACAATCTGGAGATATGGGAGGGGGTGGAGGAATTATCTGGAAATGGAAAATTCCAGTTAGAAAACAATGAAATCCAGGGATTCACTCTACACAGAAAATAGTGGATATTAATTGAATCTTTCCCACACCCCAGGGGATGCCTTCTACTTAATTTTTTGAAAATCTAGCACTGGTAGAAAGCAAACCATAATAAAAGACCAACAAATTTAACGAAGATCAAAAAAAGTTACTAAGAGTGTCTTTGTTCCATTATGAAGCTATGCATGAGACAAAACAGAGATTCAGTTTTCCCACACCACACACACACACACACACACACACACACACAAACACACATACACACACCATTTTCAAGGCCAATGAAAGGAAAAATTTGAGGCAGGACATCTGCCTGACTTCCACCCAAATACAGTCTGCCCAAAAAATATTCTTTTAACTACTGTTAATATCTTAAAAACAACAACAACCAAAAAAAAACTACTGTTAAAATCCCATTAGCACCAGGTGGTGGTGGCACAGGCCTTTAATCCCATCACTAAGGAGGTAGAGGCAGGTGGATCTCTGAATTCACAACTAGTTCCAGGACAGCCAGAGCTTTTACACAAAGAAAGCCCATCTCAAAACCAAACCAAACAAAGCAAACAAACAAAAAACCTCCATTAGGACAAAAAATAAAAACCCAAGAGTAAAACAATGACAAAGAGATATCCATGAGAAATGACATGCCAAGAAGCTTGCACCCATGCTGCAGGAGACACAGCACCCATCTCCTCCATGTGCTGAGGACAGTCCTTTCTAACAGAAAGGAGCACCAGTAAACTGGATCCCAACTACTGAGTGAGGAAATATGCAAACCAGAGCTTGGAGGCAAGCCTGGGAGAGCACTGTGTCTGTGAAACAGAGGGCTTTCAAAACAAAAACATGAGGTCTACAATTTTACTCATTAGAATCCAATCTTGGGGTGGCTTAAGGTAACACACTCATATCTTCACATGTAAGCAGGTCACTTGGGAACCCACAAATGTTTCCCTCCTTTGCTAGAACAAACTGCTGGTTAGGAAAAGAGAGTGTTCTTCCCACCAGGGCTTGGCAGAAACCTGTGGATTCCTGACCTGTGTTCTTACTGTTTGTACCTCCCATTCAGTTGGGGTTATTGATTCTTACTGAACCCCTATGCCTTATTCTGGCATCACCGCATACTCAAAGAGAGCTGAGAAAGGGAAGTCACTGCCCATCCCCAGGAGCTTCCATGCTCCTCCTTTCCTTGGCTAACTTAGAGGAGCCCTCACCAAGGCCCTCAGCTAATTGCCAAGCTTGTCTCTTACCTGCTGTAACTGGAACATTCCTTCCCCTGTACTGCTCTGAAATGTTCTTCCCCACCCTCAGCCCTCCCTTACTCACCAGGGCTAGGCTCCTAGCCCAGGCTATTTCGTAGGAATACACAAGTTGACACACAGTGTCTCCCTAGAGTGTTATGTGCTGTTTAGTCCTGTGCTTGTCTCTTCTGTATGTGTGTGTGTATGTGCTTTGTGTACTCATATGCACCTTGAGTCTCCAACTAGACTGTGAGCTCTCTGAGAGCAAGGGGCTGTCATTTCTTCTTCACCCCCTATTGAGGCCAGCACAGGGCTGGGATCCCAGCTCTCAAGAAGACAGTTGTCAACAGGCTGATGAAACAAATGCTGGAGGTTGTCAGGGGTGGGGGGTTGGAGATTGTGTGCAAGGGGAGAGTACACATGGGTTAGCTAGGTTGAGTTGGGCTGTGGGCTGACTCCTTGGATCCATAGTGGATGCTCAAGGCCTCTGGTCCTTGCATATTGGAGTTGGTAGGAGCAGGAGGAACACCATTCCACACAAAACATACATCATGGCTACACAGGAGTGCAGACAAGTGAACATCCAGGTTGGCTGGTCCTGGGGCCCCTGACATAAAAAAAAAAAAATTGTGACTCAAATAAATGTTCTCTTCAACAGTTGCTATTTGGAGCAGTCCTTGAAGTACAAGGCTGTGGGATGATACTGGCTTATACCTCAGTCTATATCTTAGCCTCCATCACTTCTGGGGAGTGTTTTATTCCAGGTCACATGAACTTAGTTTTCTTTCTTTCTTTCTTTCTTTCTTTCTTTCTTTCTTTCTTTCTTTCTTTCTTTCTTTCTTTCCTTTCTTTCTTTCTTTCTTCCTTCCTTCCTTCCTTCCTTCCTTCCTTTCTTTCTTTCTTTCTTTCTTTCTTTCTTTCTTTCTTTCTTTCTTTCTATTTCTTTTTGTTTTGTTTTTTCAAGATAGGTTTTTCTCTGTGTAAGAGCCCTGCTGCTTTGGACTTTCTTTGTAGAGCAGGCTGGCCTTAAACTCACAGAGATCTGCTTGCCTCCCTAATACTGGGATTAAAGGCCCTGCTCAGCTCCTTGTACTTGTCTTTCAAAGTGGACTAGTAGCTGTTCTGCCCAGTTCATGAGCCCCAAAAGACCAGGAATAACTAGACTCTGCTGCAAATACATGAGGTTCTTTTTATTGTAAATTACAAGCTGAAGCTTGGGCCCACACACCCCCACCGCCAAAGCGGGGAGAGAACAGAGTGCTGCGCCCAGGTTAGTTGGGTGATATATAGATTCTGGTCCCTCACAGCATGCCCAAGGCAGGGGCAATTCCTGCCTGGCAAGCATCTATTGGTCTAAATGCTAAATTTTGAATTGATTGACTATGGGAAGGTCCCCAGACTATAATCACCTGGTGTCCCTCCCTAGGGGGATGGGCCAGTTTCCTAGCAACTGTTATCTCCAGTGGATAGGGAAAGAATGCAGTAAGGCAGTCATTCCTCTCAGGGCATTACTAGACTTCTCCACCCACATATTTCAGGCCTTAATTAATAGTACCTACTAATTTTTAATCTTTTTGGTCTCTCATTTCCCCCTTTCCCATGATCATTTGAAGACCCAATCTTGGGTCTTCCAGATATGACCCCTTGTATCCTATAGATGTGCCTTTTTACAATGGGATCTGGGCACCATTAGTGTATTGCTCTCAAGCATTTCTTTATGAAAGCCATTAAGCAATTGAAAATAGAAAGCCCAAAGATTCTCAATTGAGGATCTTTCTTCCCAGATGCCTCCAGATTTTATTAATAAAAAACTATGCAGAACTTGCTTAAAGTGCATTGGGAAATTTTGACTGAAAAAAAGAATGATAAATATTTGATGGGATACACTTACATTTGAACATTATACAATATGTTCCTTTTTAGAGCATAAATTAAGTATTTTATTTCTTCTGCCTCTATTTATTTATTTTGTAAATATGTAAGCTTTGTTTTATTTTATTTTATTTTTTATTAATTATATTTTATTCACTTTGTATCCCACCTGTTGCTCCCTCCCTCCCTCTATACCACCCATACTCTTTCCCCAGTCCACTAAAAGGAAAGGTCTTACTCCCCTTTCTTCTGATCCCAGTCTATCAGATATCATCAGGAGTGGCTGCATTGTCTTGCTCTGTGGCCTGGTAAGGCTGCACCCCCTGAGTGGGAGGTGATCAAAGAGCAGGACAATCAGTTCATGTCAGAGACATTCACTGTCCTCATATCTATGGAACCCACTTGGACACCAAACTGCCATGGGGTACATCAGTGCAGGGGATCAAGATTACCTCCCTGAATGATCCTTGGTTGGGGTATCAGTCTCAGAAAAAATAAAACAAAAAACAAAAAACCTGTGCCCAGAATTTTTGGTTCTGTTGCTCTACTTATAGAGCAATTAAAAACAAGGAAATCATGAAATCTGCAGGCAAATGGTTGGAACTGGAAAAGATCATCCTGTGTGAGGTATTCCAGAAACAGAAAGACACACAGGGTCTATACTCACACATAAGGGGATATTAGACATATAATATAGGATAAACATACTAAAATCAGTAAAACAACAGAAAGTAATAAAGAAGGAAGTATCTAATCAAATAGGAGCATCTGGGTAAGATGCTCAATCCTCATTCAGAAAGGCAAAGAGGATGGACATCAGAAGAGGAGAAAACAGGGAACAGGACAGGAGCCTACTGCAGAGGGCCTCTGAAGGTCTCTACCCTGCAGGGTATCAAAGATGATGCTGAGACCTATAGCCAAACTTAGGGTAGAGTGCAGGGAATCTTATGAAGTAAGTGGGAAAATGACAGGAGCTCCAAGAGGAGAGCAACAGGACCATTTATTTATTTTTATTACTTTTACTTCATACTCAAAGTTTTCCTTCCCTCCTTTCTTCCAAGTATCTCCTTATCACCAAACCTCTCACCCATCCTCCCATCCTCCCTTTATCCAAGGAAAAGGGGAGGCTTCACATGGATATCAACCAGCCTTGGCATATCAAGTTGCAGTAGGACTAGGACATCTTCTCCAATTGTGAATAAACAAAGCAACCCTGTTAGGGGAAAGGGATCCAAAGGCAGGCAACAGTCAGAGACAGGCCCTCCTTGTGCTGTTAGGAGTCTCATATGAAGGCCCAGCTGCATGATTGTTACATATGTGCAGAGGGCCTAGGTCTGTCCCATGCATGCTCAGTCTCTGCGAGACTCTATGAGCCCAGATTAGTTGATTCTCTAGGTTTTCTTGTAGTGTTTTTGAGCTCTTTGGCTTCTTTAATCCTTCCTCCTCCTCTTCCTAAGGATTCCCCAAGCTTAGCCTAATGTTTGGCTGTGGGTCATTGCATCTGTTTCCATCAGTTGCTGAGTGAAGACTCTTCTAAATCAGATATGCTAGGTGCTTGCCCGTAAATACAGTGCAATATCACCAATAGTACAAGAGGTGGGCTCTCTCTCATAGCATGGATCTCAAAATTGGCCATTCCCTCAATTTCTACTCCATATTTACCCCGCACATCTAACAGGCAGGACAAATCATGGATAGGTTTCCCCCTACTAGAAGTCTTGTGTGGTTACAGAAGATGGCCATTTCAGGTTCCATATCCATATTAGGAGGAGTCTTAGGTAGGGTCACCGTCAGAGATTCCAGGGTGCTTCCATTGTCCCAGTTTTCTAGCTTGTCCCATACATGCCGCCCAACTGGTTCCAGTTCTCTTACCAAGTACTCTTTTCCTCTGTTCTCCCCAAACCTAATTCCTCCTGCTCTTGTCCCCAACCCTCCCCTACCCAGTCTTCCCCCTTTATGTACTCCTGATGTCGATTCTATTTCCTCTTCTGAGTGAGATTCAAGCTTCCCCCTTGCGTCCT
Source organism: Meriones unguiculatus (assembly GCF_030254825.1). NCBI lineage: Eukaryota > Metazoa > Chordata > Mammalia > Rodentia > Muridae > Meriones > Meriones unguiculatus. Next base: position 26,678,180 of record NC_083354.1, on the reverse strand, counting down.
CTTAGTTAGCTTTGTTGATCTGTCAATTGTAGCATGGTTATCCTACATTTGATGGCTAATATCTACTTATGAGTATATGCCCCATTGTCTTTCTGGGTTACCTCACTAGGGATCATCTTTTCTAGTTCTATTCATTATCTGCAAATTCTATGAGGATTTTGTTTTTAATAGGTGAATAATATTCATTGTGTAAAGGCACCACCTTTTCTTTATTCAGTCTTCGGTTGAGGAATTTCTAGGTTGTTTCCAGTTTGGAGCTATTACAGGTAAAGCTGCTTTGAACATAGTTAAGCACGTGTCCTTATGGTTTGGTGGAGCATCCTGTGGGTATATGTCCAGGAGTGGTAGAACTGGATTGTGAGATAGAACTGTTACCAATTCTAAAAAACTACCACATCCATTTTCAAAGGGGTTCTACAAGTTTACACTCCCACCAACAATGGGAGAGTGTTCCCAGTGTTCTACATGCCCACCAGCATGAGCTGTGGCTTGAGTTCTTTTTTTTTTTTCTAGTGGTTTTAGTTTTCTTCTTCCATATTACCAGAGCATGAGTGTAGATCTCCTTCAGCACTGATTTTTTTCATACACTACACATAAACATACATACCAAAAATATTTCTAGACAAATAGTGACATTTAAAATAGCCATTAAAAATTTTAAATTAATCATTACATTATAAATGTTATCAGTTGAATTGATATATCTATAAAAAGTTTCAAACAACAGTTGAGTCATTCCTTTTGCAATCTAAATAAAAAAAAGAAAAAGAGAAAAAGAGAAAACAAAATGCAAAGTCACACAAAATGTAGTATACTTTGACAGAGCTTATATTTTTATAATTATTATTCACAATAAATAGAAAGGTTCTATCATGAATATATGAGTTTAAAGTTTATAACAAATATTTAAATATCATTAGCTTCCATGCTCAATAATTCCACATATTTTTAGTAAGAATGTTGATCTCCCAAAAATCCTAATAAAAGTATATTGTTTAAATAAATGAAGATCTGAAGCCAGGATGAAGTAACTTTTCCATTGTCTAGGTGGTACATATACATATATCTATCAGAAAGCAAGTTTTACCAAATCAGTATAATATTTTGAAATGATAAAAATAATAACATAAAGATGTTAAATGTAAACAAACATTAAAATGGACATTGCTTTGATTTTTTTTTTTTTTCAATTCAGTTTATTCAGGAACCTTGAACAATCATCTGACCCTGGGGAAAGCCAGCCCACAGCTTAAATAGCCTCTGGGTAGCCAACCCCAGCGTGCCACGTGGGCAATGCAGATAGGTCCACATACATGGAAGCAAGCCAGATCCTCAGCCTTAGCCAAATGTGGAATTGTTCCTGACAGAGAGCACTCACCATCGGGAAGGTGGAAGGCGGAAACCAGCTCCATCTTTAAGGCACAGCATTCCGCAGCTCTCTACAGTTCCCCCTTTTTGTTTTAGAGGCATCAGGCAAGAGTAGAGGTCTGATCTCTGATATTAGAAATAAATTGGGACTTTGTACTGATGTTCATTTAGGTGTCATCCACCCAAAGAGCATCAGACCCGACTGATACCTTTTTCTCAGAGGCGGGACCTGGGGCATCAACCCGCATGCAATCAGACATGCTCTTCTCTGGGTCGAAAGCGGCTGACCCTGAGTGCAGTGCTTAGCCTCACATCCTGAGTGTAACATTTTAGCTTTTTATGGTAGCCAACCATGCTTGGGGATACTGTCCTGCTTCAATGGCTGTAAAGGCCTGAATGGTCATGGCTGCATTACGCTGTTGTGAAACTCTAATCTTGCATATATACCACAGGCAAACCAAGGAGACCAACACCAGAAGGCCTGCTAATGCTCCCATGCCCACCCATTCCTTCAGATGATTCATGGCTGCAGCAATCCATCATGATAATCCTGTGGCTAGTCCTGCGTCCACTCTGGTAGAATTTACTGCGACAATGGCCACTCTCAGCTGCTCCATCGTAGTATCGAATTCTCCAGTCCAATTACCTAAAATATAGCTAGACAATTGTTTGGACAGATTTGCAGCACAGGAAAAATTATCATGTTATATGCTAGTGACTCAACGTCCAGCATATTTTCATTGACAGTTGATCTTAGCTAGTCTGAAGGGTTTAACATGCAATCTCAGTTATTATAATTTGCATTTTCCTTATGACTAAGGATATTGAACATTTAATTAACTGCTTCTCAGCCATTAGAGATTCCTCTGTTTAATTCTATGTTTAGATCTGTACCTCATTTTTAATTGGGTTACTTGGTGTGTCCATGTTTAGTTTCTTGAGTTCTTTATACATATTGAATACCAGCAATCAATGCAATGGAGGATATACAATGTGTTTTTATTTCAAAATACCACATCTATAAATATGTAAACATTTTAGGTATCAAGTAAAATACTTAAAAGATATATAGGCACATACTCAAGCCATTTATCCCTTTGGATGTTTTGATGTAGAAGGTAAGTTTAGTGGATTTGTTACAAAGGGTACTGAAGATAGGCTTAAAGCAAGGTTGTATACTTAATGGAACAAGAATATGACATTTAATGTGTCCTCATTACTTAAAGAATTAGACCAATATTTCTGAAGTGTGTTTTGATGAACACTCGTGCTTTGAATTGCACAGCACAGAAACATTTGGTTAAATGTGAAATAATGAATGCTGATTTGAGACTGAGCATCAGAAAGGGAAGGTGCTCAAAAGTTCGACAGGAGAAAAGCTGGTTTAATTTGATTTAGCTCAGGCTAGCCCAAAATGTAACTTTCCCCACGTTGTTTTCTCTCTTATCCCTCTGAATTCACAACAATTTTGTGTGATGCTAAATGTAGTCCTTAGTCGTGTGTTTTAAAATGGCATATTAGTGAGTAATAGAAAGTCATCTATTGAAATCATGTGTATCTCTTGACTGTCAGTGCACAGGTAGGCATATGTGTTCACTGACATGAGGGTAGTCTCTGAGTTAAGAGGCCTGTGATCCACTTCATTAAGGTCACTGGGAGAGGAGCCCTGAGATATGACCAGGAGAGTGAGGAAAGGCATCATGCTTCTTGGGAGAAGCACAATAAAATCGTGATTTTTGAAGATGTAAGAAGAAAAAGCATTGCAGGCTAATAAAATTTTTAAAAGCTCAGTGTGAGGATCTTATTAAAATCATTCATTGATCTTTGGGTTTAGGTTAGAGTTTTGAAACTGAAAGGACTAAGATTTAAAACATATTCATGTCAAAAGGAAACCTCTGCTCCATTTCATCCAGTCATCAAGTCATCCCAGAAGAAAAAATATGTAATATTTCTGTTTTATGTGCAGGTTGACAGTGTTGAGGATTAAACTGAAGCCTCCTGCATGGCAGGTAAACACAACTGACTACATCTTCAGGTTGTAAGTTTTCTAATTTAAAAGTTGAGTTTGGTTTGTGATGTGCATGTGGTATATGTGCAAAAGTGTGGGGGGTTTAATGTGAATGTGCACACGTGTGGGGAGTTTTACCGGGGTGTATGTGCACAAATGTGGGAAGGTTTATTGTGCTGAGGTATATCCCTCTTATCCCTAAAATTCCCAATTCTTATTCCCTGAATAGGTGCTGGATTTGGGATATTTCACTCAGAATGATCTTTTCTAGATCCCACCATTTGCCTGCAAATTTCATGATTTCCTCCTTTTTGATTGCTGAGTAGTATTCCATTGTATAAAAATACCACAATTTCTGTACCCATTCCACCGTTGATGGACATCTGGGTTGTTTCCAGGTTCTGGCTATTACAAATAGAGTTCTATAAACATGGTTGAGCAAGTGTCCTTTTTGTGTACTTGAACAAACTTTGGGTATATACCTAGCAGTGGTATAGCTGGTTCTGGAGGAAGCACTATTCCTATTTGTCTTAGAAAGCGCCAGATAGCTTTCCAGAGTGGTTGTACCAGTTTACATTCCCACCAGCAGTGGAGGAGGGTTCCCCTTTCTCCACAACCTCTCCAGCATGTGTTATCGCTTGAGTTTTTCATCTTGGCCATTCTGATGGGTGTAAGGTGATATCTCAGGGTCCTTTTGATTTGCATTTCCCTGATGGCTAATGAGGATGATTGGGTCAAAAGGCCTTTTCTGAATCTAATGTGATGAGATGATCATGTGTTTTCCTTCTTTCAGTTTGCTTACATAGTGGATTTCATGTTTTGAATTTTTTTAATTTTATTTTTTTCTTATCAGTTACATTTTATTAACTCTGTATCCCAGCTGTATCCTGCTCCCTCATTCCCTCCCACTCCCACCCTCCCTCTTGTCTCCACCCTGCCCCTTTCCAAGTCCACTGATGGGGGGGATCTCCTCCCCATTCATCTGATCCTCTTTTATCAGGTATCTTCAGGACTGGCTGCAAAGTCCTCCTCTATGGCCTAACAGGACTGCTCCTCCCTTGGGAGGTGGGGAGGTCAAAGAGCCAGCCATTGAGTTCCTGTTAGAAATAGTCCTTGTGCCCTTTACTATGGAAAACCAATTGGTTACTGAGCTACCACAGGCTACATCCAAGCAGAGGTTCTAGGTTATATCCATATATGGTCCTTGGTTGAATGAAAGTCTCAGAAAAGACCCTGTGTTCATATATATTTGGTTCTTGTGGAGCTCCTATACTTTCCCCATCATAATAACTCCCCTTCTTTGATATGATTCCCTGTACTCTGCCAAAGGTTTGGTTATGAGTCTTTGTATCTGCTTTGAAAACACTGCTAGTTAGAGTCTTCAGGATGCCTTCAGTAGACTCCTGTCATAAGTTCAATGCACATCCCATCTGTCTTTCGAAATGAGGATTGATCATCTTACCCCATGTCCGCTCTCTTAATTATCTTTTTTATGTGTATAGATTTCATTATGTTTATCATATCGTATAGGTCTATATGAGCAAGTATATACCGTGTTTGTCTTTCTCCTGTTTGGATATTTCACTCAGAATGATCTTTTCTAGATCCCACCATTTGCCTGCAAATTTCATGATTTCCTCCTTTTTGATTGCTGAGTAGTATTCCATTGTATAAAAATTGCACAATTTCTGTATTCATTCCTCCGTTGATGGACATCTGGGTTGTTTCCAGATTCTGGCTATTACAAAAAAAGCTGCTATAAACATGGTTGAGCAAGTATCCCTTTTGTGTACTTAAGCAAATTTTGGGTATATACCTAGCAGTGGTATAGCTGGGTCTTGAGGAAGCACTATTCCTAATTGTCTGAGAAAGTACCAGATAGATTTCCAAAGAGGTTGTAGCAGTTTACATTCCCACCAGCAGTGGAGGAGGGTTCCCATTTCTCCACAACCTCTCCAGCATGTGTTGTGACTTGAGTTTTTCATCTTGGCAAATGGCACATCCACATATGGAGGCAAAACACTCACACAGAGAAAATAAAAACAAATGAATGAAAAGAATTACCTGAAGTCAAGCACAGGAGTACAAAGGGCACCTGAAGGGCTCTTCAGTGAGGAGATCTGGCTCACCTCTCCAAATCCAGAGCCCAGCAGGGCAGCATGCAGGAGCAGAGGGCACCCAAGTTCCACTAAGTGCTATGGCTTTGCCTAAGTCTTAACATTGTTTGGCTAGCTAGCTCCATGGTTCTGTGGAGACAAGGTCTACCCAGGTGAGAAAAACCTAAGCCTGGTTCTCCCACACTCTCCCCAGAGCCAGGGCACCATGCCCTTTCTGAACTACAAAGGTTAACACTTGAGGGCAACTGTCCCTTTACAACCTGATGGAGGCTATGGACCTTCTTCTAGGAGAACGTGCATACCCATGTAGCTTTAATAATGCCAAGCACTTTCAGGAGACTCCGGACTCCAGATTAAAGACCTCAGCCCTGGGATTTCATCTGCCATCCTGTCCTTACCACATACAAGTGTGTCTCTCTCCTCCTGATCTCCTCTTGTTTGTGATAAAGAATGCTGAGGCTGAGCCCCTTTCAGTCCATCCATCACTTGTTCGAAGTCTTAAATGTACACCAGAATTGTGGAACCTGGCTTCCCTCCCCAGACATGCCCAAGGCTCCTGTGCTTGGTTCCTGTTTTCCTTTTTGTGTCTGCCAGGCTGTGACATTTTACAATGGAGCTTAGTCATGGCTCTACTTCACTGTGGAGTTTCAAGGGGAGGTTGAATTGCTGAATGGATGGTAAATCTTTTTCTCTGTCTATCCCAGAGGGAAAGAATCCTGCTTCCATTAACCACATGCTGGCCAGGTGATCAGCTCCAGGCAGGTGTCATCTGGGATAGTGAGAGTAGAGAGGCAACAGAGCCCAGCAAATGGTGCCTATGGGTCTAGGCAGTGGGAGATGACAGCAGAGGAGTTGTGTGTGTCCCTGAATGAGCAGGGGTACAAGTAGAGTTGTGGGTCTTGGCCACTGCTGATCAAGGATTCATATCTTCACATGTGAGCATGTCATTTGGGAGCCCACAAATGACTCCCTCTTACCTTATTGTGAACCACTGGTTAGGAAAAGAGAGCGATATTCCCTACCTGGGCTTGGTAGGAACCTGTGTATTACTGACCTGGGGTCTTACTGTATGTAGCCCCCATGCAGCTGGGGTTATTGATTCTTACTGAACCCCTATGCCTTATTCTGGGGTCACTGAGTACTCAAAGATATGAGAAAAGGGAGGCACTCCCCATCCCCAGGAGTTTCCATGCTCCTGCTTTCCTTGGCTAACTTACTGAAGCCCTTACCATGGCCCTCAGGTAATTACCCAGCTTGTCTCTTCCCTACTGTAACTGGACCATGCCTTCCCCTGTACTGCTTTGAAATGTTCTTCCCCACCCTCACCCCTCCCTCATTCACCAGGGATAGGCTCCCAGCCCAGGCTCCTTTATAGTAGTACTCAAGTTAACACACGGTGTCTCCCTAGAGTGTTATGTGCTGTTCAGTCCTGTGTTTGTCTCTTCTGTATGTGTGTGTATCTGTGCTATGTGTATTCATGTGCACCTTGAGTCCCCAACTAGACTGTGACCTCCCTTTGGGAAGGGGCTTTTATTTCTTCTTCACCCCCTATTGAGTCCAGCAAAGGGCTGGGATCCCAGCTCTCAAGAATACACTTGTCAACAGGCTGATGAAACAAATGCTGTAGGTTTTCAGGGGTGGGGGGATGGTAGGAGATTGTGTGCAAGGGGAGAGTACACATGCGTTAGCTAGGTTGAGTTGGGTTGTTGGCTGAGTCCTTGGATCCATAATGGATGCTCAAGGCCTCTGGTCCTTGCATATTGGAGTTGGTAGGAGCAGGAGTGACATCCTACCAGACACAATACACACATCATAGCTACACAGGAGTGCACATGAGTGGACTTCCAGGTTGGATGTTCCTGGGGACCTCTGACATAAAAAAAATTGTGACTCAAATAAATGTTCTCTTCAAAAGATATATGTGCAGATATATGGTGGTAAATCCCATGAGGTGAGCATGTTGTGCCTAGTTCTCAAACCCCCAAAGACCAGGAATAGACTCCACTGAAAATACATGAGGATTTATATATATATATATATATATATATATATATATATATATATTTGGAGCAGCCCTTAGTGGACAAGGCTGTGGGAGTCTTATATCTCAGCCTGTATCTTAGCCTCCATCACTTCTGGGGAGTATTTTATTCAAGGTCACATGAACTTGGTTTTCATTACTTTGTTCTTTTTGGGTTTTTTTTTTTTTTAAGACACAGTTTCTCTGTGTAACAGCCTGGCTGCTCTGGACTTTCTTTGTAGAACAGGATGTCCTCAAAATCACATAGATCTACCTGCGTCCCTAGTCCTGGGATTAAAGGCCCTGCGCTGCTACATGCACTTGTTTTTAAAGTGGCACAGTAGCCAAAGGCTACAGGAAGTAGATCACAAGCTACAGCAGAGTTAGCTGAGGCCTGTTTGTCCAGATAGTCATCGCTGTTTGGGTCTAGCAAACAGATCCCAGCTTCTGCCCAAACTGGACATCACTTGCTCAGTAGCTTTGAGGTGATTCTCACTTGCATCTAAGAGGTGGGGTGTTAGCATAATTTTTATTACTATTTTATTTTGGTTTCTTATGCCTCTTCCTCCCTTCACCCTAATCTCTTCCAACACCCCAACACAAGGTAGAAGAGAAGGAACAATAATGGGGAGACAGGTGGAATTCTCTTTAGCTATTTCCTGCCAGTTAGGGTCGTTGGGTTCCTTTGGGCATTCCAATCTTTGTTTCAGGATTTCTTCAACTTATCTCATCCAAATGCATCCACAGCAACCAGGAGTAGCAAGGGGAGCATCAGCAGCCTTCTTTCTCTAAGCACTCTTCCCGCTCTGGGCCCTGGCATTTATTCCATCTCCAGAGTCTTCAGATTTAAACTGTATGCAGCTGAGAAACAGCCCTCTCAGCCTGCACCAGACAAATAGTTTGATTCAGTGGACAGTCTGAACCAGTCCTGGGATCAAATCCAAAACTTGTTTACAGTCACAACAGTGGGCCACCAAGTAGATTTGATTCAGGGGATTAGCTTCCAAGGTGGGACATCTCCAATGGAAAACTGGGCCACTCACACCTCTTTTGACTTTAACCCTCACAGATCCTGCTCTCTGTCCTCACAGAGATGTGGTGAGAATGAACAAGTCATACATAATTGATTCAAATTCAGAGCACAGCCTCACCTATGTCCTTGCCCTAGGGTGAAGCCTGTCACTGGCCACATCTCTAGTGCAAGTGCTTGACAGCACCTTGATGTCAGGTGGTAACACCTACAAACACACGAAAGCCCCATCAAGCCTCATTAGTGTGTAGGGTATGGACCCAACCTACCTGTCATTGGCCTAGGAGTTGGAAGTCACTCTGGGCTATTGTCTTTGGTGCTTGGCACTAGGGTGAGGGATGGGGAGTGCACTAGGCAGGGTTGGTGTGTTCTTGTCACATTGCCTAACCTGAAGGTGACAGCAGGGCCCCTCCTCCTCTTCCTCTGTTTCCACAGCTACCATGGCAGAAGCAGCAGCTGTAGCCCAGCCTGTTAACCCAGTTCAGTTTTTGTTTGTGAGCTTCATAGGGGTTTCAGGCCTGGCTCAGCCTGAGCTCTGGCCTGGGGACGACATTATGGATGACTGGATGACAACCCTTCACTGAGCCCTACATGTCAGCCACAGTGTGAGGTTGGGAGCAGAAAGTCACAGTTGTTTGGATGGTGGTAAATCCCAGGAGGTAAGCCTGTTGTGCCCAGTTGTCAAACCCCTATACACCAGGAATAGACTTCACTGAAAATACATGAGGATTTTTAATTGTATATGTGTTTGAACACAGGACACAAACCCTCTGTGGAAACAGATTAGAAATGCAGCACCATGATCTAGGGGAACAAGATTTTTATAGGGCAAAATTACATGCAGGTACTTACATGCTTTGGCATTACATGATTGGGTAAGGGAAATTGACTTTTGAAATGATTGGTACACTTTAGGCTCCAAGACCACAAACAGTTGTGGCCTAGTAACATGGGCTGGTTTCCTAGCAACTGTATTAGTGGGAGGGGCGAAATGCATTAAATCTAGTTGTTTTTGTTTTACCCAGGTGGCTGGAGCTTTAAACTTTAAAACAATACCCACTGACTCTTAATTCTCTGGTCTGTCATTCTCCCCTCACCATTATCATTTGAAGACCCAATCTTCAGTCTTCCAGATATCACCCCTGGAGTCCTTCACATTTACCTTTCCACAATGGGATCTCAGTACCATTACTGCCTTGCTCCCAAACATTACTTTATTAAAGCCTTCAAGTGATTTAAAATACAAGGCCCAAAGATAAAAATCAAAATGAGTAGGGGGTCCCTTCAGTGTGGATATAGAGGAAGGAAGCCAAGAAGAACAATAACGCCAGGATTTAAACCATCCTCTGGAATCTTTTCTCTCTAGTGTATCTAAAGGCTGCAATACTAGTTCCTGCTCCAGCTAAGCACGTTTCCAAGATAGTAGCTAATGCCAGGGAACCCCTTTGACTTTGCATTTCAGTCTGTTAGATGGGATTTTGGACTGAAGACTTTTCTTCTGAAGTTGCTTCAGTGCTGACAATAGGATTGCCAACAGGGGCTAGGACAGCTGAAATATCAGTCAAAGGCTGGGCAGTGGAGCAGTACTGGGAAGAATCTGGTTAGTTGATCCATATGAAGAGACATGGAGCCATCACTTTGGCTGGACTTGATTACTTCAGCTTCCAGCAAGTTCAGTTTTCAGCTGGCAGTCAGTTGCTGATTCCAGAATAGAGTCAATCATGTAAAAATCAGCTGGGACAAATTCAGATTAGAGTCAGAAGTTATTTTTTTCCTATTAAATGGGAAAAGTGAGGAATCCCACGACTAAGGGGAAGACTCATCTGTCTTGACTGATCTGGATCTGACTATGGCAGATCCAGGTCTCATGACTTTTTGATTTCCTGAAACTCATATGAAATTTAGTTTACAAAAGAAATATATTTTTTTAAAAACCTCAGAAAAGTAAAATATCAGCAAATCTAATATAAGAACATTCTGAGAGTAACAGGAAAAACTGGATCCAACAGCATGAGTATCAGTTCTTCTTAGCTATTTGTTTTGTAACCTTTATAAACAAAGTGTGTCCGTGGTCTGAAACTAACAATTTCTCTGTGGGCACAGATGTTGGTAATCAGCCACCAATGAGGCTCAGCCACTTTTTGTACACTCAGCATCTACTTTTAGCCACCCACCTCCATGTCACACTGGAAAGTTAGGCAGAAATACATTATTGGTTTTGATGCTAAAAGTGGATGCTTGGACTTTCCTTAACAAAGCAACTAGAAAGAATAGGCTTAAGATATTTCTAAATACTATGTCAAAGTCTACCTCAGAAATGTCAGATATGAGAAATACCATAGTAAACACTATGGTGTTTGGGTCAGAAATACACATTAGACAGATGTTTTAACATGATGAGATGCACCTTTAAGTCTATCTCAGAGGACAACCAAAGGAAATTAAATCACAAGCTTATGACTGGATAATAAATTCCAATAACTTATCAGAATGCTTTTGATCAGTGTGAAAACTCTGAACTTTTGAAGTCTTACAGCAAGACCATCATGAAAATAGCAGAGAGGAGAGAGAAATCTTAAATATCTCCCATTTCTATTGTTAATGTGTATTAAATCACTTTTCTATATGATTATAACTCACATTCACATACCTTTAAGACACCTACCTAGGCCTACCAATCTTTCTTGCATTTACCAACTTGGAAATATTTTTCCAGACCATCAGTCAACACAATCTAGATTCTCACATCCGAACCTCCTATATCCTCAGACCCTACATAAATTCCATATCTTTCTATCCAGCTATTCACCATAAGACATGGACAACTAACATGAAGCCTCTGAGCAAGGCAAACCTGTTTGCTTTTCTAAATAAATGTTCTAGTACCTACTCGTTTAACTAGCTAATGAACTGACCAATGAACTAACAGTGGATCTAATTGGTCTTTAGCTGCAAAGCTACCATTAGCTAGCTTAGCCGTCAGTGTGATCAGAGACTTGAGAAGGATAAATTATGAGCTAAATAAATGTACCAATCCACGTACCAACCGAAATGACAGAGATGACTAGTTAGTCCATCACCTAGGTAATGTCCCTGGCTCCCATGTTATCATGGCACCATGAGCATAGGCAGTCCAGCCATAAGAAACATAGGATGAGAGACTATTGCTGTGGAGTAAGAGATTGACCTCACCTTGTCCTCAGCTAAGTGAAACAATGACTCTCCAGCTGTCCACAGCTTTGTCCACAGTTTAGGCTGGGCCCTAGCAGTGGGCTAGTTGGGGAAGTCTTGTCCAGTGGTTAGCATACCACAATCCAGAGTCGCAGTCATCTGTCGTTGTGCTCAAATCTTCTCAGAGACTGTGGAGTAGCTTCTGCCTGTATTTTGGGATCTTTGGTCACAATAAACTTAAACATATTAAAGTGTGATATTCATCAGATCTCTGACAAGTTTGAGGGCCAGCATATTTGAGTTACTCTTTGTCTATCTTTATCATCTGCTCTAAATTGTATCCTATAAAACACAATGCTATAATCTCTAATTCTGGCATATTCCTTAGAAGCATGTTTTAGGACTATATTTCAAGTAGATATACATAGGCAAATTTCATAGTTACCCACCCTAGGCTTAACCTTATAAAACCATAACCAATGAGACTAGGTAAAGCTCAATCTTATACTCAACTGCAGTCCTTAGCATAACTTTAAATCTCTTTTTTCTGAACTAAAATCAAAGCAAAATTAGACACAGTTCATAAAAGGGTTAGCTAATCTTGTTGATCCTACCATATTGCATTAAAACTGAACATCAAAAAGCTTGAAGGACAAAAGTTGCAGTTAGCACTAATTAGGGAACTAAACATAGCTGGTAACCCTAAACAAAGATGGGAGTAAAACCTGTAACATTTCTTTCATTATGGGCCACTGCTCTTGCCACATTGGTCTGTTTGATCACCACTTTGGGGGCAAGGCTGTTGGTATTTCAGCAGTGTCCCCTCTTATAAAATTGGAAACTCAATCCCTGTGATGTCCTGTACTTGGACAGTGGGCACAGCTTGTGATTGTTCTTGATTACACATATCAATACCTTCCACAGAAGCCTCTAACATTTCACCCCTTATTTGAGCATTGGCTGTCTCTGGGATTATAGGCATATTAATTTGAGTACCCCATTCTTGTAAAAGATCTCTTCCCCACAAATGTATGGGTATGTCAGCCACATAAGGTCTCAATTCCCTGGTTGCCATTCTGCTCCCACACTTTTAATCTACTGTACAACACTTTGTCTTACTTGAGACAATTTACCAATTCCTATTAATGGTGTAGAAATCTTCTGAAGTGGCCATTCTTGTTTCCAAGACTTTTGATGTCAGACCTTGTATCTATCAAACCTTACATCTCAACATCATTCATTTGTACCATTAACCACTGATGCCAGAGCACAAGTTTTTTTTAGTATTCCAAAAGGTACCTGTTCTTTCTATGGGATCGACTTTGCCCTTGACATAAAGATAAAGTAACAGCTGAGCAATTCCACCCCCTGCATTAATTGGCATCTCCTGTTTTACATATGTCATGATTGTATATTCTTCCTTACACTCCCCATCTACAATAACTGGATGCACAATAAATCCTCGAGAAGTTAATCCACTTCTTCCCTAGATCATCCTTTCTGTCCCTGAATGAAAAGGACCATAAACACCAATGGTTATTTTGTAACATGCAAATCTTGCTGAAAGGGTAAGAAGGGTATTTGTGCCCAGATCCAAAGCCCTGCGGGATTCATCATGGGTGAGATCAGCAATTTTCCATTCTGATCTTCCTCCTGCTTGTCATCTCCTGGCTGACCATAGCAGGAGAGCTCCTATATTTTGCTGTGGGGCCTTGAGCTGACAGGCCCCTCTGACTGTTTAATGATGGCAAGAGGTGACCTTCTGTATCCCATTTAGATATACACTCATTACTCCAATGCTTTCCCTTCTTACAATACCTACAAATTCCAGCGAATCTGGCAATTGAACGTTGTAGCCAGAAGCAGCTTCTTCCCCTTATGAGTGAAGCTTCTAGCCTCATGATTTCTTTGCAACGTCACCAAATTCACCACAATTAAAGCGCCAGTCATTTTGATTTTTGAGACTTTTAGCTATGGCTTGTCCTATGATACTGGCATGATGCTCCTGAGAGGCAATGCCAGTGGTCTCTCTTAACATCTTTTTCTTTGGGCCCCTCATTCTTTTAATGGTCTCAGTTCTCTGTTACATTTAGTATTTGCATTCTCATAAGCCATGATCTGTGTCAACACCTGTCTGGTCTCAGGGTCTGGTTTGGCTCAATTTCAAGCTGAACCCAATCTCTGTAAGAAGTTGGTGAAGGCTTCTTCAGGGACTTCAATTACCTTAGTAAATGAGGAGGTTCTTTTGCCAGGCTCCTCTACCACATCCCATGCTCTTACTGCTGCAAAATGACATTGTTCAATCACTACATCTTCAGATTTGATTTGTTTTCATAAGTCAGCATAATGTCCTTCAACAAACAGTTGATCTTTACCAACATTTGTCCCCTTTCTTACATTTTGTTGTTCTATTTTTGTGGCTTCATTCCTTCACCACAATTATGATTTTACCTACTGACCAGCTTTTAATAGAGCTAAAACCAACCCTTTCCACTTTTGGTGAATAAGTTTATTTTTCATAGTCTAGTTTTTTAACCTTTATTTAACCAAATTTGAATGCATTCCATACCATATGATAGACATTTAAAGTTTCCTTTCATTTAACATTTCTACTGGACTTGATGTCATGTCATTGTCAGCCTCACCACCATCATTATCAGGCATATGTTGCACAAAGACTGGGAAAGCTGATGCTGCCTTTGTAGCCACAGGTACTTCCTGTAGTGGAGCCTTTGGGACCAGAGCTCTTTTGGCTTGCTGGGCTTCCAGTTCTTCCCTTCCCCCTTGGAGTACTCTGAAACACCTGGCTCATGGAGCATGGCAGAGCAGAAATAGAGGGTAAACTCTCATTTTTCAGTACTACTTTTCGCTTTCCAAGAGTTTCAGTCTCTACCCATAAACTTTCCTATTGAACCACCAATTCTGTAATCCTTTCTAGAACAAGAGAACTGAGTGACACCTTTGTTCTTCTTATCTCATCCATAATTTTTTAAACTTCTAAAAAACAGAATATAGGAAGAAAACAAAGCAACAGAAGAAAATTTCGCCTGGGAACATTTCAGGAGAGAACCTGGCATCAGCCACTGCTATAAAACTTTTAGTGACATCTTGAAACATTATATTCACTCTTTCAGAACATGCCATCTCCTATGTACAGCTCCAAAACCAAGTTCCCCATTATTCTTAAGTCATGCCTGGGTGTTACTTGTTAGCCCTTTTTTATCTTAAATGATGTTGGGCACCACCTGTGACAAAATGCCACCTGTAGCAGTCTTTTCAAAACTCTACTTTATTTTGGGTGCTTAGGCCTCTACCTCCCTTCCACTAACCCCCCAACTCTATGTAAAAGAGAGAAGAGGTTAGTGAGGAGCAGGGGTCCAGACCCCTTTACTTTTCCCTGATAGAATCAAGGAGTTCTTTTAGGGCTCTGTAGAAATCTTTGTCAACTGTAGACACAGCTACAGGCTCCTCCATGCTGCTGTGCCCCGAAGCATTTCTCTCAGTCTGTCTGCTCCAAACTGTGACACCATCTCTGGTCTCTTGTCTCACCAAATGGCTACAAGCCACATGCCAATACTAAACGTTGCACTGTTTCCTTTTTGGCCTCAGTTATACTCAGAGTCCTAGATCATGCCCCTTTTATGCCCCACAAGGAAGGCTATTAGCAACTGGCAAAGATGGTACCCCACACATGACAATTAAAAGTTATGGACAAACTATAGCCCAACTGAAATCTCACACTTCAGATTAAAACAAAATTATAGTAGCATAACATACAAAGATACCAAAACTTCCATTACAACTACTGTTTCTCTCTTTTTCTTTTTTTCCAAAACCTGGGCCCAAGGAAGAAAGGATGTGTGCCTTGGACTATCCCTAACCCTGAAGAGGCCTGTGCCCAAAAAAGAAGAATTTTGGCAAGAGTCTATTCCTAAACCTGGAGTGGACTATCCCAAACAGAGGAAGCCTGCGACCAAAGAAGTGGTGAGGCCCTGGGCCTATCCCTATCCCTGAAGAGAACTGGACCTAAGGAAGAAGAGATGTGGGCCTAGGCCAATCCCTAAACCTGAAGAGGCCTGGGCCCAGAAAAGAACAGTTGTGGAACTGAGCCAATCCCTAACTATGTTGAGACCTGGGCCCAAAGAATGGTTGGGGGCCTGGGCATGTCCCTAAACCTGAAGAAATCTGTGCCCAAAAGAGAAATAAATTCCTAGGCTTATCCTATCCTTGAAGAGAGCAGTGCCCAAGGAAGAAGAGATGTGGTATTGGGCCTAACCCTAACTGTAAAGTGGACTGGGCCCAAAGATTAAGAGGTGTGGATCTGAGCCAATCCATAACCCTAAAGGGTCATGGGCCCAAGGAGGGAGATATGTGTGCCTGGGCCTATCCATAACACTGTATAGGTCTAGGCACAAAGAAGAAGTGTGAGCCTGGGCCCATCACAAACCCTGAAGAGTCCTGGGCACAAAACAAACAAACAAACAATAGTGAACTTGGCCTCCTGTCTCTAAATCTGAATGGGCCCAGGAATAAAGAAGAAGTGACGTGGGCCTGGGCCTCTCTCTAACTGTGAAGAAGCCTGAGCCTCTGGAATAATAGATATGGACCCTGGCCTATCCCTAAACCTGAAGAGGCCTGGACCCAAAGAAGAAAAGGTATGGGCCTGGGCCTATCCCCCAACCACATATTGGCCTGGGTCCATGATTAAGAGGTATGGTACTGGGCTAATCTTTAACACTAAAGAAGCCTGGGCCCAAAGTAGAACTGTGTGCTTGGTCCAATCCATAATCCTGAAGAGAACTGGGCCCTAGAAAGAGGAGATGTTAGCTTTGGCCTAACCCTAACTCTAAAGATGCTTGGAACCAAAGAAGAATGTGTGTGGACCTGGGCCTATTTCATACCATGAACAGGCCTGGGCCCAAAGAAGAAGAAGGGTGTGGGCCAGGCCTATCCCTAACACCAAATAGACCTGGGCACTATGAAGGGATGAGAGCCTGGGGCTCTCACTACCTGAAGGGGCCCGGGCCTCAAGTTGAAGAGATGTGTGCCTGGGCCTGGGCCTTTCCCTATCCCTGGAGAGGCTTGTGCCTAAGGAAGAAGAGATGTGGGCCTAGGTCTATCTCTAAGAATGAAAAGGCCTGGGCACAAAGAAGAGATGAGTTGCTAGGCCTGTCCCTAAACCTAAAGAAGTCTGTGCCCAAAAGAGAGATATATGCCTGGGCCTATCCTATCCTTGAAGAAGTATGGAAGAAAAAAAAAGTGATGTAGTCCTAGGCCTATCCCTAACCATGAAGAGGAGGCCTGGGGCCAAACAAGAGGTATTGGCCTGGGCCTATCCCTAACACTGAAGAGGCATGGCCGCAAAGAAGAGATTCAGGGCTTGGCCTCTCCCTAAACCAAGGAGCCCAGGCCTAAAGAAAAAAGATGTGGTCCTGGGACGATCCCTAACCGTAAAGTGGCCTAGGCCCAAAGTAGAAGAGGTGTGGACCTGGACCTATCCTAACACTGAAAAGGCCTGGACCCAAAGAAGAAGAATTGTGGGACTGGGCCTATCACAGCCCCTCAAGAGGCCTGGGCCTAGAAAGTAGAGATGTTGGCCTGGGTCTTTCCCTAACACAGAATAAGCCTGGATACTAAGAAGAGATGTGGGCCTGGGCCTATCCCTAACACAGAATAAGCCTGGATACTAAGAAGAGATGTGGGCCTGGGCCTATCCCTTTAGGAAGGATCCCAAGCCTAAAGAAGAAGAAAGGTTCAGAATGGTAAAGACCTAGGCGAAAGACATAGAATCATATGGGTCACTGGCCTGACCTCCAAACTCAACTTTCAGCCCTTGTTTCCAGGTGAGAGAAAGTTCTGTGCCTCCACTGGGGCTTACCCAGCAATCATTTGGATCCCTTCTCCAACTGTCACACACACGACCTATGAACCCGCTGACAGTTCCTCACTGAACAACCATGGGTGACCAGTATCACACAGACCTAGCCATCTTCTGTGGACAAAAGCTTGGGTCCTACTCTTCAGAGACCTTGTCCCACAGAATGAGGCTTCCAGGAAGCAGAGCCTGAAATGGCTCTCACTTGACAGGATGACAGTTATTAGGAAGGTTGCAGAGAAAGAGAGTGTCTGCAAACAGCCCAGGACAGAGCCAGGACTACTCAGTATGTCTCACGGAAGACCCCCTTCCACTCAGTTCCCTGGAAACCCTGAGCACAAGATACAGCACAGAGCTCCTACCCTCCCCTGGTCAGCTTCTGGTTACCATGTAGGGCAGGGCTGGGGGGACCCCCAGATGTTGGAGATTGGTCTGATCCTAGTTACTGGCTCTCTTTGTCAACCTGCCTAAGTCAGGTATTCCTGTTGGGCTAATTAAACAGCCTATACCTGTATTCCTATATTCCTGTTGGGCTAATTAAACAGCCTATACCTGGACAGGGCAGAGGCAGGAACCATGGAGGAAAGTGGCGCACTGGCTTGCTCAGCTTGATTTTTTTCTACAACCCAGGGCCATTTCCTAGGGGTGGCACCACCCCCAGTGTGCTGTGCCCTCCCACATCAATCATCAACTAAGAAAGTACTGCTTCAGGCATGTCTATAGGCATTGAGGCAAGTTCTCAATTGAGGATCTTTCTTCCCAAATGACTGTATGTTTTATTAATTATAAACTATACAGAACTTGTGTAAAGTGCATTGGGAATGTTTGCTGAAAAAATTATAACTATTTGATGAGATACACTTACATTTCAACATTATACAATATGTTCCTTTTTAAAGCATATATTCAGTATTTTATTTCTTTTGCCTTCATTTATTAATTTTTAAATATGTAAGCTCATTTTTTTATTTTTATTTTTTTATTAATTACATTTTACTCACTTTGTATCCCACCTGTAGCTCCCTCTCTCCCTCTATCCCACCCATACTCTTTCCCCAGTCCACAAATAGAAGACGTCTTCCTCCCCTTTCTTGTGATCCCAGTCTATCAGATATCATCAGGAGTGGCTGCATTGTCTTCCTATGTGGCCTGGTAAGGCTGCACCCTCCTGAGGGGGAGGTGATCTAAGAGCAGGCCAATCAGTTCATGTCAGAGACATTCACTGTCCCATATCTATGGAACCCATGTGGACACCAAAGTGCCATGGGGTACATCAGTGCAGGGGATCATGATTACCTCCATGAATGGTCCTTGGTTGGGGCATCAGTCTCAGAAAAAGACCCTGTGCCCAGATTTTTTGGTTCTGTTGCTCTACTTATGGAGCAATTAAAAACAAGGAAATCATGAAATCTGCAGGCAAATGGTGGGAACTGGAAAAGATAATCCTGTGTGAGGTATCCCAGAAACAGAAAGACACACAGGGTATATATTCACTCGTAAGTGGATATTAGACATATAATATAGGATAAACATACTGAAATCTGTAAAACTACAGAAACTAATCAAGAAGGAGGTATCTAATCAAGTAGGAGCATCTGGGTAAGATGCTCAATCCTCATTCAGAAAGGCAAAAAGGATGTACATCAGAAGAGGAGAAAACAGGGAACAGGATAGGAGCCTACCACAGAGGGCCTCTGAAGGTGTCTACCCTGCAGGGTATCAAAGTAGATGCTGAGACCTATAGCCAAACTTAGGGCAGAGTGCAGGGAATCTTATGAAAGAAGTGGGAAAAGGACAGGAGCTCCAAGAGGAGAGCAACAGAACCATTTATTTATTTTTATTATTTTTACATCATAATCAAAGTTTTCCTTCCCTCCTTTCTTCCAAGCACCTCCTTCTCATCAAACTTCTCACCTATCCTCCATCGTCCCTTTTTCCAAGAAAAAGGGGAGGCTTCACATGGATATCAACCCGTCTTGGCCTATCAAGCTGCAGTAGGACTAGGGCATCTTCTGCTATTGTGGCTAAACAAAGCAACCCTGTTAGGGGAAAGGGATGCAAGGCAGGCAACAGTCAGAGACAGACCCTCCTTGAGCTGTTAGGATTCCAACATGAAGACCCAGGTGCATAAATTCTGCATATGTGCAGAGTACCTAGGTCTGTCCTATGCATGCTCTCTGTTTGGTGGTTCAGTCCCTGTGAGCCCCTTTGAGTCTAGGTTAGTTGATTCTGTAGGTTTTCTTGTAATGTCCTTGAGCTCTTCAATCCTTCCTCCTCCTCTTCGTAAGGATTCCCCAAGCTCAGGATAATGTTTGGCTATGGGTCATTGCATCTGTTTCCAACAGTTGCTGAGTGAAGCCTCTTATAAAACAGATATGCTAGGTGCCTGCCTGTAAAATGTCAAATATCATTAATAGTGAAAGGAGTGGGCTCCTTCTCATAGCATGGGTCTCAACCTTATCCATTCCCTCAATTTCTGCTTCATATTTACCCCTGCACATCTAACAGGCAGGACAAATCATGGATAGGTTTCCCCCTACTGGAAGTCTTGTGTGGTTACAGAAGATGGCCATTTCAGGTTCCATATCCATATTGCTAGGAGTCTTAGGTAGGGCCACACTCACAGATTCCAGGGTGCTTCTTTTGTCCTTTGTCCCAGTTTTCTAGCTTGTCCCATAGATGCTGCCCACCAGGTTCCAGTTCTCTTACCCAGTACTCTTTTCCTCTGTCCTCCCCAAATCTAATTCCTCCTACTCTCCTCCCCAACCCTTTCCTACCCAGTCTCCGCCCTTTATCTACCCCTGATGTCTATTGTATTTCCTCTTCTGAGTGGGATTCAAGCTTCCCCCTTGGGTCCTCTTAGTTAGCTTTGTTGATCTGTCAATTGTAGCATGATTATCCTATATTTGATGGCTAATATCTACTTATGAGCTTATACCCTGTTGTCTTTCTGGGTCTGGGTTACCTCACTCAGAATCATCTTTTCTAATTCTATTCATTATCTGTGAATTCCATGAGGTTTTTTTATTTTAATAGGTAAATAGTATTCATTGCAGAAATGCACCACCTTTTCTTTATCCATTCTTCGGTTGAGGAACTTCTAGAATGTTTCCAGTGTGGGGCTATTACAAGTAAAGCTGCTTTGGACATAGTTGAACACGTGTCCTTATGGTTTGGTGGAGCATCCTTTGGGTATATGTCTAGGAGTGATAGAACTGGGTTGTGAGATCTAATTGTTACCAATTCATTTTCAAAGGGATTCCACAAGTTTGCACAACCACCAGCAAAGGGGGAGTGTTCCCAGTGTTCCACATCCCCACCAGCATGAGCTGTGGCTTGAGTTCTTGATCTTAGGCATTCTGAAGGGTTTAACATGCAATCTTAGTTATTATAATTTGTGTTTTCCCGATGACTAAGGATATTGAACATTTCATTAACTGCCTCTCAGCCAGTAGAGATTCCTCTCTTTAATTCTATGTTATATTGTACCTCATTTTTAATTGGGATACTTGGTGTATCGATGTTTAGTTTTTTGAGTTCTTCATACATATTGGATACCAGCAATCAATGCAATGGAGGGTATACAATGTGCTTTTATTTCAAAACACCACATCTATAAATATGTAAACGTTTTAGGTATCAGTTAAAATACTTAAAAGATATATAGGCATATACTCAAACCATTTATCCCTTTGGCTGTTTTTATGTAGAAGAAGGTAAGTTTAGTGGATGTGTTACAAGCGGTACTGAAGATAGGCTTAAAGCAAGGTTTTATAATTAATGGAACAAGAATATGACATTTAATGTGTCCTCATTACTTAAAGATTTAGACCAATATTTCTGCAATGTGTTTTGATGAACCCTAGTGCCTTGGAATGCACAGCACAGAAACATTTGTTTAAACGTGAAATAATGAATGCTGATTTGAGACTGAGCATCAGAAAGGGAAGGTGCTCAAAAGTTCGACAGGAGAAAAGCCCTGGTTTAATTTGATTTAGCTCAGGCTTGCCCAAAATGTGACTTTCCCCACATTGTTTCAGTCATTTATCCCTCTGAAATCACAACAATTTTTTGTAATGCTAAATGTAGTCCTTAATCGACTGTTTTAAAATGGTATATTAGTGAGTAGTGGAAAGTCATCTATTGAAGTCATGTGTGTCTCTTGACTGTTAGTGCACAGGGAGGCATATGTGTTCACTGTCAAGAGGGCAGTCTCTGAGTTGAGAGGCCAGTAATCCACCTCGGTAAGGTCACTGGGAGAGGAGGCATGAGATATGACCAGGAGGGTGAGGAAAGACATCATGCTTCATGGGAGAAGCACAATAAAATCATGCTTTTTTAAAGATGTAAGAAGAAAAAGCATTGCAGGCTAAGGAAATTTTAAAAAGCTCATTGTGAGGATCTCATTAAAATCATTTATTCGTCTTTGGGTTTAGGTTAGAGTTTTGAAACTGAAAGGACTAAGATTTAAACATCTTCATGTCAAAAGGAAACCTCTGCTCCATTTCATCCAGTCATCAAGTCATCCCAGAAGGCAGCATTTGTAATATTTCTGTTTTATGCGCAGGTTGACAGTGTTGAGGATTAAACTGAAGCCTCGTGCATGGCAGGTAAACACAACTGACTACATCTGCAGGTTGTATGTTTTCTAACTTAAAAGTTGAGTTTGGTTTGTGATGTGCATGGGGTGTATGTGCACAAGTGTGGGGGGTTTACTGTGAATGTGCACACATGTGGGGAGTTTTTCTGGGGTGTATGTGCACAAATGTGGGAAGGTTTATTATGCTGAGGTGTATCCCTCTTATCCCTAAAATTCCCAATTCTTATGCCCTGAATAGGTGCTGGATTTGGTCAAAAGGCCTTTTCTGCATCTAATGTGATGAGATGATCATGTGTTTTCCTTTTTTCGGTGTGCTTACATAGTAGATTCCATGTTTTGCTTTTTGTTTATTGAGCTATCCTTAATCTCAGGGATGAAGCCTACTTGATCATCGTGGATGACCGTTTTATGCATCCTCTGATGTGGTTGACAGGTATGTTGAGTCTTTTGCATCTATGTTCATAAAGGAAATTATTTTGTAATTTACTTTGAGATATTTGTGGTTTGGGAAAATTGATACATTGGCCTCATAAAAGGAATTGCACAGTGTTCCTTCTGTTTCTAATTCTGGGATACATTGAGGAGTGTTACCATGATCAGTTTGAAAGGATAGTAGACTTCTGTGCCAAAATAAACTTTTCTGGAGGTTTTTTTGTTGTTTAGAGACCTATTTTTCAAGACAGGGTTTTTCTGCCTAGATTTGTCTTGCGCTGGAATCAAATTGTGCACGAGCATGGCTTTGAGTTCACAGAGGTTTTGGGAAATTTAGTTACAGATACTATTTCCTAACAGGTTACTGGTCTATTTCAACTGCTTAACTTGCCTTTATTTTACTTTGTTAAGTGCTATTTATCCAGAAAATGATTTCTTTTTAGATTCTCCAATTTGGTGAAAGGTTTTAAAAGCACGTCTTAGGATTCTCTGGGTTTCCATGATGTCTGTGGTTATGTGCCCATTCTCATCTCCAATTTTATTAGTTTTGATCCTGTATGTCACCCTTTTAATGAAACTGTGTACTAGTTTGTCATTCTTCTGATTTTCCAAAGTAACCAGCTCATATACCCCAGGGATATATGTGAGACTATTTTTCACCATCCATGAGTCTCAGAGACCATTTGGAATAGGGATAGAAAGATTTTAAGATCCAGAGGTCAGAGAGTTCAGAATAAAGCAATGTCTCCTGTATCTATAGTACTGAACTCAGGAACACACTCTGAGATCAAGGCAGTGACTATTCTAGCAGGGAAGAGAAAGGGTCTCACTGACCACACCCCAAAGTGAGAACCTGTTGACAGTTTGGCTGCTTCTAGAGGAGGCTTCAGGATTACAGGATCCCATTGTGAAACCTGAGATGGTGAACTGTGAAAACCTTTTTTTCAGGTGTGGAGTGGTTCAGCCATAGCACCCACCTTTAATCTCAGAACTTTCTGTTTATTGTAAACAGATGGCTATGGTGTGGTTCAGCCCTATCATGTAACTTTAATCCAAAAACCATTCTGTAAGCAGGATTAAAGAAAGTTAACTATGGAGCAAATCACCTGTAGCAGAAAGCCACCTGTAGAGGTCTTTTTTAAAACTCTACTTTATTTGGGGTATTTAGGGCTCTACCTTTCTTCCACCAACACCCAACAATTAAGTAGGAGAGAGAAAGTGTTAGTGGGTAGAGAGGCCCAGACAACCTTACTTCTCCCAGAAAGTTAGTGTCAAGGGGTTCTTTTAGGGATCTTTACCTATCTCTGTCAACTACAGACACAGCTAGCAATCACCTCCATATTGCTGCACCCTGGAGAGTTTCTCTCTGTCTGTCTGATCCAAACCAGCACACCATCTCTGGCCTCTGGTCTCTCCACACTGCTCCATGCCAAAGCCAAGACTGACTGCCACCAAAGACAGCACGTCTTCTCTTTCATAGCCTCATATTTATACTGAGTCCTAGAACACTTCCCTCTCTGTGCAGCAAGTGGAAAGCCCTTAGCAGCTGACAAAGATCACACCCTGCACTTGACAACTAAGAGGTGTGGACAAACTATGGCCCAACTAAAATCCCACATATATAATTAAAACAAAAATATGAGATTGCAAAGAAACCAAAATTTCCATTCCAGTAACAAGCTGACATGGACTAACAGAAAAGAGGGCCTTTTGATTTCAAGGCTGTTTAAAGCAGTATGGAGAAGAAAGTGGAGAAGGTGCTTTTGGCTTTTGGCTCTTTCCTCTGCGACTTGAGCTGAGTAGAAAGGCTTCTTCCTTCTGGGATATCGACTAGTCAGTGGGGTTCTTTCCCAGGGATAGTAGACATTTACCTCAGCATCTGGTTCCTGAGTCTTTAGGGGTAGAATCTAATGATTTGGGACTCTTGTTTTTAAAACAACAGCCCTCTGATGCTGGCCCAAGTGCATTGCATACAGGGTCTGCAAGCTGCTTTCCAGGAGTGGAGGCAGTGCCCTGTGATGCACACTGAACCTTCTGCTCCTACTCTAACTCCCAAGCCCTTCATCAGCATTCTCTAAAAGTTGGTGCTCATCTGATATTGGCACTGGAAGGGGTAGCTAGCAGCCCATCCAACAAGGAAATCTTATCTCGGTGAATGTAAGAGTAGATGTGTGTTCCTACCTACATCACCCATTGCACTATTGATTGTTGTTGTTTCTTAAGAAGGGCAAAGATAAAACCCCCAAGCAGATACATTGATCTTGAGAATGAGGTCTGAGCATACAGATATTTGTCTTACTCGTGGAGCCTCCTATATTTGTGAGCAACCATCTCAGCCTGTTCTTAAGTAATTCAAAGATTGAAAGGATCATTTAGAAACATAGGGAAAGATTGAATTAAACATTTCAGGATGATCATGTTAGCATATGAAACTTATATTTATATTATATACACAGTGGTAGGACATTTCCAAGAAAGAATGATATAAGATTACAAGTCTTCAGAAATTTTAAGAGTGGCATAGAAATCGATATATAAATTTGGACACTTCTAGGTAGGCCCTGCAAGGGCTTACGGAATCTCTGGCAATTCTGTCAGTGAGCATGTCCACAAACATGACTTCAGAGGGGGATTTCAGAGGTCACTTCAGTCCCTGGTCTTTGGTTCCAGTGGTCCCAGAGTTCACCTTGGGACTTGGCCTTTGATCCTTTGAGCCATCTGAGAGTTCACCTTAGGACGCAGGTGTTGTTTGCTGTGGTCCCAGAGTTTATCTTGGAAAAATACCTTTAGCTCCAGGGGTCCCAGAGGTCATTATAACAAGGATTTTGGCCTTAGCTGTCCCAGAGTTTATCTTTGAGCCAGAAATTTGGTTATAGCAGCTCTAGATTTCACCATGTTATAGGGGTTTTTGTTCTAGAGGTCCTAGCATTGACCATTGTTCAAAGGAAAGGCGTTGGTTCCAAAAGTTCTTAGAGATCACTACTGGACTGAGGATTTGACACCTTTACAATCAGTTCAGAGTTCAGGGTGAAACTGTCATTTTGACTGCAGCCGCTAGCAGTTTCACAGAGTTCAGTATGCCACTGGGGCTTTTACTCCATGTGGTCACTCTAGTAGTCAGTGTGTGGTGGTCCTGTTGTCACCCAGCCAAGTGTAGGTCACCTCAGTAAGCCCACTTTGGAATCAACGCCAAGCCTCACCAGTCTCCATAGCTGAGTTTTATGAGGACGCACAGACAAGACAGCAGGGAGTTGAAAGACCTGAAAACTGTAAGATAAATTCAACCAACATATGTGCAAAACACAAAAAGAAGTTTAAAAAATAGCACAGCTACCCATTGCAATACTCATTCCAAACCCCCCAATTCCAAATGGAAGCCAAAGTCATCAAGGAAGCTGAAAGTTCTGAGAAGGACATTTCTTACTTTTAATAGGAATTAATTACCATAAGGAATTCAATCAAGAAGTTGGATGAGTTAACTACATCTGTCCAAATCTTCTGAGGTAGTGTTCAACATGAATGAAAATTTAACAAATTGGAGGCAAAAGTTCAATATAAGAAGGGAAAATTTAGCAAGAGAATTGAAATGTTAAAAACCAAATTGAAATACTGAAAGTGAAGGAAATTAATTAAAAACTGCATCAGAAAGCATCATCAATAGACAAGACCATGCAGAAGAATAAAAGGGATGCGAAGACAGGGTGGGGGGGCAGTTAAACAGACATGCATAAGGAGAAAAGGATCATGAACAAGTTTTCCATGCAGTTGGGGACACATTCAGGTCAAACCTGAGAATTTGTGGTATAGAAGGAGCAGAGATGAAGTCAAAAGGAATAGAGTGCTTAATGAAATTATACTAGAACTGTCTCAAACCCAGAGAGTGAAGTAAACACCCAAACACAAGAGGCATTAGAGTCCTCAGTCAGTATGGCCTGAGAAAAAATAACCGTACTTCATAGTCAAGATGTCAGACATACAAAGCAAAGAAGCAATATTAAAAGTATGAGAAAATATTAACTCAGCTTACAGAAACAGGGATATGTAAGTAACAGAACATTCATCTGCATCCATAAAAGCTAGAAAAGCATGAAACGATACATTTGCAGTTCTGGAAAAGTTAACTTTCACAATTGATGAAGAATAAGAATATTTCAAGACAAATACAAATGGATGCTATTTATGACAGTCAAACCAACAAGCCAGGATATTGAAGGAATGCTAGAGAGCCATGGTTCTCAACTTTCCTATTGCTGAGACCCTTTAATATAGTTCCTTAAGTTGTGATAACCCCCAACCATAAAATTACTTTGTTGCTTTTTTGAGACAGGTTTCTCTGTGTAGCCTTGGCTGTCCTGGACTTGCTAGCCTCTGAACTCATAGAGCTCCTCCTGCCTCTGCCTCCCTGAGTGCTGGGATTATAGGCATGCACCACCACACCCAGTGTGTGTTGCTACTTTATAACTAATTTTGCTAATGTTATGAATCATAATGTAAATATCTGATCCAAAGGATATCTGATATGTGATCCCTGTGAAAGGGTCATTCAACTCCCAAAGGGGTTGCAGCCTACAGGTTGAGAACTATAGAGGGAGGAAGAAGAATGACAGCTTCTGTGATAGTCCATGAAAGTATGTGCCCCATGAAATAAACAGATTAACAGCAAAAAAAAAAAAAAAAAAGACAAAGAATCAAATATGCCTATCATAGCAAAAAAAAAAAAATTCCCAAAACTAATAGGGGAGAAAGAAAAGAAATAGCAGTTGTTGGAGTTGTTGGTATAATATTCTTATAGAATGCATACAATTTATCTTTGTTCATTCAAATGCTGATTTCTCTACCCCACTATCTGGTTTCAATCTGCACATTGCATTGTGATCTTCATTCTAAGCATGGTTCTAAGCATTTCTATTCTCTGTAACTCAATAAAACAACCCACCAATGCTGAGCAATGGGAAGAATAGGGTGGGGCCTCCTGTTCCAGAGGGGAGGAGAAAGAAGCAAGTGGGAGTATTCAGAGAAGAGAGGTCTAGAGGAGAGGACTTGGAACCACAAGGAGAGATGAACCAGACCTAAGTTATGACTAAAAGCAAATATAATGGGTGAAATCTGAATGGTAGGAAACTATGCGGGCTTGGAGGTTTAGGATGGAGTAATCGTTGCCCAGCATTGTGCTCTAGATTAATTAAATAAATCCTAGTCCCTGTGTGGTGATTTGGGCATACAGCTGGTTCAGAAATAAACACTGTTTAACTAAAAGACAAATCAATAATAAACATTAGTAACCCATAACAAGCAGTAATCCAGCACACTAAAACATTCCCTAACAAATCTATAGGGAGTAGCAAACCTTTTTCATTAGTAACATTATATGAAAATGGTCGGTCAGCTAGGCAGTGGTGGTGCATGCCTTTAATACTAGCATTTGGGAGGTAGAAACAGGCAGATTTCTGAGAGTTAGAGGTCAGCCTGGACTATAGAGTGAATTTCAGGACAGCCAGGGCTACACAGAGAAACTTTGTCTCAAAAAAACCACCCACCCACCCAACCAACCAACTAAACCACCACCAACACCACTGCCAACAACAAAAAGGAAATGGACTCTTATCACCAATAAAAATATACAGACTTAATGAGTGGAATAAAGAAAAGGTCTGTCGGGTATATTGGTACCCAAATTTAACCCCAGCATTCTTCTGGAGACAGAGTCAGGCTGAGATCTCTTTGAGTTCAAGGCTAGCCTCATCTATGTTGAGAGCTCTAGGCCAGCGAGGGCCACATAGTGAGACCCTGTCTCAAAAACAAAACAAGACATCCGTATTCAACTACCTCTTTGTACCTTTGTGTAAATAGCTGATGGTGGAGTAAAAGGAACTGACTGTACTTTGCAGAGATTTTGAATTAGTTCTTCCTTTTCTCCCCTCATGCCATTTCTCCTTCCTTCATCCTTCATACTCAGTTTTCTCCAGTTCCAGGATAGAGTTTTCTGTAAGGCAGGGTGCTCAGCCTATGGTTTCTTCTGGCTTGCTTCATTGTTACTACTATTTAGTTGCCACCTCCCAAAATTTTATCAAAAATGTTCTGTGTGCTGATGGTTACTTTTCTGTTTCTTAATTTGTATGTACTCATAATGTAAAAAATCTCTTCAATATATATTTCTCATAATAAGAAACTAAGTTTACTTAAAGCCTATAAAGAAATAAATGTACACACATTTTTTTGCATGAAATGAATGGTTTTCTACATCAGTTGTACAGTTTTTGTGTGGATACCAGTGAGGTGAGAATGACTTCACTTTGGTACTACCCAGAGATAGTTTATGCCAAAGGACTGTTCCCAATGAGCTTTCAGCTATTGCCTTTGACTTTGAAGGTAACTTGGAGTCATTTTCTGAAGTGCTTCTCTGACATCTAGCCTTTCTACAGGTAATCTAATCTGTTATCCATAATGTAAAAGACCCCAAACCTCCAAATCACAGAAGATGCCATTTATTTATTTATTTGGTCAGAGGATTCCATAGTCTAGACTGGCCTAACACTTGCTGTGTTAGCCAAAAATTAACTTGAACTTCTGATCCTTTTGTCCCAGCCTCTGAGAGCCACATCCATGTACTCTCTCTGGTACAGGGCCCGGAACTCCCACGTGTTAGACAACTGTTTGACCACTAGACTTCACCAGGCCAAGTTTTGCCTGAACTGCTTTGAAATTGTCCAGTTGTTAAACCAAGGATCACTACATCTGTGAGGATAGCTGATAGTCTGAGAAATAAGCACTGAGGTAAATGGTAACAACCTTAGAAGAAACAGACAATTCCAGAAACATGTGAACTTAATAATATCGTAGGAGAGAGTCAAGCAGAATGAATTAGATGAAGGGTTGAGGAGATGGTTCATCTGTAGAATGCTTGCTGGGCAAACCTAAGGACCCGAGTTTGGTTTGTCAGCTTCTATGTAAAAGTAGGGCAGGGCAAGACTCCTGAAATCTCAGCTCTTCAGGTGAAGAGCTGAAGAGAGGCTGATTCCTGAGGTAGCTGCCTGCCATTTCAGCTGCTTCAATGAGCCCCATGTTCAGTGACTGATCCTATCTCACAAAGTAGGTGGAGAGTGATTGTGAGTCTCTGGCCTTACATGTATGAGTATACAGTGTACCCCAACACATGTACACACACACACACACACACACACACACAAATGGACATGCAGGAAGGAAAACAGAACAACAGAACCATGGACAATTACAATTGCTGAAATTTAAAAATACTACCACAAGTCAGAAATCATGATGCCTGTCTGCCTGTGATGCCATCACTTTGGAGGTGGAGGCAAGAGGATTAGGATTTAAAAAGAACCCTGAGCTCCACAGTCAGCTCAAGGCACTTGGGGTTTACAGTATGAGACTGTGTCTCAAAATCAAACCATGATAATTATATATTGTGTGATAATATTATCAGAAACTAAATGTGATAGTACTATAATGTCAACCACTCAAGAATCTGAGCTAGGAGGATAACCCTTTTGAGGTCTGCCTTGGCTACATAGAAAATTTAAAGCCAGTGTGACAAATGCATGTGTGTGTGGGGGGGTGTATGTGTGTGTGTGTTGCAGGGGGTTGAGGGTATAATATAGTGGGGAAATGTAGCTTAGTGGTAGAATACTTGTCTGGCATACACAGGGTTTGGGTTCAATCCCAGCAGCAAACCTACCCACCTCCCACAAAATCAAGGTACAGAAATGTAGTAATCAGCACAATATTGAGAAAATATGAGGAAAAAAAAGGTAAGAATGTAAGTTATTAATTTTCTTTCCCGAAAATGGGGATACTAGAGAGAAAAAGTCCAAAAAAAAAAAAAAACCAATCAAATAAATAATAGAAAATGATTTCCTGTACTTGATGGGAGAACTAAGTGTACAAATTGAAAAGATCCATTGAAGCTGGGAATGGTGGTTGTGCCACCTAGCACTTGGGAGGCAGAGGCAGATAGATCTCTGTGAGTCTGCAGCCAGCCTGGTCTACAAAGCAAGTCCAGGACAGCCTGCACAGAGAAACCCTGCCTCTGAAGACAAAACAAACAAACAAACAAAACACACACACAAAAAAAAAAGAAAGAAAAGAAATGAAAATAGAAAGGCCCATTGAGTATCTAGTAAAATGGCTGTAGAAAGACCTATAGTTAGACACATTTAGGAAATTTATAATATTAAGAATGACAGTCTTTTAAAAGCACCATAAAGATATAGGTGTGGTGGCCAGTACCTGAAATCCTTGAACTTAAGGGGCTGGGTCAGAGGCCAGCATGGCTACATTATAATTTTAAGGTTAGGCTGGCTATAATGTGAGACCTTGTCAGAAACAATATCAAACAAACATTCCCCCCACAAACAGACAAACAACCCAACCAACCAGAAAAAAAAAAAAAAAAAAACACCAGAAAGTAGGAACTGTTTCTATCAAAGACACAGGATTACAGTAGCACATTTAACTATACCCCTGGACTGCCTAATTTTTGTCAACTTGACATAATTTAGAGTTATCTGGGAAGGGAGAACCTCAACTGAGAAAATACTTCCTACACAAGTCTGTGTGGGTGTTTTTGACATTAATGATTAATGCGGAAGGACCCAGTTCACAGGGTAATGCTACCCCTGGACAGGTCATCTTGGGTTGTGTAACAAAGGAGGTGGAGCAAGCCACAGACAGCAAGCCCCTAAGCAGCATTCTTCCACGGCCTCCGTTTCAATTTCTGCCTCCAGGTTCCTGCTTTGAGTTCCTGCACTTGCTTCCCTTGATGATGGATTCTAACCTGTAAGCTGAAATAAGCCCTCCCAA
Source organism: Meriones unguiculatus (assembly GCF_030254825.1). Lineage (NCBI taxonomy): Eukaryota > Metazoa > Chordata > Mammalia > Rodentia > Muridae > Meriones > Meriones unguiculatus. The sequence continues at coordinate 26,646,736 of NC_083354.1, read as the reverse complement.
CTTCAAGCTTTATGTCATGGTGTATCCCACAAAAACAGAAAGTAAACTAGATGTTGTATAATACTTTCCTCTGACACTAAAGTTGACCTAGACCAGCAGGTCATTTCTTCAGTGCAGAGTCCTAAGGAGAAGGACAGGTGATGAGAAAATAAAGAAAGATTGCAATCAGGAGGTCTTGCACAAGCTAAGGCTCATGGAAACTTAAGTACAGCATCAGGCCATATGTGATGACATACAGTTTTAATCCCAGCACTTGGGAGGCAGAGACAGGGGGATCTCAGAGTTTGAGGTTAGCCCAGTCTACTTAATGAGGTCCAGGACAGGTGGAACTACACAGACCCTGACTCAAAACAAACAAGCCAGGAAACAAACAAAAACAAGTATAGCATCTTCCAGTTTGTAGAGGAAATGGGACTAAACAGAAAGCAATCATATGGTGGGATGGTCAGCAGGAAGGTAATCAAGAAATGTTTCACAAAGGAAACATGGATTTCTTGTTATGGGGTTCTCTTAGATCCAACGTAACTCAAACACCAGGTCAATACAGGTGACACAAATGTATTGTAATCAAGCTGCTACTGATTGATCAGGGCCACAGAACAGGCTCATGAGCTAAATTGCAACCCTGAGCCAGAATATCACAGAATACTTTAGCTTGCAAACTACAAGTATTTGTGCCAAATGATTGTTATATTTTCCCACTAATCAGGGTAGGAGGAGTTGGTTCCTGGGCCTGGGTATATGAACTTAGTTTGACCCTGCCAGCAAGATGGAGAAGCTGTCCTTGAGATGGATGGACTCAGACAACTGTCTCCTTACAACAGGAGCTGTTCAGCTATTGGGAGGTCCCCAGTTCCCCTAGGGCCTGGGACCTTGTACACTTTCCAGCCTGCTGAGCTGCCTGCGGGTAGAGGGTGTGCTCTGGGTCTCTAGCTTTGGGGAGCTGTCGCCTGTGCTGCAACGGGCTTTTGGTGAGTCCTTTCTCCTCCCCCATCTTTCTGTAAGTACCTGCAATGAAACTAACTGGCTTGTCAGTTAGACTTTTTAAGCTTAATTTTTAATTATGTGAATGTGTGTGGTCTGTTTGTGGGTTTGTACAAGTGAATTAAGGTGCCCATGGAGGCCAGAGGTATTGAATACCCTGGAGCTGGGGTTATAGGTAGTTGTGAGCTGCCTGATGTGGGAGGTGGGAATGGAACTCCTATCCTCTGCCGGAACAGTCCTCTGTAAGGGCAATAACCACTGTTAACCACTGAGCTATCTCTTCAATCCCCAATTTTTTTTTTTTTTTTACTGCATAGATCTGTCTTGCTTGAAACTTACCATGTAGACCTTGACCTCACAGAGATCTACTGCCTCCACCTCCCAAGTGTTGGGATTAAAGGTGTTTACCAGCACTCCTGGCCCCAGGTTGGACTTGGGCATTCTGTGGTGTGATACCATTCTCGATTGCATTCTGTGGTTGGGTCTCTATTTGGGGTTGGTAGGTGTTCATGTCTTCCTAAGAATAGTGTCACAAAAAAATTAGAACAACCCTAAATGGTTCAAAATGAAATATATAGGACTTACTCTTCTGGGGTCCTGACTAACCATCTTAGTACAATATAGAGCCTTAACTGGTAGTTTCCATAATTGTGCAATTCGACTTTTACTTCCTCCAGCACTTTCTGAGTTTCTTATTAAAGGGCTTCTGTGAGATCCTATACTAAAACAAAACAACTGCTTGGAAAGATAACCATCCCCCAGATTTGCCTAGCTGAAGGAGAGATCTGATGTTCACCACACTCCTCCACTATGTGGCATGTGTATACCTTACCACAAGCTCATGCAAAATAAATAAAATGCAATAAAACTTTTTTTTATAAAAGGAAGAGGAGCATAAGGATGGGGTGGGAAAGGAAATTTAGTAGAGGGTACTGGTTCTTGATTATTATGACATGATTGTAAAATAGTCCTTATAGGCAGCTCATCGGTTTGGCTATTCCTTGTCCAGCTAGAGCCCTTTGGGACGTTTGTGGAACCTTTAAAAGGTGGAGCCTCCCTGGAGGAAATGAGTACTTGGTTAGAGCCTGAAGGGTTTATAGCCTGGCCCAACTTCCTAGTTTCTTTCTCTCCTTCTTCCCTGAGGATGAAATGTGACCAGTAACCTCTGCTCCTTCTCCCACCCTTTCCCTGCCACGATGGAAGTTAGGACATCAACTGTCTTCATTAAGTTGCTTTTGTCAGGGTATCTTGTCCCAGCAAAAGGAATGCTCCAGCTTGTGTGGGGAAACATGAAGTAACTAAGCAGAGCTGCCAAGTCATGGCCAGTTCCTTCTGCAGAGGCGTGGAACAGGAAACCAGAATTGGGCAAGTGTGTCTTTTGTCTCATCTTCATTAAGGGGACTTTACGGAGAGGGCATCGGGGGACAACTAAAAAGAACCAAAGAGGGGAATAGCTATTTGGTCCTCAGAGGAATGATTCCTCTGTGATAAGGAGTGATAGGAGTCTTTCAAAAATCTTATTAGGTATTCATAAATGTGATCATTTCTACATGATGTAACTTTTCATTACTTTCAAGGTCTGCAATTTAGCATGGTGGCTAATGCAGAGAATCCCAACACTCAGTAGACTGAGTCCCCAAATCAAAATAAAAACAGATGGAAGAAATTAAAGCCTTCAGTTTGCTGCAGTTTTTTTGTGGAAATATGGGTAGTAGAAAAATTTCAAACTGGATGAGATAGATCAAGGTAGAGTGTGTAAAATATGTGATAAGGAAGGTCTGTCCAACTGTAGCTCAAGTGTTAAGCTGGATACTCCTGTGGGATACTGAAATACTGAGAATGCAGACAAGGCTTGAGGATTGCTCTATTGCTCTAAGGGTGGAAGAGGACACTGCAGTTGCACAATTGTGTCTTTTGGCTTATGTCTTTGGTTTATGTAACAATTCATTTTTCAGAAGTTCTCTAAGCAGATGAACTCTACATATGGGTCTGATGTTGGAGGAAGATGAGACAGGCTGTTGTAGGCTAAATTGGTCATTTGCTACAAATTGTGTTGTATGATGATCAATGAGAATGAAAAGATCTCAGGTCTAGTAAGCCAGATGGTAATGTGCAGGTGAATCCTTAGACATGACAACCAGAAAGGAGGAAAAAAGTGGGGTTACTTCTGAAATTTCAAATGATGTGATAATTTATGCCAATGACTGGCTACAGGGTCTGTTCCACCAACTCCTCCAACTGTCAAAGCACCAGGGTGAATTTCTAATTTATTATAGTCTTACCTTCTGATGACACAACAGCAGAATTTGCCATCTCCTTAAAGCAATATGATGGTTGCAAATGGTGGAAAATCCCCATTTTTCCCAGCATTCAGGAAATGGAGGCAGGAGAACTTGTGGATTATATGCTCAATTCCTGTCTCAAATGTATATATGAAAGAAACAATCAAAGATCTGTTGTGGTTATTTAATATTTATTGTTGATATATCTTTTAGTTAAGTATCAGTTAGTCCTAAACCAAGTGTATACCCAAATCAACACACAGAGACTGGGATTTCTTTAATTAATCTAGAGCACAATGCTGGGCAATAGTTATTCCATCCTAAACCTCCAAGCTGACATAGTGTCCTACCGTTCAGATTTCACTCATTATACTTGCTTTTAGTCATATCTTAGGTGCAGTTCATCTCTCCATGTAGTTTTGAGACCTATCCTGCAGACCTCTCTGCTCCTAGTCTCTGGCTTCCTTTCCTTCCTCTCCGGACCAGGATGTCTCACCCTCTCCTCTCCATTGCACTGCATTGGGGCTGGTTGTTTAATTGACAATATAGAGAACAAATGGTGGCATGTTTACACAAACCTGAGATAGGTTGTGCTTAGAATAAGCATCACAATGCAATGTCCTAATTCAACCCAGATAGTGGGGTAGAGAAATCAACTTTTGAATGAATGAGGGTAAATTGTATACATTCCAAAAGAACATTATACCAACAAAGATCCCAGTAGGCAGTTCTTCTGTTAATGCCATGCCTGCTGCTGTCTTTGCAGTGTACAAGAAATTTCTTTTCTTTCTAAAATGAAATAAAACAACAAAGAATATAAAATGAAAATGCACTTATAGATTTTAGAGTCACTTGAACATAAGATCTAAAACAATATAATCAAATCAAATTACTTGATAAATATGATTGGAAAAATAAAATATGACATATATACACAGCAATATAATATTCTTTAACAAGGGAGTAGACGTACTGATGCATGCTGTATAACATGGATGAATCATGGAAATATTATGCTAAGTGAATATAACCAAATAGGAGGACCACATATTATAGTTTAGTTTTGTGAACTCTCCAGAGTATGCCAATTTAAATAGACAGAGCAAATTAGGTACCTATCACTCTTTGCTTCCTGACTAAAGACACAATTTGTCCAGCTACCTCAAGAGTCTGGCACCATGATTTCCATGCTGTAATGACTGTACCCGGAAACGGTATTGTAGTTTCCTGCCTGAATAGTTTATATTCTGGGATGAGGAAGAGTTAAAAATCAGGCTGGTCAGGACAGTTCAGGCTTCTCTGAGACATAACCTGGAAAGTATCTGTTTCTCTAGATGATTCTCCTTAATATATATATATATTAAATTATTTTTATTTTTATATTAATTACAGTTTATTTATTTTGTATCTCAGCTGTAGCCCCTCCCTCATTCCCTCCCAATCTCACCCTCCCTCCCTCATCTCCTCCCTGCCCCTCTCTAAGTCCATGAGAGGGGAGGTCCATATTCCCTTCCATCTGACCCTAGCTTATCTGGTCTCTTCAGGACTGGCTGCAATGTCCTCCTCTGTGGCCCAGCAAGGCTGCTCCCCACTCGAGGGGGGGAGGTTAAAGAGTGAACCACTGAGTTCATGTCAGAGACAGTCCTTCTTCCCTTTACTAGGGAAACCCACTTGGATGCTAAGCTGCTATGGGCTACGTCTGGGCAGGGGTTCTAGGTTATATGCATGCATGGTTCTTGATTGAAGAATCAGTCTCAGACAAGACTCTTGTGTACAGATATATTTGGTCCTTGTGATGCTCCCATCCTCTCCAGGTCTTCCTAACTCCCCCTTCTTTCATATGATTTCCTGCTTTCTGCCCAAGGTTTGGTTATGAGTTTCAGCATCTGCTTTGATACACTGCTAGGTAGAGTCTTTCAGAAGCCCTGTTTGGTATGCTCCTGTCCTGTTTCTTGTTTTCTCCTACTTCCAATGTCCATCCCATTTGTCTCTCTAAGTGAGGATTGATCATTTTATCCTGTGTCCTCTTTCTTGTTTAGCTTCTTTAGGTGTACAGATTTTAGTATGTTTATCCTATCTTATAGGCTTAGTATCCACTTATAAGTGAGTATATACCATCTGTGTCTTTCTTCTTCTGGGATACCTTACTCAGGATAATCTTTTCTAGATCCCACTTTTTTCCTGCAAATTTCATGATTTTCTTGTTTTTTCTTGCTGAGTAGTATTCCATTGTGTAAATGTACCACAATTTCTGTATCCATTCCTCCGTTGAGGGATATCTGGGTTGTTTCTAGGTTCTGGCTGTTATGAATAAAACTGCTACAAACATGATTGAACAAATGTTCTTGTTGTGTACTTGAGCATATTTTGGATATATGCCTAGGAGTGGTATAGCTGGATTTTAAGGAAGCACTATTCCTAGTTTTCTGAGAAAGCGCCAGATTGATTTCTGAAGTGGTTGTACATTCCCACCAACAATGGAGGAGGGTTCCTCTTTCTCCACAACCTCTCCAGCATGTGTTGTCACTTGGGTTGGTTTTTGATCTTGGCCATTCTGATGGGTGTAAGGTGAAATCTCAGGGTCGTTTTGATTTGCATCTCCCTGATGGCTAAAGACATTGAGCAGTTCTTTGGGTGTTTCTCTGCCATTCTATATTCCTCTACAGAGAATTCTTTGTTTACCTCTGTACACCATTTTTTAATTGGATTGCTTGATTTGTTGCTCTTTAACTTCTTTATTTCTTTATATATTCTGGATATTGGTCCTCTGTCAGATATAGGTTTGGTGAAGATACTTTCCCAGTCTGTAGGCTGTCGTTTTGTTCTGATGACAGTGTCCTTTGCTCTACAGAAGCTTTTTAGTTTCATGAGGTCCCATTTATTGATTGTTGCTCTTAGAGCCTGTGCTGTTGATGTTTTGTTCAGTAAGTTGTCTCCTGTACAAACGAGTTCTAGGCTCTTCCCCACTTTTTCTTCTAACCTATTTAGTGTGTCTGGTTTTATGCTGAGGTCTTTGATCCACTTTGACTTTAGTTTTGTGCAGGGTGATAAATGTGGATCTATTTTCATTTTTCTGCATGTAGACATCCAGTTGGACCAGCACTATTTGTTGAAGATGCTGTCTTTTTTTCCATTGAATGGTTTTGTCTTCTTTGTCAAAAATCAAGTATCCATAGGTGTGTGGGTTTATTTCTGGATCTTCTATTCGGTTCCATTGATCCACCATTCTGTTTCTATGCCAATATATGCAGTGTTTATTACTACTGCCCTGTAGTACAGCTTGAGATCAGGGATGGAGATACCTCCAGATGATCTGTTGTTGTACAGGACCGTTTTGTAAATTCTGGGCTTTTTGTTTTTCCATATGAAAATGAGAATTTTTCTTTCAAGGTCTGTAAAGAATTGTATTGGTATTTTGATGGAAATTGCATTGAATCTGTATATTGCTTTTGGTAGGATGGTCATTTTCACCATGTTAATCCTACTGATCCATGAGCATGGGAGATCTTTCCATCTTCTGATATTCTCTTCAATGTCTTTCTTTAGAGACTTGAAGTTTTTTTTCTGACAGGTCTTTCATTTGCTTGGTTAGAATCACACTGAGGTACTTTGTGTTTTTAGTGGCTGTCATGAAGGGTGTTGTTTCCCTAATTTCTTTCTTGGCCCTTTTATCTTTGGTATACAGTAGGGCTTGTGATTTTTTTGAGTTAATTTTGTATCCAGCCACTTTGTTGAAGGTGTTTATCAGCTGAAGGAGTTCTCTGGTTGAATTTTTGGGGTCACTTATGTGTACTATCATATCATCTCTGAATAGTGACATTTGACATCTTCCCTTCTGATTTGTATTCCCTTGATCTCCTTTAGTTGTCTTATTGTTGTAACAAGGACTTCAAGTACAATGTTGAAGCAATATGGAGAGAGTGGGCAGCCTTGCCTTGTCCCTGATTTCAGTTTAGTTTGATGTTGGCTATAGGCTTGCTCTATATTGCCTTTACTATGTTTAAGTATGTGCCTTTTTTAACTTAATGTTTGAGAGTCTCAAGTATTTATATTTGATTAAAGATATGTCATATCTTTTCATGTATGTTATATACATATATATTTTAATTTTTTTCAAAATTTGTTGACTATACATTCTGTGAGTTTGTGTGTTAAAATTCTTTGGGTATTTTCTTTAAAGCTTTTAAATTTTATTCTTTGAGATTTCATACATGCATGTAATGTGTCTGAATCATACACACCATGAGGCTTGCTCACACATCCCACACAGGTCCCTTTCTCATCCTCATTTTCCTCCATCTTTCTTTCTTTCTTTCTTTCTTTCTTTCTTTCTTTCTTTCTTTCTTTCTTTCTTTTTCTCTCTCTCTTTCTTTCCTTTTTTCTTTCTTTCTTTCCTTCTTTCTTTCTTTCTTTCCTTCCTTCCTTCCTTCTTTTTTTTTAACATAATCAACTGAGTTCAACTAGTGCCATCTGTATGGGTATGGGGCCATCCTCTGTACCATAGAGAACCTACAACTGTCCACATCTCAGGGAGAAGAAAAAAGAAAAGACTCTGCCCCAAAGCACCCATAAACTGCCAATATGCTATTCAGTTGGGGCAGGACCTTCTGGGGCCCTCCCTTGTCTGTGATAGAATGTTGACAGGCTTCATCCTATAACGTCTTATGCAATTAAATACAGGTGCTGTTGAGTTCATGAGTTCAATGTCCATGTCATTAAAAACAACATTTTCAGCTTCTTCCTCATTCTCTAGCTCTTATGTTCTTTCTGCCCTCTCATTTATGATGTTCTCTAAGCCTCATGGGGTGAGGTCGATATGGATATCTCATTTAGGGCTAATCATTCAAGAGTTACATATTCTGAGCACTTTGACCAGATATGAATCTGTACATTGATATGTATATGAATTTTACATGAATCTATAATCTTCTGTCAGCTGCAAGAGAAACTCTTTTGACCAAGACTGAGAGCAGAGCTAATCCATGGGAATAAACATTAATACTCAGACAGCAGTTTGATTTACCTAAAGTAAAACATCAGTAACAAGTTGCTGCTCTGGTTGGCTTTGGAGGTCAGCTTGACACAGTCTAGAATTTTTCTAAGTGGATTTTAGCTTTTGGTCATGGTATTTATCACACTGTCATAGAAGAAAAGCAATTAGAGCAGTTTCTCCCTAGGGTCTATGACCTCTTAGCTCCACGCATTTTGAAAAGATTTATTTTTACAAAGGCTGTCACTCTGCAGCCTTAGCTGGCTTGGAACTTGCTATGTAGACTAGGCTTACCTCTAATTCATAGAAATCATCCTGCCTCTGCCTTCTGTGTGCTGGGATTAAAGCCATGTGCTACTTACTACACACAGTTTAACCAAAGGCTTTTAACTTGGTTTACAGTACCAGGTATGAATTTCTCCCAGGTGCAGCAGGCCTCAAATCTAATGAGAAAGCCATTCACTACCCCTGTAACACTCATGCCACTATGTCACCACTGTTCCTCTCTCACCAGAGATTCTATTGGTGGCTACATGGGAACCCAGAGTAAAGTAACTACCACCTGTTAAAGATAAATAACCCCTAAAAGCAACATATAGAGAGAGCAATGGAATGGGTTGACATGTAATAAAGGAGAGTTAAGATGCTCCACTGCACAGGTGGACAGAGGGGAGAATGTACAGATTCACAAATGGTCTGAGACAGGGGTTCATGAAAACAGTTAGTACTGTGACTTGTTTTGACCCAGAGACACTGAGGAAGTACATGGCAAATTGGCCTTTCCCCACCTCCGTGAGCTGATGGGGTTCACTGTCTCTTTATCTGTCTCATACACATCTGAGATGAAACACCATTCTTGTTTTGTTTTGTTTTTATTTTTTGTTTTTTTAATTTTTTAATTTTTTTTACTATTAATTACACTTTATTTATTTTGTATTCCCCCATAAGCCCCTCCCTCTTTCCCTCCCGATCCCACCCTCCCTCCCCCTTCCTCATGCATGCCCCTCCCCAAGTCCACTGATAGGGGAGGTCCTCTTCTCCTTCCTTCTGGTCTTAGTCTATCAGATCACCTCAGGAGTGGCTGCATTATCATCTTCTGTGGCCTGGTAAGGCTGCTCCCCCTTCAGGGAAAGGGAAACACCATTATTACATAATATCTTTAGATTTTTTTTTCCTCACAATTACAGACACTCAATAGATATTCTGCAGACATCAATAACTTTGTTTTCTTTTAGTTTTTTCCTTCTCTGTGTGGTGTGTGGTGCATGTGTGTACACTATGAGCATGCAGAGGCTAGAGGTGAGCCTTGGTGCTATTTCTCAGGGATATCAACCTTGTTCATTCAGGCAGGCCTAAGGTTACCAGTTCGTTGCATTGCCTGTCTGTCCAGACAGACCTAGAAATCCACCTGTTTGTCTTTCTGTACTGCTGGGATAAGAAGCATGCATCATCATGGCTGCTTCCTTTTAGGTGGATTTCAGGGGTTGAACTTGGGTCATCATGTTCTGGAGGCAAGCACTTTCACCACCTGAGCCATTTACAAAGCCTAACTTTGTTCTTGCTTTTGTGCTCATGAAAATGTTTCTTTTGTTCAGTGCTCAGTGATATAACCCAGGAGTCCTGAAACTGTAGAAATAATGGTAGGACTCTTAGGTGGCAAAAAATGGATTGAAGGGAGCTGTGGATGAGGTGGTTTGGGTGAGAATGACTCATAGGTTTGTGTGTTTGAATACTTGGTCCCCAGTTGGTGGAAATGTTTGTGAAGGGCTAGAAGGTGACTTTGTGTGTCACAAGGATGGCCTTTGAGACTTCAAAAGCCTAACCATTCTCAGTGCACTCTCTGTTTCTTGCTCTCCTGCCTGTGGTTTGAGATGTGAACTCTAGGCTGTTCCTGCCATTCTGCTTTTACTCCACCATCAAGAACTCTAACCCTCTGGAGCCATGAACCCACTTAAATACTTTCTTCTATAAGTTGTGTGCCACTAACTTGTATACCACCAACTACTGGAAGGATTGACTTAGCTGAACACTTTTCTAAGCCATTTAGCAGGGAGAGAGTTAAGGAGCTGCCCGTTACAGACCACAAGAGAGTGGCAGCTTCTCTGTGTGGGATAAGAAAAGGAAACAACTCAGCATCTTCCTGATGCTATTGCCAGCCCAAACCATCCCAAGCAGGTGGTTCTAATGCATGGGTACTCCTTACTCCAGACAGCTGCCGAGTATTTCTCAGAATCAGTCACACCCCAGCATTTCAGGCCATGAGTTCACCAACATAACTGTGTGGATACAAAATTAGTTGTGCACATAGGAAATGCCACGTGGAGGCTCAGTGTGCAGCTACATGAGCACTGATATCCACTGAGGTGAACGTCGGGATCTTTGTTTCTTCCCAAGGACTGTGGCTTGTGCAAGGAGAAACATGGTGTTTTTCTCATGTTGCTGTTTTCAAATAATTGAATGTCTGCATTACCTTTTCCTGGAAAACTGAAAATAGAGTGAATTAGAAGTTTTGTAGGGCTAAGGAGATTGAGGAGAAATGGAAAGCCATCGAGTACTAATAGATACAGTTCTTTCTTTTGGGAGTGGTAAGTTGTTTGAAAATCACTGATTGTACCAGTCTGTGAATGTCCTAAAATCTATTAACTGCATAGAGGAGAACGTATAATGTGTGCATTGTGTCCCAATAACATTGTAATATTAATAGTGAAAATGCTTGAAAGTAGGAATTTATGTGATAAACTGCATGATTGTGTCTTACCTGAACTAGTAGAAAGGATGATAAGGTGTCTGAATGGAGAACCTACCCCTGATCCCTGCTCTGAGGAAAGAAAGTTCATGAATATCTACTTTTTGGCTGTTTGCAGGTGCTGGATAGAAACATTTGAATAACTGAGGACTACTTACATATCTACTTTGAAACACTCTATTGTAGTGGTTCTCAACTTTCTTAATGCTGAGACCCTTTAATACAGCTCCTCCTGTTGTGACCCAGACATAAAGTTATCTTTGTTGCTACTTCACAAGTCCAACATTGCTACTGTATGAATCATAATGTAAATATCTGTGTTTTCTGATGTTCTTAGGCAACCCCTGTGAAAGGGACCTTTGACCACAAGGGTTTGAGGCCCACAGGTTGAAACCTATAGGCTCTCTGGGGAATGTCAAGAGATTCAGCCTTCATTGAAGACACAGTATATTTGATAAACACTACGAATTATTTAAAAATCTCTTATGGGTGTGATAAAGTTGATGATACAGCAAATGAATTGTAGACAATAGTGGATGTACTAAAGTGTAACCTTCTACTTGCTTCATTCTGAACTGATAGGGTTTTAAGAACATATTGTCTAGATAGCTCAGCAAGTAAAGGTACCTCTGCGGAAGCCTGATAACAAGAGTTTGTTCTCTGGGATTCACCCGGCAGAAAGAGAGAGACCTGATATGCACTCTCACACACATACTTTCCAAATGTAATAAAAAGAATTCATTAAGTTTTCTAGGATTTGGGAGAGCAAGAACAAGTTCAAGGCTAGCCAAGACTATATAGCAAGAGTTTCATAAGCTTGGGGACACTGGTGCTCTAAGCAGCTGGAAAATGCTTTCATTATTATCAACCCTATTTTAGCAAAAAAGTAAAAATTAAGCCTTGCAAGAGGAGAGGATTTAAGATGTTCTCAGAGGATATTCACTTATTTGTTTATTATTCTCTTTTGGGAGAAGGGAGTTTTTTTAGCTCTGGCTGTGCTGGAACTCGCTCTATAGACCAGAATAGCCTGAATCTAGGCTTTTGCTCCTGAATGATGGCACTTGGAGTGTGTACCACCACACTGGCTATTCCAGAGGCAGTAGAAACCCTCTTGCTTACTGCTACAAACTGTTGATGAAAAGTGTACATTTGATTCAACTGGGAAGCACAGCCTCATTGCAGGAAGGAATCAGGTTGGACTGAAAATTCCAGTTCATCAGCTAACCAGTGGGGGGAGGGAGGGCTGGTTAGCTGAGATAAACAGGACTTAACAAATGGGGAATATTTTCATTTGGGTTACTCTAAAAAAAACCCCAATTTTCAGAATTATTTTACTAGATACAAGATGGAGATAAGATAGACCAAAAAATGGGCTTTGTTTCTTGATTGCTGGAGAAATCACATATCATGTTTGAAATTTTTTTCAAACCTCTATCTTCAAAGTTTTTGAAAGGGTTGGCTTGGGTGAGTGTTTGGAATTAACTTTATATGTGGCTTTGTAGAACAGGAGGTTCAGTGGGAACTTGAAATAATCACTGACCAACAGATTATGATGGAACCACACAAGCTCAGTTTCACTTACATATGACCACGAGTGGAGGCCATGCCTGTCCCCCAGGATGACCACTGGGGTGCTGGACTTGGATGTCGTTGAGATGCCTGACCAGGCTTTTCCCTTGGGAAATCAGTTTTTGGTTTGTAAGCAGACTTTAATTTCTGTTACAGAGATACATGGAATTCTGATATGTGAAACCTCATTGCAGGAAACCACGTGAGAAGAAGCAGGACCCTGACCTTACTGAAGGTAAAAGGAGCCCAGATGACCATTAGCAAGGCCAGTGCCTGACAGACACCCAAACCCTTAAGAGGATGCATGTGTTTGACTCAGCAATTCTTATTTCAGGAATTTACTCTGAGAAAATGTTTAAACTTGAGGAAAGGTTTTGTTTTTAGCATCTTGAACCCATCTTTGTTTATGAAGAGAAAATGGCAGTGGCATAAATGCTCCATTGTAGGGGAGTGATTAGCCATTCAGAAGTCAATGAACTAAACAACATACAAGCAACAAAAGCTCAAAGCAGTGCAGGTAAAAGAGATTGCCTTGCAAGCCTGAGTTCAATCCCTGGGTTCCACTGTGGAGGGAAAAACCAGCCTCACAGACACACTGTGGCCTGGGGTGCCCACACTCACAAATCACAAACACTCACACACAACCTATTAGGGGGAAATCAAGGTTTCCTTCTTGGGTTCTTGGTCTTGTTAATTTAAAAAAAAAAAGTTGAGATCAGAAGGAAGCTCAGGGATCATTTTATTAGAGTTTCAGAGAAAAATGATGAGGCAGGCAAGGTATAAATCACAGCAGCTTCCAGAAGGAGAGACATGGAGAAGAGGAGAGAAAGTTACGCCTTTGAGTTAGGACCCAAGGACACAGGCAAATTCAGCAGTGGATTTCAACAAGCAATGTGTGGGTTGGGAGTGGAGGTCTTCAGAGAAATGGAGTCTAGTGTGTCAGGAGCCCTTGGTCAGTATTAAAAAAAAAAAAGAAATAGGAAAAAGGGAAAAGTTACAGGCTTAAGGAATTTTATTTATTCATCATTTATTTTGGGTGTAGGTGTGTTTTGTTTGCATGCATGTCTGTGCAACCAAGGTACATGCCTGGTGTCCATGGAGGCCAGAAGAGGGTGCTAGATCTGGTGCCAGGCCAGAAGAGGGTACTAGATCTCTCTGAAACTGGAGTAGAGACCATTGTGGGCTGCGACTTGGGTTTACTGGGAATGGAACCCAGGTCCTCTGGAAGAGCATCCAGTGTTTGTAACCCTGGACCCCCTAAGCTACAGTTTCCCTGTTAGAACTAAGAAAATTGGGCAGGTTTAGCAGTGCTGAGGGGTGAAAGCTCTGTAAATACAAACATTATCCTCTGAGGAAATAATTATGCCTCCCAACTTAGCATATCTTCTGGTGAGTCAGATTTCCTGTGGAATGGTCTCTTGGCTGGATGACTGGCAAGTGACATTATCTGTAACATTCTAATCTTATCTAAGTTCTCAGATAGAACTCAGATAGAAATCCTGTTTGCTCAAGCCTTGACTGCAGGGCTGTCTCTAGTAGCTAGGAAACCAATAAATACACAGTGGGAAAATGAGAATCGTTTACTCTTGCAGGAAACCCAGAGACTTGTGTCTCTGTCTACTATTACCCTGCTATGTCCCTGTACTGCCCATGGCTGTGCTGGCTGAGGCAGCTCAGAGGTGGGGTACTTTCCTGGTATACAAAAGGTCCTGGACTCACTGCTTAACACCCACCCTGGACTACTGAAGGGACTAAGGACTTGGTTAGTTCAAGTGTGTTAGGCAAAATAGAGGACCTGGGCTCGATCCCTAACAGCCACCCCAGTATATTGCAGGTATATGTACATTTATGCATATGTCTATGTCTGTCTATATCTATGTCTATGTCTCTGTCTCTATGTCTGTATCTATGTCTATGTCTTTGTATGTCCATGTCTATATCTATATAGGCTAATGGGACAATGCAACATTTTAACTTAGAGAAAAATAATTGATAAGATAAATTATGTAGCAACTATAATAATAATTATGTTCTACTAATATAATAATAGAATAGGGAATAGTGTAGAGGAGGAGGTTCCAAAGATTAATACGAAAGACAGCGACAGTGGAAGACTGGAAGTCCTTCCTGACCTGGGCTTCATTTCAACCAAAGGAGCATGCTGAAGAAGAGCTAGCTTTGTGAGAACACTGGGAGAGGAAAATATTATGTGAAGTGTCATGCAGAGCTGTCCCTTTCCTCTCTTGAGTCTGGGTCACAGTCCAGGCAGCATTCTTAGCTGATTAGAATGTCTCCTTTAATAAACTATCTCCTTGCCTGTAAGCATCCCTGTGCTTCATACAACCCACTGTAAAGACATATAAGATCTTGGGAAGCGCAGTGGCTGCCTGCCAGAGTAAAATCCTCCCTTGCATCTGGAGTTTGTAAGCAAGGGTGAGTAAAACCACTGAACTGGACCACCCATGGGTAAAAAAAAGTTTGTTTGGGAAATTAAAGTGCCAGGTGTTCACTTGTAGGCCAGGGAACAGTGGCACAGAAAAAGCCATGTCAATCTTAAGGGAATAGGGAGGAGAGGTGTGGCTCAAAACAGCCTGAGAGTTAGTGCAGGCTTTGGTGTTCCATTAACAGGAACTAGATGTCTGTGTCCCAGGTAGGTGACTGTTAGGGACAGCTGGATAAAGGAAGTGGTGATTTTCCTGGTAAACAGAAAGGTGCCTTTGAGGTTCCTGAGGGATGCTGAATTTACCCTCTGGTTTACTCAATAAACTTCTGTTTCCCTGGCCAGAGTCCTGCCTGAGATAGGACATGGTTATTGGCACTACCACTGTGGGGGCCACTGTGGACCTAACACAGCTTACACACAGAGCACTACCTCTGAAAAGTGAACAGAAGAGAAGGGTTTTAAAGAAAAGGGTGATTTTAACACATTTTCTCTACGAGGCTATGGGATTTCGTGTATATTTTTCTCTAACATGCATGGCAAATATGTGCCCACATCACAACAATGGGGCCATTATTCACATGTGGGACAGGTCTTGGTGATACAAACTGTGTAGCATCATGTAGGCTGATGTGGTCTGTCTGTTTTTAAGCTCTTGGCCTTTAATTCAAACAACTGAAAACAAAGGCTCTAAGATTTTCAAAAGAAGCAAATAAGTTCATCTGGAGCAAAGTGAAGCTACAGATTAGAGCAGGATACACTGTCAAGATGGACAAATGGCTGTGTGAATCAGAGTTCTGACACACCCTGATTATTGATTGGGCTTTCACTCATGGGGTTGAGGAAATGAGGGGTCGAGTTACAAGAAAGGAGACAGGTACTTTGTTTTGTCTGACAGGCTGAATTTAACCAAGCCTTTAGTCCCTGAGCATGTCCTTCACAGAACACATCTGACTTTCTTCATATGCATATGTAGTTATGCAAAAGATAAGATGCTCAATAGGGAACTTTCTATAAACGTGAGAAAGTAGTTTTACTTTCCTGCATATGCACCTCAAACCAGTGAGCAGGTGAGATCAGCCTGTCCATTCTCCCTTCCTAATGCATTGGTGCCACACCTGACTAGAGACTGCCTGCACTTGACTGTCCAAAAGAGGAAAGAAAAAAATCCAAAAGCCCAGAAAGTGGCCCAATGAAAGTGGCAGGGTGTCTGTGGTATATGTAGGTTACTACAAGAAGGAGATGTGCACAACCCAAACCAAAGAGGGTCCCAGGATTAACACCTTCCTGTGGCACCTGCCTCAGCCACAAGTTCTAGACCAGCATGGAATACATAGCATAATTCTATCTCAGAATAACAAAGAAACAAAGGGTGGGCAGAGCCTTTATGGATGGAAACAGGCCTATTTTTCTTTTTCATAGCTGGTCCTCATGGCCTAGTTCACTTGTTTGAGACACAAGTCAACACAGCAATTATTTCTTCTTAGTCCCTTTGTTTTGACATATGGGGCAGGGGCATGAGTGTGTGTATCCCCATGTCCATGTGGAAGTGAGACGACAACTTGTGGGTGTCAGTTCTCTTCTTTCACCATCCTGGGATTAGCTGCAAGTGTTTTTACCCTCTGAGCCACTTCATGGGACCTAAATTCATGTTCTTTATAGCAAAGCATTGCTATCTCCATTATCTGTTTTCCTTTCTCTTTTAGAAGATGGTCGAGCACGGGGAGGCCTCTGAGGAGCCAGTTACTGAGTTTGATTATGATCATCTCCATGAGCTCTCTGCTCTTCTCGGTGTGGATGCAGTGCAGCTGGCCAAGAGCCAAGATGAAGAAGAGCACAAAGCAGGAAGGAAAATGAAGAAAGGTTTTAACTCACAGATGCGCAGTGAAGCCAGGAGATTAAAGACTTTTGTGACCTATGACCCATATAGCTCATGGACACCTCAGGACATGGCAGCTGCTAGGTTTTACCTTACTGAGGTGAAACCTGGGGTGCAGTGCTTTTGCTGTAGCTTAATCCTCTTTCACACCAGCCTCAGGAAATTTCCCATAGAAATCCACAAGAAAGTTCGTCCTGAATGTGAGTTACTGTTGGGCAAAGATGTTGGTAACATTGGCAAGTATGACATAAGGGTGAAGAGTCCAGAGAAGATGCTGAGAGGCAGCAAAGCACAGTACCATAAAGAGGAGGCCAGGCTGGAATCCTTTGAGAAGTGGCTGTTTTATGCCCATGGGACCTCGCCACGTGGACTCTCCGCAGGCGGCTTTGTCATTACAGGTAACTAACGGGGTCCCATTTTGTGAGGTTTTCTGTGGTGGTTAAGGGTTAGGTTCCATTTTGTGGGCAGTAAAATGTTGCTGTTCTTTACATATAGACCTTAAGAGTACCGGCAGTGGGCTTAGTGTGTAGCTGAGTGCTAGATCACCTAGTAGGACCTCCAAAGCCCTGGGGTGTGTCTATGGAGGATGGCCATGGCTGGGATGGGAGGTCGAGACTCAGGAGTGGGTCATATAGGGCAGTGGGATGTGGCCAAGGATTCAGCCAGAGGGGACATGGAAGAGCAAGCATGCTGGGGTCTGTGTTGCTCTGGTTCAGTATGATCAGCTCCAAGACACACCTGGTGCCATCGCTTCCCTGCATCTGTAGGTGAAAGGGACACTGTGCAGTGCTTCTCCTGCGGTGGATGCCTGGGAAACTGGGAAGAAGGAGACAATCCCTGGAAGGAGCATGCCAAGTGGTTCCCCAAGGAAGTGGATCGTATTTCATGATTAAACGTTTTAATGTTTTATAGAGCAAAATAAAACTAGAGATAAAAGAGCCACATTGTTGGGGTATTCCCTTGAGTTCTGATCTTCCTCCTATCCTATACGAGGTCACCCCAGAACTTTTTAAGTGGTCACATAGTGATAAGTTTGAATCACATGAACTTAGCTTTTTCTTCTATTTATAAAGTTATTATTTTTTTGCTGGATTATTGAGTGATTTTATTGGCTTGATCCATAAAGGATATTTTTAATACATTCTTATTTTTTTAATCATCCTTATAACCACTACTTTTTTTTGCCTTTCTTTGTCTAATTTTTATTTTTTATATTAATTACAGTTTATTTACTTTGTATCTCAGCTGTAGCCCCTCCCTCATTCCCTCCCAATCTCACCATCCCTCCCTCCTTTCCTCCCTGTCCCTCTCTAAGTCCATGGTAGGGGAGGTCCTCCTCCCCTTCCATCTGACCCTAGCTTATCAGGTCTCATCAGGACTGGCTGCAATGTCCTCCTCTGTGGCCTAACAAAGCTTCTCCTCCCTGGGTGGGTGGGTGGGGGTTGTCAAAGAGTCAGCCATTGAGTTCATGTCAGAGACAGTCCCTGTTCTCCTTACTAGGGAAACCCACTTGGATGCTAAGCTGCTATGGGCTACGTCTGGGCAGGGGTTCTAGGTTATATCCGTGAATGGTCCTTGGTTGCAGAATCAGTCTCAGACAAGGTGACTGTATCCAGATATATTTGGTCCTTATGGTGCTTCCATCCTCTCCAGGTCATACTTACTCCCTCTTTTTAAATATGATTCCCTGGACTCTGCCCAAGGTTTGGTTATGAGTCTCAGCATCTGCTTTGATATACTGCCAGGTAGAGTCTTTCAGACGTCCTCTATGGTATGCTCCTGTCCTGTTTCTTGTTTTCTCCTACTTCCAATGTCCATCCGATTTGTCTTTCTAAGTGAGGTTTGATCATCTTACCCCGGAACCTCCTTCTTGTTGAACTTCTTTAGGTGTACAGATTTTAGTAGGTTTGTCCTATCTTATAGGCTTAGTATCCACTTATAAGTGAGTATATACCGTTTGTGTCTTTCTGCTTCTGGGATACCTAACTCAGGATGATCTTTTCTAGATCCCACTATTTGTCTGCAAATTTCATGATTTCCTTGTTTTTAATTGCTGAGTAGTGTTCCATTGTGTAAATGTACCACAATTTCTGTATCCATTCCTCTGTTGAGGGACATCTGGGTTGTTTCCAGGTTCTGGCTATTATGAATAAAGCTGCTACAAACATGGTTGAGCAAATGTCCTTGTTGTGTATTTGAGCATCTTTGGATATATGCCAGGAGTGGTATAGCTGGATCTTGAGGAAGCACTATTCCTAATTGTCTGAGAAAGCACCAGATTGATTTCTGAAGTGGTTGTACAAGTTACATTCCCACCAGCAATGGAAGAGGGTTCCTCTTTCTCCACATCCTCTCTACCATGTGTTGTCACTTGAGATTTTTATCTTAGCCATTCTGATGGGTGTTAGGTGAAATCTCAGGGTTGTTTTGATTTGCATATCCCTGATGGCCAAGGAAGTTGAGTGTTACTTTAGGTGTTTCTCTGCCATTCTATAGTCCTCTACACAGAATTCTCTCTTTAGCTCTTTTTTGTTTACTTGATTTGTTGATTTTTAACTTCTTTATTTCTTTATATATTCTGGATATTGGTCCTCTGTCAGATATAGGGATGGTGAAGATCCTTTCCCAGTCTGTAGGCTGTCATTTTGTTTCTGATGACAGTGTCCTTTGTTCTACAGAAGATTTTCAGTTTGATGAGATCCCATTTATTGATTGTTGCTCTTAGAGCCTGTGCTGTTGATGTTCTGTTCAGGACATCTGTGTTCTCTGACAATGAGTTCTAGGCTCTTCCCCACTTTTTCTTCTCACCAATTTAGTGTGTCTGGTTTTATATTGAGGTCTTTGATCCACTTGGACTTTAGTGTTGTGCAGGGTGATAAACATGGATCTATTTTCATTTTTCTGCATGTAGACATCCAGTTGGACCAGCACCATTTGTTGAAGATGCTGTTTGTAGTACAGCTTGAGATCAGGGGTGGACATACCTCTAGATGATCTGTTGTTGTACAGGATCATTTTGGAGATTCTGGGTTTTTTGTTTTTCATAGGAAGTGGAGAATTTTTCTTTCAAGGTCTGTAAAGAATTATGTTGGTGTTTAGATAGGAATTGCATTGAATCTGTATATTGCTTTTGGCAGGTTGGCCATTTTTACTATGTTAATCCTACCGATCCATGAGCATGCGAGATCTTTCCATCTTCTGATATCCTCTTCAATTTCTTTCTTCAGAGATTTGAAGTTTTTTTCAAAGAGGTCTTTCACTTGCTTGGTTAGAATCACACTGAGGTACTTTTATATTTTTAGTGGCTATTGTGAAGGGTGTTGTTTCCCTAGTTTCTTTCTTGGCCCTTTTATCTTTGTTATACAGGAGCGGTTCTGAGTTTTTGAGTTAATTTTGTATCCAGTCACTTTGATGAAGGTGTTTGTCAGTTGAAGGAGTTCTCTGGTTGAACTTTTAGGGTCACTCATGTATACTATCATATCATCTGTGAATAGTAATACTTTGTCTTCTTCCTTTCTGATTTGGATCCCCTTGATCTCTTTTATTTGTCTTATTGCTCTAGCTAGGACTTCAAGTATAATGTTGAAGCGATATGGAGAGAGTGGGCAGCCTTGCCTTGGCCCTGATTTCAGTGGGATTGATTTAAGTTTCTCTCTGTTTAGTTTGATGTTGGCTGTAGGCTTGCTCTATATTGCCTTTATTTTGTTTAAGTATGTACCTTGTATCCCTGGTCTCTCCAAGACTTTAATCATGAATGGTTTTTTGATTTTATCAAATACTTTTTCAACATCTAAGGCAATGATCATATGGTTTTTCTCATTCAGTTTGTTTATATTGTGGATTACAGTGATGGATTTCTGTATATTGAATCACCCTTGCATGCCTGGGATGAAGCCTACTTGGTCATGGTGGATGATATTTTTTTGTGTTCTTGGATTCAGTTTGCAAGTAATTTATTGAGTAGTTTTACATCAATGTTCACAAGAGAGATAGGTCTGAAGTTCTCTTTTTTTGTTGGGTCTTTGTGTGGTTTAGGTATCAAGGTGACTGTGGCTTCATAGAATGAGTTTGGTAATGTTCCTTCTGTTTCTATTTTGTCAAATAGTTTGAAGAGAATTGGAGTTAGCTCTTCCCTGAAGGTCTGGTAGAATTCTGCACTGAAACCATCTGGCCCTGCCTTTTTTTTGGAAGGAAGACTGTTGATGACTGCTTCTGTTTCCTTGGGGCATAGAGGACTTTTCAATCTTTCTGCCTGATTTCTATTTAACTTTGGTAAGTGCAATCTATCAAGAAAATTGTCCATTTCATTTAGATTTTCAAGTTTTGTTGCATATAGGCTTTTGTAGTCAGACCTAATGATTGTTTGGGTTTCTTCAGTGCCTGTTCTTATGTCCCTCTTTTAGGTTCTCTATGCCTTTTAGTTAGTTTGGCTAAGGGCTTGTCTATCTTGTTGGTCTTCTCAAAGAACCTGCTCTTGGTTTCATTGATTCTTTGAATTGTTTTATTTGTTTCTAATTTATTGATTTCTGACCTGAGCTTGAATATTTCCAGCTGTCTACTACTCTGGTGTGTTTGCTTCTTTTTTTTTTTTCCTAGGGCTTTCAGGTGAGCTATTAAGTTGCTTGTATAGGATGTTTCAAATTTCTTCTTGCAGGCACATAGTGCTATGAGCTTTCCTCTCGGCACTGCTTTCATTGTGTCCCATAAGTTTGGATATGTTGTACCTTCATTTTTATTGAATTCTAGGAAGTCTTTAATTTCTTTCTTTATTTCTTCCCTGACCCAGCTGTCATTGAGTAGGGAGTTGTTCAGTTTTCATGAATGTGTAGGCTTTTTGCTATTTCTGTTGTTGTTGAGGTCCATCTTTATTCCATGGTGATCAGACAGGATACAAGAGATTATTTCAATCTTCTTGTATCTGCTGAGGCTTGCTTTGTGACCAACTATATGGTCTATTTTGGAGAAGGTTCCATGAGGTGTTCAAAGAAGGTATACTCTTTTGAATTTGAGTGAAAAGTTCTGTAGACATCTATTAGGTCCATTTGATTTAGGAGCTCTGTAGGTGCCCTTATTTCCCTGTTTAGCTTCTGTGTGGATGATCTGTCCCTTGGTGAGAATGGAGTGTTGAAGTCTCCACTATTAAGGTGTTGGGATGGATGAATGATTTTAGCTTTAATAATGTTTCATTTACAAATGTAGGTGGTCTTGTAGTTAGGGCATAGAAGTTCAAAATTGTGATGTACTCCTGGTGGAATTTTCCTTTGATGAAAATGAAGTACCCCTCCTCATCTTTTTTGATTATTTTTGGTTGAAAGTCTATTTTATTAGATATTAGGATATTAGTTACCCCCAGCTTGTTTTCTGGGTCCATTTGCTTGAAAAACATTTTTCTAGCACTTTACTCTGAGGTAGTGTTTATCTCTGTTGCAGAGGTGTGTTTCTTGGATGCAGCAGAAGGTTGTATCCTGTTTCTGCAACCATCCTGTTAGTCTGTGTCTTTTTATTGAAGATTTGAGTCCATTGATGTTGATGGATAATAGTGACCAATGACTGTTAGTTCCTTTTATTGTGGAATTGGTGGTCTTACTGTGATTCTTTGCTTGTTTTCTTGTAATTTTTGTTGGGAAATTATCTGTATCCTCTGTTTTCTTGGTTGTAGTGTTTTCATTGGATTGGAGTTTTCCTTCTAATATCTTCTGTAGGGCTGGCTTCCTGTGTAGATATTGCTTAAATTTTGTTTTGTCATGGAATGGTTTGTTTTCTCTGTCTATGTTGATTGAAAGCTTTGCTGGGTATAGTAGTCTGGGTTGGCATCTGTGGTCCCATAAAGTCTGCATGACATCTGCCCAGGCCCTTCTGGCTTTCATAGTTTCTGATAAGAAGTCTTGTGTGTTTCTGATAGGTCTACCTTTATATGTTACTTGGCCTTTTTCCCTTGCTGCTTTTAATATATTTTCTTTGTTCTGTAGATTCAGTGTTCTGACTATGATGTGACATGAGCAGTTTCTTTTCTGGTCTAGTCTATTTGGTGTTCTATAGGCCTCTTATATGTTTCTGGACATCTCTTTTTTTAAGTTGGGAAATTTTTCTTCTATGATTTTCTTGAAGATATTTTCTGGACCTTGGAGCCTGGTATGGACTTTTTTGTCTGTTCCTATTATTCTTTGATTTCGCCCCTCTTCACAAGAAAATCATAACAATCAAAAAACTAGTATGACCAAAAAAAAAAAAGGAGTGTGTTTTGTGTTGGCAAGTATTCCTGGGCATAGGCCTGCCCTGAAGTGTGTGGTTATACCCAGGGACACTGCACTGGAGACTGATTGTCCCCTCATCAGCAGGGATCAGTTGGAAATAGCTTCTTGGTTAGGGTCCTTGTGTCCACTTTCCCTGCTCAGTGCTGGGTCTCCATCTGGCTGGGACCTACTCAGGTCTTGTGTTTGCAAGTATTCTTCCTGACAATATTAGTGACGTATAAAGTCCAATAATTTGAGAGGTTTCATCAAAAGGTCTTTGCAGTGTAGAACATCTCTGTTTATAGAGTTTTTTTTAATAAAGAAAATTTTCTTTTATTTAAATTCATTTACATTACATCATAAGGGTGACCCTTCCCATCTCTCCTCCCAATCTCCTCTTCCCCTCCTTTCTTCTTCCACTCTCCCTTTTCTTCCAGAAAATGAGAGTCCTCTTCCCTTTTATCAGCCCTCCCCAAGACATCAAGTCACATTAGGACTGAGCATATCCTCATCCACCGAGGCCAGGAAACGCAGTCCTGCCACGGGGAGCTGATCCAAACCAGGCGATAGAGTCTATATTAGAAGTTGTCTCTGTGTGTGTGTGTGTTTTATTGATTCTAATTCTGTTTTTATGCCTTGCACCATTTCCTTTATCTTTTTGAAGGTAGATTCCTGTCTCTGTATGATGGCCTCAATTATTTTGGTTTGTTTCCTCTCTATATTCCAGTAACTGTGCCAATACTTGTGCCTCTTTTTGTTTGGCTATATTTGACTGTGTTAGAAGTTTTCTCTCTCTGTGTGTGTGTGTTTTATTGATTCTAATTCTGTTTTTATGCCTTGCACCATTTCCTTCATCTTTTTGGATGTAGATTCCTGTCTCTGTATGATGGCTTCTATTTTTTTGTTCATTTTCTCTCTATATTCCAGTAATTGTGCCTCTTTTTCTTTGGCTCTATTTGACTATGTTTCTTTGAGAGCTTTGGTCATTTCCTCTTTATTTGCCTCCACTTGTGCGGCCAATTCTTTGAGAAATGTGTTCATTTCCTCTTTAACTGTCTCTATTTGTATGGTATTTCTCTGAGAGATCTGTTTGTTTCCTCTTTATGTGCCTCTAATAACTGGATAAGCATAGCTTTACAGTCATTTTCCTGTGTCTTAGATGGATTGGATAGCCATTGATTTGGGGGGTTGCTGGTGAAGCCCTAACATCCTGATTTTTGTTGGATGTGTTCTTTCTCCGACCTCTGGCCATTTGCTTATCTGTAACTGTCACTGTTTTTTCCTGGATTCTGCAATTCAGACTATACAGTCTGTCTCTGGAGTCTGGAGAATTCTTCAGGAAGATGAGAGAGGTCCAGTGGTTTCAGCATGTGCATTGGTGTTTCAGCTGTACCTGTAGGAGGAAAGTCCGAGGGTGCAGCAGGACAAGTTTGGGCAAGTGTGTGCATTTGCACATGGGTGGAAGTGTACCTTGAGGGACAGGGTGGTAGATAATGTAGAAGCCTTGAGTGTGTGGGAGGGGTGCTGCCTTGCAGGCACCAAAGGGTTTGCAGGCACTGAAAGTGTCACACACGATGGTGATAATTGCTTATGTAAATTCCCTGAGTACCTCAGTGGCCTACAGGCTACTGGTATCTGGCTCAGTCTGAGCTCCAGATGTTATTTGCCTGAACTCCACTGGTGGACCCCGCAGAGCAGGGGCTTCAATGTCCCAAGAATCCCTCTGTTTCCCATAGTGGATGGATGGGTGGGAGGGATCTGATGACCAGCTGCTATCTTAGAAGGACCCTGGATCTGGGACTCTGCAGGGACTTGAGGGCACACTCTCTCTCTAGCAGGTCAATTCGGCAAGCACCTTGGTACCCCTGCTCTTTACTCCCAGGTTTGAACCTGCTGAGTCAAACATGGGAGGATGAGCTCCGTCAGCTCAGTGGTGCTGCAACCATTGAACTAGGGAGTCCAGCCGTAGCCTCAGAATGGGAGGCTGGTCCAGGTGCCTGCTGGGAAGTCTTGGGGGACCACAACAGTGGTCCACAGACCTAGGTGGCCTGGCACCTGGTGTACCTGGTTCTTTTGGTGGCTCTATGGCCGGTTATCTGCCACTGAGGTATTGGGCTGCCCATACAGTCACTGGCTAGCTGGCCCTGCAGAGTCTGTACAGCTGCTTGCAGACCCAGGACCTGGGACCAGGAAGGATGGTACCTTGGATCTGGGACTCAGAACGTGGGTATGGCTGGCAGCTGGGTGGCTGAGGAGCTAGGAGCTGTGCCTCTGCTGTCTCAGTCCCCAGGCAGAGTTCTGTGCTGAGAGTCTCTGGCACTGTGGGCCAACTCTGAGGGGAGGGAGGCCCGAAAAACAGAAGTGCAAGGGGTTCAAAAGTTCAATTCTCTCGGTCCCCAGAGAAGTCCTTGGGTGACCTGAATCTAAAGGTCTCAACTCATGTGATGCCCCCTCTTGTTCAGGAAGCCTCAATGGCGATTTTCAGGATTTAGCTGCCCCTCCACTCACCAATTTTGGAGTTTCAGGTCCTCAGCCTCTCAGATACTATGCTGCTGGTCACCGCCATCTTGGATCCCCCTTGGGGTTTTGGGTTTTGTCAAAGGCATTTTCACCATCTAATGAGATGATCATGAGGTTTTTTTTTTTTTTCCTTCAGTTTTTTTATATGGTGGATTATGTTGATGGATTTTCATATGTTGAACCATCCCTGAATTTCTGGTATGAAGTCTGCTTGGTCATGGTGGATGATATTTTTGATGTGTTTTTTGATTCAGTTTAAGTATTTTATTAAGTATTTTTGAATCAATGTTCATAAAGGAGATTGATCTGAAATTCTCTGTTGGGTCTTTGTGTGGTTTCAGTATCAGGGTAACTGTGGCCTCATAGAATGAGTTTGGCAATGTTCTTTCTGTTTCTATTTTGTGAAGTAGTTTGAGGAGTATTGGTATTAGTTCTTCTTTGCAAGTCTGGTAGAATTTTGTGCTAAAACCATCTGGGCCAGGGCTCTTTTTGGTTGGGAGGCTTTTGATGATTGCTTCTATTTCCTTAGTGGTTATAGGTCTATTTAATTTGTTAACCTGATCTTGAGTTTACTTTGGTAAGTGGTATCTATCAAGAAAATCATCCATTTCATTTAGATTTTCTAATTTTGTGGCATACAGGTTTGGAAGTATGATCTAACGATTCTTTGGATTTCCTCGGTATCTGTTGTTATATCCCCTTTTTTATTTCTGATTTTATTAATTTGGATAATCTCCTTCTGTCTTTTAGTTAGTTTGGCTAAGGGTTTGTCTATCTTGTTGATTTTCTCAAAGAATCAGCTCTTGGTTTTGTTGATTTTCTGTATTGTTCTGTTTGTTTCTAGGTTATTGATTTCATCCCTGAGTTGGATTATTTCCTGATGCCTACTCCTCTTGGGTGTGTTTGCTTCCATTTTTCTAGAGCCTTCAAGTTAGCTATTAAGTTGCTAGTATAAGCTCTCTACATTTCTTTATGAAGGCACATAGTGCTATGAACTTTCCTCTTAGTACTTCTTTCATTGTGTCCCATAAGTTTAGGTATGTTATCCTTTAGTTTTCATTGAATTCTGGAAAGCTTTTAATTTCTTTATTTCCTCCATGACCCAGTAGTCATTAGCTAGAAAGTTGTTCAATTTTCATGAGTTTTTAGGCATTCTATTGTTTCTGTTATTGTTGAAGTCTAGCTTTAATCCATGGTAGTCTGATAGAATACAAGTTGTCATTTCAATTTTCTTATATTTGTTGAGGCTTGCTTTGTATCTGAGTATGTGGTCAGTTTTGAAGAAGATTCCAAGAGGTCCTGAGAAGAAGGCATATTCTTTTGTGTTTGAGTGAAATGTTCTCTGGATCTCTGTTAAGTCCAATTGACTCATAACATCAATTAGCTTCATTATTTCTCTGTTTATTTGCTGCCTCAATGATCTGTCTTTGGTGAGAGAGATGTGTTGAAGTCCTCCCACTGTTAATGTGAGGGGTTCAACGTGTGATTTAAGCTTTAGTAATGTTTCTTTTATGACTGCAGGTGCTCTTGCATTTTGGGCATATATGTTCAGAAATGAAATATAATCTTGGTTGATTTTTCCTTGGATGAGTATGAAGTGCCCTTTCTCATCTCTTTTAATTAATTTTGGATGAAAGTCTATTTTGTTAGATATTAGAATAGCCACTCCAGCTTGCTTCTGTGACCATTTATTTGGAAAACCTTTTTCCAGCCCTTTATTCTGAGGTAATGTCTATCATTGTTGCTGAGGTGTGTTTCTTGTTAGCAACTGAATTGATGGGTCCTGTTTACACATCCATTCTGTTAGCGTGTGTGTGTGTGTGTGTGTGTGTGTGTGTGTGTGTGTGTGTGTTTAACAGGGAGTTGAGGCCATTGATGTTGAGAGAGATTGATGACCACTGGTTGTTGATTCCCATTATTTTGATGGTGGTGGTGGTTTTGGTGGTGGGTGGTGTTTGTGGTGCTGTGTGTGTGTGTGTGTGTGTGTGTGTGTGTGTGTGTATGTGCCCCTTCCCTGTTTTGGTTTATTGTTGTGGGGTTATTTGTTTCCTGTGTTTATCTGGGTGTGATTAGCCTGCTGGGGTTGCAGTTTTCCCTCTGTAGTTTTCCTTCTGTAGGGCTGGGTTTGTGGTTAGATATTGTTTAAAATTGTTTTTGTCATAGAATATCTTGCTTTCTCCCTCTATGGTGATTAACGTTTTGCTGGACATATTAGTCATAGCAGACATATGTGGTGTCTTAGTGTCTGTAAGATAGCTGCTCAAGCCCTTCTCTCTTTTAGAGTTTCTGGTGAAAAGTCAGATTTACTTCTGATAGGTCTGCCTTTTTATGTGACTTGGCCTTTTTACCTTTCAGCTTTCAACATTCTATTTTGTGCTGTACATTTAGTGTTTTGATTATTATGTGATGGGAGATTTTTTTTTCTGGCCCAATCTATTTGGTGTTCTGTAGGCTTGTGTATTTATAGGCACCTCTTTCTTTAGGTTGGGGAAGTTTTCTTCTATGATTTTGTTGAAAATATTTTCTGGGCCAGGGAGCTTGGAGTCTTCTCCTTCAATTTCTATTATTCTTAGGATTGGTCTTTTGCTATTGTCTCAGATTTCACAGATGTTTTGTTTCAGGAATGTTTTATATTTAACATTTTCTTTGGCTGATGAATCAATTTCTTCAATAGTATCTTCTACAGCTGAGATTCTCTCTTCCATCTCTTGTATTCTGTTGGTGATGCTTTTCTCTGTAGTTTCTGTTCTCTTCCCTAGATTTTCCATCTTCAGGATTGCCTCAGATTGTGTTTTCTTTATGGCTTCTATTTACCTTTTTAGGTCTTGAACAATTTTATTCTTTTCTTTCTCCCATTTGTCTGTTTTTTTTTTTTTCTGTGTTTCTTTGAGGGATTTATTCAATTCCTTTACCTGTTTAATTGTATTTTCCTGAATTTCTTTGAGGGATTTATTTACTTCTTTTAAGGCCTTAATCATTTGTTTTCACAACCTCAGATTTAAGATTGTTTTCTTGTGCTTCTGGTGTGATAGTATCCCCAGGACTTGCTGTGGTAGGATAGTTGGGTTTGGGTGATTCACGTGGCCCTGGGATTTGTTGCTTGTGTTCTTGCACTGATTCTTAGTCATTTGGTTGACTTTGGTATTAGCAGGCCTGGTGGTCTCTGATGGTAGCAGGTCTCTGGAGTTATAGGTGGAAATCTTGGTCCCAGATGGCCTCAGTCTTCTGGTTTTCCTACTCCTCCCTGATCCATGCGGGTCTGTTACTCCCTGATCCTCGATGCTGCTCTCTGATCAATGCTGATCTCCAAGGCCACAGATCGGAGTGTTCCTGGGAAATGGCACAGGCCCAGGGAACTGAGGTTTAGGGCTCACAGGGAAGTGGAGCTCAAGCACTCTGGGCTGACCTCAACATTATTGCTGGCAGGCTCTGGCAGGCCAGTGGATGGGGAAGGGTGTGGGAGGTTTCACCTGCTACTCTCTGATCTGTGGTGGTCTCTAGGGCTGCTGATTGGTGCGGATCTGTGTGAGATGATGTATCATTCCCTGATTGGCTGCTCACCCATGGTGTGAGATGACATATCATCCCCTGATTGGCTGCTCACTCATCACCCCATATGACGCCCCGGGCTGGGCTTGTGACTTGGCGCGCTATTGTCGAACGGTCATGTTCTCTAGGACATGTTTACCAGTTTTGAGGGCGGAAGCCAGTGCCATGGCGACCAAACCCCAGCTCTCCACATCTCCCCCTTTTTTATTTTGTTTGAACAGTAAGCTTCCTACTGTCAATACAGCATTATGCCAGAAAGCCAACATCTGAGCCTGGTGGAAGGCAATGCTTCAGCTGTTGACCGTCATTGGAGCAACCTCCTCACTGTGAGGCTGTCCTGTCCTAGGTCGGTGAAGACTTAATTGCACTCTTGTGTCACTGACTTTCCAGATCATTTGGCAAGAGAAAAATTGTGATTTACACCCATCCCCGTGCAATGGGAAACAGATCCCCAGGGAGTGAAAGGGCTGTAAATCCAGATTGTAGCATGTGCCTGCAAAGACAGAGGCAACCTTGTCAAACATTAATTTTTCAGCATGGATAACCAAATATTGGGGGAGGTGGCTTGCTCCAGAGCGGCTAGCGCCTGTGCGATCACCACCTTGTCACATTTTTGTTGGGTTTTGAGTTTGCAGAACAACCAGAGGACAAATATTAAACCACAGCACAGGGCAGCGCCAAACATCCCAACACCCACCCATTCCTTAAAATAAGAAAAGGCGGAAGAAACCCAGGATAATAAGCCATCTGTGAGCGATAAATCCACTCGAGTAGAATTAATGGTCACCACTGCCTCCCTTAGCTCTTCAAGCATTTCTTCAAATCCTTCTGACCAATTTCCTGCAAGATATAGGGACAATTTCCTGGACAAATTAGCGGCTCAGGTAAGATCTTCATATTGTACACTGGTAATACAGAGTGCTCCTATTTTTCTTTCACACCCTAATTGAGCCAATTGAGATAAA
Organism: Meriones unguiculatus; assembly: GCF_030254825.1. Classification (NCBI taxonomy): domain Eukaryota; kingdom Metazoa; phylum Chordata; class Mammalia; order Rodentia; family Muridae; genus Meriones; species Meriones unguiculatus. Next base: position 26,616,579 of record NC_083354.1, on the reverse strand, counting down.
ATATCTATTCTTTCTTCCACAAGATCCAGAAGCTGGTTAAGAACCATCAATCTGCCTTTTAATTGTGCGCTAGCAGATGCATGAAGGTTTATGGCTTCAGCCACACCTGCCGACAATTGATTTACTATCAAATAAGGCAGGCCTAAATCTTTACTGGACAAGAAAAAATTATGAATTATGTATGACCAGCATAGGCTTCGGGAATGCAGACAAAATGGCCCAACGTTGTACCCCCACAATACTAGGAACCTGATTTAGAAGGATCCAAGCAAGAACTGGAATTAGTTGTAGGTATATTCGTTGAAAGATCTTCTTCAGCTGCCGCGAGCTTTCGCGTGAGGCGCTCCAGTACCCAGAATGGATTGTTTTCTTCCAGTAACAATCCACTGAGTCAGGCAGTAACAGCACACACCTTTAATCCCAACACTCAGGGAGGCAGAGGAAGATGGATCATTACGAGTTCAAGGCCAGCCTGGTCTACAAGCAAGGCTACACAGAGAAACCACCCTGTCTCAGGGAGAAATATAAAATATGCCTTGAGGGCAGGAACAAAGCACCTGGAGCTGTCCTGTAAAATCTTGATCTAATACTCCAGGATGGACCATAAGTCCTTTTAGAGTGAGAGAGGAGCGACCCAAAATAAGACCGACACTTCCTTCAGGCAGGGGGCCTTCAAACTCCACTGGGATAGGTCGCACCCCCATGTGTGGCATTAATAAGAATTGGGAGGTAGAACGGAGGTCCAACCCTGCTGATCCTCTTGTTGTTCTACAGCTGGATAAACCCTCCTGTTGCCTACCTGTGTCCCATATCTTTTGGGGCCCTGAGACCTGGGGCCCTGATGCCCATTTTTTGGAACATTTTTATCCCTCTCTTCAGAGGGGTTGTCATGCTGTATAAGTTTTCCCTGAATATCTGACTGAGCGGCATTCATTAGCCCAGTGATTGCCTTTTCTACACTTAGGGCAAAGTCCAGGAACTTTCTTTTGCGCAGACATACGGCAGTCTCTTTTTAAATGACCCATTTTGCTGCAATTAAAACAAACTTTATTGTTTCCAGAACTTGGGCAGTTCTTGCTTTGTAATATGGCTGCCGCAAGGCCAGCGTTGGTAAGCGGGCCTCCGAGTCCTCGGCAAACTTTTATCCAATCTGTTAGTCCTTTGCTCTTTCTAGGGATAATGACTGCCTTGCATTCTGGTGAAGTATTCTCATACAACAGTTGCTCTATCATTGGTCGGACCCTTTCCGGGTCTCCAAATATTCTGCCTGCTGCGTCTGTCATTCTGGCCACAAATTCTGGGAATGACTCCTGAGGACCCTGGATAATTTTTGTTAAATGGCTTTCAGTCCCACCCTTCTTTGAAAGGGCCTTCCATGCTTTAATTGCAGTGGCAGAAATCTGGCCGTACACTCCCCAATCATAATTTGTCTGTCGCTAAACATGTGCACCTTATCCTGTTAGTAAGTCAAAGGTCCAATTTTGTTGATTGTCCTCTGCATTAACATTAGCCCTAGCCTGGGACTGACAGGCATCATGCCATAAAGCTTTCCATTACAAAAACACTCCCATATTGGGGAGGGCAGCTTTTACTACAGTCTGCCAATCATTTGGGGTCATTGCTGTAGAGCCCAGCCTCTCAAGCTGCATGATTGTAAAATTAGCATCCACCCTGTACTTGTTAATTGATTCTGCCAGTTCTTTGACTAGGGGGTAGTCTATAGGCACGTAGACACGGCCTCCCTCCACGTCTTCGAATACTGGAAAAATCTGAAAAATTTTATGTCTATCTTTTGTTGAAAAGAAGGAGTCAGGGCAGTACCTCCCGATGTAGGGAGGAGGAGGAGCACTAGGGACAACAGGAGCGGCCGACCGAGAAAGTACACGCTTCCTGTTTCTCAGTAGTGGCCGCTCATCCAGGTGGTATCGTTCTTCCTCATAGCAGGCTGCTTCCTCCTCTAGATCTGACTCCTCGGAGGGACTTAACTCCTCCGACTCAGAATTGCCAATTTCTAAAGCCTCTAGTTCTTTTGTCGGATAGAGAGGCTCCTTTTTAGATTTTTTTCTTCTCCTTATCATGTTTCTCTCCCAGGGTGTCCTTTCCCTTGCCTTTCACTCCCGCGGCTTTACCGTCCATGGAAGGGTCTTTATCCTTAGGGACATCTTTAGAGACATCCTTTTCCTTTTTTGTAAGAGCTCTTAACCTTTTATCCCATTCTGTTTCTGACATGCTGTCTTGTATCTCCTCCAACACTTCCTGACCAGCCTTAATAGAGGAACGACAGTTTTCATCTTCCAAGCAAGATTTAACCAAAAGCCACAGTGATCTAGTACCTGCTCTTAGCTTTTTGTTAATCTCTTCCCTTTCGAGATCGCCCTCAAGCTTGTACAAAACCAAAAGAAAAAGGATGAGGGCAACAGTCACAACAGGGAAAGCAATAAGGGCTCCTGCTAGCTGAGGTGAAAGATGAGATAAATCAAGACCAAACATACCTCTCAGAACTTACCTCGATGCTGCAGTTCTGAATTTTCCCCGCGAACTGGGGGTCTCCTCAGCACCAGCAATGGCAGGCTCCCGGCGTCCCGGGTTTCGGCACCAGATATTGCGACCCGCATAATCGTCTCGCCAGCAAGAACGCACGCGGACAACAGGATCCTTCTGCAGCAAGCTTTATTACAATGAAAAGAGGAAGACCCTGAGCCCCTAAGTGGCGCTGTTTATATAAGCCCTGCTTGCACCAGGGTTGTGTGAGATGACGTATCATTCCCTGATTGGCTGCTCACCCATCTTGTGATATGACATATCATCCCCTGATTGGCTGCTCACCCATCACCCCATACGACGCCCCAGGCGGGGCTCGTGACTTGGCGCGCTATTGCCTAACGGTAATGCGCTCTAGGACTTGTTTACCAGTTTTGAGGGTGGAAGCCAGCGCCATGGCGACCAAACCCCAGCTCTCCACACGGGTCCTGGGAAATGGTACAGCTCCGGGAACTCAGAGTATATTTTAATTATATTTTTAATTATAGATGTGAATTTCTTCAAAGTAAGAAATCATCAGGGAAATTGCCCAGTATATTCAAAGCTACGAGGGATTTGTTCATGTAACGGTAATTTACAAGGGCCATTTCTAATAGCATATGTTTGTTACCTAATAATATGTGATTCATCAGGGTGATGTTCATTTTTGTTTGTTTGTTTGTTTGTTTTCCCAAATACTCTATGTTTTTCTTCCTTTCTCTTGTCTTCTCCTGCCTCTTCTGTGCACAGAGGAAACAAAACTCTTGTCTTGTGAAGCTGGAACCACTTAGACAGTTTCCAGGCGGCTTTGGGTTGCTTCTGCTGCCTCCTTCATCTTCCCTCTGAGTGAGGCCACTCGCTACTCTAGCTACCTCCTGCCACCTCCATCTGGATGTCTGACTCAATCTTCTGACCTAGTACATGGCAGAGGCAGGGCACTCAAAGGTGGCTCCTGAACCTGGTTATTTACACCCTTAAATTAGTAAGGACTTCCTAGTGGCAAGCAGTGGGAGCCCACCTCAAACTGAAGCCAAAGGAGACTGTATTGTCTGACTGACTGAGAGGCAGCATCTGCAGAGGGCATGGGCTGACAGTTGGGGTGCAGTTTTCTCAGAGGGAGAGCTGCTTGGTTGGAGAGCATGGCTCCTTTCCCATGTCTCAGTTCCTCATGAGTCCAAATACACCTCTGTGTGTAACTGCAGTTCTGTGGTTGCACAGGGTGTATGGTAAGAGTGACCCTGAGAAGCTTCCATTTCACTGATGTTTGACACTGCATAAAAGTTTACAAGATCAATAGAAATCAAACCTAAATTAAAGGGCTGCTTTGCTCAAATTCTGCTGCTCGAATGAAAATTCACTTCAGTTTGGGAAGACCTTAAGTTTCAGGCCACAGATAGATGTATATCTTGTAAGTCAGCCAATCAGGCAGTAACCTGAATTTCTTTTCCTCAGGGAGAACATTTTGTGAATTCCTGGGTCAGAAGAGAATTACCTATGGTATCAGGTAAAACCTCAGGCACATTCCAAAGTCTTTGTTTGGTTCTTTCTTTTGGTGTTTCTCTCTCTCTCTCTGTCTGTATCTCAGTCTCTGTCTCTCTGTATCTCTCTCTCTCTAACTGTGTGCACACAGTGCACATATACAGGTGCTTTTGGAAGCCAGACAAGGGCATCAGATCCCTTCGAGGTGGAGAAACAGGCATTTGTGAGCTCTCTGATGTGGGTGCTGGGAACCGAACTCAGGTCCCCTAAAAAAGTAGAAAATGCTTTTAACCACTGAGCCATCTCTTCAGCCCTCATCAACTTTCTTCAAAAAATATTTTTATAAGTGATTTCTCCATCATGGAAAGACTTTGTTTTGTTTTGTGTTTTATTTTTTTATTTTTTTTTTTACTTTATGGCTGGGAGAGAGAGTTAAGCAGTTAATGTACTTGTGCTCCTGGGAAGGACTTGGGTTATGTTCCCAGCACCCTGTAGTAGCTGACAACTCTGCAAGTGTATTTCCAGAAGATCCAATACTGTCCTCTGACCTCCTTGGCTACTCTACACATGTGATACAGCCAAACACTCAGACAGAACACCTACATCAAAAATAAAAATAAGTGAATCCTTAAAAGTAAATTTTTTAAAAATTGACACCCAGCCAAGCACTGTGGCACATGCCTGTAATCCCAGCACTCAGGGAGGCAGAGGCAGGTGGATCTTTGAGTTTGAAACCTGGCTGGTCTACAAAGCAAGTCCAGGACAGACAAGTCTACACAAAGAAAATCTGTCTCTAAAACAAAGGAAAATAAAACCCAATTTACACTCAGTTATTTCCATAATGTATATGTGTATGCGTGGGTCCATGTGTGAAGGTCGGAAGCCAGAGGACAACATAGGAGTTGCTTCTCTCCTTCTGCCATGAGGGTTCCAGGGATTAATTAAAAGTTTGTCAGGCTCAGCAGCAAGCATCTGTACCGTGGAGCCATGAACTGGCTTACTGTTTAGCATAGGTGAACACAGCTAAGTGTGGTAGGGTGGGCGCTGTCATGGATGCTTCTTTAAAACAGCTAACATTTTGGATAACATGTTTTGGAAGCATTTTTGAGCATCTCTCCTGTTCCAGGCTGGCCTCAAATGCAAATGAATTTTGAAGTTTTGTTTCTCCTGCTGAGTTCTGAGACAGAGCTTCTTGGGTGCTGGTGATGGAACTGAGGACTTCCTGAAAGCTAGGAGAGCATGCTACCAACTGAGCTACATTTCCAGTCCCCCAAAACATTCTTAAGTGACATAGTGTGCTGTTAAGAAATTAAGGAATATTCACATTAAAATGATGTGACAGGCTTAAGGATATTACTCACTTGCCTAGAAAGAACAAGGTCCTTGTGTTTCATGCCAACATCCAAAGGAAAACAAAGCCTTAACGTTAGGAATCTAGCTCAGTTGTAGGGCATCCATACAGCAAGTAGGACAGGCTCTGAGTTCAGTCCCAGCAGAGGTCAGAGACATGGGAACATGGGGTAGTGGATAGGTGAAAACAGTCGTAATAGAGTAAGAATTCTATGGTCATATGAGTATGCTTCTCCCTGTATTTCCTGCTCTTGGAAGGTGGAATGAGGTATCCATGGCCAGGTAGGACTATGATAACAGGTTAGAGGCCAGTATAAGCTGAATGAGGTTACTGCCAAGTATAGAGTTCCATGCCTGTAATCCCAGCACTAATAAAGCTGAGGCAGAAATATGATGAGTTTAAGGATAGCTTAGCTTAGCCTACATGGCAAAGCATTGTGCCTCCTTCCCCAAATGAGCATGAGGGTGAAGGGATGCCTCAGATGTTATAAGTATTTGTTGTTCTTGCCAAGGACTCAGTTTCAGTTCAAAGTGTCTCCAAGGTAGTCGCTTACAACAATTTCTAACTTCATCTCGAGGGGATGTAACATCCTCTCTGTCCACCTGGGGCCCTAGCCAACCTGTGGTATACATATATGCTTCCTGTAGGCAAAACACTCAACACACATTCATAATCAAGTGAGTACACACACACACATACACATATACCAAGAGAGCGAGAGAGGGAAAGAGAGAGAGAGAGAGAGAGAGAGAGAGAGAGAGAGAGAGAGAGAGAGAGAAAGATGGCATCCTTCTCCCTGGAAACACTGTATTCTAGTAACTTGCTAAATAACAAACACAAACGGAAAAAGAAGATGCAGACAATGTTTATTCTCTTGGTCTTTGAACGCAGAGCTGTTTCTTTGGCCACATATGCAAGAGCCTACAAAAAAAGTGATATTGTCGCCATGGGGAATGGCCTGTCAAAAAGGTGTGATCATGAATTCTACCACAGCAAAAGTGGAAGAGTCTACAGTGTTACCCAGCATGCTCTTTTTTATTAAAGAAGCAAGTCATGAGCAGGATTCCTGGGAAGAGAATCACTGAAAGTATTTATCTGATTAGGAACTCTAAGGGTCAGGGATGGGCAGTAAGTGCAGGGTGCTTTCCTTACAAACACAAAGCTTTGCATTCTGTCTCCAGAAACCATGTGTCAAAGCCAGGTGTTACTGTTGTGCATTCTCAGGACTGGGGAAGCAGGGAAAGATGGAATCCTGGGGATCTTCAACCACACCAGAGAAGTGAAAGCCCCTCACATCAAGGGAGACACAGTGAAGGTTGTCCACTGACTTCCGCAGATATCTGAACAATATACCTGCACGTATACCTGCACACACGTGAACACACACAGAACTCTAAGTCCTGAGACAGCTTCCTAATATAGGTGAAGGAAATGATCAGATAAAGAAGGAAGCCAATGAAAGACACAAGTGCCAGCCTGCTCCAACCAGAGAAACATACTTGTGAGAACTAAGAAAAACAGTAGAGCAGACCAATCAGTTCATGTCAGAGGCAGTCCCTGTTCCCATTACTATGGAACCCACTTGGACACTGAACTTCCATGGGCTACATCTGTGCAGGGGTTCTAGGTTATCTCATCTCCATGCATGGTCCTTGGTTGGAGTATGAGTCACAGGAAAGACCCCTGTGCTCAGATTTTTTGGTTCTGTTGCTCTCCTTGTGGAGCTCCTGTCCTCTTCAGATCTTACTATTTCCCACTTCTCTAATAAGATTGCATGCACTCTGCCCAAGAGTTGGCCATAAGTCTCAGCATCTGCTTTGATAGTGTGCAGGGCAGAGCCTTTTAGAGGCCCTTTGTGGCAGGCTCCTAACTTGTTTTCTGTTTTCTTCTTTTTTTAATATCCATCCCCTTTGCCTTTCGGGATGGAGATTGAGCATTATAGCCAGAGTCCTCCCTCTTGATTAGTTTCTTTAGGTGTGCAGATTTTAGTAGGTGCTCTTTGATCACCTTCTCCTGAGTGCGGAGCATCCTTACCAGGCCACAGAAGAAGACAATGCAGCCACTCCTGATGAGATCTGATACACTAGGATCAGAAGGAAGGAGAGGAAGACCTCCCCTATCAGTGGACTTGGGGAAGGGCATGAGTGGGGCATGAGAAGGGGAGGGAAGGTGGGATTGGGAGACAAGGAGGGCGGGGTTCAAGGGGGGAATACAAAGTGAATAAAATGTAATTAATAAAACTTAAAAAAATATATACATAGGATACATTGTTGAAAAAAAGAGAAAAACAGAATTTATTTGCTATGACATTGTGGCTTAATAGAAGTCAAAAGTCAATAAAATAAAAAGGTTTAGACTCTAAAAATATTTTTCTGTTTAAATTAAAGTGTAGCATTCCAAATGCCAAAGAAATACTTAAAGCAAAAGGAAAAAAAAGGGGGAATCTAGGATTATGTGTGAGACTTGTCAGACCAAGGTTGGGACAGTTTAATTTTCAAGTCTTCACAGTGTAGAGAAGACCAGTGGCCCAGATCCAGGATGAGTGATCTTCCCAGTGTGGTGATCTCAAAGAGCAAGCCATCAAAATGACTGTTTTTAAGAAAGCCACAGGAGAAACGACCTTTCTCAAATCTTCACACTGACCTGAAAACTGGAATCCTGTCTTGATTTTGTTGTATCCTGATTCTAGATGACCAAAGGATAGTCATAAGTTAGACTTTAACACAGTGACCATGTACAGAAATTAATAGAATGAATGGAATACCCCAGTGTTTGCCACTCTGCTCCAGCAGTTCTAACATGGTCTTTCTTGTGCCTCTTATTTCTTCCCGCTCTTCTATCCACCCTCAATTATTCTGACACAAGTACAGATCATGACATTATTCCCACCTATACACATACCTAACTTGAACTTTGTTATCAAAGCCTGCTCTTCTCACCCACTTCTTTTCCCCAAGCTTACTGCAATGACAGCGTCTTTACTAATGAAGACTTGAGGAAGGAGACTTTTAAGGACTGGCCCCATGAGTCACCTGAGGCTGTTGAAGCTCTCATCAAAGCAGGCCTTTTCTACACAGGTCAGTCGGGGGTTTTCCCCCTTATTTGTATGTTTCTGTGTGTGAGTGTTGCCTGAAGGTAAGTATGGGTGCCACATGTCTGCCTGGTGCCCTCAGAGGATAGACAGGGTGTTGGATCCTGGAACTGGAGGTATAGTTGCCGTGTGCCAGCATGTGGTGCTGGAAACAAACCTGACTCCTTTGCAAGAGCAGCCAGTGCTCTTTATGCTGAGCATCTCTTTAGCATCTGACTCAGAATTTTGTGTCTGCCACATATCTAATCCTGGAATTGCACTTTTCTTTATTTTCGTTTGTCATAGATCTCTTTGGGGCCTCATAAGACCTTCAGTTTTCCATAGTTCCCTTGGTGCTCAGCCTCTGAGCTTGGGGATCCTGAGGTCACTTCATCTGACAGGCCTATTCCACTGGCACTAAACTCACCACCTGGTCTTAACGCATTGCCTTTTCTTGCCAGCCTTGCCTGAGTGTCACAGATGAAGCGCTCCTATTTATAGAGGAGTAGAGCAGGCAATAATGTGAGGAGAGACAGGGATTCTTCATAACATGCCTTGCATAGAGGTTTCTAAGTTTGCTCTTCCATCCTGCCCCAGATACAAGTATATTCTTCTGATTAACTCAGTAAGCAATTGCTTGTTGGTTGCCTATGTCTGTGAATGTCCCGTAAGTCATCATTGTCCAGAACAGACAGAAATCTCTGCTCTCACGGAGCTCCTACTCTAGGTCCTAATGGCAAATCTTTCAGTATGATGGTTTGGGAGAGGTTTCATCAAAGCACATGGTGCACAGGAACCTTTGGCGACTGTTGCTGACTGTTGCTGACCACCCCACTGAAGGACCAAGAGTCCTGTGTGAATTCTTGCCTCCTGTGCGTGGTATTGTCACATAATCCAACTGGAGGAGCAAGCAGGATTTCACTAGTGAAATCTGGAGTCGAATTCATGAATTGACAGGTGTATGTGCTGTTGAGCTGACCCCATCTCCTTTTCCTAGGCAAAAAGGACCTTGTCCGGTCTTTTTCCTGTGGAGGATGTATGGAGAAGTGGGAGGAAGTTGATGACCCATTAGCAGACCACACCAAGTTTTTCCCAAAGTGAGCAAAGTGAATTCTGTTAACTTTAAACTCACTTCATCTGTTATTCCCTCACTGTCCAGGTTTGTTATCTGTGGGTAGTGTCTGCTCACTCTTTGGTTCCTACTGTGAAGGGCTCATTCTTCTATCTTTATTCCTTTCCCCCCTAAAAGTGCTCTAAATTGATTTAAGTTTAATTATTAACATTTAAATATAAAGGTTTAAATAACCATCTGGACTTGAGATAGGATGCTAATAGTATCTGAATCACTTAAAATATTCCTTAAAAATGTTTTCTTAGTGTGCATTAAGACATACAATAACATTGCATATATATATATATACATTATGTTTTACATATGTTATATATATTACAGTTTACTACAATCATGCTCACCACCATCCTCCCATTACATTCTCTTATCTCTTTATAGCTCTTCTTAGTTCTATTCCTTCTAAAATCATATGTTTTGTGCCAGCCCAGGGATATATAGCAAGACTTATCTTTGCCATAAATAAATAAATAAATACAAAGATAGATAATCCATTTCATTTTGAAGTTAAAGAGTTACAGCAGTGGTCACTTTTTTCTTTTCCTTTTTCTTTTTTAAAGTATTTGACTTTTGGGTGTTTTGTCTGCATGTATATATGTGCACTGCTTGCATGCCTGGTGTCCACAGAGGTCAGAACGAGGGCATCAAATATCCTAGAACTGAGTTACAGGAGGCTGTGAACTGCCTGATATGGGTTTTGGGAAGCAAGCCTGAGTCCTCCCAGGAGTAGTGACTGTTCTCCCACTGAGACATTTTCAGGCCTCACTTTTTTTCTTTTTTCTTTAGGAGTATGTAGAAAATAGTTGAGAATGTCAGGGTCTTCTTCTTCTTAAACCCTGTGTGGCAAGTTGGGAGACATTTTGGTTGTACTTAAAACTTGTTCTAGAATCTATCAACAAACTTTGTTTTATTATAATTAAAACTAGCATACGTAATGCGTATCTACTGTACTTACATATCTGGTTGAAAGGACAATAACAATAAAGCTTAGGAGCTGAGTGCTAAAGTCAAGATGTCAAGGTCTCTCAATGCCTCAGAGGCCACCTTGCCACTCTCTTGTCCTGAGGATGCTGCCCTCCTCATCCAGGGGCAAACACAGTCCTGATTTTCAGTTCACAGTCCTTTTACCAAACAAAAGCACACACACATCTACATGAACCTTCAACTTTGCCTGTTCTTCTTCAGTTGTTTGTTGCTTCTTTTTATTTTAGTTCTATGTCTGTTGTGTGTGTGTGGAAGGGGACAGAAGGTTGAATCCAGAATGTCATGAGTGAGAAGCAGCACTTTGCCACTGAACTACTGCTCCAGCCCTCACATTGTTTAAGACAGAATCCTAGTATGTCTACAGAGTGAGTCCCAGGAATCCAGGGCTACCCAGAGAAAACCTGTTTCAGAAAAAAAAAATTAAAAAATTTACTGTGTAGCTGATCTTGATTTGCAGTATAGCTCAGATTTCCCTTGAATTCACATCTTCTTGCCTTACTCTCATGATGCACAGCCATGTGCTACCATAATTGATTGGCTTGCCTGCTATGTTTGTTGGGGGGGCCGGTCAGCTGGTAGAGGAGTGTTTGAGACAGAGTGCCAGATAACTCGGGATGGCCTCGAACTCAGTGTTTAGGGAGGATGGCCTTAAACTCTTATCCTGCCGCCTCCCCCTCCCAAGTGCTGGATGACAGGCATGTTCCAACACACCCAAGTTTTGTTTTGTTTTACTTTATTCATTTTTATTTTATACATTGGTGTTTTGTCTGCATGTGTGAGGAAGTCAGATCCCATGGAGCAGGAGTTATAGACAGTTGTGAGCTGCCCTGTGGGTGCTGAGAATTGAGCTCTGGCTTTCTGGAAGGGCAGCCAGAGCTCTTGAACACTGAGCCATCTCTTTAGCCCCAGCTTTTGTTTAAATAGACAACAGCAATTTGTAAACTTACAATTGGCAACAATGACCATATCCTTTCTTCCAAGTGTCTTTCTGGGACACCCCAGGGCTCTCAGTTGCTAATGGGAGTCTGGAATAAACATAAATTCAGACCTTAACAAGAACAGAATTCCAGAGACTTACAACAAGGTCAAAGTGGAGACAGTGAGTGACAGGGTGTGCTCATTCCTGAGGGTACACTTCCTCCTCCCAAACTCAGGGGCCATTGTAGAAGAGGGGCCCAAGGGGTCAGAAGAGCCAGAGGCTGTAGAGGACAGCTTGGTTTTGTCTTGTTTTGTGCATAGCAGGTTCCTTCCCTCAGGAACTCACAGTTGCTGTGGTTGCCTATCCATACAAGCCTGCCCCAAATCCAGCCAAGCCAAGCCCCACCTGTAGGAGGGGAGCTGTTGACACTTGTTCAACCAGTGGGCCTTGAGGTTTCCTGAGCTCTGCTGGATGGCCCCGTGTCCAGTCACCCATGAGCATCACTAATTGAATTCAGTTAAAAGAGGATATGAAGCTGGGAGGCGACCTGACTTTAGGAGGAGTCTGGGGAAACTGAAGAAAGGCAGTGGGGGTTGATATAATCCACATACATTGTATACACATCTGTGATTTCCAAAGAATAAAATACTTTTTAAAAAAGAAAAGGCTTCCAAACTGTGGCTCAGAAAGCTCTGCCACTTTGATCAGGGCTTATAGATGAACGAGAGCAACAGAGAGTGGTGTGCAGAGGAGATAATTGGCGAGGGAGAGAGGAGTGAGTCAGGAGAGGTGCTCAGGGGAATTTTGCAGTTCTGATTCACTAGGAATGAGATTGCTTCTTTATTACACAGGTTTCAGAGAACAAAGACAGACTAATGACATACTAACATGTCCAAGAAGTACAGAAGATTTGTTTGATTTTTCATTACGAAGTGTTACAACTTCAGTCATGATTAGAAAATATAAACAGAGCAAATTTATCTTTATTATAAGCCTTATAACTCCAAAGCAAACTCTAAAGATTGTCTTATCCAAAGCAAACACATTTCTTATATAACATCCTGCTTTTAGGCTGGTGGTATTTGTAGATTTAAGGCACTCCAGACAAACAGAAAACACCTGAACTTTCTTTTTAATGAAGAACAAATATTAATACACAACTCCTTTTACGACTTGTGTCATCATCTACACTATAAAGTAGGAACACCTTATTTTAGTCAATCTGTCTTATTTACTCAGTTCTCTTCCTCCAGGGGTGTACCCTGTATGACCCCCTATCTGTAAACTACATTTTCAGAGAGTTCTAAGCGTATTGTAAAGGGATGCCTTGAATCTGTTACCTGGTTTTCTGACCAGTCAGAGCTTGTCAGCTGTGTTTGTTTCCCCTGTACCAATTATACTGTTTGAGTTTGCTTAAGGGCAGATATCCACAAAAGATTCCTGTAGTAACGGCTTCATGAAATAATTTCTAGCTTACATGCTAATCTGTGCTCAGTGATCTCCAAAGCATAAGGAAACCTTCAAAACAGTGGCCAGATAATGTTATTTTTCATGAAAGGAAATAACTCAGACATAATTTTCTTGGGAAAAGACAGAAAAAATCATAATGCAGAAAGGATTCCTCCCCCCAAATAAAATGCATAGATCCTAAAAACTTACAAAAGAGGGAAAGAATGAAATGATTGCAGCATTTGGCTCTTCTTTGCTAGAGCTGTGTCAAACAGCTGTGCAGGCTTCATGGCTTTTGCTGTTTCCAATGGATATGGCTGTGCCATCAGATGCTCCCAGAGCCTTGGTGTGAGGTTGACATAGACGTCTCATGTATGGCTGAACACTCAATAACCAATTATTCTCTGTACTACAGTGAGAAACTTATGTAGCCAAGGATCAAAGCAGCAGCATTCGTTGCATAGGAACATAAATATTTAGAAGGAATTTTGACAGGATGTCCATTAAGCCAGATAGCATTCCTAGACCCTTCCCTGCTAAGACCTTTACAGTGTTTCTGGGTCATGTGCTTTTCACCAGATCTAATTTAGGTTTTTGTTTTCTTTCTTTTTGCCTTTTTGAAATAGGGTCTCACTGTGTTGCCCTTTCTGTTCTGACTTTGCTATGTAAATCGGTCTGGCCATTGACCCAGAGATCCACCTGTCTTTGACACCCAAGTGCTGAGATTTACAAGCCTACACCACCACACCAAGATTGACCAGGTTCAGAGCATCTGTGAAACAGCTTCAAGTCCAATTCAAAAGCAGTTGGTTATCCCCAAAGATTCAGGGCACTCTTCACCGTTGGCCTCATCTTGTCTGGCATGATGGTGATGTTGTAGAATGCAGGTGGCCTTCCTCCCTCAGCAGACTGAAAAACCTCTTCCAGTACTGTGACAGGGAGACAGCAGGGAGGAAATTCTGAGTCAGCTCCTCTCTATCCTGAAAGCAACATGCTCTGTGTATTCAGAAATAGGTCTGTAGTTCTGTCCAACTTATTTTGTGAGACAGGTCTCTCATTAAGCCTGGAGCTGGCCAATGAGACTTACTGGCTGGTTAGTGAGCCCCTACAGTCTTCCTGTCTCTCCTTCTCTGGCACTAAGATTACACTGTCCCTATTGCCTGGCTATTACACAGGTGCTGGAGCTCTGAACCCAGTCTCCATGTTTGCCCAGCAAGCATTTGCCAACTGTACCATCTCTAAGCTCTGGATATCTAACTTAAAATTTTATTTGTGTGATATCTATGTTTTTATACTTAATGTGAATTTCATGTAGTTGGCACACTCAGATCTTATGGGTTTGTTTCTGACAGTTTGACAAGAGTTGAAATGGTTAAAAATTACTGTTAACTAAATTCTTAATTGTACACTTTGTTTAGTATCTTTTAATGTCCTTTGTTGTTCTTTTTCCATGACTCTATAGAGTTTTCTCATATTTTAATCTGTGAATTTTTATTTATTTTTACCTTGTTCACTTAGGTAATGTGTGTTTGTGTGTGCAATGTGTGTTCTACATGGGGCCAAAGGGAGACAGGGAGTCTCCTCTCCTTTATGTCACCCTCTTGTTCCCTTGAAGCAGGGTCTCTCTCTGAACCTGTTAGCATCCAGCGAGCCCTAGTTATCCTCTTGCCTCTGCACCCACAGTGCTGTGTCACTATCTTCTATTCTTTCTGATTATTTTAGCTGGTTTCACGGACAGGAACTAGCTCTGTTCACACCCCAACACACTCCCCCAATATCCTCACCATTACTTTACAAACCACATGCATCGTTATTAGGACCCAGAGACTGAAGGTTTTACAGGATGCAAGACTGACAGAGTCACTGAAAATGTTCACTTTCTATTTCACTCCTGGTCCTGAATCTTCATGTTCTCCATAAAGCTAATACAGTCAGTTAACTGCATGGAACCATTTCATGACTTTTATCTTCTTTGCATAGTTGTGTATTTCTTCAAAACCTGAAGTCCTCTGCAGAAGTGATTCCAGCCCTTGAGAGCCACCATGCACTTCTGGAAGCCATGGTAATGAGCCCTGCCTCTTCTCTGACTCAGCAACACATGATTGTGGGGTTGAGCTGTGATTGTCAACTGTAAATGTATCATAATTAGATAGAGTCCACGAGAATCTAAGAAGCAACTGTCACATGACAGCTATATATGGGGCTTCACAGTGAACAGTGAGCCCTTCTCCCAGAAGATTCAGATGCTTGAGACCCTTTTAGACTTGACTTGATTAAAACGTAGACTAAACAGTCCATCTGCCCTTTTCCTGCAGGGCAGTAGGCTAGACTTTCTGCTAGAACTTTAGAACCTTAAACAAATGTGTCATTTTCCTTAGTTGGACTTTTGCTTGAGACAGATTTTCAGATTTTCAGCTTAGGCTGATCTTGAATTTTCTGTGTAGCCAAACCTGACCTGGAACTTCTGATCTCTGCCTTGGCCTTAAAAATGCTATGGTTCCAACTGTCTGCACCTATGTCTAGCTGATTTGACTTTTGATGTTGTTTCTTGTATTTAAACCAAGACCCTTTTGTGCTAGGCAAGCACTCTAGGACTGAGACATATTTCTGACCCATGAATGTGCTTTGTGAACCAAACCAAATGCCAAGTAGTAAACCAGGAAATGAATTTTTGCAACATAAGACACAACTACGAATTCAATGGGCATACCAACTGCTGCAGGCTGTAGTTGTTTGGTAGGTGTGCTATTATTGCCTTCTCACAAAGGAAAAGCAAATCTGGGAATCATGGCTCATGTCTACAATATAGCATTCTGGAAGCTGAGGCAAGGAGATGGCTGTGAGTTCAAGATCAGCCTGGATTATACTATAAAACCCCATCTCTGAAAACAAAACAAAACAAAAAACCCGACAGCAAACAAATCGGAAAAAAAAAATGAAGAAAAAAGGTTGAAAACTGAAAAGATAATCAACTCTGGGTTGAAGTGATATGTGTACAGTATTTGCGAATTTCAAAATGACATTGCAAGGGCTAGAAATGTTGTTCAGTTGGTAAGATACATGCCACATACAGAGTGAAATCTAGAAGACATTGGGTTCTCAATGATAACATAATGTCTCACTATCATGCAAATTTTAATTTAATAAAGAATTTCTCTTTCAAAGGAAATCACAAGTGAAAGCAATCACGAGGACCCAGTTCAAACCACCAAGGCCGGTAAGAACGTGAAAGCACATGGGATTCTGTGTATGTGTATGTGGGCTTTGGACAGGAAAGTGTGTTTATAATTGTCCAAGGAGCTCCTAGAGGAGAGCACTGAGGTGAAGGGAGCTATGGGTGAGAGAGCGCTCCTGTGGCATCTTGAGAGTGAATGCAGGACTACAGACAGCAGTCCTCATGCCAGATCAAAAGCAGCCAGTGTTAAGGGCATCATGCAGCCGGCTGGTCTCCTGAGATCCTAAAGGGAAATTAGGGTGCCAGGATATCCAAGTCCCTGTCAAATGAGAAGCCTTAGACATAGTACCCCACATTCTGATGCTATGGAAAGATCTGAGAGGGTCTTAGGGTATGGAGGGGGGTCATGGGAAGGAGAGGAGAGTCCTAATCCACTCTTAGCAGACAAGCAAAGCAATCAAAGAGGTGTGAAGGTACATCTTCCTCTGCCTCCCTTCTCTCCACAGGCTTGGCTCTGAGGGATGCCCAGTGGTATCAAGAGGCAAAGAGTCTGAGTGAGCAGCTGCAAGGCGCCTACACCAAAGCCAATTTCCGCCACATGAATTTGCCAGATGTGTGCTCTAGCCAAGGCACTGACCACTTGCTTGGCTGTGATGTGTCCATCATTGCAAAACACATCAGCAGGCCAGTGCAAGGGCCCCTGACAATCCCAGAGGTCTCCGCTAATCTCAGCTCAGTCATGTGTGTGGAGGGGGAAGCTGGCAGTGGGAAGACAACCTTCCTGAAGAAAATAGCTTTTCTCTGAGCATCAGGGTGCTGTCCCCTTTTGAACAGGTTCCAGCTGGTCTTCTACCTCTCCCTTAGTTCCACCAGACCAGACCAGGGTCTGGCCAGCATCATCTGTGCCCAACTTCTAGAGGTAGGAGGCTGTGTTAATGAAGCATGCCTAAGCAGCAGCATCCAGCAGTTAAAACACCAGGTGCTGTTCCTGTTGGATGACTATAATGGGATGGACTCACTCCCCAAGTCCTAGAGACACTGATTACAAAAAACTACTTGTCACGAACCTGCTTATTGATCGCTGTCCATACAAACAGAGCCAGGTCCATCTGTCCATACCTAGATACAATTTTAGAGATCAAAGAATTTCCTTTCTATAATACAGTCTCTGTGTTACAGAAGGTCTTCTCACAGAGTATAACACTTCTGCAAGAATTTATCGTTTATTTCGGAAAGAATGAGGATTTACGGGGAATTCACAAAACTCCTCTCTTCGTAGCAGCAGTTTGTACTGACTGGTTTCAAAATCCTTCTGACCAGCCCTTTCATGATGTGGCAGTTTTCAAGTCCTATATGAAGTACTTGTCCTTAAAGTACAAAGCTGCAGCTGAAGCCCTCAAGGCCACTGTGTCCTCATGTGGGCAGCTGGCCCACATGAGAGGGCGTTTTTCTTCATGCTTTGAGTTCAACAATGATGACCTCACAGAGGCTGGAGTGGATGAAGATGAAGACCTGACCACCTGCTTGATGAGCAAATTCACCACCCAGAGACTGAGACCAGTCTACCGGTTTTTAAGTCCTCTCTTCCAAGAATTTCTTGCTGCCATGAGGCTGACTGAACTCCTGGGTTCAGACAGGCAGGAAGACCAAGATCTGGGAGAGACAAATTAACTCACCCTTGAAGGCTCTGACCACCTACAACAACTTTTTGAAGTATGTCTTCAGCCACCCTTCATCAAAGGCAGGGCCAGAAGTTGTGTCTCATTTGCTTCAGTTGGTGGATGAGAAAGAGTCCCTGGAGAACATGTCTGAAGAAGAGGATCATGTAAAGCATGGACCAGAACCTTCTTTTATAACACAGTCAATTAAAGAATTGTGGCAGTTTTCTCCTGAAGCTTTGTCTTCAAATTTTTCAGAAAATTTATTGAGACTTGCTCTAAACTTTGCTTATGAAAGCAACACAGTTTCTGCATGTTCTCCATTGATTTTGCAATTCCTTCGAGAAAGAAAACTGGCTTTAAAAGTATTGAATTTCCAGTACTTTAGGGACCACCCAGAAAGCCTATTACTGTTGGCAAGTATAAAAGTCTCCATGAATGGAAATAAAATGTCACCTAATGTAGGTTATTCAGTCATGAAAAACTGTTATGAAACATTACAGCCACCAAGTATACATGAGGACTATGCATCTGCCTTTGAACATATGAAGCAATGGGCGGAAAATTTAGCTAAAAATCAAGAGAATGTATACAGTTTTTTCAATAACATGAATAACCAACGCAGCCATCTACCAAAAATAAATTCTGGGTATTGGAAACTCTCACCCAAGCCACACAAGATCCCTAGGTTGGAAGTTGCAGTGGCTGACATGGGCCCAGTAGACCAAGCACTGCTTGGGGTCCTAATGGAAGTCTTCTCAGCTTCACAGAATATTGAGCTCTGCTTGTCCAACAGCAATGGCTTTCTTGAAAGCATCCGCCCAGCTCTGGAGCGGAATAAGACCTCTGTCACCAAGTGTTCCATGTGCAGGCTGGAGCTCAGCACAGCAGAACAGGAGCTGCTTCTCACCCTGCCTGCCCTCCAGTCTCTTGAGGTCTCAGGGACGAACCAGTTACCAGGTATCCCTGTGCTTTCACAAGCAGTCTGGCTGACTCTGTGGTTTCTCATCGTTAGTGTTAGATGAGTGAAACTTCGCAGACACAAGCCATGGATGTGCCTCGATAGGAGAGATCTGAATACTCTCATTGTTTGAGGCAGTGTATAAGGTCCTGAATCCTAGAATGGGTTTCAAGTAACTCAGAGAACACTAGGAAAATATTGCCACCATAGTTTCATCTCTCAAGGTCCTCAGAAGGGTGCTTGAGTAGCTTGTTGTTGGTTAATGGGGCATTGTGTGTCAGATGATGCTGGAGAGCCTTCTGTTCTCTCGCTGCCCAGAGGAGGAAATGGCTTCTCCACAGAAGACATTTAATCTGCATAAATAATAATTATGTCTTCTTCTAAGCGCTGTTTGATAGTTTTCAGGATAGACTTTATAATGATGTCTTTTAAAATATATTTATTTAATTGTCTGTGTTCCTGTGCTTGTATGTTTAGTTGCCCTCAGAGGTAAGAAGAGAGTGTCAGATCTTTTGGAGCTGTGGTTACAGGTTGTTCCAGCTGCATAATGTGGGTGTTGGGAACCTAACTGTGGTCCTCTGCAGAACAGCAGGAGCTCTTAGTTGCTGAGCCATCTTTTCAGCTCCTAGACTTTACTATCTTTCAGTCAGTTAATTTCTCAGTCTTTATACCATGGCAAATATTTAATTTTTAATTTTTGTTATTGTTAGTAGCAGAACTTTGATTTTTTTTAGCAGCATGCTATATGCTCAAGTATTCTTTGCTCTGTCTGTATAGTCCTTTTTCTTTTTTTTTAACTTTTTTAAAGACTTTTTTATTCTTTTTAATAATTTATTTAATTTTTATTTTATGTGCATTTGATGTGATGATGTCAGATCCCTTGAAATTGGCATCACAAACAGCTGTGAACTACCATATGGGTGTTGGGAATTGAACCCTGGTCCTTTGGAAGAGCAGAAAGCACTCTTAACCACTGAGCCTTCTCTCCAGCCCTGTCCTTTTTCTTTTTAAGAATTACTTTTGAAACTATAAAATATATCATGTCCTTTTTTCCTATCTTCCATCCAAGCCATTCCATATACCCGTCCTTGCTCTCTTTCAGATTCATGGCATGTTTTTAAAATTAGTTGTTGATATTGATATTGACATATATACATACATGCGTGTATATATATTTCTAATATACTTGTATACTAATTATGTGTATACATTTCTCAATACTTAAATACCGGATCAGTCTGAATACTACTACTTGTATATATGACTTAAGGGCTGACCATTTGTTAGTACATAACCAACTGGCATGCTCTTCCCTGGGAAGACTGGTTTTCCCATCATTAGCATCCCTTAGGTTTTTATAGTTCTTTGTGTAGGGTTGAGGCCTCCTGAGCTTTCAATCTTTCTTTTTCCTTTTTATTTCTTTTTTCCTTCCTTCTTTTTCTCTCTCTGTTTATTTTGTTTGCCTGTTTTATTGTTTTTACTGACATTTATTTCATTATATTTTTCACAATGTCATACATGAGTGCTGTATTTACATACTTTCTATGCCATGCTCTCTTCCCTCCAACACCTACTGTTGTTCCCCAGTTCCCTGTCAACCTAGTCTACATATCTGTATATATAAACACATATATAAATACAAACTGCTGAGTTTGTATTTATTAGTGTTGCTTTTATACGTATGTGCTCAGGGCTGACCGCTTGGGATTGGATAACCTGCTGGGCATTGTCTGTGGAGAAGCTGAGTCCCCCCTCAGCGTCCACTAAGCACACATAGCTCTTCATCTAGGGGTGGGACTACCCATATTGTGGTGGGCTCCACATGGTAGCTTGTTCTCTAGATTTTGTCCAGTTGTGGACTTCTGTTATAGTCTCTGTCTTCTATGAAAAAGAAGCTTCTTTGACAGGTGATGGTGGCATACACCTTTAATCCCAACACTTGGGAGGCAGAGGCAGACAGAGTTCTGTGAATCTGAGACAGTCTGGTCCACAGAGTGAGTTCCAGGACAGCCAGGGTTATGCATTGAAACCCTGTCTCCAAAACCACACACACACACACACACAAATAAAAGGAAAATAAAAAGAAAAAGAAAGAAGAAGCTTCTTTGATTTCTTTGATGCAGATCGACAGCTATACTTATCTGTGAATATAAGGACAAGTATTCAGAATGCAGGTAGAAATTACACTTGCTTAGCAAATGGTAAGAGTAGGCTGTCTTTCAGGGTCCATGACCTTACCAGCCACAGGAAGTTAGCTTGGTTTATGGTAGCAGGCATGAATTTACTATTCCTGAGCAGCCTTTACATTTTATTGGGTAGGTGTTGGTTACCTCCAAGATAAAAAAAAGCCATTAATATACCATAGGATATACCATCCATGCTGGTCGTTGTTATGGTTCATAGGCTTTGTGGCTGGGTAGGATGGTGAATTGCTTTTCTCCCTTGACAGCTTTCATAGCACCTTTGGGTACTGTGAGAGTTAATCTTGTTTGTTTGTTTGTTTGTTTGTTTTCTTTGTCTTAAACAGTGGTAAAAGAATGGTCTCAGAACTGTTTGTCTCAATTTGCAATTTAAGTTTAATAGTAAAATACTGGTTAATGATAACAATGCATCCTAAAACCTTCAGAAGAAAAGAAGAATGTTTCCTGGACCTTTGTGTGTATGTGGCAGTTTTAAGTTATTAGTTTTCAAAATCAGTACTTTTTAATGGACACAACTTGACCAAAAATCTGTCACAGAATTTTGAGACCCATTAAAACAAGTTAAATGAGAAAAGAGAGAGAGAGAGAGAGTTAGTCTTTAGGGAAGAGGCTTCCAAGGACAGTTCTAGATTCTTTCATGTCTTGAGCTTGAAGTATGTGGTGTCTTGAGTAATAGGATCCTGTCATCAAATTCTGAGACAACCAAAGGAAACAGCAAAAGCCTATGTTATATTGGAGGGGAGGGTCTCCTGACCACAATGCAAAGAGAAATTTTTATACCTTGCACTTGGACTTTAATTTTTTCATGGCATTTTCACCTCCGGTGGCATAACTTTACTTCAGTTATGTTTATATGTACACCTATACTTACATATATTATATGTGCATTTTTAGGTAAACATTAAATACGACTTTTTCCTGGTTTTTGAAAATGTGCCTCCTGTTTTTGGTTTTGGTTTTTAAATAGTGTCTTTGCTTGCGCAGGTTAGATTTAAACTCACTATGTGCTGGATAGTGCTGCTTCTACATATCTCATCCTTGAAAAAAAATTTTAATGTGATGAAAAATATCCACTCACAGATTCCAAAAGAGCTGATTGACTCTCATGCAACAGGTAGACAAAGCAGGGTATGAATGTAGCTTAGCTGGTAGAATGTTGATATGCCATAAACATGCATTGTATAACATTAACATTCGTAAGATCTTGGGTTGAATTCCCAGCACTGTGCAAACTGAGCAAGGTTGTTCATGTTTGTATTCTCAATACATGTTAAGTGGTGGCAGAAGAAATTCATGGGCAGCCTCAGCTACATACTAAATTTAAGGTCTTGTCCAGTGGTTAGCATACCACAATCCAGAGTCGCAGTCATCTGTCGTTATGCTCAAATCTTCTCAGAGACCATGGAGTCTGCCTGGATTTTGGGATCTTTTGCCACAATAAATTTAAACATATTAAAGTGTCATATTCATCAGATCTCTGACAAGTTTGAGGGCCAGCATATTTGAGTTACTCTTTGTCTATCTTTATCATCTGCTCTAAATTGTATCCTATAAAACAGAATGCTCTAATCTCTAATTCTGGCATATTCCTTAGATGCATGTTTTAGGACTATATTTCAAGTAGATATACATAGGCAAACTTCATACTTACCCACCCTAGGCTTAATCTTAAAAAACCATAACCAATGAGAATAGGTAAAGCTCAATCTTGTACTCAACTGCAGTCCTTAGCAAAACTTTGAATCTCTTTTTTCTGAACTAAAATCAAAGCAAAATTAGACACAGTTCATAAAAGGGCTAGCTAATCTTGATCCCACCATATTGCATTAAAACTGAACATCAAAAACCTTGAAGGACAAAAGTTGCAGTTAGCACTAATCAGGGAACTAAACATAGCTGGTAGCCCTAAATAAAGATGGGGGCAAAACCTGTAACTTTTTTTCATTATGGGCCACTGCTCTAGCCACACTGGTCTGTTTGATAACTACTTTGGGGGCAAGGCTGTTGGTATTTCAGCAGTGTCCCCTCTTATAAAATTGGAAACTCAATCCCTGTGATGTGCTGTACTTGGACAGTGGGCACAGCTTGTGATTGTTCTTGATTACACATATCAATAGCTTCCACAGAAGCCTCTACCATTTCACCCCTTATTTGAGCATTGGCTGTCTCTGGGATTACAGGCATATTAATTTGAGTACCCCATTCTTGTAAAAGATCTCTTCCCCACAAATGTATGGGTATGTCAGCCACATTAGGTATCAATTCCCTGGTTGCCATTCTGGTCCCACATATTTTAATCTACTGTACAACACTCTGTCTTACTAGAGACAATTTACCAATTCCTATAAATGGTGTAGAAATCTTCTGAAGTGGCCGTTCTTGTTTCCAAGACTTTTGATGTCAGCTCTTGTATCTATCAAACCTTACATCTCAACATCATTCATTTGTACTATGAACCACTGATGCCAGAGCACATGTCTCTTTAGTATTCCCAAAGGCACCTGTTCTTTCTATGGGATCGACTTTGCCCTTGACATAAAGATATAGTAACAGCTGAGCAATTCTACCCCCTGCATTAATTGGCACCTCCTGTTTTACATGTCATGATTGTATATTCTTCCTTACACTCCCCATCTACAAGAACTGGATGTACAATAAATCCTTCAGAAGTTAATCCACTTCTTCCCAAGATCATCCTTTCTGTCCCTGAAAGAAAATGACCATAAACACCAATGGTTATTTTGTAACATGCAAATCTTGCTGAAAGGGTAAGAAGGGTATTTGTGCCCAGAACCAAAGCCCTGCTGGATTTAGCATGGGTGAGATCAGCAATTTTCCATTTTGATCTTCCTCCTGCTTGTCATCTCCTGGCTGACCATAGCAGGAGAGCTCCTATATTTTGCTGTGGGGCCTCGAGCTGACAGGCCCCTCTGACTGTTTAATGGTGGCAAGAGGTGACCTTCTGAATGCCATTTAGATATACACTCATTACTCCAATGCTTTCCATTCTTACAATACCTACAAATTCCAGCGAATCTGGCAATTGAACGTTGTAGCCAGAAGCAGCTTCTTCCCCTTATGAGTGAAGCTTCTAGCCTCATGATTTCTTTGCAAAGTCACCAAATTCACCACAATTAAAGCGCCAGTCATTTTGATTTTTGAGACTTTTAGCTATGGCTTGTCCTATGATACTGGCATGATGCTCCTGAGAGGCAATGCCAGTGGTCTCTCTTAACATCTGTCTCTTTGGGCCCCTCAGTCTTTTAATGGTCTAAGTTCTCTGTTACATTTAGTATTTGCATTCTCAAAAGCCATGATCTGTGTCAACACCTGTCTGGTCTCAGGGTCTGGTTTGGCTCAATTTCAAGCTGAACCCAATCTCTGTAAGAAGTTGAAGGCTTCTTCGGGGCCTTGAATTACCTTAGTAAATGAGGAGGTTCTTTTTGCCAGGCTCCTCTACCATATCCCATGCTCTTACTGCTGCAAAATGGCATTGTTCAATCACTACATCTTCAGATTTGATTTGTTTTCATAAGTCAGCATAATGCCCTTCAACAAACAGTTGATCCTTACCAACATTTGACCCCTTTCTTATATTTTGTTGTTCTATTTTTGTGGCTTCATTCCTTCACAACAATTATAATTTTATCTACTGACCAGCTTTTAATAGAGCTAAAACCAACCCTTTCCACTTTTGGTGAATAAGTCTATTTTTCATAGTCTAGTTATTTAACACTTATTTAACCAAATTTAAATGCATTCCATACCATATGATAGACTTTTAAAGTTTCTTTTCATCTAACACTTCTACTGGACTCCATGTCATGTCATTGTCAGCCTCACGACCATCATTATCAGGCATATGTTGCACAAAGACTGGGAAAGCTGAAGCTCCCTTTGTAGCCACAGATACTTCCTGTAGTGGAGCCCTTGGGACCAGAGCTCTTTCGGCTTGCTGGGCTTCCAGTTCTTCCCTTCCCCCTTGGAGTACTCTGAACACCTGCCTCATGGAGCATGGCAGAGCAGCAATAGAGGGTAAACTCCCATTTTTCAGTAGCACTTTTTGCTTTCCAAGAGCTTCAGTCTCTACCCATAAACTTTCCGATTGAAACACCAAGTCTGTAATCCTTTCCAGAACAAGAGAACTGAGTGACACCTTTGTTCTTCCTATCTCATCCGTAATTTTTTAATCTTCTAAAAAACAGATTATAGGAAGAAAACAAAACAACAACAGAAAATTTCACCTGGGAACATTTCAGGAGAGAACCTGACATCAGCCACTGCTATAAAACTTTCAGTGCCATCTTGAAACATTGCATTCACTCTTTCATAACTTGCCATTTTCTGTGTACAGCTCCAAAACCAAGTTCCCCATTATTCTTAAGCCATGCCTGGGTGTCACTTGTTAGCCCTTTTTATCTTAAATGATGTTGGGCACCACCTGTGACAAAATGCCACCTGTACAAGTCTTTTCAAAACTCTACTTTATTTGGGGTGCTTAGGCCTCTACCTCCCTTCCACTAACCCCCCAACTCTATGTAAAAGATAGAAGAGGTTAGTGAGGAGCAGGGGTCCAGACCCCTTTACTTTTCCCTGATAAAATCAAGGAGTTCTTTTAGGGCTCTGTAGAAATCTTTGTCAACTGTAGACACAGCTACAGGCTCTTCCATGCTGCTGTGCCCAGAAGATTTTTCTCAGTCTGTCTGCTCCAAACTGCAACACCACCTCTGGTCTCTCCAAATGGCTACAAGCCACATGCCAATACTAAATGTCGAACTGTCTCTTTTTTGGCCTCAGTTATACTCAGAGTCCTAGACCATGCCACTTTTATGCCCCACAAGGAAGGCTATTAGCAACTGGCAAAGATGGTGCCCTACCCATGACATATAAAAGGTATGGACAAACTATAGCCCAACTGAAATCTCACACTTCAGATTAAAACAAAAGTATAGTAACATAACATACAAAGACACCAAAACTTCCATTACAACTACTGTTTCACTCTTTTTCTTTTTTTCCAAAACCTGGGCCCAAGGAAGAAAGGATGTGTGCCTTGGACTATCCCTAACCCTGAAGAAGCCTGTGCCCAAAAAAGAAGAGTTTTGGCAAGAGCCTATTCCTAAACCTGGAGTGGACTATCCCCAACTGAGGAAGCCTGTGACCAAAGAAGAAGTGGTGAGGCCCTGGGCCTTTCCCTATCCCTGAAGAGACATGGACCTAATGAAGAAGAGATGTGGGCCTAGACCAATCCCTAAACCTGAAGAGGCCTGGGCCCAAAAAAGAAGAGTTGTGGAACTGAGCCAATTCCTAACTATGTTGAGACCTGGGCCCAGAGAAGGGATGGAGGCCTGGACATGTCCCTAAACCTGAAGAAATCTGTGCCCAAAAGAGAGATAAATTCCTGGGCTTATCCTATCCTTGAAGAGAACAGGGCCCAAGGAAGAAGAGATGTGGTATTGGGCCTACCCCTAGCTGTAAAGTGGACTGGGCCCAAAGATTAAGAGGTGTGGATCTGGGCCAATCTCACTTGACAGGATGACAGTTATTAGGAAGGTTGCTGAGAAAGAGAGTGTCTGCAAACAGCCCAGGACAGAGCCAGGACAACTCAGTATGTCTCACGGTAGACCCCCTTCCATTCAGTCCATTCAATCCATAACCCTGAAGAGTCATGGGCCCAAGGAGGAAGATATGTGTGCCTGGGCCTATCCATAACACTGTAAAGGCCTAGGCACAAAGAAGAAGTATGAGCCTGGGCCCATCACAAACCCTGAAGAGTCCTGGGCACAAAAAAACAATAGTGCACTTAGCCTGTCTCCAAACCTGAATGGGCCCGGGAATAAAGAAGAAGTGACGTGGGCCTGGTCCTCTCTCTAACGGTGAAGAAGCCTGGGCCTCTGGAATAAGAGATGTGGGCCCTGGCCTATCCCTAAACCTGAAGAGGCCTGGACCCAAAGAAGAAGAGGTGTGGGCCTGGGCCTACCACTAACCACATATTGGCCTAGGCCCATGATTAAGAGGTATGGGACTGGGTAATCCTTAACATTGAAGAAGCCTGGGCCCAAAGTAGAACTGTGTGCTTGGTCCAATCCATAATCCTGAAGAGAACTGGGCCCTAGGAAGAGGAGATGTTAGCTTTGGCCTAACCTTAACTCTAAAGATGCTTGGAACCAAAGAAGAATGTGTGTGGACCTGGGCCTATTTCATACCCTGAACAGGCCTGAGCCTAAAGAAGAAGAAGTGGTAAGGGCCAGGCCTATCCCTAACACCAAATAGGCCTGGGCACTATGAAGGGATGAGAGCCTGGGGCTCTCACTACCTAAAGGGGCCCGGGCCTCAAGTTGAAGAGATGTGTACCTGGGCCTGGGCCTGTCCCTATCCCTGGAGAGGTTTGTGCCTAAGGAAGAAGAGATGTGGGCCTAGGTCTATCTCTAAGAATGAAGAGGCCTGGGCACAAAGAAGAGATGAGTTGATAGGCCTGTCCCTAAACCCAAAGAAGTCTGTGCCCAAAAGAGAGATATATGCCTGGGCCTATCCTATCCTTGAAGAAGTATGGGAGAAAAAAAAGTGATGTAGTCCTAGGCCTATCACTAACCATGAAGAGGCCTGGGGCCAAACAAGAGGTATTGGCCTGGGCCTATCCCTAACACTGAAGAGGCATGGCCACAAAGAAGAGATTCAGGGCTTGGCCTCTCCCTAAACCAAGAAGCCCAGGCCTAAAGAAAAAAAGATGTTGTCCTGGGACTATCCCTAACCATAAAGTGGCCTAGGCCCAAAGTAGAAGAGGTGTGGACCTGGACCTATCCTAACACTGAAAAGGCCTGGGCCCGAAGGAGAAGAGTTGTGGGACTTGGCCTATCACCACCCCTCAAGAGGCCTGGGCCTAAGAAATAGAGATGTTGGCCTGGGTCTTTCCCTAACACAGAATAAGCCTGGATACTAAGAAGAGATGTGGGCCTGGGCCTATCCCTTTTGGCAGGATGCCAAGCCTAAAGAAGAAGAAAGGTTCAGAATGGTAAAGACCTAGGCAAAAGACATAGAATCACATGGGTCCCTGGCCTGACCTCTAAACTCAACTTTCAGCCCTTGTTTCCAGGTGAGAGAAAGTTCTGTGCCTCCACCAGGGGTTACCCAGCAATCATTTGGATCCCTTCTCCAACTGTCACACATACGACCTATGAACCCAGTGACAGTTCCTCACTGAAGATCCATGGGTGACCAGTATCACACAGATCTAGCCATCTTCTGTGGATAAGAGCTTGGGTCCTACTCTCCCGAGACCTTGTCCCACACAATGAGGCTTCCAGGAGGCAGAGCCTGAAATGGCTCTCACTTTACAGGATGACAGTTATTAGGAAGGTTGCTGAGAAAGAGAGTGTCTGCAAACAGCCTAGGACAGAGCCAGGACAACTCAGTATGTCTCACGGTAGACCCCCTTCCATTCAGTTCCCTGGAAACTCTGAGAACAAGATACAGCACAGAGCTCCTAGCCTCCCCTGGTCAGCTTCTGGTTACCATGTAGGGCAGGGTTGGGGGGACCCCCAGGTGTTGGAGATTGGTCTGATGCTAGTTACTGGCCCTTTGTGTCAACCTGCCTAAGTCATTATTCCTGTTGGGCTAATT
Organism: Meriones unguiculatus; assembly: GCF_030254825.1. Classification (NCBI taxonomy): domain Eukaryota; kingdom Metazoa; phylum Chordata; class Mammalia; order Rodentia; family Muridae; genus Meriones; species Meriones unguiculatus. The sequence continues at coordinate 26,588,063 of NC_083354.1, read as the reverse complement.
AAACGGCCTATACCTGGACATGGCAGCAGCAGGAACCATGGAGGAAAGTGGCATGCTGGCTTGCACAGCTTGCTTTTTTCTACAATCCAGGGCCATTTCCCAGGGGTGGCACCACCCCCAGTGTGCTGTGCCCTCCCACATCAATCATCAACTAAGAAAGTACTGCTTCAGGCATGTCTATAGGCATTGAGGCAGTTTCTCAATTGAGTATCTTTCTTCCCAAATGACTGTAGGTTTTATTAATTATAAACTATACAGAACTTGTTTAAAGTGCATTTGGAATGTTTGCTGAAAAAAATAATAAATATTTGATGGGATACACTTACATTTAAACATTATACAATACGTTAATTTTTAAAGCATATATTCAGTATTTTATTTCTTTTGCCTTCATTTATTAAGTTTTAAATATGTAAGCTCATTTTTTATTTTTATTGTTTTATTAATTACATTTTACTCACTTTGTATCCCACCTGTAGCTCCCTCCCTCCCTCTATCCCACCCATACCCCTTCCCCAGTCCACAAATAGGAGAGGTCTTCCTCCCCTTTCTTCTGATCCCAGTCTATCAGATATCATCAGGTGTGGCTGCATTGTCTTGCTCTGTGGCCTGGTAAGGCTGCACCCTCCTGAGGAGGAGGTGATCTAAGAGTGGGCCAATCAGTTCATGTCAGAGACATTCACTGTCCCATATCTATGGAACCCACTTGGACACCAAAGTGCCATGGGGTACATCAGTGCAGGGGATCAAGATTACCTCCATGAATGGTCCTGGGTTGGGGTCTCAGTCTCAGAAAAAGACCCTGTGCCCAGATTTTTTCGTCCTGTTGCTCTCCTTATGGAGCAATTAAAACCAAGGAAATCATGAAATCTGCAGGCAAATGGTGGGAACTGGAAAAGATCATCCTGCGTGAGGTATCCCAGAAACAGGAAGACACACAGGGTCTATACTCACTCATAAGTGGATATTAGACATACAATATAGGATAAACATACTAAAATCAGTAAAACAACAGAAAGTAATCAAGAAGGAGGTATCTAATCAAGTAGGATCATCTGGGTAAGAAGTAAATCCTCATTCAGAAAGGCAAAGAGGATGGACATCAGAAGAGGAGAAAACAGGGAACAGGACAGGAGCCTACCACAGAGGGCCTCTGAAGGTCTCTACTCTGCAGGGTATCAAAGCAGATGCTGAGACCTATAGCCAAACTTTGGGCAGAGTGCAGGGAATCTTATGAAAGAAGTGGGAAAAGGACAGGAGCTCCAAGAGGAGAGCAACAGAATCATTTATTATTTTATTATTTTTACATCATATTCAAAGTTTTCCTTCCCTCCTTTCTTCCAAGTACCTCCTTCTCATCAAACTTCTCACCCATCCTCCATCGTCCCTTTTTCCAAGAAAATGGGAGACTTCACATGGATATCAACCAGCCTTGGCATATCAAGTTGCAGTAGGACTAGGGCATCTTCTGCTATTGTGGAAGCTTAAAAGCAACCCTGTTCTCTGATATTAGAAATAAATTGGGACTTTGTACAGATGTTCATTTAGGTGTCATCCTCCCAAAGAGCATCAGACCGTCCGATACCTTTTTCTCAGAGGCGGGACCTGGGGCATCAACCCGCATGCAATCAGACATGCTCTTCTCTGGGTCCAAAGCGGCTGACCCTGAGTGCAGTGCTTAGCCTCGCATCCTGAGCGTATCATTTTAGCTTTTTATGGTATCCAACCATGCTTGGGGAGAATGTCCTGCTTCAATGGCTGTAAAGGCCTGAATGATCATGGCTGCATCACACTGTTGTGAGACTCTAATCTTGCATATATACCACAGGCAAACCAAGGAGACCAACACCAGAAGGCCTGCTAACACTCCCATGCCCGCCCATTCCTTCAGATGATTCATGGCTGCAGCAATCCATGTTGATAATCCTGTGGCTAGTCCTGCGTCCACTCCGGTAGAATTTACTGTGACAATGGCCACTCTCAGCTGCTCCATCGTAGTATCGAATTCTCCAGTCCAATTACCTAAAATATAGCTCGACAATTGTTTAGACAGATTTGCAGCCTGATGCGTCTAAAACAAAAAGGGGGAACTGTAGAGAGCTGCGGAATGCTATGCCTTAAAGATGGAGCTGGTTTCCGCCTTCCACCTTCCCGACGGTGAGTGCTCTCTGTCACGAACAACTCCACATTTGGCTAAGGCCGAGGATCTGGCTTGCTCCATGTATGTGGACCTATCTGCATTGCCCCCGTGGCACGCCTGGGTTGGCTACCCAGAGGCTATTTAAGCTGTGGGCTGGCTTTCCCCGGGGTCCGAGGATTGTTCAATGTTCCTGAATAAACTGCATTGAAAAAAAAAAAAAAAAAAAACAAAAACAAAGTTAATAAACTGTAACTAATATTAAAAATAAAAAAATTAATTAAAAAACAAAACAAAAAGGAAGAAAAAAAAAAAAAAAGCAACCCTGTTAAGGGAAAGGGATCCAAGGCAGGCAACAGTGAGAGACAGCCCCTCCTTGTGCCGTTAGAAATCCCACATGAAGACCCAGCTGCATAACTATTACATATGTGCAGAGGGTCTAGGTCTGTCCCATACATGCTCTCTGTTTGGGGGTTCAGTCCCTGTGAGCCCCTATGAGCCCAGGTTAGTTGATTCTGTAGGTTTTCTTGTAGTGTCCTTGAGCTCTTCAATCCTTCCTCCTCCTTTTTCTAAGGATTCCCCAAGCTCATCCTAATGTTTGGCTATGGGTCATTGCATCTGTTTCCAACAGTTGCTGAGTGAAGCCTCTTATAAAACAGATATGCTAGGTGCCTGCCTGTAAAAAGTCAAATATCATTAATAGTGAAAGGGGTGGGCTCTTTCTCATAGCATGGGTCTCATCCTTGTCCATTCTCTCAATTTCTGCTTCATATTTACCCCTGCACATCTACCAGGCAGGACAAATCATGGATAGGTTTCCCCATACTGGAAGTCTTGTGTGGTTACAGAAGATGGCAATTTCAGGTTCCATATCCATATTGCTAGGAGTCTTAGCTAGGGTCACCCTCACAGATTCCAGGGTGCTTCCATTGTCCCAGTTTTGTAGCTTGTCCCATAGATGCCGCCCAACAGGTTCCAGTTCTCTTACCCAGTACTCCTTTCCTCTGTCCTCCCCAAACCTAATTCCTCCTGCTCTCCTCACCAACCCTTTCCTACCCAGTCTCCGCCCTTTATCTACCCCTGACGTCTATTCTATTTACTCTTCTGAGTGAGATTCAAGCTTCCCCCTTGGGTCCTCTTAGTTAGCTTTGTTGATCTGTCAATTGTAGCATGATTATCCTATATTTGATGGCTAATATCTACTTATGAGCTTATACCCTGTTGTCTTTCTGGGTCTGGGTTACCTCACTCAGGATCATCTTTTCTAATTCTATTCATTATCTGTGAATTACATGAGGTTTTTGTTTTTAACAGGTAAATAGTATTCATTGCAGAAATGAACCACCTTTTCTTTATTCATTCTTCGGTTGAGGAACTTTTAGGATGTTTCCAGTTTGGGGCTATTACAAGTAAAGCTGTTTTGGACATAGTTGAACACGTCTCCTTATGGTTTGGTGGAGCATCCTTTGGATATATGTCTAGGAGTGATAGAACTGGGTTGTGAGATCTAATTGTTACCAATTCTGAAAAACTACCACATTCATTTTCAAAGGGGTTCGACAAGTTTGCACAACCACCAGCAAAGGGGGAGTGTTCCCAGTGTTCCACATCCCCACCAGCATGAGCTGTGGCTTGAGTTCTTGATCATAGACATTCTGAAGGGTTTAACATGAAATCTCAGTTGTTATAATTTGTGTTTTCCCGATGACAAAGGATATTGAACATTTCATTAACTGCTTTTCAGCCATTAGAGATTCCTCTGTTTAATTCTATGTTTATATTGTTCTTCATTTTTTACTGGGTTACTTGGTGTATAGATGTTTAGTTTTTTGAGTTCTTCATAAATATTGGATACCAGCAATCAATGCAATGGAGGGTATACAATGTGTTTTTATTTCAAAATACCACATCTATAAATATGTAAACGTTTTAGGTGTCAGTTAAAATACTTAGAAGATAAACAGGCACATACTCAAGCCATTTATCCCTTTGGCTGTTTTTATGTAGAAGAAGGTAAGTTTAGTGGATTTGTCACAAAGGGTACTGAAGATAGGCTTAAAGCAAGGTTGTATAATTAATGGAACAAGTAATGGACACATGATATTTAATGTGTCCTCATTACTTAAAGAATTAGATCCATATTTCTGAAGTGTGTTTTGATGAACCCTAGTGCCTTGGAATGCACAACACAGAAACATTTGGTTAAACGTGAAATAATGAATGCTGATTTGAGACTGAGCATCAGAAAGGGAAGGTGCTCAAAAGTTCGACAGGAGAAAAGCTGGTTTAATTTGATTTAGCTCAGGCTTGCCCAAAATGTGACTTTCCTCACATTGTTTCGGTCATTTATCCCTCTGAAATCACAACACATTTTTGTGATGCAAATTGTAGTCCTTAGTCATATGTTTTAAAATGGCATATTAGTGAGTAGTGGAAAGTCATCTATTGAAGTCATGTGTGTCTCTTGACTGTCAGTGCACAGGTAGGCATATGTGCTCACTGTCAAGAGGGCAGCCTCTGAGTTGAGAGGCCTGCAATCCACCTCAGTAAGGTCACTAGGAGAGGAGGCATGAGATATGACCAGGAGGGTGAGGAAAGACATCATGCTTCATGGGAGAAGCACAATAAAATTGTGCTTTTTTAAAGATGTAAGAAGAAAAAGCATTGCAGGCTAAGGAAATTTTAAAAGGCTCAGTGTGAGGATCTTATTAAAATCATTTATTGGTCTTTGGGTTTAGGTTAGGGTTTTGAAACTGAAAGGACTAAGATTTAAACATCTTCATGTCAAAAGGAAAACTCTGCTCCATTTCATCAAGTCATCCCAGAAGGCAACATTTGTAATATTTCTGTTTTATGCACAGTTTGACAGTGTTGAGGATTAAACTGAAGCCTCCTGCATGGCAGGTAAACACAACTGACTATATCTTCAGGTTGTAAGTTTTCTAATTTAAAAGTTGAATTTGGTTTATGATGTGCATGTGGTGTATGTGCAAAAGTGTGGGAGTTTACTGTGAATGCCCACACGTGTGGGGAGTTTTACAGGGGTGTATGTGCACACATGTGGGAAGGTTTATTGTGCTGAGGTATATCCCTCTTATCCCTAAAATTCCCAATTCTTATTCCCTGAATAGGTGCTGCATTTGGTCAAAAGGCCTTTTCTGCATCTAATGTGATGAGATGATCATGTGTTTTCTTTTTTTTGGTTTGCTTACATAGTGGATTCCATGTTTTGATTTTTGTTTATTGAGCTATCCTTAATCTCAGGGATGAAGCCTACTTGATCATAGTGAATGATCATTTTGTGCATCCTCTGATGTAGTTGACAGGTATGTTGAGTCTTTTGCATCTATGTTCATAAAGGAAATTATTTTGTAATTTACGTTGTTTGAGATATTTGTGGTTTGGGTAAATTGATACCTTGGCCTCATAAAAGGAATTGCACAGTGTTCCTTCTGTTTCTAATTCTGAGATACATTGATGAGTGTTGCCATTATCAGTTTGAAAGGATAGTAGACTTCTGTGCCAAAATAAACTTTTCTGGAGTTTTTGTTATTATTGTTTAGAAACCTATTTTTCAAAATAGGGGTTTTCTCCCTAGATTTGTGTTGCCCTGGAATCAAATTGTACACCAGCATCGATTTGAGTTCAGAGAGGTTTTGAGAAATTTAGTTACTGCTTCTATTTCCTAACAAGGTATTGGTCTATTTCAACTGTTTAACTTGCCTTTATTTTACTTTGTTAAGTGCTATTTATCCAGAAAGTGATTTCTTTTTAGATTCTCCAATTTGGTGAAAGGTTTTAAAACCATGTCTTAGGATTCTGTGGGTTTCCATGCTGTCTGTGGTTATGTGCCCATTCTCATCTCCAATTTTGTTAGTTTTTATCCTGAATCTCACTTTTTTAGTGAAACTGCGTAATGGTTTGTCATTCTTCTGATTTTCTCAAGCAACCAACTCATATACCCCAGGGATATATGTGAGACTATTTTTCACCATCCATGAGTCTCAGAGACCATCTGGAAGAGGAGTAGAAAGATTTTAAGATCCAGAGATCAGAGAGTTTAGAATAAAGCAGTGTCTCCTGTATCTGCAGTACTGAACTCAGTAACACACTCTGAGATCAAGGCAGTGACTATAAAAAGGGTCTCACTGACCACACCTCAAAGTGAGAAGTTGTTGACAGTTTGGCTGCTTCTAGAGAAGGCTTCAGGATTATAGGATTCCATTGTGAACCCTGAGATTGTGAACTGTGAAAACCTTTTTTTTTTTTTCAGGTATGGAGTGGTTCAGGCATGGCACACACCTTTAATCTAAGAACTTTCTGTTTATTGTGAACAGATAGCTGTGGTGTGGTTCACCCTATCATGTACGTTTAATCCAAAACCTTTCTCTAAGCAGGATTAAAGAAAGTTAACTCTGGAGCAATTCACCTATAGCAGAAGGCCACCTGTAGAGATCTTTTTAAAACTCTACTTTATTTGGGGTATTTAGGCCTCTACCTTTCTTCCACCAATACCCCAAAATTAAGTAGGATAGAGAAAGTGTTAGTGGGTAGAGGGTGCCCAGACAACCTTACTCCTCAATTTAGGGTCAAGGGTTTCTTTTAGGACTCTATACCTATCTCTGTCAACTACAGACACAGCTAGCAATCACCTCCATATTGCTGCACCCTGGAGAGTTTCTCTCTGTCTGTCTGATCCAAACCAACACACCATCTCTGGCTTCTGGTCTCTCCAAACTGCTCCATGCCAAATGCCCAGACTGACCGTCACCAAAAACAGCACTTCTTCTCTTTCACAACTTCATATTTATACTGAGTCCTGGAACACTCCCCTCTCTGGGCAGCAAGTGGAAGGCCCTTAGCAGCTGGCAAAGATCACACCATGCACTTGACAACTAAGAGGTGTGGACAAACTATGGCCCAACTAAAATCACACACATTTAATTAAAACAAAAATATGAGATTGCAAAGAAACCAAAATTTCCATTCCAGTAACAAGCTGACATGGACTAACAGAAAAGAGGGACTTTTGAGTTCAAGGCTGTTTAAAGCAGTATGGAGAAGAAGGTGGAGAAGGTGCTTTTGGCTTTTGGCTTTTTCCTCTGGAACTTGAGTTGAGTAGAAAGGCTTCTTTCTTCTGGGATATTGACTAGTCAGTGGGGTTCTTTTCCAGGGATAGTAGACTTTTACCTCAGCATCTGGATCCTGAGTCTTTAGGGGTAGAATCTCATGATTGGGACTCTTGTTTTTAAAACAACAGCCCTCTGATGCTGGCCCAAGTGCATTGCATATAGGGTCTGCAAGCTGCTTTCCAGGAGTGGAGGCAGTGCCCTGTGACCTGCACTGAACCTTCTGCTCCTCCTCTAACTCCCAAGCCCTTCATCAGCATTCTCTGAAAGTTGGTGCTCATCTGATATCGGAAGGGGTAGCTAGCAGCCCATCCAACAAGGAAATCTTATCTCGGTGAATGTAAGAGTAGATGAGGGTTCCTGCCTATTTCACCCTTTGCACTATTGGTTGTTGTTGTTTCTTAAGAAGAGCAAAGATAAAACACCCAAGCAGATACATTGATCTTGAGAATGAGGTCTGAGCATATAGATATTTGTCTTACTCGTGGAGCCTCCTATATTTGTGAGCAACCATCTTAGCCTGTTCTTAAGTAAATTAAAGATTGAAAGGATCATTTATAAACATAGGAAAAGAGCCAAATTAAACATTTCAGGATGATCATGTTAGCATATGAAACTTATATTTATATTATATACACAGTGCTAGGACATTTCCAAGAAAGAATGATATAAGATTACAAGTCTTCAGAAATTTTAAGAGTGGCATAGAAATCGATAGTTAAATTTGGACACTTCTAGGTAGGCCCTGCAAGGGCTTAAGGAATCTTTGGCAATTCTGTCAGTGAGCATGTCCACAAACATGGCTTCAGAGGAAGATTTCAGGGTTGTTCATTACACATCTGCACTGAAGTTGTGTCTGGGTCATCACTTTGTTAATCCACAGATGACTTGATGTTTCTGGTCAGGTCAGGTTTAGGACCAAAGTCAACAATGAGTACCCAAGGTGTCAGGACATGAGGGTTTGAACCATAGTCTGGAAGTCTGTGAGGGTGATGTCACACATCAGACACCAGATTTGGTTGTTCTGTCTACAGTTTCCTTTGAGATCTTGTTGTTCACTAACACAGAGAAGATCTCTTGTCTTGGATCTCTTGAAAACAGCTGGAGCCTATAACATATCTGGGTGGGGTCCACACACCCAGCATGCCAAAGTTGCCCACATGGTTTCTCTGCTGTGGTCCAGACATGATGAAGGCCATGTATTCTGCTTGTGGTTCTAAACTGGAGCACAACTCCTGGGTTGGATGAAGAGAACCATTGAAGTTAAGCTGGACCCTGTGGACTCAGTAAACAAGGAGTTGGCAGGACTCATTTGATGTCACTTTATGGCCTTTGTCTTTGTGTCATTCTTCAGACATCCACCTCATGGTGTTAAAGTGTGTCCATACTCTCCGGAGGGGTGTGTTACCTAAGTCAGAGTTGAGGTCAATTTGTTGTCCTTCATTTGTAGTGTTCCAGATAAGACCAGGACACAGAGTGTTCCCTGGGTGCGGCCCACACACCCTTGCTCCCACAGTGTCCCATGTTCTCTGATGTTTATATGTGGTCCAGATTACTTAAAAGCCATGCTGTTGTCTTGACACACTTGAGGTGAGAATGTTGTCTGTGTTGTTAGAATGGCAGGTACAGCCCAGAAAACACACTGTACCAAAAGAATCGTCTAAGTTACTAATGATTGGCGTTCATGGCCATGGTCCGATGGCACTCATCAATGGTGAGTCCAGATTTCTGTTAACATTGCATGAAATTGGTCACTAATTAGGCTGTGGTTGGTTTAAGAAAATCAATTAACATAAAGATAATGCCTGGCTTTACACCAGGTCAGGGTCATGGTTTTGTCCATTTCAACTGGTCATTCAGATGAGGGTGGTCCCTGTAAGGCCTGGCACCTTGGTGGTTAAAGGCATCCTCGGTAGGATACAGAGGGTGAGGCCCACAAACACTTTTTTGACAATATAGACCGAGGCTACTTGGGTATCAAGGAGCTACCAGGTTTCTTGGGAGGTCACGCTTGGAACAATACAAGTGTTCATATTCAGATACTTATCAAAGTGTGCTTCTTGGAGGATAAAATGTTTCCAGATGTCACTTCATTGGAACAAGACTAAGCATGAACCCACGGTCCTTCAAACTTACAAAGAGGTCGAGGGCCATACCAATTCTTATTTTGGACCAAGTCATTTCCAGGTTAGGGATAGTCCCAGGCCCTTCTCTCTTCTCTTTTGGGCCCAGCCTCTTCAGAGTTAGGGATAGGCCCAGGCCCACTTCTCTTCTCCTTTGGGCCCAGGCCTCTTCAGTGTTAGGGATAGGTCCAGGCCCAAATCTCTTCACTTTTGGGCCCAGGCCTCTTCAGGGCTAAGGATAGGACCAGGCCCACATCTCTTCTCTTTTGGGCCCAGGCCTCTTCAGGGTTAGGGAAAGGTCCAGGCCCAAATTTCTTCTCTTTTGGGCCCAGGCCTCTTCAGGGTTAGGGATAGGCCCAGACAATTTTCTCTTCTCCTTTGGACCCAGACCTCTTCAGAATTAGGGATTGGCTCAGGCCCATTGCTCTTTACCGTTGGGCCCAGGCCTCTTCAGGGTTAAGGATAGGCCCAGGCCCACTGCTCTTAACCTTTGGGCCCAGGCCTCTTCAGGGATACAGATAGTCCCAGGCCCACTTCTCTTCTCTTTTGGGCCCAGGCCTCTTCAGGGTTAGGGATGGGCCCAGGCCCACATCTCTTCTCTTTTGAGCCCAGGCCTCTTCAGATTTAGGGATAGGCCCAGACCCTTGTCTCTTCTCTTTTGAGCCCAGGCCTCTTCAGGGTTAGGGATAGGCCCAGGTCCTTGTCTCTTCCCTTTTGGGCCCAGGCCTCTTCAGGGTTAGGGATAGGCCCAGTCCCTTCTCTCTTCTCCTTTGGAACCAGGCCTCTTCAGGGTTAGAGAAAGGCCCAGGACCACTACTCTTTACCTTTGGGCCCAGGCCTCTTCAGGGATACAGATAGTCCCAGGTCCACTTCTCTTGGCTTTTGGGCCCAGGCCTCTTCAGGGTAAGGAATAGGCCCAGGCCCATATCTCTTCTCTTTTGGGCCCAGGCCTCTTCAGGATTAGGGATAGGCCCAGGCCCATATCTCTTCTCTTTTGGGCCCAGGCCTCTTCGGGGTTAGGGATAGGTCTAGGCCCAAATCTCTTCTCTTTTGGGCCCAGGCCTCTTCAGGGCTAAGGATAGGACCAGGCCCACATCTCTTCTCTTTTGTCCCAGGCCTTTTCAGGGTAAGGGATAGGCCCAGGCCCACTTCTCTTCTCATTGGGCCCAGGTCTCTTCAGGGTTAGGGATAGGCCCAGACAATTTTCTTTTCTCCTGTGGACCCAGACCTCTTCAGGATTAGGGATAGGCCCAGGCCCTTCTCTCTTCTCTTTTGGGCCCAGGCCTCTTCAGGGTTAGGGATAGGCCCAGACCGACTTTACTTCTCCTTTAGGCCTAGGCCTCTTCAGGATTAGGGATAGACCCAGGCCTTTCTCTCTTCTCATTTGGACCCAGGCCTCTTCAGGGTTAGAGATAGGCCTAGGCCCACTGCTCTTCACTTTTGGGCCCAGGCCTCTTCATGGTTAGAGATAGGCCCAGGCCCACTTCTCTTCTCTTTTGGGCCCAGGCCTCTTCGCGGTTAGGAATAGACCCAGGCCCTTCTCTCTTCTCTTTTGGGTCCAGGCCTCTTCAGGGTTAGGGATAGGCCAAGGCCCACATCTCTTCTCTTTTGGACCCAGGCCTCTTCAGGGTTAGGGATAGGCCCAGGCCCACTTCTTTTCTCTTTTGGGCCCAGGCCCCTTCAGGGTTAGGAATAGGCCCAGACAATTTTCTCTTCTCTTTTGGGCCCAGGCCTCTTCAGGGTTCGGATAGGACCAGGCCCACATCTCTTCCCATTTGGGCCCAGGCTTCTTCAGATTTAGGGATAGGCCCAGGCCCTTGTCTCTTCTCTTTTGGGCACAGGCCTCTTCAGGGTTAGGGATAGGCCCAGGCCCTTGTCTCTTCTCTTTTGGGCCCAGGCCTCTACAGGGTTAGCAATAGGCCCAGGCCCTTCTCTCTTTTGTTTGGACCCAGGCCACTTCAGGGTTAGGGATAGGCCCAGGTCAACATCTCTTCTCTTTTGGGCGCAGGCCTCTTCAGGGTCAGGGTTAGTTCCCGGCCCTTATCTCTTCTCTTTTGGGCCCAGGCCTCTTCAGGGTTAGGGATAGCCAAAGCCCACTTTGCTTCTCTATTGGGCCTAGGCCTCTTCAGGGTCAGGGATAGGCCCAGACAATTTTCTCTTGTCCTTTGGACGCAGGACTCTTCATGATTACAAATTGGCCCAGGCCGATTGCTCTTTACCATTGGGCCCAGGCCTCTTCAAAATAAGGGTTAAGACCAGGCAATCTTCTCTTCTCTTTTGGGGCCAGGCCTCTTCAGGGTTAGGGATAGGCCAAGGCCCTTCTCTCTTCTCTTTTGGGCCCAGGCTTCTACAGGGTTAGTGATAGGCCCAGGCCCTTCTCTCTTCTCTTTGGACCCAGGCCTCTTCAGGGTTAGGGATAGGCCCAGGAACATATCTCTTCTCTTTTAGCCCCAGGCCTCTTCAGGGTAAGGGATAGGCCCAGGCCGACTTCTCTTCTCTTTTGGACCCAGGCCTCTTCAGGGTTAGAGATAGGCCCAGGCCCAATTCTCTTCTCTTTTGGGCCCAGGCCTCTTCAGGTTTAGGGATAGGCCCAGGCCCATATCTCTTCTCTTTTGGGCCCAGGCCTCTTCAAGGTTAGGGATAGGCCCAGGCCCTTCTCTCTTCTCTTTTGGGCCCAGGCCTCTTCAGGGTTAGGGATATGCCCAGGCCCTTCTCTCTTCTCTTTTGGGCCCAGGCCTCTTCAGGGTTAGGGATAGGCCCAGGCCCACTTCTATTCTCTTTGGGGCCCAGGCCTCTTCAGATTTAGGGATAGGCCCAGACAATTTTCTCTTGTCCTTTGGACCCAGGCCTCTTCAGGATTAGGGATTGGCCCAGGCCCATTACTCTTTACCATTGGACCTAGGCCTCTTGAGGGTAAGGGATAGGCCAGCCCCACTTCTCTTCACGTTTGGGCCCAGGCTTCTTCAGGGTTAGGGATAGGCCAAGGCCCTTCTCTCTTGTCTTTTGGGCCGAGGCTCTTCAGGGTTAGGGATAGGCCCAGGCCGAGTTCCCTTATCTTTTGGGCCCAGGCCTCTTCAGATTTAGGGATAGACCCAGGCCCTTGTCTCTTCTCTTTTGGGCACAGGCCTCTTCAGGTTTAGGGATAGGCCCAGGCCCTTGTCTCTTCTCTTTTGGACCCAGGCCTCTACAGGGTTAGCGATAGGCCCAGGCCCTTCTCTCTTCTCTTTGGACCCAGGCCACTTCAGGGTTAGGGATAGGCCCAGGAACACAGATCTTCTCTTTTGGGCCCAGTCCTCTTCAGGGTGAGGGATAGGCCCAGGAACACATCTCTTCTCTTTTGGGCCCAGGTCTCTTCAGGTTTAGGGATAGGCCGAGGCCCTTGTCTCTTCTCTTTTGGATCCAGGCCTCTTCAGGGTTAGGGACAGGCCCAAGCCCACTTCTCTTCTATTTTGGGGCCAAGCCTCTACACGTTTAGGGATAGGAACAGACAATTTTCTCTTCTCCTTTGGACCCGGGCCTCTTAAGGATTAGGGATTGGCCCAGGCCCATTGCTCTTTACCGTTGGGCACAGGCCTCTTCAGGGTAAGGAATAGGCCCAGGCCCACTTCTCTTCTCTTTTGGGCCCAGGCCTCTTCAGGGTTAGGGATAGGCCCAGGCCCAGACCCACTTACCTTCTCCTTTAGGCCCAGGCCTCTTCAGGGTTAGGGATAGACCCAGGCCCACTGCTCTTCACCTTTGGGCCCAGGCCTCTTCAGGGTAATTGATAGGCCCAGGCCCACTTCACTTCTCTTTTGGGCCCAGGCCTCTTCAGGGTTAAGGATAGGCCCAGGCCCACTGCTCTTCACCTTTGGGCCCAGGCCTTTTCAGGGATACAGATAGTCCCAGGCCCACTTCTCTTCTCTTTTGGGCCCAGGCCTCTTCAGGGTTAGGGATGGCCCCAGGCCCACATCTCTTCTCTTTTGGGCCCAGGCTTCTTCAGTTTTAGGGGTAGGCCCAGACCCTTGTCTCTTCTCTTTTGAGCCCAGGCCTCTTCTGGGTTAGGGATAGGCCCAGGTCCTTGTCTCTTCCCTTTTGGGCCCAGGCCTCTTCAGGGTTAGGGATAGGCCCAGGCCCTTCTCTCTTCTCTTTTGGGCCCAGGCCTCTTCAGGGTTAGGGATAGGCCTCGGCCCACTTCTCTTCTCTTTGGGGCCCAGGCCTCTTCAGATTTAGGGATAGGCCCAGATAATTTTCTCTTGTCCTTTGGACCGAGGCCTCTTCAGGATTAGGGATTGGCCCAGGCCCATTACTCTTTACCATTGGACCTAGGCCTCTTGAGGGTAAGGGATAGGCCAGCCCCACTTCTCTTCACGTTTGGGCCCAGGCCTCTTCAGGTTTAGGGATAGGACAAGGCCCTTCTCTCTTCTCTTTTTGGCCGAGGCCTCTTCAGGGTTAGGGATAGGCCAAGGCCCTTCTCTCTTCTCTTTTTGGCCGAGGCCTCTTCAGGGTTAGGGATAGGCCCAGGCCGAGTTCCTTTCTCTTTTGGTCCCAGGCCTCTTCAGGGTTATGGATAGACTCAGACCCATTTCTCTTCACTAATGGGCCCAGGCCTCTTCAGGGTTATGGATAGACTCAGACCCATTTCTCTTCACTAATGGGCCCAGGCCTCTACAGGGTTAGCGATAGGCCCAGGCCCTTCTCTCTTCTCTTTGGACCCAGGCCTCTTCAGGGTTAGGGATAGGCCCAGGAACACATCTCTAATCTTTTGGGCCCAGTCCACTTCAGGGTTAGGGATAGGCCCAGGAACACATCTCTTCTCTTTTGGGCCCAGGCCTCTTAAGGGTTAGGGATAGGCCGAGTCCCTTATCTCTTCTCTTTTGGACCCAGGCCTCTTCAGGGTTAGGGAGAGGCCCAAGCCCACTTCTCTTCTCTTTTGGGCCCAAGCCTCTTCACGGTTATGGATAGGCCCAGACAATTTTCTCATCTCCTTTTGACCCCGGCCTCTTAAGGATTAGGGATTGGCCCAGGCCCATTGCTCTTTACAGTTGGGCCCAGGCCTCTTCAGGGTTAGGTATAGGCCCAGGCCCAGACCCACTTACCTTCTCCTTTAGGCCCAGGCCTCTTCACGGTTAGGGATAGGCCCAGGCCCACTGATCTTCACCTTTGGACCCAGGCCTTTAAGGGTTAGGGATAGGCCCAGGCCCTTCTCTCTTCTCTTTTGGGCCCAGGTCTCTTCAGGGTAAGGGTTAGGCCCTGGAACTTGTCTCTTCTCTTTGGGCCCAGGCCTCTTCAGGGTTAGGGATAGACCCAGGCCCACTTCTCTTCTCATTTGGGCCCAAGCCTCTTCAGGGTTAGGGATAGGCACAAACCCAATTCTCTTCACTTTTGGGCCCAGGCCTCTTCAGGGTTAGGGATAGGCCCAGGCCCTTCTCTCTTCTCTGTTTGGGCACAAGCCTCTTCAGAGTTAGGTATAGGCCCAGGCCCACTTCTGTTCTCTTTGGGCCCAGGACTCTTCAGGGATAGGGATAGGCCAACGATCACTTCTCTTCTCTTTTGGACCCAGGCCTCTTCGGGGTTAGGGATAGGTCCAGGCCCAAATCTCTTCTCTTTTGTGCCCAGGCCTCTTCAGGGCTAAGGATAGGACCAGGCCCACATCTCTACTCTTTTGTCCCAGACCTTTTCAGGGTAAGGGATAGGCCCAGGCCCACTTCTCTTCTCATTGGGCCCAGGCATCTTCAGGGTTAAGAATAGGCCCAGACAATTTTCTTTTCTCCTTTGGACCTAGACCTCTTCAGGATTAGGGATAGGCCCAGGCCCTTCTCTCTTCTCTTTTGGGCCCAGGCCTCTTCAGGGTTAGGGATAGGCCCAGACCGACTTTGCTTCTCCTTTAGGCCTAGGCCTCTTCAGGATTAGGGATAGACCCAGGCCTTTCTCTCTTCTCATTTGGACCCAGGCCTCTTCAGGGTCAGAGATAGGCCTAGGCCCACTGTTCTTCACCTTTGGGCCCAGGCCTCTTCATGGTTAGAGATAGGCCCAGGCCCACTTCTCTTCTCTTTTTGGCCCAGGCCTCGTCGCGGTTAGGAATAGACCCAGGCCCTTCTCTCCTCTCTTTACTGTTGGGCCCAGGCCTCTTCAGGGTTAGAGATAGGCCCAGGCCCAATTCTCTTCTCTTTTGGGACCAGGCCTCTTCAGGTTTAGGGATAGGCCCAGGCCCGTATCTCTTCTCTTTTGGACCCAGGCCTCTTCAGGGTTAGGGATAGGCCTCGGCCCACTTCTCTTCTCTTTGGGGCCCAGGCCTCTTCAGATTTAGGGATAGGCCCAGATAATTTTCTCTTGTCCTTTGGACCGAGGCCTCTTCAGGATTAGGGATTGGCCCAGGCCCATTACTCTTTACCATTGGACCTAGTCCTCTTGAGGGTAAGGGATAGGCCAGCCCCACTTCTCTTCACGTTTGGGCCCAGGCTTCTTCAGGTTTAGGGATAGGACAAGGCCCTTCTCTCTTCTCTTTTTGGCCGAGGCCTCTTCAGGGTTAGGGATAGGCCAAGGCCCTTCTCTCTTCTCTTTTTGGCCGAGGCCTCTTCAGGGTTAGGGATAGGCCCAGGCCGAGTTCCTTTCTCTTTTGGTCCCAGGCCTCTTCAGGGTTATGGATAGACTCAGACCCATTTCTCTTCACTAATGGGCCCAGGCCTCTTCAGGGTTAGGGATAGGCCCAGGCCCACATCTCTTCCCTTTTGGGCCAAGGCCTCTTCAGGTTAAGGGATAGGACCAGGCCCACATCTCTTCTCTTTTGGACACAGGCTTCTTCAGATTTAGGGATAGGCCCAGGCCCTTGTCTCTTCTCTTTTGGGCACAGGCCTCTTCAGGTTTAGGGATAGGCCCAGGCCCTTGTCTCTTCTCTTTTGGGCCCAGGCCTCTACAGGGTTAGCGATAGGCCCAGGCCCTTCTCTCTTCTCTTTGGACCCAGGCCTCTTCAGGGTTAGGGATAGGCCCAGGAACACATCTCTAATCTTTTGGGCCCAGTCCACTTCAGGGTTAGGGATAGGCCCAGGAACACATCTCTTCTCTTTTGGGCCCAGCCTCTTCAGAGTTAGGGATAGGCCCAGGCCCACTTCTCTTCTCCTTTGGGCCCAGGCCTCTTCAGTGTTAGGGATAGGTCCAGGCCCAAATCTCTTCACTTTTGGGCCCAGGCCTCTTCAGGGCTAAGGATAGGACCAGGCCCACATCTCTTCTCTTTTGGGCCCAGGCCTCTTCAGGGTTAGGGAAAGGTCCAGGCCCAAATTTCTTCTCTTTTGGGCCCAGGCCTCTTCAGGGTTAGGGATAGGCCCAGACAATTTTCTCTTCTCCTTTGGACCCAGACCTCTTCAGAATTAGGGATTGGCTCAGGCCCATTGCTCTTTACCGTTGGGCCCAGGCCTCTTCAGGGTTAAGGATAGGCCCAGGCCCACTGCTCTTAACCTTTGGGCCCAGGCCTCTTCAGGGATACAGATAGTCCCAGGCCCACTTCTCTTCTCTTTTGGGCCCAGGCCTCTTCAGGGTTAGGGATGGGCCCAGGCCCACATCTCTTCTCTTTTGAGCCCAGGCCTCTTCAGATTTAGGGATAGGCCCAGACCCTTGTCTCTTCTCTTTTGAGCCCAGGCCTCTTCAGGGTTAGGGATAGGCCCAGGTCCTTGTCTCTTCCCTTTTGGGCCCAGGCCTCTTCAGGGTTAGGGATAGGCCCAGTCCCTTCTCTCTTCTCCTTTGGAACCAGGCCTCTTCAGGGTTAGAGAAAGGCCCAGGACCACTACTCTTTACCTTTGGGCCCAGGCCTCTTCAGGGATACAGATAGTCCCAGGTCCACTTCTCTTGGCTTTTGGGCCCAGGCCTCTTCAGGGTAAGGAATAGGCCCAGGCCCATATCTCTTCTCTTTTGGGCCCAGGCCTCTTCAGGATTAGGGATAGGCCCAGGCCCATATCTCTTCTCTTTTGGGCCCAGGCCTCTTCGGGGTTAGGGATAGGTCTAGGCCCAAATCTCTTCTCTTTTGGGCCCAGGCCTCTTCAGGGCTAAGGATAGGACCAGGCCCACATCTCTTCTCTTTTGTCCCAGGCCTTTTCAGGGTAAGGGATAGGCCCAGGCCCACTTCTCTTCTCATTGGGCCCAGGTCTCTTCAGGGTTAGGGATAGGCCCAGACAATTTTCTTTTCTCCTGTGGACCCAGACCTCTTCAGGATTAGGGATAGGCCCAGGCCCTTCTCTCTTCTCTTTTGGGCCCAGGCCTCTTCAGGGTTAGGGATAGGCCCAGACCGACTTTACTTCTCCTTTAGGCCTAGGCCTCTTCAGGATTAGGGATAGACCCAGGCCTTTCTCTCTTCTCATTTGGACCCAGGCCTCTTCAGGGTTAGAGATAGGCCTAGGCCCACTGCTCTTCACTTTTGGGCCCAGGCCTCTTCATGGTTAGAGATAGGCCCAGGCCCACTTCTCTTCTCTTTTGGGCCCAGGCCTCTTCGCGGTTAGGAATAGACCCAGGCCCTTCTCTCTTCTCTTTTGGGTCCAGGCCTCTTCAGGGTTAGGGATAGGCCAAGGCCCACATCTCTTCTCTTTTGGACCCAGGCCTCTTCAGGGTTAGGGATAGGCCCAGGCCCACTTCTTTTCTCTTTTGGGCCCAGGCCCCTTCAGGGTTAGGAATAGGCCCAGACAATTTTCTCTTCTCTTTTGGGCCCAGGCCTCTTCAGGGTTCGGATAGGACCAGGCCCACATCTCTTCCCATTTGGGCCCAGGCTTCTTCAGATTTAGGGATAGGCCCAGGCCCTTGTCTCTTCTCTTTTGGGCACAGGCCTCTTCAGGGTTAGGGATAGGCCCAGGCCCTTGTCTCTTCTCTTTTGGGCCCAGGCCTCTACAGGGTTAGCAATAGGCCCAGGCCCTTCTCTCTTTTGTTTGGACCCAGGCCACTTCAGGGTTAGGGATAGGCCCAGGTCAACATCTCTTCTCTTTTGGGCGCAGGCCTCTTCAGGGTCAGGGTTAGTTCCCGGCCCTTATCTCTTCTCTTTTGGGCCCAGGCCTCTTCAGGGTTAGGGATAGCCAAAGCCCACTTTGCTTCTCTATTGGGCCTAGGCCTCTTCAGGGTCAGGGATAGGCCCAGACAATTTTCTCTTGTCCTTTGGACGCAGGACTCTTCATGATTACAAATTGGCCCAGGCCGATTGCTCTTTACCATTGGGCCCAGGCCTCTTCAAAATAAGGGTTAAGACCAGGCAATCTTCTCTTCTCTTTTGGGGCCAGGCCTCTTCAGGGTTAGGGATAGGCCAAGGCCCTTCTCTCTTCTCTTTTGGGCCCAGGCTTCTACAGGGTTAGTGATAGGCCCAGGCCCTTCTCTCTTCTCTTTGGACCCAGGCCTCTTCAGGGTTAGGGATAGGCCCAGGAACATATCTCTTCTCTTTTAGCCCCAGGCCTCTTCAGGGTAAGGGATAGGCCCAGGCCGACTTCTCTTCTCTTTTGGACCCAGGCCTCTTCAGGGTTAGAGATAGGCCCAGGCCCAATTCTCTTCTCTTTTGGGCCCAGGCCTCTTCAGGTTTAGGGATAGGCCCAGGCCCATATCTCTTCTCTTTTGGGCCCAGGCCTCTTCAAGGTTAGGGATAGGCCCAGGCCCTTCTCTCTTCTCTTTTGGGCCCAGGCCTCTTCAGGGTTAGGGATATGCCCAGGCCCTTCTCTCTTCTCTTTTGGGCCCAGGCCTCTTCAGGGTTAGGGATAGGCCCAGGCCCACTTCTATTCTCTTTGGGGCCCAGGCCTCTTCAGATTTAGGGATAGGCCCAGACAATTTTCTCTTGTCCTTTGGACCCAGGCCTCTTCAGGATTAGGGATTGGCCCAGGCCCATTACTCTTTACCATTGGACCTAGGCCTCTTGAGGGTAAGGGATAGGCCAGCCCCACTTCTCTTCACGTTTGGGCCCAGGCTTCTTCAGGGTTAGGGATAGGCCAAGGCCCTTCTCTCTTGTCTTTTGGGCCGAGGCTCTTCAGGGTTAGGGATAGGCCCAGGCCGAGTTCCCTTATCTTTTGGGCCCAGGCCTCTTCAGATTTAGGGATAGACCCAGGCCCTTGTCTCTTCTCTTTTGGGCACAGGCCTCTTCAGGTTTAGGGATAGGCCCAGGCCCTTGTCTCTTCTCTTTTGGACCCAGGCCTCTACAGGGTTAGCGATAGGCCCAGGCCCTTCTCTCTTCTCTTTGGACCCAGGCCACTTCAGGGTTAGGGATAGGCCCAGGAACACAGATCTTCTCTTTTGGGCCCAGTCCTCTTCAGGGTGAGGGATAGGCCCAGGAACACATCTCTTCTCTTTTGGGCCCAGGTCTCTTCAGGTTTAGGGATAGGCCGAGGCCCTTGTCTCTTCTCTTTTGGATCCAGGCCTCTTCAGGGTTAGGGACAGGCCCAAGCCCACTTCTCTTCTATTTTGGGGCCAAGCCTCTACACGTTTAGGGATAGGAACAGACAATTTTCTCTTCTCCTTTGGACCCGGGCCTCTTAAGGATTAGGGATTGGCCCAGGCCCATTGCTCTTTACCGTTGGGCACAGGCCTCTTCAGGGTAAGGAATAGGCCCAGGCCCACTTCTCTTCTCTTTTGGGCCCAGGCCTCTTCAGGGTTAGGGATAGGCCCAGGCCCAGACCCACTTACCTTCTCCTTTAGGCCCAGGCCTCTTCAGGGTTAGGGATAGACCCAGGCCCACTGCTCTTCACCTTTGGGCCCAGGCCTCTTCAGGGTAATTGATAGGCCCAGGCCCACTTCACTTCTCTTTTGGGCCCAGGCCTCTTCAGGGTTAAGGATAGGCCCAGGCCCACTGCTCTTCACCTTTGGGCCCAGGCCTTTTCAGGGATACAGATAGTCCCAGGCCCACTTCTCTTCTCTTTTGGGCCCAGGCCTCTTCAGGGTTAGGGATGGCCCCAGGCCCACATCTCTTCTCTTTTGGGCCCAGGCTTCTTCAGTTTTAGGGGTAGGCCCAGACCCTTGTCTCTTCTCTTTTGAGCCCAGGCCTCTTCTGGGTTAGGGATAGGCCCAGGTCCTTGTCTCTTCCCTTTTGGGCCCAGGCCTCTTCAGGGTTAGGGATAGGCCCAGGCCCTTCTCTCTTCTCTTTTGGGCCCAGGCCTCTTCAGGGTTAGGGATAGGCCTCGGCCCACTTCTCTTCTCTTTGGGGCCCAGGCCTCTTCAGATTTAGGGATAGGCCCAGATAATTTTCTCTTGTCCTTTGGACCGAGGCCTCTTCAGGATTAGGGATTGGCCCAGGCCCATTACTCTTTACCATTGGACCTAGGCCTCTTGAGGGTAAGGGATAGGCCAGCCCCACTTCTCTTCACGTTTGGGCCCAGGCCTCTTCAGGTTTAGGGATAGGACAAGGCCCTTCTCTCTTCTCTTTTTGGCCGAGGCCTCTTCAGGGTTAGGGATAGGCCAAGGCCCTTCTCTCTTCTCTTTTTGGCCGAGGCCTCTTCAGGGTTAGGGATAGGCCCAGGCCGAGTTCCTTTCTCTTTTGGTCCCAGGCCTCTTCAGGGTTATGGATAGACTCAGACCCATTTCTCTTCACTAATGGGCCCAGGCCTCTTCAGGGTTATGGATAGACTCAGACCCATTTCTCTTCACTAATGGGCCCAGGCCTCTACAGGGTTAGCGATAGGCCCAGGCCCTTCTCTCTTCTCTTTGGACCCAGGCCTCTTCAGGGTTAGGGATAGGCCCAGGAACACATCTCTAATCTTTTGGGCCCAGTCCACTTCAGGGTTAGGGATAGGCCCAGGAACACATCTCTTCTCTTTTGGGCCCAGGCCTCTTAAGGGTTAGGGATAGGCCGAGTCCCTTATCTCTTCTCTTTTGGACCCAGGCCTCTTCAGGGTTAGGGAGAGGCCCAAGCCCACTTCTCTTCTCTTTTGGGCCCAAGCCTCTTCACGGTTATGGATAGGCCCAGACAATTTTCTCATCTCCTTTTGACCCCGGCCTCTTAAGGATTAGGGATTGGCCCAGGCCCATTGCTCTTTACAGTTGGGCCCAGGCCTCTTCAGGGTTAGGTATAGGCCCAGGCCCAGACCCACTTACCTTCTCCTTTAGGCCCAGGCCTCTTCACGGTTAGGGATAGGCCCAGGCCCACTGATCTTCACCTTTGGACCCAGGCCTTTAAGGGTTAGGGATAGGCCCAGGCCCTTCTCTCTTCTCTTTTGGGCCCAGGTCTCTTCAGGGTAAGGGTTAGGCCCTGGAACTTGTCTCTTCTCTTTGGGCCCAGGCCTCTTCAGGGTTAGGGATAGACCCAGGCCCACTTCTCTTCTCATTTGGGCCCAAGCCTCTTCAGGGTTAGGGATAGGCACAAACCCAATTCTCTTCACTTTTGGGCCCAGGCCTCTTCAGGGTTAGGGATAGGCCCAGGCCCTTCTCTCTTCTCTGTTTGGGCACAAGCCTCTTCAGAGTTAGGTATAGGCCCAGGCCCACTTCTGTTCTCTTTGGGCCCAGGACTCTTCAGGGATAGGGATAGGCCAACGATCACTTCTCTTCTCTTTTGGACCCAGGCCTCTTCGGGGTTAGGGATAGGTCCAGGCCCAAATCTCTTCTCTTTTGTGCCCAGGCCTCTTCAGGGCTAAGGATAGGACCAGGCCCACATCTCTACTCTTTTGTCCCAGACCTTTTCAGGGTAAGGGATAGGCCCAGGCCCACTTCTCTTCTCATTGGGCCCAGGCATCTTCAGGGTTAAGAATAGGCCCAGACAATTTTCTTTTCTCCTTTGGACCTAGACCTCTTCAGGATTAGGGATAGGCCCAGGCCCTTCTCTCTTCTCTTTTGGGCCCAGGCCTCTTCAGGGTTAGGGATAGGCCCAGACCGACTTTGCTTCTCCTTTAGGCCTAGGCCTCTTCAGGATTAGGGATAGACCCAGGCCTTTCTCTCTTCTCATTTGGACCCAGGCCTCTTCAGGGTCAGAGATAGGCCTAGGCCCACTGTTCTTCACCTTTGGGCCCAGGCCTCTTCATGGTTAGAGATAGGCCCAGGCCCACTTCTCTTCTCTTTTTGGCCCAGGCCTCGTCGCGGTTAGGAATAGACCCAGGCCCTTCTCTCCTCTCTTTACTGTTGGGCCCAGGCCTCTTCAGGGTTAGAGATAGGCCCAGGCCCAATTCTCTTCTCTTTTGGGACCAGGCCTCTTCAGGTTTAGGGATAGGCCCAGGCCCGTATCTCTTCTCTTTTGGACCCAGGCCTCTTCAGGGTTAGGGATAGGCCTCGGCCCACTTCTCTTCTCTTTGGGGCCCAGGCCTCTTCAGATTTAGGGATAGGCCCAGATAATTTTCTCTTGTCCTTTGGACCGAGGCCTCTTCAGGATTAGGGATTGGCCCAGGCCCATTACTCTTTACCATTGGACCTAGTCCTCTTGAGGGTAAGGGATAGGCCAGCCCCACTTCTCTTCACGTTTGGGCCCAGGCTTCTTCAGGTTTAGGGATAGGACAAGGCCCTTCTCTCTTCTCTTTTTGGCCGAGGCCTCTTCAGGGTTAGGGATAGGCCAAGGCCCTTCTCTCTTCTCTTTTTGGCCGAGGCCTCTTCAGGGTTAGGGATAGGCCCAGGCCGAGTTCCTTTCTCTTTTGGTCCCAGGCCTCTTCAGGGTTATGGATAGACTCAGACCCATTTCTCTTCACTAATGGGCCCAGGCCTCTTCAGGGTTAGGGATAGGCCCAGGCCCACATCTCTTCCCTTTTGGGCCAAGGCCTCTTCAGGTTAAGGGATAGGACCAGGCCCACATCTCTTCTCTTTTGGACACAGGCTTCTTCAGATTTAGGGATAGGCCCAGGCCCTTGTCTCTTCTCTTTTGGGCACAGGCCTCTTCAGGTTTAGGGATAGGCCCAGGCCCTTGTCTCTTCTCTTTTGGGCCCAGGCCTCTACAGGGTTAGCGATAGGCCCAGGCCCTTCTCTCTTCTCTTTGGACCCAGGCCTCTTCAGGGTTAGGGATAGGCCCAGGAACACATCTCTAATCTTTTGGGCCCAGTCCACTTCAGGGTTAGGGATAGGCCCAGGAACACATCTCTTCTCTTTTGGGCCTAGGCCTCTTAAGGGTTAGGGATAGGCCCAAGCCCACTTCTCTTCTCTTTTCGGCCCAAGCCTCTTCACGGTTAGGGATAGGCCCAGACAATTTTCTTTTCTCCTTTTGACCCCGGCCTCTTAAGGATTAGGGATTGGCCCAGGCCCATTGCTCTTTACAGTTGGGCCCAGGCCTCTTCAGGGTTAGGTATAGGCCCAGGCCCAGACCCACTTACCTTCTCCTTTAGGCCCAGGCCTCTTCACGGTTAGGGATAGGCCCAGGCCCTTCTCTCTTCTCTTTTGGGCCCAGGTCTCTTCAGGGTAAGGGTTAGGCCCTGGAACTTGTCTCTTCTCTTTGGGCCCAGGCCTCTTCAGGGTTAGGGATAGACCCAGGCCCACTTCTCTTCTCATTTGGGCCCAAGCCTCTTCAGGGATAGGGATAGGCACAAACCCAATTCTCTTCACTTTTGGGCCCAGGCCTCTTCAGGGTTAGGGATAGGCCCAGGCCCTTCTCTCTTCTCTGTTTGGGCACAAGCCTCTTCAGAGTTAGGTATAGGCCCAGGCCCACTTCTCTTCTCTTTGGGCCCAGGACTCTTCAGGGATAGGGATAGGCCAACGATCACTTCTCTTCTCTTTTAGACCCAGGCCTCTTCGGGGTTAGGGATAGGTCCAGGCCCAAATCTCTTCTCTTTTGGGCCCAGGCCTCTTCAGGGCTAAGGATAGGACCAGGCCCACATCTCTTCTCTTTTGTCCCAGGCCTTTTCAGGGTAAGGGATAGGCCCAGGCCCACTTCTCTTCTCATTGGGCCCAGGCATCTTCAGGGTTAAGAAAAGGCCCAGACAATTTTCTTTTCTCCTTTGGACCTAGACCTCTTCAGGATTAGGGATAGGCCCAGGCCCTTCTTTCTTCTCTTTTGGGCCCAGGCCTCTTCAGGGTTAGGGATAGGCCCAGAACGACTTTGCTTCTCCTTTAGGCCTAGGCCTCTTCAGGATTAGGGATAGACCCAGGCCTTTCTCTCTTCTCATTTGGACCCAGGCCTCTTCAGGGTTAGAGATAGGCCTAGGCCCACTGTTCTTCACCTTTGGGCCCAGGCCTCTTCATGGTTAGAGATAGGCCCAGGCCCACTTCTCTTCTCTTTTTGGCCCAGGCCTCTTCGCGGTTAGGAATAGACCCAGGCCCTTCTCTCTTCTCTTTTGGGTCCAGGCCTCTTCAGGGTTAGGGATAGGCCAAGGCCCACATCTCTTCTCTTTTGGACCCAGGCCTCTTCAGGGTTAGGGATAGGCCCAGGCCTACTTCTTTTCTCTTTTGGGCCCAGGCCCCTTCAGGGTTAGGAATAGGCCCAGACAATTTTCTCTTCTCTTTTGGGCCCTGGCCTCTTCAGGGTTCGGATAGGACCAGGCCCACATCTCTTCCCATTTGGGCCCATGCCTCTTCAGGGTTAGGGATAGGACCAGGCCCACATCTCTTCTCTTTTGGGCCCAGGCTTCTTCAGATTTAGGGATAGGCCCAGGCCCACTTCTCTTCTCATTGGGCCCAGGGCTCTTCAGGGTTAGGGATAGGCCCAGACAATTTTCTCTTCTCCTTTGGACCCAGACCTCTTCAGGATTAGGGATTGGCCCAGGCCCATTGCTCTTTACTGTTGGGCCCAGGCCTCTTCAGGGTAAGTGATAGGCCCAGGCCCACTTCTCTTCTCATTGGGCCCAGACCTCTTCAGGATTAGGGATTGGCCCAGGCCCATTACTCTTTACCGTTGGACCTAGGCCTCTTGAGGGTAAGGGATAGGCCAGCCCCACTTCTCTTCACGTTTGGGCCCAGGCCTCTTCAGGTTTAGGGTTAGGACAAGGCCCTTCTCTCTTCTCTTTTTGGCCGAGGCCTCTTCAGGGTTAAGGATAGGCCAAGGCCCTTCTCTTCTCTTTTTGGCCGAGGCCTCTTCAGGGTTAGGGATAGGCCCAGGCCGAGTTCCTTTCTCTTTTGGTCCCAGACCTCTTCAGGGTTATGGATAGACTCAGACCCACTTCTCTTCACTTTTGGGCCCAGGCCTCTTCAGGGTTAGGGATAGGCCCAGGTCCTTGTCACTTCCATTTTGGGCCCAGGCCTCTTCAGGGTTAGGGATAGGCCCAGACCCTTCTCTCTTCTCCTTTGGAACCAGGCCTCTTCAGGGTTAGAGATAGGCCCAGGCACACTGCTCTTCACCTTTGGGTCCTGGCCTCTTCAGGGATACAGATAGTCCGAGGTCCACTTCTCTTCGCTTTTGGGCCGAGGCCTCTTCAGAGTAAGGGATAGGCCCAGGCCGACTTCTCTTCTCTTTTGGACCCAGGCCTCTTCAGGGTTAGAGATAGGCCCAGGCCCAATTCTCTTCTCTTTTGGGCCCAGGCCTCTTCAGGGTTAGAGATAGGCCCAGGCCCAATTCTCTTCTCTTTTGGGCCCAGGCCTCTTCAGGTTTAGGGATAGGCCCAGGCCCGTATCTCTTCTCTTTTGGGCCCAGGCCTCTTCAGGGTTAGAGATAGGCCCAGGCCCAATTCTCTTCTCTTTTGGGACCAGGCCTCTTCAGGTTTAGGGATAGGCCCAGGCCCGTATCTCTTCTCTTTTGGACCCAGGCCTCTTCAGGGTTAGGGATAGGCCTCGGCCCACTTCTCTTCTCTTTGGGGCCCAGGCCTCTTCAGATTTAGGGATAGGCCCAGATAATTTTCTCTTGTCCTTTGGACCGAGGCCTCTTCAGGATTAGGGATTGGCCCAGGCCCATTACTCTTTACCATTGGACCTAGTCCTCTTGAGGGTAAGGGATAGGCCAGCCCCACTTCTCTTCACGTTTGGGCCCAGGCCTCTTCAGGTTTAGGGATAGGACAAGGCCCTTCTCTCTTCTCTTTTTGGCCGAGGCCTCTTCAGGGTTAGGGATAGGCCAAGGCCCTTCTCTCTTCTCTTTTTGGCCGAGGCCTCTTCAGGGTTAGGGATAGGCCCAGGCCGAGTTCCTTTCTCTTTTGGTCCCAGGCCTCTTCAGGTTTAGGGTTAGGACAAGGCCCTTCTCTCTTCTCTTTTTGGCCGAGGCCTCTTCAGGGTTAAGGATAGGCCAAGGCCCTTCTCTTCTCTTTTTGGCCGAGGCCTCTTCAGGGTTAGGGATAGGCCCAGGCCGAGTTCCTTTCTCTTTTGGTCCCAGACCTCTTCAGGGTTATGGATAGACTCAGACCCACTTCTCTTCACTTTTGGGCCCAGGCCTCTTCAGGGTTAGGGATAGGCCCAGGTCCTTGTCACTTCCATTTTGGGCCCAGGCCTCTTCAGGGTTAGGGATAGGCCCAGACCCTTCTCTCTTCTCCTTTG
This sequence comes from Meriones unguiculatus, assembly GCF_030254825.1. Classification (NCBI taxonomy): domain Eukaryota; kingdom Metazoa; phylum Chordata; class Mammalia; order Rodentia; family Muridae; genus Meriones; species Meriones unguiculatus. The sequence continues at coordinate 26,561,388 of NC_083354.1, read as the reverse complement.
GAACCAGGCCTCTTCAGGGTTAGAGATAGGCCCAGGCACACTGCTCTTCACCTTTGGGTCCTGGCCTCTTCAGGGATACAGATAGTCCGAGGTCCACTTCTCTTCGCTTTTGGGCCGAGGCCTCTTCAGAGTAAGGGATAGGCCCAGGCCGACTTCTCTTCTCTTTTGGACCCAGGCCTCTTCAGGGTTAGAGATAGGCCCAGGCCCAATTCTCTTCTCTTTTGGGCCCAGGCCTCTTCAGGGTTAGAGATAGGCCCAGGCCCAATTCTCTTCTCTTTTGGGCCCAGGCCTCTTCAGGTTTAGGGATAGGCCCAGGCCCGTATCTCTTCTCTTTTGGGCCCAGGCCTCTTCAGGGTTAGAGATAGGCCCAGGCCCAATTCTCTTCTCTTTTGGGACCAGGCCTCTTCAGGTTTAGGGATAGGCCCAGGCCCGTATCTCTTCTCTTTTGGACCCAGGCCTCTTCAGGGTTAGGGATAGGCCTCGGCCCACTTCTCTTCTCTTTGGGGCCCAGGCCTCTTCAGATTTAGGGATAGGCCCAGATAATTTTCTCTTGTCCTTTGGACCGAGGCCTCTTCAGGATTAGGGATTGGCCCAGGCCCATTACTCTTTACCATTGGACCTAGTCCTCTTGAGGGTAAGGGATAGGCCAGCCCCACTTCTCTTCACGTTTGGGCCCAGGCCTCTTCAGGTTTAGGGATAGGACAAGGCCCTTCTCTCTTCTCTTTTTGGCCGAGGCCTCTTCAGGGTTAGGGATAGGCCAAGGCCCTTCTCTCTTCTCTTTTTGGCCGAGGCTTCTTCAGATTTAGGGATAGGCCCAGGCCCTTGTCTCTTCTCTTTTGTGCACAGGCCTCTTCAGGTTTAGGGATAGGCCCAGGCCCTTGTCTCTTCTCTTTTGGGCCCAGGCCTCTACAGGGTTAGCGATAGGCCCAGGCCCTTCTCTCTTCTCTTTGGACCCAGGCCTCTTCAGGGTTAGGGATAGGCCCAGGAACACATCTCTAATCTTTTGGGCCCAGTCCACTTCAGGGTTAGGGATAGGCCCAGGAACACATCTCTTCTCTTTTGGGCCTAGGCCTCTTAAGGGTTAGGGATAGGCCCAAGCCCACTTCTCTTCTCTTTTCGGCCCAAGCCTCTTCACGGTTAGGGATAGGCCCAGACAATTTTCTCATCTCCTTTTGACCCCGGCCTCTTAAGGATTAGGGATTGGCCCAGGCCCATTGCTCTTTACAGTTGGGCCCAGGCCTCTTCAGGGTTAGGTATAGGCCCAGGCCCAGACCCACTTACCTTCTCCTTTAGGCCCAGGCCTCTTCACGGTTAGGGATAGGCCCAGGCCCACTGATCTTCACCTTTGGGGCCAGGCCTCTTCAGGGTTAGGGATAGGCCCAGGCCCTTCTCTCTTCTCTTTTGGGCCCAGGTCTCTTCAGGGTAAGGGTTAGGCCCTGGAACTTGTCTCTTCTCTTTGGGCCCAGGCCTCTTCAGGGTTAGGGATAGACCCAGGCCCACTTCTCTTCTCATTTGGGCCCAAGCCTCTTCAGGGTTAGGGATAGGCACAAACCCAATTCTCTTCACTTTTGGGCCCAGGCCTCTTCAGGGTTAGGGATAGGCCCAGGCCCTTCTCTCTTCTCTTTTTGGGCACAAGCCTCTTCAGAGTTAGGTATAGGCCCAGGCCCACTTCTCTTCTCTTTGGGCCCAGGACTCTTCAGGGATAGGGATAGGCCAACGATCACTTCTCTTCTCTTTTGGACCCAGGCCTCTTCGGGGTTAGGGATAGGTCCAGGCCCAAATCTCTTCTCTTTTGGGCCCAGGCCTCTTCAGGGCTAAGGATAGGACCAGGCCCACATCTCTTCTCTTTTGTCCCAGGCCTTTTCAGGGTAAGGGATAGGCCCAGGCCCACTTCTCTTCTCATTGGGCCCAGGCATCTTCAGGGTTAAGAATAGGCCCAGGCCCTTCTCTCTTCTCTTTTGGGTCCAGGCCTCTTCAGGGTTAGGGATAGGCCAAGGCCCACATCTCTTCTCTTTTGGACCCAGGCCTCTTCAGGGTTAGGGATAGGCCCAGGCCCACTTCTTTTCTCTTTTGGTCCCAGGCCCCTTCAGGGTTAGGAATAGGCCCAGACAATTTTCTCTTCTCTTTTGGGCCCTGGCCTCTTCAGGGTTCGGATAGGACCAGGCCCACATCTCTTCCCATTTGGGCCCATGCCTCTTCAGGGTTAGGGATAGGACCAGGCCCACATCTCTTCTCTTTTGGGCCCAGGCTTCTTCAGATTTAGGGATAGGCCCAGGCCCACTTCTCTTCTCATTGGGCCCAGGGCTCTTCAGGGTTAGGGATAGGCCCAGACAATTTTCTCTTCTCCTTTGGACCCAGACCTCTTCAGGATTAGGGATTGGCCCAGGCCCATTGCTCTTTACCGTTGGGCCCAGGCCTCTTCAGGGTAAGTGATAGGCCCAGGCCCACTTCTCTTCTCATTGGGCCCAGACCTCTTCAGGATTAGGGATTGGCCCAGGCCCATTACTCTTTACCGTTGGACCTAGGCCTCTTGAGGGTAAGGGATAGGCCAGCCCCACTTCTCTTCACGTTTGGGCCCAGGCCTCTTCAGGTTTAGGGTTAGGACAAGGCCCTTCTCTCTTCTCTTTTTGGCCGAGGCCTCTTCAGGGTTAAGGATAGGCCAAGGCCCTTCTCTTCTCTTTTTGGCCGAGGCCTCTTCAGGGTTAGGGATAGGCCCAGGCCGAGTTCCTTTCTCTTTTGGTCCCAGGCCTCTTCAGGGTTATGGATAGACTCAGACCCACTTCTCTTCACTTTTGGGCCCAGGCCTCTTCAGGGTTAGGGATAGGCCCAGGTCCTTGTCACTTCCATTTTGGGCCCAGGCCTCTTCAGGGTTAGGGATAGGCCCAGACCCTTCTCTCTTCTCCTTTGGAACCAGGCCTCTTCAGGGTTAGAGATAGGCCCAGGCACACTGCTCTTCACCTTTGGGTCCTGGCCTCTTCAGGGATACAGATAGTCCGAGGTCCACTTCTCTTCGCTTTTGGGCCGAGGCCTCTTCAGAGTAAGGGATAGGCCCAGGCCGACTTCTCTTCTCTTTTGGACCCAGGCCTCTTCAGGGTTAGAGATAGGCCCAGGCCCAATTCTCTTCTCTTTTGGGCCCAGGCCTCTTCAGGGTTAGAGATAGGCCCAGGCCCAATTCTCTTCTCTTTTGGGCCCAGGCCTCTTCAGGTTTAGGGATAGGCCCAGGCCCGTATCTCTTCTCTTTTGGGCCCAGGCCTCTTCAGGGTTAGAGATAGGCCCAGGCCCAATTCTCTTCTCTTTTGGGACCAGGCCTCTTCAGGTTTAGGGATAGGCCCAGGCCCGTATCTCTTCTCTTTTGGACCCAGGCCTCTTCAGGGTTAGGGATAGGCCTCGGCCCACTTCTCTTCTCTTTGGGGCCCAGGCCTCTTCAGATTTAGGGATAGGCCCAGATAATTTTCTCTTGTCCTTTGGACCGAGGCCTCTTCAGGATTAGGGATTGGCCCAGGCCCATTACTCTTTACCATTGGACCTAGTCCTCTTGAGGGTAAGGGATAGGCCAGCCCCACTTCTCTTCACGTTTGGGCCCAGGCCTCTTCAGGTTTAGGGATAGGACAAGGCCCTTCTCTCTTCTCTTTTTGGCCGAGGCCTCTTCAGGGTTAGGGATAGGCCAAGGCCCTTCTCTCTTCTCTTTTTAGCCGAGGCCTCTTCAGGGTTAGGGATAGGCCCAGGCCGAGTTCCTTTCTCTTTTGGTCCCAGGCCTCTTCAGGGTTATGGATAGACTCAGACCCATTTCTCTTCACTAATGGGCCCAGGCCTCTTCAGGGTTAGGGATAGGCCCAGGCCCACATCTCTTCCCTTTTGGGCCAAGGACTCTTCAGGTTAAGGGATAGGACCAGGCCCACATCTCTTCTCTTTTGGACACAGGCTTCTTCAGATTTAGGGATAGGCCCAGGCCCTTGTCTCTTCTCTTTTGGGCACAGGCCTCTTCAGGTTTAGGGATAGGCCCAGGCCCTTGTCTCTTCTCTTTTGGGCCCAGGCCTCTACAGGGTTAGCGATAGGCCCAGGCCCTTCTCTCTTCTCTTTGGACCCAGGCCTCTTCAGGGTTAGGGATAGGCCCAGGAACACATCTCTAATCTTTTGGGCCCAGTCCACTTCAGGGTTAGGGATAGGCCCAGGAACACATCTCTTCTCTTTTGGGCCTAGGCCTCTTAAGGGTTAGGGATAGGCCCAAGCCCACTTCTCTTCTCTTTTCGGCCCAAGCCTCTTCACGGTTAGGGATAGGCCCAGACAATTTTCTTTTCTCCTTTTGACCCCGGCCTCTTAAGGATTAGGGATTGGCCCAGGCCCATTGCTCTTTACAGTTGGGCCCAGGCCTCTTCAGGGTTAGGTATAGGCCCAGGCCCAGACCCACTTACCTTCTCCTTTAGGCCCAGGCCTCTTCACGGTTAGGGATAGGCCCAGGCCCACTGATCTTCACCTTTGGGCCCAGGCCTCTTCAGGGTTAGGGATAGGCCCAGGCCCTTCTCTCTTCTCTTTTGGGCCCAGGTCTCTTCAGGGTAAGGGTTAGGCCCTGGAACTTGTCTCTTCTCTTTGGGCCCAGGCCTCTTCAGGGTTAGGGATAGACCCAGGCCTACTTCTCTTCTCATTTGGGCCCAAGCCTCTTCAGGGATAGGGATAGGCACAAACCCAATTCTCTTCACTTTTGGGCCCAGGCCTCTTCAGGGTTAGGGATAGGCCCAGGCCCTTCTCTCTTCTCTGTTTGGGCACAAGCCTCTTCAGAGTTAGGTATAGGCCCAGGCCCACTTCTGTTCTCTTTGGGCCCAGGACTCTTCAGGGATAGGGATAGGCCAACGATCACTTCTCTTCTCTTTTAGACCCAGGCCTCTTCGGGGTTAGGGATAGGTCCAGGCCCAAATCTCTTCTCTTTTGGGCCCAGGCCTCTTCAGGGCTAAGGATAGGACCAGGCCCACATCTCTTCTCTTTTATCCCAGGCCTTTTCAGGGTAAGGGATAGGCCCAGGCCCACTTCTCTTCTCATTGGGCCCAGGCATCTTCAGGGTTAAGAATAGGCCCAGACAATTTTCTTTTCTCCTTTGGACCTAGACCTCTTCAGGATTAGGGATAGGCCCAGGCCCTTCTTTCTTCTCTTTTGGGCCCAGGCCTCTTCAGGGTTAGGGATAGGCCCAGAACGACTTTGCTTCTCCTTTAGGCCTAGGCCTCTTCAGGATTAGGGATAGACCCAGGCCTTTCTCTCTTCTCATTTGGACCCAGGCCTCTTCAGGGTTAGAGATAGGCCTAGGCCCACTGTTCTTCACCTTTGGGCCCAGGCCTCTTCATGGTTAGAGATAGGCCCAGGCCCACTTCTCTTCTCTTTTTGGCCCAGGTCTCTTCGCGGTTAGGAATAGACCCAGGCCCTTCTCTCTTCTCTTTTGGGTCCAGGCCTCTTCAGGGTTAGGGATAGGCCAAGGCCCACATCTCTTCTCTTTTGGACCCAGGCCTCTTCAGGGTTAGGGATAGGCCCAGGCCCACTTCTTTTCTCTTTTGGGCCCAGGCCCCTTCAGGGTTAGGAATAGGCCCAGACAATTTTCTCTTCTCTTTTGGGCCCTGGCCTCTTCAGGGTTCGGATAGGACCAGGCCCACATCTCTTCCCATTTGGGCCCATGCCTCTTCAGGGTTAGGGATAGGACCAGGCCCACATCTCTTCTCTTTTGGGCCCAGGCTTCTTCAGATTTAGGGATAGGCCCAGGCCCACTTCTCTTCTCATTGGGCCCAGGGCTCTTCAGGGTTAGGGATAGGCCCAGACAATTTTCTCTTCTCCTTTGGACCCAGACCTCTTCAGGATTAGGGATTGGCCCAGGCCCATTGCTCTTTACTGTTGGGCCCAGGCCTCTTCAGGGTAAGTGATAGGCCCAGGCCCACTTCTCTTCTCATTGGGCCCAGACCTCTTCAGGATTAGGGATTGGCCCAGGCCCATTACTCTTTACCGTTGGACCTAGGCCTCTTGAGGGTAAGGGATAGGCCAGCCCCACTTCTCTTCACGTTTGGGCCCAGGCCTCTTCAGGTTTAGGGTTAGGACAAGGCCCTTCTCTCTTCTCTTTTTGGCCGAGGCCTCTTCAGGGTTAAGGATAGGCCAAGGCCCTTCTCTTCTCTTTTTGGCCGAGGCCTCTTCAGGGTTAGGGATAGGCCCAGGCCGAGTTCCTTTCTCTTTTGGTCCCAGACCTCTTCAGGGTTATGGATAGACTCAGACCCACTTCTCTTCACTTTTGGGCCCAGGCCTCTTCAGGGTTAGGGATAGGCCCAGGTCCTTGTCACTTCCATTTTGGGCCCAGGCCTCTTCAGGGTTAGGGATAGGCCCAGACCCTTCTCTCTTCTCCTTTGGAACCAGGCCTCTTCAGGGTTAGAGATAGGCCCAGGCACACTGCTCTTCACCTTTGGGTCCTGGCCTCTTCAGGGATACAGATAGTCCGAGGTCCACTTCTCTTCGCTTTTGGGCCGAGGCCTCTTCAGAGTAAGGGATAGGCCCAGGCCGACTTCTCTTCTCTTTTGGACCCAGGCCTCTTCAGGGTTAGAGATAGGCCCAGGCCCAATTCTCTTCTCTTTTGGGCCCAGGCCTCTTCAGGGTTAGAGATAGGCCCAGGCCCAATTCTCTTCTCTTTTGGGCCCAGGCCTCTTCAGGTTTAGGGATAGGCCCAGGCCCGTATCTCTTCTCTTTTGGGCCCAGGCCTCTTCAGGGTTAGAGATAGGCCCAGGCCCAATTCTCTTCTCTTTTGGGACCAGGCCTCTTCAGGTTTAGGGATAGGCCCAGGCCCGTATCTCTTCTCTTTTGGACCCAGGCCTCTTCAGGGTTAGGGATAGGCCTCGGCCCACTTCTCTTCTCTTTGGGGCCCAGGCCTCTTCAGATTTAGGGATAGGCCCAGATAATTTTCTCTTGTCCTTTGGACCGAGGCCTCTTCAGGATTAGGGATTGGCCCAGGCCCATTACTCTTTACCATTGGACCTAGTCCTCTTGAGGGTAAGGGATAGGCCAGCCCCACTTCTCTTCACGTTTGGGCCCAGGCCTCTTCAGGTTTAGGGATAGGACAAGGCCCTTCTCTCTTCTCTTTTTGGCCGAGGCCTCTTCAGGGTTAGGGATAGGCCAAGGCCCTTCTCTCTTCTCTTTTTGGCCGAGGCCTCTTCAGGGTTAGGGATAGGCCCAGGCCGAGTTCCTTTCTCTTTTGGTCCCAGGCCTCTTCAGGGTTATGGATAGACTCAGACCCATTTCTCTTCACTAATGGGCCCAGGCCTCTTCAGGGTTAGGGATAGGCCCAGGCCCACATCTCTTCCCTTTTGGGCCAAGGACTCTTCAGGTTAAGGGATAGGACCAGGCCCACATCTCTTCTCTTTTGGACACAGGCTTCTTCAGATTTAGGGATAGGCCCAGGCCCTTGTCTCTTCTCTTTTGGGCACAGGCCTCTTCAGGTTTAGGGATAGGCCCAGGCCCTTGTCTCTTCTCTTTTGGGCCCAGGCCTCTACAGGGTTAGCGATAGGCCCAGGCCCTTCTCTCTTCTCTTTGGACCCAGGCCTCTTCAGGGTTAGGGATAGGCCCAGGAACACATCTCTAATCTTTTGGGCCCAGTCCACTTCAGGGTTAGGGATAGGCCCAGGAACACATCTCTTCTCTTTTGGGCCTAGGCCTCTTAAGGGTTAGGGATAGGCCCAAGCCCACTTCTCTTCTCTTTTCGGCCCAAGCCTCTTCACGGTTAGGGATAGGCCCAGACAATTTTCTCTTCTCCTTTTGACCCCGGCCTCTTAAGGATTAGGGATTGGCCCAGGCCCATTGCTCTTTACAGTTGGGCCCAGGCCTCTTCAGGGTTAGGTATAGGCCCAGGCCCAGACCCACTTACCTTCTCCTTTAGGCCCAGGCCTCTTCACGGTTAGGGATAGGCCCAGGCCCACTGATCTTCACCTTTGGGGCCAGGCCTCTTCAGGGTTAGGGATAGGCCCAGGCCCTTCTCTCTTCTCTTTTGGGCCCAGGTCTCTTCAGGGTAAGGGTTAGGCCCTGGAACTTGTCTCTTCTCTTTGGGCCCAGGCCTCTTCAGGGTTAGGGATAGACCCAGGCCCACTTCTCTTCTCATTTGGGCCCAAGCCTCTTCAGGGTTAGGGATAGGCACAAACCCAATTCTCTTCACTTTTGGGCCCAGGCCTCTTCAGGGTTAGGGATAGGCCCAGGCCCTTCTCTCTTCTCTTTTTGGGCACAAGCCTCTTCAGAGTTAGGTATAGGCCCAGGCCCACTTCTCTTCTCTTTGGGCCCAGGACTCTTCAGGGATAGGGATAGGCCAACGATCACTTCTCTTCTCTTTTGGACCCAGGCCTCTTCGGGGTTAGGGATAGGTCCAGGCCCAAATCTCTTCTCTTTTGGGCCCAGGCCTCTTCAGGGCTAAGGATAGGACCAGGCCCACATCTCTTCTCTTTTGTCCCAGGCCTTTTCAGGGTAAGGGATAGGCCCAGGCCCACTTCTCTTCTCATTGGGCCCAGGCATCTTCAGGGTTAAGAATAGGCCCAGGCCCTTCTCTCTTCTCTTTTGGGTCCAGGCCTCTTCAGGGTTAGGGATAGGCCAAGGCCCACATCTCTTCTCTTTTGGACCCAGGCCTCTTCAGGGTTAGGGATAGGCCCAGGCCCACTTCTTTTCTCTTTTGGGCCCAGGCCCCTTCAGGGTTAGGAATAGGCCCAGACAATTTTCTCTTCTCTTTTGGGCCCTGGCCTCTTCAGGGTTCGGATAGGACCAGGCCCACATCTCTTCCCATTTGGGCCCATGCCTCTTCAGGGTTAGGGATAGGACCAGGCCCACATCTCTTCTCTTTTGGGCCCAGGCTTCTTCAGATTTAGGGATAGGCCCAGGCCCACTTCTCTTCTCATTGGGCCCAGGGCTCTTCAGGGTTAGGGATAGGCCCAGACAATTTTCTCTTCTCCTTTGGACCCAGACCTCTTCAGGATTAGGGATTGGCCCAGGCCCATTGCTCTTTACCGTTGGGCCCAGGCCTCTTCAGGGTAAGTGATAGGCCCAGGCCCACTTCTCTTCTCATTGGGCCCAGACCTCTTCAGGATTAGGGATTGGCCCAGGCCCATTACTCTTTACCGTTGGACCTAGGCCTCTTGAGGGTAAGGGATAGGCCAGCCCCACTTCTCTTCACGTTTGGGCCCAGGCCTCTTCAGGTTTAGGGTTAGGACAAGGCCCTTCTCTCTTCTCTTTTTGGCCGAGGCCTCTTCAGGGTTAAGGATAGGCCAAGGCCCTTCTCTTCTCTTTTTGGCCGAGGCCTCTTCAGGGTTAGGGATAGGCCCAGGCCGAGTTCCTTTCTCTTTTGGTCCCAGGCCTCTTCAGGGTTATGGATAGACTCAGACCCACTTCTCTTCACTTTTGGGCCCAGGCCTCTTCAGGGTTAGGGATAGGCCCAGGTCCTTGTCACTTCCATTTTGGGCCCAGGCCTCTTCAGGGTTAGGGATAGGCCCAGACCCTTCTCTCTTCTCCTTTGGAACCAGGCCTCTTCAGGGTTAGAGATAGGCCCAGGCACACTGCTCTTCACCTTTGGGTCCTGGCCTCTTCAGGGATACAGATAGTCCGAGGTCCACTTCTCTTCACTTTTGGGCCGAGGCCTCTTCAGAGTAAGGGATAGGCCCAGGCCGACTTCTCTTCTCTTTTGGACCCAGGCCTCTTCAGGGTTAGAGATAGGCCCAGGCCCAATTCTCTTCTCTTTTGGGCCCAGGCCTCTTCAGGGTTAGAGATAGGCCCAGGCCCAATTCTCTTCTCTTTTGGGCCCAGGCCTCTTCAGGTTTAGGGATAGGCCCAGGCCCGTATCTCTTCTCTTTTGGGCCCAGGCCTCTTCAGGGTTAGAGATAGGCCCAGGCCCAATTCTCTTCTCTTTTGGGACCAGGCCTCTTCAGGTTTAGGGATAGGCCCAGGCCCGTATCTCTTCTCTTTTGGACCCAGGCCTCTTCAGGGTTAGGGATAGGCCTCGGCCCACTTCTCTTCTCTTTGGGGCCCAGGCCTCTTCAGATTTAGGGATAGGCCCAGATAATTTTCTCTTGTCCTTTGGACCGAGGCCTCTTCAGGATTAGGGATTGGCCCAGGCCCATTACTCTTTACCATTGGACCTAGTCCTCTTGAGGGTAAGGGATAGGCCAGCCCCACTTCTCTTCACGTTTGGGCCCAGGCCTCTTCAGGTTTAGGGATAGGACAAGGCCCTTCTCTCTTCTCTTTTTGGCCGAGGCCTCTTCAGGGTTAGGGATAGGCCAAGGCCCTTCTCTCTTCTCTTTTTGGCCGAGGCCTCTTCAGGGTTAGGGATAGGCCCAGGCCGAGTTCCTTTCTCTTTTGGTCCCAGGCCTCTTCAGGGTTATGGATAGACTCAGACCCATTTCTCTTCACTAATGGGCCCAGGCCTCTTCAGGGTTAGGGATAGGCCCAGGCCCACATCTCTTCCCTTTTGGGCCAAGGACTCTTCAGGTTAAGGGATAGGACCAGGCCCACATCTCTTCTCTTTTGGACACAGGCTTCTTCAGATTTAGGGATAGGCCCAGGCCCTTGTCTCTTCTCTTTTGGGCACAGGCCTCTTCAGGTTTAGGGATAGGCCCAGGCCCTTGTCTCTTCTCTTTTGGGCCCAGGCCTCTACAGGGTTAGCGATAGGCCCAGGCCCTTCTCTCTTCTCTTTGGACCCAGGCCTCTTCAGGGTTAGGGATAGGCCCAGGAACACATCTCTAATCTTTTGGGCCCAGTCCACTTCAGGGTTAGGGATAGGCCCAGGAACACATCTCTTCTCTTTTGGGCCTAGGCCTCTTAAGGGTTAGGGATAGGCCCAAGCCCACTTCTCTTCTCTTTTCGGCCCAAGCCTCTTCACGGTTAGGGATAGGCCCAGACAATTTTCTCATCTCCTTTTGACCCCGGCCTCTTAAGGATTAGGGATTGGCCCAGGCCCATTGCTCTTTACAGTTGGGCCCAGGCCTCTTCAGGGTTAGGTATAGGCCCAGGCCCAGACCCACTTACCTTCTCCTTTAGGCCCAGGCCTCTTCACGGTTAGGGATAGGCCCAGGCCCACTGATCTTCACCTTTGGGCCCAGGCCTCTTCAGGGTTAGGGATAGGCCCAGGCCCTTCTCTCTTCTCTTTTGGGCCCAGTTCTCTTCAGGGTAAGGGTTAGGCCCTGGAACTTGTCTCTTCTCTTTGGGCCCAGGCCTCTTCAGGGTTAGGGATAGACCCAGGCCCACTTCTCTTCTCATTTGGGCCCAAGCCTCTTCAGGGTTAGGGATAGGCACAAACCCAATTCTCTTCACTTTTGGGCCCAGGCCTCTTCAGGGTTAGGGATAGGCCCAGGCCCTTCTCTCTTCTCTTTTTGGGCACAAGCCTCTTCAGAGTTAGGTATAGGCCCAGGCCCACTTCTCTTCTCTTTGGGCCCAGGACTCTTCAGGGATAGGGACAGGCCAACGATCACTTCTCTTCTCTTTTGGACCCAGGCCTCTTCGGGGTTAGGGATAGGTCCAGGCCCAAATCTCTTCTCTTTTGGGCCCAGGCCTCTTCAGGGCTAAGGATAGGACCAGGCCCACATCTCTTCTCTTTTGTCCCAGGCCTTTTCAGTGTAAGGGATAGGCCCAGGCCCACTTCTCTTCTCATTGGGCCCAGGCATCTTCAGGGTTATGAATAGGCCCAGACAATTTTCTTTTCTCCTTTGGACCTAGACCTCTTCAGGATTAGGGATAGGCCCAGGCCCTTTTCTCTTCTCTTTTGGGCCCAGGCCTCTTCAGGGTTAGGGATAGGCCCAGAACGACTTTGCTTCTCCTTTAGGCCTAGGCCTCTTCAGGATTAGGGATAGACCCAGGCCTTTCTCTCTTCTCATTTGGACCCAGGCCTCTTCAGGGTTAGAGATAGGCCTAGGCCCACTGTTCTTCACCTTTGGGCCCAGGCCTCTTCATGGTTAGAGATAGGCCCAGGCCCACTTCTCTTCTCTTTTTGGCCCAGGCCTCTTCGCGGTTAGGAATAGACCCAGGCCCTTCTCTCTTCTCTTTTGGGTCCAGGCCTCTTCAGGGTTAGGGATAGGCAAAGGCCCACATCTCTTCTCTTTTGGACCCAGGCCTCTTCAGGGTTAGGGATAGGCCCAGGCCCACTTCTTTTCTCTTTTGGGCCCAGGCCCCTTCAGGGTTAGGAATAGGCCCAGACAATTTTCTCTTCTCTTTTGGGCCCTGGCCTCTTCAGGGTTCGGATAGGACCAGGCCCACATCTCTTCCCATTTGGGCCCATGCCTCTTCAGGGTTAGGGATAGGACCAGGCCCCCATCTCTTCTCTTTTGGGCCCAGGCTTCTTCAGATTTAGGGATAGGCCCAGGCCCACTTCTCTTCTCATTGGGCCCAGGGCTCTTCAGGGTTAGGGATAGGCCCAGACAATTTTCTCTTCTCCTTTGGACCCAGACCTCTTCAGGATTAGGGATTGGCCCAGGCCCATTGCTCTTTACCGTTGGGCCCAGGCCTCTTCAGGGTAAGTGATAGGCCCAGGCCCACTTCTCTTCTCATTGGGCCCAGACCTCTTCAGGATTAGGGATTGGCCCAGGCCCATTACTCTTTACCGTTGGACCTAGGCCTCTTGAGGGTAAGGGATAGGCCAGCCACGCTTCTCTTCACGTTTGGGCCCAGGCCTCTTCAGGTTTAGGGTTAGGACAAGGCCCTTCTCTCTTCTCTTTTTGGCCGAGGCCTCTTCAGGGTTAGGGATAGGCCCAGGCCGAGTTCCTTTCTCTTTTGGTCCCAGACCTCTTCAGGGTTATGGATAGACTCAGACCCACTTCTCTTCACTTTTGGGCCCAGGCCTCTTCAGGGTTAGGGATAGGCCCAGGTCCTTGTCACTTCCATTTTGGGCCCAGGCCTCTTCAGGGTTAGGGATAGGCCCAGACCCTTCTCTCTTCTCCTTTGGAACCAGGCCTCTTCAGGGTTAGAGATAGGCCCAGGCACACTGCTCTTCACCTTTGGGTCCTGGCCTCTTCAGGGATACAGATAGTCCGAGGTCCACTTCTCTTCGCTTTTGGGCCGAGGCCTCTTCAGAGTAAGGGATAGGCCCAGGCCGACTTCTCTTCTCTTTTGGACCCAGGCCTCTTCAGGGTTAGAGATAGGCCCAGGCCCAATTCTCTTCTCTTTTGGGCCCAGGCCTCTTCAGGGTTAGAGATAGGCCCAGGCCCAATTCTCTTCTCTATTGGGCCCAGGCCTCTTCAGGTTTAGGGATAGGCCCAGGCCCGTATCTCTTCTCTTTTGGGCCCAGGCCTCTTCAAGGTTAGGGATAGGCCCAGGCCCTTCTCTCTTCTCTTTTGGGCCGAGGCCTCTTCAGGGTTAGGGATAGGCCCAGGCCCTTCTCTCTTCTCTTTTGGGCCCAGGCCTCTTCAGGGTTAGGGATAGGCCCAGGCCCACTTCTATTCTCTTTGGGGCCCAGGCCTCTTCAGATTTAGGGATAGGCCCAGACAATATTCTCTTGTCCTTTGGACCCAGGCCTCTTCAGGATTAGGGATTGGCCGAGGCCCTTTACTCTTTACCATTGGACCTAGGCCTCTTGAGGGTAAGGGATAGGCCATCCCCACTTCTCTTCACATTTGGGCCCAGGCTTCTTCAGGGTTAGGGATAGGCCAAGGCCCTTCTCTCTTCTCTTTTGGGCCGAGGCCTCTTCAGGGTTAGGGATAGGCCCAGGCCGAGTTCCCTTCTCTTTTGGGAACAGGCCTCTTCAGAGTTAGGGATAGACTCAGGCCCACATCTCTTCTCTTTTGGTGCCAGGCCTCTTCAGGGTTAGGGATAGGCCCAGGCCCACATCTCTTACCTTTTGGGCCAAGGCCTCTTCAGGGTAAGGGATAGGACCAGGCCCACTTCTCTTCTCTTTTGGGCCCAAGCTTCTTCAGATTTAGGGATAGACCCAGGCCCTTATGTCTTCTCTTTTGGGCACAGGTCTCTTCAGGCTTAGGGATAGGCCCAGGCCCTTGTCTCTTCTCTTTTGGGCCCAGGCCTCTACAGGGTTAGCGATAGGCCCAGGCCCTTCTCTCTTCTCTTTGGACCCAGGCCACTTCAGGGTTAGGGATAGGCCCAGGAACACATATCTTCTCTTTTGGTCCCAGTCCTCTTCAGGGTGAGGGATATGCCCAGGAACACATCTCTTCTCTTTTGGGCCCAGGCCTCTTCAGGTTTAGGGATAGGCCGAGGCCCTTATCTCTTCTCTTTTGGACCCAGGCCTCTTCAGGGTTAGGGACAGGCCCAAGCCCACTTCTCTTCTATTTTGGGGCCAAGCTTCTACACGGTTAGGGATAGGACCAGACAATTTTCTCTTCTCCTTTGGACCCGGGCCTCTTAAGGATTAGGGATTGGCCCAGGCCCATTGCTCTTTACCGTTGGGCACAGGCCTCTTCAGGGTAAGGAATAGGCCCAGACCCACTTCTCTTCTCTTTTGGGCCCAGGCCTCTTCAGGGTTAGGTATAGGCCTAGGCCCAGACCCACTTACCTTCTCCTTTAGGCCCAGGCCTCTTCAGGGTTAGGGATAGGCCCAGGCCCACTTCTCTTCTCTTTTGGGCCCAGGCCTCTTCAAGGTTAAGGATAGGCCAAGGCCCTTCTCTCTTCTCTTTTGGGCCCAGGCCTCTTCAGAGTTAGGGATAGGCCCAGGCCCACTTCTCTTCTCTTTGGGGCCCAGGATTCTTTAGATTTAAGGATAGGCCCAGACAATTTTCTCTTGTCCTTTGGACCCAGGCCTCTTCAGGATTTGGATTGGCCCAGGCCCATTACTCTTTACCGTTGGACCTAGGCCTCTTGAGGGTAAGGGATAGGCCAGCCCCACTTCTCTTCACGTTTGGGCCCAGGCCTCTTCATGGTTAGGGATAGGCCCAGGCCCACTTCTCTTCTCCTTTGGGCCCAGGCCTCTTCAGGGTTAGGGATAGGCCAAGGATCACTTCTCTTCTCTTTTGGGCCCAGGCCTCTTCTGGGTTAGGGATAGGTCTAGGCCCAAATCTCTTCTCTTTTGGGCCCAGGCCTCTTCAGGGCTAAGGATAGGACCAGGCCCACATCTCTTCTCTTTTGTCCCTGGCCTTTTCAGGGTAAGGGATAGGCGCAGGCCCACTTCTCTTCTCCTTTTGGCCCAGACCTCTTCAGGGTTAGTGATAGGCCCAGGCCCATTGCTCTTCTCTTTTGGGCCCAGGCCTCTTCAGGGATAGGGATAGGCCAAGGATCACTTCTCTTCTCTTTTGTGCCCAGGCCTCTTCGGGGTTAGGGATAGGTCTAGGCCCAAATCTCTTCTCTTTTGGGCCCAGGCCTCTTCAGGGCTAAGGATAGGACCAGGCCCACATCTCTTCTCTTTTGTCCCAGGCCTTTTCAGGGTAAGGGATAGGCCCAGGCCCACTTCTCTTCTCATTGGGCCCAGGTCTCTTCAGGGTTAGGGATAGGCCCAGACAATTTTCTTTTCTCCTGTGGACCCAGACCTCTTCAGGATTAGGGATAGGCCCAGGCCCTTCTCTCTTCTCTTTTGGGCCCAGGCCTCTTCAGGGTTAGGGATAGACCCAGACCGACTTTGCTTCTCCTTTAGGCCTAGGCCTCTTCAGGATTAGGGATAGACCCAGGCCTTTCTCTCTTCTCATTTGGACCCAGGCCTCTTCAGGGTTAGAGATAGACCTAGGCCCACTGCTCTTCACCTTTGGGCCCAGGCCTCTTCATGGTTAGAGATAGGCCCAGGCCCACTTCTCTTCTCTTTTTGGCCCAGGCCTCTTCGCGGTTAGGAATAGACCCAGGCCCTTCTCTCTTCTCTTTTGGGTCCAGGCCTCTTCAGGGTTAGGGATAGGCCAAGGCCCACATCTCTTCTCTTTTGGTCCCAGGCCTCTTCAGGGTTAGGGATAGGCCTAGGCCCATTGCTCTTCTCTTTTGGGCCCAGGCCTCTTCAGGGATAGGGATAGGCCAAGGATCACTTCTCTTCTCTTTTGTGCCCAGGCCTCTTCGGGGTTAGGGATAGGTCTAGGCCCAAATCTCTTCTCTTTTGGGCCCAGGCCTCTTCAGGGTTCGGATAGGACCAGGCCCACATCTCTTCCCATTTGGGCCCAGGCTTCTTCAGATTTAGGGATAGGCCCAGGCCCTTGTCTCTTCTCTTTTGGGCACAGGCCTCTTCAGGGTTAGGGATAGGCCCAGGCCCTTGTCTCTTCTCTTTTGGGCCCAGGCCTCTACAGGGTTAGCAATAGGCCCAGGCCCTTCTCTCTTTTGTTTGGACCCAGGCCTCTTCAGGGTTAGGGATAGACCCAGACCGACTTTGCTTCTCCTTTAGGCCTAGGCCTCTTCAGGATTAGGGATAGACCCAGGCCTTTCTCTCTTCTCATTTGGACCCAGGCCTCTTCAGGGTTAGAGATAGACCTAGGCCCACTGCTCTTCACCTTTGGGCCCAGGCCTCTTCATGGTTAGAGATAGGCCCAGGCCCACTTCTCTTCTCTTTTTGGCCCAGGCCTCTTCGCGGTTAGGAATAGACCCAGGCCCTTCACTCTTCTCTTTTGGGTCCAGGCCTCTTCAGGGTTAGGGATAGGCCAAGGCCCACATCTCTTCTCTTTTGGTCCCAGGCCTCTTCAGGGTTAGGAATAGGCCCAGACAATTTTCTCTTCTCTTTTGGGCCCAGGCCTCTTCAGGGTTCGGATAGGACCAGGCCCACATCTCTTCCCATTTGGGCCCAGGCTTCTTCAGATTTAGGGATAGGCCCAGGCCCTTGTCTCTTCTCTTTTGGGCACAGGCCTCTTCAGGGTTAGGGATAGGCCCAGGCCCTTGTCTCTTCTCTTTTGGGCCCAGGCCTCTACAGGGTTAGCAATAGGCCCAGGCCCTTCTCTCTTTTGTTTGGACCCAGGCCACTTCAGGGTTAGGGATAGGCCCAGGTCAACATCTCTTCTCTTTTGGGCGCAGGCCTCTTCAGGGTCAGGGTTAGTTCCCGGCCCTTATCTCTTCTCTTTTGGGCCCAGGCCTCTTCAGGGTTAGGGATAGGCCAAAGCCCACTTTGCTTCTCTATTGGGCCTAGGCCTCTTCAGGGTCAGGGATAGGCCCAGACAATTTTCTCTTCTCCTTTGGACGCAGGCCTCTTCATGATTACGAATTGGCCCAGGCCGATTGCTCTTTACCATTGGGCCCAGGCCTCTTCAAAATAAGGGTTAAGACCAGGCAATCTTCTCTTCTCTTTTTGGGCCAGGCCTCTTCAGGGTTAGGGATAGGCCCAGACAATTTTCTCTTCTCCTTTGGACCCAGACCTCTTCAGGATTAGGGATTGGCCCAGGCCCATTGCTCTTAACCGTTCGGCCCAGGCCTCGTCAGGGTAAGTGATTGGCCCAGGCCCACTTCTCTTCTCTTTTGGGCCCAGGCCTCTTCAGGGTTAAGGATAGGCCCAGGCCCACTGCTCTTCACCTTTGGGCCCAGGCCTCTTCAGGGACACAGATAGTCCCAGGCCCACTTCTCTTCTCTTTTGGGCCCAGGCCTCTTCAGAGTTAGGGATAGGCCCAGGCCCACTTCTCTTCTCTTTGGGGCCCAGGATTCTTTAGATTTAAGGATAGGCCCAGACAATTTTCTCTTGTCCTTTGGACCCAGGCCTCTTCAGGATTTGGATTGGCCCAGGCCCATTACTCTTTACCGTTGGACCTAGGCCTCTTGAGGGTAAGGGATAGGCCAGCCCCACTTCTCTTCACGTTTGGGCCCAGGCCTCTTCAGGGTTAGGGATAGGCCAAGGCCCTTCTCTCTTCTCTTTTGGGCGCAGGCTTCTACAGGGTTAGTGATAGGCCCAGGCCCTTCTCTCTTCTCTTTGGACCCAGGCCTCTTCAGGGTTAGGGATAGGCCCAGGAACATATCTCTTCTCTTTTGGCCCCAGGCCTCTTCAGGGTAAGGGATAGGCCCAGGCCGACTTCTCTTCTCTTTTGGACCCAGGACCTCTTCAGAGTTAGAGATAGGCCCAGGCCCAATTCTCTTCTCTTTTGGGCCCAGGCCTCTTCAGGTTTAGGGATAGGCCCAGGCCCATATCTCTTCTCTTTTGGGCCCAGGCCTCTTCAAGGTTAGGGATAGGCCCAGGCCCTTCTCTCTTCTCTTTTGTGCACAGGCCTCTTCAGGGTTAGGGATATGCCCAGGCCCTTGTCTCTTCTCTTTTGGACCCAGGCCTCTACAGGTTTAGCTATAGGCCCAGGCCCTTTTCTCTTCTCTTTGGATCCAGGCCACTTCAGGGTTAGGGATAGGCCCAGGAAAACAGATCTTCTCTTTTGGGCCCAGTCCTCTTCAGGGTGAGGGATAGGCCCAGGAACACATCTCTTCTCTTTTGGGCCCAGGCCTCTTCAGGTTTAGGGATACCCCGAGGCCCTTGTCTCTTGTCTTTTGGATCCAGGCCTCTTCAGGGTTAGGGACAGGCCCAAGCCCACTTCTCTTCTATTTTGGGGCCAAGCCTTTACACGTTTAGGGATAGGACCAGACAATTTTCTCTTCTCCTTTGGACCCGGGCCTCTTAAGGATTAGGGATTGGCCCAGGCCCATTGCTCTTTACCGATGGGCACAGGCCTCTTGAGGGTAAGGAATAGGCCCAGGCCCACTTCTCTTCTCTTTTGGGCCCAGGCCTCTTCAGGGTTAGGGATAGGCCCAGGCCCAGACCCACTTACCTTCTCCTTTAGGCCCAGGCCTCTTCAGGGTTAGGGATAGGCCCAGGCCCAATGCTCTTCACCTTTGGGCCCAGGCCTCTTCAGGGTAATTGATAGGCCCAGGCCCACTTCTCTTCTCTTTTGGGCCCAGGCCTCTTCAGGGTTAAGGATAGGCCCAGGCCCACTGCTCTTCACCTTTGGGCCCAGGCCTTTTCAGGGATACAGATAGTCCCAGGCCCACTTCTCTTCTCTTTTGGGCCCAGGCCTCTTCAGGGTTAGGGATGGCACCAGGCCCACATCTCTTCTCTTTTGGGCCCAGGCTTCTTCAGATTTAGGGATAGGCCCAGACCCTTGTCTCTTCTTTTTTGAGCCCAGGCCTCTTCTGGGTTAGGGATAGGCCCAGGTCCTTGTCTCTTCCCTTTTGGGCCCAGGCCTCTTCAGGGTTAGGGATAGGCCCAGGCCCTTCTCTCTTCTCTTTTGGGCCCAGGCCTCTTCAGGGTTAGGGATAGGCCTCGGCCCACTTCTCTTCTCTTTGGGGCCCAGGCCTCTTCAGATTTAGGGATAGGCCCAGATAATTTTCTCTTGTCCTTTGGTCGAGGCCTCTTCAGGATTAGGGATTGGCCCAGGCCCATTACTCTTTACCATTGGACCTAGGCCTCTTGAGGGTAAGGGATAGGCCAGCCCCACTTCTCTTCACGTTTGGGCCCAGGCCTCTTCAGGTTTAGGGATAGGACAAGGCCCTTCTCTCTTCTCTTTTTGGCCGAGGCCTCTTCAGGGTTAGGGATAGGCCAAGGCCCTTCTCTCTTCGCTTCTTGGCCGAGGCCTCTTCAGGGTTAGGGATAGGCCCAGGCCGAATTCCTTTCTCTTTTGGTCCCAGGCCGATTCAGGGTTATGGATAGACTCAGACCCATTTCTCTTCACTAATGGGCCCAGGCCTCTTCAGGGTTAGGGATAGGCCCAGGCCCACATCTCTTCCCTTTTGGGCCAAGGACTCTTCAGGTTAAGGGATAGGACCAGGCCCACATCTCTTCTCTTTTGGACACAGGCTTCTTCAGATTTAGGGATAGGCCCAGGCCCTTGTCTCTTCTCTTTTGGGCCCAGACCTCTTCAGGGATAGAGATAGTCCCAGGCCCACTTCTCTTCTCTTTTGGGCCCAGGCCTCTACAGGGTTAGCGATAGGCCCAGGCCCTTCTCTCTTCTCTTTGGACCCAGGCCTCTTCAGATTTAGGGATAGGCCCAGACCCTTGTCTCTTCTCTTTTGAGCCCAGGCCTCTTCTGGGTTAGGGAGAGGCCCAGGTCCTTGTCTCTTCCCTTTTGGGCCCATTCCTCTTCAGGGTTAGGGATAGGCCCAGGCCCTTCTCTCTTCTCCTTTGGAACCAGGCCTCTTCAGGGTTAGAGATAGGCCCAGGCCCACTACTCTTCACCTTTGGGCCAAGGCCTCTTCAGGGATACAGATAGTCCCAGGTCCACTTCTCTTCGCTTTTGGGCCCAGGCCTCTTCAGGGTAAGGGATAGGCCCAGGCTGACTTCTCTTCTCTTTTGGACCCAGGCCTCTTCAGGGTTAGGGATAGGCCCAGGCCCATATCTCTTCTCTTTTGGGCCCAGGCCTCTTCAGGGTTAGGGATAGGCCCAGGCCGAGTTCCTTTCTCTTTTGGTCCCAGGCCTCTTCAGGGTTATGGATAGACTCAGACCCATTTCTCTTCACTTTTGGGCCCAGGCCTCTTCAGGGTTAGGGATAGGCCCAGGCCCACATCTCTTCCCTTTTGGGCCAAGGCCTCTTCAGGGTAAGGGATAGGACCAGGCCCACATCTCTTCTCTTTTGGGCACAGGCTTCTTCAGATTTAGGGATAGGCCCAGGCCCTTGTCTCTTCTCTTTTGGGCACAGGCCTCTTCAGGTTTAGGGATAGGCCCAGGCCCTTGTCTCTTCTCTTTTGGGCCCAGGCCTCTACAGGGTTAGCGATAAGCCCAGGCCCTTCTCTCTTCTCTTTGGACCCAGGCCTCTTCAGGGTTAGGGATAGGCCCAGGAACACATCTCTAATCTTTTGGGCCCAGTCCACTTTAGGGTTAGGGATAGGCCCAGGAACACAACTCTTCTCTTTTGGGCCAAGGCCTCTTCAGGGTTAGGGATATGCCGAGTCCCTTATCTCTTCTCTTTTGGACCCAGGCCTCTTCAGGGTTAGGGATAGGCCCAAGCCCACTTCTCTTCTCTTTTGGGCCCAAGCCTCTTCACAGTTAGGGATAGGACCAGACAATTTTCTCTTCTCCTTTGGACCCGGGCCTCTTAAGGATTAGGGATTGGCCCAGGCCCATTGGACCCACGCCTCTTCAGGGTTAGAGATAGGCCCAGCCCCAATTCTCTTCTCTTTTGGGCCCAGGCCTCTTCAGGTTTAGGGATAGGCCCAGGCCCATATCTCTTCTCTTTTGGGCCCAGGCCTCTTCAAGTTCAGGGATAGACCCAGGCCCTTCTCTCTTCTCCTTTGGAACCAGGCCTCTTCAGGGTTAGAGATAGGCCCAGGCCCACTGCTCTTCAACTTTGGGCCCAGGCCTCTTCAGGGATACAGATAGTCCCAGGCCCACTTCTCTTCTCTTTTGGGCCCAGGCCTCTTCAGCGTTAGGGATAGGCCCAGGCCCTTGTCTCTTCTCTTTTGGGCCCAGGCCTTTTCAGTGATAGGTATAGGCCCAGGCCCACTTCTCTTCTCTTTGGGGCCTAGGCCTTTTCACATTTAGGGATAGGCCCAAGCCCTTCTCTATTCTCTTTTGGGCCCAGGCCTCTTCAGTGTTAGAGATTGGCCCAGGCCCATTACTCTTTACCGTTCGACCCAGGCCTCTTGAGGGTAAGAGATAGGCCAGCCCAACTTCTCTTCACGTTCGGGCTCAGGCCTCATCAGGGTTAGGGATAGGCCCAGGCCCTTCTCCCTTCTCATTTGGGCCAAGGCCTCTTCAGGGTTAGGGATAGACCCAGGCCCACTTCTCTTCTCTTTTGGACCCAGGCCTCTTCAGGGTTAGGGATACGCCCAGGCCCACATCTCTTCCCTTTTGGGCCAAGGCCTCTTCATGGTAAGGGATTGGACCAGGCCCACATCTCTTCTCTTTTGGGCACAGGCTTCTTCAGATTTAGGGATAGGCCCAGACAATTTTCTCTTGTCCTTTGGACCCAGGCCTCTGCAGGATTAGGAATTTGCCCAGGCCCATTACTCTTTACCGTTGGACCTAGGCCTCTTGAGAGTAAGGGATAGGCCAGCCCCACTTCTCTTCAAGTTTGGGCCCAGGCCTCTTCAGGGTTAGGGATAGGTGAGGGCCCTTCTCTCTTCTCTTTTGGGCCGAGGCCTCTTCAGGGTTCGGGATAGGCCCATGCCGAGTTCCCTTCTCTTTTGTGCACAGGCCTCTTCAGGGTTAGGGATAGACTCAGGCCCACTTCTCTTCTCTTTTGGGCACAGGCCTCTTCAGGGTTAGGGATAGGCCCATGCCCACATCTCTTCCCTTTTGGGCCAAGGCCTCTTCAGGGTAAGGGATTGGACCAGGCCCATATCTCTTCTCTTTTGGGCACAGGCTTCTTCAGATTTAGGGATAGGCCCAGGCCCTTGTCTCTTTTCTTATGGGCACAGGCCTCTTCAGGGTTAGGGATAGGCCCAGGTCAACATCTCTTCTCTTTTGGGGGCAGGCCTTTTCAGGGTCAGGGTTAGTTCCCGGCCCTTGTCTCTTCTCTTTTGGGCCCAGGCCTCTTCAGGGTTAGGGATAGGCCAAAGCCCACTTTGCTTCTCTATTGGGCCTAGGCTTCTTCAGGGTCAGGGATAGGCCCAGGCAATTTTCTCTTCTCCTTTGGACACAGGCCTCTTCATGATTACAAATTGGCCCAGGCCCATTGCTCTTTACTGTTGGGCCCAGGCCTCCTTGGGGTAAGGGATAGGCCAGGCCCACTTCTCTTCACTTTTGGGCCCAGGCCTCTTCAGGGTTAGGGATAGGCCCAGGCCCACTTCTTTTCTCTTTTGGGCCCAGGCCCCTTCATGGTTAGGAATAGGCCCAGACAATTTTCTCTTCTCTTTTGGGCCCAGGCCTCTTCAGGGTTCGGATAGGACCATGCCCACATCTCTTCCCATTTGGGCCCAGGCCTCTTCAGGGTTAGGGATAGGACCAGGCCAACATCTCTTCTCTTTTGGGCCCAGGCTTCTTCAGATTTAGGGATAGGCCCAGGCCCTTGTCTCTTATCTTTTGGGCACAGGCCTCTTCAGGGTTAGGGATAGGCCCAGGCGCTTGTCTCTTCTCTTTTGGGCCCAGGCCTCTACAGGGTTATCGATAGGCCCAGGCCCTTCTCTCTTTTGTTTGGACCCAGGCCACTTCAGGGTCAGGGATAGGCCCAGGTCAACATCTCTTCTCTTTTGGGCGCAGGCCTCTTCAGGGTCAGGGTTAGTTCCCGGCCCTTGTCTCTTCTCTTTTGGGCCCAGGCCTCTTCAGGGTTAGGGATAGGCCAAAGCCCATTTTGCTTCTCTATTAGGCCTAGGCCTCTTCAGGGTCAGGGATAGGCCCAGACAATTTTCTCTTCTCCTTTGGACACAGGCCTCTTTTGATTACGAATTGGCCCAGGCCCATTGCTCTTTACCGTTGGGCCCAGGCCTCTTTGGGGTAAGGGATAGGCCAGGCCCACTTCTCTTCACTTTTGGGCCCAGGCCTATTCAGGGTTAGGGATAGGCCGAGGCCCTTGTCTCTTCTCTTTTGGGCCCAAGCCTCTTCAGTGTTAGGGATAGGACCAGGCCCACATCTCTTCTCTTTTAGGCCCAGGCCTCTACAGGGTATGGGATAGGCCCAGCCCCACTTCTCATCTCTTTTTGTCCAGGCCTCTTCAGATTTACAGATAGGCCGAGGCCCTTGTCTCTTCTCTTTTGAGCCCAGGACTATTCAGGGTTAGGGATAGGCCCAGGACCTTCTCTCTTCTCTTTTGGCCCAGGCCTCTTCAGCGTTATGGATAGATCCAGGCCCAAATCTCTTCTCTTTTGGGCCCAGGCCTCTTCAGGTTTAAGGATAGGACCAGGCCCACATCTCTTTTCTTTTGGGCCCAGGCCTCTTCAGTGTAAGTGATAGGCCCAGGCCCACTTCTCTTCTCTTTTGGGGCCAGGCCTCTTCAGGGTTAGGGATAGGCCAAGCCATTCTCTTTTCTCTTTTGGGCCCAGGCCTCTTCAGGGTTAGGGATGGGCCCAGGCCCACATCTCTTCTCTTGTGGGCCCAGGCCTCTTCAGATTTAGGGATAGGCCCAGACCCTTGTCTCTTCTCTTTTGGGCCCAGGCCTCTTCAGGGTTAGGGATAGGTCCAGGCCCTTCTCTCTTCTCTTTTGGGCCCAGGCCTCTTCAGGGTTAGGGATAGGCCCAGGCCCACTACTCTTCTCCTTTGGAACCAGGCCTCATCAGGGTTAGAGATAGACCCAGGTCCACTTCTCTTCTCTTTTGAGACAAGGCCTCTTCAGGGTAAGTGATACGCCCAGGCCGACATTTCTATTCTTTTGGGCCCAGGCTTCTTCAGGGTTAGGGATAGGTCCAGGCCCATATCTCTTCTCTTTTGGGCCCAGGCCTCTTCAGGGTTAGGGATATGCGCAGGCCCATTTCTCTTCGCTTTTGGGCCCAGGCCTCTTCAGGGTTAGGTATAGCCTCAGACCCACTTTGCTTCTCCTTTGGGCCCAGGCCTCTTCAGGGTTAGGGATAGGCCCAGGCCCACTGCTCTTCACCTTTGGCCCCAGGCCTCTTCATGGTTAGAGATAGGCCCAGGCCCACTTCTCTTCTCTTTTGGGCCCAGGCCCCTTCAAGGTAAGGGTTAGGCCCAGGCCCACTTCTAATCTTTTTTGGGCCCAGGCCTCTTCGCGCTTAGGAATAGACCCAGGCCTTTCTCTCTTCTCTTTTGGGTACAGGCCTCTTGAGGATTAGGGATATGCCCAGGCCCACTTCTCTTCTCTTTTGGGCCCAGGCCTCTTCAGGGTTAGGGATAGGCCAAGGCCCACATCTCTTCTCTTTTGGGCCTGGCCTCTTCAGGGATAGGGATGGGACCAGGCCCACATCTCTTCCCATTTGGGCCCAGGCCTCTTCAGGGTTAGGGATAGGCCCAGGCCCACTTCTTTTCTCTTTTGGGCCACGGCCTCTTCAGGGTTAGGAATAGGCCCAGACAATTTTCTCTTCTCTCTTGGGCCCAGTCCTCTTCAGGGTTAGGGATAGGCCCAGACAATTTTCTTTTCTCTTTTCGACCCAGGCATCTTCAAGGTTAGGGATAGGCCTAGGCCCAATTCTCTTCTCTTTTGGGCCCAGACCTCTTCCGGGTTAGGGATAGGCCCAAACATTTTTCTCTTCTCCTTTGGACACAGGCCTCTTCAGGATTAGGGATTGGCCAAGGCCCATTGCTCTTTACCGTTGGGCCCAGGCCTCTTCGGGGTAAGGGATAGGCCAGGCCCACTTCTCTTCACTTTTGGGCCCAGGCCTCTTCAGGGTTACGGATAGGCCGAAGCCCTTGTCTCTTCTCTTTTGGGCCCAGGCCTCTTGAGGGTTAGGGATAGGCCCAGGCGCACTACTCTACTCTTTTGGCCCAGGCCTCTTCAGGGATACAGATAGGCCAAGAATCACTTCTGTTCTCTTTTGGGCCCAGGCCTCTTCAGGGTTATGGATAGGTCCTGGCCCACATCTCTTCTCTTTTGGGCCCAGGACTCTTCATGGTTAAGGATAGGACCAGGCCCACTTCTCTTCTCTTTTGGGCACAGGCCTCTTCAGGTTTAGGTATAGGCCCAGAACCTTGTCTCTTCTCCTTTGAACGCAGGCCTCTTCAGGATTAGGGATTGGCCCAGGCCCATTGCTCTTTACCATTGGGCCCAGGCCTCTTCAGGGTAAGGGATAGGCCCAGGCCCACTGCTCTTCTCCTTTGGGCCCAGGCCTCTTCACGGATACAGATAGTCCCAGGCCCACTTCTCTTCTCTTTTGGGCCCAGGCCTCTACAGGGTTAGGGATGGACCCAGGCCCACAGCTTTTCTCTTTTGGGCCCAGGCCTCTTCAGATTTAGGGATAGGCCCAGACACTTGTCTCTTCTCTTTTGGGCCCAGGCCTCTTCAGGGTAGGGATATGCCAGGCCCTTCTCTCTTCTCCTTTGGAACCAGGCCTCTTCAGGTTTAGTGATAGGCCCAGGCCCACTGCTCTTCACCTTTGGGCCCAGGCCTCTTCAGGGATAAAGATGGTCCCAGGCCCACTTCTCTTCTCTTTTGAGACCAGGCCTATTCAGGGTAAGTGATAGGCCCAGGCCGACTTCTCTTCTTTTGGGCCCAGGCTTCTTCAGGGTTAGGGAAAGGACCAGGCCCATATCTCTTCTCTTTTGGGCCCAGGTATCTTCAGGGTTAGGGATAGGCCCAGGCCCTTCTCTCTTCTCTTTTGGGCCCAGGCCTCTTCAGGATTAGGGATTGTCCCAGGCCCATTACTCTTTACCGTTGGACCGAGGCCTCTTGAGGGTAAGGGATAGGCCAGCCCCACTTCTCTTCACGGTTGGGCCCAGGCCTCTTCAGGGCTAGGGATAGGCCCAGGCCCACTGCTCTTCTCTTTTGGGCCAAGGCCTCTTCATGGTTAGGGATAGACCCAGGCCCACTTCTCTAGTCTTTTGGACCCAGGCCTCTTCAGGGTTGGGGATAGGCCCAGGCCCACATCTATTCTCTTTTGGGCCAAGGCCTCTTCAGGGTTAGGGAAAGGCCCAGGCCCAATTCTCTTCTCTTTTGGGCCCAGGCTTCTTCAGGGTTAGGGATTGGCCCAGGCCCTTCTCTCTTCCCTTTTGGGCCCAGACCTCTTCAGGGTTAGGGATAGGCCCAGACAATTTTCTCTTCTCCTTTGGACACAGGCCTCTTCAAGATTAGGGATTGGCCCAGGCCTATAGTCTTTACCGTTGTGCTCAGGCCTCTTCAGGTTAAATGATAGGCCCAGGCCCACTTCTATTCTCTTTTGGGCCCAGGCCTCTTCAGGGTTTGGGATGGACCCAGACCCTCTTCGCTTCTCCTTTGGGCCCAGGCCTCTTCAGGGATACAGATAGTCCGAGGCCCACTTCACTTCTCTTTAGGGCCCCGGCCTCTACAGGGTTAGGGAAGGGCCAAGGCCCACATCTCTTCTCTTTTGGGCCCAGGCCTCTTAAGATTTAGGGATAGGCCCAGACCCTTGTCTCTTCTCTTTTGGGCCCAGGCCTCTTCAGTATTAGGGATACGCCCAGGTCCTTGTCTCTTCTCTTTTGGGCCCAGGCCTCTTCAGGGTTAGGGATAGGCCCAGGCCCTTCTCTCTTCTCCTTTGGAACCAGGCCTCTTCAGGGTTAGAGATAGGCCCAGGCCCACTTCTCTTCTCTTTGGGGCCCAGGCCTCTTCAGGGTTAGGGATAGGCCAAGGCCCACTTTTCTTCTCTTTTGGGCCCAGGCCTCTTCAGATTTAGAGGTAGGCCCAGACAATTTTCTCTTTTCCTTTGAACCCAGGCCTCTTCAGGATTAGTGTTTTGCCCAGGCCCATTACTCTTTACCATTGGACCCAGGCCTCTTGAGGGTAAGGGATAGGCCAGCCCCACTTCTCTTCACGTTTGGGCCCAGGCCTCTTCAGGGTTAGGGATATGCCCAGGACTATTTCTCTTCACTTTTGGGCCCAGGCCTCTTCAGGGTTAGGTATAGGCTCAGACCCACTTTGCTACTCCTTTGGGCCCAGGCCTCTTCAGTGTTAGGGATCGGCCCAGACCCTTGTCTCTTCTCTTTTGGGCCCAGGCCTCTTCAGTTTTAGGGATAGGCCCAGCCCCTTCTCTCTTCTCTTTTGGGCCCAGGCCTCTTCAGTGTTAGAGATAGACCCAGGCCCACTTCTCTTATCTTTTGGGCCCAGGCTTCTTCAGATTTAGGGATAGGCCCAGACAATTTTCTCTTCTCCTTTGGACCCAGGCCTCTTCAGGATTAGGGATTGGCCCAGGCCCATTACTCTTTACCTGTTGGACCCAGGCCTCTTGAGTGCAAGGGATAGGCCAGCCCCACTTCTCTTCACGTTTGGGCCCAGTCCTCTTCAGGGTTAGGGATATGCCCAGGCCCATTTCTCTTCGCTTTTGGGCCCAGGCCTCTTCAGGGTTAGGTATAGGCTCAGAATCACTTTGCTTCTTCTTTGGGCCTAGGCCTCTTCAGGGTTAGGGATAGGCCCAGGCCCACTGCTCTTCACCTTTGGCCCCAGGCCTCTTCATGGTTAGAGATAGGCCCAGGCCCACTTCTCTTCTCTTTTGGGGCCAGGCCCCTTCAAGGTAAGGGTTAGGCCTAGGCCCACTTCTAATTTCTTTTGGGCCAAGGCCTCTTCGCGCTTAGGAATAGACCCAGGCCTTTCTCTCTTCTCTTTTGGGTACAGTCCTCTTGAGGATTAGGGATAGGCCCAGGCCCACTTCTCTTCTGTTTTGGGCCCAGGCCTATTCAGGGTTAGGGATAGGCCAAGACCCACATCTCTTCTCTTTTGGGCCCGGCCTCTTCGGGGTTAGGGATAGGCCCAGGCCCACTTTGCTTCTATTTTGGGCCCAGGCCTCTTCAGGGATAGGGATGGGACCAGGCCCACATCTCTTCTATTTTGCGCCCAGGCCTCTTCAGGGTTAGGGATAGGCCGAGGCCCACTTCTTTTCTCTTTTGGGCCATGGCCTCTTCAGGGTTAGGAATAGGCCCAGACAATTTTCTTTTCTCTTTTGGGCCCAGGCATCTTCAGGGTTAGGAATAGGCCCAGGCCCAATTCTCTCATCTTTTGGGCCCAGGCCTCTTCAGGGTTAGTGATTGGCCCAGGCCCTTCTCTCTTCTCTTTTGGGCCCAGACCTCTTCAGGGTTAGGGATAGGCCCAGATATTTTTCTCTTCTCCTTTGGACACAGGCCTCTTCAGGATTAGGGATTGGCCAAGGCCCATTGCTCTTTACCGTTTGGCCCAGGCCTCTTCGGGGTAAGGGATAGGCCAGGCCCACTTCTCTTCACTTTTGGGCCCAGGCCTCTTCAGGGTTACGGATAGGCCGAAGCCCTTGTCTCTTCTCTTTTGGGCCCAGGCCTCTTGAGGGTTAGGGATAGGCCCAGGCGCACTACTCTTCTCGTTTGGCCCAGGCCTCTTCAGGGTTACAGATAGGCCAAGGATCACTTCTGTTCTCTTTTGGGCCCAGGCCTCTTCAGGGTTATGGATAGGTCCAGGCCCACATCTCTTCTCTTTTGGGCCCAGGCCTCTTCAAGGTTAAGGATAGGACCAGGCCCACATCTCTTCTCTTTTGGGCCCAGGCCTCTTCAGGGTTAGGTATAGGCCCAGACAATTTTCTCTTCTCCTTTAGACCCAGGCCTCTTCAGGATTAGGGATTGGCCCAGGCCCATTGCTCTTTACCATTGGGCCCAGGCCTCTTCAGCGTAAGGGATAGGCCCAGGTCCACTGCTCTTCTCCTTTGGGCCCAGGCCTCTGCAGTGTTAGGGATGGGCCCAGGCCCTTCTCTCTTCTCCTTTAGAACCAGGCCTCTTCAGGTTTAGTGATAGGCCCAGGCCCACTGCTCTTCACCTTTCGGCCCAGGCCTCTTCAGGGATAAAGATAGTCCCAGGCCCACTTCTCTTCTCTTTTGAGACCAGGCCACTTCATGGTTAGAGATAGGCCCAGGCCCACTTCTCTTTTGGTCCCAGGCCCCTTCACGGTAAGGGTTAGGCCCAGGCCCACTTCTAATCTCTTTTGGGCCCAGGCCTCTTTGCGCTTAGCAATAGACCAAGGCCTTTCTCTCTTCTCTTTTGGGCCCAGGCCTCTTGAGGATTAGGGATAGGCCCAGTCCCACTTCTCTTCTCTTTTGGGCCCAGGCCTCTTCAGGGTTAGGGATAGGCCAAGGCCCACATCTCTTCTCTTTTGGGCCCAGGCCTCTTCAGGGTTAGGGATAGGCCCAGGCCCACTTTGCTTCTCTTTTGGGCCCAGGCCTCTTCAGGGATAGGGATAGGACCAGGCCCACATCTCTTCTCTTTTGGGCCCAGGCCACTTCAGGGTTAGGGATAGGCCCAGACAATTTTCCCTTCTCCTTTGGACACAGGCCTCTTCAGGATTAGGGATTAGCCCGGGTCCATTGCTCTTTACCATTGGGCCGAGGCCTCTTCAGGGTAAGGGATAGGCCCAGGCCTACTGCTCTACTCCTTTGGGCCCAGGCCTCTTCATGGATACAGATAGTCCCAGGCCCACTTCCCTTCTCTTTTGGGCCCAGGCCTCTTCAGGGTTAGGGATGGGCCCAGGCCCACATCTCTTCTCTTTTGGGCCCAGGCCTCTTCAGGGTAGGGATAGGTCAGGCCCTTCTCTCTTCTCCTTTGGAACCAGGCCTCTTCAGGTTTAGTGATAGGCCCAGGTCCACTGCTCTTCACCTTTGGGCCCAGGCCTCTTCAGGGATAAAGATAGTCCCAGGCCCTCTTCTCTTCTCTTTTGAGACCAGGACTCTCCAGGGTAAGAGATAGGCCCAGGCCGACATCTCTTCTTTTGGGCCCAGGCTTCTTCAGGGTTAGAGATAGGACCAGGCCCATATCTCTTCTCTTCTGGGCCCAGGCCTATTCAGGGTTAGGGATAGGTCCAGGCCCTTGTCTTTTCTCTTTTGGGCCCAGGCCTCTTCAGGGTTAGGGATAGGCCCAGGCTCTTCTGTCTTCTCTTTTGGGCCCAGGCCTCTTCAGGATTAGGGATTGGCCCAGGCCCATTACTCTTTACCGTTGGACCCAGGCCTCTTGAGGGTAAGGGATAGGCCAGCCCCACTTCTCTTCACGTTTGGGCCCAGGCCTCTTCAGGGTTAGGGATAGCCCAGGCCCACTGCTCTTCTCTTTTGGGCCCAGGCCTCTTCAGGGTTAGGGATAGACCCAGGCCCACTTCTCTTGTCTTTTGGGCCCAGGCCTCTTCAGGGTTGGGGATACGCTCAGGCCCACATCTCTTCCCTTTTGGGCCCAGGCCACTTCAGGTTTAGGGATAGGCCCAGGCCCAATTCTCTTCTCTTTTGGGCCCAGGCCTCTTCAGGGTTAGGGATTGGCCCAGGCCCATTGCTCTTTACCATTGAGCCCAGGCCTCTTCAGGGTTAGGGATAGTCCCAAGCCCTTCTCTCTTCTCTTTTGGGCTCAGGCCTCTTCAGGGTTAGGGATAGGCCCAGACCCTCTTCGCTTCTCCTTTGGGCCCAGGCCTCTTCAGGGATACAGATAGTCCCAGGCTCACTTCACTTCTCTTTTGGGCCCCGGCCTCTTCAGGGTTAGGAATGGGCCAAGGCCCACATCTCTTCTCTTTTGGGCCCAGGCCTCTTCAGGTTTAAGGATAGGCCCAGGTCCTTGTCTCTTCTCTTTTGGGCCCAGGCCTCTTCAGGGTTAGGGATAGGCCCAGGCCCTTCTCTCTTCTCCTTTGGCCCAGGCCCATTACTCTTTACCATTGGACCCAGACCTCTTGAGGGTAAGGGATAGGCCAGCCCCACTTCTCTTCACGTTTGGGCCCAGGCCTATTCAGGGTTAGGGATAGGTCCAGGCCCTTGTCTTTTCTCTTTTGGACCCAGGCCTCTTCAGGGTTAGGGATAGGCCCAGGCCCTTCTGTCTTCTCTTTTGGGCCCAGGCCTCTTCAGGATTAGGGATTGGCCCAGGCCCATTACTCTTTACCGTTGGACCCAGGCCTCTTGAGGGTAAGGGATAGGCCAGCCCCACTTCTCTTCACGTTTGGGCCCAGGCCTCTTCAGGGTTAGGGATAGGCCCAGGCCCACTGCTCTTCTCTTTTGGGCCCAGGCCTCTTCAGGGTTAGGGATAGACCCAGGCCCACTTCTCTTGTCTTTTGGGCCCAGGCCTCTTCAGGGTTGGGGATACGCTCAGGCCCACATCTCTTCCCTTTTGGGCCCAGGCCACTTCAGGTTTAGGGATAGGCCCAGGCCCAATTCTCTTCTCTTTTGGGCCCAGGCCTCTTCAGGGTTAAGGATTGGCCCAGGCCCATTGCTCTTTACCATTGAGCCCAGGCCTCTTCAGGGTTAGGGATAGTCCCAAGCCCTTCTCTCTTCTCTTTTGGGCTCAGGCCTCTTCAGGGTTAGGGATAGGCCCAGACCCTCTTCGCTTCTCCTTTGGGCCCAGGCCTCTTCAGGGATACAGATAGTCCCAGGCTCACTTCACTTCTCTTTTGGGCCCCGGCCTCTTCAGGGTTAGGAATGGGCCAAGGCCCACATCTCTTCTCTTTTGGGCCCAGGCCTCTTCAGATTTAAGGATAGGCCCAGGTCCTTGTCTCTTCTCTTTTGGGCCCAGGCCTCTTCAGGGTTAGGGATAGGCCCAGGCCCTTCTCTCTTCTCCTTTGGCCCAGGCCCATTACTCTTTACCATTGGACCCAGACCTCTTGAGGGTAAGGGATAGGCCAGCCCCACTTCTCTTCACGTTTGGGCCCAGGCCTCTTCAGGGTTAGGGATATGCCCTGGCCCATTTCTCTTAGCTTTTGGGCCCAGGCCTCTTCAGAGTTAGGGATAGGCCCAGGCCTTTCTCTCTTTTCTTATGGGCCCTGGCCTCTTTAGGGTTCGGGATAGGCCCAGGCCCACTTCTCTTCTCCTTTGGGCCCAGGCCTCTTCAGATTTAGGGATAGGCCCAGACCCTTGTCTCTTCTCTTTTGGGCCCAGGCCTCTTCAGGGTTAGGGATATGCCCAGGTCGTTGTCTCTTCTCTTTTGGGCCCAGGCCTCTTCAGGGTTCGGGATAGGCCCAGGCCCACATCTCTTCTCTTTTGGGCCCAGGCCTCTTCAGATTGAGGGATAGGCCCAGACCCTTGTCTCTTTTCCTTTGGACCCAGGCCTCTTCAGTGTTAGGGATAGGCCCCAGAACACTGCTCTTTACCATCGGGCCCAGGCCTCTTCAGGGTAAGGGATAAGCCCATGCCCACTTCTCTTTTCGGCCCAGGCCTCTTCAGTTTTAGGGATAGGACCAGGCCCACATCTCTTCTCTTTTGATCCTGGGCCTCTTCAGGGTTAGGGATAGGCCCAGGCCCTTTTCTCTTCTCTTTGGACCAGGCCTCTTCAGGGTTAGTGATAGGCCCAGGCCCTTTTCTCTTCTCCTTTGGACCAGGCCTCTTCAGGGTTAGTGATAGGCCCAGGCCCTTGCCTCTTCTCCCTTAGACCCAGGACTCTTCAGGGTTAGTGATAGGCCCAGGCCCTTCTC
This sequence comes from Meriones unguiculatus, assembly GCF_030254825.1. Lineage (NCBI taxonomy): Eukaryota > Metazoa > Chordata > Mammalia > Rodentia > Muridae > Meriones > Meriones unguiculatus. The sequence goes on along the minus strand of NC_083354.1, from coordinate 26,528,668 downwards.
TCTTCTCTTTTGGGCCCATTCATCTTCAGGATTAGGGATAGGCCCAGGCCCACTTCTCTTCTCTTTTGGGCCCAGGCCTCTTCAGGGTTAGGGGTAGGCCCAGGCCCACTTCTCTTCTCTTTTGGGCACGGGCTTCTTCAGGGTTCGGGATAGGCTCAGGCCTATTTCTCTTCTCTTTTGACCCCAGGCCTCTTCAGGGTTAGGGATAGCCCCAGGCCCACATCTCTTCTCTTTTGGGCCCAGTCCTCTTCAGGGTTAGGGATAGGCCCAAGCCCTTGTCTCTTCTCTTTTGGGCCCAGGCCTCTTCAGGTTAGAGATAGGCCCAGGCCCACTGCTGTTCACCTTGGGCCCAGGCTTCTTCAGGGTTAGAGATAGTCCCAGGCCCACTTCTCTTCTCTTTTGGGCCCAGGCCTCTTCAGGGTAAGGGATATGCCCAGGCCCACATCTCTTCTTTTTTGGGACCAGGCCTCTTCAGTGTTAGGGATAGGCCCAGGCCCTTGTCTCTTCTCTTTTGGGCCCTGGCCTCTTCAGGGTTAGGGATAGGCCCATACCTTTGTATCTTTTTCTTTGGACCTAGGCCTCTTCAGGGTTAGGGATAGGCCCAGGCCCACTTCTCTTCTCTTTTGGGCCCAGGCCTCTTCAGGTTTAGGGATAGGCCCAGGCCCTTGTCTCTTCTCTTTTGGGCCCAGGCCTCTTCAGGTTTAGGGATAGGCCCAGAACCTTGTCTCTTCTCCTTTGGACCCAGGCCTCTTCAGAGTTAGGGATAGGCCCCGGCCAACCGCTCTTTACCATTGGGCCCAGGCCTCTTCAGGGTAAGGGATAGGCCCATGCCCACTACTCTTTTCGGGCCAGGCCTCTTCACGGATAGGGATAGGCCCAGGCCTACTTCTCTTCTCTTTTGATCCTAGGCCTCTTCAGGATTAGGGATAGGCCCAGGCACTTGTCTCTTCTCCTTTGGACCCAGGCCTCTTCAGGGTGAGTGATAGGCCCAAACACTTGTCTCTTCTCTTTTGGACCCAGGCCTCTTCAGGATTAGGGATTGGCCCAGGACCATTGCTCTTTACCATTGGGCCCAGGCCTCTTCAGGGTAAGGGTTAGGCCCAGGCCCACTTCTCTTCTCTTTAAGCCCAGGCCTCTTCAGGTTTACGGATAGGCCCAGACCCACTTTACTTCTCCTTTGGGCCCAGGCCTCTTCAGGTTAAGGGATAGGCCCAGACCCACTTTACTTCTCCTTTGGACCCAGGCCCCTTCAGGGTTGGAGATAGGCCCAGGCCCACTGCTCTTCTCTTTTGGACCCAAGCCTCTTCAGGGTTAGGGATAGGCCCAGCCAGGCCATTCTCTCATCTCTTTAGGGCCCAGGCCTCTTCAGAGTTAGGGATAGGCCTAGGCCCAGTGCTCTTCACTTTTGTGCCCAGGCCTCTTCACTGTTAGGGATAGGCCCAGGCCCACTGCTCTTTACAGTTGGTCTCTTCAGGGTAAGGGATAGACCCAGGCCCACTTCTCTTATTTTTCGGGTCCAGGCCTCTTCAAGTTCACGGATAGGCCCAGCCCCACTTCTCTTAAATTTTAGGCCCAGGCCTGTTCAGGGTTAGGGATAGGCCCAGCCGCACTTCTCTTCTCTTTTGGGCCCAGGCCTCTTCAGGGTTAGGGATAGGCCCAGGCTCACTGCTCTTCACCTTTGGGCCCAGGCCTCTTCAGGGTTAGGGATAGGCCCAGGCCCACTTCTCTTCTCTTTTGGGCCAAGGCCTCTTCAGGGTTAGGGATAGTCCCAGGCCCTTCTCTCTTCTCTTTTGGGCCCAGGCCTCTTCAGGTTTATTGGATAGGGCCAGGCCTACTTCTCCTCTCTTTTGGGCCCAGGCCTCTTCATTGTTAGGGATAGGCCCAGGCCCACTGCTCTTCACTTTTGTGCCCAGGCCTCTTCAGGGTTAGGGATAGGCCCAGACCCTTGTCTCTTTTCCTTTGGACACAGGCCTCATCAGGGTTAGGGATAGGCCCCGGAACACTGCTCTTTACCATCGGGCCCAGGCCTCTTCAGGGTAAGGGATAGGCCCATGCCTACTTCTCTTTTGGGCCCAGGCCTCTTCTGGGTTAGGGATAGGCCCAGGCCTACTTCTCTTCTCTTTTGATCCTAGGCCTCTTCAGGGTTAGGGATAGGCCCAGGCCCTCGTCTCTTCTCCTTTGGACACAAGCCTCGTCAGGGTTAGTGATAGGCCCAGACCATTGTCTCTTCTCCTTTGTACCCAGGCCTCTTCAGGGTTAGTGATAGGCCCAGGCCCTTGTCTCTTCTCCTTTAGACCCAGGACTCTTCAGGGTTAGCCATAAGCCCAGGCCCTTCTCTCTTCTCTTTTGGGCCCAGGCATCTTCAGGGTTAGGGATAGGAACAGGCCCACTTCTCTTCTCTTTTGGGCCCAGGCCTCTTCTGTGTTAGGGATAGGACCAGCCCCACTTCTCTTTTGGGCCCATGCCTTTTCAGGGTTAGGGATAGCCCCAGGTCCTTGTCTCTTCTCCTTTGGACCCAGGCCTCTTCAGGGTTAGTGATAAGCCCAGTCACTTGTCTCTTCTCCTTTGCACCCAGGCCTCTTCAGCATTAGGGATTGGCCCAGGCCCATTTCTATTTACCATTGGGCCAAGGCCTCTTCAGGGTAAGGGTTATGCCCAAGCCCACTTCTCTTCTCTTTTGGGCCCAGGCCACTTCAGGGTAAGGGATCAGCCCAGGCCCACTTTTCTTCTCTTTTGGGCCAAGGCCTCTTCAGGGTTAGGGATAGCCCCAGGCCCACATCTCTTCTCTTTTGGGCCCAGTCCTCTTCAAGGTTAGGGATAGGCCCAGGCCCTTGTCTCTTCTCTTTTGGGCCCAGGCCTCTTCAGGGTCAGGGGTAGGCCCATTCCCAGACCCACTTCGCTTCTCCTATGGTCCCAGGCCTTGTCAGGTTTAGGGATAGGCCCAGGCCCACTGCTCTTCACCTTTGGGCCCAGGCCTCTTCAGGGTTAGGGATAGGCCCAGGCCCACTTCTCTTTTCTTTTGGGCCCAGGCCTCTTCAGGGTTAGGGATAGGCCCAGACAATTTTCTATTCTCCTTTGGACCCATGCCTCTTCAGAATTAGGGATTGGCCCAGGCCCATTGCTCTTTACCGTTGTGCCCAGGCCTCTTCAGGGTAAGGGATAGGCCCAGGCCCACTTTGCTTCTCCTCTGGGCCCAGGCCTCTTCATGGTTAGGGATATGCCCAGGCCCTTCTCTCCTCTACATTAGACCCAGGCCTCTCCAGAGTTAGAGACAGGCCCAGGTCCAATTCTCTTCTCTTTTGGGCCAAGGCCCCTTCTGTGTAAGGGATAGGCTCAGGCCCACTTCTAAACTCTTTTGGGCCCAGGGCTCTTCACATTTAGGCATAGACCCAGTTCCTTCTCTCTTCTCTTTTGTGCCCCCCTCATCAGCGTTAGGGAAAGGCCCAGGCCCACTTCTCTTCTCCTTTGGGCCCAGACATCTTCAGGTTTAGGGATAGGCCAAGGCCCTTCTCTCTTCTCTTTTGGGCCAAGGTCACTTCAGGGTCAGGAATATGCCCGGTTCCACTTTGCTTCTCTTTTGGGCCCAGGCCTCTTCAGGGTTAGGGATAGGCGCAGACAATTTTCTCTTCTCCTTTGGACCCAGGCCTCTTCAGGATTAGGGATTGGCCCAGGCCCATTGCTCTGTACTGTTGGGCCCAGGCCTCTTCAGGGTAAGGAATAGGCCCAGGCCCCCTGTGCTTCTCCTTTGGGCCCAGGCCTCTTCAGGGTTAGGGATACGCCCAGGCCCTTCTCTCTTCTACTTTGGACCCAGGTCTCTTCAGGTTTCGAGATAGGCCCAGGCCCACTTCTAATTTCTTTTGGGCCTAGGCCTCTTCACGGTTAGAAGTAGAGCCAGGCCCTTCTCTCTTCTCTTTTGAGCCCAGGCCTCTTCAGATTTAGGGATAGGCCCAGTCCCAGACCCACTTCGCTTCTCCTTTGGGCCCAGGCATCTTCAGGGTTAGGGATATGCCCAGGCCCACTGCTCTTCAACTTTGGGCCCAGGCCCCTTCAGGGTTAGGGATAGGACCAGGCCCACATCTCTTCTCTTTTGACCCTAGGCCTCCTCAGGGTTAGGGATAGGCCCAGGCCCTTTTCTCTTCTCCTTTGGACCAGGCCTCTTCAGGGTTAGTGATAGGCCCAGGCCCTTGTATCTTCTCCTTTAGACCAGGCCTCTTCAGTGTTAGGGATAGGCCCAGGCCCACTTCTCTTCTCTTTTGGGCCCAGGCCTCTTCAGGGTTCGGGATAGGCTCAGGCCTACTTCTCTTCTCTTTAGACCCCAGGCCTATTCAGGGTTAGGGATAGCCCCAGGCCCACATCTCTTCTCTTTTGGGCCCAGTCCTCTTCAGGGTTAGGGATAGACCCAGGCCCTTGTCTCTTCTCTTTTGGGCCCAGGCCTCTTCAGGTTAGAGATAGGCCCAGGCCCACTTCTCTTCTCTTTTGGGCCCAGGCCTCTTCAGGGTAAGGGATAGGCCCAGGCCCACATCTCTTCTTTTTTGGGACCAGGACTCTTCAGTGTTAGGGATAGGCCCAGGACCTTGTCTCTTCCCTTTTGGACCAGGCCTCTTCAGGGTAAGGGAGAGGCCCATACCTTTGTCTCTTTTCCTTTGGATCCAGGCCTCTTCAGGGTTAGGGATAGGCCCAGGCCCTTGTCTCTTCTCTTTTTTGCCCAGGCCTCTTCAGGTTTAGGGATAGGCCCAGACCCTTGTCTCTTCTCCATTGGACCCAGGCCTCTTCAGGGTTAGGGATAGGCCGCGGCCCACCGCTCTTTACCATTGGGCCCAGGCCTCTTCAGGGTAAGGGATAGGCCCATGTCCACTTCTCTTTTTGGCCCAGGCCTCTTCACGGATAGGGATAGGCCCAGGCCTACTTCTCTTCTCTTTTGATCCTAGGCCTCTTCAGGATTAGGGATAGGCCCAGGCACTTGTCTCTTCTCCTTTGGACCCAGGCCTCTTCAGGGTTATTGATAGGACCAGGCCCTTGTATCTTCTCCTTTAGACCAGGCCTCTTCAGGGTTAGGGATAGGCCCAGGCCCACTTCTCTTCTCTTTTGGGCCCAGGCCTATTCAGGGTTCGGGATAGGCCCAGGCCTCTTCAGGGTAAGGGATAGGCCCAGGCCTACTTCTCTTCTCTTTTGATCCTATGCCTCTTCAGTATTAGGGATAGGCCCAGGCACTTGTCTCTTCTCCTTTGGACCCAGGCCTCTTCAGGGTTAGTGATAGGCCCAGACCCTTGTCTCTTCTCCTTTGGACCCAGGCCTCTTCAGGGTAAGGAATAGGCCCAGGCCCCCTGTGCTTCTCCTTTGGGCCCAGGCCTCTTCAGGGTTAGGGATAGGCCCAGGCCCTTCTCTCTTCTACTTTGGACCCAGGTCTCTTCAGGTTTCGAGATAGGCCCAGGCCCACTTCTAATCTCTTTTGTGCCCTGGCCTCTTCACGGTTAGGAGTAGAGCCAGGCCCGTCTCTCTTCTCTTTTGAGCCCAGGCCTCTTCAGAGTTAGGGATAGGCCCAGTCCCAGACCCACTTCGCTTCTCCTTTGGGCCCAGGCCTCTTCAGGGTTAGGGATATGCCCAGGCCCACTGCTCTTCACCTTTGGGCCCAGGCCCCTTTAGGGTTAGGGATAGGACCAGGCCCTTTTCTCTTCTCCTTTGGACCAGGCCTCTTCAGGGTTAGTGATAGGCCCAGGTGCTTGTATCTTCTCCTTTAGACCATGCCTCTTCAGGGTTAGGGATAGGCCCAGGCCCACTTATCTTCTCTTTTGATCCTAGGCCTCTTCAGGGTTAGGGATAGGCCCAGGCCTACTTCTGTTCTCTTTTGATCCTAGGCCTCCTCAGGGTTAGGGATAGGCCCAGGCCCTTGTCTCTTCTCCTTTGGACACTGGCCTCTTCAGGTTTAGTGATAGTCCCAGGCCATTGTCTCTTCTCCTTTAGACCCACGCCTCTTCAAGATTAGGGATTGGCCCAGGCCTGTTGCTCTTTACCATTGGCCCATGCCTCTTCAGGGTAAGGGATAGGCCCAGGCCTACTTCTCTTCTCTTTTGATCCTAGGCCTCCTCAGGGTTAGGGATAGGCCCAGGCCCTTGGCTCTTCTCCTTTGGACACAGGCCTCTTCAGGTTTAGGGATAGGGCGAGGCCCATTACTAATCTCTTTTGGGCCCTTGCCTCTTTACGGTTAGGAGTAGAGCCAGGCCCTTCTCTCTTCTCTTTTGAGCCCAGGCCTCTTCAGAGTTAGGGATAGGCCCAGTCCCAGACCCACTTTGCTTCTCCTTTGGGCCCAGGCCTCTTCAGGGTTAGGGATATGCCCAGGCCCACTGTTCTTCACCTTTGGGCCCAGGCCCCTTCAGGGTTAGGGATAGGACCAGGCCCACATCTCTTCTCTTTTGATCCTAGGTCTCCTCAGGGTTAGGGATAGGCCCAGGCCCTTGTCTCTTCTCCTTTAGACCAGGCTTCTTCAGGGTTAGGGATAGGCCCAGGCCCACTTCCCTTCTCTTTTGGGCCCAGGTCTGTTCAGGGTTCGGGAATGGCTCAGGCCTACTTCTCTTCTCTTTTGACCCCAGGCCTCTTCAGGGTTAGGGATAGCCCCAGGCCCACATCTCTTCTCTTTTGGGCCCAGTCCTCTTCAGGGTTAGGGATAGGCCCAGGCCCTTGTCTCTTCTCTTTTGGGCCCAAGCCTCTTCAGGTTAGAGATAGGCCCAGGCCCACTTCTCTTCTCTTTTGGGTTCAGGTCTCTTCAGGGTAAGGGATAGGCCAAGGCCCACATCTCTTCTTTTTTGGGACCAGGCCTCTTCAGTGTTAGGGATAGGCCCAGGACCTTGTTTCTTCACTTTTGGGCCCAGGCCTCTTCAGGTTTAGAGATAGGCCCAGGCCCACATTTATTCTCTCTTGGACCCAGGCCTCTTCAGGTTTAGGGATAGGCCCAGGCCCTCCTCTCTTCTCTTTTGGGCCCAGGCCTCTTCAGGTTTAGTGGATAGGCCCGGCCTACTTCTCCTCTCTTTTGGGCCCAGGCCTCTTCATTGTTAGGGATAGGCCCAAGCCTACTGCTCTTCACTTTTGTGCCCAGGCCTCTTCAGGGTTAGGGATAGGCCCAGACCCTTGTCTCTTTTCCTTTGGACCCAGGCCTCTTCAGGGTTAGAGATAGGCCCCGGCCCACTGCTATTTACCATTGGGCCCAGGCCTCTTCAGGGTAAGGGGTAGGCCCATGCCCACTTCTCTTTTCGGCCCAGGCCTCTTCAGGGTTAGGGATAGGCCCAGGCCTACTTCTCTTCTCTTTTGATCCTAGGCCTCTTCAGGGTTAGGGAGAGGCCCAGGCCCTTGTCTCTTCTCCTTTTGACCCAGGCCTCTTCAGGGTTAGTGATAGGCAAAGACCATTGTCTCTTCTCCTTTGGACCCAAGCCTCTTCAGGGTTAGTGATAGGCCCAGGCCCTTGTCTCTTCTCCTTTAGACCCAGGACTCTTCAGGGTTAGCAATAGGCCCAGGCCCTTCTATCTTCTCTTTTGGGCCCAGGCATCTTCAGGGTTAAGGATAGGACCATGTCCACTTCTCTTTTCTTTTGGGCCCAGGCCTCTTCAGGGTTAGGGATAGGCCCAGGCCCACTTCCCTTCTCTTTTGGGCCCAGGCCTCTTCAGGGTAAGGGATAGGCCCAGGCCCACAACTCTTCTTTTTTGGGCGCAGGCTTCTTCAGTGTTAGGGATAGGCCCAGGCCCTTGTCTCTTCTCCTTTGGACCCAGGCCTCTTCAGGGTTAGGGATAGGCCCAGGTCCACTTCTCTTCTCTTTTGGGCCTAGGCTTCTTCAGGACTAGGGATAGGCCCAGACCCTTGTCTCTTCTCCTTTGGACCCAGGCCTCTTCAGGATTAGGGATTGGCCCATGCCCATTGCTCTTTACCATTGGGTCCAGGCCTCTTCAGGGTAAGGGATAGACCTAGGCCTACTTCTCTTCTCTTTTGATCCTAGGCCTCCTCAGGGTTAGGGATAGGCCCAGTTCCTTGTCTCTTCTCCTTTGGACACAGGCCTCTTCAGGGTTAGTGATAGTAGCAGGCCCTTGTCTCTTTTCCTTTGGACCCAGGCCTCTTCACGATTAGGGATTGGCCCAGGCCCATTGCTCTTTACCATTGGCCCACGCCTCTTCAGGGTAAGGGATAGGCCCAGGCCTACTTCTCTTCTCTTTTGCTCCCTGGCCTCTTCACGGTTAGTGATAGGCCCAGGCCCTTGTCTCTTCTGTTATAGGCCCAGGCCTCTTCAGGTTTAGGGATAGGTCCAAGCCCACTTCTCTTCTCTTTTGGGCCCAGGCCTCTTCAGGGTTAGGGATAGGCCCAGGCCCAATTCTCTTCTCTTTGGTTCCAGGCCACTTCAGGGTAAGGGATAAGCCCAGGGTTACTGCTCTTCACGTTCGGGCCCAGGCCTCTTCAGGGTTAGGGATAGGCCCAGACCCTTGTCTCTTTTCCTTTGGACCCAGGCCTCTTAAGGTTTAGGGATAGGCCCTGGCCCACTGCTCTTTACCATTGGGCCCAGGCCTCTTCAGGGTAAGGGATAGGCAAAGGCCCACTTCTCTTTTCGGCCCAGGCCTCTTCATGTTTAGTGTATAGGCCCAGGCCTACTTCTCCTCTCTTTTGGGCCCAGGCCTCTTCATTGTTAGGGATAGGCCCAGGCCCACTGCTCTTCACTATTGTGCCCATGCCTCTTCAGGATAAGGGATAGGCCCAGGCCCACTTATCTTTTTTTTCTTGCCCAGGACTCTTCAGGATTAGGGATAGGCCTAGACCCTTGTCTATTCTCCTTTGGACCCAGGCCTCTTCAGGATTAGGGATTGGGCCATGCCCATTGCTCTTCTCCTTTGGACCCACGCCTCTTCAGGATTAGGGATTGGCCCAGGCCTACTTCTCTTCACTTTTGATCCTAGGCCTCCTCAGGGTTAGGGATAAGCCCAGGCCCTTGTCTCTTCTCCTTTGGACACAGGCCTCTTCAGGGTTAGGGATAGGCCCAGGCCCACTTCTAATCCCTTTTGGGCCCTTGAATCTTCACGGTTAGGAGTAGAGCCAGGCCATTCTCTCTTCTCTTTTGAGCCCAGGCCTCTTCAGAGTTAGGGATAGGCCCAGTCCCAGACCTACTTTGCTTCTCCTTTTGGCCCAGGCCTCTTCAGGGTTCGGGATAGGCTCAGGCCTACTTCTCTTCTCTTTTGACCCAAGGCCTCTTCAGGGTTAGGGATAGCCCCAGGCCCACATCTCTTCTCTTTTGGGCCCAGTACTCTTCAGGGTTAGGGATAGGCCCAGGCCCTTGTCTCTTCTCTTTTGGGCCCAGGCCTCTTCAGGTTAGAGATAGGCCCAGTCCCACTGCTCTTCACCTTGGACCCAGGCTTCTTCAGGGTTAGAGATTGTCCCAGGCCCAATTCTCTTCAATTTTGGGCCCAGGTCTCTTCAGGGTAAGGGATAGGCCCAGGCCCACATCTCTTCTTTTTTGGGACCAGGCCTCTTCAGTGTTAGGGATAGGCCCAGGACTTTTTTTCTTCTCTTTTGGGCACAGGCCTCTTCAGGGTTAGGGATAGGCCCATACCTTTGTATCTTTTCCTTTGGATCCAGGCCTCTTCAGGGTTAGGGATAGGCCCAGTCCCTTGTCTCTTCTCTTTTTTGCCCAGGCCTCTTCAGGTTTAGGGATAGGCCCAGACCCTTGTCTCTTCTCCATTGGACCCAGGCCTCTTCAGGTTTAGGGATAGGCCGCGCCCCACCGCTCTTTACCATTGGGCCCAGGCCTCTTCAGGGTAAGGGATAGGCCCATGCCCACTTCTCTTTTCGGCCCAGGCCTCTTCACGGATAGGGATAGGCCCAGGCCTACTTCTCTTCTCTTTTGATCCTAGGCCTCTTCAGGATTAGGGATAGGCCCAGGCACTTGTCTCTTCTCCTTTGGACCCATGCCTCTTCAGGGTTAGTGATAGGCCCAGACCCTTGTCTCTTCTCCTTTGGACCCAGGCCTCTTCAGGATTAGGGATTGCCCCAGGCCCATTGCTCTTTACCATTGGGCCCAGGCCTCTAGAGGGTAAGGGTTAGGCCCAGGCCCACTTCTCTTCTCTTTTAAGCCCAGGCCTCTTCAGGATTAGGGATAGGCCCAGACCCACTTTACTTCTCCTTTAGGCCCAGGCCTCTTCAGGGTTAGGGATAGGCCCAGGCCCTTTTCTCTTCTCCTTTGTACCCAGGCCCCTTCGGGTTGGAGATAGGCCCAGGCCCACTGCTCTTCTCTTTTTGACTCAGGCCTCTTCAGGGTTAGGGATAAGCCCAGCTTGGCCATTCTCTCATCTCATTTGGCCCCAGGCCTCTTCAGTGTTAGGGATAGGCCCAGGCCCAGTGCTCTTCACTTTTGTGCCCAGGCCTCTTCACTGTTAGGGATAGGCCCAGGCCCACTGCTCTTTACAGTTGGTCTCTTCAGAAGGGATAGACCCAGGCCCTCTTCTTTTTTTCGGGCCCAGGCCTCTTCAGGTTTAGGGATAGGCCCAGCCCCACTTCTCTGCTATTTTGGGCCCAGGCCTGTTCAGGGTTAGGGATAGGCCCAGCCGCACTTGTCTTCTCTTTTGGGCCCAGGCCTCTTCAGGGTTAGGGATAGGCCCAGGCCCACTTCTCTTCTCTTTTGGGCCCAGGCCACTTCAGGGTAAGGGATCAGCCCAGGCCCACTACTCTTCTCTTTTGGGCCAAGGCCTCTTCAGGGTTAGGGATAGGCCCAGGACCTTCTCTCTTTTCTTTTGGGCCCAGGCCTCTTCATTGTTAGGGATAGGCCCAGGCCCACTGCTCTTCACTTTGGGCCCAGGCCTCTTCAGGGTTAGGGATAGGACCAGACCTTTGTCTCTTTTCCTTTGGACCCAGGCCTCTTCAGGGTTAGGGATAGGCCCGGTCCACTGCTCTTTACCATCGGGCCCAGGCCTCTTCAGGGTAAGGGATAGGCCCATGCCCACTTCTCTTTTCGGCCCAGGCCTCTTCAGGTTTAAGGATAGGCCAAGGCCTACTTCTCTTCTCTTTTGATCCTAGGCCTCTTCAGGGTTAGGGATAGGCCCAGGCCCTTGTCTCTTCTCCTTTGGACACAGGCCTCTTCAGGGTTAGTGATAGGTCCAGACCATTGTCTCTTCTCCTTTGGACCCAGGCCTCTTCAGGGTTAGTGATAGGCACAGGCCCTTGTCTCTTCTCCTTTAGACCCAGGACTCTTCAGGGTTAGCAATAGGCCCAGGCCCTTCTATCTTCTCTTTTGGGCCCAGGCATCTTCAGGGTTAAGGATAGGACCATGTCCACTTCTCTTTTCTTTTGGGCCCAGGCCTCTTCAGGGTTAGGGATAGGCCCAGGCCCACTTCCCTTCTCTTTTGGGCCCAGGCCTCTTCAGGGTAAGGGATAGGCCCAGGCCCACAACTCTTCTTTTTTGGGCGCAGGCTTCTTCAGTGTTAGGGATAGGCCCAGGCCCTTGTCTCTTCTCCTTTGGACCCAGGCCTCTTCAGGGTTAGGGATAGGCCCAGGTCCACTTCTCTTCTCTTTTGGGCCTAGGCTTCTTCAGGACTAGGGATAGGCCCAGACCCTTGTCTCTTCTCCTTTGGACCCAGGCCTCTTCAGGATTAGGGATTGGCCCATGCCCATTGCTCTTTACCATTGGGTCCAGGCCTCTTCAGGGTAAGGGATAGACCTAGGCCTACTTCTCTTCTCTTTTGATCCTAGGCCTCCTCAGGGTTAGGGATAGGCCCAGTCCCTTGTCTCTTCTCCTTTGGACACAGGCCTCTTCAGGGTTAGTGATAGTAGCAGGCCCTTGTCTCTTTTCCTTTGGACCCAGGCCTCTTCACGATTAGGGATTGGCCCAGGCCCATTGCTCTTTACCATTGGCCCACGCCTCTTCAGGGTAAGGGATAGGCCCAGGCCTACTTCTCTTCTCTTTTGCTCCCTGGCCTCTTCACGGTTAGTGATAGGCCCAGGCCCTTGTCTCTTCTGTTATAGGCCCAGGCCTCTTCAGGTTTAGGGATAGGTCCAAGCCCACTTCTCTTCTCTTTTGGGCCCAGGCCTCTTCAGGGTTAGGGATAGGCCCAGGCCCAATTCTCTTCTCTTTGGTTCCAGGCCACTTCAGGGTAAGGGATAAGCCCAGGGTTACTGCTCTTCACGTTCGGGCCCAGGCCTCTTCAGGGTTAGGGATAGGCCCAGACCCTTGTCTCTTTTCCTTTGGACCCAGGCCTCTTAAGGTTTAGGGATAGGCCCTGGCCCACTGCTCTTTACCATTGGGCCCAGGCCTCTTCAGGGTAAGGGATAGGCAAAGGCCCACTTCTCTTTTCGGCCCAGGCCTCTTCATGTTTAGTGTATAGGCCCAGGCCTACTTCTCCTCTCTTTTGGGCCCAGGCCTCTTCATTGTTAGGGATAGGCCCAGGCCCACTGCTCTTCACTATTGTGCCCATGCCTCTTCAGGATAAGGGATAGGCCCAGGCCCACTTATCTTTTTTTTCTTGCCCAGGACTCTTCAGGATTAGGGATAGGCCTAGACCCTTGTCTATTCTCCTTTGGACCCAGGCCTCTTCAGGATTAGGGATTGGGCCATGCCCATTGCTCTTCTCCTTTGGACCCACGCCTCTTCAGGATTAGGGATTGGCCCAGGCCTACTTCTCTTCACTTTTGATCCTAGGCCTCCTCAGGGTTAGGGATAGGCCCAGGCCCTTGTCTCTTCTCCTTTGGACACAGGCCTCTTCAGGGTTAGGGATAGGCCCAGGCCCACTTCTAATCCCTTTTGGGCCCTTGAATCTTCACGGTTAGGAGTAGAGCCAGGCCATTCTCTCTTCTCTTTTGAGCCCAGGCCTCTTCAGAGTTAGGGATAGGCCCAGTCCCAGACCTACTTTGCTTCTCCTTTTGGCCCAGGCCTCTTCAGGGTTCGGGATAGGCTCAGGCCTACTTCTCTTCTCTTTTGACCCAAGGCCTCTTCAGGGTTAGGGATAGCCCCAGGCCCACATCTCTTCTCTTTTGGGCCCAGTACTCTTCAGGGTTAGGGATAGGCCCAGGCCCTTGTCTCTTCTCTTTTGGGCCCAGGCCTCTTCAGGTTAGAGATAGGCCCAGTCCCACTGCTCTTCACCTTGGACCCAGGCTTCTTCAGGGTTAGAGATTGTCCCAGGCCCAATTCTCTTCAATTTTGGGCCCAGGTCTCTTCAGGGTAAGGGATAGGCCCAGGCCCACATCTCTTCTTTTTTGGGACCAGGCCTCTTCAGTGTTAGGGATAGGCCCAGGACTTTTTTTCTTCTCTTTTGGGCACAGGCCTCTTCAGGGTTAGGGATAGGCCCATACCTTTGTATCTTTTCCTTTGGATCCAGGCCTCTTCAGGGTTAGGGATAGGCCCAGTCCCTTGTCTCTTCTCTTTTTTGCCCAGGCCTCTTCAGGTTTAGGGATAGGCCCAGACCCTTGTCTCTTCTCCATTGGACCCAGGCCTCTTCAGGTTTAGGGATAGGCCGCGCCCCACCGCTCTTTACCATTGGGCCCAGGCCTCTTCAGGGTAAGGGATAGGCCCATGCCCACTTCTCTTTTCGGCCCAGGCCTCTTCACGGATAGGGATAGGCCCAGGCCTACTTCTCTTCTCTTTTGATCCTAGGCCTCTTCAGGATTAGGGATAGGCCCAGGCACTTGTCTCTTCTCCTTTGGACCCATGCCTCTTCAGGGTTAGTGATAGGCCCAGACCCTTGTCTCTTCTCCTTTGGACCCAGGCCTCTTCAGGATTAGGGATTGCCCCAGGCCCATTGCTCTTTACCATTGGGCCCAGGCCTCTAGAGGGTAAGGGTTAGGCCCAGGCCCACTTCTCTTCTCTTTTAAGCCCAGGCCTCTTCAGGATTAGGGATAGGCCCAGACCCACTTTACTTCTCCTTTAGGCCCAGGCCTCTTCAGGGTTAGGGATAGGCCCAGGCCCTTTTCTCTTCTCCTTTGTACCCAGGCCCCTTCGGGTTGGAGATAGGCCCAGGCCCACTGCTCTTCTCTTTTTGACTCAGGCCTCTTCAGGGTTAGGGATAAGCCCAGCTTGGCCATTCTCTCATCTCATTTGGCCCCAGGCCTCTTCAGTGTTAGGGATAGGCCCAGGCCCAGTGCTCTTCACTTTTGTGCCCAGGCCTCTTCACTGTTAGGGATAGGCCCAGGCCCACTGCTCTTTACAGTTGGTCTCTTCAGAAGGGATAGACCCAGGCCCTCTTCTTTTTTTCGGGCCCAGGCCTCTTCAGGTTTAGGGATAGGCCCAGCCCCACTTCTCTGCTATTTTGGGCCCAGGCCTGTTCAGGGTTAGGGATAGGCCCAGCCGCACTTGTCTTCTCTTTTGGGCCCAGGCCTCTTCAGGGTTAGGGATAGGCCCAGGCCCACTTCTCTTCTCTTTTGGGCCCAGGCCACTTCAGGGTAAGGGATCAGCCCAGGCCCACTACTCTTCTCTTTTGGGCCAAGGCCTCTTCAGGGTTAGGGATAGGCCCAGGACCTTCTCTCTTTTCTTTTGGGCCCAGGCCTCTTCATTGTTAGGGATAGGCCCAGGCCCACTGCTCTTCACTTTGGGCCCAGGCCTCTTCAGGGTTAGGGATAGGACCAGACCTTTGTCTCTTTTCCTTTGGACCCAGGCCTCTTCAGGGTTAGGGATAGGCCCGGTCCACTGCTCTTTACCATCGGGCCCAGGCCTCTTCAGGGTAAGGGATAGGCCCATGCCCACTTCTCTTTTCGGCCCAGGCCTCTTCAGGTTTAAGGATAGGCCAAGGCCTACTTCTCTTCTCTTTTGATCCTAGGCCTCTTCAGGGTTAGGGATAGGCCCAGGCCCTTGTCTCTTCTCCTTTGGACACAGGCCTCTTCAGGGTTAGTGATAGGTCCAGACCATTGTCTCTTCTCCTTTGGACCCAGGCCTCTTCAGGGTTAGTGATAGGCACAGGCCCTTGTCTCTTCTCCTTTAGACCCAGGAGTCTTCAGGGTTAGCAATAAGCCCAGGCCGTTCTCTCTTCTCTTTTGGGCCCAGGCATCTTCAGGGTTAGGGATAAGACCAGGCCCACTTCTCTTCTCTTTTGGGCCCAGGCCTCTTCAGGGTTAGGGATAGGCCCAGGCCCACTTCTCTTTTGGGCCCAGGCCTTTTCAGGGTCAGGGATAGACCCAGGCCCTTTTCTCTTTGCTTTTGTGCCCAGGCCTCTTTAGGGTTAGGGAGATGCCCAGACCCACTTTGCTTTTCCTTTGGGCCCAGGCCTCTTCACGGAAAGGGATAGGCCCAGGCCCAATTCTCTTCTCTTTTGAGCCCAGTCCTCTTCAGGTTTAGGGAGAGGCCCAGGCCCTTGTCTCTTCTCCTTTGGACCCAGGCCTCTTCAGGGTTAGTGATAAGCCCAGACACTTGTCTCTTCTCCTTTGCACCCAGGCCTCTTCATCATTTGGGATTGGCTCAGGCCCATTGCTCTTTACCATTGAGCCAAGGCCTCTTCAGGGTAAGGGTTAGGCCCAAGCACACTTCTCTTCTCTTTTGGGCCCAGGCCTCTTCAGGGTTAGGGATAGACCCAAGCCCTTTTCTCTTTGCTTTTGTGCCCAGGCCTCTTTAGGGTTAGGGAGATGCCCAGACCCACTTTGCTTTTCCTTTGGGCCCAGGCCTCTTCAGGGAAAGGGATAGGCCCAGGCCTAATTCTCTTCTCTTTTGGGCCCAGGAATCTTCAGGGTAATGAATAGGCCCAGGCCCTTGTCTCTTTGCTTTTTGTCCCAGGCCTCTTCAGGGTTATGGGTAGGCCCTGGCCCTTCTCTCTTCTCTTTTGGGCCCAGGATTCCTCAGGGTTAGGGATAGGCCCACACCCACTTTGCTTCTCCTTTGGGCCCAGGCCTCGTCATGGTTAGGGATAGGCCCAGGCCCTTCTCTCTTCTCCTTTGGACCAGGCCTCTTCAGGTTTAGAGATAGCCCCAGGCCCACTGATCTTCACCTTTGGGCCCAGGCCTCTTCAGGGTTAGAGATAGGCCCAGGCCCACTTTTATTCTCTCTTGGACCCAGGCCTCTTCAGGGTTAGGGATAGGCCCAGGCCCTTGTCTCCTCAACTTTGAACCCAGGCCTCTTCAGGATTAGGGATTGGACCAGGCCCATTGCTCTTTACCATTGGCCCATGCCTCTTCAGGGTAAGGGATAAGCCCAGGCCTACTTCTCTTCTCTTTTGATCCTAGGCCTCTTCAGGGTTAGTGATAGGCCCAGGCCCTTCTCTCTTGGCTTTTGGGCCCAGGCCTCTTCAGGGTTAGGCATAGGCCCAGACCCACTTTGCTTCTCCTTTGGTCCCAGGCCTCTTCAGGGATAGGGATAGGCCCAGGCCCTTCTCTCTTCTCCTTTGGACCCAGGCCTCTTCAGGTTTAGAGATAGGCCCAGGCCCACATTTATTCTCTCTTGGACCCAGGCCTCTTCAGGTTTAGGGATAGGCCCAGGCCCTCTTCTCTTCTCTTTTGGGCCCAGTCCTCTTCAGGGTTAGGGATAGGCCCAGGCCCTTTTCTCTTCTCCATTGGACCCAGGCCCCTTCAGGGTTGGAGATAGGCCCAGGCCCACTGCTCTTCTCTTTTGGACTCAGGCCTCTTCAGGGTTAGGGATAGGCCCAGCTTGGCCATTCTCTCATCTCATTTGGCCCCAGGCCTCTTCAGTGTTAGGGATAGGCCCAGGCCCAGTGCACTTCACTTTTGTGCCCAGGCCTCTTCACTGTTAGGGATAGGCCCAGGCCCACTGCTCTTTACAGTTGGTCTCTTCAGGGTAAGGGATAGACCCAGGCCCACTTCTTTTTTTCGGACCCAGGCCTCTTCAGGTTTAGGGATAGGCCCAGCCCCACCTCTCTGCTATTTTGGGCCCAGGCCTGTTCAGGGTTAGGGATAGGCCCAGCCGCACTTCTCTTCTCTTTTGGGCCCAGGCCTCTTCAGGGTTAGGGATAGGCCCAGGCCCACTTCTCTTCTCTTTTGGGCCCAGGCCTCTTCAGGATAAGGGATCAGCCCAGGCCCACTACTCTTCTCTTTTGGGCCAAGGCCTCTTCAGGGTTAGGGATAGGCCCAGGCCCTTCTCTCTTTTCTTTTGGGTCCAGGCCTCTTCAGGTTTAGTGGATAGGCCCAGGCCTACTTCTCCTCTCTTTTGGGCCCAGGCCTCTTCATTGTTAGGGATAGGCCCAGGCCCACTGCTCTTCACTTTTGTGCCCAGGCCTCTTCAGGGTTAGGGATAGGCCCAGACCTTTGTCTCTTTTCCTTTGGACCCAGGCCTCTTCAGGGTTAGGGATAGGCCCCGGTCCACTGCTCTTTACCATCGGACCCAGGCCTCTTCAGGGTAAGGGATAGGCCCATGCCCACTTCTCTTTTCGGCCCAGGCCTCTTCAGGTTTAGTGATAGGCCCAGGCCCTTGTCTCTTCTCCTTTAGACCCAGGACTCTTCAGGGTTAGCAATAGGCCCAGGCCCTTCTATCTTCTCTTTTGGGCCCAGGCATCTTCAGGGTTAGGGATAGGACCATGTCCACTTCTCTTTTCTTTTGGGCCCAGGCCTCTTCAGGGTTAGGGATAGGCCCAGGCCCACTTCTCTTCTCTTTTGGGCCCAGGCCTCTTCAGGGTAAGGGATAGGCCCAGGCCCACAACTCTTCTTTTTTGGGCCCAGGCCTCTTCAGTGTTAGGGATAGGCCCAGGCCCTTGTCTCTTCTCCTTTGGACCCAGGCCTCTTCAGGGTTAGGGATAGGCCCAGGTCCACTTCTCTTCTCTTTTGGGCCTAGGCCTCTTCAGGACTAGGAATAGGCCCAGACCCTTGTCTCTTCTCCTTTGGACCCAGGCCTCTTCAGGATTAGGGATTGGCCCATGCCCATTGCTCTTTACCATTGGGTCCAGGCCTCTTCAGGGTAAGGGATAGACCCAGGCCTACTTCTCTTCTCTTTTGATCCTAGGTCTCCTCAGGGTTAGGGATAGGCCCAGGCCCTTGTCTGTTCTCCTTTGGACACAGGCCTCTTCAGGGTTAGTGATAGTAGCAGGCCCTTGTCTCTTCTCCTTTGGACCCAGGCCTCTTCAGGATTAGGGATTGGCCCAGGCCCATTGCTCTTTACCATTGGCCCACACCTCTTCAGGGTAAGGGATAGGCCCAGGCCTACTTCTCTTCTCTTTTGCACCCAGGCCTCTTCAGGGTTAGGGATAGGCCCAGGCCCTTGTCTCTTCTGTTATAGGCCCAGGCCTCTTCATGTTTAGGGATAGGTCCAAGCCCACTTCTCTTCTCTTTTGGGCCCAGGCCTCTTCATGGTTAGGGATAGGCCCAGGCCCATTGCTCTTTACCATTGGCCCATGCCTCTTCAGGGTAAGGGATAAGCCCAGGCCTACTTCTCTTCTCTTTTGATCCTAGGCCTCTTCAGGGTTAGTGATAGGCCCAGGCCCTTCTCTCTTGGCTTTTGGGCCCAGGCCTCTTCAGGGTTAGGGATAGGCCCAGACCCACTTTGCTTCTCCTTTGGTCCCAGGCCTCTTCAGTGTTAGGGATAGGCCCTGGCCCTTCTCTCTTCTCCTTTGGACCCAGGCCTCTTCAGGTTTAGAGATAGGCCCAGGACCACATTTATTCTCTCTTGGACCCAGGCCTCTTTAGGTTTAGGGATAGGCCCAGGCCTACTTCTCCTCTCTTTTGGGCCCAGGCCTCTTCATTGTTAGGGATAGGCCCAGGCCCACTGCTCTTCACTTTTGTGCCCAGGCCTCTTCAGGGTTAGGGATAGGCCCAGACCCTTGTCTCTTTTCCTTTGGACCCAGGCCTCTTCAGGGTTAGAGATAGGCCCCGGCCCACTGCTATTTACCATTGGGCCCAGGCCTCTTCAGGGTAAGGGGTAGGCCCATGCCCACTTCTCTTTTCGGCCCAGGCCTCTTCAGGGTTAGGGATAGGCCCAGGCCTACTTCTCTTCTCTTTTGATCCTAGGCCTCTTCAGGGTTAGGGAGAGGCCCAGGCCCTTGTCTCTTCTCCTTTTGACCCAGGCCTCTTCAGGGTTAGTGATAGGCACAGACCATTGTCTCTTCTCCTTTGGACCCAAGCCTCTTCAGGGTTAGTGATAGAACCAGGCCCTTGTCTCTTCTCTTTTGGGCCCAGGCCTCTTCAGGGTTAGGGATAGGCCCTGGCCCTTGTCTCTTCTCTTATGGGCCCAGGCCTCTTCAGGTTTAGGGACAGGCCCAGACCATTGTCTCTTCTCCTTTGGACCCAGGCCTTTCAGGGTTAGGGATAGGCCCAAGCCCACTTCTCTTCTCTTTTGGGCACAGGCCTCTTCAGGGTTAGGGATAGGCCCAGGCCCTTCTCTCTTCTCCTTGGACCCAGGCCTCTTCAGGGTTAGGGATAGGCCCAGGCCTACTTCTCCTCTCTTTTGGGCCCAGGCCCACTGCTCTTCACTTTTGTGCCCAGGCCTCTTCCTGGTAAGGGATAAGGCCCAGGCCCACTTCTCTTTTTTTTTCGTGTCCAGGCATCTTCAGGTTTAGGGATAGGCCCAGACCCACTTCTCTTCTCTTTTGGGCCCAGGCCTCTTCGTGGTTAGGGATAGGCTCAGCCCCACTTCTCTTCTGTTTTAGGCCCAGGACTCTTCAGGTTTAGGGATAGGCCCAGGCCCTTGTCTCTTCTCTTTTGGGCCCAGGCCTCTTCAGGGTTAGGGATAGGCCCTGGCCCTTGTCTCTTCTCTTATGGGCCCAGGCCTCTTCAGGTTTAGGGACAGGCCCAGACCATTGTCTCTTCTCCTTTGGACCCAGGCCTTTCAGGGTTAGGGATAGGCCCAAGCCCACTTCTCTTCTCTTTTGGGCACAGGCCTCTTCAGGGTTAGGGATAGGCCCAGGCCCTTCTCTCTTCTCCTTTGGACCCAGGCCTCTTCAGGGTTAGGGATAGGCCCAGACCCACTTTGTTTCTCCTTTGGACCCAGGCCTCTTCAGGGTTAGGGATAGGCCCAGGCCCTTCTCTCTTCTCCTTTGGACCCAGGCCTCTTCAGGGTTGGAGATAGGCCCAGGCCCACTTCTCTTCTCTTTTGGGCCCAAGCCTCTTCAGGTTTAGGGATAGGCCCAGGCCTACTTTTCCTCTCTTTTGTGCCCAGGCCTCTTCAGGGTTAGGGATAGTCCCAGGCCTACTTCTCCTCTCTTTTGGGCCCAGGTCTCTTCAGGGTTAGGGATAGGCCCAGGCCCACTGCTCTTTACTTTTGTGCCCAGGCCTCTTCAGGGTTAGGGATAGGCCCAGGCCCACTTCTCTTTTTTTTCGGGCCCAGGCCTCTTCAGGTTTACGGATATGCCCAGCCCCACTTTTCTTCTCTTTTGGGCCCAGGCCTCTTCAGGGTTAGGGATAGGCCCACCCCTTCTCTCTTCTCCTTTGGACCCAGGCCTCTTCAGGGTTGGAGATAGGCCCATGCCCACTTCTCTTCTCTTTTGGGCCCAGGCCTTTTCAGGGTAAGGGATAGGCCCAGGTCCACTTCTAATCTCTTTTGGGCCCAGGCCTCTTCAGATTTAGTGATAGGCCCAGGCCCTTCTCTCTTCTCTTTTGGGCCCAGGCCTCTTCAGCGTTAGGGATAGGCCCAGGCCCACTTCTTTTCTCTTTTGGTCCCAGGCCTCTTCAGGGTTAGGGATAGGCCCAGGCTCTTCTCTCTTTTCTTTTGAGCCCAGGCCTTTTCAGGGTTAGGGACAAGCCCAGGCCTACTTCTCCTCTCTTTTGGGCCCAGGCCTCTTCAGTGTTAGGGATAGGCCCAGGCCCACTGCTCTTCACTTTTTTGCCCATGCCTCTTCAGGGTAAGGGATAGGCCCAGGTCCAATTCTTTTCTCTTTTGGGCCCAGGCCTCTTCAGGGTTAGAGATAGGCCCAGGCCCTCTGCTCTTCACCTTTGGGCCCAGGCCTCTTCAGGGTTAGAGATAGGCCCATGCCCACTTCTCTTCTCTTTTGGGCCCAGGCCTTTTTAGGGTAAGGGATAGGCCCAGGTCCACTTCTAATCTCTTTTGGGCCCAGGCCTCTTCAGGTTTAGGGATAGGCCCAGGCCCTTCTCTCTTCTCTTTTGGGCCCAGGCCTCTTCAGCGTTTGGGATAGGCCCAGGCCCACTTCTTTTCTCTTTTGGTCCCAGGCCTCTTCAGGGTTAGGGATAGGCCCAGGCTCTTCTCTCTTTTCTTTTGGTCCCAGGCCTTTTCAGGGTTAGGGATAGGCCCAGGCCTACTTCTCCTCTCTTTTGGGCCCAGGCCTCTTCAGTGTTAGGGATAGGCCCAGGCCCACTGCTCTTCACTTTTTTGCCCATGCCTCTTCAGGGTAAGGGATAGGCCCAGGCCCACTTCTTTTCTCTTTTGGGCCCAGGCCTCTTCAGGGTTAGGGATAGGCCCAGGCCCTTCTCTCTTTTCTTTTGGTCCCAGGCCTTTTCGGGGTTAGGGATAGGCCCAGGCCTCTTCAGGGTTAGGGATAGGCCCAGGCCCTTGTCTCTTCTCCTTTGGGCCCAGGCCTCTTCAGGCTTATTGATAGGCCCAGGCCCTTGTCTCTTCTCTTATGGACCCAGGCCTCTTCAGGGTTAGGGATAGGCCCAGACCTTTGTCTCTTCTCCTTTGGACCCAGGCCTCTTCAGGTTAGAAATAGGCCAAGCCCACTTCTCTTTTCTTTTGGGCCCAGGCCTCTTCAGGGTTAGGTATAGGCCCAGGCCCCCTTCTCTTCTCTTTTGGGCCCAGGCCTCTTCAGGATTATGGATAGGCCCAGACCCCTGTCTCTTCTCCTTTGGATCCAGGCCTCTTCAGCGTTAGGGATAGGCCCCGGCCCACTGCTTTTTATCATTGGGCCCAGGCCTCTTCATGGTAAGTGATAGGCCCATGCCCACTTCTCTTTTGTGCCCAGGCCTCTTCATTGTTAGGGATAGGCCCAGGCCCACTTCTCTTCTCTTTTGGGCCCATGCCTCTTCAGGATTAGGGATAGGCCCTGGCCCACTTCTCTTCTCTTTTGGGTCCAGGCCTCTTCAGTGTTAGGGATAGTCCCAGGCCCACTTCTCCTCTCTTTTGGGCCCAGGCGTCTTCAGAGTTAGGAATAGGCCCAGGACTACTTCTCTTTTCTTTTGATCCTAGGCCTCTTCAGGGTTACGGATAGGCCCAGGCCCTTGTCTCTTCTCCTTTGGACCCACGTCTCTTCAGAGTTAGAGATAGGCCCAGGCCCTTGTCTCTTCTCCTTTAGACCCAGGACTCTTCAGGGTTAGAGATAGGCCCAGGCCCACTTCTCTTCACCCTTGTGCCCAGGCCTCTTCAGGGTTAGGGCTAGGCCCAGGCCCTTCTCTCTTCTCTTTTGGGCCCAGGCCTCTTCAGGTTTAGGCATAGGCCCAGGTCCTTGTTTCTTCTTTGGGCCCAGGCCTCTTCAGGGTTAGGGAAAGGCCCAGGCCCACATCTTTTTTTCTTAGCCCATGCCTCATTAGTATTAGTGATAAAGCCAAGCCCACATCTCTTTTTGGTTGGGCCCTGTGTTTTTCAGCATTGTGGACAATTTTGTGCCCCCATTTTTTTTTCTTTATGTCTTCACTTCTTAAAGTCACAAATTTTTCTAGGTATACTCTTTTCTTCATTTTCCTAAATGGTGTCTTTACTTAGAGGCACCCATGTAGTCCCTTTTATTTGTATTTTTGCATCCTGTCATCCTTCAGACAGAGTACTTGTTTTTCCTATGATTGAGGTACTTAATCCTTGAGAGTCCTCATAGATGTAAACATATATCACCTTCATATATTGTCTATATTTTGGGGAAAAAATAGAAGAAAGAGACATTAGATGATCAGAAGCTTTGTTTTCCTTGTATGTTGTGTAACTATGTTTTTGTTTTAATTGAAAGTGTGACATTTCTGTTGGGCTATAGTTTGTCCACACCTGTTATTTGTTATGTGTGCTGTATGATCTTTACCAGCTGGTTATACCTTTCCTTATGGGGCACAGACACTGGTGTGGTCTAAGACTCTGAGTATAAACAAAGCCAAAAAGAGACAGTGTGACATTCATTGTTGGCATGAGCTGTGTAGCAATTTCGAGAGACCAGAAAGAGTTTCACAGTTTGGAGCAGATAGACAGAGAAATCCTGCAGAGCACAGGGTCATAGAGGAGCCTGCTAGCTGTGTCTGCAGGTGACAAAGATTCATAGAGAGCCCTAAAAGTACCCCTTGACCCTAACTATCAGGGAGGAGTGAAAGGGTCTGGATCCCCTCTCCCCACTAACCTAATCTTCTTACATGGGTTTGGGGGATTGGTGGAAGGGAGCCCTAAGCACCCCAAATAAAGTAGAGTTTTGAAAAGACTGCTACAGGTGGCATTCTGCTACACGGGGTGACCAACATTATTTAGGATAAAAAGGGCTAACAAGTTACACCCAGACATGACTTAACAATGATGGGCAACTTGGCTTTCGGAGTTCTACATAGGAGATGGCAAGGTCTGAAAGAGTGAATGTGATGTTTCAAGATGTCACTAAAAGTTTTATAGCAGCAGCTGCTGCCAGGTTCTCTCCTGAAATGTTCCCAGACAGAATTTTATGCTTTGCTTTCTTCCTATATTCTTTTTTTTTTTAACTTTTAAGAATGATGGATGAGATAGGAAGACCAGAGGTGTCACTCAATTCTGTAGTTCTGGAAAGGATTACAGAGTTGGTAGTTCAACAGGAATGTTTATGGGTAGAAATTGAAGCTTTTGGAAAGCAAAAAGCTCCAGTGAAAAATGGGAGTTTATCCTCTCTTGCTGCATTGCCATACTCCATGAGCCAGGTGTTCCGAGTACTCCAAGGGGGCAGGGAGGAAAGGGAGCCCAACAGGCCAAAAGGGCTTTGGAGCCAAGTACTCCACTACAGGAACTTCCTGAGGCTACACATGCAACATCAGCTTTCCCAGTCTTTGTGCAACATATGCCTACTAATGATGGTGGTAAGGCTGACAATGAGATGATATGGAGTCCAGTAGAAATGCTAGATCGAAAGCAATTTAAAAAGTCTATCACATGGTATGGAATGCATTCGATTTGGTTAAACACATGTTAAATAACTAGACTACTAAATATAAACTTATTCCCCAAGACTGGAAAAGGTTGTTGTCAGCTGTGTTAGAAGCTGGTCAGCAGTGGTGGAGGAAAGAAGGTATGAAATAGAGCAACAAAACATAGCAAGGGGGAAAAAAGTTGGTAAAGACCAACTGTTTGGTGAAGGGAGTTATGCTGACTTATGAGACCAAATCCCATTTGATGATGTAGTGATTGAACAATGTTGTGTTGCAGCATTAAGAGCATGAGATATGGATGAGGAGCTTGGTAAAAGAACCACTTCATTTACTAAGGTAATTCAAGGCCCTGCAGAAGCCTTCACCAACTTCTTAGAGATTGGGTTCAGCTCTGAATTGAGCATACCAGACCCTGAGACTAGACAGGTGTTGACAAGATCATTGCTTATGAGAATGCAAATACTAAATGTAACAGAGTACTTATACCGTTAAAAGAATGAGGAGCCCAAATAGGCAAATGGATAAGAGAGACCACTGGCATTGCCTCTCAGGTACATCAAGCCAATATCACAGGAGAAGCTGAAACCTAAAAGTCTCAAAGATAAAAATGCCCGGTACTTTAATTGTGGTAAATTTGGTTAAGTTCCAAGGAAATTATGAGGCTAAAAGATTCAAACATCAAAAAAGCAAGAGTTTTAACACAGAGCAAACAAGCTACTTCTGGCTGCAATGTTCAATGCCCAGAGTTGCTGGAATATGTTGGCATTGTAAGAATGGAAAGCACTGGAGTAATGAGTGTATATCTAAATGGGACTCAGAAGATCAACCTCTTGCCACCATTAAACAGACAGAGGGGCCTGTCAGCTCGAAGCCTAAAAGCAAACATGCACAGTTTATAAAAACAACTAATTGGATTCTTCCATATATTGTAAAGGTGTTCGAAATTAATAACAAATATCCTAAAAGCAAACATATACAGTCTTTGAAAACAACTAATAGGATTCTTCCATGTATTGTAAAGGGAACACCAATTCCAGAGCCACCAACATTCTATACTGATGCAAACAAGATAGGAATGGCAGGTTATAAATCACACAAAATAAGCAAGGTAATCAAAATCCCATATTCTTCATTTCAAAAATCAGAATTGTATGTAATATAATGGTATTATTAGATTTTCCTAAAACTCTTAATATAATTACTGTCTCTCAATATGCAGAGTTGTTTTGCATATAGAAACTGATGAATTTGTTCCTGCTAACTCAGAGTTAACTTTGTTATTTATGCAATTGCCACAAGCCATCAGAAGCAGAAACTATCCAATATTGATTACTCATATTTGGTCTTCCACAGGTTTTCCAGGTCCATTAGCAGAAGGAAATGAAGGAATGGACCAATTACTAATAGGAAATGTATAAGAAGCTTCAAAATTTCATGGAAAAGGAAAGCCATGTTAACAGTAAGACTTACAGGTCTAGAACTCTGGGAGTATAAATATGCAGCGGAGTAACACAGGGTGTGGCATTGTGTGGCATTGAGTGTTGGTGTGTGGAGTGTAGCAGTTTGGACAGACCAGAGACTAGAAACCAGAAACTGGAGACCAGACATGCTGTGGCAGTTTGAAGCAGAGAGAGAGAGAAACCCTTCAGGGTGCAGCAGCATGACGAGGACTGCTGTGCCTGTGATTGGCAAAGATTGTTACATAACCCTTAATGAACCCCTTTGCCCTAAATAGCTGAGAGAAAATAAGGAGTCTAGGCCTCCTCTCCACACGAACCATTTCTCTCTCCTACTTAAGTTTGGGTGGTTGATGGAAAGAAGAGATATAGAGTTAATAAAATATAACTGATAAGAAAAAAATAAAATTCAAAAAAAAAGAAGGAAGGAAGAGGCCTAACAAACCAAATAGAGTAGAGTATTAATAAAGAGCACCACAGGTGGCAATCCACTACAGTTAGACCTGTGGCATCTCAGATGTTCTCAGAGCATCATAGACACTTACTACTGAGAATCCAGATGAAACAAGTCGTACATCCAATATTTAGGGGAGAGAAAGTTGGGAAAGATCCTCTCATTCCTCATGTGACTGTACATGGGATGGTTGGGCCCATGAACACATGTGTAAAGACTGATGATTCTAAGTTGTAAGACCCACAAGAGGGACTCAACAAGGCAGCACCATGAGGCATTTCCTTCCTCCTGTGTTGAGATCCCATGATGGAATATCACACCTAGTTAGAGAAATAATAGATGTTAGTCCTCCAATATCTAGAGGATGCCTTGCTAAAGAACTGGAGGCTGTGTCCATCTTCACGTGATCTCTTTCTGCTGTGTGGGAAGCTGTCCCATCTCTGCAGTTAGGCATGGCCATGCTCTTGGAGGGTGTCCCTGTGGTCCTTGCTACTGACCCTCTTCTCAGGTTCACATGTGTCCTGTATATTAGAAACCCTCAGACCTTGAACTATGCTGTTCTCACGCTTCTTTAAAGTTGTTTGACAAGTTCATACACTGATTTGAGTCACTTCTTCACCCACAGAATTTTCTGCACTGACTTACCTGAAAGGCATCCCTGCCGACTTTGTCCTGGTTCCACTCCTAGCCACAGCCCACTCTAGTAGGCTCTGATGCTTACAGACCTGGGACACACCCACAATCATGACAATGACTTTCATGTGAGGTCACAGAGGCCAAGGCTCTCTCTGTTTGGGAAAGCTGAAAGGCTGTCCAGGCACACACTCTCTTTTGGACAGGTATTTGGGGACAATAGCTGAAGGCTTCTCTTATGATCATTTCCTATTAACAGACTCACACCCAGTCCTCTTCTTCCTCCTAGGAACTTTACTTTGGGCTCGAGGAAGGTCAGAGGGATGGGTCATCCTCACTCTAGTGAGCAACACATAAGACTTGATCTGTCATTTCTGCCCTTCAGTTTATCAGCAACTTTCTCTTGTCATAAGACATAAAGTGTACTATATGCAGCCTTCTGGGTACCAAGATGATTGAAAATTTGGTCTGCACACTGTCCATTCACCACCATTAAACACAGCTTGAAGTAGGCTTGCCCAGGTAGCAAGATGTCATGAAGTTTCCCTCCCTGACCCTACAGACGTAGCCTGTGACTTCTGAGGATATCATTCCCTGGAGAACAGCATGACAGAGAACTTCATCCTGTCCCACTTTGGGAACTGGAGTCCTTTGATAGATGGTGGCTCTGTCTCAGCTGCTGTCACCTATTCTCACAAGTACAGGTGGAGAGTACTAGAAAAACACACCTGACACAATTTCTCTCCCACACATGAACACACAGGTTCATCCACAAATATGTTAATGCTTGTTTCCTAATGAAGTTATAAGGATGAAGTTAGATGAAGAGAGGGAAATCAGTGTCTGTGTCTGAGCAGGGTAGGGTCCATGAGCTGAATGTCAAGATGGCTGTTTCCAGGAAAGTTCATGTGTAGGGCAGCCCGGGAGAAGGTCCCGGGAAGCACTTCCATCCCACCTTGAGCTGAAGTGTTGGCTGAGGGTGGGTGGTGGAAGTAGTTGGTCTTGAACTTTCTGTGGGCTCCAGCCTTGAGTCTTAGACCAGGTACTCACTTGACAGTTTCTTCCAGAGGACTCTGTTGGCTTTTGTATGGTGGCCTCACCCTGAGACAGTATATACATGGCGCTCTGAAGACTTGCTTGTGTCCACTGAGGTTTCAGCTTCTTACTAGTTCTCCTGTTGTGTTACATAAGGAACACCTTAACTTCCTTGAGCCTGAGTCACAGCCTTTCTGGTCTTTGCTCCTACTATTCCTATCATGCCTATGTAACTGAAGGCCCACACATGCACACACACACACACAATTGCACCTAGATATATGCACAGTAAGTAATGTACAACTTAAATGGAAATGTGAAGAGTGTGCTAGCTTAGGTCGACTGCTCATTGTGTATAGGGTTTGGGAGAGTGTTGGTAGTCAGTGATTGTACACACCTTCAAATACAGCACTTGAGAAGCAGTAGCAGGTGGATCTCTGAGTGTAAGAACAATCTAGGGCACAAAGAGAGTTCCAGGGCAGCCTTGGCTACACAGAGAAAACTTATCTTGGAAAACAAACAAGAAATGAAATGTATATAGTGTACAGAGTTAGGTAGAGTGCTAGAGTGCAGAGTACTATAGAGTCTCTGCCTTCAGTCATGCTGGGGACAACTCACGGTGGAAATACAAGAGTCCTGCTGGGAAGAAGCTAACTCCCTTCAGAACCCCAGGCAGAAGGACTCTGTGTAGCCTCTCCCACCTGCCCTGCACACTATGGCTGCCAGAGCTGACAGTTGCCCCTGTCTTGGGGCACAACAGCAGAGCTTCATCCTCTATCTGGCTGTGCTCACCTGGGTGTGGTCATTGCTTGGGCTCATTCTCTGGTGAGTTGTGTCATCTCTAAGTCTTTGTATGACAAGTTCCTTGGCACACTCACTGACACTCACTGAACATGTCTACAGCTATAGCACAGGTGCAGTTCAATGTCACTTTGGGATATTGGGCCTCATACACTATCACCCTCCACTCCCCACTATAGCACACGGAGGTTAAATAAGGACTTCATTCCAGGAATGTGTATGTATTTGTCCCATCATAAACCCCAAACTTTTTTGTACACCTGCAATTCAGTCTGATTTTCAGCCCACATTTGTACACAGAGTTCTTTCACACCAACACCGCAGCCTTTGCCTTGGCAACAGAGGCCTGACCACACCTCTCTCCTGCTTCTTCCTATGTGCCTGAGTGTAGTGTGAGGAATGACCATGCTTTCCCACACTCTGCTGAGCACACAGCAAAGTGGGAGGCTGTACCTGTGGTGATGAGGTCCTCATCATATTAACACAGCCAGAACATAGATTATTCTCTCATGTAACCATGTGAATATTTGTAGAGGAAGTTATGTGACATCGGTGTATTTTCACACATATGGACATGGACCTGCAGCCATGAGCACACATACAATGTGAAAATATGTCTGTCAGTACAGAATGAGAGGGGAGAGGATTGCCATGGTATTTCCTGATACTGACAGTGATGTTTATTTCCATATTGTATCAGGTATCTGAATAGAAATGAAAAGTTTGCTACTGGCCAGGACTGAAGTATCACAGTTCAGTGCTAGGGGTCGTTTATTTTCCCTGGACAAGCAATGTGTGCTGGACAGATGTGGACATGACAACCTCAGTTTATTATCCTTCCTCATCTAGGCTAGAGGATTGAGTCACAGTCCAGATGCACCTGTGTGGCATCATTCTGAGGCCACTCTTCCTCAGAGAGGAATCAAATGATTCCTCTCCCTGTGGTATTTAGAGGCCAGTCCACTGCTATGGAACTTCTGATCCCAGCTGTTTCCTGCTCTTCCTATGCTGAGAATCATCCCTTATGATTCAGTTCCCTCACGATCATGTCCCTATTCATTCATGTCCCTCACCACATTTAGTCTCCCCACCTCACAAAGACCCCAGTGAAGAAGTGGCTCACACTGAGAGGGTAACTCACATGATGAATTTCAGGTAGTGTCCATCCTAGGAAAAAGCCCACAGCTATGCAGACACAGGGGCTTGCTGTGAATCTCAGCCCTCCTTGGTGGACTCCTGAGTTGTCCTCAGGCTGGTCACACAGAGTGTGAACAGTTGTGAACCACAACTGTTCCTGTGGCAGGGATGAACCCTGTGAGGTCACAGACCTCACCTCACTTCATTCTGAGAATCACAAAGGGCATCCAGGCCTCTGCTAACTCCCAGCTTGGTCCAGCCTTGTTGTCTACCAGCCTGTTACAAGCATCATTAGAAACAGTAGCTAGAAGTGTTTCTCAGAGACACCTCCCAGGAATCATGTATCTCCTGTTAGCCCTACCCCACCGCCATCTTCCCATAGGTACATTCATCCTTGAGAGGAGGAACAGGGTGGACATGCTTCTTCCTCAGCTCAAATGTCTGAACCTCACACTCTGCCTCACCATCTCAGATTCTCTGTTGCCATTGTGGTTTATTGCTGCCCCTTAGCCTGCAGGATGCCATCATCTCCCCCTTGTATCTGACTCCAATAGTAACCATATCTTGTTTCCTCTGTGCACCATTAATCTCCACTTGAGTTAGGCTGTGAGTTATTAGCTATTCATTACCTGGCATGTCCATGACCCTGGGTATTAGAGGGAATAGTGGTGATGGTGGTAGTAGTGGTGTCCTGCCTGGACTGTACTCAGATGGAGGGTTTTCCAGGACACTCACAACTCAGAGGCCTGGGAAGGTATCCCAGCTCTGAGGTAGGACAGTATCCCAAGGGCATCCTGAGGCACAGGAGCCCAGGAACCTCTGAGAGGAGGACTCCTCAGCAGAGACACAGCAGCTCTCAGGAGATGGTTGCCCCAACCCTTAGGAGCTGAGGAATTTTGTAGCCTGAGTGCTGCTCCTTTTCTGATTCTTTTTCCTTCTCTTCTTCCAACAAGAGTCACAACAACACCTGTCTTAAAAGAAATTTATTGGATGGATGAGACCAACAGTGGCTGCCTTTGCTCCTGTGAGAAGGCAGACAGGAACTGGGCAGACATAGCCTTTGCCTAGGATTCATTCAGGTGTGGGGTTTTCTAGGGCAGGGTTGTCCAGAGTATGGATTTGTTGGAATTTAAGTCCTGAGCTTGGAAAGACAAAACTATGAAAACATAAAAAAGGATCAGCTGTGGGCTGGGGACAGGGGAAGAGGAGTGCCTAAGGGAAGCATAGAAGATTTTCAGGGCTTTAAACCTGGTGAGCACATGGTGCTGGATCTTTCGGAAGCAGAATTCCTAATTGTCTAAGAAAGCACCTGATTGATTTCCAAAGTGGTTGTACAAGTTTACATCCCCACCAGCAATGAAGGAGGGTTCCTTTTTCTCCACATCCTCTCGAAAATGTGTTCTCACTTAAGTTTGCAGAGACTCATAGCCAAACTTTGGGCAGAGTTCAGGGAATCTTATGAAAGAACAGGAAGATAGGAAGACCTTGAGGGGACTGGAGCTCTACAAGGAGAACAAAAGATCAAAAAATTCTGGGCACGGGGGTCTTTTCTGAGACTGATAATCCAACCTAGGACCATGAATGTAGATAACATCCACACAGATGTAGCCAATGGCAGCTCAGTTTCCAAATGGGTTCCGTAGTAATGGGAATAGGAACTCTCTTTGACATGAACTCAGTGGCTGACTCTTTGATCACCTACCCCTGATGAGGGATTAGCCTTACCAGGCCACAGAGGATGACAGTGCAGCCATTCCTGATGAGACTTGATAGGTTAGGGTCAGAAGGAAGGGGAGAAGGACCTCCCCTATCAGTGGACGAGGGGATGGGCATGGGAAGAGATGAGGGAGGTGGCTACAGCAGAGATACAAAGTGAATAAATGTAATTTCTAAAATTATGAATAAATTTAAAAAATAAGAGACTAGAACATGGTTTGCATCTAAAAGGGGAGATTTCTTCTCTTGGTTCAAAGCCACTACCTCACTCAACATAATAGCCACTATCATCTTAAAAGATAAAGGTATAATATGAAAGATTTATAGACATCAGGCCTGACTTTCCCCGCAAACTGTTTCTTGTGTGTGTTAGTGCACAGGAACTGCTCTGGTCTCCACACTCAGCTGCAGTCTCAGGGAGAGAGGGGTGTCACTCATACCCCAGTTGTCTGCTTAGGCTTTCATTGTAAAAGGCATCTGAACTTGGGACTGGCTGGCTGGCTCAGTATTTAAGAGAGCCTTACAACTGTCATAGTTCCAGTTCCAGGGTATCCAGCAACCTCTCCTGCTTCTGTAAGCTCCAGGGTTTTTCAAAGGGCACATCCACACATGAGGGCAAAACACTCAGAGAGAGAAAATAAAAACAAATGAATAAAAGGAATTATCTGAAGTCAACACACAGGTACACGGGGTATGTGAACGGCTCTTCAGAGAGGAGACCTGGCTCACCCCTTCAAATCCTGAGCCCAGCAGGGCAGTATGCAGAGGCAGAGGGCACCCATTAAGACATTAAGACCCCAGATCAGTAATCCACAGGTTCCTACCAAGCCCTGGTAGGGAAGATAGCTCTCCTTTCCTACCCAGTGGTTCACTAAGTGCTGTCGCTTTGCCTAAGTCTTCCCATTGTTTGACTAGCTAGCTCCATGGGTTCTGTGGAGACAAGGTCTACCCAGGTGAGAAAAATTTAAGCCTGCTTCTCCCACACTCTCCCCAGAAGCCAGGGCACCATGCCCTTTCTGAACTAGAAAAGTTAACACTTGAGGGGCAAGTGTCCCTTTACAACCTGATGGAGGCTATGGACCTTCTCCTAGGAGAACGCACATACCCATGTAGTTCTCACAATGCCAAGCAGTTTCAGGAGCTTCTGGACTCCAGATTAAAGACCTCAGCCCTGGGATTTCATGTGCCACCCTGTCGTCACTCCATACAAGTGTGTCTCTCTCCTCCTGGTGTCCTATTGTTTGTGATAAAGATTGCTGAGGCTGAGCCACTTTCAGTCCATCCATCACTTGTTCGAAGTCTTAAACGTACACCTGATTTGTGAAACCTGGCTTTCTTCCCCAGATATTTCCAAGGCTCCTGAGCTTGGTTCCTTTTTTTCTTTTTGTGTCTGCCAGACTGTGACATTTTACAACGGAGCTCTCAGCTTAGTCATGGCTCTACTTCACTGTGGAGTCTCAAGGGGAGGTTGGACTGCTGAAGGAATGGTAAATCATTTTCTCTGTCTATCCCAGAGTGAAAGAATCCTGCTTCCATTAACTACATGCTGGCCAGGTGATCAGCTCCAGGTAGGTGTCACCTGGGACAGTGAGGATAGAGAGGCAACAGAGCCCAGCACATGGTGCCTGTGTGTCTAGGCAGTGGGAGACGCCACTGGAGGTGTTGTGTGTGTCCCTAAATGAGCAGGGGTACAAGTAGGGGTGTGGATCTTGGCCACTGCTGATTAAAGACTCACATCTTCACATGTGAGCAGGTCAGTTGGAAGCCTACAAATGTTTCCCTCCTTCCCTAGAGCGAACCACTGGTTAGGAAAAGAGAGCGATCTTCCCTACCAGGGCTTGGTAGGAACCTGTGGATTCCTGACTGGGGTCTTACTGTCTTTAGCCCCCATGCAGTTTGGCTTATTGATTCTTACTGAACTGCAATGCCTCATTTTGGGGTCACCGAGTACTCAGAGAGATCTGAGAAAGGGTATGTGCTCCCCATCCCCAGGAGCCTCCATGCTCCTCTTTTCCTTGGCTAACTCATTGAAGCCCTTACCATGGCCCTCAGATAATTGCCTAGCTTGTCTCTTCCCTGCTGTGCCTGGACCATGCCTTCCCCTGTACTACTCTGAAAAGTTCTTTCCCACCCTCAACCCTCCCTTATTCACCAGGGCTAGGCTCCCTGCACAGGCTCCTTTCTAGGAGTACTCAAGTTAACACATGGTCTCATTTCTTCTTCACCCCCTATTGAGTCCAGCACAGGGTTGGTATCACAGCTCTCAAGAAGACAGTTGTCAACAGGCTGATGAAAGAAATGCTAGAGATTGTGAGGGGGTGGTAGGAGATTGTGTGCAAGGGGAGAGTACACTAGTAGCTAGGTTGAGTTAGGTTGTGGGCTGACTCCTTGGATCCATAATAGATGTTCAAGGCCTCTGTTCCTTGCATATTGCAGTTAGTAGGAGCAGGGGGGACATCGTACCAGACACAACACACACATCATGGCTACCCAGGAGTGCACATGAGTGGATGTCCAGGTTGGATGTTCCTGTGGGACCCCTAACATCAAAAAAAAAATGTGACTCACATAAATGTTCTCTTCAACAGTTGCTATTTGGAGTAGCCTTTAGGGGACAAGGCTGTGGGAGGAAACTGACATATCTCAGCCTGTATCTAAGCCTCCATCACTTCTGGGGAATGTTTTATTTAAGGTCCCACGAACTTGGTTTTCATTATTTTGTTCTTTCCTGTTTTTTTTTTTTTTTTTTCAAAACACAGTTTCCCTGTGTAAGAGCCCGGCTACTCTGGACTTTCTTTGTAGAGTAGGCTGACCTCGAACTCCCATAGATCTATCTGTGTCCTTAGTGCTGGGATTGAAAGCCCTGCACAGCTACATGTACTTGTTTTTAAAGTGGAATAGTAGCCAATGAGTACAGGAAGTAGATAACAAGCTACAGCAGAGTTAGCACAGGCCTCCTTGTCTAGATAGTCACTGCTGTTTGGGTCTAGCGAACAGATCCCAGCTTGTGCCCAAACTGGACAGCACTTGCTCAGAAGCTTTGAGGTGATTCTCACTTGCATCCAAGAGATGGGGTGTTAGCATAACTTTTTATGCTATTTTATTTTGGTTTCTTATGCCTCTTCCTCCCTTCACCCCAATCTCTTCCAACACCTCAACGCCAGGTAGAAGAGAAGGAACAATAATAGGGAGACGGGGTGGAGTTCTCTTTAGCTATTTTCTGCCAGTTAGGGTCATTGGGTTCCTTAGGGCATTCCAATCTTTGTTTCAGGATTTCTTCAACTTATCTCATCCAACTGCATTCACAGCAACCAGGAGCAGCAAGGGGAGCATCAGCAGCCTTCTTTCTCTGAGCTCTGTTCTCTCTCTGGGCCCTGGCATTTATTCCATCTCCAGAGTCTTCAGATTTAAACTGTATGCAGCTGAGAAACAGCCCTCTCAGCCTGCACCAGACAAATAGTTTACTTCTGTGGACAGTCTGAACCAGTCCCATATCCCACTCCTGGGATCAAATCAAAAACTTGTTTACAGTCACAACAGTGGGCCACCACAGTAGATTTGATTCAGGGGATTGGCTTCCAAGGTGGCCATCTCCAATGGAAAACTGGGCCACTCACATCTCTTTTGACTGTAACCCTCACAGATCCTGCTCTCTGTCCTCACAGAGATGTGGTGAGAATGAAAAAGTCATACATAATTAATTAAAATTCAGAGCACAGCCTCACCTACATCCTTGCCCTAGGGTGAGGCCTGTCACTGGCCACATCTCCAGTGCAAGTGCTTGAAAGCACCTTGATGTCAGGGGGTAACACCTACACACACACCAAAGCCCTATCAGGCCTCACTATGTATGTATGTATGTAGGGTATGGACCCAACCCACCTGTCATTAGCCAAGGAGTTGGAAGTCACTCTGGGCTACTGTCTTTGGTGCTTGGAACTAGGGTGAGGGGTGAGGAGTGCACTAGGCAGGGTGGGTGTGTTCGTTTCATGTTGCCTAACCTGAATTTGAGAGCAGGGCCCCTCTTTTTCTTCCTCTGTTTCCATAGCTGCCATGGCAGAAGCAGCAGCTGTAGCCCAGCCTCTGTTGACCCAATTCATGCCCCGACCAGCGGGGTTTCAACTTGGGTTCCTAAGGGAGGAGAATGGAAGGAATGCGGGGGGGACGAGAAACGCAAGGAAGGAAGCCAAATCTGTTTGTCTGATCAAGGCTTCCGTTTATTAGAAATTTTTACCCAACTTATATAGAAAGAAGGCAGAAAAAGGGGGAAGCTGCTGCAGGAGACAGGAAGAGTGCTTTCATGGGTTAAATATTGTACCTGCAAGATACCATAAGGATGTTCTCATAAGATATCTTACGGATGCTCTAACAAAGGATGTCCTCACAATCTATCACCCATGATTTAGGGTCTAGATTACTCTTTCACTACATAGCTTTAGGTCTCCAATAAATGACCTTTCCTCTCTAATTGGCTTTGGCTTCAGTAACTACCTTTTTCTCCATTAGATAGCTTTGACTTTGGCTTCCGTAGATAGCCTTGGCTCACTCATTGACTTTGGCTTCCATAGATAACTTTGTCTTCACTAGATAGATTTGGCTTTGGCTTCTGTAGATAGCTTTGGCTCCCTGCAATTCAGGTTTTGTTTGTGAGCTTCACACAGGGTTTCAAGCCTGGCTCAGCCTAAGCTCTGGCCTGGGGAGGGCATTATGGATGACAACCCTTCACTGAGCCCTACTTGTCAGACACAGTGTGAGGTTGGGAGCAGAAAGTCACAGTTGTTTGGATGGTGGTAAATCCCAGGAGGTAAGCATGTTTTGCCCAGTTCTTAAATCCCCAAAGACCAGGAATAGACTCCACTGAAAATACATGAGGATTTTTAATTGTATATGTGTTCAAACATGGGACACAAATCCCTGTGGAAACAGGTTAGAAATGCGGCACCACGATCTAGGGGAACAAGATTTTTATAGGGCAAAACTACAAGCAGGGACTTACGTGCTTTGGTATTACATGATTGGTAAGAGAAATTGACTTTTGAAATGATTGGTCCACTAAGGCTGCAAGACCACAAACAGTTCTGGCTTGGTTTCATAGGGTGGTTTCCTAACATCTGAATAATTAGTGGGTGGGGGAAAATGCATTAAATCTAGTTGTTTTTGATTTACCCAGGAGGCTGGAACTTTAAACTTTAAAACAATACCCATTGATTCTTACTTCTCTGGTCTCTCATTCTCCCCTCTCCATGATCATTTGAAGACCCAATTTTCAGTCTTCCAGATATGACCCCTGGAGTCCTTCAGATTTAACTTTCCACAATGGGATCTCAGTACCATTACTGCCTTGCTCCCAAACATTACTTTATTAAAGCCTTCAGGTGATTTAAAATACAAGGCCCAAAGATAAAAATCAAAATGAGTAGGGGGGGTCACTTCAGGTTGGATATAGAGGAAGGAAGCCAAGGAGAACTATTATGCCAGGATTTAAACCATCCTCTGGAATCTTTTCTCTCTAGTGTCTCTAAAAGCTGCAATACTAGCTCCTGCTCCAGCTAAGCAGGTTCCCAAGATAATAGCTAATGCCAGAGAGCCCCTTTTGACTCAGCATTTCAGCCTGTTAGGTGGGATTTTGGACTGAAGACTCTTCTTCAATTGCTTCAGTGCTGACAATAGGATGGCCATCAGGGGCTAGGACAGCTTAAATGCCAGTCAAAGGCTGGGCAATGGAGCAGTCCTCAGAAGGATCTGGTTAGTTGATCCATATGAAAAGACATGGAGCCATCACATTGACTGGACTGGTTTACTTCAGCCTCCAGCAAGTTCAAAGTTCAGCTGGCAGTCAGTAGCTGATCCTGGAATAGAGTCAACCAGGAAAAATCAGCTGGGACAAATTCAGATTAGAGTCAGAAGTTAAATTTTTTTTTCTATTAAATGGGAAAAGTGAGGAATCCCAAGTCCAGGGGGAAGACTCATCTGGGGTCCATTGAGCTATGCCAGATCTAGGTCTCACGACTTTTTGATTTCCTGAAACTCATATGAATTTTTAGTTTACAAAAAAAAAACATTTTTTTTAAATATCAGAAAAATAACATATCAGCAAATCTAATGTAACAACATTCTGAGAGTAACAGATAAAACTGCATCCAACCGAATGTGTAATCAATTCTTCTTAATTGTTTTTTTGTAACTTTTATAAACATATGTTTCCAAGGTCTGAAACTAACACTTTTTTCTGTGGGCACAGATGTTGGTAATCAGCCACCAATGGAGCTCAGCCACTTTCTATACACTCAGCATCTATTTTTAGCCCCTCCCTCCACCCCATACTGGAAAGTTAGGCAGAAATGCATTAAGGGCTTTGGTGATAAGCCTTGGACACTTGAACTTTCCTTAACACAGCAACTAGAAGGAATAGGTTTAAGACATTCCTAAATGCTATGTCAAAGTCCACCTCAGAAATAGCAGACATTAAAAATACCATAGTAAATGCTATGGCTTTTGGGTCAGATATACACATTAGACAGATATTTTTAACATGATGAGATGCACCTTTAAGTCTATCTCAGAAGACAACCAAAGGAAATTAAAAGCTCAAGCTTATGACTGGATAATAAGTTCCAACAACTTATCAACTCTGTTGCTCAATGTCAAAACTCTGAACTACTGAGATCTTACAGCAACACAAGCACAACCATAGCAGACAGGAGGGAGAAATCTGAAATATTTCCCATTTCTAATATGCCTTAAATCACTTTTCTATATCTTTATAACTCACATTCACATACCTTAAGACACCTCCTTAGGCCTTCCAATCTTTTTTGCATTTACCAACTTGGAACAATTTTTCCAGACCATCAAACAACACTCTCTAGATTCTCACAACCTAAACTCCTATATCCTCAGACCCTACATAAATTCCATATCTTTCTATCCAGATATTCACCATAAGACACAGACAACTAACATGAAGCCTGTGAGCAAGGCAAACCTGTTTGCCTTTCTAAATAAAGGATCTAGTACTTACTAGTTCAAACCAGATAACGAACTGACCAATGAAAGAACAGTGGATCTAATTTTCTATTCTTTAGCTGCAAAGCTACCATTAGCTTTGCTTAGCTTAGCTGTCAATGTGATCAGAGATCTGAGAATGATAAATTATAAACTAAATAAATGTACTAATCAAAATGACAGAGATGACTAGTTAGTCCATCACCTAGGCAGTGTCCCTGGCTCCTGTGGTCTCATAGCACCAGAAGCAGAGGCAGTCCAGCCATCAGGCACTGAAGGTGAGAGACTATTTCTGTGGAGAATGAGATTGACCTCACTTGGTCCTCAGCAAAGTGAAACAATGAATCTCCAGGTGTCCACAGTTTAGGCTGGGCCGTAGCAGTGGAACAGTTGGGGCAATCTTGCCCAGTGGTTAGCATACCACAATCCAGAGTTGTAGTCATCTATCTGTCATTGTGCCCAAATCTTCTCAGAGACCTTGGGGTAGCAACTGCTAGGATATTGGGACTCTCTGTCACAATAAGCTTACACATATTAAAATGTCATATTCATCAGATCTCTGACAAGCTTGAGGGCCAGCATATCTGAGTTAATCTTTGTCTATCTTTATAATCTGCTCTAAACTGCATCCTATAAAACAGAAGGCTATCATCTCTAATTCTGACATATACCTTAGATGCATGTTTTAGGACTATATTTGGAGTAGATCTATGAAAGCAAACTTCATAGTTACCCATCCTAGGCTTAACCTTAAAAAATATAACCAATGAGCCTAGGTAAAGCTCAATCTTGTACTCAACTGCAGTCCCTAGCATAACTTTAATCTGTTCTTTCTGAACTAAAATCAAATCAAAATCAAACAGTTCATAAAAGGGCTATCAAATCTTGTTGATCCTACCACATTGCATTAAATTGAACATAAGAAAGGCTGAAGGACAAAAGTTGCAGTTAGCACTAATCAGGGAACTGAACATAGCCGGTAGACCTAAACAAAGATGGCTGCAAAACCTGTAATTTTTCCTTTGTTGTGGGCCAATGCTCTTGCCACACAGGTCTGTTTGATAAACACTTTGGGGGCAAAGCTGTGATATTTCAGGAGTGGCCCCTGTTATAAATTTGGAAACTCAATCCCTGTGATGTCCTGTGCTTGGACAGTGGGAACAGCTTGTGATTGTTCTTGATTACACATATCAATACCTTCCACAGAAGCCTCTACCAGAATGAAGATCGTGAAGATCGTTTCCCAGTCTGCAGGCAGTCCTTTGTTCTGTTAACAGTGTCTGAAGAGTTTAAGTTAGCCTGGGTATAGTTAGCTTGAGTACAACTCCATTTTGAAATAAAGAGCCATCTTGACTGGGAGCTGAACTCAGGTACCAGGAAATATCACAGAATGTACACTTGGCAGACAACAAATTTAACTCTTCTAGCAACAGCCTCCAGAAAATATCACAGAATAAATACTTCATAGAAAATAGAGACAATCTCCCTGGCAATCAATGAGAATCAGTTGGGAAAAGTCTCCCCAATGTTTCAGATGTAGTTTAGAAGAATAACCATTGTGATTATACACCTTAGGCAATTGTGATTATGTGCCTCAGAGGAGGTCACCTTGCCCCTCTAACTTTTACCCAATACTGTAAGGTCAAGGCATGTGCCCCACTACTTGCTGTCATGGAAACCCCCTGCTCACAGACTTTCCATTTAAAAAGCTGCTCACTCAGAGCTTGAGGTCTCACTTCTCTACTGCTGAGTCAGTGAGACTTGGGTCCCGAGTTTGATCGCTCTCGTAATAAAGCTCTCTTGCTCCTGCATCAAGTCATCTCTTGGTGGTCTCTGAGGGTCCCGTGATCCTGGCATTACATGTCCTTTGCTTCACAGAAGCTTTTCAGTTTCATGAGGTTCTGTCTATTAATTGTTGATCTTAGAGCCTTTTAATTTTTTGGGGGGAAGTTATCTCCTGTGCCAATGTGTCTGTTCCTATGCCACTACTATGCAGTTGGTTTTTTGTTTGTTTGTTTGTTTCATGAACTCCAATTTTATTTAAGTCTTTATATATCTTATTTTAGCTGAAGGTTAAAATATGATACTTTTTTTGAAAATCTTTTTTTAATATAATTTTTTATTTATTACAATTTATTCACCTTATATCCCAGCTGTAGTCCACCCTCCCTCCCTCATCTCCTCCCATGCCTCTTCCCCAGTCCACTGATAGTGGAGGACCTCCGCCTTCCATCTGACCCTAGCCTATCAGGTCTCAGTAGGACTGTCTTTCTGTGACCTGGACAGACTGCTCCCCACTCAGGGGGAAGTGATCAAAGAGCGAGCCACTGAGTTCATGTCAGAGACAGCCCCTGCTCCCCTTATTAGGGAGCCCATTTGGAGACTGAGTTTCCATGGGCTACATCTGAGCAGGAGGCCCAGGTTATCTCCATGCACGGACCTTGGTTGTAGTATGATAATACTTTTTAATCACTAGAATCTAAGTTTTTAGGATCAGTTGTTTTATAAAGACTATTATAAAACTTGGTTTTATATAGGTCCCACTTATTATTTGACAATAATAATAACAATATATCTTGACCGAGCTCACTTCCAATATTTATATAAATAATCTATAATCTGATTACATAGGGCAAGGCAAGCATCAGCTGGAAGCAGGTGAATTTCCTCTTTTATAACATTTACAGGCACTGCAGTTGCTAGGTAGCACCCAGCACTCCTACTGAGTGGACCTAAGACCAATTAGATGGCCGTTGGTTGTCCCCAGCATGCCAACCTTGAGTGATACCTAGGAACCTGCCACAGAGGGCCTCTGAAAGGCTCTGCCCTGCAGACTATCAAAGCAGACGCTGAGACTTATGGCCAACTGTTGGGCAGAGTGCATGGAATCTTATGTAAGAAGTGGGAAATAGTAAGATCTGGAGAGGACAGGAATTCCACAAGGAGAGCAACAGAACCAGAAAATCTGAACACAGGGGTCTTCCCAGAGACTCATACTCCAACCAAGTACCAGGCATGGAGATAACCTAGAATCTCTGCACAGATGTAGCCCATGGCAGTTTAGTGTCCAAGTGGGTTCCATAGTAATAGGAAGAGGGACTGCCTCTGACATAATCTGATTGGCCTGTTCTTTGATCACTTCCCTCTGAGGGGGGAGCAGCCTTACCAGGTCATAGAAGATGACAATGCAGCCTGATGTGATCTGATAGACTAAGATCAGAAGGAAGGAGAGGAGGACCTCCCCTATCAGTGGACCTGGGGAGGGGCATGTGTGAAGAAGGGGGAGGGAGGGTAGGACTGGGAGGGGAGGAGGGAGGGCCTTATGGGGGGATACAAAGTGAACAAAGTGTACTTAATAAAACAAAATTAAATTAAAAAAAATAATCCATTCACCTTCTGGCTACACTGTTACCTGTTAATTCATATACAAGGGCAGAGCCTTAATCACT
The DNA here is from genome assembly GCF_030254825.1 of Meriones unguiculatus. Lineage (NCBI taxonomy): Eukaryota > Metazoa > Chordata > Mammalia > Rodentia > Muridae > Meriones > Meriones unguiculatus. Next base: position 26,487,074 of record NC_083354.1, on the reverse strand, counting down.
GGCTCAAGTGGCTCCATATCTCTCACAATAGGGATGAAGCTTGCAGAGGAATTACAGAAAAGACAACCTTACCTAAATCACTGTTCTTCTTACCTTAAAGTAGGGTGGAGTGGGGATGGAGGAAAAATACAGATGTTTGGGCAGAGTCATGGGGAAACATTATTTTATGTAAAATAACTACATCATATGTAAATATATGTGTTTACATACTTATAAACACACATATGTATATATATATATATATATTACTTTTTAAATAAAGTAATGCAATTTAAGTTGATAATGCTATCCTTAAGACCCATAGACTATCTAACAAAACCTCAAAGCTGGACATGGCTAACCTCCCTTTGAGTTGAATTTTGGGGGAGTCAAAGAGACTCCCAAAACAATATAAGCTATTGCTCTTGTCCCTGACTGCCTCACAGAACTTGAAGGTGAGATCCTATTGCTGACAACACTACACACTTTGGACATAGTAATCCATCTGAAACTAACAAGGAAGGCTTCTGTCTGAGTGTCACAAGACATTAAGCAAACTGCCAGGGGAGAAAGGCAATCGTCGTCCTACCCTACTACAGCAATGACCAAGTCATCCCCCAAGGGTTCAACATCAAGGTATTACTGTGCAGCTTTTATTACTATTGTTCTATAGGACAGCTTGAGATCAGGGATGGAGATACCTTCAGAAGATCTTTTATTGTACAGGATTGTTTTACTGTTCCCTGTTTTTTGTTTTTCCATATGAATTTAATTGTTCTTTCAATGTCTGTAAAGAGTTATGTTGGTATTTTGATGGGGACTGCATTGAATCTGTAGATTGCTTTTGGTAGGATGGCTTTTTTTTTCTTTTCTATAATTTTATTTTTCTCATTAGTTACATTTTGTTAATTCTGTATCCCAGCTGTATCCCTCATTCCCTCCCCAATCCCACCCTCCCTCCCTCATCTCCTCCCTGCCCCTTTCCAAGTCCACTAGTAGGGGAGGACCACCTCCTCTTTCATATAACTCCCTTTTGTCAGGTATTTTCAAGACTGGCTGCAAAGTCCTCCTCTGTGGCCTAACAGTACTGCTCCTCCCTTGGGAGGTGGGGAGGTCAAAGAGCCAGTCATTGAGTTCCTGTTAGTAATAGTCCTTGTTCCCCTTACTATGGGAAACCAATTGATTACTGAGCTATCACGGGTCACATCCGAGCAGAGGTTCTAGGTTTTATCCTCTCATGGACTTTGGTTGAGTGTCCATCTCAGAAAAGACCCTGTGCCCAGATACGTTTGGTCCTTGTGGAGCTCCTATCCTTTCCACATCAAACTCCCCTTCTTTCATATGATTCCCTGCACTCTGCCGAAGGTTTGGTTGTGAGTCTTTAGTATCTATTTTGGAGCACTGCTAGGTAGAGTCTTTCCGATGCTTTCTGCGGTAGACTCCTGTCATACGTTCAACGCATATCCCATTTGTCTTTCTAAATGAGGATAGATCATCATACCCCGTGTCCGCTTTCTTGATTATCTTCTTTAGGTGTATAGATTTCATTATGTTTATCCCATCTTTTAGGTCTATATAAGCAAGTATATTCCATGTTTGTCTTTCTTTTTCTGGGATACTTCACTCAGAATGATCTTTTCTAGATCCCACCATTTGCCTGCAAATTTCATGATTTCCTCCTTTTTGATTGCTGAGTAGTATTCCATTGTGTAAAACTACCACAGTTTCTGTATCCATTTCCTCCATTGATGGACATCTGGGTTGTTTCCAGGTTCTGGCTATTACAAATAAAGCTGCTACAAACATGGTTGAGCAAATGTCCTTATTGTGTACTTGAGCAAATTTTGGGTATATGCCTAGCAGTGGTATAGCTGGGTCTTGAGGAAGCGCTATTCCTAATTGTCTGAGAAAGCACCAGATTGATTTCCAAAGTGGTTGTACCAGTTTACATTCCCACCAGCAATGGAGGATGGCCATTTTTACTATGTTGATCTTACTGAGCCATGAGCATGAGAGAACTTTCCATTTTCTGATATCTTCTTCAATTTCTTTCTTCAGAGACTTAAAGATTTTTTTTCATAAAAGTCTTTTACTTGCTTGTTTAGGGTAACACCAAGATATTTTATGTCTTTAGTGGCTATTGTGAATGGTGTCATTTCCCTAATATCTTTCTTTGCCTGTTTGTCTTTTATATACTGGAAGGCTACTAATTTTTTTTTTTTTTTTTTTGGAGTTAAGTTTGTATCCAGCCACTTTGGTGTTTATCAGCTGCAGGAGTTTCTTTGTAGAATCTTTGGGGTCACTTACATATTCTATCATATTATCTCTGAACAGTGATAATTTGACTTGTTCCTTCCAATTTGTTTTCCCTTGACCTCCTTTAGTTGTCTTATTGCTCTGGCTAGGACTTCAAGTACTATATTAAAGATACACAGAGAGGAAATAAAATCTTAACAACTAAAATTAAGAGATGTATTTGGGCCAGGCACTATGGTACCCTCCTGTGATCCCAGCACGCAGGGAGGCAGGGGCAGGTGGATCTCTGTGAGTTAGAGGCCAGCCTGGTCTACAAAGTGAATCTAGGAGAGCCAAGGCTACACAGAGAAACGCTGTCTCAGAAAAAAATAAAAGAGGCACTTGTGAAGAAAGTAAGATGCTTTGAGAACACAAGAGCAGCTTCTCTAAAATGTATTTTGTAATGTTTTTAGTTCTTACTACTCCAATGCTTTCGTCACTCACCTCAGTGCTGAATGACACCTTTGTAGTGGTTGTCACCATGAGAAGTGACCCTCTGCTTAAACCATGGTGAGAACATTTCCCTCACTTAGATTGGTGATTAATTTTTTTTTTTACATTTCTTAATGTTTAATAATTTCATACATGAATATCTTGTTCTTTTTTCATCAAATTTAATTTACCCCTATTTCCTTCCCTTCTAATTTCTTCAGTATTTCCAGCACAACTTCCTCTTCTTTTTATTTTTAAATTTTTTTTACAATTTATTCATTATATATCTCATTGAAGCCCCCTCCCTCAATTCTTCTCACATTTCCTCCGTCTTTCCCCCTATTCTCTTCCCTTAGTCCACTGAAAGGGGGAGTTCTCCTCTGCCTTCTGACCATAGCTTATCAAGCCTCATCAGGACTGCCTGGATCCTCTTCCTCTGTGACCTAGAATGGCCGCAATGCCAGGGGTGAGTGAACAAAGAGCAGGCAATCGAGTTCCTGACACAGGCAATCCCTGCTCCCCTTACTCGGAAACACACACGGAGGTGATTTTAAACTCAATTCTAGACCCATGATGACAACATCTCCACAAAGGTCTGAGGTAACTTTTAAGCAACTTGGTCCTGAGTTCATGTCAGAAAACAAAATACAACAAACAGAAAAAGAAGCACAGATTACATGAGCCACTCCAAGGAAACAATTAAGAATCAGAAGGAAATTTTTCTGTCAGTCCTTGGAATACAAATGGGACAGATTACATGAGCCACTCCAAGGAAACAATTAAGAATCAGAAGGAAATTTTTCTGTCAGTCCTTGGAATGCAAATGGGACAGCAGGGAGACATACAAAAAGAACAGGGCTTCGTTGTTATCACAATGCAAGTAAGTTGCATGGACTTGTCCCTGGAGATACTTTCCCTAACACACAGCATCCTAGAAAGTTTCAACATCTCAAAACTGTTTCAAATGGCCAACTGGAGTGCCTATTACTATATCAGAGCAGGTGTTAGCTGCCTGATTTTCACAGCATTTCAAGTACCTCTTACAGAGACTTGGCTTTTCTCAGCACTACACCTGCCATTTACTTTAAACTTTTCTAGACTCTGAGCTTCTCTTCCCTTTTCCCAGCTTCCTTTTTCCATAAAACCCAGACATTTTGACCATTTACTCTTGGGCTCTTGCTTCTTCTCAGGTCCTCCTTCTCTTTATTCTTCTCTTGGAACTTGTCCTCTTGTTTCCCTGACCCTCTATCCTCTGTCTTCAGTTCTTCCTCTGTTTTTCATGTCATGACATGGTTCAGTCTACTGGCTGTGTTTAATGGATTGCTTCATTCCTGTGATCTGGTATCTTCCAGATACCTCTAGTGTTATCTCCTTCATTGAAAACCTTCTCTTCAACAATACGTCAGTATGGTCATGGAAAAAAAATCCACATATTAAAGAGTATTGGCAAAGGGAGAAGTCACAGATCTGTGTGTGTTGCATACTCCAGGTAAAGATTTCTAAATTACTCATTGATGTTGTGGTGTGTCACACTCTCTTTACTATCATGTTGTGGAGAACTCCATTTTATGTGTATAAAACAATTTATAAACATTGGGTATAAAGTTGGGTAGAACTTTTTAGTGTGAACTCTCACAAAGGAGGCTATTTTGAGCTTTGCTTTAATTAAATCCAGTTGCACATAGTCATACATCCTGAAGAAACACTTTTCATTAAGTATCATTATGTACTGGAATTTACCATTCTTATTATAATTACAGAATACTTACTAATGAGTATAACTGTAGCAACACTTCCATTAGCAGTATCAGGGGTTGTTCTTTGATATCTATTTGTTGATTCTTGATGTTGGAAGTTTTCTCTTAATTGTTCTAAAATGTATGTTTTGGAAATTAATATAAATCTGGTTTATGTATATGTTCCTAAAACATGATGAAACCGAAATCATTTGAAGAGAGGGAACAGAATGAGAGCCTATCATAGATGTCCTTTGAAAGACTCGACACATCAGAAGATTGAAGCAGAAACTGAGACTCACAACCAAACTTTGGGCAGAGCACAGGGTGTCTTATGGAAGAGTGAGGTGACAGAAGGACCCAGAGGGAATAAGAGCTCCACCAGAAGACCAACAGAGACAACATGCATAGGACCATGTGGGCTTGTAGAGACAGCACAACCAAGGACCACACATGAAGAGGACCTAGGCCTGCTGCTCAGATATAGCCCATAGGGGATCCTGAGATTTCACCTTACACACATCAGAATGGCTAAGAACAAAAACTCAAGTGACAACACATGCTGGAGATTACAAATGTCAACCCAGACTACTATACCCTGCAAAGCTTTCAATCAACATAGATGGAGAAAACAAAATATTCCATGACAAAACTAAATTTACACAATATCTACACAGCAAACCATCCCTACAGAAGATACTAGAAGGAAACTCCAATCCAATGAAAACAAATTCACCCAAGAAAACAGGGCATACAGATAACGTCCCAACAAAAATGAAAAGAAAACAAGCAATGAAACAGGGTTAGATCATCGACTCCATTACAAAAGGAACTAACATGCATTGGTCACTATTATCTATCAATATCAATGGACTCAACTCACCAATAAAAAGACACAGGCTAACAGAATGGTTAAGGAAACAGGATCCAACATTCTGTTGCATCCAAGAAACACACCTATGCAACAAAGACAAACACTACCTCAGAGTAAAGGCCTGGAAAACTGTTTTTCAAGCAAATGGTTCCAGAAAACAAGCTGGAGTAGCCATCCTATATCTAATAAAATAGACTTTCAACCCAAGTTAATCAAAAAAGATAAGGAGGGCCACTATATTCTCATCAAAGGAAAAATCCACCAAGAGGACATCACAATCTTGAATATCTATGCCCCAAATACAAGAGCACTGACATTCGTAAATGAAACATTATTAAAGCTTAAATCATACATTGATCCTAATACCTTAATAGTGGGAGACTTCAACACTCCACTCTCACCAAGGGACAGATCAACTAGACAGACACCAAATAGGGAAATAAAAGCACTCACCGAATCCCTAAATCAAATGGACCTAATAGATGTCTACAGATCGTTTCACCCAAACTCAAAAGAGTACACCTTCTTTTCAGCACCGCATGGAACCTTTTCCAAAATAGACCATATAGTGGGTCACAAAGCAAGCCTCAACAGATACAAAAGGATTGAAATAATCCCTTGTATACTATCTGACCACCATGGACTAAAGCTAGACATCAACAACAACAGAAACAACAAAAAGCCGACACGCACATGGAAACTGAACAACTTACAAATGACAGCTGGGTTAAGGAAGAAATAAAGAAAGAAATTAAAGACTTCCTAGAATTCAATGAAAAGGAAGGCACAACATACCCACATTTATGGGACACATTGAAAGCAGTGCTCAGAGGAAAATTTATAGCACTAAGTGCCTGCAAGAAGAAATTCATAACATCACATACAAACAACTTAATGGCCCAACTGAAAACCCTAGAAAAAAAAGAAGCAGATACACCCAAGAGGAGCAGACGGCTGGAAATAATCAAACTAAGGGCTGAAATCAATCAACTAGAAACAAATAAAACTATCCAAAGAATCAATGAAACAAAAAGCTGGTTCTTTGAGAAAATCAACAAGATAGACAAACCCTTAGCCAAACTAACTAAAAAGCAGAGAGAAACTATCCAGATCAGCAAAATCAGAAATGAAAATGGGGACATAACCACAGACACTGAGGAAATCCAAACAATTATTAGGTCATACTACAAAAGCCTATATGCCACAAAATTTGAAAATCTAAATGAAATGGATAATTTTCTTGAAAGATTCCATCTACCAAAACTAAGTCAAGATCAGGTAGAAAGACTGAATAGCCCTATATCTCCCAAGGAAATCGAAGCAGTCATTAACAGTCTCCCCTCCAAAAATAGCCCTGGACCAGATGGCTTCAGCGCAGAATTCTACAAGACCTTCAAAGAAGTGCTAACTCCAATTCTTCTCAAGCTATTCCACAAAATAGAAACAGAAGGAACACTACCAAACTCATTCTATGAAGCCACAGTCACCTTAATACCTAAACCACACAAAGACCCAACAAAAAAAGAGAACTTCAGGCCTATCTCTCTTATGAACATTGACGCAAAAATACTCAATAAAATACTTGCAAACCGAATCCAAGAACATATCAAAGATATCATCCACCATGACCAAGTAGGCTTCATCCCAGGCATGCAAGGGTGGTTCAACATACAGAAATCCATCAATGTAATCCACTACATAAACAAACTGAAGGAGAAAAACCACATGATCATCTCCTTAGATGCCGAAAAAGCATTTGACAAAGTCCAACACCCATTCATATTTAAAGTCTTGGAGAGATCAGGGATATAAGGCACATACCTAAACATCGTAAAGGCAATATATAGCAAGCCTATAGCTAACATCAAACTCAATGGAAAGAAACTTAAATCAATCCCACTGAAATCAGGGACAAGACAAGGCTGTCCATTGTCCCCATATCTCTTCAACATAGTACTTGAAGTCCTAACCAGAGCAATAAGACAACTAAAGGAGATCAAGGGGATACAAATCGGAAAGGAAGAGGTCAAAGTGTCACTATTTGCAGATGATATGATAGTATACATGAGCAACCCCAAAAATTCAACCAGAGTACTCCTTCAGCTGATAAACACCTTCAGCAAAGTGGCAGGATACAAAATCAACTCAAAAAAATCAGAAGCCCTCCTATATACCAAAGACAAAAAGGCTGAGAAAGAAATTAGGGAAACAACACCCTTCACAATAGCCACTAATAACATAAAGTACCTTGGTGTGACTCTAACCAAGCAAGTGAAAGACCTGTTTGAGAAAAACTTCAAGTCTCTGAAGAAAGAAATCAAAGAAGATATCAGAAGATGGAAAGATCTCCCATGCTCATGGATTGGTAGGATTAACATTGTGAAAATGGCCATACTACCAAAAGCAATCTACAAATTCAATGCAATTCCCATCAAAATACCAACTCAATTCTTTACAGACCTCGAAAAAAAGATTCTCAGCTTCATATGGAGAAACAAAAAACCCAGAATCTCCAAAACGATCCTGTACAACAACAGATCATCTGGAGGTATCTCCATTCCTGATCTCAAGCTGTACTACAGGGCAACAGTAATAAAAACTGCATGGTATTGGCATAGAAACAGAAAGGAGGATCAATGGAATCGCATAGAAGACCCAGAAATAAATCCACACACCTATGAATACTCGATATTTGACAAAGAAGCCAAAACCATTCAATGGAAAAAAGACAGCATCTTCAACAAATGGTGCTGGACCAACTGTATGTCTACATGCAGAAAAATGAAAATAGATCCATATTTATCACCCTGCACAAAACTAAAGTCAAAGTGGATCAAGGACCTCAACATAAAACCAGATATCCTAAATCAATTGGAAAAAAAAGTGGGTAACAGCCTAGAACTCATTGGCACAGGAGACAATTTCCTGAACAGAACACCAACAGCACTGGCTCTAAGAGCAACAATCAATAAATGGGACCTCATGAAACTGAAAAGTTTCTGTAAAGCAAAGGATACCGTCATCAAAACAAAACGACCGCCTACAGATTGGGAAAGAATCTTCACTAACCCTTTATCTGACAGAGGACTAATATCCAGTATATACAAAGAACTAAAGAAGCTGAAAAGCAGCAAACCAAGTAATCCAATTAAAAAACGGGGAACAGAGCTAAACAGAGAATTCTCGACAGAGGAATATCGAATGGCAGAAAAACACTTAAAGAAATGCTCATCTTCATTAGCCACCAGGGAAATGCAAATCGAAACGACCCTGAGATATCACCTTATACCCATCAGAATGGCCAAGATGAAAAACTCAAGCGATAACACATGCTGGAGAGGTTGTGGAGAAAGGGGAACCCTCCTCCACTGCTGGTGGGAATGTAAACTGCTACAACCACTCTGGAAATCTATCTGGCGCTTTCTCAGACAATTAGGAATAGTGCTTCCTCAAGATCCAGCTATACCACTGCTAGGGATATACCCAAAGTTTGTTCAAGTACACAAAAAGGACACTTGTTCAACCATGTTTATAGCAGCTCTATTTGTAATAGCCAGAACCTGGAAACAACCCAGATGTCCATCAACGGTGGAATGGGTACAGAAATTGTGGTATTTTTATACAATGGAATACTACTCAGCAATCAAAAAGGAGGAAATCATGAAATTTGCAGGCAAATGGTGGGATCTAGAAAAGATCATTCTGAGTGAAATATCCCAGAAGGAGAAAGACAAACATGGGATATACTCACTTATATAGACCTATAAGATATGATAAACATAATGAAATCTATACACCTAAAAAAGATAATCAATTGAGCGGACATGGGGTAAGATGATCAATCCTCGTTTAGAAAGACAGATGGGATGTGCATTGAACGTATGACAGGAGTCTACTGAGCGCATCTGAAAGACTCTACTAGCAGTGTTTTCAAAGCAAAGACTTATGACCAAACCTTTGGCAGAGTACAGGGAATCATAAGAAAGAAGGGGAGTTAGTCTGATGGGGAAAGGATAGGAGCTCCACAAGGACCAAATATATCTGGGCACAGGGTCTTTTCTGAGACTGACATTCAACCAAGGACCATGTATGGATATAACCTAGAACCTCCACTCAGATGTAGCCTGTGGTAGCTCAGTAACCAATTGGTTTCCCAAAGTGAGGGGAACAAGGACTATTTCTAACAGAAACTCAATGACTGGCTCTTTGGCCTCCCCACCCCCGAAGGGAGGAGCAGTCCTGTTAGGCCACAGAGGAGGGCTTTGCAGCCAGTCCTGAAGATACCTGACAAAACAGGATCAGATGAATGGGGAGGAGGTCCCCCCTATCAGTGGACTTGGAAAGGGGTACGGTGGAGATGAGGGAGGGAGGGAGGGACTGGGAGAGAATGAGGGATCGGGACACGGCTGGGATACAGAGTTAATAAAATGTAACTGATAAAAATAAATAAATAAAAAAAAGAAAAAAAAAGGAAAAAACACTCAAGTGACAACACATGCTGGAGAGGTTGTAGATAAAGGGGAACCCTCCTCCACTGCTGGTGGGAATGTAAACTGGTACAACCCTTTTGGAAATCAATATCTGGCGCTTTCTTAGACAATTAGGAATAGAGCTTCCTCAAGATCCAGCTATACCACTCCTAGACATATATACAAAAGATGCTCAAGTACACAACAAGGACATTTGCTCAACCATGTTTGTGGCAGCTTTATTCATAATATCCAGAACCTGGAAACAACCCAGATGTCCATCAAAGGAGGAATGGATACAGAAATTGTGGTACTTTTACACAATGGAATACTACTCGGCAATTAAAAGCAAGGAAATCATGAAATTTGCAGGCAAATGGTGGGATCTAGAAAAGATCATCCTGAGTGAGGTATCCCAGAAGGAGAAAGACACACATGGTATATACTCATTTATAAGTGGGTACTAGACCTATAAGATAGGATAAACATACTGAAATCTATACACCTAAAGAAGATAAACAAGAAAGAGGACCCAGGGTAAAATGATCAATCCTCACTTAGAAAGACAAATGGGATGGACATTGGATGTAGGAGAAAACAAGTAGCAGGACAGGAGTCTACCACAGAGGGCCTCTGAAAGACTCTACCTAGCAGTGTATCAAAGCAGATACTGAGACTCATAACCAAACCTTGGGCAGAGTGCAGGGAATCATATGAAAGAAGGGGGAGTTAGTATGATCTGGAGAGGACAGGAGCTCCACAAGGACCAAATATATCTGGGCACAAAGGTCTTTTATGAGACTGTATCTCCAACCAAGGACCATGTATGGATATAACCTAGAATCCCTGCTCAAATGTAGCCCATGGCAGCTCAGTATCCAAGTGGGTACCCTAGTAATGGGAACAGGGACTATCTCCGATATGAACTCAATGGCTAGGTCTTTGACAGCCCCCACTCCCACCCCCAGGGAAGAGCAGGCTTGCCAGGGCACAGAGGATACCTGGTAAGCTGGGGTCAGATAGAAGGGGAGGAGGATCTCCTTTATTAGTGGACTTGGAAAGGGGCAGGGAGAAGATGATGGAGGGAGGGTGGGATTGGAAGGGAGTGAGGGAGCGTGCTACAGCTGGGCTACAAGGTTAATAAATTGCAACTAATATTAAAAAAATTGTTAGGTTCTAGTTTGTTTTCTTTATGGGGAGAGGTTGCAAGGGCAGAGGGGAGATATGGAAGGATGGGAAGAAGAGTGAGATTGGGGTGCATGATAAGAAATTTGCACAGAATTGATAAAAATGTTTTTAAAAAATGGGGTGTGCCCAAAAATTGAATAGTTTTTAATTCTCTTTTTTTTTTTCTTTCCTTAAAAAAGTGTGTGTGTGATTGCTTGTTTTTGCAAAAAGGTGTCTTTTAACCTGGTCTGCCCAGAAACTCAGTATGGGGTTAAGAATGACCTAGCACTACCTCCCTACTGCTGGGGTTCTAGAACTTCCCTGCTACTTCATGCTTTCCTTTTGTGTGTTCGTTTTGTTTTGTTTTTGATACTTTATGAAGTCCTTGTTTTCTTGAAACACCCATGTTCTACAGGCTGACGATTTGTTAGACTTACAGAGATTCACGTAACTCCATATCCTGAGTTCTCAAGTTGCTTGTGCCGCTGTGAGTGGCTTTATAAGCACTGTCATTCTTAGCTTGAATTGTGTCCCCTGAAATTCATTGTTGAGTTCTTTTAACAATGTTCATTGCTGCTTTATTCTTTTTTTAAAAAATTTCTTTATTAATTACACTTTATTCACTTTGTATCCCTCCCTCCTCCTGTCCCAATCCCTCCCTTCCTCCCCCTCTGCATGCATGCCCCTCCCCAAGTCCACTGATAGGTGAGGTCTTCTTTTCCCTCCTTCTGATCCTGGTCAATTATGTCTCATCAGGAGTGGTTGCATTGTCTTCTTCTGTGGCCTGGTAATGCTGCTTGCCCCTCAGGGGGAGATGATCAAAGAACAGGCCACTCAGTTCATGTCAGAGACAGTCCCTGTTCCTATTACTATGGAAGCCACTTGGATACTGAACTGCCATGGCCTATATCTGTGCAGGAGCCTTAGGTTATCTCCATGCATGTTCCTTGGTTGGAGTATGAGTCTCAGGAAAGACCCCTGTGCTCAGATTTTTTGGTTCTGTTGCTCTCCTTGTGGAGTTCCTGTCTTCTCCAGATCTTACTGTTTCTCACTTCTTTCATAAGATTCCCTAGACTCTGCCCAAAGGTTGCCCATAAGTCTCAGCATCTGCATTGATAGTCTGCAGGGCAGAGCCTTTCAGAGGTCCTCTGTGTCAGGCTCCTGACTTGTTCCCTCTTTTCTCCTTCTTCTGATATCCATCCTCTTTGCCTTTCTGGATAGGGATTGAGCATTTTAGCAAGAGTCCTCCCTCTTGATTAGTTTCTTTAGGTGTACAGATTTTAGTAGGTTTATCCTATATTATATGTCTATATGAGTGAGTATATACCGTGTGTGTCTTTCTGCTTCTGGGACAGCCCACTCAGGATGATCTTTTCCAGATCCCACCATTTACCTGAAAATTTCATAATTTCCTTTTATTGCTGAGTAATAATCCATTGTGTAGATGTACCACAATTTCAGCATCCATTCCTCCACTGAGGGGCATCTGGGCTGTTTCTAGGTTCTGGCTATTACAAATAGGGCTGCTACAAACATGGTTGAGCAAATGTCCTTATTGTGTACTTGAGCTTCTTTTGGATATATTCCTAGGAGTGGTATAGTTGGATCTTGAGGAAGCGCTATTCCTAGTTGTCTGAAGAAGCGCCAGATTGATTTCCAGAGTGGTTGTACAAGTTTATATTCCCACCAGCAATGGAGGAGGGTTCCCTTTCTCCACAACCTCTCCAGCATGTGTTGTCACTTGAGTTTTTGATCTTAGCCATTCTGATGGGTGTAAGGTGAAATCTTAGGGTCATTTTGATTTGCATTTCCCTTATGACTAAGGACGTTGAACAGTTCTTTAAGTGTTTCTTTGCCATTTGATATTCCTCTGTTGAGAACTCTCTGTTTAGCTCTATACTCCATTTTTTAATTGGATTACTTTATTTGCTGTTTAACTTCTTGAGTTCTTTATATACACTGGATATTAGTCCTCTGTCAGACATAGGTTTGGTGTAGACCCTTTCCCAATATGTAGGCTGTTGTTTTGTTCTGACGACAATGTCCTTTGCTTTACAGAAGCTTTTCAGTTTCATGAGGTCCCATTTATTGATTGTTGCTCTTAGAGCCTGTGCTGTTGGTGTTCTGTTCAGGAAGTTGTCTCCTGTGCCAATGAGTTCAAGGCTCTTACCCACTTTTTCTTCTCAGCGGTTTAGTGTGTCTGGTTTTATCATTGTTGAGTTCTTAACCACAAAGATTTTGGTCTTACTTCAAGACACTATTTGACCTCAACACAAAGGTCAGAACCTTAAAGAAGGTCATCCCAAAGAAGCTGGAAGCTCAGTGAATAAAACTTCAGAAGCCTAAACTGCTCTTAAACCATGACACTGAGAAGTCTGGACATTGAAACCTCAAACTGCAATTCTCTCTGAAGAAAAAAAATGCTACATGGTAGGGTTATGGGTTAGCATAATGGATTAGCACTCTGGGAATGGATTAGCCACAAGATATTCCAAAGACTGAATCTTCAGTGTAAAGATGCATCATCTGTGTGCATTGATATTCATTCCTATTGATGATGTTTTGTGTTTTAATATATTAAAGGAATGTTGGTCAGAAAAAGCATTCCTATGAAAATGTTTGTTTTTATGAAAATGAATAGTACTTATTCCACTATGTGTCAGTGTTTTCTTCCTAAATGTAAATTTCTGAAGACACAACTGATTCTAACAACTAGAATGCTTATATTACATAGGGAGTTTCAGGACAGCCAGGGATACAGAGAGAGAATCTGTCTCAACAAAACAAAACATTTAAAGGAAAACCAAAAACAAAATAGACAAGTAAGCCAAAAGGATGCTTGAAATAGCGAGGCAGCCCTGCATACCCAGTGCTGGGAAGGAAGAATCCGTAGGAATGGAGCACAAATCATCCTCGATTACTTACTGAGTTTGTAAGCAGAGTAGGCTACAAGGTACCCGTTTGGAAAAACAAGCAAACACCAAAAAATAGAAAAGAAAAAAAGGAGAGCTTAAAACTCCTGGTATTTGACCATTCCTTTTTAATTCGTCCTCAGACCATGGTCCTCATATCATCTCTATCAAACGTCATCTTTTCCCACAATAAAATGTATGCCCCTCTCTCTACCAAGACAAACCTGCTTCAGCCTTTTCCCTTAGAACACTTCCTGGACACTTCCTGCCCTATCTTATTCACTATCGATCCTTTGACCTTCTTCACTGAAGAAGGATCCAAAACTCTGTGGAAATCAGGATGTTTTTCCAATTATGGAATGAGCGATATGTGAAAACACAGGATCAGAATGCATGGGAGACAAATGTCAATTCTAGGATTGTCCTGTTGGAATACTCCATCAGCAGTCCTTCTCGCTCACGCCCAGGCCCAGTTTGGCTCTGAGCCTGCCTGTTCCCATCCCATGTTATTTGCTGACAGGAGTGCTTTTCAACTCAAATCTAGATCTACAACATCATCTATCACATCATAATGTACAAATGCATATGTGGGCCAATAGAGTAAAAAACACATTATGCTAATTGGAGTATTTTTAAATATCGTAATTCTTTGAGAATGACATATTTGTGTATATTGTACTTAGGTTTTATTCACTTCTTTTCTAAGTCTTCTAGATCTCCTTTCATATTACCAAATACTCTCAACTTCAAATACTCTATTTTTAACCAACCAAGTCAATTTCTGCTATACACATACTCATAGGTCTGTAATGTTATTCACTGGTGCTTGGCTGGCCTACTAGGGGCTACAACTTTATAGAAAACAGCCTTTCCCTGCCAGAAGCCATAAACTGTCAATATCTTCTCAATTAGGGCTGGGGTCTCATGAACACTCTACTTCCCTTATTCTACAAGGCCTCCTAAGGAGCCTAATATTTTGTGTGTATTATGGAGGCAGCTACAGCTATGGTGGATCTATTAGTGCAGTGGTCCTGTTATAGCTAGGAGATACTATATTTCTCTGATCCTCCCTCACGTCTGTCTCTGACTTTTTCCATCCGATTTACTATAATCCTACCTGAACCTTTGGCGAGGGGTGATATAGATATCCCATTTGTGACTGGGCAATACAGAGTCACTCAGTCTTTGAATTTTGGCCAGTGTGATAACCATCTTCACAGCACAAAGGAACTTCTTTAAAGAGTTATGAGTGTTGCACTATAGTCTAGGACTATAGATATAAGAATTTAGAGGGTATTTTGACACTGTGTCCATTTACCAACATAATGGCATTCATTGTGTCCATAGGGCCTGTGATGGATTCCTGGCTCAATTTTCAGCCTCAGGCTTCCTATAGAACAATGTTTCTCAATCTGCAGGTCATGATCAAAGACCTCCCCTATCAGTGGACTTGGGGAGGGGCATGCATGGAGAAGGGGAAGGGAAGGTAGGATTGGCAGGGCAGGAGGGAGGGAGCTACAGGGAGGATACAAAGTGAATAAAGTATAATTAATAAAAATTACAATTAAAAACAGTTTAAAAAGTGAAAAAAAAAAAAGAACTTTTCTCCTCAGCCTCTAGCCTTTTGGAGATCTCTGAGTAAACAAGCCAGGAGCCTTTTGTCAGCCTAGTTAAGACTGATTGCTGCTAAACAATAAAAGACATTAGATAAAGAGAGTTTTGGCAAAAAGCAGGCCAGAAGCTTCAGGTGGCTCAGTTGATAAGGCAGCTTCAGGTGGCTCAGTTGATAAGGTCTTAAGTCTGGAGGTCTAGGGTTCAAGCCCAAGTAGAACCTCTACCAAGGACCCCTCAAAAGCAATGCCACCAGCCTGAAATATTTAAGAGTTTATATAAACTGACTGACCCCAAAGGAGAGAAAGAAGTTAGCCATCAACAGTGACTGACCCCAATCGTCCACTCTTCATCCACCTACCTCAGTTTCTCCCCTGGACTCTTCCAAGCTGGACTTTGACAAGAGAGAGGGGCTGGATAATTAACACTAAGGATGCTTGAAAAAAGCTATATGTAAGATCTGTGTATGTGTGTCTGTGGGTTTATTCTCTACAAGGAGTCCATATAATATATTTAACATAATATTAATTATCAGTACTATTCTAAAAACTTGTTATATTACCTGAGCTATTCCAGGCATTTCATATATATTGAAATTTAAAAAATTAAAAAAAACCTTGTTTTATTCTGATATTTATAACTGTTTTTTTTTTTTCTATTCGTGCTGTCTTTACCAGGGCAACTCTGACCAAAAGAAAGCATTTCTTTCTTTTTTTTTTTTCTTCTCAATGCAGTTTATTCAGGAACCTTGAACAATCTTCTGACCCTGGGGAAAGCCATTTATAACTGTTTTTTAAAAAATTATTTATTTTTATTAATTACAGTTTATTCACTTTGTATCCCCCCCCTACAAAGCCCTCCCTCCCTACCTCCTCCCCTCCCAGTCTCATCCTCCCTCCCCCTTCTTCACGCATGCCCCTCCCCAAGTCCGCTGATAGGGGAGGTCCTCCTCTCCTTCCTTCTGACCTTAGTCTATCAGATCTCATCAAGAGTGGCTGCATTGTCATCTTCTGTGGCGTGGTAAGGCTGCTCTCCTTTTCTTCACCAACCCTTTATCTGACAGAGGTCTAATATCCAGTATATACAAAGAACTAAAGAAGCTGAAAAGCAGCAAACCAAGTAATCCAATTAAAAAATGGGGAACAGAGCTAAACAGAGAACTCTCTGTAGAGGAATATCGAATGGCAGAGAAACACTTAAAGAAATGCTCAACGTCATTAGCCATTAGGGAAATGCAAATCAAAACGACCCTGAGATATCACCTTACACCCATCAGAATGGCCAAGATGAAAAACTCAAGCGACAACACATGCTGGAGAGGTTGTGGAGAAAGGGGAACCCTCCTCCACCGCTGGTGGGAATGTAAACTGGTACAACCACTCTGGAAATCAATCTGGTGCTTTCTCAGACAACTAGGAATAGCACTTCCTCAAGATCCAGCCATACCACTCTTAGGCATATATCCAAAAGGGGCTCAAGTACACAATAAGGACATTTGCTCAACCATGTTTGTAGCGGCTTTATTTGAAATAGGAAGAAGCTGGAAACAACCCAGATGCCCCTCAACTGAAGAATGGATGCAGAAATTGTGGTACATCTACACAATTGTTATTGAGTATTAAGCAAAAAACATGTTTTCATTCTGACCTTCACCTTGAGACAGAGATAAGAGGATGTTTCACCAAGTTCCTTAAAACTTGTTTGTGTGACCTTATCTGCTACAGGAAGTAGCTTAAGAAAACAAATTTGGCAGTTCCATGAACTTATTTCTTTATTGATGTGTCTTGTTTTTGCTTTGCCTATAAAAAGGAATTGTGGAATAAACTTGTGGCTGTAGTCTTACTGACAGCTCTCTCGAGCTGATCCGGTGTGTAGTGGGACTTGCTTTAATTATTTCAGTCCTCACTCCCCACTCAGGTACTGTTTCACTCTGCCATGGGCTGTGGCAGGAATTGTCAGCATGAAGTGAAACTGGGGCATAACTTTAGTGCAGATCTTATAAAACACTGCATTGCCTATCAGAAGGCCCACATGGCTTCTGACAATGCATGTTCCTGAGAGCTCCTAACACTCAATCTACCTTCATCCATTCCCCCAGTTAATATAATGGCAAACAGTTTTAAAATATAACATAATCATAAATGTTTGAGGGTTTACATATATACCTATATATGTATATGTATATGTATATATGTATGCATATATATATATATATGTTGATTCTGTGTTGGGATTTTTAGGTCAGTCGTGGTATATATGAATTTATCTCCTTAAGATTAATTATGCTTTTTAAAATTGAGAAACCTGTGCTGTTTTGAAATTAAACATATAGACTTACTAAAAGATTGATTTTTATAGTTAAAATGATACGTATGGTGTCAGTTTGACTGTGATCCTCACACTTTATTGCCATATGAGTGTGAAGGTATTTCATAGAGGTTCAACTGAGGGAAGGAGACCCACTTTGAATCTGGGCGATACTACCCCATAGGTTGATGTAGAGTCTTAATAAAAAGGGCCAAAGAAAAAGATGTACTGAGTACTGGCAATCATCTCTTTACTTCCTTATTGTGAACTTAATATTAACATATACCTTATGCCCCCCTCACTACAAAATCCATCTATTCTCCCTGCTGTGATAATCATTGCCATCTTAATCTTGGCCTTCAGATTGTGCGGTGGAAGAAATTTTTTCTTTGTCAGATAATTTGCCACCGCAATAAGAGAAATAAAAAAGCACATCTATCAAGTGGTTTCCTATATTTCCTAAGTTTCTGTCTTCCTTATCCCTAGGATAGGGTGTGGGAGTTGTGTGTGGGTTTTCTGGGTAAATTTTTTATATAGTTCCACATTTTGCCAGAGGAGTAAAAAACACTAAATAATAATCTAGGAAATTGTTTTCTATATTTCTTAAGTTCCTGCCTTTTTTATTCTTAGGAAAGAGCTTGTGCTTGTGTATATATGTTTTCTAGGTAACTTTTTAAAAATCCAATTTTACATTTTGAAAATGCTTCCACTAAATTTTTAGCAATATTTTGGTATTTCTATGGGACAAAAAGTAAGAAGCTTTAGCATTTCTGCTGATAGTTGACTTTTTAAAAATGTTGTGATGTCATTTCAAGCTCATAGAAAAATTACAACAGTTAATAAAAGTTTTCCCATTTAATTTTGCTTAGATTCCTTTGCTAGATATTTTTGTTTACTGAGTGTGGTCAATCCAGTGACAGAATACTTGCCTGGCCAATGCAGTGCCCTAGGATCCTTATACAGACCACTGTTTACAGCATTTGTCATACAGAACTTACTACACATTTCCTACCAGAAAGAGCACAATAGCACATACCCTCAGTGGAATTTTCAAGCCCAGAGTATTTATAGCTATGTAGCAACATTATCTCACCGACTAGCATCTTTTACATTTTCCCTAATAAACACAATGGTGCATTTGTGTCAGAAGGAAACTAAGCATTCTTGTGAAAAATGTAAGCCAGGATTAAATGTAGCAACCTTCCTTCCCTAGAGTATGTTTACATCTAAATTATTTTTGTATGGAAATAAAATCTTGTAATAAGATAAGGCAAACTACTGCCCAGAAGAAACAACAAATTGAGAAAACAAATCATCACTTATTTTGGAGCTGAATGACCAATTGATAATTTCTGTAACATACAGAGAAAGCTCATAGATGATGCATTAGTCAAGATGCTAAGAATTAAATCAGAGAAGACTTTAAAATATTCAGTTTTATACAAACCCAAATATGCAAAATTGTTATGTTTTATGAAATTGGCAAATGGGAATAACATTAAAGATGAGGTATTTGAATGAAATCAAATTACACACCCTCTAAACAGACTTGAGAATGGTACTTATAGTTTGGTAGTATCACAGTTATTTAGAAAACAATACTTCAAAAATAAACTCTGAATTTCAAGTTCTTTGCACCAAGTTCCTCTGGCTAACTTGTTTCTTCTTTGTAACCACTCGATTGGAAATACTTGGGCTATAGGGGTATGCATACTCTAGACCCCAGATTAAATTGATTTATTCTTTACAAAAAAATAAGAAAACTTCTCTTTGGAAAAGCTACTATAAATAAGTATTTTAGCAATCTAACTCCTTAGTGAAAAACAGGAGGCCGGAAGCATATTTCATTGAAAAAAATGAATACATACAAAGAGCATAATTGTATAAAATTGAATACTTTGATGAACTTTCCAGGAAGTGAACGTTAAAACTCGTGGCACATAAGAACGAGAGTCACGGAGATAGTCTGTTTCCATCCATATTTCTACAACGTTTTCATAGCAGTGACAGTTGGAGAATTGTAGTATCTACATATGAGAAGCAATAAACAAGAGGTTGGAGCTGGAGAGCTGGCTCAGTGTTTAAAAGCCTGTAGTAAGCTCAGTCCCCAGCAACCACACAGAGTGGCTCTTTACTGCCTGTAACTCTAGTTCCAGAGCCTCCAACACATTCATCTGTCTCCATGGGCAGCAGGCGTGTGTGTTATGTGCATAAATATATTTAAACATACGCATATACAAATTTAAAAAATTTAAATATTATCAAAACATTTTAGGGCTGGAGAGATGATTTTGTGCTTAAAAGCACTGACTGCTCTCCCAGATGTCCTAGGTTTTCTTTTTGTCATTCAATATTGCCTCAAAACTTTCTGTAACTCCAGTCTTCCAGAATGCAAAGCCCTTTCTAAGTTTTTGCAGGTACTTTATACATGTGGTACACAGACATATATGCAAAAAAAAAAATACCCATTTAAATAAAATAAAAATTATGTTACACACACACAAAACCAGATACCTTTTCCCGAGTCATCAGATAACCTCTGGTCCCCTAAGTGTATTTTCACATGTTCAGCTTTGCCTAATATTACATAACAATTTGTATAATATGATAATATTATATATCTGAAATTTTGTTCATTTTGGATAGTAATGATGACTGATAATTGACTACTGATAGCTGAACATATGAAAAGAGTCAGTTATAGGAAGATAAATATTCTCAAACTGCAGTCTTAGCGTTGTACAATAAATAAGAAAAGACAGATGACCAGGGCTCATGCCATTCTTGGAGGAAGCTGTCTTCTACCAAAGCAGGATAAAAACAGGCTGGAAATAGACATCATATTGCTGATGAGAACAAATGGGCAAAATACGGGAAAGAACATTTCTAGAAATGTAGATACTCCCCATAGCATTGGATATTTGGAGTAGGTTGTAAAGGTGACCACAATGGAAGAGAATGAGTAAGAGATGACAAATGTGCACACCAGGATGAGGATAGTTTGGGTGGCTCTGTTTCCAGGTGAGACTTTTAGAAAGTGTTGAGCCCTGTGTATATGCTTGACTTGTCTCTTATGTCTGTAGAGGATACTCAGCATGGAGGCACTTGAGTAGACCATGAGACCCAGACCCAGACCATCAGAGAAGCACAGTAAGAACATGTAAAGTGCAGTTGCAAAATTGCCAGATGCAAACCATGAACAGTACCCATAATTCATCCTGTTTGTTGCATTTTTGTTGTAACTAGGACCTAACACTCTTGCTGGAGTCATGATGTTTAGAACAAAGTGCATAAGCCAGCTGAGTGAGCAGGAAGGACCAATGTACTTGGTGGCCCTGTGTTTAAGCATTATCCACCTGGGGTTGCTGGGACTGATTGTGATTGCTTGGAAGCAACTCAATAGACACATAGCATATAGGGACATTCCTCTTGTTATTCGGTAAAGATACACTATCAATTTACATCCAATATCATCCAGGAAATCTTTAAATCCATAATCTAACAGTGTCTGTGGGATGCCTCTCGAGACAACAGACAAGCAGTTGGCAAAAGTCAAGTGCTCAATAATCAGGTCTTTGGGCATTAAATGTTTGCCACTGACTATCAAAATGATATAATAAAATAGTATTGAGAAATTGCCAAGCATTCCCACTGCAATCTGGGAGAAGAGAACAATTCCCACCACAAAGTTTTCAGAAGCCATTTGCATTCCTATTAAAAAATAAATGAACGTATTGTCTTAGAAAGACATTATCAGTGTGCATTATGTCCTATTATTGTCCTTATAGCTCTTCCATCGAAAGAACATCTAAGGCTTTGTTCTTTATTAAAGTAAATATTATCTATTGTTGAAATGGAAAGTTTTAGATATGTTTACTGAAAAATAATGTTTTTACTGGACAAGGTGTTGCATGACAACATAGCAATCAAGAGACAAAGAGAGAAAGACATTTGAAATTGAGGATAACCAAATTTACAGAGTTACTTTCAGGACAACCAGAGCTACACAAAGCAAAAACCCTGTTTTCAAAAGCTCCCCTCCTAAAATGTTTAATGTTTTCATTGCTTTTGACTAAACAGAATGATTTGCGGTCAATTTTCAAAGAAAGAATTCTTAAGACATCCCATTATTTCTGAAATTCACAAGGAATATAATTTTAAATTCATTAAGAGAAACAACAGAAAAGATTTGAAAATCTTTTAAAAGACTGGCTAAATACTCAGGATACATAAAGCATACCTAATATTCATATTTATGTTGTTTTTAATTATGTGTGGGCTGGGGGTGGTTGCATGTGGGTGGGAGTGCCAGTAGGAGTCAGAGTGTTCGGATCCGCTACACCTGAATGTGTAGAAGCTTGTGAGCCACAAATAGGAGCAACTGAACTCAGACACAAAGCAATAGCAGGGTGCTGTTGACCACTGGCTTATCCCTCTATCCTACAAACATATTTTAAACTAAATTTGAAGAAACCTAAAACAATAAGAGATGGGTTCATGACTTGGATAAATTACCTATAAGCAATTTAGATGTCTGAAATATGTGCAAAAAAAGGCTCAGTGTCATCAGTAATAAAGAGAATACAATGAGGGATGCAAATCAAAGTTGCAATGAGAGATCATTACATATAGGAAAAACAGGTCTTAATCAAAGCAAATGAACATAAAAAAAGCAGGAGTTAATATTGCTGAGTATTGTATGAAATCATAACCCCTGTACAGATGCTAAAGGAAATTGCAGATTCTATACAAACGAGTATTGCTTTCTTCAATAAACTGATAACTCATCACCAATTCCAATTGTATTGCCACAAGGATCTAGGGACATGAGAATATCCAAAGCCACACAGGGAATAACCTGTTTTGAGTCAGAAGGATAACAAGGGGTCTGGGCTTCCTTGTCGTTGTCCTGCTGAGTCTCAGCAGTTCTCAGGAAGAACTTAGAAAGACAAAATAAATTCCTTTTTTGAACTTTTGACGGTCAGAACTTATGAATCTGAATGGCTTTGTGTAAAGCGGATATTTTCCTGCAGAAAATTGGATGATGACTATATCCCCTCACCTCGCACAAAAATTAATGTTAAATGACCCAAAGGATGATAAGCTAAAACCCTCAGAGGAAATGCTAGTAATACAAGATGTAGACAGAGGTGACAAGACTCCGTAGCACGGACAGTACACCGGGAATAAAGAAGGGGAACTGCAGGAAATTAAAAGCCCACTGCACATAAAGGGAAGTCACAGCCGAGTGAAGAGAAAAGGCACAGAACGGAAGAAAAACAGTGACTTCTGTACTTTAATAAGGACCTTTATAGCTAGAATGTATCAAGGGAAATAAAGATTAAATAGTCTCTCCACAGACTTTGCAGTCAACAAACAGGGCAGAGATTTCTTTAAAGAAAAAAACAAATGTGTAGTCACTACTTTTTACAAGTGTTCAACATACTTGCCTTTCAGAGATATACAAATTACAAATACTTAAAGATGTCATTGCACAGCTTAGAATGCTTATTGTCAAGACAATGACAAACGCTGATGATGACGTGGGAAAATGTAATCATCATTCTACACTGGTAGGAGGACAAAATACTATCTTCAACCAAGGACCATGCATAGACTGGACCTAGGCTCCCTACATAGATGTAGCCTATGGGCAGCTCAGTCCTCACATAGGTTCCCTAGTAAAGGGAATGGGGACTGACTTTGACATGGACTCTTGTCTGCTTTTTGATCAGTTTCCCTGGTGGGGCTACCTTGCCAGGCCACAGGGGAAGAGGATGTGCTCAGCTCTGATGAGACTTGCTGGACTGAGTGGTTAGAAGGGAGCTCCCCTTCTCTGAGGAGTAGTGGAGGGGGGATAAGGGAAAGAGGCAAGGAAGCTGGGACTGGGAGGAGGGAGGTGGCTGCAACTGGGATGTAAAATGAATAAATAAAAATTTAAATAAAAAGGAAATAACAGGAATTATCAAGATATTAAAAATAGAATTACCATATAACACAGATTTATAATTTCTGAGCATGTAGCCAAGGGATTCTCTGTCTTACACAGATGCTTGCATATCCACATAAGATGCTCTGTTCAAAATGGCAAAGAAACGATGTCAATCCTAGATGTTCATCTGCAGATAATGGAAGTATGGTATCTCTACACAGTGGAATTTTGTTCATCTGTAAAGGAAAATGAAATCATGAAATATTTAGGAACTAGATGTACTTCCACATAATTCAGTAAGGGATTTGGAAAAACAAAGATCATATGTTGGTTTTCTAACAGGGACATATCCATATTAATCTCAATGGAGAGATAGTAGTTATGACCTATGAAACCAGAAAGAAGAAAAAAGGAGGAATTGAGGAATCAAGGAAAGGGTAATAGAGCAAATGTGGCTTTAATAAAGGGTTATAATGTATATAGAGTTGTGCAAAAAGATGTTGGGGGGACTGGAGAAAAAACGTGGAAGATGAGAATAAAAAATTATCTTTAAAAACTTACAATTGTTCAATATTATGTATGCTGATTAAGATTTTGAAAGACCAAGCCCCCCTTTCAAGATTATGGTTTTGTGGAAATTTTTTGCCATTGAATAATGATAGTTCTTATAGTCAATGCAATTTTACAAACTTACACAGAATATTTAAAATTGCCATGGTCATTCGTGTGCTTTCTGTTTTTTATAGGAATTTTACTATTTACAATTTTACTATATTTGAATTTTACTATTTTATGGATTGAACCCAGAGTCCCAATTGTAAAAATCAAGCAGTCTATCATGTAGTTTTCTACACAAATTTCTATCCAAATTTTAGATCAGTATGTCAAGTTGTAGAAAAATGAAATTTGTAATTCTTAGTTTTTGGTAATACAGAGACTCTGTTGCCATTTTGTACACGGAATAATTTGAGAAAAACAGTCTTGTCTGTGTCCCTGAAATTCTCCTTGAAGAATATGGCATAAATGTTCCTTCCACTTCACTCTATAGATTATATTTTAAATTGTAATAATTTTGTTTTTTACAAGAAATGCATTTTCTAAGTAATTTCTTCTGCTTTATTAATTTTGTTGCTATTATAAACACCATTCTGGAAGAAGTTCTTATGGTATAGATGCCCTGAGAATATTTTATACTTTTTTATGTAAAAGAAGAATTAATATTTCATCCATCAATTCCACTTTTTAGAATGATTTTTAAAAATTAAAAGCAGGATTTTGGAGAGATATTTCCTTAGTTCTGTCCACAGCAGAATCATTGAAAATGGTTGAAAGTTGCAATCATTCCACATGCCCATCAACAAAGAATTGCACACAGACAACATGATGTATACATGCAAAGGTATAGCTTTTATTCTTTGAAAGGAAGGTTGATACATGCTATATGATAGATAACCACAGAGTTCTTGTGTTAGACTGCTGTTTAATTCTGTCCAGCTGCTGTATCTATTAGGATCAACTACAAATACACAGAAACTGAAATTATGAGGGCCAGCAAGACTGCTCAATACATACATAAATATGCTTTCAACAAGCCTGATGTCCAGAGTTCAATCCAGGGTCCCTTGTGGTCAAAGGAGAGAGCCAGTTTTACAAACATATTTTCTCTAATCTCCACACATATATGCTGTCGGAGGTGTACATATTCTCCCCAACAATAAATGAATCATGTAATGAAAATTTGAAAGACCTTAGAATAATGATTGACAAGGTTGCAAGGAGAAGATGATGGATGTGTATTTCATGAATGCAGAGTTTGGGTTTGTGAGGAAATGTACTGAAGCTCAGCTGCAGAACATTAGGATCATTTTACTCATGAGTGAACTGTGCTCTCACAATGGTTAACATGATACATATTTGTAGTTTGACTGTGGTTCTAACTTTAACAATAAGGACATTGTGGTTAGTAAATGAGAATTTCTTTGCTGTACTGTATGGTAAAGACCTACAGTGACGATAGTCAATGAAATAGAGCTCTGGCTTGTGATATAAAACTTAGGGTCACAAGGATGAGTTTTCGTGTTTACCCGGGAGGAAGATTTGGAAGGGTGTTAGACAAGAGTAAAATATGCTAGAGTTTTGCTGTTGTTGTTTTGGGTTTCACTTATTAAGAGCAACCTCAGATATCAGACAGATATATGGTAGATCTGAAACTCCTGACAGTGACCATGTCAGTAGGAATAGACAAACATACCTGTATGTATTTTACAGACGTTGACTAGCCTAACTCTTCACAGCAGAAAACACTGTATTTGCATGTTCTTTCTAATAACAAGTAAGCTGAGATTTTATACAAACCAATCTCGGTGTTTATTCAGGGAAGTATAGCAATAGAATCAGGAATGTCTGTCATATTTCAGAATAGCTGAAATACCAAAAAATTAAATATACTCCTTTTTTGCATTTATTCTCTTCTTGTAAGTCCTTCAAATTTTAAGCCTCAATCCACAATTTTTCATAAAGTTAATTTTTCTTTTAAAAATTACCCCATAATTTTATCACTGCTAAAACAATTACAATCAACAGTATCAATATTCTATACCAGTCCAACTACAACTATTCAAACACAAAACTGGAATATATTTTCCAGAAGCATATAAATTGATGAGTAGGAGGATTTAACTAAAAAAAGCTTTCCAAGCTATTTAGTGTAAGTTGGGGATGTAGTTTACAGCTTGTCCAGTGGGTGTAGGGCCCAGGGTGTGATCCCTATTGTTATCAGTAAACAGAAATCGAGAATTCAAATAAATCTTCCTTTTAAAAACTAAAACTAGGAAGGCACATGTGAAAAAAAAATTGAAATAAGGTGAGAAAGGAATAGATGGAAATATAGAGAGAAGAGACAGAGACAGAAGCTAAGCAAAGAAAGGAAAGAAGAAAATAAGGTGGTTTTAGTGACAAGAGAGCCATTCAGTAACAGTTTAAAGAGGAGGAGGAGGAGGAGGAGGAGGAGGAGGAGGAGGAGGAGGAGGAGGAGGAGGAGGAGGAGGAGGAGGAAGAAGAAGAAGAAGAAGAAGAAGAAGAAGAAGAAGAAGAAGAAGAAGAAGAAGAAGAAGAAGAAGAAGAAAAGGAGGAGGAGAAGCAGGAGGAGGAGGAGAGGGGGAAGGAGAAGGAGGGCGAGGAGGAGGAGAAGAAGAAGGAGGAGAGGAAGGAGGAAGCAGCAGCAGTAGAGAGCACTAGCATGGATTCTCTAAAGATTGCTTTCTAATATTTTTAGTTTTTACTAGTCCTCTGCTCTGATCACTCACCTCACTCACTATGAAGATGCCTGTCACCGTAAGAAGTGAGTCTCTGTTGAAACTGTGATGATATATTCTCCCTCACTTAAAGGTTCATGATCTTCTGGTATTCATTCCCAACAGATTGGTCATTTTCATTTCAATTCTAAACCAATAATGACAGCAACTCCACAAGGGTCTGAAGTAACTTTTAAATGCCTTCCTGTCAGACCAGAATACAAAGCTAAACAAAACAAGAAGTGTAAACTACATGAGCGACTCAAAGAAAGCAATTAGGAATCGGTATCAGTCTTGGGAGCATGAGCAGTATGGCAGAGAGACATGAAGAAAGAATTTTAGTGCTATTAAAGTATAAGCAAGTTGCATGGCCTTGTCACTGGAGGGCCTTTCCCTATCACTCAGCATCCTAGACAGTTTTAACATCTCAAAAGTGTTAGGTCCCAAAGACTCTCAGGACAAATGGCTAACTTAGGTGCCTATTAACATATCAGAGCAGATGCTGTTTGCCAGAATCTCACAACATTGCAAGTGCCTCTTACAAAGTCCTGGCTCTTCTCAGCACTCCTCCCCTACCCCAAACCTCTGTCACCCATGAGCTTCATTTTCTTTCCCCCTGCTTTTCTATAAAACCCTGACATTTTGGCCATGTGCTCTTGATCTCTTGGCACTTTATGCACTTTGTTCATTTCTCCTTTCTCTTCTCATTTCTTAGTCTACCCCTTTATCTGTTTTCTCATAGCCTGGTCAGTCTAATGACCCTGTCTGTTGTGCTATCTTCTAGACCTGCTCTGGACCCTTCCTGATGCCTCTGGCTGTTCTCTGTTTAATCTGTATCACAAATACCTTCTTCTCAACAATTCCTTGGATTGGTCATGTCCACATTTTCAATAAAAATGCTCAAGTATTAAGGGATTGGGAGAAGCAAGAGGTCATAGGTTTATGTACACATAACATCCTACAGGTCAAGGTTTGAAAATGATTCATCCATGTTGTATGTGTCACAATTGGTTGGGTTTCATGCTGTAGGGAATGCCATTATAAGTCTGTTAAAGAATTTATATTGACAATAGGTGGGTAGATCCTCTTAGTGTGTGCTATCGTGAAGGAGGCTATTGTGAGCATTGCTTTAATTGAATCCAGGTGCACATAGTTTGCATACCAAAAGGAACAGCTTTCATTAATTATCATTATACACTGGGATTTGTATTTCTCAATACAATTACAAAAGATTTAAAAATTAATTCCAATGGTATGATGAGCCTGCTCCTTTCAGGTAACATAACTATACCCATTTCTGTTTCAGGCCTAACAGCCACATCATTGTACCTTGTTGCTGATACAGAAAAAAGAATTCCTGTATAAGGTCAGGTTGACCAAAAACTATGTTTATGTTCTGCATACTCTGTGGTCTTGTTGTTCCCAGAATTTCCCCAAACATAAGGCACAGCTGGCCATAAACATAAACTTTACTTGGGACCAGTCAAATTAAAGGTCAGCTAGAAGTGCTTGTCTAGATAGCAAAACAAGAACTTGAGTCAGAGATTAATGCCCTGTTCCACTGTGCCCTCTATCTTCTTGCACCTAATGGGAGCTAATTGCAGTTTTCACCTTTTAAAACAGCTTCCTCTCAAGAATGCAGTTCAGATCCTAAACTAACTGCCTCTCATAGCTCAGAAACTAAAGTTTTCATCTGAGCTTTTCTCTGAGCTCAGAAAATAAAGCTTCTGTGTCTGAAGTGAGTTTTCTTGGCTTCCATCCCAAACACAACAGATAGAAATGCTTCCAGGAGAAGTGCCAGAGGGTGTTCTTTGATCTGCCTTGTTGATTATTTCATTTTATTGTTATTATTATTTATTAAAATTTATTCACTTTGTATTCCAATTGTAGCCCCCTCCCCATCTCCTCCCAGTCTCCCATCCTTCCTCCTTCTCCCCCTATGCCCTTTCCCTAGTCCACTGATAGGGGAGGACCTCCTCCCCTTCCATCTGACCTTAGCCTATCAGGTCTCATCAGAACTGGCGGCATTGTCTTCCTCTGTGGCCTGATAAGACTGCTCCCCTCTTCAGGGGGAGGTGATCAAAGAGCCAGCCACTGAGTTCATGCTGGAGACAGCCCCTGCTCCCCTTACTAGGAAACCCACTTGAAGACTGAGCTTCCTATGGGCTACATCTGAACAAGGTTATTAGGTTCTCTCCACGCACAGTTCTTGGTGAGAGGATCATCCTCTATAGGCTCCCTTGGGCCCAGGATTTTTGGTTCTGTTGGTCTCCTTGTGGAGCTCCTGTCCCATCCAGGTCTTCCTATCTCTCCCTTCTTCCATAAGATTCCCTGCACTCTCCCCCAAGTTTGGCTATGAGTCTCAGCATCTGCTTCAATACCCAATCAGCAGAGTGTTTCAGAGGTCCTTTGTGGTAGGCTTCTGTCCTGTTCCCTGTCTTCTCCTACTTCCGATGTCTATCCCAACTGTTGTCCTGAATGAGGATTAAGCATCTTACCTTGGGTCCTCCTTGCTGTTTAGCTTTTTTAGGACTATAGATTTTAATATGTTTGTCCTATATTATATGTGTGAGTATATACCATGTGTGTCTTTCTGCGTCTGGGATACCTCACTCAGGGTGATCTTTTCTAGTTTTATCCATTTGTCTGAAAATTTCATGATTTCCTTGTTTTTAATGGCTGAGTAGTATTCTGTTGTGTAAATGTACCACTCTTTCTGCATTCATTCCTCACCTGAGGGACATCTGGGTCGTTTCCAGATTCTGGCTATTATGAATTTAGCTGTTCCTAACGTGGTTGAGCAAATGTTCTTGTTGTATAGTGTCGTGCCTGTCTCATCCAGCAAGAAAGACGCAACCACCAGCTCTTCCTCAAGCAGTTTATTCAGGCATTTGCAAGCTTCTTCTCCCCCCGTACCCCGGCCTCTTCCCAATTATATAGGCAACCACATCAGCCAATCACAGCCAACCGCACTCACTCATCAGACCTGCAGCAGGCAGCCAATGGGCCAGTGCAACGCTAGCCTTGACCAAACATGGACTTGTTTATCAGTACATCCGGTGGGCGCCATCTTTTAGGCACGGCAACTTAATAGCTACGGCTTGCCACAGTTCCCCCTTCTTTATTAAAACAAGCAAGCAAAGAACAGAACACAACGGGTAGAGGTAGAGGTTTGATCCCTGGTGTGCAAGACATGTGGGGCGATATACTGAGGTCAGCCACAGGCCCATTACCAGTAACTGACCCAGACCTGCCCCGTACCTTTTTTCCCAGGGGGAGGGGCTTAGGGTACAAACCTCCATGCAATCAAACGTGCCTCTCAGAGAGCTGCCTAACCGCTCACAGGCTAATTCTCCATGCAGTGCTTAGCCTCACACCCCGAGTGTGATGATAAGCTTGCTTTATGGCAGCGAGCCATACTTGAGGGGACTGTCTGGCTTCTATTGCTGCAAAGGCTTGTGTAATCATGGCCTTGGCATGATGTTGACGTTGCTGCATATGGCACATAAACCACACACATAACACGTAAGCACAACACATCATTATTGCCAAAACCCTTAATCCCACCCATTCCTTCAGGTGGCTAAACGTTGCAGAAATCCAGGACGTCAGGCTCCCAGCAATAGAAGGATCTACACGAGTGGAATTCACCGTCACAATGGCCAGTCTCAAATCTCCAAGGAGGTGTTCAAAATTCTGTGACCAATTGCCAAGTAACTATTGAGATAAGATCTTAGGTTAGCAGCTCTGGTGAAATTATGAAATTGAACTGAGGTCACACATAACCCTGGGTACTTCCATTCACAACCTAATTGATTAAACCTGGTGAGAAACAGGCCCTGGCCAATCCAGCCCAGTCACTAGGAGTCATGCAGAACCTAAACTTTCCACCTGTGCTAATATAAAGGAGGCTGTTATGCCATAAGCTCTTACGGATTCAGCTAGACTCTTCACAACCTTGAAATCTATCGGGTCATGATATCTGTTCCCTGCCTGATTCGTGAAAACAGGAAAGCCAAGAGAAGATGATTGCACCTCCTTCCAGACTTCGGGGCAAAATGACCTCTGACAACTAGGTAACGGGTCTTCCACCCTCCTCTGGTCAAACATGTAAGGTGGTGGGGCAGAAGCCAGCCCTCGCAACTTCTCTGCCTTCTTTTCTTTACTATATTTTTTCTTTCCACTAGATATCATAGTCCTAATTGCAACTTCCTCTTCTCCTGACCTTTTGCTCTCCAACTCGCCCAAGTCAGAATATATCTTTGTTCTTTCCATCTGCTCTACTAATCTCTCTACTTCCTCTTCAGAATCATTATCAGATTCACCTCAAGTAGAGTTGCCCTTTTCTGTTACTGACTGTTCTTCCTTCAACTGGTCTAGGGACAGTTGACCAGCTTCCACAGTCTCACAGCACCTCATATCTTCCAGACAGCTTCTCACCAATTTCCATATGGGCCTCACCCCTCCTTTCAAATGTCCTTGTTCCCAGGCAGAGTCTAAATCCTTGCCTAGCTTTTCCCAACTGCCTACTGTCAGATTACCTGAGGTGGCACACCAAGGAGCAACTGTATCAGATTCCTCGAGAAACCTATCGATTGTCCCCGGTTTTAGTTTTAAACCCTTCGAGTTGAGGAGCGCTCTCAGGGCTTTAGAAATTGGGTGCGAAGAGGACGCGCCCATGGTTTCACTTTTGAGCCAGAATCGGCTCCGCTGGTGCCTGCTTCCTGGCAACCTAAAATAGCCTCTAATATGTGCCGAGGACCTTCCCCAATTTCCTGGGGTTGTAAGCTCTTTTAGACTTACCCCGTCGACGTTCCCTGACTACTTGAGGTTCTGAGCCGTTCCAGTTGGGGAGATAGAGGAGGTTCCCCGTACGGGCCTCCACTTGTCGTGCCTGTCTCGTCCAGCAAGAAAGACACAACCACCAGCTCTTCTTCAAGCAGTTTATTCAGGCATTTGCAAGCTTCTTCTCCCCCGTACCCTGGGCCCTTCCCAATTATATTGGCAACCACATCAGCCATTCACAGCCAACCACGCTCACTCATCAGACCTGCAGCAGGCAGCCAATGGGCCAGTGCAATGCTCACCTTGACCAAACATGGACTTGTTTATCAGCAGTCAGTACATCTGGCGGGCGCCATCTTTTAGGCACGGCAACTTAATAGCCACGGCTTGCCACAGTATAGCTGAGCATATTTTGGATATATGCCTACGAATGGTTTAGCTGGATCTTGAGATAGCACTATTTCTAATTTTCTGAGAAAGCACCAGGTTGATTTCCAAAGTGGTTGTACCAGTTTACATTCCCACCAGCAATGGAGGAAGATTCCCCTTTCTTACCACATCCTCTCCAGCATGTGTTGTCACTTGAGTTTTTAATCTTAGCCATTCTGAAGGGTATAAGGTGAAATCTCAGGGTCATTTTGATTTTCATTTTCCTGATGACTAAGGATGTTGCACTTTTCTTTAAGTGTTTATCTGCCATTCAATATTCCTCTATTGAGAATTCTCTGTTTAGCTCTGTACTCCATTTTCTTAATTGTATTACTTGGTTTGTTGGTGTTTAACTTCTTGAGTTCCTCATTATTTTAGATATTAGCCCTCTGTCAGATATAGGGTTGGTGAAGATCATTTCCCAGTCTTTAGGCTGTCATTTTGTTCTGACAACAGTGTCCTTTGTTTTACAG
Organism: Meriones unguiculatus; assembly: GCF_030254825.1. Taxonomy (NCBI): domain Eukaryota; kingdom Metazoa; phylum Chordata; class Mammalia; order Rodentia; family Muridae; genus Meriones; species Meriones unguiculatus. Next base: position 26,454,380 of record NC_083354.1, on the reverse strand, counting down.
AAGTTTTTCAGTTTCTTGAGGTTCCATTTATAGATTGTTGATCTTAGAGCTTGTGCTGTTGGTGTTCTGTTCAGAAAGTTTTCTCCTGTACAAATGAGTTCCAGGTTCTTCCACACTTTTTCTTCTAATAGGTTTAGTGTGTCTGATTTTATGTTGAGGTCTTTGATCCACTTGGACTTTGCTTTTGTGCAGGGAGATAAATATGGATCTATTTATCTACACGTAGACATCCAGTTAGATTATTTGTTGAAGATTCTATCTTTTTCCATTGTATAGTTTTGGTTTTCTTTGTCAAAAATCAAGTCTCTATAGGTGTGTGAGTGTATTTCTGGGTCTTCTGTTCAATTCCATTGATTCACCATTTTGTTTCTATGCCAGTACAATTTTACTACTTTTGCTCTATAGTACAACTTGAGATCAGGAATGGAGATGCCTCCAGAAGATCTTATATTCTACAGTATTGTTTTAGCAATTCTGTTTTGTTTTGTTTTTCCATATGTTATTGAGAATTGTTCATTCACATTCTGTAAAGAATTGTGTTGTTATTTTGATAGGAATTGCATTGAATCTTTTGATTGGTTTTGGCAGAATGGCCATTTTCACTATGTTAATCCTACCAATAATCCATGAGCATGGGAGATCTTTCCAACTTCTGATATCTTCTTCAATTTCTTTCTTCAGGAACTTGAAGTTTTTTTCAAACAGGTCTTCACTTGCTTGGTTAGAGTCACGTCAAGGTACTTTATGTCCTTTGTGGCTATTGTGAAGGGTGTTGTTTCCTTAATTTCTTTCCCAGCCCTTTTGTCTTTTATATACAGGAGGGCTACTGATTTTTTGAGTTAATTTTGTATCCAGCCACTTTGCTGAAGGTGTTTATCAGCTGAAGGAATTCTCTGGTAGAATTTTTGGGGTCACTTATGTACACTATCATATCATCTGCAAAGTTGACTTCTTGCTTTTGATTTGTATCCCCTTGATCTCCTTTAGTTATCTTATTGCTCTAGCTAGGACTTCAAGTACTATGTTGAAGCGATACTGAGAGAGTGGGCAGCCTTGCCTTGTCCCTAATTTCAATGTTATTGATTTAAGTTTCTCTCTGTTTAGTTTGATGTTGGCAATAGTATTGCTGTATATTGCCTTTACTATGTTTAGGTATGTGCCTTTTATCCCTGCTCTCCCCAAGACTTTAAACATGAACAGGTGTTGGATTTTGTCAAATGGTTTTTCAACATCTGCCTGCCTGGAATGAAGCCTATTTGATCATGGTAGATGAAATCATTTATGTGTTCTTGGATTTGGTTTGAGAGTATTTTATTGAGTATTTTTTGCATCAATATTTATAAGAGAGATAGGTCTGAAGTTCTCTTTTTTGTTGGGTCTTTGTGTGGTTTATGTATCAGTGTTACTGTGGCCTCATAGAATGAGTTTAGTAATGTTCCTTCTGTTTAGTAGTTTGAAGAGAATTGGAGTTAGCTCTTCCTTGAAGGACAGGTAGAATTATGCATTGAAACCATCTGTCCCAGCCCATGGGTTGTCCCCTCCAGCTCAGGAATCCCCAAAGTTGATGTTCTGGCTTCAACTACCCCTCCACTCACCAGTTTTGGAGTTTCAGATCCTCTGCCTCTCAGATAAGATGCACACTGGTCACCACCATGTTGGATTCCAATTACAAAGTTTTGAATGTCCATTTCATCTCTAATACTAGCTAGGGTGTTGTTTAGCATTGAAACTTTGTGTTGTCCATGCTTTTTCAAGGAATACATTGGTATTTCAAGGACTCATAAAAAAATTTCCTTCCACCTCTTAATAATTGCATTATTGAATTTACTTGTATAATTTGGTCTTATTTTTACTTCAAGATACTAGTAAGTCAAAGAGATTTCAAAGTAATTTTCAATTTGTCAGGTGAATGGTGTTACAGACACACAGGTGTTATGAAAATAACAATTGGTCTGTGCGGAAACAGGCCAGTGAAAAAACAGTGTATAAGCTGGGTACTCAGAGTTTGATTACAATGACAAGAAAGTATGAGCCATTCCCTCAGATCACAAAATTGTGTTTCCATGGTACACATCCATGTGGTATCTTTCCTTTCGTATCAAGACAGTGGAAACAACAGACTGAAGTAATGGATAGAGTAGGACACTTGTTTTATATCTAGATTTTTAAGTGAGATTCTATATATCTGTCATATGTAATAGAACCCACATCCTGCGATATGGAGGCGACTTCCTGCTACGGTGCACTGCTTTCTTCATTGTGGTGGCTGTGTTTTGCTATTGAAGGCAGCCTCATGCTATAAAGAGTGTGCTTGCTATTTTATGGTGGCAAGCCACTTCATTTGGGAGCTACTTCCTTCTAGCTAAAGCCTCCACTTTCTCTATAAAATGTGCAAATATTATTTACCTATTTTTTTTGTTCCCATATTTAATACTTTAATATCTTTTTCTGTTGCTTTTCTTTTATCACTTATGTTCATTAAAGAGGATGGATACATTGTGCCTGAGCACAGGTAACCAGACATGTGGCAGAAGGTAGATCAATATGAATGGGTTACTACCTTATGAGCTAGTTAGAGCTCAGTTATTCAACCTAGGCATTTGTAAATAGTATTTTGAGTCTTATAAGTCATTATTTTGGGAGCTTGGGTGCCAGAAGAAAAACCTCCTACATAAACTAGTACATTAGATATGGACAGTACACTGAAGCAGGCCATAAGAGAATTAATAGGAAAAGAGCAAGAGAAGAACTGAGACAGAGGAGAGAGGGCCAAGGGAATCAAGAAGACAAATTGTCTGGGTTTTATAGGAAAGAGTCAATAAGGGAACAGAAGAAAAGCTCAGGGTCTAGAGAGATTTAAAGTAGATGGCAATGGTAGTGCTGAGAGGATCCAAGATTGTGTAAGAGGTACTTGCAAAGATGTGAGTGTCTGGCAGCTAGCATCTGCTCGGATATGTTAATATGTATCTCAGTTAGTCATTTTTTCTGAGTGTCTTTGGGACCAAACAGTTTTGAGATGTTGAAATTGTCTCAGATGCTGGGTGATAGAAAAAGAACCTCCAGGGGCAAGGCCATACAACTTTTTTGCACCATAAGTGCAATGAAGCCCTATTCCTTCTGTATGTCTCTTTGCCATCCCCTTTGTGTTTCAAAGACTTACAGAAAAATTCCCTCCTGATTCCTAATTGCTTCCTTGGACTTGCTCATGTAAACTGTATTTTTTTTTATTTGTTATTTTTTATTTTCTGACATGAACTCAGTACTAAGGTGTTTAAAAGTTACTTCAAACCCTTGTGGAAATGCTGTCATCATGGATCTAGAACTGAGTTTATAATCAACAGTCTTCTGGGAAAGAATAAGAGGAGATCATGAATCTTTAAGTGAGGGAAAGTGTCTCAACACAGTTTCACCAGACTTCCTTCTCATGGCAACAGCAACCACAGTGGTGTCATTGAACACTGAGGTAAGTTACCAGAGCAGAAAAGTAGTAAGAACTAAAAACATTAGAAGGTACTTTTTGAAAAAGCCACTCTTGTGCAATTGGAAGCATTTTGCTTTCTTCCCAAGTACCTCTCTTAACTTTAGTTGTACTTAAAAGTCTATATTAAGAGCTTCTTTCTGTAGCTCTGATGAAAGAAGGAAATGATGGTAGGAACAAAAAAGGAAAAGAGGCAAGGAAGGAAAGAATATAGGAAGGAAGAAAGAGAAAAAGAACTTAAAGCGTAGAAAGGATAGGGGAAAGGACTCTAGTATTGGTTTAGGAAGTGGGAAGTTAAATGGGCTTGTGGATGAAATTGGGGTATTTTCAATCCAGGGCAGAGTAGACTTAGCTACGATCCTCCCAGAGCTGTGTGACCCTGTTCCTCCCATAAGCTGCTACTGAATTTCTCTTATCACTGATACGTCATATTCTTCTTTCCATTCTTCAGTTAGTTCCTCTGTGTCTTTGTCTCCCTTACCTCATCACTAATTATTTCTCTATATCTTTCTAATTTTTAAAAGAAAAGTTTATGTGGATTCTTCATTTTTGTCTATGGATGAGCCTGGAGATCACACCCACAACCTTGCAATAGCAGGATGAGCCATGAACTACATTCTCATCTAATGTTAAATACCTTGAAGTGCTTTTATTTTTGTTCTTCCTGCTTACTAATCCATATACTTCTGGAAAATGCTACATTCTAATTTTTGACTAAAGAGCTAGATTAAAACTATGGATTAAAGAGACTACTGATACTAGTAAGTTTTATCAATGATAGAATTACATAGTGGTTTTTAAATAAAAATAAATTTTATGGAAGTGTCAAGATTAGTAGTTAAATTGAATGAAATACATAAAAGGAGTAAATGCATGTAAGAAGTACATTTTATTTCTTGATACTTTATCTATTCTGAAATGTTTTCCTGATTATTATTATGTGTCACTGCATATACCATAATTTATTTTATCGTATGGCACCAGCTCACATGTTGTCAGCAAGAACATACAAATATGGTGCTTTGTCATGTGAAGCCTGTCTACATAGGCCTGTCCACTTCTGGAAAATAGACACAGGTATGTTTGGTTTTCTCTACCCTATTGTCATGGCCAGTGTCTAGAGTTTCAGAAGCTATCCAATATCTGCCTGATGTCATGGATTGCTGTTAATAAGTGAAACTCAAACCAAAACAACAAAAACAAAACTCTACTGTATTACACACAATTTGAAGTATTGAGTGTAAGTTCTTAAGATTGCGTTGACTATAAGAACTGTCATTATTAAACAGAAAAATTTAGTAAGAAACTATAATCTGTTTTGTAATTGGCTTGGTTTTTAAAATTTTTTATTAATTAGTTTATTCACTTTGCATCCCAGCTGTAGCCCCCTTTCTCATTCCCTCCCAATTCCACCCTTCCTCCCTCATCTCCTCCCATGCCCCTCTACGAGTCCACTGATAGGGGAGGTCCTCCTCCCCTTCCCTCTGACCCTAGTTTATCAGGTCTCATCAGAACTGGCTGTATTATCTTCCTCTGTGGCCTGGTAAAACTGCACCCACCTCAGGGTGGGGGGGTGATCAAAGAGCCAGCCACTGAGTTCATGTCAGAGACAGTCCCTGTTCCCCTTACTAAGAAACCCACTTGAAAAATGAGCTTCCATGGGCTACATCTGTGCAGGGGTTCTAGGTTATCTACATGCATGGTCCTCAGTTGGAGTATCAGTTTCAGAAAAAACAAAAAACAAAAAACAAAAACAAAACAAAACAAAACAAAAATCCCTAGGCCGGTTGCTCTCCTTGTGGAGCTTCGGTCCCCTCCAGGTTTTTCTATCTCCCCTTTCTTTCATAAGATTCCCTGTACTCTGCCCAAAGTTTGACTATGAGCTTCAGCATCTGCTTTCATACCCTGCTGGGTAGAGTCTTTCAGAGGTCCTCTGTGGTAGACTTCTGTCCTGTCCTGTCCTATTTTCTTCCTCTTCCGATGTCCATCCTGTTTGCCTATCTGAGTGTGGATTCATTATCGTACCCAGGGTCCTCCTTATTTATCTTCTTTAGGTGTACAGATTTTAGTATGTTTATCCTATCTTATAAGTCTAGTACCCACTTAAAAGTGAGTATATACCATGTGTGTCTTTCTCCTTCTGGGATACCTCACTCGGGATGATCTTTTCTAGATCCCACAATTTGCCTGCAAATTTCATGATTTCCTTATTTTTAATTGCTGAGTAGTATTTCATTGTGTAAACGTAGCACAATTTCTGTATCCATTTCTTCATTGACGGACATCTTGGTTGTTTTCAGATTCTGGCTAGTACAAATAAAGCTGCTATGAACATTGTTGAGCAAATGTCCTCGTTGTGTACTTGAGCATAGTTTGGATATATGCCTATGAGTAGTATAGCTGGATCTTAAGGAAGCACTATTCCAAATTGTCTGAGAAAGCACCAGATTGGTTTCCAAAGTGGTTGTACAAGTTTACATTTCCACCAGCAATGGAGAGGGTTCCCCTTTCTCCACATCCGCTCCAGCATGTGTTGTCACTTGAGGTTTTGATCTTAGACATTCTGATGGGTGTAAGGTGAAATCTAAGGGTCGTTTTGATTTGTATTTCCCTAATGACTAAGGATGTTGAGCATTTCTTTAAGTGTTTCTCTGCCATTTAATATTCCTCTTTTGAGAATTCTCTGGATTATTTGATTTGTTGCTTTTTAACTTCTTGATAAAATTTTTATTAACATACATAGTATTTAGTATTTAGCATACATAGTATTTTTATTGCATACACAGTATTTAGTATTTAGCATACATAGCATACATAGTATTTCATTATAACATTTTCCAAAATAAACCCTTTTTATTCTCCACTTATACTTTTATCTTCCATTGCTATAATATCATCTCAGCCCTCTATATATCCTTTATAATCTTTTCACATTAATTACACATTTGTCCTATTATAGTCCCCTGGATTTCCCAAGCCATCTATTTTCCACATCATTTTATCTCCTTTCTGGTTTCTTAAGCCATGAGTACTCTCTCTCAGCATAATCATAAATATGGACAGTGTGTTCCATTTCCCCAGTTTGAAAAATAATGTCATTCCCCCGAACTATATCATATCATATCATATCATATCATACATCATATACCATATATCATGCTAAATCTTTGTTCTTCCATATAATTTCTGAAATTTTCATGATTTTACTTTCTTCTACACATTAACACAATATCTCTGTGTATAGATGTCAGACTTCCATTTTCTGCTGATGATCATTACTTTTTTGGTATTATGAATTATTAAGCTCTTAGCATGGATGTATTATATGTGGTGATAGGATATATGGGTTATATGTCCAGGAATTTATAGCTGCGTTATATTGTGATCCTATTTTTACTTTATTCAGATATCTTTGTATTTATTTCTATAACAAATGTAGTGCTTCAACCTCTCACCATTAAACAATGAGGATTTCTTTGCTCCACATTATTGGAGCATTTGTTGTGGTCTATTCTCTTGATGTCATTCATTCTAAGGGGTGCAGTGCAGTCTCAAATTATTTGTAGTTTTCCCTTCCTTGATAGGTAAATATGTTGAAATCTATTTACTTCCCATTTGTGCCTTGTCTTTACATAATTCCTTGCCAGTTCTATTAACCTGTTTGTTGACTGCAAAGCTGGAGAATAGATTGTTTAATCTTTATTTTCCTTTATATACTATAGGTTTTAATTTCTTGATTAAAATACAAAAGTCAATTATTTTCGGCTTGTTGGTAGGTTTTATTTCCACCTGGCTGGTAGTTTCCTTTAATGTGCAAAAAATGTTTAATATCATACTTTTCCACTTGTTAATTCTTGGTGCATTTTTGTGAAATTCATGTTGTCCCCTCTACCTACCTATTCTATTTCTGACATTTTCCTCTGTGCGTTTTAGCATTTCAGCTTTATAGTAATTTAACATTTTGTTGTTCATGGTGAGAAGATATGAATACCATCCCATTCTGCAGGTTGATGTCCATTCTACACAAAGAGTCAGAAGGTCTGATCACTGATCAGCAACCATTCAAGAAAGAAGTGACTGTGTCTTCCAGAGTTTCTTTCTGAGCACTGCAGAGACTCAGCAGGGTATTACTATGGAATACCTGACCCTTCGTTTATTCTTCTTACTCAGCATTTCTCATTCCCTGTTTGCCTTTGTATCTTTCCATATACTCAGATCAATGTCAGCATTTGCTATTAGGATTAACAAGAATTGATGACCCATCATGTAGGATATTCAGTAACACTTCCATTGGGACTTGGTATTTATTTTTCAATTTCGTTGAGAAAGAAAATCATTACTACATTTTATAGCTTCTACAATATTTCACTTTCCTATAGATTCTGCACTAAAGTTCTTTCATATTTTCAGCAGCTTTAATTCCTGTTGTTGTAATGTACTTTGATTAATACCTGTTTATTTATTATGTGATGATCTCTTATTCTGCCTTTAACTTACATCTCCTTATTGTACTCCCTTCTTACTGGTGATTTTGAGCCTCTTTGTGCACACATTTTGGAGATTTCAGAATTGTTTATTCAACTCATGAACCCACTTCAATTTTTTTTATATTTTAAGTTTTTCCAAATTAATATTTAAATGTTCTTTTTAGATTGCTGTGTCACTGGTTAGGAGTGAATACTGCTGTTACTATGTATCTGCGTTCAATTCTGAGCTACTAACAGTGGTTCACAACTGTCTACAAATTCAGCTTTAAGATGACAAGCTTCTAGTATTTGTTGACACTCAAATACTCAAGCAACCTGCTGAACAATCACTTAGTTAAAAACAAAATAACTCTTGAAACATTCTTTTGTCTTCACTCATTATATGTATGATTTTCAAATATTTTCTGTATTTTCTCTTGATGAATTCTGAAACCAGTTTTATGTGAATTTTATGAATAATGACGTTTTAAAATTATTTTTTTTAAAAAATTGACCACAAATCATTGGTTTAGTCAAAAGAAACAAAATACAGAATAGTATTATTTTTCATTTTTTATTTCTGGAGTTTTACAATGAGTTTATCTGTGTGTAGGTCTAAGGGTCTTGGAATACACTCTGTAGACCAGATTATCCACAAATTCACAGACTTGTCTGTCTCTGTCTCTTAAGTCCTAAAATCAAAGACGTCCACCACCACATGCAGAGAAAACATTAAACTTGAGAAAACATAACCGATTTTTCCCTTTCCACTGAAATAAATTATAAGGAAAAAACTTTTAAATACTCTTTTTTAGTGAGTGAGCTAAATAGATCCAATAAATTGATGAATGTTTTATTTAAGCTAACTTCACAAGATAATGCACATTCATAATGCATTTTCAGGTCCTCTATGCCATAATAAATTTATTTACTTTTAAAAATAGGAATGAAAATGGCTTCTGAAAACTTTGCAATGGGAATTTTTCTATTCTCCCAGATTACATTGGGAATATTTGGCAATTCCTCAATACTAGTCTATTATGTCATTAAGATAGTCACTGGGAAGCATTTAATGCCCAAAGACCTGATTATAGAGCACTTGACTTTTGCCAACTGCTTGTCTATCATCTCAAGAGGCATTCCACAGACGCTGTCAGATTACGGATTTGAAGGTCTCCTGGATGACATTGGATGTAAATTGGTAGTGTATATTTCCCGCGTAACAAGGGTGATGTCCCTTTACATGATGTGTCTATTGAGTTGCTTCCAAGCAGTCACGATCAGCTCCAGCATCTCCAGGTGGATAAAGCTTAAACACAGAGCCACAAAGTATATTGGTCCCTCCTGCTCAGTCAGTTGGCTTGTGCACCTTCTTCTAAACATGTTGACTCCAACAATAGTGTCAGGCCCCGGTTATGACAAAAATGTGACTAACAGGGTGGTTTATGGGTATTGCTCATGGTTGTCTTGGAACACTATGGCAATAACACTATATATGTTCTTACTTTTCTTCTTTGATGGTCTATGCCTGGGTCTCATGTCCTGCTCAAGTGTCTACATGCTGCATATGCTCTACAGACATAAGAGACAAGTCAAGCATATCCACAGTGCTCAGCACTTTCTGAAAGTCTCCCCTGAAGACAGAGCCACCCAAACTATTCTCCTGCTGCTATGCACGTTTGTCATCTCCTACACATTCTCTTCCATTGTGGTCATTGTTAGGACCTGCTCCAAATATCCAGTGCTATGGGGAGTAAATGCATTCACATTTATAGAAATATGCTTTCCAATATTTTGTCCCTTTGTTCTCATCACCCATATGAAGTCTAGTTCCAGCCTGTTTTTTTCCTGCTTTAGTAAGAGATAGAGCCCTAGTTATCACTTTTTTTAAATATATTGTTATATTCTTTTATATGTTGTACAACACAAAACTGCAATTTGAAGACATTAAGCATTTTATAATTGACTTCTTCATTATGTAAACTGATAAGTAGTCATTTTGTAGGAAACCATTTGATAGATGTGTTCTTTATTTTTGCTGTTCTTCTGACAAAATATATGGCAAAGGCAACTCAAAGAAAAAAAAAGCTTTCTTTCACCCCACAGTCTGAAGGTGCAGTCCATAACGGTAGGGTAGAAGCAGTGGGAGAAATGGATTTATAGAGAGAGGAGCAAAACATATGTGGTAACATTGACATAGTCGGGAAGTAGAGGCTTGAATTCCTGTGCTCGGTTCTTTTTTTTTTTCTTTTGGTCCTTTTATTAAGAATCTACATCAGCCTATGTGATATTATCACCCAGACTCTGACCTCAGGGGGACCACTCTGAAATATCCTCAGAAAAAGCCTTCCCTACCATAAACTCCCCTTGTAAACTTTGAATGCTTTATAAACATTGTAAATCCTTAAGTCAGGAAATTGTCCAGGCCCCTGCCTTAGGGATTCCATCAGCCTGGCTGGAAGCTTCAAGTTTTCCCCCGGGCATCCCATACATTTTTCTGGATGCCCCTTCTTCAGCTCTTTAGCTCCCCTGTGTGGCACCCAACTGTTGTCAAAAAAGGGTGCTCAGATCTTTATCAGCATCTGCTGATAGCCTCTCTTCACCTCTGGAAAGCAACACCTCAGAACACCAGAGTGGCTGAGGCCAAAACTTCAGAGCCTGTTTACCTAAGATCAGAAGCCTTAAGAAACTTGAGAAGCTGAAGAAATGGAGAAGGCAACAGCCCTTGAACTCTCAGTTAAGGCTGCTGCTGCTGACAGGGAACTCAATGAGCGAAAGGCATTTCCAGGTTTGGAGCTAGCCTGTGAGATGAAGTCATCTCTATGGCAACAAAGAAAAAGTAGATATTCCCACAGTCAGGGAGTGTTACCTAGTCTGGCACTTCCAGCCAGGGACGGGGACCAGCAATCTGGCCCCTCAGTATAAGTTCACAGTTTATTTGAAGAAAAATTGTTTTGTTTGGCTTAGAGTTCAACTCTATATAAACACCATAATGCATAAGTCAATAGGCCCCTCCTCCACCCCCTCTGATTGTCATAATGACATTTCCAGGCTCTGTAACTGTCACATGGTAATCTCCAGCCCATCAACAGGACCCTTCTCAGATTATCCTATTTTTAGGTAAAACGTCTGAATAAAAATCACCACTCCTTGAGCAGCAAAACCCACCAATCCCTGGACAGGAAAACCCTCCAATCTCTGAGATCCCTCAAGCTCAGGATTTGAAATCCTCTCCTCTTCACCCTGTAAATTTCTGCTTTAGAAATCCTCACCTCCTAAGAAGTCCTATATAAGGAAAGTGTCTGCTCAATTCCCTGCTGTCTTCTCCAGGCTGCAAAGGCACCACTCCTGGATATTTCCCTCCCTATCCCTGATTATTCTGTCCAATAAATAAATCTCTTTTAAGAGATTTGCTACCTGGTGTGACTCTCTGATTAGAAGAAGCCGAAAACACAGAGGAGAAGAAGTAAAGAAGGAGTGGGGATGAAGCTATGGAGCTCCTACAGGAGCTACAATGCCTCTGCTGAGGAGGCCTCCTCTCAGAGCTGTGTGGTTCCTGAGCTCCTGTGTCTTACAATGCTCTTCCCTTGGGACACTGTCCCACCTTAGAGTGCTGTGGTTCCTGGGCTTCCTTGTATCAGGATACCCTTCCCTTGGTCTCATGGGCTCAGAGGTGTCGATGTCATGGGCTCCTGACTCTCACTTCCTTCTGATCAGAAAGGCCAACAATATTGACGAATGTGAGGATCACAAGCACATGTTGTCAACTTGATACATAAATATTATTTTGAACTATAAGAAAGTCAATCTCTTAATGCAAGTCTATATTTGTAAGGTCAGGATGACATATGTTTCCAAACTTTAAAAACCATAATCATGAGAATATAAATTCATGTATACCAAAACTGATGTAAAAATCCAAACATGGATCAACAAGGATACATAACTATACACATACATGCATACATACTTACATACATACAAGTATATGTGTACACATATATATGTATATGTGCAAACCATCAAATGTTTATGCTCCTGGTATATTTTAATCATTTCAGAAAAATGCTTGATACTATATTAATCGGGAAAAATGAATGACCAAATGAGTGACCAAAGGAGATAACTAACATAAAAGATGCTTGAAAAACCCACGTGGAAGGTTTATGTATGTCTTTTTGTGTGAGTGTATGTTTGTATAATCCTGTATGGAGTATTATGATCATCTCAAAATCTATGGGTTGCAAACTAAAAAGCTATGTGTAAACACCTGCCCTTGAATTTTTGGTCAGAGTGTCTGGAGGCCACCCAAACAATGCAAACTACTGTCATTGCTCTTGGTTGACAACCAGAACTTTGTGGCAAGATCTTCTTGCTGACAATACCACACATTTTGGATGTGGAACATGAGAAATTTAGTTCATATTGTCTAATACAGTTCATCACTGCTGGGTACATTCTATAGCACCTGAGATGCATTCAGGACATTGGAGGAAGAAAGTCATTAAGATACTTACCCAGAAATAAACACTATGAATGACAACAATGACTATTCTAGTAAGATATTTCCATTGCTAAATTGGTAGCACAACTGTTATTGGAGTAACCAGACAAGTTCTGCTTGGATTTGGGATTTGTTCTGTAGTAGTGATTTTCAACATGTGGGTCATGACCATTGGAAAACACATATTTCCAATGGTCTTAGGAACTGAGACCGTGCTCAGCATCAAAATCACCATTGTAATAACAAAAAACAAATTACGGTTGCAGAGTTTTAAGACTGGAGAGGTAATATGTATTTTCCAACGGTTGTGACCACAGACTGAGAACAGCCACTTTATAGAAAGATTGTTGCTGTAAATCAGGCCATGAATGCATGCTGGGTAAACTCAAAAGTCCCATAGATACAATGAAAGCCATTGAAAGTTTGACTTAGTGTCAAACTACTCTTAAATTATTACATCTGTAGCCATAGATTAGTGCAACACTCAGAATTCATCACAGAATATGCTGTGTGCTGTGAATGTGGTTATATCACACTGATGAAAGAGCAGGTAGTGAGTGACTCTGTAATGCACAATCACAAATGGGACATCTATATCATTTCCCTTACTGCAAGGTTCAAATAACCTCATGGGCAAAAAGGATGGAAAAATTCAAAGAGCCAAATTCGAAGAAGGATCAGAGAATAATAGTATCTACTGGCTAAGACAGGATCACTGAACGCATGAACTCAAATAGCTGTGGTTGTCTTCATAACACACACACAATATTAGAGCAGTCATAATTCTATCATGTAGGAGGAGTTTAGGGCACCCCAGGCTTTAGGAGGTATTGATAGTTCATGGCTTCTGGTAAGCAAAAGGCACTTTTCTGTAAGAGGTCATCTAGTTACTGGTCAGCCAGACAGTAGGGGTAACTTTACACAATTATGAGTATATGGACAGTAGAAAATGATTTGATAGATTAGAAAATAATATAGTGTATGAAGTTTGGAGAATTTGGGAATGTGAAAGTAGATCTAGAGAATAAGCAAGTGAATATGATCAAAGTGCATTGTACACTTATATGACACTCTTCAAGAATTAATGAAAATATATTTTAAAAATATTTTGATATCTATTACAACCCACACAGTTTTCCCAAAGGCCAGGGCTGCTCCTGGGACCCAAGCTCTCCCAACAGCCACTAACTTTACCCCCTCACATAGGCTCCATATGTCAGCCCCCAATTTTGACAGAAGACTTCTGCTTTCCTGGAGGCCATGCCATACTGAGAGCCCCAGTGGCCACGCAGGAATTGGGAAACCCAGAGACAATGTTGGCACCCCAAAACCCAGAGATCACACAGGCTTTTAAAAACTGCAACAAAACAAAACAAAACAAAACAAAACAAAAACAAAAAACCAGCAAAGACATCCTACTCTTCCTGAAGATTAACTTGTGAACAAAGCCACAGGCCAGAAGACCATAGGGAAAACAAAAACCATGAAAAAAAATCACTTAAAAAGCACCAGTCTAACAAAGATAGACTCAGAAATCAGCACCTGAATCTAAAATAACTGCAAACCCAGATGATTAGAGGCCAGGGCAAGAACACAGTCAACAATAACCAGGGTTATATGGCACCACCAGAGCCCAGCTGTCCTACTACAACAAGCCCTGGATATTTGAACAGAGACGAAGCACAAGAAAATTACCTTAAGTCCATCTTATATCGATGAGAGAGGATCTTAAAGATAAAATGAGTATATCCCATAAATAAATCCAGGAGAATAAGAAGAAAAAGGTGAAGGAGATGAATGAAATAATTCAAGACCTGAGAATAGAAATACAATCAATAAGTGTCTTTCTGCATTCATCAGGGACGCATGAGATCACCAGTGGCAATGGAAGCTCCTACTTTCCAAAGCCTATGGCAATGCCAGAGTATTTCAGCTCTTGGTCAAGCTGCTGTGCTGAGCACAGCCAAGGCCCATGCTTGGTTGGCTTGCAGCCAAGACACAGGTGCAGAGAGGCCTAAGCCCAGTGGGACCTAGGTCCAGTGGGCCAGGGGGCAGGCCTGGTGAGACTCAGCAGAGAATAAATGACAAATCTCAGGTCTTGAAGTGAGAAAGCATGAACCTGTGTACCTTTAATCACATGAAATCAAGGTAATATATATCTTGCCTTGAAAGGGAAAGGGAGGGATTTTTGAGGGTGAATCTGTTGGTTCAATGGGATCAGGTGGTCAAGGGATACTTAATGGTCCTATTACAGGAAGGTAAATTATTAATTTTCCTAGGGGGGAAAATTTAGTACTTAATTATCCTGGAGGGGGTGCGAGGGGGTTTCAGGATCTCTAAGTACAATTAAAGGTCACTGCTGGATCCTTAGCAAGGTGAGGCATTTCTAGGAATTCCTAGATGCTAGCTAGAGCAGTTTTTTTTTTTTTTTTTTTTTTTTTAAATCAGGAGAAGGGTCTGGCCTGTAATCTTCCCTGAGGGCCACCTCCTTACAAGACCTAGAATTACCCAGATCAGGGAAGAAGTTGTGTTTATTTTTTTGTTTGTTTGTTTTTTTATTGTTGTTAATCATTGTCTAATAACAGCTATCACTGGAAGAAAGAAGAGAGACAAACGATAGCTTTCCTTGCTTCTTTTTTATGAGCCATATTAAATGACATGGGTGCAGACATCTAGGTCTGAAATATCTGCTGAGAGAACCCAAGGTGAGAATTGGAGTGCCTCATTCCAGAATTCTAAGCCTTCCTTTTGGGAGATTTAAGTCCTCTAGATTTAAGTAAAGCTTCCAGGTAGCAAATTTGAAGATATCTCTGATGTGACATTGAATTACTCATAATTAGAAAAGAAGGAAAGAACTGTTAGAGACTTTTAAGGTCTCTGGGGCAATCAGCTCAGGCAAATGAAAGTCCCTAAGGAGCACAAGCTTGTAAAGAAAGGAGAGAGAGTTAGACTTTTACTACCTGCTGCCTGCATGGGGTGGAGAGCAGGAAGTCTGGAGGGCCTGGAACCTGAGAGACTTCCCACTGCTTACTGCTGTGGGGTGCTCCCAGATTTTTAACAGAGTTCGGGGCCAGAGACTCTGTCAAAGGCCGTGTAACAAATGTGGTTAGGGGCATCTGTTTAGAGACACTCTCCGAATGAAGTCAGGCAAAGAGCAGGAGGCTCTTCTGGGGAGAGGAAGTCTTGTACCTTAATGCCCAGCTCAGATTGGTTCTCTGGTTTGGGCGGACTACTACCTCAAACAGCAAGATCCTCTTGAGGAGTTACTTTACTAACATACATTATTTTAAATAACTTTTCTTAGGAGAAATTTGACCTTTTTCATAAAAACAGCTCTAGCCTGGGGCTGTCTTGTTGAGTAGAGAATGCATACCCTAAGAACCTAAGTACTTTTCACTGGGGGATAAAACTTCCATCTTCTCCATAGTGTGTGGGCCTACAGGTTGTCACACTGGAACAAGAGACTTTCAAATTCTAACTTTAGTGCCACTGCTAACAGGAACTGACATATTATTTCTGGTGGTGTCACATAACAGTGACACCACCAAACCAGGAGTACCCTCCTTGAGTCTGTTTAGAGGGTCTATATGTACACTTTTTAGTTTGTTTTACTCATATGTCTAACCTTGAGTTTTGTTTTCATTTGCACATTTTACAAAACAGGACAAATTTTCTTATTTGTATTTTGTTTGAGACTGAGCATTCTGAAATATCCCTTTGAAGCATTGAGAGCTATCTGCTCCTTGTTCAAGGTAAGACACATGGTACATAGCTTATGTAAACACTTAAGTAGGCAGCGGGGAGGGAAAGCTGACAGATGATTAACTGGCACTGACCTGGAAAACTCTGCCTCTGACACCCCAAAGGAATAAAGCTACAAATGTTGTTGTTTATTAATATTTACTATTGACTTATCTTTTAATTAGGCAGCGGTTTTTCCTAAACCAGCCTATACCCAAATCACCACACAGAGACTGGGATTCATTAACCTATAGCACAATGCTGGACAATGATTACTCTATTTTAAACCTCCAAACCTGCATAGTTTCCTGTCAATCAGATTTTACCCATTATACTTGCTTTTAGTCATACCTAAAGTCCAGTCCATCTCTCCACATGGTTCCAAGGACTCTCCTGTGGATTCTCTCTTCTCCTCTTCCCCCTCACCTCCTCCTCCTCCCCTCTCCAGACCAGTATGTCCCACCCTATATTCTCCATTGTACAGCATTGGCTGGTTGGTTCTTTAATTGACAATATAGAGAACAAATGGTAGCATGTTTACACAAACTTGAGACAGGTGATACTTAGAATAAGCATCACAATGCAATGTCCGTATTGAAAGCAGAGAGTGGGGTAGAGAAATCAGCATGTGAATGAACAGGGTGAATTGTGGACATTCCACAAGAACATTATACCAACAGGGGTACATCTTGCAAAAGGTCACGCTTAAATGTTGGCCATGTCAGTGACAATAATCCATGATTTCTCCATGTGATGTACTTGGGAGGCTTTTCTGCAGTGTGAATACTCTGATGTGAAAGGTGGTACTCTCAGCAAAGGATTTCCTAGAATTTCTGCACTCCTAAAGCCAAAGATTGGATTCCTTCCAGCAATACTTTCTTATGTCAGTCAGTCAGAGAAGGCAAGAAAAACCTAGGGGACATGCATGGGCTTTAGGGTTGAAAAGGCATCTGTCTAGTCAGGGAAAAGGCAAGCATTTTGGAATGCCACTAGTATACTCTAAGACCACTGACCCTGAATCTTTTTATGTGAGGCTAAGCAAAGTAGTAGGAGTTTATGTGCCTTAAGAAGGTTTGCTGGCTAGTTTTTTATGTCAACTTGACACAGGCTGGAGTCTTTTGGGAAGAGAAAACATCGGCTGAAAAATGCTCCCATCAGACTGGTCTAGGGCTAAGCCTAGACCAGTTCTTGAGTAGTGACTGATGTAGGAGTGCCTAACCAATTGTGGGAGGTGCCACTCCTAGACAGCTGGTCTTGAGGATGTCTAAGAAAGCAGGCTGAGCAATTCAGGAGAAGCAACCCAGTAAGGAGAGCTCCTCCATTGCCTCTGCATCAGTTCCTTTCTCTAGGTCCCTGTCTTGAGTTCCTGCCCTGACTTTCTTCAATATTGGATTGTGATATGTAAATGTAAACAAGATAAATCCTTTACCCCACAAGTTGCTTATGATATAGGTATTCTATCATAGCAATAGAAAGTCTAATTGAGACATAAGAGGAAACACTAAGTGCATATCAGTCCTATCAACCACATTCCTATCCAGGAATGCACAGGGAAGCACAACTTCTTGTTCTGCTGTTATAAAACACTGTGAGGTGAGGCCTACCCCTGGGAAAAAAAGGAAAGACCAGAAGAGCTTATGGAGCATGGGTGTAAGGACTGCACCTAAGGATGTTATAATTACCAAGTTGTGCAACGTCACAGTATGGTGCAGATATTCTGCCCTTGAAAAATGTATGGACACATATTCAAAGGTCACACTTCCATACCATGATGGAGACAGAAGCTATAAAAAGTCACCACAATGTCTATTTCCCTATGTCCTTACCCCATGTCCGCCACTCTTTTCCCAAGCTCCCAAAGTTGGGGGAGAAATAAGCCTCAGTAGCACTAGCAGTCTTCTCAAAAGTTCAGTAATCAACAGCCGCAGAGGCATAAGGAAAACTGGTAATTATGCTATAGGCCCCACACAACAATTTCTACTCTCTTCTCTCAGTTGAGTTCCTGAAATGCCCAACATCATTTGAGTCTTGGTAGCAGACTGGAGATGTAAGGGTCATTTCCCCCTTTTAGTGTAAATCTTTAAATTTTTTTATTTTTATTTTTAGATTATGCCTTTTGTCAGATACTATTATCCTCATGGCTATTGTCGTACTCCTGACATCCCCTGAATTTCCAACACATGGTCTTGTTTTAGTCATTTCCTCTTTCTACCATGGTTAGAAATGGCAATCATGATCAAACACCAGGGTTATGAATATGGACTAACACCTAATGCCTATGAGTAGGTTAACACCTGACATTAGACAGGCCTAGCTCCACATACTCCTTCCAATGTCACTTATGTCTTACATGCTAGACAAGCGCACTGTGCTTGCATCCTTAGCCCTACCATGATAACTTGCACACTGCCTACTCTAAACGTGATCACTCCAGTCCACTACACTGTGCATCTCCATCCTCAACCACATAGTACCTTTAAATGACTGTTTTTGTTTTACCTCCAAGATTGTTTATTCTACCACTTAATGGTCTCTAAATCATTTCAAACATTTTAAATTTTTTTTATAATTTATTCACTTTATATCTCTATCTTAGCCCTGTCCTTCATCTCTTCCCTGTCCCACCCTCCCTCCCTCTTACCCTATATGTCCCTCCCCTAGTCCACTGAAACAGGGAGTCCTCCTCCCCTACCATCTGACCCTAGCCTATTGAGTTTCATTTGGACTGCTTGGATCCTCTTCCTCTGTGGCCTGGCAAGTCTACCCCACCAGGGAGAAGTGATCAAAAAGCAGGCAACCAAGTTCATTTCACAGACAGCTCCTGCTTCCCTTACTAGAAGACCCACATAAAGACAGAGCTGTCTATGGGCTACATCTGGGTCTTCTCCATACATGGTCCTTGGTTGGCTCATCAGTCTCTGCAGGACTCCTGGGCCCATATTTTTTGGCTTTGTTAGTCTCCTTGTGAAGCACCTGTCCTCCCCAAACCCTTGTATTCCCTGCCCCCTTCTTCCATAAGACTCCCAGCATTTTGTCTGAAGTTTTGTTGTGAATCTTGGCATCTGCTTCAATCCCCTGCTGAGCAGAGTCTTTCAGAGGACAACTATGATAGGCTCCCATCCTTTTCCCTCTCTTCTACCACTTCCAGTGTCTATACTGTTTGCTCTTCTGACTAAGAATTAAGCATCCTCTTTAGGGTCCTCTTGTTAATTAGCTTCTTTAGGTTTGTGGATTTTAGTATGGTTATCCTGTATTATACAGCTAATATCTGCTTATAAGTGAGTATATACTATGTGTGTCTTTCTGCTTCAGAGTTACCTCACTCAGGATGATCTTTTCTAGTTCCATTCATTTGCCTGCAAATTTCATGATTTCCTTGTTTTTAATGGCAGAGTAATATTCCATTGGCTAAATGTACCACAATTTCTGTGGCTATTCCTCAGTTGAGGGACATCTAGGTTGTTTGCAGCTTCTGGCTATTATGAATAAAGCTGCTATTAACATAGTTGAGCAAATGTTCTTATTGTATGTTGGAGCATCTTTTTGTGTAGATGCTCAGGAGTGGTATAGAGCTAAAAATGGCCAAGAAAGCCTTTAGTGATCCCAGTGAATCTTACCCTTAATAATAATGTCACCATTTTGGTTGATGGAAGTTATATTACTTCAAAAACCTATGATTCTTCCTGATTCTTGTTTTAGTTCCTTCTAATTAGGAACCTTAGCTACCCCTTTCTCTGAGCCATGATTCTGGTCCATTAATCCTCTTTTGGACCTTGGCCTCTACCCCATTCTTTCTTAATTAACTTCACAAATGATTCCCTACTGTGCAGGTAAATGGAGACAGTTAATGACTTTAGAAAAGGTTATTCAAAAGTATTGTTTCTTGCCCAAACTTCCCATCATCCCCTAAACAGACACCTACCTTTCCAGACAGCCACTGCATACAGCACCCATTGTTCCTGTTTAATTCTGACTTCAAAAAAAAAAGCCTAGTGGTTCTTTGATATTCAGCTTGGTTTTATCTCTATGAATTTGACTTGAATTACATTGGCACACCTCTGGACATAACCTGTCACAAAAGTTTACACTTTTGTGTAAACTCTTTTCCAAAAAAGAGGTCAACTCTATATATAATCTCTGACATGCAGTTAGGCTTTGAGAGTCTGCAGGGCTCCAAAATAAAAACAAACAACAAGAGAATGGTACTAACAGAGTTCCAGAATACCAAAATCCAGAGAATGAGTTAACAGGGACTGGGGACAATGAAGTTGGAGATTACTCTTTACTTTTTGAGTTTCATAGATCTTTTATAGCCATGAGAACAATGGAAATAGGAGAGCTTAGAAGAAGGAAATAACAATCAGGCTGAACTAGTGTCATGATTATACACACACACACACACACCCCACACTCATGCACACACACCACAGACACTTGACTACCTCGGAAGTAAGCTTAATTTGGGTTATCATCTTTATCCCCATGGCTCAAGGCCTTAATTTCTTTAAGACCAGGAGTACTGAAGTTCATGTAACTTTCAGAGTTCCCACCACCAGTTCCGTTTTCCGCTGTATTGTTCCTTAAGTTTTCACAAAACAAAAATATAGCCATATGGTATTTTTTCTTTGTTCACATACTCACAGCTTGTATCTGAAGCTGCAGCCTTCTGCTATCACGCAGGCAGAATTTCAATTGCATTTTATGTTTCTTATAGCAGCAAGCTTAAATACTCTAGTTCTTCCTGGCTTTGTTCCACTTCAAAGCTTTTTTTTTTTTTTTTTTGCATTTCTCAAGCAAGTATTCTTGTATCTGGAATGTCTTCACACAGAGAAAACAATCTTATCTGGCATGTGAATTTGAGTAAAGTTTGATGAGAAAGCTTTTTATTAATCTTTTGCAATTTTTCTTGAAATTATATCACATCATACATAACATTTTAAAAAATTCAACAATTTTCAAAAATAATAAAACTTCTAACTTTTTGATTATGGAAATACTAAAATACTGCTACAAAGTTAGAGAAAGCATTTTCAAAATGTGGAACTGAAGAAAGTTATCTGGAAAACACACACATACACACAAACACACATACATATCCTAGCAATAAGGAAGTCAAATAAACCTAGGAAATACAGAAGTGCATCTGATACGTGTCTCATTTCTTTATCTATTCTTCTGACAAACTATCTGACAAAGGCCACTCATAGGGGAAAAAAAAAAGTTTTTTTTCAGCCCACAACCTGAAGTTCCACTTCATCATGATAAGTCAGTGGGTGTGAGAAAAGCATGGTAAGGCAGCAGCAGTGATGGAAGTTGGATTTTGTTATAAGACGACAAGTATATCTTACTATTGAGCTTGTAGTCAGGAATATAGAGATGAATGGCTGCCCCCTTTTTTTCAAAGACTCTACATCAGCTTATGATACTTTAAAGTGGCTCTTCTCCCGAATTAAACATTTCTAAAAAACTCTCACAGTCTTATCAGCAATGCAAAATAACCATCACAAATCCACATTATCAACAACGAAAAAACATTACTTTAACAATAACAATCTGTTATTTAATGAATGTTTATATTTTAAATGTTCAAAATAGCAGAGGTTACCCAATTTTAAAAATGCATGTTGAACCATTAGAAAATAAATAAATATATATATATATATATATATATATACACACACACATACCAAATGAAATAAAAGCCCATCATAGAATCATATATATATATATATATATATATATATATATATATATATATATATATCTTTGACTGGCATCATAAGATATACCCATGGATACAATTATAGCTCAACCACTTTTGGGGTAACCAACTTTTGGGTTGTATTTAGGACTTGTTCCTCAAGAAGAAATACATGCCTGGTGCTACAAAACTGACCAAGAACTCACAGACCTGATGGAGAAATTACCGTTACTATTTTTTATGTAAATATAGTGCCAAATTGCCCTCTAAATTCATATATCTATACCCCTAAATTAGTGCAACACTCAGAGCTCATATGATATTTTTTTTTTGTGCCGTGAATGTCATTGTCACACTGACTGAAGTGTGGAGAATGAAGACTCTGTAGCACTCAGTCACAAATGGTATATCTATATTATTCCCACCATTCCAATACTCAGTTGACATCAGGAAAAAAGAAGATGGAAAAACTGTCAAAGCCAGCTGTCTGAGAGGATCATGGGAAAACAATATTGTCTATCAATGACAGGACCATTGCACTCATGAACTCACATCTTGATTGGCCGCCTGAGACTTGTTCAAGACAGTGCTTATCAACATTCTAGTATGAGGGAGGGCTTCGTTAAACCTCAGCTTTAACTGAAGACCTGTAGACAGTTAAAGGCTTCTGGATAGGGAGAGTCAGTTTTAATTAAGGGTGTGTTCCCTAGTAAATCAGCCACCCTCCAGTGGATAGCCTCATAAACCTATGAGTATGTAAACAGAAAAAAATAGGCCTTGCTGAGTTATGAAACATGGAGGACATGAAATTTGGAAAGGTTGGGATTGTGGAGGTGGATCTAGAAAACTTGGGAGTACAGGTAAGAAATGAACATGATCAGAGAGCATTGTGTGTACATGCCATATTCTCAAAGAATTAAAAATACTTTAATTTTAAATATTCCAATAACTATAATCTGTTCTTTTTTACTTTGTAAATTATGTTTTTCTGGATTCAAACTTCAGAGGAGTAAACCTTACATCATGGGAAAAGCATTTCTAATGAAATGGATAAATTTCTAGATAGAAACAACTTGCCAAAGCTAAATCAATATCAGATAAACTAAATATAAATAGTTCTATAACCTTAAAGGAAATAGAAAGTCATTAATAGTACCTGAACCAAAAAATATCCAGGGCCAGACAGTTTTAGTGTAGAATTCTATCAGACTTTCAAAGAAGAGCTAACAGCAATATTCCTTAAACTATTTTATAAAATAGAAACAGAAGGAACATTGACAAATTCCTTCTATGAGGCCACAGTCACCCTGATAAATAAACCTCACAAAGACTCAACTAAGAAAGAGAATTTCAGACCAATCTCCCTTAAGAACATTGATGCAAAAATACTCAATAAAATACTCACAAAACAAATCCAAGAACACACTAAAGATATTAATTGTAGGCTTAGATTTTTCACCAAACCAATTTTATTTAGGGTTCTTTTTAAAAATTATTATTATTATTATTATTATTATTATTATTATTATTATTAATTTATTTGTTTGATTTGTATCCTGGCTGTGGCTCCCTTCCTTACCTCCTCCCAATCTCACCCTCACTCCCTCTTTTCCTCCCATGCTCCTCCCCTAGTTCACTGATAGGTGAGGTCCTCCTCCCCTTCTACCTGACTCTAGTTTATCAGGTCTCATCAGGACTGGCTGCACTGTCTTCCTCTGTGGCCTGGCAAGGCTGCACCACCCAGGGGGAAGGTTATTAGAGAGCCTGCCACTGAGTTCATGCTGGAGACTGCCCCTGCTCCCCTTACTAGGGAACTCACTTGGAGACTGAGTCTATGGGCTACATCTGAGCAGGAGTTTTAGGTCCTCTCCATGCATAGTCCTTGGTTAGGGTATCAGTCTCTACAGGACCCCCAGGGCCCAGTTATTTTTATTTTTTATTTTTTTTGGCTCTCTTGGTTTCTTTGTGGAGCTCCTGGCCCCTCCTGGTCTTTCTATCTCCCTCTTCTTTCATAAATTTCCATGCCCTCTGCCCAAAGTTTGGCTATGAGTCTCAGCTTCTGCTTTAATACCTTGATCAGTAGAGTCTTTCAGAGGCTCTCTGTGGTAGACTCCTGTTCTGTTCCCTGTCTTCTCCTGCATCTGATGTCTATCATGTTTGCACTTATGAATGAGGATTGAGCATCTTCCCTAGGGTCTTCCTTGTTGTTTAGCTTCCCTAAGAGTATAGATTTGAATATGTTTTTCCTATATTATATGTCTAATAACCACTTATGAGTGAGGGCTCTTAAGCAACCTTCCTTCCAACCCTCTGCAACCTTAGGTAGGAAATTAGCAGGGAAAAGGACTGTAGTTGTTTATTTACTTCCTGATTTGGGTCAATGGTTTATTAGGGGATTATCAAACTCAGTTCTCAGGATACCAGAAGTCCAGTCCAAAGGTCAACATGTACCAGTGAAAGCCAAAAGACTCAACTGGATTGCTTGGAGAAGCTCTCTGGAACATTGCTCTCTGTGAAGCCAAGTGTCAAAGCACTAAGATGAGTGCAGCAATGTTGATCCAAAAGGCAATGACTCACTCTGCATGGGCCTCTACATATGTTCTTTCCCCAAAGTCTACCCACAGATGTTCTCAGCTGGCTAACAGTCATGCCCATCACATGTGAGGGGTCACAGCAAAGCATCATGTTCTCTCTCACAAGGCAACCTGGGAAAAACATCACGAGACCAGCTTGCAGCAAGATATCACATGACAAAATTCAATCTTCAAATAAACCCTAAATTTCCACTTCAATTAAGTAGGCTTCATGTCAGGCATTTAGGGATAGTACTAAAAGCCATCAATGCAATCCATCATATAAATAAACTGAAAGGAACAAACCACATAATTATCTCACTAGATTATGAAAAAGCCTTTGACAAAAATCCAACACCCCTTCATGTTTAAAGTGTAGGAGAGATCAAGGATACAAGGTGCATACCTAAACACAATAAAGGCAATATACAGCAAGCCAATAGCCAACATCAAATTAAATAGAGACAAACATAAAGCATTTACACTAAAATCAGGGAGAAGACAAGATTGCTCACTCTCTCCATATCTATTCAATATAGTACTTGCAATGACACAACTAAAGGAAATTGCTATTTGCAGAAGATATGATAGTATCTATAAGTGACCCCCAAAATTCTACCTGGGAACTCCCACAGCTAAAAAAATCCTTCAGCAAAGTGGCTAGATACAAATTTAACAAAATTCAGTAGCCCTCCTGTATAGAAATGACTAATAGGCTAAGAAAATAAGTAAACAAAACCCTTTACAATAGCCACAAATAACATAAAGTATCTTGATGTAACTCTAACCAAACAAGTGAAAGACTTGTATGATAAGAACTTCAAGTCTCTGAAGAAAGAAACTGAAGAAGATAGCAGAAGATGGAAAGATGTCACATTCTCTTGGATTGGTAAGAACAACAACAGGAAAAATTGCTAACTTACCAAATCAATCTGCAGATTCAATGCAATCCCATCAAAATACCTACACAATTCTTTACAGAACTTGAAAGAATTCTCAACCTCATATGGAAAACGAAACAAACAAACAAAAAAAAAGACTAGCTAAAACAATCTTGTTCAATACAATAACTTCTGAAGATATTTCCATTCCTGATCTCAAGCTGTACTACAGAGCAACGGTAAAGAAAACTGCATGGTATTGGCATAGAAACAGACTAGATGATCAATGAAATTGAATTGAAGACTCAGAAATAAACTCACATGCCTATGTACACCTACACCTGATTTTTGACAAATAAGCCAAAAGCATGCAAAGGAAAATAGATAGTATTTTCAACAAATGATGCTGATCTAACTTGATGTCTATATGTAGAAAAAAAAATGAAAATAGATCCATACCTATCACCCTGCACAAAACTCAAATGCAAGTGGATCAAAGATCTCAACATAAAATCAGACACACTAAATCTATTAGAAGAGAATGTGGGGATCAGCCTTAATTCACTGGCACAGAAGATAACTTCCTGAACAGAAAACCAACAGCTTAGGCTCTAAAATCAATAATTAATAAAAGGAACCACATGAACATATGAAACTGAAAAGCTTCTGTAAGGCAAAGGACACTGTAAAAAGGACAAAAAGGCAGCCTAAAGAATGGACAAAAACTTCAACAACTTGACATCTGACAAAGGGCTAATAGCCAAAATATATAAAGAACTCAAGAAATTAAACACCAACAAAGGAAATAATCCAATTAAAACATGAGCTAAACAGAGAATTCAGGGACCTCCAGATCCTTTACTCTTTCCCCCTACTTTTCTTTTTTAAAAATTTCATTAATTAATTCAATTTACATCTCTGTCATATGCCACTCCCTCCTCTCCTCCCAGTACCACCCTCCTCCTAGCATCACCTCTCTCCTATCCCTTAGAATAGGGAAACCTCCTTACCCAGATATCCCATCTCATTTTATTCACATGAAGACTGAGTTCATCTTCCTCCTCTGTGGCCTGGTAGGGCAATCCCATCAGTGAGAAGTGAACAAAATGTAGGCCACATACCCATGCTCATAGCAGCTTTATTCGTAATAACCAGAAACTGGAAACAACCTAGATGCCCCTCAACCAAAGAATGGATACAGAAATTGTGATATATATATATGAATACTACTCAGCTTTTAAAAGCAAGGAAATCATGAAATTTGAGGCAAATGATCATCTTGAGCAAGGTAACAGAGACCCAGAAAGACATACTTGGTGTGTACTCACTTATAAGTGTATATTAGCCATAAACCACAGGATTAACATGAAGCAATACAGAGACCCAAAGAAGCCAAAGAGTGCCCTAGGGAATATGCTTGGATCTCACTCAGAGCAGGATATACAATAGGAGGAAGAATGGGGTGAGAGGAAGAATAGAATAGAGAGAGAGAATAGAAATCACTGGGGTCATCTTTGGGAAAGGGGAGACCTCTGGGAGTCTATGGTGGTAAACTTAGCTGAGACTCCAAGCAATGGGTATTAAGGAACATGAAGTCAGCACCTCCTGTAGCCAGGGAGGACTCTCAGTGGAGGAAGGGTGACACCAACAAACCTATAAAACTTTCAACCCAAAATGTGTCTTGTCTACAAGATGTTTAAGGATAAAGATGGAATAGAATTGAGGAAATGACAAACCAGTGAGTGTCCCAGCTTGAGACTCACCCCATGGGAGAGGGCCAACCACTGTCACTCTGCTATGCTTGGAGACAGTAGTCTAGCATAACTGTCTTATTAGATGCTTGGGCTGACAGCTGATGGAGACAAATGCAGAGACACATGGACAAGCAATGGGCTGAATCTCTGGGAGTGCTATGGAAGAGTGGAAGGAAGAATAGAAGCCTGAGAGGCCAAGGACATCACAAAAAGGCCTAAAGAGTAAATTAACCAGGGCCTATGGGACACAAAGACTGAACCACCAACCAAAAGCATACATGGACTGAACCTAGACCTCCTACATATACCTAGAAGATATGCAGCTTGTTCACCTTGAGGGTTTCTTAACAATAGGAGTATGAGCTGTCCCTGACTCCGTTTATTGCTTCTGGATCACTTTCCCCTAACTGGGATGCCTTGTTAATTGCCAGTGAGCAAGGATGTGCTAAGTCTTGCTATGACTTGAGGTGCCAGGGTAGATTGGTACCCCTTGAGGACTTGCCGTTTTCTAGGAGGAGGGGGAAGGGAATGGGAAAGGGAGATTTGGGGATGGGATTGGAAGGATAGGAGGAAAGGGGCTGAGAACCAGCTGTAAAGTGATTAAATAAGTAAATAAATGGAAAATGCAGTATAAAGGATTCCTTGTCCACATTTTTCAGCATATTCAGTATATCCTGAATACTAAATGTGGGCTTTCATTTATATAGTCATTTCCTGAATTACAAACATTGCATTAAACTATACTAAAGAGACCTGATTGATGGATTCCCTAGTAATGGGAAGAGGGACTGTCTCTGACATGAACTTAGTGGCTGAATCATTGCATCTCTCCCTGAGGTGGCCTTACCAGGCCACAGAGGAAGACAATGCAGCCAGCCCTGAGGAGACCTGATAGGCTAGGGTCAGAGGGAAGGGGAGGAGGACCTCCCCTATCAGAGGACTTGGGGAGGGGCATGGGAGGAGAAGAGAGAGAGAGGGTGGGGTTGGGAGGGGGTGGGGGAAGGATCTACGGCTGGGATACAAAGTGAATAAACTGTAATTAATAAAAATAAATAAATTTTAAAAAGATACTTGAAAAAAAAAGGGGGGGACCTGATTCTAGGTAGAACAAACAATGGAAGATTCTAGAAAACGTTATTTAAGTTTTATGCTAAGGTAATAATGAGTTAGTCATGCCACATGTTAAACCACAGATGATTTTTAGTGATAAGAAAATATCAAACAAGGAATACAAATGAAAAGGGCATGCTGAGAAAATACATATACATTTGACATAACTCAGTGAAAGTTAGATTGCTTTTAGTACACAATAATAAAATAAACATAGCTATGAAGCTATGCACTGGAACATGAACTAACTCACAATGAATGATGTCAAGTAGTTCCTCCTCTGAAGTATCCATAAACTACAAATACCTCCACCTCTCTAGCCACCAGGTCTCACGTGCCCCTCAACTGTTCCTCACTCCACATTGATAGGCAACAAACAGCATCTGCCTTGATTTCAAGAAGCAATACTCATGCTTTGTCAATCTGTTTCAATGAGAACATTCTTTTTTTTTTTTTCTTAATATTGGTGATTCTACTTGGGATAGGATGAAATCTGGAGGTAGTTTAACATGCATTTTCCTGATGTCTAAGAATGGTGAACACTTTAAAAGTATTTGCCAGACATTTGGATTTCCTTCCTGAGAATTCAGGTCCCTTTCATAACCCACTTTTTAAATTAATTAACTTGTTTATTTACTTTACATCCTGACTGCTGTTTTCCCTCCCTCCTCTTCTTTCATTCTTTTCCCACCACCACCCCTCACCCCTTCCACTCCTTCCTATCTCTTTAGAAAAGGGGCAGTCTCCCGTGGATATCAATAAGCTTTGGCATATCAAGTAGAAGTAAGACTAGGTTCATCTTCTCCTATTGAGGCTAGTGTGTCAACCCAATATGGGGAAAGGGTCCCAAAGGCAGCCAGCAGATTCAGAGAGCCCCTTCTCCCCTTTTAGGAGTTCCCCATGAAGACCAAGTCCCACAACTATTACATATGTGCAGAGGGCCTAGGTCAATACCATGTATGCTCCCTTGCTGGTCATTCAGACTCCCGGGGCCCATATGAGGCTAGGTTAATTGATTCTGTAGGTTTTCTTCTGGTGTCCTTGACTGATCTGGCTTCTAACCTCCTCCCACCCCATCGTGACCTTCTGCAGAATTCCCCAAGCTCCAAGTAATATCTAGCCATGGTTTTTTGCATCTGTTTCCATCATTTGCTGGGTGAGGCCTTTCTGATAGTGGGTATGCTAGGCACCTGTCTGAAAAGATAGCATATAATAATTAATAGTGTGAGGCAGCCTATTTGGAGTTAATGGCCTAATTGGAGTGAGTATTTGCTTTTTCTGAGCAGTGGAATTTTGCCTCCTGGCCCTGGCTCTAATCTAAAGCTTAGTGTCTCAGAGAATGACCCTGGCAGTCCTACAGCAGGGAGCTCTGACCCTGAGAACTAGATAATAAATTCCGTGTAACCATAGTAACCAGATAGCAGGTTCTGTGTAACCTTGAATGAGCCCTCATATGTTTTGGCCAAGTAAAGTTGCCTCCGTGAGAAACTGCTTGTACTTTCCTGCTGTTTAAGTGTTAACCTGACATTCAGTAAACGACACCTTGATCAGAGCCTAGACTTGGTGTCCTTCTTTGTGTCATCCTGTCTCTTTCCCCCAGCCTTCACTCAGGTGGTATTCAGGTGTCACTCCAGGTCGGTGAGATCCCTCTCATGGCACGGGTCTCAAGCTGGACAAGTCATTTACTGCCCCATCTTCACTCCTACACATCTGGTGGGCTAGACAAATCATAGGTGGAAGGTTTTGTAGCTGGGTTGGTGTCTCAGTCTCCCAGCTGGAAGTCATGTATGGTTACAGGAGATGACGAGTTCAGGCTCCATATCCCCAGTTGCTAGGAATCTTATCTAGTTTCACCCACATACATTCTGAGGGTTTGAAATTCTGGGGACTCTGCAGAATGTATATGTTAGATCCCCAAGAGAGGCAATGGCTGCTCCTGCCCCTACTGATCCTGTTGCTGGCTGCTGGTTGCTGGTTGCTGGTTGCTGGTTGCTGGTTGCTGGTTGCTGGTTGCTGGTTGCTGGTTGCTGGTTGCTGGTTGCTGGTTGCTGGTTGCTGGTTGTTGGTTGCTGGCTGGAGATCAAACTTAACCCAAGGAACTAAACATCCCTAATCTGCAGAAAGTGGTCTAACTATATAGATTCCCCCTTTCCTTTCTAATTTTCTTTTTCTTCTACATTGTGTTTTGGGTTGGAAGGGTTAGGTGTGGTGGAGGGAGTTAGGAAAAGAACCCAATGAAGTAGCCAAAATCTGACTACAAGTCAAACCCTACAAAATTCTCAGTTCATTTCCCCCTTTCTGTTTTAAGCTACTGTATTTAGTGAGAAAATTATAAACAAAGACACTGTCAATGAAGACACTTCTTCAGGTCAGTCACCAAGATTTTTTTCTATAACCTCATGACTCTCAACTATTCTTGTCTGAAATGGCTTGTGGGCTTTACCCCCACTGTGGGCCCTTCATCTACCACTTTGTTTCCCTTTGGCAAGAAGTTGCCTTGGATATACCTATTGGACTTGCATTCATTAGTCCAGTGTCAGCCTTTGCCTCACCTTCTGCGTACTCAAAAAAGCTGGGGCCTTTTATTATTATTATTTCTAGAAAAAAAAATTGTCTCTAGAAAAGCCTTGCTTACAATCCCTTTTCAAATGACTTTGTTTACCACAATTAAAACACCTACCGTTTTTAATTTTAAAGACTTTTAGAAATTATTTCTCCTCTCAGATTATCAAAAACATGAGATCCAAATATCAGCTGTATCTCTGATCAATTCCTCTATTGTTGCTGATCTTGCCTTTAAATGTCTAATCACCCTTTTGCATTCAGACAACATTTTTAATAGCCAAAAATTTAATAAGTATTTTTCTGGTGTCCGAATCTGATATTATTCTATTTACAATGAAGTCAATCATTGCAAAAAAAAAGCCGAGAAGTCTTCTTTTGGTCCTTCTATAGTAATACACAGATTTTTTTTCTGATTCTTCAAATTTATCACAATCATTTTAAACTGCTAAATGACATAGCACCAAGATATGAGCATGAAAAGCAAGCTGCCTTTGTAAAACAACATATAGACCTTCACCTAGCAACTGATCCTGAAAAACATCAAGACCTCTGGACAGATTTCTTTATTCTATAGCACTAGCTTCCTCTTTCCACTATGTTCACCTTTGTAACTGAAGACAAGCTTCCAATATTACTGTTGCCAATTCCTTCTGGACTTGGAGGACAATTCTGTTCTGAGTTGCCTATGAATTTAGTATCTCCTTTACAGAGGATGAATGAATACCATAGGAAATAACTGATTCCTTAAATCTTCTCAAATATACTATGTCTATAAGAGTTCATTTAACTTTTGCATAACCTTGGGGTTACTTATTATCTCCTGGTATGTGTTGTATAGTAACTGGAAAAACTGAGGTTGGTTTTCAAAGAACTTTAGCCAGCTTTTCTTTCATTTTCTTTGTATGGTGGCATTGTAGGCTCTTGTCTACATTCTTCTGTGTATCTGAGATTGTTCCTTAGTCTCATTTATAAGTCTTGTCTAAATTCCTCTGTTTGTGTCTGACTATCTTTCCTAGGTCTTTCTAAGACTTGTCTAAATTCCTCTTCCTGTATTTGTATTTTTTCTCATTTTTTTGTTTATAAATCTCTCTAATTTTTCTTCTAAGGCTTGTGCCTTATCAATACACTCTGTATACCTTTCTTTTCCCTCTATCTCTAAACATTTTTTGGCTGTGTACAGAAATCCTCTATTCCTATTAATGATAAAATATAATATGCCAAAATGATAATAATTATAATCAGTATTGAGACAATTTTACTTAAGCCATTTAGCTTTTAATTTTCTGCTTCTATTTTCAAGCCATCTAGAGTAGAACAATTGAGGGTCCTAAAGCCTTCTATTATGGTACTTCTCATCCTTAACTCTCTCCTTGAGGACTTTCCAGATGACTTACCAAATCTGATGGCTTCTCTACAGCTGGAGTGCTCTCTCTTTCCTACTCAGATTACATCCCAGAAGGGGAAAAAACAAAACAAAACCATAAGATACTTTATTAAATCATGACTCCATGTTTCAGAATTTTGAGGATGAAAACAATGATAAATCATAAAAAATTCAGCCAGGCTATATTACAGTTTGGACAACTGTTCACACCTAATTTACAGTGCCACAACTTTACCTAGTACTGTCTGATCATTACTGAAGGCAACCATCCATAGTAGATCAAAGAACATATGAATATATTAGAACACATAATCTACCAGAACAAGGAATAAATTCAGAAAATTATTTGTTCCTGTGGCAGGAAAAATGGATACTGAAAGTAGAGTTGTTGTTCTTGTTATTGTTGTTCTTCATTACTATGAAGGGGAAAAGAGTAGGGAAACAGTTCTCTAAAAGTGCAAGTGTGTTCATCAACCACAGCTTTTGATTGTTACAGAGTATTATGTATAATATGAAGATGAAGGACATTGCATAGGAAGTTATGTAAGTACACACCAGGATCAGGATGACTTCGGTGGCTCTGGCTACAGGAGATACTCTGAGGGCATGCTGGGAACTGTGGATGTTCCGTACATGTTTCTTATGCCTGTATAGGAAGCTCACCATGGAAACACTGGTCGAGGCCATGATACATAGATAGAGAATATCAATGAAACCAATAAAGAAGAAATACAGAAGAGATACAGGGCCATCAGAACCAATTGGTGAGCAGTAGTAGCCCACATATAATTTCTTAGTGAAATTTCTGTTGGTATCAAGGGCAGTCACTGTCATAGCAATTCTGATGTTTAGAAATAGATGTGCCAGCCAGCTAAAAGAACAGGAGGGGACAATGTACTTCATGACTCTCTGTTTAATCTTCATAAACCTGGAGTTGCTATGGCTGACTGTGATTGCCTGAAAGCAACTCAGGAGACTTGAGGAATGAAGGGAAGCTCCTCGGGCTATACGAAACAGGCACATAACAAACTTACATCCATTGTCATCCAGGAAATCTTTCAACCCAAGCCCGGCCATTGATTGAGGAATTCCTCTTGAGATAATAGACAATGAGTTGGCAAGAGTCACATGTTTTAAAATTGCATCTTTGGGCATTAGATTCTTTCCAGTGAAAAAAGACATAAAATAATAAAATAAAAGTGACCAGTTACCCAGGATTCCCACAACCGTCTGGGACAAGAAAAACATCCCCACTGAAAAGTTCTCAGGAACCATCTTCTTGTCATCTAAAAATGACAAATTTATTCACATCATCAGACACAGGGAGAAAAATAAATATAAGTATTAATTTCTTAGTACCATAAATTAAATCAAGATCTCATTGTTTTCTTCATTAACCTTTCCCACTGATAAATATTGCTAAAATATTTGTTACAGTGAATTTTGTGGTGACTTCAGTAGCATTTTCTGTGGTCAGTTAGAGAACTTTCAAAATCAAGGTGCAAAGATAGTTTCCTTGTACATGTGTGCCCATTAATGAAATATTTCTCTGATATATGGAAAATATCATTATTTTAGCCTCTTCAAAATCATCACAAAAGATAATTTTCTAAAAAAATAAACAAATTTTTCATGAATTTATGGACAAGTCAGAACATTTGTTTAATGGTTTCTCTATAAAAAGTAGAAACATTAGTCAATATTGTATCTGTGTTACAAGCATGAGGACATGAGATAAAATCCTCAGCATCCACATGCTATCTGGACATGATGGAACCCACTAGTAATCTCAGTGCAGAGAAGGTAGAGACAAGAATTCTCTCTTTGATCAAATGATGGTGTCCTTTTTGTACAAAAACATTTTAGCTTCATGAGGGACTATTTATTAATTGTTGATCTTAGTATCTGCTCTGAAAGATCTTTCTTATGCCAATGAGTTCAAGCATATTTATTAGCAACGATTATGTTCAGGGTATCACGTTTTATGGTGAGGTCACTGATCCACTTGGAGTTGAGCTTTATGCAGGGTGATAGATATAGATCAATTTGCATTTTCTTCATTCAGCCATCCAGTTTAACCAGAACACTTTGTTGAAGTTTTTTTTTTTTCTAGTATGTATTTTTCCCTTCTTTGTGACAAGTTAGATGTCCTTTAATGTATGGAGTTATTTCTGGGACTTCAACTACATTCATTTGATCAATGTGCCTGTTTCTATACCAATGACATGCTATATTTAGTAGTATAGTTCTGCAGCACAATTCCAGATTTGGTATTGTGGTACCTACAATATGTGTTTTATTTTCAGTATTGTTTCAGCTACCTTGGGTCCTTCATGTTTCCATGGGAAGCTTAGAATTCTTTTTTTTCCCCTTCAGATTCTATCAATAATTTTTTGATTTTGATAAGGATTGCATTGACTATACAGATTGCTTTTGGTAAGATTAACACATTTTTCAAATACTAGTTTGTGATGTTAACTTTCTTGATCCATGAATATGGCAGAGCTTTGTCTTCTGTTGCCTTCTCCAAATTCTTTCTTGGATGCCTTAGAGTCTTTATTATACAAATCTTTGGCTTACTTGGTTAGTTATTCTAACATATTTTATTTTTAAAGCTACTTTGAAAATACTATTTTCCTCCTTTCTTTCTCAGTCTGTCAGTTGGATTTAGGAAGGGTTTGGAATTTTCTGTGTTATTTGTACCCTGCTACTTTGCATTACCAGCACTAGCAGTTACCTAGAGAAGTCTACTGTGTCATTTATGTATAAAATTGTATTATCTGCCATAAGATTCACACCTCACTTCTCAACAGAGACTATGAAAGCCAGAAGAGCCTGGACAGATATCATGCAGGCCCTAAGAGAACACAGATGTCATCCCAGGCTACCATAGTCAGAAAAACTCTCAGCTCTCATAGATGGAGAAAACAAGATATTCAATGACAAAAACAAATTTCAGCAATACCTACACAGAAATCCAGCTTTACAGAAGACACTAGAAGGAAAAATACAACCCAAGAAAACTAGCTACTTTCAAGAAAATACAGGAAATAATTAACCTCACTACAGTAAAACAAAAAGCAACCAAACAACCAAACTTATGACCACAGCCAACATCAAAATCAAAGGATCTAACAGTCACTGGTCATTAATCTCTCTCAACATCAATGGACTCAATTCTCCAATAAAAAGACACAGACTAACAGAATGGATGTGTAAACAAGACCCAACAATCTGTTGCATGCAAGAAACACACATAAGTCACAAAGATAGACATTACCTGAGGGTAAAGGGCTAGAAGACGGCTTTCCAAGCAAATGGACCCAGAAAGCAAGCAGGAGTAGCCATTCTAATATCTGATAAAATAGACTTTCAACCAAAATTAATCAAAAGAGATGGGGAAGGACACTTCATACTCATCAAGGGAAAATTCCACCAAGAAGACATCACAATCCAGAACATCTATGCCCCAAATACAAAGCCACCCACATTTGTAAAAGAAACATTGATAAAACTTAAACCACACATAGATTCTCACACATTAATAGTGGGAGATTTCAACACCCCACTCTCAACAAAGGACAGGTCAACAAAACAGAAATTAAGCAAAGAAACAATGTCTCTGACAGAGGTCATGAATCAAATGGACCTAACAGACATTTACAGAACCTTACACCCAAACACAAAAGAATTTACCTTCTTCTCAGCACCTTATGGAACCTTCTCCAAAAGAGACCATATGGTTGGTCACAAAGCAAGCCTCAACAGATTCAAGAAGATTGAAATAATCCCTTGTATCCTATCTGATTACCATGGACTAAAGCTGGACCTCAACAACAACAGAAATAGCAAAAAGCCTACACACACATGAAAAACTGAACAACTTGCTACTCAATGACAGCTGGGTCAGGGAAGGAATAAAGAAAGAAATTGAAGTCTTCCTAGAATTCAATGAAAATGAAGGCACAACATACCAAAACTTGTGGGACACAATGAAAGCAGTGCTAAGAGGAAAGTTCATAGCACTAAGTGCCTTCAAGAAGAAATTTGAGACATCTCATTCAAGCAACTTAACGGCTCACCTAAAAACCCAGGAAAAAAAGGAGAAGACACACCAAAAAGAAGTAGAGGGCTGGAAATGATCAAACTCAAGGCTGAAATCAATAAATTAGAAACAAATAAAACAATTCAAAGTATCAATGAAACCAAGATATGGTTCTTTGAGAAAATCAACAAGATAGACAAACCCTTAGCCAAGCTAACTAAAAGGCTGAGAGACACCATCTAAATCAACAAAATCAGAAATGAAAAGGGGAACATAACTATAGACACTGAGGAAATCCAAACAATCATTAGGTCTTACTTCAAAAGTTTATATGCCACAAAATTTGAAAATCTAAATGAAATGGACAATTTTCTGGATCGATTCCACTTATCAAAGCTGAATCAAGACCAGGTAAATCAATTAAATAGTCCTATATCCCCTAAGGAAATAGAAGCAGTCATCGAAAGTCTCCCATCCAAAAAAAGCCCAGGACCAGATGGTTTCAGTGCAGAATTCGACCAGACCTTCAAAGAAGAGATAACTTTAGTTCTCTTTAGTTCCACAAAATGGAAACAGAAGGAACACTACCAAACTCAACCTATGGAGCCACAGTCACCTTGGTACATAAACCACACAAAGACCCAACAAAGAAAGAGAATTTCAGGCCAATCTCCCTTATGAACATTGATGCAAAAATACTCAACAAAATACTTGCAAACTGAATACAAGAACACATCAAAGATATCATCCACCATGACCAAGTAGGCTTCATCCCAGGTATGCAGGGGTGGTTCAATATACAGAAATCCATCAATGTGATCCACCATATAAACAAACTGATTATCTCCCTAGATGCTGAAAAAGCATTTGACAAAATCCAACATCCATTCATGTTTAAAGTATTGGAGAGATCAAGGATACAAGGCACATATCAAAACATAGTAAAGGCAATATACGGCAAGCCTATAGCCAGCATCAAACTAAACAGAGAGAAACTTAAAGCAATCCCACTGAAATCAGGGACAAGACAAGGCTGCCCACTCTCTCCATATCTCTTCAACATAGTTCTGGAAGTCCTTGTTAGAGCAATAAGACAAGTAAAGGAGATCAAGGGGATACAAATTGGAAAGGAAGAAGTCAAATTATCACTATTTGCAGATGATATGATAGTATACTTGAGTGACCCCAAAAATTCTACCAGGGAACTCCTACAGCTGATAAATACCTTCAGCAAAGTGGCAGGATACAAAATTAATTAAAAAATCAGTAGCCCTCCTGTATACAAAAGACAAAAGGGCTAAGAAAGAAATTAGGAAAACAACACCTTTCACTATAGCCACAAAGACATAATGTACCTTGGTGTGACCTTAACCAAGCAGGTCAAAGACTTGTATGAAAAAAATTTCAAGTCTCTGAAGAAAGAATTAGAAGAAGATATGAGAAGATGGAAAGCTCTTCCATGCTCATGGCTTGGCAGGATTAACATAGTAAAAATGGCCATCTTACCAAAAGCAATCTACAGATGCAATGCAATTCCCATCAAATTACCAACACAATTCTTTACAGACCTTGAAAGAAAAATTCTCAACTTCATATGGAATAATAAGAAACCCAGAATTGCTAAAAACAATACTCTACAATAAAATACAAAGTGAATAAAGTGTAATTAATAAAAAGAAAAAGAAAAAAATGATCTTTTGGAGGTATGTCCATCCCTGATCTTAAGCTGTACTATAGAGCAACAGTAATAAAAACTGCATGGTCCTGGCATAGAAACAGAATGGTGGATCAATGGAACCGAACTTCTAGAAGACCCAGAAATGAACCCACACACTTAT
Organism: Meriones unguiculatus; assembly: GCF_030254825.1. Taxonomy (NCBI): domain Eukaryota; kingdom Metazoa; phylum Chordata; class Mammalia; order Rodentia; family Muridae; genus Meriones; species Meriones unguiculatus. The sequence goes on along the minus strand of NC_083354.1, from coordinate 26,416,340 downwards.
GGACACCTGATCTTCGACAAAGATGACAAAACCATACAATGGAAAAAAAGATAGCATCTTCAACAAATGGTGCTGGTTTAAGTGGATGTCTATATGCAGAAAAATGCAAATAGATCCATACTTATCACGCTGCACAAAACTAAAGTCCAAGTGGATCAAAGACCTCAACATAAAACCAGACACATTAAATCAGTTAGAAAAAAAAAAACTGGAGAAGACCCTAGAACTCATTGGTACAGGAGACAACTTCCTGAACAGAACACCAACATCACAGGCTCTAAGATCAACAATCAATAAATGGGACCTCATGAAACTGAAAAGCTTCTGTAAAGCAAAGGACACTGTCATCAAAACAAAATGAATGTCTACAGATTGGAAAAGAATCTTCACCAACCCTTTATCTGACAGAGGGCTAATATCCAGTACATATAAAGAACTAAAGAAGCTGAAAAGCAACAAACCAAGTAATCTAATTTAACTAAACAGAAAATTCTCAATAGAGAAATATCGAATGGCAGAGAAACACTTAAAGAAATGCGCAAAGTCATTAGCCATCAAGGAAATGCAAATCAAAACGACCCTGAGATTTCACCTTACACTCATCAGAATGGCCAAGATCAAAAACTTAAGTGACAACACATGCTGGAGAGTTTGTGGAGAAAGGGGAATCCTCCTCCACTGCTGGTGGGAATGTAAACTTGTACAACCACTCTGGAAATCAATCTGGTGCTTTCTCAGACAAGTAGGAGTAGCGCTTTCTCAAGATCCAGCTATACCACTTCTAGGCATATATCCAAAAGAGGCTCAAGTACACAATAAGGACATTAGCCCAACCACATTTGTTGCAGCTTTATTTGTAATAGCCAGAAGCTGGAAACAACCCAGATGCCCCTCAACTGAAGAATGGATACAGAAATTGTGGTACATCTACACAATGGAATGCTACTCAGCAATGAAAAACAAGGAAATTATGAAATTTTCAGGTAAATGGTGGGAACTGGAAAGGATCATCCTGAGTGAGCTATCCCAGTAGCAGAAAGACACACACGGTATATACTCACTCATATAGACATATAAAATAGGCTAAACTTACTAAAATCTGTATACCTTAATAAACTAATCAAGAGGGAATACTCTGGCTAAAATGCTCAATCTCGATCCCAAAAGGCAAAGAGGATGGACATCAGAAGAAGAAGAAAACAGGAAACAAGTTAGGAACCTGCCACGGAGGGCCTCTGAAAGGTTCTGCCCTGCAGACTATCAAAGCAGATGTTGAGACTTATGGCCAAATGTTGGGCAGAGTGCATGGAATCTCATGAAAGAAGTGGGAAATAGTAATACCTGGAGAGGACAGGATATCCACAAGGAGAGCAGCAGAATAAAAAAAAAATTCAACACAGGGGTCTTTCTAGAGACTCATACTCTAACCAAGTAGCACACATGGAGATAACCCAGAACCCCTGCACAGATGTAGCCCATGCCAGTTCAGTGTCCAAGTGGGTTCCATAGTAATGGGAACAGGGACTGCCTCTGACATGAATAGATTGGCCTGCTCTTTGATCCCCTCCCCCTGAAGGGGGAGCAGCCTTACCAGGCTACAGAAGATGACAATGTAGCCACTCCTGATGAGATTTGATAGGATTAGAAGGAAGGAGAGGAAGACCTCCCCTATTATCGGACTTGGGGAGGGGCATATACCCCAAAACATGTTCCGCCATACTTCAAGGACACTTGCTCAACTATGTCCATAGCAGCTTTATTCATAAGAGCCAGAAACTAGAAACAATTTAGATGTTCTTCAACTGAAGACTAATTAAAGATAATGTGATACATTAACCCAAAGGGATATTACTCACCTATTAAAACAAGGACATCTTGAAATGTGAAGGAATATCGATGAACTAGGAAATATCATCATGAGTAACCCAAACCTAAATAGACCTATATGTTATATACTCACATATTGGTGGATATTAGCCATAAATTACAGGACAACCATGCTACAGACCCAAAGAACCTAAGATACAAAGAGGATCCAGGGAAAGAAGCTTGAATCTCACTCAGAAAGCAAAATAAAAATAGATATTAGAGGTAGTTAAAAGGAGAGAACTTCTGGGTAGGACAGAAGATGGGGAAGAAGAAAGTGTGGGGATTAGGAATAGGAAGAGCAGGTGAAAGAGGGCCTGGTGAGGGGACAAAAATCAGAGGTGGGAGTCATCTCTGGGATTTTCCAGAGACCTGAAATAAATGAGGCCCCAGGAAGTCTATGGGGGTCACCCTAGCTGCAACTCTTAACAGGGAGTGTCTGGATCCTCAGGTACCCACCTCATGTACCCAGGCAAGTCCTCCAGTGGGGGAAGTACACCAGCCCAACCACCAAACCTTTGTCCCAGAAGTTATCTTACCTACAAGATGTTCAGGGACAAAGATGGTGGAAAGAGTGAGGGAATAGCCAAACATAGACTGGCCCTACTTGAGACCTGTTCCATTGGAGAGAACCCATCCCTGACACTACTAATAGCTATGCTTGTAGTTAGGAGATTAGAATAACTCTTCTGAGAGGCTTCACTCAGCATCTGGTGCATCCATATGCAGAGACCCACAGCCAAACATTAGACAGAGCCTGGGCTGTCCTATGGAAGCGTTGAAAGAATGACAGAGGGAGCTGGAGGGGTCAAGGATGCCACAAGAAGACCTACAGAGTCAACTAACCTGAGCCCATAGGGGCTCAAAGAGACTTAACCACCAACAAAAGAGCATGCATCAACTGGTCCTAGGCCTCTGCACTTATGTAGCAGATGCACAGCTTGGCCTTTATGTGGATCCCACACTAACTGGAGCAGGAGTCCTCTCTGATTGTGATGCCTCCCTTTGCATCCTGTTCCCCTAACTGGGTTACCTTGTTTGTCCTTAGTGTGACAGAATGCTCCTAGTTCAGCAGTTACTTAATATGCCAGATCACTTTGGTACCCATGGGTGATCTTCTGAAAAGGAGAGGGGAAAGTGAGGAGAAGGAGTAAGGACCTGGGAGGGGTTTGTAATTAGGATGTAAAGTGAATAAAGAAATTATTGAGAATTTTAGAAAGAAATAACGAAGCTTGTACTACAGTGCTTCTAATCCCAGCACTGCCCAAGGCAGAGCATGGTGGATCTCTAAATATGAGGCCAGTCTGAGCTACATAGTGGCTTCCAGACAAGTCATTGCTATACAGTGAGTGTCTAACTATTATTTTTTCCTTTTTTATTAAATTTTATTTTTTATATTAATTACAGTTTATTTACTTTGTATCCCAGCTGTATCTCCCTCCCCCATTCCCTCCTAATCCCACCCTCCTTCCTTCATCTCCTTCCTGCCCCTCTCTAAGTCTACTTATAGAGGAGGTCCTCCTCCCCTTAACATCTGACCCTAGCCTATCAGGTCACATCAGGACTGGCTGCATTGTCTTCCTCTGTATCTTTTTTTTTAAACATATTTTTAAATTTTTTTAAATTAATTGCACTTTATTTATTTTGTAGTTCTCTCCCTCTTCCATTACCAATACCTCCCTTCCACTTCTTCATGCATGTCCCTCCCCAAATCCACTGATAGGGGAGGTCTTCTTTTCCTTCCTTCTGATCCTAGTCTGTTAGGTCTCATCAGGAGTGGCTGCATTGTCTTCCTCTGTGGCCTGGTAAGGCTGCTGCCCCCTCAGGGGAAGGTGATCAAAGAGCAGGCCAATCAGTTCATGTCAGATATAGTCCCTGTTCCCATTACTATGGAGCCCACTAGGAGACTGAACTGTCATGGGCTACATTTGTGCAGGAGTTCTGGGTTATCTCCATGCATGCTACTTGGTTGGAGTATCAGTCTCAGGGAAGACCCCTGTGCTCAGATTTTTTGGTTCTGTTACTCTCCTTGTGGGGCTTCTGTCCTCTCCAGATCTTACTATTTCCCACTTCTTTCATAAGATTCTCCACAATCTGCCCAAAGGTTGGCCATAAGTCTCAACATCTGCTTTGATAGTCTGCGGGGCAGAACCTTTCAGAGGCCTTCTGTGGTAGGCTCCTAACTTGTTTCCTGTTTTCTCCTTCTTCTGGTGTCCATCCTCTTTACCTTTCTGGATGGGGATTGAGCATTTTAACCTGAGTTCTCCCTCTTGATTATTTTCTTTAGGTATACAGATTTTAGTAGGTTTATCCTATGGCTAAAATAAAACTCTCAAGTGACAGCTCATGCTGGATAGGTTGTAGAGAAAGGGGAATCCTCCTCCACTGCTGGTGGGAATGTAAACTTGTACAACCACTCTGGAAATCAATCTGGTGCTTTCTCAGACAATTAGGAATAGCGCTTCCTCAAGATCCAGTTATACCACTTCTAGGCATATATCCAAAAGATGCTCAAGTACACAATAAGATATTTGCTCAACCATGTTTGTAGCAGCTTTATTTGTAATAGCCAGAAGCTGGAAACAACCCAAATGACCCTCAACTGAGGAATGGATACAGAAAGTATGGTATATCCTCACAATGGAATACTACTTAGCAATAAAAAACAAGAAAATCATGAAATTTTCAGGTAAATGGTGGGAACTGGAAAGGATCATCCTGAGTGAGCTATCCCAGTAGCAGAAAGACACACACGGTATATACTCACTCATATAGACATATACTATAGGACAAACCTACTAAAATCTGCACACTTATTTTTTAAAGCATACCTGCATTGAAAAACAGGGAGATGTGTAGATCTTGTTTCCATTCTCTTCAACAACATGTTTTCAAAGATTCATGGGGTGTTAAAAATTAGTCCTTTTTATACTCTACAGAATTCCATTTTATGCATATGAGACAATTTGTGTGTTGCTGAAAACACTACAAATCTTGTTTGCACAACACAGAAATCAGCTGAAATTGAGCTTGCCTTCCTTCCACATTACCAGAAGGTGCTACGCATGGATACTGGGGCAGAAAAGATGCCACCAACAATCTTGGTCAGCTTTGGACACTACATGCAACACTCTGCCTGCCAGACAAAATGAGCTCACTGCTGTGATAGTGGCTGTTATGGGAATAATGAGCCCCTTTCTGCTTAGATTTGAGACCACACCTCAGACTGTCAGTGTAAACCTAGGTGAAAGCCCGTGACAAAAGGAACACAGATCCTAGTAGAGAAGTTCTTCTAGTTATCTTGACAAATGGAGATTTTGTGCCTCTCAAAGTGCCTTTTCAATATTTATTTCTGTAGCCATAGGTTATTACTGTTGTTACCTTTGGGTGATGTGAGTGGAAGTTACTGCTGGGACTATAGATGCTGAGGAGACTATTGAATATTCATCCCTGTACCACCAACTAACTAGGGCTTCAGGGACATCACAGAAAAGGTGGAACCAAAGAGAATATAAGAACAAAAAGAGGAATGGAGTATTATGGAACTCTGTCTTCCAGGTAGAACATGGTCTCTGCAAGCAGTAACATAGAAACTCTAATTACCTGCACAAGATCTACATAGATTGAGCTCATCAGCATTTTATCATGTAGAAGGGAGTGGCTCATGATGCCCACAGCTCCCTTATTATCTATTGCTCAGGTTTAAGGAGTTCATGAAGGCACACCCTCTCAGAATCCAAAGGTACTGACGGTTGCTTGGACAGAAGAGACTCTTTCTTTAGTGGCATATCCACTGATATGCTGCATATTTCTACAGTAATCCCTCATCCATGCACCTGGTAAGCAATCCTGATGAGAAACTTAATTTGAGCAAGAGGGCAGACATGAGCAGTAGTAGGAAAAGACAAGGGAAGAAAGAGAGTAATAGGGGCAACTATGATCAAGATACATACTTACGTATGTGTGTATGAAATAAGAAATCTATTATCATTGTACTAATAGATATTAATATAACATAAGATTTTAAAACTCATAATTTCATGTGTTGTAAGTTCATGTTAGAAGGGTGAGGAAATCAGAATCTGGAAACAACCCAGATGTCTCTCAACCAAAGAATGGATACAGAAATTGTGGTACATTTACACAATGGAATACTACTCAGCTGTTAAAAACAAGGAACTCATGAAATTTGCAGGCAAATTGATAGAAATAGAACAGCCCACCCTATTTGAGGAAACCCTGAAACAGAAAGACACTCATGGAATATACTCACTTAGGATACCCTTACTATCCACAGACCTAAAGAATCTAACAAGGAGAACTCTAGGGAGGATGCTTAATTCTCAATCAGAAAGGCAAACAGTATAAACAGTGGAAGCAGTGGAAGAGAGGGAACAGGATGGGAGCCTTTCATAGATGTCCTCTGATCCTCTGCCCAGCAGGGGATCGCAGCAGATGCAGAGACCCATAGCCAAACTTTGGCTGGGAATCCTATGGAAGAAGAGGGTGGGGATAGAAGGACCCAGAGGGGACCCAAGAGCTCCACAAGGAGACAAACAAAGCCAAAAAACTCTGGGCCCAAGTGGAGCTACAGAGTGATGTACCAACCAAGGACCATGCATGGAGAAGAACTAGAACTCCTGCTCAAATGTAGCCTATAGGCAGCTCTGCTGTCTCTGACATGAACTCACTTGCTTGTTCTTTGATCACTTCCCCCCTAGGAGGACGGCTTTGCCAGGCCACAGAGAAAGAGGACCCAAGCAGTCCTGATGAGACTTGATAGGCTATGGTCAGATAGTAGGGGAAGAGGACTCCTCCTTTAAGGAGACTAGGGGAGGGGGAAAAAGGAGGGAGGATGAGACTGTGAGGAGATGAGGAAGGAGACTACAATGGGAATATAAAGTAAATAAATTGTAAAAAATTAATTAATTTAAAAAGAAGGATGAGGAAATCAAGCTTGTCTGTCACAAATGTGCTAAAATGTTTAACTTGTGATAACAATTTCAATCTAAAATAATTCACATATTGATTAAGTAAAACAAATAACACTTTATATGAACACGGGGTGTTCTTAGCTTTCTTTTCAACTTTTATGAAGAAGCTGGTCTGAACCTTCTTGTAAATGGGTTCTGATGCACAAGCTCACACACACACACACACACACACACACACACACACACATATACACACACACACACTTTCCTTTTGGATGTATGGTCTTCATGACAGAATTTCCAGGTAATTACTGATATTGGCATAAAAACAGTTAGACAAATGGAACAGAATAGAGAACCCAGGACAAAACCCATAAAGCTATGGTCACATAATTTTTTTACAAACATCAGAAAATCATGCTACAAAAAAAAAAGAACACAAATCAACAAATCTTTCTGGCAATATTGCATATTCATATACAGATGAATGAAATTAAATTTATAATTTTCATCATGTACACAAATCAGTTTGAAATGGATCAAAGACCTTAATTCAAAATCTGAAAAACTGAAACCACAGGGTGAAAGAATATAGAACATTCTCCAAGACATTGGGTAAGCAAGATTTTTCTAAACAACACTTCAATAGCACAGAAATTAGTTTCAAGTATCATCAGATGGAACTACATGAAGTTAAAAGGTTTCTGCACAGAACAAGTAATTGTCAACAGAGCATACAAAGAGCCCACAGAATAGGAGAAAACCTTTATCAGCAACACCGCAGATATGGGCCCAATATCCAGAATTCACAAAATACTTTAAAAATTAAACATGAAGGAAGAAATCTGCCAACCAACCAATGGACTAATGAAATAAAGAAGCATTTTTCAAAAGAAGAAACACAAATGACCAGGAATTAGTTTTTCAAGTACCCTGCTACTTGTGGTTGCTCATGATGTTAGGGTATGCTGCGGTGCAGAGTCAGGAGGATCATTAGTTTGAGGCCAGCCTGGGCTGAACATTTTAGTTAGGTATGGTGGCAGAATCTTTGATCCCAAAACTTGGGAGCCTGAGTGAGGTGTATCTCGATGAATTTAAGGCAAGACTGCCCTACAAAGTAATCTCTAGACCAGTCATGCATACGCAGTGAAACCTTATCTCCAAAAAGAGAAAAAAGTGTTCAAGAAAATGTAAAGTAAGAATGTCAAACATGAAGAAATCTGACAAGAAATGTAAGAAATGATGTTGGAAACAGGAACCTAATTCACCCCTTGAATCTTGTAGAAGCAAGTAGCATTGTCCATAGTATAGGAGTAAGAGTACTTCACTCATCATTGTAGAACATGTCCTTCAACCTACCCATCTAGGTTTCAAGCTTCTAATTATTGATGTCTTGGTGTTAAAAAAAAAAAGAATATTCTTACCTGTATGTTCTGTGATGTCACAGTAGTGGGTGTTAGACCGAAAGGCAGAGTCTGTCAAGTTTGGGGCAGAACTTGGGCCCTGATTTATAGGATTATCATTCCCTGGTCTCCTTTTCTGTCACATGAGTGTCACTTACTTCAACTCTGCATCTATAACATCATCTACGTAAGGGATTCAGAAAACTTTTCTTCAGTTGATAGTCAACAAAAACATGTCCAAATTACATGACCATATCCAATGTAACAATTAAGACTAATTAGGAAAGGAACTTCTCTGTGAGAACTTGGAGTACTCATAAGGTCCCAGGGGAAGCTTCAGAGGCCCAGTGCTAAGAAAAGGCTGTCAGTAGTATAGCCTTCTCTGATGTGAAATAAGCTGACAGTATTTTCCCAATATTCAACCTTCTCCAGATTCTGTGATTCTAAAGAACACCTTTAATAAGGGGCATGAAAGAGAGGGCATTAATGGTACTTTGTCCTTGGTTGAAGCCACGTTTTCTAAAAGATTTGTTCTTGTTTTGTGTACATATGTAGTTCATTTTCAAGCTTTAGAGTATAAAATTTAATATACATAATTCAAATATTACAGACCCTGGTGGCTTCTTATCTGAGTTATTATGCTATGAGTGAGCTTGTAGGTAGATCACAGTGTACACATGAGTTTGTAGGTGCAGACTTAAGAAAAGAAGCATTGGGAGATATCTTTTTCAAAATAATTACAATTTTCTAAACTAACTGAAATAATTTAAATTCAAATGAAAAGGGGTTTGCAGTGCCCGTTCATAGTGAAGGTTTTAATTTTTATAATGAAAATTTTTCTTTTGTCTGTTTGTCATACATGTACATTTATCTCTTGGTTAAATACACATTTTGTTTAAGAAAGATAAACTTGAGTATATTCTCCATTATCTTCTCTGAATGAAGTATTGTTGTGGCTGTAACTGGTGTGTTTAGGTGTAGTGCTGTCAAAGGATAGGCCTGTGGTGGATAACCATCAGTGTCAATTTGAATGGGTTTGAAATGTTGGCATTTCAAAGTCTTAGGAGAGATGACACATCTTGAGTATTGGCAGGCCTATCTCGCGGACTGTGGTCATGGGCTAAGGAGGAGGCATATATATGACATCTGAGCATCCTTGTTCATCTTTCTCTGCTTTTTGAATAGAGATGCAGTCTGATCAGCTGCTTTATACTCTGTCTCCATGGCTAGTGCTGCTATGAACCATGAGAGATGATGTCTCATCCACCTGTGAGTTGAAATAAATACTATTTTTAAGGTGCATTTATCAGAAATTTTGTAATAGTAACAAGTGACTAATGCATCTATCAGTCAGACAAATGCTCATTTTCTAGGATGGTTTACCTTCCTGACTATTAAATTTGTGTCATGGGAAGGAGTGTCATGTTTTGCATGCATATGTGATGGTGTGTTTTTTAGGTAACAGTATTTCTTAATCTAATATTTAGTAAGTATTTCCCTTAAATTTGTGGCAAATTTTTGATAAAAATAAAAATAGAAAATTTTACCAGTTTTTTTTTTTTCAATGCAGTTTATTCAGGAACATTGAACAATCCTCGGACCCCGGGGAAAGCCAGCCCACAGCTTAAATAGCCTCTGGGTAGCCAACCCAGGCGTGCCACGGGGGCAATGCAGATAGGTCCACATACATGGAAGCAAGCCAGATCCTCGGCCTTAGCCAAATGTGGAGTTGTTTGTGACAGAGAGCACTCACCATCGGGAAGGTGGAAGGCAGAAACCAGCTCCATCTTTAAGGCATAGCATTCCGCAGCTCTCTACAGTTCCCCCTTTTTGTTTTAGACGCATCAGGCAAGAGTAGAGGTCTGATCTCTGATATTAGAAATAAATTGGGACTTTGTACAGATGTTCATTTAGGTGTCATCCACCCAAAGAACATCAGACCCGTCCGATACCTTTTTCTCAGAGGCGGGACCTGGGGCATCAACCCGCATGCAATCAGACATGCTCTTCTCTGGGTCCAAAGCGGCTGACCCTGAGTGCAGTGCTTAGCCTCGCATCCTGAGCGTATCATTTTAGCTTTTTATGGTATCCAACCATGCTTGGGGAGAATGTCCTGCTTCAATGGCTGTAAAGGCCTGAATGATCATGGCTGCATCACACTGTTGTGAGACTCTAATCTTGCATATATACCACAGGCAAACCAAGGAGACCAACACCAGAAGGCCTGCTAATACTCCCATGCCCGCCCATTCCTTCAGATGATTCATGGCTGCAGCAATCCATGTTGATAATCCTGTGGCTAGTCCTGCGTCCACTCCGGTAGAATTTACTGTGACAATGGCCACTCTCAGCTGCCAGTTTTTTTAATTGCTATATTTTAAGTATTATTATGTGAGACAATTTCATGCTTTGGAAAAATCGCAAAAGTTAGTAACTTTTCCGCATACATTTTTACTCAGATGCCTAGGCTATTTATGGCTGTTTTCAGGACTTGTGGACTCTTAGCAGAGACAGAATGAATGTTAAGCACATGCACAGCACTAGGATTCATAACAGGGGTAGGAAATGAAGTTTTCAGTTCAACATCACACAATAAAATCATGTTTAACTTATCAAATCACAGCACTGGAATGCGCACAGAAACATCGCATCTCCCAAACATACCTCCCCATTTGGGAAGAATTACAAGAGTGTCGTAGGAAAGTAAAGAATTCCAATACTAATATTCCAAATTAAAATTGAATGTGGCTCTCATCACTTTTTAGAGTAACTCATCATTTAAGTTGCATTATACTGCAAAAAATACCATAAAATAAGACAAATAGGAAATAAAAATAGTAGAAGTAAAACCCTGATGTTTTGAACCTGTAATATCAAGGGGTAATTTCTCTAATATGCTGAGAGGCTTGACAAATTAGGCAACATTAGAGATAGAATTAAGACAGAAAAGAAAGAAGAAAATTATACTACAAACAAAAATCAAGGAATTATTATACAATTAAACACAAAATGGAAATAAAACTAATCTTCAGATATCAGAATGAAAAACATAAAAGTGTATGTCTAGATTTCCTAAATAGGTTAGATGGTATTAATTATGGTTTCGTGTTGCAATAGTTATTTAGAAAGGGATCAAAAGACCATTTTATTAATTTTTTCTTCTTATTATTATTTATTACAATTTATTCACTTTGTATCCTGGCTGTAGCCCCCTCCCTCATCTCCTCTCAATGCCACTCTTCCTAATCCCTCATGTCCCTCCCCTAGTCCACTGATAAGGAAGGTCCTCTTCCCCTACTATCTGAACCTAGTCTATCAGGTCTCATCAGGGCTGCCTGGATCCTATTTCTCTGTGGCCTAGTTAGGACATTTTGCCAGGGGGGAGGTGATCAAAGAGCAGGCAACTGAGTTCATGCAAGAGACTGTCCTGCTCCCTTACCAGGGAACCCACGTGGAGACTGAGCTGCCCATGGGCTACATCTGAGTAGTGGGTCTATGTCCTCTCCATGCATGGTCCTTGATTGATTTATCGGTCTCTGAAGGACCCCCTGAAACAAGATATTTTGGCTCTCTTGGTTTCCTTGTGGAGCTCTTGCCCCTCCAGGTCTTTCTCTCTCCCCCTTTTTTCATAAGATTCCCTGCACTCTGCTCAAAGTTTGGCTATGAGTCTCAACATCTGCTTCAATACTCTAATGGATAGAGTCTTTCAGAGATCCCATGTAAAAGGCTCCTGTGCTGTTCTCCTGTTTGTGCTTCTGAATGACGATTAAACCTCTTCCCTAGGGTCATCCTTGTTTAGCTTCTTTAGGACCATGCAATTTAATATGCTTATCCTACAGTATATGGCTAATATCCACTTATAAGTGAGTATATACCATGTATGTCTTTCTGCTTCAGGGTTACCTCAAGCAGGATGATCTTTTCTAGTTCCATCCATTTGCCTACAAATTTCATGATTTCCTTGTTTTTAATAGCTGAGTAGTATTCCATCATGTAAATATACCACACTTTCTGTATCCGTTTCTCAGTTGAGGTACATCTAGGTTGTTTCCAGATTCTGGTTATTATGAATAAAACTGCTATGAACGTGGTTGAGCAAATGCCCTTGTTGTATAGTTGAGCATCTTCCAGATATATGCCCAGAAGTGGTTTAGCTGGGTCTTGGGGTAGCATTCTTCCTAATTTTCTGAGAAAGTGCCAGGTTGATTTCCAAAGTGGTTGTACAAGTTTACATCCTACCAGCAATGGAGGTGGGTTCCCCTTTCTCCACATCCTCTCCAGCATGTGTTATCACTTGAGTTTTTTTTATTTTAGCCATTTTGATGTGTATAAGGTGGAATCTCAGCGTTATTTTGATTTGCATGTCCCTGATGACTAAGTATGTTGAGCATTTCTTTGAGTGTTTCTCTGCTATTCGATATTCCTCTGTTGAGAATTCCGTTTAACTTTGTACTCCATTTTTTTTAATTGTATTACTTGTTGTTTGCTGTGTGTGTGTGTGTGTGTTCTTACTTCTTAGTTATTTATATATTCTGAATATTAGCCCTCTGTCAGATATAGGGTTGGTGAAGATGCTTTCCCAGTCTGTAAGCTGTCGTTTTGCTCTGACAACAGTGTCCTTAGCTTTACAGAAGATTTTCAGTTTCATAAGATCCCATTTATTGATTGTTGATCTTAGAGCCTGTGCTGTTGGTGTTCTGTTCAGGAAGTTGTCTCCTATGCCAATGAGTTCAAGGTTTTCCCCCACTTTTTCTTCTAACAGGTTTAGTATGTCTAACAGGTTTAGTATGTCTGGTTTTATGTTGAGGACTTTCATCCACTTGGACTTGAGTTTTGTGCAGGGTGATAAATATGGATCTATATGCATTTTTCTACATGTAGACATCCAGTTAGACAAGCACCATTTGTTGAAGATACTGTCTTTTTTCCATTATATGGTTTTGGCTTCTTTGTAAAAAATCAAGTATCTGTAGGTATGTGGGTTTATTTCTGAATTTTCAGTTCAGTTCCATTCATCCAACATATTGATCCAACACTCTATTTCTATGCCAGTACCATGCAATTTTTTTTGTTTGTTTGTTTTGTTTTGTTTTTTACTGCTGCTCTTTAGTACAGCTTGAGATCAGGAATGGAAATAACTCCAGAAGATCGTTTATAGTACAGGATTGTTTTAGCTATTCTGGGTTTTTGTTTTGTTTGTTTTTCCGTATAAAATTGAGAATTGTTCTTTCAAGATCTGTAAAGAATTGTGTTGGAATTTTGACAGAAATTGATTGCATTGAACTGTACATTGTTTTTGGTTGGATTTTGCCATTTTCACTATGTTAATCCTACCAATCCATGAGTATGGGGTATGGACCATTTCCTTCATCCGTTTGTATTTGGATTCCTTTCTGTCCGTGATGGCCTCTATTTTTTGGTTTGTTTCATATTTATGTGCCTCTATTTGTTTGGCTGTATTTGCCTGTATTTCTTTGAGAGCTTCGTTTGTTTCCTCTTTATGTGCCTCTAATAACTGGATAAGCAAAGATTTGGGATCATTTTCCTGTGTTTCCAATGAATTAAAATATTTGTTGATTTTGGGGGTTGCTGGTGAAGCCATAATGTCCTGATTTTTGTTGGATTGTTCTTATGCCGGCCTCTAGCCATCTGATTGTTCATAGCTTTTGCTGTTTGTTCCTGGAGCCTGTACTGCAGAATAAGCCCATTTGTCTCTGGAGTCTGGAGTATTCTTCAGGAAGATGAAGAGGTCCACTAGTGGATGTTGGTGTTTCAGGTGCAGCTAAGGAAGGAAGGTCGCAGGCACATGTACACAAGCACTAGAGTGTGCATGGAAGGATGTTTTGAAGGGTCAGGTGCAAGCATGTAGGGTGTAGTATACGCGCAGGTGGCGTGCTGGCCATTGAGCATGCATGTGTGCAGGTGCCTTGAATGTCTCAGTGGCCCACAGGCCTGTTGTACTCTGCTCCAGGCACTCAGATCTGTCTGGGATGCACCATCTTGGCTCCAGGAACTGTTTGCCTGGACTTCACTGGGAGACCCACAGGACAGGGATTTCAATGTTGAGAAGGCTGTCCCAGGGATCCCTATGTTGCCTACAGTGGGGTGTGGGCAGGAAGAATCTGATGTCTGACTGCTAGCACAGAGAGACCCTGGGTCTGTGCTCTCACAGGCACACTCACACACAGGTGTGTCCAGAAAGTGCAGTGTTTTCTACTCTCAGATTTGGGCCTTCAGGGTAGCCAGTTGAGTCCATTGTTTAGCCACTAGAGCTAAGAGACAGGACTTGGAGCTAAGAGCTAGCTGCAAGGGGAATCGAAACTGTAGGGGATCCCCAGGTATGGTCTGCTGTTTGGCTGCTAGAGCAGAGAGGCCCATATTGGTGTCCAGGCAAGTAAAAGTGCAGGGAGTTACCCTCAGACCAGGGAGATGTCCACTGGGAGCCTAGATCAAATCTGTCCCAGCTCACAGGTTGTACCCTCTAGCCCAGGAAGTCTCAAAGTCAATGCTCTGGCTTCAGCAGCCCATCCCTTACTAGTTTTGGAGTTTCGGATTCTCTGCCCCTCAAATAGGATGTACACTGGTCGCCGCCACCTTGGAGCACTGGAAAGAAATTCTTAATACATATTTTAAGTACAAGTAAAATTAAGAGAGACTTTTAAAGAGAAAGTAAGATACTTCCAAGCACAAGCATGGCTCCTCCTAAAAGGACTTTCTAATGTTTTTAATTCTTACAACTCCTATGTTCTGGTCACTCACCTCAGTCCTCAATGACACCATTGCTGTGCCTGTTGCCATGAAAAGTGAATCTCTGCTGAATCTGTGGTGAGATACTTTTCCTCTTTCATTATCTCCTGGAATTCTTTCCCAGAAGATTGATGATTGTCAATGCAACTCTAGATCTATGACATCTCCTCAAAGGTCTAAAGTATCTTTTAAACATTTTGGTTCTGAATACCTGTCAGAAAACATAAAAACAGCAACAACAAAAAAGAAGTGTCAATTGCTTGAGCAACTTCAAGAAAGCAATTAAAAATCAGGATGGAAAATTTTGTCAGTCTTGGAACACAAAGTATATGGTAGAGAGGCATGCAGAAGAAACAGGGCTTGATAGCAATTAAAGTATCAGCAAATTGCTTATCCTTGCCCTGAAGGGCCTTTCCATAACACTCAGCATTCTAGATAGTTTCAACATTTCAAAATTGTTTGGTTCCAAAGATACTCAGGACAAATGTCTAAGTGAGGTGCTTATCAACATATCAAAGCAGCTCCTGGCTGCCAGACTCTTACAGCACTCCAAGTGCCTCCTCCAGAGTCCTGGATACATCCAGTACCTCTCTGCTATGCTGAATCTCTGTAGACTCTGAGCTTCCCTTCCCTTCCTCCAGCTTCTCTTTCATATAAACCCAGTTTAGTCTACTGGACATGTCTAGTTTACTACTTTCTATCTGTGCTCTGGACTCTTCCAGATGTCTCTGGATGATCTTTCTTATATCTACAATAAAAACCTTTTCCTCGATGATACTTTGGTGTGGTCATTGTCCGCATTTTCAGTCAAAAATGTTCAAGTATTGAGGAATATGGGAGAAGTGATGGGGGTTGTTCTGATGCTTATATTTTGATGCTAATTACTGGCCCTCAAGATCTGGTTACTTAGGGGTTCAAGATGGCGGTGACCAGTGTGCGCTGTATCTGAGGTGCAGAGGATTGGAGACTAAAAGACCAGTGAGTGGATAGGCAGATAGATCAAGACCATCAACTATGGTGCTTCCCAGACTAGAGGGAACATAACAGGAGTTGGGGTTTATTAGATCCAGTCCCCACATGACTACCTCCTGGGTCCAGGAGTAGCAAACTGTGGGCTCCCTGTCCTTCTGCATACTCCAGTGAGTGCAGACCCCCAGATGCAGGGATCCTCCTCTCCAAGAAACCAGACATTGGATTTCTCCCACTCCCCTGAGGGTAACATCAGAATGTCTGAGACAGGGCCCCAGCCTTAAAGCCACAGTTCTACTGGTCACCCTATGGACACCAAGTGAATCACATGGATCCCAGATCTAAGATGGTGAAGCCCAGAGGAATTTGAGTACCAAGAACACAGTGTTGGGCAGGCCTATGAGCCACAGCCAACTCCTTTCTGAGGCGCCCAATGGCTGCCACCTGTGTGAAGCTTTGTGGAACCTGTGCTGCCCTGCACTGCACTCCACCCCTCAAGGATCCTGTGCACAGGCGCCCCCTGACTTTCAGCTCACCTGCCAGGGCCCATGCCTGTGTCCTGCCATTCAAGACACTCATTCTTGAGCCCCTGGACCTCTCTCATCTTCCTGAAGACTACTCCAGATTCCAGAGACAGGCAGATCCAATCTGCAGTGCAGGTTCCAAGAACAAACAGCCAAAGCTACAACAACCAGATGGCTAAAGGCTGGCAGGAGAACACAACTAACATGGTTGTTTTGTTTTGTTTTGTTTTGTTTTGTTTTGTTTTGTTTTTGACATCATGGTTTCAAATAAGAGTTAACATCAATGCTCTTCAAACTGTTCTTCCATAGCACCAACCTGCCCTGGCACATTAAATCACTGCAAGACTAGCACATCGTCTCCCACTGAGGCCAAACAAGGCAGCCCAGTTAGCAGAACAGGATCCAAAGGTAGACATCAGAGTCAGAGATTGCCCATGCTCTAGTTGTTGGGGGATTCACATAAAAATCAAGCTATACATCCTCTAGATATGTGCAGGAATCCTAGGAAAAGTCTGTGCGTGCTCTTTGGTTGGTGGTTCAGTCTCCTTGAGACCCAGTCTCCATGGGTCCAGGTTAGTTGACTCTGTTGGTCTTGTGGAGTCTTTGACCCCTTCATCTCCATTAATCATTTCCCAACACTTCCATAGGATTGCCCAAGTGCTGTCTAATGTTTGGCTGTGGGTCTCTGCATGTTTCCATCAGCTGCTGGGTTAAGCCTCTCAAAGGAGATATGCTAGGTTCCTGTCTACAAGCTAAACAGAGTAACATTAATAGTGCTATTGATTGGTTCTGTGCCATGGTATGGGTCTCAAGTAGGGCCAACCTTTGGTTGGCCATTCTTTGTCCCTGCACATCTCATAGGTAGGACAAATTTTGAATGAAGCTTTTGTGGGTGAGTTGATATCTTAATCACTACATTGAAAGTCCTGCCTGGCTATAGGGGTCAGCTAACTAAGGATCAATAATCTCTGCTGCTAGGAGTCTCAGCTAAGGTAACTCACATAGACTTCCTGGGGCCTCTCCTATCTCAGGTCACTGGCAAGTTTCAGCAATGCTCCTCAACTTTAATTCGCATTCTCCCAATGGGTCCTCTCACCTCCCCATTCCTTCTCCTACCCAATACTTTCCCTCCCTCCATCTCTAATCTCTGAGCGAGATTCAAGCATCCTCCCTTGGGCCTTCCTTTTAACTTAGCTTGTGGGAGTGTAGCATGGTAATCCTATATTTTATGGCTAATATCCACTTATAAGTGAGAACTTACCATGCACACCTTTTTGGGTTTGAATATCACTTGGGATATTAAAATATCATCCTCACTTGGGATGATATTTTTCAGTTCCATCTATTTGCCTGCAAATTTCAAGATGTTTTTTGTTTTAATAGCTGAGCAGTATTCATTGTGCAAGTGTCCCACATTTTCTTTATCCATTCTTAACTTGAGGGATATCTGAGTTGTTTCCAGTTTCTGGATATTATGAAAAAAGGTGCTATGAACATAGATGGACAAATGTCCTTATGTTATGATGGAATATCTTTTAGGTATATTCCCAGGAGTGGTATAGCTGGGTCTTGAGGTAGAATGATTCCCAATTTTCTGAGAAAGCACCATATTGATTTCTAAAGTGGTTGTACAATTTTGTACTCCCAACAGTAATGGAGGAGTGTTCTTCCTCCGCGTCCTCACCAGCCCCTGATATCACTTGAGCTTTTTATTTTAGCCATGCTGATGGGGGTAAGATTGAATCTCAGAGTCATTTTGATTTTCATTTCTCTGATAACTAAGGATGTTGATCATTTCATTATGTGTTTCTCTTCCACTACACATTCCTCTGTTGAAAATTGTTCATTTAGCTCTAGACCCCATTTTTTAGTTGGATTGTTTGGTTTGTTGGTGTTTCTTGAGCTCTTTTTTTTTATATTAGCCCTCTGTCATATGTGGGGTGGGTGAAGATCTTTTCCCAATCTGTAGGTTGACATTTTGTTTTGTTGATAGTGTCCTTTGCCTTACAGAAGCTTCTCAGTTTTATGAGGTCCCATTTATTAATTGTTGATCTTAGTGCCTGAGCTATTGTTCTCTTCAGGAAGTTGTCTCCTATGCCAATAAGTTCAAGGCTCTTCCCCACTTTTTCTCCTAACAGGTTTAGTGTGTCTGGTTTTATGTTGAGGTATTTGATCCACACATATTTGAGTTTTGTATAGGATGACAAATATGGATTTATTTGCATTCTTGCAGAAATCCAGTTAGACCAACCACATTTGTTGAAGATGATTTCTTTTTTCCATTGTATGGTTTTAGCTTCTTTATCAAAATACAAGTGTCCATAGGTGTGTGGGTTTCTCAGTCTTTGTTTGATTCCACTGATCATTGTTTCTATGC
The DNA here is from genome assembly GCF_030254825.1 of Meriones unguiculatus. Lineage (NCBI taxonomy): Eukaryota > Metazoa > Chordata > Mammalia > Rodentia > Muridae > Meriones > Meriones unguiculatus. The sequence continues at coordinate 26,397,520 of NC_083354.1, read as the reverse complement.
CAAATACCCCGCAGTTTTTATTCCTATTGCTCTGTAGTACAGCTTAAAATCAGCAATGGTGATACTTGCTGAAGTTTTGTTTGTTTGGTTTTTATTGTACAATATTGTTTTAGTTATTCTGGGTTTTTTGTTTTTGCATATTTGAATTTGTATATTCCAATTTCCAATTTGCAATTGTTCTTTCAAGGTCTATAAGGAATTTTGTTGGTATCTTGATGGGAATTGCATTCAATCTTTAGATTGCTTTTAGTAAGATGACCATATTTACTATGTTAATCCTATGGTTCCATGAGAATGAGACATCTTTCCATCTTCTTTTATCTTCTTCAATTTCTTTGTTCAGAAATTTGAAGTTCTTGTCATACAGGTTTTTCATTTGTTTGGTCAGAGTTACACCAAGAAGCTTTATATTATTTATGGCTAATATCTTTCTCAGTCCATTTGTCGTTTGTATTCAGGAGGGCTACTAATTGTTTTTAGTTAATTTTTTATCTATCCATTTTGCTGTTTATTAGTTGTTGGAATTCTCTGGTAAAAATTCAGGGTCATTTATGTATACTATCGTATATCATCTGTGAATAAAGATACTTTGACTTCTTCTTTCCTAATTTGTATTCCTTTGATCTCCTTTAGTTGTCTTACTGTGTTAGCTAGGACTTCAAGTACAATACTGAAAGATTATGGAGAGAATGGGCAGCCTTATAGTGGATGTAAATGTTTTTATTTTTGACCCCAAGTGTGGGTTATATCCTCCTCAAAAATAGCCCAGTTACAGGGTCTTTTCTGAGATGGACACTCAACCAAAGTCCATGAGAGGATAAAACCTAGAACCTCTGCTCAGATGTGACCCGTGATAGTTCAGTAATCAATTGGTTTCCCATAGCAAGGGGAACAAGGACTATTACTAACAGGAACTCAATGACTGGCTCTTTGACCTCCCCACCTCCCAAGGGAGGAACAGTACTGTTAGGCCACAGAGGAGGACTTTGCAGCCAGTCTTGAAAATACCTGACAAAAGGGAGTCATATGAAAGGGGAGGAGGTCCTCCCCTACTAGTGGACTTGGAAAGGGGCAGGGAGGAGATGAGGGAGGGAGGGTGGGATTGGGGAGGGAATGAGGGATACAGCTGGGATACAGAATTAACAAAATGTAACTAATGAGAAAAATAAAATTATGGAAAAAAAAATAGCCCAGTGTAAAGTAGAATGTTTGTCATTGGGAACTGCCTCCTGTGGGGGCATGATTTTGTCAGCAGAAAAACATCCTGTACAGACTTTGGGAAGCTATAAAATAGTCCAAATCAAAGAGAGATCGCTTTGCATTCTTTCGAATCTGCATCACTTTGCATTGCTTTGCATCTTTTCACTTCTTTGCTCCACATTGCGACACTCCTAGAGAGAAATGCTCCAGTGAATGCCTCGAGGTTGCTGCTGTTGTATTTTCTTGATTGCTGGTTTGCTGTTTAGCTGGACTCCTGAAATATGGATGACTGAGATTGGTACTGCCAACAAACAAGCACAAAACACAAAAAACAAACAAACAAACAAAATGCCCCTAACCAGCAGAAAGTAGCTAGAAAGGTCTGCATTCCTTTTTTCAACTAACCTGCTTTTTCTCATAACTAGTTTCAGGATAAAAAGGGAAGTAGATGTATCTAGGAACCCTAAACAAAGTAAGTTTTTGAAAAAAAAATCTAAGCCTACACCTTGTCTTGTCCCTGATTTCAGTGGAATTACTTTAAGTTTCTCTCCACTTAATTTGATGTTGTATATTGCCTTTATTGTCTTTAGGTATGGGCCTTGTATCTTTAATTTCTCCAAGACTTTTAAAATGAAGGCGTGTTGGAATTTTTCAAAGGCTTCTCAGCATCTAATGAGATGAACATGTGTTACATGTTGCCACAAACTTACAAAAGAAAAACTTCCATTATAAAAATTAACAATCCTAACTATAAGTGAAAACCCACAGTCCTTTATAATTTGAATGTAAATTATTTTAACTAGGTTATTGTCATTATTATGGAAAAGAAATACCCCAATACTAAGTGCTTCTTTTCTTAAACCTGTAGGTATCTAAATCTGTAAGTATCTTCTATAGTGAGTAAATACTTTCATCAATATGATAAGATACAAAATAACACAAAAAATTAGTAGCCTTTGAGATCCAAGTGACAGACTGAGAAAGAAATTAAGGAAAGAATCATTTTTAAAATACCTTTAAAAATAAACATTTTTATTTTAATTTTAATAAAATGCCTAGTATTCTTAAACAAGTAAGTGAAAGATTTGTATAATAAAAACTTTAAGGCATCCAAGAAAGAAACTGGAGAAGACATCAGAAAACAAAGCTATGCTATGCTCATGAATCAGGAGGGTTAGTGTCACATACTAGTATGTGGGAAAAAAAAATGGTGACCTTATCAAAAGCAACCTATATACTCAATGCAATCCTCACCAAAACTCAACACAACTATTGACAGAAATTGATGAAAGGAATCTGAAGCTTCACATGAAACAAGCAAATAAACGAAACCCAGGGTAGCTAAAACAATACCTAAAAATAGAAGACCTGCTAGAAGTACCACAATACCAAATCTCAAATTGTACTACAGAACTATACTACAAAAGAGCATGGCATTTGCATACAAAACATACAACATTGATGGAATGAATATAGATGAAGTCACAAACATAACTCTACACATTTAAGAACATCTGAATCTTTACAAAGGAAAAATTACAAACTAGAAGAAAAAGACACCTTCAACAAACTATTTGTTCTGGTCAAACTGGTTGTCTGAATGTAGAAGAATGCAAATAGATTTGAATTTATCACCCTGTACAACTCAACTCAAAACAAATCAATGACCTCACTAGAAGACTTGATGCCCTGAACTTAATAATTCTTAAAGCAAGGAATATGCTTGAACTCATTGGCCTAAGAAATATATTTCTGAGCAATTTACAAAATTGCTGCCCAAGTTTGCACTCCCATCAGGAAGAAATGTACCCATTGTTCTAAATAAGCCTTTTCTTTTTTTTTTTAATTTTATTTCTTTCTTATCAGTTACATTTTATTAACTCTGTATCCCAGCTGTATCCCGATCCCTCATTCCCTCCTAGTCTCTCCCTCCCTCCCTCATTTCCACCATGCCCCTTTCCAAGTCCACTGATAGAGGGAGACCTCCTCCCCATTCATTTGATCCTGTTTTATCAGGTATCTTCAGGACTGGCTGCAAAGCCCTCCTCTGTGGCCTAACAGGACTGCTCCTCCCTTGGGGGTGGGGAGACCAAAGAGCCAGTCATTGAGTTCCTGTTAGAAATGGTCCTTGTTCCCCTCACTTTGGGAAACCAATTGGTTACTGAGCTACCACAGGCTACATCTGAGCGGAGGTTCTAGGTTATATCCATACATGGTCCTTGGTTGAATGTCAGTCTCAGAAAAGACCCTGTGCCCAGATATGTTTGGTCCTTGTGGAGCTCCTATCCTTTCCCCATCAGACTAACTCCCCTTCTTTCTTATGATTCCCTGTACTCTGCCAAAGGTTTGGTTATGAGTCTTTGCTTTGAAAACACTGCTAGTTAGAGTCTTTCAGATGCGCTAAGTAGACTCCTGTCATACGTTCAATGCACATCCCATCTGTCTTTCTAAATGAGGATTGATCATCTTACCCCATATCTGCTCTCTTGATTATCTATTTTAGGTGTATAGATTTCATTATGTTTATCATATCTTATAGGTCTATATAAGTGAGCATATACCATGTTTGTCTTTCTCCTTTTGGGATATTTCACTCAGAATGATCTTTTCTAGATCCCACCATTTGCCTGCAAATTTCATGATTTCCTCCTTTTTGATTGCTGAGTAGTATTCCATTGTGTAAAAATACCACAATTTCTGTATCCATTCCTCCATCGATGGACATCTGGGTTGTTTCCAGGTTCTGGCTATTACAAATAAAGCTGCTATAAACATGGTTGAACAAGTATCCCTTTTGTGTACTTGAGCAAAGTTTGGGTATATACCTAGCAGTGGTATAGCTGGGTCTTGAGGAAGCACTATTCCTAATTGTCTGAGAAAGCACCAGATAGCTTTCCAGAGTGGTTGTACCAGTTTACATTCCCACCAGCAGTGGAGGAGGGTTCCCCTTTCTCCACAACCTCTCCAGCATGTGTTGTCACTTGAGTTTTTCATCTTGGCCATTCTGATGGGTGTAAGGTGATATCTCAGGGTCGTTTTGATTTGCATTTCCCTGATGGCTAATGAGGATGAGCATTTCTTTAAGTGTTTCTCTGCCATTCGATATTCCTCTGTCGAGAATTCTCTGTTTAGCTCTGTTCTTCATTTTTTAATTGGGTTACTTGGTTTGGTGCTTTTCAGCTTCTTTAGTTCTTTGTATATACTGGATATTAGTCCTCTGTCAGATAAAGGGTTGGTGAAGATTCTTTCCCAATCTGTAGGCAGTCGTTTTGTTTTGATGACGATGTCCGTTAAGAAGCCTTTTCTTATATCTTCCTAATACTCACCAACTTTCCTACTTCTGCTGCTTTTAAGGTTTTAGTGAAATGCAAGTGACTTTCTCTGGTTTCCTTGCTGTAACAAGTTCTGATAAATCCTCACTATATCTACAGATATCTTATAAAAATATGTTTGCCAAAATGTTACAAAATGTGCACGAATAATTTTCTACTTTCTCTATTATGTGTTGTCAGGGGTTTGTTAGGAACTCTGTTCAATATACAACCTCTGAGGTTCTATCTTCAGCTGCTGACTGTGCTGACTGCACAGTTCAGGCCATGAAACTACACCTAGACAAAACATCTCACAAAAATCAATCTTAGCATTTTATTAGTGTTGATTAGCCTCCTGCCTACAAATAATAATAATAAAATATAAATTGCTGATTATAATTTTGTTTTTTATTGTTGTGAATAAAGAGTCCTGTGCCATCTAGGACAACTCTGGCTGGCTTTTGGAGAACTTATCACTAAAACTTCTTCAATGGGATATCAACCTGACTTTTTGAATTATGTATATGCCCCTGTTGTGATGACTCATCTTGGCTGTCTATTCTATGTGGCAAACCTGAGAAATGAGAATGTCAGCTGAAAACTCACCTCCATCAGGTTGGCCTTTGGGCGTTTCTATGGGGCATTTTTCTTGACACTTCTAACTGATGAAAGAGGGCCAACCAAGCCCACTGTGGACAGCACCACTATAATGCAGGTGGTCTGGGATATGTAAATAATAAAGTTACCTCTGCATGGATGAGTGAAACAGACAATTAGTAACATTATTCTATGCTTTCAGCTCCTGCCTTGAGTTCTTGCAATGGTTGATGGCCTGGACCCTGCAAGCTAAGCAAACCCTTCATTCCCATGTTTCTTTGGTTAGGATACCTTCATACCTTTTTCTCTTTTATATATTTATAGCTTCTTCTGGAGATTCTGAAACATCTAAAGAGGTAGCTAGAGCCTACATCAATATATGTAAAAGAAGCAATTTGATTCTACAAGGACACTTAACACATTATCACCCTGTCCAGAATCACTGTGGATGCTCTGATCCCTATGCCAAAAAACACCTTCCCAGACACTCTCAGTACAATGAGCGGGACATTGTCTTGTTTCCTTTACAAACTATAAATAGTTGAAAGAAACCAGAATTTCTGGAAACTAATTATATAGTTAAATATCACTTTACAAATTAAAAACAAAATTCTAATAACATTGTCAAATGACTTGTCACATTTACATAGGCTAGGAACAATACTGACGTGCCTTTTAACTTTAAAATTTTTAGGAATGTTTGATAAACAACTTTGATGAAGAGACACATAACTACAAATACAATACTTATATTAAATACTAACTGATGCTCCCACTTGTAACAATTTAGCCAGCATGAAAGGAAAAAAGACAAATACTTATCTTCTTCTGGGAATAGGGAGTTGGCTCCAAACATTTTTAAAATAAAGTTTTATTTAGTCATTGAAAATATACACTTTTTCAGTGCATTTTGATCCCATCATTACCACCTCAAGTTCCCACCTAACTTCCTCCCAATTTCGTGTCCTCATTTCTGTTGTTACTAATGACTCTTTGGGTCCAACTCTTTTTTTTTAAGTAATTTTTTCTTTATTATTTTTATATTAATTACAGTTTATTTACTTTATATCCCAGCTGTAGCCCCCTCTCTCATTCCCTCCAATCCCACCCTTGGTCCAATTCTTGTTAGCAATATGTACGTGGATGTGGGGCCATATGTTGTAACATAAAGAACTACCAAGAACCACAGCCCCCCCAAAAAAGTTGTCTTCCTCACCTCAAAGCCATCAATTGCAAATAGCTCCTCTGCCAAGATCGGTGCCTTCAGAGTTGCTTCTATCTATGCTGGAATTTTGACTGGTTTGATCTTGTATGGGTCCTGTGTATTTAACCACAGCTGCTATGAGTTGATGCATGATACAGCATTGCCATGTCCAGAAGTTGATATTTCAAAGCTCCCCCCACTTGCCAATTTTGTTTTATTTTTTCTCTTTTTTATTATTTTTATTTTTATATTAATTACAGTTTATTCACTTTGTATCTCAGCTGTAGCCCCTCTCTCATACCCTCCCAATCCTACCCTCCCACCCTCATCTCCTCTCGTGCTCCTCTCCAAGTCCACTTTAGGGGAGGTCCTCCTCCCCTGACATCTGACCCTATCCTATCAGGTCTCATCAGGACTGGCTGCATTGTCTTCCTCTGTGGCCTGATAAGACTGCTTCCCCTCTCAGGGGGAGGTGATCAAAGAACCAGACACTGAGTTCATGTCAGAGACAGTTCCTGCTCCCCTTTCTAGGAAACCCACTTAGAGACTGAACTGCCATGCGTACATCTGTGCAGGGGTTCTAGGTTATCTCTGTTATCTCCATGTATGGTCCTTGGTTGGAGTATCAGTCTCAGAAAACCTGGGCCCAGAATTTTTGGTTCTGTTGATCTCCTTGTGGAGCTCCTGCCCAACCCCACAGGTCTTTCTGTCTCCCCCTTCTTTCATAAGATTCTTGCACTCTGCCCAAAGTTTGGCTATGAGCCTCAGTATCTGCTTTGATACCCTGCTGGGTAGAGTCTGATTATATTCTTTCTATGCTGTTTTCTGTGGCACTCCACTGAGTTTTTGGATGGGGGTGTGTGGAAATATAGATTATTCATCCACATCTGTAGCTATAAGCATTTGTATACATACAGCACTCACAATGTTTTCAATTGAGCAAAGATCTTTATTTATTGGAAACAAGATATTCTGCATTCCAGGCTGATCTTGATTTCTCTATAATAGCTGAAGATGACTTTGAATGTATGATCTTCCTGACTCAATATTCTGAGTGAAGAAATTACATGCATCCATCACCAAACCCAAGAAAATATCAAGGTCAAGTTTTTCTCTCTATCAATTCTTCCTAGATCTCCCCCCCACCTCTTACTCACTCCACTTCATTTTCTTCTCTCTGTATCTCTCTTTAAAACAATCAAACAACAACAACAACAACAAAAAGAAACAAACAAAAAAATAAGCAAAACCAGAAATCAAATATATGAGCAAAAGACCAGTAAGACAAAATATAAAAACAAAGAAACTGGACAAAACATCTACAAAAATATCATAGAGTTTATTCTGTGTTGGCCAACTATTCCCAGGCATGAATATATTCTAAAGCATGTTTAATATGCCTAGAGAGAGTCCATTGAAGAAAAAATTTTTTTTTATTGGCAGTAAGTACCAAGTGTATCTAGGTTTTGGGTTGGCATGGGAGCCTGTGCAGTGTATTTTAATAGTAAATGTAACTGCTAAGTTACCAAGAAATAAGACACCCTCAGAGGGTTAATAAATATTCCCAATTCTCTAAACATGTAGAGTATGTGTATATATGTTACAAAATATATTTAAGTGATAAATCTCTTAATTTTCTGGAAAAATTACATTATGGATGGTTTTAGAAAAGACAAGCAGATTTATGACATCACTTAATTTAAATAAGATTACTGTTTATCAAATAATAATTTAAAAATTTGAAGGGCACTGGAGAGATAACTCGTCTGTTAAGAGTACTTGATGCTCTCACAAAGGACTCAAGATCAGTTCCGAGCACTTACAACCCCAATTCCAAGGGGATACAATGCATTATTCTGTTTTGCCCAGGTATATGTTTGGTACACAGACATACACTTAAGCAAACACTCAAACATATTGAATAAAAAAATTCATTTCATAAAGTTTATAAAGAAAGAAAGGTTGATGAGATAACTTAATCAGTGAAGAGTTTACATTTGCAGAACAAGAACCTGAGTTGAATCCCTAAAACACACAATAAAAAAAAAAAGCAAACAAAAAAATAGAGGGCACACACCTCTAACTTCACTCTTTTCCACTAGAAGAATTTCAGGCTTGCAGTTGAGATCCTATTTCAAAAAACTCAGAAACAAGAGCTGATGTTTGCTCTGCATTCAACATGTACTTGTACATACATGCACACAAATCAGTACATATATGACCATATACATGTGCACATACATGGAAACACATAGGATAAAATTGATACATTCCAGAATTTCGTGTGTGTTATTATGATATTATTTCACTGATAATTTCTCTGCTGATTGCAGTGTCTTGCTTGAAATGAATTGTTCTTCCTTATGTCTCTCCCTCTTTCCCTTTACTAAAGCTGAATATGCACATCAATTCCTAGCACAAAGATCCATCTCTCTTTCCTTTCAACTACCTTTCCTCCTTTCCTTTGGAATATATTTTTCAGTGTTGGCTTAAGAAAATTTTTCCTGGGTGTTGGAGGATTAGGCAGCATCCATTTCCTCTCATTCTATGGTCCCAAAGAAAAACCGAAGTTTAGTTCCACCAAAGTTCCCAGTGTTGAACCAATGAGTCTATTGGGTTTACTTACAGAGCATGTATGAAATGTTACTGATAGGAGCAAGAGTAATCCAAAACCAGCTCTACTGTAAAGTCTTCACCATGCATGGATAAGGGCTTTCCAATAGCAACAAACATGAAATTTCCCCCGGTCCCTCTCACCCCAGTCTATGTACTCTAGCCCCTCTATTAGTCCCTTGCACAATTAGGGAATGATAGCATACAACCAGCTTGGAAGGATAGGTTGGCTACTGGAGGTGGTCCAATAGTTGGACCTTTCCTCTTCTTTTTTTAATAGAACAATATTTTTCAGGAAGACACTGCTGATCTTATGAAAATGGCAGATATTTTGGAGTTACAGTGATTTTTATAGAACTGTGTTTGTTTCTGTTTCTCTCTTAAACTGGCTATCACACAAAAAATTGAAACTCTTTTGTAATATTTTAACATGCTTCACAGCACAGAGAGTTAGCAGTTATTATTCTATTCTTAACCTTCTAGGCTAATTTGGCTCCCTCCCAGCATGCATCCCAGAGGTACTTGCACTTCATAGCTTTGCTTTCTGAGCTCTCTCTCCTGGTACCCCCTAGACATCTGCCTGTGGCTGAATGCACCTCTAACTCTTTTAACTCTTCATCTAACTCTTCCTTCTCTTACTGGTAGTAAGTCCAGTCCTATTTTCTACCCTTCTTTGCAGTTGGCTGTAAGCTGCTTTATTGGTGTATCAGGGTACAATTGGGGAGCAGTGTTTACACACTGGAAGAGGAGATTCACAGAACAAGGATTGGAATCATATGGGGCATGCAAAAATCAGCATTTGAGTTACACAATAGCCATACACCGACATTTCTCCCTTGTAGTCTAATAAAAAGCTCATTCTCTTATAATAACAAACTATGTGTAATAATAACAATTATGAAAAATTATGAAAAACAATTATGAAAAATCTAAAATGTACAGACTTACATTTGTATATTTGGCACCATTGGATAAAATATTCTACTATCTATCAATTTCTATCATCCTAAACAATTTAAGTTTAATTTTGAGATTTTAATTATCTAGTCTTCAACTCCACCAAAGACTTAAGAAGGACTAAATATTACCTAAATGTATAGGAAGTAAAGGAAAGGGCCACAGATTTTTGAAGACCATCTATCTAGCTTATCTGAATTGTTTGTTTTCCATTATTTATTTTATTTTTAAATTTTTTTAATTTTTCTTATTAGTTACATTTTGTTAAGTCTGTATCCCAGCTGTATCCCGCTCCCTCATTCCCTCCCCAATCCCACCCTCCCTCATTTCCTCCCTGCCCCTTTCCAAGTCCACTGATAGGCGAGGACCTCCTCCCCTTTCATATGACTCTGTTTTGTCAGGTATCTTCAGGACTGGCTGCAAAGTCCTCCTCTGTGGCCTAACAGTACTGCTCCTCCTTTGGGAGGTGGGGAGGTCAAAGAGCCAGCCATTGAGTTCCTGTTAGAGATAGTCCTTGTTCCCCTTACTATGGGAAACCAATTGGTTACTGAGCTATCATGGGCCACATCCAAGCAGAGGTTCTAGGTTATATCCACTCATGGTCTTTGGTTGAATGTCAGTCTCAGAAAAGACCCTGTGCCCAGATATATTTGATCCTTGTGGAGCTCTTATCCTTTCCACATCATACTAACTCCCCTTCTTTCATGATTCCCTGTACTTTGCCGAAGGTTTGGTTATGAGTCTTAGTATCTACTTTGAAACTCTGCTAGGTGGAGTCTTTCAGATGTCTTCTGTGGTAGACTACTGTCATACGTTCAATGCATATCCCATTTGTCTTTCTAAATGAGGATTGATCATCTTGCCTCATGTCCACTTTCTTGATTAACTTCCGTAGGTATATAGATTTCATTATGTTTATCATATCTTGTAGGTCTATATAAGCGAGCATATACCATGTTTGTCTTTCTCCTTTTGGGATAATTCACTCAGAATGATCTTTTCTAGATCCCACCATTTGTCTGCAAATTTCATGATTTCCTCTTTTTTGATTGCTGAGTAGTATTCCATTGTGTAAAAATACCACAATTTCTGTATCCATTCCTCCGTTGATGGACATCTGGGTTGTTTCTAGGTTCTGGCTAGTACAAATAAAGCTGCTACAAACATGGTTGAGCAAATGTCCTTGTGTACTTGAGTAAATTTTGGGTATATACTTAGCAGTGGTATCGCTGGATCTTGAGGAAGCACTACTCCTACTTGTCTGAGAATGCGCCAGATTGACTTCCAAAGTGGTTGTACCACTTTACATTCCCACCAGCAGTGGAGGAGGGTTCCCCTTTCTTCACAACCTCTCTAGCATGTTGTCACTTGAGTTTTTCATCTTGGCCATTCTGATGGGTGTAAGGTGAAATCTCGGGGTCGTTTTGATTTGCATTTCCCTGATGGCTAATGAGGTTGAGCATTTCTTTAAGTGTTTCTCTGCCATTCGATATTCCTCTCCAGAGAATTCTCTGTTTAGCTCTGTTCCCCATTTTTTTTAATTGGGTTACTTGGTTTGGTGCTTTTCAGCTTCTAAAGAAGTTCTTTGTATATACTGGATATTAGCCCTCTGTCAGATAAAGGGTTGGTGAAGATTCTTTCCCAATCTGTAGGCAGTTGTTTTGTTTTGATGATGGTGTCCTTTGCTTTACAGAAGCTTTTCAGTTTCATGAGGTCCCATTTATTGATTGTTGATCTTAGAGCCTGTGCTGTTGGTGTTCTGTTCACGAAGTTGTCTCCTGTGCCAATGAGTTCTAGGCTATTCCCCACTTTTTCTTCTAACAGATTTAAAGTATCTGATTTTATGTTGAGGTCTTTGATCCACTTGGACTTTAGTTTTGTGCAGGGTGATAAATATGGATCTATTTTCATTTTTCTGCATGTAGACATACAGTTGGACCAGCACCATTTGTTGAAGATGCTGTCTTTTTTCCATTGAATGGTTTTGGCTTCTTTGTCAAAAATCGAGTATTCATAGGTGTGTGGGTTTATTTCTGGGTCTTCTATGCGGTTCCATTGATTCTCCTTTCTGTTTCTATGCCAATACCATGCAGTTTTTATTACTATTGCTCTGTAGTACAGCTTGAGATCGGGGATGGAGATACCTACAGATAATCTGTTGTTGTACAGGATTGTTTTGGAGATTCTGAGTTTTTTGTTTCTCCATATTGTTGGGAGCCGCGTGAGCGTTTCGCCGGCAGAAACGCACGGGACCACAGGAATTCTTCCGCAACAAAACCTTTATTAGTCACGCGATGAAAGGAGAGGAGAGAGAGAGCCCCCAATGTGGCGCTGTTTATATAAGCCGGGGTCGCACCTGAGTGACGTGTGAATACCCTGACTGGCTGCTTACTTTTACCCCGCCTGATGACTTGGGCCCATTATGCTTAGCGGGCTTGTGACGTGTCAATACCCTGATTGGCTGCTTACTCTTACCGGCGTGCCTACGCAATTCTTAGTGTGCTTACGCAATCTTTAGCGTGTTTACGCAATCTACGCATGCGCCCTGGAGGTTTACAGTTTTGAGGGCGAGATGCTTACCTTTGTGGTTCCTTTTCTTTTCTCTACGTTCTTCAGTTCCAGGGTTTTCTAGGTTTGTGTTTTCTTTATTGATTCTAATTCTGTTTTCCTGTCTTGCAACATTTCCTTCATCTGTTTGAATGTGGATTCCTGTGTCTGCAAGATGGTCTTTACTTTTTTGTTTGTTTCCTTTGTTAGTGCCACTACTTCTGCCTCCATTTGTTTGGCTATATTTGCCTGTGTTTCTTTAAGAGCTTCGTTCACTTCGTTTTTCTTTGTTTCCATTTGGGAGGCCAAATCTTTGAGAGATTTGTTTCCTCTCTAACTGTTTGAATCTGTATGACTATTTCTCTGAGAGATTTGTTGGTTTCCTCTTTATGTGCCTCAAATAACTGGATAATCATAGCTTTAAAATCATTTTCTTGTGTTTCTGATGAGTTGTAGTGTCCAATAATTTTGGGGGTTGCTGGTGAAGCCATGATATCTTGATTTACGTTGGTTGTGTTCTTTCGCCGACCTCTGGCCATTTGGTTATCTGTAGTGTTCACTGTCTGTTTCTGGATTCTGCAGATCAGACTGGTTTTTCTCTGGTGTCTGGAGAATTGTTCAGGAAAATGGGTGAGGTCTAGTGGTATCAGTGTGTGCGTTGGTGATTCAGCTATACCTATAGAAGGAAAGTTCGCAAGCGCAGAAGGGCAAGTGTGGGGTAGCATGTGTTTGAGCGTGTGCTTGTGGGTGTGTCCTAAGGAACAGGGTGTTGGAGAATGAAGAGGCCTTCAGTGTGTGAGAGGGGTGCTTTGCAGGCACTGAAGGTGTTGCAGGCACTAAGGGATTGCAAACGCCTTTGAAGAATGCGGGCACGTATTGATTTTGGAGGTCTGCGAGACTTTGGTGGCTATTCAGCTGGTTTTCTGCCACTGAGGGGTTGAATGGCCCATATAATCACTGGCTGGGCAGCCCTGTGTAGTCAGTGCTGCCACTTGCAGACTTGGGATCTGGGAGAGATTGTTCTGCGGATTTGCGTCTCTGTGGCTAGCACTCTTTAGGCGTGCACTCTGGCAGGGTGGAGTTTCCAGCGGTGCTTGCACTCAGGCAGGACTAGGTGGTGGTGGTAGTGGGGGGTGCGTTCCAAGGGTCCAGAGCTCGGTGAGAGGGCACTAGGTGGAGTGTGGGCTCCTCTGAGTGGTGGCGTTCAGCGGGTGGTTACAGCTCTCAGCTGCGGCTGCGGGGTCTGGAGCCCGTCCTCCTCCGTCTTGGGTCCCAGGCACTGAGCTTTGCGGCTTTGGGATCAAGGAAGGATTGTGCTGCGGGACTGAGTCTCTGTGGTTGGCACTCTGTGGTTGGGCCTGCGCTCTGGTGCTGGCAGTGGGTGCGCTCCTCCAGTGTGGCAGTTTCTGGAGGTGTGTGCGTTCTGGCCGCTTGGGACCTTCTGGCAGAGGGATCGCGTCAGCGGGATGGGGGGAGGGGTCGCTCCGTGGTCCGAAGCTCCTCAAGGCACTGGGCGGGCCCAGGGTGGGACGTGTGTCCAGGGGTCGTGTTCAGTGGGCGGTTACAGCTGTCCACTGTGCTGAGGGGCCTGGAGCACTGTCTCTGCTGTCTTAATCCCCAGGCTGTGAGCTTTGCGCTCTGCTGTCTGGAGCTGTGTGCAGGTTTCCCTGTGGGAGGCCCAGACAAAGGAAGCGTCCTACTTCCTTCCCAGAGAAGTCCGGCCATCTAACTCTACAAGCACTCCACGCTTCTGTGGTGTCCCCTCTCCTTTAGAAAGCACAGAAGTCCAAATTCTAGTTTCGATTGTCTCTCCACTCACCAATTCCAGAGATTCATGTCCTCTTGCCTCTCCAAAATGGTGTGCTCTGCTGGCCGCCATCTTGGAACCCTCCATTATTTTTTATCTGCTCTTGATTGCTGTTGATGCAGTGTGAGAAGAAGTTGCAGAATGAAGACTGGACTTCCCACAGGAACTTGACAACCAACCCAAACCAGCAGAAAGTAGCTAAAGAGAACTCTGTCCTTTCTCCCCACTAATCTTTCTCTCCTGGTGTTGGGGTATTGGAATGGATTGAGATGAAAATGGGAGAAAGAAGCAATAAAAAATGTAAATAAAATAGAGTTTAAAAGTATGTCAACATCACACAAATGCAACACATTTCCTGTCTTCCATTTTGGAATTAGGACATTTACATGCTGATCTAATTCAGCAGTCTTTTCTAAAACCAGTGTACCTTAGAATGTATGCTACTTCTCTCATTTTAAAAACTTTAAAATCAATATATCATATTTAATCTATTTTGGGAAAATATTATATTTCTTTTCTGTTTTTTTTAATTATGTTAGATCTTTTTATAATTGTTTGAACAATACAATTGTAAATTGTATCTGTGACAGGTTTTGTGTCATAATATCTTTTTTAAAATGTTGTATTCCATTGGACACACATGCTGAAGCATCATCAGCCCCAACTTGGCAAAGGCTTCTTCAAGATAGTTAGCATCTCCAACAAATGTATAACTTTAGAATCATGCTTTCCAGAAATTAAGGCAAAAGCCCTTTGGAATTTTGAATATGAACATGTGGCGTGTGCATATATTTCAGTTCTCTAATCTCTGAAAAATGGAACACACAGCCACTGTATGACCTTGGTCCATGGATAAACAGGGCCTGCATTTCTACTTTAGCATATAGACCTTTACCCAGCAATAGAACCTGGACCATACACACACAATGTCTAGTCTGACCATGTTGGCCTATAGCCACAGCCTTGCTAGGCAGCATCTCAATGAACTACCATTCTGCAATTTCTTCAAGCTTTTGTGGAATTTCTTCATCTGGAACTATGTCTTTTGGTGTTAATGTAAGCTCCAGATTGTATTTCTATGAAGGTTTCCTATTTTGCTTCAAAGATTCCTCCACCTTCTATTCTATGGCTGTTAATTTAACATCTAATTTATCAGTCTCTCCTTTCTCCAAGTCTGTCTTATTCTGATCTCTCCCAAAGAAGACAAACAAAACTGCAATTGTCACTGAAAAAGTTATTTGTATGCTAAGAGAAACAAACTAAAATGGAATACAGAAGCACTGTGTCACTATATCTTCCTCCATTTTCAACACAGAAATAATCTTTTTTAATCTCAAAACCTCTCTCTAAGGTCTTACTTTCTTATATCCAGCTTCCCTTCTAGACCTTACTAGTCCAGATGTTTGAGGCTTCTCAGTCTGTTTCTGGCTCCTGCTTCTAGGGAAAGGCTTCTATGCCTCCTTCACTAGATCCTGACCCCTCCCCCACTCTGGAAGTTTTTGGGTCCACAAGTGCTTGTTCCTCTGGCCTGCATAAATCAGGCAAGCAAGAGACTGCTCTCAAAGGGATTTAGCTTCATGTGTTAGCTAGGAAAGTCTGGCTTTGCAAAGCTTGCCTGTGTTAAAGACACACTTTTTTTTCCCTTAGCAAGGGTTTCCTAAAAGAATTGCTACCACTCATTTATCAGGCCATCATTCCATATTATATATACTAGTTATGGACTTATTATAGACACTAAATACAAACTGGGGTTTGTATCAGTTTTCATTTTTCTGTAGCTAGCTGGAGGACTTTGCTGCTCTGTCCAGGGTCTTACTAATCCGGAAGCTGTGAGTTCTTGCCTTAGAAACTGTTCTTACTCTATTAAAGAATAGAACTAAGAAACTGCTCTATAGTTTTACTTTTTGTGTGGATTCATGCAAGTTTGGGCC
This sequence comes from Meriones unguiculatus, assembly GCF_030254825.1. Taxonomy (NCBI): domain Eukaryota; kingdom Metazoa; phylum Chordata; class Mammalia; order Rodentia; family Muridae; genus Meriones; species Meriones unguiculatus. Next base: position 26,381,353 of record NC_083354.1, on the reverse strand, counting down.
CAAATTTTAGTTATTTTTATTAAACTGTGTTTTTTTCTCAGTTTCTCTCTTAACCTGGCTATCACACAAATAATTGCGACTCTGTTCTATTACTTTAACAAGCTTCACAGCACAGGAGCTGAGCAGTTATTACTCTATTCTTAACAGTCTAGGCAAATTTGACTTGCTCCCACCATACATCCCAAAGATACTTGTACTTTGTAGCTTTGCTGAGATCTCTCTCCTGGTCCCTCCTGGATATTTGCCCATTGCTGAATCCTCCCCTTTCTCCTTTAACTCTTCTACCACTAGATGGCAGGAAGTCCAGTCCTATTCTCTCTCTGATCAGAGATTGGCTGTAAGCTGCTTTATTGGCATATTAGAGGACAAATGGGTAGCAGTATTTACACATTAAAACAGGAGGTTCCTAGAACAAGGATTGCAACCAGATATGGAGGGGTACAGAAATCAGCATTTGAATTATACAATAATCTTATGCCTACTTCTTGGGGCATTGAGGATAATGTTGTGCAAAATAATAATAATAATAATAACAATAATACATGTCATTTACCAAAAATCTCCAGAATAATCACTTCTTCAAAGATTTAAATATATTATTGTGGTTCTGGAGAGGTAGTTCAGTCATTAAGGGCTTATCCTGCTCTTACAGTGTACCCAAGATTGGTTTCAAGCACTTATGTTTGGCAGGTCATAATCACATATAACTCTAGCTCCAAGGCATTCTTGTATCTCAAGCTTCCATGAGCACCCACATATATGACTGTACACTTACTCACAGATAGCTAATTTAAACTAATGAAAGTAAATCCATATCTAGTATATATAAATTATGGAATGATAGCCCTTCAACAGGGCCATGGTAAAAAATTTATTTTTTCTTGGCATCCCAAACCACACCTAGATGAGATCATATTATTAAAATTAAGTTATAATATGTACAGACCTATATTTAAAGTCTGTACATTAACTAATAATGTTCATACTATATATGCAGTTTTAAAAGAAAAATCACTCTGATAGATAGCTTAAACGTCATTTTGGAAGAACTAAGTATCAATAATACAAAATTGTTGCTCTGAAACTGCCTGAAGTCCTAGATGTTTTGCAGTTTTGTTTTCATTCATTTATCTCATTTTTTCTGGAACATTAGACAAGGGCAAAGCTTATGCATGCAGTGAAGTATCTCTCACAACTGCTACATGGTCAGCCGTGGTGTGAGATATTTCTCAGTGTGCAACAGCTCCTGCAGCAACAGTGATGTGGATGAGCACAGTAGCTTCTATGAGGCTGAGACGATGGTTGCTTTTTAATTTAATCTGTTAATGAATTACCTGATTTACACGACAAAGAATGGTGGTTGGAGGAACACAGGAATACATCCGAGAGTCATTAGAACATAAGACAAGTTCATAGACTGTTACTATTTACATCAGCAGGAATTATAGAGCCTGAAGGCAGAGCTGTTACTACTGATGAGCACAAAGGTGCAAAATAGAGTGAAATAGGTCTCTAAAATTGAAATGATGTTCCTGACGCATAGTCCTAGATTACTATATAAGTCAAAATACACTACCAGGATTAAAGAAATGGAGTAGAAGGTGACAAATGTGCACACAAAGGTCAGGATGATTCCAGTGGCCCTTGCCTCATGGGAGAAGCTCAGGAAGTGTTGGGCACTGTGGATGTACTGTGAGTGTCTAGGATGTCCACCATGAACACACTGGCCTAGAATATGAGACTCAAACATGTACCATCAGTAAAGCTGAGCAAGAGCATATACAATAGAGTGGAAATAGTGCCAAAAACACATGCTGAACAGTAACCATATGTCAGTATCTTAGTAGCATTTCTTATGCTACTAGGGCTTGTCACTGTTAAAGGTTTCATGACATTCAGAAGCAGATGAACAAGTCAGCTGAGTAAGCAGGAAGGACTCGTGTACTTAATGTCTTTGTATTTAAGCTTCTTTTTTTGAAATTGCTAGGGCTGACTCTGGTTGCTTGGAAACAACTCAGAAGGCACATGGTACAGTGAAATGTTCTGTGATATTTGATAAAGATATGATAAAAGTTTATACCCAATATTATCCAAGAAATATTTCATTCTAAACTGCAATTATCTGAGGAATTCCTCTAGAGTTAATAGACAAGAAGTTAGTGAGAGTCAGGTGTCTTACAATCAGGGCTTTGCGCTTCAAACCTTTCCCAGACAATCCTGCGATTAAATAATGAAGCACAAATGAGGAATTGACCAAGATTCCTCCTGTAGTCTGCATAGTGAAGACCCCACCTTTTACCATGTTCTCTGATTTTGTTTTGTCATTATCACAATGGTGTTTAGCTAAGCAGCCATAGGAGTAAAACCTAGGAATTTGCACTACTTTCATTAAAGTAGCCTAAAGTCAGCAGATGATGTAACTCATTGGTGAGTGCTTATTTAGCAAGAACCTGGGTTTCATTCCCAGCACCACAAAAAAAATAACTTAAATCAAATGTTCTTCAATCATCATGTTTATAAATCTTGCCCAAAGTTTGTCATATAGATATATGATATCATATAGATAGATACTTAATATTTTCTAAATTTATTTAGGTGCATATTTCCTAAAATTTATGATTGAGACACCTGCATATTTTGAAGTTTTAACATTTCTATCCAAAAATCAAACTTTCTGTCATATCTTTCAAACTCTATGAGTTGCTGTGTCTCTTTCATATTTACCAATTAATTTATTTTTAATATTTTATTATTCCTTGAGAATTTTATTTACTATGCATTGTTTTTTTCTCATATCCACCCTCCATTCAAGTCTTACAGACAGTTACAAAAGAGCGAGCAAAAGAAACTGGATGGTGGCGACAAGGGCTGTGACAAGCTGACATTTGGACATGACATGGGTATTGCACTCATGGACCGACCCACAGCTGCTTTAATTGCTTGCAGAACACCTGCACAAGATCAAACCAATTAAAATTCCAGTGTCGATGGGAGAGAGAGGCTACTGAGGCCCCACCCCAGCTAAAAAGTAACTGCCAGTTGGTGGCTTTGATAGGCAGAGGATCACTTGTCCTTGAGGACATGGCAACTGGTAGGTTACACAAGACTCAGTAGGTGAGGCCACACTCATACATATAGGCCCTACTTTAATAAAACAACACAATCTCCTTTAAAATAAAGGGGTTGTTGTGATTTCATTTCTCTTAGAACAATGATCCAAACATCACACATATAATAAACAAACTGATCATAGTTTTTATAAAAATAGATATTGGTAGAATTCAAGAATTTTTCTAATCCATGAGTCTGAAGCAAACTATCTACCACAAATAATGTCAGAAATGATATTACAATAGTTAAAAAACTACAACCACACAGAAATCTTATGCTCCCAGCCACAGTACTGATGTGTTACCAGTGTGTGGAGCGCTAAGTCCAGGAACCACATCATACACACCACATCCTGTCAAGTGCATGGAAACACTATCAAAAAATTGTCACCACAAAGATAGGAATGTCTAAAGTGAATAGACCCAGGATTCTTATGAACAAGTATTTTGCAGAGAAAAACACAAAGAATAGCTCAAAAAAGGGTGTGGGTGGGTGTGCAAGTCCATACTATCAAGGTCTTCATACAGCCAAACACTTCAGTCCCAAAGTTTGCTAGTTGCAAGCTCAATTAAATAATCTCTTCCAACTGCCCAGGCTCAGGAAACATATTCCTGCTTTCATTTCCAAGCCCAAGCCCAATATCAGGGTTCAAATTAAGTCCTATTATCAGGTGTCAGGTCCAGCTTTGTTAGACAGAATATTCTGATTATCAGAGAGTGGTACAGCATTTAAGTTTTGAACAAAATGGAAACAGCAGATAAACTGCTGTCAAGAAATGGAACTTGACTTTACCCAACATAGTGAGAATGAGATGCACTTCGAAGAGTACAGAACCACAATAAGCCTCATGAATGTTCACCTTCCTAACTCACAGACTGACTCTGAGCCCTAATGTAAGGACAGCTGACAGAGGTAGAATTGACTCACAGACAGAGGAAGAGACCTCCACAAGCAGCAAATCCAAGACCACTCTGCTGTTATAGTCCATGTACAGTGTTCCTCACTCAGTTCCAGTCTCTGTCTGTCTCTGAGATTGCCCCTTTCCTTCTCATGTTACAGGGAAACATGGAGGGTTCCATTGCTGGACAGAAAAGAAGATAGGGCTACTTCTTTACAGTCTGAATGCAACTATGATTCTCTTTCATCTTTCTTTTAGGCTCCTTGTTCATGTCCTAACACTGTCCTCAGATTCACAGCATAACATAATCATATTAGTCAATGATTAACCTTTAGCACTAGACTATATCTCATGATTTCCTCAATATAATAGAAACTGTGTGGCCACTTCTTATATTCATGAGCATAAGCAATATAATACTTACTGTGCCTAAAAGTTTTCTCAGTTAGCCAAAGAAAATATTCATCACAAACTTGATTTTTACATAAAATCTCACTCTGAGTTCCAAGAGAAATAGGAGATATATATTGCTATTTATTCTCCATTTGTCACAAATCTATTTTCTATTTAATTGTGTAGACTTTTTGTTAAGTATAAAAAATATTTTTCATAGAATATTTTGGGCTGTTTAAGACATTTTAGAAATTGACATAAATCTATATTTTATCATACTTTTTTACTTATTTAAAATAAGTTTATTCTTTGAGATTTTAATATAGCATATTTTTATTTTATTCTGTCACTTCCCCCAACCCCCCTTTAATCTTACTTCATTACTTCTTACATACTGTGATTTATGTTCTTTCCCTCTCTTAAGAAGAAGCAAAAAACAAACACAAAAGCAAGAGAAAAATATCACTAAAAACATAGAATCTGAAAAAAAAATGCTGGCTCCTAAGTATGAGCCTGACCTCAAGTGTCACTCCATTGAAGAAAACTTATTTTACCTTTCCTAGCATCTATAAATTGAAAATAGCTTTGCAGTTAGGAATGGCAATTAACCAGTTTTTATCAAAGGTAGAATGAAAATGCAAGGATGAAGAAATGAATGAATAAAAAGACACAGGAAAGAAGAAATTAAGGAATGGATTCCACTTTAAGAAGGAAGGTAACAAGGATAACTTTTGGGGTCCTGTGGAAGTAATTAAAATTTCACGGGAGAAATGGATACAATCTATTCCTCACTTAGCAGTAAACATCCTCCTATCCCAGATAAAAAATTTTCAAGTCTCAATCCAAGTCACAGCAAGATGGTCAATTCCCCATAACTATGTAAGTCTTAAGTTCCTAATTATCCACCTCTTGACATGACTTGCATTCAGTATGATGCCACAGTACCAAGTGCTGAGCAGAAAATGTGAGTCTCTCCTGTGCCGAGATGAAATTCTGGGCCCTGATTCATACGTTTAATATTCCCACATCCCTTTTCTGGGCCCTGATTCATATGTTTAATATTCCCACATCCCTTTTCTATTACAGAAGTGATATTCAACTCCAGATCCAAAACACCATCTACATAGGGGACTGAGAAAACTTTTAAGTGGTTTTCTGCCAGTTACATGTCAGTGCAAGTATGTCCCAATCACAGGAATACATTTAATGAAGCAATTAGGAGTGACTAGGAAGAAAACATTTCTGTAAGCCCACAGTTTCACAAGGAGGAAGGCAAAAGGCACAAAGGACCAATTATAAGAAAATGAAATTGGTGGATAGAGAATAAGTTGAGAGCCTTTTCCAATGCCTAGACATCATTGGAGAATTTTTGTAATTTAGAAGAACAACTGAGTTAATAGGCATGAAAGAAGAAGATGCAGTAGATAATTGTTGTCTTCATTTCTTAAAGCTACAAGTTTAAAAAGATAGACATATTCTACTGTGCAATGATCATCCACTTATTGTGGATGCCAATTTACTAATTTTCAAGCACAAAGTTGTCTAAGGGATAATTAATTTGAAACCTCATATTTAAAGTTATTTGGCTTTGAACTTCCTTCTAAGTGGATTGTAGTGCACCCATGCATATATTTTCCAGTACAGACATAAAAAGAAAAAGATGTGTAACTGGAGTATTTTTTAAATAAAATATTATTAACGTTTGAGAATTTTATATGTACATGCAATGCACTTTGATTATGCTATCCTAAACTTAACACTAACCCTAACCCTCTAACCCTAACCTAAACACTAACCTTAACAATAAACCTAACCCTAACCCACTAACCCTAATATTAACTATAACCCTTTAACCCTAACCATAACACTACCCCTAACCCAAACCCTAACTCTAACTCTCTAAACCTAACCCCAAACCCTAACACCTAAACCTAACCCAACCCTAATACTCTAACCCTAACACTAACCCCCAGTAATAACCCTAGCTCTAACCCAAATCTGAACCAGAACACAAACTCTAAGCCTAAACTTTAACCCTAACACAACCAGAAAACAAACCCTAAGCCTAATCCTAACACTAAACATAACCTTAAACATAACCCAAAGACAAAACCAAACCCTAAACCTAATCCTAATCCTAACCCCAACCATGACCACTTATCAAAACCTTAATCCTAACCCTAACCCGAGCTATAACATTAACCCCCAAACCCAAACCCTAACCACTAAACCTAACCCTTACCGTAACCATAACCATAAACCTAACAACCCTTACCCTAACCCTAACCATACCTCTAATAACCCTTACCCTATCCCTCTAAACCTAACCCTCACCCTAACACTCATTGTAACCTTAACCATAAACCTAACCTTAGACCTAATCCCCTAACCCTAAACCTAATTCTATCCCTGACCCTAAACCTAACCTAACCCTACCCTGAACCCAAAACTGAAACCTAACCCTCATCCTAACCTTAACCATAACCCTAACCTTACCCCTAAACATAACCCTAACCCTAACCAGAACCCCAACCAGAACCCAAACCCTAACCCTAACCCTAATCCTAAACCTGAACCTAACCCTAACTGTAACACTAACACTCACTTTTCCCTAACCCTAATCATAACTCTATATAAAAACTAACCTTTATCCTAACACTTACTTTAACCCTAACCCTAACTCTAACCCAATCCTGCTCCTATCCCTAATCCAAACCCTAAACTTATACTAACCCTACTCCTAATTCTAACACAAACACAAATCCACTAACTCTAATCACAACACTACCCCTAACCCTAAACAAGGCCCTCACACTAACCCTAACCCTAAACCTAACTTAACCCAACCCTTTAACCTATCCCTAACCCTAACACTAACACAAACCCGAATGTGAATCCTAACCCTTTCCCTAACCCTAGCTAAACCCAACACTATCCTAAAACTAACCCTAACCCTTAACAGTAACCCTAACCCTAACATAAACCCTGAATTAAAACTAACCCTAACCCTTATTTTAAAACTAACCCTAACTCTAACCCAACCCTAAGCCTACTCTACCCCATCCCTAAACCTAACCCTAATACTTAATCCTAACCATAACCCTAAACATTAACCCTAACACTAAACTTTAACCCTAAATCTAATTATAACCCTTAACTCTAACGAATAACCCTAAACTTAAACCAAACCCAAATCAAAACACAAATCCTAAGTCTCTAACCCTAACCCAAACCTGAAACAGAACATGAACAAAAATCTAACCCTAATACTAACCATAAACTTAACCACAATCCAAATACTAAGGTGAAACTGAACCCTAACCCTAACCCTAACCCTGAACCTAACCCATACACTAACGCTTAATGCTAATGATAGACCTAACCCAAACCCAATCCTAACCTAACCCTAAACATAACCCTAAAACCTAACTCTAAACCTAAACCTAACTCCATCCTAACCCTACCCCTATCCTTAATCCTAACCCCATCCTAACCCTAACCCTAATCCTAACCCTAACCCAACCCAAAAATGAACCCACTAACTCTAATCATAACCTTAACCCTAACCTAACACTAACCCTAACCACCTGACCCTAACCCTAACCCGAACCCCGAACCTGTACTCTGATCCTTACCCTGATACTGACCCCAACCCTAGTGCTAATCCTAATCCTCATCATAACCTGAAACCAAACTCTAACCCTAACCCTAAGATAATCCTAACCCTAACCCTAAACCTAAACCTAAACCAAACACTAAACCTGACCATAACACTAGCCCTAATGTAATCTGAACCCTAAACCTAACCCTTAGCCTTACATTAACTCTAACACTAACACTAACCCTACCACTAAACCACACTCTAACCCTCTAACCATAATCCCAACATAACCCTAATCCTGACCTTAACTCTAACCTTAACCATAACCATTAGACCTAGACCTAGCCCAAACCTTAACCTAACTCTAATCCTAAACCTAGCCCTAAACCCTAACCCTAACCATAGCCTTAACATTCACCCTAACCCTCATCCTAACCCTTATTCTAACCATGCCTAGCCCTAAACATAACCCTAACCCTAACTCTAAACTTAACCCTAACAATAACCCTAGTACTAGCCTTAGCCCTAGCCCTAGCCCAAACCCTAACACTAACACAAATCCTAACCCTAAACCTGTCTAACTCTAACCCTGACCTTAATCCTAACCCTACCCTAACCTTTAACCCTAACGGTAACACTTACCCTAACCCTAACCTCTATACCTAAACTTAACCATAACCATAACTCTAACTCCTAACACTAACCTTAACCCTAATCCTAGTCTTAGCCCTAGCCCTAGCCCTAGCCCTGACCCTAACCCTAACCCTAACCATAACCCTAACTCTAAACCTGCATAACCCTAACCCTAACCCTAACTCTAACCTGTAACTCTAACCCTAAACCTGCCTAACCATAACCCTGACTTTAACCCTAACCCATAACACTAACCTTAATCCTAATCCCACCTAACCCTAAATGGAGCACTAACCCTAGCCCTAGCTGTAGCCCTAGCCCTGGCCCTAACCCAACACTAACACTAACACTAACACTAACACTAAACCTAAACTTAACCTCTAACCCCAACCCTAACACCAAGGCTAACCCTAAATCTAAACATAAACCTAACTCCTAAACAAAACCATAAACCTAACCCAAACCATAACCCTGTATGAACCTAACCCTAAACCTAGCCCTAGCCCTAGCCAAATCCTAGCCTTAGCCCTAACCATAACCATAACCCTTACACTAACCCTATCCCTAACACTAACCTCTAACCCTATACCTAACCTAAACTCTAACCCTAACTCTAACCCTAACCATATCCTGTAACCCTAACCCAAACCCTAACCTTATCCCTAACCTAACCGTAACCCTACTTCTAACCATAAACCTAACCCTAAACTGACCTCTAACCCTAAGCCTAACTCTAACCTCTAACCCTATCCTTGCCTAACCCTATCCCGAATCTTAACATTAACCCTAACCCTTACCCTAAATTCTAACCCTAACCTTAACCCTGTCTAACCCTAATCTTCCTAACCCTCACCCTACCTTCTAACCCTAACCTAAACCCTATCTAACCCTAATCATCCTAACCCTCACCCTACCTTCTAACCCTAACCTAAACCCTGTCTAACCCTAATCTTCCTAATCCTCACCCTACCTTCTAACCCTAAACCTAACCCTCTAACCCTAACTATAACATTAACCTTAACGTCTAACACTAATCATAACCCTAACACTAACCTTAACCCTAACCCTGCCTAACCTTAACACTAACCCTAACCCTAACCCTAACCCTAACTATAACCTTAACCTCTAACACTAAACTAAACACTAACCCTAAACTCTAACCCTAAACCTAATGCTAACCTTAATCCTAACCCTAACCCTAATAACTAACACTAGCCCTATCCCTGCCTAACCCTCACCTTAAACCTAACCCTGAACTTAAACCTAACCCTAACCTCTAACCATAGCCTTTACCCTAACACTAACTTTAAACTTAACTCTAACCCTAACCCTAGCCCTAGCCCTAACCCTAACCCAAACTCTAAACTTTAACCCTACCCTAGCCCTAGCCCTAGACCTAACCCTAACCTTAACCCTAACCTCTAACCCTGACCCTAACACTAACCCTAACACTAATGTCTAACCCTAACCCTAAACATTAAACTGGAACAAAAAACTAACCCTAACCCTAACCCTAACCTAAACCAACACTTAAACCTATCCCTAACACTAACACTAACAGAAATCCAAACGTGAATCCTAACCCTAACCCAACCCTTAACTCTAACCCTAACCTAACTCTTACACTAACCCTAACCCTAAACCTAACCCCTAACCATAATCTTAACTATAATCCTCACTCTGACTCTGACCCTAAACCTGATCCTGACCTTGAACCTGACCCTAACCCTAAACCTAACCCTAAACCTTAATCCTAAACATTAAACTGGATCCTAACACTAACCTCTTACCCTAGCCCTAACCCTGCCTAACTGTAACCCCAACGCCAACCCTAACCTCTAACCCTAACCCTAACCCCAACCCTAACCCTAGCCTGAACCTTGCCTAACCCTAACCATAACCTTAACCATAACCCAAACAGTAAAGTGAAGCTGAACACTAACACTAACCCTGCCCCTAAACCCAACCTTAACCCTAACTCTAACCCTAACCCTAAACATAACCCTAAAACTAATTCTAACCCTAACCCTAATCCTTAACCCTTATCCAAACACTAACACTTACCTAATGCTAAATCTAACTACTAACCCTAACTATAACCCTAACCCTTACCTAACCCTTACCCTAACACTAACCCTAACACTCTAACTCCAACCCTTAGCCTAAATCTAGCCCCAAGCCTAAAGCTAACCTTTACCCTTACCATAACCATAACCTCATAAACATACCCTAACACTAACCCTAACCCTAACCCCCAACTCTAACCCTAAATCTAAACCTCACCCAAACCTGAACCCTAAACTTAACCCTAACCCAAACCAAAACCCAACCCAAACACTATCCCTAAACCTTAACCTAACCCTAACTCTAACTGAAACCTGAACCCCAAAACTATTCCTAACCCTAACTCTAAGCCTAAACCTAACTATAACCCTAACCTTAATGTATCCCTACCCCTAACCATTAACCCTAATCCTAACCTAACCCTGAACCTAATCGTAACCCTAAGCCTAACCCTAACCATTAACCTTAATCCTAACCCTAAACCTGATTCTAACCCTAATACTAACCCAAACCCCAAAACTAACACTAAATCTAAACCTAACCCTAACCATTAGCCCAAATCCTAACACTAACAGTGAACCTAACCCCAATCCCTAACCCTAACTGTTAAACCAGACCCTAACACTAACCCTAAGCCTAACCTAACCTAACCCTAAATGTAAACTCTAATCATAACCCTAACTATAATACTAAACCTAACCTTATCCCTAATCCAAATGTGAACCCTAACGCTAACCCTAAACAAACCACAAATGTGATCCAGAAAACAAACCCTAACCCACACCTGAAGCTGAACCCGAACCCCAACACTAACCCTAACCTTAACACAAACCTGAACCAGAATATTAACCCTAACCCTAACACTTAACTGTAATCCTACACCAAACTGAATGCTAACCCTAACACTAACCTTAAACTTAACCCTAACACTCACCTTAAACTTAACCCTAACCCAAACTCTAACACTGACCCTCACCGTGATCCTGACCATGACCCTGTACCTGACCCTAACCTTAACCCTCTAACCCTAACCCTATTCCTAAACCTAACCCCTCTAACCCTAATCCTAACACCCTCACCCTAATACTAACACTAACCAGAACCCCAAACCAAAATTGAACCCTAACCCAAACACAAAGCCGAACCTGAATACAATCACTATTCCTAACCCTCACCATAGCCCTACCCTAACACTAACCCAAACCTAAACCAAAACCCTAAATCTAACCCTAACTCTAACCCTACCCTAACCCTAACACTACAGCCTAACCCTAACATTATTCCTAACCCTAACCCTTACACTAACCATTAACTGTAATCCTAATGCTGAATCTAACCCAAACAAAAATGCAAACCCAAACACTAACCCTAACCCTAACCTAACCCTAACCTTAATCCTAACCCAAACTTGAACCCTAACACCAACTGTAACATTAATCCTAACAGTTAACCCTAATCCAGACCCTAACCCTAACAGTAGCATTAACCCTACCCTAACCCTAACTTTAACACTACCCCTAAACCTAAACCTAACCCTAATCCTTAACCCTAAACCTAACCATTACTCTAATCCTAACCATTACCCTAATCCTTATCCTGAACACTTACACTAACCCTAAACCTAAACTTTAACACTAACCCTAACTCTAACCCTTAACCTTAACATTAACCATAACCATAACATAATGCTAACCCTAAAGCCAATCCAGACCCTAACCCTAAACAAAACATGAATGCAAACCCAAATATGAATCCTAACCCAAACCTGAATGGGTACCTGTTCCCAAACCCTAACCCTAACCCTAACCCTAACACAAACCTGAACCTGAATCCTAACTCTAACACTTAATCCCAACCCTAACCCTAACCCTTAATCAGAACACTAACCCTAACTATAACCATAACTGTACATTAAAACTAGTGCTAACCCTACCCTTACCTTAATCCTAACTACCTAAGATAATCCTAACCCTAAATCTAAACCTAAACCTAATCCTGACCTTGACCCTGACCCTAATCCTAACCCAAATCCAAACTCTTATCAGAATCCAATCTATAACCCTAACCCAAACCTACCTTAACCATAAACCTAACCTTAACCCTAACCCATATCCCTAATCCCAACAATAATCCTAACCTAACCCTAAATCTAACCCTAACCCTAACAATAACCCTAACCTAACCCTAACCCTTACACTAACAATAATCCTAACCATAACCAAAACCCTCGCTCTAACCCTAACCCTAACCTGATCCTTACCCTGACCCATAACCCTAACCCTATCCCTAACCTAAACCAAAACATAATCCTAACCCTAACACTAACCATAACCTTAACCCTCTAACTCTAACCTTAACCCTAACCATAACTCCTAAACCTAACCCTAACACTAAGCCTTACCCTAACCATAAACATAACCCCAACAACCCTTACCCGAACCTTAACCTTACGCCTAACTACAATCCTTACCAAAACTCTCTAACCCTAACCATCACCCTCACCCTAATGCTAACCCTATCCCTACCCCTAATCCTTTAACCCTAACCTGAACCTGATCCTAACACTAACACTAACCTTAACGGTAACCCTAACCCTAACCCTAATACTATCCCTAAACCTAACCCTTATGCTAACCATTAACCATACTCGTAACCCTAACCCTGAACCTAACCCTAACTGTTAAACCAAACTCTAAAATTAACCTTAACCCTAACTTAACCCAAGCCTTAACCCTGACCATAACCCTAACATTTAACTCTAACCATAACCCAAATGCTGACCCTAACCTAACCTTATCCTTAATACTAACCTAAACCTGAACCCGAACCCTAACCCTAACTGTAACATTAACCCTAACACAAACCCTAAGCATGACCCTAACTCTAACCCTAACAGTAACCCTTCCCTAACCCCAACCCTAACCAAAAACCCTAAATCTAACCCTAACCATAACCTAACCCTATCCCTAAACCTTACCCTTACACTAACATTAACCATAATCCTAACCTTAAAGCTGAACCTAACCCTAACCCCTAATTCTAATCCTTAAACTGGACTCTAACACTAACCCTAACCCTAACCCAACCCAATCCTTAACTATAACCATAACCCTAAACTTTAACCCTAACCCTATCCCTAACCTAACCCTAACCTTAATCTTAACCTAAACCTGATCCTCAACCCTAACTGTAACATTAACCCTAACCCTTAACCATAATCCTGACCTTAACCCTAATCCTAGCCCTAACATTAACCCTATCCTAACTCTAACCCTAACTCTAGCATTACCTCTAAACCTTAAGCTAACCCTAATCTTTAATCAAAAACCTAACCCTAACCTAAACCTAAACCTAACACTTCATCCCAACCATTACCCTAATTCTTATCCCAAACCATAACCATAACCCTAAACTTTAACCTTAACCCTAACTCTAACCCTTAACCCTAACACTAACACTAATCATAAATATAACTGTAACCCTAATGCTAACCTAACCTAACCATAACCGTAACCATAACCATAACCATGACCCTAACATTAACCCCCACAACTGTAACCCTAACCCTAAACCTGACCCTAACCATAACTTTAACACTAACCTTTCCCTTAATTAAAACTAATCCTAACACTAACCCTTAGTTAACCCTAACCCATCCCTAACCCTACCCCATCCCTGAACTTAACCATAACCCTAAAACTTAATCCCAACCATACCCCTTACCTGAACACAAACCCAAACCAAACAGGAACCAGAACATGAACCTTAAGCATAATCCTCACCCTAACCATCACCTTAACCATAACTCTTCTTTTATTTGTCTTCCGTAGGAATTTTATTTCACTGAAAGGGCTGGGGCTACAGCTGAGCAATTGCGGCATGGAAGACAGGCACTCTCCCACTGTGCTACTGTACTACTCATGAATATGAGCATTAGTACCAGTATTTCAGGTTGTAGAAGATGAAAACTGTGATGTGTATTTGATGGCATCACATTGATTCGGTTGTCATATTGTGCATTGAATCAAGGAAAAGTGTCTTGTTTTGGTTCCTGAAGGTTTCCTTGAAGAACATGACGTAAATACATATTCCTGTGTCCTTTATAAAATATATTTTGCATTGTAATACTTCTTCCTAAAAGCAATGCATCTTCTAAGGCATTTCTTTTTCTTTATTGATTTTGTTCAGATTACAAATACCTTTCTGAAAGAAGTTCCTATGGTGTTTATGTATATAAAATATTATTTTATGTGAAGTAAGAATTGCTATTTTATCTGTCTATCATATTTCTTTTTCATTTATTTATTATTTATTCCAATAAATAATAATTTATTTATTATTAACTTTTTATCCCGGCTGTAGCACCCTCCCTCATCTCCTCCCAGTACCACCCACCCTCTCTCTTCTCCCCCCATGCTCCTCCCCTAGTCCATCTATAGGAGAGGTCCTCCTCCACTTCTATCTGACCTTAGCCTATCAGGTCTCATCAGGACTGCCTGCATCATCTTCCTTTCTGGCCTGCCAAGGCTGCATCCTCCAGGGGGAGGTGATCAAAAAGCCATCCACTGAGTTCATGTCAGATACAGCCCCTGTTCTCCTTAAAAAGGAACACATTGGAAACTGAACAGCCTATGGGCTTCCTCTGGGCAGGGGGTCTAGGTCGTCTCCATGCATGGTCCTTGGTTGGAGTATCCGTCTCTGCAAGCCTCCTGGGCCCAGGGTTTTTGGCTCTGTTGGTCTCCTTGTGGAGCTCCTGTCCCCTCCAAGTCTTTCTATCTCCCCCTTCTTCCATAAGATTCCCTGTACTCTGCCCAAAGTTTGGCTATGAGTCTGTTTCAATACCCTGATGGGTAGAGTCTTTCAGAGGTCCCCTCTGGAAGGCTCCTGCCTTGTTCCTTGTCTTCTCCCACTTTCAATGTTTATTCTGTTTGCTCTCCTAAATGAGGATTAATTAAACCTCTTACACAGGGTCTTCCTGTTGTTTAGCTTCTTTAGTACTATAAATTTTAGTATGTTTATCTGATATTATATGGCTAATATTCACTTAAAAGTGTATAGACAATGTATGTCTTTCTGCTTCTGGGTTACCTCACTCAGGATGATCTTTTTTAGTTTCATCCATTTGCCTGCAAATTTCCTTGTTTTTAATTGCTGAGTAGTACTTCATTATGTAAATGTATCACAACTTCTGTATCCATTCTTCAGTTTGAGGAGCATCTAGGTTTTTTTTTTTTTTTTTTCTAGATTCTGGCCATTATGAATAAAGCTACTATGAGCACAGTTGAGCAAATGTCCTTGTTGTATGGCTGAACACTTTTTGGATATATGCCCAGGAGTAGTATAGCTGGATCTTGAGATAGCATTATTCCTAATTTTCTAAGAAAGTGCCAGATTGATTTCCAAAGTGGTTGTACAAGGTTACAGTCAGACCAATCTCGCTTATGAATATTGATGCTAAAATACTCAATAAATTACTCACGAACTGATTCTAAGAACACATTTAAGATATCATGTACCACAAGCAAGTAAGCTTCATCCCAGTCATGAAGAGGTTGCTCAACATATGTAAATCCATCAATGTAATGCAACTGAAACGAAAAAACTGAAAGAAAATGATACCCACATGATCATCTCCTTAGATGCCGAAAAAATATTTGACAAAATGTTTGTGTTTAAAGTTTTGGAGAGATCAGCGATACAAGGCACATACATAAACATAGTAAAAAGCACTGTGCAGCAAGCCTACAGCCAACATCAAACTAAATGTCTATTCCATTTCTAAGTATGAGGTAAAAAGAATTAAGAGCAGGATCATAAATTAAATATATCTTTAGTAATTTATATAGCAGAAACATTCAAAACAGCTGAAAGATGCAAACATTCCATATGTCCACACACAAACAAAAAAACCAAATGCAGGAAGACAACACTATATATACATACAGTGGCATAGTACTTATCCTCCAGAAAAAGGTTGGCACATGCTACAGCACAGATAATTGTAAATAGACCCTGTTTTAACTGCTATGGCAAGCTATACTAGTGTATCATTCCAACTAATTGTAACTGCTGATCAGCTACAAATACACAGAAATTAAAGTGATGAGAGCCAGATAGATGGCTCAGAAACTAAAGGTGCTTTCTGCCAAGACTAATGACCAGAGTTCAAAACAGGGTTCCACATTTCAGGAGGAGAGAATCAGCTCCCAAAACATACTTTTAACCCCCACTTATGTGTATTCTCTTCTGTGCAGAACACTCCTGCTTCTTTGTTTCTTTCTTTTTTTTTCAGTCAATTTTTCATCAAACCACTTTGCTGAAGGTATTTATCAGCTGAAAGAGTTCTCTGGTAAGATTTTGGGATCATTTATGTATACTATCATATCATATGCAAATAATAATACTTCGACTTCTTGCTTTTGATTTGTATCCCCTTGATCTCTTTTAGTTGTCTTATTGCACTAGCTAAGACTTCAAGTACTATGTTGAAAAGATACAGAGAGAGTGGGGAGCCTTGCCTTGTCCCTGATTTCAATGGGATTGATTTAAGTTTCTCTCCATTATGTTTGATGTTGGCTATAGGCTTGCTGTATATTGTCTTTACTATGTTTAGGTATGTGCCTTGTATCCCTGATCTCTCCAAGACTTTATACATGAATGGTTGTTGGATTTTGTCAAGTGCTTTTTCAGCATCTAAGGAGGTGATCATGTGTTTTCTTTTCTTTCACTTGGTTTATTTAATGGATTACATTGACATATTTCCATATATTGAACCACCCCTGCATTCCTGGGATGAAGCCTACTTGGTCTTGATGGATGATATCTTTAATGTGTTCTTAGATTGGGTTTGCGAGTATTTTATTGAGTATTTTTGTGTCAGTGTTCATAAGCGGGATTGGTCTGAAATTCTCTCTTTGTTAGGTCTTTGTGCAATTAGTTATCAAGGTGACTGTGGCCTCATAGAATGTTTCTATTTTGTGGAATAGTTTGAAGAGTATTGGTGTTAGCTCTTCTTTGAACATCTGGTAGAATTCTGTGCTGAAACCATCTGGACCTGGACGTTTTTTGAATGGGAAACTTTTGATGACAGCTTCTATTTCCTTGGGGGATATGGGACTATTTAATTTATTTACCTGATCTTGATTCAGCTTTGCTAAATGTGATCTATCAAGAAAAAATTCCATTTCATTTACATTTTCAAATTTTGTTGCATACAGGCTTTTGAAGTAGGACCTAATGATTCCTTGGATTTCCTCAGTGTCTATTGTTATATTCCCCTTTTCATTTCTGATTTTGTTGATTTATACAGTGTCCCTTTACCTTTTAGTTAGTTTGGCTAAAGGTTTGTCTATCTTGTTGGTTTTCTCAAAGAACCAGCTCTTGGTTTCATTGATTCTTTGAATTGTTTTATTTGTTTCTAATTTATTGATTTCAGCCCTGAATTTGATTATTTCTAGCAGTTTGCTCCTTTTGGATGTAGCTACTTCTTTTTTTTTTCTAGTGCTTTCAGGTGTGCCATTATGTTGCTTGTATGCCTCTAATTTTTTTATGAAGGCACTTAGTGCTATGAACTTTACTCTTAGCACTGCATTCATTGTGTCCCATAAGTTTGGGTATGTTGTGCCTTCTTTTTTATTGAATTATAGGAAGTCTTTAATTTCTTTATTTCCTTCCTGATCCAGTTGTTGTTGAGTAAAAAGGTCTTCAGTTTCCATGTGTGTGTAGGCTTTTTGCTATTTCTGTTATTGTTGAGGTCTAGTTTTAGGCCATGGTGGTCTGATATGATTATTTCAATCTTCTTGTATCTGTTGAGGCTTGCTTTGTGTCTGACTATATGGTCAGTTTTGGAGAATGTTCCATGAGGTGCTTCATTTTCATTAAGCTCTGGGAAGTCTTTCATTTTTTCTTTATTTCCTCCCTGACCCATTTGTAATTGAGTAAAGAGTTGTTCAAAAGACACTCTCATCAGAACAAAACAACAGCCTACAGACTGGAAAATGTTCTTCACCAACCCTACATCTGACAGAGGGCTAATATTCAGAATATATAAAGAACTGATGGAAGTTAAACACCAACAAACCAAGTAATCCAATTAAAAAATGGGGTACAGAGCTAAACAGAGAATTCTCAACAGAGGAATCTCAATGGCAGAGAAGTACTTAAAGAAATGTTCAACATCCTTAGTCATTCAGGAAATGCAAATCAAAATGACCTTGAGATTTCACCTTACACCCATCAGAATGGCTAAGATAAAAAACTCAAGTGACATCACATGCTGGAGAGGTTGTGGAGAAAGGGGAACCTTCCTCCACTGCAGGTGGGAATGTAACCTTTTACAACTACTTTGGAAGTCAATTGGTGCTTTCTCAGAAAACTAAGAATAGTGCTACCTCAAGATCCAGCTAGACCACTCCTAAGCATATACCCAAAAGATGCCCTACCATTCAACAAGGATATTTGCTCAACTGTGTTCATAGCAGCTTTATTTATAGTAGCCAGAATCTGCAAAGAACCTAGATGGAATACTACTCAGCAATTAAAAACAAGGAAATCATGTAATTTACAGGCAAATGGATGAAACTAAAAAAGGTCGTCCTGAGTGAGGTAACCCAGGGGCAGAAAGACACATATGGTGTATACTCACTTATAAATGGATATTAACCACAAAATACAGGATAAACATACAAATATCTATAGCCCTAAAGAAGCTAAACAACAAGGAGGACCCCAGGGAAGAGGCTTAATCCTCATTCAGAAGGGTTAGCAGGATAGACATTGAAATTAGGAGAACACAGGGACCAGGACAGGAGCCTTTCCAAAAGGACCTTTGAAAGACTCTACCCACCTGTGTATCAAAGGATATACTGAGACTCATAGCCAAACTTTGGACAAAGTGCCAGAATCCTTATGGAAGAAGAGTGAGACAGAAATACCTGGAAGGGACAGGAACTCCACAAGTACAACAGAGCCAAAACACCTGGACTCAGGAGGTCCTGCAGAGACCAATATTCCAACCAAGGACCATGCATGGAGAGAACCTAGACCCTCTGCTCAGTAAACAAGTGGGTTACCTAGTAAGGGGGTCAGGGGATATCTCTGACATGAACTCAATGGCTGGATCTTTGATCACCTCCCCCTGAGTGAATGCAACCTTGCCAGGCCAGAAAGGAAGATGATGCAGTCAGCCTTGATAAGCTAGGGTCAAATAGAAGGGGAGGAGGTTCTCCCCTATCAGGGGACTAGGGAAAGGTCAAAGAGGAAGAAAAGGGAGGGGGGGTGGACTGGGGGGAGACAAGGAAGAAGGATACAGAGGGGATACAAAGTGAATAAATTGTAATTAATTAATTAATTAATTAAAAAAAGAAAGTTTTGCTAGGTATAGTAGTCTGGGTTGGCATCTCTGGTCTCTTAGTGTTTGTATTATATCTGCCCAAGCCATTCCGGCTTTCATAGTCTCTATTGAGAAGTTTGATGTGATTTTGATAGGTCTGCCTTTATATGTTACTTGGCCTTTTTCCCTTACCACTTTTAATATTTTTTCTTTGTTCTGTAGATTTCCTGTTTTGGTTATTATGTGGTGGGAGAAGTTTCTCTTCTGGTCTAGTCTATTTGGTGTTCTGTAAGCCTCTTGTATGTTTAAAGACATGTCTTTCTTAAGATTGGGGAAGTTTTCTTCTATGATTTTCTTAAAAATATTTTCTGAGCCTTGGAGCCTAATATCTTCTTTTCTGTCTATTCCTATTATTCTCAGGTTTTGTCTTTTTATGGTGTCCTTGATTTCTTGGATGATTTGTGTCTGAAACTTTCCCCATTTTACTTTTTCTTTGAGAGATGTATCAATTTCTCCAATTGTATCTTCAGCGCCTGAGATTCTCTCCTCCATCTCTTGCATTCTGTTGGTGATGCTTACCTGATCTCTACGTTCTTCAACTCCAGGTTTTCTCTGTTCGTGTTTTCTATTTTCATGTCTTGCACCATTTCCTTCATCTGTTTGAATGTGGATTCCTGTCTGTCCATGATGGCCTCTATTTTTTTTTTACTCGTTTCCTCTTTATGTACTTCAAATAACTGCATAATTATAGATTTAAGATCATTTTCCTGCATTTCAGTTGCAATAGTATATCTGTTGATTTTTGGAGATTCTGTTGAAGCAATGGTGTCCTGGGTTTTGGTTTTTTTTTTTTTTTTTTTTTTTTTTTTTTTTTTTTTTTGCCTGTATTCTTATGCCAGCCTCTAGCCTTGTGGTTGTCTGTAGCCTTGACTTTTTGTTCCTGGAGCCTGTACTGCAGACTGGGTCCACCTGTCTCTGGAGTTTCAAATAGTTTCTGCTGAATTCACTGTCTCTGCTGGCTCATTGTTTGTGCCCCAGGTATGCCAGGCAAACCTTCAAGCCTAGAGCTGGTTCACTGCCCCACAGGCTTTCTTAAGATCGTAGAAAATGGGATTTGGGTCCCACACCTGGCTCAGTTCCACTGGGTTCACTGGTTGTGCTAGCCTTGTTTCCAATCTAGGTAGGCTAGGCTTTTGGGGAGCAGGCAGGAAGATCTCTTAGTCTAGAGCTGTTCCAGTGCCCCAAGGCCTCCTTGGGGAAGAGGACAATGGAACTTGGATCAAGGGCCTTGAGCTCTGCTCCGCTGTGTTCACTGTCTGTTCTGTGCTGTGCTGGCTGATTCTGACCGGGGTGAGGCAGGCAGGTGCGGAGCAGGCAGAATGGAGCCACGGCTCTCCCACAGTACCAGAATGTATCTCCTCCACAAGATAGTGAGAATAAGCCACTGCAACCAGGAAGGTGTCCACTGATGGCGAGTGGGGCTCCCAGGTTTGGAAACAAGAGCCGCTAGTACACAGAAGGTGTCCACAACCTCCATATAAAGGAAGGAATTTACTCCACAGGCAGTGAGAGTGAGAGCCCAAGGTCCAAGCTGCCAGCCACTGGTCACAGGAGTGTACCACAGATGATAAGTTTGTACAGGTGGTCTAAGGCTGCAAGGTAGGAGCCACAGGCAGCTGCTGCTGGTCCCAAGAGGATACCCACAGATGGTGGGTTTGGGCTGGTGGTATAGGGCTGCGGCAGTGCTGGGGACTTTTCCCAGTATTAGTGGGGTGGCTTGAAGATGGAAGTTCAAATATCCCCATGGATTCTCCTCTCACCTGAGAAATACAGACTTGGGATTTGAGGTTCCACAGTACGGCCTGCCAGTCACCCTGCACTCACTGCTGAGATGTTGTTCAGATACCCTGTGTGGTCGGTGCCATGCAGCCGATCTCAAGGAGTGGATCTGAAGGAGTGATTTCTAATATCTTCAGTTCTTATTACTCCTGTGCTCTTTTCATTCACCTCAGTGCTTACTGACACCATAATGGTACAACTGAGTCTCTGCAAAAACTTTGGTGAGACATCTTCACTTAAACATTCATGATCTCCTATTATTCTTTCCCAGCAGGTTGATTATTTTAAATTCAGTTCTACAATTGTGATGACAACATCTCTGTGAGGATCTAAAGTAACTTTGAAACACGTTGGCCCTAAATTTCTGTCAGAAAACAAAACAAAAAAGAAGTGTCAATTATATGAGCAATCCCAATAAAGCAAATAGGAATCAGTCCTTGAGGCACCAAGTTTATGGCATAGAGGTGTGCAGAAATTATACTATTAAAGTATAAGTAAGCTGCATGCCCTTGCCCCTGTAGATCCTTTCCCTACCACCCAGCATCCTAGACAGTTTCAACATCTCAAAAGTGTTTGATCCCAAAAACACTCTGGACAAATGGCTAACTGAAGTACCTATTAACTTATCTGAGCAGATGCTGGCTACCAGGCTCTCAGCCTTATAAGTACCTCTAAAAAGTCCTGGCTCCTTTCAGCACTTCTCAGCCCAGGCCCCTGTAGAGAAAATATCTTGTACACTGTAGAGAAGCATTACCTGTCAATAAAAGCTGATGGTCTATTAGCTCAGGCCTGAATAGGCGGTGGGAGTTTCAGGAGAGAGAGACACTCTGGAATATAGTCAGAGGCCAGATGTGAGTCAGTTCAACTCTGAAGAAAATGGACACATGGAACTGGAGAAGAGATAACCAGCCATGTGCCATGTATAGAATAGGATAAATGAGTAAAGTACTTATGAGCTAGTCGGGAAATGAGCGGAAGCTTATGGTCTAAGCATTTATTCATCAATGTAAGGTTTCAGAGTTGTTATTTGGGTAGCTGGGTTGTAGAGGGAAACACCCACAGTAGTAAGTGTCATCTACTGTCTGGAATGTAATCCAAGATTAGGATAATAAATTCAGACATTAGCCAAAAGTTCCGGACAAGACAGCCAGACTAAAAGGCCTGGCTCTGAACCACTGTTTGGGCAGGGCAAAACCAGTCTCTTAGCAATCACATGCCACCCTGTAACTTCAGCAGCTGTTAGACTGCCCCCTTCCCCATGAGGTACAACCACACCAACCAAGCTGTGCAGGCCAGGCTTGGCTTTTTAGGTGGCATGGCTTGTGCCACAGCATGTGGGAGGGATCTTCCCAGAACTGAAACACAAAGCAGGAAACCACAGACACCAGGGATGAAAGGAGTAGCTGAAGTCACCACACTTTTCTGGCTGGAAAGTTTGCAGGGCGGAAAGCTGCTAAGGTTCTTCAAAGCTAGGCACAGCAGGTTGGCCCAGTTGTGTAAATGCGACCACCTCAAAATGCTGCTCTTGAGAAGTGTGGCATCTTGGAATGGCTTGACTTGGACAGAGATCAGAAGAAGCAGCCCCAGGCCAACACCCAAGGGCCTGGGACAAGCTGCTGTGGATAGCAAAACATGCCAGTCTAATGGACTTGCAAGGTGTAAAGTCCATTGAGAACCCCTGCTATATAGTAAGGCTGGCTCAATCAGCAGAAGCTGTTACCAGATGGGGCTACATGTTCAAGATACAATTATTTTTAAAAACTGTTTGTTTTTCAATTTCTCTCTTAAGCTGGCTATCACACAAATAATTGAGACTCTATTACATTATTTTAACAAGCTTCACAACACAAGAATTTAGGAGTTATTAATTTATTCTTAATCCTCTAAACTAATTTGGCTTCTTCTGATCATTCATCCAAGAGAGACTTATACTTTGTAGCATTTCTGCTCCAGCTCCTCTCTTGATCTCACCTCGACCTCTCCTCTGGTTCCATCTCCTACTTCCTGCTCTAACTCTTCTCTTAGCTGTCAGGAAGTCCAGACCTATTCTCTTCCCTGCTCAGCGATTGGCTGTAACCTGTTTACTGGCATACCAGGGCACAATTGGGCAGCAGTGTTTACAGAATATTGAGACAGAAGATTCTCATAACAGGGTCTAAGAGCCTGGTGGCGCAGGGAGACCACTGTGTCTGAGAAGCGGGACAGCAATCTCCGTGCAGCGACCAGGAGACTGAACTCTGGGCCCTAAAACTACAGCTATCGTGTTTCCCAGGTGAGGGGAGGCTCCCACGGAATCGATCGGGTCCACTCTAGGCTGCCCAGCCAGAACCCAGAAGAAATCCTGGGTAATGCGGGCTTTGGGTCTCCAGGCTGGAGCCGCAAGCCTGCATGTCCTGATAACTTTCCCAGGCTGATCGGTGGGCACAAGGGTGCCTGAGACTGGGAGTCCCAGTCCCAAGAAAACCCCACAGGGAAGCAAAGTTGCAAGTCTGATTACGGGTCACCGGGACTGCGGCCACCCGTCGCCATCACAACTGAGTTTCCGCCACGCATAGAGCTGTGCGCCCAGCAAACCGCCCCAGTGCAAAAGAGACCGGGAACCCTGAGATCACCCCCCAGATACTGCTCCAAGGGGCAACCAGTTATTCCTAACAAAACCGACCAAACCACGGAACACACAGGTTACAGCAGCTGATCACTAAATTTACAGCAAGAAACCCAGAAGGAGGCCAGCTGTCTCCAGGACTTCTCCCGGTGAGAGAAGAGCCCTCTTGACTAATCAGGACCACAGTTACCACCCAGGTCTCTATGCCTGAGGTGAGCTGTAGCAACTCCTGAAAAACACCAGACATCCAGGGACTATACCCAAAAAGCTGGGAAGGCTTCCTTGAGGAAAAGCCATCTCCCTGCCAAAGGGATTCCCTCCACTACAACAGTCCAGGAACAACCAGAAACTAAATTCAAACAAACAACTAAGATAGCCCAATGGGTAGAGGACAGCGTAAAAGTTTAACCAACAAAAGCCAGAGCACTATGGCATCTCCAGAACCCAGTTATCCAGGGGCAAATAGCCCTAGACACCCCAGCATAATTGAAATTCAAGGAGATGACCTAACATCTATGCTCATGAAGAAGATAACAGAGGAAACAAATAAAATTCAAAAAGAAATAGAGGAAGCTGCAGCCAAACAGTTTGTGGCCTTTAGAGAGGAAATACTTAAATCACTGAATGAAATAAAAGAAACAGTGGATTGTTCAAACAAACAGCTGAAGGAATTGACAGAAAAACATGAAAATACAGTCAGACAGGGGAAGGAAACCAACAAAATAGCTCGAGACTTGACGATAGAATTGGAAAAATTAAAAAAAAAACACAAATGGAAGAAACTGTGGAGAGAAAGAACTTAGGGAAGAAAGCAGGAACTACAGAGGTTAACATAACCAATAGGGTACAAGAAATGGAAAAAAGAATCTCAGGTGTGGAAGAGACAATGGAAGAAATAGATGTATCTGTCAAAGAAAATGTTAAATCCAAAAAATTCCTGACACAGACCATCCAAGATCCAAGACAATATGAAAAGACAAAACCTAAGAATAATAGGTATAGAGGAAAAAGAAGACTCCCTTCTCCAAGGCCCAGAAAATATTTTCAACAAAATCATTGAAGAAAATTTCCCCAACTTAAAGGAGAGGCCAATAAGAATACATGAGGCCTATAGAACACCCAATTAATTAGACCAGAAAAGAAAATCCTCCCACCACATAATAATCAAAACTGTAAGTATACAGAACAAAGAAAAATACTAAAAGCTGCAAGAGAAAAAGGCCAAGTAACATATAATGGCAAACCCATTAGAATCACACCTGACTTTTCAACAGAGACTATGAAAGCCAGAAGGGCCTGGACAGATATCATGCAGACCCTAAGAGAACACAAATGTCAGCCCAGGCTACTATACCCTGCAAAACTCTCAGTCCTCATAGACGGAGAAAACAAGATATTCAATGACAAAAACAAATTTCAACAATACCTACACACAAATCCAGCATTACAGAAGACACTGGAAGGGAAAATACAACCCAAGAAAACTAGCTATATCCAAGAAAACACAGGAAATAAATAACCCCACTACAGTAAAACAAAAAGCAACCAAGCACACAACCATATGACCACAGCCAACATCAAAATCAAAGGATCTAACAGCCACTGGTCATTAATCTCTCTCAATATCAATGGACTTAATTCTCCAATAAAAAGACACAGACTAACAGAATGGATGCATAAACAAAACTCAGAAATCTGTTGTATACAAGAAACACACCTAAGTCACAAAGATAGGCATTACCTGAGGGTAAAGGGATGGAAGATGGCTTTCCAAGCAAATGGATGCAAGAAGCAAGCAGGAGTAGCCATTCTAATATCTGATAAAATAGACTTTCAACCAAAATTAATCAAAAGAGATGGGGAAGGACACTTCATACTCATCAAGGGAAAATTCCACCAAGAAGACATCACAATCCTGAACATCTATGCCCCAAATACAAGAGCACCCACATTTGTGAAAGAAACATTGATAAAACTTAAACCACACATAGATCCCTACACATTAATAGTGGGAGACTTCAACACCCAACTCTCAACAAAGGACAGATCAACAAAACAGAAATTAAACAAAGAAACAATATCTCTGACAGAGGTCATGAATCAAATGGACCTAACGGACATTTACAGAACCTTACACCCAAACACAAAAGAATTTACCTTCTTCTCAGCACCTCATGGAACCTTCTCCAAAATAGACCACATAGTTGGTCACAAAGCAAGCCTCAACAGATACAAGAAGATTGAAATAATCCCTTGTATCCTGTCTGATCACCATGGAATAAAGCTGGACCTCAATAACAACAGAAACAGCAAAAAGCCTACACATACATGGAAACTGAACAACTTGCTACTAAAAGACAGCTGGGTCAGGGAAGAAATAAAGAAAGAAAGAAATTAAAATCTTCCTAGAACTCAATGAAAATGAAGACACAACATACCCAAACTTGTGGGACACAATGAAGGCAGTGCTAAGAGGAAAGTTCATAGCACTAAGTGCCTTCAAGAAGAAATTTGAGACAGCGCATTCAAGCAACTTAATGGCTCACTTAAAAACCCTAGAAAAAGAAGAAGCAGACACACCAAGAAGGAGCAGACGGCTGGAAATAATCAAACTCAGGGCTGAAATCAATCAATTAGAAGCAAATAAAACAATTCAAAGAATCAATGAAACCAAGAACTGGTTCTTTGAGAAAATCAACAAGATCGACAAACACTTAGCCAAGCTAACTAAAAGGCAGAGAGACACCACCCAAATCAACAAAATCAGAAATGAAAAGGGGGACATAACTACAGACACTGAGGAAATCCAAGCAATCATTAGGACTTACTTCAAAAGTCTATATGCCACAAAATTTGAAAATCTAAATGCAATGGACAATTTTCTTGACCGATTTGACTTACCAAAGCTGAACCAGGACCAGGTAAATCAATTACATAGTCCTATATCCCCCAAAGAAATAGAATCAGTCATCAAAAGTCTCCCAACCAAAAAGAGCCCCGGACCAGATGGCTTAAGTGCAGAATTCTACCAGACCTTCAAAGAAGAGCTAACACCAATTCTCTTCAAACTATTCCACAAAATAGAAACAGAAGGAACATTACCAAACTCATTCTATGAAGCCACAGTCACCTTGGTACCTAAACCTCACAAAGACTCAACAAAGAAAGAGAATTTCAGGCCCATCTCTCTTAAGAACATTTGATGCAAAAATACTCAACAAAATATTCGCAAACCAAATACAAGAACACATCAAAGATATCATCCACCATGACCAAGTAGGCTTCATCCCAGGTATGCAGGGGTGATTCAATATATGGAAATCCATCAATGTGATCCACTATATTAACAAACTGAAAGAAAAAAACCACATGATAATCTCCCTAGATGCTGAAAAAGCATTTGACAAAATCCAACATCTATTCATGTTTAAAGTATTGGAGAGATCAGGGATACAAGGCACATATCTAAACATAGTAAAGGCGATATACAGCAAGCCTATAGCCAACATCAAACTAAACAAAGAGAAACTTAAAACAATCCCACTAAAATCAGGGACAAGACAAGGCTGCCCACTCTCTCCATATCACTTCAACATAGTTCTGGAAGTCCTTGCTAGAGCAATAAGACAGTTGAAGGAGATCAAGGGAATACAAATTGGAAAGGAAGAAGTCAAATTATCACTATTTGCAGATGATATGATAGTATACATGAGTGACCCCCAAAACTCTACCAGGGAACTCCTACAGCTGATAAACACCTTCAGCAAAGTGGCAGGATACAAAATTAACTCAAAAAAATCAGTAACCTTCTTGTATACAAAAGACAAAAGGGCTGAGAAAGAAATTAAGGAAACAACACCCTTCACAATAGCCACAAATGACATAAGGTACCTCGGAGTAACCCTAACCAAGGAAGTCAAAGACTTGTATGAAAAAAATTTCAAGTCTCTGAAGAAAGAATTAGAAGAAGATATGAGAACATGGAAAGCTCTTCCATGCTCATGGCTTGGCAGGATTAACATAGTAAAAATGGCCATCTTACCAAAAGCAATCTACAGATTCAACACAATGCCCATCAAATTACCAACACAATTCTTTACAGACCTGGAAAGGAAAATTCTCAACTTCATATGGAATAACAAGAAACCCAGAATTGCTAAAACAATCCTCTACAATAAAAGATCTTCTGGAGGTATCTCCATCCCTGATCTTAAGTTGTACTATAGAGCAACAGTTTTAAAAACTGCATGGTACTGGCATAGAAACAGAATGGTGGATCAATGGAACCGAACAGAGGACCCAGAAATAAACCCACACACTTATGGACACCTGATCTTTGACAAAGACACCAAAACCATACAATGGAAAAAAGATAGCGTCTTCAACAAATGGTGCTGGTCCAACTGGATGTCTACATGTAGAAAAATGAAAATAGATCCATACTGATCACCCTGCACAAAACTGAAGTCCAAATGGATCAAAGACCTCAACATAAAACCAGACACATTAAATCGGCTTGAAAAAAAAGTGGGGAATACCGTAGAACTCATTGGTACAGGAGAGAACTTCCTGAACAGAACACCAACAGCACAGGCTCTGAGAGCAACAATCAATAAATGGGACCTCATGAAACTGAAAAGCTTCTGCAAAGCAAAGGACACTGTCATCAAAACAAAGTGACTGCCTACAGATTGGGAAAGAATCTTCACCAACCCTTTATCTGACAGAGGACTCATATCCAGTATATATAAAGAACTAAAGAAGCTGAAAAGCAGCAAACCAAGTCATCCACTTAAAAAATGGGGAACAGAGCTAAACAGAGAATTCTCTGGAGAGGAATATCGAATGGCAGAGAAGCACTTAAAGAAATGCTCAAACTCATTAGCCATTAGGGAAATGCAAATCAAAACAACCCTGAGATTTCACCTTACACCCATCAGAATGGCCAAGATCAAAAACTCAAGTGACAACACATGCTGGAGAGGTTGTGGAGAAAGGGGAACCCTTCTCCACTGCTGGTGGGAATGTAAACTTGTACAACCACTCTGGAAATCAATCTGGCGCTTTCTCAGACAACTAGGAATAGTGCTTCCCCAGGATCCAGCTATACCACTCCTAGGCATATATCCAAAAGAAGCTCAAGTACACAAAAAGGACATTTGCTCAACCATGTTTGTAGCAGCTTTATTTGTAATAGCCAGAAGCTGGAAACAACCCAGATGCCCCTCAACTGAAGAATGGATGCAGAAATTGTGGTACATCTATACAATGTAATATTACTAAGCAATGAAAAATAAGGAAATCATGAAATTTTCAGGTAAATGGTGGGATGTGGAAAGGATCATGCTGAGTGAGTTGTCCCAGAAGCAAAAAGACACACACGGTATATACTCAGTCATATAGACATACAACATAGGACAAACCCACTAAAATCTGTACATCTAAACAAACTAAGCAAGAGAGAGGACCCTAACTAAAATGGTCAATCCCCATCCTGAAAGGCAAAGAGGATGGACATCAGAAGAAGAAGAAAACAGGAAACAACCTAGGAACCTACCACAGAGGGCCTCTGAAAGCCTCTGCCCTACAGACTATCAAAGCAGATGCAGAGCCTGATGGCCAACTGTTGGGCAGAGTGAATGGAATTTTATGTAAGAAGTGGGAAATAGTAAGAGCTGGAGAGGACAGGGTCTCCACAATGAGAGCAACAGAACAAGAAAATTTGAACACAGGGAACTTCCCAGAGACTCATACTCCAACCAAGGACTATTCATGGAGATAACCTAGAACCCCGCACAGATGTAGCCCATGGCAGTTCAGTGTCCAAGTAGGTTACATAGTAATGGGAAGAGGGACTGCCTCTGACATAATCTGATTGGCCTGCTCTTTGATCACCTCCCCCTGAGGGAGGAGCAGCCTTACCAGGCCACAGAAGAGGACAAAGCAGCCACTTTTGATGAGAACTGATAGACAAGATCAGAAAGGAGAGGAGAAACTCCCCTATCAGTGGACTTGGGGAGGGTCATGCATGCAGAAAGGGGAGGGAGGGTGGGATCAGCAGGGGAGGAGGAAGGGGCTTATGGGGGGATACAAAATGAATAAAGTGTAATTAATAAAAAATTTAAAAAAATAGATTCTCATAACAGGATTGCAACCAGATATGGGGGAGAAAGAAATTTAGCGTTTGAATTACACAAAAATATTATAGCTTACATACTCCTGTAGCTGAGTGCTATTGAGGGATAGCAGCCAGAGGCAGAGCTCCAAATGCCAGGCTGTGGAAGGAGTGTAAAAGCTCCAGCTCCTTCCTACCCCAGGCTCACCACCTTCACTGAGTGGACAGAGGACAGAGGCTATGGAAGGACACATCAGCCCACGATTTACAGTAAATGGGTGCATAAAAACAACAGCTGTTCAGAACTGGCACAGTGTGATGGCTTAAGAGTTCCCACAGAGCAATGATGTTTGGGTGTCATGCTACTCTCTGAGCTGTTGCCCAGAAAACTACAGGCAGACACAACACTAGCCAGTCCCCATAAATGTGAGGCTTTCACAGGAGGACAAATGGAAATTCAGCCTGATAAGGCAGGACACAAAGGCACAGGCCAGAAGTCAGAATACAAGCCAGCCTATGACAGGCCCTAAAGCACAAAACCTACAGTTTCTGTGATCAAATGGTAAAATCACCGATTCCATGTGGGTAAAAATATGGGGGCAGAAATAGTCACAGAATGGGATGAAGAAACCAAACCCAAACCTGAGTGGATATAGTATGCTTAAAAATATGCTTGAACACTGAAGAAAAGAAGAAAGCCAAATATAGACAGTATTAGAAAAAAATGGTTTATAATAATAAAGTACAGTCTCCAAAGGAAGGAGATTAAAGGGGAAATAAGTAAAAATATTTTGAGAATGTACATAAAAAGGCAAGTGGATGGAACTAGAAAAGATAACCATACGGCAATGTATAGATCCAAAGAAGATTAAGTATCAAGGAGGATCCAAGGGAGGATACTTCAATATCACTGCAAAATGGAAATAGATTAGATAGAAGAAGTGGTTGAAGAGAGGGAACAGGGTTAAAAAAATGAGCATGGAAAGAAATGAGGGTATAGATCAGACTAGAGATGGGGCAGGAGGACAGAGGGCTTGCAAACAGAAGAGAAATCATGGGTGTGGGCATCTTTGAGACAAGCTGGAGACCTACAAGATGTTAGGCTCCTGAAAGGAGATGGGGGAGATTCTAGCTGAGACTCTTAGTAGTAGGTGTCATAGAGACTGGAAATGCCACCCTCTAACTAGACATGACTCCTAGTGGAGGGAAGGGAACACCAACCAATCCACAAAAACTTTGACCCAAAATTTACCCTGCCTACAAAATGTTCAGGGATAAAGACAGCACAGAGATTGAGGCAATGTCCAACCAATGCCTAGCCCACCCTGAGACACACCCCATGGGAGAGAGACAACCCCTGATACTATTAACACTAGTTATGCTTGCAGATAGGATACTAGCATTGCTGTCCTCTGAGAGGCTCCATGCAAAACCAGATTGAAATATGCTGAGACTCACAGCCAAATGTTGGAGTGCAAGGAGTTTGTGGAAGAATAGAAGGACCCACAGGGAGTCAACTAAACTGGGCCCAAAGGGGGCATACAGAGCACCAACCAAGAACCATGCATCGACTCAATATAAACTCCTTACACATATGTAGATGATGGGTAGCTTGGACAACATGTGGGTACCCTAGAAAGGGAGAGGGGGTTTGTCTCTGACACTGACTCTGTTGCTTGTTTTTCAATCACTTCTTCTTGGGGGGGGGGACTGCATTCCATGCCACAGGGGAAGAAAAGGTGCTAATTCCTGATGCTACTCAATGTGCTGGTCTGAGTTGATAGAGAGAAGGTGCTTTTTATCTGAGTAGAAAAGGTGGGCTATGGGGAAGTGGAAGGGAGGATGGGAATGGGAGTAGAGGAGGGGGCAGAATGTAAAGTGAATAAATTAATTCATAAAAGGAAAGAAAAGAAAATATGCATAAAATAAAGTCTCTGAAAAAAGGAAAAAAAATGAGATGATTAAAAAAATATTTTCCATGTTTTGTTTTAGTTGTTATCAGGAAAGTTACAACATGTTCAACAACTATTGTAGTTTTATATACCCTCTTTAACAAAGATCAAAATGAAGCAGACTTAGATAAGAAAAGGACTGCTAAATTAAATCAACATATATGTGTTTTAACTTCATATTGCAAGACAGAGAATGTGTTATGTTGGGGAAGAGGCTTTGTATTTGTATCAACAAGAAAAGAAAAACTTTGGATTTCTCCAAGATTAATAAAGATTAGATTTGATGGGAGCAAGACCCCTTGAAGATCTTGGCTGCACATGGGAAGCAAGAAATCAGGAAGAACAACAAATCACTGAACTTGTGTTGCTGGCCCCTCTAAATGGGAATAGCACTGAAACTGGCTGAGACATGAACATGTCTCCAGCCGGGACTTCAGTTATGCTTAATCATTAAATCTTGTCGGCTATAGGGTCCTCAAGAGGCAGAGCAAGTACCAGCTGACAAGGATTAAATAGAAAGGGGAGAGAAGGGTATTTAAGACAGAGTGTAGAAGAAGCAGGAGGAAGAAGAAAAGGAGGAGGAAGATAAAGAGGAAGACGAGGAAAAGGGTTTTGAGCTTTGAACTTTGAGCTTTTGGCATTTTAGCTTTTTACATTCGGTTTTAGCTTTTGGTTTTTGCTTGTTCCATCTGGGATGTGAGCTGAATAAGAAAGGCTTTTTCTGTCTGGAATGTTGGCTGAGTAGGAAAGTCAGCTGGTTGCTTTTTCTACCTCTCTAAGCTAGCAAGTTTTCACCCCCACCATGTGGCTCCTGAGTCTTCATTGATAAAACCAACAATTTGGGATTTTCTTTCATTAAAATATTTTGGTGCTCCAATGTGTGGCATGACCCTACAGACAGAGAGATAGCTCCAGCTGTGGACAACTGACACACTTTCAGATTTGGTAAGTTATCTGGAAAGTCCTTAAGAAGAGAGTTAAGGATATGGTTATAAAGTACCATAGGAGCTTTAGGAGCTTGTATAGTCCTACTCTAGGTGGTTTGAAAAAGAAGCAGAAAATAAAAAGCTAAGCGGCTTATTGTTGAGGACTACTCTTTAACATAGGTGCAGCCATCTTTGTATTCAGCTTCCATTTTTGTTTATGAGGTGAAATTACATTCAAAAATTTAAGCTTTTCAACCAGCTTCCTAGAAGCAGTTATTCATAGCTTATGCTAACAGACTCTGCCTGAAGGACAAGCTTACATTACATTTTATTATGATTCAATAATGTCATAATTCATACTTTTTATCTACTTACTTGGCTACACTCTGGTTGCACTCTTCTTATCTGCACAACTAGCTACATTTTGGATGTACTCTAGAAGATCCTAAGCACTGCCTCACTTACCTCACTTAGGGACAATCAGCTTACAGGTTAGTTGATAATACTTTGTTTAGTTAGTCAAAAATGTAATATTGGCTTTGCATGGCTAGCCAAACTGTGTTATGGCCTTCCCCAGATCTTTTGCACCTGGTTCTTTCTATAAAAACTCTGCTTTGAGAACATGTTTATGTTACAGCTAGGCTCCTGAGTCCTTCTGTGGTCCTGCTTGCAATCAGCTTGGAAAAGGCTTTCCAACACAGCATCCATATCTAACTGAAACAAGAGTCTGAGTGGTTTGTGTGGAAATTCTTGAGCTGTAACATTTGTGGAGGCCTCAGTGAGATTGCCCACTACCCTCAACTATCCCTCAGTTTGATAAGTGAATGCCACCAAATGAACAGTTCCTCCATAAGGAGATAAGTTTTTCTTGGTTTCTGTTGTGTTTCTAGTGTAATCTAGACCCTTGAAGACTCAAATTTGAGGCACTGGACGCAGTTACTCCTTGAGTCTGGAGGCAGGGCACTCCCTGATTTCCATTTGGCAAAGAGAGTGGATTATGATCCATCCCTTCGAACCTGGGTAGGACTCTCATCCTATAGTTCCCACATGCAACACTCTGTCCTTGAAATTGGTTTTGTCAGTTTCTGTCCCATGACTGTCCATTTATGTCTGTAGTTTTGTTTAATTGCTTGACTGCTGCTCTATGTTTCATATTCTGAAGGAAAAGGCCAATCTTCATCTGCTGGCCATTTGTTTACACCTTGACTCAGTCTTTAACTCATTTCAAAGATTTTCAGGTGGGGGGTGGGGAGCAGCTAAATTGAGGCAGCAAAAGCTAATAAACTGGCTCTGGTCTTGGAGCCCTACACTTGCGGCTGGTAGTATCCTGCCTGGATCGAACTGGCAACAAGCCCAGGGATGTGTGATCTGTGCAAACTTGCTCTTAAAAAGGCACCAGCAGTTTCTGGTAAGGAAGCTGATGGCTAGCCATGCTATGAAACCTCTGTGCACATGAGAATTAGATTCAGCAGCTTCAGCTCCAGAGCTCAAAGTCTTGACTAGTTCTGAATGATGTTCTCTGAGCTCTTCTATGGAGTACTGTTATCTGAACTCCTGCAAGCCCAGAAGCCATGAGATGGTCACTACCCACAATGGGGAGAAAAAAGGCAGCTGAGCAGGGGAAGCTGATATAATGAATCTTTCCCTGGGCTCAATGACTAGTGGTGGCCAGACTAGGCCACCAGTAAAGTTCCTTTTAGTCCTAGTCACTCCTTGGACTCCTTGGCAATAGGCTCTGCATAACTTCATTTTGGGGATTGCATCTGTGCAAAGCATTTGCCACAGGGGCTTATATGTAAAAACATCCTGGGCAGAATGCCAAACTCAGAGAGCTCTAGTTTCTCTATTCTGCAAGTTCTGCCATTAGGATTTAACATTTAAGTGTTGTAGGCATTTAGAGTTTATTTTATGAAGGTTTTCTTATTTTTATATTTTTTAATTTTATTATTATTTTTTTATCAGTTACATTTTATTAACTCTGTATCCCAGCCGTGTCCCGATCCCTCATTCCCTCCCAGCCCCTCCCTCCCTCCCTCATCTCCACCGTGCCCCTTTCCAAGTCCACTGATAGGGGGGACCTCCTCCCCATTCATCTGATCCTGTTTTATCAGGTATCTTCAGGACTGGCTGCAAAGCCCTCCTCTGTGGCCTAACAGGACTGCTCCTCCCTTCGGGGGTGGGGAGACCAAAGAGCCAGTCATTGAGTTCCTGTTAGAAATAGTCCTTGTTCCCCTCACTTTGGGAAACCAATTGGTTACTGAGCTACCACAGGCTACATCTGAGCGGAGGTTCTAGGTTATATCCATACATGGACCTTGGTTGAATGTCAGTCTCAGAAAAGACCCTATGCCCAGATATATTTGGTCCTTGTGGAGCTCCTATCCTTTCCCCATCAGACTAACTCCCCTTCTTTCTTATGATTCCCTGTACTCTGCCAAAGGTTTGGTCATGAGTCTTTGCTTTGAAAACACTGCTAGTTAGAGTCTTTCAGATGCGCTCAGTAGACTCCTGTCATACGTTCAATGCACATCCCATCTGTCTTTCTAAACGAGGGTTGATCATCTTACCCCATGTCCGCTCAATTGATTATCTTTTTTAGGTGTATAGATTTCATTATGTTTATCATATCGTATAGGTCTATAAATTTTGTGGCATATAGGCTTTTGTAGTATGACCTAATAATTGTTTGGATTTCCTCACTGTCTGTGGTTATGTCCCCATTTTCAATTCTGATTTTGCTGATCTGGATAGTTTCTCTCTGCTTTTTAGTTAGTTTGGCTAAGGGTTTGTCTATCTTGTTGATTTTCTCAAAGAACCAGCTTTTTGTTTCATTGATTCTTTGGATAGTTTTATTTGTTTCTAGTTGATTGATTTCAGCCCTTAGTTTGATTATTTCCAGCCGTCTGCTCCTCTTGGGTGTATCTGCTTCTTTTTTTTCTAGGGTTTTCAGTTGGGCCATTAAGTTGTTTGTATGTGATGTTACGAATTTCTTCTTGCAGGCACTTAGTGCTATAAATTTTCCTCTGAGCACTGCTTTCAATGTGTCCCATAAATTTGGGTATGTTGTGCCTTCCTTTTCATTGAATTCTAGGAAGTCTTTAATTTCTTTCCTTATTTCTTCCTTAACCCAGCTGTCATTTGTAAGTTGTTCAGTTTCCATGTGCGTGTCTTTTTGTTGTTTCTGTTGTTGTTGATGTCTAGCTTTAGTCCATGGTGGTCAGAGACTATACAAGAGATTATTTCAATCCTTTTGTATCTGTTGAGGCTTGCTTTGTGACCCACTATATGGTCTATTTTGGAAAAGGTTCCATGAGGTGATGAAAAGAAGGTGAACTCTTTTGAGTTTGGGCGAAACGATCTGTAGACGTCTATTAGGTCCATTTGATTTAGGGATTCTGTGAGTGCTTTTATTTCCCTATTTGGTGTCTGTCTAGTTGATCTGTCCCTTGGTGAGAGTGGAGTGTTGAAGTCTCCCACTATTAAGGTATTAGGATCAATGTATGATTTAAGCTTTAATAATGTTTCATTTACGAATGTCGGTGCTCTTGTATTTGGGGCATAGATATTCAAGATTGTGTTGTCCTCTTGGTGGATTTTTCCTTTGATGAGAATATAGTGGCCCTCCTTATCTTTTTTGATTAACTTGGGTTGAAAGTCTATTTTATTAGATATTAGGATGGCTACTCCAGCTTGTTTTCTGGAACCATTTGCTTGAAAAACAGTTTTCCAGCCCTTTACTCTGAGGTAGTGTTTATCTTTGTTGCATAGGTGTGTTTCTTGGATGCAACAGAATGTTGGATCCTGTTTCCTTAACCATTCTGTTAGCCTGTGTCTTTTTATTGGTGAGTTGAGTCCATTGATATTGATAGATAATAGTGACCAATGCATGTTAGTTCCTTTTGTAATGGAGTCGATGATCTAACCCTGTTTCATTGCTTGTTTTCTTTTCATTTTTGTTGGGATATTATCTGTATGCCCTGTTTTCTTGGGTGAATTTGTTTTCATTGGATTGGAGTTTTCCTTCTAGTATCTTCTGTAGGGATGGTTTGCTGTGTAGATATTGTGTAAATTTAGTTTTGTCATGGAATATTTTGTTTTCTCCATCTATGTTGATTGAAAGCTTTGCAGGGTATAGTAGTCTGGGTTGACATTTGTGATCTCTTAGAGTCTCCATGATACTTGCCCAGGCCCTTCTGGCTTTCATAGTTTCTGATGAGAAGTCCGGTGTGATTCTGATAGGTCTACCTTCATATGTTACTTGACCTTTTTCCCTTGCTGCTTTTAATATCTTTTCTTTGTTCTGTAGATTTAGTATTTTGACTATGATGTGACGTGATGTGTTTCTTTTCTGGTCTAGTCTATTTGGAGTTCTGTAGGCCTCTTGTATATTTATGGACATCTCTTTCTTTAAGTTGGGAAAATTTTCTTCTATGATTTTCTTGAAAATATTTTCTGGACCTTGGAGTCTGGAGTCTTCTTTTTCATGAATTCCTATTATTCTTATATTTTGTCTTTTCATAGCATCCTTGATTTCTTGGATATTTTGTGATTGGAACTTTTCTGATTTTACTTTTTCTTTGAGAGAAGTATCCATTTCTGCAAGTGTGTCTTCAGCTCTAGAGATTCTCTCTTCCATCTCTTGTATTCTGTTGGTGATGCTTACTTTTGTGGTTCCTGATCTTTTCTCCAAGTTCTCCAGCTCAAGGGTTTTCTCATTTTGTGTTTTCTTTATTCATTCTAATTCTGTTTTCATGCCTTGCACCATTTCTTTCATGTGTTTGAATTTGGATTCCTGTCTCTCTACGATGGCCTCTATTTCTTTTTTCATTTCCTTCTTATATGCCACTAATTTTTCCTCTAATTGTGTATCTATTTGTTTGGCTATGTTTGCCTGTGTTTCTTTAAGGATATTGTCTATTTCTTCTTTCTTTGCCTCCAATTGACTGACCATCTCTTTGAAAGACTTGTT
The DNA here is from genome assembly GCF_030254825.1 of Meriones unguiculatus. Lineage (NCBI taxonomy): Eukaryota > Metazoa > Chordata > Mammalia > Rodentia > Muridae > Meriones > Meriones unguiculatus. The sequence goes on along the minus strand of NC_083354.1, from coordinate 26,342,916 downwards.
CATTTCCTCCTTATAAGCCTCAAATAATTGGGCAAGCATGGCTTTAAAATCATTTTCCTGTGCTTCTGCTGATTTGGAGTATCCATCGATTTTGGGGTTTGCTGGTGAAGTCATGATGTCCTGATTTATGTTGGAAGTGTTCTTTCGCCTACCCCTGGCCATTGGCTTATCTGAAACCTTCCCTGTTTGTTTTTGGATTCTACAGATCAGACTGGTGCTGTCTCTCTCTGGTGTCTGGAGAGTTCTTCAGGAAGCTGAGCACTCTCAGTGTGTGCTGAGGACTAGCTGTACATGTGGGAGGAAAGTACGCAGGTGCAAACGGGGCAAATGCAAGCATGTGAGCACGTGCGTGTGTGTGTCTGTGTGTGTAAGTGTGCGTGGACGTGTTTCTAGAGGGACAGAGTGATGGCTAATGTTGAACCCTTGAGTGTGTGGGAGGGAATCTGCACTGTATATGTCGCAGGCGCTAATGATGATCGCAGCGCAATTTCTGACATTAACTGCCTTAACTCCTCAATCAGGCCCACAGGGCAGGAACTTCAATGTCCCTAGTGCCCCTCTGTTTCCCAAAGTGGGTATGTGGGTGGGAGGGGGGTTCGATGCCTGGCTTCTGATTTAGAAGGACCCAGGATCTGGGGAACTGCAGATTCTCAAGGGTGCACTCACTTACAGGCAGGTCTCTTGGCAGAGATCATGGTATCCGGGGCTCTCTTCTTTCTGGTTTGGCCCTGCTTCTTTGATGCGCTCCGCCAGTTCTGTGCTGTTTTCACTGCCAGGTTCTGAGGTCTTGCTGCAGCTGGAGATTTCAGGGTGGTCACTTCAGCAGGGATGGGGTAACCAGGCTCTCTGTTCTCTGGTTTGGCCCTGGTTAGTCTTAAACTAGAGGGCTGTGGTGCCCCGCCAGTTCAGTGCTGCTCCACTGCCACATTCCGCTGTAACTGGAGACTGGGTCGCTAGTCCCAATGCTTTCTGGGAAGTCCGGGGGTCTCTTCGTTGTGCTCTCCAAGCTTGGGAGGCCCAGCGCCTGGTGTGTCCAGGTTGTATGACGTTTCTGCCTGTTTTTGGTGAGTATATAGCATATTCTCTGTCACTGTGGGATTAGGCAGGCCATACCGTCAGTGATGGCGATCCTGCGGAGCTAGTATGGTGTCTAGCAGATTTGCGCCCTGGGAGGATGGTGCAGCCGCTGCGCGAATCTGGGACTCCGGGACACGTACTGCTGGCTTTTCTCTGCCGCTAAAGTGTGTGGGGCTCCATCTCAAGGGCTGTATACCCCAGGCAGTTAGGTCTGCGCTGAGAAAGATGTGCTGTGCTGCTGTGCCGAGGAGGAAGGAGGTCTGGGGGAAGGGAGTGCCACAAGAACAAAGGATCATTTCTCTCCTTCCCCAAACAAGTCCCCGGGTGACCAGAGACCAAAGTTTTCAACTCCTGCGATGTTCCCTGTTGTTCAGAAAGCCTCACCATGGTTTTCCTGGGTTAGGGGGTCCTTCCATTAACCAACTCAGAAGTTCAGGTATCCCACCGCTCAGAAACTGTGTGTGCTAGTCGCCATCTTGGCTCCAACCCCCCTTATGAAGGTTTTAAATGTCATCTCATATGTTGGGTAACTATGCTGTAAAAGAATAGAACTAATGATGAATAATAAACAAGAAATTAAGTAACATACGAGCTGAGAATTTAGCCGAGAGAGTGCTGTCTCTGAAACACCCACAGATAAGTAATATGCTAACCAGGCAGGCAGCAAGATGCTCCTTCCTTGAAATTGCAGTAAAAAAAAAAGTAAGAAAAACTTTTTTTTAACTATATCAATATTTTCTGACTGGTCTTCAATGTATAAATTTACTATGTTTTGTATACCTTGTTATAGATTTTTTTTCAATGCAGTTTATTCAGGAACCTTGAACAATCATCTGACACTGGGTTTTATAGCTTAAATAGCTTCCCACACTGTGGGTTTTTCTCTCATCTGGGAAACCCAGTCGCTGGTATTTTAGGGCCCAGAGTTCGGTCTGTTGGTCACTGTGCAGTCACTGCTGTCCTGCTCTTCAGACACTGTGTCCTCCTGTCGCTGCCATCTTGGATCCCTATTTCTTTTACTGTCATTTTACTTTCACCAATCCACACACTAAAGTCTATAAGTAATTTCTATATATCTTCACAAAATACAATATATATGTAGTGTAAGACCTGGGGTCTCACAGCTCAGGAGTTCAATATCGTGCCCTTCCCAGAAACTCCCATAGACCCCAACTCCATGCAAAAGCAAGTGGATTTTTTATTCCAATCTTGATAGGGTCACCTCTCCAAAGCAGGAGACAACCCTGAGCATGCAAAGTACAGGGTTTTTGTACTTAATAATCTGACCACTTTTGCTCTATACATTGATTGGTCAGCAAGAATAGCATGAAGATAGTTTACAGCTAGTTGTTTGCAGTTTTTGGCCATTTGTGAGTTTTCTCAAAACAATTCACCCTTCCCTTTGAGAGCAGGAGAAGACAGGGAACAGGAAAGAAACCTACCACAGAGGGCCTCTGAAAGATTCTACCCAGCAAGGTATCAAAGCAGATGCTGAGACTTTGACAGAGTGCAGGAAATCTTATGGAAGAAGGGGGAGACAGAAAGACCTGGGAAGGACAGGAGCTCCACAAGGACACCACGTGAGCCAAAGAAAAAAAAAAAGAGCCCAGGGGAGCCTGCAGAGTCTCATGAATCAACCAAGGACCATTCATGGAGATGACCTAGACCCCCCTGTTCAGATGTAGGCCATGGACTGCTCAGTCTCCATGGGGGTACCCTAGTGAGGGGAGCAGGAGCAGAAGCAGTCTCTGCATAAAGTCAGTAGCCTGCTCTTTGATTACTTCCCCCTAGCGAGATGGCCTTAGTAGGCCACCGAGAAAGAAGATACAGCCAGACATGATGAGACCTGATAGGCTAGGGCCAGATATCAGTGGACTAAGGGCAGGACATGGTGGGGGGAGAGGGAGGAAGGGTGTGACTGGGAGGAGATGAGGGAGGGGGCTACAGCTGGGATACAAAATGAATAAATTGTAATAACAAATAAAATAAATTAAAAATAAAAAGAAGTTCCAACTTTATCCACTATTGGAGACTTCACACTGTAGGAAAACTATGTGAATGTGGGAAGGGTGGGAATTCTTTAAAGCAAAGCTCTTGCTTCAGTTCACATAAAAAATATTCTCTTATTGGAAAGGACATATGTGGGAACAGAATGTGGGAAATCCTTCACCCAGAGCTTCAACCTTAAGAATGACAAGAGAGTTCACACTGGAGAGTGTGAATGTGAGTGCAGTGAATGTGGAAAATCCTTCACCCACAGCTCCAACCTTAAGAATGACAAGAGAGTTCGCACTGGAGAAAGGCCTGTTGAGTGCAGTGAGTGTGGGAAATCCTTCACCCACAGCTCCAACCTTAAGAATGACAAGAGAGTTCGCACTGGAGAAAGGCCTGTTGAGTGCAGTGAATGTGGGGAATCCTTTGGCTGAAAGACCCGAGGATTCACACTGGAGAAAGACCCTATCAGTGCATCGAATGTGGGAAGTCCTTTATTCAGCCAAAGTTCCAGCCTCATTCAACACCAGAGAATCAATTCATACTTGAAAAAGGTTCTCATCAGTGCAATAAGTGTGGGAAATCCTTTGGTGGCAAATCTGTCCTCATTCATCAACATAGAGTTCATACAAGAGAGAAACCTTAGCTGTGTAAGGAATGTATACTTCATGAGTAAATGTATGTTAAGAGATGACCTGTGAGACCTGTCTGTCTGGATTATAAACTCTATGAGGAGCTGAGTTCTTCTTTCTGACCTGTGTGGAGCCCTTTCCATTTATGTTCCTGATAGTTTCTGAGGCGAATTCAAAGAAGCTGTTTTTTCCCCCATTGGAGGGGAAGTCCCAAATAGCCCGAGCTACTTTTGGATTAGCTTCCTTTCTGTTTAATAAGTTAGGCCATGTATTTGAACCACTTTCGTATCAGAGACCTTGGTAAAACTGTTTTGGGTGGCTTGTCAGAATGGACTATTGGGTTTTTTGTTTTGTTTTTTATATTTATCAGCTGAGTGGGGTGCTACATGCCAGCACTCAGGGAGGCAGAGGCAAGCAGATCAATGTGAATTCAAGGCCAGCCTGGTCTAGAAAGAAAGTCCAGCATAGCCAAGGCTACACAGAGAAACCCTGTCTTAAAAAAAAAAAAAGAAAGTGCCTCTCCTTTCTTCTGATCCTAGTGTATCAGATCTCATCAGGACCTCTCCTATTAGCAGACTTGCGGAGGGACATGTGTGGAGAAGAAGGAGGGAGGGAGAGGTTGGGATGGGAGGAGGGAGGGACTTATGGGGGGATACAAGTGAATAAAGTGAAATTAATAAAAATTAAAATAAAAAAATAAAAAAGTGCCCACATGTGTTTAAGTACATCACATATCTAAATACTTGTGGTGGCCAGAAGACGGCATAGGATTCACTAGAACTGGAGTTACAGACAGTTATGAGATACTATGCGGCTTCTGGGAACTGAACCTGTGTCCTCTGCATGAATAAGCACTCTTACCACTGGGCTGTCTCTCCAGCTGCAAAAAGGACTTTTTAAAAAAATATGTTAATCTTGTGATTTTTATTTCCCTAGCTTCCAAACCAACATGGAAAGAGTCTACCTCCCATTGTTTCAGTTTTGTAGTAAATACAGTCTTTATTTAGGCTACTTCTGATCTTGGATTTCTGTTCACCCCAGATGAGGGCTTGAACAACAGAATTGGACCTTCCTAGCATTGTAGACTGAACTAAAAGCTCCTGTATATATTGGAGAGGTACATATTGACAGACATGAATTGAGGACTACAGGAAAAAGAAAGGTTTAGATAAGACAGGGTCAAGAGCAGTGGCTCTCAGCCTGCGGCTGTGGTCCATCTGTCCAGCTGCCATCTCTAAAAACTGTTACATGATTTATAAAGGTAGCAAAATTACAATTATGTAGTAGCAATAAAAACAATGTTATGGTTCCTCACCACAACATTAGGGATGGTTGAAGTATTAGGAAGGTTGAGAACCACTGCTTTAGAGATAAGGTCCAGAGATATAGTGAGTGCATAAAATGAGTGACTTCCTTGATTCTATGAAAAGTACCTGAATACGAAATAAAACACAAGACAAAAGAAAAATAACAAGAAAAACATGAACGTGAAATAGTGAAATGGCTTCTGGATTGAGCTTGGTGGTCTCCTATGGTGGAACCTGGGCTCTCTTCCCTATCTGCCTCCCCCTCACACAGGAAAAGGCTTCTGTGGAGTTGAGGAAGTCCAGGAAAGTATTGGATGAGGTTGAAGTAGAATAAGATAGAAAAGAACAATTATAAAAGCTGATTTATTGCTTTATTTAGTGATTCCTGAAAGCACTGCCTTTATTGCCTATTTCTAAGCACACACTACCTAGAGCAGGACGACCCAGAGAAAGGCTGACACAGTTCTCGCCCTGAAGAACCTGCTGAGTGCCTTGTAAGCTTTTGTAAACTCCCTCTTTCTTGCTCTATCCACTCACCTTGTGGTTTTAGAGAAAATAAATGAGAATGTAAACTAGACACAGAACTCCTTCTGGGAGCTAACCTGGCGTTAGCCCACAGGTGACAGGTCCTCAGGATCTCTGCCTTAAGTGCTGAGCTCAGGCTCAGAAAGGCCATGCTCCTTTCTGAGAGAAGCTGTGGGGTTCATTCTGGAATAAGCACTCTGAAGGCAGAGATCCTGACCTCTCCATAATGTTCCAGTTGCTTCCTGTCTGCTCCTGTCCTTTTGGTCCTGAATGGATTATGTGTTTGTTTGGTGTCCCTATATTTTGGATTATATCTGGAGTTCTTTCAGTACATTGTTGTAAACTGGCCTCAGGCTTATAAGAGACTTTCATACATCCTTACTCTGTGAGACCCAGCAGAATTTAAACATATTTGGTACTAAACCTTACTGTTGAATCTTGGCCATACTATTGAATGTCTACCTGCCTCTGCCTACTGAGTGCTAGGATTAAAGGCTTGAACCACCATACCTTTTGACATTATTATGTTTGTTTTACTTTATTGTCTTTAGAAAAGCTCTCATGAGGCCAGTATGGCCTTGAACACACTTTGTAGCAGAGAATGACTGAATTCTAATCTTCCTGCCCACACATCCCAGGGACAGGGATTACAGGAATTCTTCATGCCATCAGGATATCCCATTGTTATTGGCTGAATTCTGCCCTCTGATGATGATGCATGCAGGTCTTAACCCCCAACCTTAAGATATAAACTTATTTGGAAATAGTACTGAGGCTAATCCAAAAGTCTGTAATCCCCAGAAGGTTAAAACCTCTAGATTAAAAAAGCTAAAACATCCTCCAAATCACAATCTAGAAATCTTTAATATTGAAACCTCAAAAAACAAAAACACCCAACCTCAAAAGGAAAAGCACCAAAAAGGCCAGAAAGCCAAATGCTGAAGCCTGGGTACAGCAAAAGCTATACCATCCATAAATACTTCTGTGAAAATGCATAACTTATGTTGGTATTCAGATCAGTTCAGGCAGTTCTAAAGATTCATAAACTGAAACCTAAAGGTTGCCTTCTCAAAGGCTGATCAAGATCATTAGGGAAACCTCCTCAACATTTTTATGGGATATGAGAACTTAGCTCAAGTTCCTCAGGGAACCAGCACACATACAGATCTAACAACTCAAGTAGCTGAAGCCTGTATGACTCAACTCTACATGGAAATCCTGTTTCTCAGTATAACTCTTACTCCCTTTTCCTTTCTTGCTTGCAGTTTTGGAGTTTATTTATGGAAAACATTTGCCTTTGTAATGTATTTGTCTTCAAGTGAGGCCAGCTTTCATCTAACTACCTCTACTCCATAAGTTTCCAGCTGTCCTGTAAAGATAACTATGAAGTTTGTGATGGGACCATAATGACACCCACTGTGAGTGATACAACCTATGGGTGTGCTCATTCTATTTTGGTCTAATCAGGTAGCAGCACATTCTTGAAGTGTAAGCAGTCCACACCCATGTGATGGGAGATGGCTGAGAGGGCCATTCAGTTCACTTACCATGCAAGACAAAGACTTAGGTTTGAAACGACAGCAGGGTAGAAAAATGTCAGAGGGATTGGCAGGCCACTGCCGAGACTCTGTAAATTGATGGGAGCTGGAGACCAGAGAATGTTTCAAATTTGTAGAGCCAGATACACTGGTGTATAAAACTACCAATAAGACGTGCCCTGTTTCAAACAAGGCAAAACTCAAGAACTCTACTGTCAACTCATGCTGTGGAACTAAGACAAAAACAGGTAAATACTCACACACACACACACACCACAAAATATACAAAAGTGGCATTCCATATTACAGTTCTAATAGTTTATTAGAACTATTAAGCTACTTTTAGGCATTTGTCAGATTAAGCTAACAGATGACTCCTCTTTACCCTCACATGGAGGTACAGCGGGACAATGGGTAGAAGGGATAATTCGGAACTTTTGTCTTCCATCTTCACTTTCTAGAAGGTGTAGTTTCTTCATGTCCAGATGAAACACTGAAGCTGAAGCTTTCCTCTGGGGAGGAAAGCACGCAGTTCAGTACTATTTGTGGAAATTCCTCACGTGGCGGTGGAATGTGGATGACTGGCGGAAGCTACGGTCACACGAAGAGCAGGTGTAGGGCTTCTCCCCTGTGTGAATCCTCTCGTGAGCCTTCAGGTTGGTCTTGTGGCTGAAGGATCTTTTGCACGTGTTGCATGTAAAAGGCTTCTTTCGATTATGGATGACCTGATGAACTCGCAGGTCTGAGCGGTTATAAAAGCCTTTATGACATGTGGGACAGAAAAATTCCCTCCCCTTCCTGTGTTTTCTCTGGTGAGCTGAAAGACTAGAGGCATATTTGTAGGCTTTGGGACATTCATCACATTTGTGTGTTTTGAAGTCTTGGTGGAGTGTCTCCTGCTGACCTTCACAGACAGAGTTTGCTTCATGATTTTGGGAAACAGTGACAGATTCAGAAGGAGCCAGGTCTGGCCTGGAGAGCCCTGGTGCCTTCACTGGGACATCTTCAGAAGATGCCCTGGGTGACTCTTCTAGAGACCTAGAGGTGCCTTGAGTTGCTCTTATAGCATTGTCCTGGATTCCATTAGAAACACCTTCCTCTTCAGGCTCAAGACACTCCTCTATTGGGATAATGAGAGGAGAGTTCTCATTTTCAAGACTGCTAACACCAGGAGTTAGGTCACTAGCATTCCAGAACATGTTGTGTTCATCTTCTTTGTCTTCAGTCTCTTCTGACCTGGAGAAAAATCCTGATTGTACATCCATAGGGACCTCTTCAGAAGAATGTTCCCTCAGGAAGAACGCTACCTCGTTGCTGGAGGTGTCTTCATTTGCTCTTCTGACACCCTGAGGAATTTCATAAAAAGAACCTCCGTCTTCATGCTCAGGGTTTTGTTCTGCTTGGATAATAAGGAGCTCTTTCTCCTGTTCTGCACTATTCACACCACTGTTTATTTCACTTGCATTCCAGAAATTGTTGCAGCCTTTTTCACTGTCTTCATATCCTGTGGAAATAAGAGTCTATGAAACTGTGCCACAGAAGGGATCCCCACGCAACATCCATAATCTGTCCAGTTTCCAGTCTTACCTGTTAACATGTGTTGGGGCATCTGCAAAGATGTCCTTGCATTCTCTTGTGTTGGAATTGTTGCTGACTGCTGTTGTTTCAAATACTTGATGACTTCTTTTAAGGGCATGTTCTCAGAAAAGAGGGCTTCCTGCCCCTGCATGGAGACAGGGACCTGTAAACCAAGCCAAGTAACCATTGTTAATGAATCAGTGGGTGACACAAAACCTGCCCTGAACCTGCTTGCACAAGATCACTGGGCTATAGATTAGCTCATCTGTCTATAGCTTTTCTCTAATAAAGTTATGACATTCACAAGTTTTGTTTTCTAAAGACCCTATTCATAGTGTTTGCAAGTGTTTTAACTTACTCTCCAGAGTGAAACGCAATGTTAAGTTCCTATGGTGCTTTGGTCACACTATTTTCTTCAGTTGGTCAATAGGGACATTCCCCTTTATGAAAGGCTGATCATTGTTCTGGGCCTTGCCTCCCATCCTACCCAAGATATTGCCAACATTACAAAATGGCTGTCTTAGGGAAAAGAGACCAATGCTGGGCAGGACAAAGCAAAAAGATATAAAATCACCAGAGCAGGAGGGCCCAAAAGAGCCCATAAAATAATATCTGATACAGATATTCCTTGAGGTCTCCCATCTCTGGAGGAGCCTCTCTTATCCACTGAAGGGAGCTGTCTGTCTGTTCTAATAAAGTTTATCTTTTCAACGACAACAAAAATGTCTCTATGGCTGTTATTTCTCAGTTTTCATCAGTTTGTAACTTCTTATGTTCACTCCCCCAGCTGCCCCCCAGAATTTATCGATGTTATTTTGTGCCCAGAACTCTTGACCTCTCTGTATTGTTTCTCTGTGGAGGCTGCTACTCTAGAGGAAGGTCCTACTTTTTAGCATCCAGCTTCTAATCTGTAACTGTTATTTTCTGTCTGTGATCCTCAAGATCTCTACTTAAAATCGCTAGTAGCTGCAATTCATGGTTCCTTGCCTTTAGATTGGCAATTGTTACTTTCTGTCTTGGAACCCCATGATGGCTACTATTTTCACCCTCAGGAAGCTGAGGCTTTCCATTTCTCACCCTCAGCCATTAGTTATCAGCGGCCCCTATTTACCTGGCTCTTCACTTTGCTGTGAATAAGCTTCATTACTAACACCTATAATTCTTTGTCTATGTCACTGAATACCAGCTTAGATAACCACTCTTGAACAAAGGTAACTTTATCATATTTTTAATTATTGGGTGGGCATTTACTATTGAGTGATTAACAGAACTCACACCTTACTGAACCATGCTCAACAGGTACATTTGTCTCCACAAGACACCTCTTGCCTCTCCCCTTAGGAACATGCCTGAACATTATGGCAACAATTTCCTTAGGATTCAGTTTCAATCATAAAATTATCAACTTAAAGATCAAAGGAGTGAAAATGTGGAATAAAACAAATTGTAAAATGACAACTTTTATAGTTTATAGACTACAAAATTAAATAAACATCAGGTTGTTGTGGTCCATACCTTAATTTAAGCACCTGGACAGCAGAGGGAGTGTAATTTCTCTGAGTTCTTGGTTAGCCAGACCAACACAAAGAAACCATGTCTCAAAGGACAAACCAACAAACCAAAACCCCAACTAACCGAACAACCAACCAAACTAACCAAATCTAAATTAATTATCTAAAGTACTAATAAGTAATTTATACAATGACTTCTGGAATTGTGTATGGGTTGTTTGAAAAATTTCACCACTTTGACCATTTCTGTCAATGACTGAAAATTATGCAAATAGAGACATTAAAAGAAGATACAATGTAATTACATCTATATTAAGTCTCTCCAGATTTGAAAATTTGCGACTTAAGCACAGGTGTTCATCAAGGCATTTTTTATAGGCATCTCAGTGGTGTTACATATGCATGTGAGAGGCACATTTCCACATCAGGAACCAAAGTCCATCTTTGTGCCACCTTAGTGTTCTAGACAGGATATCTTCCTGTCATAGAGAAGCTACTTTGGAGAGTCATTTAGCCACTTTGATCCCCAGATTCTCCCTCTCTGGTCCTGGGATCACAGGTTATGCTGTGAGCCATATTTTTAAGTGTATGCTGAAGCTGTAACTCTGTCTTTATTATTGCAGTTCAAGGACCCCCCTGAGAGAGCCATGTCTCAGGCCTAACTCATCGCCTCTGAACACTTAAAGTCATGCTCAACTGTCAAATTCCCAGTCTCTGTGCCATCATGGAAATAAAGGAAATTTAGATATGTTCAAACAATTGATGGGCTTTCTACTTTTCCCCAAATCTAAGTGATTGTCTTTTGTCCCAACTCAGCCATCTCTCACCCCAGCTACTCACCATGACAGGAGCCACCAAGCAGTCATCAGTTAGACCTTCCATGAATCTTTCCATGTTTCTGCCACTTGATTCCCACTTTTCTTTCAAGGCAACCTTGTCCTTGTAGTGGCCAATTTTGAAAAACTGCTCCAAGACCAGTTGAGAAATCATCTGCTCCTTGCTCTGTTTTTCTGGCTGCAACCATGAGGTAAACATCTCCCACAGGCTTTGGAGCTCCTGCTTTGCCCAGGAGCCATTGTCATTTGGAGGAATATTGAGCTGAGAAACTGGGGAGTTATAGGTGTCTTCCCCAGACTGCACAGCAGAACCAAGGGTGGGAATAAACTCTAGATTGCCTATTTCAAGGTCATTTGGTGGGGAGTTGGGCTGAAAGATTTCTCTAAGCTGTGAAGCCATTCTTGTGAGGATCCTCAGAAAGAAGCTGTGATGGCAGTTTAGTATTTGCCTTCTGAGTTTAGGATTCGTTTCAATGGTTGGTGATTCTCAAAAGCTGTAAATTAAAAAGAGAAGAGACACATAATAAAATAAAAACTCTACTAAGAGTTCTGTCACAGATAGTTTCATGGTTGCCTGACAGTAAATAATTCATACTTGTGTTACAAAAGTGCTTCCCAAGAACAGAGCAAAGAGAAGATGTAAAGTGTAACAATACTTTAGTTAATAGGGAGAAAAATCCTCTGTTAAAGGTGGGAAGGTCTACCATAAGAACATAGCAAGTTAGGCAGCAGCTCAGGGCTGTCCCCCCCCCCCCTTTTAAAAAAAATGAAGTTATTGTTGCTGATTCTCAAATTTTATGTTTCACCCTTTTCCTGCATTTTAAAGTGACACAGAATAATACTTCCTTAGGAAAAAGGGAATGTCCAGCAACATTAAATTCAGGCATCAGCAAAGATATATCCATAAACACACACATATATCATTCCTAGCCTTGAGTCACCTACAGAGTTTAAAATGTCAAACCTTGATCAGGATGGTTGTCCAAAGCAACCCCCAATGTAGTGGGCCCCTGACTTTGCAGGCCCCATGACTTTAGCACAATTATCTGTATGATATAAAACTCAAGTTGTAGACAGTATCCCCTTTCTAACCAGAAACAAAGGCCTAACCCAAAGTCCTAAGTAAGGGAAAATCTCTAAATATAATCTTGACTTATGGTTTCTTTAATTTTGTTCCTGGCTAACTGTTCTTGTTAGCTGACACAGGTCGACCCAAAACAAGGTATCTGTGCTTAAAAATCTCACATATAAAAAGGTTCAGTGCTACACTGGGATCCTAAATACCCAATGTATTCCCAGATTGGCTAATAAAGACTTTCTATTGGCTTGAACCCATCTCTGATCAGTCTTTTCTGGTTAATTCCCTACAGCATTAATGGAGGTTTCACTAAGATCCCAGAGAGCAGACCTTCAGACCCTAAGGGGATCTCAGAGTTCTTTGGAGTAGTGAAGAGTTCAATGGTCAGTGTACTCTAAAGGGTGCATGTCTTGAGACATTCTAGTACTCCAGGGCTCCCTGTGACCAATAGCTGCCTAATGCCTGAGAGGTGCCTGACAAACCATCCCAGAAGGAATCATATTAGAAATTCTCTTGGTCTGTTACCTCCAGAGCTAAGTCCTAAAGGCACCTGTTTGGACACGTAGGAGAGGTCAGACATGGCTCCTGATCTAGTGTCCAGGATCCATAGAGATGTCACTGTATCTCTCTGTTGGTTCAGGTATATGAATGTGTGGTGGTCACTTATTGTTTTTATGGTGTGTCTCTCTGTGTGTATGTGTCTCTGTGTGAATTTTTATGTGCTTCTGTTTTCCTGAATTAACCAGTGAATCTCTGGTGTGACACCCTCCCCCCAGATGGTTTCACCCTGTGCCCTCTCCTTTTGAGGACCTGAATCCTTTGGTTCTGCAAGGATACCCAGAAACAAATAACTGAACAACCTCCACCTGTCCTTCTCCAGGCAGAGGAACCTTTGCTTGTTTCATTGCTGACTCCTGCTCCTGGTCATGGGCAGGGCCTCACATTAACAACCCTGCCATTTGAGAAGCATGAACACAGAGAAAGCAAGGTTCCCCAGGTGAGCATCCCCTCTCCTCTATGCCTGTTCTAAGCAGTCCTGGGGAAGGAGAAAAGTTCTCCTGGGCTGAACTTGAAGGAAAAGAAAGATTCATTCCCTTCTTTTTCATTATTTATGTTGTTATGCCCCTGGACTGGGCAGAGGGCTTGCTACCAAACACTGCAGCCTGCACAGAACGGTTTTTCCCTTTTGTTCAACACTGACCAAGGACACATTTCACTAGGTCCTCTATAAAAGGTTAAAGACAGCTGCTAAAGGCCAGATGTGGCACATATAATCCCAACACTTGGGGATGCAGGGGTGGGTGGATCTCTGTGAGTTGAAAGCTAGACTGGTTTACAAAGCCAGTCCAGGACAGCCAAGGCTACAGAGAAACCCTATCTCTTAAAAAAAAAAAAGAAAAAAAAGAAACGACTTTAAGTGATACCAAGGTTGTTTTTGTATGTGCCAAAGTGAACACTAACCATACAGAAACTATAGGCCTCAAACCAGATCAATGACTCATCGCAATGAACATTTGCAAATGAAGATGTATGGACCAAGGGGATCTACTGTGTGACACACTACAGCTTCCATGGAGATTTTTTCTTATTTTTAATTTTTAAATTTATTTATTTATTATTTTATTTTGCAGGGAAGGTTGCAAGGGCAGAGGGTGGACACAAAGGGATGGGAGATGACTGGGATCGGGGTACATGTTGTGAAATTAACAAAGAATCAATAAAAGTTAACAAGATTCTTTTCTTACTCAGTCAGCCCTAGATATTAGATAAAAGTTATGAAAATTAAAAAAAAAATCAAAGCTATCAGTCGGTTGCTTGCAGGGCCTTTCTTACCTCTTTCACTATATAACTCACATATTTTGGTCCAGTTTCTCTATCCTGAACGCTCCAGCCAAGGGCAGGGCCTTCCTCTCCCTCTTCACTATATAACTCACACATTTTGGATCAACATACCTCTCTCTGCCCGCTTCTTTCTCTCTCTCTCTTTTACTCTGTTCTACTTTCATTAAACTTTATAAACTACATTTATAACTTAATATTGCAATTAGCTCATTCCAGTATTACAGTCATAGCTCACAGTTGCTGTAAGTAGTTCAAAGAGTGTTTAACAACAGAGAAATTTATACAAACTGAAAGGCACTGTCACCAGATAATGATGAAATGAAATTAGACTTACATATACACAGCAAAATTTTGGTGTCTTACCCTTTGTCTTTTTTGACAAAAATACTTCCTAGCTGAAAGTTCTACTTCCAATCCAAGATACAGTTGGGCTGTCTCTCAGAGTGACAGCAAAGATTCCCAGAAGGTACGGGCAGAACCCAACCACCTGAGAACTGTCCCAACACCAAGTTCCTAAATTGGTCAATTAACCAGTTCAGTTACCGCAATCCTGATCATACAATACCCAATGCATCTGAAAACAAAAAAGGGAAATTGCAATCCTCCATATTGCCTGGTTTGCAGAAGTACTCATCGTGAGTACTGCCAGTCATCCTGAAATACTCCTCTCCTGCCTCTGAAGAAACCTGGGATCTCTGATTCTCATGAGTCTGATTCTTCCAGAGAAACAGGTGCAAACTGTCTTGGATCTGAAAGATGTGCTTATTCTTTAGCCTTCCACTGACAGAGGTGTGTCACCCCATCTTTGCTTGTAAATAGTCAGACCAAGTGGGAGGTTAGAGCAAACTACATACCTGGTCCAGGTTGCCCACAATCTAAAGACACTAAGTGTAGACTTTGTGCCCACCATCAGTGGTTTCCAAAAAAACAACAACAACAGCAGCAACAACAGCAACAACAACAAAACCCACAAAGATTATAAAAGGGCAACTGTGGGACGTATGCAAGAGTTAAAAGGCTACAGAATGTTGACTAAGAAAGCCCAGTTTTGTAGACTGATACCTATCTTATCTACCAGTTGAAAAGAGACAAATGCAGCCTGCTTCAGAGTACAATTACTGCCATCCTTCAGATCCTCACTTGTTCAAGAGTTTCTAGGTGCAGTGTGGTATTGCCTCTGGACAGCAGAGTTGCTAGAAATAGCAAGGTCTTTATACAGCATCACAAATGTGGGCACTGATCTCCTAATCTGGACTGATACTAAGCAAAAAGCATCTGAGGCTTTAAAAATAGCTCTGACTTTGGCTCCAGCACTAGAACTCTCAGACGTCTTAAAACCTTTTCATCTGTTTGCCCATGAAACTAAAGACAAAAGGGTTCTCACCTAAACGTTTGGGACCACAAAAAAGCCATGTGACATAGCTATTCTAATGATTTACTTGTCTAATAGCTATGGTGGCTATTGCTAGTTTAATAAAAACAAAACAAAACAAAAAACTAAAAAAAAAACACAAAACAACAACAAAACACATAAACTCTGATTCAAGATCTTATAATCAAAGTACCCTATGACATAGTTCAAGCCCTCCTTGAAGAAGCAACAAAATGCTGTTTGTCTGATGACTGAGTACTAGAAGCCCAATTCTAGGTCTACTCTTGAGTCTGCTTTGAGGAACCCACTACCACCAATTCAGCTCACTTCCAGCCTGATGATGGAGATGCTTGGCTATGATTTTTGTGAGATAATAAACAAAAAACAAAAAACAAAAAAACAAAAAAACAAAAAAACAAAAAAACAAAAAAACCCAAAAATCAGGTACACGGAATCTACAATAGTTACTTGTTTAACTGAAAGGATTTGGGCCCAATCCAGGTACCTCAGCCCAGAAAGCAGAATTGATTGTTCTCACTTAGGCTCTCAGATGGGGAAAATGAAAGTTCATACCATATTCCTAGACCTATTTCACTCAGTATGCTTTTACTACCAGGCTTATCAAAGGTATGATTTGTAGAGAGAGAGAGAGAGGGATTCTCACTGTTAGGGAAAATGGCATTAAAAACTGTGGTCTTCCTTGAGGGAAAATATTGTCCTATACTGCTGGGCTCCTGACCTGGATGTCCTACAAAAGGCCCCAAGGGCAGTGAGGTGTATTGATATTCTGATGACATATCATGACCCATTGCTCCCTGAGAGTTCATAGAAAGGAAGAATCACCTAGCTGAACTCCAGGCTCCTCATGTGGCATCTATAAAACCTTCTGAGTTGCTTAGAGCAATATGTTATGCCTTGAATAGATAAACCTACTGTGGGATATCTCAGCCAGAGGCCAGGCTAGTGCTCAAGTAAGTCTAAAACAGATAACACATACCCAGTAAGGGTTCCAAGGAGAAACCAACACCTTGGCGAACTCCGGGAAAACTGACTTCCTGAGGTCCAGCCAGCCAGGGGAAGATAAAAATGCTTGCTAGTTTTTATAGATCCTTTTTCTGGATGGGTAAAAGTGAAATTCTGAACTGAAATTCTGAAATAGTAGCAAAAAAGCTCCTCCAGAAACTGGTTTCCTGATTTAGTCTCCCCGTAGAATGGCGTGCAACAATGGCCTGGCTCTCTAATAATAGCTGATGATTTAGACATAAGTTAAACCTATATTGTACATATAGACTCTAGAATCCTGACCAGGTAAAAAGAATAAACAGGACATTAAAAATACGAAAAAACCCTTACAAAATTCTCATTGGCGATAAACAAGAAGTGGATTGACCTCCTCCCTTTGCTTTGTTTCAGTGCTCTACACTCTATATACAGAGAGATTTATGCCCTATGAGGGTATGCTTAGAGAATCTCCCCCACTGGTTTCCAAGCTAAGAACCCAGCAATTGGCAGAACTTTCTAGTCGTTTATTTGTGAAGTCACTACTGTCAGACCAGCTCTACAAACAGCCTATGTATTGACCTATCTGAGTCCGTGATATTGACTGAATCAAGAGAGTAGTCAAAGGGCACCTGAAATTAACCAGAAAAGACCCTATAAGTTGATTACATCTACTCCTAAGGCAATGAAGGTAGGTCCTATCATGCTATGAATCTATCACACCCAGGTAAAGAAAGCAGATGACACAGATGCTGCCGCCACCAAATGTCCTGTCTCTGGACAAACGACCCATTGAAATTAAGGTGTTATTCGGTATCAGGGCATTTCCCTCCCTGACCTTCTACCTCCTCTTGAAGCTTATATTTTGTACTATGCATATGATTACAGGTCCAGCCCCCAACTATGCTCAGTCCTCTACGAAAACTGAGGAAGAAAGATCCAGAAGTATCAGCGAATGTGACTACAAACCAGCAACTACATTCCTCCTCAACCCCTACTTACTGAAGCCCAGTTCAAGGGTCTTGTAATGGGGGGGAGGGGCAGGTACAGGAATTTATCTGTTAAGAATGGAATATAGGAATACAGTTTACAGTTTTATGCATGACCTGTGTCTGGGCCCCATAGTTGCCAGGAACAAGGGAGTTTCTATTGAAAAATTTATTCCTGAAATTTTCTTTTAAAAAGATTCTGGCCTTTGGAAACAGAAAACCTAAATCTAAACAAAATAAACAAATAAACAAAAAGCAACTGGAAAATTAGACTCTGTGCCCCAGAAAGGGACCCTGGAGATAGAGTTAACCATCAGATCCAAAATTCAGCCAGCGTTTCTGCTTATGTTTAGACCCCTAGTTCCCATACTACATAGGGACAGAAATTAACCGCCTGTCAGCCCAGTGACTGGCAAAACTCATGTGACTGGGCCAGCCCAAATTACTATAGAAGACTTACAAGAGGCTGAAATTAATATCCAAAACCTTTAGCTGGGTGTAGTGACACAGGCCTGTAATCCCAGCACTTGGGGCTGGATCTCTGTGAGTTCAAGGCCGTCCTGGTTTATAAACCAAGTCCAAGAGAGTCAGAGCTACAAAGATAAACACTGTCTCAATAAAAACCAAAACCAAAATCAAAACCAAACCTTTAACCTTACAACCTTAATAATTTCCACCTCCTCTGATGCCTGCTCTTCTGCCTCATGGGTTAATTCATCTGGAGAACAGCAATATTATTGAGCTTCTTCCTGAAAGTACTTGGGGGGTACGTACCAATGATTTGACTAAATATGCCTCTTCTTATCCTTTCCAACTTGGCAGACAAGTCGATCTCGACCTAGAGATATTAAAAGTTTCTGTTTCTGAATTAAAACAACATTTAGAATCCTTTACAAAAATGGTCCTATGAAATTGAAGAGGCTAAGACCTCTCATGATATAAAGACGACTCTGTTTCTGTGCTAGTTGATCATCAGGGATAATTACCAAACATCTTTCTATGGCAGAAAAACAAAAACCAAAAACCTCAAAAAAAAATAAAAATAAAAATAAAAAGAGAGAAAATCACGTAGATCATTGATACCAGTCTTTGTTCTCCTGGTCTCCTGACTATTGCTGTCTCAGTATTGACTGGGCCTTTAATTCTCATTCTGATTAAGTTAACTGTGGGCTCTCTGCATTTTAAATTATATTAAATATGAATCGGTACTGTAAAACAAATGGTTCTTAAGACCAACTACACCTCTTTAGAACAGGATGAGCCCACCTAATTTCCTCAGCAAGAATAATGGGGAATGTAACAGAGCCCTGGACCTTAATAGGCACCAAGAACTTAACACAACTGACTCCATGATGAAAGTACCAATCAGACTATAGCACTCAGTACATAGACAGCACCCACTGACAAAATTAAAAGAAAAGACTAACCCATTGATGTCTCTAAATGTACCAACTTCGCTTTTTTGGCTTCTGTATAGTTCTGCTACTGGCTAAATGGTTTTGTTAGCTTCAAAACTCACCCCAAGAAAGGCTCAGGACTACATTGGGATTCTGAGTACTTTGTGTACTTTCAGGATGACTAGTGATGACTTTCTATTGGCTCAAACCTATTTCCAAGCCGTTTTCTCTGGTGAATATCTCACAACACCTCCACCATTGAGATTTACCCAAATTTTGATGGTAACATCTCTTACACCCACAAATATTAACAACCAATTAACACACATACTCAAGGGCAAAAAGAAGGTAAATCATTCTATTCACCAACCTTACCTTGTCCTCTAGTGAATTTCGAGGGTGATGCCAGAAAGCACTGGAAGGTAGTTCATGCCTGTGCCTCTGCTCTGCCTCATCTGAAACCCTCTCTACACTGGCCTCCTTTTATACTACCTGGCTTCAGTGAGTCAATTACAACTGCTGATTGATTTCAGGATGTGATTGAATTACAACCTTGGTGTGACAGCTTTCACTCCCTAGGGCTGGGGTTCCAGAGCTCCAGAGCTTACTCCTTCAGGCAAGCTTTTTGTTTGTTTGTTTGTCTGGTTTGGTTTGGTCTGGTTTGCTCTGCTTTTTTGAGACATTTCCTTTCTATGTATCCCTGGTTGTCCTATAACTCACTATGTACCCCAAATTGACTTCAAAATTACACACATTTGCCTCCGTCACCTTAGTGCTGAGATTAAAGTTTTGTGCCACTGTGAATGGCAAATGGCTTTCTCCAAGCATGCTAATTGTTAGGCTCAATTTTCTCTCCTGAGGTAAACATGTTGAGGCGATTTATCCACAAAGACTGGGGTCTTATATAAAAACTTCCCGAGCTTCAAAACAAAAGTCAATCTAAATGCCATCATCCCAGAAATGGAGGGAGGCTCGGTGACTAAAAATTCTGAAGTACAATGTCTTCTGTAATGATTACACTGAAAAATTTGAATTTTGAAACCTCAAGCTGAAGTTCTTCTGGGGGATAAAAATTTGCTACATGTTAGGCAAATTCCAAGTTCTGTGAATGGATTAGCCAAAGGGAACAACAATGATCGAATCTCCAGTGTAAAATGTCTGATTTGTCAGCACTGATAGTCATTCCCATGGATGATATTCTGGATTTTAATGAATTAAAGCAACATTGGTCAGAAATATTCATATGAATATTTGTGTTCATGAAAGTAGTAAACTTAATGCCTCTGTGTGTCACTATTTTCTTCTTGCGTAAGAATTTCAGGGGACACAACTAACTTAACAATTAGAATGCTTGCTGGGAGTCACTGGCCTTTAATCCCTGCACACGTCTTTAATCCTAGCACTCAGGAAACAGAGGCAGGCAGATCTCTTTGAGTTTGAGACCAGTCTGG
Organism: Meriones unguiculatus; assembly: GCF_030254825.1. Taxonomy (NCBI): domain Eukaryota; kingdom Metazoa; phylum Chordata; class Mammalia; order Rodentia; family Muridae; genus Meriones; species Meriones unguiculatus. The sequence goes on along the minus strand of NC_083354.1, from coordinate 26,322,792 downwards.
ACTACAAAGTGAGTTCCAGGGAGGCAATGACTACATAGAAAGGAGGTCTTTCAAAACATAGCAAAATGGATGCTTGGAGGAGTAAGGCAGCCCTGGAACCCCAGCACTGGGGAGAAAGAAGCCATAGGATTTTAGTCATCCTTAACGTCTTAGTTTGTGGGCAGAGTAGGATACAAGATAATGTGTAGCAACAACGTAAAACAAATGATTAAACCAAACGAGAGGGCAGAGGGGACCAAAAGACCATTTTTACCACACCATTTTAATTCCTTCCCAGACCATCATGGGTTTTTGTTTGTTTGTTTTGTTTTTTTGTTTTTTATTTTTGGTTCTTCAAGACAGGGTTTCTCTGTGTAGCCTGGGCTGTCTGGGACTCGATTTGTAGACCAGGCTGGCCTCAAATTAGCAGTGATCTGCCTGCCTCTGATTCCCTGAGTATTGGGATTAAAGGCATTCACCACCATGCCCAGCTACTCAAACATCACATTTTTTCAAAATAAAATGCATGGCTCTGATACTATTAATGATGCTCTGCAGACAGAAGCCTAGCATAAATGTCGTCTGAGAGGCTCTATCCAGCAGCAGATGGAAACTAATTCAGAGACCCACAGCCAAACAATAGCTCAAGCTCAGGGAATCTTGTGTATGTGTGGGGGGGGGGGGGCAGGAGGGAGGATTGAGAGAGCCAGAGGAACCAAGGAAACCACAAGAAGACTTACAGAGTAAGTTAACTTGGGTCAATGGTGGCTCATAGAGACTGAACCACCAATCAAAGGGTCTGCATGGCTGGACATAGGCCCCCTACACATATGTAGCAGACGTGCAACTTGGTCCTTTGGATCCCTTTCCCCTTTTTGGGCTGCCTTGTCTAGCCTCAGAGAGAGAGAATACACTTGGTTACCCTAAGATTTGATGTACCAGGGTGGGTTGGTACCCATGGGAGGCTCCCCATCTATTAGGAGAAAAGAAAGGGGCCTGGGGGGCATGAGGGTTGGCCTGGGAGGAGTGGAGGGAGGGGTCTGCGATCAGGTTGTAAACGCATTCAATCAATAAATTACAGGAAAAAAAATACATGCCCCTCTAGTTTCTGCCTTTCAATGCTATGCTTCAGACAAGCCCTGAGTGCTTCCTGCCCTCAGTCTCACTCAATGCAAATGACTTGACCTTATTCCCTGATGCATTTGGGATCCAATCTCTCTTAAAAATCAGGAAATTTTAAAAAACTTTGCAATAAGCTGTATGTGTGAACACATGATCATATTTCAAGGGAGATATATGCCAGTTCCAAGACCATTTCTTGTACTACTCCATCCACTTCTTACTTAGCCCTAGGCACTTTCTGCCTCTGAGCCTGATCTTCCTCTCCCATTTTACTTGCGGACAGGAAAACATGGTAAGTTCCATTGCTGAAAGAAAACAAAGGGATATTTATGTATCTATTTATTTATTAAACTATCATTCTTCTCTTTTACATTGCATTCTGACTGCAATTTCACCTCCCTCTACTCCTCCAAATAACTTTTCAACCTCTACACTTTTCCCAGATAAACTCCTTCTTTGTTTAAAAAAAAAGAAGTCAGGCATTGGTGGCACGTGCCTTCAATCCCAGCACTCAGAAGGCACAGGGATCTCTGTGAGTTAGAGGCCAGCTGATCTACAAAGTTACAGGACAGCCAAGACTACACAGCAAAACTCTGTCATCAAAAACCAAAAATAACATACAATAAAATAAAGAGTAAGCCTCCCATGGCTATGCACCTACCATGCCTAACAAAATACAGTAAGACTGGACACAAACCCTGATATCACTGCCGCATTCGGAAACCCAGTAGGAGGAAAAGGGGGATTCCAAGCACATGGAAAAAAATGAGGAGACACACCCACGACCATTGTTGAGATTCGCACAAGAGCACTAACATACACAACCATAAGGGAAATGCAGAGGTCCTAGCTCAGACCCATACAGGGTCCATGTTTGTCACTAGTTTCTGTGAGCCCTTATGAGCCATGTTTAGTTAATTTGTGTTTTGTGGTGTCCTGGACCCTGCTGGCTCCCACAAGAGGGATATTTCTTTATTGTTGTTGCTGTTTTGTTTTGTTTTTGAGACAGGGTTTCTCTGTGTAGCCCTGGCTGTCCTGGATTTGCTTTGTAGACCAGGCTAGCCTGGAACTCACAGAGATCCACCTGCCTCTGGCTCCTGAGTGCTGGGATCACAGGCCTGCACCTCTGTGCCCCACTAAGTAATACTTCCTTATGTTCTAAATGCAACTACAACCCTCTTTCATCTTTGTTTATGAATCCTGGGTTTATGTCCTAACGTGGTCCAAAGTCTCACAGCATAACAGAATCATGTTAGTCAATGTTTAGCCTTCAACACTGGGTGTAACTAATAAATTCTCCATGGTTCTGACTAATTGTGTGGAGCTGAACAAAGAAGAGCCATTTCTTCCCTTGACATTCATTAGCAGAGGCAATATAATATTTAATGTGCCTAAAAGTTTTTCTCAACTAACCAAAGAAATCTTCAACCCAAACTTGTTTTTCACATCAAATTGCATACAGAATTCCAGGATAAATAAGAGATATACATTTGCCATTTAGTCTCCATTTGTCACACAGATATTTTCCATTTGACTTTGTAGAAGCTTTTGGTTAAGCTGATAATCCTTTTTTATAAAATATTTTTAGATTACTAAAGACATTTTAGAAGTGGATATGCAATATCCCTGAGATTTTCATATGACTTTTTCAACCATTTAAAGTATACTTTTTCTTTGACAATTTTATATAGTACATTTTAATATATTATTTCACATTGAACAATTCCTCTCAGATCCTCCCTTACTCTACCCACATTGATCTTTATGTTCATTCTGTTTCTGAATACAAGAGAAAACAAAGAAAAAAGAAAAGGGAAAATATCACTAAAATTATAGAGTCTATTGAAGTGTCAGCCAGCTCTTCCTAAGTATGGAGCTGATCTCACGGGTGGTTGATATACCAGGCATCTCTCCAGTGAGGAAAACTGACTTTACCTCTCCTAGTAGCTCTCAATTGCAAATAGCTTCTTGTTTAGGGGTGGGAAATTAACAAAATTTTAACAAAAGGAGAATGAAAATGCAAGGAAGTAAAGAGGTATGAGTAAATGGACAAAATAAAGAATGAAGGAATGAAGAGAAGAATTCTACTTTAAAAAGGAAGACATCAAGGATGAGCCTTAGGATCTTGTGGAAGTCATCAGCTTTTCACAGGTAAGGATGGAACAGTTATTTCTGCACTGAGCAGCAAACACCCCCAATTCCTGTTAAAATCTTTTCAAGTCTTAATCCCAGCCAAAGCAACAGTGCCAATCCCCACACCCATGTAAATCTTAAGTTTATAATTCTCCATCGCTTGGTATGAGAGTAATTCTCACATGCATGTTGTGTGGTGCCGCAGTGCCAGGTGCTGAGCTGAAAGGTGAGTCTTTCCGATGATGAGATGAGACTCTGGACCCTGAGTCAGACGTTTATTATTTCCAGGTCCCATTTTACACCAAAAGTGATTTTCAGCTCAATGCTACATCCACAACACCATCTACATAAGGGGCTGAGAAAACATTTTTTTAAAATTCTTTATTAATTACACTTTATTCACTTTGTATCCCCCCTGGGTACCCTCCCTCCTCCCTTCCCAATCCCACCCTTCCTCCACCCTCTGCATGCATGCCCCTCCCCAAGTCCACTGATAGGGGAGGCCTTCTTTTCCTTCCTTCTGATCCTAGTCAATTAGATCTCTTCAGGAGTGGCTGCATTGTCTTCTTCTGTGGCCTGGTAATGCTGCTTCCCCCTCAGGGGGAGGAAATTAAAGAGCAGGCCAATCAGTTCATGTCAGAGTCAGTCCCTGTTCCTATTACAATGGAACCCACTTGGATACTGAACTGCCATGGGCTACATCTGTGCAGGGGTCTTAGGTTATCTCCATGCATAGTTCTTGGTTGGAGTATCAGTCTCAGGAAAGACCCCTGTGCTCAGATTTTTTAGTTCTGTTGCTCTCCTTGTGGAGTTCCTGTTTTCTCATCTTACTGCTTCCCACTTCTTTCATAAGATTCCCTGCACTCTGCCTAAAGGTTGCCCATAAGTCTCAGCAGCTGCATTGATACCCTGTCAGGCTCCTGACTTGTTCCCCTTTTCTCCTTCTTCTGATGTCCATCCTCTTTGCCTTTCTGGATAGGGATTGAGCATTTTAGCAAGAGTCCTCCCTCTTGATTAGTTTCTTTAGGTGTACAGACTTTAGTAGGTTTATCCTATATTATATGTCTATATGAGTGAGTATATACCATGTGCTCCTTCAAGTACTTTGCTCAGAATACAGATTACAGATGCCCACATAATGAAAAATACTGAGACTCTGCTGGGGAGCCTTACAAGGGGTCTATAGAGGACAAGGACAGTGGGAGAGATGAACTGCCATTTACAGGAGTAGCTTTAGCTTCCAGACTTTTTTTTTCCTTAGTCACACAAGACACAAGCTTTGTCTGTGAACCATGACCTACTGACACATATGTGAGAAATCATGATTCAGCAAAATCAAGGGTTAAGTTTTCTGGATAGATCATTTATACTTCAGTACAGTCTAAATGGAGCTGAAGAAACAGATGAATTCCATGCAAACCTTTCATCTAAGCCTCTTCAATAAACAGACTGGATAAATGTCTACATCATATTTCCAGCCTACTTTTAGACCTAAACATCATGTTTTAAATCACTGGCTAGTATATTTAGTCTATATCTTGAGCAAGTGTCTGAGCCAAGAATAGAATTGCCACATAGCATCATAGAGAAACCTTACCATTAAAACATTTTCATAAAAATCAATTAAAAGAGCATATATGAGCAAGTAATCGCGGCTTCTTTGAAAAGGAACTAACTACAATTTCTATGTGATGACTGGGTTTTTGTAATTGAAGACTGTAAATTAGAAATTCCTGAAAAAGACAGGCAACTGGAAAATAAAGAAAAGTATTCAGAAATTCACAGAGGAACATGATGATAAAAAGCAAATTAAAATTAAACTTCACATCACATAGATAATTTAGAATACAGATACTAGCAATAAGTAGTTGTAAAAAATTAGCACAAAGCAAGTATTTGGAGTAAATTTTGACAATTCAAGAATACATAATATTGATAATTAAAACAATGTTGAGCAACACTGAAAATAACACTTGGCATCTTTAAACCTGATGATATTGTGCCATACTGAGAACTAACTGAAAAAAAAAAAAAGTATACTTAAAAGTAACAAAGAAGGCCATGATATGCTATGTAAATATAAAATACATGTAATTTTTTAATTAGAACTGATACTTTTAGGCTATCAATAAGAATGAAAGCAAAACAAGTACTTTTAAGATGAACTAGAAAGAATATTCATTAAGAAATGCATATATTTAAGAAATGCATATTATAGGATATATCTCCGAAAAAAGCTACTCTAAACCCTGGTGGCAATGACAATGCCAGAATAAATGAGTAAATCAGATTTTGAGTAAAAAAGGTAAGTACATTTAAATAGTCATGTAAAGTAGAATAATTAAAGTGTAATTGAGAAATGAGTAAAAATCAGGAGGGACTTAAATCCTGCTAGAACTACCCCAGCTAGGTAACCACTGAAGCTGTCTCTTTGCATTATTTGGGAGGAATGAGAGACAGGTGTTTAATGTTATGCATTTCTGAGTTAACTACACAAGGCAGAATTATAAAGATGGACTCGAAAAGATGCACTGAAGAATTTCCAAACCAAAAAAAGAATCATACAGTGATTCTTACAGTCTTACTTCTCTGCAAGTCCATATAGGAGGCTTTCTGTCTAAAGGAAACCTCCTATTTGTGACTCTCGGGAGCTCATAGCAGGGAGTTACTGGAAGTGCTAGGGTTCAAGTCTAGGTGATATTGTTTTCTCAGTATGCACCGAGAGCCTTAGCATTCAGCTGTTTCCCTGAAAAGGAAACTAAGCAAAGAACCTACTGAAGAACTTAGTAAGGAAACAAACTAAATAAGTAAAGATAACTCCACTAATTCAGTAGAGTACTATGCAAGAATGAACATGAAAGTATTGCCCAAATCCATCAAATGTATTAGGAAATAGAATAAATGTAAAATGGTAAATTATTATTATTTTAATAAGAGTTTTGAAATTTGGATTAAACAAAAACACTGTCTCTTTGATAGTGATAAGAGACAGGCCTAAACTATAAAGACAAAAATGTAAAGTGGGAGCTGTATGCCATGACAGAAATAACTGACTGGGTTCCTTGTATCGCAATTAAAAAGAGTTAAAAATCAATGACAACACACAAGATGTACCGAGAATTCTGAGAGCTCAGCAATAAGAGGAAAAAACAAGCCAATGAATCATATGGAATACCTCAGCAGGGACTTCACCAGAAACTGCATCCCTGGTAATTGAACATGCGTAAACATGTTCATATCGTCTGCACAGTCAAGGAAATACAAAGGAGAATGAGATATACTGCTATACACCTACCACACCAGCAACAGTCCTCTGCGGATGTTAGGGCTGCGTTTACTATAGATGCTTCTCTCCTGTTTGTGGGAGATATTGCTGCTTCCAATGAACTTTTTTTTAACCTATGGACTGGACAGGTTCCAACTCCCAAGGTCCTCCAATTTTTGAGCCCTGCTGCAGCAAAATTCCAAAATGCAGAGGGCGTTTCTCATGAGTGTGCTGCATAGTGGTCCTGTTTTTTTGACAGGAAGACATGAGCAAAATAGGCAACCAGCCTGTTGGCTTCTGTAGTTTCTTTTGTTTTTCTTTCTTTTTTTTATTAATTTTTTTTAATTTTATTTTTTTCTTATCTGTTACATTTTATTAACTCTGTATCCCAGCTGTATCCCGCTCCCTCATTCCCTCCCAATCCCACCCTCCCTGCCTCATCTCCACCATGCCCCTTTCCAAGTCCACTGATGGGGGGAGGGACCTCCTCCCCATTCATCCGACCCTGTTTTATCAGGTATCTTCAGGACTGGCTGCAAAGCCCTCCTCTGTGGCCTAAGAGGACTGCTCCTCCCTTGAGGGGTGGGGAGGTCAAAGAGCCAGTCATTGAGTTCCTGTTAGAAATGGTCCTTGTTCCCCTCACTATGGGAAACCAATTGGTTACTGAGCTACCACAGACTACATCTGGGCAGAGGTTCTAGGTTATATCCATACATGGTCCTTGGTTGAATGTCAGTCTCAGAAAAGACCCTGTGCTCAGATATATTTGGTCCTTGTGGAGCTCCTATCCTTTCCCTATCATACTAACTCCCCTTCTTTCCTATGATTCCCTGTACTCTGCCGAAGGTTTGGTCATGAGTCTTTGTATCTGCTTTGAAAACATTGCTAGTTAGAGAAAAAGGTATCGGACGGGTCTGATGCTCTTTGGGTGGATGACACCTAAATGAACATCTGTACAAAGTCCCAATTTATTTCTAATATCAGAGATCAGACCTCTACTCTTGCCTGATGCGTCTAAAACAAAAAGGGGGAACTGTAGAGAGCTGCGGAATGCTATGCCTTAAAGATGGAGCTGGTTTCCGCCTTCCACCTTCCCGATGGTGAGTGCTCTCTGTCACGAACAACTCCACATTTGGCTAAGGCCGAGGATCTGGCTTGCTTCCATGTATGTGGACCTATCTGCATTGCCCCCGTGGCATGCCTGGGTTGGCTACCCAGAGGCTATTTAAGCTGTGGGCTGGCTTTCCCCGGGGTCCGAGGATTGTTCAATGTTCCTGAATAAACTGCATTGAAAAAAAAAAAAAAAAAAAAAAAAAAGAAAACACTGCTAGTTAGAGTCTTTCAGATGCCTTCAGTAGACTCCTGTCATACGTTCAATGCACATCCCATCTGTCTTTCTAAACGAGGATTGATCATCTTACCCCATGTCTGCTCTCTTGGTTATCTTTTTTAGGTGTATAGATTTCATTATGTTTATAATATCTTTTTTTTTTTTTTTTTTCAATGCAGTTTATTCAGGAACATTGAACAATCCTCGGACCCCGGGGAAAGCCAGCCCACAGCTTAAATAGCCTCTGGGTAGCCAACCCAGGCGTGCCACGGGGGCAATGCAGATAGGTCCACATACATGGAAGCAAGCCAGATCCTCGGCCTTAGCCAAATGTGGAGTTGTTCGTGACAGAGAGCACTCACCATCGGGAAGGTGGAAGGCAGAAACCAGCTCCATCTTTAAGGCATAGCATTCCGCAGCTCTCTACAGTTCCCCCTTTTTGTTTTAGACGCATCAGGCAAGAGTAGAGGTCTGATCTCTGATATTAGAAATAAATTGGGACTTTGTACAGATGTTCATTTAGGTGTCATCCACCCAAAGAGCATCAGACCGTCCGATACTTTTTTCTCAGAGGCGGGACCTGGGGCATCAACCCGCATGCAATCAGACATGCTCTTCTCTGGGTCCAAAGCGGCTGACCCTGAGTGCAGTGCTTAGCCTCGCATCCTGAGCGTATCATTTTAGCTTTTTATGGTATCCAACCATGCTTGGGGAGAATGTCCTGCTTCAATGGCTGTAAAGGCCTGAATGATCATGGCTGCATCGCACTGTTGTGAGACTCTAATCTTGCATATATACCACAGGCAAACCAAGGAGACCAACACCAGAAGGCCTGCTAACGCTCCCATGCCCGCCCATTTCTTCAGATGATTCATGGCTGCAGCAATCCATGTTGATAATCCTGTGGCTAGTCCTGCGTCCACTCCGGTAGAATTTACTGTGACAATGGCCACTCTCAGCTGCTCCATCGTAGTATCGAATTCTCCAGTCCCAATTACCTAAAATATAGCTCGACAATTGTTTAGACAGATTTGCAGCGCAGGAAAAATTCTCATGTTGTATGCTAGTGACACAAAGTCCAGCATACTTTCATTGACAGCCAGGTTGAGCGATTTGCCATAGGGTATCAATTTGCTCCTGCAAGAGGTCAATCCTCTGATTGAACACCATCAAGCTTCCTTTTAGTTGAGCATTAATTCCTTTATGTACAACTATGGTATGAGCTACATTGGCTAAATGATTATTCAGGGTCTGAGCAGTCTGCCCAGTGTGACTCATGGCTAATGCCCTGGTGGTAGCTCCAACAGCCGTCAATGAGATGGTAGTAACAATGGTGGCTGTAGTTCCAAGATCCCTTTTCTGTCTGAAGAGAGTCATAGCGTGAGGGGCATCAATGGGCATAGGCACCCAGTGAGGCATGCGAGTAACCAGGGCATACCTAACTTTACTAGCATTCCAGCATTGGGCAAAAAAGCAAGTATCATTACCACAATTACTTGGCTCTATCTGGCTAATAATGAATAAAAATGGGGGATATAGACAAACAGGTGTGGGCTTATAGGAAATATTATGAGAAGCCTTAACCCCTCGTTGGAACATCCTGCGTCAGTTCTAGAACTAGCAGTGGTGGTGTCCGAGGTCTGAGTAGGTTCAGGAGACCATTGCCCCCAGGGGCGAGACAAGCTCCATGCCAATTGACTAACTCCATGTTTTCCTCCAATTTTGAAAGCCATTTAAGGTTCTTAAATTACTTTTTTCCCTTTTTTCTTAAATTTTTCATCAATTACACTTTATTCATTCTGCATCCCCCCATAAGCCCCTCCCTCCTCCCATTCCAATCCCACCCTCCCTCCTCCCTCTGCTTGCATGCCACTCCCCAAGTCCACTAATAGGGGAGGTTCTCCTCTCCTTTCTGATCTTAGTCTGTCAGTTCACATCAAAAGTGGCTGTATTGTCCTCTACTGTGGCCTGGTAAGGCTGCTCCCCCCCCCCCCCCGAGGGAGGTGATCAAAGAGCAGGCCAATCAGATTATGTCAGAGGCAGTCCCTCTTCCCATTACTATGTAACCCAATTGGACTCTGAACTGCCCTGGGCTACATCTGTGCAGGGGTTCTAGGTTATCTCCATGAATAGTCCTTGGTTGGAGTATGAGTCTCTGGGAAGTTCCTTATGTTCAAATTTTCTTGTTCTTTTGCTCTCCTTGTGGAGACCCTGTCCTCTCCAGCTCTTACTATTTCCCAGTTCTTACCTAAAATTCCGTTCACTCTGCCCAACAGTTGCCCATCAGGCTCAGCATCTGCTTTGATAGTCTGAAGGGCAGAGGCTTTCAGAGGCCCTCTGTGGTAGGTTCCTAGGTTGTTTCCTGTTTTCTTCTTCTTCTGATGTCCATCCTCTTTGCCTTTCTGGATGGGGTTTGGACGTTTTAGTTAGGGTCCTCTCTCTTGCTTAGTTTCTTTAGATGCACAGGTTTTAGTGGGTTTGTCCTATGTTGTATGTCTATATGAGTGAGTATATACCATGTGTGTCTTTTTGCTTCTGAGACAACTCACTCAGGATGATCCTTTCCAGATCCCACCATTTACCTGCAAATTTCATGATTTCCTTATTTTTCATTGCTGAGTAATATTCCATTGTGTAGATGTACCACAATTTCTGCATCCATTCTTCAGTTGAGGGGCATCTGGGTTGTTTCCAGCTTCTGGCTATTACAAATAAAGCTGCTACAAACATGGTTGAGCAAATGTCCTTTTTTTGTACTTGAGCCTCTTTTGGATATATGCCCAATAGTGGTATGGCTGGATCTTGAGGAAGCGCTATTCCTAGTTGTCTGAGAAAGCGCCAGATTGATTTCCAGAGTGGTTGTACAAGTTTACATTCCCACCAGCAGTGGAGAAGGGTTCCCCTTTCTCCACAACCTCTCCAGCATGTGTTGTCACTTGAGTTTTTGATCTTGGCCATTCTCATGGGTGTAAGGTGAAATCTCAGGGTTGTTTTGATTTGCATTTCCCTAATGGCTAGTGAGGTTGAGCATTTCTTTAAGTGCTTCTCTGCCATTCGGTATTCCTCTACAGAGAATTCTCTGTTTAGCTCTGTTCCCCATTTTTTAAGTGGATTACTTGGTTTGCTGCTTTTCAGCTTCTTTAGTTCTTTATATATACTGGATATGAGTCCTCTGTCAGATAAAGGGTTGGTGAAGATTCTTTCCCAATCTGTAGGTGGTCGCTTTGTTTTGATGACGGTGTCCTTTGCTTTACAGAAGCTTTTCAGTTTCATGAGGTCCCATTTATTGGTTGTTGCTCTTAGAGCCTGTGCTGTTGGTGTTCTGTTCAGGAAGTTTCCCCCTGTACCAATGAGTTCTAGGGTATTTCCCACTTTTTTTTCAAGCCGATTTAATGTGTCTGGTTTTATGTTGAGGTCTTTGATCCACTTGGACTTCAGTTTTGTGCAGGGTGACAAGTATGGATCTATTTTCATTTTTCTACATGTAGACATCCAGTTAGACCAGCACCATTTGTTGAAGATGCTATCTTTTTTCCATTGTATGGTTTTGGCGTCTTTGTCAAAGATCAGGTGTCCATAAGTGTGTGGGTTTATTTCTGGGTCCTCTGTTCGGTTCCATTGATCCACCATTCTGTTTCTATGCCAGTACCATGCAGTTTTTAAAACTGTTGCTCTATAGTACAACTTAAGATCAGGGATGGAGATACCTCCAGAAGATCTTTTATTGTAGAGGATTGTTTTAGCAATTCTGGGTTTCTTGTTATTCCATATGAAGTTGAGAATTTTCCTTTCCAGGTCTGTAAAGAATTGTGTTGGTAATTTGATGGGCATTGCATTGAATCTGTAGATTGCTTTTGGTAAGATGGCCATTTTTACTATGTTAATCCTACCAAGCCATGAGCATGGGAGATCTTTCCATCTTCTCATATCTTCTTCTAATTCTTTCTTCAGAGATTTGAAATTTTTTTCATACAAGTCTTTGACTTCCTTGGTTAGGGTTACTCCGAGGTACCTTATGTCATTTGTGGCTATTGTGAAGGGTGTTGTTTCCTTAATTTCTTTCTCAGCCCTTTTGTCTTTTGTATACAGGAGGGCTACTGATTTTTTTGAGTTAATTTTGTATCCTGCCACTTTGCTGAAGGTGTTTATCAGCTGTAGGAGTTCCCTGGTAGAGTTTTTGGGGTCACTCACGTATACTATCATATCATCTGCAAATAGTGATAATTTGACTTCTTCCTTTCCAATTTGTATCCCCTTGATCTCCTTCAACTGTCTTATTGCTCTAGCAAGGACTTCCAACACTATGTTGAAGAGATATGGAGAGAGTGGGCAGCCTTGTCTTGTCCCTGATTTCAGTGGGATTGCTTTAAGTTTCTCTCCATTCAGTTTGATGTTGGCTATAGGCTTGCTGTATATCGCCTTTACTATGTTTAGATATGTGCCTTGTATCCCTGATCTCTCCAATACTTTGAACATGAATGGATGTTGGATTTTGTCAAAGGCTTTTTCAGCATCTAGGGAGATTATCATGTGGTTTTTTTCTTTCAGTTTGTTAATATGGTGGATCACATTGATGGATTTCCGTATATTGAACCACCCCTGCATACCTGGGATGAAGCCTACTTGGTCATAGTGGATAATATCTTTGATGTGTTCTTGGATTCGGTTTGCAAGTATTTTATTAAGTATTTTTGCATCAATGTTCATAAGGGAGATTGGCCGGAAATTCTCTTTCTTTGTTGAGTCTTTGTGAGGTTTAGGTACCAAGGTGACTGTGGCTTCATAGAATGAATTTGGTAATATTCCTTCTGTTTCTATTTTGTGGAATAGTTTGAAGAGAATTGGTGTTAGCTCTTCTTTGAAGGTCTGGTAGAATTCTGCGCTGAAGCCATCTGGTCCTGGGCTTTTTTTGGATGGGAGACTTTTGATGACCGCTTCTATTTCTTTGGGGGATATAGGTCTATTTAGTTGATTTACCTGGTCCTGGTTCAGCTTTGGTAAGTCAAATCGATCAAGAAAATTGTCCATTTCATTTAGATTTTCAAATTTTGTGGCATATAGACTTTTGAAGTAAGTCCTAATGATTGTTTGGATTTCCTCAGTGTCTGTAGTTATATCCCCCTTTTCATTTCTGATTTTGTTGATTTGGGTGGTGTCTCTCTGCCTTTTAGTTAGCCTGGCTAAGGGTTTGTCGATCTTGTTGATTTTCTCAAAGAACCAGCTCTTGGTTTCATTGATTCTTTGAATTGTTTTATTTGTTTCCAATTGATTGATTTCAGCCCTGAGTTTGATTATTTCCAGCCGTCTACTCCTTCTTGGTGTGTCTGCTTCTTCTTTTTCTAGGGTTTTTAAGTGAGCCATTAGGGTGCTTGAATGAGCTGTCTCGAATTTCTTTTTGAAGGCACTTAGTGCTATGAACTTTCCTCTTAGCACTGCTTTCATTGTGTCCCACAAGTTCGGGTATGTTGTGTCTTCATTTTCATTGATTTCTAGAAAGACTTTAATTTCTTTCTTTATTTCTTCCCTGACCCAGCTGTCATTTAGTAACAGGTTGTTCAGTTTCCATGTGTGTGTAGGCTTTTTGTTATTTCTGTTATTGTTGAGGTCCAGCTTTATTCCATGGTGATCAGACAAGATACATGGGATTATTTCAATCTTCTTGTATTTGTTGAGGCTTGCTTTGTGACCCACTATGTGGTCTATTTTGGAGAAGGTTCCATGAGGTGCTGAGAAGAAGGTAAATTCTTTTGTGTTTGGGTGTAAAGTGCTGTAAATGTCTGTTAGGTCCATTTGATTCATGACCTCTGTCAGAGACATTGTTTCTTTGTTTAATTTCTGTTTGGTTGACCTGTCCTTTGTTGAGAGTGGGGTGTTGAAGTCTCCCACTATTAATGTGTGTGGATCTATATGTGCTTTAAATTTTATCAATGTTTCTTTCACAAATGTGGGTGCCCTTGTATTTGGGGCATATATGTTCAGGATTGTGATGTCTTCCTGGTGGAATTTTCCCTTGATGAGTATGAAGTGTCCTTCCCCATCTCTTTTGATTAATTTTGGTTGAAAGTCTATTTTATCAGATATTAGAATGGCTACTCCTGCTTGCTTCTTGGGTCCGTTTGCTTGGAAAGTCGTCTTCCAACCCTTTACCCTCAGGTAATGTCTATCTTTGTGTCTTAGGTGTGTTTCTTGTATGCAACAGATTGCTGGGTTTTGTTTACGTATCCATTCTGTTAATCTGTGTCTTTTTATTGGAGAGTTGAGTCCATTGATGTTGAGAGAGATTAATGACCAGTGGCTGTTAGATCTCTTGATTTTGATGTTGGCTGTGGTCATCAGGTTGTGTGCTTGGTTGCTTTTTGTTTTACTAAAGTGAGGTTATTTATTTCCTGTGTTTTCTTGAATGTAGCTAGCTTTCTTGGGTTGTATTTTCCCTTCCAGTGTCTTCTGTAATGCTGGATTTGTTTGTAGGTATTGTTGAAATTTGTTTTTGTCATTGAATATCTTGTTTTCTCCATCTATGAGGACTGAGAGTTTTGCTGGGTATAGTAGCCTGGGCTGACATCTGTGTTCTCTTAGGGTCTGCATGATATCTGTCCAGGCCCTTCTGGCTTTCATAGTCTCTGTTGAAAAGTCAGGTGTGATTCTAATGGGTTTGCCATTATATGTTACTTGGCCTTTTTCCCTTGCAGCTTTTAGTATTTTTTCTTTGTTCTGTATACTTACTGTTTTGATTATTATGTGGCGGGAGGATTTTCTTTTCTGGTCAAATTTGCTGGGTGTTCTGTAGGCCTCATGTATTCTAATTGGCCTCTCCTTTAGCTTGGGGAAATTTTCTTCAATGATTTTGTTGAAAATATTTTCTGGGCCTTGGAGAAGGGAGTCTTCTTTTTCCTCTATACCTATTATTCTTAGGTATTGTCTTTTCATATTGTCTTGCATTTCTTGGACGGTCTGTGTCAGGAATTTTTCAGATTTAACATTTTCTTTGACAGATACATCGATTTCTTCCATTGTATCTTCTACACCTGAGATTCTTTCTTCCATCTCTTGTAGTCTGTTCGTTATGCTTACCTCTGTAGTTCCTGTTTTCTTCCCTAGATTCTTCCTTTCCATTATTTCTTCCATTTGTGTTTTCTTTAATTTTTCCAATTCTATCTTCAGGTCTTGAGTTGTTTTGTTTACTTCCTTCACCTGTCTGATTGTACTTTCCTGTTTTTCTTTTAGTTCCTTCAACTCTGTTTCTTTCATTTCATTCAGTGTTTTAAGCATTTCCTTTCTAAAGGCCATAAACTGTTTGGCTGCAGCTTCCTCTATTTCTTTACGGATGGCAATATTCTGTTTGAGTTTATCTTCCTCTATGTCTTTACGAATCTTATTTGTTTCCTCTGTTATCATCTTCATGAGCATACTTGTTAGGTCATCTTCTTGGATTTCAGTTATGGTGGGGTGTCCAGGGCTACTTGCCCCTGGGTAACTGGGTTCTGGAGATGCCATATTGCTCTGTCTTTTGTTGCTTGAGCTTTTACGCTGGCCTCTACCCATTGTGTTATCTTAGGAGTTTGGGGTTAGGGGTTATTTTCTGGTGGTTCCTGGGGATCCTGTGGTGGAGAGAATCCCCTTTGCAGAAAGCTGGATTTTCCTGAAGGATGTCTTCTCAGCTTTTTGGGTATAGTCCCTGGATGGCTGGTGTTTTTTTCAGGAGTTGCTCACCTCAGGGATATAGACCTGAGTGGTAACTGTGGTCTTTGTTAGTCGAGAGGGTTCTCCTCTCACCCAGGGAAGTCCTGAGGGCAGCTGCCCTGTTTCTGGGTTTCTTGTTGCAAATTTAATGATCAGCTGCTGTGACCCAGTTGGACATCAGGCGCGCCTCAACTGTTTGTGCTTGTGTCTGGAGCACAGCTGAGTGCTGGCGCCTCGGCCTCACTAGACTACTAGACTTTTTCTAGGGAAGGATTGGGTGATTTAGATCAGTACAGTTTCCTTCCTTCCCCGTGGATTCTCTGGAGACAAGGACTCCTAGTGTCTTTTTTTGCCCTGGTGCACACTGCTCAGTGTCCGCCAGCTGGCTGGCCACAGAAATTTGCCTGTGCCTGGAGCACAGCTGTGTGATGGCAGCTCAGTCTCTGCCAGCTGTCTGGTGCACAGAAACTGCCTGTGTCTGCCTTTGTGGCTTTTGGGAGTCTGAGTGGCTCCCTAAGCTGGGTAATTTTCCGGGGACCTTTTCAGGTTGGGGGTGAGCTGAGTGCTCTGAGATCAGACCCGCCGTTTCTATCTCTGGCGGCGAATCAGGCGCGCAGGCAGGCAGGGCTCTGTGCCGGAACCTGGGTCCCCGGCTCTGGCTCCGGGCTGGCTCCTGGGGTGCCCGTGGAACCCGCCCGAGTCTTTTCCAGGGGATGTCTGGGTGACCTAAGGCCGGTCCCAATCGTTTCCTGTACCCTGGGGTTATCTCTCGACTGAAAATTCCAGTCTCTGATAGTGTGGTGCCCAAGGTTCAGTCTGGGACCGTGACCAGAGACACTGGCTTGTGGCTCTGGGCTGGGGCTGGGGCTGGCGGCCGGCAGCCAAGCGTCTGGCGGAACCGGGATCTCTTCCGTGGTTTAGCCGGGTGAGTTAAAAGCTGATTGAATCCCCCACCGTGGGGTATCCTCTCACCTGGGAAACACAATGACTGTGTTTTATGGCCGAGAGTTCTGATTGCTGTTCACTGTGCTGATCCTGCTGTGCTGCTGCTCAGAATGAGAGTCCTCCCGGCGCCGCCATCTTGCCCCTCCTCTCTGTTTATAATATCTTATAGGCCTATATAAGTGAGTATATACCGTGTTTGTCTTTTTCCTTCTGGGATATTTCACTCAGAATGATCTTTTCTAGATCCCACCATTTGCCTGCAAATTTCATGATTTCCTCCTTTTTGATTGCTGAGTAGTATTCCATTGTGTAAAAATACCACAATTTCTGTACCCATTCCTCCGTTGATGGACATCTGGGTTGTTTCCAGGTTCTGGCTATTACAAATAAAGCTGCTATAAACATGGTTGAGCAAGTATCCCTTTTGTGTACTTGAGCAAAGTTTGGGTATATACCTAGCAGTGGTATAGCTGGATCTTGAGGAAGCACTATTCCTAATTGTCTGAGAAAGCGCCAGATAGATTTCCAGAGTGGTTGTAGCAGTTTACATTCCCACCAGCAGTGGAGGAGGGTTCCCCTTTCTCCACAACCTCTCTAGCATGTGTTGTCACTTGAGTTTTTCATCTTGGCCATTCTGATGGGTGTAAGGTGAAATCTCAGGGTCGTTTTGATTTGCATTTCCCTGATGGCTAATGAGGTTGAACATTTCTTTAAGTGTTTCTCTGCCATTTGATATTCCTCTCCAGAGAATTCTCTGTTTAGCTCTGTTCCCCGTTTTTTAATTGGGTTACTTGGTTTGCTGCTTTTCAGCTTCTTTAGTTCTTTGTATATACTGGATATTAGTCCTCTGTCTGTTAAAGAGTTAGTGAAGATTTTTTTCCAATCTGTAGGCTGTCGTTTTGTTTTGATGACGGTGTCCTTTGCTTTACAGAAGCTTTTCAGTTTCATGAGGTCCCATTTATTGATTGTTGCTCTTAGAGCCTGTGCTGTTGGTGTTCTGTTCAGGAAGTTTTCTCTTGTGCCAATGAGTTCTAGGGTGTTCCCCACTTTTTCTTCTAACAGATTTAGAGTATCTGATTTTATGTTGAGGTCTTTGATCCACTTGGACTTTAGTTTTGTGCAGGGTGATAAATATGGATCTATTTTCATTTTCCTGCGTGTAGACATCCAGTTGGACCAGCACCATTTGTTGAAGATGCTGTCTTTTTTCCATTGAATGGTTTTGGCTTCTTTGTCAAAAATCGAGTACTCATAGGTGTGTGGGTTTATTTCTGGATCTTCTATGTGGTTCCATTGATCCTCCTTTGCCGGGAGCCAAGGCCAGCTAGTGGAAAGTTACAGACAGCTGCAACAAGGTCATAGGTGAGAGATTTACGTTTCCGGAACCTATGAGACATCTGTGTGTCAGGCTAGACATTTTGGGATATCTTAGCTGACATTCTTGTAGTATCTCTTTTAGTAATCATTCTTGCGGTGTTCTGCATCATCATTAATCACCCTGTTATGTTTTGTAAACTATATTGCTGACACATTTTCCCTTCCTGCCTTCTCCCTATAAAGTTGTGTGAAATTTTTCAAATACAGGAGAGCGAGATCAAACTATAGACTTGCTCTCATTCTTTGTGTCTGTTGTCACCGCTTCATTCTTTTCACCCCTCCTTAGAAACCCATTGAACTCCCGCTGGACGGGACCTTTTCTCCACCTCCTCGCCAGCATGTGCTGTCTGAGTTGTTGATCTCAGCCATTCAGACCATTGTGAAATGGAATATCTGAGTGGTTTTTATTTGCATTAAGGACATTGAGCATTTCTTTCTTTTTTTCTTTTTTTTAATTAATTAATTTAATTTTTTAGGTATAGTTTATTCACTTTGTATCCCAGCTGTAGCCCCCTCCCCTTCCAATCCCACCCCTCCCTCTTCTTCTCCTATGCCCCTCCCCCAGTCCAATGATAAGGGAAGTCCTCCCCCCCTTTCATCTGACCATAGTCTATTAGCTTTCATTAGGCCTGGCTTCTTTGTTTAAGTGCCTTCTGGTTATTTGAGATTTCTCTGTTGAGAATTCTCTGTTTAGTTCTGTGCCCCATATTTTATTTGGGTTATTTTGTTTATTGGTGTTTGGTTTCTTGAGTTCATTATATATTTTGGATGTTAGCCCTTTGTCAGCTATAGGATTGATGAAGAACTTTTCTTAATCTTTAGACTGTCATTTTATACTATTGACAGTGTCCTTTGCCTTACAGAAGCTTTTCATTTTCAATAGGTACCAATTATTAATTGTTGATCTTAGAGCCTGAGCTGTTGGCGTTCTGTTCAGGAACTTGTTTCCTGTGCTAGAGTTCGAGGCTCTTCCATACTTTCTCTTCTAATGGATTTAGTGTATCTGGTGTTATATTGAGGTCTTTGATACACTTGGATTTTAGTTTGCACAGAGAGATAAATATGGATCTATTTGCATTTTTCTACATGTAGACATCTAGTCAGGTCAAGACTATTTGTTGAAGAAACTGTCTTTTTTCCATTGTATGGTTTTGCCAATCCTTTGTCAAAAATAAAGTATCCGTGGTATATGGGTTTATTTCTTGATCTATTTGATTGCACTGATCAGCCACTCTATTTCTATTACAGTATCATGCGTTTCTTTTTTTTTTTTTTTATTGCTATTGCTCTATAGTATAGTGGCAAGTGGAATCTTTCAAGAAAATTGTTCATTTCATTTAGATTTTCCACTTTTGTGGTGTACAGCCTTTAGATGTAAGACTTAATGATTCTTTGAATTTCCTCTGTGGTCTCTTAGGGTCTGCAAGACATCTGCCCAGGCCCTTCTGGCCTTTGGAATCTCTGTTGAAAAGTCAAGTGTGATTCTGGGAGGTCTGCATTTATATGTTACTTGGCCCTTTTCCACTGCAGCTTTTAATATTTTTTTTCTTTGTTCTGTACATTTGGTGTTTTGATTATTATATGGCAGGAAGAAGTTAATTTTTTTCTGGTCTAATCTATTTGGTGTTCCGTAGGCCTCTTGTATGTTTATAGGCATCTTTTTCTTTAGGTTGGAGAAATTTTCCTCTATTATTTAGTTGAAAATATTTTGTGGGCCTTGGAGCTGGGAATCTTCTCTTTTTTCTATTTCTATTATTCTTAAGTATTGTTTTTTCATAATGTTCTTGATTTCTTAGATGTTTTGTGTCAGGAATTTTCTAGATTTAATATTTTCTTTGGCAGAAGCATCGATTTCTTCAACTGTATCTTCTACGCCTGAGATTCTTTCCTCTATTTCTTATTACTGATGCTTACTTCTGTAGTTCCTGTTTTCTTCCCTAAGTTTTCTATGTCCAGAATATCCTCAGTTTGTGTTTTCTTTATATTTTCAGATCTTGAATAATTTCATTAATTTCCTTCACCTTTTTGTTTGCATTTTCCTGTATTTTTAAAAGTGATTTGTTCATATCCTCTTAAAGGCCTCTGTCTGTTTGATTGTATTGTATTGATTTTTTGTTTTTTTTTTTGTGTGTGTGTATGGTTCTTTAAGGGATTTATTCATCTTTGAAAGCTCTACCATCTTTATAAGCATAGATTTAAGTTAATTTTTTTGTGTTTGCTTTGTTTGTGTTAGGGCATTTAGGACTGCTTGCAGTGGAATAACTGGCTTTTTGTGATTCCATATTGCTATGGCTTTTGATGATTGTATTCTTATGCTGGCCTTTAGCCATCTCATTCTCCTCGGTGTTGACTGGTTGTTCCTGGTGCCCACTGTATTTCTCAGGGCTGTGAGAACAGCCCTGTGTCTGAGGCTGGATTTCCTGGAGTATCCCTCCTCAGGATGGTGGTAATGGTTGTGGACTGGTGGCCAGATCTTAGGAAATTGCCCTCCATTTTCCATAGATGACTGTGTCTCAGTTAGCCTCACAGGCAGGAGATTGGAGTGGGGTTGTGTAGCCTGTATGATCTTGAGGACTGGCAGGTCTTTTCGGGAACCTCCTCTCAATGGAATAGCTTTCAGAGACAGCAGTACTATCACTCACCACTTGCAGTCACCGAACTTCAGCTGCCCAGACATCTTGCACACTGGGTGCTGCTATCTTGGAGTGTATGCTCCTGTATGCTATATCCTGTATGCTTCTGAGGTCTGGCAGGTCTTCTCAGAGAGGCAAGTAGAGCTGTAGACCAGAGGCTGGGACCGTTTCCCTGGATTTCCCGAGTCCTCTGGAACTGTGCGTCCTCCAAATCTGGGAGCCTTTTTCATGATGGTGGAAATAGCTGGTTGGCCAGAGGCTGGAACCTGTGGGATGCCTTCTCATCTGGGAAACAGAGACACTGGTGTTTTGGAGTCCACAGCATAGCCTTTCACTCACTCCACACTCACTTTGGTCCTGCTACCAGACACAGTGCATCCTGGGCATCTTGGTTCTCGTGAGGAAAGATTTAAATTGACTTGTGGTTTGAGAGGTTAAAGGCTAGACAGATCCATTGCTTTGGGTGTGTGAGGGTGAGTCAGTATGACATGGCAGCAGGCATGTGTGGTGAAGAAGTTGTCCAACTCATGGAGGCCAGGACCTGGAGTAGTGGGGTAGTCAGATCCAACCAGTCTCCAAAAACCTACTATCTGGTAACCATGGTCTAAAACACAAGAGTTTGATGAACATTTGAGATTCATGTTGATTATTAACAAAATGATCAGCTGTTTTGAGATAGACACGTCTATGTGTGCAGTCTGGTGCGTAGAAATGCTTCAGCTTCCTGTCATATGCCAGTGGAAGAGAGTTCTCTCTTGTACAACTTTGTCTGACTTTGTTTTGGTGACATCTTCAGTCAATGGTGACTTTAAGGCTTTTCTCACATATAAAGGAAGTTCCCATTCTTGGATTTCTGAAGAAAAAGGACACATGCTAGGTGGTCAGAAGATTATTTTGAAGTACTTTTCAATGAGCTTGATTTGGGATGTTTTCTTGTCTCCTCAGTTGTAGCAGAGATCTCAGCATCCCACACTTGCATCTTCATAATCCTTGCCTGGATATGGAGCTATGTTAAAAGACACTGAGTTGAGTCATCCTTTGTAGAGCAACATGAATGAGAAAAACCACTGAAAACCATGAAAACCACTGTGAAAGTATGTGTGTGTGTTTTGAGGGAGTCAATACCTACAATTTTTCTTTATTGAAGCGTGAGTATACATTATTATTAAAGTTTAAGCAAAACTAACAGGGGAGTCAAACTAAATATCAACAGCTTTCTAGACGAGGGTGGTGGGAAAGAGGAAGAATGAGAGCCCTGTAGTCTAAGTTGGACATGGAATCCAGTAAGTAGTCTCAGGGAACTTCAGAGAAAGAAAGAGAAAGCTGAGAGTAACAAGGAAAGTATTCCCAGGCTATGGGCTTTATCAGAAAAGAAAAAGAGATAAAAAGAAGGAAAAAGAAAAAATCCTGCTTTTCTAAGTAACTGAGACAAGCAGGCTGACTTGACAGAAGGGAATGTGCTTCTGTACTGTCTGACAATACATGCAGTCTTTTTAGCTTTTATTTAGCACACCTGGACGTCATGCCTGAGTATGTATTTGTGTTCTATGTGTGTACCTTGTGCCTGCCATGGCCACAGTTAGCCATGTAACCCCTGGAACTAGAGTTACAGTGTGAGGTGCTATATGGGTGCTGTGAATTGAATCCATCTTCTCTTGCCAAGTGGCCTGCACTCCTGATATCTGGGCCATCTCCCTAGCCCCCAAACCTTCAATTGCTGAGGTAGGAGTCACAGAAAGGTTGGAAAGACAACACATCACACTGTTTAGCTAAGGTTTTGAGCCTTTAGCCAAGTAAGTTAGATGTAGTATTTCCTCTGTTACATACAATGGTATGTCTCCAGTCTGGCATCTCTTGGGACAGACTTTTTTTTTTTTCTGAATATCATGTCATGTAGTGGGCTGAGAGGAAACTGTTCTGTTTTGCTTCTGAGGGTCAAGTCAAGCATCTGCATCTCTGCAGAGCCACTGGTGACACTAGGCTCACTGTTACTAAGTGCCCATTTCCATCTGCAGAGTTCAGCCAGGTTCAGCCAGGTTCCACATCTGGGAGTCCCCCACTGCTGTTTTGATTGCAGTCCCTGCCCTGAAGGTCACTTCACAGACCGATGAGGTAAGGGCATGTGGGGCTGGAATCTGAGAGGCCCACAGGGCACTGTGAGCCTCATGTCTTTCTCCATCATCTTAGTTACTGTTCTACTGCTATGAAGAGACAGCATGAGCAAGGTAGTTTCTAAAAGAAAAGCATTGAACTGGGGGCTTACTTAGAGTTTCAGAGGCTGAGTTCATGATCATCATGGCAGGAGGCATGCAGGAGGGTAGACAGGCAGGCATGGTGCCCCAGTAGCTGAGAGCTTACATTCTGGCCCATAGGCAGCAGGCAGGCAGCAATGTAGAGAGTGGTTCTTGAATGTGATCTTGAACTCTCAGATGACACCCTAGTGACACACCTCCTCTAGCAAGGATACACCTCCCAGACCATCCTCATCAGTCCACCAACTAGGAACCAATAATTCAAATGTATGGGCCTATAGGGTCATTCTCATTCAAACCACTACACCCATCTCCTGAGATGCTGCGCAGGCTCTGCTTTACTGTGGGCTTCAGCTAGGAACACCATTGAGAATGCTGCTCTTATAATTGTCCTTAGGAAGTGCTTTCTTGAGACAGACAAGTGAATGAACCATAATTGCACAGCCTTTGTCCCCTGATCAAGAAACATGTCATCGATGGGCAGTGGTGATTGTCTCCTTAAATCTCAGCATTAAGAAGTAGAGGCAATGTGATCTCTTTGATTTCTAGACCAACCTGGTTTACAGTGAATTCAAGGACAGCTGTAACTACACATAGAAACCCTGTATCAACAACAAACAACCCTTCCCCCCCAAAAAAAACCCACAAAAATCTAAAAATGGATGGAAAGAAAAAAAAAACTGGCAAAGCTACTTCCACGAGTTTCTCTTGTTCTTGTGAGAACAACCTTTTTTTCCATTGACACTGAAAAATTTCAATTTTTTTTTTAAACTTCTTCTAAGTGGAAGAGCATGATGGTTCTTGTGAGAGTTCCTTCTTTCTCTTTATCAGTGGAGTTCATCCCAGATGTGGAATGGTAACAGCCCACCACATTCCTGGCTCTTTGAGCTACAGAACTTACTCCATTACACTGCTGAAAGCTGGAAATGAAAGCCAAGTTGTTATAAGGGCTGGTTTTTGCCTGAGGCCTCACTCTTGCCCTGGCAGAGCCCTCCTTTCACTGTGTGCACTTATTTCAACCACTGTGTCTGTGTGTGTGTGTGTGTGTGTGCGTGTGTTCTTTTTATTTAATGTTTGGCTTTGAGGCAAGGTCTTACAGTGCAGCCCTGTCTGGCTTGGAACTCATTATTTTGACCAGGCTGACCTTGAACTGATGGAAATCCACTTGCATGTCCCTCTCAAGTGCGGAGATTAAGACATGTGCAGCCTCAAGGAGCTCAAACTCTCCCTTGTCATTAGAGTAGCAGTCCTGTTGGGATTAGAGTCTACTCTGGTGAACTCGTTTAAGCTTTATTACATCATCTCCAGCTTTATTACAGTGAAATATACAGGGACAATGCACGGGCTATGGTAGTTGAATTGCATGCTAAAAGTATTTCACTTCAGCTACTGGATGGTTTGTTTCTTGTACCCACCTGGTGCCTCTCTACAAAACAGTGCCTTGAGCTCCCTGAGCACAGCTGCTCCTTCCCTTGCAAGCCCCTCAGGAGACACTCGTGCCTGTTGTCACCTTTCCTAGAGTTCACAGATGATGCCCAGATCTGTGACCTTGGATGTAGAGGCTAGGAAACCTCAGGAGAAGGGGAAATGACTTCTAATGGCTTTGGGATTTTGTGGCCATTCACCTCCACTACCTCACAATCAATAGTTTTCCCACAGCCTGTGGGCTTAGGGTTCCTAGTGTGGTCTTAGCCTCAGGTCCTTGAACAAGGACAATTTCCCAGATAAAAGCCCCCTTCATTTGCTAGTCATTGCCTCATATGGAGCTGTCCTGTCATTGCATGTCTGGACCCCAGCAGGCATGTGGCTGTGTACCCTCCTTCCTGCTTTCCTTGGCTGTCACTCAATGTTTGCCCTTCCTGGACCTAGAGCCTGGATGTTGCCAAGGCATAGTCCTTGCTTTGACCGTCCTGGAGATGTAATGGTCGGGGGCAGCTTCTCCATCTTGCGCTTCTCTAAGGGTACTCTGTCTGATTTCAGTGCCCCACCAGCAGGGCTGCAGGCTTCAAGGTAAGTGCTGGATGTGGGGTAGGATTTCCTGAAAGCCAGAAGCAGCTTTACAAGGCTGTGCAAAGTCTGAAACTGTTAGTCTGTTAGTTTCAGACTTGGATAAGGGTTGGTTCTCAGAATCCCAGCTAGATGGCCACCTTCGTTCTGTTTTTAAATGCAGTGGTTCTGTTTCTCTTCTTTTACATAATCTCTCTCCCTCTTTCTTTTTTATTTTACCAGAATGAAATACAGGCTGTTCATGTACTGGCTATAGTGTTGTGCTCCACAGCTCAGGTAGATTCTTTATTCTTTTGTATATCCTTGCTTCTCAAACTAGTGTCTAGGTAGGTGTGTTTGTGGAGTGACTAAATGTGTAATTGGTTTTTCATCAGTCACCAACCCCCATGGTTCCTCTCTACTTTATTCCTTTTTATTGGTATTTTTTATGAGTCTTGTGTTGTCTCCAATTTACTAGTTAGTCAGAGATGACCTTGATTTCCTGATCCTCCTGACTTCACCCCCTGGATCATGGAATTGTAGGTGTGTACTACCACACTAAGTTTATGAGCATAAGACTCCATGAACAGAGCCATATCCACAACTTCCCTTTGTTTTTTTGTTTTTCTTTGTTTGTTCCAACTTTTCTAACATACAGTTGCACATAGTAGTTCCCAGCACAGCCTTTTGGTTATTATTTTTAAGTGTTTAAATTTAGCTTTTTGCTATTGTTATTGTTGCTGTCATTGCAGTGGCTGAGTATGGACTGTACTCCTAGGACTGAAGAAGCTGAGGAAGGAGAACTGTTAGTTTCAAGCAAGATTGGGTTACATAAGGAGACTTGAGTCAAAAACAGTTGTTAGGAGTGTTTACTAAAGTAACTACTATCATGTGTTCAACCAGAAATGCATGATACTTTTATTTCTGCATTTTCACATTTAACAGCACTTTAAATATTTTCTTTTGCGTCTGAGTGTGACGACCATATCTCACTTTGTACTCAGATAATCCTGGAACTCCTTGTGTAGTTCAGGCTAGCCCAAAACATGGGATTACAGGCATAAGTCAACACACAGTCTTGCCTTTTCTTTTTTTTTCCAGGCAGTATCTGGCTGTGTAGATGAAGTTAGCCTAGAAGTCACTTTCTTCCTACCCCCACCTGAGTGCTGGAATCACAAGTGTGTGCCACCATATTGGCTATCAAGTATTTTTAAGCCAACGAGTAATAATTGTATGTATGTGTTAGGTACAATGTAATATTTGGAAAACATATACATTATATAATGATTAATTAAGCTCAGCAACAGATGCAGAATTTGCACATTTATTATTTGGTGATGTGAACATTTAGAGTCTAACATGGGAAGTAGAGACAAAAGAATTTGGAGTTAAGTTCTTAGGGGCTGGGAAATGCCTGAGTTGCTGAAGTGTCTGCTGTGCAAGCATGAAGACCTGGCTTTGGATTTCCAGCACCCATATGAAAGCTTAGCATGTTGAACATCTGTAACCCTGGTTAGGAAGAGTGAGACAGGCAGATTCCTAATGTTTGCTAGCCATTAGCCAAGCTGAAAGGACAAAGCCAGGTTCAGTGAGATGACCTGTCTCAAAAAGTAGGGTAGAGAGGGGCCAGTGAGATGGCTCATGGGGTAAAGTGCTGGACATGCAAGCCTGATCGATGACCTGAACTTGATCCCTGCCTGGAACCTACCAAAAGGTGGAAGGAGAGAACTGACTCACAAAGTTGTTTCCTGACCTCCATGTTTTATACCATGTTTGGGTCTACAGACAAATCATATACACACATGCATGCAGGATAATGTTTTTTAAAAGGTGGGGAAGTAATTGAAAAAGCCTTTACCCCACCACAGGGGAATACACCCTTTTACACTACACAGCACTACACTACAGTACGCGCACACACACACACACACACACACACACACACACACCCAGCACGGTTGAAGAAGATACTTGAAGCTGGCAATTGTCTTATACATGGATGTGTAGACACATACACACACAAAAGAAGTTCAAGGTGGTCAGACTGGTTGACATAGAGACTCAGCCTCAAAACAGAACAAGTCTAGTCTCAGCATTAATGTTAAAAATTTAATTAAAATATAACATCATTTGGATATGGTGCCACTTGCCATTAATCCTAGCACTCAAGAAGCAGAGGCAAGTGGGCTTCTGTGAGTTCCAGGCCAGACAGTTCTTCACAGAGAGACACTGTTGAGAGAGGATATACATACATAAATACATACATACATATATACATACGTGTGTGTGTGTGTGTGTGTGTGTGTGTGTGTGTGTGTATTCTTCTCTCCTCTCTGTACCTCACTTTAAAAAATCCATGGCCTTTTATTCTTTAATTCCCATTGTTGCATAAATATGCAAATAAATATATAATTAATTGTATGAATGTGATCTGTTGTGTAATTTTGATGTTGCTTTTATGTCTATGTTTTAAAATTTTATTAGATAGTTTCTTCGATGACATCATATGTTTATATAGTGCATTTAGTTCATTCTCATTCCCACAACCTCTCTTATTTTCCTCCCATACTTGTCATTTCCTCTACCTTCCAACAGGCTTATTTCCCATAGTCATGCCTTTTTGTTTTGTACCCACTGATTAAACCAGGGCATCTGTGTGGCTGCTGGTTTGGAACTGCCCATTGGAGTTTTGTGGGTTTGCCATTTGGGTGTATGACAGAAGACAATGACAGTCTTTCCCCCAAATCCATCAGTTGCCAATGTTTCAGCAGGGAGGAGTAGGGGCCCACGAGGAATTGCTCCACTCATGATTGGCTGTTAACAGGCTCAGGCTTGTGCAGGCCCAGTGCAGGCAACCGAGCTATTGTGAGATCATGTCTGCAGTGTCTCAGTCATGTCTGAAGACCATTTAAAATCCCTTTCCCATAACTTTGGGCACTTCTGAAACAGATGTTAGCCTCTAATAACTGTATCCAACTGTACTGTTTATACACTACAGAGTTATAGTCTCTCCGTGTAGCTCTGGCTGCCTGGGCCAAGCTGTGTAGACCATGCTCTGGTCTCTGATTCACAGAGATCCACCTGCCTCTGTCTCCTGAGTGCTGAGAGGAAGCATGTGTGCCACTGAACCCAGCTTATGCACTAGCTCTTTGAATGTTGCTCCTGTCTTTGGAAACTCTCCTCTTTGATTAACTTCTGCACATTCCCTCTGGCTTCCCCTTGACTATTCTGAGCTGTGCTCCTATGAACATCTCTGCACTAGTATCTGTGGAGACGCATGTTTTTCCTGGTATCACTCGAGTCAAAGTGTTTCTTGTTGTTGCATTTACCCCATAATGAGTGATAAATGTGGACTTCTTTTCCCCTCAGCGTTTCCATGTGGGGCTACCGGGTGGCCCAGAGTTTTGTTTTTGCCATTGAGGAAATTAATAGGAGTGCTCACTTGTTGCCCAATTTGACACTGGGCTTCTCCATTCGAAACTCTGGGGACTCAGTGCATGGAGCACTCCATGAGATGGTGGGCTTTCTCACGGGGCAGGAGGAGCCTATCCCCAACTACACATGTCAGCATGGCTCTCCTCAGGTGGCCTTGGTTGGGGACACGCGGTCATTGCTGTCTGTCTCCATGGCCAGACTTCTGGGGCTGTACAAGTTTCCCCAGGTGAGTTGTTCAAAGTTTTTTTTTAATATTTTTTTATTTTTAAATAATTTTATACATTCACTTGTATTCCAGCTGGCTGTAGCCCTCTCCCTCTTTCCCTCCCAATCATCCCCCCCTCATCTCTTCCCTGCCCCCTTTCGAGGGAGTATCCTCCTCTCCTTCTGTCTGGCCCTAGCTTATCAGGTATCTTCAGGATGGTTGCAATGTCCTTATCTGTGGCCTAGCAAGGTTGCTTGTCCCTGGGGGGGGGGGGGGGCAGGGAAGCTCATGAGTTCATGTCAGAAACAATTCCTGTCCCCCTTACTAGGGAACCCACTTGGATACTGATCTACCATGGGCTATGTCTGAGCAGGGGTTGTAGGTTATATCCATGCATGATCCTTGGTTGGATAAACAGTCTCAGCGAAGACCCTTGTGCTCTGATATATTTGGACCTTGTGGGGCTCCCTGTCCCCTCTAGGATATATTAATTCCTCCTTCCTTCATATGATTCCCTACACTCTGCCGAAGGTTTGGTTATGGGTGTCAGCATCTGCTTTGATACACTGCTAGGTAGAGTCTTTCAGGTGCCTTCTGTGGTAGACTACTGTCCTGTTACGTGTTTTCTCCTATTTCCAATGTCATCCCCTTTGTCTTTCTAGATGAGAATTGATCATCTTACCCATGGACCTCTTTCTTGCTTATCTTCTTTAGGTGTACATATTTTAATATGTTTATCCTATCTTATAGGTCTATATAAGTGAGGATATACCATGTGTATCTGCTTTTGGGATACCTCACTCAGGATGATTTTGTCTAGATCCCACCAATTGCCTGCAAAATTCATGATTTCCTGTTTTTAATTGCTGAGTAGTATTCCATTGTGTAAGCTCAAAGTCTTATTTTTTTTAAATTTTAATTTTTAGCCTTATTCTTTCCTGAGTGTAGTGTAATGCCTTAATGATGGTAGTGAAATTGATGGTGAGGTCACAGCAGTGAGCTCTACTGTTGTGCCAGTTTTCCTGAATGGTCTCCATATACAACATGGTACTCTCTTTCCTATATTAGAGAGAACTGTCATCCCCATGCATTAACAAGGAAACTGAGGAAAATTTTAAAATTAAAAATATTTTTAAAGATTTACTCAAATTCACTTTATATGAATGCATATTTTCCCACATGAGTTCCAGTTGCTTATGGAAATCAGAAGAGGACATTGGAATCCCTGGAAATGCAGTTACAGATGGTTTTTAGCTGCTATGAGGGTGTTAATTCTGAAAGAGCATCAAATAGTGTTAAGCACTTAGCCCTCTCTCTATCTCCTTATTTATTTCTTCTCCTCCTCCTTCTCCTCTTTCTACTGCTACTATTTTTTTATTATTATAGAATATGTGTGTGTGTGTGTGTGTGTGTGTGTGTGTGTGTGTATTCAACAGTAGTGGCATGTCCTCTGACCTTATGAAGTCGAGAGTCAGTTTCTGTTTTCTTCTATTCTATTGGTTCTGGGAATTAAACTCAGGTTTGGAAAAAAAAAACTTGACATGAAGAGCTATCTTTCCATAAACAGAAAAAAGAACTTATCCATAAGCTTGTCTGCTTGCAGAACTTAAAGCTGAGATTTGAGCTTATGCAATTGGGCTCATGCCACTTGATCCCTTCTACTACACTGATGTTCACTGAACCACAACCATCCATGTTATTTCCATAAAGGTTGACATATCTGACAATCATCTCTTCAGTTCATAATTTGAACAGGTGACTTGAGGATGATTTATCCATGTTAGGTGAGCAATTCAGTGACTTTCATCTTAGCATTATTACCACAGTTGATTTGTTAACATTTTCATCTTCCTGAAAAGAGACACCCCTCCTAAGCACACTGGCTACCACATCCCATCATTCCTGCCCTGAGGCAACTTCTTATTTACTTTTTGTCTCTGTGGATTTGCCCTTTTCTGTAAATTTTTAATGAATAAACTCACACTATATGTAGATATCAGGACTGGCTGCTTTCACTGAGCATGCCTTCTAGGTTCATCCATGTTGTCACATGTACCAGCATTTTATTCCTTATCAACAATTATTGTGTAATGTTACAGCTCTTAGGGGAAAGGTATCCTGGCAGTTGTGAGTCAAGGAACAACATGAAGTCACACTGTACAACAAACATCACAATGGAGAATTACTGGGTGTGAAGAAGCCAAGAGGGCAGCTGCCTCTGCTTGTGTGAGAAGCAGCAGGGAACTGGGCAGAAGACAGGACTTTAGTAGTGTTTCTTGAGTTTGGAGCCTTCCAGGTAGGAGCTTTCCAGTGTGGGGATTGGTGGACTTTTCGGTCCTGTGCTTGGGGCAAGCTCACAATTGCTGGGATTTCATGTTTGTACTTTTCACTCTGTTTGGTGGGGGGCTGGATGCAGCAATTTGGGCAGTTAGAGTGTTCTGTGGGTGGAACCTGACAGTTGAAGGTCTTCATGGCAGGTTCTGGCCACTCCTGTGCCTTAAGAGGTTTGCAATTTTAATTTTTTTTAATTCAAGGACTGTGCTTTTTTTCCTTATGCATTAATAAGTTCACATAACTTTGACTGTGAAATATACTGATGCATTAAGAGACTTAACCTCACCACACCCTAGTTGTGGGCCTGTTTTAGAATGTTATGAAACCTTCAGGAGGAGGGTAGGCCTCAAGGTTCGTTACATGGTCCCACTTCTGTTTTCTGTTCTACCAAGATATGGAGGTTTGGATTCTCAGGTGCACATCTGCTACCATGGAGCCATCTGCAGTCATGTGTACATGACCACATGGATTGCACTTTCTCACACTGTGAGCCTAACTCAACCCTTCCTCACCCACATTGCTTTTTGTCAGGTATATGGTCACACCAATGAGCAATCACGGCCCTAGCTGTTTCCTCTTTGGAAGCACATGCATGCTCTTTCTACACATATTTGCATATAGACTTTTTATGCTTCTGTACTTTGGCTATCTTATGTATGTAGATAGAATTGCTGGATCCAATGGAAACTCTGTAGAACCATTTAAATAATCAGTGAAATATAATTAGCCTTTCCTTTTTGTGACAACATATCTGAGGGAAACAAGTAAAAAGAGAAAAGATTTATTTTGGCTCAGTTTCTGAAGTTTCACACCTTCGTCACTGTTTCTGGTCCTAGGGCAGAAGTGTAAGGTGGGACAGACATCAGCAGTCAGGAATCAGATACACAAGGGGTGGGAGACTCAGTACCGTTTACCAGGACACAGCTGCAGCGGTCTGATGCCTCAAGCAGCTCTCACCTACTTTCAGCGGGATCTATAAAATGCCGTCCCTGTGAATGTATTTAAGGATTAACCCTTTGATGATGTCAGAGCTCTCAGGATCCAACAATCATTTCCCAGAAACCCATCTGTTGGGAACCAAGTTCCCAACATGTGAACCTTCTGGACACACCTCAGGTTCAAACCGTAACAGTCACTGCGAGGCTGGCATGTGGCTCAGTTTCTAAAGCACTAGCCTTGCACACTCAGGGCCCTGGGCATGCTCTCTAGTGTTCCTGTTCTACAGCAGCCTGGGGGTAGTGACAGGAGGATCGAATGTGCAGTGCTCTCCTCAGCTACATAGTGAGGCCAAGGCCAGCCTTGTTTGGTTGAGACTCTTTCTCAAAGGTAAAAATTAGAAAAATACAGATTCACTTATGCTTTGCATTAATGTAACTACTATAAGAAGATTTTCAAAAATCCATTTGTTTTTTACTTTGAGGTTTATTAACGTGAGTAAATTCCAATCTCTTTGAATGTTTCATATTGTTACATTTCCTTTTGCTTGAAGGACTTTCCCCTTTCCTGTAAAGCTGAGACCATATATATGTATAGGTAAGAACTATATCCAGGGACTTATCTATAACCACGTGTGTAGATTTTCACTGAAGTGTTTCTGAACTGGTGGTTTCTGTAAGCTATGTAATTTTGTTTTTTAAGACATTGAGTCTTACCCTAAGGTCTTAGAACTTGTAGATCAAGCTGGCCTTGAAATTGCAGCAACATTCTCCTGTCTCGGCCTCCCAAGTGATACATTACAGGTGTGTTTTACCATCCCTGGCTCTAAGGAAGGTTTGTATCTTTTTTCCCCTGAAATTCAGAGATAGTTAATCATGTGTCTGTGACTCCATAAGTATGTGTGTGTGCATGCACATGTGTGCATGTGCAAATATATGATCCTTTTCATACATGTGCAGGCCAGAAGAAGGCATCAAGTGGCCTCCTTCATCACTCTCTACCTCCCTTTTGAAGCAGGATCTTTTTCTTAATCTAGACCCCAAGGGTTTTGACTAGGCAAGAAGCTAGTAAGCTCTCATGGAGCTAAGTTTGCAGCCATGAAGTGGGTGCTCAGCTTGTTACATATGCACTTGGATCTGAGCTTCTCTACTCATGATTTGGCAGCAAATACTTTTAGCTATCAAGGCATCTCTCCATCCCCGCAAATTCAGCCATATTTACATTAGTAGAAACCTCTTTCTTTTCCTGTATAGAGTGACACACCCCAAACAAAACTTTATTGTTTTTGCAGTTGTTTGTTGTGTGTGTCTGTGTGTATGTTTGTATGTGTGTGTGGTGTGACTCAGCATCTCTTTGTGTAAGCCAGGCTGCCCTAGAATGCTTGATCCTTTTACCTCAGGTTCCTGACTTCTGTGCACTATCAAGTCTAGTATAGAAACTTGGTGTTTGGATAATGTGTCAAAACCTTTTTGTTTTCCAACTTGTAGGGGTGCAAGGTAAGCTTCAGTTAAATTTGATTCCAGGCACTGGAGAGATGGCTGAGAGGTTAAGAGCACTGGCTTTGCTTATAGAGGGTATGTATTTGATTCTCAGCATCCACATCAGGGCTCACAAGCATCTTAAACTGCATTTCCAGCAATGGGACTCCCTCTTCATGGGCAGAAGATGCATACATGGTGAATAATCATACATTCAGGCAAAACACTGATACAGGGAAAATAACAAAAATTCGAGTTTGGCCCAAAATTTCTATTAAAGTATGGTTTCTTTTAATTAGCAATGTGTGTTTCATGGGACAAACTTATACTTACATGTTATTATTGTTTTTCTACAATCCAAGCATGATTGGATTGTATCTTCTATTTTATTGTGCAGTCTGGCATGACCACCTGCAGAGCTCAAGGCAGCATTATCCCTCTAGCCAACCCCACGATGCGAGGGCCTCTGTACTAAGACAGGAAGGCACTACACTCCTTGTAGTGCCAGGAGAAGGTTTGCACAATTACCCTGAGGCCGAGGAACCACATTCTGGGTCTCTAAAAACCAAAACCACAACAGCAACAACAAAAGAACTATAGACAAGGATCCCATCTGTCACATCTTCAAAAACGCTCAGATTTTGATAACCTGACAAATCAGACTCCTATTTTTTTCAGACTTGGAAAATCAGACACTGGTGGTTTGATAAGAGCTCATAATTCACTGTGTGTTATCTATCTATCTATCTATCTATCTATCTATCTATCTATCTATCTATCTATTTTACCAGAGACAGCAAGATGGTTCATCAAGTAAATGTGCAAGATGACTTGAGTTTGAGCTTCTGGAACCCATCCAGTGGGTGGGGGGTGTAAAAAAAAAAAACAGTCCCCAGATTGTATCTTTTTTTTTTTTTCAATGCAGTTTATTCAGGAACCTTGAACAATCATCTGACCCTGGGGAAAGCCAGCCCACAGCTTAAATAGCGTCTGGGTAGCCAACCCCAGCATGCCACGTGGGCAATGCAGATAGGTCCACATACATGGAAGCAAGCCAGATCCTCAGCCTTAGCCAAATGTGGAGTTGTTCGTGACAGAGAGCACTCACCATCGGGAAGGTGGAAGGCGGAAACCAGCTCCATCTTTAAGGCGTGGCATTACGCAGCTCTCTACAGTTCCCCCTTTTTGTTTTAGATGCATCAGGCAAGAGTAGAGGTCTGATCTCTGATATTAGAAATAAATTGGGACTTTGTACCAATGTTCATTTAGGTGTCATCCACCCAAAGAGCATCAGACCTGTCTGATACCTTTTTCTCAGAGGCGGGACCTGGGGCATCAACCCGCATGCAATCAGACATGTTCTTCTCTGGGTCGAAAGCGGCTGACCCTGAGTGCTGTGCTTAGCCTCACATCCTGAGCGTAACATTTTAGCTTTTTATGGTAGCCAACCATGCTTGGGGAGACTGTCCTGCTTCAATGGCTGTAAAGGCCTGAATGGTCATGGCTGCATTACGCTGTTGTGAGACTCTAATCTTGCATATATACCACAGGCAAACCAAGGAGACCAACACCAGAAGGCCTGCTAACGCTCCCATGCCCGCCCATTCCTTCAGATGATTCATGGCTGCAGCAATCCATGTTGATAATCCTGTGGCTAGTCCTGCATCCACTCTGGTAGAATTTACCGTGACAATGACCACTCTCAGCTGCTCCATCGTAGCATCGAATTCTCTAGTCCAATTACCTAAAATATAGCTAGACAATTGTTTAGACAGATTTGCAGCACAGGGAAAATTCTCATGTTGTATGCTAGTGACTCAAAGTCCAGCATACTTTCATTGACAGCCAAGTTGAGCGATTTGCCATAGGGTATCAATTTGCTCCTGCACGAGGTCAATCCTCTGATTGAACACCATCAAGCCTCCTTTTAGTTGACCATTAATTCCTTTTTGTACATCTAAGGCATGAGCTATATTGGCTAAAAGGTTATTCAGGGTCTGAGCAGTCTGCACAGTATGACTCCTGGCTAATGCCGCAGTGGTAGCTCCAACAGCCACCAATGAGATGGCAGTAACAATGGTGGCTGTAATTCCAAGATCCCTTTTCTGTCTGAAGAGAGTCATAGCGTGAGGGGCATCAACGGGCACAGGCACCCAGCGAGGCATGTGAGTAACCAGCTAGTAAATTTACTATCATTGCAGCATTGGGCAAAAAAGCAAGTATCATTACCACAATTACTTGGCTCTATCTGGCTAATAATGAATAAAAATGGGGGATATAAACAAACAGGTGTGGGCTTATAGGAAATATTATGAGAAGCCTTAACCCCCTCGTTGGAACATCCTGCATCAGTTCTAGAACTAGCAGTGGTGGTGTCTGAGGTCTGAGTAGGTTCAGGAGACCATTGCCCCCAGGGGCGAGACGTGCTCCATGTAAATTGACTAACTCCATGTTTTCCTCCACTTTTGAAAGTCCTTTAAGGTTCTTAAATTATTTTTCCCTTTTTTTAAATTTTTAATCAATTACACTTTATTCATTCTGCATCTCCCCATAAGCCCCTCCCTCCTCCCCTCCCAATCCCACCCTCCCTCCTCCCTTTGCATGCATGCCACTCCCCAAGTCCACTGATAGGGGAGGTTCTCCTCTCCTTTCTGATCTTAGTCCATCAGTTCACATCAAAAGTGACTGCATTGTCCTATACTATGACCTGGTAAGGCTGCTCCTCCTCAGGAGGAGGTGACTAAAGAGCAGGCCAATCAGTTCATGTCAGAGGCAGTCCCTCTTCACATTACTATGTAACCCAATTGGACTCTAAACTGCCCTGGGCTACATCTGTGCAGGGGTTCTGGGTTATCTCTATGAATAGTCCTTGGTTGGAGTATGAGTCTCTGGGAAGTTCCCTGTGTTCAAATTTTCTTGTTCTGTTGCTCTCTTTGTGGAGACCCTGTCCTCTCCAGCTCTTACTATTTCCCAGTTCTTACATAAAATTCCATTCATTCTGCCCAACAGTTGCCCATCAGGCTCAGCATCTGCTTTGATAGTCTGTAAGGCAGAGGCTTTCAAAGGCCCTCTGTGGTAGGTTCCTAGGTTGTTTCCTGTTTTCTTCTTCTTCTGATGTCCATCCTCTTTGCCTTTCTGGATGGGGATTGACTATAGGTTTGCTGTATATATTGCCTTTACTATGTTTAGATATGTGCCTTGTATCCCTGATCTCTCCAATACTTTAAACATGAATGGATGTTGGATTTTGTCAAAGGCTTTTTCAGCATCTAGAGAGATTATCATGTGGTTTTTTTCTTTCAATTTTTTAATATGGTGGATCACATTGATGGATTTCTGTATATTGAACCACCCCTGCATATCTGGGATGAAGCCTACTTGGTCATGGTGGATGATATCTTTGATGCGAGTATTTTGTTGAGTATTTTTGCATCAATGTTCATAAGGGAGATTGGCCTGAAGTTCTCTTTTTTGGTTGGGTCTTTGTGAGGTTTAGGTACCAAGGTGACTGTGGCTTCATAGAATGAGTTTGGTAATGTTGCTTCTGTTTCTATTTTGTGGAATAGTTTGAAGAGAATTGGAGTTAGCTCTTTTTTGAATGTCTGGTAGAATTCTGCGCTGAAACCATCAGGTCCTGGGCTTTTTTCGGATGGGAGACTTTCGATGACTGCTTCTATTTCCTTGGGGGATATAGGACTATTTAATTGATTTACCTGGTCCTGATTTAGCTTTAGTAAATGGAATCGATCAAGAAAATTGTCCATTTCATTTAAATTTTCAAATTTTGTTCCATATAGACTTTTGAAGTAAATCCTAATGATTGTTTGGATTTCCTCAGTGTCTGTAGTTATGTATCCTTTTTCATTTCTGATTTTGTTGATTTGGATGGTGTCTCGCTGCCTTTTAGTTAGCTTGGCTAAGTGTTTGTCGATCTTGTTGATTTTCTCAAAGAACCAGTTCTTGGTTTCATTGATTCTTTGAATTGTTTTGTTTCTAATTGATTGATTTCAGCCCTGAGTTTGATTATTTCCAACTGTCTGCTCCTTCTTGGTGTGTCTGCTTCTTCTTTTTCTAGGGTTTTTAAGTGAGCCATTAAGTTGCTTGAATGCGCTGTCTCAAATTTCTTCTTGAAGGCACTTAATGCTATGAACTTTCCTCTTAGCACTGCTTTCATTGTGTCCCACAAGTTTGGGTATGTTGTGTTTTCATTTTCATTGAGTTCTAGGAAGATGTTAATTTCTTTATTTCTTCCCTGACCCAGCTGTCTTTTGGTAGCAAGTTGTTCAGTTTCCATGTATGTGTAGACTTTTTGCTATTTCTGTTGTTACTGAGGTCCAGCTTTATTCCATGGTGATCAGACAGGATACAAGGGATTATTTCAATCTTCCTGTATTTGTTGAGGCTTGCTTTGTGACCAACTATGTGGTCTATTTTGGAGAAGGTTCCATGAGGTGCTGAGAAGAAGGTAAATTCTTTTGTGTTTGGGTGTAAGGTTCTGTAAATGTCTGTTAGGTCCATTTGATTCATGACCTCTGTCATAGATATTGTTTCTTTGTTTAATTTCTGTTTTGTTGATCTGTCCTTTGTTGAGAGTTGGGTGTTGAAGTCTCCCACTATTAATGTGTGGGGATCTATGTGTGGTTTAAGTTTTATCAATGTTTCTTTCACAAATGTGGGTGCCCTTGTATTTGGGGCATAGATGTTCAGGATTGTGATGTCTTCTTGGTGGAATTTTCCCTTGATGAGTATGAAGTGTCCTTCCCCATCTCTTTTGATTAATTTTGGTTGAAAGTCTATTTTATCAGATATTAGAATGGCTACTCCTGCTTGCTTCTTGCGTCCATTTGCTTAGAAAGCCATCTTCCATCCCTTTACCCTCAAGTAATGTCTATCTTTGTGACTTAGGTGTGTTTCTTGTATACAACAGATTGCTGAGTTTTGTTTATGCATCCATTCTGTTAGTCTGTGTCTTTTTATTGGAGAATTAAGTCCATTGATATTGAGAGAGATTAATGACCAGTGGCTGTTAGATCCTTTAAATTTGATGTTGGCTGTGGTCATACGGTTGTGTGCTTGGTTGCTTTTTGTTTTATTGTAGTGGGGTTATTTATTTCCTGTGTTTTCTTGAATGTAGCTAGCTTTCTTGGGTTGTATTTTCCCTTCCAGTGTCTTCTGTAATGCTGTATTTGTTAGTAGGTATTGTTGAAATTTGTTTTTGTCATTGAATATCTTGTTTTCTCCGTCTATGAGGACTGAGAGTTTTGCAGGGTATAGTAGCCTGGGCTGACATCTGTGTTCTCTTAGGGTCTGCATGATATCCGTCCAGGCCCTTCTGGCTTTCATAGTCTCTGTTGAAAAGTCAGGTGTGATTCTAATGGGTTTGCCATTATATGTTACTTGGCCTTTTTCTCTTGCAGCTTTTAGTATTTTTCTTTGTTCTGTATACTTACAGTTTTGATTATTATGTGGTGGGAGGATTTTCTTTTCTGGTCTAATTAATTGGGTGTTCTATAGGCCTCATGTATTCTTATTGGCCTCTCCTTTAAGTTGGGGAAATTGTCTTCAATGATTTTGTTGAAAATATTTTCTGGGCCTTGGTGCAGGGAATCTTCTTTTTCCTCTATTCCTATTATTCTTAGGTTTTGTCTTTTTATGTTGTCTTGAATTTCTTGGACGGTCTGTGTCAGGAATTTTTTAGATTTAACATTTTCTTTGACAGATACATCTATTTCTTCTATTTTATCTTCCACACCTGAGATTCTTTCTTCCATTTCTTGTAGCCTATTGGTTATGCTAACCTCTGTAGTTCCTGCTTTCTTCCCTAAGTTCTTTCTCTCCACAATTTCTTCCATTTGTGTTTTTTTTTTAATTTTTCCAATTCTATCTTCAGGTCTTGAGCTATTTTGTTGGTTTCCTTCCCCTGTCTGACTGTATTTTCATGTTTTTCCATCAATTCCTTCAGCTGTTTGTTTGAACAATCCACTGTTTCTTTTATTTCATTCAGTGATTTAAGCATTTCCTCTTTAAAGGCCACATACCGTTTGGCTGCAGCTTCTTCTAATTCTTTTCGTATTTTATTTGTTTCCTCTGTTATCATCTTCTTGAGCATAGATGTTAGGTCGTCTCCTTGAATTTCATTTATGCTGGGGTGTCTAGGGCTATTTGCCCCTGGATAACTGGGTTCTGGAGATGCCATAGTGCTCTGGCTTTTGTTGGTTAAACTTTTACGCTGTCCTCTACCCATTGGGCTGTCTTAGTTGTTTGAAGTTAGTTTCTGGTTGTTCCTGGACTGTTGTAGTGGAGGGAATCCCTTTGGCAGGGAGATGGTTTTTCCTCAAGGAAGCCTTCCCAGCTTTTTGGGTATAGTCCCTGGATGTCTGGTGTTTTTCAGGAGTTGCTACAGCTCACCTCAGGCATACAGACCTGGGTGGTAACTGTGGTCCTGATTAGTCAAGAGGGCTCTTCTCTCACCGGGAGAAGTCCTGGAGACAGCTGCCCTCCTTCTGGGTTTTTTGTATATTTAGTGATCAGCTGCTGTAACCTGTGTGTTCCGTGGTTTGGTCGGTTTTGTTAGGGATAACTGGTTGCCCCTTGGAGCAGTATCTGGGGGTTGATCTCAGGGTTCCTGGTCTTTTGTACATCTGAGGTTGGGGCTCTGTGCCCCAGAACCCAAGAGGTAATTTGTGGTGGGTGAGTACTGCTCTGGTGTCTTGGGGCTCTCAGTTCTGTCTGTAAGGAGTAGTTGGTACGAAGCAGGCCTCTGAGCTGGCGGAGCGTGCGCCCACCTGCTAGTCTGCAGGAGCTGAGTTTCCAATCACTCTGTGCTCCCTGTTTGGGCCCAGATCTGTGATGGCTGGCCGTACTCACCTGTTGCGATCTGCAGTCTGCTAGACTATCCCTAGGTGACCCCAGCAGCATGGTTTCTTCCTTCTCTATAGGGTCCTCTCCAGACAGGGGTTCCCAGTCCCTGTTGTACTGGGGCGCGCAGCTTGTCTGTACCACTGAGCTGAGCGCAAAGCTCTCTGCGCGCGGCAGGAGCTCGGCTGTGATGGCGGCAGAGACCTTCCGGCGAAAGATTGGGTGACCTGGATCAGACCCGCAACCCTGCTTCCCTGTGGGGTCCCCCCGCGACTGGGACTCCCAGTCTCAGGTACCCTTGTGCCCACGGATCAGCCTGGGAAAGTGACTGGGACACCCTTGTTATAGATTTTTGGCTTAAAAATTATTGGATATGGTTAAAAATCCCTAAGATCTGTAACAAAAAGTGAACTTAAACTTGTAACTTAGAGTTGGAGCCATTCTGAAGAACAAATGACATGAGCCAACGCCTCTTCACCATGGGGAAAAGGTTAAGAGAGAACAACAGAGTCCGTGTCAGAGACAACCCCTTGTCTTCTTAATACAACCACTGGTCCCCTTACTAAGAAACCCACATGGAGACTGAGCTGCCTATCAGCTACATCTCAGCAGAGTGTCTAGGTTCTCTACATGCATGGTCCTTGGTTGGTGCATTAGTCTCTGCACATCCCACCCAGAGTTGCTGGCTCTGTTGGTGTCCTTGTAGAGCTTCTGTACCCTCCAGGTCTTCCTATTTCCCCACCCTTCCATAATATTCCCTACACTCTTCCAAGGTTTGACTGTGAGTCTCAGTACCTCCTTCAATCTCCTGCTGGGTGGAGTCTTTCACAGGATATCTATGGTAGGCTCCCATCCTGTAACCTTTTTCCAACCACTTCCAGTGTCTATTCTATTTGCGCTTCTGAGTGAGAATTCAGCATCCTCCCTAGAGTCCTCCTTGTTACTTAGCTTCTTTATGTTTGTAGTTTATAAAATAATTATCCTGTATTGTATAGCTAATATCCGCTTATAAGTGAATATATACCATGCACCATATGTTGAAGATACTGTCTTTTTTTCCTTTGTGAAAAATAAAGTGTCCATAGGTGTATGGGTTTATTTCCGGGTCTTTGATTTGATTCCATTGATCAACTAGATTGTTTCCTTGCCACTACCATCCAGTTTTTATTGCTGTTGCTCTAGCTTATCATCTAGCTTTTATTGCTGTAGCTTGAGATCAGGGATACCTCCAGAATGTCTTTTATTGTACAGGATTGTTTTAACTATTCTGGTTTTTTGTTTTGTTTTGTTTTGGTTTGGTTTGGTTTTGGTTTTCCACATAAAATTGAGATTTGTTCTTTCAAGGTCTGTAAAGAATTGTGTTGGTGTTTTGATGGGAATTGCATTGAATCTGTAGACAGCTTTTGGTAAGATGGCCAGTTTCACTGTTAATCCTACTGAAGAATATGCATGAGATCCTTTCCAACTTCTGATGTCTTATTCAATTTCTTTCTTCAGAGACTTGAAGTTTTTTTTCATACAAGTCTTATACTTGTTGGGTAGAGTTACACCAAAACACTTCATGATTTTGTATTTTTTATATTTTTTATTTTTATTTTTTAATAATTTATATTTATAATTTATATTTATATATAATATATATTTTATATTTATAATTTATATTTATAATTTTATAATTTTTATATTTTTTAATAATTTATTCAATTTTATTCTCTGTGCATTGGTATGAAGTTGTCAGAATCCCTGGAACTTGAATTATAGACAGTTGTGAGCTGCCTTGTGAGTGCTGGGAATTGAACCTGGGTCTTTTGGAAGAGCAGACTGTGCTCTTAACCACTGAACCATCTCCCCCCACGCCAATTTCTTTCTCAGCCCATTTGTGTATTTTATATAGGAGGACTACTGATTTTTTTTAATTAATTTTGTATCCAGCCACTTTGCTGAAGGTGTTTATCAGCTATAGGAGTCACCTAATAGGATTTGGGGTCACTTAACTATACTATCATATCATCTGTGAATAGTAAAACTTTGACTTCTTTCTTTCCAATTTGTATCCCCCTGATCTCCTTTAGTTGTCTTATTGCTCTAGCTAGGATTTTAATTCCTGTATTAAAAAGAAATGGTGAGGGTGGGCAGCTTTGTATTGTTTACTGTTTTAGTAGAATTGCTTTTAAGTTTATCTCTATTCATTTGATGTCAACTATGGCTTGCTGTATATTGCCTTTACTATATTTAGGTATGTGCCTTTGAATACCTGAGCCTCCAAGACTTTAAACATGAATGGGTATTGCATTTTATCAAATGATTTTTCAGCAACTAAGGAAATAATAATTTGATTTTTTTTCTTTCAGTTTGTTTATATGATGGATTAAATTAATGGATTTCCACATATTGAACCACCCCTGCATGTCTGGGATGAAGCCTTCTTGGTCATGGTGGATGAGGTATTTGATGTCTTCCTCAATTCGGTTTGCAAGTATTTTACTGAGGTTTTTGTTGTTGTTGTTGTTTTTGTTTTTGTTTTTGCATAAATGTGCATGGGTGAATTTTGTCTGAAATTTTCTTTCTTTGTTGAGTTGTTGTATGTTTTAGGTATCAAGGATACTGGCTTTATAGAATGAATTTGTCACTGTTCCTTCTGTTTTTATTGAGAAAATGTTTGGGGAGTATTGGTACTAGGTCTTCTGTGAATGTCTGGTAAAATTCTGGGCTAAACGATATGCACTTGGGATTTTTTGTTGGTTGGGAGATTTTGATGACTAGGGGCTATAGGACTGTTTGAACTATTTACCTGATCTTGATTTAGCTTTGGTAGGTGAAATCTATCCAGAAATTTGTCCATTTTCTTTAGATTTTCCAGTTTCATGGAGTATAGACCTATGAAGTAAGACCTGATGATTTTTAAAAATTTCCTCAATGTCTGTTGTTAGGTCTCCCTTTTTGTTTCTGATTTTGTTAATTTATATACTTTCACTCTGTTTTTTAATTACTTTGGCTAAGGATTTGTCTATCTTGTTGATTTTTCTCAAACAAACAAACAAACAAAAAAAAACAGTCCTTGGTTTCCTTGATTCTTTGTATTACTCTCTTTGTTTCAAATCTATTGATTTCAGCCATTAGTCTCATTATTTCCTGTTGTCTACTCCTGCTTGGCATGTCTGCTTTCTTCTGTTCTAGAGCTTTCAGGTGTGCTGATAAGTTACAAGTATGGGATCTCTCCAATTTCTTTATGAAGGCACTTAGTGCTATGAACTTTCCTCTTAACACTGCTTCCATTGTGTCCCATAAGTTGGGTATGTTGTGCCTTCATTTTCATTGAATAATGAAAAATGTTTAATTTATTTTTTCCCTAACCCAGTGGTTGTTAAATGGGGAGTTGTTCAGTTTCCATGATTCTATATGCTTTCTTTTGTTGCTATTGTAGTTGAGTTCCACCTGTAATCTATGGTTGTCTGATAAGATTCAGGGGGTTATTTCAATCTCCCTATACCTGGTGAAGCTTGTGTTGTGACCGAGTATATTGTCAATTTTGAAGAAGATTCCATGCGATCATAAGAAGAAGCTATATTCTCTTGTGTTTTGGGGAAATATTTTATAGATATCTGTTAGGTCCATTTAAATCATGACTTCTGTTAGTTTCTTTCTTTTCCCATTTAGTTTCTGTTTTGATGATCTGTCCATTGAGGAGAGTGAGGTTTTGAAGTCTCCCATTATTAGTTTGTGGGATTCAATGTATGATTTCAGCTTTAGTAATTTTTTATGAAAGAGGTTGCCCTTGTATTTGGGGCAGAGATGTTCAGAATTGAGATGTCATCATGCTAGATTTTCCCTTTGATGAGTATGGAGTGTCCCTTTCCATTTCTTTTCATTCGTTTTCATTTAAAGTCTATTTTATAAGATACTAGAATGGCAACTCCAGCTTGATTCTTGGGCCTGTACAGTCGGAAAACCTTTTCCCAGCCCTTTACTCTGAGGTAATCAACAGATGTTTATTGCTGAGGTGTGTTTCCTGTATGGAGCAGAAAGAGGTTGTACAAATTTATATTCCCACCAGCAATGAAGGAGGGTTTCCCTTTCTCCACATTCTCTCCAGCATGTATTGTCACTTAAGCTTTTGATGTTAGCCATTCTGATGGGTGTGAGGTGAAATCTCAGGGTCTTTTTGATTTGCATTTCCCTGATGACTAAGGATGTTGAGCATTTCTTTAAATATTTCTCTGCTATTCGATATTCCTCTACAGAGAATTCTCTGTTTAGCTCTGTAACCCATTTTTTAATTGGAGTACTTGATTTGTTGCTTTTTAACTTCTTGAGTTCTTTATATATTCTGGATATTAGCCCAATGTCAGATATAGGGTTGGTTAAGATCATTTCCCAGTCTGTAGGCTGTTGTTTTGTTCTGACAGTGTCCTTTGCTATATTAAAGCTTTCCAGTTTCATGAGGTCCCAATTTTTGATTGTTGATCTTAAAACCTGTGCTGTTGGTGTCCTATTCAGGAAATTGTCTCATGTGCCAATGAGTTCAAGGCTCTTCCCTACTTTTTCTTCTAACAGATTTAGTGTTTCTGGTTTTAGGTTGAGGTCTTTGATCCACTTAGACTTTAGTTTTCTACAGGGTGAAAATGTGGATCTATTTGCATTTTTCTACATATAGACATCCAACTAGACCAACACCATTTGTTGAAGATGCTGTCTTTTTTTCCACTATATGGTTTTGGCTTCTTTGTAAAAAAAAAAAAAAATCAAATCTCTATAGGTGTGTGGGTTTATTTCTGGATCTTCTGTTTGATTCCATTGATCCAATAGTTTGTTTCTATGCAAGTACCATGCAGTTTTTATTACTACTGCTCTGTAGTACAGCTTGAGATCA
Organism: Meriones unguiculatus; assembly: GCF_030254825.1. Lineage (NCBI taxonomy): Eukaryota > Metazoa > Chordata > Mammalia > Rodentia > Muridae > Meriones > Meriones unguiculatus. The sequence goes on along the minus strand of NC_083354.1, from coordinate 26,277,974 downwards.
GGGATGAAGATGATCTGTTGTACAGGATGGTTTTGGCAATTCTAGGTTTTCTTGTTTTTCCATATGAAATTGAGAATTTTTCTTTCAAGGTCTGTAAAGAATTGTGTTGGTATTTTGATGGGAATTACATGGGAATCTGTAGATTGCTTTTGGCAGGACAGCCATTTTCACTATGTTAATCCTACCGATCCATGAGCTCACAAGGTTTTTCCATCCTCCGATATCTTCTTCAATTTCTTTTTTCAGAGGCTTGAAGATTTTTTCAAACTGGTCTTTCACTTGCTTGGTCAGAGTCATACCAAGATACTTTATGTTATTAGTGGCTATTGTGAAGGGTGTTGTTTCCCTAATATCTTTCTCAGCACTTTTATCTTTGGTATACAGGAGGGCTACTGGTTTTTTTGTTAATTTTGTATCCAGCCACTTTGCTGAAGGTATTTTATCAGCTGAAAGAGTTCTCTGGCTGAATTTTTCAAGTCACTCATGTATACTATCATATCATCTACAAATATTGATACTTTGACTTCTTCCTTTTTGAACTCAATCCTCTTTATCACCTTTAGTTGTCTTATTGCTCAGCTAGGACTTCAAGTACTATGTTGAAGAGATACAGAGAGAGTGGAGAACCTTGCCTTGTCCCTGATTTCAATGTGAATGATTTAAGTTTCTCTCCATTGTGTTTGTTGTTGGCTATAGACTTGCTGTATATTGTCTTTACTATGTTTAGGTATCCCTTGTATCCCTGATCTCTCCAAGACTTTACACATGCATGGTTGTTGGATTTTGTCAAATGCTTTTTTGACATCTAAGGAGATGATCATGGGGGTTTTTCTCCTTTAGTTTGTTTATATGCTGGATTACATTGACAGATTTCTGCATATTGAACCACCACTGCATGCCTGTGAGTAGATGAAGCCTACTTGGTCATGTGCATGATATCTTTTGTGTGTTCTTGGATTCTGTTTGCAAGTATTTTATTGAGTATTTTTGCATCAGTGTTCATAAGAGATAGGTCTAAAGTTCTTTTGTTGTTGTTGTCCTTGGGTCTTTGTGTGGTTTAGGTATCAAGATGACTGTAACTTCATAGAATGAGTTTGGTAATGTTCCTTCTGTTTCTAGTTTGTGGAATAGTTTGAAGAGAATTGGAGTTAGCTCTTCTTTGAAGGTCTGATAGATTTCTGTGCTGAAACCATCTAGCTCTGGGCTTTTTTGGAAGGGAGACTTTTGTTGACTGCTTCTACTTGGGAGATATAGGACTGTATAATCTATTTACCTGATCTTGATTTAATTTTGATAAATAGAATCTATCAAGAAAATTGTTCATTTCATTTGGATTTTCAATTTTGTTTTATATAGGCTTTTGTAGTAAGACCTAATGATTGTTTGGATTTCCTTGGTGTCTGTCATTATGCCCCCATTTTTGTTTCTGATTTTGCTGATTTGGATAGTTTCTCTCTGCCTTTTAGTTAGTTTGACTGAGGATTTGTCTATCTTGTTGATTTTCTCAAAGAACTAGCTCTTGGTCGCATTGATTCTTTGGATTGATTTCTTTGTTTCTAATTCATTGATTTCAGTTCTGAGTTTGATTATTTCCAATCATCTACTTCTTTTGGGTGTGTCGGCTTCTAGGGCTTTTAGGTGTATCATTAAGTTGCTTGTGTGAGATGTCTCAAACTTCTTTCTGGAGGCACTTAGTGCTATGAACTTTCCTCTTAGCACTGTTTTTATTGTGTTCCATAAGTTTAGGTAAGTTGTGCCTTCATTGTCATTGAATTTTAGGAAGACTCTAATTTCTTTCCTGACCAAGCTATCATTGAGTAGAGAGTTGTGTGTATGTAGGCTTTTTGTTATTTCTGTTGTTGAGGTCTAGTTTTAGGTTATGGTGGTCTGATAGGATACAAGGGATTGTTTCAATCTTCTTGTATCTGTTGAGGCTTGCTTGCACCCAACTACATGGTCAATTTTTGAGAAGGTTCCATGAGGTGCTGAAAAGAAGATATACTCTTTTGATTTTGGCTGAAAAGTTCTCTAGACATGTATTAGGTCCATTTGATTTAGGACCTCTGTAAGTGTCTGTTTTTCTGTATTTCACTTCTGTCTAGATGATCTGTCCTTTGGTGAGTCTCCCACTATAAAGGTGTTGGGATTGATGTGTGATTTAAGCTTTAATAATGTTTCATTTACAAATGTAGGTGCTCTTGTTTTTGTAGCATGTTCAGGATTGTGATGGCTTCCTGATGAATTTTCTTTGATGAGAATGAGGTTCCCCTCCTCATCTTTTTTGATTAATTTTGGTTGAAAGTCTATTTTATTAGATATTAGGATAGCTACCCAGATTGTTTTCTGGGTACATTTGCTTGAAAAACATTTTTTCAGCCCTTTCCTCTGAGGTAGTGTTTACCTTTGTTGTAGAGGTGTGTCTCTTGGATGCAGCATAATGTTGGATCCTAACCATTCTGTTAGTCTGTGTCTTTAAATTGGAGAGTTGGGTCCATTGATGTTGATAATAATAATGACCAATGAATGTTAGTTCCTTTTATTGTGAAAATGGTGGTAATATTGTTCCAATGCTTGTTTTCTTTTAATTTTTTGTGAAGTTATCTATATCCTGTGTTTTCTTGCATGTAGTTGTTTTCATTGGATTGGAGTTTTCCTTCTAGTATCTTCTGTAGGGCTGGATTGCTGTGTTGATATTGTTTAAGTTTAGTTTTATGAAATTTTTTTTCTTCATCTATGTTGATTGAAAGCTGTGCTGGGTATAGTAGTCTGTGTGGACATCTGTAGTCTCTTAGAGTCTGCATGACATCTGCCCAGGCCCTTCTGGCTTTCATAGTTTCTGTTGAGAAGTCAGGTGTGATTCTGATAGGTCTGCCTTTATATGTTACTTGACCTTTTTCCCTTGCTGCTTTTAATATTTTTTTGTTTGTTCTGTAAATTTCATGTTTTGACTATTATGTGATGTGAGGAGTTTCTTTTCTGGTCTAGTCTATTTGGTATTCTGTAGGCCTCTTGTATGTTAATGGATATATCTTTCTTTAAGTTGGGAAAATTTTTTTTCTATGATTTTCTTGAAAAATATTTTCTGGACCTTGGAGCCTGGAATCTTCTTTTTCATCTATTCCTTTTATTCTTAGATTTTTGTCTTTTCATGGCATCCTTGATTTCTTGGATGTTTTGCATTTGGAACTTTTCTGATTTTACTTTTTCTTTGAGGAATGTATCAATTTCTGTACGTGTATCTTCAGCACCTGAGATTCTCTCTTCCATCTCTTGTATTCTGTTGATGATGCCTAATTTTGTTTCCTGATCTTTTCCCTAACTTCGCCAGCTCCAGGGTTTTCTCTATTTGTGTTTTCTTTATTGATTCTAGTTCTGTTTTCATGTCTTGCACCATTTCCCTCATCTATTTGAATGTGGATTCCTGTCTTTCCATGATGGCCTCTATTTTTGGAAATTATCTTTTTTAATCTCAAAACCGCTCCTTGAGGGCTTTATTTTCTTAGACCCAGCTTCCCTCTCAGACCTTGCCAGTTCAGATGCTTGAAGCTTTTCTGTCTCTCTCTGGCTCCTGCTTCCAGGGAGAGGTATTTTTTTTTCTGCCTCCCTCACTGGATCCTGACCCCTTCCTCTCAGAAGTTATCGGGTCCACAAATGTTTGCTCCTCAGACTGGCAAGAACTCCTTCTCAAAGGTATTTCTCTTTCTGTCTTGGCTAGAAAAGTCTGCCTCTGAGAAGCTTCCTTGTTAAAGAGGCATTTTTTTGTCTCTACCTAAAGAATATGCCTCTCTGGGGTTAGTATCTAACAATTTTTGGTTTTTTTGCAGCCTGCTGGAGGCCTTGCTGCTTTGCAAGGAGTCTTTCTGATCGAGTCTGTCTGATCAGGAAGTACAGTTGCTTTGTTTTTAAGGAACAGAACTGAAAAACTGCTCTATAGTTTTACTTTCTATGTAAGTTCTTGCTAGATTACTATAAATTCTGCCACATGTTGGTATGCCATTTGTTGTTGAATATTAATATTTATCATTGATTTATCTTTTAGTTAATCAATGGTTATTCCTAAACCAGCTGTATATCCATATCACCACAGAGAGACTAGTATTTATTTAATTAACCTAGAGCACAATGCTGGGCAATAGTTACTCCATCCTAAACCTCCAAGCCTGCATGCTTTCCTACCATTCAGATTTCACCCACTATACTTGCTTTTAGTCATATCTTAGGTCCGGTTCATCTCCCCTTTTGGTTCCAAGTCCTCTCCTGCTGATCTCTGTTCCCACTCGCTTCCTTTTCCTCTCCTCAGGACCAGGATGTCCTACCCTATTCTCTCCATTGCTTAGCATTGTGGCTGGTTGTTTTATTAACAATACAAACTTGACACAGGTGATGCTTAGGATAAGCATCACAATGTAATGTCTGGATTGAAACCAGATAGTGGGGTAGAGAAATCAGCATTTGAATGAACAAGGGTAAATTGTACACATTCCACAGAGCATTATATTAACCTAAGACCTTTCACAAGTGTGAATTTTCTCTCTAAAGATATTTATATTCTCTTTCTATTAAATAATTTTCCACGTTCACCACATTGATGAGGTCTTACTCTCACATGAACTTCTTTGTGGATAATGAGGTTCGACCTTTGACTAGAAGATGTGATGCATTCTCCTTATTCATATGGTGTTTTTGAAGTATGAACTTTTGAATGACCATGGGAGCCACAGCTTGTGTTGAAGTATTTCTTATATATATATTGCACTTGTAATATCTTTCCTTGCTGAAGACAACAACTTTTTGGGAGCTGAAAGCTTTCATAGAATCCCAAGGTGTAATGACTCTTTCATAGTGGAAAAGGCCAGTGAACTCTCAGATGTGTTTTTGGACTTCTCCTGTGTGTGAGTAGCCTATTGCCAGAAAAGTTGAGTTGAGGAGGAAGTGCTTCCCAGCCACTCTGCTAGAAGATGGTGTCTCAGACACCTGGATTCTTCAGCTTTTCAGCAATGAGTCTTTGTTTGCATTGCTTCTGAAGTGATTTCTCAAATGCACAGCTTTTGGTGCTGATGAAAACTGGTTTCCTCCACATCTGTTCCATGCCAACAACCTGAAAGGAAATGCTAGTTAAGTGCCTGATGAATTCTGTAGGAGAGAATATCTCATTGGAAAATGTAGAACTGACAAACTCAAGAACTGAGTTCATAGAACAGTATACAGAATCAGGGATTTAGGTTCTGAGTCAGGATGGTCTTACCTAACAAAATTTGCCTATGAAGATGTAATGGATGAACCCCATGAGTTTAAAAATATAGCCATAGAATACAACACAGGAAGAACAGGGCACACAGCTTGTTCTATTAGAATAACTATCAGCTGGATATTTTTGTCTACTGACATAGTCTGGGCCCAAAGCAATTTGACAACAGAACAGCTGCTCTTCAAGAACTACATTTGTATATAGCAAAGTATAGTGATTGACTCCAAATTGGGAGCATGTGAGAAGCCATGCTTCTTCTGAAACTCTTCAAATTTTCACACTGATTGGCTAAATTGGTTAGAACTTACAACCAGAGAGCCTTTCCACCGATCATCTGTAGCTCCCTGTTATTTCAAGCTTTGCCTTTTATGAGTGTTTTATATAAACAAACCACAGGATAAGGTTCTAGTTTTTTACACTCAGTAGAATGTTTTCATTATGAACACACATGTGGAGTATACATCAGTACTTCACCCCTTTAATTGCTGAGAAATATTCCACTGTATGGATAAATTTGTTTGCTCATCTGTTTATCAGTTAATGAGACAAGAGTTCACTGTATATTACAAGCTGACTTCAAATTCATAGTTTTATTGTGACTACTTCCCAGGTTCTCAGACTACAGGCATATGCCCTCATGCCTGGCTGTATAACGCTGTTATAAACATGGGAAAGTTTTTATGGACATGTATACCTAGGAGTAGACATGCTGGGTCATATAATAACTTAGTGCTTATCTTTCTAGGAGTGCAATTGAACTCAGGGTGGCAATGAATGTGACTCAACACAAAACTGTCAATGTACTTAAACACTAAGATTTTTTGCATGGTATTTTGTTTTGTTTCTTGAGTCTCCAGCATGAACTTTGTACATGACAACATTATGTTGTAAGGTTGAAAGATTGGACCTATATGAAGCTTGCCTTCTCTGTCTTCCCGCAGCTCTTAGCTACTCACAGTTTATTGCATATGTTAACTGGCTATATATCTCCTCCCCTGCTGGCCAAGTTCCCTTATCAGAACTAAGAACCAACAAAAATGGCTGTCTAGTAATCTATTCCTATATTTACTCTGGTATCTTCAGTGTGTCTTTGTGTGTAGAATGGATCTGATAGAAACATTACTTAGAAAGTTTTGTTTAATGAAAATATTTTGCTACCACAGTCTGGAAGCTTCCCCCAAAAGGACAAATATATATTTGTGGTCTTGAGCGAGAGAACAAAATCCTGACAATTTGTCTTTCATTATCAAGGAACTTGGGCTGTTTTTTTATATTCCACTTAAGTTATAATTATGCATGTACTATTACAGCTAAGAAGCAAGAGTTTCTGTATCATATGAATTTATTTTCTGCTATATACTTCTCACATTTCTTTCTCTAGAATATTCTTAAACAAGATTCTCTAGAAGTAGGTTCTGTTCATATTCTCAGTCATCTTTTTATCTCTGCAATTTGGTCTCCACATTGCCTAGCACATGCTACACCTTTCTTTTGTTTTCACAGATTCTCTGCTTTTTCATACTTCTCCATTTTGTCATGACTCTCCACTTTTTCAGTATAATTGGAACTCTCTGATGTATTTTCCTTCAGTAGATTTTTCTCTTCCTTCATTTTCTTCTTCATAATTTTTTCCCGTCTTTTTGTTCTAATAACTGAAATATAAAAATCATATTACTGAGATTGGAGTAAGTGAAGAGTGGAAATGAAGACAAGGGGTCAGAGGAAATTTATAGGAAATAAGGCATTTTCAGAAAATAAATGTTACTTATAAAATAGTGAGGTTTTTAAATTTTATTTTGGTTTGTGTTTGTTTATCTGTGTTTTTGAAACAATATCTTGCTATGCACCCCAGGCGGGCCTTGAATTCACCATCCTCCCTGTTACCACTTCTCAATTGCTGTGATTCTTAATGTGAAACACCACTCTCAGTTGAAATTTGAATTTTAAAATTATTGCATTCTATGTGCAAGCCTTTCAAATATACAATAATAATCCAGTGTAATAAATTGGAAAATATTTCTTATGGATTATGAAGACTGTCAAGTTCAATGGGCATCAACCATCAACTCTGCTCTTAGTCTCTGTCTCTTTCATGTTGGACACATTTAGGATTGTTTAATAGCCAGGCAGTGGTGGCACACACCTTTAATCCCAGTACTCAGGAGGCAGAGGCAGGCGGATCTCTGAGTTTGAGGCCAGCCTGATCTACAGACCGAGTTCTAGGACAGCCAATGTTACACAGAGAAAACATGGAGGAGGAGGAGAAGAAAAAAGGGGAAGGAGGAGAAGGAGAGCAACAATAACAGAACAAGAACAGAAGATCAAGAACAAGAATTAGAAGAAAATGAACAAGAAAAACAAAAAGAACATGAAGGAAAACAAGAATAAGAACATCAAGAACAAGTACAAGAAGAACAAGATCAAGAACAGGAAGAAAAAGAACAAGATCAAAAACATGAAGATCAATAGCAAGAACTAAGCAGAGGATGTCGGTGTATTTGGACCAGACACAGAACTTTACATGTTCTTTTAGAACATATGAGTAAGAACCTGAAAGCTTTTACAAATCAAGCTTATAAATAAAAAATACATGAAGGCATCTCTCATATTCTTGTATCTCAGATACAGTTCTTCCGTTGGGAGGAATATCGCTGTTGTATGGATGGAACCCATTTCCACACCAGTCTGAGGCAACTGAAGTGTCTGCTTATAGATGTTCTAAATGCAGAAATAATATACCAATAATAAGTATTTTAATAAGTATTGGTATTAAAATAAGAAACTTTCAAGGGAAAGTTTCATTCAAAACAAAGTTTGTCTCCTGATCTTTGCCTTAGATTCTTGAAATTGCCCACATTGGAAATCAAGCAACTAGACAGCTCCCACTGATAATCCCTGGAACTTGATGAGATCAGTACATGAACACCCATTTTTTCCTAACTCAGATTCTAATCTCACCACTCACAACCTCGCATCTGACAAGACAAAGCACCTGAGCCAATGAATTTCTCCAGCTCCTCGTTCTCGGAATGTAGCTGAGAAGATTCATCCTGACCTTCATCTTCAGAAGCCTCTTTCTCATCTAAAAGTGGAATCTCGACATTTTCATACAACATCGCAAGCTGCTGTTTTTCCTCAGCTTTTACCAGTCGACTGGAGAAGGATAGAGGTAAATGTAAAGGCAGGTTTTATAGTCAATCATTCTGTCTTTATACTGCAGTTTTTAAAGTTGTATTTTTACATATGGAGTGGGCAGTCAGGTGCCTGTAGTGACCAGGCAGGAAAACATCAGATTCCCTGGATCTGTGGTTACAAGCAGTTGTAAGCTACCCAACTTGGATGCTGGGAACTGAACTTCAGCCCCCTTAACCCCCAATTCATCACTCTATCCAAGGACATGAAAATTTTTTGACTCAACAGGAATTGCTTATACTTGTTGGTAGGTGGAGAACAAAGACAGAAAAATACATTTATGTAAGGTTGGCCCAGCCAATTCATGTCACCAAATACTCTTATAGCCTCAAACCTCAAAACTAAATAACTAGGTATGGATGACATATATAGGCTAGATACAACATTCAAGGAGTTTACAACAAAACCTATTATCTATGCAATATGATACCAAATGTCAAGAAAGCCTCAATGAACAAAATGCCAAGATTTTAAATGGATGTAGAATATTACAGAGCCTCTAATACCCTTTCTTATTTGAGGCTGAGTGGACAGGTTGGTCAGAAAACAAGCCTGAGGACCTGAGTTCAATCCCCAAACCCAAATGAAAAATCAGGTGTGATGGTTCACATTTGTAACCGAAACCTGGGAAGGCAGAGACAGGCAGATTCGTGCAGCTCATTGTCATCTATCTAATCTAATTTGTGAGATCTAGATCCCAGAGAAAGAAAGATCCTGTCTCAAAAAACAAGGTGGATGACACCTGAGGAATTACACCAAGAGTAGACTTTGACCTCCAGCCACATACAACCACATTAGCATTCACACACAGAAAGCTCTTGTTATTTGATAACCTGTGGTTATTTGGGTATTGATATTTTATAACACTACATTGAAATATTATTCTTCCACAGAGAAGGACAATGCAGCCAGTCCTGAAGAGACCTAATAAGCTAGGGTCAGATGGAAGAGGAGGAGGACCTCCCCTATCAGTGGACTTGGAGAGGGGCAGGGAGGAGAAGAGGGAAGGGGTGGTATTGGGAGGGAATGAGGGAGGGGGCTACAGCTGGGATAAAAAATGAATAATATTATTTAAAATATTTAAAAATAATAAAGATTATTATGAAAAAAAGAAAGTTTGTGTTACCATGAAATTAGAGAACTGAGAAGACAGATATGGTAACAAGTTATCCTAATCCCACAGATGCATCTATTTTATGTGTCTAAAAAACTTTGCCTACGATAAGATAAGTTTAGAAAGTTATCTTTTATTCTCACAGTTGTGTGTGTGTGGAAGGGGATTGTCCTAGACCAGGTGCCTATGAATCCTTCCCTGTATCTTATAAAAAGTAATCATATTTGACTGTGTTTATGAACTAGAACTTAATAAAAATAAAAGTTTCTGCACTTGAAAAAATATATCATTCTTCCTGATCAGTGAATTTTTAAACATGCCCTTAGTATTTGCACTTGAGGTAGTGCCTCTTGTCACTGTCTGTCCAGTTCTAAAAGTGTATTTCTGAATAAGCTCTTTGTTTGATGTGGAAATGTGTTTTGGTTTTCCTAACATACTTATATACCGAGTTCTCTGTGACTTGGGTAATGAAGAATAATTTGATGATAAGCTTAATTATATTTTAAAGAGCAGTGATAGAGGGAAAAGCAGAGGGAATGAACATCCTAGACCAGTGGTTCTCAACCTTCATAATTCTGTGAACCTTTAATACAGTTTCTTATGTTATGATGACCCCTAACCATAAGATTATTTTCACTGATACTTCATAACTATAATTTTGCTCCTGTTATGAATCATAATGTAAGCATCTGATATGCAAGATATCTGATATGCAACCTCTGTGAAGGGGTGATCCCAAGGGGATCACAACCCACAAGTTGTGAACCTCTGTCCTAGATACCTGCTGGGATATGAAAAAAAATATTCATTAAATGTAGTAAAGATATCGATTCATAAAAAGTGAGGCACTGGTACCAGAAGCAAATTTTAAGAGTGTTCAAAAACACACAGGAATAAAGATAACTACTTTAATTAAACATTTTCAATAGCTGATATGAATACAAAAAGTCCATAATAAAACCAAATATCTCAAAACAATCAGTATTCTGCATCTTGGTGTATAACTATACTCCCAGCTCAAGGCACTGGCAGAATAATATTAAGTTCTGGGTTAGCAGGGCTAAATTGTGAGACCCTTTTTTAAAAATAACAAAATCCTTCTTATTAGTTAAGTTTCATTATATATATATATTCACTTGCCATGCTCAGGTTGCCATCAAATTTTAAAGAAATTTGTACTTTGGCTGTTTCTGAAAATGTCATAGACTCCTAGCTTGAATCAGAGCCAGAAAATCTGGTCCAAATAACATGATGCCACCTTAGCATAATAATTTCAAAATGACCCTGTCTTTTTTAAAAATCTCCACCCAATGTGATCAAAGTATGTTGTATGAAATTTTCAAAGAACAAAAAAATTTTAATATTTTTTTTTAAAAAAAGAGCTTTATCTCAATATCTAAATTCTAGAAATCAGTCAGTCAGCAAAGTGATTGAGCCTGAGGACCTGAGTTAAATACCAAGGACCCACATAATAAGCCAGAAGTGTTGGTATACACTTAAGCTCAACACTGAGCTTCTGAAACTTTCATTCATTTTGGAAAATGTATAATGACCATAATAATTTAGTAATTAAAAGAAATACCATCCCCATTATTATTATCACCATCTTTTGACACAAAATAATTTCCTTGTGTATTTGCTACCTTATTAAGAATAGACGATGTTATTTGTCGTATACTTACTATATGGAATAGGAGATCATGAGTCCACATATCAGGGCAATGAGCAAAGCTATACTTGAGAGTGAAATTACATGAACAAGACCAGGTCTGCGTGGAATTATTGCTAAAAATAGAAAGAAGTTTGTTACAAAAAAATGAACCAAACACTAAACTGGCAATACTTTTACAAATGGCATCCCTAATTTTGAAAAGTACTAAGGTTAGAGACACCCATTTAGGGCTGAGTGCTCCAAAGTCTCTCACTCTCCTCTGTACATTGTCCAGTTGTGGGTCTCCATGTTAATTCTCATCTATTACAAGCAGCTTCTCTGATGAGGGTTGAGTGATGCTCTGATCTGTGGGTATAGCAATATGACATTTTATTGCTGTTCTTTTAACAGAATAAGAGTAGTAAGAGTAGTAAGTTTTCTTCTAGGGCACATCACCTATCAAGGCTCAGGTCCTTGACCTTGTTAGCAGTGTCAGGCATGGGCTCTATCTCATAGAGTGGGACATAAATCCAATATATATACATATATGTGTCTGTCTGTCTGTCTGTATGTCTGTGTTAGCTGGTTACTCCTATAGTGTTTGTGCCATTATTGCAGCAAATTTTTTTGCAGGTAGGTCACTGTTAGAAGTAGTATTGTAGTTATTGTAGCTGGGTGATTCTGATGATGCAGAAGAGACAGAAAATATTGTAAGAGCCAGAGGTGATGAATGACTCCATGCAAACAAGACTCTTCCAGATACAATAGAGTTGATATACATATGAACTCATAGGAAGTTGTGACAGGTTGCACAAGACCTGCTCAAGTTTAAATCAGACAAAATCTAGGAAATCAGAAGAGGAAGTAGGGACAAAGTCTCACCCCTCTCCAAGAAGTTATTTGCAATTGATACCTGCTGGGAGAGGGAAAATTCCGTCCAATAGAGTGTCACAGTGTACATAAACCATGATCCAAAGCAAGCCCCACACACAGGAGAAGCAAGCCCAAACAAGACAGATTCCATTGGGTTGTTAGGTGTTTCTTGTTTTGCTTGAGAATTTTTTGTCTTATCTCATTTTACTGTTGTTTTTGCTGTTAGTTTTGATTTTCAGTTTTAGTTTTGAGAACTTGGGTTTTTTGGAAAAAGAAAGAATATGAATTAGAGAGGTTGGGAGGACCTGGGAGGAGTTGGGAAGAAAAAAAGACTATGATAAAAATATATTGTATACATTTTTCATTAAAATTAATTTTTTAAAAATTCTAAGGCTAGCTCTCTATATCACATATGCAATCAAAGTCTCTCTTACTCTCTGTCTCCTGCTCTGGATGTCACCGTCTTGCTTCCTCTGTCATTATAGACTTTTCCTTTAGAGCTTTAGGTCTCAGAGATTTTGTGGTATTGTATCACAGCAAGAGAAAATTAATACACATGGTGAAAAAAAGACAAGAGGACTCTTCAAGAAACTGATACTTTCTATCATACCTATTCTGAGCAAATGCACCTCAATATTGCTGGCTTCATTTGAAGGTCTGCCCTGCTACCTGGACCTAGCCAGGATTCAATATTAGAAACTGGAGAAGAGAGGGAAGGAAGCCAAGGAATGAACATATTTTTCTTTCTTTTATTTCTTTCTCCTCTTCTCCTCCTTCTTCATCTTTGTCTTTGTCTTCTTCTTTGTATTATTATTATTAATCATCTTCAAATTAACATCAGTTTTCAAAGGGGTAAAAGTGCTGCCAGGAATTCTAGCACACACTTGTAATTTCAGCACTAAGTAGGCAGAGACAAAGTGATCTCTGTGAGTTCAGAGCTACCTCAGGCTACATAATGAGATCCTGGCTGAAAAGAATATATTAGCGTGAAACTGAACAGCGCAATTTGTGTTCACAAATGGCTGTTCATATGAGCAATGGCTCAACAGGTAAAAGCACTTGCCATAAACCTAACAACCTGAGTTTAAGACCAAGTCATGAAAGCTGTCCTCTGATGTCCATTCATCCACAGGTACCATAAACAGAGATACATAGACATATTTTATTTCATTAATAATGCAATAATTTTAATATTTTTTTACTTCCCCAAACCCCAGACTTCCTGCTTTTGGTCACCTCCTATCTAAGCCCTCATTCTTTTTGTTGTTGTTGTTGTTTTGTTTTGGGTTCTGTCCTTTTTTTTTTTATTAATTACACTTTGTTTACTTTGTATCCCCCTGTAGTTCCCTCCCCACTCCCCTCCCAGTTCCTCCCTTCCTTCTTCTTCTCCACGCATGCCCCTCTCCAAGTCCACTGATAGGGGAAGTCTTCTTTTCCTTCCTTCTGATCCTAGTCTGTTAGGTCTCATCAAGAGTGGCTGCATTGTCTTTCTCTGTGGCCTAGTAAGGCTGCTCTCCCCTCAGGGGGAGGTGATAAAAAAGGATGGACTTCAGAAGAAGGAGAAACAGGGAACAAGTCAGGAGCCTGCCACAGAGAGCCTCTGAAAGGCTCTGCCCTGCAGACTATCCAAGCAGATGTTGAGACTTATGGCCAACCTTTGGGCAGTTTGCAGGGAATCTTATGAAAGAAGTGGGAATAGTAAGATCTGGAGAGGATTGAAGCCCCACAAGGAGAGCAACAGAACCAAAAAATCTGAGCACAGGGGTCTTCCCTGAGACTGATACCCAAACCAAGTAGGATGCATGGGGATAACACAGAACCCCTGCACAGATGAAGACCAATTAACAGTTCAGTCTCCTAATGGGTTCCATAGTAATGGGAACAGGGACTGCCTCTGACATGAACTGATAAGCCCTCATTTTTACACTATGAATGTACTAGTCACTATAGCCACACCCATCATCTACAGATTTACTGACCCATAGCAACCTATAATCTGTAAATAAACTGACTTCTTACACATAGATGTACTAACCATTGCTACTAATTCCTGTCATCTGCCACCTACCGTGTCACCTTGGCTTATGATCACAATGTTGCTTTAATAGTCTCAAGTTGTAAGCTGCTATAATGAAAGAAAACTACAGGACAATTTATAGTGTAATCCCAGATACCTGAACTCCAAGAGTTGTAACTGGGGGCTGCAAAATGTGCTATGAATACATGAGTGGTCTCTGTAGGATCAAGCGTATCCTTTTTCTGTGTTGTGCCTGAAATTTAAAAATAAAAAGTAATTATTTTGTACAGATTAAACAAAAGCAGTTGGTAAAGTATGTATAATGGACAGCCACCTATAAATCCTGACCACTTGAGGTGGTTACTACCCTTCGAGCCTTTGCGGCTACACTTGGTCTTTTCTCATTTCCTGTTGCTCCACTGGCACAGAAAGGAGAGTTTTTCTGAGAGAACTGAAGAATGCCCTGATGTTCAGATCTCAGCATAAACAGTCAGTCAAGCCTATGACAAGATGAGTATAAAGATAATGCTAACTACGTATATTTGGCATGTGGGATCCACTCTACAGGCCTCCCAAACTTTCGGTATGCCTTCAACAGTTTACAATGAAACACTGACGGGGAGAAAAGAACATGGGCTACCAATAGTCTAGTGTTAATAAAAGCTGAAAACTAGCCACTAGCCTGGGCATGTGGGAAGGCCTGAGAGGCATGGGTAAAGACACATTAGCAGGCATTGACTGGAAGGCATTGACTACAGGTTTGAAAGAAACAGGAGGAAAGAGCTCGAGATGATGAGTTTAGAAAATCTGAGGTGAAGTTTGCTACAAATAGGGAATGAGAAACAGGTGGTTTTGTAACAGGGCTGTAGGGCAGAAGCTCCACCCCAGCTCCAAGAAGTTATTCTTGACCATCTAATATGCCATGAAAATGTATGATAAAGAGACAAGCCATGATGAAAAGCAGAGAGAGATTCAAATGGATGCATTAAGAAGTGGAACAAATAATGGATCCAGTGACCTCAAGTTCAATCTGTCAGGCCTCCCTCGGGATCCCCCAGTGATTACAGAGTCATTCCCAATGCTACCAAAACCCTACATCTGACTATTGTAAAAATCAGTGAGCAACAACTCTTCCTTGAGGAATCTTTACCAACACTTGGGAATGCCTTACTTTCCCCTGAGCTCATCTCTTTCTCCTGAATCTATATTAAAATACCCTTAATAAAATATCAATTTTTTCATAACCTGGATATTCCTGAAATGTTCACAGCACCAAAGTATACATATTGATGTGAACTCAGAGTCCCTAAAATTCTAGAACACCAGAGGGAGATCGGAGAACAATGTCTCCATCTGTACCCCAACTCACTGGCACTATCTTAAAATAGTAACAATAGGGCTGAGGACATAGCTTAGTGGTTCATCACCTGAGGCCCAAACCTCAGGAGCACACAAGTACAGTTCTGAAACATCCTGCCCACTTTCAACCTCACAGATGAAAAATGCAATCACTATGATGTTTCAACACGTTTCTCTTATTACGAATGAGTCACACTTCTTCCCATATAAACATCAGCCAAGAGTTCCAGGAGAACAATGATGACTCCAAGCAATTCCATTAGACAACTACTTCCTTCCTCTAGCTATGGAACCTACAGCTGAGAGTTAAACCTCATGGCTCAGCAAACCAGTAGCACTAACTGAAGAAACAGGATAGTATAAAGTACAGATGAGAACACAAGCTTTCTCACAGGCTGACCCTAACCAAGCTTCATGTTTTGGTGGTGATATGAACAAGCAAATGACCTAATCATAGCTATGATTTTAGATTAATGGTATGTTTTAGACTGATCAATACACTTGTATTATTTTCTGTATTTTGATACTTTGATATCTGAGGTCCTTCATGACTGTATATACTTACTACCAGACCAGGACAGTTAACTCCTAAACATAGCAGAATTCATCTTTCACGTGCAAATGAGCCAACCCAAATTCAGTGAGCAAACACCCACCTTTAGTGACCTCCTTTGCAAGCACTTGGATTGCAGACTGCTTTTCAGCTACCCTCATCGCTCCAGAGCACAACTAGGAACAACCCTTGAGCCAACTGAATTATTCAAACTACTCAACAGTAAGGCCTCTTACCTTGCCTTAGCTTTATTTGTGAAAATAAAAACAAAGGCTCCCACACCCTCACTACCTCTCCCTGTCTGTATGCCATACTTCACTAAGTGTCTCTTCTCATTTGCTGTTTGTGAGTATAACATTTTCTTTCTTCATCAATCGAAACAAGAATCACAGGAAAGAAGCCATAATGACAAAGGCTTATTGCCTGATAACTTTCATGGTGTAGAGAAGTTGGAATGCTGTAAATCCAGAGTCAAATTATCTTAGACCATCTTTACCCTTTCAATAGCTATTTATTGCCCTCCTCTGGTGTAAACTGACATCTTTTTTACCATTAGGTAGATCTTTGAAATATACAAACAGACATATCCTTAGTTTCCATGAACCAAAATGCAAAGGATGCCATCAGATAACATCTGAAGACTGTAGCTGAGATTTATCCATCTAGTGATATTTCCATTAATGTATTTGAAAAGTGTCCTGATTATCTTTGTTCTATGACTGTAAAAAGTTCATTAGACTGTTACCACACTGGACCATAAAATTTGAGGTAACCTGAATCTCTGTTCTCAGGATACAGATACTCATATTTGGCTATAGAATAAGATATGTTATGCTCTTTGTGATGAGCATTGTGGTTTTTTTCCCATTGTTTCATTTCCATATCTGCATCCCCCACATACCTGATTCAACCAAATCCCAGGCACATTGTAAAATAAGAGAGCTGAGTCCAAGTATATATCTCATTCCTCATCTATGAAAGCTTCTTTCTGAAGCAGATGAGGGCTATTACAGAGATCTACAACAAGTCAAACTACAAAGATTAAGTGACTATGGGCCATCCAATATGAACTGGTATATATACAATGCAACAACTACATATAAGACTCAGAGAACATCTGAGAAGATGAGGCAGAAAAATAGTAAGAGCCAAAAAACCAAGATGTTGCTAGGATATGGCATCTTCTAGACATGAGAGGGAAGCTATATCCACAAAGTCTCAACAATATGGTCACCTAAACAAATCTTGCAAAACGACAATGTCAGTTGACATACCAACCTGGAATGGAGAAATTTCATAAATCCCAGCCCATAATCCTGAAGAACTGCAGGCAATCGATGGCTGTGGAGATAGGTAGAATCTGAATTCTCCAAGGACCAACCCCCTTATTATTGGCTATCCAATCCCAAGTGGTCAACCTTAGACAACTGTGCATATGTGTAGCACTAATGGACTCAGTAGGGTATGTGCATGTGTGTATGTATGTAAACAATAATTTAAAAAGAAGTGAATTTTATAGGGAGTGCTAGCGAGATGTGGGAAGAATTGGAGAGGAGGAGGATGGAAATGATGTAAATACAGTACTCATGTAGGAAATTCTCAAAAACTGAGAATTATACATTAAAAAATATAAAACAAGAATGCTGAGGGAAGAATCTACTCCTGACAGGCGTTTAACAGATGTGAAAAGACCCAGAAGAAACATCTAACATGGGAAGAACAGCAAGGCAGAAAGGTGGCCTTTTGTTTAAAGAGGACTCTGCAACAAGCAGTTTGGGGAAAGCTCCAAGCAGAAAAGCCAAAAGTAAAGAAGTTCTGGAAAGTCAGAACCAGGAGTGCATGGCCTGGTTTCAGATTCTGCCTCACCCCCCCAAAAAAAAGGTGGAGCACTCTGCCTGTGCTCTCTGTGGCATACAACCTCTCTGCTAACCCCTAAGTGAGGACCTAGGTCACCATCACAAACCCAGCTATTCAAAGGGAATAGCTTTATCTAATGTGCACTAAGGTGCTGTCTAGACCATGATGGTACACATGCTGGGACCCTCCAGAGCCCCACATAGTATTAGCCTTGGGAATGTCTATGGATCCCACAAAATAAGTTCCTATCAAATGTTTGTCTAACTCATCTGTGAACTTCACTACTAATAAATACTCAAGACATATTTACACATACACACAACACACATATACACCACACCCATACATAACACACACATACCATATATTCACCACATGCATACCACAAACACACACACATACATAACACACACACCACAAACACATACATACACACCACACACATATACCAAACACTTTCACATATATACCACACATACAAACATCACACATACACATGGATACCACACACAAAATACACCACATATGTACCACGCACGCACAACATACCACACACACTGCACACACTACACCACATATGCATACCATATATATACACATACACACCACACACAAACAATATACCACATATACAACACACACACACACAACCACCACCACGCATCTGGGTCTGATCCTCACCTCACAAGCTAAGCAATGACTTACTTGGAAGTCCTGAGTGTTCTGGTCCAGGTATTGCAAGGTTGTTTCTGGGTTGTTCCATAGGAGCTTTTGGTGTTTGTAACTGGGTGCTTCCTTGAAAAGAAAACTTGTAGAAGTGAAATGTAATTAACTTCTTTTTACTTCCCTGGACAAAGTCTTTATTCCCCCTCAAGTAAGAAAGGCCATGATGAAGTTACCTGGTGAGCTTGTTGTTAACTCAGCTGCATAAGGCAAACAGACAGGAAGTAGGTATTCCAATAAAAACCAAAATAAAAACATAGAAAAGCTCTGAACCTTATCCATCACTCTAAAATTATAAGTTCTTTTTCAAACAAAAGAAAGAAATACTGATCTGACTGCCCAGCATCTGGAGCAGTGGAATGTTTGGGTTCTGATTTAGAGCCCACAGTGTGAGGTCAGTTTACCCTACTGCCCTGAAATTCCTTCTCAGAACTGGGGCAGTCAAGGAGACTGAAATAAGTAAGATGTCCTAGCATGAGACAGACAAGAATGAGACCAGTTCCAGCCTTTAGGGAAAGGGCAGATTAGGCAGAAGGCAGGCAGGAATCTTGATTCAGTGTGATACATCAGAAGAAAGTGACAGAAGCTAACTGCAGACATACATGTGTAATTCCAGCACTTAGTGGGTACAGCAGTTTGAGGTCATCTTTAGCTATATAACAAGTTAGAGAGTTCAAGGCCAGCCTGGGTTACATGAAAACTTGTCCCTCAAAAAATCACAACAATAAAACCAAGAAGGCTACACAGAAAGCAGAAGCATTATAATGTAGTCCATGATCAGTTTGTTTTGTTTTTCTTTCTCTGGATTCTAAATCTTATTTTAATTCTTTCACAATTTCTTATTTTTAAATATATATATATATATGTATATATATATATATATATAAAACATACATAAACACACAAATATATACCTTTATCATAATTATTCTGCCACCCTTTTTAAGCTTATTTTAATACATTTTGTTTCAAACTTATTAATTCATTTCTATGATTTCTGAAGTTTTTTGTACTTTTATTTTAAATTGTATAGTTCAAAAAAAGGTTTTTTTTATTTATTTAAGGGGAAATAGAGGAAGGGGAGGGAAATGTGAGGGTGGGACTGGGAGAAGAGGGAGGGGGCTGGGATCAGGCTATAAAATGATTTTAATCCATTTTTAGACTAAAATAAAATTACATCATTTCCCTCTTTCCTTTCTTCCCTCCAGCTCTTCCCATGTTCTTCCACCTCAAATTGATAACCTAATTTCTTATTATTGTTATATATTTATGTACAGATATGTTGACATACATATAGATGATAATGATGATGATTAGATAGATGATAGGTAGACAGATGCTGATGATAGATAGAGATAAATATACAGATGGGAGAGAGAGAGAGAGAGATGAGATACAGGCACAACCTGCTGAGAGATAGAGATACAGGCACAACCTGCTGAGTCTATTTTTGTGTCATACTGCAGAGCTGACCCCATTGTATTAGATAACTGTAGGGAGAGGAGAAAGCCTTGAGTTACTGAAGTCCTGAATAAATGTATGATGTAGACATAGCATGGCTGTTTCAAGGACCTCAGAACTTTAGACCTATTGACAAACAGGCAAGATCACCAACACACAAACACAGGCAGGTGAGACTCAGGGACACAGCAAATATTGACAGTGTATGCAGAAAATGTCCACCAAAGCTTTCTTAACCCTGATATTTATGATCTGAAGATTGGTCCCTCACAGAGATTACTCCGACCAAAATCAGATGTATCTGTCACCTTGAACCATACATGTAATATAACCCTGCCACCTTACCTGTATATGTTAGCCCTGCCTCCCATACCTCAGCTGTATGCAATAACTCCACCTCTCAGTTCAATGCTACATAAGCACAGTTAGTTCCCAGGGTGCTGCTATTTCTCCAGGGAAGAACCCAAACCACCTAATTCCAGCTTTTCTGTGTGTCCCTATATCTGTCTGTTTTGTTTTGTTTTTTTCTCACTGATCCCAGCCAGGTCTGAGTTATCTCTGGTTAGTTCTCCTTCTTGCAACAGTCATCAATTACCTATAGTTTTTTATATCTGGATAGGATCCTGTGAGATTTTCTCTCTTCTATGCTGGCATGTCTATTTCAGGTCTTGTTTATCTCTCTAAGAGAGATGGCCTCACAGCAAAATCCCTGGTATTCTGCCTCTTACAAGTTCTCTGCTTCCATTTCTGTGATGTTTCCTGAACAACAGATGCAGGAATTGTGGTGTAGATGCGTTCATTAAGGCTAGACTATCCACCATCTGTTGATCTCTGCAGTGTCATGATCTCTTTTTGCTGTAAAAAAAAAACCAAAAAAAAAAAAACTTCTTTGATGAGAAGTTACAAGTACAATTATCTGTGAGTGTAAGGTTAATATTTAGAATGTAGTTAGGAATTATGCTGACCTAGCAAAATGGGAGTAGTATATCTACTCACTAGCCACACTGGCCACAGGTTAAGAGTCTAGTACCTGACATGTTTTCCTTGCTCTTGAGTGGCCCTTAAGTTCAATTAAACATCTGTTGGTTGCTACCAACATGTAAGTGCTTCTATTACACCTTAATGGATATCTTGCCATGTTAATCACGGTTATGGTTCATAGGTGTCACAGCCAGTCAGGACTATAGTCTCCTTCCCTTGCAGCCTGCATAAGACTTTCTGAAACTATGGAAGACTAGACATCAGGAAAGACAGCTTTTGGGTTAGATACAGCTTGAATCCTTCAGGTCTTGTGTTCTAAGTGTGCAATGTCTTCAGCAATAAGCACTTACAAGGGAGGTCAGGGCAGGACCTCAAGGCAATAAAAGGAGCAGAAGGGGAGAACTCATGGGTCTTGACGTAATGAGTTCAGGCTGCACAAGCCTAGTCAAGAACTCTGCAAAATTGGGGCTGAAGCTCAGTGGTAGAACATTTGCCAATATAGAGGTCCTGAGTTTGATCTAGAACCACAAAAGAAAAAAATATATACTTATGCTATGGTATGCCACCAAATACATCGTGATAGCTATTATGCAGGCCAAAGGGGTGTATGGCTAACAAGTTCCCAACTACAAAGTTCACACCCTGGCATGGTATTGGGGAAGAGAAACAACAATAAAGAACCAAAAATAAAGGGTATGTTATATGGTGGCTTCTGCTATGAAGCAATTTTTAAGCATGGCAATGAGTTGAATGGGAACTGGCAGAAATATCAGAGAGGTTTGGTAAATAACCGAGGAGCTGGGGTTCAAATGAGAAGTAGAAAGGAGCAGCCCCATCAAGTGTCAGGTCACTCAGAGTGAAAGTATATTCACCCTTCACTGCCTCCTGCATTTTCATGTTTTGAAGGATATTCCTTTTTTTCCTAAAGAATCATCTCAGTTTATTTTGGTGCCATATTCATGGTGGTTCACCTGGATATTTCATCTTCATTTCCAAAAAGATATTCTTTTCAAGGCAGAATTTTCCATTTGAGATTCTCCTGCCTCAACCTTCTGGAAGAGTAGAATTATAGCATATCTGAAAACTCTTAAGGACATTCCCAGTGACTAAAGAATGATTAGTTGAGACTGTAGTGATGGCTCAGAAATTAAGAACATTTGCTGTTCTTCCTGAGGTTTGGTGCCCAGCTTCCTTGTGGTGGCTTACAACCACCCATAATTCCAGATCCTGAGTACCAGAGTATATGGAACCTTCTGACACAAATGTAATGCACATACAAAGGTAAAATAAATGAATCTTTTAAAACATTATTCTCAAATTACATGTATCACTAACAAATCATTAATGATATTTACTTTCAGCACTTGCACGGGGGGGAGGGGTTCTTTTGGAAGTACTTACACTGGGAATTGAACCCAAGGGCCTCATACAAGCTAACATATGGTCAATGAGTCCCCAGCCCTCTCGTTTTTTGTTTAGTGTGTATGTTTGTGTATATATGTGTGTGTAAGTCTGAGTACATGTATTATGCACATGAATATAGAATCCACTACACTCACAACTTTGGTTTTAATAGAAAAAAAAAGTTTGTTGAGTACATTGCAAAAAGGCAGCAGGCCTGGGGAGTAACTACAGTATCCCCTTCAGCCTCCATCTTATTACATAATACAAGGGTCTCTCACTGAGCCTAGAAATTGCAAATTTGAGTACACTGGCCGGCCAGCAGACCATAGGGAACCTCCTATCTCCATTCCAAGTTCTTGGATTATATCCACAAATTGTTGCACCCGGATTTGCACTTAGGTTCTGGTATCAGAACTCACATCTTCATGCTTGTGCAGCAAGCACTTTACTGACTGAGTCATCTCTGTATGTCTCCCTTCTTGGATTTCTTGAGACAGTCTTACTGTCACACTGCCCATGAACTAACTCAGTAGCATATCTAGTCCTGAAACTTGTAATCCTCCTGACTTGGGAACCCAAATGGCTGAGATTACAGGCCTGTGATACCAGGTTTAGCTACTTTCAGGACTTTTAAACATGATTCCATTGCCTCTGACCACCATCCTTTCTCCCGGAGTTAACTGTTAGTCAAATCATTGTCACTTTTCATGTGTCTTTTTTTCCATTGTGGTTTGATTGCTGTGGTTCATGATGCAACTTTGAGTCATTGCTCTCTACAGTTGGTTTACTGTCTATAATCATCTTGAAGAAATTTACAATCATCAAGTGTTGTGGGACATTCATCATTGGATGATGAGGAACACATCTTTATATACTGAGGCTTAAGTGTTCTCTTCAGAGCCCCTTTGTTTTGAGGACAACTTAAGCCTGTTAAGGGGTCAACCTCAAAGTTATTATCATTGCTTTCACATGATTCTTAATCTCAAAGACATGAAACACTCCCTTTTCTAAATTTCTGCCCCCATTAATGTCATGTGTAGCAAGCTACTACTTCACCAGTTCTGCCAACCCCTCCTTTCTACCCTACCCAGACATCCTACAGAATCTCATCTTTCTCCATGTGAGCTCTTCTTTCCTGTCCCTAGTG
This sequence comes from Meriones unguiculatus, assembly GCF_030254825.1. Lineage (NCBI taxonomy): Eukaryota > Metazoa > Chordata > Mammalia > Rodentia > Muridae > Meriones > Meriones unguiculatus. The sequence continues at coordinate 26,254,394 of NC_083354.1, read as the reverse complement.
CTGTATCATTAATCTACACTGCTCATCTTATTTCCCTTCAGAGAATTCATCACTTTCTTTTTTTTTAATTTGTATGTATCTGCACATATTTGGAGGTCAGAAGACAACTTGTGCAAGTCAACTCTCTTCTTCTATCATACTGATCCCAGATACTGAACTTAGCTCATCAGGCTCAGTGGCAAGCACCTTTACCTGTTGAGCCTAGTATTAGCCCATCAGTCAACTTTTTTTTTTACATTGAATATTACCTTCACCAAGTTTTAAATGGTGAGAGTGATGTTTAATGACAACTATATTCCATGTCTCACAATGTCTACACCTAGTAGGTGATCTGGCTCAGCTGAGTGGATGAGAGCAACAAAACTTATCTGTCCCTCCACAGTGAGAAAAAATTACATCTTCCTTGTGAAGCATTTCTGGTAAAAATACTTCTCAGTCTAGCTAGAGTGACTGGAGGGAAAGCAGTCACCGATGGAGTTCAGTAGGGAAGGATGCAAAGGTGAGGCTGGGAGACTGAAACTCCACAAGGAATCGTCCCCAGTGTGAGCTGTGTCCAAAAAGTGTCAAGTTCCCAAAGCCTGGGACAAAACTCAACCCTCCCAGCCCATTTGTTAATCATTCTCTTTTGCTTCAAGGACTTTCATCTCATTCTGTCCCTAACTTTCTCTTTCTTCTCCTTAGGCTCACCTCATTTTTGCTTAGCATCCAATAAGAGTCAAATGTTCAGCTTTTTGTCAAATGACACCTTGAGTCTCAAGTGACCATGGACTAAAACCATCAGCCATATTTCTTCCTTTTCCTTGGATATTTTGTCACAGCAATGGGAAACTAAACACAACAGTCAATAGAACAGGAAAGGATGCTTCAACAGCTAGTAAAGAGTTCTTGGGACAAGAAGGAACGGGCTGTGGGGGAAACAAGCATAAACGTCAGTGGCAGCCCCAGGACTTTCAATGTCAGGACACAACATGTATCAAAGTGTGTTAGAATCAGAAATAATTGTGATAGTTTCAGATGCAGAGTCAGAAAAAGAACACAATGAAATTTGTAGATGAGCCCAAAATGTGGAACTGTAGCTAAAACAATGGGTATCCTGTGTCAAACCTGTGTTTTAGAGAAAAGGGACAGACAGCAACAGTTTAGAAGGGAGAAAGTTGAAAAGAACACAGTCTCCTTGGAGAGGACACAACAGTCACAGTTGAAATCTACAGGTAGAAAACAAGCAGCAATTCACATAATGGAAGTGGACTAGGAAGGTTTACGTTGGAATGAGTAGAAAATGGGGTCAAAGGGGCAATGATCGAACCATATATACACTGGAATCAGAATAATAAAAGGGATCCTGGCAGTGCAGAGCATACTACCAACAGTCTTAACTGTTTGCTGCCATGTAAGGCAGAAGCGGTAGGGAATCCTTCGAGGAGGTAGAACAGTAGCCTGAGAATTTTAAGATTAAAATTTAGGCCTTGCACTGCACAAGCTAAGCATGCCTTCTGTCCTGTCTACACTCTTGGCCCTGAAACTTTCTTCTGACTCCATGAAAGCCTTTTTAGAAACATTTTTAAGAGATACTATTGCTTGTTAATAAGGTTATAAAATAAGATACCAGAGTATGGAATACTGCACACAATGTATGGAATTCCTCAGGAGTCTATAAATCTAAGCAATGGGGCTTTTCTGGGATAAAATGCAAGGTCCATATCGTTTTGGCAATATGATTCTAAATATAGTTTTTTAGTCTCTTACAGAGGCCATACTAGTATTTTATCCAAGAGTCTTTGCAAAAATCACAATAAAAAGCCATCAAGTTCTCCTATAACATTTATTAAGTGACTGTCAGACCCTGCAAAGGCACTAAATGTTACATCCCAAGTTGCATGAAGCTGTAAGAGTCAGAAGTGAACACCACATCTTAATGATACCACTTCTCACGATGGGGGAGTCCTGAATCCTAGAGAGCTAGATGGACTTTATGTATCCCAAATTTCTACCCAGTATCTACAAATGACCCTTGCCTGAGTCCTTACATTCCTTTTTCACATTTCTTCTAAAAAAAACCAAAAAAAACAAACAAAAAAAAAAAACCTTCCTAAGTGCAGGTGACCAACTCTGGCAGTACTCTCTCCCCAAATCCTCCCTCCTAGCAAGCAATCCTTTTATGTAAAGAAGATAAGAAGAAGGCTAACAATGAATTCAGAGGGTACTAATTTCCAACATGTCAAAGAACCTTTGCCTCTGCTTTATCAGGGGCATTTCTGAACCCACATGGGACAGTCCTTACACTTGCTCAAGTCTGTACTGCCTTGCTTTCTATAACCCTCAAAGCTGTGAGCAGTGGACTTCTATGGAACTCAGGACTCAGAAAAATGGTTTCCATGTCCTACTCAGAGTTGTTCATTTTCCAAAGAGATCTTGGTTTACATGTTAGCAAAATTTCATCAGGAGACAGAAACCAAATAACTTCTTTTTACATTAGTTAGAATTTTCTTGAATTTTATTATCAAATATTTACTATAAAAACACTCAACAAAAGAAAGAAAACTCAGTGGTTAAAAACACAAACTCTGGAGCCAAATAATCTCAACTGCATATCTTACTACATGTGTCACTTGGGTAAGTTACTCAATATCTCTGCTTCTGTTTATCCATTTGTAAAATGGGGGCTGTAAAACTAGGGTAGCTTACTTCATACAGTTAAAGAAATTAAAAAAAAAAGCATTACAAATGAAGCCTAGAACATGGTAAGTTCTTTTGTATTTGTAAAACAAATATTAAAATAATAATAATAAACTTAAATTAAATGGGTTAGTTTCTCCATGGATCTAAGAAGTCTTTATCCAAACATACTTTTTTAAAGGTTACAGCAGATGTTTATATACAACTGTGTCCTTCTTGTTGTTACTTCTGCTATGTACTCTGCCAGACTCTCCACAATTACAATTTATAGTGATTGCCTAAAAAGTTATAAACAAACTGCCCAATAATTCAGTGATAAGTAGCAATGGACACTGATACTACATTATTAAGTACCATTTTCTGTTTCAAAACTCAGTCTCATATTTCTAGGAAAGAGCCTTTCAATCTTCTATAATTAGTGATCTCCTTTACGAATTTTTTTCCAAAGAGATTATCCTTGATCAACAGTAAATACCCTACTCAATACTACGCTAGTTTTTTCTTAAATTCAGATTTACTATTCCATATTCTCTTAAAAAGCGCCTAGACCCTCCCCTTGTAATAGCAAAATCTGTTTCTATGATTACACACAAAATGTTAACATGAAACTTTCCATCTAATATTCCAAATAGTAACTTTCCAGTAAAAACACTATTCTTGGCACAAGACTTCCCTCTGAACAATGCACAAATTTCTACATTTTGATCTACAAATTAGAGCTCTTGCTAGAATACCTTATTCATTCAATCATGTTCCTCAAACATGGATTCCTTGTATACCAAGTGAGAAGCTTAGAGCTTCTTTCTATAATTTCCTAACACTGAATGCAGGCTACCTAACAGCCCAAAGGCTTCCCCTTGTCTTTTCATTCACGTCACTTAGGTTTCTTCTAAAAACAACAACAACAACAAAAAGAGTTCTTGTTGTATAATATAGTCTTACTAAATTCTTAGTGAAAAACATCCCTTAGTTATATTTATAAGATCTCCCCCACCGCAATGTGTTGTCAAACATACAATAAAAAAAGTCTTTGACCAATTCAGTTACAGTTTCTCTTCACTATGATTTCTCTGATGTTGAAGTAAAGCCGAGTGACCACTAAAGGCTCTTCCACACTGACTGCATATAAAGCGTTTCTCCCCACTATGCATTCTCTGATGGATAATCAGGGACGAATTCTTACAAAAAGCTTTTTCACAATGTTTACATTTGTAGGGTTTCTCTCCAGTATGGTTTCTTAAGTGTACAATAAGGGAAGAACTCTCATTAAATGCCTTCCCACACTCATTACACCTGTATGGTTTCTCTCCAGTATGAGTTCTCCTGTGTGCAATAAGGTGAGAGCTACAATTAAAGGATCTTTCACATTGATTACATTTATAGGGTTTCTCTCCAGTGTGAATTCTCCGATGAGCAACAAGGTGACAGCTCTGACTGAAGGATTTTCCACATTTATTGCATTCATAAGGTTTTTCTCCAGTATGAGTCCTTTGGTGCCTAACAAGATGAGCCATCTGGCTACAGGATTTTCCACATTTATTACATTCATAGGGCTTAATCCCAGAATGAATAATTTCATGTTTAGTAAGGGCTGAGCGTTCTCTGAAAGCTTTACCACATTCTTGACAATTATAAGGTTTCTCTCCTGTGTGAGTTCTCTGGTGAGCAATGAGATGGGAACTCCAACTGAAGGACTTTCCACACTCAGTACATTTATATGGTTTTGCTCCAGAGTGAGTTCTTTCATGTTTACTAAGAGCTGAATAATCCCTAAAAGCTTTTTCACATTCATCACATTTAAAGGGTTTCTCTCCAGTATGCATTCGCATGTGGGCAATAAGATGGGAACTCCAGCTAAAAGATTTTCCACATTCAGTACATTCAAAAGGTTTCTCTCCAGTATGAGTTCTCTGATGTCCAATAAGATGGGAGTTCCAGTTGAAAGACTTCCCACATTCATTACATACATAAGGTTTTTCTCCTGTATGGATTCTTGTGTGTACAATAAGATGAGAATTCCAACTGAAGGCTTTCCCACATTTGTTACATTCATAGGGTTTTATTCCAGCGTGAGTCCGTTCATGTTTAGTAAGGGCTGAACGATTCCTAAAAACTTTTCCACATTTATCACATTCATAGGGTTTCTCTCCAGTATGAGTTTTCTTATTCTGAATAAGGTAAGAGCTCCAGATAAAAGATGCTCCACATTTGTTATATTCATAGGGTTTCTCTGTAGTATATGTGCTTGTATGTTGAGCAAGTAATGAGTCATACCCAAAGACTTTCTCCCATTCATTGTATTTATATGCTTTTTCTACAGTACTGACTTTTTGATGTTCCATAAAAGATGAGAAATAAAAGATATTCTCATATTCTTTATAGTCATACTGGTTTCCTCCAATTTGAAGTCTTGGGTGTTCATTGAGTGATGGTCCCTGGTTAAAGATTTGATGGCATTCCTTATATTCATAGAGTTTTTCTCCTGTATGTACTGCTTTATGGTCACCAAAATGTATAATATGATTGAAAGACTTCACAGCATCAGTACATTTGAACAGGTTATCTCCAGTTTTCATTTTTGCAGGATAAACAGGCTGAATAGCCTGGCAGAAGGTTTTGTCATAATCATTATTTTCACAAGTAACCTTATCTGCATACATTATAGCTGAATTACAGCTCCAACTTTCAAGATGTGAATCAGGTTTATAGAAATGTTCTAATTGAGAAACTCTCTGAGATGGAATCAAGTTTAAGCTTTGGCTGTACGCTGTGCCAACTTCACAGAATTCAGAACCACGTTGAGAAAGTACTTGTTTTTGCATGAAAACCATTTGCCTCATACCTGTACTCCGGTTCATGTGATACATTTCTAATTGGTTTTCACATCCCAAAACTCCTAGCTTGGAGAGGCAAGTATCATCCCATATGTATCTTTCTAGTGTGATTTCATTGGATTGTTCTTCCTCAAAACCACTTTGTGCTGGAATCAATGCTTTGCTTTCAACATTTCTCATCGACTCTGAAACGGAAACAGGAGGAGCTGTGAGTGCATAAAGATGTCAGGGTTTACTGGTGAAACTCATTATTCCTACCATGAAAAATGCTAGAGTATATTTCATTTTCAAGTCCAGACAAAAAAGCCTGAGAAATAGTGAAAAGTAAACAATATAGCTAACTATTAAAAAAAAAAAAAGTATATGACAGCAATAAAACCATTGAGGAGTATTTTCTCAAGAAAAGAAGGATTTACAGGAGAAAGTTAACTATGCAGGACTGAGCTACTCAAGCCATACACATTACCAACCTGGCTTGCTCATGGCTCAGCCTTAGCCAACTCCTGAGAATCAAGACTATGAAATGTTGCAACTATTGTAACAGCTTTTCACACTCATGGCCTTGAAGCAAACTAAAGCAATTTCTCGAGAAAGCTCTAATTAATGTCATTTCTAGTGAAGACGTGCTTTCTTTCTAGGAATCTAGAGTATGTGGGATCTCAGTCACAGAAGTAGTAATGCCTACATGACAATCTCCAATAAGCACAAGAGATACTAGCTTAAACCCAACCATGTTTCCCAGTAGACAACTTCACAGGTCATCACAATTTCTTGCTAGAAATATACAATTCTGTTGTGAAAATACCAGTAATAACTTATAGTTGGTATCCTCTGGACTCTACTGATATTGCTGTATATACTTTTACTGCAATAAACCATAACCATGATGGTGGTGAATTTCAAGTTCTGTAAGTCATGAGGCAGCGCTGGAAACCACTGACAAAAGGACACAATGAATACTATTAGGAAGAAAGGAAAAGAGGAATGGAGGGAGGGATGAATGAAGGGATGGAGGTAATGAAGGGCTTAATACATAAGCATGTAGGCCTTTGGAAAGTAATGTTTAGTGATTAAAGTTATAATTTACTTATGTGTTATAATGTCTTCCTGCTTGCCAATCTAGAAATGGTGGGGGTGAGGGATGGAGTGAGAAAGATATCACCAAAAGATTTCAAGCCAGGATGTTATTTATAATAAACTACTACTATAATATTTGTTGTTCCAGAGTCCAGTCACGATTTAAACACATAAGACTTATCAGCTCAAAAGGAAATTTCATGATATAAAGATTCCCCTGAAGAAGCAATTCCTGTGACCACTAAAGCAACAGTTTTAGAGCAATGATATAAGAGATGGACTAGAAAAAAAGTACAGTATGGTGAAACAGCCATGTGACTTAAAGTTTGAACATCTATATTTAAATAATAGCACAAAACCACTTATAATTTTGGGCACTTGTGACAGTGCACACACACATACACAATCAAAAATAAAAAATTTTTAAAAGAAGACCTTTAGGCTGACATGAAAAAAAAAAACAAAAACAAACAAACAAAAAAACCCTAAGAAGTAACTCAAACAAATTACATAGTAACAAGACAGCAAAATCACATTTTTTTTCTTTTTTTCTGTTTTTTTTTTTTTAGGACAGTGTTTCTCTATATAGCTTTGGTTGTCCTGCAACTTGCTTTGTAGATAAGGTTAGCCTCGAACTCAGTGATTCAGCTGCCTCTTCTTCCCAAGTGCTCAGAATTAAAAGCATGTACCACCACACTCAGCAAATTACATTGTTATCTTTATAACATCTCTTTATCTGATTTTAGAGATAAAAATCACTAACACAATAGCTCAGTGATACCTGCCACCAAATCTGACAACCTGAAACATTAATATTATGAAAAGAAAAAACTGATTCCTGCAAATTATCTTCTGACCTTCCCCTATTCCCAACCTACCACCTCCATACAAATATAATTCAAAAATTTAAGAATTCTAATAGCTGAAAATTTAAAAAGATAAAACATAATTATAAATGTGTGCTAATAACATAAAATGCATTTAGTGTGTAAAAGAGGACAAGCTATACAAAAGCAAAGTTTATTATTATATTATTTTATTTATCATTTATTTTATCATTATTAGATTATATTTGTTATTTTATTATATTTATTGTTATATTATTATATTACTTATTAAGATTAAATTAGTATTAATCCAATAAGATAATTATAGAGATGTTAATTATAATCCTCACCACAACCACTAAGACAATAACAACAACAAGAAAAAGATTCACAGTAAAGAGAATCTATTACGTGTATATTGGGAAGTAATAGTAATGTGACAATGTGGGTTAGAGTGAGTGTATAGGAAATTTCAACTTATACATTTTATGTAGCTTTTGTCTTTTTTAGATTGGTGAAAAAATAGCCTATATTCAAACACTATTTTTGTTTGTTGCTTTTGTAAATAAGTGTTTGAAGCCATAGACTACAATTTAGAAATTTAAAAATAAATTTTTAAGTAGGTAAATAACTGAGAATATATGTTAGAGAAGACACAGCAAATATGAACAACCACAGTACAGACAGAAAGTGGAGGGAGGGGCTCAGCTTACAACTGCAACCTTATGAGAGGCTCTGCTCTGAATCATGCAGTAGACAGAAAGGAAAACATGAAGAAGATGAAATCTCCCTAGAGGGAATTCGGAATGTATTAAAATAATAATAATAATAATAATAATAATAATAATAATAATAATAATAATAATAATTCCTCTACCCTTAGCCCATTTCTCAAAAAGGAGAGCTTTTAGGAAAAGTTCATGCCTGTGGCTTCACCTCACCTGGACAAGTGCTTTGAGGATATGTTTGCTCCACTGACCATGGCTCTTCTCCTTGTTCCAACAGGGAGATGACTTCAGGCTTAGCAATCTGATTCCCTACACATGGAGGAAAGACATGTGACTTTGGAGACAACGCTTTGGAATTGCCAGAAGGAAAAAAAAATCTTCCCTTGCCTCTTTCTCATGTCACTCCTCACTGAGGGAGAATATATATACATATAGATAGATATAGATATAGATATCCTTCTCCTTCTACACTTCCTAAGTATTAGGAATTTCATCCCTGAATCTCAACGTTCATGATTATCTCAGCCCTTCAAACTATAAATACTTCCTTCACAGACTAACTGAGGACACTGTCAGTTTCCACCTTACCCACACACAGTAGGTGTCCATAGGTCTCCAGCATCACATCACGGTACAGAGTCCTCTGAACAAGGTCCAGCTGCCCCCATTCTTCTTGGGTGAAGGCCACAGCCACATCTTTGAAAGTCACTGGTTCCTGAAAGAGCATATATGATCCTTTTCAGCCTATGGCAAACCTTTCCAAATTTTCTAGGGATGGAATGAGGTTGACAGCCTTCAAAGAGAGAAGACAGGATATAAATGATGGGTTAGACAGTACCAGGATTTTTCAGGTGTTGTGACTTACTTTAATCCTAGCACTTTCAGGAGGCAGAGGTAAATGGATCTCTGTGTGTTTGAGGCCAGCATGGTCTATGTAGTGAGTTCTAGAACAGCCTGGCTATGTAGAGAGAGAGATCCTGTTTCAAAAAATATTTTTAATAAAAGATTCTAGCTGATACATATCAAGTTTAACTGAGAACCAACCACAGCAAAAATGTGCTCATCAAGAGTCCTGAAAGCTCCAACCTAGAAGGGAATATGCACACACAGCATTAATTAAATTATCAAGAGCCAAAAACAGAAACATGGAGTCAGTAAAAGACACAGAGAGGATCTTTAATATGTTCCCTAGTTTATTTCTTATTAGAAACCAATTCTGATAACAATGGCCAGTACAAAAAGGAATCCCACCTTGACAATGTCCTGTCCTCTCAATACATGAATATACCTGGGACCAGAGTAGAAAGAGGCTACCTGTGGGCCAGAGACCTTGTGTTAGAAAAATCTTTGCTCTAGTATGTGGGCCTGGGATCTTGAAGGTGATCTGGGATCTGCCATCCTCACCACAGGATAAAGTTTCCAGTCACTGGTCATTTCCATCAAAGGGCTGGAACCAAGGATAAGCAGGACAGCTCAGAGCAACCTGGGCTGAGGGAATTGGTTACAGCAGTAGTTAAAAACAGTTCAGTTAAAAAATAAAAAATCCAAGCTGGCTGGAAGGATAGCATCCAGCCGTAATCCCAGTTACTCATCTGGAACTGAAACAAGAAGAGATGAGTTGAGCTCCCAGGTTCAGTATCAGCCTCAGCAACATAGTGCCAAAAATCAATACAGAAACCAGGACAGGCAGGATATAGGTCTATAATTCAGGAACCCAGAACACCAACGCAGAAGGATCAGAGGTTGAAGCCTGCCTGTGCTACCCAGAAAGAAACTGTTTCTAAGCAAACAAAAAATATAAAATCCAAAGGGGGAAAGGGAAAATAGAACCTAGAAAACTAGAGAAGATGAAGACAATGCTAACCTAAGTCTGATTTTTACAATGATTTTATCTTTAGTACTCCTTTTAAGAAAGCAATGTAAAACCGCTGTCTGGGCATCCTGAGTGGAACAGGAGGTGTTACACTTGCAGGGCAGAGTGTATGGGTGGTAGGCCACAAACCCTATAGTCTCTATTTACTTCTTGGCCCCCAAAACCTTTCTATATACAAGGTCCAAATCACTGACTGGAGAATGACTCCCTGGTTCGCTCATCACTGACAAAGAATCAACCCTAAGAAAAAGCTGTTGGACTGGTATGTGTACAATGCAGCAGATGCACATCAGGGTCTTCTGACCCTCTGCCCTCCCTTTAAAGCTTCTGGCTTCTTCTTACCTGGATACTGCTTTTCCCATGGTCCTCCTTTATGTCTGTTTATCATATCTGATAAACAACTTGTCATCTCTGATCTGAGCTACCTACTCTTCAATATACTAACTTTTTTACTTTGCCCAACAGAACTGCATTTATTCTGCCTTCATAAAATGATTGACTTAAAACAAAATCTTGATTCTGTTTCAAACACTGCCTTATAACCCCAAACTCAACTCCTGCACACACTCTTGACACATTCACTTTTACTGTAGCCCATCGCTGTTGCTGCTCTATACTGAAGTATCTAGGGACAATGAACATGCAGTGGAGAATGTTATTTTCAGCAAGCTCTTGCCAAAATCCTTGCTGCTTTGAGACTGTTAAGCAAGGATGTGGATTTCTGCCTCCACCTTTCCAATACAAAGCACCTAGAAGTGCTAAACATACTATACCCCCTTCTCAAAATCCTCTCCAACCTTGGCAACAAGGTCAATTCCGTATTTTTGTTGTTACAGATCTTCCCAGACCCATTTCCTTCAAACTTCCTGTTGTTTCTACAAACTGACAGAGAAGTGTAAAAATCTAAGCACAATGAATTTTTGCAGCAAGCTGAGAAGCCATGCTTACTACCCTGGGGCTTCTAGTCCCTGTCTGTCTCATATTACCTAATTCTTACTGGGTGGAGGAGAAGCATTGCCCAAATAGCTTAAACAAACTTAACAGAGTCAATACACACAACCTAGCAACTATCAACCCTGTAGACCACCACAAATTCACCTCCTCCCCTTTTAAATATGATCAAAAGTGAATATAATATCTAATAAACACAAGACAAATGATATTATTAGAGGATTTTATAAACCCTGACAGTAACAGTGGCCCCTGGCAACAACCACCAATAACCACTAAGCCATAGCTGTCAGAAGACTTAGGTGTATAACAAGGGCATCAGTATAACAATACCTCACACCTGATAATCCACCCTGTCACCTGAAAAATCCAACAACCAAATGCCATATGCTCACTAACAAGATAAAGGCTGGAGTGAAAACTCAACTGGTAAAGAGTTTGTCCGATAAGCATGATAAGAGACAATCAATTCCCAGCGCCTTCATAAAAAGCTGCAGATGATAGCAGACACAGTCACCCTAGCACTGTGGAGGCAGAGACAGGAAGATCCCTGGAGCTAACTGGCCAGCGAGCCTATTCTATCAGCAAGCCCCAGACAGTGAGAGACCCTGTCTCAAAAATAAGATATGTTTTACTCTTACCAAAGCTCCAATGCCTCAGATGGCTATTCTAACTGTTTGTTGGGATATACAGTTTGGGACTGGGCAAATGTTTGCTTAAATTCTCTACGATGTTTTTATGAGTTCATTACAATGAAGTAATTTTTATTTAAAAAATCAGCAACAAAACAAACACAATGGGATTGGTGAAATGACTCAGTAAAGACTTTTACTACTAAGCCTATGAGCTGAGTTCCTGTCACCTATGTAGTAGAGGAAAAGAACTAACTCCCAAAAGCTCTCTCTACACACACACACACACACACACACACACGGAGGGACTAAGCGCCACTCAAGAACTGCTCTTGCTGAAAATGCCAAATGAATTTACTTAGGCCTCTCGTACAACTACCCATCTACAGAGGACTGAGGAAATAACATTTCGATGATATCAGGAACACTAAATCAAGAGGTGATCTATTTTCTTCGGATAAAAAATACAGGCAATGTAAGGTCCTGGTTTTACCAACTATAAGACTGTGACATAGTAGGACAAGTAAAAAATGGAATGTGAGCTGGCCATTAGCTAACTTTTGCTGGACTGAGAAAGGTACTGTTGGTTATGTCCTAAAACAGATACTCAGAAATACTTATAGGTTCTGAGATTTGTTTTTAAAATGTTCCACCTGAACAAAAAGCTACGTCAGAACAAGTCAAAGGCAGAAACTAAAAACTGTTGTTGCTGAAAGTGGTGAACATGAGGATATATGGAAGGTAGAACAAGAACAGAAGGATGTCTAGTCCTAACCTTCAAAATCTGTTACCTTAATGATAGGACTTACATATGTAGCTAAGGTAAAGATGCTGAGACAATAGTAGTCTGAATTGTCTGAGTGAATCCAGTGTAATCAGAAGGTCATCTATGTGAAGAAGGAAGCAGTATAAAGGTCAGAGATGTAATGATGGAAGCATTAGTGAGAATAATTTGTTTTACAGAGAAGAGTAAGGATGCTGCTTAGTGGTAGAGTTCTTGCCTACTGTGCTCTAGACTAAATTCCCAGTATGGCCTTCACTGTTCAAGAAAGGAAAGAAAAACGCCACACAATGGGGGTTGGGAGAAAGACTCTCCTGGGGCCTTCATAAGGAACACAGATCCTGGATACTTGGTGGTGGCAAGTATACTTGGGTTTGCTGGGTTTGTTTTTATTCTTGTTTTACACAGGATCTTAAGTTGCTCAGACTGGCCTCAAACTCAGTCCTTGAACTCAGTACATACCTGATTGTTGGAAGGACCCTGCTGTTTGAGGTTGCAGTCCTCCCATTCTGAGCTTAGCATTAGATAGAGGGCTTTCGCTCCCCAGCAGGACCTCCTACTCTCTGTCTAACCTCATGTGGAGAGTGTCTTTAGGCATAGATGCCCCTAGCCATATCTGGTACATGGCCTTTAACACAGTTCTCTGCAAGATCTCCTCTCCCTTTGCCTATAGGATAACTAGGTACTGTGTTCCCGTTCATATGATAGAAGCATGCTGCTTAATGCAAACCAAGCATTCTTGAAGCGCCTAGTTTTAAACAATTATGTACACCTATCCTGGGAGCCTCTCACCCATTCCTCAAGGACTATATAGTCTTTGTTCTCCCTAAATAAAGTTGAACTATCTCGCTGAAGTGGTTCCTGGAGGTCATTTGTTCGCCACCTTCCGAGCCCTGTATCTTGCCTTCTGCTCCTCCTAACTTCGTGGGCTGGTGGCCAACAGCCCACTAAAAAAGAAGAGAACCACACCTGATGACAGCCTTTAACTTTTTTGTTTTGTTTTGTTTTTCAAGACAGGGTTTCTCTGTGTAAGAGCCTGGCTGTTCTGGAACTAGCTCTGTGGATCAGACTGGTCTTGAAGTCACAGAGATCTGCCTGTCTCTGCCTCCCAAGTGCTGGGATTAAAGGTATATGCCACTACCCCAGCTAGTCTTGAACTCTTGATTTTCCCACCTCCACTTCCCAAGAGCCAAGGTTAGAGACTTATGGTAGTACTCCCAAATATGCAGACCCATTTCAGACTTCTGAGTTCAAAACAAATGAATACAATTGCTCTCAGCACCTAAGTTTGTTACTCTGCTGCAACAGCAACAAAAAGGTAATCCTCAGTTTATGTTCTATTTTTCTTCTTAAAGATCTTTTTTGTTGTTGTTTGTTTGAATTAGGGGGCTTAAGAGATGGCTCGATGAATAAGAGCCCTTGCTGCTTTTCCAAAGGATTTTGGTTTAATTCTTGGCCCCCTTATGAAGGCTTACAGCTGTCTTTTACTCTAGTACTAGGGAATCAAATGCTCTCCTCTGCCCTGAGAACATCAGCCATACATGTGTTACATACACACACACATATATACTGGCAGAACACTTATATACAAAATGTTTAATTAAAGGAAATAGCCCATCCAATGAAAAGAATGGACCAGAAGCACCATGGACTCCCCACATTCCTGCCACAATGCTAACTATTCAAATAGTGGTACACAGTTCCCTTGTCCCACACTTCCAACCCCACACAGTAGGCAGGACTGCAGTAGGATAGGAACCACCTGCAGGAAGACCACAGAAGGAACTGTTCTCTCAGCTTAAATGATACAGCAAAGGGAGCAGAAAAATCAGCATGAGAACAGTGGGGGCAAAGGCTCATGCTCAGGAAAGCTTGACCCTCCACCCTGTGGGCAGTGCTACCAGCTGCAGTGCATTTAAGACACCTGAACATAATTCCTACAGGCCCTCTGGGTTCAAGAGTGTAGACAGTTCTGGCTGACCAATGAACTGAAACATCTTCAGTCTGGCAAAGAAACAGGAAGGACTGTAGGCTTTGCACTAGGGAAACAACTGAGTAGTTGAACCCATGGAACCAGTGGCATTAGCAGAATAGCAGAAAGCAGCAATCAGGAGGGAAAGCTGTGGGGCAGCGACCCAGTATGACCATCAAGAAGTCCTACAAAGTTTTCTTGGTGAGAATATATAGAAGGCAGGAACATTTACCACACAGGTAAACAGGCAACTAGGTGGTCAAGAGGACACAAATCCAGAGAGAAGACTCAGGCAACTTTCAAACAAATGTAAGGTCTCATTATGGTTCTTAGCCTGAAGAGGTTGAATACAAAACATAATAGAATGCTCCAGGATAAGCGGTTTTCTTTTCTGTTTGTTTGTTTGTTTTAAGAAAAAAAAAACTGATACATAGGCTTTGAAGAATAGACAGGACAGAAATCAGTTTAGTGAGAGGGGTGCATAGAAAGATTTCTGTGGTAGTAGAAATAGATTCCTGGGCTCGCACCTCTACCAAGAATATGACACTCAGAGAGAAAATCAAATAGTAGTTTATCCAGGAAATCCAATACCTACCAGAAGACTCCAGAAAGAATATAAAGGATAGAACTACTTCTAAAAATAATACATGGTATTTTGAGATGCCAATGCAACCAGCCATAAACAAAGACAAACATTTGGCAAAACATCAATAATCATTTTAGCTGGTGAAATACCAAAGTTAAGAAAAAGAGAATTCATATCATCATATATATGTATATGTATGATATATATTATTCATATAATCATATATATGTTCAGGACCCAGAATGCAGGTGGAAAAGGTAGTTGCTGGAAATCTGGGAGTTAAAGATAAGAAACACATAGCAAAAAAACTACCCAGCTTCACTAAATCAAATAGTTTTTGAATTTGAATCAAATACATTCATGTGAATCAAATTCATTCAAACTAAAGTAATGTAATGCACTTTTTTGACCTTGCAATTTAAAAACAAGTAATGTTCCATAGTAATGGGGACAGGGACTGTCTCTGGCAGGAACTGATTGGCCTGCTCTTTGATCACCTCCCCCTGAGGCAGGGAGCAGCCTTACCAGGCCACAGAGGAAGACAATGCAGCCACTCCTGATGAGACCTGATAGACTAGAATCAATCAGAGGGAAGGGGAGGAGGACCTCCCTTATCAGTGGACTGGGGGAGGGGCACAGGCGGAGAAGAGAGAGAGGGTAGGATTGGGAGGGGGCTACAGCTGGAATCAAAATGAATAAATTGTAATAATAAAAGATTATATTAAAAAAAGAAAATGGGTATTTTCTCCTAAAATGAAGTGAACAGTGGTTTCAGCCTTTGGACACATAAGCTTTGTGTACAAGTTTCATATATACACAAAGGAAGTAACAAGAACACTTGCACAGCTTTAGCTGAAATAGCAGTGATAACAGGGGTAGAGGATTTAGACGCCCATCCATAAAAGGAGGGGTAGGATGCAATTTGCTGAAGGGAATGAATGAAGGTAAAGCATTCTGTCACCCCAAGTAGGAGAAACCACTAGAATTACAGTGGTGCTGTCACTGGGGCG
The DNA here is from genome assembly GCF_030254825.1 of Meriones unguiculatus. Lineage (NCBI taxonomy): Eukaryota > Metazoa > Chordata > Mammalia > Rodentia > Muridae > Meriones > Meriones unguiculatus. The sequence continues at coordinate 26,238,447 of NC_083354.1, read as the reverse complement.
CTGTAGTAACATATGCTCAATGTCTTGCCGGATGAGACAGGTTATATGACATATACTGTCTCACAACATACTACACTATATTACAGTTTAAGAGGGAAAAAAACTATAAACATTCATTTTCCCCTCAAAGGATGTGCTTTTCTTTTCCCCAGTTTCCTAAAAGAAAAAAAAAAATCCATTTGAAAATATAGTTTCATAAAGTAGAGAGAGCAAAGGCTGCAGTGCACTGACTTAAGAAAACCGGCAGGAACCACACAGTAACCATTCAAGAAAAAGCAGAAGTTCCATCTCACCTGGACCTGAGCTGTTGGAAGCACAGCTGTCCTTCTTCCCTCCTCCTCAGGGCTTCCCTGTATGGACCATGCTGCAACCTGAGGGCACAGGGCTAAGAAAGGAAAAAGACGTCATAAAGGCACCTCTTCCCACCAGAATTCCATCATTTACCCTATGGAAATGAGAAGGGCTAATCCTTGTCCCTGCTGCTACCATCAGAGGTAAGGAAGAAAGCCACTTCTTCACCCCAAAGATAAAGGAAATGGGAATCAGAGAAATAACATGTGAATCCTCACCAACCTATGCCATGAGGCACCATCTCTGTGAAGCTTTTCACAGCCTTTCTAGGTCTCAGCCCTCAATATTTAGACATCAATTCTGCTGTTATCTGTCCTAAAGACATCATCATCACTTTACCCCTACAGACAGTTTTCTGACCCCTTTTTATTCCAACTCCCTGGTGACAGTTGGACTACAAGCTCCTCTTTTAAAGAACCACTGTTCACCGGCTCTGACCCCAACTATGGCAGATGACTAATGGAAGAGGACATTCCACGGCAGCCAACACAGTTAATGGTACATGCTCTTCACTCACCCCAGGAGGCAGAGGGGCCAGCAGCTGCCATCTCCCAAGACTGGTCCATGAGGGGACCTGCAGAGAAACAACAGATTATGACTGTGACACAAACCCAGGGATTACAGGTAACACAAGAAAAAAGGAGCATGACAGAGACCCTATACAGAGTCCAAAGGCATATAAAAAAAAAAAAATCCAACATAACCAGGATCTCTATAGGAAATGCACTTGTAGAATATGATTTAACAACAAGGCAACTAAAAACAGAACCCTCTGAAGGCTGGCATTGGGGCACTCCAGAGGCAGAGGCAGTTTCAAGGCCAGCCTAGTCTACAGAGCAAGTCCAGGACAGCCAAGGCAACACAGAAAAACCTGTCTCAAAAATCTAAACAAACAGAACCCTTTGAATAAGTGTCTGATAAGGTGCAACCTCACCTATTTTTATATAAGTAGGTTACTGCTTTGATATCCATGGTGATAACAACTTAAAGATAAAACATATCATTATTAACACTGCTTTTAAAATACAGATTAACGTTATGTATTATACAATAATAAAGTGAAAAACACAGGAGAAAAAAATGTTTTGATTGTATGTACTGTATGATTGTCTTCTAAAGAGTCGTATAAATTACTTGAGTATCTCATAGAGGCCCTTTTCAGAAGCTGACCATCAAATATACAAGATTTATGTTGTCTTTTATGAATAAAATTCCCCTTAATCACTAATTAGTTCTAATTTTATACCAAAACAGCTAGACCTCCTATTATCTCCCAAAGCCAGTAGCACCTTTTCAGCCCTAACCTACAGTAACAGTAAGTTTTCTGTAGGGAAGGTACAGAAAAATCAAGACTTGGACTCACCCCAGGAGGGCCATCCGTTGATGGCTGCCATCCCTGAGGATTAGTTGACCAGGGTCCTACCCAGGAGCACTGCAATTACCAACCTGGAGACAAAGTGGAAAAAAAAAAGACATACTTGGTTCTTTCTCACAAAAGATCCAGGGAGAACAAAAAGAACACATCCACAAAGATAACAAAAGACCACTAAGAAGCAAGATTTAAAAAAAAAAAAAAAACTCATTTACATTTCAAACACAAACAGTGGATCAGGGACATGAGCATGCAAGAGGACCTGTTACATACCCATATGTATATACAGGAGGATCCCTGGGAATTTCTGGCCAGTCCACAGAGTGGAATTAGAGGGTCCAGGTTCAGTAAGAGACCTTGTCTCAAAGGCAAGATGGAAAGCAACTGAAGAAGACACCCAACACCAACCTCACAGTCAACACAGAAATAGCACAAGAAAAATAAAAATGACAGAACTGGAGCAAAATGAGTATACAGCACTCATGTTTGCCAAGCATAACATTGGTCATGCAGTTCTTGGTGAATAATTACAAAGCGCATTTCCATATTTGAATAGACTCCCTGGTTATTCTTGGTAGAGGGGGTTGTACAGCTGCACAGTTTATACAACAAATCGACTGAATCCACATTGAACGATAAAGATGTGATCGTTATACAAATGTTAAAGCCAAACAACAACAGAAGCCACCAGCAAGATCTTCCAGAATCAAGCCCATCGGTCCCCTCCTTGCAGCCTCACTAGAGGCAAAAGTGCCGTCAGACCCCTCAAATGCACGGATTCCAGGTCTTTGTGTGAGACCGGTAACTTCTCAGAGTGATGGAGAGATGTCGGGTACTAAGCATTGGCACACTCACTGAGACTCAGACACCCCAGGATTTGAACCAAAACACAGGGCAAGCAAGTTACAAGAATCCTCTCACTCCCTCTCCCCTACCCTCCTCCCCCTTCCTCTCTCTCTCTCTCTCTCTCTCTCTCTCTCTCTCTCTCTCTCTCTCTCTCTCTCTCTCCACGCACACTCACACGCACACCACACACACCTCCCTGTCGCTTCAAGTTTAAAGAACCCTGGGCCTTCCCAAGTAAGGCCCTATGCGGAAGGGGTAAGAGCCTCCGGGTCACTCCAGGAGCTGCTTTCAGCAAGCTGCCCGCCCTACCTGGCTCGTAGCCCCCCGACCCTGCGCGGCAGGCTTAGCTGGCTCGGGGCTGCTGCACTGAGCGTCTGGCTTCGGTCCTGCACACAGACAAGATTCCACTGGTCTACTCGGCCCAGTCCGGCCGGCCTTTCCGAGAATGAAGAAACCGCGCACCCAGACCCGGGTGCAGGAGGGTCGAGGGCAACGGGGGCACCAAGTCGACAAGGAAAGAGAAGGAGCCCGACGCACCCCGGCACTGAACAAGCCCTGACTGCAGGCGCCGCTTCTCACTGACCATTCCCACGACCTGCCAGTCTCTCCGCAACAGCGACATTGGAAGCCCTTCTGTCTGGAATAAGGCCTTACCTCCGCTGTGGACAATGGCGGCCGCACCCCCCAGAGTCGATCAGGGCGCAATGCAAGGACTACTGGGAGTTGTAGTTTCAAGGAGGCGCACTTCCTGCTTCTACCGGAAGCCAAACAAGGCCGGGATAGGCGTGTGGTTCTCCCTTTTTCCACTAGGATGGATTGGTAGGGCAGGAGCCTCACTTTACATCTCAGTAAAATATCAGCTCAGGGTACCCACTTTCGAAGTCAGAGCTTGATGAGGGTAAATGATCTCTCAGAAGCACTTGCTTCAACCTTGACAAGATTGAGAATGTGGTTGTTATTATACCTACTTATTTTTAGATGAAGAACCTAATTCTGAGTGTCCCCTTACCTATAAAGCCCCACTTCTGAGAACATCAGGATTGTCCCCCAAATCTCTTTCAAGATGGGAAAGCCAAGTCTAAGATATCAAGTTATTTTGTGGTATTTCCCTGAATCAGCGTTTATTGAACAGTGGTTGAGAATAGAACAGAAAAGAGCCAAAGAAACCACTGCGAAGTCAGACCAGTTTATGATCAGTGAAGTTGCATAGTTTAGGGAGGGCAAGACCACATTCAAGAAATGCAAGTAAAAATGGTCAGGCATACACTAGCAACATGTAGTTATGGATCGCAGAGAAGCAAAGGTGGCCCCAGAAAACATATTAACCAATAAAAGCTGTGTAAGTAAGTTTTCTGAATTAAGAGAGAGTATGGAAAAACTGAAGAGCAACTTATGAGATACATGACTTAAAGCTGTAAGATTAAAGAGTGTCAAAGATTTGCAGGAAGAGGAAATGGTTTTGAGTTTCTAATCCTCCTGCCTTCAACTCCTGAGTGCAGAGGTTGCAGGTACTACCACGTTTCTGCATTGCTGGGGATCCAGCTCAAGGCTTTGTTCATGTTGGGCAGGCACTCCAACTAAACTGCAACCCTACCCTAGAAATCTGGCTTCTTTGTTGTGAGTTAGAGGGAACCACTGAAAAGTTTAGGTGAGAAAATGATGACTCTGTGTGTGTGTGTGTGTGTGTGTGTGTGTGTGTGTGTGTGTCTTTAGTCACTTAGCTAGTTAGTTAGTTAGTTAGTTACTTTCTATAGAGAATGGAGTTCAGAGGACAGGATATGGAAGTCATTTAGAATTCTGGACCTGAATGAGCAATTGAGCAAGGCAGAACTTGGAGACAATACCAAAAGAGATGCAAGGCCATTTAAAGAAGGCTTGTGGGTGGATTTCTATAGGTAATATCGGCACCCACTGGGAAAGCATAAAGGAGTCAACCTCCCAAAAATGTGTGGAGAAACTAAGAAAAAAAAGCTGAATTTAAGAGAAGCATACGAAGTGATGTAAAAGGGCCAAGGAACTGATACAAACCCTAGGTGGACAAGAAAATGAGCTTGGGCAGAAATACAAAATTGAACAAGTGCAAAGGCCCACCTCTAATAATCAGACTGAAAAACAATGCCAGGAGTACTGGCGGGTTACAAGAGATTCTACTTCTTCCCAATAGCACATCCTCCAGCCAGCAGTCAGGATGCCTTTAGACCTTAATATCATATCCCTGCACAGACTTCACTGGCTTCCTCTTGTAATTAAAATAAAATCTCATGTTCACAACTTAGAGAACAATGGCACTGGCCTCAGTTTCCCAAGCAACCATAATACCAACCAGGTTCCACCCAGGATTTATTTATTTTTAATTTTTATACTTTATTCAATTTATATCCCAATTGCACCCTCTCACTTGTCACCTCCCAGTACTACCCTCCATCTGTCTTTTCCCCATTCTCCTCCCCTAATCCACATAAAAGGGGAGACCTCCTCCTCTACCATCTGACCATAGCCTAACAAGTCCCATCAGGACTGCATTGATCTTCTTCCTCTGTGGCCTGGCAAGGCCGCCCTGCCAGGGAGAAGTGACCAAGGAGCAGGCAACCAAGTCCATGTCAGGGATAACCATTGATCCCCTTACAAGGGAGCCACATGGAGACTGAGCTGCCATGGGCTACATCTGTACAGAGGTTCTAGGTTATCTCCATACATGGTGCTTGGTTGGAGTATCAGTCTCAGAAAAGACTCCTGTCAGCCCTGAGTTTGTTTATTTCCAGCCAGCTACTACTCTTGGGTGTGTCTGCTTCTTCTTTCCTAGGGCTTCCAGGTATGCTATTAAGTCACTTGTATGAGATGTCTCCAATCTCTTTATGCAGGCATTTAGTGCTATGAACTTTCTTTTCAGCACTACTTTCATTGTGTCCCATAAGTTTGGGTATTTTGTGTCTTCATTTTCATTGAATTCTAGGAAGTCTTTAATTTCTTTCTTCATTTCTTTCCTGACCCAGTTGTCATTGAGTAAAAAGTTGTTCAGTTTACATGAGTTTGTAGACTTTTTACTATTTCTGTTGTTGTTGAGGTCCAGCTTTACTGTATGGTGGTCTGACATGATACAAGGGATAATTACAAACTTCTTGTATCTGTTGAGGCTGGCTTTGTTGCTGATTATATGGTCTATTTTGGAGATGTGCTAAGAAGAAGATATAATCTTTTGTGCTTGAGTGAAAAGTTCTGTAGATGTCTGTTAATTTCATTTCATTCATAATGTCTGTCAGGGCATTGGTTATCTGTTTATTTTCTGTTTATTTGACTGTCCTTTTGTGATAATAGGGTGTTGAAGTCTCCCAGGATTAATGTGTACGGATTAATGTGTGGCTTAAGCTTTATTAATGTTTCTTTTACAAATCTGAGAGCCATTGTATTAGGGACATAGATGTCCAGAATTGATATGTCATGGTGAAATTTTTCTTTGATGAGTATGAAGTGTCCTTTCTCATATCTTTTGATTAATTTTGGTTGAAAGTCTGTTGATAATGTGTTGTTGATTATTAAAGTTTATTGTTGATTTATCTTTTAGTTAAAGGGTGGTTATTCCTAAACCAGCTATATGCCCAAATCACCACACAGAGACTAGGATGTATTTAGTTAAGTAGTGACAACGCTGGGCAATAGTTACTCCATCCTAAACCTCCAAGCCCACATAATTTCCTACCATTCAGATTTCACCCATTATACTTGCTTTTAGTCATATCTTAGGTCCAGTTCATCTCTCCTCATGGTTCCAAGTCCTGTCCTGCCAATCTTGCCTCTCTGACCACTCCCATTCGCTTCTTTCTCCTTCCCCCTCCCTACCCCACTAGAATGTCCCACTCTATTCTCTCCGTTGCACAGCACTGACTGGTGGTTTTATTAAAAATAAAGAAAAAAATGGTGGCATGTTTACACAAACTTGAGACAGATGATGCTTACTTTAAGCATCACAATGCAATGTCCGGATTGAAACCAGATAGTGGTGTAGAGAAATTAGCATTTGAATGAACAAGGGCAAATTATATACATTCCACAAGAACATTATGCCAATAATAATGATTAATATTTAATATTGATTTATCTTTTAGTTAAACAATGGCTATTCCTAAGCCAGCTACATACCCAAATCACCACACAGAGACTAGCATTTACTTCATTAACCTTGAGCACAATACTGGGCAATAATTAATCTGTCCTAATCTCCAAGCCTGCATAGCTTCCTCCCGTTAAGATTTCCCACATTATACTTGCCTCTTAGTCATATCTTAGGTCCTCCTGATGTTCATTTCTCCTGATGTTTCCAGGTCCTCTTCGCTCATATATCTTCTCCCACTCCTTTTTTTTTCTCCTCCCCTCTAGACCAGGATGTCCCCTGACCCCATTCGCTCCATTGCTTAGCATTGGCTGGTTGTTTTTATTAGCAACACAGAGAAGAAATGGTGGCATGTTTACACAAACTTGAGACAGGTGATGCTTACTTTAAGGTGATGCAATGTCTGGATTGAAACCAGATAATGGGGTGGAGAAATCAGCATTTGAATGAACAAGGGTAAAATGTATCCATTCCTCAAGATAAACAAAAGTCTATTTTATTAAGTATTAGAATGGCTGCTTCAGCTTGCTTCTTGGATCCATTTGCTTAGAAAACCTTTCTCCAGCTCTATCATTGTGGCTGAGGTATGTTTCCTGTAATCAGCAGAATGATGGGTCTTGTTTACACATCCATTCTGTTAATCTGTGTCTTTTTATTGAAGAGTTGAGTCCACTGATGTTGAGATATATTAATGACCAGTGACTATTAGTTCATTTTATTTTGATGTTGGTTATGGTAGTGTATTTGTATGCTTGTCTACTTTTGGTTTTACTGTGTGAAGTTAGTTATATCTTGTGGGGTTTTTTTGTTGGTTTGGTTGGTTGTAGTTAACTTCCTCAGGTGGGAGATTTCCTTCTAGTGTATCTTCTGTAGGACTTGGTTTGTGCATAGATACTGTTTAAATTTGGTTCTGTCGTGGAATATCTTGTTTTTTCCATCTATGGTGATTGAAAATTTTGCTAGGTATAGTAATCTGGACTGTCATCTATGATCTCTTAGAGTTTGCATGACATCTACCCAGGCCTTTCCAGCTTTTATGGTTTCTGCTGAGAAGTCAGGTGTGATTCTGATAGGTTTGCCATTATATGTTACTTGGCCTTTATCACTTGCAGATTTTAGTGTTTTTTTTTTCCCTTTGTTCTGTACATTTGGTGTTTTGATTACATGGCAATAGGATTTTCTTTTCTGATCTAATCTATTTCGTGTTTTGTAAGCCTCTCATATGCTTGTAAGCATCTCTTTCTTAAGATGGGGAAATTTTTTCCCCAAAAATGATTTTGTTGAAAGTATTTTCTGGTCCTTGGAGCCAGGAATCTCTTCTTTCTTTCATTCCTATTATTCTTAGGTTTCTTCTCTTCGTGGTGTTTTTTATTTCTTGGATGTTTTGTGTTGGGAACTTTTTGAATTTAACATTTTCACTGATTTCTTCCATTGTCTTCTACACCTGAGAGTCTTTCCTGTACCTCCTGTATTCTGTTGGTGATGCTTACGTCTGTAGTGCCTGTTTCCTTCCCTATGTTCTCCCTTTCCAGGATTTCTTCAGTTTGTGCTTTCTTTAATGTTTCCATTTCCATCTTCCAATCTTGAACCATATTGCCTTCACTTGCTTGTTTGTATTTTCTTCCCTTTCATTAAATGATTTGTTCAATTCCTTCACCTGTTTGTTTGAGCTTTCCTATATTTCTTTCAGTGATTTAATTATTTCCTCTCTAAAGGCCTCAATCTGTTTGCCTATATCTTCCTATATTTCTTTATGAATTTTATTCATTTATCATCTTCCTAAGCATAGATTTAAAGTCATTTTATTGTATTTCAGTGTTAGGATATCCAGAGATGCTTGCCTTGGGATAACTGGGTTCTGAGGATGCCATATTTTACTAGCTTTTGTTGATTGTGTTTTTATGATGACCTTTTGCCATTTGGTTGTCTCTGGTGTTGGCTGTTAGATCCTGTTGCCTGATAGGTGCACAAAGAGCCTTGGGCAGGAAGTTGGATGTTCATTCTCAGAGTGGTGCGAATAATCTGGTGGTTGTCTCTCAGGGAAATGACTGTGGGTCTCCTCAGATATTTGAAGATGGGGACAACTCCTCAGGAATACAGGGAAACCCTGGAGTTCTGGAGTCTGACGCTGGCTTTCTTGCTTTGAGGTTAGTGAGCCCAGGCACTGTGCTCAGACACTGTTCTTGCCTTTTTGAGAGCCCATGAGCTTAGACATCCTTCTGGTCTCCTTAAGGGGACAGATTGGGCTTTGCATCAGTCTCTGGGGTTGCTTCTGTGGGTCCTGAGCATCAGGAGGTTGTGGCCAAGCACCTGAGGTGGTGAAAATGGTCCCCCAGTTTGGAGTTGTACATCCCCGGTACCAGAAGGTATCCACAGACAGGTGGTTAATGCTGAGGCCTTGCCAGGCTCACTGGGAACTTTTCTACGGATTGGCCAGGTGGCTTGAAGTTAGACCTTTCCATTTCCCCATTGGATCTCTTCTTACTTGAGGAGCACAGATGTCAGGGTTTGGCAATCCACAGTATGGCCTGCCAGTCACTCTGCTCTCACTGAGCTGCTGTTCAGATACTCTTTGTGGCTGGCGCTGTCATTTTGCATCTCCCCTCATTTCACTCCTGCTACCCAGTCTTCAGTATCCTCTAACAGGGAAAGGCTAATCTTGCCTTAGGGAACTTGCTGTTCCCTCTTCCTGAAACCATCTTTCTCATACAGCCACTGAGTTATTTCTTTTCTTCTCCCAGATTTAAACACAAATGCCATATTTGGATATCAGCCATTTCTGAGTGTTTATCCCCAAATCTCAATCCTATTACCTGGTTTTGTTTGCTTTGTCACCTGTCTGTACTTGTTTTAAGGTATGTGTAGATAATCTCTCTGTTCTTTGTAACTGTATGGAAGAAAAAAAGTCTGTAGGTTCTTGGGGTTTAGGAATAATACATGTATTTGTTCAGGAAATACTAGCAAAGAAATGTCTCAAACCACACATTACTATGCCCTTTTGCAAATGAAATTTCTTAGGACCAAAGAACAAAAGAAAGGGGGTAGAGGTAGTTCAAAGCTATCCCTTTAGATTTTCATGGACTGATATTAGAGAATCATAATTGTTCTTTATAGATGATAAATTTTATGAAATTCAATCACCTAATTCCAGCGATGTTTCGGTGTTTGTATAAAAGAGAATATGAATTTATGGCTCTGTTCACAGAGCCATATGGTCTGAGCTCTCACAGGCATTATGAAACAAAATAAAGATAAAGATTGTGGTTTGAATATTTATGTCATCCCTACAACTTATGCGTTGAAATTGACTCTCCAACAAAAAAAAATGTTATATAGCAGGAAACATATGCAGCCCTCATGAATGGACCAATGCCTCTATTTAAAAATAAAAACAAACAACAACAACAACAAAACATTGAAGCTCTGAATCAATTCAATAGAAATATTCACTGACAACTGATCTCTGGGAAGGAACAACTTCTGCATAGTACTAGTCCCCATCCTTGGTCAACACCTACTCTTGTTTATATTCCTCTAGACCAGTGATTCTCAACCTATGGGTCAAGACCTCTTTAAGGGTCCAATGACTCTTTCACAGGGGTCACCTAAAAACATCAGGAAACAAATATTTACATTATGATCATTATATTATGTAATTTTACAGTAGTAAAATTTTACAGTAGTAAAATTATAATTATAAAGTAGCGACAAAAGTAATTCTATGGTTATGAGTTCTCACAACCATGAGAGACTATATTAAAGGGTTGCATCATTAGAAATGCTAAGCACCACTGCTTTAGGCACTTTGTTGCTGTGATATATCACCTACTTTTCTGATTCACCCTCAGCTCCCCAGTCAATTGCTATAATGAGGTATGAGACATCTCCTAGTTGAGACCCTTCCAGAATTATGCCATTTGGTAATTCCTTGCTGAAATCACCTATGTGGATGGGAGTACATCATTCTTGGAAGAAGTAAAAAGAAAAGTGGGTACTTAGGAAAAGAAACAAGTAGCTCCAAAAGTGGAATTGATGGAATAAATACCAGCATGCAAGATGAAAGTAAATATCAATCAATAAACCAGGTATGATGGTTGTCTTTGTTAAGGTTTCATTGCTATGAAGAGATACCATGCATGACCAAGGCAACTCTTAGAAAGGGACACATTTAATTGAGATTGGCTAACAGTTTCAGAGGGTTAGTCCATCATCCTCATTGTGAGAAGCATGGCAGCGTCCAGGCAGACATGGCACTGAAGGAGCCAAACTTCTACATCTTGATCCACAGCAGCAGAAGAGGACTGCATGTCTCACTGAGCATAGCCTGAGCTATGTAGCTTCAAAACCTGCCTCCACAGTGACACACTTCTTCCAACAAGGCCATACCTACTCCAACAGACCACACCTTCTAGTGCCACTTGCTGTGACCAAGCATACAAACACATGAGTCTATGCAGGCCATACTATTCAAACCACTACAATGATATACATTTGTAATCTCAGCACTCAGAAGAGTGAAGCAAGATTTGAGTTCAGGGCCCGCCTAAGCAATATTTTTAATAGATACTACTACCAAAGTTAAATCAAGATCAAGTAAACAATTTAAAGAGGCTTATAAACCCCAAAAATAGAAGTAGTCATTAAGAGTCTCCCAAGGAAGAAAAAAAAAAGCCCAGGGCCAGATGGTTCTAGCACAAAATTCTATCAGACTTTCAAAAAAGTGCTATTACCAATACTTCTCAAATTAGTACACAAAATAGAAAAAAAAGGTACACTATCAAATTAATTTTATGAGGCCATAGTTGCCCTAATAACTAAAACACAAAAAGATCTAACAAAGGAAGTAATTTCAGACCAATCTCCCTTATGAACATTGATTCAAAAATATTCAATAAAATATTCCCAAGCTGAATTCAAGAACATACTAAAAATATCATCCTCAGAAGGAAGGAAAAGAAGACCTCCCTTATAAGTGGACTTGGGGAGGGGCAGGCATGCAGAGGGGGGAGGAAGGGAAGGATTAGGATCTGAGGAGGGAGGGAACCACAGGGGGGATACAAATTGAATATAGTGTAATTAATAAAGAATTAAAAAATTCACATATGTCAAAATTATAATAAACAGTGTACTCAAATAAACAAATCAAAGACTGAATCCAGAGGTAAGTGTAAAGATATTTTATGAAAATTAATAACTAAGGTGACACATCTAAAATGTATAGTATGCAACTAAAGCTGTGTTTTTAAAACTAAAGTAATAAATTTTATAACTAAAAAAAAAAAATCCTAAGTAAGCATAATCCCACTGATGCAGAGATAGTTCAACATACCAAAATCCACCAATGTAGTCCACCATATAAACAAACCGAAAGAAAAAAACACATGATCATCACATTAGATGCTGAAAAGAGCCTTTAACAAACTCCAACACCCTTTTGTGATAATGTCTTGGAGAGATCAGGAATACAATGTTCATACTCAAACACATATTTTAAAAGGCAATATATAGCAAGTCAATAGCCAACATCAAATGAATTGGAAAGACACTTAAAAAAGTTCCACTAAAATCAGGGACAAGACAAAGCTGTACACCCTATATAACTATTCAATATAGTACTTATATATTACTTAGAGATCAACGGGATACAAACTGGAAACGAAGAAGTCATAGTATCTCTATTCCTAGATGATATGAAAGTATACATAAGCGACACCAAAATTTCTACCTGGGAATGCATACAGCTGAAAAATATATTTAACAAATTAACTGGACACAAAATTAACTCAAAAAAAATCAGGAGACCTCATACAAACAATAAACAGGCTGAGAAAGTAATTTGGAAAACAACACCCTATACAACATCAGCAAATATTTTTAAATATCTCAGTGTAATTCTAACCAAGCAAGTGAAAGACCCATATGACAAGAACTTCAAGTCTTTGAAAATAACAGAAGTAGGAAAGCTCTCTTATGCTCATGTATTGGTAGCATTAACATAGAAGAATGACCACCTTACCAAAAACAATCTGCAGATCAACACAATTCCCATCAAAATTCCAATACAATTCTTTATAGACTTTGAAAGAACAATTCTCAACTTCGTATGGAAGAAAAAACCCAGGATGGTTAAAACAATCCTGTACCAAAAAAAAAAAAAAAAAAAAAAAAGAACTTCTGGAGGTATTTTCACCCCTGATTTCAAGCTGTACTACAAAGCAATAGTAATAAAAAGCACCTGATATTGGCACAAAAACAGACAAGTTGATGAATGGAGTCAAATTGAAGACATAAAAGTAAAATGACATACCTATGGGCACTTGATCTTTGACAAAAACCCCAAAACTATGTAATGGAAAAAAGAAAGTATCTTCAACAAATGGTGTTGGACTAACTGGGTGTACGTGTAGAAGAGTGCAAATAGATCCATATCTATCACCTTGCACAAAACTCAAGTGCAAGTGGATCAAAACTTCAACATACACTAAATCTATTATAAGAAAAAGTGGGGATCAGCCTTGAAATCATTAGTACAGGAGACAGCTTCCTGAACAGAACACCAATAGTGCTTTACTATTAATAGAATACCAATTGTGAGTGACAATTAATAAATGTAACCTCATGAAACTGAAATGCTTTTCTAAGACAAAGGAAACAGTTAATAGGACAAAACAACAGCCTATAGAATGGGAAAAGCTCTTTATAAACCCCACAACTGACAGAGGGGAAATAGCTAAAACATAAAGAACTCAAGAAACTAGACATTAACAAACCAAATAATTCAATTTAATAATGGGTTACAGATCTAAACAGAGAATTTTAATGCCCCCCCCCCCAAAACATTAAAGAAATGTTCAAATCTTTAGCTATGAGGAAAATGCAAATCAAAACAACTATGAGATTCCATCTTACACTTGTCAGAATATCTAAGATCAATAACACAAGTGGCAAATCCTGCTGATGAGGATGTAAAGCAAGAGGAACACTACTCCATTGCTGGTGGAAGTGCAAACTTGTACAGTCACTTTGAAAAGCAATATGGCAACTTCACAGAAAACTCAAGACCCAGCTGTACCACTCCTGGGCATATACCCAAAAGACTCCCCTTTCTATTGCTAGGACACTTGATCAAGATGTTCCTAGCAGCCTTGTTCATAATGATCAGAAACTGGAACAACCTATATGTCTCTCCACCAAAGACTGGATAAAGAAAATGTGGTACATATACACAATGGAGTATCACTCAGTTGTTTAAAATAAATAAAATTTGCAGATAAATGGATAGACTGTGAAAAAAATCATCTTGAGTGAAATAACCCAGAACCAAGAAGACAAACATGGTTATGTGCTCAGTTTTAAGTGGATATTAGCTGTAAAGTAAATGATAATCATGCTACAATTCACAGACCCAGAGATGCTAAATTAAAAGGAGGGCTCAAGAGGGGACACATGAATCTCCATCGGAAAGGGAAATAAAAGAGATACCATGGGTAGACTGGGGGTGGATTGGGCATAAACAGGAGAGAACAGTTGGGTGGAAGATGTAGAAGAGAGAGAGAGAACTGGAATTGGGGGAGGGGTGCATTTCAGGGTTGAGGTAGAAACCTAGGTTTCTCCCTGGAATCTCTGAAGGTGGGCCCTAGCTAAGACTCCTAGCAAAAGAATTATCAGAGCCTGAAACAGCCAACCTCTATAGCCAGGAAGGGGTTCTAGTGGATGGATTAGAGCACCGATCCAACCACAAAACCTTCACCCTAAAATTTGTCCTTACTGTACGATGTGCTGAGCTGAACACAGCACAGAAATTGGGAGAGTGACTGAACAATGACTGCTTAATCTTGAGATCAATGCCGCAAGAAAAAACCCACCCTTGAGACTTCTATGAGGGCCAGTGTAAGTGCAGATCTGGAAGACAGGGGGTCCCTCAACGTGTCACCGCTTTGAAATGAAAGGTATCTTGGCAGTTTGAAGCCAAAAAATACCACAAAGTCACACTGTACAACAAATCTCATGAAAGAGATTTATTGGGAGGAAAAAAACACAAGACAGTGGTTGCCCCTGCTTGGGGGAGAAATAGTATAGAACAGAACAGAAGACAGGGTTTATGTAGCGTTTCTAGGGAGCAGAGCTTCCTAGGATGGAGATTCCCAGGGTGGGGATTGGAGATTTCAAGTTCAGAACTTGGCCTGAGCCCAGAGACTGGTGGAATTTCAAGTCCTGAGATTGGGCTTTTTACTCTTTAGAGCAGGGGATGGATCCAGCTCTGTTTTTTGCAGTTAGTGTTCTGTGGATGAACCCTGCAGTTGGGGGTCCTCAAGGGAGAGGCTGGCCATTTCTGTGCCTTAAGGGGACCAAGAACCAGGAACTGGATAGCCCAGAAACATAAGACAGAACCAAATACAACTGACAAAGAAGTCAATGAAATTATTCCTAACAATAATCTGCTATGCTCGTAGACAGAAACCTAACATAACTGTCATCAGAGATGCCTCATTCAGCAATTGATGGAAACAGGTACAGAGACCCACAGCCAAACATTAGATGGAGCTTGTAAAATCCCTCAGAAGAGGGGGGAGGAAGATTTGTAGGAGCCGGAGGGATCAAGAACACCACATGAAAATCCAAGGAATCATCTAACCTGGGTTCATAGGGGCACAAAGAGACTGAACTGACAATAAGAAACTGTGTGGGCCTAGGTCCTCTACAGGTATTTTATGGTTATGTAGCTTGGTGTTCTTATGTAACTCCTAACTGCAGGAGTGGTTGGTATCTCTGACTCTTTTGCCTGTTCTTGGGACTCTTTTCCTCCTACTAGGTTGCCTAATTCAAGCTTATATGAGGGCAGGTGCTTAGTCTTATTGCAACTTGATACACCATGTTTGGAGGAGGCCTGCCATTTTCTGAAAGAAAATGGAGGAGGAGTGGATCTGGGAGAGAGGGGATATAAGTGGAAACAGACTGAGAGGAAAGGACCAAGGGTAAACTATAGTCAGTGTGTAATATATGAGAGAAAAATAGACAGATGATAGGTAGGTAGGTAGATGATAGATAGATAGATAGATAGATAGATAGATAGATAGATAGATAGATAGATAGATACATAGATACATAGATAGATACATAGATACATAGATAGATACATAGATACACAGATAGATAGATACATAGACAGACAGACAGACCAGAAGAGAAAGTGAACAATTACCAAGGCTGGCAAGATGATTCAGCCTGTAATTTCAGTTGATACACAAACCTGAGACCAGCATTGAATCCCAAGAACCCACGTAAAGGAAGAAGAAAAACAACTCTACAAAGTTGTTCTCTGATTACACATGTAAGCCGTGACATGTACACACACAAACACACACACACACAACACACTTTATATATACACAATAAATAATTTTTATGTGAAAGCAAATTACAAACTATGCTATTCCAAATGTTGAATAGGATTTCCTGTAACAAACATAATCCCATTATTGAAGTTAAACATATGCCATAAAGATGGCTCAGCCAGCTTAGCAAGTAAAGGTGCATGCTGCTAATCCCAAAGACCCTCTCTAAGTCCTCAAGTTCCACTGACTGGAGGAGAGAACTGACTTCTACAGCTTACCCTCTGACATCCACAAATGCACTGTGGCACTTCCATGTCCAAAGACATGGGTAAAAACACAGAGGGAACACACAAACACACCAATATATCAATCAATAAATGTAAAATTAAAAAGAAATAGAATATATCATGCCACGGACTGACCCAGCCGGGGTCCCACAACCACGGGGAATCAGAGGTTTGGATATCAGGAAGGCACAAGTTAGGCGGATTTGACAAACAGACGCACACACCAGAGAGTGTTGGAATCTGCTGCGATTTATTGAAGTCAAGCTAACACTTATATAGTGATTACATAAAGAAGCACCTTGAAGTTGACATACTTCCTAGAACATTCAGACTTTTACCAACAATACAAAGTTTACATTTTAACTGAAAGGGCAACCTGATATAAAGCAGCGTCTACAAAAAATCTTGGCCTAAAAGCTTTTAATCAAAGCAAATACAAAACTTTAAACTCCTGGCTATTTACGCAGTTTTATTGCTACTAATTAGTGAGGAGAAGGCCAGGGGCTGTCATTTCCCTCCGAGCCAAGTCGGCTAAAGATTTACAACCCCCCCCCCAGAGATAAGTACGGAAAGGAATTCCTCCTGTTTGTCTTGCTAAGGATTTACAATCTTCCTTTAGAGATAGGATGCTTGAGCTAAAACTCATAGTATAATATAAAACCTTCTGACCTCTTATGTTTGCCTATCTTCTTTCTGCCTCATCATAAACACCTATGTTTGGTAATGGTTTTGTAGTAGTTTTACTGCAGTGGGAATATCCAGAGCATTTATCTTGACAGATCCTGATTAAATATTTTCTTTAGAAAGGCCTAAAACTCTTGCCCCTTTATTACCTACAATGTTTGTTTTTTCCACAAGCAATTCCTGATACTGAATCTGATTTAGTACCTCTCCTAAAATTTTATTTTCCTTTCACTCTTTTTTGCTAAAACTTTTAGTAATCTATCAGAAATATGTTTCCTTGAATAGTTAATTGTGCTGTTTCAAGAATCATAGAGAAACAGCAAAAAAGTTCATCAATCCAACCCTGCAATTGAGGAAGCATGGGACTCTCAGAATACGTCTTTTTGGCTTAGGTGGCCAGGGGGAACACATTGCCAGTGACCTCCAGGGAGCCTATTCCCGAGGGAAACTTATCTCCCATCTAATAGCACAATCTATTGATATGCTACACTGCCGACGCTGGAGAGGGTGTAGCAATATCAGTAATAATTCCAGTGCAATGCTCTTTCAGCTTGTAGTTATTTAACATTCACTTTCAATAGTTTGACCTTTTATTGGGAAAAAAAGAATATAATGAAAGTTCATACTCTGTAATTGATTGATAGTTCTTTTTTCATACTAGCTTTATTGAGACATAATTCATATAGCGTACAGTTCATCCATTTACAAAATGCAGTTTTCCAGATGTGGGAGCACAGCTAGATCCAAGCATTCAGGAGGCTGAAGCAGGAGGATTGTTACAAGTTTGAAGCCAGCCTGGATGATATAAAAAGTTCCTCTCCCAAATAAATAAATAAGACACTTAACCGATCTTTAGTATATTTGTGTTCTCTTACAACCCATTAATAAATCATTTTTAATTAAACATTCATGGGTGGTAATATGAGCACATCAGTGCAAGTGCACACAGAGGCCAGAGGTGGTGGATTCCCTAGAGATAGAATTACAGGCGGCCAGGAAGTTGACAGGCATATTGGATATGACAGAAGATGAAATGCTTATGTCAACAGTAGCCAAGTGGCTGAGGAAAAAAATACATGGGTTAATAGAGCTGGGAAGAGACTCTGATGAGAAGGATGGTGCTGAGGTTCCCAGACATGTTCACCAGGTAGTTGCATAGGATAGTTGAAGGAATCTGGTAATGGAATTTTGCCTCCTGGCCTTGGCAGATAAGTGTTTAATCTAAAGTTCAGTTTCTAAAAAACTGACCTTGGCAGCTTCTCCAATGGGGTGCTCTGCTCCTGAGAACTAGATAACAAACTTCATGCAACCTTGGAACCAGATAGCGAACTTTGTGTAACATTGAGTGAATCCTCAGACACTTTGCCAGGTGAAGCAGATGAGCTGTTATCATGAGAAAGTTGCTTGTGGATTTTTGCTTTAAAAGAGCTGCTTCACTGCCTAATAAACGAGTCTTGATCAGAAACCTGTCTTGACTTCCTTCTTCGCATCTCTGCCCCATTTCCACTTGCTCTTTCAGGTAGACCCTGCTCGACTTGCCTGCGATATGGGCCAGATAGTGGTGAAGAGGATGACTCTAAGGACTAGGTCATCTCTTAATCCCAATAAATTGAATTCTGTCACTGCAGTGTGATTCCCAACTTCCAGGAAAGCTATGGAATAGTGTAGCTGCAGCCAGAACAAAACTATGATGGAGACAGTATGGGAAGGGGTTATAAATGTGCGGCTGCATTTTCATTAACACATAGATAGCAGTTATTACAAAAATATGTCATCCAAAACATACAAATGCGGTATTACATTGGATGCTCATGTGTACTGATCCTTTCCTTTTAAATGTACTTTTAATTTGCACTTATGTATATAATAAAACATCTATGGATTTAAAACTAAATATGTTAGTGTGAAAGAAAGAATTATTGCTTCACATAGGTTCTGGCAACCAAACTGACATCCTTTAGAGAAGTTGTAAATATTCTGAAACACTGAGCTATCTCTGCAGACCCAACAAGTAAATTTCAAAACTTCATCTGAACACAAAAAATTAATGTACCCTTTAGTCTTCACTCCTCACCTCTAAATTTTCTCTTCCCATAAGCTCAAGAAAGCACTAATCTAATGTCTCTATGGGTTTGCTTCTTGAAACAAACCATTTATTTCATTAAATGGAGTATTATAATATTATTTTCTTTGTATTCCATAACTCAGTATAAAATTCTCAGAACTTAGCCATATATTAAACACTATCCTAACTCTTCTTGAATTTCTTTATTATTGGTAGATAATGTCCTCCTGATTGCATAAGTGATATCAAACATTCACCAATTGTTAAACATATAAATACTTTCAACTTTTAGTATATAAATAATGCTTTTATGAAGATTCATTTACAGCTTCTACAGACATGATTTATTTTTCTTGGGAATAGATCTAAGACTGAAATTGATAAATTATGTGGTAAGTTGGTAAAGGAACTGTTAATGAAAGGTTCAACACATAATAATGCTCCCCACAAAACAAAAAAGACAGATCAATAATATGCCTGTCAATTTCCCACACCTTCAGCAACCCTTGTCATCATTCTTTTCATACATTGACATTTATATTTTGTGTCTCTGTATATGGGGGTTGTCCTGTTAGCAAGCAGAGGTTAGAAACAAATTAGTGATGTCACTTCTCTCTTCCTACCATGTGGATCCTGAGTATCAAACTCAAGTTGTCAAGCATGTTTGCCCAATAAGCCATTATTCAAGCTTCCCTTGTCAAACTTTCTTAATTGCAATAACTTCAGCAATATATATGGAGAGAACAGTGAGCGACCATCTATATGTCTACTCTACACCCAACAGACATTACTATTTGGTTCTACGTATCACAATTTAATCATTTTTCTCTTTGTTCTTATTTTTCCATTTGTTTATTAATTTATTCTTTTTACACCATGATCCCAGCCCCCTCTCTCTTTTCTTACCAGTCCCCCACTCAGACACCCTCTCCTTATTTCCATGCAAATCAAAACAAATCTGAGATTCCATCTTACACTCATCAGAATGGCTAAGATCAAATATTCAAGCGACAGCACATGATGACAAGGATGTGGCGTAAAAGGAACATTTCTCCATTGCCGATGCAAACTTCTCACTTTGATTTTGATCCATCTTTTAAATACCTTTGGACCCACAAATAAACATTGAGCCAAAACCATGCAGTTAGACTGGGAAACTAGATTAGACTAGGTCATAATCATTTGGGTGTGTGCCTGCGGTGACACCTTCTCTGGAGCATTTCTCGCTGCCTGTCCTGCTGGGCCTGGTGGCTTTGCCTTAGCCAAGCAAATGTGTTCTTCTCAGGTTTCATCAAGATGATGTAGCACTTGGGGATGAAGATGCCACCCAGAAGCCCAGCAGTGGAGGCCAGGATAGAGAAGATCTCTACAGCCACAGTGGACTTTCCCCGGGCACTGTGGTACAGGGGCAGGAAGGCCATCCAGACACTACAGAAGAGCAGCATGCTGAAGGTGAGGAACTTAGTCTCATTGAAGACGTCTGGCAAGCCCCTGGCCAGAAAAGCCACAGAGAAGGTACCTCCTGCCAGGAAACCCAAGTAGCCCAGCATACAGAAGAAGGTGGCACCAGAACCCTCGTGGCACTGGATGACAATGTGTTGGGGCTCTGAGACCATATCCCTGTCTGGGAATGGGGGCGAGATGGCCAGCCAGACCCCACAAAGAACAACCTGAATTGAGGAAGCAATAAAGACCACTGAGGTGGAAGCACCAGGGTTCAGGCATACCTGGATCCTGCCCCCTGGCCTGGTGACCCTGAAGGCCAGGACCACTGTGAGAGTCTTGGCCAGAACAGAGGAGACAGCCACCGTGAACACCACAGCAAAGGTAGTCTGACGGAGGAGGCAGGTGGTCACAGTGGGTCGGCCAAGGAAGAGCAAGGCACACAGGGCACAGAGGGAAAGAGAGGTCAGGAGTAAGTAGCTGAGAGTTCTGTTGTTGGCCCTGACCACGGGTGTCTCTCGGTGCTTCAGGAACACTCCGAGAACCAGGACAGCCAGACCAGACAGGAAGAGTGCCACCAGAGCCAGGGTGAATCCCAGCGGTTCCTCAAAGGCCAGGAAGATCTCTGTCCTGGGCAGGCAACGGTCTCTGGTGCGGCTCGAGTACTGCTCCTTGGGGCACAGAAGACATCTCTTCATGTCTGTGGGAGACACACAGACAACATTTCTGCAACACTAAAGGAACCACACAAGCTTTGCAGGAAGGTGTCTCAGGCACTAAATGTTCTTACAACCTTTCCATCAATTAATGTATTTATGAATTATTCTTGGTGACCAGGGCTGGAATTTATATCACAGGCAGAGGCACAAGGAAAAGGAGTATGTGCTCTATGTCTGCTTTATGTGACGGCTATTGTTTCTGTTGAGATAGCATCTCCTGTATCTCTTTCTGGCCTTGAGCTGAAGAGCAGAAGATGACCCTGAATTCCTCAGCCTCCTTCCTCCCCCTCTTCAGTGCTGTGATTATAGGCCTGCACCACTTGCGGAAGTAGCTAATTCCGTGTGTTTTTTTTATCCCCCCCCCCTTTTTGAGACAGGGATTGTATGTGTAGCATTGACTGTCTTGGAACTCACTCCATAGGCCAGGCTGGTCCTGAACTCATAGAAACCTGCCTGCTTCTGCTTCTCAATGCTGAGATTAAAGGCATGAACCACAACCAATGTTTCCTGATCAGGGGCCATAGGATGTACAGTATTTGTGAAGGGACAACTCATTAGGCTGTGCAATTATGGTTCATTAACTTACTTATCTCAATAAAGCACTTTCCTAAGAACAATTTTAAGAGTAGCATCCTTGATGATGTTCCTACCAGAAGTCCACAAGGAAGCAGAGATTGTGCAACACTTCAGGATATGGGCGTCATGGTTTGAATAAGAACTGCCCCTATAGGCTCATATATTTGAATGTTTGGTACCTATTTGGTAAATTGATGGGGATAGAAAAGCAGGTGTAGACTTGTTGGAGGAGGTGTGTCAATGGGGGTTGAATCTGAGAGCTCAAAATCACACATCAGAGCCACTCTACAATCTCTGCCTGTCCTCTGACTGTGGGCCAGAGTGTAAGTTCTCAGCTATTGCTGGGGCACCATGCCTGCCTACCTGCCTGTTACCATGCCTCCTACCTGCTATAATGGACATGGACTCAGCCTCTGAAACTGTAGTGAGGCCCTGGTTTGATGCTTTTTTAAAATAAGCTACAGCTTGCTCATGCTGTCTTTTCATAGCAGTAGAACCGTAACTAAGATGATGGGGAAGACACTAGGCTTAGAGTGGCCTGTGGGCCCCTCAGATTCCAGCCCCACATGCTCTTACCTCTTTGGTCTGCAAAATGTCCCTCAGGGCAGGGACTGCAATCAAAACAGCAGTTGGGGGCTCCCAGACGTGCAACCTGCCTGAACCCTGGAAGGCAGCTTTCACTGCAGGCAGAGGTGGGCACCTAGTAACAGTGAGCATAGTGTCAGTGACTCTCCAGGGATACAGACGCTTTACCTCACCCTCAGAAGCAGAACAGGACTGTTTGCTCTCAGACCACTACATAAGATGTCTGTCAGAAAACAGGTCTGTCCCAAGAGATGCCAGACTGGACAGGTACCATTGTATCTGATGGAGGAAGGGTTACATCTAGGTTACTTGTTTAAGGGCTTCAGTAACTTAACTAAACCATGTTATGTGTTGTGTTTTCAGTCTTTCTTTGGCTCCTACATCAGCAATTGAAGGCATGAGATGGACCAGTTGTCAGGAGTACAAGCTTGCCCTGAGAAGCAGGAATCAATTCCTAGCACCAACATAGCACTTTACATTGTAACTCCATGTCCAGAAGATCCAATTCCCTCTTCTGGACACAGCAGTGATCAGGTACACACATAAGACACAAATAAGACATAACCATACATAAAAAATAATGATAAAAAAATTCAAAATATTGTCAAACATTACTAAAGTACTGCCATGCCCTCCTGTCAAGTCACCCTGCTTGCCTCCATTACTAAAAAGACAGCATTTTCCCTTCTTCCTTCTTTTTATTTCTTTTTTTTCTTGTGAATAAAGTCTAGAGCCTGGGAATGCTTCCCTGGTTACTCTCAACTTTTTATTTCTTTCTCTGAAGCTCCCTGCAGACTTGTGGCTACTTGCCTAACTCAGATGACAAGGCTCTCACTCTTCCTCTTCCCCATTGCCCTCCTCTATAAAACTGTCAAGATTTACAGTTTGACTACCCTGTTGTTATTGTTGTTGTTTTACTTAAACTCAAACAATAAAGTATTCTCAGGCTTCAATAAAGAAAAATTGAAGGTATTGAGGCCATCAACACCCACACACACTTTCAGAGCACACTCGGTAGTCCTCCCATTCATGTGGGACCCGCAAAGGAGGACTCGGTTTCTCTTAACACAGCTCCACGTCCAGGCAAGGATTATGAAGATGCAAGTGTGGGATGCTGAGATCTGTGCCACAACTAAAGAGACAAGAAAACCAACTCAGATCAAGCCCATTGAAAAGCACTTCAAGGGGAATTAGTAAGACCTGGAGATGACAGGAGTCGAACAAGGACCAAATAGGGGTCTTTTCTTACACTGATTCTCTAACCAAGGTCCATGTTTGGATGTAACCTAGAACCCCTAATCAGAAGTAGCCCATGGCAGCTCAGTATCCAAATGGAATTCCCTAGTAAGGGAAACAGGGACTGTCTCTGACATGAACTCAGTGGCTGGCTCTTTGACCTCCCCGCCCCCCTGAGGGAGGAGCAGCCTTGCTAGGCCATAGAGGAGGATATTGCAGCAAGCCCTGATGAAACTTGATAAGCTAGGGTCAGATGGAAGGGGAGGAGGACCTTCCATATCAGTGGACTTAGAGAGGGGCAGGCAGAAAAGGGCAGGGAGGAGATGAGGGAGGGAGGGTGGGTTTGAGAGGAAATGAGGGAGGGGCCTACATCTGGGATACAAAGTAAATTAACTGTAATTAATATAAAAAATAAAAATTAAAAACAGCAAAAAAAAAAAGAAAAGAAAAGAAAAGAAAAGCACTTCAAAAAAACCCTCTGAACACTTGTGCCCATTATGCTTGAGAAACCCAAGAATAGGAACCTCCTTCTCATGTCGAAAGCCTTATGGCTTCCAGAACAAAGTGAGACAAAGTGGAAGAGAAGGAGATTCTCGTCCCCTGGCATCCGACAGGAAGCTGAGGCATTTCTATGCACCACGCTGCACACATAGATATGTCTGTCTCAAAACAGCTGATCATTTTGTAATAATCATCAGAGACTGAGCCTTAAATGTTTTCCCAAAGCCTTGTGTGTTAGACCACTGGTTACCAAAGGGTGGGTTTTTGAAGAAGATTGGATTTTAATGCATCTGACTTCATAGAATAACTCTTCAGTGGATTCATAATTTGATGAACTACTGTAGATGTTGGAAATAGGAGTCAGGCCTAATTGAAAGAATTGTATTTCGGGGGTATGCACTGGTAAAATGGAGCATATTTACCTACCTATTCTATCGCCCCACTTCTCCAGTTCCTGGCCCTTATTTATTAGGCAACCTTTTCCACCACAAATGCCTGCTTCCATGACATACTGCTTCAGCCTCACACACCCAAAACAATGGACCTGTCCAGCCTTGAACCTCTCCAACTACAAGTCAATAAAAACCTTTTCTTCACACTATTTCTCAGGTATTTGTCATGGGAGGAGAAGTAAACAGTGTCTGGTGGGTCCACTTCCATGATGGTCCATGGGAAGGTGTTTGGCTTAGTGTGTCACTATCTTCCTCTTCAAAGAGCAGGTCCTCAACACAGATGATTAAAACACCCTCAGAACATCACCAGATACAAATTCTGACTCTATTCTGAGAGTCTGGTTTGTTGTTTCCCCATTTTTCA
Source organism: Meriones unguiculatus (assembly GCF_030254825.1). NCBI lineage: Eukaryota > Metazoa > Chordata > Mammalia > Rodentia > Muridae > Meriones > Meriones unguiculatus. Next base: position 26,213,523 of record NC_083354.1, on the reverse strand, counting down.
TGAGTGTGTATGGTGTAAATATGTGTATATGCCTTTCTACATGTAAGTAGGATCATGAACATATATGTACAAGTTCATGTGGAGGCCCAAGGTTAATGTTGGGAATCATCCTCCATTGCTTTTCCCATATGCACATTGAAGCAGAGGCTCAAAATAGAAAGCCAGAGTTCACCAATATGGCTAGTCTTACTAGATGGCTTTCTTTGGCATTTCCTTGTCTCCACTTTTTAAGGATAAAATTACAGATGGGATACACTGCCCACTCAGAATGTGTAAGTATTCTGGAGGTCAAAAGTCTGGTCCTTGTGCTTGCATAGCAAACACTTTCACCACTGAGCCATCTCTCCAACCTCAGTTCTGGTCAGTCAGTGTCATTCAGAGAAAGGTCTCTTATGAGATAAAGAGTATAGTCTTTATCTCATAGATAAAGATAAAGAGTATATACTCTTTATAGATAAAGAGTATATAAAGAGTATAACTGACTGGCCCAATCCATAGACACATACCATTTATGTACACGTAGGAATGAGGAACCCTGGACTTGGATTTACCTTGAGACTTTAACACTCTAAGACAAGAGTCTCTAAATTCAGGCAACTCACTTGGAGATCCTCCTTCAAATGGACCATCCTTTTGTTACTTGAAGAGGCTTGAAAGTCTATCATGCCTATGAGAACCAATTGGAACACACCTTCAGGGGTCTTTTGGCCTTGAAGAATGTCAAAATTTGACACCAAATCTCCATTGGCATCAAACATAATCTCGATTCCATCAGGAGTCTTGAAGTGCACCTTTCTGAGGGCATGAAGCAGCTGAGGAAGAAAGAAAGACTTTGTTGACTAGCTGGGGGCAGTCTCTGGGGTCTTACTGCAGAATTTTACAGGTCATTTGCCTCTGCAATGATATACAGCCCCTTCATCCTAAGACTGGTCCCAGTAGGCATAAAAAGGACCAAAGACTTGTGATATTTTCAGGAGCTCACAAAAATGTTCTAATTTTAATGAAGCAATAATTCATAGTAATAATGCAGATAATTTTAAATCTATTACAGTGTGTGTGAGTGCACGGACAGCTCACACACACTGGACATTCAGGGAACAACTCTCAGGAATGTTCTCTCCTGCCGCTGCCATGTGGGATGCAGGGACTGAGCTTATGCTTGGGGACAAGTGTCTTTTCCATCTCACCAGCCTTAAAATTAAACCCAAAATATCACAATGTGGTGCTGGCTCCAGGGCCTCATTTGGCTGTGCACTACTGTCCTCAAACATCCTTCCCATCATACTATTTACACTCCAAACCCTAGCAAGACTATCACAGACTGGCCCAAGCCCACCTAGACCTCCCAATCATTCAGACCATTCTGTCACACTTCTTCAGCCACATGCACATTGTTCTTCTTTGTCTTCATTCTAGGGTGTTCATGAATGCTGTCCCTGTCATCTGCAATGCTACCATTTCTTCCCATGGTGATATTTCTCATCCTCCATTTGGAACTCAGATGTTTCCTGACAGAGAAAACTTCTCAGGCCTTACTTGACCCTTGACTTGCTCCTCACTTCTTCATCTACCATACATATTCTTTAGAGATTACACACATAGTTATAACCACTCATACATGTTTATTTTTGCCAGTATCTGGCTATTTAATCCAAGTTGGTCTTGAACTCAATTCTCTGGCCTTAACCTCCTATATGCTAGGCTGACAGGCCTTAGCCACCAAGCTAGGCCTCATGTAATTTCTAATCTGTCACTCTCAGCCAAAATGGCAACAATTATCACTGTCCACTTAGTTCAAAACTATCTTCATCTTTAGTAGGCCAAGAGTAGAGACTTAGTTAATGTAAATGAAGATAATTAAAACATACCCCTCCTTGGCCACCAATCTCACTCGTTTCCTCACCAGTGAACAACATGTATACCTTTAGTGGATAGCAGAAGTTAGATAGATAGATAGATAGATAGATAGATAGATAGATAGATAGATAGATAGATAGAATCATAGAGACATAGAGAAATATAACAATAGGCTTGGGGCCAAAATGAACAAAATGCATTATATAAATATATGAAATTATCAAATAATGCTTTAAAATACAAAAGTTGCTAAGGACATGGGAGTTGCCTAGGTGATTAAAGCACTTGCCACTTGCCAAACAAACTTGAGGTCAGGACTTTAACACCCAGAACCCACTTAAATTTCAGATGGAAGTGACATCCCCTCTGTAATTACAGCATCAGAAGGTAGAGACAAGAGATGCCCAAGAAAGCTGCCTATCAAAACTAGCCACATCAATAAGTTCTAAGTTTGAGTACAGACCATGCCCCAAAGAATGAGGTAGAAGAGTGATTGAAATGTAATTCCTCACATCAGCCTCAGACCTTACAATATAGATGTTCACACGTGTGCACAGCCCAGTCCATGTGTGCCAGCATGCCTATGTGCCCACACTCATGTACCTCACACAGAGGAAGACAGTGCAGCCAGGCCTGATGACACCTGATAGGCTAGGGTCAGATGGAAGGGGAGGAGGACCTCCCCTATCAGCATGGGAGGATAAAAGGAAGGGAGGGCAGGATTGAGAAGGGATAAGCTGGGTTACAAACTGATAAATTGTAAAAAGTAAATAAATAAATTTAAAAAAAGAAAAGCAAAGTAAATAAATAGTATTTGATATCTGTTTGAAATTTTGATTTGCAGAATGCATATACTAAAAACTACTGTTTATGAAAGCTCAAATTTGGGACACAAAAAAACCTACACTTACTGTCCTCTGAAATATTAATTTTACAAGGCATCTTCAATTTGCTAAATCAAGCAATCCCACAGGGACTGGACTCATCTGAGATCACACACACAGCATGGACCACTTGTCCAATGCTGCTTCTAAGATGTCTCTCAGTTGCAAGGATGAGGTACCCTGTAAGGAACCATACAGCCTGCTACATATCTACAGCTTCACAAAAACCTATGTCCTGTTCCCCGACCACCACTGAATCATCCACTCCACACATGTCTCTCTCACCTGCCAGGGCTGGAAGTCCGGAGAGTCAGCACCTTTCTCATCCTGGTGCCCACAGGCTATCATATCATGCAGGGCATGGGCAATGCAGTAGACAGCTGTGTACGCAGCATCAATTTTACTCACTTCTGGGAAAGGATGCTGCTTGTTCTTCAGACTCTCATTCCCTGAGCAGAGCTGAGCACCCTCTGTCACTGTGATGTTTTGGTGGGGCCATGTGCAATCAAAGGTGAACTCCCAGAACTTCTTTATAAACATGTCTTCTGGGGTCTGGCTGGGGTGCAGGCGAGCAAGGAATTCGGGGAAACCAATTGCCCTGCTGCCATGAGGCAAAAGGCCAAATGTGCCTTGCAAGACCCGAGAAATGCCTGGAATGGTCAGAGCAAGAGCCATGTGCAGAGTGTCCTTGCTGACCCACACCTGGCCTGAGACAGGAACACCCAATAAGCCATACAGGATGAGCTGGAAATTTGAATTGCTTAGGAAAGCCAGAACAACCTTGGCGGTGCATTTCTGCATCCTCTGGACAATCTCTTCAGTCTTCTCCAAGGACTGATGGGAAGGGACATGGAGGTGGGACTCAATGCAAACCCCAGCTGGACTCAGCACCTGAGTGGCCAGAGAGCTGGCTTCCTGCCCAAAGTCATCATCATGGGCCAGAATGATCACCCAGGACCACTGGAAGTGAATTATCAGTTGGGTAACTGCACGGGAAGATGTGAGGTCACTAGTCAGGGTCCGAAGGAAAGATGGAAACTGGATCTTGTCACTCAGGCTGGGTAGTGAGGATCCATGACTGACCTATAGAGAGTCAGGTAGTATAAGAGTAGATGAGATCCAGGACTCAGGTGCAGGCAGGTTTAAATGTGGGAAGGAGGATGTGGAGAGATGGCTCAGCAGTTCAGAGCCCTTCTTGTTCATGTAGAGGTGCCAAGTTTGATTCCCAACACCAAAATCAAGCAGCTCACCACTGTCTGTAACTCCAGTTCCAGGAAAGCTGACACCTGCTTCTGGCTCCCTCCCACACCTGTGGCATAGACTCACAGAGACATAAATACATACATATAAACGTATATTAATATCTAAAACCTAAAAAAATTTCATGGAAGAACCTGAACATCATGCTCTGGGAATTGTGCTGCCTCTACCAAACAGCTGTGTGCTGCTCGCTGGTATTCATCCCAGACAGCCCTGTGAAGTAGCATTACTTGCTTCCCTCTCAGCTTCTGTCCTTCCCACTGCCAATACAAATTTTGTTTCTGCATCTCAGCTAGGCTTGGTCTGGCTCTCTGGTTTGGAAACAGTTCTTTTTAAATTTGTGTGTGAGTGTTTGTGTTTGGAGGGGTGAATGTGTGGTTGTGTGTGTGTGTGTGTGTGTGTGTGTGTGTGTGTGTGTGAGAGAGAGAGAGAGAGAGAGAGAGAGAGAGAGAGAAAGAGAGAGATGATGATGCATGTGTGGAGATCAGAAGACAAATTGTGGGAGCTGGTTTTCTTCCTCCACCAGGTGGGTTCAGAAGGCTCAAACACAAGACATCAGGGGCTTGGTAGCAAGCAACTTTTCCTTGATGAGCCATCTTGCTGTCATCGATAAAAATCAATAAAGTATGGGCTATTATCTCATCTGCATTGTATAATTTTCTAGGTTTAAGAGAAATAGGAACCTGATTTGTCACTTTCTCGAGGAAGTAATGGCACCATGTTCTCAAATGAGACAGTTCTAGGAGATGTGGCAAGTGGAGTTCGTGTGTGTGTGTGTGTGTGTGTGTGTGTGTGTGTTTGACAGGCACAAAATGGGGCTTCTCAGACTGAGGATAGGAGAGGAAAACTTCTCCTGCCACTACAAGGTGTTACCCTGTAGGCCCTGGGATTTGACTATTTCATGTGGAGGGACTGGGTCTCATAGATGGTCTTGCCACACTTGGCAATAAAATAGAAGGTATCCAACCAATTTTGGATTGCAGACAAACAATGATCATTTTTTACAAGTTTATCCCAAGAAACACACGTTACTATTTGAAAATAAATTATATATTTTAATAGAAATACTGGGACAAACTTAAGACTAAAAATAATTGTTTGTCTGAAGCTCAATTTTTTTTATCTGTATGAGTGCTTTGCCTGCATGTATGACTGTGCACCACATGTGTGTGCTGCCCTTAGAGGAAAAAAGAGTGAATCTCTTTGCTGGAAATGTAGTTCATGATGGTTGTGGACCTCCATGTGGGTGTAGGGAATCAAACTCATATCGTCTTCAAGAGCAGCCAGTGCTCTTAACCTCTGAGACATATCTCCAGTCCCTGAAATTAAAATCTAACTGAAGCTTATCTTCAGGCCTACAAGTTGGAAAACAAGAAGTAATTTTAAAATGTTCAGCTTATCAAGTTTATCTTCTGGGCATGATACAGCACAGGAATCTGATACAGCACACTCAGGAATCTGAGGAAAGAGGATTAAGGGCTCAAGGGCAACCTGGGTAACCCAGAGAGATGCTGCCTCAACACACCCACACACAGAGAGAGAAGGTGGGGGAGACCTATAAAAACAGAAATGAAGTTTCCTTTCAGTGTGTTATCATACCCAGAGAAATAAATGAAGTTCCTAATCATTTAAATATGCCTAAATATAAGTGGATGGAGAACAGAGAGATACCTCAATGGCTAAAAGCACTTGCTGCAAAATCATGAGGTGAGGAGCTCAGATCCTAGAACTCAAGGAACAAGTTGGGAATCCCAATTATTGTTGTAACTTCTGCTCAATGAGGGGTGCACACAGGAAGCTCGATGAAGGCTAATACCTTCCTGCAAAGCCACAAATCATGAGAGAGCTCCTGATTAAAAGGGAGAGGTCGAGAGTAATGGTGGAGGTCACTTCATGCTTTCTTTTGGCCTCCACGATATGCCAAGGTTCACATAAGTGAACACACCCACTCACACATCTTTAAAAACAGAAATGAAGTTTGGTTTTGGGTGTGTCATCATGTATAGAAAGAAGAAAAATAAACTTTCTAATCCTTTAAATATGCCTCAATTCATAGTGGTGGAGATATACTGCAATGGTTTAAAGCATTTGCTGCAAAATCATGAAGAGCAGAGACAGATGCTGGTACTCATGTAACAAGCTGTGCATTCCCTTCATAGCAGTAACCTCAGCTCTAATAGGGATGCACACAGGAAGCTGGATGGAGCTTTCTGGCATCCAGAATAGCCAAGAAAACATGGGCCCTACATTCAGGAAGAGATCCTGGTTCAAAGAAATAGAGGAGAGTGATGAATAAGGTCACGAGATGCCCTCTTTTGGCCTCCACAGATATGCAAAGATTGATGTACAAGCATTGGCATGCATGCACAGACACAAAAAGACACACACACATACACATGCACACACAAGTATACAATCATGAAGACACATACATTAACTATGTAATAATTTCAAAGAAAGAAATAAATCTGCCTTAGAGCCAGGAATGGTGAAACACACCTATAATGTAGCACTTGGGAGGCTAGACAGGAGAATGGTAATTTCAAGGCCAGCATGATCTACATACTAAGTTCTAGGCCAGATAGGTCCTTAGGGTAAGACTGTGTGTCTAAAATACAAAATTATAGACCTTACAAGAACCACCAGTGCAGAAGCACTTTAGTGAGAATCTACACTTCTGTGGTTGTAGATAAGTCCTCTGGTATACTTCTGTGAATTACGTGGTAACAGCTCCACAGGAAACTGGAAAGCCCCTTCAGGCAGAAGGAAAATTAACTAATGGGAGACTTTCAAAGAGAGTGGAAGTTACTCAGATTAATAAACCTCACAGCCAAAAGCAATTAACAATGGTTATGTTAGTGTAAATCATGAGTGAATCTGTATTTTTCTACTTTTTAGAACAAGGCTGGCCTCGGCCTCACTATGTAGCTGAGGAGAGCACTGCACATTCGATCCTCCTGTCACTACCCCCAGGCTGCTGTAATACAGGAACACTAGAGAGCATGCCCAGGGCCCTGAGTGTGCAAGGCTAGTGCTCCAGAAACGAAGCCACATGCCAGCCCTCGCAGTGACTGTTACGGTTTGAATCTGAGGTGTGTCCAGAAGGTTCACATGTTGGGAACTTGGTTCCCAACAGATGGGTTTCTGGGAAATGATTGTTGGATCCTGAGAGCTCTGACATCATCAAAGGGTTAATCCTTAAATACATTCACAGGGACGGCATTTTATAGATCCCGCTGAAAGTAGGTGAGAGCTGCTTGAGGCATCAGACCGCTGCAGCTGTGTCCTGGTAAACGGTACTGAGTCTCCCACCCCTTGTGTATCTGATTCCTGACTGCTGATGTCTGTCCCACCTCACACTTCTACCCTAGGACCAGAAACAGTGACGAAGGTGTGAAACTTCAGAAACTGAGCCAAAATAAATCTTTTCTCTTTTTACTTGTTTCTCTCAGGTATGGCTGTCACAGAAAGGAAAGGCTATTAAATGTCCTAGTGGTTGATTAAATGGTTCACAAGAGTTGCCATTGGGCCCAGCAATTTTATCCACATTCCTAAGATAACCAAAGTATATAAGCATTAAAAAAAAAATCTGTGCTAAAATAGAAACAGCATGCATAAGGTCCCCAAAGAGGAAATAGCTAGAGTAGTGATTGCTCATTGGTGTGATCAAATACCTGACAAGAAGCAATGTGAGTGAGAAAGGGTTGAGTTAGGCTCACAGTGTGAGAAAGTACAATCCATGTGGCAGTGTGCATGGCAACAGATGGCTCCATGGTAGCATTTGTGTACCTGGGAATCCTCTCCTCCTCATATCAGGATAGAACAGAAGTCAGAGAACATACAGGAATTGGGAACATGTATTGAACCTTGAAGTCCACCTCCAGTGGCCTTCCTCCTACAGGTTCATAACCTTCTAAATGGGTCCACAGCTGAGGGGTAAGTCTTCTAACACATCAGCATATTTCACATTCAAAAGATACAAAACTGATAAGCAAAACACAATCTTTGCATAAAAAGGATTACAATTTAAGTCCCTCAAGGCACAGGAGTGGCCATTCCTTCCCCTAAAGACCTGCCAAGTTCCACACACAGAACACTCTAACTGCCCTAACAGCTGGACCCAGACCCCCAACATCCCTGTACAGAATAAAAAACCCAAATCCAGGACTAAAAATCCCATTAATTATGAGTTTGTAACAACCTCTGACCTTGAAAATCCAGAATCCCCACACTGGAATTTATTACCCTGAAAGTATCCCCCCAACAAGAAACACTAGATAAGTCCTGTCTTCTGCTCAGCTCTCTGCTGCTTCTCACCCAAACTGAGGCAGACAACCTACTGGGTTATTCCCCTCCCAATAAATCTCTGTGTGACATTACTTGTGAAGTGTGACTTTGTGATCATCTTTGTCTCTCTCCTGACAGGATACCTTTCCCCTCAGAGCTGTAACACAATAATTGTTGATAATGAGTAAAATGCTGGTACATGCTACATGGATGAACCTTGAAGGCATACTCAATGAAAGACAACAGTCCATATATCTACATCTAGTGTGAAATCCATTCATTGAAAATTACCAGAAAAGGCAAATCCAGAGACAAAAAGTAGATTAGAATCTGCCTCAGGGTAGAAATGATAGGATGGAGAAGCCACTGGGCTTAAAGGGAGTGTCTCTTTGCAGGATGATGAAAATGTTCTCAATCAACTTTGATAAGTTGATTCATCATACTAAGATAAAAATCACTTGTTCACCTTAAATGGATAAATCATTTTCAAGGCACCTGGTCACACTATGAACTGAAGAGAGGATTGTCAGATATGGCCAATCTTGTTGAAGTGACAATGATGGCTAGGTTTCAGGAAACATCAATGAGGTAGTCAGGCAAGCAGAATGGGCCCCACTTGTTGAGACTAAATCCCAGCTCTATTTTCTACAGCTAGACCAGCTTACTAATAACTTTTTTTTCTCTGTAAACTAGAAAGATGGTTCCTCATGGAAATATTTTTCCAAAAAGCTTAAAAACCTGAGTTTAGTTGCCAGAATCAATACAGTAGAAGAAAAATATTGACTCTCCAAAAAAGCGCCATGACACTGCTTTTGAGTGTTCTCTCTCTCTCTCTCTTGCTCTCTCTGTCTCTGACTGTCTCAATGATAATAATAATAGATAGATAAATAAATAAACAAATAATTCAATGAAAAAAAGAAATACAGGGATAGAGAGGTGGCGAAGTGGGTAACACTATTTACTGCTATTTCAGAGGTCCTAAGTTCAATTTCCAGTACCCTCATCACAATTAAAAACCATCTGTAACTCCATTTCTAATGAATCTAACGTCCTTTTCTGATTCCCATTGGCGCCAGGTACATCTGTGGTACATATATATAGGCAAAATATTTATACACATAAAATAAAAATAAGTAAATATTAATAATATTTTAATTTTAAAAAACAGTTCCTTACTTTCCTTATCAATTCAGTGTGATGACAGGTCTCTCTAAACATGAAGGAGAGAACCATGTTGGATATGGAGACCATTTCAGGAAAACAGACTCCACAGTGGAGCCGCTCACTGCTGTGACCATCATTATGAATTTCACTACCATCATTAAGGCATTACACCACACCCATGAAAAAGTAAGGCTAAAAAGAGGAACATGCATGTAGAAAACCTAGAACCCTGGCACATATGTAGCCCGTGGCAACTCAGTCTCAAGTGAGTTCCCTAGAAAGTGAAAAAGGAGCTGTCTCTGACATGAACTCAGTGGCTATCTCTTCCATCACCTCTCCCTGAGGGGGGAGCATCCTTACCAGGCCATAAAGGAAGACAGTGCAGCCAGTCATGATGAGACCTGATAGGCTAGGGTCAGCTGGAAAGGGAGGAAGACCTCCCCTATCAGTGAACTAGGGGAGGGGCATGGGAGGAGAAGAGGGAGGAAAGGTGGGATTGGGAGGAAATGAGGGAGGGGGCTATATCTGAGATACAAAGTGAATAAACTGTAATTAATAAAATTAATTAATCAAATATAAATAAAGAAAAGAAAAAGAATGAGACTTTGAACAACTCACCTGGGGAAACTTGTACAGCCCCAGAAGTCTGGCCATGGAGACAGACAGCAATGACCGCGTGTCCCCAACCAAGGCCGCCTGAGGAGAGCCATGCTGACATGTGTAGTTGGGGATGGGCTCCTCCTGCCCCGTGAGAAAGCCCACCATCTCATGGAGTGCTCCATGCACTGAGTCCCCAGAGTTTCGAATGGAGAAGCCCAGTGTCAAATTGGGCAACAAGTGAGCACTCCTATTAATCTCCTCAATGGCAAAAACAAAACTCTGGGCCACCCGGTAGCCCCACATGGAAACGCTGAGGGGAAAAGAAGCCCACATTTATCACTCATTATGGGGTAAATGCAACAAGAAACACTTTGACTCGAGTGATACCAGGAAAAACATGCGTCTCCACAGATACTAGTACAGAGATGTTCATAGGAGCACAGCTCAGAATAGTCAAGGGGAAGCCAGAGGGAATGTGCAGAAGTTAATCAAAGAGGAGAGTTTCCAAAGACAGGAGCAAGCAACATTCAAAGAGCTAGTGCATAAGCTGGGTTCAGTGGCACACATGCTTCCTCTCAGCACTCAGGAGACAGAGGCAGGTGGATCTCTGTGAATCAGAGACCAGAGCATGGTCTACACAGCTTGGCCCAGGCAGCCAGAGCTACACGGAGAGACTATAACTCTGTAGTGTATAAACAGTACAGTTGGATACAGTTATTAGAGGCTAACATCTGTTTCAGAAGTGCCCAAAGTTACGGGAAAGGGATTTTAAATGGTCTTCAGACATGACTGAGACACTGCAGACATGATCTCACAATAGCTCGGTTGCCTGCACTGGGCCTGCACAAGCCTGAGCCAGTTAACAGCCAATCATGAGTGGAGCAATTCCTGGTGGGCCCCTACTCCTCCCTGCTGAAACATTGGCAACTGATGGATTTGGGGGAAAGACTGTCATTGTCTTCTGTCATACACCCAAATGGCAAACCCACAAAACTCCAATGGGCAGTTCCAAACCAGCAGCCACACAGATGCCCTGGTTTAATCAGTGGGTACAAAACAAAAAGGCATGACTATGGAAAATAAGCCTGTTGGAAGGTAGAGGAAATGACAAGTATGGGAGGAAAATAAGAGAGGTTGTGGGAATGAGAATGAACTAAATGCACTATATAAACATATGATGTCATCGAAGAAACTATCTAATAAAATTTTAAAACATAGACATAAAAGCAACATCAAAATTACACAACAGATCACATTCATACAATTAATTATATATTTATTTGCATATTTATGCAACAATGGGAATTAAAGAATAAAAGGCCATGGATTTTTTAAAGTGAGGTACAGAGAGGAGAGAAGAATACACACACACACACACACACACACGTATGTATATATGTATGTATGTATTTATGTATGTATATCCTCTCTCAACAGTGTCTCTCTGTGAAGAACTGTCTGGCCTGGAACTCACAGAAGCCCACTTGCCTCTGCTTCTTGAGTGCTAGGATTAATGGCAAGTGGCACCATATCCAAATGATGTTATATTTTAATTAAATTTTTAACATTAATGCTGAGACTAGACTTGTTCTGTTTTGAGCCTGTCTCTATGTCAACCAGTCTGACCACCTTGAACTTCTTTTGTGTGTGTATGTGTCTACACATCCATGTATAAGACAATTGCCAGCTTCAAGTATCTTCTTCAACCGTGCTGGGTGTGTGTGTGTGTGTGTGTGTGTGTGTGTGTGTGTGTGTACTGTAGTGTAGTGCTGTGTAGTGTAAAAGGGTGTATTCCCCTGTGGTGGGGTAAAGGCTTTTTCAATTACTTCCCCACCTTTTAAAAAACATTATCCTGCATGCATGTGTGTATATAATTTGTCTGTAGACCCAAACATGGTATAAAACATGGAGGTCAGGAAACAACTTTGTGAGTCAGTTCTCTTTTCCACCTTTTGGTAGGTTCCAGGCAGGGATCAAGTTCAGGTCATCGATCAGGCTTGCATGTCCAGCACTTTACCCCATGAGCCATCTCTCTGGCCTCTCTCCACCATAATTTTTGAGACAGGTCATCTCACTGAACCTGGATTTCATTCTTTCAGCTTGGCTGCTGGACAGCAATTTGGAGGAATCTGCCTGTCTCACTATTCCTAACCAGCGTTCCAGATGCTTAGCATGCTAAGCTTTCACATGGGTGCTTAGTGAAAACCTAGGTCTTCATGCATGCACAACAAACACCTCACCAACTCAGGCATTTCCCAGCCTTAACACCTTACCTCCTGACTGCTATCTCCACCTCCCACATTAAACTTTAAGTGTTCACATCCCTAAACAAATAAGTGTGTCAATTACGGATTTGTTGCTGAGTTTGATTAATTATTCAAAAATGAATACATTTTTAAAATACTGCAATGTGCCCAATACATACATTTAATTATTACTCATTGGCTTAAAAAAATAACATGGTAGCCAAATATGGTGGCACACATTTCTGATTCTGGCACTCAGGTGGGGCAGGGAGATAGTGACTTCTAGGCTAGCCTCATCTACACTGCCAGACACTATCACCAAAAAAAAAAAAAAAAAAAAAAGAATGAAAGGTAAGCCTGTGTAGTGTCTTCTGCCTGTAATCCTGTGTTGGGGTTAGCCTGAACTACACAAAAAGTTGAAGACTGAGCTACAGAGTGAGATACAGTCACACAAAATAGCCATTTAAAGTGCTGCTGAATGTGAAAATGCACAAAGGAAAGACTCTTGAATTTGTGGTTGAATAAATATGATGATAGTTACTTTAGAAAACACTCTTAGCAACTGTTTTGGATTCAGGACTCCTTATACAACTCAATCTTGCCTGAAGCTAACAATTCTTCCTCAGCACCATGATTCCGAGAAGTAGTCATACACCGCATCCTCAGCCACTATGACCATAAAGAAAAAGCTGAATATAAACACTTAAAATTGTAATAATCAAATGCTGTGTTGAGAACTACTGTGTGCAACAGGATGTGAGCAAATATGAAGAAAAACAGGCAAAGGGGGTGTGGATATGGCACAGTTCATGAAGTTTGATCTGCATTAACTGACTGTGGTAGTGTATGCGCATAATCAAAGGACCCGGAAGATGGAGGGAGGAGAATCATAAATTCAAAGTCATCTTTGACTACCTAGTAAATTGGAAGCAATATGAGACTCATGAAAAATAACAAGCAAGAGGAACACAGCAGAGAAGAACCATGGACGGTGATGACTTACAAAAAACCTATTGATTACACACTTACTCATTCAACAAACACACCTTCCTAAACACTAGTTTGAGAAGCAAGGATATACCAAAAATCCAGAATCCACATGACCTGTGAAGCACATACATTACAGCCAGTACATGAGCAACCTATATTTCATTCTGGTGCAAATAGGAAAGAAAGAGAAAGAGAGATGATGTAAAAGGAAAGCAACAAAGCTACTGCCATTTATACACAAAGAAGGATGGTGGCCATCTAGCTGGGATTCTGAGAATCAACCCTTATCCACATCTTTGCACAACATTGTAACACTGCTTCTGGCTTTCAGAGAATCCTATTCCATATCCAGCACTTACCTTGAAGCCTGCAGCCCAGCTGGTGGGGCACTGAAATCAGACAGGGTACCATCAGAAAAGTGAATGATGGAGAAGCTGCCCCCAACCATTACATCTCCAGGACGGTCAAAGCGAGGACTATGCCTTGGCAACAGCCAGGCTCTTGGTCCAGAAACAGCAGACACAGAGTGACAGCCAAAGAGAACAGGAAGGAGGGTACACAGCCACATGCCTGCTGGTGGCCATACAGCCAAGGACAGGACAGCCCCATATGGGGCAAGGGCTAGCTGTGAAGGGGGTTTTTATCTGGGGCAATTGCTCTTGTTCAAGGTCCTGAACCTAAAGCCGCACTGGGAACTCTCAGCCCCCAGGCTGTTTGAGAATACTGATTATGAGGTGGTGGAGGTGAATGGCCACCAAATCCCAGAGCCATTAGAAGTCATTTTCCCTTCTCCTGAGGCTTCCTAGCCTCTCTGAATCCAAGGCCACATACAGGGCATCATCTGCCAACTATAAGAAGGGTGACAATGTGCATAACTGTCTCCTGAGGGGCTTGCAGGGCAGGAACGGCTGTGCTCAGGGAACTCAAGGTACTTTTTTGTAGAGAGGCCCCAAGTGGGTTACAAGAAGCAAACTCTCCAGTAGCTGAAGTGAAATACTTTTAGCATGCATTTCAACTACCATAGCCCCTGCATTGTTTCTCTATAGGTTAATGCACTAATCCACATTTTCAGTGGTCTTTGAAGTTCCTTAGGGAATTGTCTGAAATGGTTTATGATGAAGAATTTGGATATAAACAAAACTAAACTGCAGAAAACAATACCTGTCCTTGTCATTGAAGAGTCATGACCAATCTTCCCAGGCCACTGAGCCTTTTTCTTATATTTGAAAACAAATCCCAAGACTGGCAAGATGGTTCTTTAGGTAAATTCATTTGATATACAAGCTTAAAAACCTGCATTTGATCCCAAGAATGCACAGAAAAGTAGAAGAAGAAAAACAACTCTAGAAAATTGTCCTCTGACTCCCCATATAAGCCATGGCATGTACACATCACACACACATGCTAAGACACAAACACACATACACACAAACACACACACACACACACACACTTCATACATGCATGATGGATAATTATTATTTAAAAAGACAAATGCCGGACTTTGTTATTCCAAATGATAAGTAGAATTTTCCAACATAAACATGATCCCCTCATTGAAGTTTAAAAAAAAAAAAGTCAAGAAAAATGGCTCAGCAACTTAGCAAGTAAAGGCACTAGCTGCTAACCCTGAGGACACTCATTAAATCCCTAAGTCCCCTGACTTTAAAAGAGACCCGGCTCCTTCAAATTACCCTCTGTTCTCCACATATGTGCTATGAAAATTGCATGTCCAAACATATGGGCACCGGCACAGAAGTAACACAAAAACAAAACCCACCAATATATCAATCAATAAATGTAAAATTAAAAAGAAATAGAATATATCAGTAATAACTCCAGTTCACTAATGTTTCAGCCTATAGCTATATACATGCACTTTCAATAGATTTTACCTTTTCTTAGAAATCAAAATATAATGAAAATTCACACTCTGTAATTGATAGATAATTCTTTTTCCATACTAGCTTTATTGAGACATAATTCATATAGTGAACAATTTACCCTTTTACATGATACAATTTTCCATTGGGAGCACACCTAGATCCCAGCACTCAGGAGTCTGAAGCAGGAGAATTGGTACAAGTTTGAAACTATCCAGGATGACCTGGAAAGATAATATCACAAATTAATAAATACAGAGAGAGAGAGAGAGAGAGAGAGAGAGAGAGAGAGAGAGAGAGAGAGAGAAATGAATAAATACATAAGTGGAGAAGAAAATTTACTGTTCTTTTTCATATTTGTATTCTCTTACAACTATTAAATAAATAATTTTTCAATTTTAATTAGCCTGAATGGTGATTTAAGCACTTGAGTATGAGCACACAAAGGCCAAAGGCAATAAATTTTCTGGAGCTAAAATTCCAGGTGGCTATGACCTGCTTGACATAAGTTATGGCTACCAAATGGGGGTCCTTTGGAGGAGTTGTAAGTACTATGAAAGACAGAGCTTTCTCTCCAGTCCCAACAAGTACTTTAGAACTTCATCACCTCAGAGAGAACTACTGCATCCTTTAGTCTTCACTCCTTACCTCTACTCTCCCCTCCACAAACCTCAAAAAATAACTAATCTTGGTGTCTATGGGTTTGCTTGTTGAGGTTATTCCATACACAGAATATTAAACTATATTGTTTTCTTTGTCTGTAGTCCATAATTCAATATAAAATTCTCAATGCTTAACCATATATTAACAGTATTCTAATTATTCTTGCATTTTTCTTCCTTATTGCCAAATAATGTCCTACTGATTTATAAGCCATAGCATACATTCATCAATTGTTAAACATATGGATTTTGTCAACGTCTAGTATATGAATAAGGCTTCTCTGAAGATTCTGTTACAATCTTTACAAACATGAGGTTTTCTATCTTGGAAAGATATTTAAGCCTGAGATGGTAAATAACATGGCAAGTCTGTGAAAGAACTGTCAGTGAAAGACTCAATCTCCAGTACTGTTCCTCTCAAAACAACAAAAACAAAAACAAAAACAGATCAATAATATACCTGTAATTTTCCACACCCTCAGCAACCCATGATATCATCATCATCATGTCATCATCCTTTTCACCCTTGGCATTTGTATTTTCTATGTCTGCATGTCTGGGCTGTGGTCTGGCTAACAAGCTGAGGTCAGAGAGTAAATTAGTAATGTCACTTCTCTTCTTCCACCATGTGGATCCTGGGTATAAAACTCAACTTGTCGACCATGTTTGACCATTTAGCAATCTTCCATGCTTCCCCTGTTCACAATTAAGTTTCTTAATTGTGATAACTTTTAGCAATACACATGGAGAGAACAGGCAATGACTATTTATATGTCTCCTCTAATCCCAAAACTCATTAGTGTTTTGTTCTCAGTATCTCACATAAATCTGGATCTGTCTTTTAAATGCTTTTGGACCCACAAAGAAACAGTGAGCCAAAACCATGCAGTTAGACTGGGAAACTAGATTAGACTAGGTCATAATCATTTGGGTGTGTGCCTGCGGTGACACCTTCTCCGGAGCATTTCTCACTGCCTGTCCTGCTGGGCCTGGTGGCCTTGCCTTAGCCAAGCAAATGTGTTCTTCTCAGGTTTCATCAAGATGATGTAGCACTTGGGGATGAAGATGCCACCCAGAAGCCCAGCAGTGGAGGCCAGGATAGAGAAGATCTCTACAGCCACAGTGGACTTTCCCCGGGCACTGTGGTACAGGGGCAGGAAGGCCATCCAGACACTACAGAAGAGCAGCATGCTGAAGGTGAGGAACTTAGTCTCATTGAAGACGTCTGGCAAGCCCCTGGCCAGAAAAGCCACAGAGAAGGTACCTCCTGCCAGGAAACCCAAGTAGCCCAGCATACAGAAGAAGGTGGCACCAGAACCCTCGTGGCACTGGATGACAATGTGTTGGGGCTCTGAGACCATATCCCTGTCTGGGAATGGGGGCGAGATGGCCAGCCAGACCCCACAAAGAACAACCTGAATTGAGGAAGCAATAAAGACCACTGAGGTGGAAGCACCAGGGTTCAGGCATACCTGGATCCTGCCCCCTGGCCTGGTGACCCTGAAGGCCAGGACCACTGTGAGAGTCTTGGCCAGAACAGAGGAGACAGCCACCGTGAACACCACAGCAAAGGTAGTTTGACGGAGGAGGCAGGTGGTCACAGTGGGTCGGCCAAGGAAGAGCAAGGCACACAGGGCACAGAGGGAAAGAGAGGTCAGGAGTAAGTAGCTGAGAGTTCTGTTGTTGGCCCTGACCACGGGTGTCTCTCGGTGCTTCAGGAACACTCCGAGAACCAGGACAGCCAGACCAGACAGGAAGAGTGCCACCAGAGCCAGGGTGAATCCCAGCGGTTCCTCAAAGGCCAGGAAGATCTCTGTCCTGGGCAGGCAACGGTCTCTGGTGTGGCTCGAGTACTGCTCCTTGGGGCACAGAAGACATCTCTTCATGTCTGTGGGAGACACACAGACAACATTTCTGCAACACTAAAGGAACCACACAAGCTTTGCAGGAAGGTGTCTCAGGCACTAAATGTTCTTACAACCTTTCCATCAATTAATGTATTTATGAATTATTCTTGGTGACCAGGGCTGGAATTTATATCACAGGCAGAGGCACAAGGAAAAGGAGTATGTGCTCTATGTCTGCTTTATGTGACGGCTATTGTTTCTGTTGAGATAGCATCTCCTGTATCTCTTTCTGGCCTTGAGCTGAAGAGCAGAAGATGACCCTGAATTCCTCAGCCTCCTTCCTCCCTCTCTTCAGTGCTGTGATTATAGGCCTCCAGCACTGTACCTAACTTGTGTGTGTGTGCATGTTTGTGTGTGTATACTTGTACGTGTGTAGATGCACATGCATGTGGAAACCAGAGATTATCATGAGATACTGTTGTTCAGTCATTTCCCACACCTTATTTTTCTACTCAAACTTACTAATGTAGGTTGCTGTGTGTATGTGTGTGGGCACAGCCATGCCACTGTGTGCACTTGAAGGTCAGCACACCTTTCAGGAATCTGGTGCTCTCCAGAGCTGAGCTCAGCCCCTCAGGGTTGACAATGAGGACCTGAACTGATGACCTATTTTCCCAGTCTTGACAACTTATTTTTCTTTAAGAACACTTTACTCTGTTTTACTTGTGAAGTGTTTTGTCTGCACATATGTATGGACAGGTTGTGAACGCCCCCTGCCTGCAGGAGCCAGAAGATGAGATCAGATCCCCTGAAACAGGAGTAACAGATGGGCTTGAATGGCCATGTGGGTGCTCCTGGCTGCACAGCCATCTCTCCAGCCCCTCTTCACCTTACTTGAGACAGGGTCTCTCACTGAAGCTGGAGATCCCTGAGTTCACTACACTGACTTGTCACAATCCCCTTCTCTTATGTGAGCTTTTCAATGATTCATTGCTTTCCCAATAGTGTCAGTAACTGGTCATATTGACAGATCTTTTAGAAGGAGTAGTGCCACCTAAATTCATCTAAGGTCCTGCCCGTCATCATCTCAAAATGGGACCGTATTTCACTGTAATAAAGCTGGAGATGATGTAATAAAGCTTAAACGAGTTCACCAGAGTAGACTCTAATCCCAACAGGACTGCTACTCTAATGACAAGGGAGAGTTTGAGCTCCTTGAGGCTGCACTGTCTTAATCTCCACACTTGAGAGGGACATGCAAGTGGATTTCTATCAGTTCAAGGTCAGCCTGGTCAAAATAATGAGTTCCAAGCCAGACAGGGCTGCACTGTAAGACCTTGCCTCAAAGCCAAACATCAAACAAAAGGAACACACACACACACACACACACACACACACACACACACACACAGTGGTTGAAATAAATACACACAGTGAAAGGAGGGCTTTGTCAGGGTAAGAGTGAAGCCTCAGGCAAAACCAGCCCTTATGACAACTTGGCTTTCATTTCCAGCTTTCAGCAGTGTAATGGAGTAAGTTCTATAGCTCAAAGAGCCAGGAATGTGGTGGGCTGTTACAATTCCACATCTGGGATGAACTCCACCGTTAAAGAGAAAGAAGGCTCACAAGACCATCCACAATGCAGCTCTACTTACAATAGGTTTAAAAAGCAACTGAAATTCTTCAGTGTGAATGGAAATCAGGCTGTCTTATGAGACCAGGAAAAGCTTGTAAATAGGATATGCCATTTTCCATCCTTTTTTTTTCATTCATTATTTCTTTTTTGTTGTTTGTTTTCATGTTTCTTTTTTTGTTTTTGGATTTTTGGTTTTTTTGTTTGTTTGTCTGTTTTAAGACAGGGCTAGCCTTCAATTTACTCTGTCGACCAGGTTGGTTTAGAAATCATAAAAATCTGACTGTCTGCCTCCTAACGCTGGTATTTATGTGGTGAACCACTACCACAAAACAATGACAAGTTTGTCGATTGGGGGCCAAAGGGTATGCAGTGTCTGTAAGGAGGTAGTTCATTAGGCTGTGCAATCATGGTTCATTCAGTTGTCTGTCTCAACAAATCTCTTTCCTAAGAACAACTATGAAAGTAACATTCTCGATGGTGTTCTGACCTGAAGTCCACAGAAAAGCACAGGAAAGGAGATGGCTGTAGTGCTCTGAACACAAACAGGCTCATAAAATTTAGTGTTTGCTTCCTAGTTTGTGGACTGACGGGGATGGACAGGCAGGTGTAGCCTTGTTGAAAGGGGTGTGTCACTAAGGGTAGCCCACTCACCATGTCACTGCCTGTCTGCTGCCTGTGGACCTGAAAGTAGGCACTCAACTACTTCTGGGGCATCATGCCTGTTTGCCAACATGCTTGTAGCCATGACAGTAACAGTCTCAGCCTCTAAAACTCTCAGTAAGCTCCAAGTTCTATATTTTTTCATTCTGAGGCTGCCTTTCTCATGGTGTCTCTTCATAGCAGTAGAACAGTAACTAAGACCATGGAGAAATACATGAGGCTCACAGTGCCCTGTGGCCCTCTCAGATTCCAGCCCCACCTGCCTTTACCTGTTTGGTCTGCAAAATGTCCTTCAGAGCAGGGAGTACAACCAAAGCAGCAGTGGGGGGCTCCTGGTTGAGAAACTTGGCTGAACCCTGGAAGGCAGCTTTCACTGCAGGCAGAGGTGGGCACCTAGTAACAGTGAGCATAGTGTCAGTGACTCTCCAGGGATACAGACGCTTTACCTCACCCTCAGAAGCAGAACAGGACACTTTTCACTCACCCACTACATGAGATGTCTCTCAGAAAGTGTGTTTGTCTCAAGAGATGTTAGAATGGACAGGTACCATTGTGTGTGGTAGAGTAAGGCCTATACCTAGCTTACTTGCCTAAGGGCTTCAAAAATTTAGCTAAACCATGTTATGTGTTGTGTTTCCAATCTGTCTGTGGCTCCTATTTCACCGGTTGAAGGTATGGGGGCTAGGGAGATGGCTCAGCTCTCAGGAGTACAGGCTGCTCTTCCAGAAAAGGATGGTTCAATCTCCAACACCCACACAGGACCTCACACTGTAATTCCAGTTTCAGAGAATCCAATTCCCACTTCTAGTCACCACAGCCACCTGGTACAGGTATAATACACAAATATATATGCAGGCAAAGCATCCAGACAGTCTAAATAAAAATTGAAACAGACCGCACATATTGTCAGACATTATGGAAGCACATACACTCAGTCAAATCGGCCTGCTTGTCTCAGTCACCAGAAAAGCAGTTCCTCTTTTTCCTTCTTTTTATATCATTTTCTTTTTTTTGTATACAGTCCAGAGGCTTCACATGCTTTCCTTGTTACTCTCAGCTTTACCTTTCTTTCTTGATGTTCCCTATATAATTGCAGATTCTTGGTGAACTCCAGGTCAAATTAAGAAAACAGAGCTCTCTTTCTTCCTCTTTCCCATCACCCTCTTCTGTGAAGCTGTTGAGATTTACAGTTTGTTGTTTTTGCTTAAACTCTACTGATAAAGTATCCTTGGGTTTCAAGATGACAAAAATTGTAAATATTGACTCACTTAACACACACATACAGCACACTCTGTGATCCTCTCATTTATGTGGGACTTGCAAAAGATGACTGTAGGCATAAAGTTACTGTGTAATTCAAATGCTGATTTTTGTACCCCGCCCCATATATGGTTGCAATCCTTGTTCTGAGACTGTCCTGTCTCACTGTTGTCTAAACTATCCTCCACAACTGTCCCCTGACATGTCAAATAATCAGCTTACACACAATAACTGAGCAGTGGAGAGAATATAGGGCTAAATTTCCTGCCAGCCAGGAGAAGAGGAATTAGAAAAGGAAAAAGGCTGGGCCATGGGAGAGGTCCAAGAGACAACAGAAGAGAAGGAGCTGGAGCAGGAAAGCTACAACTGCAGGTATCTCTGAGATGTATGCTGATAGGAAGCCAAAATAGCTCAGAGAGTTAAGAATAAAGCAATAACTTCCCAGTTATTGTGTTGTAAAACTTATTATTAAGCAAAATAAAAGTCCCAATTATTTGTGTGAGAGCTAGGTTAAGAGAGAAACTGAGAAACAGTTTTATTAAAAATAACACTAACAGATGACTCAGTTTCTCTTAACAGAGCTCCACATCAAGGCAAGGACTATGATGATGGAAGTGTGTGATGCTGAGATCTCTGCCATAACCAAAAAGACAAAAAGAAAAAAAATTCCCAGAGCAACCCCATTGAAAGATAAATCAAAAGAAACCTTTGAACACTTAACACATGTCCTTTATGCTTGAGAAACCTATGAATGGAAACCTCCTTTTCATATCGAAAGCCTTAAGGCCACCATTGACTGAGATGCCACCAGAACAAAGACAGACAAAGTTGAAGAGGAGATTCTCATCCCCTGGCATCCAACAGGAAGCTCCAGGCTGCACACATAGATGTATCTATCTCAAAACAGCTGATCACTTTGTTAATAATCATCAAGAATTGAGCCTCAAATGTTTCCCAAAGTCTTGTGTGTTAGACCACTGGTTACCAAAGGGTGGGTTTTTGAAGAACGATTCGATTTTGATGCATCTGACTTAATCAATGGGTTAATTCTTTAGTAGATTCATAATTTGATGAACTACTGTAGATGTTGGAAATAGGAGTCAGGCCTAATTGAAGGAACTGAAATTGGGGCTATGCACTGGTAAGATGTAACATGTTGACCTACCATGTCTACCTATAGCCCCCACCTCTCCAGTTCCAGGCCCCTAGTAACTGGGCCTGCTGCCATGACATACTACTTCAACCTCATACATCCAAAGCAATGGACCTATCTCACCTTGGATATCTCAAACCCTGAGTCAATAAAAACCTTTTCTCACTTCACACTATTTCTCAGGTATTTGTCATGGGGGGAGAAGTAAACAGTGTCTGCTGGGTCCACTTCCATGATGGTCCATGGGAAGGTGTTTGGCTTAGTGTGTCACTATCTTCCTCTTCAAAGAGCAGGTCCTCAACACAGATGATTAAAACACCCTCAGAACATCACCAGATACAGATTCTGACTCTATTCTGTGAGTCTGGTTGAAGAGTTTAAGTTAGCCTGAATATAACTCCATTTTGAAATAAAGATTGTGACTGAGAACTGAATTCAGGTACCAGGAAATATCACAGAATGTGCACCTGGCAGAAAACAAAGTTAATTCTCCTAGCAACAGCCTCCAGGAAATATAACCGAATAAATGCTTCATAGAAAATAGAGACAAACTCGCTGGCAATAATCAATGGGAATCAGTTGAGAATCAGGTGGGAAAATTCTCCCCAATGTTTCAGATATGGTTTAGAAAAATAGCCATTGTGATTATATGCCTTAGCCATTGTGATTGTGTGCCTCAGAAAAGGTCACCCTGCCCTGCTAAACTTCACCCAATTCTGTAACACCAAGGCTTGTGTCCCCCTGCATGCTGCCATGGAAACCCCCTGCTCACAGACTTTCCCTTTAAAACTCCTGTTCACTCAGAGCTCAGAGTCCCACTTCTCTACTGCTGCACCAGTGAGACTTGGGTCCTGAGTTCAATCGCTCTCGTAATAAAGCTCTCTTGCAATTGCATTGAGTCATCTCCTGGTGGTCTCTGAGGGTCCCTTGAACCTGACATAAAATGGTATGTTCTTTTCCCAATTTTTCAAAGGGTGTGCGGTATATATACGTGTTTGTGCCTCTTTACATCTATGAGGGATCATGTGCATGTGTGCACAAATGCCTGTGGAGGCTCAAGATTGATATTAAGAATCATCCTCCGTGGCTTTTCCACTATGCATATTGAAGCATATGCTCAAAGCACAACGTAGAGTTCACTGATATGGCTAGTCTTCCTAGGTGGCTTGCTGTGGCATCTCCTTGTCTTCACCTTCTTAGAATGAAATTACAAGCGGGCCAAACTGTCCACTCAGAATGTGTAAGTATTCTGGAGGTCAAAAGTCTGGTCCTTGTGCTTGCATAGCAAACACTTTCACCACTGAGCCACTTCTCCAACCTCAGCTCGGGTCAGTCAGTATCATTCAGAGAAAGGTCTCTTATGAGATGAAGAGCATAGTCAGTTATAACTGACTGGCCCAATCCAGAGCTGCATCCACTTCGTGCACAAGTAGGGATCAGGAACCCAAGACTTGGATTTACCCTGAGACTTTAACACTCTAGGATGAGTCATCTCCAAATTAAGGCAACTCACTTGGAGATGCTCCTTCAAATGGACCATCATTTTGTTACTTGAAGAGGCTTGAGGGTCTATCATGCCTATGTGGACCAAGTGAAATATACCCTCAGGAGTCTTCCGCCCTTGAAAAATGTCAAATTTTGTCACCAAATCTCCATTGACGTCAAACAAAACCTCACTTCCATCAGGAGCCTTGAAGTGCACCTTTCTGAGGGCATGAAGCAGCTGAGGAAGAAAGAAAGACATTGTAGACTGGCAAGGACTGTCTTGGGTCTTACCTAAATGGCCTCTGCAATGTTGCAGAGCCACTTCATCCAAAAACTGTCTTCAGTTGGCATAAGGAAGCTCAGGGAACTGTGATGTTGTCAGGAACTCAAAAATATATTCTAGCTCTAATAAAGTAATAATTCATAATAAAAAGTAATAAATAATAAAGTAATAATTCAATAATTAATCCAGATAAGTTTTAAACCTAATACACTGTGTGCCAGTGCGAGCACGCACGCTCACCAGGGCATGTGTGTGTGTGTGTGTGTGTGTGTTTGGTTCAAAGCCAAGTGCATCTTCATCAGGCAAACAGTAGAGACTCAGATAATCTGAGTGAACATTATGAAAATATACCCACCCCTTAAATGCCACCCTCACTTTACCTCATTGATGAGCAATGTGTCTTCCAAGGGTTATTTTGCAGATGTGGGCCTATGCTAACCTGACTAGACTGGAGAACTTTTATGGTGGAAAAAGAAAGTAAGTGTGTGTGTGTGTGTGTGTGTGTGTGTGTGTGTGTGTGTAGAAAGAGAGAAAGAAAGAAAGAAACTGAGAGCAAAATGAACAAAATAAATTATATAAATGTATGAAATTTTCAAATAATATTTTAAAATAGAAAAATAGTAAAGGACATGAGAGCTCATCTGTATTACAACCTCAGAAGGTACAGACAGGAGATGTCAAGAAAAAGCTGGCTATCAAAACTAGCCACATCATTTGTCAAAGTTCAATAAGCATTCAAGTTAAAAGTCTTGGAAAGATCAGGGATATAAGGGACATACCTAAATACAATAAAGGCAATATATAGCAAGATGATAGCCAACATCAAATTATATGGAGAGAAACATAAAGCAATCCCACCGAAATCAGGGACTAGACTAGGCTGCCCACTCTCAGGGTATGTCTTCAATATAGTACATAAAGTCCTAGCCAGAAAATAAGACAACTAAAGGAGATCACGGAAATAGAGATCAGAAAGGAAGAAGTCAAAGTATTGCTGTTTACAGATAGTGACCAGAAAAACTTGACCAGAGAACTCCTTAGAGCTGACAAACACCTTTAGAAAAGAAGCTAGATACAAAATTACTTCAAAAGTACCAGGATCCCTCCTGCACACAAACAAAAAAAAATGGCTGAAAAAGTTATTAGGGAAACAACACCCTTCACAATAGACAAAAATAATATGAAGTATCTTGCTGTAATTCTAACCAAGCAAGGAAAAGACCTGTATGACAAAAACATCAAGTCTCTTAAGAAAGAAATTGAAGAGGCTATCAAAAGATGGAAAGAGGTCTCATGCTCATGGATCAGTAGAATTAACATAGTAAAACGGCTTCTTACCAAAAGCAATCTACAGATTCAGTGCAATTGCAATCAAAATATCAACACAATTCTTTACAGACCTTGAAAGAACAATTCTAAACTTGATATAGAAAAACAAACAAAAAACCTACAACAGCTTTTTTAAAAAAAATCTTATACAGTAAAAGAACTTCTGGAGATATCTCCATCCATGATCTCAAGCTGAACTATAGAACAACAGTTATAAAAACTACATGGTACTGGCATAAAAACAGACTGGTGAATCAATGGAATTGAATTGAAGGCCTACAAACAAACCCACATACTTATGAACACTTGATTTTGACAAAAAAGTCAAAACTATACAATGAAAAAAAAGACAGCACCTTTAAGAAATGGTACTAGTCTGACTGAATATCTATATGTAGAAAAATGCAAATAGGACCATATTTATCACCCTGCACAAATCCACAACATAAAAACAGATACACTAAATCTTTTAGAAGAGAAAGTGGGGAAAAGCCTTGACCTCATTGGCACACATGACAACTTCCTGAACAGAACACCAACAGCTCATGCTCTATGATCAACAATTAATAAATGGGACTTCATGAAACTGAACAGCATTCATAAGGCAAAGGACACTGTCAAAAGACCAAAATGAAAGCCTACAGATCAGAAAGAGATTTACACCACCCCTACATCTGACAATGGATATTTAAAAGAACTCAAGAAACTAAACACCAACAAACCAAATAATCCAACTAAAAAATGGAGTACAGATCTAGACAGAGAATTCTCAACAAAGGAATACCAAATGGCCAAAAAGCAATTAAAGAAGTGCTCAATGCCCTTAGTCATCAAGGAAATCCAAATCAAAATTACTCTGAGATTCCATCTTCCATGTATCAGAATGGCTAAGATCAAACACTCAAGTGACAGCACATGCTGGCAAGGATGTGGAGAAAGAAAAGCACTCCTCCATTGCTGATGGGAGTGCAAACTGTACAACCACTTTGGAAAATAATCTGGCACTTTCTCAAAAAATTGGGATTTTCTCTACCTCAAGACATGGATATGCTACTCCTGGGCATATATACTCAAAGGGTGCTCTACCATACTACAAGGTAAATTGCTCAACTATGTTGATAGCAGCTTAATTCGTAATAGCCAGAATCTGGAAACAACCTCAACAGCGGAACGGATACAGAAATTGTGGTACATTTACACAATGGAATACTACTCAACTAATGAAAACATCCATCTGCAGGCAAATGGATGGAACTAGAAAAGATCATTCTGAGTGAGGTGACCCAGACCCAGAAAGACACACGTGGTATGTACTCACCTATAAGTGAATTTTCGCCATATACTACAGGATAAACATACTACAATAACAGACCCAAAGTAACAAAGATGACCCAAGGGAGGCTGCTAAAATCTCACTCAGAAGGAGAAAAAAAACAGACAGCAAAAGTGGCTGAAGGGAGGGAACAATGTAGGAGAAGGAGCACGGACAGAAATGGGGTGGCTGAGCAGGGACAGGAGAACAGAGGGCACACAGAGAGAAGAGAAAGTGTGGGTGAGGGCATCTCTGTAATATGCTGGAGACCTAAGACAGGGCAGGCTTCTGGGAAGAAATGGGGGTGACTCTAGCTGAAGCTCCTACTTGCAGGGAACATGGAGACACTCTCACTAGACAGGATTCATAGTGGAAGAAGGGAAACACCAACACACCCACAAAACTTCAACCAAAAATTTACCCTGCCTACAAGATGTGCAGATATAAAGATAAAGCAGAGATTTAGAGAATGTCCAACCAATGCTTGGCCCAACCTGCGACCCACCCCAGGGTCTCAGGGGAGAGAGAGCCTACTCCTGACACCATTAACAATATTCTGTTATGAAATTGTGGTATTTTTATACAATGGAATACTACTCAGCAATCAAAAAGGAGGAAATCATGAAATTTGCGGTGGGATCTAGAAAAGATCATTCTGAGTGAAATATCCCAGAAGGAGAAAGACAAACATGGGATATACTCACTTATATAGACCTATAAGATATGATAAACATAATGAAATCTATACACCTAAAAAAGATAATCAATTGAGCGGACATGGGGTAAGATGATCAATCCTCATTTAGAAAGACAGATGGGATGTGCATTGAACGTATGACAGGAGTCTACTGAGCGCATCTGAAAGACTCTAACTAGCAGTGTTTTCAAAGCAAAGACTCATGATCAAACCTTTGGCAGAGTACAGGGAATCATAAAAAGAAGGGGAGTTAGTCTGATGGGGAAAGGATAGGAGCTCCACAAGGACCAAATATATCTGGGCACAGGGTCTTTTCTGAGACTGACATTCAACCAAGGACCATGTATGGATATAACCTAGAACCTCCGCTCAGATGTAGCCTGTGGTAGCTCAGTAACCAATTGGTTTCCCAAAGTGAGGGGAACAAGGACTATTTCTAATAGGAACTCAATGACTGGCTCTTTGGTCTCCCCACCCCTGAAGGGAGGAGCAGTACTGTTGGGCCACAGAGGAGGGCTTTGCAGCCAGTCCTGAAGATACCTGATAAAACAGGATCAGATGAATGGGGAGGAGGTCCCCCCTATCAGTGGACTTGGAAAGGGGCATGGTGGAGATGAGGGAGGGAGGGAGGAACTGGGAGGGAATGAGGGATCGGGACACGGCTGGGATACAGAGTTAATAAAATGTAACTGATAAAAAAATAATAATAAAATAAAAAATCAAAAAACAAAGAAACTTTTCAGCTAAAAAAATAAAAAATAAAAATAAACCAGCAGTTTGATGATTCTGGCAATTATACACACACAAAAAAAAAAAGAAAAAAAAAACCAATATTCTGTTATGGTCACAGGCAGGAGCCTAGCAAACCTGCTCTCTGAGAGGCTCCACCCAACAATGGATAGGATCAGATGCTGAGTTTCACAGCCAAACATTGGGCAAAGTTAGAGAGTCTTGTGTAAAAGTGGGGGCAAGGATAGAAGGACCTGAAGGTGACAGGAACAGCACGAGAAGACCATCAGAGCCAACTAACCAGGATGCAGACTGAAGCACCAATCAAGGACCTAGGACCCATACACAAAGATAGCCAGTGGGCATCTCATGCTTTTTATGGGTCTCCTAGTAAGGGAAGTGGGGGCTGCCTCTGACATGGATTCTGTTGCCTGCCTTTTTAATCTCTATCCCCTTGTGGGGTTGCCTCACCAGGCCACAGAGTATGAAGACAAACTCATTGCTGATGTAACTTCATGAGATGGGGTGGGTAGAGAGGCTCCCCTTTTTTTAAGGAGTAAGGGAAAGGAAATGAAGGAAGAAGAGGGAGAGTGGGACCAGGAAGAGAGTAAGTGGTGGGGTATGATTGGGATGTAAAGTGAATTAATCAATCAATCAATTAATTAATTAAATTTTAAAGAAGAATTATCCTTTCTCACATCATCCGCAGACCTTCCCAAAAATGTGTACACTGCATGCACACACATACCCACATGTGCCTGAATGCCAATCTACATGTTCCCACATACCAATAAATGAGTGAATGAATGATTAAATAAATAAACAAATGTGATTTGATGGTTGTTTGGAATTCTAATTTACAGCGTGCTTATAGTAAAAAAATCTAATTTTCATGAGCTCAAATTTGGGACATAAAAACTTACTATTAGTTGATATTTTAATTTAACTAGGCACCTTGTGTTTGTTAAGGAAGTATATCCACAGGGACTAGACTCATCTGAGATCAAACACACAGCATAGACCACTTGTCCTATGCTGTTTCTAAGATGCCTCTCAGTTGCAAGAATGAGACATCCTTGCTAAAGCATACAGCCTGCTACACCTCTACAGCTTCACAAAAACCTATGTCCTGTTCCCCAACGACCACTGAATCATCCACTCCACACATGTCTCTCTCACCTGCCAGGGCTGGAAGTCCAGAGAGTCAGCACCTTTCTCATCCTGGTGCCCACAGGCTATCATATCATGCAGGGCATGGGCAATGCAGTAGACAGCTGTGTACGCAGCATCAATTTTACTCACTTCTGGGAAAGGATGCTGCTTGTTCTTCAGACTCTCATTCCCTGAGCAGAGCTGAGCACCCTCTGTCACTGTGATGTTTTGGTGGGGCCATGTGCAATCAAAGGTGAACTCCCAGAACTTCTTTATAAACATGTCTTCTGGGGTCTGGCTGGGGTGCAGGTGAGCAAGGAATTCGGAGAAACCAATTGCCCTGCTGCTGTGATACAGAAGGCCAAATGTGCTGTGCAAGACCTGAGAAATGCCTGGAATGGTCAGAGCGAGAGCCATGTGCAGAGTGTCCTTGCTGACCCACACCTGGCCTGAGACAAGAACACCCAATAAGCCATACAGGATGAGCTGGAAATTTGAATTGCTTAGGAAAGCCAGAACAACCTTGGCGGTGCATTTCTGCATCCTCTGGACAATCTCTTCAGTCTTCTCCAAGGACTGATGGGAAGGGACATGGAGGTGGGACTCAATGCAAACCCCAGCTGGACTCAGCACCTGAGTGGCCAGAGAGCTGGCTTCCTGCCCAAAGTCATCATCATGGGCCAGAATGATCACCCAGGACCACTGGAAGTGAATTATCAGTTGGGTAACTGCACAGGAAGATGTGAGGTCACTAGTCAGGGTCCGAAGGAAAGATGGAAACTGGATCTTGTCACTCAGGCTGGGTAGTGTTGATGAGTAACTGACCTGTCAAGAAAGAGCCAGTCAATATGAGAGTAGGTGAAATCCAGGACTCAGGTGCAAGATAATGGTCTACTTGGAATGTAAGAAGGAGGCGTCTCTGGAACTAGCTCAACAGTTCAGAGCCATTGTGGTTCTTGTAGAGGACCCATGTTCAATTCCCAACACCCATATCACATGGATCACAATTGCCTGTATCTCCAGCTCCAGTAAATCTGATGCCCTCTTCTGGATTTTTTCCATACCTGTGGCATAGACTCACACAGAGAGAAACACATACATATAAGTATATGTTAAAATATAAAACATAAAGAATTTTCACGAAATGACTTGCTTTGGGAATTGTGCTGCTTCTACCCAGCAGCTGGGTGGCCCTCACAGGTGATCATCCAAGACAGCCCTGTGGGAAGGCTTTACTTGTTTTACTCTCAGATTCTGTCCCACACCCTACTCACACATATTGGTTCCAGCACCTAATCTGGGCTTGGTCTGAATCTCTGCTTTGCCCACAGCTCTTAGGTTGTTCTTTAAAAAATTCATGTGGACGTGTGTGCATGAAAATATATGTTTGTCTATTCATCGGTCCATTTGTGATGATGCATGTGTACAGATCAAAAGATACAATCTGGGGGAGCCAAGATGGCGGCACCAAGAGAACACCGCGTCTGAGAAGCAGGACAGCACTCTCCGTGCAGAGACCAGGAGTCTGAACTCGGGGCCCTGAAACTACATCGAATGTGTTTCCCAGGTGAGGGGAGGCTCCCACGCTGTGGGAATCGGTCAGGTCCACTCACAGCTACCCAGCCAGAACCTGGAAGAAATCCCAGGTAATGCGGGCTTTGGGTCTCCGGGCTGGAGCCGCAAGCAGGGGTGTCCCAATCACTTTCCCAGGCTGATCCGTGGGCACAAGGGTACCTGAGACTGGGAGTCCCAGTCGCAGGGGGACCCCACGGGGAAGCAAGGTTGCCGGTCTGATCGCGGGTCACCCAGTCTTTCCCCGGAAGGTCTCTGCCGCCATCACAGCCGAGCTCCTGCTGCGCGCAGAGAGCTTTGCGCTCAGTTCAGCGATACAGACAAGCTGTGTGCCCCAGTACAACAGGGACTGGGAACCCCTGTCCAGAAGGACCCCACAGAGAAGGAAGAAACCGTGCTGCTGGGGTCACCTAGGGAAAGTCTAGCAGACTGCAGATTGCAAACAGGTGAGTACGGCCAGCCATCACAGATCTGGGCCCAAACAGGGAGCACAGAGTGATTGGAAACTCAGCTCCTGCAGACTAGCAGGTGGGCGCACGCTCCGCCAGCCCAGAGGCCGGCTTAGTATCAACTACTCCTTACAGACAGAACTGAGTGCCCGAAGACACCAGAGCAGTACTCACCCACCACATATTACCTCTTGGGTTCTGGGGCACAGAGCTCCAACCTCAGACGTACAAAAGACCAGGAACCCTGAGATCAACCCCCAGATACTGCTCCAAGGGGCAACCAGTTATCCCTAACAAAACCGACCAAACCACGGAACACACAGGTTACAGCAGCTGATCACTAAATTTACAGCAAGAAACCCAGAAGGAGGGCAGCTGTCTCCAGGACTTCTCCCTGTGAGAGGAGAGCCCTCTTGACTAATCAGGACCACAGTTACCACCCAGGTCTCTATGCCTGAGGTGAGCTGTAGCAACTCCTGAAAAACACCGGACATCCAGGGACTATACCCAAAAAGCTGGGAAGGCTTCCTTGAAGAAAAACCATCTTCCTGCCAAAGGGATTCTCTCCACTACAACAGTCCAGGAACAACCAGAAACTAACTTCAAACAACTAAGATAGCCCAATGGGTAGAGGACAACGTAAAAGTTCAACCAACAAAAGCCAGAGCATTATGGCATCTCCAGAACCCAGTTATCCAGGGGCAAATAGCCCTAGACACCCCAGCATAAATGAAATTCAAGGAGACGACCTAACATCTATGCTCAAGAAGATGATAACAGAGGAAACAAATAAAATACGAAAAGAATTAGAAGAAGCTGCAGCCAAAAAGTATGTGGCCCTTAGAGAGGAAATGCTTAAATCACTGAATGAAATAAAAGAAACAGTGGATTGTTCAAACAAACAGCTGAAGGAATTGACAGAAAAACATGAAAATACAGTCAGACAGGGGAAGGAAACCAACAAAATAGCTCAAGACCTGAAGATAGAATTGGAAAAATTAAAAAAAAAAAACACAAATGGAAGAAATTGTGGAGAGAAAGAACTTAGGGAAGAAAGCAGGAACTACAGAGGTTAGCATAACCAATAGGCTACAAGAAATGGAAGAAAGAATTTCAGGTATGGAAGATAAAATAGAAGAAATAGATGTATCTGTCAAAGAAAATGTTAAATCTAAAAAATTCCTGTCAAGAACCGTCCAAGAAATTCAAGACAACATAAAAAGACAAAACCTAAGAATAATAGGAATAGAGGAAAAAGAAGATTCCCTGCACCAAGGCTCAGAAAATATTTTCAACAAAATCATTGAAGAAAATTTCCCCAACTTAAAGGAGAGGCCAATAAGAATACATGAGGCCTATAGAACACCCAATAAATTAGACCAGAAAAGAAAATCCTCCCGCCACATAATAAACAAAACCGTAAGTATACAGAACAAAGAAAAAAATACTAAAAGCTGCAAGAGAAAAAGGCCAAGTAACATATAATGGTAAACCCATTAGAATCACACCTGACTTTTCAACAGAGACTATGAAAGCCAGAAGGGCCTGGACGGATATCATGCAGACCCTAAGAGAACACAGATGTCAGCCCAGACTATTATACCCTGCAAAACTCTCAGTCCTCATAGATGGAGAAAACAAGATATTCAAAGACAAAAACAAATTTCAACAATACCTACAAACAAATCCAGCATTACAGAAAACACTGGAAGGGAAAATACAACCCAAGAAAGCTAGCTACATTCAAGAAAACACAGGAAATAAATAACCCCACTACAGTAAAACAAAAAGCAACCAAGCACACAACCGTATGACCACAGCCAACATCAAATTCAAAGGATCTAACAGCCACTGGTCATTAATCTCTCTCAATCTCAATGGACTTAATTCTCCAATAAAAAGACACAGACTAACAGAATGGATGCATAAACAAAACCCACCAATCTGTTGTATACAAGAAACACACCTAAGTCACAAAGATAGACATTACCTGAGGGTAAAGGGATGGAAGATGGCTTTTCAAGCAAATGGACGCAAGAAGCAAGCAGGAGTAGCCATTCTAATATCTGATAAAATAGTCTTTCAACCAAAATTAATCAAAGAGATGGGGAAGGACACTTCATACTCATCAAGGGAAAATTCCACCAAGAAGACATCACAATCCTGAACATCTATGCCCCAAATACAAGGGACCCACATTTGTGAAAGAAACATTGATAAAACTTAAACCACATATAGATCCCCACACACTAATAGTGGGAGACTTCAACACCCCACTCTCAACAAAGGACAGGTCAACTAAACAGAACTTAAACAAAGAAACAATATCTCTAACAGAGGTCATGAAACAAATGGACCTAACAGACGTTTACAGAACCTTACACCCAAACACAAAAGAATTTACCTTCTTCTCAGCACCTCATGGAACCTTCTCCAAAACAGACCACATAGTTGGTCACAAAGCAAGCCTCAACAAATACAAGAAGATTGAAATAATCCCTTGTATCCTGTCTGATCACCATGGAATAAAGCTGGACCTCAGTAACAACAAAAACAGCAAAAAGCCTACACATACATGGAAACTGAACAACTTGCTACTAAAAGACAGCTGGGTCAGGGAAGAAATAAAGAAAGAAATTAAAATCTTCCTAGAACTCAATGAAAATGAAGACACAACATACCCAAACTTGTCGGACACAATGAAAGCACTGCTAAGAGGAAAGTTCATAGCACTAAGTGCCTTCAAGAAGAAATTTGAGACAGCGCATTCAAGCAACTTAATGACTCACTTAAAAACCCTAGAAAAAGAAGAAGCAGACACACCAAGAAGGAGCAGACAGTTGGAAATAATCAAACTCAGGGCTGAAATCAATCAATTAGAAACAAAACAATTCAAAGAATCAATGAAACCAAGAACTGGTTCTTTGAGAAAATCAACAAGATCGACAAACACTTAGCCAAGCTAACTAAAAGGCAGCGAGACACCATCCAAATCAACAAAATCAGAAATGAAAAAGGATACATAACTACAGACACTGAGGAAATCCAAACAATCATTAGAATTTACTTCAAAAGTCTATATGGAACAAAATTTGAAAATTTAAATGAAATGGACAATTTTCTTGATCGATTCCATTTACTAAAGCTAAATCAGGACCAGGTAAATCAATTAAATAGTCCTATATCCCCCAAGGAAATAGAAGCAGTCATCGAAAGTCTCCCATCCGAAAAAAGCCCAGGACCTGATGGTTTCAGCGCAGAATTCTACCAGACATTCAAAAAAGAGCTAACTCCAATTCTCTTCAAACTATTCCACAAAATAGAAACAGAAGCAACATTACCAAACTCATTCTATGAAGCCACAGTCACCTTGGTACCTAAACCTCACAAAGACCCAACCAAAAAAGAGAACTTCAGGCCAATCTCCCTTATGAACATTGATGCAAAAATACTCAACAAAATACTCGCATCAAAGATATCATCCACCATGACCAAGTAGGCTTCATCCCAGATATGCAGGGGTGGTTCAATATACAGAAATCCATCAATGTGATCCACCATATTAAAAAATTGAAAGAAAAAAACCACATGATAATCTCTCTAGATGCTGAAAAAGCCTTTGACAAAATCCAACATCCATTCATGTTTAAAGTATTGGAGAGATCAGGGATACAAGGCACATATCTAAACATAGTAAAGGCAATATATACAGCAAACCTATAGTCAATCCCCATCCAGAAAGGCAAAGAGGATGGACATCAGAAGAAGAAGAAAACAGGAAACAACCTAGGAACCTACCACAGAGGGCCTTTGAAAGCCTCTGCCTTACAGACTATCAAAGCAGATGCTGAGCCTGATGGGCAACTGTTGGGCAGAATGAATGGAATTTTATGTAAGAACTGGGAAATAGTAAGAGCTGGAGAGGACAGGGTCTCCACAAAGAGAGCAACAGAACAAGAAAATTTGAACACAGGGAACTTTCCAGAGACTCATACTCCAACCAAGGACTATTCATAGAGATAACCCAGAACCCCTGCACAGATGTAGCCCAGGGCAGTTTAGAGTCCAATTGGGTTACATAGTAATGTGAAGAGGGACTGCCTCTGACATGAACTGATTGGCCTGCTCTTTAGTCACCTCCTCCTGAGGAGGAGCAGCCTTACCAGGTCATAGTATAGGACAATGCAGTCACTTTTGATGTGAACTGATGGACTAAGAT
Organism: Meriones unguiculatus; assembly: GCF_030254825.1. NCBI lineage: Eukaryota > Metazoa > Chordata > Mammalia > Rodentia > Muridae > Meriones > Meriones unguiculatus. The sequence continues at coordinate 26,177,907 of NC_083354.1, read as the reverse complement.
CAGAAAGGAAAGGAGAACCTCCCCTATCAGTGGACTTGGGGAGTGGCATGCATGCAAAGGGAGGAGGGAGGGTGGGATTGGGAGGGGAGGAGGGAGGGGCTTATGGGGAGATGCAGAATGAATAAAGTGTAATTGATTAAAAATTTAAAAAAAGGGAAAAATAATTTAAGAACCTTAAAGGACTTTCAAAAGTGGAGGAAAACATGGAGTTAGTCAATTTACATGGAGCACGTCTCGCCCCTGGGGGCAATGGTCTCCTGAACCTACTCAGACCTCAGACACCACCACTGCTAGTTCTAGAACTGATGCAGGATGTTCCAACGAGGGGGTTAAGGCTTCTCATAATATTTCCTATAAGCCCACACCTGTTTGTTTATATCCCCCATTTTTATTCATTATTAGCCAGATAGAGCCAAGTAATTGTGGTAATGATACTTGCTTTTTTGCCCAATGCTGCAATGATAGTAAATTTACTAGCTGGTTACTCACATGCCTCGCTGGGTGCCTGTGCCCGTTGATGCCCCTCACGCTATGACTCTCTTCAGACAGAAAAGGGATCTTGGAATTACAGCCACCATTGTTACTGCCATCTCATTGGCGGCTGTTGGAGCTACCACTGCGGCATTAGCCAGGAGTCATACTGTGCAGACTGCTCAGACCCTGAATAACCTTTTAGCCAATATAGCTCATGCCTTAGATGTACAAAAAGGAATTAATAGTCAACTAAAAGGAGGCTTGATGGTGTTCAATCAGAGGATTGACCTCGTGCAGGAGCAAATTGATACCCTATGGCAAATCGCTCAACTTGGCTGTCAATGAAAGTATGCTGGACTTTGAGTCACTAGCATACAACATGAGAATTTTCCCTGTGCTGCAAATCTGTCTAAACAATTGTCTAGCTATATTTTAGGTAATTGGACTAGAGAATTCGATGCTACGATGGAGCAGCTGAGAGTGGTCATTGTCACGGTAAATTCTACCAGAGTGGATGCAGGACTAGCCACAGGATTATCATCATGGATTGCTGCAGCCATGAATCATCTGAAGGAATGGGCGGGCATGGGAGCGTTAGCAGGCCTTCTGGTGTTGGTCTCCTTGGTTTGCCTGTGGTATATATGCAAGATTAGAGTCTCACAACAGCGTAATGCAGCCATGACCATTCAGGCCTTTACAGCCATTGAAGCAGGACAGTCTCCCCAAGCATGGTTGGCTACCATAAAAAGCTAAAATGTTACGCTCAGGATGTGAGGCTAAGCACAGCACTCAGGGTCAGCCGCTTTCGACCCAGAGAAGAACATGTCTGATTGCATGCGGGTTGATGCCCCAGGTCCCGCCTCTGAGAAAAAGGTATCAGACAGGTCTGATGCTCTTTGGGTGGATGACACCTAAATGAACATTGGTACAAAGTCCCAATTTATTTCTAATATCAGAGATCAGACCTCTACTCTTGCCTGATGCATCTAAAACAAAAAGGGGGAACTGTAGAGAGCTGCGTAATGCCACGCCTTAAAGATGGAGCTGGTTTCCGCCTTCCACCTTCCCGATGGTGAGTGCTCTCTGTCACGAACAACTCCACATTTGGCTAAGGCTGAGGATCTGGCTTGCTTCCATGTATGTGGACCTATCTGCATTGCCCACGTGGCATGCTGGGGTTGGCTACCCAGACGCTATTTAAGCTGTGGGCTGGCTTTCCCCAGGGTCAGATGATTGTTCAAGGTTCCTGAATAAACTGCATTGAAAAAAAAAAAAGATACAATCTGGGGACTGTTTTTTTTTTTTTACACCCCCCACCCACTGGATGGGTTCCAGAAGCTCAAACTCAAGTCATCTTGCACATTTACTTGATGAACCATCTTGCTGTCTCTGGTAAAATAGATAGATAGATAGATAGATAGATAGATAGATAGATAGATAGATAGATAGATAGATAGATAACACACAGTGAATTATGAGCTCTTATCAAACCACCAGTGTCTGATTTTCCAAGTCTGAAAAAAATAGGAGTCTGATTTGTCAGGTTATCAAAATCTGAGCGTTTTTGAAGATGTGACAGATGGGATCCTTGTCTATAGTTCTTTTGTTGTTGCTGTTGTGGTTTTGGTTTTTAGAGACCCAGAATGTGGTTCCTCGGCCTCAGGGTAATTGTGCAAACCTTCTCCTGGCACTACAAGGAGTGTAGTGCCTTCCTGTCTTAGTACAGAGGCCCTCGCATCGTGGGGTTGGCTAGAGGGATAATGCTGCCTTGAGCTCTGCAGGTGGTCATGCCAGACTGCACAATAAAATAGAAGATACAATCCAATCATGCTTGGATTGTAGAAAAACAATAATAACATGTAAGTATAAGTTTGTCCCATGAAACACACATTGCTAATTAAAAGAAACCATACTTTAATAGAAATTTTGGGCCAAACTCGAATTTTTGTTATTTTCCCTGTATCAGTGTTTTGCCTGAATGTATGATTATTCACCATGTATGCATCTTCTGCCCATGAAGAGGGAGTCCCATTGCTGGAAATGCAGTTTAAGATGCTTGTGAGCCCTGATGTGGATGCTGAGAATCAAATACATACCCTCTATAAGCAAAGCCAGTGCTCTTAACCTCTCAGCCATCTCTCCAGTGCCTGGAATCAAATTTAACTGAAGCTTACCTTGCACCCCTACAAGTTGGAAAACAAAAAGGTTTTGACACATTATCCAAACACCAAGTTTCTATACTAGACTTGATAGTGCACAGAAGTCAGGAACCTGAGGTAAAAGGATCAAGCATTCTAGGGCAGCCTGGCTTACACAAAGAGATGCTGAGTCACACCACACACACATACAAACATACACACAGACACACACAACAAACAACTGCAAAAACAATAAAGTTTTGTTTGGGGTGTGTCACTCTATACAGGAAAAGAAAGAGGTTTCTACTAATGTAAATATGGCTGAATTTGCGGGGATGGAGAGATGCCTTGATAGCTAAAAGTATTTGCTGCCAAATCATGAGTAGAGAAGCTCAGATCCAAGTGCATATGTAACAAGCTGAGCACCCACTTCATGGCTGCAAACTTAGCTCCATGAGAGCTTACTAGCTTCTTGCCTAGTCAAAAACCTTGGGGTCTAGATTAAGAAAAAGATCCTGCTTCAAAAGGGAGGTAGAGAGTGATGAAGGAGGCCACTTGATGCCTTCTTCTGGCCTGCACATGTATGAAAAGGATCATATATTTGCACATGCACACATGTGCATGCACACACACATACTTATGGAGTCACAGACACATGATTAACTATCTCTGAATTTCAGGGGAAAAAAGATACAAACCTTCCTTAGAGCCAGGGATGGTAAAACACACCTGTAATGTATCACTTGGGAGGCTGAGACAGGAGAATGTTGCTGCAATTTCAAGGCCAGCTTGATCTACAAGTTCTAAGACCTTAGGGTAAGACTCAATGTCTTAAAAAACAAAATTACATAGCTTACAGAAACCACCAGTTCAGAAACACTTCAGTGAAAATCTACACACGTGGTTATAGATAAGTCCCTGGATATAGTTCTTACCTATACATATATATGGTCTCAGCTTTACAGGAAAGGGGAAAGTCCTTCAAGCAAAAGGAAATGTAACAATATGAAACATTCAAAGAGATTGGAATTTACTCACGTTAATAAACCTCAAAGTAAAAAACAAATGGATTTTTGAAAATCTTCTTATAGTAGTTACATTAATGCAAAGCATAAGTGAATCTGTATTTTTCTAATTTTTACCTTTGAGAAAGAGTCTCAACCAAACAAGGCTGGCCTTGGCCTCACTATGTAGCTGAGGAGAGCACTGCACATTCGATCCTCCTGTCACTACCCCCAGGCTGCTGTAGAACAGGAACACTAGAGAGCATGCCCAGGGCCCTGAGTGTGCAAGGCTAGTGCTTTAGAAACTGAGCCACATGCCAGCCTCGCAGTGACTGTTACGGTTTGAACCTGAGGTGTGTCCAGAAGGTTCACATGTTGGGAACTTGGTTCCCAACAGATGGGTTTCTGGGAAATGATTGTTGGATCCTGAGAGCTCTGACATCATCAAAGGGTTAATCCTTAAATACATTCACAGGGACGGCATTTTATAGATCCCGCTGAAAGTAGGTGAGAGCTGCTTGAGGCATCAGACCGCTGCAGCTGTGTCCTGGTAAACGGTACTGAGTCTCCCACCCCTTGTGTATCTGATTCCTGACTGCTGATGTCTGTCCCACCTTACACTTCTGCCCTAGGACCAGAAACAGTGACGAAGGTGTGAAACTTCAGAAACTGAGCCAAAATAAATCTTTTCTCTTTTTACTTGTTTCCCTCAGATATGTTGTCACAAAAAGGAAAGGCTAATTATATTTCACTGATTATTTAAATGGTTCTACAGAGTTTCCATTGGATCCAGCAATTCTATCTACATACATAAGATAGCCAAAGTACAGAAGCATAAAAAGTCTATATGCAAATATGTGTAGAAAGAGCATGCATGTGCTTCCAAAGAGGAAACAGCTAGGGCCGTGATTGCTCATTGGTGTGACCATATACCTGACAAAAAGCAATGTGGGTGAGGAAGGGTTGAGTTAGGCTCACAGTGTGAGAAAGTGCAATCCATGTGGTCATGTACACATGACTGCAGATGGCTCCATGGTAGCAGATGTGCACCTGAGAATCCAAACCTCCATATCTTGGTAGAACAGAAAACAGAAGTGGGACCATGTAACGAACCTTGAGGCCTACCCTCCTCCTGAAGGTTTTATAACATTCTAAAACAGGCCCACAACTAGGGTGTGGTGAGGTTAAGTCTCTTAATGCATCAGTATATTTCACAGTCAAAGTTATGTGAACTTATTAATGCATAAGGAAAAAAAGCACAGTCCTTGAATTAAAAAAAATTAAAATTGCAAACCTCTTAAGGCACAGGAGTGGCCAGAACCTGCCATGAAGACCTTCAACTGTCAGGTTCCACCCACAGAACACTCTAACTGCCCAAATTGCTGCATCCAGCCCCCCACCAAACAGAGTGAAAAGTACAAACATGAAATCCCAGCAATTGTGAGCTTGCCCCAAGCACAGGACCGAAAAGTCCACCAATCCCCACACTGGAAAGCTCCTACCTGGAAGGCTCCAAACTCAAGAAACACTACTAAAGTCCTGTCTTCTGCCCAGTTCCCTGCTGCTTCTCACACAAGCAGAGGCAGCTGCCCTCTTGGCTTCTTCACACCCAGTAATTCTCCATTGTGATGTTTGTTGTACAGTGTGACTTCATGTTGTTCCTTGACTCACAACTGCCAGGATACCTTTCCCCTAAGAGCTGTAACATTACACAATAATTGTTGATAAGGAATAAAATGCTGGTACATGTGACAACATGGATGAACCTAGAAGGCATGCTCAGTGAAAGCAGCCAGTCCTGATATCTACATATAGTGTGAGTTTATTCATTAAAAATTTACAGAAAAGGGCAAATCCACAGAGACAAAAAGTAAATAAGAAGTTGCCTCAGGGCAGGAATGATGGGATGTGGTAGCCAGTGTGCTTAGGAGGGGTGTCTCTTTTCAGGAAGATGAAAATGTTAACAAATCAACTGTGGTAATAATGCTAAGATGAAAGTCACTGAATTGCTCACCTAACATGGATAAATCATCCTCAAGTCACCTGTTCAAATTATGAACTGAAGAGATGATTGTCAGATATGTCAACCTTTATGGAAATAACATGGATGGTTGTGGTTCAGTGAACATCAGTGTAGTAGAAGGGATCAAGTGGCATGAGCCCAATTGCATAAGCTCAAATCTCAGCTTTAAGTTCTGCAAGCAGACAAGCTTATGGATAAGTTCTTTTTTCTGTTTATGGAAAGATAGCTCTTCATGTCAAGTTTTTTTTTCCAAACCTGAGTTTAATTCCCAGAACCAATAGAATAGAAGAAAACAGAAACTGACTCTCGACTTCATAAGGTCAGAGGACATGCCTGACCTACTGTTGAATACACACACACACACACACACACACACACACACACACACACATATTCTATAATAATAAAAAAATAGTAGCAGTAGAAAGAGGAGAAGGAGGAGGAGAAGAAATAAATAAGGAGATAGAGAGAGGGCTAAGTGCTTAACACTATTTGATGCTCTTTCAGAATTAACACCCTCATAGCAGCTAAAAACCATCTGTAACTGCATTTCCAGGGATTCCAATGTCCTCTTCTGATTTCCATAAGCAACTGGAACTCATGTGGGAAAATATGCATTCATATAAAGTGAATTTGAGTAAATCTTTAAAAATATTTTTAATTTTAAAATTTTCCTCAGTTTCCTTGTTAATGCATGGGGATGACAGTTCTCTCTAATATAGGAAAGAGAGTACCATGTTGTATATGGAGACCATTCAGGAAAACTGGCACAACAGTAGAGCTCACTGCTGTGACCTCACCATCAATTTCACTACCATCATTAAGGCATTACACTACACTCAGGAAAGAATAAGGCTAAAAATTAAAATTTAAAAAAAATAAGACTTTGAGCTTACACAATGGAATACTACTCAGCAATTAAAAACAGGAAATCATGAATTTTGCAGGCAATTGGTGGGATCTAGACAAAATCATCCTGAGTGAGGTATCCCAAAAGCAGATACACATGGTATATCCTCACTTATATAGACCTATAAGATAGGATAAACATATTAAAATATGTACACCTAAAGAAGATAAGCAAGAAAGAGGTCCATGGGTAAGATGATCAATTCTCATCTAGAAAGACAAAGGGGATGACATTGGAAATAGGAGAAAACACGTAACAGGACAGTAGTCTACCACAGAAGGCACCTGAAAGACTCTACCTAGCAGTGTATCAAAGCAGATGCTGACACCCATAACCAAACCTTCGGCAGAGTGTAGGGAATCATATGAAGGAAGGAGGAATTAATATATCCTAGAGGGGACAGGGAGCCCCACAAGGTCCAAATATATCAGAGCACAAGGGTCTTCGCTGAGACTGTTTATCCAACCAAGGATCATGCATGGATATAACCTACAACCCCTGCTCAGACATAGCCCATGGTAGATCAGTATCCAAGTGGGTTCCCTAGTAAGGGGGACAGGAATTGTTTCTGACATGAACTCATGAGCTTCCCTGCCCCCCCCAGGGACAAGCAACCTTGCTAGGCCACAGATAAGGACATTGCAACCATCCTGAAGATACCTGATAAGCTAGGGCCAGACAGAAGGAGAGGAGGATACTCCCTCGAAAGGGGGCAGGGAAGAGATGAGGGGGGGATGATTGGGAGGGAAAGAGGGAGAGGGCTACAGCCAGCTGGAATACAAGTGAATGTATAAAATTATTTAAAAATAAAAAAATATTAAAAAAAAACTTTGAACAACTCACCTGGGGAAACTTGTACAGCCCCAGAAGTCTGGCCATGGAGACAGACAGCAATGACCGCGTGTCCCCAACCAAGGCCACCTGAGGAGAGCCATGCTGACATGTGTAGTTGGGGATAGGCTCCTCCTGCCCCGTGAGAAAGCCCACCATCTCATGGAGTGCTCCATGCACTGAGTCCCCAGAGTTTCGAATGGAGAAGCCCAGTGTCAAATTGGGCAACAAGTGAGCACTCCTATTAATCTCCTCAATGGCAAAAACAAAACTCTGGGCCACCCGGTAGCCCCACATGGAAACGCTGAGGGGAAAAGAAGTCCACATTTATCACTCATTATGGGGTAAATGCAACAACAAGAAACACTTTGACTCGAGTGATACCAGGAAAAACATGTGTCTCCACAGATACTAGTGCAGAGATGTTCATAGGAGCACAGCTCAGAATAGTCAAGGGGAAGCCAGAGGGAATGTGCAGAAGTTAATCAAAGAGGAGAGTTTCCAAAGACAGGAGCAACATTCAAAGAGCTAGTGCATAAGCTGGGTTCAGTGGCACACATGCTTCCTCTCAGCACTCAGGAGACAGAGGCAGGTGGATCTCTGTGAATCAGAGACCAGAGCATGGTCTACACAGCTTGGCCCAGGCAGCCAGAGCTACACGGAGAGACTATAACTCTGTAGTGTATAAACAGTACAGTTGGATACAGTTATTAGAGGCTAACATCTGTTTCAGAAGTGCCCAAAGTTATGGGAAAGGGATTTTAAATGGTCTTCAGACATGACTGAGACACTGCAGACATGATCTCACAATAGCTCAGTTGCCTGCACTGGGCCTGCACAAGCCTGAGCCTGTTAACAGCCAATCATGAGTGGAGCAATTCCTCGTGGGCCCCTACTCCTCCCTGCTGAAACATTGGCAACTGATGGATTTGGGGGAAAGACTGTCATTGTCTTCTGTCATACACCCAAATGGCAAACCCACAAAACTCCAATGGGCAGTTCCAAACCAGCAGCCACACAGATGCCCTGGTTTAATCAGTGGGTACAAAACAAAAAGGCATGACTATGGAAAATAAGCCTGTTGGAAGGTAGAGGAAATGACAAGTATGGGAGGAAAATAAGAGAGGTTGTGGGAATGAGAATGAACTAAATGCACTATATAAACATATGATGTCATCGAAGAAACTATCTAATAAAATTTTAAAACATAGACATAAAAGCAACATCAAAATTACACAACAGATCACATTCATACAATTAATTATATATTTATTTGCATATTTATGCAACAATGGGAATTAAAGAATAAAAGGCCATGGATTTTTTAAAGTGAGGTACAGAGAGGAGAGAAGAATACACACACACACACACACACACACACACACACACGTATGTATATATGTATGTATGTATTTATGTATGTATATCCTCTCTCAACAGTGTCTCTCTGTGAAGAACTGTCTGGCCTGGAACTCACAGAAGCCCACTTGCCTCTGCTTCTTGAGTGCTAGGATTAATGGCAAGTGGCACCATATCCAAATGATGTTATATTTTAATTAAATTTTTAACATTAATGCTGAGACTAGACTTGTTCTGTTTTGAGCCTGTCTCTATGTCAACCAGTCTGACCACCTTGAACTTCTTTTGTGTGTGTATGTGTCTACACATCCATGTATAAGACAATTGCCAGCTTCAAGTATCTTCTTCAACCGTGCTGGGTGTGTGTGTGTGTGTGTGTGTGTGTGTGTGTGTGTGTGTGCATACTGTAGTGTAGTGCTGTGTAGTGTAAAAGGGTGTATTCCCCTGTGGTGGGGTAAAGGCTTTTTCAATTACTTCCCCACCTTTTAAAAAACATTATCCTGCATGCATGTGTGTATATAATTTGTCTGTAGACCCAAACATGGTATAAAACATGGAGGTCAGGAAACAACTTTGTGAGTCAGTTCTCTCCTTCCACCTTTTGGTAGGTTCCAGGCAGGGATCAAGTTCAGGTCATCGATCAGTCTTGCATGTCCAGCACTTTACCCCATGAGCCATCTCACTGGCCCCTCTCTACCCTACTTTTTGAGACAGGTCATCTCACTGAACCTGGCTTTGTCCTTTCAGCTTGGCTAATGGCTAGCAAACATTAGGAATCTGCCTGTCTCACTCTTCCTAACCAGGGTTACAGATGTTCAACATGCTAAGCTTTCATATGGGTGCTGGAAATCCAAAGCCAGGTCTTCATGCTTGCACAGCAGACACTTCAGCAACTCAGGCATTTCCCAGCCCCTAAGAACTTAACTCCAAATTCTTTTGTCTCTACTTCCCATGTTAGACTCTAAATGTTCACATCACCAAATAATAAATGTGCAAATTCTGCATCTGTTGCTGAGCTTAATTAATCATTATATAATGTATATGTTTTCCAAATATTACATTGTACCTAACACATACATACAATTATTACTCGTTGGCTTAAAAATACTTGATAGCCAATATGGTGGCACACACTTGTGATTCCAGCACTCAGGTGGGGGTAGGAAGAAAGTGACTTCTAGGCTAACTTCATCTACACAGCCAGATACTGCCTGGAAAAAAAAAGAAAAGGCAAGACTGTGTGTTGACTTATGCCTGTAATCCCATGTTTTGGGCTAGCCTGAAGTACACAAGGAGTTCCAGGATTATCTGAGTACAAAGTGAGATATGGTCGTCACACTCAGACGCAAAAGAAAATATTTAAAGTGCTGTTAAATGTGAAAATGCAGAAATAAAAGTATCATGCATTTCTGGTTGAACACATGATAGTAGTTACTTTAGTAAACACTCCTAACAACTGTTTTTGACTCAAGTCTCCTTATGTAACCCAATCTTGCTTGAAACTAACAGTTCTCCTTCCTCAGCTTCTTCAGTCCTAGGAGTACAGTCCATACTCAGCCACTGCAATGACAGCAACAATAACAATAGCAAAAAGCTAAATTTAAACACTTAAAAATAATAACCAAAAGGCTGTGCTGGGAACTACTATGTGCAACTGTATGTTAGAAAAGTTGGAACAAACAAAGAAAAACAAAAAAACAAAGGGAAGTTGTGGATATGGCTCTGTTCATGGAGTCTTATGCTCATAAACTTAGTGTGGTAGTACACACCTACAATTCCATGATCCAGGGGGTGAAGTCAGGAGGATCAGGAAATCAAGGTCATCTCTGACTAACTAGTAAATTGGAGACAACACAAGACTCATAAAAAATACCAATAAAAAGGAATAAAGTAGAGAGGAACCATGGGGGTTGGTGACTGATGAAAAACCAATTACACATTTAGTCACTCCACAAACACACCTACCTAGACACTAGTTTGAGAAGCAAGGATATACAAAAGAATAAAGAATCTACCTGAGCTGTGGAGCACAACACTATAGCCAGTACATGAACAGCCTGTATTTCATTCTGGTAAAATAAAAAAGAAAGAGGGAGAGAGATTATGTAAAAGAAGAGAAACAGAACCACTGCATTTAAAAACAGAACGAAGGTGGCCATCTAGCTGGGATTCTGAGAACCAACCCTTATCCAAGTCTGAAACTAACAGACTAACAGTTTCAGACTTTGCACAGCCTTGTAAAGCTGCTTCTGGCTTTCAGGAAATCCTACCCCACATCCAGCACTTACCTTGAAGCCTGCAGCCCTGCTGGTGGGGCACTGAAATCAGACAGAGTACCCTTAGAGAAGCGCAAGATGGAGAAGCTGCCCCCGACCATTACATCTCCAGGACGGTCAAAGCAAGGACTATGCCTTGGCAACATCCAGGCTCTAGGTCCAGGAAGGGCAAACATTGAGTGACAGCCAAGGAAAGCAGGAAGGAGGGTACACAGCCACATGCCTGCTGGGGTCCAGACATGCAATGACAGGACAGCTCCATATGAGGCAATGACTAGCAAATGAAGGGGGCTTTTATCTGGGAAATTGTCCTTGTTCAAGGACCTGAGGCTAAGACCACACTAGGAACCCTAAGCCCACAGGCTGTGGGAAAACTATTGATTGTGAGGTAGTGGAGGTGAATGGCCACAAAATCCCAAAGCCATTAGAAGTCATTTCCCCTTCTCCTGAGGTTTCCTAGCCTCTACATCCAAGGTCACAGATCTGGGCATCATCTGTGAACTCTAGGAAAGGTGACAACAGGCACGAGTGTCTCCTGAGGGGCTTGCAAGGGAAGGAGCAGCTGTGCTCAGGGAGCTCAAGGCACTGTTTTGTAGAGAGGCACCAGGTGGGTACAAGAAACAAACCATCCAGTAGCTGAAGTGAAATACTTTTAGCATGCAATTCAACTACCATAGCCCGTGCATTGTCCCTGTATATTTCACTGTAATAAAGCTGGAGATGATGTAATAAAGCTTAAACGAGTTCACCAGAGTAGACTCTAATCCCAACAGGACTGCTACTCTAATGACAAGGGAGAGTTTGAGCTCCTTGAGGCTGCACATGTCTTAATCTCCGCACTTGAGAGGGACATGCAAGTGGATTTCTATCAGTTCAAGGTCAGCCTGGTCAAAATAATGAGTTCCAAGCCAGACAGGGCTGCACTGTAAGACCTTGCCTCAAAGCCAAACATTAAATAAAAAGAACACACGCACACACACACACACACACACACACAGACACAGTGGTTGAAATAAGTGCACACAGTGAAAGGAGGGCTCTGCCAGGGCAAGAGTGAGGCCTCAGGCAAAAACCAGCCCTTATAACAACTTGGCTTTCATTTCCAGCTTTCAGCAGTGTAATGGAGTAAGTTCTGTAGCTCAAAGAGCCAGGAATGTGGTGGGCTGTTACCATTCCACATCTGGGATGAACTCCACTGATAAAGAGAAAGAAGGAACTCTCACAAGAACCATCATGCTCTTCCACTTAGAAGAAGTTTAAAAAAAAAATTGAAATTTTTCAGTGTCAATGGAAAAAAAGGTTGTTCTCACAAGAACAAGAGAAACTCGTGGAAGTAGCTTTGCCAGTTTTTTTTTCTTTCCATCCATTTTTAGATTTTTGTGGGTTTTTTTTGGGGGGGAAGGGTTGTTTGTTGTTGATACAGGGTTTCTATGTGTAGTTACAGCTGTCCTTGAATTCACTGTAAACCAGGTTGGTCTAGAAATCAAAGAGATCACATTGCCTCTACTTCTTAATGCTGAGATTTAAGGAGACAATCACCACTGCCCATCGATGACATGTTTCTTGATCAGGGGACAAAGGCTGTGCAATTATGGTTCATTCACTTGTCTGTCTCAAGAAAGCACTTCCTAAGGACAATTATAAGAGCAGCATTCTCAATGGTGTTCCTAGCTGAAGCCCACAGTAAAGCAGAGCCTGCGCAGCATCTCAGGAGATGGGTGTAGTGGTTTGAATGAGAATGACCCTATAGGCCCATACATTTGAATTATTGGTTCCTAGTTGGTGGACTGATGAGGATGGTCTGGGAGGTGTATCCTTGCTAGAGGAGGTGTGTCACTAAGGTGTCATCTGAGAGTTCAAGATCACATTCAAGACCACTCTCTACATTGCTGCCTGCCTGCTGCCTATGGGCCAGAATGTAAGCTCTCAGCTACTGGGGCACCATGCCTGCCTGTCTACCCTCCTGCATGCCTCCTGCCATGATGATCATGAACTCAGCCTCTGAAACTCTAAGTAAGCCCCCAGTTCAATGCTTTTCTTTTAGAAACTACCTTGCTCATGCTGTCTCTTCATAGCAGTAGAACAGTAACTAAGATGATGGAGAAAGACATGAGGCTCACAGTGCCCTGTGGGCCTCTCAGATTCCAGCCCCACATGCCCTTACCTCATCGGTCTGTGAAGTGACCTTCAGGGCAGGGACTGCAATCAAAACAGCAGTGGGGGACTCCCAGATGTGGAACCTGGCTGAACCTGGCTGAACTCTGCAGATGGAAATGGGCACTTAGTAACAGTGAGCCTAGTGTCACCAGTGGCTCTGCAGAGATGCAGATGCTTGACTTGACCCTCAGAAGCAAAACAGAACAGTTTCCTCTCAGCCCACTACATGACATGATATTCAGAAAAAAAAAAAAGTCTGTCCCAAGAGATGCCAGACTGGAGACATACCATTGTATGTAACAGAGGAAATACTACATCTAACTTACTTGGCTAAAGGCTCAAAACCTTAGCTAAACAGTGTGATGTGTTGTCTTTCCAACCTTTCTGTGACTCCTACCTCAGCAATTGAAGGTTTGGGGGCTAGGGAGATGGCCCAGATATCAGGAGTGCAGGCCACTTGGCAAGAGAAGATGGATTCAATTCACAGCACCCATATAGCACCTCACACTGTAACTCTAGTTCCAGGGGTTACATGGCTAACTGTGGCCATGGCAGGCACAAGGTACACACATAGAACACAAATACATACTCAGGCATGACGTCCAGGTGTGCTAAATAAAAGCTAAAAAGACTGCATGTATTGTCAGACAGTACAGAAGCACATTCCCTTCTGTCAAGTCAGCCTGCTTGTCTCAGTTACTTAGAAAAGCAGGATTTTTTCTTTTTCCTTCTTTTTATCTCTTTTTCTTTTCTGATAAAGCCCATAGCCTGGGAATACTTTCCTTGTTACTCTCAGCTTTCTCTTTCTTTCTCTGAAGTTCCCTGAGACTACTTACTGGATTCCATGTCCAACTTAGACTACAGGGCTCTCATTCTTCCTCTTTCCCACCACCCTCGTCTAGAAAGCTGTTGATATTTAGTTTGACTCCCCTGTTAGTTTTGCTTAAACTTTAATAATAATGTATACTCACGCTTCAATAAAGAAAAATTGTAGGTATTGACTCCCTCAAAACACACACACATACTTTCACAGTGGTTTTCATGGTTTTCAGTGGTTTTTCTCATTCATGTTGCTCTACAAAGGATGACTCAACTCAGTGTCTTTTAACATAGCTCCATATCCAGGCAAGGATTATGAAGATGCAAGTGTGGGATGCTGAGATCTCTGCTACAACTGAGGAGACAAGAAAACATCCCAAATCAAGCTCATTGAAAAGTACTTCAAAATAATCTTCTGACCACCTAGCATGTGTCCTTTTTCTTCAGAAATCCAAGAATGGGAACTTCCTTTATATGTGAAAAGCCTTAAAGTCACCATTGACTGAAGATGTCACCAAAACAAAGTCAGACAAAGTTGTACAAGAGAGAACTCTCTTCCACTGGCATATGACAGGAAGCTGAAGCATTTCTACGCACCAGACTGCACACATAGACGTGTCTATCTCAAAACAGCTGATCATTTTGTTAATAATCAACATGAATCTCAAATGTTCATCAAACTCTTGTGTTTTAGACCATGGTTACCAGATAGTAGGTTTTTGGAGACTGGTTGGATCTGACTACCCCACTACTCCAGGTCCTGGCCTCCATGAGTTGGACAACTTCTTCACCACACATGCCTGCTGCCATGTCATACTGACTCACCCTCACACACCCAAAGCAATGGATCTGTCTAGCCTTTAACCTCTCAAACCACAAGTCAATTTAAATCTTTCCTCACGAGAACCAAGATGCCCAGGATGCACTGTGTCTGGTAGCAGGACCAAAGTGAGTGTGGAGTGAGTGAAAGGCTATGCTGTGGACTCCAAAACACCAGTGTCTCTGTTTCCCAGATGAGAAGGCATCCCACAGGTTCCAGCCTCTGGCCAACCAGCTATTTCCACCATCATGAAAAAGGCTCCCAGATTTGGAGGACGCACAGTTCCAGAGGACTCGGGAAATCCAGGGAAACGGTCCCAGCCTCTGGTCTACAGCTCTACTTGCCTCTCTGAGAAGACCTGCCAGACCTCAGAAGCATACAGGATATAGCATACAGGAGCATACACTCCAAGATAGCAGCACCCAGTGTGCAAGATGTCTGGGCAGCTGAAGTTCGGTGACTGCAAGTGGTGAGTGATAGTACTGCTGTCTCTGAAAGCTATTCCATTGAGAGGAGGTTCCCGAAAAGACCTGCCAGTCCTCAAGATCATACAGGCTACACAACCCCACTCCAATCTCCTGCCTGTGAGGCTAACTGAGACACAGTCATCTATGGAAAATGGAGGGCAATTTCCTAAGATCTGGCCACCAGTCCACAACCATTACCACCATCCTGAGGAGGGATACTCCAGGAAATCCAGCCTCAGACACAGGGCTGTTCTCACAGCCCTGAGAAATACAGTGGGCACCAGGAACAACCAGTCAACACCGAGGAGAATGAGATGGCTAAAGGCCAGCATAAGAATACAATCATCAAAAGCCATAGCAATATGGAATCACAAAAAGCCAGTTATTCCACTGCAAGCAGTCCTAAATGCCCTAACACAAACAAAGCAAACACAAAAAAATTAACTTAAATCTATGCTTATAAAGATGGTAGAGCTTTCAAAGATGAATAAATCCCTTAAAGAACCATACACACACACAAAAAAAAAACAAAAAATCAATACAATACAATCAAACAGACAGAGGCCTTTAAGAGGATATGAACAAATCACTTTTAAAAATACAGGAAAATGCAAACAAAAAGGTGAAGGAAATTAATGAAATTATTCAAGATCTGAAAATATAAAGAAAACACAAACTGAGGATATTCTGGACATAGAAAACTTAGGGAAGAAAACAGGAACTACAGAAGTAAGCATCACTAATAAGAAATAGAGGAAAGAATCTCAGGCGTAGAAGATACAGTTGAAGAAATCGATGCTTCTGCCAAAGAAAATATTAAATCTAGAAAATTCCTGACACAAAACATCTAAGAAATCAAGAACATTATGAAAAAACAATACTTAAGAATAATAGAAATAGAAAAAAGAGAAGATTCCCAGCTCCAAGGCCCACAAAATATTTTCAACTAAATAATAGAGGAAAATTTCTCCAACCTAAAGAAAAAGATGCCTATAAACATACAAGAGGCCTACGGAACACCAAATAGATTAGACCAGAAAAAAATTAACTTCTTCCTGCCATATAATAATCAAAACACCAAATGTACAGAACAAAGAAAAAAAATATTAAAAGCTGCAGTGGAAAAGGGCCAAGTAACATATAAATGCAGACCTCCCAGAATCACACTTGACTTTTCAACAGAGATTCCAAAGGCCAGAAGGGCCTGGGCAGATGTCTTGCAGACCCTAAGAGACCACAGAGGAAATTCAAAGAATCATTAAGTCTTACATCTAAAGGCTGTACACCACAAAAGTGGAAAATCTAAATGAAATGAACAATTTTCTTGAAAGATTCCACTTGCCACTATACTATAGAGCAATAGCAATAAAAAAAAAAAGAAACGCATGATACTGTAATAGAAATAGAGTGGCTGATCAGTGCAATCAAATAGATCAAGAAATAAACCCATATACCACGGATACTTTATTTTTGACAAAGGATTGGCAAAACCATACAATGGAAAAAAGACAGTTTCTTCAACAAATAGTCTTGACCTGACTAGATGTCTACATGTAGAAAAATGCAAATAGATCCATATTTATCTCTCTGTGCAAACTAAAATCCAAGTGTATCAAAGACCTCAATATAACACCAGATACACTAAATCCATTAGAAGAGAAAGTATGGAAGAGCCTCGAACTCTAGCACAGGAAACAAGTTCCTGAACAGAACGCCAACAGCTCAGGCTCTAAGATCAACAATTAATAATTGGTACCTAATGAAAATGAAAAGCTTCTGTAAGGCAAAGGACACTGTCAATAGTATAAAATGACAGTCTAAAGATTAAGAAAAGTTCTTCATCAATCCTATAGCTGACAAAGGGCTAACATCCAAAATATATAATGAACTCAAGAAACCAAACACCAATAAACAAAATAACCCAAATAAAATATGGGGCACAGAACTAAACAGAGAATTCTCAACAGAGAAATCTCAAATAACCAGAAGGCACTTAAACAAAGAAGCCAGGCCTAATGAAAGCTAATAGACTATGGTCAGATGAAAGGGGGGGAGGACTTCCCTTATCATTGGACTGGGGGAGGGGCATAGGAGAAGAAGAGGGAGGGGTGGGATTGGAAGGGGAGGGGGCTACAGCTGGGATACAAAGTGAATAAACTATACCTAAAAAATTAAATTAATTAATTAAAAAAAAGAAAAAAAGAAAGAAATGCTCAATGTCCTTAATGCAAATAAAAACCACTCAGATATTCCATTTCACAATGGTCTGAATGGCTGAGATCAACAACTCAGACAGCACATGCTGGCGAGGAGGTGGAGAAAAGGTCCCATCCAGCGGGAGTTCAATGGGTTTCTAAGGAGGGGTGAAAAGAATGAAGCGGTGACAACAGACACAAAGAATGAGAGCAAGTCTATAGTTTGATCTCGCTCTCCTGTATTTGAAAAATTTCACACAACTTTATAGGGAGAAGGCAGGAAGGGAAAATGTGTCAGCAATATAGTTTACAAAACATAACAGGGTGATTAATGATGATGCAGAACACCGCAAGAATGATTACTAAAAGAGATACTACAAGAATGTCAGCTAAGATATCCCAAAATGTCTAGCCTGACACACAGATGTCTCATAGGTTCCGGAAACGTAAATCTCTCACCTATGACCTTGTTGCAGCTGTCTGTAACTTTCCACTAGCTGGCCTTGGCTCCCGGCAAAGGAGGATCAATGGAACCACATAGAAGATCCAGAAATAAACCCACACACCTATGAGTACTCGATTTTTGACAAAGAAGCCAAAACCATTCAATGGAAAAAAGACAGCATCTTCAACAAATGGTGCTGGTCCAACTGGATGTCTACACGCAGGAAAATGAAAATAGATCCATATTTATCACCCTGCACAAAACTAAAGTCCAAGTGGATCAAAGACCTCAACATAAAATCAGATACTCTAAATCTGTTAGAAGAAAAAGTGGGGAACACCCTAGAACTCATTGGCACAAGAGACAACTTCCTGAACAGAACACCAACAGCACAGGCTCTAAGAGCAACAATCAATAAATGGGACCTCATGAAACTGAAAAGCTTCTGTAAAGCAAAGGACACCGTCATCAAAACAAAACGACAGCCTACAGATTGGAAAAAAATCTTCACTAACTCTTTAACAGACAGAGGACTAATATCCAGTATATACAAAGAACTAAAGAAGCTGAAAAGCAGCAAACCAAGTAACCCAATTAAAAAACGGGGAACAGAGCTAAACAGAGAATTCTCTGGAGAGGAATATCAAATGGCAGAGAAACACTTAAAGAAATGTTCAACCTCATTAGCCATCAGGGAAATGCAAATCAAAACGACCCTGAGATTTCACCTTACACCCATCAGAATGGCCAAGATGAAAAACTCAAGTGACAACACATGCTAGAGAGGTTGTGGAGAAAGGGGAACCCTCCTCCACTGCTGGTGGGAATGTAAACTGCTACAACCACTCTGGAAATCTATCTGGCGCTTTCTCAGACAATTAGGAATAGTGCTTCCTCAAGATCCAGCTATACCACTGCTAGGTATATACCCAAACTTTGCTCAAGTACACAAAAGGGATACTTGCTCAACCATGTTTATAGCAGCTTTATTTGTAATAGCCAGAACCTGGAAACAACCCAGATGTCCATCAACGGAGGAATGGGTACAGAAATTGTGGTATTTTTACACAATGGAATACTACTCAGCAATCAAAAAGGAGGAAATCATGAAATTTGCAGGCAAATGGTGGGATCTAGAAAAGATCATTCTGAGTGAAATATCCCAGAAGGAAAAAGACAAACACGGTATATACTCACTTATATAGGCCTATAAGATATTATAAACAGAGAGGAGGGGCAAGATGGCGGCGCCGGGAGGACTCTCATTCTGAGCAGCAGCACAGCAGGATCAGCACAGTGAACAGCAATCAGAACTCTCGGCCATAAAACACAGTCATTGTGTTTCCCAGGTGAGAGGATACCCCACGGTGGGGGATTCAATCAGCTTTTAACTCACCCGGCTAAACCACGGAAGAGATCCCGGTTCCGCCAGACGCTTGGCTGCCGGCCGCCAGCCCCAGCCCCAGCCCAGAGCCACAAGCCAGTGTCTCTGGTCACGGTCCCAGACTGAACCTTGGGCACCACACTATCAGAGACTGGAATTTTCAGTCGAGAGATAACCCCAGGGTACAGGAAACGATTGGGACCGGCCTTAGGTCACCCAGACATCCCCTGGAAAAGACTCGGGCGGGTTCCACGGGCACCCCAGGAGCCAGCCCGGAGCCAGAGCCGGGGACCCAGGTTCCGGCACAGAGCCCTGCCTGCCTGCGCGCCTGATTCGCCGCCAGAGATAGAAACGGCGGGTCTGATCTCAGAGCACTCAGCTCACCCCCAACCTGAAAAGGTCCCCGGAAAATTACCCAGCTTAGGGAGCCACTCAGACTCCCAAAAGCCACAAAGGCAGACACAGGCAGTTTCTGTGCACCAGACAGCTGGCAGAGACTGAGCTGCCATCACACAGCTGTGCTCCAGGCACAGGCAAATTTCTGTGGCCAGCCAGCTGGCGGACACTGAGCAGTGTGCACCAGGGCAAAAAAAGACACTAGGAGTCCTTGTCTCCAGAGAATCCACGGGGAAGGAAGGAAACTGTACTGATCTAAATCACCCAATCCTTCCCTAGAAAAAGTCTAGTAGTCTAGTGAGGCCGAGGCGCCAGCACTCAGCTGTGCTCCAGACACAAGCACAAACAGTTGAGGCGCGCCTGATGTCCAACTGGGTCACAGCAGCTGATCATTAAATTTGCAACAAGAAACCCAGAAACAGGGCAGCTGCCCTCAGGACTTCCCTGGGTGAGAGGAGAACCCTCTCGACTAACAAAGACCACAGTTACCACTCAGGTCTATATCCCTGAGGTGAGCAACTCCTGAAAAAAACACCAGCCATCCAGGGACTATACCCAAAAAGCTGAGAAGACATCCTTCAGGAAAATCCAGCTTTCTGCAAAGGGGATTCTCTCCACCACAGGATCCCCAGGAACCACCAGAAAATAACCCCTAACCCCAAACTCCTAAGATAACACAATGGGTAGAGGCCAGCGTAAAAGCTCAAGCAACAAAAGACAGAGCAATATGGCATCTCCAGAACCCAGTTACCCAGGGGCAAGTAGCCCTGGACACCCCACCATAACTGAAATCCAAGAAGATGACCTAACAAGTATGCTCATGAAGATGATAACAGAGGAAACAAATAAGATTCGTAAAGACATAGAGGAAGATAAACTCAAACAGAATATTGCCATCCGTAAAGAAATAGAGGAAGCTGCAGCCAAACAGTTTATGGCCTTTAGAAAGGAAATGCTTAAAACACTGAATGAAATGAAAGAAACAGAGTTGAAGGAACTAAAAGAAAAACAGGAAAGTACAATCAGACAGGTGAAGGAAGTAAACAAAACAACTCAAGACCTGAAGATAGAATTGGAAAAATTAAAGAAAACACAAATGGAAGAAATAATGGAAAGGAAGAATCTAGGGAAGAAAACAGGAACTACAGAGGTAAGCATAACGAACAGACTACAAGAGATGGAAGAAAGAATCTCAGGTGTAGAAGATACAATGGAAGAAATCGATGTATCTGTCAAAGAAAATGTTAAATCTGAAAAATTCCTGACACAGACCGTCCAAGAAATGCAAGACAATATGAAAAGACAATACCTAAGAATAATAGGTATAGAGGAAAAAGAAGACTCCCTTCTCCAAGGCCCAGAAAATATTTTCAACAAAATCATTGAAGAAAATTTCCCCAAGCTAAAGGAGAGGCCAATTAGAATACATGAGGCCTACAGAACACCCAGCAAATTTGACCAGAAAAGAAAATCCTCCCGCCACATAATAATCAAAACAGTAAGTATACAGAACAAAGAAAAAATACTAAAAGCTGCAAGGGAAAAAGGCCAAGTAACATATAATGGCAAACCCATTAGAATCACACCTGACTTTTCAACAGAGACTATGAAAGCCAGAAGGGCCTGGACAGATATCATGCAGACCCTAAGAGAACACAGATGTCAGCCCAGGCTACTATACCCAGCAAAACTCTCAGTCCTCATAGATGGAGAAAACAAGATATTCAATGACAAAAACAAATTTCAACAATACCTACAAACAAATCCAGCATTACAGAAGACACTGGAAGGGAAAATACAACCCAAGAAAGCTAGCTACATTCAAGAAAACACAGGAAATAAATAACCTCACTTTAGTAAAACAAAAAGCAACCAAGCACACAACCTGATGACCACAGCCAACATCAAAATCAAGAGATCTAACAGCCACTGGTCATTAATCTCTCTCAACATCAATGGACTCAACTCTCCAATAAAAAGACACAGATTAACAGAATGGATACGTAAACAAAACCCAGCAATCTGTTGCATACAAGAAACACACCTAAGACACAAAGATAGACATTACCTGAGGGTAAAGGGTTGGAAGACGACTTTCCAAGCAAACGGACCCAAGAAGCAAGCAGGAGTAGCCATTCTAATATCTGATAAAATAGACTTTCAACCAAAATTAATCAAAAGAGATGGGGAAGGACACTTCATACTCATCAAGGGAAAATTCCACCAGGAAGACATCACAATCCTGAACATATATGCCCCAAATACAAGGGCACCCACATTTGTGAAAGAAACATTGATAAAATTTAAAGCACATATAGATCCACACACATTAATAGTGGGAGACTTCAACACCCCACTCTCAACAAAGGACAGGTCAACCAAACAGAAATTAAACAAAGAAACAATGTCTCTGACAGAGGTCATGAATCAAATGGACCTAACAGACATTTACAGCACTTTACACCCAAACACAAAAGAATTTACCTTCTTCTCAGCACCTCATGGAACCTTCTCCAAAATAGACCACATAGTGGGTCACAAAGCAAGCCTCAACAAATACAAGAAGATTGAAATAATCCCATGTATCTTGTCTGATCACCATGGAATAAAGCTGGACCTCAACAATAACAGAAATAACAAAAAGCCTACACACACATGGAAACTGAACAACCTGTTACTAAATGACAGCTGGGTCAGGGAAGAAATAAAGAAAGAAATTAAAGTCTTTCTAGAAATCAATGAAAATGAAGACACAACATACCCGAACTTGTGGGACACAATGAAAGCAGTGCTAAGAGGAAAGTTCATAGCACTAAGTGCCTTCAAAAAGAAATTCGAGACAGCTCATTCAAGCACCCTAATGGCTCACTTAAAAACCCTAGAAAAAGAAGAAGCAGACACACCAAGAAGGAGTAGACGGCTGGAAATAATCAAACTCAGGGCTGAAATCAATCAATTGGAAACAAATAAAACAATTCAAAGAATCAATGAAACCAAGAGCTGGTTCTTTGAGAAAATCAACAAGATCGACAAACCCTTAGCCAGGCTAACTAAAAGGCAGAGAGACACCACCCAAATCAACAAAATCAGAAATGAAAAGGGGGATATAACTACAGACACTGAGGAAATCCAAACAATCATTAGGACTTACTTCAAAAGTCTATATGCCACAAAATTTGAAAATCTAAATGAAATGGACAATTTTCTTGATCGATTTGACTTACCAAAGCTGAACCAGGACCAGGTAAATCAACTAAATAGACCTATATCCCCCAAAGAAATAGAAGCGGTCATCAAAAGTCTCCCATCCAAAAAAAGCCCAGGACCAGATGGCTTCAGCGCAGAATTCTACCAGACCTTCAAAGAAGAGCTAACACCAATTCTCTTCAAACTATTCCACAAAATAGAAACAGAAGGAATATTACCAAATTCATTCTATGAAGCCACAGTCACCTTGGTACCTAAACCTCACAAAGACTCAACAAAGAAAGAGAATTTCCGGCCAATCTCCCTTATGAACATTGATGCAAAAATACTTAATAAAATACTTGCAAACCGAATCCAAGAACACATCAAAGATATTATCCACTATGACCAAGTAGGCTTCATCCCAGGTATGCAGGGGTGGTTCAATATACGGAAATCCATCAATGTGATCCACCATATTAACAAACTGAAAGAAAAAAACCACATGATAATCTCCCTAGATGCTGAAAAAGCCTTTGACAAAATCCAACATCCATTCATGTTCAAAGTATTGGAGAGATCAGGGATACAAGGCACATATCTAAACATAGTAAAGGCGATATACAGCAAGCCTATAGCCAACATCAAACTGAATGGAGAGAAACTTAAAGCAATCCCACTGAAATCAGGGACAAGACAAGGCTGCCCACTCTCTCCATATCTCTTCAACATAGTGTTGGAAGTCCTTGCTAGAGCAATAAGACAGTTGAAGGAGATCAAGGGGATACAAATTGGAAAGGAAGAAGTCAAATTATCACTATTTGCAGATGATATGATAGTATACGTGAGTGACCCCAAAAACTCTACCAGGGAACTCCTACAGCTGATAAACACCTTCAGCAAAGTGGCAGGATACAAAATTAACTCAAAAAAATCAGTAGCCCTCCTGTATACAAAAGACAAAAGGGCTGAGAAAGAAATTAAGGAAACAACACCCTTCACAATAGCCACAAATGACATAAGGTACCTCGGAGTAACCCTAACCAAGGAAGTCAAAGACTTGTATGAAAAAAATTTCAAATCTCTGAAGAAAGAATTAGAAGAAGATATGAGAAGATGGAAAGATCTCCCATGCTCATGGCTTGGTAGGATTAACATAGTAAAAATGGCCATCTTACCAAAAGCAATCTACAGATTCAATGCAATGCCCATCAAATTACCAACACAATTCTTTACAGACCTGGAAAGGAAAATTCTCAACTTCATATGGAATAACAAGAAACCCAGAATTGCTAAAACAATCCTCTACAATAAAAGATCTTCTGGAGGTATCTCCATCCCTGATCTTAAGTTGTACTATAGAGCAACAGTTTTAAAAACTGCATGGTACTGGCATAGAAACAGAATGGTGGATCAATGGAACCGAACAGAGGACCCAGAAATAAACCCACACACTTATGGACACCTGATCTTTGACAAAGACGCCAAAACCATACAATGGAAAAAAGATAGCATCTTCAACAAATGGTGCTGGTCTAACTGGATGTCTACATGTAGAAAAATGAAAATAGATCCATACTTGTCACCCTGCACAAAACTGAAGTCCAAGTGGATCAAAGACCTCAACATAAAACCAGACACATTAAATCGGCTTGAAAAAAAAGTGGGAAATACCCTAGAACTCATTGGTACAGGGGGAAACTTCCTGAACAGAACACCAACAGCACAGGCTCTAAGAGCAACAACCAATAAATGGGACCTCATGAAACTGAAAAGCTTCTGTAAAGCAAAGGACACCGTCATCAAAACAAAGCGACCACCTACAGATTGGGAAAGAATCTTCACCAACCCTTTATCTGACAGAGGACTCATATCCAGTATATATAAAGAACTAAAGAAGCTGAAAAGCAGCAAACCAAGTAATCCACTTAAAAAATGGGGAACAGAGCTAAACAGAGAATTCTCTGTAGAGGAATACCGAATGGCAGAGAAGCACTTAAAGAAATGCTCAACCTCACTAGCCATTAGGGAAATGCAAATCAAAACAACCCTGAGATTTCACCTTACACCCATGAGAATGGCCAAGATCAAAAACTCAAGTGACAACACATGCTGGAGAGGTTGTGGAGAAAGGGGAACCCTTCTCCACTGCTGGTGGGAATGTAAACTTGTACAACCACTCTGGAAATCAATCTGGCGCTTTCTCAGACAACTAGGAATAGCGCTTCCTCAAGATCCAGCCATACCACTATTGGGCATATATCCAAAAGAGGCTCAAGTACAAAAAAAGGACATTTGCTCAACCATGTTTGTAGCAGCTTTATTTGTAATAGCCAGAAGCTGGAAACAACCCAGATGCCCCTCAACTGAAGAATGGATGCAGAAATTGTGGTACATCTACACAATGGAATATTACTCAGCAATGAAAAATAAGGAAATCATGAAATTTGCAGGTAAATGGTGGGATCTGGAAAGGATCATCCTGAGTGAGTTGTCTCAGAAGCAAAAAGACACACATGGTATATACTCACTCATATAGACATACAACATAGGACAAACCCACTAAAACCTGTGCATCTAAAGAAACTAAGCAAGAGAGAGGACCCTAACTAAAACGTCCAAACCCCATCCAGAAAGGCAAAGAGGATGGACATCAGAAGAAGAAGAAAACAGGAAACAACCTAGGAACCTACCACAGAGGGCCTCTGAAAGCCTCTGCCCTTCAGACTATCAAAGCAGATGCTGAGCCTGATGGGCAACTGTTGGGCAGAGTGAACGGAATTTTAGGTAAGAACTGGGAAATAGTAAGAGCTGGAGAGGACAGGGTCTCCACAAGGAGAGCAAAAGAACAAGAAAATTTGAACATAAGGAACTTCCCAGAGACTCATACTCCAACCAAGGACTATTCATGGAGATAACCTAGAACCCCTGCACAGATGTAGCCCAGGGCAGTTCAGAGTCCAATTGGGTTACATAGTAATGGGAAGAGGGACTGCCTCTGACATAATCTGATTGGCCTGCTCTTTGATCACCTCCCTCGGGGGGGGGGGGGGAGCAGCCTTACCAGGCCACAGTAGAGGACAATACAGCCACTTTTGATGTGAACTGACAGACTAAGATCAGAAAGGAGAGGAAAACCTCCCCTATTAGTGGACTTGGGGAGTGGCATGCAAGCAGAGGGAGGAGGGAGGGTGGGATTGGAATGGGAGGAGGGAGGGGCTTATGGGGGGATGCAGAATGAATAAAGTGTAATTGATGAAAAATTTAAGAAAAAAGGGAAAAAAGTAATTTAAGAACCTTAAATGGCTTTCAAAATTGGAGGAAAACATGGAGTTAGTCAATTGGCATGGAGCTTGTCTCGCCCCTGGGGGCAATGGTCTCCTGAACCTACTCAGACCTCGGACACCACCACTGCTAGTTCTAGAACTGACGCAGGATGTTCCAACGAGGGGTTAAGGCTTCTCATAATATTTCCTATAAGCCCACACCTGTTTGTCTATATCCCCCATTTTTATTCATTATTAGCCAGATAGAGCCAAGTAATTGTGGTAATGATACTTGCTTTTTTGCCCAATGCTGGAATGCTAGTAAAGTTAGGTATGCCCTGGTTACTCGCATGCCTCACTGGGTGCCTATGCCCATTGATGCCCCTCACGCTATGACTCTCTTCAGACAGAAAAGGGATCTTGGAACTACAGCCACCATTGTTACTACCATCTCATTGACGGCTGTTGGAGCTACCACCAGGGCATTAGCCATGAGTCACACTGGGCAGACTGCTCAGACCCTGAATAATCATTTAGCCAATGTAGCTCATACCATAGTTGTACATAAAGGAATTAATGCTCAACTAAAAGGAAGCTTGATGGTGTTCAATCAGAGGATTGACCTCTTGCAGGAGCAAATTGATACCCTATGGCAAATCGCTCAACCTGGCTGTCAATGAAAGTATGCTGGACTTTGTGTCACTAGCATACAACATGAGAATTTTTCCTGCGCTGCAAATCTGTCTAAACAATTGTCGAGCTATATTTTAGGTAATTGGGACTGGAGAATTCGATACTACGATGGAGCAGCTGAGAGTGGCCATTGTCACAGTAAATTCTACCGGAGTGGACGCAGGACTAGCCACAGGATTATCAACATGGATTGCTGCAGCCATGAATCATCTGAAGAAATGGGCGGGCATGGGAGCGTTAGCAGGCCTTCTGGTGTTGGTCTCCTTGGTTTGCCTGTGGTATATATGCAAGATTAGAGTCTCACAACAGTGCGATGCAGCCATGATCATTCAGGCCTTTACAGCCATTGAAGCAGGACATTCTCCCCAAGCATGGTTGGATACCATAAAAAGCTAAAATGATACGCTCAGGATGCGAGGCTAAGCACTGCACTCAGGGTCAGCCGCTTTGGACCCAGAGAAGAGCATGTCTGATTGCATGCGGGTTGATGCCCCAGGTCCCGCCTCTGAGAAAAAAGTATCGGACGGTCTGATGCTCTTTGGGTGGATGACACCTAAATGAACATCTGTACAAAGTCCCAATTTATTTCTAATATCAGAGATCAGACCTCTACTCTTGCCTGATGCGTCTAAAACAAAAAGGGGGAACTGTAGAGAGCTGCGGAATGCTATGCCTTAAAGATGGAGCTGGTTTCTGCCTTCCACCTTCCCGATGGTGAGTGCTCTCTGTCACGAACAACTCCACATTTGGCTAAGGCCGAGGATCTGGCTTGCTTCCATGTATGTGGACCTATCTGCATTGCCCCCGTGGCACGCCTGGGTTGGCTACCCAGAGGCTATTTAAGCTGTGGGCTGGCTTTCCCCGGGGTCCGAGGATTGTTCAATGTTCCTGAATAAACTGCATTGAAAAAAAAAAAAAAAAAGATATTATAAACATAATGAAATCTATACACCTAAAAAAGATAACCAAGAGAGCAGACATGGGGTAAGATGATCAATCCTCGTTTAGAAAGACAGATGGGATGTGCATTGAACGTATGACAGGAGTCTACTGAAGGCATCTGAAAGACTCTAACTAGCAGTGTTTTCTTTTTTTTTTTTTTTTTTTTTTTTTTCAATGCAGTTTATTCAGGAACATTGAACAATCCTCGGACCCCGGGGAAAGCCAGCCCACAGCTTAAATAGCCTCTGGGTAGCCAACCCAGGCATGCCACGGGGGCAATGCAGATAGGTCCACATACATGGAAGCAAGCCAGATCCTCGGCCTTAGCCAAATGTGGAGTTGTTCGTGACAGAGAGCACTCACCATCGGGAAGGTGGAAGGCGGAAACCAGCTCCATCTTTAAGGCATAGCATTCCGCAGCTCTCTACAGTTCCCCCTTTTTGTTTTAGACGCATCAGGCAAGAGTAGAGGTCTGATCTCTGATATTAGAAATAAATTGGGACTTTGTACAGATGTTCATTTAGGTGTCATCCACCCAAAGAGCATCAGACCCGTCCGATACCTTTTTCTCTAACTAGCAATGTTTTCAAAGCAGATACAAAGACTCATGACCAAACCTTCGGCAGAGTACAGGGAATCATAGGAAAGAAGGGGAGTTAGTATGATAGGGAAAGGATAGGAGCTCCACAAGGACCAAATATATCTGAGCACAGGGTCTTTTCTGAGACTGACATTCAACCAAGGACCATGTATGGATATAACCTAGAACCTCTGCCCAGATGTAGTCTGTGGTAGCTCAGTAACCAATTGGTTTCCCATAGTGAGGGGAACAAGGACCATTTCTAACAGGAACTCAATGACTGGCTCTTTGACCTCCCCACCCCTCAAGGGAGGAGCAGTCCTCTTAGGCCACAGAGGAGGGCTTTGCAGCCAGTCCTGAAGATACCTGATAAAACAGGGTCGGATGAATGGGGAGGAGGTCCCTCCCCCCATCAGTGGACTTGGAAAGGGGCATGGTGGAGATGAGGCAGGGAGGGTAGGATTGGGAGGGAATGAGGGAGCGGGATACAGCTGGGATACAGAGTTAATAAAATGTAACAGATAAGAAAAAAATAAAATTAAAAAAAATTAATAAAAAAAAGAAAGAAAAACAAAAGAAACTACAGAAGCCAACAGGCTGGTTGCCTATTTTGCTCATGTCTTCCTGTCAAAAAAACAGGACCACTATGCAGCACACTCATGAGAAACGCCCTCTGCATTTTGGAATTTTGCTGCAGCAGGGCTCAAAAATTGGAGGACCTTGGGAGTTGGAACCTGTCCAGTCCATAGGTTAAAAAAAAGTTCATTGGAAGCAGCAATATCTCCCACAAACAGGAGAGAAGCATCTATAGTAAACGCAGCCCTAACATCCGCAGAGGACTGTTGCTGGTGTGGTAGGTGTATAGCAGTATATCTCATTCTCCTTTGTATTTCCTTGACTGTGCAGACGATATGAACATGTTTACGCATGTTCAATTACCAGGGATGCAGTTTCTGGTGAAGTCCCTGCTGAGGTATTCCATATGATTCATTGGCTTGTTTTTTCCTCTTATTGCTGAGCTCTCAGAATTCTCGGTACATCTTGTGTGTTGTCATTGATTTTTAACTCTTTTTAATTGCGATACAAGGAACCCAGTCAGTTATTTCTGTCATGGCATACAGCTCCCACTTTACATTTTTGTCTTTATAGTTTAGGCCTGTCTCTTATCACTATCAAAGAGACAGTGTTTTTGTTTAATCCAAATTTCAAAACTCTTATTAAAATAATAATAATTTACCATTTTACATTTATTCTATTTCCTAATACATTTGATGGATTTGGGCAATACTTTCATGTTCATTCTTGCATAGTACTCTACTGAATTAGTGGAGTTATCTTTACTTATTTAGTTTGTTTCCTTACTAAGTTCTTCAGTAGGTTCTTTGCTTAGTTTCCTTTTCAGGGAAACAGCTGAATGCTAAGGCTCTCGGTGCATACTGAGAAAACAATATCACCTAGACTTGAACCCTAGCACTTCCAGTAACTCCCTGCTATGAGCTCCCGAGAGTCACAAATAGGAGGTTTCCTTTAGACAGAAAGCCTCCTATATGGACTTGCAGAGAAGTAAGACTGTAAGAATCACTGTATGATTCTTTTTTTGGTTTGGAAATTCTTCAGTGCATCTTTTCGAGTCCATCTTTATAATTCTGCCTTGTGTAGTTAACTCAGAAATGCATAACATTAAACACCTGTCTCTCATTCCTCCCAAATAATGCAAAGAGACAGCTTCAGTGGTTACCTAGCTGGGGTAGTTCTAGCAGGATTTAAGTCCCTCCTGATTTTTACTCATTTCTCAATTACACTTTAATTATTCTACTTTACATGACTATTTAAATGTACTTACCTTTTTTACTCAAAATCTGATTTACTCATTTATTCTGGCATTGTCATTGCCACCAGGGTTTAGAGTAGCTTTTTTCGGAGATATATCCTATAATATGCATTTCTTAAATATATGCATTTCTTAATGAATATTCTTTCTAGTTCATCTTAAAAGTACTTGTTTTGCTTTCATTCTTATTGATAGCCTAAAAGTATCAGTTCTAATTAAAAAATTACATGTATTTTATATTTACATAGCATATCATGGCCTTCTTTGTTACTTTTAAGTATACTTTTTTTTTTTTTTCAGTTAGTTCTCAGTATGGCACAATATCATCAGGTTTAAAGATGCCAAGTGTTATTTTCAGTGTTGTTCAACATTGTTTTAATTATCAATATTATGTATTCTTGAATTGTCAAAATTTACTCCAAATACTTGCTTTGTGCTAATTTTTTACAACTACTTATTGCTAGTATCTGTATTCTAAATTATCTATGTGATGTGAAGTTTAATTTTAATTTGCTTTTTATCATCATGTTCCTCTGTGAATTTCTGAATACTTTTCTTTATTTTCCAGTTGCCTGTCTTTTTCAGGAATTTCTAATTTACAGTCTTCAATTACAAAAACCCAGTCATCACATAGAAATTGTAGTTAGTTCCTTTTCAAAGAAGCCGCGATTACTTGCTCATATATGCTCTTTTAATTGATTTTTATGAAAATGTTTTAATGGTAAGGTTTCTCTATGATGCTATGTGGCATTTCTATTCTTGGCTCAGACACTTGCTCAAGATATAGACTAAATATACTAGCCAGTGATTTAAAACATGATGTTTAGGTCTAAAAGTAGGCTGGAAATATGATGTAGACATTTATCCAGTCTGTTTATTGAAGAGGCTTAGATGAAAGGTTTGCATGGAATTCATCTGTTTCTTCAGCTCCATTTAGACTGTACTGAAGTATAAATGATCTATCCAGAAAACTTAACCCTTGATTTTGCTGAATCATGATTTCTCACGTATGTGTCAGTAGGTCATGGTTCACAGACAAAGCTTGTGTCTTGTGTGACTAAGGAAAAAAAAAGTCTGGAAGCTAAAGCTACTCCTGTAAATGGCAGTTCATCTCTCCCACTGTCCTTGTCCTCTATAGACCCCTTGTAAGGCTCCCCAGCAGAGTCTCAGTATTTTTCATTATGTGGGCATCTGTAATCTGTATTCTGAGCAAAGTACTTGAAGGAGCACATGGTATATACTCACTCATATAGACATATAATATAGGATAAACCTACTAAAGTCTGTACACCTAAAGAAACTAATCAAGAGGGAGGACTCTTGCTAAAATGCTCAATCCCTATCCAGAAAGGCAAAGAGGATGGACATCAGAAGAAGGAGAAAAGGGGAACAAGTCAGGAGCCTGACAGGGTATCAATGCAGCTGCTGAGACTTATGGGCAACCTTTAGGCAGAGTGCAGGGAATCTTATGAAAGAAGTGGGAAGCAGTAAGATGAGAAAACAGGAACTCCACAAGGAGAGCAACAGAACTAAAAAATCTGAGCACAGGGGTCTTTCCTGAGACTGATACTCCAACCAAGAACTATGCATGGAGATAACCTAAGACCCCTGCACAGATGTAGCCCATGGCAGTTCAGTATCCAAGTGGGTTCCATTGTAATAGGAACAGGGACTGACTCTGACATGAACTGATTGGCCTGCTCTTTAATTTCCTCCCCCTGAGGGGGAAGCAGCATTACCAGGCCACAGAAGAAGACAATGCAGCCACTCCTGAAGAGATCTAATTGACTAGGATCAGAAGGAAGGAAAAGAAGGCCTCCCCTATCAGTGGACTTGGGGAGGGGCATGCATGCAGAGGGTGGAGGAAGGGTGGGATTGGGAAGGGAGGAGGGAGGGTACCCAGGGGGGATACAAAGTGAATAAAGTGTAATTAATAAAGAATTTTAAAAAAATGTTTTCTCAGCCCCTTATGTAGATGGTGTTGTGGATGTAGCATTGAGCTGAAAATCACTTTTGGTGTAAAATGGGACCTGGAAATAATAAACGTCTGACTCAGGGTCCAGAGTCTCATCTCATCATCGGAAAGACTCACCTTTCAGCTCAGCACCTGGCACTGCGGCACCACACAACATGCATGTGAGAATTACTCTCATACCAAGCGATGGAGAATTATAAACTTAAGATTTACATGGGTGTGGGGATTGGCACTGTTGCTTTGGCTGGGATTAAGACTTGAAAAGATTTTAACAGGAATTGGGGGTGTTTGCTGCTCAGTGCAGAAATAACTGTTCCATCCTTACCTGTGAAAAGCTGATGACTTCCACAAGATCCTAAGGCTCATCCTTGATGTCTTCCTTTTTAAAGTAGAATTCTTCTCTTCATTCCTTCATTCTTTATTTTGTCCATTTACTCATACCTCTTTACTTCCTTGCATTTTCATTCTCCTTTTGTTAAAATTTTGTTAATTTCCCACCCCTAAACAAGAAGCTATTTGCAATTGAGAGCTACTAGGAGAGGTAAAGTCAGTTTTCCTCACTGGAGAGATGCCTGGTATATCAACCACCCGTGAGATCAGCTCCATACTTAGGAAGAGCTGGCTGACACTTCAATAGACTCTATAATTTTAGTGATATTTTCCCTTTTCTTTTTTCTTTGTTTTCTCTTGTATTCAGAAACAGAATGAACATAAAGATCAATGTGGGTAGAGTAAGGGAGGATCTGAGAGGAATTGTTCAATGTGAAATAATATATTAAAATGTACTATATAAAATTGTCAAAGAAAAAGTATACTTTAAATGGTTGAAAAAGTCATATGAAAATCTCAGGGATATTGCATATCCACTTCTAAAATGTCTTTAGTAATCTAAAAATATTTTATAAAAAAGGATTATCAGCTTAACCAAAAGCTTCTACAAAGTCAAATGGAAAATATCTGTGTGACAAATGGAGACTAAATGGCAAATGTATATCTCTTATTTATCCTGGAATTCTGTATGCAATTTGATGTGAAAAACAAGTTTGGGTTGAAGATTTCTTTGGTTAGTTGAGAAAAACTTTTAGGCACATTAAATATTATATTGCCTCTGCTAATGAATGTCAAGGGAAGAAATGGCTCTTCTTTGTTCAGCTCCACACAATTAGTCAGAACCATGGAGAATTTATTAGTTACACCCAGTGTTGAAGGCTAAACATTGACTAACATGATTCTGTTATGCTGTGAGACTTTGGACCACGTTAGGACATAAACCCAGGATTCATAAACAAAGATGAAAGAGGGTTGTAGTTGCATTTAGAACATAAGGAAGTATTACTTAGTGGGGCACAGAGGTGCAGGCCTGTGATCCCAGCACTCAGGAGCCAGAGGCAGGTGGATCTCTGTGAGTTCCAGGCTAGCCTGGTCTACAAAGCAAATCCAGGACAGCCAGGGCTACACAGAGAAACCCTGTCTCAAAAACAAAACAAAACAGCAACAACAATAAAGAAATATCCCTCTTGTGGGAGCCAGCAGGGTCCAGGACACCACAAAACACAAATTAACTAAACATGGCTCATAAGGGCTCACAGAAACTAGTGACAAACATGGACCCTGTATGGGTCTGAGCTAGGACCTCTGCATTTCCCTTATGGTTGTGTATGTTAGTGCTCTTGTGCGAATCTCAACAATGGTCGTGGGTGTGTCTCCTCATTTTTTTCCATGTGCTTGGAATCCCCCTTTTCCTCCTACTGGGTTTCCGAATGCGGCAGTGATATCAGGGTTTGTGTCCAGTCTTACTGTATTTTGTTAGGCATGGTAGGTGCATAGCCATGGGAGGCTTACTCTTTATTTTATTGTATGTTATTTTTGGTTTTTGATGACAGAGTTTTGCTGTGTAGTCTTGGCTGTCCTGTAACTTTGTAGATCAGCTGGCCTCTAACTCACAGAGATCCCTGTGCCTTCTGAGTGCTGGGATTGAAGGCACGTGCCACCAATGCCTGACTTCTTTTTTTTTAAACAAAGAAGGAGTTTATCTGGGAAAAGTGTAGAGGTTGAAAAGTTATTTGGAGGAGTAGAGGGAGGTGAAATTGCAGTCAGAATGCAATGTAAAAGAGAAGAATGATAGTTTAATAAATAAATAGATACATAAATATCCCTTTGTTTTCTTTCAGCAATGGAACTTACCATGTTTTCCTGTCCGCAAGTAAAATGGGAGAGGAAGATCAGGCTCAGAGGCAGAAAGTGCCTAGGGCTAAGTAAGAAGTGGATGGAGTAGTACAAGAAATGGTCTTGGAACTGGCATATATCTCCCTTGAAATATGATCATGTGTTCACACATACAGCTTATTGCAAAGTTTTTTAAAATTTCCTGATTTTTAAGAGAGATTGGATCCCAAATGCATCAGGGAATAAGGTCAAGTCATTTGCATTGAGTGAGACTGAGGGCAGGAAGCACTCAGGGCTTGTCTGAAGCATAGCATTGAAAGGCAGAAACTAGAGGGGCATGTATTTTTTTTCCTGTAATTTATTGATTGAATGCGTTTACAACCTGATCGCAGACCCCTCCCTCCACTCCTCCCAGGCCAACCCTCATGCCCCCCAGGCCCCTTTCTTTTCTCCTAATAGATGGGGAGCCTCCCATGGGTACCAACCCACCCTGGTACATCAAATCTTAGGGTAACCAAGTGTATTCTCTCTCTCTGAGGCTAGACAAGGCAGCCCAAAAAGGGGAAAGGGATCCAAAGGACCAAGTTGCACGTCTGCTACATATGTGTAGGGGGCCTATGTCCAGCCATGCAGACCCTTTGATTGGTGGTTCAGTCTCTATGAGCCACCATTGACCCAAGTTAACTTACTCTGTAAGTCTTCTTGTGGTTTCCTTGGTTCCTCTGGCTCTCTCAATCCTCCCTCCTGCCCCCCCCCCACACATACACAAGATTCCCTGAGCTTGAGCTATTGTTTGGCTGTGGGTCTCTGAATTAGTTTCCATCTGCTGCTGGATAGAGCCTCTCAGACGACATTTATGCTAGGCTTCTGTCTGCAGAGCATCATTAATAGTATCAGAGCCATGCATTTTATTTTGAAAAAATGTGATGTTTGAGTAGCTGGGCATGGTGGTGAATGCCTTTAATCCCAATACTCAGGGAATCAGAGGCAGGCAGATCACTGCTAATTTGAGGCCAGCCTGGTCTACAAATCGAGTCCCAGACAGCCCAGGCTACACAGAGAAACCCTGTCTTGAAGAACCAAAAATAAAAAACAAAAAAACAAAACAAACAAACAAAAACCCATGATGGTCTGGGAAGGAATTAAAATGGTGTGGTAAAAATGGTCTTTTGGTCCCCTCTGCCCTCTCGTTTGGTTTAATCATTTGTTTTACGTTGTTGCTACACATTATCTTGTATCCTACTCTGCCCACAAACTAAGACGTTAAGGATGACTAAAATCCTATGGCTTCTTTCTCCCCAGTGCTGGGGTTCCAGGGCTGCCTTACTCCTCCAAGCATCCATTTTGCTATGTTTTGAAAGACCTCCTTTCTATGTAGTCATTGCCTCCCTGGAACTCACTTTGTAGTCCAGACTGGTCTCAAACTCAAAGAGATCTGCCTGCCTCTGTTTCCTGAGTGCTAGGATTAAAGACGTGTGCAGGGATTAAAGGCCAGTGACTCCCAGCAAGCATTCTAATTGTTAAGTTAGTTGTGTCCCCTGAAATTCTTACGCAAGAAGAAAATAGTGACACACAGAGGCATTAAGTTTACTACTTTCATGAACACAAATATTCATATGAATATTTCTGACCAATGTTGCTTTAATTCATTAAAATCCAGAATATCATCCATGGGAATGACTATCAGTGCTGACAAATCAGACATTTTACACTGGAGATTCGATCATTGTTGTTCCCTTTGGCTAATCCATTCACAGAACTTGGAATTTGCCTAACATGTAGCAAATTTTTATCCCCCAGAAGAACTTCAGCTTGAGGTTTCAAAATTCAAATTTTTCAGTGTAATCATTACAGAAGACATTGTACTTCAGAATTTTTAGTCACCGAGCCTCCCTCCATTTCTGGGATGATGGCATTTAGATTGACTTTTGTTTTGAAGCTCGGGAAGTTTTTATATAAGACCCCAGTCTTTGTGGATAAATCGCCTCAACATGTTTACCTCAGGAGAGAAAATTGAGCCTAACAATTAGCATGCTTGGAGAAAGCCATTTGCCATTCACAGTGGCACAAAACTTTAATCTCAGCACTAAGGTGACGGAGGCAAATGTGTGTAATTTTGAAGTCAATTTGGGGTACATAGTGAGTTATAGGACAACCAGGGATACATAGAAAGGAAATGTCTCAAAAAAGCAGAGCAAACCAGACCAAACCAAACCAGACAAACAAACAAACAAAAAGCTTGCCTGAAGGAGTAAGCTCTGGAGCTCTGGAACCCCAGCCCTAGGGAGTGAAAGCTGTCACACCAAGGTTGTAATTCAATCACATCCTGAAATCAATCAGCAGTTGTAATTGACTCACTGAAGCCAGGTAGTATAAAAGGAGGCCAGTGTAGAGAGGGTTTCAGATGAGGCAGAGCAGAGGCACAGGCATGAACTACCTTCCAGTGCTTTCTGGCATCACCCTCGAAATT
The DNA here is from genome assembly GCF_030254825.1 of Meriones unguiculatus. Taxonomy (NCBI): domain Eukaryota; kingdom Metazoa; phylum Chordata; class Mammalia; order Rodentia; family Muridae; genus Meriones; species Meriones unguiculatus. The sequence goes on along the minus strand of NC_083354.1, from coordinate 26,141,100 downwards.
CACTAGAGGACAAGGTAAGGTTGGTGAATAGAATGATTTACCTTCTTTTTGCCCTTGAGTATGTGTGTTAATTGGTTGTTAATATTTGTGGGTGTAAGAGATGTTACCATCAAAATTTGGGTAAATCTCAATGGTGGAGGTGTTGTGAGATATTCACCAGAGAAAACGGCTTGGAAATAGGTTTGAGCCAATAGAAAGTCATCACTAGTCATCCTGAAAGTACACAAAGTACTCAGAATCCCAATGTAGTCCTGAGCCTTTCTTGGGGTGAGTTTTGAAGCTAACAAAACCATTTAGCCAGTAGCAGAACTATACAGAAGCCAAAAAAGCGAAGTTGGTACATTTAGAGACATCAATGGGTTAGTCTTTTCTTTTAATTTTGTCAGTGGGTGCTGTCTATGTACTGAGTGCTATAGTCTGATTGGTACTTTCATCATGGAGTCAGTTGTGTTAAGTTCTTGGTGCCTATTAAGGTCCAGGGCTCTGTTACATTCCCCATTATTCTTGCTGAGGAAATTAGGTGGGCTCATCCTGTTCTAAAGAGGTGTAGTTGGTCTTAAGAACCATTTGTTTTACAGTACCGATTCATATTTAATATAATTTAAAATGCAGAGAGCCCACAGTTAACTTAATCAGAATGAGAATTAAAGGCCCAGTCAATACTGAGACAGCAATAGTCAGGAGACCAGGAGAACAAAGACTGGTATCAATGATCTACGTGATTTTCTCTCTTTTTATTTTTATTTTTTTTTTGAGGTTTTTGGTTTTTGTTTTTCTGCCATAGAAAGATGTTTGGTAATTATCCCTGATGATCAACTAGCACAGAAACAGAGTCGTCTTTATATCATGAGAGGTCTTAGCCTCTTCAATTTCATAGGACCATTTTTGTAAAGGATTCTAAATGTTGTTTTAATTCAGAAACAGAAACTTTTAATATCTCTAGGTCGAGATCGACTTGTCTGCCAAGTTGGAAAGGATAAGAAGAGGCATATTTAGTCAAATCATTGGTACGTACCCCCCAAGTACTTTCAGGAAGAAGCTCAATAATATTGCTGTTCTCCAGATGAATTAACCCATGAGGCAGAAGAGCAGGCATCAGAGGAGGTGGAAATTATTAAGGTTGTAAGGTTAAAGGTTTGGTTTTGATTTTGGTTTTGGTTTTTATTGAGACAGTGTTTATCTTTGTAGCTCTGACTCTCTTGGACTTGGTTTATAAACCAGGACGGCCTTGAACTCACAGAGATCCAGCCCCAAGTGCTGGGATTACAGGCCTGTGTCACTACACCCAGCTAAAGGTTTTGGATATTAATTTCAGCCTCTTGTAAGTCTTCTATAGTAATTTGGGCTGGCCCAGTCACATGAGTTTTGCCAGTCACTGGGCTGACAGGCGGTTAATTTCTGTCCCTATGTAGTATGGGAACTAGGGGTCTAAACATAAGCAGAAACGCTGGCTGAATTTTGGATCTGATGGTTAACTCTATCTCCAGGGTCCCTTTCTGGGGCACAGAGTCTAATTTTCCAGTTGCTTTTTGTTTATTTGTTTATTTTGTTTAGATTTAGGTTTTCTGTTTCCAAAGGCCAGAATCTTTTTAAAAGAAAATTTCAGGAATAAATTTTTCAATAGAAACTCCCTTGTTCCTGGCAACTATGGGGCCCAGACACAGGTCATGCATAAAACTGTAAACTGTATTCCTATATTCCATTCTTAACAGATAAATTCCTGTACCTGCCCCTCCCCCCCATTACAAGACCCTTGAACTGGGCTTCAGTAAGTAGGGGTTGAGGAGGAATGTAGTTGCTGGTTTGTAGTCACATTCGCTGATACTTCTGGATCTTTCTTCCTCAGTTTTCGTAGAGGACTGAGCATAGTTGGGGGCTGGACCTGTAATCATATGCATAGTACAAAATATAAGCTTCAAGAGGAGGTAGAAGGTCAGGGAGGGAAATGCCCTGATACCGAATAACACCTTAATTTCAATGGGTCGTTTGTCCAGAGACAGGACATTTGGTGGCGGCAGCATCTGTGTCATCTGCTTTCTTTACCTGGGTGTGATAGATTCATAGCATGATAGGACCTACCTTCATTGCCTTAGGAGTAGATGTAATCAACTTATAGGGTCTTTTCTGGTTAATTTCAGGTGCCCTTTGACTACTCTCTTGATTCAGTCAATATCACGGACTCAGATAGGTCAATACATAGGCTGTTTGTAGAGCTGGTCTGACAGTAGTGACTTCACAAATAAACGACTAGAAAGTTCTGCCAATTGCTGGGTTCTTAGCTTGGAAACCAGTGGGGGAGATTCTCTAAGCATACCCTCATAGGGCATAAATCTCTCTGTATATAGAGTGTAGAGCACTGAAACAAAGCAAAGGGAGGAGGTCAATCCACTTCTTGTTTATCGCCAATGAGAATTTTGTAAGGGTTTTTTCGTTTTTTTAATGTCCTGTTTATTCTTTTTACCTGGTCAGGATTCTAGAGTCTATATGTACAATATAGGTTTAACTTATGTCTAAATCATCAGCTATTATTAGAGAGCCAGGCCATTGTTGCACGCCATTCTACGGGGAGACTAAATCAGGAAACCAGTTTCTGGAGGAGCTTTTTTGCTACTATTTCAGAATTTCAGTTCAGAATTTCACTTTTACCCATCCAGAAAAAGGATCTATAAAAACTAGCAAGCATTTTTATCTTCCCCTGGCTGGCTGGACCTCAGGAAGTCAGTTTTCCCGGAGTTCGCCAAGGTGTTGGTTTCTCCTTGGAACCCTTAATGGGTATGTGTTATCTGTTTTAGACTTACTTGAGCACTAGCCTGGCCTCTGGCTGAGATATCCCACAGTAGGTTTATCTATTCAAGGCATAACATATTGCTCTAAGCAACTCAGAAGGTTTTATAGATGCCACATGAGGAGCCTGGAGTTCAGCTAGGTGATTCTTCCTTTCTATGAACTCTCAGGGAGCAATGGGTCATGATATGTCATCAGAATATCAATACACCTCACTGCCCTTGGGGCCTTTTGTAGGACATCCAGGTCAGGAGCCCAGCAGTATAGGACAATATTTTCCCTCAAGGAAGACCACAGTTTTTAATGCCATTTTCCCTAACAGTGAGAATCCCTCTCTCTCTCTCTCTACAAATCATACCTTTGATAAGCCTGGTAGTAAAAGCATACTGAGTGAAATAGGTCTAGGAATATGGTATGAACTTTCATTTTCCCCATCTGAGAGCCTAAGTGAGAACAATCAATTCTGCTTTCTGGGCTGAGGTACCTGGATTGGGCCCAAATCCTTTCAGTTAAACAAGTAACTATTGTAGATTCCGTGTACCTGATTTTTGGGTTTTTTTTTTTTTTGTTTGTTTTTTTGTTTTTTTGTTTTTTTGTTTTTTGTTTTTTGTTTTTTGTTTATTATCTCACAAAAATCATAGCCAAGCATCTCCATCATCAGGCTGGAAGTGAGCTGAATTGGTGGTAGTGGGTTCCTCAAAGCAGACTCAAGAGTAGACCTAGAATTGGGCTTCTAGTACTCAGTCATCAGACAAACAGCATTTTGTTGCTTCTTCAAGGAGGGCTTGAACTATGTCATAGGGTACTTTGATTATAAGATCTTGAATCAGAGTTTATGTATTTTGTTGTTGTTTTGTGTTTTTTTTTTTAGTTTTTTGTTTTGTTTTGTTTTTATTAAACTAGCAATAGCCACCATAGCTATTAGACAAGTAAATCATTAGAATAGCTATGTCACATGGCTTTTTTGTGGTCCCAAACGTTTAGGTGAGAACCCTTTTGTCTTTAGTTTCATGGGCAAACAGATGAAAAGGTTTTAAGACGTCTGAGAGTTCTAGTGCTGGAGCCAAAGTCAGAGCTATTTTTAAAGCCTCAGATGCTTTTTGCTTAGTATCAGTCCAGATTAGGAGATCAGTGCCCACATTTGTGATGCTGTATAAAGACCTTGCTATTTCTAGCAACTCTGCTGTCCAGAGGCAATACCACACTGCACCTAGAAACTCTTGAACAAGTGAGGATCTGAAGGATGGCAGTAATTGTACTCTGAAGCAGGCTGCATTTGTCTCTTTTCAACTGGTAGATAAGATAGGTATCAGTCTACAAAACTGGGCTTTCTTAGTCAACATTCTGTAGCCTTTTAACTCTTGCATACGTCCCACAGTTGCCCTTTTATAATCTTTGTGGGTTTTGTTGTTGTTGCTGTTGTTGCTGCTGTTGTTGTTGTTTTTTTGGAAACCACTGATGGTGGGCACAAAGTCTACACTTAGTGTCTTTAGATTGTGGGCAACCTGGACCAGGTATGTAGTTTGCTCTAACCTCCCACTTGGTCTGACTATTTACAAGCAAAGATGGGGTGACACACCTCTGTCAGTGGAAGGCTAAAGAATAAGCACATCTTTCAGATCCAAGACAGTTTGCACCTGTTTCTCTGGAAGAATCAGACTCATGAGAATCAGAGATCCCAGGTTTCTTCAGAGGCAGGAGAGGAGTATTTCAGGATGACTGGCAGTACTCACGATGAGTACTTCTGCAAACCAGGCAATATGGAGGATTGCAATTTCCCTTTTTTGTTTTCAGATGCATTGGGTATTGTATGATCAGGATTGCGGTAACTGAACTGGTTAATTGACCAATTTAGGAACTTGGTGTTGGGACAGTTCTCAGGTGGTTGGGTTCTGCCCGTACCTTCTGGGAATCTTTGCTGTCACTCTGAGAGACAGCCCAACTGTATCTTGGATTGGAAGTAGAACTTTCAGCTAGGAAGTATTTTTGTCAAAAAAGACAAAGGGTAAGACACCAAAATTTTGCTGTGTATATGTAAGTCTAATTTCATTTCATCATTATCTGGTGACAGTGCCTTTCAGTTTGTATAAATTTCTCTGTTGTTAAACACTCTTTGAACTACTTACAGCAACTGTGAGCTATGACTGTAATACTGGAATGAGCTAATTGCAATATTAAGTTATAAATGTAGTTTATAAAGTTTAATGAAAGTAGAACAGAGTAAAAGAGAGAGAGAGAAAGAAGCGGGCAGAGAGAGATATGTTGATCCAAAATGTGTGAGTTATATAGTGAAGAGGGAGAGGAAGGCCCTGCCCTTGGCTGGAGCGTTCAGGATAGAGAAACTGGACCAAAATATGTGAGTTATATAGTGAAAGAGGTAAGAAAGGCCCTGCAAGCAACCGACTGATAGCTTTGATTTTTTTTTAATTTTCATAACTTTTATCTAATATCTAGGGCTGACTGAGTAAGAAAAGAATCTTGTTAACTTTTATTGATTCTTTGTTAATTTCACAACATGTACCCCGATCCCAGTCATCTCCCATCCCTTTGTGTCCACCCTCTGCCCTTGCAACCTTCCCTGCAAAATAAAATAATAAATAAATAAATTTAAAAATTAAAAATAAGAAAAAATCTCCATGGAAGCTGTAGTGTGTCACACAGTAGATCCCCTTGGTCCATACATCTTCATTTGCAAATGTTCATTGCGATGAGTCATTGATCTGGTTTGAGGCCTATAGTTTCTGTATGGTTAGTGTTCACTTTGGCACATACAAAAACAACCTTGGTATCACTTAAAGTCGTTTCTTTTTTTTCTTTTTTTTTTTAAGAGATAGGGTTTCTCTGTAGCCTTGGCTGTCCTGGACTGGCTTTGTAAACCAGTCTAGCTTTCAACTCACAGAGATCCACCCACCCTTGCATCCCCAAGTGTTGGGATTATATGTGCCACATCTGGCATTTAGCAGCTGTCTTTAACCTTTTATAGAGGACCTAGTGAAATGTGTCCTTGGTCAGTGTTGAACAAAAGGGAAAAACCGTTCTGTGCAGGCTGCAGTGTTTGGTAGCAAGCCCTCTGCCCAGTCCAGGGGCATAACAACATAAATAATGAAAAAGAAGGGAATGAATCTTTCTTTTCCTTCAAGTTCAGCCCAGGAGAACTTTTCTCCTTCCCCAGGACTGCTTAGAACAGGCATAGAGGAGAGGGGATGCTCACCTGGGGAACCTTGCTTTCTCTGTGTTCATGCTTCTCAAATGGCAGGGTTGTTAATGTGAGGCCCTGCCCATGACCAGGAGCAGGAGTCAGCAATGAAACAAGCAAAGGTTCCTCTGCCTGGAGAAGGACAGGTGGAGGTTGTTCAGTTATTTGTTTCTGGGTATCCTTGCAGAACCAAAGGATTCAGGTCCTCAAAAGGAGAGGGCACAGGGTGAAACCATCTGGGGGGAGGGTGTCACACCAGAGATTCACTGGTTAATTCAGGAAAACAGAAGCACATAAAAATTCACACAGAGACACATACACACAGAGAGACACACCATAAAAACAATAAGTGACCACCACACATTCATATACCTGAACCAACAGAGAGATACAGTGACATCTCTATGGATCCTGGACACTAGATCAGGAGCCATGTCTGACCTCTCCTACGTGTCCAAACAGGTGCCTTTAGGACTTAGCTCTGGAGGTAACAGACCAAGAGAATTTCTAATATGATTCCTTCTGGGATGGTTTGTCAGGCACCTCTCAGGCATTAGGCAGCTATTGGTCACAGGGAGCCCTGGAGTACTAGAATGTCTCAAGACATGCACCCTTTAGAGTACACTGACCATTGAACTCTTCACTACTCCAAAGAACTCTGAGATCCCCTTAGGGTCTGAAGGTCTGCTCTCTGGGATCTTAGTGAAACCTCCATTAATGCTGTAGGGAATTAACCAGAAAAGACTGATCAGAGATGGGTTCAAGCCAATAGAAAGTCTTTATTAGCCAATCTGGGAATACATTGGGTATTTAGGATCCCAGTGTAGCACTGAACCTTTTTATATGTGAGATTTTTAAGCACAGATACCTTGTTTTGGGTCGACCTGTGTCAGCTAACAAGAACAGTTAGCCAGGAACAAAATTAAAGAAACCATAAGTCAAGATTATATTTAGAGATTTTCCCTTACTTAGGACTTTGGGTTAGGCCTTTGTTTCTGGTTAGAAAGGGGATACTGTCTACAACTTGAGTTTTATATCATACAGATAATTGTGCTAAAGTCATGGGGCCTGCAAAGTCAGGGGCCCACTACATTGGGGGTTGCTTTGGACAACCATCCTGATCAAGGTTTGACATTTTAAACTCTGTAGGTGACTCAAGGCTAGGAATGATATATGTGTGTGTTTATGGATATATCTTTGCTGATGCCTGAATTTAATGTTGCTGGACATTCCCTTTTTCCTAAGGAAGTATTATTCTGTGTCACTTTAAAATGCAGGAAAAGGGTGAAACATAAAATTTGAGAATCAGCAACAATAACTTCATTTTTTTTAAAAGGGGGGGGGGGGACAGCCCTGAGCTGCTGCCTAACTTGCTATGTTCTTATGGTAGACCTTCCCACCTTTAACAGAGGATTTTTCTCCCTATTAACTAAAGTATTGTTACACTTTACATCTTCTCTTTGCTCTGTTCTTGGGAAGCACTTTTGTAACACAAGTATGAATTATTTACTGTCAGGCAACCATGAAACTATCTGTGACAGAACTCTTAGTAGAGTTTTTATTTTATTATGTGTCTCTTCTCTTTTTAATTTACAGCTTTTGAGAATCACCAACCATTGAAACGAATCCTAAACTCAGAAGGCAAATACTAAACTGCCATCACAGCTTCTTTCTGAGGATCCTCACAAGAATGGCTTCACAGCTTAGAGAAATCTTTCAGCCCAACTCCCCACCAAATGACCTTGAAATAGGCAATCTAGAGTTTATTCCCACCCTTGGTTCTGCTGTGCAGTCTGGGGAAGACACCTATAACTCCCCAGTTTCTCAGCTCAATATTCCTCCAAATGACAATGGCTCCTGGGCAAAGCAGGAGCTCCAAAGCCTGTGGGAGATGTTTACCTCATGGTTGCAGCCAGAAAAACAGAGCAAGGAGCAGATGATTTCTCAACTGGTCTTGGAGCAGTTTTTCAAAATTGGCCACTACAAGGACAAGGTTGCCTTGAAAGAAAAGTGGGAATCAAGTGGCAGAAACATGGAAAGATTCATGGAAGGTCTAACTGATGACTGCTTGGTGGCTCCTGTCATGGTGAGTAGCTGGGGTGAGAGATGGCTGAGTTGGGACAAAAGACAATCACTTAGATTTGGGGAAAAGTAGAAAGCCCATCAATTGTTTGAACATATCTAAATTTCCTTTATTTCCATGATGGCACAGAGACTGGGAATTTGACAGTTGAGCATGACTTTAAGTGTTCAGAGGCGATGAGTTAGGCCTGAGACATGGCTCTCTCAGGGGGGTCCTTGAACTGCAATAATAAAGACAGAGTTACAGCTTCAGCATACACTTAAAAATATGGCTCACAGCATAACCTGTGATCCCAGGACCAGAGAGGGAGAATCTGGGGATCAAAGTGGCTAAATGACTCTCCAAAGTAGCTTCTCTATGACAGGAAGATATCCTGTCTAGAACACTAAGGTGGCACAAAGATGGACTTTGGTTCCTGATGTGGAAATGTGCCTCTCACATGCATATGTAACACCACTGAGATGCCTATAAAAAATGCCTTGATGAACACCTGTGCTTAAGTCGCAAATTTTCAAATCTGGAGAGACTTAATATAGATGTAATTACATTGTATCTTCTTTTAATGTCTCTATTTGCATAATTTTCAGTCATTGACAGAAATGGTCAAAGTGGTGAAATTTTTCAAACAACCCATACACAATTCCAGAAGTCATTGTATAAATTACTTATTAGTACTTTAGATAATTAATTTAGATTTGGTTAGTTTGGTTGGTTGTTCGGTTAGTTGGGGTTTTGGTTTGTTGGTTTGTCCTTTGAGACATGGTTTCTTTGTGTTGGTCTGGCTAACCAAGAACTCAGAGAAATTACACTCCCTCTGCTGTCCAGGTGCTTAAATTAAGGTATGGACCACAACAACCTGATGTTTATTTAATTTTGTAGTCTATAAACTATAAAAGTTGTCATTTTACAATTTGTTTTATTCCACATTTTCACTCCTTTGATCTTTAAGTTGATAATTTTATGATTGAAACTGAATCCTAAGGAAATTGTTGCCATAATGTTCAGGCATGTTCCTAAGGGGAGAGGCAAGAGGTGTCTTGTGGAGACAAATGTACCTGTTGAGCATGGTTCAGTAAGGTGTGAGTTCTGTTAATCACTCAATAGTAAATGCCCACCCAATAATTAAAAATATGATAAAGTTACCTTTGTTCAAGAGTGGTTATCTAAGCTGGTATTCAGTGACATAGACAAAGAATTATAGGTGTTAGTAATGAAGCTTATTCACAGCAAAGTGAAGAGCCAGGTAAATAGGGGCCGCTGATAACTAATGGCTGAGGGTGAGAAATGGAAAGCCTCAGCTTCCTGAGGGTGAAAATAGTAGCCATCATGGGGTTCCAAGACAGAAAGTAACAATTGCCAATCTAAAGGCAAGGAACCATGAATTGCAGCTACTAGCGATTTTAAGTAGAGATCTTGAGGATCACAGACAGAAAATAACAGTTACAGATTAGAAGCTGGATGCTAAAAAGTAGGACCTTCCTCTAGAGTAGCAGCCTCCACAGAGAAACAATACAGAGAGGTCAAGAGTTCTGGGCACAAAATAACATCGATAAATTCTGGGGGGCAGCTGGGGGAGTGAACATAAGAAGTTACAAACTGATGAAAACTGAGAAATAACAGCCATAGAGACATTTTTGTTGTCGTTGAAAAGATAAACTTTATTAGAACAGACAGACAGCTCCCTTCAGTGGATAAGAGAGGCTCCTCCAGAGATGGGAGACCTCAAGGAATATCTGTATCAGATATTATTTTATGGGCTCTTTTGGGCCCTCCTGCTCTGGTGATTTTATATCTTTTTGCTTTGTCCTGCCCAGCATTGGTCTCTTTTCCCTAAGACAGCCATTTTGTAATGTTGGCAATATCTTGGGTAGGATGGGAGGCAAGGCCCAGAACAATGATCAGCCTTTCATAAAGGGGAATGTCCCTATTGACCAACTGAAGAAAATAGTGTGACCAAAGCACCATAGGAACTTAACATTGCGTTTCACTCTGGAGAGTAACTTAAAACACTTGCAAACACTATGAATAGGGTCTTTAGAAAACAAAACTTGTGAATGTCATAACTTTATTAGAGAAAAGCTATAGACAGATGAGCTAATCTATAGCCCAGTGATCTTGTGCAAGCAGGTTCAGGGCAGGTTTTGTGTCACCCACTGATTCATTAACAATGGTTACTTGGCTTGGTTTACAGGTCCCTGTCTCCATGCAGGGGCAGGAAGCCCTCTTTTCTGAGAACATGCCCTTAAAAGAAGTCATCAAGTATTTGAAACAACAGCAGTCAGCAACAATTCCAACACAAGAGAATGCAAGGACATCTTTGCAGATGCCCCAACACATGTTAACAGGTAAGACTGGAAACTGGACAGATTATGGATGTTGCGTGGGGATCCCTTCTGTGGCACAGTTTCATAGACTCTTATTTCCACAGGATATGAAGACAGTGAAAAAGGCTGCAACAATTTCTGGAATGCAAGTGAAATAAACAGTGGTGTGAATAGTGCAGAACAGGAGAAAGAGCTCCTTATTATCCAAGCAGAACAAAACCCTGAGCATGAAGACGGAGGTTCTTTTTATGAAATTCCTCAGGGTGTCAGAAGAGCAAATGAAGACACCTCCAGCAACGAGGTAGCGTTCTTCCTGAGGGAACATTCTTCTGAAGAGGTCCCTATGGATGTACAATCAGGATTTTTCTCCAGGTCAGAAGAGACTGAAGACAAAGAAGATGAACACAACATGTTCTGGAATGCTAGTGACCTAACTCCTGGTGTTAGCAGTCTTGAAAATGAGAACTCTCCTCTCATTATCCCAATAGAGGAGTGTCTTGAGCCTGAAGAGGAAGGTGTTTCTAATGGAATCCAGGACAATGCTATAAGAGCAACTCAAGGCACCTCTAGGTCTCTAGAAGAGTCACCCAGGGCATCTTCTGAAGATGTCCCAGTGAAGGCACCAGGGCTCTCCAGGCCAGACCTGGCTCCTTCTGAATCTGTCACTGTTTCCCAAAATCATGAAGCAAACTCTGTCTGTGAAGGTCAGCAGGAGACACTCCACCAAGACTTCAAAACACACAAATGTGATGAATGTCCCAAAGCCTACAAATATGCCTCTAGTCTTTCAGCTCACCAGAGAAAACACAGGAAGGGGAGGGAATTTTTCTGTCCCACATGTCATAAAGGCTTTTATAACCGCTCAGACCTGCGAGTTCATCAGGTCATCCATAATCGAAAGAAGCCTTTTACATGCAACACGTGCAAAAGATCCTTCAGCCACAAGACCAACCTGAAGGCTCACGAGAGGATTCACACAGGGGAGAAGCCCTACACCTGCTCTTCGTGTGACCGTAGCTTCCGCCAGTCATCCACATTCCACCGCCACGTGAGGAATTTCCACAAATAGTACTGAACTGCGTGCTTTCCTCCCCAGAGGAAAGCTTCAGCTTCAGTGTTTCATCTGGACATGAAGAAACTACACCTTCTAGAAAGTGAAGATGGAAGACAAAAGTTCTGAATTATCCCTTCTACCCATTGTCCCGCTGTACCTCCATGTGAGGGTAAAGAGGAGTCATCTGTTAGCTTAATCTGACAAATGCCTAAAAGTAGCTTAATAGTTCTAATAAACTATTAGAACTGTAATATGGAATGCCACTTTTGTATATTTTGTGGTGTGTGTGTGTGTGTGAGTATTTACCTGTTTTTGTCTTAGTTCCACAGCATGAGTTGACAGTAGAGTTCTTGAGTTTTGCCTTGTTTGAAACAGGGCACGTCTTATTGGTAGTTTTATACACCAGTGTATCTGGCTCTACAAATTTGAAACATTCTCTGGTCTCCAGCTCCCATCAATTTACAGAGTCTCGGCAGTGGCCTGCCAATCCCTCTGACATTTTTCTACCCTGCTGTCGTTTCAAACCTAAGTCTTTGTCTTGCATGGTAAGTGAACTGAATGGCCCTCTCAGCCATCTCCCATCACATGGGTGTGGACTGCTTACACTTCAAGAATGTGCTGCTACCTGATTAGACCAAAATAGAATGAGCACACCCATAGGTTGTATCACTCACAGTGGGTGTCATTATGGTCCCATCACAAACTTCATAGTTATCTTTACAGGACAGCTGGAAACTTATGGAGTAGAGGTAGTTAGATGAAAGCTGGCCTCACTTGAAGACAAATACATTACAAAGGCAAATGTTTTCCATAAATAAACTCCAAAACTGCAAGCAAGAAAGGAAAAGGGAGTAAGAGTTATACTGAGAAACAGGATTTCCATGTAGAGTTGAGTCATACAGGCTTCAGCTACTTGAGTTGTTAGATCTGTATGTGTGCTGGTTCCCTGAGGAACTTGAGCTAAGTTCTCATATCCCATAAAAATGTTGAGGAGGTTTCCCTAATGATCTTGATCAGCCTTTGAGAAGGCAACCTTTAGGCTTCAGTTTATGAATCTTTAGAACTGCCTGAACTGATCTGAATACCAACATAAGTTATGCATTTTCACAGAAGTATTTATGGATGGTATAGCTTTTGCTGTACCCAGGCTTCAGCATTTGGCTTTCTGGCCTTTTTGGTGCTTTTCCTTTTGAGGTTGGGTGTTTTTGTTTTTTGAGGTTTCAATATTAAAGATTTCTAGATTGTGATTTGGAGGATGTTTTAGCTTTTTTAATCTAGAGGTTTTAACCTTCTGGGGATTACAGACTTTTGGATTAGCCTCAGTACTATTTCCAAATAAGTTTATATCTTAAGGTTGGGGGTTAAGACCTGCATGCATCATCATCAGAGGGCAGAATTCAGCCAATAACAATGGGATATCCTGATGGCATGAAGAATTCCTGTAATCCCTGTCCCTGGGATGTGTGGGCAGGAAGATTAGAATTCAGTCATTCTCTGCTACAAAGTGTGTTCAAGGCCATACTGGCCTCATGAGAGCTTTTCTAAAGACAATAAAGTAAAACAAACATAATAATGTCAAAAGGTATGGTGGTTCAAGCCTTTAATCCTAGCACTCAGTAGGCAGAGGCAGGTAGACATTCAATAGTATGGCCAAGATTCAACAGTAAGGTTTAGTACCAAATATGTTTAAATTCTGCTGGGTCTCACAGAGTAAGGATGTATGAAAGTCTCTTATAAGCCTGAGGCCAGTTTACAACAATGTACTGAAAGAACTCCAGATATAATCCAAAATATAGGGACACCAAACAAACACATAATCCATTCAGGACCAAAAGGACAGGAGCAGACAGGAAGCAACTGGAACATTATGGAGAGGTCAGGATCTCTGCCTTCAGAGTGCTTATTCCAGAATGAACCCCACAGCTTCTCTCAGAAAGGAGCATGGCCTTTCTGAGCCTGAGCTCAGCACTTAAGGCAGAGATCCTGAGGACCTGTCACCTGTGGGCTAACGCCAGGTTAGCTCCCAGAAGGAGTTCTGTGTCTAGTTTACATTCTCATTTATTTTCTCTAAAACCACAAGGTGAGTGGATAGAGCAAGAAAGAGGGAGTTTACAAAAGCTTACAAGGCACTCAGCAGGTTCTTCAGGGCGAGAACTGTGTCAGCCTTTCTCTGGGTCGTCCTGCTCTAGGTAGTGTGTGCTTAGAAATAGGCAATAAAGGCAGTGCTTTCAGGAATCACTAAATAAAGCAATAAATCAGCTTTTATAATTGTTCTTTTCTATCTTATTCTACTTCAACCTCATCCAATACTTTCCTGGACTTCCTCAACTCCACAGAAGCCTTTTCCTGTGTGAGGGGGAGGCAGATAGGGAAGAGAGCCCAGGTTCCACCATAGGAGACCACCAAGCTCAATCCAGAAGCCATTTCACTATTTCACGTTCATGTTTTTCTTGTTATTTTTCTTTTGTCTTGTGTTTTATTTCGTATTCAGGTACTTTTCATAGAATCAAGGAAGTCACTCATTTTATGCACTCACTATATCTCTGGACCTTATCTCTAAAGCAGTGGTTCTCAACCTTCCTAATACTTCAACCATCCCTAATGTTGTGGTGAGGAACCATAACATTGTTTTTATTGCTACTACATAATTGTAATTTTGCTACCTTTATAAATCATGTAACAGTTTTTAGAGATGGCAGCTGGACAGATGGACCACAGCCGCAGGCTGAGAGCCACTGCTCTTGACCCTGTCTTATCTAAACCTTTCTTTTTCCTGTAGTCCTCAATTCATGTCTGTCAATATGTACCTCTCCAATATATACAGGAGCTTTTAGTTCAGTCTACAATGCTAGGAAGGTCCAATTCTGTTGTTCAAGCCCTCATCTGGGGTGAACAGAAATCCAAGATCAGAAGTAGCCTAAATAAAGACTGTATTTACTACAAAACTGAAACAATGGGAGGTAGACTCTTTCCATGTTGGTTTGGAAGCTAGGGAAATAAAAATCACAAGATTAACATATTTTTTTAAAAAGTCCTTTTTGCAGCTGGAGAGACAGCCCAGTGGTAAGAGTGCTTATTCATGCAGAGGACACAGGTTCAGTTCCCAGAAGCCGCATAGTATCTCATAACTGTCTGTAACTCCAGTTCTAGTGAATCCTATGCCGTCTTCTGGCCACCACAAGTATTTAGATATGTGATGTACTTAAACACATGTGGGCACTTTTTTATTTTTTTATTTTAATTTTTATTAATTTCACTTTATTCACTTGTATCCCCCCATAAGTCCCTCCCTCCTCCCATCCCAACCTCTCCCTCCCTCCTTCTTCTCCACACATGTCCCTCCGCAAGTCTGCTAATAGGAGAGGTCCTGATGAGATCTGATACACTAGGATCAGAAGAAAGGAGAGGCACTTTCTTTTTTTTTTTTAAGACAGGGTTTCTCTGTGTAGCCTTGGCTATGCTGGACTTTCTTTCTAGACCAGGCTGGCCTTGAATTCACATTGATCTGCTTGCCTCTGCCTCCCTGAGTGCTGGCATGTAGCACCCCACTCAGCTGATAAATATAAAAAACAAAACAAAAAACCCAATAGTCCATTCTGACAAGCCACCCAAAACAGTTTTACCAAGGTCTCTGATACGAAAGTGGTTCAAATACATGGCCTAACTTATTAAACAGAAAGGAAGCTAATCCAAAAGTAGCTCGGGCTATTTGGGACTTCCCCTCCAATGGGGGAAAAAACAGCTTCTTTGAATTCGCCTCAGAAACTATCAGGAACATAAATGGAAAGGGCTCCACACAGGTCAGAAAGAAGAACTCAGCTCCTCATAGAGTTTATAATCCAGACAGACAGGTCTCACAGGTCATCTCTTAACATACATTTACTCATGAAGTATACATTCCTTACACAGCTAAGGTTTCTCTCTTGTATGAACTCTATGTTGATGAATGAGGACAGATTTGCCACCAAAGGATTTCCCACACTTATTGCACTGATGAGAACCTTTTTCAAGTATGAATTGATTCTCTGGTGTTGAATGAGGCTGGAACTTTGGCTGAATAAAGGACTTTCCACATTCGATGCACTGATAGGGTCTTTCTCCAGTGTGAATCCTCGGGTCTTTCAGCCAAAGGATTCCCCACATTCACTGCACTCAACAGGCCTTTCTCCAGTGCGAACTCTCTTGTCATTCTTAAGGTTGGAGCTGTGGGTGAAGGATTTCCCACACTCACTGCACTCAACAGGCCTTTCTCCAGTGCGAACTCTCTTGTCATTCTTAAGGTTGGAGCTGTGGGTGAAGGATTTTCCACATTCACTGCACTCACATTCACACTCTCCAGTGTGAACTCTCTTGTCATTCTTAAGGTTGAAGCTCTGGGTGAAGGATTTCCCACATTCTGTTCCCACATATGTCCTTTCCAATAAGAGAATATTTTTTATGTGAACTGAAGCAAGAGCTTTGCTTTAAAGAATTCCCACCCTTCCCACATTCACATAGTTTTCCTACAGTGTGAAGTCTCCAATAGTGGATAAAGTTGGAACTTCTTTTTATTTTTAATTTATTTTATTTGTTATTACAATTTATTCATTTTGTATCCCAGCTGTAGCCCCCTCCCTCATCTCCTCCCAGTCACACCCTTCCTCCCTCTCCCCCCACCATGTCCTGCCCTTAGTCCACTGATATCTGGCCCTAGCCTATCAGGTCTCATCATGTCTGGCTGTATCTTCTTTCTCGGTGGCCTACTAAGGCCATCTCGCTAGGGGGAAGTAATCAAAGAGCAGGCTACTGACTTTATGCAGAGACTGCTTCTGCTCCTGCTCCCCTCACTAGGGTACCCCCATGGAGACTGAGCAGTCCATGGCCTACATCTGAACAGGGGGGTCTAGGTCATCTCCATGAATGGTCCTTGGTTGATTCATGAGACTCTGCAGGCTCCCCTGGGCTCTTTTTTTTTTCCTTTGGCTCACGTGGTGTCCTTGTGGAGCTCCTGTCCTTCCCAGGTCTTTCTGTCTCCCCCTTCTTCCATAAGATTTCCTGCACTCTGTCAAAGTCTCAGCATCTGCTTTGATACCTTGCTGGGTAGAATCTTTCAGAGGCCCTCTGTGGTAGGTTTCTTTCCTGTTCCCTGTCTTCTCCTGCTCTCAAAGGGAAGGGTGAATTGTTTTGAGAAAA
This sequence comes from Meriones unguiculatus, assembly GCF_030254825.1. Classification (NCBI taxonomy): domain Eukaryota; kingdom Metazoa; phylum Chordata; class Mammalia; order Rodentia; family Muridae; genus Meriones; species Meriones unguiculatus. Next base: position 26,124,487 of record NC_083354.1, on the reverse strand, counting down.
CTCACAAATGGCCAAAAACTGCAAACAACTAGCTGTAAACTATCTTCATGCTATTCTTGCTGACCAATCAATGTATAGAGCAAAAGTGGTCAGATTATTAAGTACAAAAACCCTGTACTTTGCATGCTCAGGGTTGTCTCCTGCTTTGGAGAGGTGACCCTATCAAGATTGGAATAAAAAATCCACTTGCTTTTGCATGGAGTTGGGGTCTATGGGAGTTTCTGGGAAGGGCACGATATTGAACTCCTGAGCTGTGAGACCCCAGGTCTTACACTACATATATATTGTATTTTGTGAAGATATATAGAAATTACTTATAGACTTTAGTGTGTGGATTGGTGAAAGTAAAATGACAGTAAAAGAAATAGGGATCCAAGATGGCAGCGACAGGAGGACACAGTGTCTGAAGAGCAGGACAGCAGTGACTGCACAGTGACCAACAGACCGAACTCTGGGCCCTAAAATACCAGCGACTGGGTTTCCCAGATGAGAGAAAAACCCACAGTGTGGGAAGCAATTGGGATCAGATTACCCAGCTAAACCCCAGATGAGTTCATGGGTCTTGACAGGTGTTCTTCTCCAGCCCAGACTGAACTATGGGCCCCACAACACCAGACACTGAGATTTCCAGTCAAAAGAAAATCTCATGGTGAAGGAAGCAATTAAGACCAACCTCAGATCACCCAGACAGTCCTTGGAAAAGGTCCCGGGTCTGGTGAGTGCTCAGCCGCCAGCCCAGAGACCTGACTGTGCACTCAGCTCACCATCCCAGACAGAACTGTGGGTCCCAGGGTACTAGAAACTGGGTGTCCCTGTTAGGAGGAAACCCATGGTAAAGGAAACATCAGGTCTGACCTCAGGGTACTCAACTGACTCCCAACCACCCCAAAAAGTTTTCAGGAAAAGTTCCTGGGTTCCTGCAGGAACCCAATCGTGGAACCACTCACTTGTACCTATGTGCTCTGCTCACCATCCAAGATGAAACTGTGGACTCCAAAACACAACTGACTGGGTCTCCCTGTCAGGAGGAAGCCCCACAGTGGTGGAAACATCAGGTCCAATCTCAGGACACCTAGCTTCAAAAAAATTTCTGGGTTCCTGCAAGCTCCAGGCTCTAGCATCCAGCTGCATGCATGAGTGCTGCACTCACCTGCTACTGATTACCCCTGGGTACCGAGGAACAGAGCTCCAACGTCAGACCTGCAGAAACCTGAGAGCCACAGGATCAGCCACCAGATACTGCTCCAAGTTGCAAGCAGTTATCCCTAGCTAAACTGACCAAATCACAGGGCTCCCTGGTTCTTCAAGAAGGTAGCATCCAGCAAACACAGTGTAAGAGCAGCAGCAGTTCACCAAATTCAGAGCAAGAAATCCAGCAGCAGGGCAGCTGTCTCCAGGACTTCCCTTGGTCAGAGGACAGAACCCCTAACTACTGACTACCATAGTTACCACACAGGTCCATATGCCCAAGGTGTGCAGTGGCAATTCCTGAGAAGCACCGCCATTCAGTTGACCATGCTCAAAAAGAAAATAACACCTCCTTCAGAATTCTGCCAAGGGGATTCTCCCCACCCCAGGATTCCAGAAGGTACCAGAAATTAACAACCAACACCTGAGACAGCCAGAAGGGTAGAGGCCAGAGTAAAAGCACAACCAACAAATGGCAAAACAATATGGCATCTCCAGAACCCAGTTATCCACGAGCAAGTACCCTGGACACCCTAACATAAGTGAAATTCAAGAAGATGACCTTACATTTATGATTATTTTCAATGACAAAAACAAACTTCAACAATGCCTACCCAAAATCCAGCATTGCAGAAGATACTAGAAGGAAAAATACAACCCAAGAAAACGAACTACGTTCAGAAAAATACAAGAAATAAATAACCTCACTACAGCAAAAGTAAAAGTAGCCAAGCACACAAACACACTCTTACAACCAACATCAAAACCAAAGGATCTAACAGCCACTGCTCATTAATCTCTCTCAACATCGATGGACTCAACTCTCCAATAAAAAGAAACAGACTAACAGAATGGATGCAGAAAAAAAAAGACCCAACAATCTGTTGCATACAAGAAACACACCTAAGTCACAAACATAGACATTACCTGAGAGTAAAGGGCTAGAAGCGTTTTCCAAGCAAATGGACCCAGGAAGCAAGCAGAAGTAGCCATTCTAACATATAATAAAATAGACTTGCAACCAAAATTAATAAAATGAGATGGGAAAGGACACTTCATACTCATCAAAGGAAAATTACACCAGGAACACATCACAGTTCTGAACATTTGTGCCCCAAATACAAGGGAACCCACATTTGTAAAAGAAACATTAGTAAAACTTAAACCACACATAGAACCCAACACAGTAATAGTGGGAAACTTCAACACTCCACTCTCAACAAAGGACAGGTCAACAAAACAGAAATTAAGCAAAGAAACAATGACTCTAACAGAGGTCATGAATCAAATGGACATTACAGACACTTACAGAACCTTTCAGCCAAACACAAAAGAATTTGCCTTCTTCTCAGTGCCTCATGGAACCTTCTCCAAAATAGACCATATGGTTGGTCACAAAGCAAGCCTCAACAGATACAAGAAGATTGAAATAATCCCTTGTATCTTATCTGCCCACCATAGACTAAAGCCTGCACACACATGGAAACTGAACAACTCACTACTCAGTGACAGCTGGGTCAGGGAAGAAATAAAGAAAAAAATTAAAGTCTTCCTAGAATTCAATGAAAATGAAGACACAACATACCTAAACTTATGGGATACGATGAAAGCAGTGCTAAGAGGAAAGTCCATAGTAGTAAGTGCCTTCAAGAAGAAATTCAAAACATCTCATTCAAGCAACATAATGGCTCACCTAAAAGCCCTGGAAAAAAAAAGAAGCAGACACACCAAAGAGGAGTGGATGGCTGGAAATAATCAAACTCAGGGCTGAAATCAATAAATTAGAAACAAAACAATTCAAAGAATCAATGAAACCAAGAGCTGGTTCTTTGAGAAAAATCAACAAGATAGACAAACCCTTAGCCAAACTAACTAAAAGGCAGAGAGATGCTATCCAAATCAACAAAATCAGAAACAAAAACGGGGACATAACCACAGACACTGAAGAAATCCAAACAATAACTAGGTCTTACCACAAAAGCCTATATGTCACATTTGAAAATCTAAATGAAATGGACAATTTTCGTGACCAATTCCACATGCCAAAGCTGAATAAAGACCTGGTAAATCAATTAAATAGTCCTATATCTCCTAAGGAAATAGAAGCTGTCATCAAAAGTCAAAAAAAGCCTGGGACCAGTTGGTTTCAGCACAGAATTCTACCAGACCCTCAAAGAAGAGCTAACACCAATTCCCTTCAAACTATTCCACAAAATAGAAACAGAAGGAACACTACCAAACTCATTCTATGAAGCCACAGTCACCTTGGTACCTAAACCTCACAAAAACCCAACAAAGAAAGAGAATTTCAGGCCAATCTCTCTTATGAACACTGATGCAAAAATACTCAACAAAATACTCACAAACTGAATCCAACAACATGTCAACAATATCATCCACTATGACCAAGTAGGCTTCATCCCGGGTATGCAGGGTTGGTTCAATATATGAAAAACCATCAATGTGATCTACCATATTAACAAACTGAAAGAAAAAAACCCACATGATAATCTCCTTAGATGCTGAAAAGCATTTGACAACATTCAACACCCATTTTGTTTAACATCTTGGAGAGATTGGGATACAAGGCACATACCTAAACTTAGTAAAGGCAATATACAGCAAGCCTATAGCCAACATCAAACTAAACAAAGAGAAATTTAAATCAATCTCTATGAAATCAGGGACAAGGCAAGGCTGCCCACCATCTCCATATTTCTTCAACATAGTTCTTTAAGTCCTTGCTAGAGCAATAAGACAAATAAAGGAGATGAAGCGGATACAAGTTGGGAAGGAAGAAGTCAAATTATCACTATTTGCAGATGATATGATAGTATACCTGAGTGACCCCCAAAATTCTACCAGGGAACACTACAACTGATAAACACCTTCAGACAAGTGGCTGGATACAAAATTAACTCAAAACTATCAGTAGCCCTCCTGTATACAAAAGACAAAAGGACCAAGAGAAAAATTAGGGAAACAACACCCTTCACAATAGCTACAAATAACATAAAGTGCCTTGGTTTGACTCTAACCAATCAAGTAAAAAACTTGTATGGAAAAAAAAAAAAGAAACGTCCCATCCCTGAAAAAAAGAAATAGAAGATATCAGAAGATGGAAAGATCTCCCATGCTCATGGCTTGGCAGGATTAACATAGTGAAAATGGCCATCCTGCCAAAAGCAATCTACAGATTCAATGCAATTCCCATCAAATTACCAACACAATTCTTAACAGACCTTGAAAGAAAAATTCTCAACTTCATATGGAGAAACAAGAAACCCAGAATCACTAAAACAATCCTCTATGATAAAAGATCTTCTGGAGCTATCTCCATTTGTGATCTCAAGCTGTACTATAGAGCAACAGTAGTAAAAATTCCAAGATTCTGACAGAGAAACTGGCTGGTTGATCAATGGAATCAAATAGAAGACCCAGAAATAAACCCACATACTTATAGACACTTGATTTTTGACAAAGACGCCAAAACCATACAATGGAAAAAAGATAGCATCTTCAACAAATGGTGCTGGTCTAACTGGATATCTACATGTAGAAAAATGCAAATAGATCCATATTTATCACCCTGAACAAAACTAAAGTCCAAGTGGATCAAAGACCTCAACATAAAACCAGATACAATAAATCGGTTAGAAGAAAAAGTGGGAAAGAGCCTAGAACTCATTGGCACAGGACACAACTTCCTGAACAGAACACCAACAGCACAGGCTTTAAGATCAACAATCAATAAATGGGACTTCATGAAACTGAAAAGCTTCTGTAAAGCAAAGGACACTGTTGTCAGAACAAAATGACAGCCTACAGATTGCAAAAGGATCTTCACCAACCTAATATCTGACAGAGAGCAGATATCCATAATATATAAAAATGCAAGACGTTATACAGCAACAAATCAAGTAATCCAATTTAAAAATGGGGTACAGAGCTAAACAGAGAATTCTCAATAGAAGAATACTGAATGGCAGAGAAACAAGTAGAGAAATGCCCAACATCCTTGGCTATCAGGATGTTAGCTGCCATGCTTCATGCTATAGTGATAATGGGCTGAACCTCTGAAACTGTAAACCAGCCCAATCAGATGTTCCCTTATTAACACTTGCCTTGGCCAGGAGTGGTGGGGCACATCTGTAATCCCAGCACTGGGGATGCAGAGGCAGGTGGATCTCTGTGAGTTCAATGCTATCCTGGTCTATGAAGCAAGTCCAGAACAACCAAGGCTACACAGAGAAACTCTGTCTTGAAAAAAAAAAAAAAAGAGTTGCCTTGGTCACAGTGTCTCTTCACAGTAATGGAAACCCTAAGACACCTCTCCACCACGGTGGGCTCAAAGTTGAGGAGGACAGAGTCAGCTCAAGCCTGAGATAAAATCCAGTGGCTCTGTGACCTCAGCTCCCTCCAGAACTGAAATTTTCATTTCACCTGCAATGGCAATGACAGTGTTGGCTTTGGGAGACAAGATCACTTTTAAAATATTTTCCAGTTATTATTTAACAAAACTACTCAAGAGTTTCTTGTGTTCTGCCCAGTTCACGAACCCCAAAAGACCAGGAATAAACAGACTCCGCTGTAAAAAAAAAAAAAACTCCGCTGAGGTTCTTTTTATTGTAAATTACAAGCTGCAGCTTGGGTCCACACACCCCCACCACCAAACCGGTGGGAGCCGAGTGCCCTGTGCCCGGGTTAGTTATAGATTCTGGTCCATCCCAGCATGCCCAAGGCAGGGGCGATTCCTGCCTGACAAGCATCTATTGGTCAAAATGCTACATTTTGAATCGATTGGCTATAGGAAGGTTCCTAGACCATTAATGACCAGGTGTCCCTCCCTAGGGGGATGGTCCAGTTTCCTAGCAACTGAATCTCTAGTGGGTGGGGAAAGAATGCAGTGAGGTGGCTCTTCCCCTCAGGACATTACTAGACTTCTTTACGGTACCTACTTTAGGTCTTAATAATAGCTGCTAATTTATCTTTTGGTCTCTCACTTGTATCCCCAAAGAGCAAGGTCTTTCAAGGCTTTGGGTTTTCATGATGCTTGCAGGTTGACTAGTAATCTGGTGAAACATGCAGGAAATTTTAATTCAGATAATGACAGAGTTACAGGGAGTTCTCAGTGTCTTATTGGACTCCAGGATTCACTGACTTTAGGGAAGAAAACAGGAACTACAGAGGTAAGCATAACCAACAGACTACAAGAAATAAAAGAAAGAATCTCAGGTGTAGAAGATACAATGGAAGAAATCGATGTATCTGTCAAAGAAAATGTTAAATCCAAAAAATTCCTGACACAGACCATCCAAGAAATCCAAGACAATATGAAAAGACAAAACCTAAGAATAATAGGTATAGAGGAAAAAGAAGACTCCCTTCTCCAAGGCCCAGAAAATATTTTCAACAAAATCATTAAAGAAAATTTCCCCAAGTTAAAGGAGAAGCCAATAAGAATACATGAGGCCTATAGAACACCCAACAAATTTGACCAGAAAAGAAAATCCTCCCGCCACATAATAATCAAAACAGTAAGCATACAGAACAAAGAAAAAATACTAAAAGCTGAAAGGGAAAAAGGCCAAGTAACATATATTGGCAAACCCATTAGAATCACACCTGACTTTTCAACAAAGATTATGAAAGCTAGAAGGGCCTGGACGGATATCATGCAGACTCTAAGAGAACACAGATGTCAGCCCAGGCTACTATACCCTGCAAAACTCTCAGTCCTCATAGACAGAGAAAAGAAGATATTCAATGACAAAAACAAATTTCAACAATACCTACATACAAACCCAGCATTACAGAAGACACTGGAAGAGAAAATGAAAATAGATCCATACTTATCACCCTGTACAAAACTGAAGTCCAAGACCTCAACATAAAACCATACACATTAAATTGGCTAGAAAAAAAAGTGGGAATACCCTAGAACTCATTGGTACAGGAGAAAACTTCCTGAACAAAACACCAAAAACACAGGCTCTAAGAGCAACAATCAATTTGTGGCTCAAGCTGTTTTTAAAATTAGAGAGGCATATTCTTCTGTGTATATTATTCATTATATGGATGACATTTTACTGGCTCATAAAAATGAAGGGATTTTATTAAGTGCTTTTACGTGATTACAACAAGCCTTAAAGAATCTAGGTTTAGTAATTGCACCAGAAAAGGTGCAGACAGAACCACCCTATTTGTATTTGGGACATAAATTATATCCTCAGATGATTATGCCTCAAAAAATTCAATTAAGAAAAGACAACCTAAAAACTTTAAATGATTCTCAAAAGTTGTTAGGTGATATAATTGGCTAAGACCCCATTTAAAATTAACTACAGGAGAGCTAAAACTACTTTTTGACATTTTAAAAGGAGAGGCTGATCCTTTGTCAAAAAGGGAACTTACCAAAAAAGCTCGTGATGCTTTGTAAAAGATAAAATTAGCTATTGAAAAACAACATGTTATTCAAAAGAATGGGGTGCATATATTTTGGCTACTGTTCATACTCCAACTGCTGTATTATGGCAAGAAGGACCATTATTATGGTTGCACTTGCCTGTGTCTTCCGTTCGAGTTCTGACACCATATTATAAAGCAGTGGCTAGTTTAGTTCAAATGGCTCACACAGAATCTCGCAACTATTTTGGTAAAGAGCCCACCTTAGTTGGAGTCCCTTTTACCAAACAACAAGTAGATTGGTTATTTCAAAATGCAGACTGTTGGGCCATAGCTTTTGCTCATTATTTAGGACGTATTGATAATCATTATCCAAAAGATAAATTACTTCAATTTGCCAATGAGCATGCTTTTGTATTTCCTAAAATAATTAAACAAAAGCCATTACCTCAAGTTCCAACAGTATTCACTGATGGATCTTCAAATGGAAAAGCTGTGTATGTACTATAGGGACAAGCTTTTGTTTTGCAAACATTGCCAGCCTCAGCTCAAGTTGTAGAATTATGAGCTGTTGCTGTAGTCTTTAAAAATTTGGCTTCTACCTCTTTCAACTTGTACACTGATAGCCATTATATAGCTAAAGCTTTACAAGTCCTAGAGACTGTAACATATGCTAATACAGCTAATAAACAAATACAAGATCTATTTAGAGAGATTCAACAAAGTATTTGGAGCCGTGTGCAGCCTTGTTATGTAGGACATATTAGAGCTCATTCAGGACTTCCTGGACCTTTAACTTTAGAAAATGATTTAGCAGATCTAGCCACATGTTTAGTTGGATTAACTCAACAAAAATTGGCTCAAAATTCTCATGCATTACATCATCAAAATAGCAAGAGCTTAAGAAAACAATTTAATATTACCAGAGAAGCCGCTAGACAAATTGTAAGATCATGTTCCTCTTGCCCTGAACATTTTAATGTACCTCATTATGGTGTCAATCCTAGAGGCTTGACTCCCAATCATTTGTGGCATGGACCTAACTCACGTCCCAAAATTTGGGAAACTAAAATATGTTCATATAACAGTTGACATTTTTTCAGGATTTATCATGGCAACTCCCTTAACAGGGGAAGCTACCAAACATGTTATAAGTCATTGCTTAAAGTGTTTTGCTACAATTGGTATACCTTCCATTAATATAAATCATAAAAAGGGCATTCTATATAATCCTCAAGGCCAAAAAAATTATAAAATGAGCCCATGGATCTCCTAAGATCCAATTGCAAAAAATAAAAAAGGGGGAGTCATAGCCCCAAATATTAATCATGCTCTCTTTACTTTAAATTTTTTGAATGTGGATATACAAGGCCATTCTGCGGCTGATCGATTGTGGCATCCTAATACCAAAGATAATTATGCCCAAGTAAAATGGAAAGATCTGATTACTGGAATATGGCAGGGCCCCGGCCCCATATCAATATGGGGAAGAGGGTATGTTTGTGCTTTTTCCACAGTACGCAGAAGGAGCCAGGTGGATTCCAGAAAGGCTGATACGGTTTGCAGGAGTTGTTCCCTAGAAGGAGGATGTTCCCGCTGCAGACAATTGTAAATTCTGCCCTGACAGAGACCAAAAAGCTGCATTGGACTTAAGCTCCTGACCTGCTTTTTGTTTAATTCTGCTCCTGGGAGAAGACATCATGAAGAGAAACCTCTTATACAATGGACTGGACTTGATTGTTCTGTTAATAAGGACAATTCTCAACAAAATCAAAAAGAATAAAAAAGAGGACTAACTGTGAAACTTTGGTCTAACTCTGGTTTTCAGCAGACCAAAACAAGCTTGCTTCAAAAAAACTGTTGGGTGGCCCCATAACTGCCTATGTAAATTCTCCTTTTGTTTTGTTGTTTGGAAATGTTAACAAGATTCAAACTTTAATGTTTCTTGCCTTCAATGTAAACTAACAAACTGTATTTGTAAACTTTCAAATGGTTCTGATTGTTTGACAGCCTTTTACTATGGTTCCTGTGAATGTTTCTCAGACTTGATAATTTACACAAGGAGTCACCTGCTAAGTCACTTTTATGGCGTGTTATTTTGCACTTGGCTTGTGAAAGGAGATGCGCTCCTATCGGTGACAACAAAACCTGCCTGAAGGCCTTTTAGTATGTCAAAGCTGAGCTGATCTGCATAAGATCATACCACAGTGTCTGCCCTAGCAGAGGTTGGTAGTCAATGACGGGTAAGATTTCTATGGGATATATTCGGCCCAGCAATGGGGCATGAATGACGAAATTCATGTACAAAAAAAATATATCTTTCTAGAGAAACAGCCTAAGACAGGCACAATCTTCTGCTCCATAACTCTTAAGTTATGACCAATTTTAGAAATATAAAAAAGGAAGAGCTGTTGGGAGCCGTGCCTCTGGCAGCTGCTTTGATATTTAAATCTCAGCAGAAAGACTGCTTTTACCAGGCCTTCACTAAGTCAGGGAAGAATCTGCAAGTCCTTCTCCTTTTGTTTGTGACAGCAGGTGGGATAGCTTGTGAAGATTACACCTCTTCCCCAGGCTCCTGGTGGAAATTAACCCATTGTTCTGAGATGTTTCTACTCTGGCTTAATAACTCTACAATAAAAAGAAAGGCCAACAGTTGCTGCTAGTTTCTGCAGAGGCTTGAGGCTTGCTGCTGTGGCTGTCGAGTCTGGACCTTCTTAAAAAAGCCTCCTGTGTGCTGTGTTTATTATTATTATTATTATTATTATTATTATTATTATTAATTTTAATCCTTACTCCCAACTCAAAAACCATTCGACTATGCTGGCTGGCTCTGGCACTGAGCCTTGAGAGGAGGAGATATGACAGAGACAGCCCTTTAGTACTGAGCATTCTACAGATTCTTAGTCTCAGCAGCTTTATCAATTTGGTTATCCGTTAATCCCATTTACTGCAAAAAGAAGCTTCTCTGATGATGGTCGAGGGATGAACTAATGTGTATATATAAAAGTAAGAATTTAGGGGGCAGTTTATTACCACATCTATTAATTAGAATAATAGTATTTTGTTCTTTGCCAGGCCTATCACCTTTCTAGTCAGATATTCTTGGCCATGATAATGGCACCAGGCATGAATACTACTTTGTTTAATAAATATTAAGCCCAGGCAGAAAATGGTTGGTTATTCCCATTATTTTCTTGTCAGTGTTACAACAGTGAGTGTATTTCCCTAGGCGTCCTTATAGGGTCCATATTTGGGTAAAATTGATGATTACTTTTTTCCATTAGTGGTGTATATGACACCTTCCTAAACTGTAAAAGCTAGCCAGCAGTGATGAGCTTCCAAGTGAGGATAAGCTTTATTCTCCATTTTCTATGAGACGGGTATATGGTGTCTCTAACAGGAGGGTCTTACCGTCAATGGACAGAAGACCCCAAGCATTACTGCCTTTTGCCTTTGTTTTGGTGGTCCTCCACTTAATTCTTAATTTTTCAGATACTTAATCTGCCTTACTTTAAGTACTCAACAGAACCAGTCATATGTGAATAGAATATCTAATGAAGCAGTAGTAAAAGGAAGAACATGATGTCATAACTGACCTCAGAAATCATTAGAATAATTAATATAAAGGAATGTAAATAAATTTTTGATATCAGCATGAAAACAATTCTGAAAAAATTTAAAGTATGGACTATAGTATAGTGAAACAAACTTCTTTGTTGTTTTTGTTTTTGTTTGGTTGTTTGTTTTGTTCTTTCTTTCCTTCATTTTGATACAGGGTCTCTCTTAATAGCCTTGGCTGTCCTGATACTTAGAGAAGGCTGCGCTCAAACTCACAGAAATCCGCCTGCCTCTATCTTCCAAGTTCTGAGATTAATGGCATGTGTTACCATTCCTGGCCCTAAAAGCAACTCTTTTGCTTGGTTTATTTGTTTGTTTGTTTGTTTTTGAGACAGGGTTTCTCTGTGTAGTTTTGGCTGTCCTGGACTCACTTTGTAGAGCAGACTGGCCCAGAACTCACAGAGATCTGCCTGTCTCTCCCTCAGTGCTGGGATTACAGGCATGTGCTACCATGCCCAGAGCTGAAATGAACTCAACAGAGCACTGTCACTCATTAAAACCAGGTTATAACCATCTCTCCCAAAGAAAGGCAGCTACATCAGATGAATCACATAAGAACTCTTACCCATTTTCCATTTTAATATTCATTCTGATATTTTCAGTTATTTTAAAGAATATAAGCACTGTACTTGCACAATAATAATCCTGTCTATTAATAAGTTTTAACTTTCTAAAATAAATATAATTTGCATGATTATATTTAGAATCATTTGTACACCAGTTAATTGTTAAGCAATGAGTTCCCTGGGGACTGAATATCTAAAAAGAAAAGGCTAGCAGACTTTCACTGAATTTTTCTTCTCAGAACAAAGAAAACACAAAGAGGCCTGTTTTATCAGTAACTAGAATATTTTAACTCAGAAATGACACTGAAAATTATGTCCATTGTCTCACTCCAAGAAGAGCAATCCAAATATCTATTTTTTTCAAATTGTGTATTCCTTCCCAGGGAAGTCTAGATACTTAGTAGTGTCACTAAAACATACCTAGTGACTTTACTTATCTTGATAGAAAAAGAATTCAAGTGAGCTAACAACACTCCTTAGTTTTACCCAAGTATGCCAAGACCCTCTTCAAAAAGACATTTAAATTTTTGTTGCCGTCAGGTCCTGGACCAGTGAACTATATGGAAATTTATGCTATTTACTTTGTAGTCAGACCAAGCAGCGCCACTTGACCAATAACTGTACATAAAGGACAGTCTGCTGCCTCTACTTCTTCTGTAAGACGATGTTCAGACTACAGAAGTTTTTTCAATGACTGTAAAGTAAAATATCTGAATTCACTTCTGGGTTTGAAAACCCACCAATCCCTGAGCTTAAAACCTCATCTATCACTGTACCTGCCCCAAGATCAGGACTTGAAATCCCACCAATCTCCACCCTGGAAAACTCCACCCCCAAGAAACACTATATAATGCCTGCCTTCCATTCAATTCCCTTCTGCCTCTTGCCCAAGCAAAGGCAGCCACCCTTTTGTTTATTTGGTAGTAAATCTATTCTGTGAGAGTTGCTGTGCAATGTGACTTTATGCTTTTCCTGGAAAGTTTCCAGGAAAACTTTCCTCTCAGAGCTGCAACACTTCCTTTGAGGAAGCTTTTCCCTAAAGCTGTAACAGTTATAATGACTTCTCCCGAGCAGAAGTTGACAGTTACTAATGTCAAATTTAGAAATAATGGATGTATATACATTGACACATTGCAAAATAGAATGCTTACATACTATGCAGGAAGACCTGGGTTAGATCCCCAGGTGGCACATGCTTGTAATCTCAGTATTCTGGAGAGATGGAGGTAGAAGGATCAAAAAATCCACAGTCATTCTCTATTACATAGGGAGTTAAGGCCATCCTTGTTAATATTAAACTGTCTCAAAATATTACTAATTAATTAGTTAATTAGTTAATTATATTTTAATTAAGTTTTAGAAAGAGACGGTGAAGTCAAGGTCTTGAACCCTGCTATAAATGTCATGTTCAGTCCTTGTCCCCACATTACCACTCAGTCCTCTCACAGTAAAGCTTTAAGATGTTGTAAACCACATTACCCAGAAATCCAAGCAGTGAGTTGCAGCTCATTGATCCCATAAAAATCCAGGATGGGGAAATAACTTTGTAGATGTAGTCTTTGGGGAGGAAATTTCTGGGGGACACTTTTTAGCAATCCCTCATCCCCGCCACCCTGTTTGGTTTCCTTAGTCTTAGTAGACTCTGTTTTCAGAGTCATCAATGACTGATGGACAAAGCACTGGAGGTGGTTTGGAAAACTGAAGAAATCACAGCCTATGAAATCAGCCTGGGAACAGTAGTATCCAGGTACCCTCCCTGTCACCCGTTGCTCCTGCTCCCACCCCATCCTACCAGCAGAATCTGATGGCCAGGAACAAGCAAAAGGACCAAAGTCAGGTAAATGCCACATCCTTTCCTATCCTCTGGACCTCACCAGAAGCCTGGTGATAGGCAGCTTCATGGTCCTGCAGCTCTCGATCTCCTATCATGGCCAGTGAGAGGCTTAGCGGAGGGGTCTGTGTGTTTGCTTCCTATGTGCTGAAGTGTGTGAGAGTGGGCAGGCAGAGGGGTGGCAAGTACAGAAGCTTAGAGTGTCCACACATTATTACTTCAGAGAATCAAATCTGAGATAAACTCTAGAAGCAATGTTTAGCTGGTGTTTTATATCCTGGTTCTTAGACAGATGAGAGCTGTGGAGAGTTCTGATCAAAAGAGAGACAGGAGCAGAGTGAGGATCTGGAAGAGCTCTGGAAGATTGGTCAGCAGAAAAATAAATTTTAAAAGTTTCTGAGGTATGTTGAGGTAGAGTGGAGATTAATTTTTTTATGGCCACCTAACTCTAAGACCTTGTACTAAAAATCGAGGCAAGACAGCCAACCTGAGGTTGCCTGTCTGTCAATCAGGGAAGGGGTATAGGAAAGGTCTGAGCAGGTGAAATGACTTCATAGTCTGTTTTCTCCCTCAGGTTTCCATGGCTGCACAAATGCTTTTGAAACCAACACAGGCAAACAGAATGTATTTGGATCTCTTCGCTATCCTTGGTTCCCATTCATCTTAGGTTTTCCATTGCTGCCATAAAACACCACAACAAAAAGAAAATCTACTTGTGGATGAAAGAGTTTATGTGGCTTAAACTTCCATATCACAATCCATCATTGAAGGAAGTCAGGAGAGGAACCAACCTGGACACAGGAACTGAAAGATAGGCCATGGAGGAATGTTTCCTACCGGCTTACTCCCCACAGCTTGCTCAACTTCATTTATTATTCCATTCACATCACCTTCTTGGGAGTGGCACTAGCCAAAGCAGTTAGCTGGGCCCTCTCATATCTATCACCAATCAAGAAAATGCACCACAAACGTGCCTACAGGTAAATCTTATAGAGGCATTTCTCAATCGGTATTCCTTCACCCCTAACTATGTCAAGCTGGCATAAAAGTAAATAGGACACGACCCAAATTTTCTCTGGATTTGTGATTCTTAGGACTTGCTCTTCTCTCAGACTTTCTGTTTAGGAACCCTGGAGAATCACCAAAGTAAGAATTCTGAGTCCATTCTGTTACATAGGAGTTACATAGAGGGTTTCCTATTTAGGGCTACCAAAGGAAAGCATTGTGGAGTCTTACTGTGTGCTTAGATACAGATGTGGAACTGTTTGGAAGTGAGAAAGTTCAGAGAACTGCAGGGCTTTCCCTTTTCAGTTAGTAGCAGGCTGTTTAGTGTAGAGGCAGAAACCAGGGTGTTGGAATGATGGCCCATAAAGTCTGGCATACATAATGAAATTAATGGGAATATTGGGCTAAGAAAAGATTATGTAAACAATCCTGTTTGGTTGACGAATGGAAAATGTGATGAATGGATACATGGATGAGCTCAGTGACTTAAGAGAAACATTGAGAAAATGCCCAGTGGCACTAGGCCCTGATACCAACTCAGACTTAGAGAGCTTTGGAGGAAGATGGACTTGGATGTGTTAGAATTATATCAAGGGTCTTCAAAAATAAAGTTGTTGATTTTTTTTTCATGCTTTCTGACATTCCTGCTTCGCTAGGGCAGTGTGACCTTTAAGGACAGGGCTGTGTACTTCTTCTGGGAGGAATGGGATCTTTTCAGTGAGGCTCACAGATACCTGTACCTTGCTCCGATGCTGGAGGACTTGGCACTTACATACTAATTGAGTAAGTCTGTTATGCTCTGGGCTAGACTCTGTCTCTTTCCTTTTCCTTGGAGGCAGTTTTTCAGGTCTGAACCATAGGCACTCTTGCCTTCCCCAATTCCCAATGTAGCTGAACTGAGTATGTAACACTTCCCTCTGCTTATTGCCAAAATACCTGTATCTCCACAACCTCATTGGTAGAAACTTGGGATTAATAATGTATAGTAATCACATTTTTTTCCATCAGGTAAATTCACAGTACTCAAGTTTGTTTCTTCGGTGTGTGTGTGTGTGTGTGTGTGTGTGTGTGTGTGTGTGTGTGTCTGTTTTGTGTAGAGTAATTTTAATTAAGAACATGGCTGCTCTGGCAAGAGATCACATCCAAAGGTCTTCTCTGTCTGTGTGACCTGGCTAGAATACAAACACTCCTTTAATCCAGGAGACAGAGGCAAGCAAATATTTGGGTTCAAGGCCAGCCTGCTACAGAGCAAAGTTCAAGTAAAGAAAAGCTTGTGTACCCAGCATGGTGGTACATACCCTTAATCACAGCACTCGGGACACAGAAGTGTGAAGATCTCTTGATTGTTAGCGCTGTTGAGAGAGAGAGTTGAGAGGAGTGCAGGGGAGTTTGCTCTTGAATCCAGTGCAGGTCAGCAGAGGCAATTGAAGCCAGAGAACAGCACACAGAGAATGAAAGAGGAGGCCATTTTTACTGAGAGTTTTACGGAGAGAGGTAGAAGGGAAAACAAGCTAGACACCGGTGAAGACAGATGAGCGAGAGCGTGAGAAGGAGCCAGAAGGTTAGATCATACTGCTAGAGTTAGAGGCCAACAAAGCAACTCAATGAGAACTCAGAGAACTCAGTGCTAGAAAGAGTGTGCTTATTCAGAAATAAGTCTCAGAGGTTGAAAACATTCTAGGCCTAGATTAGATTGCATGGAAGCTAAGAGCTTCCAGGCCTAGGCCTAGGTTAGGAGATGGAGGCAGTAAACCTCCTAGACGACAGTTCAATCGGGTGAATAAAAGTTACTTTATGAAGACCCCAAAATGGCGACCAACAGTGCATACCATATCTGAAGGGCAGAGGGTTGGAAACTCCAAAACTGGTGAGTAGATGGGCGGCTGAAGCCAGAGCATCAACTTTGAGGCTTCCCAAGCTACAGGAGACAACCTGTGAACTGGGCAGATTGGATCCAGGCCCCTCTCTATCTCTCCCCACTCCCCCAAGGATATCTCTGGGTTCTGAGAGTGGTGAGCTATTGACCCCCTGCACTCTTGGCTGCACATTCCCTGACTCCAGGTGGTGGCAGTGGTGGCTGTGGCACCCCAGGTATGGGACTTCCTTACTCTAATGACTAAACAGGAGACCCAAATATGAGAGTAGAAAACTGTGGACCCTCTGAGCTTACCACATAAGCCTGCGAGTAAGTTCCCGGGCCCTCTGCGCTTTCCACACATGCCTGCGAGTGAGTGCATCTGCAAGAGAGTGCCTATAGAGTCCCAGATCTGGGTCCCTCTAAGCTAGCAGCCAGACTTTGGATCCCTCCCACCGTGGGCAACATAGAGATCCCTGGAATGGGACAGTATTCTCAACATTGAAACCCCTGTTCTGTGGGTCTCCCAGTGGACTCCAGCCAAATAATTCCTGGAAACAATTCCTGGAACCAAGATGATGCAGCCTAGGCAGATCTGAGTGCTTGGAGAACAATACTGAGACAGGCCTGTGAGCCACAGAGCCATTCAGGGTGCCCAAGCAGCTCACCTGAACCACAACCTGCACTTGCGCTCCTCTCTCACACACCATCCTTCCAGGCAGGCACACTTCCACGCACACTCCTGCACTTGCACACATGTGACTATGACCATCCTCCCTTAGCTGCATCTGAAACATCAACACCCACTCTCAAACCTCCGGACCTCTCTCATCTTCCTAAAAAATACTCCAGACTCCAGAGACAGATAGACCCACTCTGCAGCACAGGCTTCATAAATAAACATAGCATAGGCTATGGACCATCAGATGGCTAGAGGCCAGCCTAAGAATACAGGCAACAAAAATCAGGATATTATGGCTTCACCAGAATCTCCAAAAATCAACAGATATTCTATTTTAGCTGAAACACAGGTAAATGATCCTAAATCTATAATTATGCAGTTGTTCAAGGCACAGTAAGAGGAAATGAACAAAAAAAAAAAAAAAAAACACAGGCCATCATGGAAAAACAGAAATCCACATTCAAGCAGGTGAAGGAAGTTGTGCAAGACATGAAAACAGAATTAGAATCAATAAAGAAACACAGAGAAAACCCTGGAGCTGGAAAACTTATAGAAGAAAGCAGGAATCACAAAGGTAAGCACCACCAACAGAACACAAGCGTTGGAAGAGAGAATCTCAGGCACTGGAGATACAATTGAAGAAATTGATACATCTCTCAAAGAAAAAATAAAATCAGAAAACTTATAAACACAAAACATTCAAGAAATCAAGGATGCTATGAATAGACAAAAATCTAAGAATAATAGGAATAGATGAAAAGGAAGATTCCAGGCGCCGAGGTCCGGAAAATATTCTCAAAAAAAAAAAAATCACAGAAGAAAATTTTCCCAACTTAAAGAAAGAGATGTCTTTAAACATACAAGACGCTTACAGAACACCAAATGGACTAGACCAGAAAAGAAACTCCTCACATCACATAATAATCAAAACACTAAACCTACAGGGGGATCCAAGAGGGCAGCACTAGGAGGCCACTCTTTCTGACCAGCAGCACAGCAGGATCTGCACAATGACCAATAGACAGAACTCTGGATCCTAAAACACCAGCGATTGTGTTTCCCAGGTGAGAGGAAACCCCATGGTGTGGGATTCAATCAGCTTCAGGTCACCCAGCTAAACTGCAGAAGAGCTCCCAGTCTCTCCAGGTCAGCAGCCCAGAGCCATAAGCCATTGCTGTGCTCTGATCACTGTCCCAGACTGAACTGTGAGCCCCACAACACCAGAGATTGGGATTCCAGCCAAGAGAAAACCCATGGTGCAGAAAGCAATCGGGACCAACCTTAGGTCACCCAGACAATCCCTGGAAATGGACCCGGCTCCAGCGGGTACCCAGGCACCAGCTCAAAATGGGGTACACAGCCGCCAGCACAGAGTCTTGCCTGCATGCCTGACTCACCATCCCAGACAGAACTGAGGTCGCCAGGACACCAGAGACTGAGTTTCTCTGTCACTAGAGACTGAGTTTCTCTGGAAGCCCAGAGTAAGGGGAAGAGCAGGTGTGACCTCAGAGCACTCAGCCGACACCCCTCCCCCAAAAAAAAGTTTTCGGGAAAAGTTTCCGGATTCCTGCAAGCACTCAGGTGCCCAGTCACCCAGTCACCAGCAAGGTGGAGCCATGCACCAGTGACTGCATGCTCTACTCACCATCCCAGATGGACCTGCAGATCTCAAAACACCACAGACTCGGGGAAAACATCAGGTCCAACCCTCAGGACACCCAGCTCCAGAAAAGCTTTTGAGTTCCCACAGGCTCTAGGCTCTGGCTGTCTACTGCATGCAGGAGTGCTGTGCTAGGGTACAACTAGGGTACTGGGGCACACCGCTCCAACCTCAGACCTACAAAAGTCTGAGAGCCATTATAGCAGCCCTCAGATACTGTTCCAAAGAGCAACCAGTTATCTCTAGCAAAACTGACAAAACCATGGGACTCCATGGTTCTTCACAATGGCTGTGCCCAGCAAATACAGCTTAAGAGCAGCAGCAACTCACTAAATTCAGAGCAAGAAACGCAGTAGCAGGGCAGCCATCTCCAGGACTTCTCCTAATGAGAGGAAAGCCTTCCTGAACACAACAGTTACCACACAGGTCCATATACCTGAGGTGAACTGTGACAATTCCCGAGAAGCACCACCATTCAGTTGACCATACCCAAAAAGCTGAGGAGATCTCATTCAGAACACTGCCAAGGGGATTCTTCCCACCCCAGGACTCCAGCAGGCACCAGAAATTAACAGACAACACCTGAGACAGCCAGATGGGTAGAGGGCAGCGTAAAAGCACAACCAACAAAAGGCAAAGCAGTATGGCATCCACAGAACCCAGTTACCCAGGGGCAAGTAGTCCTGGACACCCTAACATAAGTGAAATTCAAGAAGATGACCTTACATCCATGCTTATGAGGAAGTTAATGGAGCAACAAATAAAATGGGTAAAGAATGAGAGGAAGATAAAATCAAACAGATTATGGCCGTTTGTAAAGAAATACAGGAAGATGCAGCCAAACACAGTTTGTGGCCTTCAGAGAGGAAATGATTAAATACTGAAAGAAATAAAAGAAACAGAGGATTGTTCAAACAGCTGAAGGAATTGAAGGAAAATACAGTCAGACAAGTGAAGGAAATCAACAAAACGGTTCAATATAAGAAGATAGAATTGGAAAAAATAAAGAAAACACAAAGGAAATCATGAAGAGGGAGAACTTAGGAAAGCAAACAGGAACTACAGAGGTAAGCATAACCAACAGACTACAAGAGATGGAAGAACGAATCTCAGGTGTGGAAGATACAATAAAAGAAATAAATGTATCTTTCAAAGAAAATGTTAAATCTAAAAAATTCCTGACACAGACCATCCAAGAAATTAAAGACAACATAAAAAGACAAAACCTAAGAATAATACCAATAGAGGAAAAAGAAGATTCCTGTCTCCAAGACCCAGAAAATATTTTCAACAAAATCATAGAAGAAAATTTCCCCAACTTAAAGGAGAGGCCTATAACCATACAAGAGGCCTACAGAAAACCTAATAAATTAGACCAGAAAAGAAAATCCTCCTGTCACATAATAATCAAAACAGTAAGTATACAGAACAATGAAAAAATACTAAAAGCTGCAAGAGAAAAAGGCCAAGTAACATATAATGGCAAACCCATCAGAATCACACCTAACTTTTCAACAGAAACTATGAAAGCCAGAAGAGCCTGGATGGATGTCATGCAGATCCTAAGAGAACACAGATGTCAGCCCAGGCTACTATACCCAGCAAAACTCTCAGTCCTCATAGATGGAGAAAACAATATTTTCAATGACAAAAACAAATTTCAACAATGCCTACACACAAATCGAGCATTACAGAAGATACTAGAAGGAAAAATACAACCCAAGAAAACTAACTACTTTCAAGAAAACACAGGAAATAAATAACCTCACTACAGCAAAAATAAAAGTAGCCAAGCACACAACAAACACACTACCACAACCAAAATCAAAATCAAAGGATATAACAGCCACTGGCCATTAATCTCTAAAAATCGATGGACTCAACTCTCCAAAAAAAAGACACAGACTAACAGATTGGATGCATAAAAAAAAAAGGCCCAATAATCTGTTGCATACAAGAAACATACCTAAGTCACAAACATAGACATTACCTGAGAGTAAAGGGGTGGAAGACCATTTTCCAAGCAAATGGACCCAAGAAGCAAGCAGGAGTAGCCATTCTAATATCTAATAAAATAGACTTTCAACCGAAATTAATCAAAAAGAGATGGGGAAGGACACTTCATTCTCATCAAAGGAAAAATCCATCAGGAGGACATCACACTCCTGAACATCTATGCCCCAAATACAGGAACACCTCTTTCATAAATGAAACATTATTAAAGCTCAAATCACACATTGATCCCAGCACCTTAATAGTGGGAGACTTCAACACTCCACTCTCACCAAGGGACAGATCATCTAGACAGAATCTAAATAGGAAAATAATGACACAGAGGTCCTAAATCAAATGGAGCTAATAGATGTCTACAGAACTTTTCACCCAGACTCAAAAGAGTATACCTTTTTCTCAGCACCCCATGGAACCTCCTCCAAAATTGACCATATGGTCAGACACAAAGCAAGCCTCAAGAGATACAAGAAGATTAAAATAATCCCGTGTATCCTGTCAGACCACCATGGCCTAGAACTAGACCTCAACAACAACAGAAATAACAAAAAGCTACACATTCATGGAATCTAAACAACTCTCTATTCAACAACAGCTGAATCAGGAAAGAAATGAAAAAAATAAATCAGAGACTTTCTAAAATTCGATGAAAATGAAAGCACAACTTACCCAAACTTATGGAACACAATGAAAGCAATGCTAAGAAGAAAGCTCATAGCACTAAGTGCCTTCAGGAAGAAATTTGAGATATCTCATACAGACAAATTAAGGGCACACCTGAAAGCCTTAGGGGGGAAAAAAAAGAAGCAGACACATGCAAGAGGAGTAGAAAGTTGGAAATAATCAAATCCAGGGCTGAAATCAATAAATTAGAAACAAAACAATTCAAAGAATCAATGAAACAAAGACCTGGTTCTTTGAGAAGATCAACAAGATAGACAAACGCTTAGTCAAACTCACTAAAGGGCAGAGAGAAACTATCCAAATCAGCAAAATCAGAAACAAAAATGGGGACATATCATACACAGAGGAAATTCAAAGAATCATCAGGTCTTACTCCAAAAACCTGTATGCCACAAAACTTGAAAATCTAAATAAAATGGACAATTTTCTTGATAGATTCCATTTACCAAATCTAAACCAAGATCAGGTAAATAGATTAAACGTTTTGTCAAGGAAATAGAAGCAGTCATCAAAAGTCTCCCTTCCAAAAAAAAAAAAAAAAAAGCCCAGGGTCAGATGGTTTCAGCACAGAATTCTACCAGACCTTCAAAGAAGAAGAGTTAACACCAATACTCTTCAAACTATTCCACAAAATAGAAACAGAAGTAACATTACCAAACTCATTCTATGAAGCCATAGTCACCTTGATACATAAACCACACAAAGACCCAAAAACAAAAAAGAAAGATACAAACCTATCTTTCTTATGAACACTGACGTGAAAAAACTCAATAAAATATTCTCAAACCAAAACCCAGAGCACATAAAAGATATCATCCACCACGCTCAAGTAGGCTTCATTCCAGGCATGCAGGGGTGGTTCGATATATGGAAATCCATCAATGTAATTCACCATATAAACAAACTGAAAGAAACATCTCCTTAGATGTTGAAAAAGCATTTGACAAAATCCAACACCCACTCAAGTTTGAAGTCTTGGAGAGATCAAGGATACAAGGCACTTAACTAAAGGTAGTAAAGAAAATATACAACAAGCCCATAGCCAACATCAAACTAAACAAAGAGAAATTTAAATTAATCCCTCTGAAATCAGGGACAAAGCAAGGTTTCCCACTCTCTCAGTATCTCTTCAACATGAAGTACTTGAAGTACTTGAAGTCCTAGCTAGAGCAATAAGACAAATAAAGGAGATCAAGGAGATACAAATTGGAAAGGAAGAAGTCAAAGTTTCACTATTCTCAGATGATCTGATAGTATACATGATCGACCCCAAAAATTCTACCAGAGAACTCCTTCAGCTGATAAATGCCTTCAACAAAATGGCTGGATACAAAATTATCTCAAAAAAAAAAAAATCAGTAGCCCTCCTGTATACAAAAGACAAAAGGGCTGAGAAAGAAGTTAGGGAAACACCTTCACAATAGCCACTAATAACATAAAGTACCTTGGTGTGACTCTAACAAAGCAAGTGAAAGACCTGTTCAAAAAAAACTTCAAGCTGCTCCTCTTCCAAGATGGCGGTGGCTAGTGTGCAGCTTAGCTGAAGGGGAGAGGACCAGCAATGCCAAAATTGGTGAGTGAAGGGGCTGATCAACCCAGAACAGAGTTATCTAGACTTCCAAGAAGAAAGAGACTAACCATGATCTGAGTCCATCTAGAATCAGGTCACGGCAGACTCCTCCGGGAGGAGACACCCCGAGAGGTGATCCCCAGGCACTTCCCAGCACCCAAAACCCTACTCCCTCTTCGGAGGAGGCAGGAGGCATCCAGCAGAATCTGCCACAGACCACATTGTCTGTACCCCAGCCCCAGCGAGAGCTGCAGCTCCCACCAAAAAAAAAAATAAATAAATAAAAAATAAACACACACACACACAAACAAACAAAAAAACCAACAAAACCCGAGATCGGGGCTGAGAAAACCCAATCCTTTCGGGCACTCCCCCGAGAACAAGAAAGCCGCCATAACCCTGCCGCGGCGGAGCAGAAGGATAGAGAGGCGCACAGCGGCTTCACACTGCCCGGACTCCAGTGCTGCTGGCTGCTCCTAGCAAACAAACTTCAGCTCGGGATCTGGGACCGTGGTCATTCAACACGTCCTGAGACTCTCCCGGGTCCAGCGCAATAAGGTCTAGCACCAAGTCCTATAACCAGCGCCCCCCCCCCAACCCCTGGCAGAGAAACCCCGGCTCAGGATCGGGACAGAAAAGTCCCAACCCCTTCTGGCACTCTCCTGAGAGCACTGCCATAAGCTTGCCCTAGCGCCATAAGCTTGCCCTAGCGGATGGGAAGGTCAGAGGGGAAGGACAGAGAGGCAGCCTGCCACAGGACACAGCACCCCCTCTCCAGCTCACCCAGCGGCCCCTGGCAGAGAAACCCAAGCCCTGGATCTGAGGACACTCAACCCTACCTGGTACTCTCTCAGAATCAGCAAAAATAGGTTCTACCACCAGGCTGCTTCTGGCAGAGAGATCTGGGCCCAGGATCTAGGATTGAGAACACTCAAGCTAACTCTTTCCCCCGCTACCCCGGGACCAGTCAACATAACCCCTCCTGGCAGAGGGAAAGGACAGAGAGGCAGCACACATTAAAGGTAGATACCGAGTCCTGCAGCCACAGTGCCACAGAGCTGACTGTTAGCCTACCTGCGCATTTTCCACAGCAGGACTAAATCAGAGAGTATAGAGCAAGGGGAATCCCTGTGCGTTTCAACTGGTCCTGCAAGAGGGTGAGTGAGCCTTCTAGGGAGAGTTTGCCCCAGACCCAGGGCCTCTCCACAGAAGCAACCAGACGAGATACCTGCCACCCACACCCCTAGTGTGGGCATCATAAGGATTCTTGGGATAGCAACCCCAATATTGAAGCCTCTGCCTTGTGGGTCCACCAGTAATCCAGGCAAACAATCCCTGGATCTCAGACAGAACTGCATAATAGTGGCCTGCAGGCAACTGCAATAGTCAGAGAATCCGCGCATGCACACTGCACCCGCTAAAAGCGCATGCGAATAGCACCGGCATCACATTCCTTACTTAGGCAAAACTGAAACCACAACGCATACTCCCAAACCAATGAACCTCTCTCATCTTCCTGAAAAAGCAGTCCAGAAAACAGAAAGAGACAATCATAGCCCAACCTACAAACTCGAGAAACAAACAGTGAGGGTTATAAATAACCAGATGGCTAGAGGCAGACGTAAGAACACACCCAACAAAAATCAGGACATAATGACCTCACCAGCAACCCCACAAAACAATGGACACTTCAAATCACTAGATATACAAGAAAATGACTTCAAAACTATGTTTCTCCAGCTATTAGAGGCCCATAAAGATGAAATGAACAAAGCCCTCAGTGAAATAGCCAAAGAAATCAAGACGAACAAAGAGGAAAGAAATAGAGCTCTCAGAGAAATGACCACGAAAACTGAGGCAAACAAAGAAGAAATGAACAAAGCTCTCAAAGAAATGTCCACACAAATGAAGGCAAATAAAGAAGAAATAAACAAAGCTCTCATAGAAATACAGACAATTATAGCCAAAGAAGTAGAGGCACAATTAGTGATACATAGAAAGGAAAGGGACAAAAAAATAGAAGCTGTCATTGAAAAGCAGGACTCCACATTCAAACAGATGAAGGAAATGGTGCAAGACATGAAAACAGAATTAGAATCAATAAAGAAAACACAAATAGAGAAAAACCTGGAGCTGGAGAACATAGAGAAAAGATCAGGAACTACAAAGGTAAGCATCACCAACAGAATACAAGAGATGGAAGAAAGAATCTCAGGAGCCGAAGATACACTTGTGGAAATTGACACGTCTCTCAAAAAAAAAATAAAATCAGAAAAGTTCCAAACACAAAACATCCAAGAAAGCAAGGACACTCTGAAAAGACAAAATCTAAGAATAATAGGAGTAGAAGAAAAAGAAGACATCAGACTCAAAGGTCCGGAAAATATTTTCAAGAAAATTATAGAAGAAAATTTTCCCAACTTAAAGAAGGAAATGTCCATAAACATATAATAGGCCTACAGAACACCAAGTAGACTAGACCAGAAAAGAAATTCTTCACATCACATCATAGTCAAAACACTGAACCTACAGAACAAAGAAAAAAATTCTAAAAGCAGCAAGGGAAAAAGTAACATATGAAGGTAGACCTATCAAAATCACACCAGATTTCTCAACAGAAACTATGAAAGCCAGAAGGGCCTGGACAGAAATCACACAGTCCTTAGGGGACCACAGATTCCAACCCAGACTACTATACCCAGCAAAACTTTCAATCAACATAGATGGAGAATTCAAAATATTCCATGACAAAACCAAATTAAGAACAATATCTACATAGTAACCCAGCTCTACAAAAGTTACTAGAAGGGAAATCCAAACCAAAGAAAACAACTACATCTAAGGAAACAGAGGAAATAGATAACTACACAACAAAAAACCAAAAGAATACAAGCAATGAAACTCAGTGACACCACCAACCCCACATCAAAAGTAAGTAACAATTGTTGGTCACTAAAATCTATCAACATCAACGGACTCAACTCCCCAATAAAAAGACACAGACTAACAGAATGAATGGTTGTGGAAATAGGATCCAACATTCTGTTGCATCCAAGAAACACACCTATGCAACAAAGATAAACACTACCTCAGAGTAAAGGGCTGGAAAAAGTTTTTCAAGCAAATGGTTCCAGAAAACAAGCTGGAGTAGCCATCCTAATATCTAATAAAATAGACTTTCAACCCAAGTTAATCAAAAAAGATAAGGAGGGCCACTATATTCTCATCAAAGGAAAAATCCACCAAGAGGACATCACAATTTTGAATATCTATGCCCCAAATACAAGAGCACCTACATTCGTAAATGAAACAATATTAAAGCTTAAATCACACATTGATCCTAATACCTTAATAGTGGGGGACTTCAACACTCCACTCTCACCAAGGGACAGATCAACTAGACAGAAAACAAATAGGGAAATAAAAACACTTACAGAGTCCCTAAATCGAATGGACCTAATAGACGTCTTCAGATCTTTTCATCCAAACTCAAAAGAGTATACCTTCTTTTCAGCACTACATGGAACCTTCTCCAAAATACACCATATAGTTGGTCATAAAGCAAGCCTCAACAGATACAAAAAGATTGAAATAATCCTTTGTATACTATCTGACCACCATGGACTAAAGCTGGACCTCAACAACAACAGAAATAACAAAAAGCCGACACACACATGGAAACTGAACAACTTGTTACTCAACGACAGCTGAGTTAAGGAAGAAATAAAGAAATTAAAGACTTCCTAGAATTCAATGAAAAGGAAGGCACAACATACGCAAATTTATGGGACACATTAAAAGCAGTGCTCAGAGGAAAATGTATAGCACTAAGTGCCTTCAAGAAGAAATTCATAACATCACATACAAGCACCTTAATGGCCCAACTGAAAACCCTAGAAGAAAAAGAAGCAGATACACCCAAGAGGAGCAGACGGCTGGAAATAATCAAACTCAGGGCTGAAATCAATCAATTAGAAACAAATAAAACTATTCAAAGAATCAATGAAACAAAAAGCTGGTTCTTTGAGAAAATCAACAAGATAGACAAACCCTTAGCCAAACTAAAAATTAGAGAGAATCTATCTAAATCAGCAAAATCAGAAATGAAAAGGGTGACATAACTACAGACACTGAGGAAATTCAAACAATCATTAGGTCATACTACAAAAGCCTATATGCCACCAAATTTGAAAACCTAAATGAAATGGACAATTTTCTTGATAGAGTCCATCTTCCAACATTAAGTCAAGATCAGGTAGAAAAACTGAATAGCTCTATATCCCCCAAGGAAATTGAAGCAGTCATTAACAGTCTCCCCTCCAAAAAAAGCCCTGGGCCAGATGGTTTCAGCGCAGAATTCTACCAGACCTTCAAAGAAGTGCTAACACCAATTCTCCTCAAACTATTCCACAAAATAGAAACAGAAGGTACATTACCAAACTCATTCTATGAAGCGACAGTCACCCTGATACCTAAACCACACAAAGACCCAACAAAAAAAAAAGAGAACTTCAGACCTATCTCTTATGAACATTGATGAAAAAATACTCAATAAAATACTTGCAAACCAAATCCAAGAACACATCAAAGATATGATCCACCATGACCAAATAGGCTTCATCCAAAGCATGCAAGGGTGGTTCAATATATGGAAATCCATCAATGTAATCCACCACATAAACAAACTGAAGGAGAAAAATCACATGATCATCTCCTTAGATGCTGAAAAAGCATTTGACAAAGTCCAACACCCATTCAGGTTTAAAGTCTTGGAGAGATCAGGGATACAAGGCACATATCTAAACATACTAAAGGCAATATACAGCAAGCCTATAGCCAACATCAAACTCAATGGAGAGAAACTTAAATCAATCCCTCTGAAATCAGGGACAAGACAAGGCTGCCCACTCTCTCCATACCTCTTCAACATAGTACTTGAAGTCCTAGCCAGAGCAATAAGACAACTAAAGGAGATCAAGGGGGTACAAATCGGAAAGGAAGAGGTCAAAGTGTCACTATTCGCAGATGATATGATAGTATATATGAGCGACCCCAAAAATTCAACCAGAGAACTCCTCCAGCTGATAAACACCTTCAGCAAAGTGGCAGGATACAAAATCAACTCAAAAAAATCAGAAGCCCTCCTGTATACCAAAGACAAAAGGGCCGAGAAGGAAATTAGGGAAACAACACCCTTCACAATAGCCACTAATAACATAAAGTACCTTGGGGTGACACTAACCAAGCAAGTGAAAGACCTGTTTGAGAAAAACATCAAGTCTCTGAAGAAAGAAATTGAAGAAAATATCAGAAGATGGAAAGATCTCCCATGCTCATGGATTGGTAGGATTAATGTGAAAATGGCCATCCTGCCAAAAGCAATCTACAGATTCAATGCAATGCCCATCAAAATACCAACTCAATTCTTTACAGACCTTGAAAAAAAGATTCTCAGCTTCATATGGAGAAACAAAAAACCCAGAATCTCCAAAACAATCCTGTACAACAACAGATCATCTGCAGGTATCTCCATACCCGATCTCAAGCTGTACTACAGAGCAATAGTAATAAAAACTGCATGGTATTGGCATAAAAACACAAAGGAGAATCAATGGAACCGAATAGAAGACCCAGAAATAAACCCACACACTTATGAATACTCGATTTTTGACAAAGAAGTCAAAACCATTCAATGGAAAAAAGATAGCATCTTCAACAAATGGTGCTGGTCCAACTGTATGTCTACATGCAGAAAAATGAAAATAGATCCATATTTATCACCCTGCACAAAACTAAAGTCCAAGTGGATCAAAGACCTCAACATAAAACCGGACACACTAAGTCGGTTAGAAGAAAAAGTGGGGAATACCCTTGAACTCATTGGCACAGGAGACAACTTCCTGAACAGAACACCAACAGCACAGGCTCTAAGAGCAACAATCAATAAATGGGACCTCATGAAACTGAAAAGCTTCTGTAAAGCAAAGGACACCATCATCAAAACAAAACGACTGCCTACAGATTGGGAAAGGATCTTCACTAACCTTTTATCTGACAGAGGACTAATATCCAGTATATACAAAGAACTAAAGAAGCTGAAAAGCAGCAAGCCAAGTAATCCAATTAAAAAATGGGAAACAGAGCTAAACAGAGAATTCTCTGGAGAGGAATATCGAATGGCAGAAAAACACTTAAAGAAATGCTCAACCTCATTAGCCATCAGGGAAATGCAAATCAAAACGACCCTGAGATTTCACCTTACACCCATCAGAATGGCCAAGATGAAAAACTCAAGTGACAACACATGTTAGAGAGGTTGTGGAGAAAGGAGAACCCTCCTCCACTGCTGGTGGGAATGTAAACTGCTACAACCACTCTGGAAAGCTATCTGGCGCTTTCTCAGACAATTAGGAATAGTGCTTCCTCAAGACCCAGCTATACCACTGCTAGGTATATACCCAAACTTTGCTCAAGTACACAAAAGGGATACTTGCTCAACCATGTTTATAGCAGCTTTATTTGTAATAGCCAGAACCTGGAAACAACCCAGATGTCCATCAACGGAGGAATGGATACAGAAATTGTGGTATTTTTACACAACAGAATACTACTCAGCAATCAAAAAGGAGGAAATCATGAAATTTGCAGGCAAATGGTGGGATCTAGAAAAGATCATTCTGAGTGAAATATCCCAGAAGGAGAAAGATAAACACGATATATACTCACTTATATAGACCTATAAGATATTATAAACATAATGAAATCTATACACCTAAAAAGATAATCAAGAGAGCGGACATGGGGTAAGATGATCAATCCTCGTTTAGAAAGACAGATGGGATGTGCATTGAACGTATGACAGGAGTCTACTGAAGGCATCTGAAAGACTCTAACTAGCAGTGTTTTCAAAGCACGTACAAAGACTCATGACCAAACCTTCGGCAGAGTACAGGGAATCATAGGAAAGAAGGGGAGTTAGTATGATAGGGAAAGGATAGGAGCTCCACAAGGACCAAATATATCTGGGCACAGGGTCTTTTCTGAGACTGACATTCAACCAAGGACTATGTATGGATATAACCTAGAACCTCTGCTCGGATGTAGCCGCTGGTAGCTCAGTAACCAATTGGTTTCCCATAGTAAGGGGAACAAGGACTATTTCTAACAGGAACTCAATGGCTGGCTCTTTGACCTCCCCACCCCCCAATGGAGGAGCAGTCCTGTTAGGCCACAGAGGAGGACTTTGCAGCCAGTCCTGAAGATACCTGATAAAACAGGATCAGATGAATGGGGAGGAGGGCCACCCTATCAGTGGACTTGGAATGGGGCAGGGTGGAGATGAGGGAGGGAGGGTGGGATTGGGAGGGAATGAGGGAGCGGGATACAGCTGGGATACAGAGTTTATAAAATGTAACTGATAAGAAAAAAATAAAATTAAAAAAAGAGAAAAAAAAAACTTCAAGCCTCTGAAGAAAGAAATTGAATTCGAAGATATCAGAAGATGGAAAGATCTCCCAAGCTCATGGATCAGTAGGATTAACATAATAAAAATGGCCATTCTGCCAAAAGCAATCTACAGATTCAATGTAATTTCCATCAAAATACCAACACAATTCTTAACAGACCTGGAAAGAACAATTCTCAGTTTCATATGGAAAAATAAAAAACCCAGAATTGCTGAACAATCCTGTACAACAGATCGTCTGGAGGTATCTCCATCATGAGAAACTCTTAATTGTCTTTTTTTTAATTAGCAAATGGTAAAAGTTTCATAAATGATTTTTGACTCCCAAAGCTAGTGCTGTTATTTCCACTGTAGGTGAAATGAAGATTGTCATTCCGGAGGGAGGTGACCTCACAGAGTCACAGACTCTTATCTGAGGCTTGAGCTGCCTCCCTCTCCCACAGTGCTGGTTAGTATGACCTCAGGATCTGTACACTGAGCCCACCATGGTGCAGAGGCAAGAAGTCAGGGGAGTAATTGATATTTCAGAGAGTGCTGCAGAGGCAGTAGAGCGAAGAGGCCTGTGAAAGTATTCATGACTGGTAATGGAATTCGGGGTAGAAACAGTTGCATGGAAAGACAGAGAAGGCACGACATTAATTTCGCTGCTAAGAGGTGAATGAGAAGCACGGAAGTGTGGCTGACCTTGTGTCAGTCCCTGTAATGTTTTAGAGTAATGTAAGTCCCTAACAGGGGGTAAGTATGGGTAATGTGAGGCTAATGCAGCCCATCTCCGAAGATGCCGAAGGAGTGTGGTAATAAGTCAATGTGACACATAGACTAACCTGAAAAGTAATACCTAAAAAGTTATTTTACTAAAAAGTTACTTACCATGCTTTCACGCCATGAAAAACAGTAGAATAGTAACTTAGGAAGTGCACAGCCACGGGAAGGTGCAGGATGTGAACCTGTTCTGGAGTAAAATGTGTTCTTATGTGTGTTCTATGTCAGCAAAGTTATGAGTAACAGGGGCAGTACCTGTGTCTTCACTGAACAACTCCTGATACAGTGACTGGCTTGAGACTTCCCTCTTGGACTTGGGAAGGTATCCCTGAAGGGAAGTTATGGAATGGGTATCAGACAAGGACAACTGGGAACAAATGTATCTTGGGGTATCTCCCCTGGTTAGACATACTCTTAGGTTAAGTATAACCCGCTGAATAATTTTCCTATGGCTTATGGCTGTTGCTAATGCAACACAGGGCCTTGTGTACGGAGGGTCGGGATTTTGCTCTTCAGTTGTGTTTCTCTGCACATAGTTCTTTATTTCAGTTTGGAAAACAGTCATCTTTCCGAATTTTTTTCTTACGTGTTTCTCCATGTCCTGTGCATTTCCTCTGTTTGACAGAGTTATAAATTTTACAATACCATCATTGTTATAAGAAGTAGTAAGCATGTATAAAATCTTAAATGAAACAGTTTGGTAATATAATTTTCTTCTCATGCTAGATCAGCACATGTTAGTATACTTCATGGTGCACTTTGTACTAAGTAACACTGTTAGTAATTCATCTGTAACTAACTCTGCAGCTTTTACTCCTCAATGATGACAATAAATATTTCTAGGGACATCATAGACATCAGGCCAATCTGTGCTTGTCAAATGAAACCGAGAGATGGGACAGCTTTCTCTCAGGTCATGTCTTACCTAAGAACATTGAATTTTATTAAAATCTGGAAAGCCTTATTTGCGTTTGTAACAGATCAAATAATTTGTTATACTAAAAGAAATACTGTTTTTTTTAATTTACTATCTATTTTGATTTTGTGGACATGAAGTTTTTTTCCTGAACATATATATGTGCATTCTGAGAATACAGTGCCTTCAGAGGACAGAAGAGGTTGTGTGAATGTCCGGGAATAGGCAGTTGTGAGCCACAAAGTGGGTGCTTAAATCCAAACCTAGGTCCTCTACAACAGAAGCAAGAGTTCTTACTAGTCCCCTCAAGTAAAAACTTTCTACAGACAAAAGAAAACAATAAATATCAAAAAGTGAGAAAATATCAAGTGAAGAAGAGAAACTGCATAGAAGTTGGAAGTATGTTTGCTCATGGCTTTGTGAGCACACATGAGTTAACTGTGTTTGTGCCACACTAGCCATGTTCAAGACATTGCAGTATCCACTATGACACAAAGAGCATTTGGATTTAAAGAGTTACTCACACTTTGTGTTTCTATATTCTTGTCTAGATAGTGGAAATAAATCCACCACTCACATCAGACAGTTATCAATGTCAAAGAAGGTATAAAACTTAGAGGATAACTGAATCATAAATTGTTACTACTGTATGCTGTTTATATACTTGATTAATAAAAAATTATGCATGCTATTTCTTATGTTCAGGATGCAAGAAGAGACAGTACAGAAGTAGTAAACAACCATGAATATAACCTGTAATCCATAGAAAGGGAACTATCTAAGATTGAGTGTGGGCTTTTGTCATGTCTAGTACAGGATACTGTAAAAATCAGAGAACACTCTGTATTGAAACTTCCTGCTTTGGGGAGTCTTCAGAAAAAGGAAGAAAGATGTCTCTCATGACATGGTTCATGGGGTCACTGGTAATGGGGCTGATATGATCAGCATGAGAACTTTGGAAGCAGAGAAACTGAGAAATGATGCTTAGCATGTCTCCTTGAGAGGAAATTCCACATAAGAGTCAATAGGGAATAAATAAGTCCCTGACTTCCTGGCTCTCAGGTTTTACTAGAGACATGTTATTTCTGGCTGACATGCCAGGAAACATAAGGAACTGGAAGATCACAGATGGTCAGCCATGATGGAGGGAGCTGTACACGTGAGAATCAGTTTCGTTGTCTTGTACACTGAGTAGGATATGACTGTTAAGAGTGAAATCAAATCAGTGGGGACTCAGCACTGGTGTTAGCCTTTAGGTGCCCTGTTGATGCACACTAATGCATCTAAACTAAGCAGGACTGTAGAATTTGAATGATATAAATCAATATACATAAAATAAAAATGAATCATTTGAAATTCTATCAGACATTTAACTTTATTTTAACCACATGAATATTGACCAGTGAGCATACTGGATTTCAATGGATATGAACACAGCCTTCTTTTGTGAGCAGAGAACTGTGGCTACAAAGAACACCACCCATTTCCAAATTGAGCAGTGACTTTACAGATCTGACCACAGGAATGGTCTCGCACTGTGGTAGATGTTGGTCACCGTTTCTTTTCATTAACATTGCTTCTCACCTCACTAGACTGAATGCACGTGGGTACAAAATTCTCAATACTCAAGCACTTGGTACACATATTCTTAGTCAGTTTCACTCAAGGAGTCCCCAATGCCAAAGCTGCTCTTAGCATGAAGCATCTAGTCAATAAATGATAAGTCTAGAGGAATTAGCTTTCTGGAAATGTGTTAAGGCCTCTCAGGAAGAACAACTCTAGGTAGGTAGAGTTTTAAAAAGCTTCTAGGGATGTTGGCTTTTCACTTGTCCTGTGTTGGACACTGTTTATCTTAATGATCTCATATTTGCTACATTTATGTTCATCATACGTTTTTTAAATTTATTTCTTTATTATGTATACAACACTCTGTCAGTATGTGTGCCTGCAGGAAAGGGCACCAGATGTCATCATAGATTGTTGTGAGCCACCATGTGGTTGCTGGGAATTGAACTCTGGTCCTCTGGAAAAGCAGCCAGTTCTCTTAACCTCTGAGCCATCTCTCCAGTCCCATGTTCATCATACTTTAAAAGTTGACAAGAAGCCTGTTGTTCCGCTCTTAGTCCCAGCAGTTAGGAAGCATGACAATCTCTGTGAGA
This sequence comes from Meriones unguiculatus, assembly GCF_030254825.1. NCBI lineage: Eukaryota > Metazoa > Chordata > Mammalia > Rodentia > Muridae > Meriones > Meriones unguiculatus. Next base: position 26,090,111 of record NC_083354.1, on the reverse strand, counting down.
TCCAAATCAGCCTGTTCTACATAGCAAGTGGCAAGAAATATTGTGAGACCATGTATCAAAAAATAACAAACAAACCAAACAAAACAGAAAAAAAACAAACAAAGCTTCCAGGACGTTGGGTTTTCTCCTGTTCTATCTCTGAAAATGTTTACCTTAAATGAGTCATATTTCCTACATGCATGACAGTCAGATAGAGCATCAAAAACATAATAAAGAATAGGTTTTTGATACTGTTATAACATGTCAGTGAACTCACATCTCAGTTTAGCATCAGTGTTAACAAGTATTGAACATTTGTTGGGATTATGGTCTCAAGCTATGATTCCATGTTTCATGTACAGAAACCAGCTCCATCCATCCAAAAAACATAATTAAATCACTCTCCTTCCCTCCTCTCTTCCTTCCACTCTCTTTTTCTTTCCTTATATCCTCCTTTCTTCCTCCTTTTTTATTTCTCTCTCCCAGCCTCCCTTACTTCTCTCCTCCCTCTCTCCTACCCTCCCTTCCTCCATTGTTTGTTTGTTTGTTTCTTGGTTCATGACATCTACAAAAAAAGGCAAAAGTCACACTCTCCACCTCAGCGGATTTCTACAAGTGAAGTACAACTTGGAACACAGTAGATGGAGCAGAAACAATACTGTGAAGTTCTCAACAGATTCCTTTAATAACCAAAGGCAGACCTCTGCTGTATTTTGGAAAGCAACAGACTTATTGATAACATTTAAGAGGTTAGACCATACATCAACAGCTATTGAACATTTTAATGTTTTTCTGAGTCCTTAAGACTTTTATAATTGAATAATGTCTTTCTCAGATCTGGGATGTAGAATTTTCTTTTGTGGAATCATCTGAAATGTCTTTATAGCTGGGAAATATTTGAGAGTAACTCCACAGAATGTCAGATAGAATAAAAATAGCCAATATCAGATGCATTTTGTACCATTTTGCCATATTTACTCCTGCAAGACCATTTACAAGGCAAATTTTTGTTACTATTTGTTATGGAAACATTTCTGGGAGGAGTCTGGTTATAAGAAATGAGCAATGAGAGTATGCTGGTTTGTAAATTAGCTGTGATCCAGATTGTCAATGTCCATCATTTTAGGCGGTGGGGTTTGGGATGGCCTGTCAACCTCCGAACATTGTGTTCATCACTGTCTTTTCACTTTGAGTGTGTTGACATAGCTGTTTTTGTTTGTACAAGGTGTCCTGTTTTCTTTTGTTCAAAGATGACTTCTCACTCTCTGCCTTTCTTGTAGGTTTTTCTTTTTTCTGATCATCATAAATCTTGCAATTTCAAAGCTTCTTCTTGTAATTTCTGGGTGATTTCAGCTTCATGACTATTTCTGATCCTTACAGATCACTCATGCTGGAGTAGAGAATACAGCTTCTTGTCTCACTCTTGGTTCCATTACTCCATCTCCTCCACAGTAAATGCTGCAGTATAGAACTTTGAAATGTTTTCCTTTTTAGCTTTCTGTAATTACTCCCTCCTATTTTCTTTCATTTACTTTTTTTCTTTTGCAAAAGACACACTATGTCCTCATTTGTCTTCTGCCAAATGCCTCATCCCAGCCTCTATTGCCATTTTCTCCAGATTTCCTGAGCTGTTTCTAGATATTTGTGCTCAGGATCTTTGTAGCACTTCTGGCAGTGAATTTGCATTTTTAGATCTTCACAATGGTATTACCAGCCACCCACAGATCATGCTGGGATACAGGGTTCTGTTGAATATATGGTGCCAAGTGAAGCTCAACCTCTTATTCCTGCTATGAGACAAGCTGTGATCATCCAACAAAACCAAATCTTCACACACTTCCTTCATACAATGGAACCATCAATGCTCACATTGGTCATGATGGCTGATTGGTCTCTGGTACATAGTGATCTTGGCCCATACCTCTCCTGCTGACCTGAAGCAGCCACACATTCTTATAATTGCTGAGGTGATAAGGAATCTACTGGGGCCAGAATTGGTGCATATCCGTTAATTGACCAATAGTTGCTGCTGGGCAAGTGTGGGTGATCCACAGATGAATTCTGGAAAAAATGTTACTAAATAATGTAAAATGTAAATGTATTTGTGTGGTTAATCTGAAAAGTGGGATTACTGGGGCAATTGTGAGATTCCCCCTTCTGTGCTGTCTTTACTGTTGGTGTCGTTGCTTAGGTTTGCTTAGCCATCCATGTTGAGACTTCATTGGTATAGCCACCAGGTCATTTTTAACAGGTGCAGTCTCACAACAGATATATATTCCTCAAACTCCTACAATCTTTCTACACACCCTAACACAACAGTCCCTGAGCCTTGAGTGCAGGAGTTGTATTGTAGGTGTTAAGCTTGAGTTTGGCAACACAGAAACAGTGGTTTTCTGCACTGAGATCTGTCCTGGATTTTCTGTTTTCTGCCTTTTGATTAGTTGTATTCTTTCGTAATGGTGTTTTTTGCAATGAAAAGTTTCCTTATTTAGGGGTTAGAGCTACAGGCAATGAAGGATTACTGAGAGTACGAGAAAAAATACACTTCCCTAGGCAAGAGCCTCCTAACTGGTTATTCAGCACCCACTAGCGAGCACTGAAATAATGTATATACAAGTAACATGCACACTGAGTAGAACACACACACAAACACATACAATTGTACATATATGTATATGTAATAACATATATATGTGAGAAACATCAGGTAAGAAAAAGAGGCCACAAATTTGAGAGTCTGTGTGTGGCTACTTGGAAGGGCTTAGAGAAAAGAAAGGTTTACTGAAGCAATGATATTTTGATTTCAAAAACTGAAGAGATGTAACTACAGCTTATAAACAAATAACTTCTGTAACACAGATTACATTGTAATTATACAATCTGCTTCTTCTCAGAACCATTAAAGAATAAACAAATGTTGGAACTTTTAAAAGACTGTGAGTACCAGTGTGTAGGGTTATTGTTTGCTCCAATTAAGCAGAAGCAACCCGTTCTCAAACATTTGTAGTGGCACTCACAGACAACGCAAGAACGTGAGATTCATGGTCCATCTACAAGCAAGCCCAAGTTTGGTATGTTCAGCATACTCTTCCTTCACTTTATATTGATTTTCTTTTTTTTTTTTCTATGTTTTGTTAGCTTACAAAGTAGCAAGTTTATGTAGGCATTTCCATATCTAGTGTTTTGATTGACCCAGTTCCTCTTTTCCCATGTCTCTGCCTTCATCCTAGCTTATTCTATACCATATCCATTATTTACTTTTTTCACTTTCAAAACACACCTATTGTTTTATTTACCCTACTGTACCCCCAGACACTGTTACAGGCCCTTTCAAGTCTCCTGGATTCCATACGCACTCACTCCTACAGAAAAACACACTTATAAGTTAGCTGTTTACTAAATCACACTTGGGCATTGCTATTTGTCTTTCTGAACTTGGATTACACCAGTACGAATATTTTCTATTTTCTCTTGCAGTAGAATGGGGGAAGGGGAGACTGCTCATATCCGGTAGCTCCTAAGGTCTCAGTTTTTCTCCCCACTATTTTTAAGCATCTTTAGATCCAAGGATTCACTGCCAGATCTGCTCCAGGTCTTGATTCTTCAGCTGAATGTTCATGCATGACTGATGAGTGTTAGGGTCAACAGTGCCCTCCTGTGGAATGGGTGCTTCAGCCTGGTGTTGTTTCAAAGTTTCTGCTTTTTCAAAGAGATCTCACAGAATTTTGAACTGGCTTATAGATACCTTCCCTCTCTCACACACACAGAATGTCCTGAGTGTTTCCTCCCTTTGCACTGCATGGATAGGCTGTCTTCCTTCCTATCATATTCACTCTAGGCTTCTGAGTGATGCATGATTATCCCAGACAAAGTGTTAATTAAGACACTGACCACTTCCCCAGTAGTGCTCATTCAACAGAGTGATGTTCTCCTTGCATTTCTGCTGACATATTATATTTTGCCTATTTTTATTCTGTTGTGCATTCAGTGAGATTTCATGACATCAGATGTCCCCTTCTCTGTAAGTGTCCTGACCTGTGTGTGCACACATGCATGTGTGCTTATATGTACTATGACTCTGTTTTTTAAAAAAAATCTTATTTTTTTTCTGCCTTCATGCATGCCTACAGGCCAAAGAGAGTACAGATGGTTGTGAGCCACTACGTGGATGCTGGGAATTGAACTCAGGACCTCTGGAAGAGCAGCCACTGTTCTTGACCTCTGAACCATCTCTTCAGCCTGCTATGACTTTTCATAAGAGCTAGCTCTTAACTTAACATGATGTAAGTTGTCACATGTATCATCATTCTAATATATTTTTATTTTAATGTTTTTTCTTATTAAACATAATTACTGAAAAGTCACCCAAAGACCACTGAACCTAAGCAAAGTTCATATTCAGAGTGTGTATTTAACAGTCTGGATAACTGTATACTGGGAGACACTTTTCACAGAGCAGCCTGGAATGCATTTTACATCTAACTTTTAAAGGCAAAGAGCCTGGAAAATCTGCATCTTGATTGGCAATTGCCATGAGAAAGCAAAGAAAACAAGTGGTTTTAAAGAATCCAAAAATGTGTGTCTTTCTGCTTCAAGGTTACCTCTCTCAAGATGATCTTTTCTAGTTCCCACCATTTGCCTGCTCGAGAGTGGTTATTAGACAAATTAATATAGGATAAACATACTAAAATCTATAGTCCTAAAGAAGCTAAACAACAAGGAAGACCCTAGGGAAGATGTTCAATCCTCATTCAGAAGGGCAAATGTGATAGTCATCAGAAGCAGAAGACAGGGACAGGACAGGAACCTAACACAGAAGGCCTCTGAAAGACTCTACTGATCGAGGTATCAAAGCAGATGCTGAGATTCATAGCCAAACTTTGGGCAGAGTACATGAAATTTTATGAAAGAAGGGGGAGATAGAAAGACCTGGAAGGGATAGGAGCTCCACAAGGAGACCAACAGAGAAAAAATAATAATAATAACTGGACCCTGGAGCCCCTGCAGAGACCGATACCACAACCAAGGACTATGCATGGAGAGGACCTAAAACCCCTGCTCCGATGCAGCGCATAGACTCAGTCTCCAAGTGGAATCCCTGGTAAGGGGAACAGGGGTTGTTTCCAGCATGAACTCAGTGGCAGGCTCTCTGATCACCTCCCCTTGAGGGGTGCAGCCTTGCCAGGCCACAGAGGAAGACAATGCAGACAGTCCTGAGGAGACCTGATAGGCTAGGATCAGATAGAAAGGGAGGAGGACCTCCCCTATCCGTGGACTAGGGGAAGGGCATAAGGGGAGAAGAGGGAGAGAGGGTAGAATTGGGAGGAGACAAGGGAGGGGCTTAAAGCTGGGATACAAAGTGAATAAATTGTAATAAATAATAAATAAACTATTTCTAAAAAAGAATCCAAAAACATGCAGTTAGCTGGAACATTTTGACCCGCACTCTCTAGAACAGGGTTAGGTAGATTCCTGTGGGATTTTCATGGAGGTGTTAGAAAAGGGAGGGTCAAATTCAATTTAAACCAAAGATAGCTCTGGCAGTGAAAAAATAGAGCAAACGTTGACCCTTCATAGGTTTGTAGATATATTTTGAGTAGTATTATATAATTTCATTTCTCAGCTTTGTAATATATATATATATATATATATATATATATATATATATATATATATATATATATTAGGTAATGCTTTCTTAAAGAAAACTGACTATACTCCAGTAAGGATATGGACAGCACAAATTGGAATTAATACTCTTTTTTCTTTTTTTCAGGTGAGGTCACAATGGAGTAGGGTGAATGTGGAAGTGGGAAAGTGAATATGATCAGGGTAAATTTTGTAAAACACCCAAGTAATTAATAAAAATATTTTGTTGAAACAATTGCTTTCTTTAAATTTTGTAGTTGTTATTGAAGTTGATTTCTCTTAAAATGACTAGCAAATATCTTACCTTATATTTGTTTATATAGCTTGTCACTTTTCTTTGTTTCTCATGAGCCAACATTACACCATTCTGAGTGCTGCATTTTCTAGGAAACTTGATCACTTTCCTTCCATCAAAATGTTCATTGTGAGTTATTGAGAAATCCCATAGCATGGAAAGTAACCATTCTTTTCAAAATTTTTAAAATGTAGTGTTTTTAAGTGGTCTAGGCTGGCTTTGTACATCTGAACTTAAAGGACCCTCTGTTTCATCCTCTTAGTAAGTCTATGGACTAAAGGTGTGCTCCTTCACCACAGGCTACAATCAGTTGTCGTTATTCCTTTGACCAGAGATACTGTGGCCCTTTTCTAAAGAAAATTGTGGTGATTCACAAAATAGACTTCTGGAATCTGGCAATCAGAATTATTTTCCTAATACCAGCTACATCTGGATTTGGGAAACTTCTTTCCTGTGTTCCACTATCTAGTTCTTTGCTACAGAGAATGCACATTAAAAAACCACAGATTGTATTCTTCTGCAGCTAATGGCAGCCAATGCCTTGACTGTTCATTCTACAGGAGTGTCCCAAACAATGTCTATTTGGGGATTGAAGAATTTTGTGAATCATTTAGGATGTGAAGTTCTATTGTGCATTCAAGGACTTGGTTGAAGTATGTCCATTTGTACCACTTGTCTCTTGAGTGTCTTCCAAACCATGTCCATCAGTCCCAGGAAATCCTGTTGGAAGGATCAGAAAGTCAAAGTTGCCAAGTACATTACATTTTGCTCCTCTGGGTCTTGAACATCCTGATGAGTTCTACTTTTTTAATTTACACATGTATCACAAGGAATAGCTAAAATGTGACAAGAACAAGACATTATGGATACTGTTTCCTTGTAGGGAGTGATGACATCACTGACTCACTCTATACAGCATTGGTGGTGTGCCCTGAAGTTTTCTTTTCCTTGCTCATCACCTTGTCCAGTGTCACCATGACTGTCACTCTGTACAGACACAAGCAGAAGTTTCAACACCTCCGCAGCACTCCTGGTTCAGGCAGAGCCTCCCCAGGGTTCAGCACCGCCCAGAACATCTCGGCTGGGGCGACAACGCTTCTGGCCTTTTGTACTCGCACCTCTATTCTAGGAGGCTGCATTGCTCTCTTTCATGAGGACAAGGGGTGGCTAGTGAGCATCGCTCATCTCACTTCTCTGGGATTTCCCACATTTGCACCAATTTGATCTTATGAGTCATTGCTCCATTGTGTTCAGATTCAGTTTGGGTTGGTTAAGTAAAAAAATTTTTTTCCTAATTTTTTATAACTATATACACTGTAAGTATCTCACATTATCAATAAAGAATGTTAAGGATGTAGTGCCCTGTCTTTCTAAGTTAACCAAAATAATTACTGGAGTATTTGCAGCTGGTTGATTAAGCAGCTTGTATTTGGCCCATGGTATTCTTCAACTTACAGCTACTAGAACTTTTCCTTTGCCCAGATGAGGTGAAAAGAAGTTAGTAATCCATCTGCTAATAAGCTTGCCTTTCTTGTGGCTTTCATCCTGTCAGGGAATCTTGGCTGCCTGGCTGCTGCACAGACATCTTGTGGGTGATACATTATAACTGCAAGGCAAACTGATAGATGCCACAGCTGGCCATAAACATGAGCTTCATAGATGCCACGGCTGGCCATAAGCATGAGCTTCAGGTGGCCCTTCTCCCATGACAGCTCCTCTAACCTGCACCAGTTCTAGAAAAGTTCATTTTTATTTTTATTATTATTATTATTCATTACAATTTATTTACTTTGTAAACTGACTTTAGCCCCGTCCCTCATCTCTTCTATTCCTCCCTATCCCCCCCCCCCATGTCCCTACCCTAGTCCACTGATAGGGGAGGTCCTCCTCCCCTACTATCTGATACTAGCCTATCAGGTCTCATCAGGACTGCCTGCATCCTCTTTCTCTATGGACTGCTTAGGCCACTTCTCCAGGGGAAGGTGATCAAAGAGCTGGCCACTGACTCCACTTAAGAGACAGCCCCTGCTCCGCTTACTAGGAAACCCAAATGGAGACTGAGCTGCCCATGGATTATATCTGAGCAGGGGGTCTAGGTCCTCTCCAATCATGGCCCTTGGTTGATTCGTCATAGTCTCTGCAGGATCCCCTGAGCCCAGATTTTATGGCTCTTTTGGTCTCTTTGTGGAGCTCCTGTCCCCTCCAAATCTTTTTAGCTCCACTTCTTCCATAAGATTCCCTGCACTCTGCCCAAAGTTTGGCTGAGTCTCAGCATCTGCATAAATACTCTGATAGTTAGAATATTTCAGAGGCCCTCTGTGGAAGGCTCCTGTCCTGTTCTCTGTCTTCTTCTACTTCTGACGTCTATCCTGTTTGCCCTTCTGTATGAGGATTAAGCATCTTTTCTAGGGTCCTCCTTGTTATTTAGCTTTTTTAGGACTATAGATTTTAGTATGTTTATCCTATATTATATGGCTAATATCCACTTATAAGTGAGTATATATAATATGTGTCTTTCTGCTTCTGGGTTACCTCACTCAGGATGATCTTTTCTAGTTCTCACCATTTGCCTGCAAATTTTATGATTTCCTTGTTTTTAATTGCTGAGTAGTATTCCATTGTGTAAATGTACCACAATTTCTGCATCCATTCTTCAGTTGAGGGACATCTAGGTTGTTTCCAGATTCTGGCTATTATGAATAAAGCTACTATGAACATGTTGAGCAAATGTCCTTGTATGGTTGAGCATCTTTTGGATATATGCCCACGAGTAGTATAGCTGGATCTTGAGGTAGCAGTATTCCTAATTTTCTGAGAAAGTGCCAGATTGATCTTCAAAGTGGTTATACAAGTTTCTATTCCAACCAGCAGTGGACGAGGCTTCCTCTTTCTCCACAACCTCTCCAGCATGTGTTGTCCCTTGAGTTTTTTATCTTAGCCATTCTGAGGAATCTCAGGGTCTTTTTGATTTGCTTTTCTGCCATCTCCCTTGTCCCCTCCCAATCCCACCCTCCTTCCCTCTTCTCCTCCCATGACCCTCCCTCAGTCCACTGATAGGGGAGGTCCTTCTCCCCTTCTCTCTGACCCTAACTTATCAGGTCTCATCAGAATTGACTGCATTGAATTCCTCTGTGGCCTGCTGCAGCTGCACTCTCTCCAGGGGGAGATGATCAAAGAGCCAGCCACTGAGTTCCTGTCAGAGACAGCCCCTGTTCCCCTTACTAGACAACCCACTTGAAGGCTAAGCTGCCATGAGCTACATCTGAGCAAGGGGTCTAGGTTATCTCCATGCATGGTCCTTGGTTGGAGTATCAGTCTTTGCAAAGACCACTAGGCCCAGATATTTTTGGTTTTGTTGGTCTCCTTGTGGAGCTCCTATCCCCTCCATGTCATATTCTTTGTTTCTTTCTTTCTTTATTTCTTTCTTTCCTTTCTTTCTTTCTTTCTTTCGGTTTTATTTATTTATTTATTTATTTATTTATTACATTTGATTCACTTTGTATCCCAGCTGTGCCTCCTCCTTCATCCCTTCCCAATCCCACCCTCCCTCCATCTTCTCCTCCCATGTCACTCCCCAAGTCCACTGATAGGGGCGGTCCTCCTGCCCTTCCCTCTGATCCTAGACTATCAGGTCTCATTGAGACTGCTTGCATTGTTTTCATCTGTGGCCTGGTAAGGCTGCACCCCCCTCAGGAGGAGGTGATCAAAGAGCCAGCCACTGAGTTCATGTCAGAGACAGTTCCTATTCCCATTACTAGGGAACCCACTTGGAGACTGAGCTGCCATGGGCTACATCTGTGCAGGGATTCTACGTTATCTCCATGCATGGTCCTTGGTTGGAGTATCAGTCTCAGAAAAGACCCCTGTGCCCAGATTTTTTTGGTTCTGTTGTTCTCCTTGTGGAGCTCCTGTCTGTTCCAGGTCTTTTTATCTCCCCCTTCTTTCGTAAGATTCCCTGTACTCTGCCCAAAGTTTGGCTATGAGTCTCAGCATCTGCTTTGATATCCTGCTGGGTAGAATCTTTCAGAGGACCTCTGTGGTAGGCTCCTGTCCTTTTCCCTGTTTTCTCCCACTTCTGATGTCTATTCCATTTGCTTTCTGAGTGAGGATTGAGCAACTTCGCTAGGATCCTCCTTGTTTAGCTTCTTTAGGAGTATAGATTTTAGTATGTTTATCTTATATGTCTAATATCCACTCATAAGTGAGTATATACCATGTGTGTCTTTCTGCTTCTGGGTCACCTCACTCAGGTGCCAGAGCCTGTTGGCAGAGTCTCACAGTTCTTGAGTCGGGAGTGAAGATTAAAACTAATAAACCAACACACAACACATGGGACCTTTCCGAGAGGTTCTAGTGAAAGCTAGACATCTTGCTTTATTCCAGACTCCTTTTAAGCCAGAGCAAAAGTACCTCAGCACAATGAGTAAATTCATAAGGAAGTCAAGCAAAAGGTGTGACTTTGACAAGACATCCCACCTGCTGTCTCAAACAAAAGGAGATATTTGAAATTTATCACTGACTCCAGTGAAGGCCATGGTGAAAGCAGTCTTTCCACTGAGATCTAAATCTCAAAGCAAGCTGGCAGACCAGTGGCTCCCAGCACTCAGGACATCTGGGTTGTTTCCAGGTTCCGGCTATTACGAAAAAAGCTGCTATGAACATGGTTGAGCAAATGTCCTTGTCGTATATTTGCGCGTTTCTTGGATATATGCCTAGGACAAGAAAAGCTAACTCCAATACTCTTCAAACTATTCCACAAAATAGGAACAGAAGGAACATTACCAAATTCATTCTATGAGGCCACAGTCACCTTGATACGTAAACCACACACACAAAAAAAAAAGAGAACTACAGACCTATCTCTCTTATGAACACTGATGCAAAAATACTCAATAAAATACTCGCAAACCAAATCCAAGAACACATAAAAGATATCATCCACCATGACCAAGTAGGCTTCATCCCAGGCATGGTTGTCCAAGACACTGAGGCTAAGAAACTCTGGAGGACACAGCTAAAAATAGGACACCTGTAACTCACATCTTCCTCTCAAGACTCTGGTATTATCATGGAAGAGACAGAGCATTAGAAAGGTAGTAAATGGCTCCAAGAAAACACGTTGTTTCTAGACAGCAGAGGGTGTTTCAGCTTGTGAATACACTTGTTTAGGGTGGGATGCACACACTTCTGCAAGATCAAGCTACGCAAAATCCCAGCACAGTCGAAGGTGTCAAAAGGTTCCCGGTGCAGAGCTGTTGGACCCAGAGGGTATCTGGGAGATGAAGTGCCAGATTTTCTTAAGGAATCAAACTTTAAGAGCTACCAATGATGCTCCTGAACTAGACACATACTAGCATCACTAAGTAGAATTAAGTTTTGTTTTTGCTTTTGTTTGGAACACATGAAATTTACAGGGAATAGTGGTGAGAGAATACTTTTAAAAACATATTTTAAAGAAGATAATGGGAGATGTGCTTGACTAAATTCATATGCAAGAATACTTCCATAAAATACTCAATTTTTTCTGTAATTACTGTTAAAGACATTTTATATTCTTTATTTTATAAAGAACTAAGTTGATTTGTTTTCAACAAGTCAGTGAAGCCTGGACTAATATGGTGTGAAGACTTCACTTGTTTTGAAATCTGATCTCGAAGTTTCTAGCGCCTTCCACAGTGCTCCGGTCAGCCTACAGGCATCATGTGAACTCAATGCCTCCTAAAAACTCACTGTCTCTCTAGAGGGATTCACAAGAAACTCTTAAATGTCTTTGTTAATTGGAAACTGGAGAAAGTTTCATAAATGATTTTGTCTCCCAAAGTCAGCACTGTTATTATCACTGCAGGTGAAATGAAAATTGCAGTTCTGGTGGGAGGTGAAACCAGATGGTCACAGACCTCTACCTCAAGCTCGAGCTGACTCTTCCACAGCACAGCTTATTATTTAGTTTGTAATGGGCCCAATGAACCCATCATTCTACAGAGGCAAGAAGCTGGGTGAATACTTTGTATTTCAGTCTGAGCAGCAGAGCCAGCAAAAGAGAGGTCTAGGTAAGTTGTCAAGACTTATAGCAAGAAGGTGGTTAGAAACTGATCTTCCACAACTATAAGGTGAGTGAAAAGACAGAAATGTTCCTAACTTTGTACCAGTTTCTGTTTATTCTTAGTGCAATATAATTCCTCAATTGTGTTTGACAATGGCTACACCAGGATAATGCAGGCCATCTGTACAGGTGTTGAAGAACTTTTGTAATAAGTCAATGTGCTAATCATTTTATCCTATACGATGAATATAATATATTTGAAGTATCATTATTATAAGTGAACCTATAATAAGAAGAAAAAGAATCTTCATGTGACACTACATTTATCATATGGTTATTGAGGCAGTAGTAATTGATTTTGTATGTAATGGTGTTTTGTACAATGACTTCTATGAAGCGTCTTTCTTTTGAACTTGAGAGGGAAACATTGAGATTAAGTTATAGAACAAGTATTGGGCAATGACAGCTAGGACCAGATGTCTCTTGACTTATCTCTTCTCCGTTATTCATGTCAAGCAGAACCTGATGAGAGAGCCTTCTCTCACCGATAGTTGCTGTTGCTAAAGTAGCACAGTGCCTTGTGCTTGGCATGCCTAGACTCTACCACTCAGCTACATTTCTAGTTTTTTTATTAGCAACAACTTATTTGATCTAAAATATTTGAAATATTCCTATTTTAGCATGCACCATACATTAACCTGATCCATGGGATTGGTGATTTCTTCTCTTTACTCCAGACCTGATAAACCCAAGTGAATCTGGGATACATTTGTTGGTCCAGGCAACTCTGGCAATCCACTGTCCTCCATCACAGCAGCTTTATTTGCTCACAGAGGGATCAAATGACCTCTGTGAAGAACAGCACTCTTCTTAGATGAAGCACTGTCAGCCCTGCTCATCTCTTCCATAACCCTGAGCCTGAGGCTTGCCTCTCCCAGTCAGTACAGGCCTCTCAGTGGCACCATCCGACCAGCCCCTTGAATAACTGTGCACAGTCCCTTATGGAGGCAGCACTCTTCACACATACAAGATCAGCAGAGATGTCTGCTGTCTGAAGAGTGAATAACGAAAATGTGAAACTGGATTATCATTCAACAAAAAGAAAAATGAAATCTTGTCATTGGGACAATGTGGAGAAACTGAGAGACATTGTGTCCAGTCACATAAGTCAGGGACAGAAAGATAGATACATAATGTCCTCATACATTGTGCATGGTTTGTTTTTTCTCAACCCAGCACAAACTAGAGTCATCTTGGAAGAAAGAACCATAGTTAAAGGACTGCCTACATAAAATTGCCTATAGACAAATCTCTGGAACCTTTTCATGATTAATGATTACTGTGGGAGAGCTTGTCCATCCCTGGGCAGGTGGTCTTCAATTGTATGAGAAAGCAAATTAAGTAAGCCATGAGGAGCAAGTCAGTAGGCAGTGTTCCTCCATGGACTCTGCATCAGCTCCTGACTTTGGTTCTTTTCATGGCAGACTATCAGCTGAGGAAATGAACTTATTTATTTCACATTTCCTCCACATTTTGTTAATGTTGCTTAGCACAACAGAAGGTAAACTGGGACACACATGAAATCTAAAAAGTCAGTTTCATAGAAACAGACAGCTGAACAGTAGTCGGTAGAGGGTGGAACAGGAGGGAAACTGGGTAACAGAAACCGCAGCACAGTTAGATCAGGAATCAGTCCTAGTCCTCACCAATCTGTTAGAGAACAGTGGAGGGAGGGAGGAGCTGTAGCTCTCAACTTCCTACAGAATGTATACAGAACCAGTGGAGGAGTTTAAAGCCTCCCAATATGAATAAATAGTAAATGTTTAAGACGGAAATGCTGCTGGCCATGGTAGGGCATTTCCCAAATCCCAGCACTTGGAAGATTGAGGCAGGAGAACTGCTGTGAGTTCCAGGCCAGTCTAGGCTATGGGACTTAAAAAAAAAAAAAAAAAATCAGTGAAACAAAGGGAAGAAATGCTGTGATTCATTCATTTGATCTTTCTCGGCACCAGATATGAGACTTTCACATAGGACTCTGTAAGTTACATGTTGATAAAATGAGAAATTGAAGAATGCTGAAGGATCCGTTGCTCCCACGGTTCTCTGCCAGCTTATTCAGTAGAGCCCGCCCAACTGTACAGTCAGCGTCATGACACTAGAGAGCCGTGTGCAAGAGCTGCCTGGTTATGATGACTCATTTTGGTTATATAACTTGATCTGGAATCAACTAAAACACAAGCTACTGCTCCATCCTGTGAGGGACTTTCTTGATCAGATTATCTGAGGCAGGAAGACTCACCCTAAACTTGGGCAGCACCTTCTGGGCAGCCCACATAAAAGGACGTGGAAAAAGGGAACTTTCACTGTTTGCCTGTTGCCCTCACTGGCAAGTTCTTTCCTGATTTTAGAACCAACTTCTTCAAGCTTCCAAAGCAGACTGAAGACTAGTAACATTTCCAGAATCCTCCAGGCCTTCAATACCAAATTGAAAACTTCTAAAACAGCCAGCAGTGTGTATGACTGACTCAGCCTCTCCAGTGAGACAGCTACAGTTAGACACAAAGAACCACATCATGTCAGCCAAGCAAGTAAACACCTTAATATGTATTCACTCTATTGGTTGTTTCTTTAGAGCACCTTGACTAGTATACTGACCCACTGTATCACAGAGGGACTTGCAGCCTGCTTAGTCTATGCTGCCCAGGTCAGTCTTATTCCTGCTCCTTCTTCCTTCTGAGGCTCCCTGCCCACTTCGTGCAGGGTTTCCTGACCTTGGAGGGTTGTGGCAGGCTGATTGGAAGGGAGCCATTCTATAGCCACATCAACGCATAAAGTACACGAAGATCAGCAGAAAGCTGGGAATGCCCACAACCCAAGCTGGTCACACATAACCTGGTCTGTCCAGCTATGAAGTTCAGCTATATTTTTATTATCCACAGTACTGTTATATCTCATTGAACAATGGTTAAGGTTTCACATCATTCTGATCTTTACTATCTCACATGCACCCTCTATTTGAATACATCGTAAATTTTATTAGGCTAATCAATTTAAGAATTATGAAATAATCAGGCATTGTGGTGCATACATTTAATTATAGAAATTGAGAAACAGGCAGATCTCTGTGAGCTTGAGGGCAATACAATCAATATATACTATACATATATACACATACTGAGTTCCGTGACAGCCAGAGCTACAGAGTGACACCCTGTCTTGAAAACAACAGCGACAGCAACAACTATATTTTCTACTTATATTATTAATTGTAAGTCTTGTTGGTATTTCATGTTGCATTTTGAACAGAGTCATAGTGTTGTTAAGTAATCTATAGTTACCACTATATTATCCACTACAATAACAACAATGCATATTTTTTGTGGCATTGTAAACACCAGGTCCATCTCACACTTGGAAAATCAAAATGGGAGATGTGAAGCTTTCTATCACAACAAACCACACTTAGAACACTGTATACTTAATATATATAAAGTATATATATACACTTAACTTATACTTTATATATATATTAAGTATATATATATATACTGTATACTTATATATATAAAGTATTTATATATACACTTAACTTATACTTTATATATATTCAGTATATATATATATGGAGTATATATATGGAGTTAAGTATATATATATACTTAACTCCAAAGAACTTTATTTTCCATTATACAGATAACTCTTAACAGTTATTTTGTTGGGTATCTTTAAAAGTTAAATGAACAAAGAACTGTATATGGCACGGTGAGCATATTAGAGTCCAGTGGATGCAACCAGTACCCTCTGAACCTTCATGTGCAGAAAACTGTGGCTATGAAGACATGCATCCATTACAATTGGGCAGAGGAACCTCACAGATCTAATCTAAGCCCAGTTATGGGGTCACACTGTGGAAAACATTAGTACTGTTTCCTTTCACCAACATTGTTCCTCAACTTCCTGCACTGGATGCAGGTGGATGCCCAACTACTGGATTCTCAAGCTTGTAGCACAGGCTCTTCTTAGTTATTACCATTCAAGGACTCTCACCGGGCACCGAATCCCTCAGGATAAAGCAGCCTGTCAATACTTGTAACTTTTTCAGTCCTCCCTGATGTGGCAGGGTAGGCCCCTTTCCTGGAAATGTGCCTGGCCGCTCAGCAAGAACTCCAGGGAGGAAGAACTTTAAAAAGCTTCCAGGGATGTTGGGCTTTCACTTGTCCCGTGTTGGACAATGCATATTCTAAACTATGTCAGTGTTCCTATGTGTATGATCATCAGGTGAAGTAGCAAAATTACAAATACAGAAAATGTTTGTGATACTGTTCTGATGGACATTTCAATGAACTCACAGCTCAGTCAGTATCAGTCTTCACAAATACTGCATGATGTTCTGTGTGATCATGGTCTCAGTTGTGAGTCTATGAGTTTCATGTACACACATCAGCTGCCAGTCTACCAACAACTTGAATGTAACTCAATTTCTTTCTTCTTTTGTGATTTTTAACTTTTTAAGTCAGGAAACAAAACTCAAAACCATATATTTCATGGGAATTTCAGAAGTGAAAAATAACTTGGTATCCAGTAGATATAGCAAATATATATATATATAGAGAGAGAGGGGGGGGGAAGAAAGAGAGAGAGAGAGCATAAGATTTTCAAGGTTCTACATAGATGTAGGAATGCATCATCTGTAGAGTGATTAATTCGTCCCATTCTGTTTCAGGCACATATACGTCATATGCTGCTTGATGCTCCCAAGACTATCATTGGAGCATAAACTATTGTTTATTGTACTTGTTCTAACCAAGCAGGTATGGCCAGCCTTCTGCAGGGTTTGTAGTGACATTCAGGCATTGCAGGTTATCATGTTCTTTATCTAAAAATGTGTTAAAGTTTGATATTTCAAATCAAATTTATTTTTTTTCTTTTATTTTTGTACATTTTTTTGTTTTAAATTACCTTAAAAGTAGCTGGGTTTTTTTTAAGAATTTTTCATTTTTAGATTTGTTTAGCCCAATCCTTTCTCTGTTGACTACTCTGCTCTTATGCCAGCTTGTTCGTGGTAAGCACTTTATTTCTTAGTCTATTTTCGTATCATGTATGTTTTCTTACATTCTCTAGCCTCTCTCACAGAGGCTACTTCTCACCCTCTTAAACACCCCTTTCTAGTTTCCTGGGCTCAACACATATTCATCCCACATAAACCAAATAGAAATTGTATGTAAATAAACACATTTCTAACAATTCTATAAGCAATGAGACCACATGGAGACAGAATGTATGGAAGCTGTCATTCTGGGTGTGTACTAATGCAGTTAATAGAATACTTTCTGTTTTCTGCTGTAGCCATTTTCTATCATGTTCTGCAGTGCCACTGTATGGAGACAAGGAGACCCCTAGGGTCTAAGAGTATCTAAGACCTCAGCTTATCTCCCCACTTTGTCTTAAAGTTTTCAAATCCCAAGATTTATAGCCACTTTGTTCTAGTTCCTGATTGTCCAGTTGACTGTCCCTGAATGGCTGATGAGCATGGGGAGCAATAGTGCCCTTTCTGGGGCTGCTTGGTTCAGCACAGTGCTGGTTCACAGCTGCTTCTGCCTTTTTTTCTTTAGGGGATCTCATCCTACTTAAAATGGTTTTAGACAGTCTTCTGCGTAAGTAGAGTTTGGTGTCCCAAGAGCTTCTTCCAACATAACTGCACTGATGGGATGTCTAATGCTTTTCCCTCTTTTCTATCATTTCCACTCTAGACTAATGCGTGGTGCATGATTACCATAATCATGGTTTCAACAGAGACACTGAACATTTCTGCAGTCACTTTCATTCATCAGATATTGTCCTTCTCCGTCCCATTTCTGCTGACATTTTGCCTATTTCAATTTTTTTTTGTGCATTCTGTGAGATTTCTTCATACCCTCTTCTCCCTAAAAGCCTTGACATGAGTGTGCACAAGGATATGTGTTCGTGTCTATGTGGTGTGATTTTCATAAAGCTCTCAACTTATTCTGATGTAGTTGTCAGTTGAACTATCACTCTAATGTATTTTGTGCTATTAATAATTTTTTTCCATATAAGACTGTTGTATGGTAAAGACCCAAAGATCACTCAGCACTACTAAAGTATAAATAGAATATGCATTAAGTGGGCTTGGTGGCTACCTGGTAAGAAACCCTTCTCACAGACATGCTTCTAACGCAAGTTACAAGGAGCTTTTGAAGGCAAAAATATCAGAAACACTATATTTTGGTTGGCAGTTGGCATGATGAAGTAAAGCAAGCAAATAATTTTACGGAATCCAAAAATATGCAGGTAGCTGGGGCATATAGACCCCCAGTTTCCAGAATAGTGTTGGGTACTTTTAAAAGGGAATTTTCATGGGGGAGGTAGAAAAGAGATGGTTAGTTTCAGGTTAAACTAATGATGGCTCCACCTGAGCCAAGATGGAGAAAACTGCACTAGCTCAAGTAAGAAATGGAACTAGTATTTTACCCAGGTATTCCACTCCTAAGCATATACCCAGAAAAGTCCATATTGTACCATAGAAATAAGTGCACATCAAGAGCATCGCTGGTCTATTTCCTACAGCAGTGAAATCGAGGCCACCTGTGTATTTATAAACAAATAAATCAAATATTAAATTTTTCATGTATAAAATTAACTGTAATTTGACTATAATGAAATATGAAATAAAAAATGTTTAAGAAAATTGATAGACTTATAATGGATAATATTAATCCTGTTCACTCAAGTTAAGAAAAAAATCCCTGCATTCTCCTTCATATACACATACTATCCTATAATGTCTTACATATATATATGTACAAATGGGTATAAATATAACTTCAGAATAAAATTTATAAAGGAGAGCAAGAAAGGTAATATTAAATGATAAATATGTAAAAGGATCCATGATTCGTGAAAGAGGATATAAAAATAATTATATTTCTAGTTTCAGTGCTGTCATTGTTTTGTGCGTTTCTAGTGCATGGGGCAGACATAAGCAATTGCTGCTAACAGTGTAAAAGCCTCAGCAAAACTCCCTGGCTTCGTTTGGCTATTCTAACTGTGTTGAGGTTTCTTGAAATATTCAGGGCTTGGTCTCAGCAAGTGTTCCTTTGAATGGCCAATTCATTGTATTTCTTTAATGCTTTTATTTGTGAGATCCTTACAATAAACTATTTTTAGTTTAAAATAAAACATCAACTTTTTTTTCAAAATTCAGGGATTGTTCCACGTATTGCCATCAGGAAATATAATGCATCACCAGGATGGATTCAGAGACAAAAATCAATTGGTAATCAGATGCCAGAACATCTTTTTTCTTTTTCTTTTTGTAATAGTTGTTGAAAATAGGTTCTGTTTCATAAAATATATCCTGATTATGCTTTCCTTAGAACACTCCTCCCAGTTCTTCCCATCCTGTGCAGATCACCGATCACCTGTCATTGCAGAAAAAAAGAAAAAAAAAAGGTTTCTAAGACGTAACAACAAAACATATCAAAGTGAAACACAATAAGGTAAAACAAAAATTATCACATTGACAAAAGAAAAAGCACACAAGAGAAGACACACGAATCAGAGACCCACTCGATCATATATCAGGGTTCCCATAAAAATATTAAACTGGCCTGGAGCACTCAGGACTCACAGATCATTTGCTGCCCCGAGATCGCTGAGCAAAGGGGAGATCGCCCCCGCCACCATCCAGAAGACGCTGGATAAAAACTGACCATCTTATTCAGTGTGTAATGGACCACCGGGACGGAAGAAAGGCCCCCGAGGGCTCCCACTGCCAACAGATGTTACAACAAGCCTGGTAAACCTTGCTACCACAGCAGATTCCTGGTAAACCTTGCTACCATAGCAGATTCCAATCAAAACATGCAGTCTCTCTTACCAGCACCGCCCACACAGAGCCTGCCCACACAGGTCCTGAAGGGATGAGTCAGAGCAGCCCTCGGCCCCCTCCCCGCTCTCACAACATGCCTTCAGCACACATGCAGAACCAGATGAACGGCCAGATGCCTCGGCCTAACCATACGCCAATGCAGGGACCTGGACCCAGTCAGCTCCACATGACAAACAGCTCCATGAATGTGCCTTCAAGTAGCCATGGCTCCATGGGAGGTTACAGCCATTCTGTGCCATCATCACAGAGCATGCCTGTGCACAGCAGATGACGACGAGTCAAGAGCAGCCAATGGAAAACTATGGTCCCAGACCAAACATGAATATGCAACCAAGTCAAGGTCCGCCACCTGGAGGTGGGAAGCATTACCAAGGACAGCAGCCCCATGGGGATGATGGGTCGAGTCAGCCAAAGCAATCACACGCTGGCCAGAGGCAAATGCCTCCCTATGGACTCTGCAGCAGGGCCCACCACAGCAGAACTCAGGCCAGGAAGACTATCACAGTGGACAAGTTCCCAGAAGGCGTGAACCAGCACTGTTACCCTGATAAAAACTCACAGTACAGCCGAGAGCAAATGCTTGTCAGGGACTACCGCCACAGCAGGGTTCCCACCCCAACAGCAGCAGTACCCAGGGCAGAGCAGGGCTATGATCCTGCCCAGGGCAGTCCAGGTCCACAGTCTCCTAGTTATCCTCAGGCTCAAGGTCAGCAATACGGGAGCTATAGCTCAACACAGCCAGGACCACCCCAGCCACCCCAGCAGAGGCCTTATGTGTACGGCCAGGGACAAGATGGAAATTGCCAGCACTGAAAACGTCCTTACATTCCGATAGCCAGTATCTGTTAGCAGTCATATTGTCACAACTTCTGCACTGTGGACACCTCCCTCTGATGACTCCCTCCATTCCACCTAGTTTTTGGAAAAAATCTTTGCCTAAGTGGCTGCTTCATCAGCAGGTAGCCTTACGGTTTAGTTTGTAAAGCTACAAAATACACCCAATTTCACATTTCTACTCTAGATGGCAACATTGGACAGAAAATGCATTGGCATTAAGTAATTTGCAGCGATTTCGCAACTGTGTTTCAAGGACTGTCACTGGCTGAAGGATGCGAACAGCGTGGTGTGTTCACCAAGGCGAGGGGGTTTCAGACTTTTCCACAGATTATTTTGTAAGGGGAAGGAGGAAAAGTACACTTTTTGCAGCAGCAATATTTTGCATATTGGGTTTGTTTCATATGATGAATCTGGAAGTCGGTACACTCCACACTGGGCAGAATTGGAAATCCTGTTACTGTGGAATGTGGCAGATGCTGGTGGTTGCGGTGCTCCGTGAAGGCACAGGCGAGGGAGGACAGAAGCACACACATCCACTGTCAGTGCTTAGAGGGAATTCGCTTCTCTTATCTACCAGCTTAGCAAGGGCGCTGTGACACAGTTTTTGAGTACAAAGACTTTTTTTAAAAAGCCTTCCAGTTTTGTGCGTTAAATCTTTTTGTAAAGATGATTTATGATACTGTTTTCCAGTGCAAGGCAGTAATTATGCTGCATCTGGGACCTCTGGCAAGTTGGTGAAATGAAGCGGGAGCCCTCTCAAAGCAGCAGGACTGAAAAGGAAAAGCCTCCGTTTTCACCTCGTTTGAGCAATCAGGGAGCTTTCTGAGTCTAGTCAACACGTTTTCAACTGCGGCAAAGAGGACTCAGTGTTGATCTGCTAGATTATTTTTTAACATTAGCATGGAGAGTTCATGGAGAGTTGTATTTTAACTTTCTTAATTGGATTTAAGTAAAAGGGCACCTTTGTGTTCCTCTCTCTTCATCTTAGTTAATATAAAAGGAAAATGCTATATGATGGGGCATTTCTGATTTAGATTGAAAGCCTAGAAGTTGTATTTTCCTGATCCTTGTTTTTCAGCACGACATACTTAATCATTATTTGAGACAGATTGTTTTAGCTAAATTTGGGTACATTGCACTGGGCAGGAAAGCATGCACTGAGAGATTTCTAAACACATCTTTTTAAGCATACTTTGAAAACATCTAGCCCAAAGGTAAGTTGTTGCGTCCTCACAGCTGTCTGTGTCCAGGGAAGATGACAATAGAACATATTCTCTGTAACTCTTCTAACTGGAAACAGTACAGGAGTGCCGTAAATTCAAAGAAGCAAAGCACACCACTCTAAACATACTGTAATCAAAGGAGGGTTTTAATGTGTCTAAATGAGAGAGAGAGAGAGAGTGTGTGTGTGTGTGTGTGTGTGTGTGTTTATTAATTATAGTTTATTCACTTCGTAGCCCAGCTGTAGCCCCCAGGTCAGAATAGAGGGTGTTCTTCAACTTAGTCAGCAGAAAACAAGCATAAAGGGACTGGAGCAATGGCTCAGAGGTTAAGAGTACTGGCTGCTCTTCCAGAGGTCCTGAGTTCAATTCCCACCAACCACATGGTGGCTCACAACCATCTACAATGATATCTGGTGCCCTGTTCTGATATGAAGGCCTACATGCAGATATTGTATATATTGTACATAATAAATAAATAAAATTTAAAAAGAAAAAAGAAAACACATGTGCACATGTGAACAGATGAGGCCTGGGAAGCCTCCGACAGAAGTGCTTGCAGCCTGTGCCAGGCTCTCCTCCACCGTGTGCTTTGTTGCTTTTTAAACCCTGTGCTAATGAAATAATTTATGATTTTTAAGAAATATATTAAACTGAAGGCAATAATATATATTCAAGGGACCTGGGGATGACTGGTGAAGTCCTGGGATTTTATTTCAGTTTCTGTGAGTTCATATGGGCTTTGCTTAGCTGATAGAGAGGGCCTTGTTCTCATTCATTCCCTTTGGCTTTTGTATTCTTTCTGTGTAATAAATGTGCTCTAATAAAAAATATCTAACATCAAATAATTCCATGTTATACTTATTCCCCACTTCTGTGTAGTAGGACATGACTGTCTAGAGGACAGAAGCTGAAACACATTTTGGTTACCTGTCTGTTTTACCAAAAGATATGTACACATTTAATACAAACCTAATGAAAACCTCAATCTCATTCTTCACAGAAATAGACAAAAATAATTCTAAAATTCATACCATACCACGAAAGACCCTAGATAGAAAAAAACAATCATGAGCAAAAAGAACAATGCTGGAAAGATTGTCATCCCAATCTTAAGAAATGTTATAGAGACAGAACAATAAAAACTATATGCTACTGACATAAAAACCAGACATGAAGACCAATTGGTCGAAACTGAAGATCTAAATATCAGACCATGTAACTTCAGCCATTTAATAGTTGACAAATATGCCAAAAATCTATGCCAGAGCAAAGAAAGCCTCTTTAACAAATGGTGCTGTGATCATTGAATTTCCACAGGCAGAAAAAAATAAATTAGATCTGTATCATCACTTCACACAAACACTAACCTCAAGTGGATAAAAGTCCCAAATGTGAATCCTAAAACACATTAACTCCTATAAGAAAAAATAGGCGAGACCCTACCTAATATAGGGGTAGAAAAGGACTTTTTGACTAGAACTCCTTTTGCTTAAGAATTAAGGACAACAATACTTTTATTTTTATTGTTTAAAATTGATAATTTCATGTGTATACCTATAAAAACGCAGACATATACAGATACACATAAACACACATTTATGCATATATGTAAATATATACACATACATACAAACATATATATGTTTATTCTTTGTCCTGTTGCTGACCTGCATAAGCCAAAAGATTAATCATCAATCAATGGTTCTTCAGTTGAATGTCATTTGAAGACAAGCACCTCACTAAGAATATTTCAGGATTTTAAAGCCGGTTTGAAACTTCTGAGGTATCCATCCTCACAGAATGAACAGTTAGTAGTTCCTCATTCTGTCTGGTTTGGTGCAACATTGTCGAATGTGTATAGTCCATATTGTGAAAAACCACGCAATAAACAACTGTAATTGATATAAGTCTTTTTTATTACAGTGAATCTTAAGCACATAAAGTTGATGATGAAGATGCCATCAAAGGTCTGGGAGATTTTAACCACAGTGATTATTTTTCATGCATATCCACTTAAACATTTCACAGTTTGGGGGAGCCGTATAACAAAGACTTCCCCTGAGGGCCTAATGTATAGAGAGGGGGCAGCTACTTCTCTAAAAGAAGAAATATACTGGGCAGAACCAGTAGTCTACTATGGCACGACCTTGAAGGAGTTGCGCGTTTGATGCTGAGAAATAATGTCTTCCTACCCTACGGGCTGGGTACCAAGGCTTCTGTGTGCTCAGTCTATGAAGATGCCCTTGAGATACCCCGTGTTGTCTTGTGTAGTGTTGTTTGACTCACTCTCCCACTGACTTTGTCTCCTTGTATGATAGGGTTTTTTAATTGTTCTTATTTTCTTCATTTCCTCTTTCTGGAAAACTGTAAATACGGTGCTGTGCTTCTTACTAACGTGTTTGGCATAGGACATAGCTTGTTTAAGAACTTCTGATCTCAGAATGTATCTTTTTGGTCTCCTGTCTCCTTATCTTCCCACCTCCTACCCTGTCTCAAGACCTTCACACTGAAGAATGACCTGCTGGTCCAGTTCACAGACGAACATACAGAAGAATGCACAAGTACACAAAAAACAAGCATACACACAAGAAGTAAATAGCAAACATCCCATCATTTTTTTAAACTGCTATGGAATTGCTATAACATTATCCACAGTTTTTTCCTGATGTTTTTGTTTTTTGGAAACTTCATAGATGTATAAAATGAAATATGGTCATGAATGGGATATATATGGGATATATTATATGCCCCATCTTCACGCCAACCTTCTCCTGTATCCCACTGAATCACTCCATAACTTCCTGTTCTTTTCTTTTTATAACCCACTGAGTCTAGTTAGTGCTGTCCATAAAGGCATGACTGCAGGGTCATCCACTGGAGCCTTGGAACCTACCAGTGGCTGCAAACTCTGAAAAAAAAAATATTGCCCCTCCCCCAACAGCTCTCAGTTGCAAATAGTTCATCAATAACACAGTGAGTCTGAAGAACATTTCCACCATCTATGCATAGAATTATTTCAGGAAAAATCTACTTTTACTTTATGTGTTTATGTAAGTGCCCACAGTACATACCTGTACTGTGTCCATGTAATTTCACTGGACATCAGAAGAGGGCATTTCCTGGTACTACAGTTACATGGATTGGGAGCCATTGTGCGGGTGCTTGTAATAAAGCCGTGGTCTCTTGCAAAGCCGCATATGTTCTTGCCTAAAGATCCATTTCTCCATCCCCTGTACATAATTATTTGTCATATTCTTTTGTTCCTCTCTTCACTGATCAGTTGCTGTTTAGTGATGGAGATGCAACATATAACATAAGACACAATTTACTTAAATGTATCTAACATACTTTAAATTGTATGAATTACACACCCAAGTAACTTGTATATTAAATTTATGTGTTAGTTTGTAATTAATTAATTTTTTGTGCTAATGCACTCAAGGCTATTCCCAACTCTCTCTTCTCTCAGGTTTAGTGTGTCTGGTTTTATGTTGAGGTCTTTGGTCCACTTGGACTATAGTTTTGTGCAGGGAGATAGCTATGGATCTATTTGCTTTCTTTTTTCCCATTGTATAACTTTGGCTTCTAGTGTCCATAGATGTGGTGGTTTACTTCATGATTTCTGATTGGAATTGATCAACGTAATAATATTTATATCAATGCCACGTGGCTTTTATTACTATTACCCTGTAAGTACAGTGTCAAACAAAGGATGATGATACCTTCAGAAGATCTTTTATTGTACAATATTGTTTAAGATGTCCTTTTATTCCATATGAAGTTTAGTGTTGTTTTTCAAGGTTTGTAAAGAAGTGTTGAATTTTTATGAGAGTTGCATTGAAACTGTTGATTGCTTTTGTTAAGATGGCCATTTGATTATGGTGCACGATCTTTTTTGGTGTGTTCTTAGATTCGGTTTGTAAATATTTTACTGAAAATTTTTGCATCGGTTTTTTTAGGTAATTTGGTATGAAATTCTCTTTCTTGTTGAGTTTTGGTATGATATAAGCATCAAGGTGACTATGACCTCATTAAATGAATTTATCAATGTTTCTTCTTTTTCTATTTTGTGGAATAATTTGATGAGTAATGGTATTAACTCTTCTTTGAAATTCTGGTAGAATTCTCCTTTAAAATCATCATGCCCTAGGATATTTTGTTTGGGAGACTTTTAATGACTACTTCCATTTCCTTATTCATTATAGGTTTATTTACATTTTTTTCTGATCTAGATTTAACTTTAGTAGATGGTATCTACCTAGAAAATTGTCCATTTCTTTTATATTTTCCAATTTTGTGAAGTGCATGCTTTTGAAGTCAGACCTAATGGTTCTTTGATTTTCTCAGTGTTTATAGTTATGTTCCAAATTTCTTCTTTTTAATTTGGATGTCCTGTTTCTGTTTTTTAGTTACTTTGGATAAAGGTTTGTCTATCTTGTTGCTTTTCTCACAAAACCAACTCGTTTCATTGATTCTTTGTATGGTTCTCTTTGTTTTTATTCTAACAATTTCGGCCCTGAATTTGATTATTTCCCGCCTTCTACTCTTCTTAGATGTGCTTGCTTCTTTTTGTTTTAGAGCTTCCAAGTATGCTGTTAAATTGCTAGTATGAGATCTCACTGATTTATTTATGAAAGCATTTAGTGCTATGAACTTAGTTCTGCTAAGTTCATTTTGTTCCATAAGTTTGAGAATGCTGTGCATTCATTTTCATTGAATTCTAGAAAGTCTTTAATTTCTTTCTTTGTTTCTTTTCTGATCCACTGGTCATTGAGTAGAGAGTTCTTCAGTTTCCAAGAGTTTGTAGGTTTTCTGTTGTTTCTGTTGTTTTTGAGCTGTCATGTGGGTGCTGGGAGTTGAACCTGGGTCCTCTGAAAAAGCCTCCAGTGCTCTTAAACACTGAGCCATCTCTTTAGCCGCCACTCTGCTGTTTTTGAAATCCAGCTCTAATCCATGGTTGTCTGACATGTTACTGGGGGTTATTTCAGTTCTCTTGTATCTATGGAGACTTGCTTTGGGACTGAGGATATGGTCAAGTTTGGAGAAGGTTCTGTGAGGTGCTGAGAAGGTGTGTGTGTGTGTGTGTGTGTGTGTGTGTATTCTGGTGAAATATTTTGCAGGTATCTATTAAGTTCACTTGAGTAATAATTTCTGTTACTCCCATTATTTCTCTCTTTAGCGTCTGTCTGGATGACTTGTCCATTGAGAAGAGTGTTTAGGCTTCCCACTATAAAAGCGGGATGCTGTATGTTTGATTTAAGCTTTAGGAATGTTTATTTTATGAACGTGGGTGCCCTTGCATTTGCAGCATAAATATTCAGAATTGAAACATTATTTTGTGAATTTTCCTTTGGTAAGTGTGAGGTGCCCTTCCTCATCTCTTTTGATTAATTTTGGTTGAAAATCTATTTTGTTTCTAGATATTAAAATGTCTGCACACCCTTGCTTTTTTGGTCTATATGCTTGAGAAATCTTTTTCAAACCTATTAATCTGGGGTAATATCTATTTTTAATGGTGAGGTGTGTTTCTTGTAAGGAGAGGATGACGGACCCTATCTTCACATTCACTCTCCTAGTTAGATCTTTTTTTGGGGAACTGACTCCACTGATGTTGACAGATATTAATGGCCAATGATTGTTAATTTCTGTTATTTTGATGTTGGTTCTGTCTGTATGTCTGTGTATGTGTGTGCTTCCTTTTTTTACATTTTGCTGCTGTGAAATTACTTATTTTTTGTATTTGTATGGGTGTATTTAACCTCTTTGGGTTGGAGAATTTTTTTCCAGTACCTTCTATACAGCTGGATTTGTGGTTAGATATGTTAAAATTTGGTTTTGTTGTCAAGCAGTGGTGGCAAGTGCACTTGGAAGGCAGGAGCAGGCAAATCTCTGAATTTGAGGTCAGCCTGGACTACAGAGTGATTTCCAGGTTAGCCAGGACTACAAAGAGAAACCCTGTCTCAACAAACAAACAAAAAAGAAACAAAAACAAAAAACAAACTTGGTTTTGTCATGGAATGCCTTGTTTTCTCCATATATGACTGAAAGTTTCACTGGAATGGCACCTGTGGAATTTTAGAATCTATAATACATTTTCCCAGGCCCTTCTGGCTTTAAGAATCTCAGTTGAGAAATATAATTCAAATAGGTCTGCCTTTACATGTTATTTCACCTTGAAGTTTTTAATATTCTTTCTTTGTTTTGTATATTTGGTGTTTTGGTTATTATGTATCAGGAGGACTTTCTTTTCTGGTACAATTTATTTGTTGTTCTTTAAGCTTTTTCTATGTTCATAGACATCTATTTCTTTGGATTAGAGATTTTTTTTTCCTCTATGATTTTGTTGAAAATACTTTTGGATCTTTGACCTGAGAATCTTCTCCTTCTATTCCTGTTATTCTTAGGTGTGGTATTCTCATAGTGTTCTAGATTTCCTGGATGTTTTGTGTCAGGAACCTTCTAGATTTAAGGTCTTCTTTGACAGATGTTTCCTCTATGGTATCTTCTATAACCTAAACTTTCCCTTCAATCTTTTGTGTTCCAATAGTGATATTGACATATCTAGTTCTTGTCCACTTCCCTAGATTGTCCATCTCCAGGATTCCCCCAGTGTGTGTGTGTGTGTGTGTGTGTGTGTGTGTGTGTGTAATTGCTTTTGTTCCTATTTTTAGGACTTGAACTATTTTATTCATTTCATTCACCTGTTTCGGTTTTATTTTTCTTGATTTCTATAAGGGATTTATTTATTTCTTCATTACAGGCCTCTATCATCTTTATAATTTTGGATTTAATGTCACTTTCTGTGCTTCGGCTGTATTTAAATATGCAGGGATTGCTGTAGCAGGAGAGCCGGGATCTGAAATTCCCATATTATGCCGGCTATTGTTTGTGTTATTATGCTGCCTCTAGTTATCTAGGTTTGGAGTTATTATAGGTTCTACATGCTGATTTCTGAGTTTGTTTTTCTTAGTAGTTTTTGGGTGTTTATCTGCTTACTTTCTGTCTTCTCTATTTCTGGCCTGAGTGGACTTGACTTGAGGTCCAGTAGGACGTGTCCCTGGTGTTTCTCTGCCTTGTAAGTCCTCTGGGACTTTGGATGCCAAGGTTGGCTCTGGCATCTCTAGAACCTGCATGTCATCTGGGAAAGCAAAGGTCTTCTGCCCATGCTGTGGGCCAGGTTGGAATATGGAGCTCAGGGGATGGGGTGCAGCTTATGCTCGATGGCTGTGTGTTAAGGATTCTTGCTGGGCAGGGTCTTACTGGTGCTGCCTCCCCAGGCCACAAGGGAAGAAGGTGCAATCAATCCTGGTGCTAGTTTATGAATTGGGAGCTCCCTTATCTGAGGAGTAGGAAAGGGCCATGAGGAAAAAGAAGGAAGCTGGGACCTGGAGGAGAGGAGGGAGGGGCTATAATTAGGATGTAAAATGAATAAATACATAATTTTTAAAAGGCAAAAAATATAATAATATTTAGTCAGGAACAACAGTAAGCTAAGGCTTGAACCTATTATAAATAAATATACGTCCCCTTGCCATTATTCAGAGCACAGACAGATAAAGAAAGTCTATAAGGTTTTATTATGGCTTACAAGTTACCTGTTGAGGACTCAGTTATTGAGTCAGAGTGTTTGAACTCTTGTGGAGGACATAGATAGCATTCACAAGACCACATGATGAATCACAAGCATCCATAACTCCAGTCCATGGCATATGATACCCTCTTTCTAAATTACACCACACTGGCACACACATGGAGCACATACACTTGACAGCAAAACACCCAGACATGTTAAATAAATTATAAATATTCAAATATTAGAAGTATCCAATTTGGTATTTTTAAATAACTTTTCCTCCATTCCTGATCATGTCACATCTGAATATGAATAAATAGCATTCCTGCATCCCACTTTGCATTTTTACCAATGTTGGTCATTAATCATAAATACATGAGAAACAAAATTGCTAATCACACAGTAATTTCAGTGTGGTGTCCAACACCAGCAAACCACAAGGGTGCCCAAACTGTCACCACTCTCTTGGGCATCCTCCACAGCTGTTCATTTTCCTCCAAGATGATGGTATAACTTCAAACCAGGGTTGAAATAAGTTTTGTCTATACAAAAGATCAACAAATGATAATTAGATCTTTATAAGCTTTTAAAATGATAACAATAACCTATACATATACTTTGAATTTATGGTATTTCAATGTTCTTAATCAACAGTTCTCAGTCTGTGGGTTACAAGCCATATGGAGGTTTCAAACACTCTCACAGGTTTCACAGTGGTAGCAGATCAGATACCCTGCATATAAGATATTTCACTATGATTCATAACAGTAGCCAAATTAAAATTAAAAAGTGGCCACAAACTAATATGAAGTTTGGAGGTCACCACAACATGAGGAACTGTAGCAAAGCATTGTAGTATTAAGGAGGTTGAATTGAAATAATTGACAGCAATTGGATTCAAGATTGTCTTCCAAATACTGTTGGAGATATTATGCCTATATCATGGAACTGGTATAGCAGTGTCATACTGAATATGAAATAGTGTATGCAGTACATGTTTTAGAATACTCTGACTTCACAAGAAAATTGATTTTGATATACTGAAGTACTATAGAACTGAAAACCCCTAATACAGTGTCTGATAAGCAGAAATGGGTAGAGGGCTGGGAAGGATGCACTCGTGGCCACATTGACATTGACCAGCCATGGATCAGTTCCATCCTGGAAAGAAAATACATCAGTAAGATGACAGAAGTTACATAAAGGACCACAAAGCTGCTCAGTAGGATAAGAATTCTTTGTGTGGCTTTAGTCTCAGTGAACAACTTTGAAGACAAAGATCTGTGGATTTGTTGGACTCTGTGCTTATGCTTGAGCAATACCATGGAGCCACTGACCCACACCATGAGTCCCAAACAAAAGACATCACTGGAGGCAGATTGCAGATGCTGTACAAGATTTTTTGGAAAGTTTTACTACTAAACAGTGCACACGTTGTCTATATTCAGTAAGATTTCCTTTCTCTTTCATGCCAGTCACTGTCATGATAATGGAGCTATTTACAAGTAGGTACAGGGTCCAGCATAGACCCAGGGAAGGACCAATGATCCTGGATACTCTAACCTTGAGATGTAACCATTTGGAATTACTGGGGCTGAGAGTGATTAACTAAAAAACACTCAACATGGATGTGGAACCATGTTCCACTCCCCGGGCAACTCTATGAAAATAAAAGACAAGTTTGCTGTCAGTGTCATCTAGAAAACATGTTTGATCAAAAGCAGCCATTGTCTGAGGGATTCCTTTGCAGAGAAGAACCATGATATTGGCGCAGGTCAGATGTTTGACAGTGAGGTCTGTGGGCCTCACCCTGATCCTAGTGAAGTCAGTGATAATAAAGCAGCAATAATAAAGCTGTGTTGCCCAGCATTCCCAGGGCAGTCTGGGACAGGAAGAGGATCCTCACAGCCAGGAATCTGGGTGCCCTTCTTTTAGTTTAAGGTGAATGTCCCTCAGTATCAGGTCCTGAGAGCTCATGATGGACATGCAGGACTATTGCCTTCATTGTCCATGGTACCAATAACCACCACTTTCCATTAAAATATGAAAATAAAATATGCTTAAGGGTTTTTAAGTTTCTAATTATGTGTGTGTGTTTGTAATGGGAATGTTCACTTTCATGCCAGAGTCTTTGGAGCCAGAGGTGTGACAGTCAGTCGTGAGCTGCCAGATACGTGAGCTGGGAAGAAAACTTGAGCCCTTGGTAAGAGCAGTGTGCCTTCTCACCCAGAGAACCTTTCCCAGAGCCCCTAGATGGGCTTTCGAACAAGATGTTTTCCACGGCTCAAAGCACCCCAGTTGTTTCCGAGGACTCCAATCACAGCGCTGTAGCTAAAAACAAACAGCACAGCACATGCGAGTTGTCGGCACTCTCTGTGCGGCTCCACAAATGATGTGTGATTTGCAGGACAGAGCAGGTCTGTGTGTGGGCTTCTAATGGGGAGGCAGACTGTCAGGATGACTTCAGTCACCCTTCAAATTCCCCAGGTTCCACCACTGGCTAATGGCAAGTGTGCCGCAACCAGCTCCGCCTTTAAAAGAAAATAACACCGACTAAGTTGTGTGCAGGGAAATAACACCGACTAAGTTGTGTGCAGGAGAATAATACCGACTAAGTTGTGTGCAGGAGAATAACACCGACTAAGTTGTGTGCAGGAGAATAACACCGACTAAGTTGTGTGCAGGAGAATAATACCGACTAAGTTGTGTGCAGGAAAATAACACCGACTAAGTTGTGTGCAGGGAAATAATACCGACTAAGTTGTGTGCAGGAAAATAACACCGACTAAGTTGTGTGCAGGGAAATTGTTCTTTAAAATATTCCACATCTCAATTTTAAAATTAATGCCATTCACATTGTCATTCTGAGCTCTATTTCATAGGCTCTTGTATATTTTTTTAAATATGCTTTTAATTCCTAAAATATGCAATTGGCATATAAAATGCAAATATCAAATGTGACAATGATAATCCCACATAAGATAATTCAGTTTGAGACAAAGGTGAACTTATTAATTGCGAAGTTATATTCAATATTGAGATGATAACCATGAGAACTTTTTCCATCTACTAAATTAAGGCAACATTAACACCACAAATATAGTCACAATTCCATCACAGTTGTCTAAACATATGGGAAATAAAATTTTCTGCATACCTATATGCACAGTATGTAACATTTTCTATAACCCAGAAAGCATAAGTGATGTATGTGTACATTGGTCCTAAGGAGAAGGAGATCAAGGGCGTGTCTGCAAGGTAGAAACCACAGTTGCACAGAAATTAACCTTCAGCCCCGACCCAGTGCTGTCAAATATGCAAGTCAGAGAAACCTCATTAGAAGCAACCAAAATCTGAATACCAAGTATCTGACTTTTCCTACACTTTTATGCACATAAATACAATATGAAAATTTTATTACTGCTCTTGCACACTAAAGTGGAAAATAGTCTCCTGTCACTTAGCACCCATGGTTTTAAAAGAAAAGTACCAACTGCTGACTTGAGCCAGAGTTAAAGAGGCAGCAGGATGCTAAGCCAGGGGCTCTCAGATCTCTAGATTCTGCTCTCTTGGTGCATGAGAACCTGCCAGGTGTTATATCTCACTGAGTATGCCTGATATGCTTGATAATTGTTCAAAGAAAAAAAAAATGTGTGTGTCCTATAAACACAGTGATAAAGCACTGTAGATTAAAAAAAAAAAGTCCCCCACCTGTCCTTTGGTACTAGAAATCCTACAGCAAATCTCCTTGCCAAAGATTGTCAGGGAGAGGAGACTGCAAAGGGGCCTCTGCCCTGCAGGCTTCCTCCTGTGGATTGTGAGGATTCCGATGATCCCATCACAAACTTGCAGAAACTTCCAAGTGTGTTTGAACTGTCAAGGGACATGATGAACAGTGGCGACCTGAATAGCTCTGTCAGCATCCAGGCTGTGCAGCACCCTGTCCCTGAGAGAGACGAGCTCTGGAGCTGCACTCCAGCAGCTGGCAGAAGGCCTTTCTAGCTTCCGAAGGCCTGAGGAAGACAATGAAGACTCAGCCGTGCAAGTAGACTTCTCTGTGCTGGCACTTGTTGGATGGGGCCTCAGTGGTCAGGGGACAGACAGTCTGTCTCCATGAAGTTACCCACACAGTGTGACATGTTAATATGCTGAGATCTCATATCTCCTGGGGTCAAGATGATACCACGGGAAGTATTCATGACCATGAGGGAGTTGACATCACCCCTGGAGAACGACTTCCCATCACAAACTTGCAGAAACTTCCAATATGTTTGAACTGTAAAAGGACAGACTGAACGGTCTGAATAGCAGTGCCCATAGGATCCATGCAGTGTTAGGACACAAAGGAAATCCAGGGAGCTGGAGCAGATGGGAGTTCTGAGGGAGAGGGAGTGATAGTGAGGATAAAAGCTGTGTAAAGATTTTTGAAGTTCATTGGAGCCAGGGTCTTCAAATATAATTGAATATACAAATAGAAAATGACCAGAGCACACACAGAACTCTAAGGCAAAACATTTTTTCAGGAACTGAAACATCACTTGTAGCAATTTCTTAATAACGACAATCACAGATTAATTAATGGCACTTTTGTTAATATTTTTAAAGCATTGAGAATGTCATTTCACTTTAGAAACAGAGAAAGTTAAGCATGCAGTATAAAACTAAAAACCTACATATCTTAGGGTTTTTAAAAACTTGCTTTAGTTAGTACACCTACTTCTATAATACAATTGTAAATGACACATATCAAACCCACCTCTTTCGGAATCCCAAGGATCTACAACTCACTCTTCCATCACTGAGAATCTGTAGACACAGAAGACAGAGATTTCATCCTGATCTGAGGAAACATCCTCAGCTTGTTTTCATGTCTGTGTAATTTTCTTTGTACCATTCTCTGCCTTTGTTCCCTAGATAAGGGTTTGGTAATTTCACTGATCTTTTTAAGGAACCAACTCTTTATTTCATTGATTACTTATATTGGTTTTTATTCTTTCTATTTAATTGTTTTCAGCCTCAGTTTTATTATTTCTTCCTGTCTGCTACTCTAAGTTGTGATTCTTCATTTTTTCTAGAGCTTCCAAGTGTATTTTAAGTTGATAGTATGAGACTTCTCCAATTACATTTTATGAAGATATTTAGTGCTATGAACGTATATCTTTTTTTTTTGAACGTATATCTTAAAACTGCTTTCATTTTGTCCCATATATTTGAGTATAATGTGTTTTAAATTTCATTCAATTCTTGAACGTCTTTAATTTCTTTCTAATTTCTGTCTTCAGATTTTTGTAATTTCTTACTAATTTTTCATTCAGTAGTAGTTGTTTGGTTTACATAACTTTGTAAGCTTTCTGTTGTTTCCATTGTGTGGATACTCAGCTTTAATCTATGGTTGTCAGATAGGAGGCAGGGGTTATTTCCATTTTTGTTGCTTTGAAGTTGCTTTGTGGTCATTTTTGGAGAAAGGTTCATGAGGTGCTGAGAAGAGGGTATATTTTGTCTGTGACTGAAAGGTTCTGAAAATATTTGTTAGGTCCGTTTGATTTATAATATCAGTTAATGCCAGAATTTCTCTTCTTCATCTGAATAATCTGTGTTTTGGCAAGCGTAGGATACCATTTGGTATCCTACCAATGTATGAGGGTCAATGTATAATTAAACTGAAGTAGTATTTCTTTTATAAATGTGGGTGCCCTTGTGTTTGGTGAACAGATGTTAGGAACTGCAATTTCCTCTTGGTGGGTTTTTTCTTTTGATGAATATGTAGTATCCTTCTGTAGCTTGTCTAATTTGTTTTGGTTTGGAGTCTATTTTGTCAGATTTTACAATGGCTACAATAGCTTGCCTCTCAGGCCCATTTTCCTGAAATATCTTTTTCCATCCTTTTACCCTGAGAAGATATCTACTCTTGAAGTTATGATGTGTTTCTTGAGCATAGTAGAAGGATGGATCTACTCTCACATCCATTGATACCTTTGATGTTGAGAGTTAACAAAGAACAGTATTGTGGTAGTGTGAGTGTTTCTCCTCTTTCGATTTTTCTAGTCTGGGATTATGTATTTTTTTGTCTTCTTGGCTGTGATTATCCTTTAGAACAGAGTTTACTTTCCAGCACTTCTGTAGAGATGGATTTGTAGATAGATAGTACTTAAATTTGGTGTTATCGTGTAATGCCTTGTTTTCTCCATCTCTTGTGATTGCCCTTTTTTTTTTTCCCGGATATAGTAGTCTGGGCTAGCATCTGTGTTCCCTTTGTGTCTGCAACACATTTATTGGCTTTTAATGTCCACTTTGAGAAGTCTAGTATTATTCTAATAGGTCTGTCTTTATATGTTACTTGATCTTTTTTCCTTCCTGCTTTCAATATTCCTTCTTTGTTCTGTATGTTTTGTGTTTTGAATATTATGTTTCCAGAGAACTTTATTTTCTGGTCCAGTCTCTTTCTTTTTCTGTATTTTTTTATACCATGATAGGTATCTCCTTTGTTAGATTAAGGAAATTTTCTTCTATGATATTACTAAAATATTTTTCTTGTTTATGGCTAAGGTTTCTTGTCCTTCCTCTGCTTCTATTATTTTTAAATTCTCTGCCTACACAGTCTCCCAGATATTCTGGATGTTTTTGTACAAGGACATTTTTAGATACAACATGTTCTATGACTTATGTATTCATTTCTTCTATCATGTCTTCAATCCCTGAGATTTTTTTCCATATATAATATATATACTCTGTTGATGACATGGACTCTGATATTTCTGTTTGAGTTCCTTAATTTTTAATATCCAATATTAAATTAATTTTTAATTTTATTTTAATAAATTTTTAAATTTATTAAAATTTAATAAAATTTTCCTTATTTTAGTTTATCTTACTGATTCTATTTCTAATTTTGTCATGAACAGTTTTATTTATTGTCTTCTACTTCTTATTTGTGTTTATATAGATTTTTAAGTCATTTCTTTATTTTCTTTAAGGACTTATGTCATATTAATGAAGACCATTTTCAACTCTTTTGTTTTTCTTGTGCTTTAGCTATGCTAGAATGTCCAGGGCCTGCTTTTATGTGGTTTATGTGGTATATAGTTTTTTAGTGTAAACATATTGCCCTAGATGTTATTTTTTATGTTAGATTTATGTATTTATTTCTTTTTTATTTTTTAATATTAGTTACAGTTTATTAACTTTGTATCCCAGCTGTATCCCGCTCCCTCATTCCCTCTCAATCCCACCCTTCCTCCCTCATTTCGTCCCTGCCCCTTTCCAAGTTCACTGATAGGGGAGAACCTCCTCCCCTTTCATCTGACCCTGGTTTATCAGGTATCTTCGGGACTGGCTGCAAAGTCCTCCTCTGTGGCCTAGTAGGGCTGCTCGGGGGAGGTCAAAGAGCCTGCCATTGAGTTCATGTCAGAAATAGTCCCTGTTGCCCTTACTAGAACACCCACTTGGATACTGAGCTACTGTGGGCTACATCCGAACAGAGGTTCTGGGTTATACCTGAATGTTATTGATCGCATTTTTGTGCTTGTATCAGATATCTGGGTTTAGGAAAGTTATAATTCTAGGTGTTGAAATCTTGTCTTTTTGGGTTTGTGTGGTAATTCTGTTTCTTGGTTTCTATTGCCTTTCTGATTCTTAGAAGACTATGGTTGCTGTGTGTTGTCTTGTAGAAAACTCATCTGGGATATGGATAATTGTGGCCACGGGGGGTTCCATGTAACACAAGTTTCTAGTCATTGGGATCTGACACTTAGTAATAAGGATGGGCTAAGTGGGAGGAGGGTCTAAGAGGGTCACATGATGAGGAAATCAGAGTGTCCCACCAGAGGCTGCTTTATCACCTGGGAATGAAGCCCTAGAGTGAGGAGGAGCAGCAACAAGTGGGTTTCTTCAGACCTGTGTATGAGACAGAGAAATTTTACCTGAGCAAAGGGAAGTCGAGGTGAAGATCAGCTTTTGGCTTACTTACTTCCCTGGCTGAAGTGGCCTGTGTGTTCCCAGGGAGTTCCAGTTGGATTTGCAGGCTGGAATGGAGAGATGGGTGTTTGGATGGATGTTAGGTAGAGATTGTCTGTGTGATCTACTGGATTTTGAGATCAGGGGACACTCCGCAGGTGTTTTGATGCGGAGGCAAGGATGAGTCTGGGGAATTAGATTTGGAGAGTTGAAGATCTACAGTTAGCCTACCTGTTTACCTGGTTGAAGTGGCCTGATGTTTACAGGGGAAACTGGTTAATGTTGGTGATATAACAAAATAGTGAGAATCTTTGTCTCAACAAAGTAAAATAAGGGCGGAAGAGATGGCTCAGCAGTCAAGAGCACTGTCTGCTCTTCCAGAGGTCCTGAGCTCAATTTCCAACAAGCACATGGTGACTCACAACTATCTACACTAGAATCTGATGCCCTCTTCTGGCATGCAGGCGTACGTGCAGATAGACACACATATACATAAAATAAAATCTTTTAAAAATTAAATAAATAAAAATATTTAAAAACTGAAACTACTAGATGAAAATATAAGAAATACTTTTTAAGACACTGGTAGACTGTAACTTTCTGAACAAACTACAACAACACAGATCAAGAAATAGACCAAGATATCAAGAGATGGCACTGCATGAGGTTAAAAAGTGTCTGCACTGCATGATACGTTATCAGCAGAGGATACAGACAGCCCACAGAGAGTGAGAAAATCTTTATCAGCTATTCTTTGTACAAAGAGCTAATATTGAGAATTTATAAAACACTGAATAAACTACATGACATGCTAATGAGTTAAGTGGTTTTTCAAAGAAGATATAACAAGAGCCAGGAACTATTGTAAAATGTATGCAACACCCTCATCATGAAATTGAAAATTAAAGTTGCTTTGCAATATTACTTCTCCCCTAAAAAAAATATTTGATAAGAAATGTTGGAGATGATGTGGGGAAAGAGGAGGCCTTATTCACTGTTGGTGAGGGTGCAAAAAAATAAAACCACTATGGAAATCTATGTTGAAGTTCCTAGAAAAATTGAGACTAGAATTACCATATGAATCAACTGTTCAGTTCCTGGACACATACCCAGAGAGCTCCATATCCTACCATAAAAATATTTGCAAATTTGTTTTTATTGCTGCTTTGTTCACAATAGCAAGAAAATGGCACACAGACATATATTAACAGATGAGTAAATAATTCGTATTGGGATCACATATAGATTGGAATGCTATTCAACTTCAGTTAAAATGAAATAATAATGTCTGCAGTGTTCTTGAAATGTATTGTATTAAGTATGGTCACTCAATTTCAAAAATAAACAAATAACCCTTGAACCTTCAACCTCATATTCATATCCTAGCCTATATTGTATAAATGTGTATGTATGTAAAAAAGCAAACAAACATGTGAGTGTAAGTGAAGTTAGATAGTGAGGAAGGGCAAAATTCTGGCATCAGGACAATTGTGACATGAAATTGCATGAGAAGATAGTTTCTTACTTTCAAAGCTGTCTTTTTTATATTTTGCTTTGTGATGTATAAAGGCATAAAATGAAATTATAAAAGTCTAAACAAAGCTCCATGTCTTTAGAATGGTGAGTGTAACTGCTCAGAACCTCACTGAGATGTAGTGAATTTGAGAGGGGCCAAGGGTTTGTTTGCATGTCTACTTTAACCTACCCATGTGACACTTTTATGTTTACTTTATTAAAAGATGTTCATTTTACAAAACATTCTCCATGATAGTGCTGATATCATCCAAGAGATGCAGAGATGGTTCAACATTTATTCACCAGTAAATGTTGACATGGATAGACTCATACAAAAACCATATACTAACATCCTTAAACAAAGCCTTAGATAAAACTCAGGATCTCTTCATCAAAAAAGTCATGCAGAGGTAGGGACAAAGGGATTGTAACGCAACATAAAGGATACATACGACAAACACAAAGCCAGGACAATGCTAAATGGGAAAAAAATCAAAGCATTGCTACTGTAATACGAAAGAAGACAAGAGTGTCTGCTCTCTACAATATAATGTTTGGAGTAAAAGTAGTAAGATAATGAACTCAGACAAGAGAATGAAATAAAGGAGTGTAAATGGGAAGTCACAGTACCCCTAGCTGTAGGTAATATGAATAATAATCTATAAGTAAGACACTTCCCCAAAAGAAACCACCAAAAACCTGTTAACAATGTTTACCTTCAGCAAAGTCTTTATAAATTAGCACATAGAACAGTAGCCATGTTATACACCAATGAGAAGTGTGCACATATATGCGTGAGAGAGAGAAAGAGGCAGAGAAATGACAGAGAGTGTGAGAGTCAGTGGTACAGATCATCTAATGTGGCCCATGCTGATTTCCCACTAGCTATAGCCAAGTGCACGCTGTGAGCTTCATCTCTGTTGCATCAGAAGCAGGCAGGGCTCATCAGCAATGACAAAACAAGCTCAAAAATCTATAGTTAGCTAAAGATGTTCAGCGGCTAGGTTTGAGCAGAGAGAGCAGATTCCTGATGTCATGAAAACTAGAGTCTGGAAACAGTAGACTCAGCAACCACAATTATCCAATAGATCAATGGTCTACCCAGAGTTATGACCCAAGACTCTTACAGGCAAGACTGGCAGCCTTCACTAGTCACCAAAAATTATTTTTTAAATTTTAATTAACTTAGTCATTTACTCACTTTACATTCTGATCTTAGCCACCTTTCTTCTCTCCTCCCAGTCCCACCTTCGCTTCCTCTTCCACCATCTCCCACCCTGTTCCTCAGATAACAGGAGAACCCTACCTCAGCTCATTAAGTAGCATTAGGACTGAGAGCATCCTCTCCCCTGTGGCCTGGTAAGCAGGGCCGCGAGGGGGTAGTAATTAGAAAGCATGCAACAGAGTCCATGCCAGAGACAGCTACTGCGCCTGTTAATAGGGAAGCCACATGAAGCCTGAGTTGCCCATCTGCTACATCTGTGTAGGGGGACGAGGTCCAGACCATACATGATCCTTGGTTGGTGCTTCAGTCTCCACAAGCACCTCTGGGCCCTGGTTACTTGGCTCTGATGGTCTTCTTGTGGAGTTCTTGTCCCCTGCAGGTCCTTCTATTCCCCCCCCCCCAACTTTTCCACAAGATTTCTTATGCTGCAACCAATGTTTGGATGTGAGTTTCAGCATCTGTTTCAATCTGCTGCTGGGTAGAGCCTCTCCAAAGACAGCTATGCTAGGCTCCTGCTTTGTATCCTCTCTTCAGCCATTACCACTGTCTATGTTATTTCCCTTTCAGAGTAAGTCTTAAGCATCATTCCCTGGGTCCTCCTTGTTAGTTATCTTCTTTGAGTCTTGGATTGTACCATGTCTGTCCTGTATATGGGTAAAGTCCACGCACAAGTGAGTGCACACAATGTGTTTTTCTGGATATGGGTTACCTCACTCAGGATGCTCTTTTCTAGCTCCATCCATTTGCCTGCATTGACCGAAAATCTCCCTAGACCAGATGACATGTAAAATTTTATTTTGTAAGTATCAATTAATTGATCATGGGATGTCACTTGGCCTTTGTGCATGGACTGCACGTCAGTACTCCCATGGTTGTTCATGGATCATGTAAAAAGAAACCATATTTCTGGTTGTTCTTAAATTCAGGGTTAATGGGACACAATGAGATCTCCCCATTCCATGCAAGCATGTGTTTTGGGGTGCTTGTTCAGATTTGTTTAGGCAGGTATGTTGAGACTTCATGGGTGTAGCTTCCCTGACATTTCTAGGGCATGCAGATATCTATTCCTCCGACTCTTACAATCTTTCTTCCATATCTACCAAATGTTCCTGACCTTGGAGTGCAAAAATTGGATTGTAGATGGATCAACTATGGACTGGCACAAAACATTCACTTGCTTTCTAGATTTTCATCAGTTGTGAGGGGTTTTTGTTGTTGTTGCTTTGTTTTGTTTTTTGTTTTTGTGGGGTTTTTTTGGTAATGATCCTTTGTTTTTGTTGTTTGTTTGCAAAGAGAATTTTCCTTGCTGTTATGATGAGAGCTACAGGGTTCGAAGAACTACTGAGAGCAGGAGAAAAGTGGCTTCCCCAGGAAAGACCCCCTAATTTGTTACCCAGTCCCTAGTGGTAAACCCTCAAATGATGTACTTATATATGTCTGTATATGTAACAGCAATTAAAAGAAACCAGGCAGAGGTCATGAATTTGACAGGGAGTGTTTGTGTGGGAACTTGAAATAGCTGAAGTAAAGAAGGGCTCAATAATGTAATTATATTTTAATTTGAAAAATTAAAGAGATAGAACTACAGCCCATAAAAAATCTTACATTGTGCAACACAAATTAAATTGTAATTATACAATGTGCTTCTCAGAATAATTAAATACTGAATGGAATGTTGAAGGAGAAAAAAAGTGTGATCATTGGTGTGTAGGGTAATGTTTTCCCCATTTAAGCAGATGTGATTTGTTTTCCAACATTAGCAATGATGCAAACATTGCCAGAACATCAGATTTGTGGTTCATCCACAACCATGCCCAAATTTGGTGATTTTAGCCATTTCTTCCTTTGCTTTGTATTCATTGTTATTTTGTGTGTCTCATTTTATTTCTGTGTTTTATTAGCTTGCAAAGTAGCAACTTCCTGAAGGCATTTTCCTTTTTACTGTTTTGGTTTCCTCAACCGCTGCCTTTTCCCTGTTCGCTGCAATCATCCCAGCCTATACTGTCTGGGGCCTATTATTCTTTCTTCCACATTCATTATTATTATTATTATTATTATTATTATTATTATTATTATTATTTATTTTACATTCAGTCATAGTCCTCTTTCTCGTCTCCTCCCAATCTCACAACCCCTCCCTGTTTTCCCTCTCCCCCTCTCCTACACCTCAGAGAAGGGGAGCCCCCACCTATCCATACACTGCAGCATATCAAATGGCATCAGGACCGAGTGTATCCTCTTCCCCTGTGGCCTAGCAAGGTAGCCCTTCCAGGTGAAAGTGACCTAAAGGCAAGCAACAGAGTCACAACAGGCTGTCACAGTCAGCCTCCATCCAGCTTACTAGAGGACCCAGCTGCCCATCAGCTACATCTGTGTAGGAGGCCTAGGTCCAGCCCATGCATGGTCACCACAGGAGCCTTTGGGCCCTAGTTAGTTGGCTCTAATGGTCTTCTTGTGGAGCTCCTGTCCCCTCTGGATCCTTCTACTCCACACACACACACACACATACTTTTCCACAAGGATCCCTATGCTTCAACCAATGATGGGTTGTGGGTCTGTGCATCTGTTTCCATCAGTTGCTGGATGGAGCAACTCAGCATAGCTATGCTAGGCTCCCATCTGTAAGCATAGAAAATATTGTTAATCCTGTCATGAGCTGGCTGTCTCCCATGCGGGGAGCCGCAGGGTGAGCGGGTCGTTTGTGGGACATTCCCACAATCTCTGCTCTATTTTTGTCCCTGCACATCTTGTAGGCAAGATAAATTATAGGTGGAATTTTTGTGGGCGTGTTGTTGCCCCCCCCCCATCAGGAGTCCTGTCTAGTTAGAGGGTTGCCTCTTCGGTCTTTGTGACCCCTGTTACCAGGAATCTCAGCTAGAGTGACCCTCATATCCTCATAGCAGCCCACCCTGTCGTAGGTCTCCAGCTTCACAAAGAAGCCTCGACTAAGGTTTCTCCCTTCAAGCCCTGTCTTCCTGCGTCTGCTTTGCCCAGCTCTGATTTCGACCCTCATTTCTCTGCATGCTCCTTCTATTACCCTGCTCCCTCTCTTCAACCACTTCCTCTGTCTATTCTATTTCTACTTCTAGTTTGGAGTTAAGATCCTCTCTTGGGTCCTCGTTGTTTAGCTTCTTTAGGACTATAAATTTTAATATGTTTATCCTATATTATATGT
Organism: Meriones unguiculatus; assembly: GCF_030254825.1. NCBI lineage: Eukaryota > Metazoa > Chordata > Mammalia > Rodentia > Muridae > Meriones > Meriones unguiculatus. Next base: position 26,046,735 of record NC_083354.1, on the reverse strand, counting down.
CTAATACATACTATGTGTGTCTTTGTGGGTCTTGGATACCTCGCTCTGAATGATCTTTTCTAGTTCCATCCATTTGCCTGCAAATTCATGATGTCCTTGCCTTTAATAGCATTCCATTGTGTAAATGTACCACAATTACTTTATACATTCTTCAGTTGAGGGGCATCTAGATTGTTTCCAGATTCTGACTATTATGAATAAAGGTGCTATGAATGTAGCTGAACAAGTGTACTTGTTGTATATTGAGCATCTTTTGGGTATATGCCCAGGAGTGGCATAGCTGGGTCTTGAGGAAGAGTTATTCCCAATTTTCTGGGATAGTGTCAGATTGATTTCCAGGGTGGTTGTACACATTTTCACTCCCACCAACAATGGAGGAGTGTTCCCTGTTCTCCACTTCCTTGACAGCATGTGCTTGTCACTTGTGTTTTTGATCGTAGCCATTCTGATGAGTGTAAGATAGAATCTCAGAGTCATTCTGATTTGCATTTCTCTGATGACTTAAGGATACTGAGCATTTCTTTAAGTTCTTCTCAGCCATTCAAAATTCTTTAGTGGAGAATTCTATATTTAGCTCTGTACCCCATTTTCAATTGGATTATTGGTAGGGTTGGTGTTTAATATCTTGAGTTTTATATATATGTGTGTGTGTATGTATGTATGTATGTATGTATACACACACATATATGATATTAGCTCTTTGCCAGGTGTGGGGTTGGTGAAGATATTTTCCTAATCAGTAAGCTGACATTTTGACAGTGTCCTTTGACTTAGAGAAACTTTTCGATTTGATGAAGTTCCATGTATTAATTGCTGACCTTAGAGCACGAGCTGTTGTTCTGTTCAGGAAGTTGTCTCCCATGCCAATGAGTTCAAGGCTCTTCCCCACTTTCTCTTCTAATAGATTTAGTGTTTCTGGTATTACCTTGAGGTCTTTGATCCACTTGAATTTGAGTCTTGTACAGGTGATAGAAATGGATCTATTTAAATTTTTGTACATTTTGACATCCAGTTGGACCAGCACAATTTCATGAAGATGATTTCTTTTTTCTGTTGTATGGTTTTGGCTTTTTTTGTAAAAAAAAAAAAAAAATCAAGATCAACTGATCTGTTTCTCTGACAGTACCATGCAGTTTTTACTACTATTGCTCTGTTATATGGATTGAAATCAAAATCAGGGATGGAGATACCTCAAAAAGATCTTTTACTGTATAAGACTGTTTTAGCTATTCTGGTTTTGGTTTTGGTTTTGGTTTTCATATGAAATTTAGACTGGTTCTTTCAAGGTCTGTGAAGAATTGTGTTGGTAGCAGGGCACTATGCTGCACTCCTGTGATCCCAGCACTCAGGGAGGCAGAGGCAGAGGCAGGAGTAGCTCCATGAGTTCAAAGCCAGCCTTGTCTACAAATTGAGTCCAGGATAGCCAAGACTACACAGAAAAATCCTGTCTTGAAAGAACAAAAACAAACAACAACAACAAAAAGTGCTGGTATTTTGATGGGAACGACATTGAATCTGTAAATTGCTTTTGGTATGATGGCCATTGTTGCTATGTTAATCCTGCTGATCTATGAGCATGAGACCTCTTTCTATTTTCTGATATATTCTTCAATTTTCTTTTTCAGAAACTGGAAGTTCTTGTTATACAGGTCTTTTGACTTATTTGGTTAGAGTTACACCAAGTTACTTTATATGATTTGTGGTTATTGTGAACGGTATGGTTTCCCTAATTTCTTTCTCAATATCTTTGTTGTTTGTTTACAGGAGGGCTATTAAATACTTTGAATTAATTTTGTATCCAGCCACTTTGCTGAATGTGTTTATCAGCTGTAGGAGTTCTCTGGTGGAATTTTTGGGGTCACTTATGTAAACTATCATATCATCTATGAATAGCAGTCCTTTAACTTCTTCATTTCCAATTTGTATCACTTGATTTTATTTAGTTGTATTATTGCTCTGGCTAGGAATTCAAGTACTCTATTGAAGTGATATGGCTAGAGTGGGCAGCCTTGTCTTGTCCCTGATTTCAGTGGGATTGCTTTAAGTTTCTCTCTGTTTAATTTGATCTTGGTTATAGGCTTGTTGTATATTGTCTCTATTGTGTTCAAGTCTGTGCCTTGTATCCTGGATCTTTCCAAGATTTTTATGGTAAACAGGTGTTGGATTTTGTCAAATGATTTTTTGGCACCTAAGGAGATACTCATTTTTTTCTTTCATTTTATTTATATGGTGGATTACGTTAATGGGTTTTGTATATTGAACCACCCCTGAATGTCCAGGATGAATCCTACTTGACTATGTTAGATGGTATTTTTTATGTGTTCCAGAATTCTATTTGCAAGTATTTTATTGTGTATTTTTGAATCAATGTTCATAAGAGAGATTGGTCTGAACTTCTCTTTCATTGTTGGGTCTTTGTGTTTTAGGTATCAGGGTGACTGTGGCTTCATAGAATGAGTTTGGCAATGTTCCTTCTGTTTCTACTTTGTGAAATAGTTTGAGGAGTATTGGTATTAGCTCTTCTTGCAAAGTCTGGTAGAATTCTGAACAGAAATGATCTGTCAGTAGCCCGTTTTTGGTTGGGAGAATTTAATGACTGTTTCTGTTTCAATAGATTGTATAAGATTGTTTATCTTGTGTACTTGATCTTGATTAACTTCTGTAAGTGAAGTCCATCAAGAAAATTGTCCATGTCATTTAGGTTTTCCAATTTTGTGGAATATAGGCTTTTGAAGTAAGACCTAATGATTGTTTGGATTTCCTGGGTGTCTGATGTTATGTACTCCTTTTCATTTCTGATTTGGTTGATCTAGATATTGTCTCACTGCTCTTTAGTTAGTTTTGCTAAAGGTTTGTCTATCCTGTTGATTTTCTCAAAGAACCAGCTCTTGGTTTTGATGTTTTTTTGGTTTTTGTTTGGTTTTGTTTTGTTTTTGTCTTATTTTCTTTGTTCCTAATTTAGTGATCTCAGCCCTGAGTTTGGTTATTGCCTGGTGCCTACTCCTTTTGTGTATTTTTATTTGTTACTTTTTTTTCTAAAGCTTTGAGCTAAGCTGTTAAGTTGCTAGTATGACATCTCTCCAATTTCTTTATGAATCCACATAGTTCTATAAACTTTCCTCTTAGCACTGCTTTCATTGTGTCCCATAAGTTTGGGTATGCTGTGCCTTCATTTTCATTAAATTTTAGGAAGTCTTTAATTTCTTTCTTTATTTCTTCTCTTGGCCAGTAGTCACTGAGTATTGTTGTTCAGTTTCCAAGAGCTTTTTATATTTTTGTTGTTGTTGAAGTCTAGCTTTAAACCATGGTAATCTGATAAATTAAAATGGATTAATTCAATTTTGTTATATTAGTTGTAGTTTGCGTTGTTACTGAATATATGGTTAATTTTGGAGAAGTTTCCATGTTGTGCTGAGAAGGTATATTCTTTTGTGTTTGGGTGAAATTTTTAAAGTATTATTTACAAATGGAAAAATTTGATGCCTATGTAATTTGGGGTAGATGAACTTAATTTTACTGAGGACAACAGTGGTCAGAACTGCAATACTATGTTGGTCTTTTTTTTTTTTTTTTTTTTTTTTCTGAGCCAAGTCCTTAAAGGGAAATTGTATAACATTTGTAAAGGATAGGAACAGGAGCAGGGTGGGCTGTTGCATTGACCAATCATATTTTGACATAAAGGGTTAAGTAAGGGGTGACTGGGCCTTTCCAGGTCACCTGGTTTCAGGTCCTTTGACTCCGCTCTTTGCAGTCATGTCCTCTTTTGAACTTAGGCCTGAAATTTAGAGTGATAAGGAAACAAAGGAGTGAGCAAGCTTTAAGTCAAGACAGGCAGCGCATTTACAACTTGTGTGCCTTAGCATAGATAAAGAATGGCAACTTCCCTCATTACATCCTTTACTGATTAACAGACAAACGTAAAAACACCTGAAGAAGCAGGACAAGAGAAAGGTTCTGGGGTCTGGGGATATAAATTCAATTTTGACCCTGCCATCAAGACGGAACTTGTTCCTGAGATGGCTGAAATCCAGGAAACTGCCTCCTAACATTTCCCCCTGTTGTTATGTACCAAAATCAAATATTTATGACTTCTCTCCAGTATAGAGGGGGTAGTATTGTTCCTTCAAGACCATGAATTTAATAGCATTAATATGGCCTTGGACAGAAACTTGAATTAAAGTTTATAATGCAAGGAGCACAAAGCATGACCAGGAGAAACAGAACCAAGGACCAGTTCTCCATGAGCTTATCAGAACTCCATTGATTAATGTTATGATCTGGTATGTCAGGTGGCATTATAGGTAACCATTTGTCCCTTGTGCCAGAGAATTTCTTTTTGAATTGGCATTTCAGCCTGTTAGGTAAAACAATGTATGACGTATTCTCTTCAATACATCTGACATGAATTAATTAATTAATATCTTCAATTAATCTGACATTAGGATGTGGATATCGGCTTGCAGTCGACAGGTGATAACCTGAATGAAGTTTGTCAGCCAGGTAAAAATCTGCTGAGACAAATATAGACTAGGGACAGAAGTTAAAATTGTCTAGTATTTGGGGACAATGAGAAATCCCAAGACCAAGGGGAAAATTCCATTTGCAAGAACAGGCAGATGTACATGTTCAGTCTGTGGCAGGTGGAGCCAAGTCTTACCACTTTTTTTCATTTCTGGAACCTTATATGAATTTTAGTTTACAAAAGGAAGTATGTTAGAAAAAGCAGTTATCAGGTGTCTGTCAGACAGCTGGAGTAGACTCATGCCATTGAGACCTAGAAAAAGCCATAACTTTGGATTAAAAAAAAAATGAACATTCTTTTTTTTTTCCGCCCAGCCCAGAGGGCTACATGCACAGATTTGTCAGACATGTTTTCAGCACAATGAGAAGCACCTTTAAGTCTACATTCAGAAGACAACCAAAAAGAATTTAAAATCTTTAGCTTGTGACTGAATAGAAAGCAGCCAGTGCTCCATCAGCTTATCAGAACTCCACTGATCAATGTTAATTCTAAACGTTTGAAATCTTATAATGACATAAGTATAACAATAGCATATGGGAGGGAATGAGGGAGCAGGATACAGCTGGGATACAAAGTTAATAAAATGTAACTAATAATAAAAAGTAATGAATAAAAATGGAAAAAAAACAATAGCATAGAGGGGGGAGAGAATCCTGAAACATTTCTCATTTTCATATGCCTTAAATCACTTTCTTACAGCTCTACAATTTTACATACCTTAAAACACCTTCTTAGGCCCCCAACTGGCATTTCAGGCCCCAGGCTGAAATGCCAATTCATAATCTGCCTTTACCAACCTGAAAACACATTTTTAGATCTTCCAACCATCGTAACTTGCACTTACCAACCTTCAAACGCATTCTTAGACCCTCATAACTTAAACTGTCATATCCTCAGAACTTATATAAACTTTAAACTTTTTCTACCCAGTTATTCATTTCGAGACATAGTTGGTTGATTATTGGGAGCGATTATTTAAACAAAAGAACAGCAAAAAGTTACATTGCAATCTACGTGTCTTTTAACATGAAGCCTGTGAACAAGGCAAACCTTTTTGCCTTTTTTAATAGGACTAGCAATTTAAAGTAACTAATGGATTGACAAATGCACTAACATGGTGGAAGTCTACCTTGAGGTAAGGAGCTAGTTGCCTGCTGTTGCCTAGCTGCCAAGCTACAGTCAGCTTAGCCATCAATGTAGTCAGAGACTTGAGAAGGAAAAATAATAATCTAAATGGTCTATATTAATTAAAATGGCAGAGACTAGTCCATTGTCCACTACCTAAACAGTTGTCCCAGGCTCCTGTGGTCTCAGTGCTATCATAGGCGGAAGCCATCAGGCCCAGAAGATGAGAGACATTCTTTGTGGAAAAGGAACATGGGAGAGACTGACTTCAGCTTGTCTTCCGCAATGTGGGACAATTAACTCTCCCGGTGTCCTGTTTGTCCACAGCTCAGGCTGGGCTCTAGCAGCTGGAGAGACATAGGGGAAGTCTTGCCGGGTGGCTAGCACACCACAGTCCAGGTGGAGTCCTTTGTCATTGTGCTCGTATCTTCTTGGTGACCTTGGCAGGGTTGGGTCGCTGTTAGGATTTGGCAGTCTCTGTCATAATATGTTCAAACATTCTTAAGTGCCATGTTCAACAGGTCTCTGACAGGCTTGAGGGCCAGAACCAGTTAAACAATCTCTGTCTGTTTTTAGTTATCTGCACTAAATTGTACCTTTAAAACATACTTAGCATGACTATAAATGTAGTTCTGAACATATAAGGTAACTAATATTAACTTATATTCTAAGTATCCTTAACAGTTTATAATAAAATAAGAACTTCTGAATGAAAGCTTTTTCAGTATCCAAATAAGACTTTTAAATTTAGAGACTGGGAATTCTCTTGATCCTTCCACACTATAACATTATAAAACAAAGTTTTCTGTATGACCCAGTTTATAATATAAGCTTTAGTTTAATAATGCTGCCAAAAGCAAGGTTAGACACATATTCTTAAATTAGTCTCTGTTAGCCTGAATAGACCTTAGGTAGAAAGAGATGTTTTTAAGCCATTGATTCTTAACTTTTTTAATACTCTAAACCTCTAAAATTTAAAGTCCCTCAATTTTATTTTTGTAATATTAAAATAAAGTACCTTTCTACGAGTAAAGACGTACAACATGACCACAATTTTCAGAAGGCAAAACCAAGTTCTAACACTATAAACAATTTCAATTTAGTGTTTCAAAAATCAATACCAAGTAGGCTATTTTCATGTTACAAAGTTTGGTTACCAGAAAGAAAAGTTCTTTTATACAAAAACATGGTGGTGCAGCTTTAATACCTCATTCAAGAAACTTTGCTTTAAATCCTCTCTTTTTATATGTCTGGTTTTTAAGATAGGACAATTTAAAGCATCTTCAGAGACCTGTTTCCTTGGTCCTCTCGTGCCATGTGTTGTCGCCCAGAGTGGCTCCAACCCTGAGTTACTTGTTCTAAGCTAACTTTTTGCTTCAGATGTCCCAGATTTTTACACACCCAGTAACCAATAATCTATAACCAAAACATACAGAGCATAGGAAATTTATACATTTAAGACCAGCCAGAAATAAACACGCAGTGGTCACACATAGATTTATTTGTTCAAAACAGACAGACAAAACTTTCCTTACTTCCTAGCTGTAATTTCAAGGGAGGAACACCTTTCTACTTGCTGAATCCAATTGATCCAAGCAAGAGGTAAGGTTTCTTGCAAGGCTGCCAGGCTCCTAGCGGCCAGTGTGCGCAGGGCTCCAAGAGCAGAGCCAGCTCGTCAGCTTTTGCTGTCTCGATTCAGCCAGGTTTCTTCTTTTGAAAAATCTCTGAGATGGTCTAAGACTAAGGCAAGGGCTGGACGGCAGATTAACTTCGGCACATTTTCTGAACATAAAACACAGAGCAACAATCAAACTAAACGAAACTATGGACATAAACTGACAGACAGGAACAGACCAGCATGCCCAAAGGGAACCGGACGTCCCACAACGAGCCAGTGAGAAGACCAGGAAAATCCAGACAACAAAGTACAGGGCCTGGACTGGATCCCCAGGCAATCCGAAGATAATATTTCAGACAGCAAATTAATCAGACAAGTTAAATGAGCCCTTGGATTTAAAGTAGCAGGACATAAAGAGTTTTCCAGGATAAACAAAGTCCCGAAATTCCAACAACAAGCTGATGAGGTAAAGACAGAAACAAAATTTGGCAACAAAACAATTTGACAATATAAAGATAGAAATAAAATTTGACAGTAAAGCAGACAGATGGTCAGATGAGCAAGACAAAACGACACAGTCTCAAGACTTCGACAATATACGGCTGAACCAATTCCAAGTGTTCCCCGAACAAACAGATTCCAAACGTTCCCCAAAGGGAACCAAGGAGGGGTCAGACGTCTCCGGACCTCCTCTGACCTTAGGAGATCTGCTGCATCCAGCTCTCCTCTTTTAGGTCTCAAAATGTTACTACTGAACAAATTCTCAAAACACATAAAGGGCATCCCCAAAACAGTTTACAAATTACAAGTTTGAGCACCAGTACCAAATTGGTACCTCACAAGAGGTTCAGACTTACCGGTGGGGCACCCCAAAACAGGCATGAGCTCTTGGCTTTCCAGTTCATGCATCAAAATGTTGGGTTCGGGGTGGAAGCCTAGAAAACTCACTTCAGAGACAGGAGCTTAAAATGCAAGTTTTATTTTCTGCGCTAGCAGGGAGGCAGCCAGTTCCGGATCTGAACCAGTCCCGGAAGGGAGATTGTGCAACATTTTTAAGGGTTAGGAACAGGAGCGGGGTGGGTTGCTGTATTGGCCAATCATACTTTGACACACAGGGTTAAGCACAAGGTGACAGGACCTTTTCAGGTCACCTGGCTTCAGAACCCACAGTCACATTCTCTTCTGGACTTTGGCCTGGAATTTAGAAGATAAGAGAATGAAGAAGTGAGCAAGCTTTAAGTTAAGACAGACAACACATTGACAATTAGCTTGCGCGCCTCAGCTTAGATAACTGATAACGGCAACTTCCCTCTTTAAATGCTTTACTGGTTAACAAACAAACATGAAAATAGCTAAAGAAACAAGATATGAATTGGGTTCCAGGGGCTAGGAATGTGAACTCAGTTTTGATTGGCCAGCAAGATGAAACTTGTTCCTGAGATGGCTGGGCCCCGGGAAACTGCCTTCTAATAATTATCACATATAACCATAATACAATCATCAAAATTCAGAAATTAGGGCTGGACAGGCACAGGACAACCTCTCTATGAGTTACTGATCAAGGAAGTCTCAGAAGTCCCCCAAATGATGCAAGTTATTGCCAGTGCTCTTGGTTGCCCACCACAAGTATATGGTAAGACTTTGGCTGAAGCACATGAGAAATCAGGTTGAAACAGACGGCGACCTTCCTTCCTAGCTAGCTTTCATAGTGCATGAAGCACTACGGAGGCTGCTGTGGCGGGGAAAAGACCTCATCAGAGTGATCCTATATGCTGCAACACTGACCTGCCGGCGAGATGTGACCCCGGTCATACTAGGAAGACTGTTATGGGGCTAACCAACCACTGTCTTCTTAGATTTGGCATCTGCTCCTCAGGAAAAATTTCAAGCCTGTTACTCTAAACCTATTCAAACTCATTGTTATGGAAGTCAGAGCCTTGACCGGCACTGCTATTATTATGCTAAATACTCATGTCAAAAGGAGTTGGCAGAGAGAGATAGAGGAAAACGCCCGACAACCTCTTCTATCAATTTAAGAACACAGGAATGTGCACCCGCACACACACATAAACAAACACTTAAGTAGACAAACAAATAAATCTTATGTGGTTGTTTTTCTGAGACAGGGTTTCTCTATGTAGTGTTGGCTGTCCTGGAACTTGCCCTGTCGAGTAGGCTGGCCTCGAACTCAGAAATCTGCCTGCCTCTACTGGGATGAAATGTGTACATCACCACACCTGGTAAATAAATCAAGAAAGAAAGAAAGAAAGAAAGAAAGAAAGAAAGAAAGAAAGAAAGAAAGAAAGAAAAGAAGAGAAGGAAGGAAGCTGGGAAGATGGTTGATGGCAAGAGCACTCACCAACAGGCATGCAGAACTGAGGTCCAGTTGCCAGCACCCTTTGAGAAGATGGGTTGGCTGAGTGCTCCTGTAGCCCCGTCTTGGTGGGGAGAGAGTGTGCTGGGACTTGCTTTCTGAAAGTCTAGCTCTAGCACAGTAAGGAAACTTTTCTAAATGACATAGGCAGGATGATCGAGTAGAGTGGCTCATGGCATCTCTGACCTCTGAGCATGCAAACGGGTTCCGGTCCTTATACACCTGCATGCACATACATGTTCCACATGCATGTACACACATATATATATATGTATGACTATGTTGCCTGCATGCATACTTGTGTACCATGTGTATACCTAGTGCCCGTGGGAGGCCAGAAAGTGGTGTCGTATCCCCCGGAGCTGGAGTTAGCGAAGGTTATGAGATACCATTTGGGTGCTGGGAACTATATCCAGGTCCTCTAGAAAATAAATCAGTGCTCTTAAGCACTGAGCCATCTCTCCAGCCCGTGTAATCTTCATAGTTGCATCCAGGTTGCAAAATGTGAAGGAGAATCTCTGAAAAGAAGCTGTGTTTACAAAGGCTGATGGCTGGAACTTCAGTGGCGTGGAGAGCATGGAATGCTGCAAAGCCAGAGCCAAAGTACAAGGTATCCTGGGCTATCTTTAGCCTGCTGACTTAGCCTTTCCTTGCCCTCCTCCTTGTGAAACTTTTCACACTCAGATAAAGAGGAACCCAACAGCCCAAGAAATTTTAAAAACAAACAAACAGAACACTTGTAGAATGTATTAACAAAATCTTAGTTTTCCACCAATCAAAGAGGTAAGAATATTGTCAGAAACATCTAAGGCCAATAGCAAATTCTCTCCATCTGCCTTCACGCACCTACCTGAGGTACCCCTCCAATGTATTTGATAAGTGCCTTGGTTTGTGACTTCTATTTGTTTTGCTCTTGAATCGGAGGCTGTTTTTTGTTTGTTTGTTTTGAGACAGGTTTTCTCTGTGTAGTCCTGGATGTCTTGGAACTCCCTCTACATACAATGGTGAGCTTAAACTCAGTTCTCCCTGCCTCTGCCTCCAGAGTGCTGGGATTAGAGGCATGCACTGCCATCACCTGGCTGATTTTTATTTGTTATAGTTACAAAAAAAAAGTCACAGAACTGCTTCCACACCAGAACATGCCATTAGGGGGTGAGCCTAAGTCTGCATTCTGTGCTGTGGTCACCCACATTTGTCTCCAGAATAAACTGTCCCTTATTCCCTGTGAGGTGAGAACTGTGTTTTTTGTGTTGATAGAAGCTTTGGTGTGGTTGTCAAAGAGAGTATGTGACTTTAATCTTTCTTCTTTCTGGTGCAGGTTGCAAATGTGTGAGCTGAATTTAGAGCTTTGTTCTGTTCCCCAGGTCTTCTTAGGAACAGAAGACTATAAGGGCCAGTTTATGTTTACACACCATGGGGTACGGATATCTGATAAGAATCAGTTAAAACATGCCTGACACTGAGCATGGTGGATTACGAGTCAACACAACATGGCTGGCACCAACTATCCAGAGACCATTCTCTGATGATGCATTCTGTTGTATAGCTATTTTGGCAAATGCCACTTCCGTGTGATTTTTGTATAAATATGGCCTTGCATGTGTTTGTAGGTGTACGAGCCTACAGCAATGTGGCTTGCCTACCAGTCTACACGTGTCCTGGCACATGCACAGGCGACTGCTGTTGGCTGCCCTGACGAGGGGCCTTTGTCCTGGTGAATAAAGCCTGTCTCTGCCTGTGGCTCTTTAATGACCTCTTCAAGCTCCTGATCCTGTGAACCTCTCCTTTCCTGGCATCACAACACGGACCTCACAATGTGAAAGTCCAAGGACAACTTTCTGGAGTTGCTTTTCCCCTTCTATGATGTGGGCCCTTAAGTTTGAACTCAGGCCCTCAGGCTTGCCAGCAAGTGCCTTTACCCCTAGGCCATCATTCCAGCCTTGTGTATCTGGTTTTTGTACATAAAATATTGTTTTGATTACTGTGTTTTGATTACTGTTCTTTTGCTCAAGATGGCTATTGGCTATTCAGGGTCTTTTGTGCTTCCATGTGAATTCCAGAACTGTTTTTTCGAGTTCTGTAAAGAATGTCTCTGCCCCCTGGAACCACGTGTGTTTCAAAAGGAATGAACTTGGGAGCGGCTGCAGCTGCGGCTGAGACTGCATTCAGTGAGATTGTTGCTTCTAAGTTGCGGGGCCTCCATGGCCAGGACATAGTTGTGCCTAAAGGAATGAAAGGAAAAATTGTAGGACGGGAAAAGAAAGTCATCCCTCCGTATGGTAGAAAAGCAGCTCAGATTGCAAGAGAGTCTCACAGACAAGACAAGAAGGAAAGATTGAAGACTGAGAGGGCCTTGCATCTCAACCTTATTGGTGACAAGCTTCAGTGGTTTCACAGTCATCTGGATACAAAAAAAAAAAAAGAGAGAGAAAAAAGAAAGAAATATTCAAAGAAAGATGCCTGTGAATTAATTGAAAGGTATGTGAATCGGTTCAGCGGTGAGCTGGAGCAGACTGAGTTACACAACAGCACCAGGGACAGGCAGGGAAGGAGGCGGCCACCAAGCAAACAAAGGAGCAGGAGTGGCAGCAGTACGGCTACGGCGTGGAGATCCCAGGCATTTTAGACCCTGGTAGTCTGCAGACTTCCCGGGAATGGGATTTTGATCTGAAGAAATTGCCGAACACCAGAATGAGGAAAGTCTGTGCTCATGATGCAATCCCTGAGAAGCACAAACAGACGAATATTTTAAATATAGAAAAGGACTTAGGAGAATTAGAACAGGGGAAACTGGGGACTTTACAGACGGGAAACTGGAACCAGCAAGTGAAGCGAGTGACACAGATGAAGAAATGACTCCAGTGCCTGCCTGACTTTACTGAAGTCACTTGAGGCCTTCACATCCTACTCGCTGAGCGTGCTAAGTAATCACCTACATGTGGGCTGGTGAGATGGCCCGGCAGACGGGCCTGCAACCACGCCTGACTGCCAAAGTTTGATTTCCGGAATCCACCGGTGAAGAGAACAGACACTACACGGTTTCTTCTGACATCTGCATGCACACCTTGGCATGAGTGCACACACAGATAAAAGTTTTAGTAAGTAAAGAAAAAAAGAATATCTTTGTATTTGGCAAAGATAGTTTTCTTTTTTTCTTTCTTGTTTGTTTGTTTTTTGAGACAGGGTTTCTCTGTGTAGCCCTGTCTGTCCTGGACTCATCTGTAGTCCAAGCTGATCTAGAACTCACTGAGATCCACCTGTCTCTGCCTCCCTGAGTGCTGAGTGCTGGGATTACAGGCGTGAGCCACCATGCCTAGCAGATGGTTTTCTTGAAAGAAACTTTAGCTCTGTTTCCTTGACTGGCCTGGAACTCACTATTTAGACCAGGTTGTCCCTGAAGCACATCATCCTTCTGCCTCTGCTTCCTCAGCACTGGATTACCACGTGTGACTAGAAACCCAGCCTGCCACAGGTATTTTCATCTGTTTTGCCTAGACTCTACAGGTCACTTTGGGTAACGGACATTTAAACAATCTTAATTATTTTAGTCCATGAATATGGGCTCATTATTCATTATACTTACTTTTGAAAAATTATCTGTTTATATATGTAGGTGTGCACACATATGCCAGTGTGTGTGTGTGTGTGTGTGTGTGTGCGCGCGCGTGTGTGTGTGCGTGCGTGCGTGCGTGCGCGTGCGCACCAGAGGCCAAAGGACAATACTGTGGACTTGGTCCTCTCTCTTCACCTTTACATAGCTTCCTGGAATGAAGCTCAGGTCAGTCACCAGCCTTGCCCTGAACTTTACTCACTGAGCCAGCTCACCAGGTTATTTCTTTCCTGTTCTCTGATGTCTTTCCTTAGCGCTCAGTTAGTAGATGGCAAATCTAGGTGGTTTGATTGACCACCCATGCTGAGGATCAGCTAGGACCCGAGCCTGGCTTCTTAGAAACAGACTTCTGCAGTTCCTTCCACGTGCTTTCACCCATGTCCTGAAAATTGTCCAGAGTGTCTGGACAGCTTGTTAGTGCTCTTCCACCAACAGGCTACCGAGGCTGCAGTCTCTGGATAAGGAAACAGGTGCTTGCAGTATTTTTAATGGGCATCTTTGTAAATGCTGGTATACATGATCAGTCTTCACATCCCGCAATCTGAGTGTTCTGTCTGGAAGGGCCTGTGCTTTTATTTATAGGGGCTGGAGAGATGGCTCACTAGTTCAGTGATTGCTGCTCTTGCAGAGGACCAGGATTTCCTTCCAAGTATTCACATCTGGAAGCTCACAAATACATGTAACCCTAATGGAAGGGATTGTAGCACCCTCTTCAGGCCTCTGTGGACATGGGCACAGACATACCTAGGCACACAAATAAACACAAAACTATTGTTTTAAAAAGATAATTGTTGGCTGGGTGGTGGTGGCACGTTCCTTTGATCCCAACACTTTGGAGGCAGAGACAGGCAGATCTCTGAGTTTGATGATAGCCTAGTTACAGGACTGCCAGGGCTACACAGAGAAACACTGCATTAAAGGGGGGAGGGGGAACTGCCAGGTTAAAGGCAATGCATGCCTTTAACCTCAGTGCCTAGGAGGCAGAGGCAGGTGGGTTTCTGTGAGTTCCAGGTCAGCCCAGAGCCAGTTCTAGGACAGCCAGGGCTACACAGAAAAACCCTGTCTTAAAAAATAAAACAAAGCAAAATAAAAAGATTTCTGCAATAGCCCTTATTTTAGAGCTTTCTTCTTCTTCTTCTTCTTCTTCTTCTTCTTCTTCTTCTTCTTCTTCTTCTTCTTCTTCTTCTTCTTGCTCTTTTTTGTTTTTTGTTTTTTTGAGACAGGGTTTCTCTATGGAGGTATGGATGTTCTGGAACTCACTCTGTAGACCAGGCTGGCCTCGAACTCACAGAAATCCACCTGCCTCTTCCTCCCAAGTGCTGGGATTAAAGGTGTGCACCACTACTGCCCAGCTAGAGTTTTTATTCTTTAATTTAATTAAAGTGACTTTTTTTTTAATTACATGTGCATGTGTGTGCACATGAGTGTAGTTGCCCTCAGACGTATTGAATCCCTTGGAGATGACTGCCCAGTGTGGGTGCTGGAGCCAACCTAAATCCTCTGGAGGAGCAGCAAGTTCTCGTAACCACTGAGCCATCACTCTGACTCCTTCATTTAATTTATTATTGGTGGTGGTGGTGGTGTGTGCATTCGTGTGTGTATGAGTGTGTACATATATGTGTATGTGTGTGCATGTGCGTGAGTACAAGTGAGGTATGTTCATATTAGTATGTGTCATCAGAGGACAAGTTTTGAGAGTGGGCCTCCTGTTGCCATATTGGGGTGTACCTTGGGGAGAGGGGGGTTCAGGCCTGCATGGCAGATGGTTCTACCCACTGAGGATCCTTGCTGCCACTGGAGATTTTTTTCTTTTGTGTGGCTAGAACCTATGGCTTACCACAAGGTAGGCAAGTGCTATGCCACTAGTTATGGCTTCAGTCCCATAAAACAGTTACTAATTAATGAAACACAATGAGCTTAATCTTTGCTAAACGCCTATTCTTTACAAAACCTGTTGGAGGGTGTTTTTGTGCTCTGTGTATTTAAGTGCTGACTTTTCCCCCCAAAGAGCTGGTT
Organism: Meriones unguiculatus; assembly: GCF_030254825.1. NCBI lineage: Eukaryota > Metazoa > Chordata > Mammalia > Rodentia > Muridae > Meriones > Meriones unguiculatus. Next base: position 26,031,470 of record NC_083354.1, on the reverse strand, counting down.
TCAGTCCAGATCTTGATATTGTCATTATTATGAAGCATCTCTTGATTCAGTGTTTTGTAAAACATTGTTCTCAGTCATCTTCTGATTGGTCAAACAAAGAGCTGAACATCCTTTAGCTGGGCAGGAGAGGAAAAGGTGGGATTTTTGGGCAAAGAGAGAGAGACAGAGACAGAGAGAGGAGTGTCAGTCTTAGTTGGGGACCTAGAGAGATGCCATCGAGATGCAGGAGCTGGATGTACGAGACTGAGGGGAGGTAAGGAACCTCAGCCAGAACATAGATTAAGATGGATTAAGATAAATGGGTTAGCTGGTTGGGGACCATAGCCTAGCTTAAGGCCTAAAGCTATTTTAAATATACGTAAGTCTCTGCGTCATTATTCCGAGCTGGGGCAGGCATAATCCGTACTTTCACATTTGGCGTCCAACATGGTAGGCATGTAGCCCAAACTAAGACAAAAATCCAAGCTTACAACAAAAGATGCAGGTATTAGACACAGTCCCGCCGGTACCAGCTGGTGCCCGAGAACGTGAGGCGTGAACAGAGAGCAGAAGCGGTGGTGGATCATACATAGGAGCATGCCAGCCTCTGGGAACTCACTGCTGCGTGCAGCAGCTCCAGTCAGAGCTGGTTGATAGAGCTGATGAGCTACAGACAGCAGCAAAAACAATAGCCCATTTGGGATGAGCTGTGTCCCAGTGGCCAACGCAGCTGCCGGCACCACCTAACCAGAGTGGGTGGAGGTAGAAATGGTGGTGGCAGTGGGGCCCAGCAATTTCCTAGAGCTGGGGTGGAGAGTAACGGAGGCGCCCTCCGACACCTGTTTACATGAGACTTGACTCTCACAGGAGGGCAAGCATCAGCCCAGCCAGGGTGGCCCGAGGGCCCAGGACAGGCAGTGAAAACACGTCAGCCTAAGGATAAGTCTCAGCCCAGAAGCCGTGGTTTCTCCAGCAGAATGGTAAAGCTGCCCCTTCCCCACGAACAGAATGGCTGGGGCGGAGCTAGCAGCCCGCACATTCAGCACATTCAGCACATTTAGCTGAATGACTGCAAAAGTCTGTATTCCCCCACCTCCCACACACAACGCATCCTCCCACAGAAGGCAGCGGGGCAGAGAAACTTGGCCCAGCAGAGGACACGCCAACAAAAGTACACAAAGAAAGAGTAAAATAAAATTAAAAAGAATAAGCCACGTAAAGACGAAAAAGAGTCTAGAGGAAATTAAATACAGAAAAGGATATTAAGGAGCTTGGCCTGGTTGGCACACGCTTGTAATCCCAGCACTCAGGGAGGCAGAGGCAGGCAGATCTCTGCGAATTCAAGGCCAGCCTGGTCTACAAAATGAGTTCAGGACAGCCATAGCTACACAGAGAAACCCTGTCTCTAAAAACACACAAACAAATAAATAAGAAAAAGATATTAGGTTAAAAAGCAGCAAAAGAGAGATGAATAAATACACATAGAAAGTAAAATTTCCAAACAAAGAAGAGAGAAAAATAAAATAAAGTCTTCAGAGGAGAGAGAAAGTAGGAATATCCTGCCAATGTGCATAATACAGTCCCTGGAAAAAAGGAGACAGAGAGGAGAAAAGGAAAACATTTCCTACGTTGACGAATGGAAAGTGCAATGGCAGGGGGCACTTGGACCGTGTATAATTTTGTTACACTTATCAGCAAAGAAATAATTATACTTTTCAGTAATGATTGCAATTGTACATATCTTCTTTAAGAAATATCAGAATAAAGCAGACTTAGAGAAGGAAAAAACTGAAAAATTAAATGCTAGAATGGAGACAATAAAAAAGAGATTGGAAAATCCTGTGATTCATAATAAAGTATCTTCAGAAGAATCAAATCTGGAACCTACAATGACAAAAAAAAAAAAAAGGGTACTGCCAGTTGAAAGAAATCCACAAGAGCATAAAGAGATTACAGAATGGCTTTGGCTATACACCAATATGGTCAAGCTGGATATTATATTCATAGTATCAAGAATCAACTACCAGATGAAGGTCTATATCCTGAGTTTAAAAAAAATACAGTTTTTGTGTAATAATGTAGCCTTAAAGAAATGTCATACAATAGCTTCTGTGTTTTATTTTGTAGAGTTTGGAAAAGTAAAATATGTGTACCATACTATAAGTTCATATTCAGAATTCCAGTGGGCTTTTGCCTAAAATTCTGAAAAGGATGATTCTGAGATTGCACATTTGCTAAAGGTGATGGCTATATTGAAGATGGAAGCTGATTCTACTCCAGCATATGTATCCATTAGAATACAACAATTTTTAGACATAGAACACATTACATATCTATCTTACAGTCATACAGATCAGGCAATTGTACCAGATCTTGCTACACTTTAAAGGAGATACTCAAGCTGGGCGTGGTGGTGCACACCTGCAGTCCCAACACCCTGGGAGGCAGAGGCAGAAGGATTTCTGAATTCAAGGCCAGCCTGGTCTACAAAGCAAGTCCAGGACAGCCATGACTACACAGGAAAACCCTGTCTCAGAGAGAGAGTCATAGGACAGAAGAATATAGACTGTCTCAGAGATAGATTAAATGATGCTTGAATGTCAATGACTAAGGAGCACGGCTGCTGAAAACCCTTGGATAACGGCTGAGTTGGATCAGCCAATAGAAGTGGTAACCTCAGAATGGACAGTAGGAAATGTGTCCCACAGAAGAGGTTTTGCCTTTGTTTCAACAGGAGAAGAAAAACTATGGATTCCTTCCAAATTAATAAAGATTAGATTTGAATGGGGAAGACCGCCTGAAATTTTTGGCTTCAGAAAGGAAAAAAGAAACCAAAAAGCACAACAAAACTGGTAACATGAATGCTGATCCCTTTACATGGGAACAGCTCTGAGAGTATCTGAGACATCTCTTTGCATAGACAAGAAATCTTGTTGGGTACAGAGTCCTCAGGACTTAGAATGGCATCCTTTACCATGGCATGGATAGATATTTATATTGCAGCTTATGGGGTTTGATGCCTTTCACCTGCTCAAACAGGGAGCAGAGAATCATTGGTTGATTTGTGCCCACTGCACACCCCATGCATGTGTTGATGAAAAAAAATGTAATTACTTTTGAAAGTTTATATGTTTGCAAAACAAAAGGACCAGACACCAAAGAAGACAAGTATCCCAGATGATCCAACCTCACAGACTGCCTCAAAAATCTGCATCAGAGCAACTTAAAAATGGCTAGCTAAGATGGTCCAGCCTCACAGACTGTTCCATCCAGGACTTCACTTAAGCCCTGCACTTTCCTATCCCACAGAGACTGTACAGCAAATGTTACAGCTAGCTCTCCTAGTACTTGGTCATTATTCTAATTTTCTTAGGTTCCCCCAAAAGAGAACATTGCCCCCAGAAAACAAGAAATAATTTTAATAGAACAATGCCCCGTTCCCAAATGTTTTTTGGTTGTTTGATGGATGATGGATATTTGTTGTTGTAAAGTAGAGTTGGTTACAAGTTGTTAATGGTCTTGGTCAGGGAGGAAACAAATTAAAGGAGGTTAGACTAAGGGATATCTTTAAATATATATATACTATGTATACAGTGTTCTGCCTGCATGTGTGCCTGCAGGACAAAAGAGGGCACCAGATCTCACTATAGATAGTTGTGAGCCATCTAGGGATTGAACTCAGAGCTTCTTAACCTCTGAGCCATTTCTCCAGCTCAGATTAATGGATATCTTGTTCTCTTTCCTTTTCTTTCCTCTATCCTTTGTCTCCTATCTAATGTTAAAGGAGAAGGGGAGAGAAGGGATGAAAAGAAAAAAGAGGTGATATAGGAATGATAGGATAAAGGGGTAAATTATTCAATTTACTTTTAAACTAAAGAGAAAATACTAGTCTCAACTATTTTACTGAAAAATAGTGCTTCACAACTGAACTGTCAGCATTTGAGATGCTGAAGCAAGAGGATAGTGAGGTCCAGGTCAGCCTGAGGACTACAGACTAAAGCCTATCTAAAAAATAAACAAATCAGCATTAAATAAATAAGATCTAAATCAACAATAAATAAATAGCTAAATAGATAAATGAGCAATGTTAGCTGGGCGTGGTAGCACATGCCTTTAATACCAGCACAGAGGTAGGTAGATCTCTGTGAGTTCAAGGCCAGCCTGGTCTACAGAGTAAGTTCCATGACAGCAAAGGTTACACAAAGAAATCTTGTCAAAAATATAAAATAAAAAAAATAGATAGATAGATAGATAGATAGATAGATAGATAGATAGATAGATAGATAGATAAGTTGCCAGGTGGTAGTGATGCATGCCTTTAATCCCAGATCTCTGAGTTTGAGGCCAGCCTGGTCTACAGAGTGAGTTTCAGGACAGCCAGGGCTATACAGAGAAACCCTGTCTCAAAAAAGCAAAACAAAAAACCTCAAAGTACATACATACGTACAATACAGTGAAAAATAAAGGGCTGGGGAGATGTCTCAGTAGGTAAGAGCACTTGCTCCAAAAACATAAGGACCTGGGTTCAGATCCCTAGCACTCACATAAAAGGTCAGGTATGCATGCCTTTAACAGTCTGAGAAGATGTCTAAACTGAAGGAATTGGAGCTGAGCATCTGACGCTGCTGGAGCAGAGTAAACAGGGCTAAGGAACTGCAATCTCCATTGCTCTTACAAACTCTTAAGACAATTCAGATCCTGAGTAGGAGCCTGAAATAAAGACAATTCTCGAGGTGCCTAAAATAAAACTCTCATAGTAGGAAGGCCTCCATATTACAGTCCTAGAAACAGGGATTTATTTTTGTTCCCCTTGTGTTAGAAAGAAGTTACTTAGCAATCCCACTTCCCCAGCACCCTGCTGGCATTGCTGAGTAAAGACATTTCTCCTCTCTAAATGTTAACTAGGCCTGGCCCTGCTTAGCTTCCAAGTACAGCGATTTGGCCATATATGATCAAAGTTATTTCTAGGATGGTTTTTGTGTGTTGCGTGTGTATAAGACAGTGTCTCCGCAGCAGAGTTTGGTGGCACTTGGATGCAGAGGCAGGCAGATCTCTGTGAGTTCAAGGCCGGCCTGGTCTACAAAGCCGGATTTCTCTGTCCTGAGTCCAGGACAGCCAAGGCTAAACAGAGAAATCCTATCTAGAAAAACCAAAAACAAACAAACAAGCAAACAAAGGAAAAAGAGTGTCTCCCTAGGTAGTAACTCAGGCTGACCTGTCTCAGGTCTGGGATTACAGGTGTGTGCCATCATGCCTGGCTATTAGGTACTTACCCTGCTTTGCTAAAAAAATGTTGGCTATTTTGGTATTTTATGTGGGTGTTGGGTGTTTGAACTCTGGTTCTGATTGCCCAGCAAGCAGAATCATCTCCTGCCTCTGAGCCTGCCATTTCTTTAGCTCATTTATAACTTACCTTTTTTTTTTTTTTTTTACTGAGATGCATTGTATGTTTTCTGGTCCTTAAACCTCAAATGCAAAGATACATTGTAAGTATAACACTGTTCAAATTTATAGTTGACTTACAAAACCAGAATACAACACTAGGCCTGAATTTTTCAAAGCCTGTTAGTGTATTAGTGGGGACAGGCTACAGTAACAAATCTAGTGCACTAGCTCCTGTCTGGAACTGGTCCTGTAACACAGGCCTGTCAGCTACTCAGGAGTCTGAGGCAAAGGGATCACAAGTTCCAGGGCTTGCCTGAGCTTCAGAATGAGTTCAAATGTACCTTGGGGTACTTAGAGATACTGCCGAGAAATGAAAAGGACAAAAAGGGTACTTTTTGAGGTACCTCAGTAGAACACTTGCCCATCATTTGTAATGACCTGATTCAACCCCTAATACATAAAGGGGGGAAAAAAGACATTTTTTTTTGTCTTTAAACACAGTTTTTCCCTCTACCCCAGTTTTATTTATCTAATTAACTAGTTTATTTATTTAGTTAGTTAGTTAACTAATTAATTAATTAATTTAAAGTGTGGGCAAGCATGACTCAAGTGTAGAGGTTATAGGACAACTCTTAGTTCTCATGATCACCAGGCTTGATGGCAAGCCCTTTACCCCAATAAACTAACTGGCTAGCTCCCCAGTCTCTCTCTCTCTCTCTCTCTCTCTCTCTCTCTCTCTCTCTCTCTCTCTCTGTTTTTTTCGAGACAGGGTTTCTCTGTGTAACCTTGGCTATCCTGGACTCACTCTGTAGACGGGGCCAACCTCAAACTCACACATATCCACCTGCCTCTGCCTCCGGAGTTCTGGGATTACAGGTTGTAAAACAGTTCCCGGTTTCTCTGTTGATAAGGCAGGTGAGGAGGTGGCTGGCACACGGGCAGAGGGAAGCTCTTCCTCATGAGTGCAGGTTCGTCCATGCACTGGTCATCTCAGGCCCTCACGGGGCAGCCACACTCCATTCGTACTCTGTTGGTTAGAACACAATATCATGATCCCATCTATCTGCAGGGGCAGCTGGGAAGCAGGGTCAAGCTTCCCGTATTCAGCAAGAAGAGAAACGATTCTGGTGAGCAATCAGCAGTCTGTCACGATTTGTATTATGAGAAAAGCTAAATTCTAATAAACTGAGTTCTGGGTTGTAAAGAACATTTTGTGTTTTCAGTAAGCAGGATCACGGGTGTCACTTCTCCAGAAAGAAGTTTTGGCACTGACAAGGACCATCATCCATGAAGTAATTATGACACTGTGTAGCCAGGGACACACGCCTATAATCCCAGCACTCAGGGAGGCAGAGACAGGCCGAGCCTCATGAATTCAAGACCATCCTGGTCTACAAAGCAAGTCCAGGACAGCCAAAGCTACACAGAGAAACCTTATCTCAAAAAACACCCCCACCCACCCAAAAAAAAAGTCACTGTGGTGGCTTGAAAGAAATGTCCCTATAGACATTAAATACTTGGTCTCCAGCTGGTGGCACTGTTGGGAAACCTTAGGACATGGAGGCTTGTTGAGGGAGCTTGTCACTAGGGGCAAGCTTTGAGAATTTACTTCCATTTCAGGCTTCTGCTTCCTGTGTGCAGTTGTGATGTGATCCCTTAGCCTCTTGCTCTGGTCCACCTGCAGTCATGGCCCTCCCTGTCATTATGGACTCTGCCTCTAAAACAGTAAGCCAAAACAAACTTTCAGCTAGAAGTCGGTTTGATCATGGTGTTTTATCATAGCAACAACAAACAACTAATATAACCACACTTTAACAAATACAAAAACATGGAATTCACACAACACTTTTTTTTAACTTTACAAAAGTTATATTTAGTCTGTGCATATGCTTTTTCCAGCTGAAAAGCTGTTTAATATAACTGACCTGAAGTGGTGTATAGGATGGGGGTGCATGTTGCAACCTTGATATTGATTTATTTTTCAATTGTGGGGATAATACCTAGCAGGGAAGTGGTCTATCACTGATTTGTATCTCTAGGTTCCTTGAGCTCACCCTAGAGTCCCAGCAAACTAATTTTTATTTTCCTGTGTCAGCCTCCCAGGAAGTTGAGATTACAGGTCTAGAGCACCAGCTCAGGCTAGTACCCATACATTTCTACAAGCACAAACTTGTAGAAATTACCTTCTTGTTCCCAGGAATACCAGATGTGTTTGTGGATTATGCACCCAGTTGGCTATCAATAGTTTCTGTTTTTCCCAAAATGGTCTTTGAAGTGTCTTCATCCTTCCATGAGCCTAGGAACCACTTGTCATCTTCTGGAGATTTTTGCTGCAGCTCTCACACCCTTCAGCTTGGATCTGCATCTGGGTCTGAACCCTGCTTACAGCAGCAGACTGAAACTTATTATTATAAATATATATTTTAATAAATAAATAATATATTACTATTAAAATTACTATTAAAATTGTTGGGTTTTGAGGCAGGGTTTCTATGTGTAACAGAGAGCTCAATCTGTAGACCAGGTTGGCCTCAAACTCAGAAAGATCCACCTGCCACAGCCTCCCAAATGCTGTGCTTAAAGGCATGCACCACCACTGTCCAGCTTTCAGATTGAAACTTATCAATACCACCCAATCTCCAGAGGTCTCTGACGTCATTATAGACGTGCAATAGATGGATTGTTCTTGTCTCACATTACCCTTTAGGAGTAAATCCTAATTTAAGATCAACTGTTGGGCCAGTGGTGGTGGTGCACCCGCCTTTAATCCCAGAATTCAGGAGACAGAAGTTTGTGAGTTCGAGGCCAGCCTTGTCTTCAAAGTGAGTTCCAGAACAGCCAGTGCTCTACTCAGAAAAACCTTGTCTCAAAAAAACAAAACCCAAAACAAACAAACAGTCAACGATCTGGACTGGAGATGGTTTCTTGCAGTCTTAAGCTTGATCTTGTCCGTTCTACCTTCATAAAAATGCACTGCCAACAGCTCTGACATATTGTTATTCTGGTAGGAAAGAGAGGCTCAAAAGAACATTAGGATTTCAGACGTTAACTCTGCTTTAGGTCAATGCTAAACACATAATGAGGTCCCTTTCCAATACGTGCAGCAAACGAGAAGCACAGGTATATTTTCACCTTCTACACAGGCTGGGGAAGTGGAGGCAGGATGATCTGAACCTCAAGGCCCTGGTCAGCTACACAGTGAGTGAGCGAGACCAGCCTGTTCTGCCTGACCCTCCTCCACCTTTACTCTGCAGACACGGCATTCCTTTTTTGTTTGGTTTCCTTTGGCCATTAGGAAAGTGCCTCAGCAGCATATCCACGTGCTGGTCCCGCATCTTGTCCCACACATTTCCCAGTCGTGCATGCTCTTCTGCTTTCGCTACAACAGCTCTGTGCAACACTGATTTACACACAAAGATTCCGTCCAGATGAGTGAGATGTATTTGTCACCCTTGCTAAATTTGCCTTTAAATAAATACATGTGTAAGTGACACCATTCTCGAACACAAGAGGCATAAAAGATGTTTAGCAAAGAACACATGTCCTTCTGCTGTCAAAGTCCTAACAGGGTCAACTCATCTGGACATATGCAAATGAGTTCAGCAAATCTCTATTCAGGTTGGCAAGATGGCTCAGTGGGCGGAAGCACTTGCTACCAGGTTTGATGACCTGAGGTTTCATCCCCAGGAGCCACATGTCAGAACAAGAGAACTCACTCTTTTGGGCTGTCCTCTGATATCCACACATGAAAGTATATATTTTAAAAGATAAAAAACAAACAAGCAAACAACAGCAACACAACCCAAGACAACAACAAATAACTGCCAATAGAAAGCGGAGAATCTATACCTGTAATTCTAGCACTCAGGGAGGCAGGGGCAGGTGGATCTCATGAATTTGGGGACAGTGTGGTCTACACAGAGAAACCCTGTGTGGGAGGTGCGGAGGGAAGGAAGCAGAGAATCTGAGGGGCAGATAAACTATGGATTTGAATGAAGAACAATAAGATGCAAAATAAGAATGTGCTAAAAGCTCCTTTAAACATTATCTGGATCCCTATATATATTTCATTTTACTGTTAAGACAAGGTCTAGAACTCACTGCGTAGTAAACCAGGTCAGCCTTCAACTCAGAAATCTGCTTCTCTCTGCCTCCTAAGTGTTGGGATTAAAGGTGTGCACCAGAACCCACAGCTCTTAATGTACTTTAATACATTTTTTCTGTTGTAACAGGTGAGCTTCAACTCCATATTGGTTAAAAAATAAATACATTCAAAATTAATTTTTGGTTTTTCGAGACAGGGTTTCTCTGTATAACAGCCCTGGGTGTCCTGGAACTCCCTTTGTAGGCCAGGATGGCCTCGAACTCATAGAAATCTGCTTGCCTCTGCCTCCTAAGTTTTGGAATTAAAGGTGTGAGCCAACACGCCAGCTCTTAACGTACTTTAATAGTTGTTTTTTTGTTACAGGTGAGCTTCAATTCCATACTGGTTAAAAATAAATCAATACATTCAAAATTAACTGACATATATTTATTTATTCATTCATTCTTTTATTTTTGGCGTTTCTCGGTGTAACAGACCTGGCTGTCCTGGAACCCACTTTTAGACCAGGCTAGCCTCAAATTCACAGAGATCAGCCTGCTTGCTGAGTGATGGAGTTAAAGGCATGTGCCAACACTGCCTGGCTCTAACTTAATTTTTAATATAGGGTCTTAAGGAGCCCCATCTGGCCTCCAACTTGCTATGCAGTGGAGGATGACCTTGAACTCTGGTCCTCCTTCTTCCATGCTGGACCTACAGGCACAGGCTACCATGCCTGATTTATTGAAACAATGTTACCCAATAGACCAGGCTGCCTCAAAAACACAGTGATTTGCTTCCAGGGTTCTGCTGCTATTACAGGTGTGAGGCACCATGGCTAGGTTGTTACTCTTTTTAAGTGACCTGTAATAACTATTTTTGATTAGTACTGCTTTTTCTCCAGGACCAACTCATAACAAAGTAACTTGTTAATTCAATCATTAAAGCATTTTTTTAAAGTCACCCAGGCTAGCCAGATGGCTCATTGGGTAAAGGTGCCAATGACCTGACTTCAATCCCTAGGTCCCACAAGACAGGAGGGCTGACTCCTGAAAGTTGTCCTCTGATCTCCAGACATGTGCAGCAGCACATGACCCCACCAACAATACAAATAAATGTAATATATACTTTTAAGATCTAATCCTTTATCAAGCAACAAGAAAATTATGAGTAATTTTTTAGATTTTGGACTTAAGAATTCCTTGGCTATTCAAATCAAAACGCAGACATCCTCACATTGTTACCATGGGTTTCAAAGGAATAATCTACATGTCTAAAAGCTATTTATAAACAAGGACAGAAGAACACACAAGCAAGCTGGAGCCTTTCCATGTCATTGTCTCTGGGACCCACGGAGCCGAGCCTAGTGTAAGCGGAAGGGCACAATGGCCAGGTTCCAGTCTAGATGCTTCAAGCTGAAGAATGAAAAGTTCATCTGTGCACACATTAGTTGGCTCATAAAAACCAAAGGGTCACCATCTTCAGAGACTGAACATGTCAACATGTCAGGACTGGCTCAGGGAGCTGGGTGATGATGGGTCACCAGTTAGGAGCACTTGCTGCAGCCGGGCATGGTGCTGCACGCCTGTAATCCTAGCATGCAGGGAGGCAGAGGCAGGTGAAGCTCTGCACCTGGTCTACAAAGCAAGTACAGGACAGCCAGGGCTACACAGAGAAACCGTGCCAAAACAAACAAACAAACATAAACAATAAACAACAAAACAAAAAGCATCTGCTGGTCTTACAGAGGATCCAAGTACCTGTCCTAGCACCCATATGCTGGTTCACAGGCACCTGGAACTCCAGCTCCAGAGGGATTCTCTTCTAGCCTCCTTGGGTAACTTAACTCATGAGCACACCCTCACACAAAAAATAAAACCTTCAAAAAACAGGGAGGCTAAGGACACAGGCTGCTCATTAGTTTGGGCTGCTTTTTGGTGATGTCTTGAAGGTGCCTTTCTTGCTCGACACTTGATTTGTATCTCATTAATTCTCAGCAAGAATCGAGCCCTGGGGCAGTTGGCCCATCCCTCTTCACATAGCGCCTGCAGTAGGGTCAATCTGCAATGAGGAACTGCACATGTTCCCGGTCTCTAAAAATTCCTGCAAGATTCCTCGAGGTGGGGCTTCTTCCTTTCTTACTGAAATGCAGATCAGTTTGGAGTAGTACCTACTATAAAACACAATAAAAATATAATAACTGTAAATAATTCTATACATTCATATGTGTGTACATATATCCAAGTCTTACAGGGCAAATGGCTGAGCTGACTTACTGTTTCCTCATAAAAACCAAAGACCTATTAAAACTTTCTAGATAAACTACAAGAGGAACTTTCTTGAACATGTACTAGCAAGTCCGAGATAGGCAAAGTGCTTTTATATTTCAGCTTCTAAACTGACTGACATCCAGTGAAAGCCATCTTTCAGTTTTGTGACACTAAATGCAAAAACTGTTAACCCAAAATTTGTAAAGTTAAGACTCTCCAAAATAAATTATATTTAATACATTCAGTAATGAAGTAACCATTTGTTTTTCTATTCTGAGTCTCCAGTATTCTGGTTTTTCTTTGGATCGTAAGAAAACACTTGCCTTTTCATAGTTTTTGGTTTCTGTATATTCTCCATTAAGGGGAGGTGTTGGGGGGTGGTTGGGATCCCAAGGAATTCTTTCTCTGTTCATGTCATGTGAGCTATTTGCTTCTATTTAGCAGAGGTAGGAAAATCGGCACCTCCTTCCTTCAATGACTTAAGAGTTATTCCTGTGGAAATGACTATCTCACAACATTGCTGTTATCAGGGGACTTCAAGAATGGTTCAGTGTTTGAGAAGCAAAAGAGCATTTTCTATCCCAAAGAACATGAACTTCAAGACTCCTGCTAACAGATTCTGCACACCATACCGTCTTAATATATTTGTGATGAAAAGCTATTGCTTTAAAAAAACGTTAACTATCATATCCAGAAATACCAATGGCAAAGAGGTAATTTGGAGTTCTTTGTGTTTTTAAAAGGAACCAATACAACTGAAAATTTCCAGTTACACAGCCTTCGCAAAAAATTAACAAAAATCTAAGGATAAAAAATGTTAAATGAACAACTTAAACAAATTACATCATATTTACCCGGATAGCATGTTTCTATTTTGTACTTTCAGCTACTTAGAATAAACACTTATCAGCTTTCAAATTCATTTATTGATTAATCTAAAAGAATTTACTGAATAAAATGCTCAGTTCCAATGTATCCAAAAGATAAAACTACACTGGGCTGTTTGCGAAAGAGTGTAGACAAGAGGAAAGACACTACGATCCAGTTGTGTGGCTGAAGTTAAACACGTGTCCCTATTCACAGTCAGCCCCGTGATTTGTCCACCGCCACAGACACCCTCGCAGTACATGACGTCCTAGGATTGCCCAGAAAAAGCTGGTAGCCCAGTGTGACCATGGTTTTTAAGGTTTCTTAAAAACAACGTGGTCGAACAAAAAACCCCAAAGCAACTGAAAGACCTGGAATAAATGCCCCAGTTAGCGACTCCTTGGCAACTCAGATGCAACCAAAGACTTTGGTAGACGATCAGAAAGAAACGTGAATCTCTCTCCGTCTCTCTCAAAACAAAACAAAACTATAAAGCTCTTTTTTACTATTCTCTACAGTTCTGCATCATTATCCCCGGTGGCTCTCGGGGAATCGCTTCTTTTAAGGCAGGATATCAGAATGCCAAACCTCTTGGTCCAGATCGCTCCCTCCCTCCTTGGAAGGTGGGAGCATCATGCACTTAGATTATTGAATTGCGAGGATGGGAGTAGACCTGGTCTAAAGGGATGTGCCAGGTGGGCACCCCGGGGTGTGTGGTGTGATATCTGTCCTTCGTGCACCCCCAGAATGCGCCCCCTCCCTGGGCCTGCCCTGCGCCCGCGCGCCCCAGGCCTTGTCCGACAGCCAAGCAGCCAGAGGATGCCCCCGCCCCTCCCGTGTCCACGCAGCTGCGGCCCCGCCCCCAGCCACAAACCTTCAGGTCCACGCACCTGCCCTGCCTTCCCTCCCGCCCCCCGCGCGCAACCACCAAGCTGCAGCCGCTCTTCTCCTCGGCCGCCCGGGTATCTAAATGGGTCCGTCTCCGGCACCACAGCCAAATGGCTGAGCCTCCCTGGCCCGCTGCGCAGGACGCCCATTGGACCCTGCCCCCCGCCGCCGCCACCACCATTGGCTGGCTTCCGGAGTCTCGTCACTCGATTGGCTCGTGCTGCCGCCGCTCCACGCAGGAGCTGCAGGTCCCGCCTCCACGGCGATCAGGTTAGTGTGCGCCGCGGGTGCTGGGGGCTCGAGAACCGAGCGGAGCTGGTTGAGCCTCCAAAGTCCTAAAACGCGCGGCCGTGGGTTCGGGGTTTATTGATTGAATTCCGCTGGCGCAGGGTCCTCTGCAGAGAGAGAAAAAGAGAGAGCGCGAGAGATGGATATGGACAAACGGATTTATTTAGAGCTGCGGAACAGGACGCCCTCTGATGTGAGCATTTGCCAAAAATATCTCTGTCGGTCCTTTCTCCTACTTTGTGTTATGTGTGCGTGTGTGTTTCGGGGGAAGGCACTTTTCATGGAGAGGGGCTACGGGGAGGTGTGGGGCTTAGGGTCTGACTGCAAATGAATTGCAAGGTTGGATGGGGGGGTGCAGTGCCATCGGGGCATGTTCCGGCCGCCGCCACCGCTCCTGCCCTTGGTTTGTGACTGACTACCTGTGCGTGTGCTCCCTCGTGTGCGGGTACGGGTGCGAGGATGTGCGTGCGAGTGTGCACCCGGTGGGGGACCGGCGGGGCGCACGCGTTCGGGTCGGAGGGAACACGGCGATCTCACCCGCGTCCGAGCTCAGCTCCCACGACTCGCATCTGAATGGAAAAGATGATCGAGGGGAGGAGAAGATGGGCTGCCTCCTGGATTAAACAACAAAAAGGGGGTGTTGTTATATTTTAGAAGCGTAACCCCCTTTCCTCCCCCTCTCGCGCCTGCCCCCTCCCTTTGCCGTCTCTTCGCTCGCTAGCTCTCTCGCTCGCACACAATAAGTTTTGGGCTTCGCGAGTCCGGTTTAGTTTCTGATCAGTGTGGCCCTCGGCCCTCGGGGAGAGCGCTTGGGGGCCCGGCTGTTGCGGAGTTGGGAGATGGCTCGAGTTTAAAGCGCGTCTTCGTTTCTCTGCGGGGATGAGGCGAGAGGTGGGGAGCCATATTTGTAACTTTGTCGTGTTCGTGAACGCGCCCTTTCTCTCCCTCCCTCCCTTTCTCTGCCTGCCTTCCTTCTTTCTCACTCTTTCCACCCCACCTTTGGGCCAGATGCTGTCTTTTCTCCCTTCTCGCGGAAAAGGGGGGGGTCCTTGAAGGGGGAGGGATTGTGGAGTGTGCAAATGCTCAGATAATCCTCGCGCCGCCCCAACCACGAGCGATCGCTAGTGCAAGTTGCCCGGAGGCTACAGCCCCGTGAGCCCCTGGCCCCCGGCTCCCTCCCCAGATGCTAGCCTTGGCACCCTGACGCCCCACTGGCACCAGCCATCCCACCTCCCGCTCTCTGCTTCTCTTGAGGTGGGTTCCTTGGCAGCCATTCGGCGCCTGGTTAATAAATGGGCACGGGAAACTTTATCAGGACCCGAGCTGCCCGGAGGTTGTGCCGCTGTGTGGACCGGTCCGGTCTACATTCTTGCGGGCACGGCTGGCACGCAGCTCTGGGATGGGCAGCTCGTCCGGACGTCGCCGTTACGGATTGGGCAGCGGCGGGAGTATGGCAGAAGAAAACTTAAACCGGTGGGAACAGGGAGGCTGCGAGCGAGCCCACTGCCAGGGGAAGTGAGGGTGGTGGGTGTTGACGCGAACGCTGTTTATTTTTGTCTCCCTCTCGCTTTCACACCATCGTGCTGTCTGCGAGTTGGCCCATCCGAGAGATCCTAGGTTCTAGGGTATAAACCCTGGTCGACTTCCTTAGGCCGTGGAGAGTAGAGGCTCGCAGGCGGGAAGATCCCGGGTCCAGGCTGAGTGCCCGGGGTTCGGGTGAGTTAGGGGCTCGCGCAGCACGCTGTCCCGACCTGTCGCCCCTGCAGCCGCCTGGCCCCTCGAATCCTGACAAAGGCAGGCCTCGTTTCCTCTTTTCCTCCAGTTCCTCCCTGCAAACCTGAGTGAGACTTTTGAAAACAAGCTCCTTTCTGCCGTCCGCCCATCCTCAGGCAGCCGTGCACTGGAGACGTGCTCCAGCCCTACGGCGCGCAGGGCGGGAGGAGGGGGCGCCGCCGGCCGCGGGACTTGCTACTGGGCTGCCCGGCTGGGCGGGTGGCGTCCCGACCCAGCTCGGGTGCCCGATCCCGAGGGTGGAGGGGGCTGGGTGTGGTGCTGGGGGAGGGGGCGGAACGCGACTTCCCGCGTACTTTCCGGAAGACCCCTGTGGGTGACTGGAGGCTTCGGGGTCGTGGCGAGTCGGTGCGCAGCCGCGTGGGGCCGGACCGTGCGATCTGCAGTGCTAGCCAACCCGGAGCGAAAGGGAAAGCGGGTCGAACCGGCTCTTTAAACTTCCCCGAGTGTGTGCGCAGGGGGAAGGGCGGGCGCTCTGGGCTGGGCGCGATTTCTCACGCTTCGCCCCCTCGCCGCGAGTCCGCGGCCCACTCGCCGGCCTCGGGGCTTCTGGCGGGGTGGGGCGCGCGGGTGGCGGGGGAGGGGGCACTTAACTGCGCGTGGGGGAGGGGAGGGCAGAAAGCTCTCGAAAGAGGGACAAAAGGGGTGGGGGAGGAGGAACTGGCTTTTTTGTTGTTGTTTTGCTGGGGTTTTTTGCTTTTTCGAATAAACGTTTTTTGGGAAACAGATTGTTTTGGGAAACCTCCCTCCCCAGAGTACCCCCCCACTCACCCACCTCCTGCAACCTCTCTCCCAAGCCGCGTCTTGAGGACTGGTGGCAGCGACGGCGCCGAACTAGGACGAGCAGCCATGTTTCCCGGGGCGCCGGCGACCCGCCCCTCCCCCACGGCGGCCGCGGACCCGGAGCGGCGGGCACCGAGGCTGCGGGCGGTGGGGACCTGGGCGCACACAGGCGCAGCAGAAGGCCGGAGCCGCAGGCCTGGGGCCCCGGTCAGGAGAGGGCGCGGCGTGCCGGGGCCCCTCGACCGGCTGGGATCTGCGGGCCTTTCCCTGCCCTCGCCGTTTGCATGGCGAGGCCGGTGGGAGACCTCGCCCCAGGTTCCCAGCCATCCTCGGGGGGACGGGCGGCCGTCCCCGGCTCTGTGGCGGTGGCTCGCCAGCCTGGCGCCGAGCTGCCATTTTGTCACCGTGGCTGTTGTCGCGCTTGGGGTGGGGGGAGGCGAGAGTCTTGCGCCATCGCCCCGACGGCCGCCCTCTAGCGAGGTGCCTGCTGGCGGAGCTGGCACCAGAGACACCCCCACCCCGCTTTTGCATTCGGCCTTTGGGGACTCCTACCCCGCGCCCAGGGTCTGAGGATCCCGAAGCTGCCGCAGCCCTGAGAAGGTGATGGTCCCCTTAGCCAAAGCACCCCCCTTCCCGCCCTCAGTTCGGCTTTCAGCCGAGGCTCCCGCTGCACTCTGGCACCTAGTGAAAGGCGGCCTTGAAGAAGAGATCGCTCTGGTGTTTGCGCCTTAGGCGGAAACGAGAGGGTGGTGTTTGGAGGGTGGGGTGACGCTGGAGGGCGGCAGGCGCTCGGGATCGCCAGTCTAGTGGCCCTCACCGAAGCGCAGGGCGTCGGCCCTCTACCCGGGAGCGTCTAGCTGTCAGGATGCGCTGGGGAAACGCCCTCCCGGGCTGAGCTGTCCAGAACGGTTGGTCGAGTTTCAGGTGGGTGTCGTAGCACCCTGCAGGCTGCGGGAACTCTCGCTCTTTCTCCTACCCTACGCGCATACACACAGACACACACACACACACAACTCCCCCACCCCCACCCCGTTTTTGTTTTGGCGGGGAAGGCAGCTAACTACATAGTAAACATCACCCTAAACCGAAAGAGAAGTAGACTTTAAAAGTCTCTTGTGTTGACCTCAGACTCAGGCAATTTGTGGGACTCAGAGCCTGTGGTAGACCCCTCGCGCGCTGTAGGCTGATGCCTGTGTGCAGAGACTGACTTCCATGAAGGGTCCGGCAAAGGCTGCCATCAGAACCAGTGCCTCCTTTAACCTCTGGAATGCATTGCTTTTTTTTTCTTCCAGGCTGACTTACTGCCTAATTGGGTTCAAGTGGGTTGGGTTCAAGTGACACAGCCTCTTACTGTGTCTGGCATGTTGCTCCAATTTATGCAAGCCAAGCAGGGATTTGGGGGCAGAGAACTGAGTGAGACCTTGGTGTCTTGTGACTGGCAGCAGCTGCTGCTTGTTTTGAATCTGAAGGTTCCATGGTGAGGCTGGGCTCTGAAGCCATGGCAGACCTGGGTTTGAGTTCATCAAGGAGGTAGGATCCGACCAACCTTTCATCTGGCATAGTTTACCCCCAAAGCTTTGTACGTGTGACCTGTAAGATGGGGACAGTTCTGCTCTATCAGTATGTGACAAGACTGGTTTGAGTTGGCCCTTAGTGGGTGCTTGGTCTAGTCTCAGATGCTGGGGAGTGCTGAGGGCTAATATAGGGCCTCTTGGAGGTTTAAGATAACAGCTCCAACGATAATAGCAGATGCTTACATAGCCTCTTACAGTGTCTGGCATGTGGCTAAGTGGATTACAGACGTCAGTTAATTTATCCTCACAAGGGCACTGTTAAGTACTGTTGTTATTCTTATATTAAATGTAACAAAATTGAGGCAGAGCTCCAGGTCACCACAGTCAGTGTGGACCAGGATTCTAACTCCGTTATTCTCAGCCTCTGTACTGCTTGAAGCGCTGTTGTATTTTTGTAAAGCACCGTGGGGAAGGACTCTTTCTCCTCGAGCCTTGGAGCGATGCCACCTTAATAACAAGAGGTTTGGGTTTGTTGATATTGAGGGCATTGAAACAGTGTAGCTTCTTATTGAAGCCTTAGGTGAAACAGATATGCAGAGTGCATTTTATGGAGAACCTTACCCTGGTTCTAATATAAATGCACATCATTTTTTAGAGTGAGATGAATCTGGCTTCTTTGATGTTGGGCCATACTTTTGGGGTGATGAGAAGACAAGCAGGAGCCATTCTTATCTAGTGGTTCTTTGGGGTTTTATATACAACGCATTTTCTGTTTTTTATTAGTCTTTTCTACAGAGAGAAAAAAAAACAATCTGGACAGAATAGGCAGGCCCTTAGTGTTGGGATGTAGCTTGCTAATAACACTGCCTAGAGCCTCTCACTTACTACCTTAAGAATAGGCAAAGCAGATGAGATCGCCGAGGGCCTAGAGTCAACCTCCCAGCAGGCTTTGTGGACAGTAGAGAATGCAGTTCTGTAGTTGATCAAAGCCCAAATGTGACCTATATTAATACATCATCAGGGGAGCCAGTGAAATACAGACTCCTGGGCTCCACCCCTGGGTGTGGGTTTACTACCAGGTCACCAAACTGTGGCTATGTTTCTTGTCTTTATGATACTTGAGTTGAAAACAATTGTATGTATAAACCCTGAGAAATTTGTGATTTGGGACACTAACTTTTGAATCCTTCTTCCTACAAACTGCACTTGTCACTTTAACAAACTTGTGTCACCAAAAAAATATATACATATATACTTATATTTTGAACTTGATCAAATAAAAGAATTACAGGGATATGTGTACCCTTTCATTATAACAGCTGTGTTGTGTTCACAGTTTTGCTTCTTGGTGAAGTTTACTACCTGGAAAGTTGGTTAGTCTTTGTTTAGCAGGCTGGGGAGGTCCCTGAAGTGCTGTGCTTTGTTCTTTAGGATTGTAGCAAGTCCTACCTTTGATGGTGCACTGTGAAATTTCCAGGACCTTCTGTGTATACCTTTCAAGTAGTTTGGTCCTCACAGAAATGGTCCCCAGTTTACCAGCCTCCTTAGGACTTTCTCACACCTGGCTCTTTAGGGAGCAGCCCATTCTGTCACAGGGGTGGAGGGGAGGAACTTTTAAGTCACTCTAGTTACAGGCTTTGAGGCCTACTGAAGGCAAAGTTGCTGTGTACCCAATGACTGGCATCACGGTCAGCACATAACATGAAACCCCTAGGCACCTCCATCTTCCAGGCCAGCTGCTCGTCCATGGTGCATGTTTCCTGGGAGAGAACCCACAGTAAAGCAGAAATGGCTTTGGCTTCAAAACCCTTGTCTAATTGTAGCTTCTTAATGCCTGAGCTACTGAGCAGGAGTGGGTGGGATGTGACGTGCCAGACAGCAGTTTCAAACCCTGTCCCCTCTCTTGGCTGCGGCCACACTAGTTTAGCAGCCTCTCAAGGTGACTCACTTGGGACTTCTGCAGTTAGCCATCCTTCTTCCGTGCCGTACTAACTCACCACACTGAGGAGCTGGGAGCTGTGTGCACCAGCCGGCTGATCACCCCTCTTCTACAGAGCTTGTTGCTGAGTGGCTGTGATTAGGGTCTGATGGAGTGAGCTTGGTACAGCATTCTGGCCTGAATTCTGGAAGAGCAAGCTCATTGCTTTGGTCTTTAGAAGGGCCTTTTCCTTGGAGAAATCCCTTTTTGGGGGCTATGTCTCCTCTGACCTACTCTCCATCAGTGCCCAGCACCCACTCCCCACAGACAGGTTAAAAAAAAAAAAAAAGACACGAACCTGACTTGTCTCCTGTTACATTGGAATGTAATTGTACTGAATGCTCAGGGAGTGTGAGTTAAAGAGAAGGCTTCTGACTGGAACAGGGGTAGTTAGTTATTCAGAACATCTCATTTAATACATGGTTGAATTTGCCAGGTGAGCAAAGCATCCATGATCTTCACCCGCCTCCCCGGACACTGAAATGGCCTCCTTGTGTAGAACCAGATGATAGCCACTAGTGTCTTTGTTTTGTACATCTGCCTTGTCCTCTGCCATTCTGTGCAGCACTGGCGGTGGGGGGAAGGGTCCCTCTCAAACTGATTTGATTTGCTCTGTGCTGTGCAAACCCCCATGCCCATTCTACTATTTTCTTTACCAAGCTGGCTCTGGGCAGCAGGTCTAAAATATGACCCTACGCTACTACTTACTTACTCTGGTGTGAATCCTGGTCCCTTTCTCCCAAAGGTGTTTGCATTTTGAGAGTCTGCTTTAGTGAGGAACCATTAGAGACTGGGATGTTCTCAGCTTTGTCGTTAGCTTGAGTTGGACAAGTTGTTCAGCTTGTCTTCTTGCCGTCTAAAATGGAGGGGGTGTTCAGGGCTGGGGCTTTAACTTAACTGAGTCCTTAGCTAGAATATACAGAGCCCTAGAGTCTGCTTTCTGTACTGCGTAAACCAGATGTAATGCCAGCACTCACTGCAATCCCAGCACTACTGGGGTGGAGGCAGGAGAATCAGAAGTTAAAGGTCATCCTCAATTACATATCAAGGTCAAGGTTAGCCTGTGCTACATGTGACCCTGTCCAAATAAATAAGCTGAGGGTGCTGAGTTAATTAGTGGTAGTCAGACTTTTTGAGCCTACTAGTGACATTCGAACAATTGCCCAGCATATTCATACATATATACATACTGTTTTTAAAACACGAACACCTTTGGTTAATCTAAAAAAATATACGCTACCTTAGGCTCAGGTTGATTTCACTCTATTACTGTTTGGAAAATATTAAGGGTTGGATATTGAGGTTCCTTCAACTCTTTTACCGTTTGGTTGGAGGATGGAGCTTGCCCTTCGAAGCTGTGTATGAGCCCTGCAGTGACATAATAGTGCATTTCCCAATTTCATGGCAGCTCACTGCCGGGCTTTGGCTGCTCCAGTTACTGAGGTCTACCCCACACAACCTCGCGGTAAAAGTAGCTGTTTGCTTTCATGCCTATCCTAGATGGATGCCTGCCAGAGTTATGGCCTGTGCCAGTGCTCTTTGCTACCACCTCCCCTAGCACGTTATGCTGTGCGCTATGAAGGGCACCCACGTTTTTCTTTCACTGAGTCAGATAGTTTTAGAGGGGTGTCTGGTGTGTTCCTATCTCTTCCTTTCAGTACTTGGGCAAATCCCTTAGCCTCAGTGTGCTGGGGTCTCTAAAGCTGAGGCTGTCTCACCATCTACCAACAGTCTTAGGCACCGGAAGCGCCACTGCCACTATGCTAGAGTGTGGAAATTGGTGGTTGCTTTTCAAAACAGAAATATGAGGCTAGAAAGATGGCTCAGTGGTAAAACACTTGCCACTTCGCCTTAATCTGAGTTCAGATCCTCAAAACCCACATAAAAGCGGGAGGTGTGCAGTGTGCTATGAGCATCTGTAATCCAGGGCTCCAGACAAGAGACCACAAGTCTCTGGAAGCTTGCTATATGCAACAGAAAAACAGCAGAACCTGGCTCAAGTCAAACAGGGTGGAATTGAAGAACTAGCATCTGTGGTTGTCTCCTGAGTACACACACTCAGGGACATTATGTTACACAGAGAGAGAGAGAAAGAGAGAAATTTAACATTAAGTAGCACTCTTTTCTACAGGAAAAGAGGTTAGAACCTGGTGATGACAAGTCAGAAGCAGCAGTTCAGTGGCCGCTGTAGGTCCAGGAGCAGCTGCAGCGTTGCAGAGCAGCGCAGTCCCCCAGCCAGCTCTACCTTCCCACCATGGTTTCTATAGAGGTTGATGTGTGTCCACAGCCCTCTCCAGGCAGCACCTTTCTCATTCATTGCACATCTTCTGCTTCAGGCATCCACTCAGATTTGGCTCCTGGTCCTTCACTCTCTCCTAGCCTGTTTCCTAAGAAGTTCTCTTTGCCTTCCCTGCAATCCCTCCTTTTGTGCACACTGTCGTGTGTGCCTTTCTGTGTACACGCCATGTGTGAGCTCCTACAGGTCAAAGGACTATTTAGGGGAGTTGCTTCCCTTGCCTTTCACTCTGTGGGTCCTGGGAATTAAACAGCAGAGTTGGTAGCAGGCACCTTTGTTTACCCACTGAGCCATCTCTTCCCGACTCCACTGGCTCTCTCTATATAGACTCTTTCTGAACTGAGGATATTTCTGTGGTCTTAGATCACTGGACTTGGACAGGGGCAGCAATCCAGAAGCTGAGACAGGAGGATCACAAAGGCAGCCTGAGCTATGCAACTGAGACCTTGTCTCAAACAAAACAAAAGACCAGATTCCTGTTTTAGCTGGGTCCCTCCGCTGCTGCTGTCTCCTGTCCTTTAGATTATTGTAACTGCATTTACCATCCCTACCTCCTCTCTGAGTAGCTTTGCTTCCTAGCCTAGCTTGCATCTCCGTTAGTCTTAAACTCAGCTGACTGTGGGACCTGGGCCCTTTATATCCTGGGCTATGCCTGGGCTATGTTTACCTCCCAGCCACTCTCCACCTGTATATCCCAGCAGCACCCTGCGCTCAAGCCCAGCCCATGGCCTCTGTACCCTCTCTGCCCTGCCCCCGCAGCCCCCCCCCCCCATTTCACTTACCACACTGTTTACAACAGTCTTACACCATCCCAGATTACCTCCCCATGCCACAGTTCTGGTCTCTTTGAAGCCAGGCTTCCAATTTCAGCCAAAAAAGATTTTATTAAAGCACAGGTGACCCTTTTTTTCCCCATCCTGTGTGTAAAATTGACCATTGGGATAACGTCTGAAACTCCTTAGAAAGTTCAACAAGGTGCCCCACTTGGTGCAGCCCTTCCTGGCCTTTTAACTGATGTTCCTCCCCACTTATGCGTTACTGGCAGCCTCTCCCCCACCCCTTTCATTTGAATCTAAGCCACTCCTACCACAGTTTGCAGATAATGCTCTCCTCCCTTTCCTTCCGGGGAAGGTCTAGGTCACATTCTTTTGTTGAAAACTTACATAGGATTTTCCCTTATAATTGCACATTCCTGGCCTCTTTAATTAGCATCTCTTAAAAAAAAAAAAATTAGCATCTCTTTCCCCTGAGAAGCCAGTATGCTGTGTGCTTCAAGGACCTGCCCTTCACCCTAGGGTATCCCCAGTGTTCAGCACTGCGCCCACACTTGGCAAGCATTCTCCTAGTATTGCTGGAATGAAGGATCCACAGTACTCATATGGACTGATCTCCTAACACCCGCTGTCCAGCAGATGGAAGCTGGGAGCCTTGCTGACTGGCAGAAGAATGTGCATTAGTGTGAAGGTGTCAGATCCCTTGGAATTGGGGGCATAGACAGTTGTGAGCTGCCATGTGGGTGCTGGGAATTGAATCCGGGTCCTTTGGAAGAACAGACAGTACTCTTAACCACTGAGCCATCTCTCCACACCCCCTCCCCAGATTTTTTTTTTTTTTATTTTTTTTTTTTGGAAATTCTTAGGAGTAGAAAATAAGAATACAAATGGTAGGATTTGTATTTGTATTTCTACCTTCTATTCTGGTTGATTATTTCACTTTGTCAGCTAAAATCTGCAGGTCCTGTCAGTGAAAGACAGATGCAGGGATTCGGGAAGGAATGAAACAGTTCTTGTCATATAGACCTGGCTACTCTCATTCCCTATATGACCCAAGTGAACCTGGAACTCCAAGGCAATCGCTGTGTTTCCGCTTCCCAAGTAATGAGATCCTAGACACGTGTTACCACACCTACTCTTTGTTTTTATCATTTTTTCCTGTTTTTGAGATAGGCTCTCACTGTGGTAGCCCAGGATAGCTCCCAATTTGTGGTCCATGTGCCTCAGCTTTGGACATGCTGGGATTACAGGTGTGTGCCACCATGCACCTCATTTCTCCCCCTCTTCTGAGACAAGGTGGCCTTGCTGTATCACCATGACTGGCCTTGAATTCATGGATTCATTATGCCCCGGCCTCAGCCTAGCCAACTGTGACCGTCGGTGTGAGCCACTGCGTGCAGCTACTTTTCTGTTTTTCAGTTCTGGACTGTGTACATATAAGTATGCACTAAGTATCTCAAAGAACATAAATTAAGGAGGCATTTAAAAATATTCGAAGTAGTAGTATTCCCTGTGCCTAATGGAATATCCTGGACAGCTCAGTTAAGTCTGTTTTAAAAAACATTTCTTCCTTATTTTTTTTTCATCCTTCTTTTCTTTCTTTCCTAAGACAGGGTTTGCTATGTAGTCCTGACTAGCCTGGAACTCCCTGTGTAGACCAGGCCAGCTATGAACACACAGAGATCCACCTGCCTCTGCCCTCTAAGTGCAGGGACTAAAGGTTTGTCCCACCACTTCTGGCTTGTGTGCTTCATTTTTAATTTAGTTATAAAGTCCATACCATGTCAAACACTGTCCATGTGCTGATCTTCCCAACCCTGGCATGGGGATAGGGTGGGGGACAGTTACAGTACCCACTAGTAAGCCAGCCTAAGGTACCCAGCTCATCAGAGGCCACTGCTGCATGCCAGCTTGATTGATTTTGTGTGCAGACCTCCAAAGTCCACTCTAATTCTCTTGAAGGTCCCAAAGGGATATGCCTTGGGTTCTCCCTGCAGATAGCTGGAGAAGCCACAAGTGGGACTCAAGAGGATCCTATTCCCACATACCAGAGACACTGGGCCGATGGGTACCTGGGTGATTTTTTTTCTCTTGCTTTCCTTTTTCTGAGAACGACACCAGAAAAGAATCTGCAGCAGGCTGAAAGTTCAGCAATCGGAGGGAACAATGAGGCTCAGGGATGTGTGTAAGTGTGCGTGCTCCTCACTGTTGTGTGAGGGTGCAGCAGAGTCCTGAAAGGACTGCAGCTAGTCTCAGGGCCCAGGCCTACCTGCAAGCATCATGAAGACTGGAAAGCAAGGGATCTGGCAAAGGCAGAGGTAAGGTAAATTTAGAGGGATTTGGTCCCACTTTCTGCAACCAGCTTGATCTGCCCTTGATCTCACAGGAGACCAACATGATATGACTATAAGAAAAAGTGAGTCATATTCCCTGTCCATCAGCCATGTCCCGTGCACTAGCACTGAAATAAGGCTGGCCTGTTCTCCTAAGCCATTTGCACAGCAAACTTATTATCTAATTGCATTCTGCCCTTGTGTCCTGGGTGGCGCACAGGTGTGGGAGGCCTGTGTCTTGTGGTGGAATGCGGTTGATAGACAGGAGGAAAGAATGTGGTTAGTGACTCAGACTGCAGGCTCCGTGCACTGCCAGGGGAGCATCTGAGGGACTCCCCAAATGAGGCTCCCCCCAGCTGCCGAATCTGCCTCTGGGTGTGTTTTCGAAGCTGGGGCTGGGGGTGGGGGCACATTGAAGTAGGGTGCTTCTCAGTAGATGGGAAGAAACATGCTAAATGGAAGTAAAAGGGAAAACAGCTAAAGAACGGTCCAGGCTTTAATGTGCAGGGCTGCAAGGACCCATTGCCTGGCCTGCGTCTCTCCCCCTCCTCCCTCCAGGCATTCATGCCAAGTTTAAACATGCCCACATTCTGCTCGTCACACTTGTGTCTATGTACCTGTGTCCCAGGAGGCTGCTGCTACTAGACTATGACGAAAAGTGGACCTGGGCCCTGGGGGAGGTGACTTAGTTGGTGAAGTACCTGCCGTGTGAGCATGGGGACCCAGGTCCCCAATAAAAGCTTGCCATGGTACTGCCTGTCAATAATACCAGTACTAGAGATTTGGCAGAAACAAGAGGATTGTTGGTTGGCTGGCCAGCTCAGCCAATCAGTGAGCTGCAGGTTCACTTCAAGACCCCGCTTGAGAAAATCAGAGAGCCACTGAGGGAGCGATCAGCTGTGAACAACACAGACATGAGTGTGCAGGACTGCTGGTCCAGGACAGCGAACGTGGGAAGCAGTGTCTTCAGGGTATTAGCTGGTCCCCTCTGGGCCTCAGTCACTGTCTCTATAAAGTGGAAGATAACAGCCATGTCTTTTTAGGGTCTGTTTCCAGGAAGGGAGGAGAGTAGTTTGCACCAGGTCTGAGCCCCAGAGGTGATTGAATGGGGGGTCAGGTGAGCTGAAGAAGGCTGTGCCTGTCTCCTGTGTGGTGGGGGAGCTCTCCTCCTTAGCATGGCTCACACTCAGCTTCAGAAGCAGATGGGAGACCTGAGAAAAGGACAGAGCCCCTGACTTGTGCTGAAGTGGCCCTGTAGGGACACCGGCAGCTTCAGGCATGCCCTGCTCTGGGATATCCTAGGTGGGATTCTGCCTGGCCAGCCTTTTCTGACTGTCCCAGGGCATTAGTCCTCCTGCTTCTCCAGAGCTTTGGGCTGCTGTTTCTCTCATCCTTTATCTTTCAAGCAGCTCCCCAAAGGCTCCTTGCCCAGGAAGTCCTCCTGGACCCAGTGGAGGGAGGGGACCCTCCACATCTGCCCAGGTGGCATCCAGGATGTGAGGCCATGGTCTGTCTTCCCAGTGGATTCCCCATAGTTCCTCGTGGGAGTGTGCACCAGTGGCTCTCCCAGTTCATCTGGTCAGTGTTTCTCTGTACACTTGCCAGGGAGCATTCTGAGGGTTCCGGAGTCCAGCGTGACTCCCCCACGGCATGAATAGGAAGGTTCCCTGGTGGCAGAGGTGCCCTCGGCCTCTGCCTCACTGCTTGTGGGAAGCGTCCCATCCACATGCAGGATTGAAGCTAGCCTTTCTCTGCTGCATGTCTACTGCAGGGAGGACGGATGTTGCCTGGATGTTGAGCTGTCAGTGTGCTGTCTTCCCCACTGGCTCTGAGGGTCTGGGGAGCTCCTGCAGAGGCTGGCCTGCAGCCATAGCAAGCAGCTCCACTTCTGAGCTCCATCTAGTTTGTGGCTCTGTTGCAGACACGCTTATATGTGTCTTGGGTGAATGTAGGTATATCTGTTCTTCCGGGGGTGAGTCTGGGGCAGTTTCTGGAGCAACACTCTGGGCTGCTGCTTGGGATGTGGTGGCTGGAGCCCAGTTGGAATGCAGGCTGTCCTCTTAATCCACAAGGGTACTGGTTTCAGGGCATGTTTGTTCTCCGGGAGCATTCAGGGACTTTATCTACCCCAGTGGCCTGTGTGGTCCTTGTCAGAAGTGGCACAGGACAAGTTCACATGTGCCCTTGAGCTTGACCAGTGGCTGTAGGCGCTGGCCAGGTCGATCTTATACTGGGGGAAGTGCCCACTGCACCAGAACACAGACCTGTATTCCCTGAATGTTTTAAGTTTTAACTCCATGCTTTCCCAGTGGTGAGCAGCTTAGCCGGCATTTCCCAGCTGGCAAACGGCAGCACAGAGCTGGAATCCTGGCTCCCTGCTGACTCCTGCCTGGCCTTGACTGCTTCCATTCTTTCTGTACACAGAGACTGAATACCTACTGTATACTGGGTATGTTGCCGGCTTCCTGGATATGACAGTTAAGCAGACAGTCACATCACCTGTCCTTCCCACACAAACCACAGCAAAGATACCAATACAAGCCATGAACACAAAGCTGTGGTCCAGGCAGGCTTCCTGGAGGTGGTGACACTTTAGTGGACAGGATAATAACCTCTGCTGGATTTGGATTCATAGCTTAAAATCCAGTTGATTAGAGAAGTATCTCTGAGTTCCCAGAAGAATAAGATGTGAGCTGACAAGCCTTAACACCAGAGCTGTAGCACCAGGTCTAGGCAAGGTTAAGGCCTAGATGGGCTACAGAGAGTTCCAGGCTAACTTAGGCAACTTAGTGATAATCTCTCTGTGTTAATAAAAGGTAAGAAGAGGGCTGGAGAGAAGGCTCAGTGGTTAAGAGTATTCACTGTCTGCTCTTCCAGGGATCCTGAGTTCAATTCCTGGCACCCACACGGTGGCTCACAACCACCTCTACTGGGATCTGATGCCCTCTTCTGGCATGCGGGTGTACATGCAGATAGAGCTCTCGTCTACATAAAATTAATAAAAATAATCCTTTAACGTTGAGAAGAGAGATGTAGCTCAGTGGCAGAGTGCTTGCCTCGCATGCACAGAGCCCTGGGTCTAATCCACAATACTGCACAAGACCGGGAATAGTTTGTGCCTGAAATTCCATCACTTGAGATGTGGAAGAGCAGGATGATCAGAAGTTCAAGGAGGCAGGGAGGAGACAAGGGGAGAGAGGGAAACAAATATGGGAAACTATGTTGCGGCTGGCCAGTACTCCACTCCTCCCAGCCCTAGGCCAGACCTTGACATCCCAGAATGTCTTGTTATTCTCTTAAGGCTGATTCCTTGAATGAATGACCTGAACTTTGAGATGGACTTGTTAATTTGCCTTTTCAGCTATAGCTGGGTGTGTTGGAGGGAGTGGACTATGACCACATCGCCACCCTTCCAGGCAGACCGGCTACTTTTAAGCTGGTCTTCTCTGTCTGGACAGAGACGCCTCCCATTTTGTTAACCATTTAACACCCCCACCTCACCACCACCACCCTGCCACCCTTTTGCTTTTTCAGGATGGGGTTTTGTTTTGTGTTTGTTTGTTGTTGTTTTCCTGTGTAGCTTTGGCTGTCCTGGAGCTCACTCCGTAGACAGCTGGCCTTGAACTCACAGAACTGCAGTGCTGGCACCATGCCTGCCTGGCTCCACCCTGGTCTTTCTGAGGTTACAGTGGATCTGAAAGACATCCACCATTTCTCTCATTCTATCTAGATCTTGCCTGACTTTACACCTATGGGTGGAAGTCCAGGTGGTTTGGGGCAGGAGTGCTAGTGCCCCTTGCAGTGGTATTTGTGGGGAGGGAACTTGACCAGCCAGCCTGTCTCAAGGACCAGGGTGAACCACCTCGGACCATTGGATTTTACCTTAGAGAATTTGAAAGGTGCTTCTGGCTCCACTGGGGCTCCCTGGTGCTTTTTCATAACACTGTGGGCTATTCTCTGAGCAAGGAAAAGTAGTCTTTTAAAATTTGTGTTCTGGTTGCTTGTTACTGTTCTCTGCCTGTGTGCGGGATACCTTGTTTAAGCTACAGAAGTGCTACAAAGTAGTTAAGTAACAGGTGAGGGGGCCCAGGTGGTGGCTGCTGAGCAGCTGTCCTGAGTGCACAGCCAGGTCCACTTCCGAGCTGCGTGTGCAACCTAGAGTAGACCCTTCGCTTTGACCTGCACCTTCCAGCCACTCAGGATAACCTGGGAGACCTCTAGTCTATTTGTCTGCCCCACCCTCCCCACTTTCCTTCACCTTTGCCTCTGCAAACTTGGGGTCTCCTGGAGCTCCCCAAGCCTCCTAAGTGCTGAGATTGCAGGCATGCCTCTGGCTGTGCCAGGGCCTTCGGGGGAAGGTCCTTTCTCTTCCAGGCTCTGACATACTTCATACAGCACGGTTTATTCCCACAGACAAGAAACACACCCAGAGATTTTTTTACCTAGGTCTGGGAAGTAGGCTTAAAGTGTAATTAGGGGCCTAAGGCCTAGCGCCTCTGCAAACATGAGCAGGTCTTGGCAGCCTCTTCAGCAAGAGCAAAACAGCACCCCCGTGAATGGGCATGGCAACAGTGCAAGCACCTCCCTACCCTGTTGTGCTTAGCTCTCCTGGGATGAGAGGAGGCTTACTTGACCATTCCTGAGTGCCTAGGGTGAGTTTGGGGTGGTGCTTGTGGCTAGGTACTTGGTAAACATCACCTTTTGGACCTATTAGCACATCCCAAGGTATAGGTTGGGCCACTTGTTTTTGAGACAGGTAGACTGGTTCAGAGAGGTCAGATTGGCAGACTGGACCTCCCTTTTGTGTTGTCATGGGTTCTTTTTGCATGCCCCTCCCAGACTAGACACTCTTGGGTCAGGACGCAAGGACAGCATTTCCACTGTAGCCCCATCTTCTGTTGTAGTCTCCATTGAGTGAGTTTTAGGCATTTGTGGTGTGGACTGGGGTTAAGTAACCTATCCAGAAAGATGATGAGGCCTTAGGTTTGGAGGACTTTGTGGACTGTGACCCTGTAATCAGGGTGGGATCTGATTGAAGCACTGAGCCAGGTGAGCACAGAGTGGCATGTGCCTGCATATTTATACTCTGTGGTTAGTTATTGCAGCTAAACATTGGAAATGTCTGTGAAGAAGGGCCTGATGAGAACAGTGGCCCCCATATGACAGGACACCATTTGGTGGTCTAGGGCAGTCCAGCATTGGCCTGGCATGCATGAGGCCTCAGGTCCAACCTTCAGGACTGCCAGGGAGGCTCTTGGGGTTGTTTTGTTTTGTTTTGTTTATGAGACAGAGGCTTACTGTGTAGCTCAGGATGGCCTCATGATTCTCTGCCTTGGACTCCCAAAAGCTCAGGTGACAGCCAAGGCAGGTTGTGAACTGTATGGGAAAAGGCAAGACAGACAAACAAACAAAAACCCAGCAATGTTACAGGTTGGTTTGGGAGTAAGTTGAGAAAAGTAAGATTCAAAAATTCCAAACACTCTGGAGATAGATAGGTGGAGTAGGTAGTTACTGAGGCAACAGGAGGTAGTTACTGGTTGGTGGTCGGAGGATTTGCTGAATTTTCCTACAGTCTGATTCTGAAACCAGGAAGATGACTGTATTACTAGTTAAACATCATCACTATAACACCTGGAAAACAAGCAACAACACGAAGGTGGTTTTGGACCAGCTTCTTACTGTATTCTTTTTTTTTTTTTTTTTTTTCTTATTGTATTCTTATCACAGCCTCTTCATCTGAATGGGAACGTTCTTGGCTGTGTGCTTGTTAAGGCTGGGACCGCAACCATAGCAAGAAGCCTCCTCCAAGGTGTCAGCCCTTGTCTCCATCTTTGGAGTTTATCCCCCAACACACTGCCATGGTGTAACTCAGTTGTTTCTTTCCCCAACTGAGTGAAGTGAAGGGTTCAGCAGACTGTTCTGGATGCCATATAGTGGGGGAGTCAGGGTGTTTTCTTGGCTTATTTTTAATGCCTTTCTGATCAACAAACATTTACTGAGGGATAACCTCAAGGCAAAGCAGGAGACTTGGGCTTCCAGCACCTCTTCTCTGTTCTCTGGGGTGCAGCATCTTGCTTGGTGAGGAATGTAGCTTGTGAGATGTACTGCGGTACTGCCAAACACAGCACAGCACAGCCTTCGAAGGGCCTTCCTAGCCAGCATCTGGCCTGCCCGGTTCCATGGACTCCTCTGTAGGTATAGCTCTTCTTCCCATTCTAGTGGTGAACACACTGAGTTGGTGAAGTCATGACCAAAGCCACAATTCTAGGCTGGGATTGTGGCTCAATTTGTAGAGTTTGTCTAGCATGCCACAGCCTTAGATTCATTTGCAGCATGGCTTAAACGGGATGTACACCTGAATTCATGGTACTTGGATTATTAGAATCAAGAGGATCAGAAGTTAAAGATCTTCAATTACAGTAGAGTTTGTGACCACCTAGGCTACATGAGACCTTGTTTCAAAAACAAAAACAAACAAAATATGTCTCAGTTCTGAAGTGAAAAAGCCTGGAGCCAAACCAGACTGACTCATGTGTCCCTGTGCTAATAATCAAAGCATCTATTTATAAGATGTTTCTTATTGTGTAGTGTATGCCTATTTCTACCAGAATACATGGCCATTCGCAGCCTCAGTAAAGTCCCTTTGCTCATGTACTGTGGAGCAGCTGTGAAGGTCAGAGGACAGTTTGTCTGAGTCGGATCCTTCCATCACAATACGTGAGCCGTCTCACCAGCCCTCCCTCCACGAACTCTCTTACATTTACGCAGCTGCAGAGTGTGACCAAGCATGCTTCCCACTTAGTCTTGGCCACGGATATTCCTTCCATTGTAAGCCATCCCTGATCAGATGTTCTTTGGGGTTCAAGTCTACACAGACGATAGATAGCCGTCCTCAACCACCCTTTCAGTACTGTCCCTTGTCACTATTGCTTTTTCCTTTGAGCATTAGTTGTATATACAATCACTGGCTTAGTATCTGGCTCTTTCACTAGAAGGTACACACATAGGAGGGCAGGCATCACACTGTTTTTCTGCAGTGTCATACCTTAATGCCTAGCTTGGTCCCTGACATACAGCAGCTACTCATTAAAAACTGTTCAGTGCAGAGGCTGGGGCTCAGAGGTTAAGAGCACTGTCTTCTCTTCCAGAGGTCTTGAGTTCAATTCCCAGAAACCACATGGTGGCTCATAACCATCTATACTGAGAGCTAATGCCCTCTCCTGGTATGTAGGTGTATATGCAAATACAGCACTCATGCAGTAAATAAATAAATCTTTAAAAATAAAACTGTCCAATGAATGACTGGGCCTGTAGTCCAGGCAGGTAACTTCCCTGGCTGTGTGTTGGGGTGGGGGGTGGGGTATCTTTAGAAGTGAAAAGACCCACAACGTGTGCTTAGCAGGGCCTCATAAGGCCCTTGGCAGTTTGTATGCAGAATCTTTGCAGATGCTTGCTAGCATTGCTTATCCTGGGTCTCCCACCTTCTTGCTTAACCGCCCCCATCCAGGTCCTTCAGTTGTGCATCACCCCAGCTCTCAGATGCCTCCCCATCCTGTTTGCCCTTGAGGTTCTGGAATTTAAGGTTTGGACACTGCCACCAAGGAGACTTGGTCACGTCCCTGCCACCACCATGACTGCTTGTCTTAAAGTTTAAAGTTTTTGTTACATTTTACAGACAGTGTGTACTCAAACATGGGTGTCATAGTATGCATGTGGAGGTCAGAGGACAACTTGCAGGAGTTGGTGCTCTCCACATGTATGTTTCAAAAAATCAAACTCAGGTCATCAGCCTTGGTGACAAGCACCAAGCCCCCACCCCACCCCAAATCTTTGGTACTAGAGCTTGAACTTAAGGCATGTTAATACATGCTAGGCAAGCCCTCTACCAGTGAGCCAACCCACCCCCACCCCCGTGAATTCCTGCTTATTCCTTTCCGCACAGCTTGAATATAGCTTACTGTGTGCGGGCTGCTTGGCAGGCCCTCCTTCAGGAATTGATCTCCTGAACCTTACCACTCATTTCTAGCTAACTAGCCTCTCCTTGACTCTCTAAAAGTTGTAACATTTTGGGTCTTCTGTTTTGTTTTTTAGCATTTTAAGATTAAAGCAGTTGGTGGTTCACATCTTTAATCCCAGAACTTGCCGGGCAGAGCTAGTTTGAGACCAGCCTGGTCTACAGAGCAAGTTCCAGGACAGCCAGCACTTCACAGAGAAACCTTGTCTTGACAATAAACAAAATTAAAGCATCTGTAGACCTGTGAACAGCAGTTAATTCAATCCATATCCTATTTTAAATATCAAGTATAGGTCAGATTCCCCTAGCAAGACAGGGAAAGTGGCTGGCTCTGGAAGCAAAGCCAATCCAGGCGCTGCAGGTTTGACTTACTTCCCCTTCCTCCTCTCCCACTGTCTCCCTCTCCCCTCCTCCTTCTCCACCAGGAAGTTTACCATATTTGATTTGTCCCTTAGGCAAGTTGAGTGTATCCTGTTAGGTTAAGGGAGGAAGAGCTGATTAACTCACTTCTTATGCGTAACCCGAGGCTAATCGGTGAGGTTCTTCTGCATGGTTGGTTACCATCTCTGCCCAAATCTTTCACTCCCTATTAGAGCCGGGATACCCAGGCTTTAGCACAGGGGCCTGCTCGGCTCCTGTGATGGAGGTCTGCTGTCTGTTCTGGTAGAGGTGGCAGGAAGGAAGCCAAGCACAAGGTTTCTTCTCTGCAGCTATTTGGCTTCTCGTGTATTTATTTCTGTGCCTTCTGGGTAAGGCCTGGCAGGGAGAAGGCCCAGCTTGGGTCTGGGTACTTCCCTCTCTTTCCCCTTGCTTCAAGGAGGTCTCCCTGGACTGGACCGTCTTTGCATCTGAGCCCTCAGCTGAGAAGACAGTGAATGGCCCAAGGTTTCATCACAGGCTGACTGATTTTTGCATATACCACAGATTGGGTTCCAGCTCATGCAGCTGAAAATAGCCCTGACCTTGATTCTCCTGACCCCCTGAGAGCTGGGAGTACAGGCATTTCATCCGGCATGGTTTACTTGGTGCTGGGGAAATCAAGCGGAGGGTTGTATGCTAAACAAGCGTTCTAACAACTGAGCTGTATCTCCATCCCTGAAGCATGTGTTTGTTTTGTTTTACCAAGCCAACTGGAAATGGTAGATCGCCATACCAAGGCTCCAGTGTCCCGGTCTGTGAGTCTGCATGGCCTTGTGACTTTTGAGATGGGTCATGGCAGTGGCTGGGATGGGCAGAATCCTTGAATTGTTGGTGCGTAGGTCTTTGGACAGTGAGACTGGGGAAATGATCTCATTTGTATTGTGCAGCCAGCATCTCAGGGTAGAAGCCTCTCGTCTGACCGTCTGATTTCAGCAGCTAGTCACTGGCATCCCTCAGCTGGTACAGCTGATCTGCCCAGCAGTGGTTCTAGTGGGATGTTTTGACTCAGAAGTCAGAAGGAGTTAGCCATCTAGAAGCTTCTCTAGAACTATTGTCCGCTTGCACTCCACTCAGCCAGCCTTTCCCCGAGTCTGACTGGCTCGTTCCCATGTGACCACTCAGCATGCACTGGTGTCAGCTGCTCTGTGTGGGGTACTGGGGGAGGCCGACACTGAGTCTTTAGACCTGTGCAGCAGCTCGCAGAGGGCCTTGGTGGACAGGGACAGGCTCCTGGGAAGGGTAGGGGAGATAAGAGTTCCTGTGACATGCAATGTCATTTGGTGTCAACATTTTTTGCTGTAGAGGAGTGGGGCTAGCAGTGGGAAGCTGCCTTGGAAAGGTGTGGGGTTGGGGGCCTGGGAACCCTGCTCTGGGTTTGCAGTTGATCTCTGTGGCCATTAAAGGCTGGGGGAATAACAAGCCACATTATTATGACATTATTGGATCTGTCCTCTTTGTCCTGACCAGCCTTCCTATTGCAAGGGACAGTGCTGCAGCTCTTTAATAAGAACATATCAACCACTGTGGGTTTCAGCAGGAATCTGTTGGTGAGTGGGGTGTGTGAATAGAGGTGGTTCCTGCTCATTCTCATTGCCTCGAGGGGCTTGGAAGCTACTGGCATTCTCTGAGATGACTGACAGACCCCCACATTTGGAAATCCCACCCTGGGCCCTGGGGGACTTTTTTTTTTTCTTGGTGTGCAGAAAGACACCAGAGACCAGTTTCTCCATGTTAGTTATTGCCTAGAATAATGAACAGTCTGCACACTTGCATGCTGGATCCCAAGCTCTTCAGCTCTGAGGTCCCCGTGCCTCCTTTAGGAAGCCTTGCCTGAAGGGATGTAGAGGGGACCAGAAGGACCTCATCATTTTACTCCAGCCACACTGCCCAGTGTGCAGTAAGGAGGATGGGCAGAAAGCCCAGAGTCAGGCAGCAACTTCTGCCAGGGCACACAGGAAATTCAGAGGCATGGCAGGGACAGAGGCCAACTCCAGAGACTGCCTGGTTGCATCTGTCGCATATTCTGTGAGTGCTTCTTGACTAACCCCTCTTTTTCTGGATGCCTGGAATAGTACTCTGTCTCTTCCTGTATTCTAGCCTCCACAGGAAGACAGGAAAAGAACAACTGTTAAGGGAATGGAGCCGGGTAGGTTCAGTCATCACCCTCCGGCCTCCCGTGCCTCCCCAACCCCATCCACTGCACCCTCGGCCACAGCCAGCCAGACCCCACAGCAGCTCTTTAGGCTGATTCCGGCCTCTCTGGTAACTTTCTGTTACCTGAAAGTTGGGCAGGACTAGGGCAGGGCCAGGCAACCAGGGAAGGCTTGGTGCAGGAGGAGTCGATGGTTGAGATGGAAGGCAGGAATGAGGCTTTAAGAGGAGGAATAAATGGCGCTGGAGTCCTGGCTCAGCGGTTAAGAGCGCTTGCTGCTTTTGTAGAAGACCCGGGTTTGCTTCCCAGAATCCACGTGTGGCTCATGGGCGTTTGTAACACCAGTTTCAAAACACCCGAAGACCTCTTCGGCCCCTGCAGGCACGGGGCACGCACACAGTGCACAGGCATGCCGGAAAAGCACTCATCACATTTTTTAATCTTTAAAAAAGAAAACAAATAAAAACCCAAAGATAAGAGGAACGCAAAGGCGCAGCATCCGGGCTGGGGCAGAAGCTAGACATCCTTTTGCAAGCCTGGCCTGCACAGGGCCTCCAGGTACCACCAAGTGAGGAGAGCGTCCCTAGCACCGACTATTTCTGTGGAGAAGTATATGCCAAGTCACGCAGCAGTGAGAAGAGGAGGGAGGAGCCAGAGACAAGAGCGAGTCACGGGGCTGGAGGGCTGGAGCTGTTGCGGCCCTGGACCTATGAGCCGGCCTGCTCTCCCTCAGCCCGCCCCCCTGCCTCCAAGTAATGAAGATGGCGTCACCGCTGCCCGCGCCACGTGCTCCCCCGCTGCTTGCCTGCCGAGCTGCTTTGTATGCAGCAGCAAAAATCCAGGGCCCAAAGCCGCTTTCAATTCTTGGGGAGGGTTTGTTTGTTTTTAAATTGAGGAAGGGCCTTGCCCCTAGCTAAGACTATGAAAGCGTGGAGACCCCAAGCTCTGGCCGCCAGGAGACTGTAGGAACTTGGGAGCTTGGTGGATGGGCTGTGTCTTCCCTTACTTTCAGGGGGTGGGGGGAGGTATGAGTCTGACCTAGGACAGAAGGCCTGGTGTGTACAAAACGAAAAATCACCCAGTTCAGAATTACTTGCTCCTTCTTCTGCCCAGTCCGCCTGCCCCTGGGGCTTCCACTAAACAATCAATCTCTCCAGACCGTGGCACCCCTTGCTGTGTGCCATATTTCTAAAATGTAAGCCATAAGAAGGCTGGAGAGATGCCTCAGCAGTTAAGAGCACTTGTTCTCAGGACTCACACCCAGCCCTCACAACCCCCTGTAACTCCTCCGAGAGATTGTCCTCTGAAGGCTCCCCTACACTCGTGGCATTCAGTCACAGAGACACAGTAAAAGACTGATATAAATCCTAAGTGGTGTTTGTTTTCACTGTGTGTGCTTATACACACAAAAAGTGTACATGCTCTGAGTAGAGTGGGTTTTTTAAAAATTGTGTATTGTGATTTTATGTGCATGAAGGTGCCTGGGGAGACAAGAATAGGGTAGCTGGAGTCACAGGCAGTTGTGAGCCTCTGACCCTGGGTGCTGGGTACCGGACTCTGGCCCTCTACAAGAGCAGCAAGTGTGCTTAACTGCTGAGCCATCTCTCCAGCTCCTAAAATGTATTCCTTGCAGTGGATTATGATCAGAAATCCCCAAGATCCCTGTAACTTTTAAAATATCCGACTTTTCCCCCAGAGCTGTGTCCCTTGCTTCGTGGAACCAGATTGAGTTTTTTAAGTTTCATCACACCAGGTTGGTAAGCAGACTTTACCGTTAAAACAAACCCAACCAAGCGTACACCTCAAACCTCGATGACTCACGAAATTTGGCCTTCAAGCTAGAAATGGATCTGCAACAGGGGATGGCCCATTTAAAAGCTGACCTAGTTAAAACCCAGGAGCACCAGAAAGCACAGGGTCAATTTGATTTGAGTCTTCCCTCCCTCCTGTTCAAAGCCTGGAACCTGGAACAGTTAGTCAGGGGCTGGCAAGGGTGAAACCCAAGCTGCGTACATTTATCCAGTGCTTGTTCAGGGAAATTTTGGCTAGGGGCTGGTGTAGAAAGCCAGGCAAAACAATGTAGGGAGTGAACCCAGAGGGTTTTTAAGCACGCTAGTGTCTGTAGAGCAGGTTGGGAGGCTTGGGATGATGGGCCAGGAGCCCTTGGAGGACTGAGGACTAGTTAGGAAGGACCCTTAAGGTTTAAGGACATATTATTGTTTAATTTGGCCCTAGGTTGGCACTAGAGTTGTGAGAAGAAACTAGAAACCCAAAGAGGTAAGGTGTGCTAGACCAGTGGTTCCCAACCGTCCTGACACTGCAACCCTTTAATACATTTCCCCCAGTCCTAACATTACTTTTGTTGCTACTTCATAACTGTAATTTTGCTATTATGAATCATAATGTAAATATCTGTGTTTTCCCATGGTCCCAGGTGGACCCCTGTGAAAGGGTCATTCAACCCCAAAGGAGTCACTACCCATGGGTTGAGAACAGCTGGGCTAGACAGAGGAACTTGGGCTAGAACCAGGTTTGTGTGCCTACAGAGCCTGCCTCCTGCCTACCCTCACTGAGTTGCCACAAAAGTTCTGAAAAAGTAAGAAGTGACTCTCTAAGTGTCCTTCCCCTTGAGTCTTTATTTATTTGTTTGTTTGTTTGTTTGTTTGTTTTGGGAAGCTGTGGTAGACCCAAGCTGTCCATTTTAATCAGAGCCAGCTTCAAGGCCATGTGACCAATTCACATAGTTGGATGTCACTGCTATGTGAGGTTTTGTTTTGTAGAGACAGAGTTTCACCTGGGCTGGGCTGGCCTCAAACTCACTGTCAGCTGAGGGTGATATTGAACTTGTAACCCTCCTCCCTCTAACCCAGTTGATATGTATGTAGTATTGGAGATGAAATGCAAGGCTCGGTACCTCCTAGGCGAACATTTTTATCCATCAGTTCGTCCCTTTAAGTGAATTTTGGGCAAGAGACCCACCTTTTCATTTTGCAGTGGTCTGAGACAGCACCTTTCTTTGGTCCTTCTGGGTACCTCTTACCTGCCCTCAGTGGCCCATCTTACATGCCTTGTCCCTAACTCATCCTGCTTCTTGATACTCTGGGATGGGGCTATTTACCGGCTAGCTGTCCTCTCCCAGCCTGCCACCAGCCCTCTTCTGGCAGACTCCTCCCCTGCCCCCCCATCTTGGTTCACTATGGCTCCTGTGTCCCTTCAGCCAACAAGGTGGCACAATTGTCTTGTGTAGGGAGAACTGCAGCCCTGTTTGCTGAGTGCTGTGTCAGTTTAGTAGGGCAGCAGCTGACCTGATGTCAGGGCTGGGGCACATACCCAAAGCTATTGCATGAAAGGTAGAGGTTGTGCAGTGTTGATTTCACCCGTTACAGTGTGCTGTTCGTGCTCTGCACATCAGGGCCATTTTGTGTCTCTCTTGTGCCAGGGCCAATAAGGGGGACATTTGCTAAGCAGCACTGTGCTGTGCATTCCTGCTAGGCTGATTATGGGGAAGGACAGTCTCTGACCTCTAGGAGGATCAGATGCTTAATACATGATTAAATGATTCATGCAGCCTCCGCCTCTGAGCCCAGAGCCCAGACTGGGTGCCAGCTACAATGATGGCTTCCTGGGAGGGGGGCTTGAACTAGATTTAGGTGCAAGTGTAGGTGATGGGGGAGGCTGGTGGGTCACATTTAGAAACTTGAATGTTTTCCCGGACATTAACTAGCCATGAGTGTTTTGGGAGGCTAGAATTTGCACTTTATAGGTTAAGCAGATGTCACTGTGCTTTTCCTAAGGAGGTAGAAGCTTGAACCCCAGAGAAAAGAGATGGTATCATTCAGCCCAAATTAAGGGTCTCACATCCAGCGTGAGGGCTGCTACCAGTAGCCTAGGCTACTACATAACCACATCCTTCACTGAGGTCACAGTCTTCATTTCAAGACAAACAAATTTGAAGTAGCTTGGTGGCAGTGACCAGGGCTGCAGTGTTGGAGATGTAGAAGAAAGGTCACATCTGAGAAATTTGTAGAGACCAGACTTGGTGGTTTTGAAACAAGTTCTGGGTTGAGTGAGTGTATTACTGTTTATTATTCTGAAATTCAGTTCCCACTGGTGAGAAATGATGACAGACTCAAATTGAGGGTGGGGTGGGGTCCAGTTGTTTGTTTTAAATAAGAACAGGGGCTCCTGGCCGAATTCTTGTGAATATGCTAAACCTAAAGTACAAATTTTCAGTTTAATCCTAACTTGAAGCTCTCTCGAACTCAGGACTTGGCAAGGAAAGTCTTTTATTTTTATTTTTTAAGCACAGCACACCCTGGATACAAAAAGGGTACTGTCCTCACATGGAAGGGCTAGAGAAGAGCCACCGAGTCTGGAGGACGTGGACTGGAAATGATAGCGATTGCAGGGTGTGTCCGCTCATTCGAAGACCTTGGAGACCGGCAGGGGGACAGGCAGATGACTCACATGGGACTGTGGGCAGAGCTTTTGCTTTGTCCCATTTGAGCCACTCCTCGGGTAACTCACCTGCCTTTCTCTTTGTGAGCCTGCATGCCTTGGGCTGTCTATCGAATATTGAAACCTTGGAGTCTGTGCTCTGGCTCCTTCCTCTTACTCCCTAGGTGCTGGCATTCATACTGCCTGTCAGGAAAGAAGTACAGAACAAAGGAGACTGCGAAAGGGTACCTTAGAGTTTTTCAAAGGGAGCACAAACAATGCCTTTCTTTGGGGGCCCACACTCCACCAGAGGTGGACACACACCTGAGCTGGGGCCAGGTTGAGCTCTGCACGTAGGTGTCTGTGAAGGTGGAAATGACACCCACCCAGCTGGTGAAGCAGGAAATGGCCAAAAGGGAGCCATTATAGCTATGAGAGCCTCTGAAGTTGAGTGGTGTCTGGGCATGTGCCACTATGCCTGGGGGTGTCAGATGCTTCAAGGACCGCTACATTGAGTGGCCATTTTGGTTACGAAGTCACAGCAGGAGAAGTGTTTATTTTTCTTATTTATTTTTTGAGACAAGTTCTCCTATAGTCCAGGCTGGCTTCAACCTGGCTATGTAGCCAGTGGTGACCTTGAACACACCTAGTTTGTGTGATGCTGGGGAATCAAGTACATCTCCAACACAAGACAGATGTTTTTGATGTGGTTGTAAATAGAATCCCCCTCCGTGGTGTAGTTGGTCTTGGAACTATGTGAAATACTTTTTCTAATTTATTTATCTATTTTGGTTTTTAGAGCCTGGGTTTCTCTGTGTAGCCTTGTTGTCCTGGACTCACTTGGTAGACCAGGCTGGAACTCACAGAGATCCACCTGAGTGCTGGGATTGCAGGTGTGAGACACCTCATTGGCTTTGTGTGAAATACTTAAAATGTGTCTGGAGTGTGTGTGTGTGTGTGTGTGACAGCAGTAGCTGTGAGAAGGCCCCCCAGTTTGGGTGTGGTGCTGGGAGGTGGGGACTGACCTGGTCGTCTGTTTGTAGAAATGCTAGGCTCCCTCCCCTGGCAGCAGGAGTTCGGGAGGGACTGTGCCTCCCCAGGACAGAAGCAGCTTCCTGAGGAATTGCCTTGACTGTCCAGCATGGCCCCTCCCATCCTTGGTCCTCTGTAGGCTCGGCATTGAGAGGAGAGGCCTTTGACCACTCTGGGAAAACCACAGTATGTCTGTAGACTCAGGATATGGTGGAATCTGCGTTTGGAAGCCAGGATTCGCTGGGGAACCAGTTAAGGAAGAAGACTGGGCCACAGGAGTCCAACAGCTAATACTTGTCCCAGCAGCCACTATTGCTCTATTTGCTTGCTGCTGGCAGCCTGGCCTTCTCTCTCTACAGTTTTCTTGCCCTCGGGTGGAGGCCTCCAACGTATTCTAACCAGTGAGTGTCTTGACTTAGACTCATGGCCAACCTCAGCTCTTAGATCTATCAGGAAGATGGAGCGAGGCCAGGGCAGAGGCTTGGAGCTTGTGATTGCGGGAGGAAGG
Organism: Meriones unguiculatus; assembly: GCF_030254825.1. Taxonomy (NCBI): domain Eukaryota; kingdom Metazoa; phylum Chordata; class Mammalia; order Rodentia; family Muridae; genus Meriones; species Meriones unguiculatus. The sequence continues at coordinate 25,989,681 of NC_083354.1, read as the reverse complement.
TGGTGTTCCTGGCTCTCTCTCCTTCCGGTGGAACTCTGAATTCCTGCTGTGCCATCCTACCAGGAGCTCTCACTGTACCTTCATCCACCGGAAGAAGGAAGGCAGGGCTCTGAGACCAGGTGCCCCATAGTTCCTGCCATGTCATTAGCCTGAAGTGGACTCTGTTCTGCCTTTTCCCTGCAGACTGAGTTCAAGGGGTTGCTGGAAGACCAGAGGGAGATCTAAGCAAGGTCCTCTTAGAGGAGAGATGCAGCCGGACAGGACTGGCTCATGTGCTGTTTAGTTGGGGGAAGGGAGGGCTCAGAGGGCAGTGGTGACCCTGTGAGCCCTGTAGGCCTGTGGTCAAGTCCCATGGATGGGAGAGTGCCACATATCCAGTCAATGTTCTTAATGCTTTCCAGAGGCTGAACAGTAGAAGCTGTTTCTGAGGCAGAGTCCTCAGGGGCAAGGTTGCAGAGGGAGGGGTGAATCTTTTCTTATTTTAGATTCCTTACAGCCAGTCCTGGAGCCACAGATCTCTAACCCAGCTACTTCAGAGGTGAGGCAGGAAGGTTACAACTTCAAGGTGCATATGCCTTTGATCCCAGCACTCATTGGGGCAGAGACAGGCAGATGGCTGTGAGTTCGAGGCCAGCCTGGTCTACAAATTGAGTTCAGGACAGCCAAGGCTATACAGAGAAACCTATCTTGAAAAACAACATCAAAAAGTCCAACGTAGACAACTTGGAGAAAGCCTGTGTCAAAATGAAAAGGAAGAGTAAAAAGATAAGAAAAGGAGAGGGTGCTTGCCTAGCATATATATGAGGGCCTTGGTATGGAACCTTCAGTTCCATACCACAGTAAGTGTTCCTTCTATCACCAAGAGACTGGGTTCCCCAAGCACCTGGCTTGCCCAGGGTTACATTGGCCTGCCTGCCAACTCCTTGGGCTGTTTGAGATTGTGCCTGAGACCCACTGGCTTTTCCCTGGCCTAGCATCCATTTGCTGTGTTCACTGGAGCCAGCAACTGCCCTGCTTGGAACTTCCTCACCAGAGTGGTGTTGTGTTGTTGTTTGTTTGTTTGTTTGTTTGTTTCCCCACTGTCTCTTTCTACTTGGTCAGAAACAAAGGAACCTCCCTGCCACCACCCACTGCAAGTCTTTGGAGAGCTGATAGGGTGGGGACCTTACTGGCCCTCATATTTCAGCATGGGCTGTCTGGGGAGTACAGTTTTCTTCATCTTCATCTACAAGGCAGGGAACAAGAATTACACCGTGAGCCATGTCATGCAGTAACTGTGCCTTGCCTCTCCGTATTCTTACGATTAAAATAATGCCGAGTGCTCAGGGCCACTCGAGGCTCTGTTCTTGAACAGCACTGTGTGTTTCCCCTGATGGGAACTTCTGCTGAACAGCGCTGTCTAGGCATGAGGACTTAGAAAGGGCTCTCTGCTGTTTTGCCCTAATGGTGAAGCGGCCCGGCACCTGATCACAGAGATAAGTGCCAGACCTCAGGGGGCAGCATAGAAAAAGGATTTGAGCGTGAGTGCGTTCTGTGCAAGCCATGAGATTTTCAGGGAGAGGAAAGTGGGGGCTGAGCATGGCATGAGCGTCCTACCTCCGGTGGGTGATCTGCCTGGGGCTACCTGGGTGCCTGTGGGTGGTGGGAGACTGGAGTTTTGGTTGTATACTGAAGTTGAAGAGCATGTAGTGGGAGGTTGTTATACTTGTCCACGCTCTTGTGCGTGTGCGCGCACGCGCGCACACACACACACACACACACACACACACCCCAGCCTCAGTGACAGTAAAGCCTACTGGTTGTCCTTTCTGAAATGACTCCCTGGTTCTAGAGGTGTGCTTACCCAAGGTTCTTCTGGCTTGGCCTTGCTAATGGTGGAAAGAGCAGGGTAGGCTGGTGGTGATCCTTTGCTCTGAGACAACTCTGACCTGGATAAGCGGGAAGGTTCGACATTGGGAGTGGGGGCTTCTCTGACCCTTCCCCACCTCCACTCAACACCATCCTTCCTTTCCAGGTGAAAGAACTCGTCCTGGACAACTGTCGGTCAATTGAAGGCAAAATCAAAGGCCTCACAGATGAATTTGAAGAACTGGAATTCTTAAGTACAATCAACGTAGGCCTCACCTCCATTTCGAACTTACCAAAGTTAAACAAACTCAAGAAGGTAAACACTAGGGCCTAGGATGTTGGGCGTGGGAGTGCTTTGTGTTCAGGGAGCATAATTGAGGGCAAGGCCAGGTACGTGCTCCAACTGGCTGGCATGGTCCCTGGGGATGATCCCTTCCCGCTGTCTGGGGAGAGTCAGGAGGCTCTGGGCCCTGAGCCTTCATTTTAAAAGCTTTTTCCCTCCCTGCCTCATACAGCTTGAATTAAGCGATAACAGAATCTCAGGGGACCTGGAAGTATTGGCAGAAAAATGTCCGAACCTTAAGCATCTAAATTTAAGTGGCAACAAAATAAAAGACCTCAGCACAATAGAGCCACTGGTGAGTCCCTTGGGGTCCTCCCTTTCCACTGGGGGCAGTGGGGATTGCTTTGGGGAGCCCAGCTTTTGCGATTGTCTTTTGAACTCATTTCCCCTCTTATCACTGTTTCTTTGACTCTCACTCTGTGCTGTGAGCTAAAGCAGGAACTGTTTCTTATTTCTGCTTAGTCCAGGAGAATTCGGTTTGACCAAGGTCACTTGGCCAGAATGGGCAGCCAGTGTGGGGCAGGGAATGGACCCTGGTCTGCTTATGCCCTTCAGCCTGGGTTGTGGTGTGCCTGGGCTTACAGCCTGACTGGCTTGCCACCCTTTGAGGAGGGAGGAACACTTCTAGATCTAAGCTGACCCTGGAGGTAGTCTGGCCATTGTTTCTTCCAGCGTTTATGCTAGTGGGTTAGTGGTTGGTACTGGCACAGGATTCGGGGAGCATGAGGCTGTGTCTGCAGGGAGCCTGGTGCAGGCCTTCCATTTGCATATGGAGGGAAGAGAGTCTCTGTTGGTGACCAGGGCCTCAGACATGCATGATGGATGACATCTCTGGCTCTTGCTTTACTCCTTTTCCAGTTAGAAAGGGAAATGATGGTCAGAATGACAGTCTCTGTGACCAGGGTGTGAGGTGCAGCATTCTTTTGATTTTGAAGAAGACCACCTGAAGATGTGATAAACAAGAATTCTTCAGAAACAGAGAAAAGTAGCCCATTCACAAAGCTAATGTCAGGAAGGTCCTGGGGACACTGCAAAAGTGGCTGGTCCAAGTAAAGCCCCGTCACAAAGCACCCCTCAATCTGGACACTCTTGGGTCAGGGTCACGCTGACTGTCAGGTGACAGTGACAGCAAGCTTGCATGTTTCTTTCAAGCCTTGACTTCGCCTGTCTCTCTGTGTCTTGGGGTCAGCTAATAAAACACTGACCACAGAAAGTTCTTTCCAGGTCTATCCCTGACCTAGGAACAAGGCAGAGCTATTCCATCTGCCTGGAAATCCTGATGTCATCATTTTTGTCACAAGGAGAAGCATCTTAAATTCTGAATCACTTGTGTTGGGAGTGTGTGTCGGGAGTGGCTGAGTCAATAAAGTCTTCGCGAAGCAGTATAGCCAAACCACACTGGAGACCAGGCACATACTCTTCCCTGCATGCAAATCACATGTGTTCATGCAGCTTTCCCGTCCTGGTTGTTGATATGATGTCCTGTGTCCTCCCAGGGTTGGAACCTGTTTTGGGTTGGGGGCTGCCGGGCCCCCTCACATAGGAGCTCAGGTGCCCTCCCTGCCTTTGGGGCCACTGACAATCACCTAAGTCTATAAACAAAAGTTGTTAGGAATCAACACTGCCCCTGAGGGCTCTGCTCTTCCTAGTTTGGCCTGGTCCGAATGGCAACAGGGACTCATGGAATAGGACCCAGCTACCTCGCTTGCTAGTTTCCTGGGCCCCAATTTTCCCAGCTATTCAACATGATAGTGTGGACACATCTTGTGACACAAAAGTGTGACACAAAAGGACATATCATATTCATTGCTACAAGCATAACTGGGTCCTCCTTCGCTTTGTCTCTTGTCCTCTTTGAGAGTTATTTAACAGACTAAGAGTATAGGCCTTTCCTTTCCTTCCTCAGATGCACTGATGATTAGCTCTGTCTTACAGAGGTGGGGATAAATTGCCTTAATGCTTGCAAGGGCTGTGCTCCTGCCTGGTGATCATTAGATGCCAGAGTTGGGTAGTTCATGTTGTTGTTTTCATTGCCTTTGGACTTCTTGTCACAGGGGTGCACAAAGCCCTCAGCCCATATACCAAAAGGCCCCATGTTGGTTTCAAGCCAGTCACGGGCTAAAAGCTGAATAAAGTATTAACTCCTGGTGAAACTTTTCAAACCCTCAAGTCCAACCCATTTTGTACGCTGAGGTTTGGGCAAGTGTGGGTCTGGGTTGGGGAGACAGGAAGTACTTTACTTGCTATGCAGATGTGAGGACATGCAATCAAAACATCAGGGCCCAAGTAAAAGCTAGGAATGACAACACACCCCTAGAACCTCAGTGCTGGGATATTGATCTCATGTGGATCCCAGGGGCTGGTAGGCCAGTGGTTTGACCAAAAAGCCAAAAGGGTGAGTTCCAGGTTCAGTGAGAGACCCTATCTTAAAACAAACAAAAAAAAAAAAAAACAAAACAAGGGAAGATAACCAGCGTTGACCTGATTATCTGCAAGCGAGCACACAAGCTTCTACACACACGCAGACAGCCACAACATGCCTGGTTTGCTTCTCACTGGAGTCCTTGGGCTGGCCTTGCTGCCTTTCCTAGGGCGGTTCCCCTCCCCACCCACTTTCCATAGTTACCCTTACCATTGACTGCCTTTCTCCACTTGCAGAAGAAGTTAGAGAATCTCAAGAGCCTAGACCTGTTTAACTGTGAGGTGACCAACCTGAATGACTACCGAGAAAACGTGTTCAAGCTCCTGCCCCAGGTCATGTACCTCGATGGCTATGACAGGGACAACAAGGAGGCCCCTGACTCTGATGTTGAGGGCTACGTGGAGGATGACGACGAGGAAGATGAAGATGGTGGGTGACAGTGGAGACCCTGGGATGCGGGCTCACCCGGAACAAGCTGGCGAGCCATATCTAGATCCTATAGTGTGACCTCAGACTTGGGAGGGGAAGAGGCCAAAAGAGGGGATGTGCCTGACGACCTCTTTTTTTTTTTTTTATCCTGGAGACCAGGTCATCTGCTGGAGAGACTGTGGTGCCCCCTGGTGGTCGCAGCATGCAGGGCCACAGTAGGCAATTGTTAGAACCCTAGGGGAGAAAGAGGAGGCTAAGAGCCCCTCCTCCAGCCCCTTCCCTTTGTCCACTGCAGCTTCTTTGCAGTTGGCACCCTGCAGCTTTCCTGTGTGTCTTTATAGCCCAAACAAAGCTAAGAGTCTAAATAGGCCCAGTCAATGAAGAAAAGATTTTGTTTTCTTTGTTGGCCTGGGCTCTTCTGTGAGATGTTCATATATTCTGTTGGCCTTGGTGGAGGTCCTTTGCCCGATAAATTGTGAATGTGCTCCTGTTGGGGTGCCAGTGTGGTATGTGGCAGGGGTCTGTGGTGGGGCCCCAGGTTAGCCCCCAGGCCCCTACCTAGTTGCTCCATTACTCAGGCCACATGTGGCCTTGAACAACTCATTTCTCTGAAAAGAGATGAGTTTTGTTGACTTATCCTTTGTGATTCGCTGGGCCCACCCCAGAACTACTGGCTCAGACCTCAGGGTCTCTGTGGCCTTACCTACACATAGGCTCTTCTAGGCATGTGACCTGGAGAAGGGCCTGTAACATGAGTCACTTTTGGTGTGTTTGGCTGTGTGAATGCCACTTCAATGCATTAGAGCAGTGGGGCTCTGGGCTTTGGTGGGGGTGGGGCAGACATGGCCCACCAGGCATCTCAATCCCTATTGTCTTCTTGCTACTCATCCCCCATAGAGGAGGAGTATGATGAATATGCCCAGCTAGTTGAAGACGAGGAGGAAGAGGATGAGGAAGAAGAAGGGGAGGAAGAAGATGTGAGTGGAGAGGAGGAGGTAAGGAGACTGGGCAGGGCGCCTGCGCATTCTCACCTGAGTCCTGTCAGTCACAACAACCCAGGAGCCCTGGTTGTCTGTCCCCTGCCCACCCACAGGGAACGGAAAGGGGTCCCTTTCCGAGATTCTGACAGTACAGGCTGGCTGCAAAGGCATCGGCTGTAGTTCTGGGGAAGTTGGTTTCCAAGTGGGGAAGGGAATGCTGGAAGCAGGGCCTCTGCATGCTTTAGGGAAGGCCTGTCTTTGCAGGTGGAGGTCAGGGAACAACTTTTGGGGGTCAATTTTGTTCTTTCTCTTTGTGGCTTCCAGGAGTTAGACTTAGGTGCCAGGCTTGGCAGCAGCAAGTACCCTTACGTCACTAAGCCTTCTTGCCAGTCCCTACTTTTTTGTTTTTGTTTTATTTTATTAAAACAGTCTGTCTGTACCCTTGGCCATCCTGGAATTCACTCTGCAGACCAGGCTGGCCTTGAACTCACAGAGGTCTGCCTGTCTCTGCCTCCCAGGCACTGGGATTAAAGGCATGTACCACCATACCTGGCTTTCCTACCTTTTTTTTAAATAACCAGTCCCAGCCCTGCCTTGAGCTAGCTGTGTATACTTGAACAAAATTTTTGGCTTTTCTGGGTGTCCTGGCATCTGTGGAGAAGGGATCAAGTGGCCTTTCTCACTACGTTATTGAGAGTAAAGTAGCACACTGAAAGGTGTCTCGTGAGGGCTGTGTGGCAGCCATGAGTCATTAGGTGTCCACACCTTCCTCCTTTTCACGTGTACTAGAGTTAGCGCTCCGGGTCTCGAGGGCAGAGTCATTTTTCATGAGTTGTTAAGAACGCTAAATCTGCTCTTGCTGCTGATGACTAGTATAGCAGGGAGGGTTTGCAGTGACAGCGCGCAGACAGGTGACTTCAACCTCAGGCACACACACACCGCATACACACCATAGTTCCTCCTAGTTTCTGCCTCCTGCCTTGACAGTACACAAGTCCACCTGCCACACACCGCTTGAGCAGGTTTCCTGGACTCCCTTCCCCAGGGCTCGGGATGGTGAGCCGAAAAGCCAGACTCCAGTCTGTTACTGCAGTTTCTCTTTCTTCTGGGTCCAGGCTGACAGACCCACCCTTAAGGGATACTTGGGGGAGGGAACGACTCTTTCCCTGAGGACAGGGTAATGGGACATGCTGGCTGGTGGACTGTCCGCTGTCCTATTCCTGCCTGTCATAAGAGCCCCACATGTCAACTTTGTTTTCTTTTTCTGTAATCTCATTGACCATCTGCCCGTATCCAGTTACCAGTGAAGGATCGCTTAAACACACACACAGTCTTAGCAGACAAACCAGGAAGAGAACTATACAGTGATACAAAAGCAAATTTACTTCAACAGTTCTTGGAAACAGTGGTCTGCTGTGCACCTTGGAGACCAGGGCTTCAGGAACAGAAAGGCTACCAGCATGGAACCCTGGGAAATACCCAGAGCAAGGGCCCTGGGTCGGGAGGATGAAGTCACAGGCCTGGCTAAATTCCAAGCAAGTTGAAAGTGAGGTCCTCAAAGGCTCTTGAGCCCGTCCCTCCCCCGACATGATGCCTAGGCTTGGCTGAGGGGAGAGGCAAAGAACCAAGAGCCAGGCTTGCCCATTTGATTCTGTAGTTGCTGAAACTGGGGTCTTCCCTTGAAGCTAAAACCATATTGAGGACAGATGCAAGAAAGGATGGCCTACTTTCAACAACAGGGCATCTGCCTGGGGAGTCTGTTCTCCTAAGATCCTGCACACTGGCAAGCTGCCCGTTTTCTAGGGACTTTGCCCAGAGTTTCTAACATGGGGCAGGCCACAACTACCCACCCCAAGATGCTTTGCCAATATCTTACTTGATGTGGGAAATATCTTAGGACATATGTCGGAAGCCTTGATACAAAACAGTAAGAAGCCCTACTGTGTGTTTGCCCTGAGCTGCAGGCCTTTGTGAGTTCTGAGCTAGGATGCAAAATCTTCCTAGGCAGGGACATTTATCTCTCTTTCAACTCATGTATGTATGTGGGTATACTGTATATACTTGTGTGTATGTACACATGTATTTGTGTATGTACACCCCATGTGTCAGTTGTCTGTCAGTTGTCTCTCTCTACCTTATATTTTAAGCCAGGGTCTCTCACTGAACATGGAGCCCATTGATTTGGCTAAACTGGCTGCCAGTGAGCTCCGGGGCTTCACCTGTTTGTATCTCCAAGGTGCTGGATGCACAGGCGTGCTGCTGGGCCCAGCTTTTACATACGTGCTGGGATGGACTGCCACTGAGCCTTCCCAGATCCAGCAGGAGCACCTCTAATGCTCTGCTATCTGTCTTTGCCTCTAGGAGGATGAAGAAGGTTACAACGATGGAGAAGTGGAAGATGAGGAAGACGAAGAGGAGGCTGGTGGTATGTCATCCTTCCCGCTCCTTCCCGGAGGCAGCCCAGCCCCTTTGCCTCTAGCATTACCTTGCTTTGAGGACCAGACAATAGAAGGGGGTATATCCAAGGGTCCCGACACTTTTGTGCCTTTTTCATTAGATGGCCCTGCTTCCTAGATGTACAGCTCTGGGTTCATGGTGGGGACAGGGCTGAATGAAAGATGGCTGCCTGGTAACCGAACCTTTTCCTTCTTTTCCAGAAGAAGAAAGGAGTCAGAAGCGAAAACGAGAACCCGAAGATGAGGGTGAAGAGGATGACTAAGGGGAATTAACCTGTTTGGGAAAATTCCTATCGTGATTTGACTGTTTTTACCCATATCCCCTCCCCCCTCCTATTCCTGCCCCCAAAACTTATTTTTTTCTGATTGTAGCGTTGCTGTGGGAATGAGAGGGGAAAAGTGTACTGGGGGTTGCCGGGGGGTGGGCGGGAGGGGGAGGAATAAAATACTATTTTTACTGCCACTCTTTTTATTTTCCCCCCTCCTTTTTCCTCGTGTCTGGTTTTGCCCCCGTAAATGCAATAGCTTAGCGCACACCCAGCAAGTATTTGTTCCTACTCTCAGAGAGGATGGCTTGGCGGCCGGCCTCTCCATTTTCTGGTATATCTCACATCCCCAGAGTTGGTCAGGAGGCTGTGGCTGGCCTCCCAGATAACTCACAGCTGAAGAGGCACAGAATCCCAGCCTCTGTGTTCAATCACTCTTGTTCTGGTTCATGTGGTCTCTGCCAGAGGTACCCAGCACCCTGGTTTGTAAATAGCATCCTAAAGGCGTATTTTGGCACTGGTTTGGGGACATTCCCCATCTCTCATCCCTTCTCCCCCTTCACAGATGGCAGTGGGCTTTGCTTTTGCAAAGAGAACTTTTGTTACTCCCGGCGCTGTGATCCTGAGAGCCAAAAACCGGCAGGCTTAGGAATGGGTTGGTAATCGTAATGAAAAGAAGCAAACCTTCATATTTTAACTTCTTTAAAAAAAAATATCATGTTCTATCTTGTTCTGTAAAATATTAGAGCAGTTTGTTTTGCAGAAATGACAGGAGGACTCATCTCGGGTACTCCAGCTTAGACTCTTTTTACAAATCTAAGCTCTGGAGGCACGCTGCATGTCCACTGGGTTTTTGTTCTGTTTTGTTTTCCTTCTCACATACATCAGGAGCACGGAAAAGGAATGCAAAATTGTATTTTCTTACCTAGTGGGACTCTGAAGTGACCGCAGATTCCTCCTAGTGAATGCTGTTTGCTTTCAGCACCCCCCTTCCGGATCGCTTTAGAAGTGACGTGCTGTTTCCTACACTGTTTCATTTGTACAGAAGAACATCTGCAACTCATTTTTCTCCCACCCTTGAGAAGAGCCAAACTTTGAGTTTTATGTCTGTTTGTCATTGATAAATTTCAATAAATCTTTTTTATACAATTTTTTGGGGGATGGCTTCTTTTGAGTTCTTACAAGCCATTGATCGTCCTGGGATCAGCTGCTGGCCAGGGAGGGAAGTCTTATATATCACCTGCTAAAACTTTAAGCTCTCCTGAGGATGTTACTTACACCAAGATTGGAGACATTTTTTTGTTCTCAGAGCAAGCCTAATGGCATGTATTCTACTTAAAGGCTACATGAAGGAAAGGAAGAGGAAGGAAGGAAGGAAGGGTGGATGCAAGGCTTACTTATAACAAAAAATAAAGCACCCAAAGGGCAGACCAACAATAAATAGTATTTGGGTTGTTTTTTTTTTTGTTTGTTTGGTTTTTTTTTTAATATCTTTGAATATCTTTCATGTTTTTTTTTTCTTGTTGTAAAGAATGTATTCTTGAAAACTCAGGAACATATAAAACGTTATTTAACAAACTGTAGACTTCCAGCTGGTATTTATTGTGTTACTTTTTTACTTGTGGTCCTGGGTACCTCTCTGTTCCCAAGTGTCCCGGCTAATACCATGGCTGGCTTCTGAGTGGCTTACCCGTCAAATATGTAGACTGTTAGATTTTTTTCAGTTTCCCCTGCAGCATTCTTCTGATAAGTACTCACACTTAAAATTTTTTAAATCTATTTAGTGTGTGTGTATGTGTGTGTGTTGCATATCAGAACAACTTTTGAGAGTTCTTCCATATGCATCTCAGGGATTGAACTTGGAACATCAGGCTCCATGGCAAAGGCTTTTATTCAACAGGCTAAGCTTTGTGGTCAGGACCGGGAGGCAGGCAGCCATGTCCTGGCTGTGCCGCATCAGGACAGGTGACCCGGGCTCCTTCCGTGGTGCCTTAGATAACGTAGTGGGGTGGTGAACACACTCTGCAGACAGCCCCCAGGGCATTCCCTTTCTGTATCAACCTTTGAGAAAGGTTAGTGAAGGTTCTGGGGTGATGGTTCAGTCAGAAAAACACAGACATGAGGACCTGAGTACCCTCTTCATCATCTGTTGTACAAAGCTAGATGCGGTGGCACACACTTGTCACCAAGCATAGGGAGGCAGGCAGGCGGATCCCCAGGACTCACCCGTCAGCCATCTAGCCTACGCAGGCCCCAGATTCTGCTGAGATGCCCTTGTGAACATTTAAAAGCAACCACTTAGGTTGACCTGTGGCCTCCATGTTTGCATATGTGCACACATGATCTGGAACCCACCCCTGCAGATGAGGAAGACTGGAGCTGAGTAGTTTGGGATTACAGGTGGCCTGTCACACTGATTGTAATGACTTCAGTTTCACTGAGTGGGAAGAAGGAAGGTTGAGCTTTCTCTGAGCACTGAACCTGTGTCCAGCCCTGTACCTCACTCAAGGTCACAGACAAGAACCCTGAGGAGCTGAGCTTGTGTCTGACCCCAGATCCAGCCTTCTTGTCCTTACACTAAGTCCCCCTAACCTCCTGCACCTTGACTTGTGCCCTGCTGGGTAAGGTGTCATGGCTTGATTCCTCTGTTCACGCTATCATGACTGAGTCAGCAATGTACTAGCAAGGGCTGAACAGATGGATCCCAGGAAGCCATTGGGAGTCCTAACTATCCATAGTGGCACCTGGAATCCCAGGACTTGGGAGGTGGAGGCTTGCGGATCAGAAGTCCAGGATCATCCATGTCTATATAAGAAGATTTTGAACAGCCTGGTTACATGAAAATAAGGCTCCTAGTTCATCCTCTAACTTGAAGTTCAGGGAAGGCAAGTGATGTGCCCAAGATCAAACCATAAGGGAGTGGAGGAGCCAAGCCTCCAGCCCAGAACACCTTTACCTCTGCTGAAATACGTGATTGAAGGATGGCACTACAGTGAGGATGGAAGGGATGGAGTGCAGCATTTGCAGGAGGAATGGAGCCAAGCCTACAGGTTTCATGAGGCAATAGGGCCCATCAAATTCTCCACATTCCTAGCGCAAGTGGAAGGTTCTCTGCATCTCCTAGTCCAGCCTGAAGAGAGGGTGGTGGGGATGCCCTGGGTGTGGCCTCCAGGCCTCTTGTTTTCAGCCCATCATTCCCTCTGGTTTCCTAGGTTGCACAGAGATGTAAACAGCTTCAGATGCAGGATGACTATCCAGCTAGTAAGTGTCTTAAAACCCCAGGTGCTTGACGCCAGAGACACGGCTCTTATCTGTGTTAGAAGTGCTAGCAGATGCAGGCCAGAGGTGAGCAACTCAGGCTCTCATTTGCTGACTTGCAAAGACTATTTATATCCTGGTTCAGAAACTCATTGTTCACATTTGGAAGGATTCCCATAGTGGGTCCCTAACAAGCAGTTCCTGTGGCAGGCTGGGCATAAGCAAGACTAGGACAAGGAGAGGGCCAGAGACAGGGACAGATCTGAAGCCAGCCAGGAAGGTGCTCGTAGGGTAGACCGGAACACTGTCACTGGGACTCCAGGAGCAGATGCAGGGGTCATAACAGTTCCTCCTCGCAGGGACCATTCGACTGGGTGGACCGGGGGTTGTGAACACTCACTCCTGAGGTCCAGTTGGATGATGTCAGCAGGGTGTTTTCACAGTCTGCCTGCTGTCCAGAGACGTGTGAAAAGTAGTAGAATACGGACAGTTTTGTTGTTTGAAAGACTTTTTTTTTAAGATGTATTTATGTATACAATGTGTGTTTGCATGTACACCTGCATGTCAGAAGAGGGCACCAGATCTCATAGATGGTTGTGAGCCACTATGTGGTAGCTGGGAATTGAACTCAGGACCTCTGAAGAGCAGCCAGCGCTGTTAACCTCTGCGCCATCTTTCCAGCCAGAAAGATTAAGTTCTGCATGTGGAGAGGGCTATATGTACATGAGTGCAGGTGTCCAAGGAGACCAGAACAGGAGGAAATTGGATACCCTGGAGCTCACCCAACATAGATGCTGGGAATCAAACTCAGGTCCTCTGCATTCTTAACCACAGCCACCTCAGGGCTACAGAGTGAGACCCAGTCTCAAAAAATCAAACAAGCAAAAACCAACAACCAAAAGCAAAACATGGAGGAGGCTGGTCACGTAGGTGCATCTTCCAGGAAGAGCTTCATCCTGCAACCAGAGCCAGAAAGTCAGGGCAGCCAGCTTCCCAGGGCTCTCCATTCAGCTTCAGTCTGACCAATGCAAAGCAAGCAGCCCCCAGTTGTCCTTGAAGAAGCCTTTCACTCACTAGAACTCTATCTGGCTGACAATCATCCCCACTACACAGACTCCACACACATAAGTGCTCATTTTCTGCTTAGTACTGGGCACAGTAAGGGATTCTCAACCAATGTTCCCCCAAATTTCCTGACTGGAGTCTCCAGGGTTTGTGCAAGCTCTAGGTCTCACCCATGGGAATCCTGATTCACTCTAGATTGGGGCCTGGAAAACCCGGGGCTTGGGGTTTTAACAATCCCTCAGAGCACTCTTACTCAAGTGAGGGAAGTTTGGAAAACGGTATTAAACTGAATACCACCAATGACCTGCAGAGGGAAGTTGGATTGTAGCCACATTCCTTCAGTTAAGAGCAGTGAGACTCAGAGTCGCTGAGTGGCCTAAGCAGCTTGCCACACTGCTGAGCTGAACTTCAAATCTGGGTCTACATGATTTTCATAGCTCCTGTGGAAAATAGGTGATAGCAACTACCTGCATGTCTCAACATATCTCAAAGGTTGGGAATTACTGGAAAAAAGCAAGGGGAAGTGGAGAGTGAGAACTCTTTAACAAAAAAAAAAAAAGATAGGTCAGCGAGATGACTCTGTGGGTGCTTGCTGCCAAACCTGGAACGCTCATGGTTGAAGGAGAGAGCCAACTGTGAGGGCTGAAGTCATGTTTTAAGCTGAAATTGATGTGCTTATCTGTAAAATAAAAATGCCTCTAGGCTGTAAGCCCCACTTGCCCGAGGACAGGCAACTTCCTGGAATGGAGGGAGCATTAATAAAATGCCTGTGGTGGTTTGAATAGGAATGACCTCCATAGACTCATGTGTTTAAACGCTTGGCCATAGGGACTGGCACTATTAGGAGGTGTGGCCTTGTTGGAGGAAGTGTGTCATTGTGAGGGCAGGCTTTGAGGTCTCTTATGCTCAAGTTATACCCAGTGTGGCACACACTCTCCTGCTGCCTGCAGATAAAAGTGTAGAACTCTCAATTTCTTCTCCAGCACCATGTCTGCCTGCATACTGCCCTGCTTCTGCCATGATAATAATGGACTAAACCTCTGATCTGTAAGCCAGCCCCAATTAAATGTTTTCTTTTGTGAGAGTTGCAGTGGTCATGGTGTCTCTTCACAGCAATAAAACCCTAACTAAGACAATGTCCTACACCCAAATCTTATGGAGGTATTTTCTCAATTGAGTTTTCTTCCTTTCAGATAACTTTAGCTTGTGTCAAGTTGATATAAAACTAGCCAGGACAAACAGAGTCACTTCAGGAGCATCAGTTGATAGTTTGTTGTTTTGCTTCCCAAAACTTTCAAGATAGTCCTTATTTATTCAAGGTCACCTGACCAGAAAGGCATTGATAGCGCCAGCACCCATAGCCTCCTGCCCTGCTCTTCTCAGAGCCATCATGGCTCACAGTTAACCACAGCAAGTTTCATCTTGACTAATTTCACACTTTTTCTCAAGATTTTTTTCTCAAGAGTTCTCACACTCCACACAGTCCTCCCTCTCATCTCTGCAGCTCTCTCTCCTTCCAAGCCAGCAACACAGAGTTCCCGTTATCCCTGGAGACAGATATCTCACAGCAAACTCAGGTACGAGAAGAATGGGTCTCTGCTGCTCACCAGAGTACTAGCTGTTTCCAAGCATTGGCGGTAGCTTCTGGTGCTTGAAAAATCAGGTGATGATGCACAGGCAGAGGGGCCGAACTGCTGCAGCCATCCTAGGCCAATGCCAGAGGTTTATGTGACCTTGAACGAGTCACCTCTCATTTCCCATCTCTAGAAGGCTCAGGAGGTCAGAGCATACATTCTGCTAGGAATGGTGCAAGAGAAAGAGTTATGGAAGACATGGGGAAGTGAGGAACCATGGAATCTTGGATTTAAGTACAAGTTCACCTTGTGATTGCTATTTTTTATTTTTTATTTTTTTTTTTTTTTGGTTTGTTTCAAGACAGGGTTTCTCTGTCCTGGACTCACTATGTAGACCAGGCTGTCCTCAAACTAACAAAAATCCACCTGCCTCCCTGAGTGCTAGGATTACAGGTGTGTGCCACCACACTCAGTAATCAGTGATTGCTGTTTTGGGTTGTCAACTTGACTACATCTGAAGTTAACCAAAATCTAAAAATGGAGAGGAGACCAATGAGAAAGTTTTAATTAATTTGAAATAGGAAGATCCAATTCTAATTTGAATCTTGAGGGGGAAGATAGACACCTTTAATCTGGGTTTTGAGGTGGGAAGAGACACCTTTAATCTGGGTCACATCTCTGCTTGAAGCCCATATAGGGACATGAAAGAAGGAAGCTCTCACCTTGCTAGCAAGGCCATTCTTTCACTGGCATTAGAGCCCCTCCTTCAGGGTTCCAGCATATACTGAAGACAGCTTCTTAGTATACAGGCATCACACTAGCTTGCCTTTCAGGGGCCCAGCAACCACTAATGTCACCGCCTGCTTCCTCCAGGTACACGCCAGGTGTGTGCCAGATAAAAAGACCTGACAGGACCTACCAGTCTCTCTCTTATGCGCTCCCTCTTGTCTCTTATGCTCTCCCTCTTTCTCTTTCCCTCTTTGTGCTCATGACTCACCCAGACTCTAACTCCTCTCCCTTTCCCTTTCCTCAAATAAACCTCCTGTATCAGACCTGTTGCATGGTGTGAATTTCCTCATCTATTATAATACAGCTGAGGTGTCCAGCCCCATGAACGGAGCAACTACTAGATTTTGGACTTTCTGTTCACAGCCAGCCAGCTGGATTAGCTGGACTGCAGCCTGTAGGTCATTTCAATAAATCCCTTTTATATATAGTATGAGAGATTCATAAGTTTTGTTACTCTAGAGAACCCTGACTAATACTGTCTTCCATAGAAACACGACACTTCATCCTTTATAACAGGAGAGGAAGAGAAAGGCCATCAATTGCCTAAGTGGGTGGACTCACTGGTAGGAAATTGGAAGGAGGGCACATGTTGGCTTTTGAAGGAAAATGTAATCTGGGGTTATCAATAAGACACAGGAACAGTGAGGGGTGGGGTGGGGACAGGAGCTTGAGATGGGGACAGAAGGCATGAGGAAGTCATTCTTGGGTGGTGGGAAAGCAACGACAGTACAGCAGAGGGTGGATCAGCTCAGCTAGTGGAGACCGCTGAGTATAGCTTTAAAGTGGGGCATTTAGGAGCTGGGGCTACCCATTGGTACAGTTCTTATCTAGCATGCACGAAGTTCGGTTTCTTCCCCAGCACCATAACAACTACACACGGTGACACCAGGAACCTCAGCATTGGGAGCTGGAGGTAGAAGGACCAGAATTTCAAGGTCATCTTCAGCTGCAGCTGTGTTCAACACAGTCTGGGATACATGAAACAACAACAGCCCCTAGAGCAGAGTGTTCGGGAACTTAGGAGGCTACAGTTTGAGTTCTAAGCTGGTTAAGGAGGTGAGTCAGCACTGACAGGAGAGAGGAGGGAAGAGGCCAATGGCAGAGATGTCCAAAGTGGAGAAGGGAGCCTCAGTGGAGGTGAACTTCAGAGGTTGAAGCGGAGACATTCAGAGTTCAAGGTCATCCTCAGCCATTCTGGGCTTTATAAGATCTTTTTCTCAAGAAGTGTTCAAGCCCTTCCCCACCTCTCCCTCTGTGCTTCCTCCACATCTGAGTGTATCTTCTCATTGAAGGGAACAGCTTTGCTTAGCCACTCCCTTCCACGGTAACTTCCTACTTCACAGGCCCAGAAACAATGGACTCAGTTGACCAGTTGACCACAGATCAAAATCTCTGAAGCCATGTGCCAAAGTAAATATTTTGTCCTTTTAAGTCATTCATTTCCCTCAGATATTTGTCACAGTGACAGAAAATAATATAGTCTCCAAGGTAGGAAGCTCTCTAAAGAGGGGAAGGAGTGTAGGGCTGGGAGATGTGGGGGTGACAGAAGTCAGCCTGGAGCAAGAGTGGGGTCAAGGCATGTCCAAACCTCGGGAAAGCCCTGGGCCTGCCTGTCCAGAGCACATAGACTTGTATCTCCACCTTTGCTCCCTGGAGTAGGTCAGCCAGGATAAACTTCCTCTCTGCTTCTAAGGTCGTGCCCTGAAGTACCTGGAATTCCTTCTTATGCAAATGAGGCATCCCCAGCCCCAGCCCCAGCCAATAATCTACACTCTTCCTGAAAGCCCTTAGACAACCCCAAAGGTTTAACTAGCTTTTGTTTCCCCCATTAAACAAGCTGTCTCACCGAAGTCTGTCTCCTGAGGGTCTGTTCTCTTCAGGCTCACAGCAGCCTGGAGTCTCTTCCATTCCCAGCCACTCCAGGCCATTCCTGTGCTGCTTCCCTTTCTCAGGATCCACCTGTCTCCAACACAGGCTGATTGTGCCAAGATGAGCAGGAAAGTGGAGCCTGAACAGCAAGGGGGAAATGAGGCAGTAATGGAGAATGAAAAGAATTCCCAAGTCCAGGCTCTGGAGCACAGACAGGACAGCCTCCCTTGTGGCTGCTTCACTCAAAGACTTTAAGAGAACAGGGTCACCCAAGAGAGCTAGAGGCCACCAGGAAGGAGCTTCATCAGGCAGTGTGCCATGGAGACAGCCTGCCATCTGCTAACCAGCTAACCATAGTGTATTAGTTACATATGGTGTATTGTTATCCAGTCCAGGAACCCAAGTCAAGGAAAGGTGTCATCCACATTTGGGGTAGGTGTTTTAACTTAATGTGGGGAGAGAATAAAGTCAGATCAATTCCAAAGCTGTGTGGGTCATAGCACCCAGAATTTTATTATGATGGTGATTCTAGATTCCATCAAATTGATAATCAAAACCATCACATTTGGTTCCCAACAGTTAAGGTGTAAGAGGTGGTAGAAAATAACCCTTTTGAGCTCACCAGGTGAGGTGCTAACTGCTCATTCTGAAGACCCAAGTTCTGTCCCCAAGACCCATGTGCAGAGAACCAACCTCAGCAAATTGTTCTCTGATCTTGGCATGCACACGCGTGGCATGTTTGCACCCAAACACAGCACACACACATGAAATAAATAAACACATAAGTATAATAAAAAGAAAATAGCCTTTGTGGGTGCTAGATGGGGGAGAGGGAGCACCACTGCAATGGGGGGGTGCTCACAGCCAGGTGGCTGTCTTGTGTTCTGTTTGTCGTTTCTGAGTTCTGGAGCATGCTGTATCCTCCTTTTGGGACCTCCCACTCTCCTGTGTCCCACAGCTCTCCGTCCTCTGCTGTACCTGGGTACAGGGATTGTCTTTCTCCTGTCACCTGGGGTCCAGTCACTCTTCTAGACCATCCCAGCAGGAAGTTCTGTGATGGAGGCCCTGAGCACACATCCTTGTGACCATGTACGAGAGTCAGGTGTTCCCCAGCCAGCATTCCAGACCTGATCACTGGAAGTCAGATGTCAAGGAGAAAATCGGGAGGCACCCACAGCAGCCCAGCTGTGAACAGAGCATACAACAGGTAGTTGAGAGACTTTCGATAAATGCCCTCTTGTCACTCAAACACGTGGCTGCTCCAGGACCTCGGGCATTGAGGTAGCTCTGCTGTTCTCTGCATGTCTCAAGCCAAAACAAGCCATTTGAGCAAACCCCATCTGCGACAGGGAACCTTGCCCCCTGCTTGCACAGTTTCGCTTTAGACAGGGAATGAAAATGAGAACATGACCGCTCCAAAGTATGGTTGAGAATGGGGGTGATTTTGTATATGGGAGGGGGGCAGACAGAGGTATCTGGAGGAGTCCAGACTGAATTGGGCCATGAGGGATGTGGGGTGGGGAGTGAAAGAGGAAATGAAGAGAGGGAGAGGGCAAGTAGACTAAGAGAAGCACCGCAGACCTGTGGAGAGAAGAGCCAGGAGAGCTTGAGGACAAAATGGCTGAGTTACATAGGAAACAGGAGCTGGAGGAAGGGAAGTCCAGCCCCTAGGGTAAGGAGTGGGGTGAGAAGTGCTGGGAGGGGCCAGAGACACTGAGCTAGACTTGTCCCTGGTTTCTTTGGAACCTGACAGACAGTGTGTTAGTTTCTGTTGCTGTGACAAAGATCTGAGAGGAGTGGCATAAAAAGAAGGCACAGACTGCCTCTGAAACTGTGAGCCCGAAATCTGATTGCCTCTGCCTTCAGAAGCCTGTCTCTACCCTACGCAGGGCTGGGCTCACAGGTGCATTCCGTTACACCTGACTTTTTTGTAGCTTCTAGGGATCTGATTTCAGGTCTGCATGCTCTCACTATGCGCTAAGCAATCTCCACAGATTGTGTGTGTGTGTGTAGCATAGTGTTGGGGGCCGAGCCCAGAGCCCTGTGCACACTAAACACGCATGCCCTACCACTGAGCTACATCCCCAAACCCGCATATGAAATTTAATAACAAGCAAAAGTAGCATACATTGTAGATGTCAGAAACTAGTTTGCCAGCAGGGGCACAGGGATGAGAATGTGTTGGAGAGAGGCAGGAGGCAGAATGATGGAGTTACTCTACATCTTAATTGGGGTGTGTATTGGACATGTGTTTGCATTTATCAGAATTTATCAACCATGTAAGATTTATGGGTTTCACTGAGTGCAGGCTAAAAAACAACACAACTGTAAATAAACATTGAGCCACAGCTAGTGGCTTGTGTGCTGGGGCTCTCGAAGATGAAGTGGCACTGATTTCTGGAATTTATTTAGTAATGCATAAAAATTAGTTGGATCAGTGTACATGTGATGAAGTAAATATAGAAAAAGGTTAATTATAGAATGGAGCTGGCAAATATATTTCAGGTTTTCTGTGTGTATGAAAAATGCTGTAATGAAACAACAGTGTGAAAATGTATGAAAAACCAAGATTATAAACTGACAACCATAGCCAATTTGTAACCACCTAGAACATTAACATGTTTTTACAGTCAACTAAAATACTTCAACATATTTTTTTAAGGATTTATTTATTATGTATGCAGTGTTCTGCCTGCATGTACACCTGCCCGCCAGAAGAGGGCACCAGATTATAGATGGTTGTGAGCTACCATGTGGGTGCTAGGAATTGAATTCAGGACCTCTGGAAAAGCAGCCAGTGCTCTTAACTGCTGAGCCACCTCTCCAGCCCTCAACATGATTTTTTTATATTACCAAAGTGAAAAGTGCTGGCGAGATGCTCAGTAAGTAAAAGCACCTGCTTTGTAACCTGATGACCCAAGGTGAAAAGAGAAAAATGACCTCCTAAAGTTGTCCTCCAAAGTTGTCCTCTGACCTCTACACATGCACACATCTCTTTCACACACACACACACACACACACACACACACTATAAATAGAAACTTTAAACTGTGGTTGGATACAATGGTTAACACCTGTAATCTCAGTGCTCAGAAGGCAGAGACAGCCAGATCTCTGAGTTCAAGGCTAATCTGTTCTGCATAGTGGGTCCCAGGCTAGCCAGAGCTATACTGAGACTCTGTTTATCATCTATGACCCACCTAGAACCCATTTAATAACATGGCAATATGCTTTTTTTTTTCACTCAAGTGCATAGCCTCATTGAGCTGCCTCCAAAAGCACGATTTTAAGTTAGCCGTGTTCCCAAGGCATGCATGTTGTCTGTTTAGACAGCTGTGTGATTCCCTGTTGTCATGTGCCAGCTTGCCTCCAACTTTCCTTATCTACAACAAGGCTTGAGCAACATTGCCTTGAGTATGTCTCAGGCCACATTTTGAAATTTCCTTCCTAAATGTGGGTTCCTTGTGCCAGAAGTTTGTAGAGGAATTTTAATTCAGAACATGGCTGCTCTGGCAAGAGATCACATCCAAAGACCTTTTAGGTCTGTGTGATCTGTCTAGAATACAAACATGCCTTTAATAGAAGAGACAAAGGCAAGCAGATCTGAGCTCAAGGCCAGCTTGGTATAGAGCAAATTTCAGGTAAAACAAACAAACAAAAAAAAAGGTTAGGTCTAGGAATGGTGGTACATGCCTTTAATTCCCAACAATGAAGGTAAAATTAGTTTGTAAAAGGAAGCACTCATGTTTGAAAATGTTTAATTGAGTGGCAGAAAAAGTGACAAATCAGAGGAAGATTTGACAGAATAGGATATGCCCAACTCTCAGGAGAAGAGTGAGGAAAGGGAAGCTACTTACAGGGCAATACAGAGACAGGAGGCAGTTTTTACTGGGAGAGTTTTTTAAAGAGAGGTTGAAGAGAGAACAAGCTAGACACAGGTGAAGATGAGAGACCAAAAGATTAAAAATCAGCTATTAATTAAGGCCTGAACTAGGTGGGTGGAGAAGTCCAGTAATGCCCTGAGGGGAAGGACTGCCTTACTGCATTCTTTCCCCACCCACTAGAGATAACAGTTGCTAGGAAACTGGCCCATTCCCTCTCGGGAAGGACACCAGGTCACTATGGTCTGGGGACCTTCCTATAGCCAATCAATTCAAAATGTAGCATTTTGACCAATAGATGCTTGCCAGGCAGGAATCGCCCCTGCCTTGGGCATGCTGGGATGGACCAGAATCTTTAAATCACCCAATTAACCTGAGCACAGGGCTCAGCTCCCACCGCTTTGGCGGTGGGGAGTGTGGGCCCAAGCTGCAGCTTGTAATTTACAATTAAAAAAACCTCTTGTATTTATAGCGGAGTCTGTTTATTCCTGGTCTTTGGGGGTTCGTGAACTGGGCAGGACAAAGACAGAATGGGCCAGAGAATGAGAAAGAGACAGAAGATTAAAAAAGATTACTGGAGTCAGTTTGAAGCCAACCAGAGCAATTCAGGGGCCAAGAGAGAAGCCAGATTGAATAAATCAGCTGGGAGAGGAGTTTGAACCAGAACAGCTGAGTTGAACAGGCCAGCCCAGAGCTCAGTGAGAGCAAGAAAAGTTGAGCTTAGTAAGCAGTGAATGTCAGAGGCTGAAAACACTCTAGGCCTAGGTTAAACTGTACAGAGGCTACAAGCTTCCAGGGCTAGGCCTAGGTTAGCAGAAGAAGGCAGTAAGCCTCAGAGACAATTGCCTCAGGAGAATAAAGGTTCCTTTTACAGAGAGGTTGGGGGCTTCGTTTTGCTGTTTTGGACATTTAATACCAGTAATTATTTTTCAGTCAGTTTTGAATTTCTTTATTCCATGTGATGAGAGGGTGTATTTGCCTGCATCGTGGTCACCTTCTGGTTTCCTTTAAACTTGTGCTCCCTCGCCCATTTCACCGAAGGAAATGGATTTAATTTGTTTTCTTTATTCTTTTGAATGTAACAAAGGGAAATAGTTTATACAGCTTTGCTCACAATCGTTAGTGTTGTGCATTAACATCTGTCCCCTGGTAAACGAGTGTGTGCAAGGAAGATAGAGAATAGGTCTCTATTTTGTAAAACTTTTATTTACTTGTTTGTTTGTTTGTTTGTTTGTTTTTGGGAGGGGGTTGAGGCAGGGTTTCTCTGTGTACCCTTGGCTGTCCTGGAACTCACTCTGTAGACCAGGTTGGCCTTGAACTCACAAAGTTCCCTCCTATCTGAGTGCTCGGATTAGAGACATACTCTGCCAGCACTCCAGCAGATTTATTATTTTTAAATGTGTGTGTGTTCCCTTCCCATGTGCAGATGCCTGAGGAGGCCAGACCTGCCCTATCCCCTGAAACTGGAGTTACAGATGGCTGGGAGCCCCCTGATATGGGTGCTGGGAACTAAACCCAGGTCCTCTCGAAGAGCAACAAATGCTCTTACCACCAAGCCATCTCTCCAGGCCCCCTACAGGTGAATTAAGGTTTGTTTGTTTTCTTGACACAGGGTTTTTCTTTGTAGCCTTGGCTGTCCTGGACTTGCTTTGTAGACCAGGCTGGCCTCCAACTTACAGAGATCTGCCTGTCTCTGCATCCCTGAGTGCTGGGATTCCAGGTATATGCCACCACACCCAACTCAAGTTAAATATTTTTAATTTTTGTTATTATTAGTGACGTGTGTGTGTGTGTGTGTGTGTGTGTGTGTGTGTGAGTGAAACTGGGAGTTGAACCCAGGACCTTAAATACACTGAGCCACATGATAAAAATCAGTATTTCTCCTTAAATCATCTCCCTATCCCTATCCCTCACATGGAAGGGGAGAGTTCTTGTGTTTGTGGGGTTTCTGGGAGCTTTTTGTGAGATAACTGTATTAATCCCATGCTCGTGTGTTGCTGGCATTTGTTCCTCTCAGTGTATTGCTTATCTTTAAATTAATTTAGATTTTGAAGTAACTGTAGATAATATGATTTTTCATGTCAGGAATATATAATCATTGCACTGTGGGTGAATGTTTATGAATTCTGTAATTATCTCCTGGTTAGCAAAAATAAAATGAATTTATTTTAACTTTGTTTTTGAACTAAAAGGGCCTATTTTAGTCATTCTGTAGTTTTACATAGACTTGGATATATAAGATTTTGTCTATAAAATGATGTGAAATAAAATAAAATCCAATTAAAATACAGCTATTTGAAATATACTACTTTTTTGTGAGCCTATTTGAGTATTTCTTCATTGTGTGATTTAGTAGCTGCTTAAAATCTGAGTTTACTGGGGCCGGTGTTTCAGTGGTAAATCATTTTCTGCTTTGCAGAGGATCTTGATTCGGTTCCCAGTACCCACATGACAGCTTACAACCATTCCCAACTGTGGTGCCCTCTTTCAAAGGTAGTAGGCAGGCAAACAGTACGCTTACATACATGGACGCAATCATACATACAAAATAAAAATTGAAGGGCTCTAGCAGGCTTGGGGCTTTCAAGATAGTGTTTCTCTGTATAGTCTGGCCGTCCTGGAACTTGCTCTATAGACCAGGCTGGCCTGGAACTCAGATCATCCTGCCTCTGCCTCCCAAGTGATGGGGTGAAAGGATTGCATCACCATGCCCAGCCCTCAATAAGTAAATTTAGAACAAAACTACCAAACAACAACAAAAAACCCCACATGATATTAGCATGAGCCTCCTTTTTGGGGAGGCTGGTGTGGGAAGGCGAGGAAGGGTCTCATGTTGCCCAAGCTAACCTTGAACTCATGATGTCACCACCAAGGGTGACCTTTGAAATTTTGCTTCTGCCTCTACCACACAAGGGCTAGGATTACAAGTGTGTGCTGCCTTACCTAGCTTTTGTAGTGCTGAGGGTGGAAGCCAGGGCTTTCTGCATGCTAGGCACCCTACTGACTATTATATCCCCACTTCTACCGCAGATCTTTTGATGGCTCTGGAAGTCTGTGAGTCCTGAGTCCTGGGAGTACAATAAGCTCCCATGTCTGAGGGCTGCTGAGGCAGCAGACCTTTAGACAGAGATAGACAGAGATCCACACCTTGTCTGGAGCAAACTCCCAGGGGCTTTTTTATTAGAAGGCTGCTTACACACACACACACACACACACACACACACACACACACACACAGTTTTTAACATGGGGGAAAGATGCTATTTTGAATCTGGACATTTAAGCAACCTAGACCGTGTGAATTTTGAGGAAGAGGATGTCAGAGAGTCAACTCCACTGAATCTGTGGTTAGATAAAGGAATTAAAAGACAAATCCCCATTCCAACGCAGCTGGCATCCGTGCTGTCGCCCTTGGAGGGAAGGCGGATGTCTTGCTGGTTTAGCCATGGTGCTGCCCTTCTGTTGGCTAGATCTGGGGGACCCACGTGTGAGACAATGCCACGGGACTAGAGCTTCGAAATCCTGGCACGTGTGGTCAGGCTTAAGGGAAGCGTTCATCAATTGTCCCCTGATACTACAAAATAACAAAATGAAATCTGTCAGAGGCTTAAAAGATAAATATCAAAATATCAAAAAAACAACTGGGTTCCGGATCTTCGGGATGGCTTCTCTTTACAAGAGTGCTGTGTTTCTTTGAAACAAAGTTTCAAATTATGTAAAAAGGTGCAGAATAAAATGTTTCATTCCCATCATACACTCTATCCACTCTACAAGCAACACACACTCATCAGTTTCTTTTTATTCCTTTCAAAATTCCATTTTATAAATGCAAAATATCACATTATTATTAGTTTGAGACAGGGTAGGCTCATACTTGCTATGAACCTGAGGATAACTTTGAAATCCTCATCTTCTTGCCTCCACTTTGCTACTGCTGTAGTTACAGGAGTTCACTGTCAGTCCCTGTGTATGTGGTGCTGGTGACAGAACCCAGCTTCTACATATGAGTGTGATGGCTTACCGGGTTTACTAACTTGATACGGTGTAGAATCACCGTGGAGACAGAGCTCCAGGTATGTTTGCGAGCGGTTGTCTAGACTTGGTTAACAGAGGTTTAGACTCACCTGACCTGTGAGTAGTGTCTGAACCTCTCACTGCTTGTTTCCTCATCCACACAAACAGGAGAGATGTCCTTGTCACCCCTGCTGCATGCTAGCTGAGAACTAAGTTAAGACAGCAAGCACTGACGTCAGACCTGGAGCCCAGAGCCCTCTGTATGTGACACTGTCATTATTAGCCGACTATTTGACTCCTGAGCCTAAAAGCCTCAGCTCTGGAAATCCAGAGTGCCTAGGTCAATCTTCCTTCCTGACCTCCAGAATGTCGGCGGCCCACCCTCATAGGTGTGTGTGTGTGTGTGTGTGTGTGTGTGTGTGTGTGTGTGTGTATGGGCTGCCAGATAACTTAGTAAAAGTGCTTGCGGCCAAGGTGATGACCTGAATTTGATTATTAGACTTACATGGTTAAAGGAGAGAACCAAGCCTGTGGGCTTTCTGTCCTCACAGTGTTTGTGTGCTAGAGCACACACTTGCACACACAAGCACGAATGTGTGCATGCACACATACACACTTGTTCACATACTAAATAACTGTAATAAAAAGAAAAACACATATACTAGCTGCATATCACTTAAGAAAATGCCTTGAACTTGGTTAATGATGTTGCTTTTTGTAAAGTTACAAATGCTGTAGACTGTAAATATGAAAAAGCATTCCATTGGGATTATGGCGGGCCTTTGATAATATCCATCTTCATTTCAAATATGCTGGGTGAAGAAGCATGTGTCCCCAGCGTGGGAGACACCTGGGTCCTAGTGGCTGCACTCGTGGATTCTAAATGAGAAATACATCTTAGATATTGTTCTGAGTACAGATAAGCGTCTTTCTATTTTAAATGTTTGTGTAGTAATCCACTGTGCGGGTATTTCACTGTATGAATTATTTAACTAGTCCTCTTGTTTTCTGGGCTGTTGCTGTCACAGATGAAGCCAGGATGAGTTCTCTGGAGCCATGTTGTCTTGGGAGCCAGCTGGGATGCCTGGATGACTCATTTCCACACTTGCATCTTGAAGGCAACAAAGATAGGAATTTGATACTTTTGCAACTCTGTTAAACCCAAGTTTAAAATTCAAGTCTGCTTCTAACCATGGACCAAGAATGTTTAACTGAGCTGGGCCCAGTGGCACATTGCTGTAATCTCAGCACTCTGGGAGGCAGAGGCAGGCAGATCTCTGTGAGTTCAAGGCCAGTCTGGTTTACAAAGTGAGTCTGGGACAGCCAAAGCTACACAAGAGAAACTTTGTCTTGAAAAAGAAAAAAAAAAGTTTAACTGGGGAAGGGTGTCTCATATAGCCCAGGCTAACCTCAAACTCTAGTCAAAGATGCCCTTGAACTTCTGATCTTTCTTTCTCCGCCTACCATTGATACGATCGCCACCACGACTGTTGCTCTCCACCATGCTGTGTGCATGCTGGACAAGCACTCTACCAACTGAGCCACATCCCCAGCCCATGAATGTTTGAGAAGTATTTAAAAGTCTGGGCCCAATGATGAAGAGCAAGCGTGCAGCAGAGGGATGTCTCACATGACACCAGTGGCGGCGGAAGCAGGTCAGGCACTTTACAGGCATTTTGGCCCTTTTCTTCTCTCCCTTCTTTCCTCCCCCCCTTCCTTCTGTTCTCCTTCCCAGCCCTGTCTCTATTTTTTTTCTCATTTATTTTTTGACACAGGGTCTGCTCAGTAGCCTGAGCTACATAACCCAGGCTAAGCATGCTTGCGCTCTTCCCACCTTAGCATCTTAGTGCTAAGATCACCTGACCTGAGTGACCAGACCCATCTCCCGGCACCATCTGTTTCTAGAAAACTGTCTTACAAAAGTGCTCACACAAGCAGCCAAGACGTGTTGTGATAAAGCAGGTGTGATGTGGAAAGCACCTGCTCAGGTTTTACAGATGCAAACCCTCATGGGTAGGGAAGCTTGATGTACATAGGGCAAAACTACCCCACTAAAAGAATCAGCCACTCAGCAATAATCTGCACTTTGCAGTGCAGAAATAGAAATACAGTCTTGAAATGGCGTTTAAAAAAAGAATCCTGCCAGGCGGTGGAGGCAATCCCAGCATGTGGGAAGCAGAGGCAGGTAGATCTCTGAGTTCAAGGCCAAACCAGGTCTCCATAGTGACTCCAGGACAGCCAAAGCTACACAAAGAAACCCTGTCTTGAACCCCCCCCCAAAAAAAAAAAGAAAGAAAGAAAAGAAAAGAAAAGAAAAGAAAAGAAAAGAAAAGAAAAGAAAAATCCTGGGCTGTCTGCTCTTCCAGAGGACCCAGATTCAATGCCCAGCACCAACATGGCAGCTCACAACTGTCTGTAACTCCAGTTCCAGGAAATCTGACAACCTCATATGCACATAAAATTAAAGAAAAACTTCCAGTGGGAGTTAGTTAATATTATCATGAAACTGTGGAAAGCAATGCAGCCATAACAAAGAATGCAGTAAATCTATACACAGCACCATGTGTCCGCAATGAATTGACTAGCGAAGAGATTTTGTGTTGAGGGGTGGAGAGATGACTCTGTGATCAAGAGAACTTGCTGCTCTGTTGCAGAGGACCTGGGTTTGGATTCCAGCACCCATGGCAGACCCACAACCATCTATAACATTTATTTTGTGTGTGTGTGAGAACTGCAGGCCATGGTGCCCACATGGACAGAGGACAGCTCTGTGGAGTCAGTTCTTTCCTTCCACCTTCGCATGGTTCCTGGGAATAAAATTCACGTTAGCAGGCTTGTTCTGCAAGTACCATCACCCTATGAACTATCTCAATGGTCAGACAAAAATAAAGAATTCTAAAGGGCTTGGCGTGTGTAAGTCAGCGCCACACAGCTTGCTTAGCATTTGTGAGGTCCTAAGTTTGAGTCTTAGAACCACAAAGGCTGCATAAATGCATACATAACTTTTTAAAGACAGAGTCTCACTTTGTAGCTTTGGCTGGAACTCACTATATAGACCAGGCTGGCCTCTTACATGGATCTGACTGCCTCCTGAGTGCTGGGATTAAAGGTGTGGTTCACCAGGCCAGGTCTGGCTCATAAATATCAATTTAAAAGGGGGTTGCAGAGTAAGTGGAACATGTTCCTTCTTTGACCTCTCCCACAGGGCGAGTGCAGGACTCAGCCACTGCTCGACTCAGCCACTGCTCAACACGGCACACTCCTCAGCGTCTGACAGTGAAGGCAGCTTCCTTTTCAGGAGCCCAGCCTTCAAAAGCCGTCTGTACTGTAACAGCCCCCAGCTGTTCTTGCTAACCAGAGTGTGTCAACCTGGACGTGGTTTTTACTCGGGAAAGGAAGGGAAGGAATGGTGAACTCCAGGCTGCATGATTTGGGCAGGTTCCCCATGTAGCTGCTGGCCAGCAAAACAGACTTCATACTCTGCCTCAAGAGTGTCCGTGTGCTCTCTGGTGGAGGTACCTCACAACAGTACAGTTGATGCTTTTCCTTGTGAGCCCCTTTCCTGTTTGTGCTGGTTTACTGAAACAGTCTCATAGCCCAAGCTTGAGAGCCTCCCCTCTCAACCTCCCAAGGGCTAGGATTACAAGTGTGTCCCAGCACACTTGTTTTAACTGTGGGCTGCAGGATGGCTCAGTGGTTAAGAGCACTTACTGCTCTTCTGGAGAACTTCTGGCTCCTTACACAGGTCTATGACTCCAGTGCTGGCCTTACGCATATACACAAATGCAGACACACACACACACACACACAAACCCACTCACACACATGCACATACACATACATTCACACACACTCTCCTGCACACTCACACTTACACACATACTCACAAACATGCACACGTGCGCGCGCGCACACACACATACACACACACACACACGCATCCACTCTCAGGCATAATCACACACACAGTTTAAAATAATAAAAAGAAATCTTTAAAGGAACTTTAAGATTGTGAGTGTTGAATTTTGAACAGCATTTTCTTCACACATTGAAATGACTGTACAGATTTCACCCTTTATTCTGTAAAATTAACCTTGAAATCTCGGAATAAAGTTTGCTTAGTCATGGTGTGTTATACCTTTTTAAACTGGGATTTCATTTTTTTTAATTTCAAATGTAATCACATAATTTCCTTCCTTCTCTTCCTTTCTCCAACTTGTCCTATGTCCCCACCCATATCCATCTCAAACGTATAGACTCTTTTTACTTGTGTTACACACACAATATAGATATTTAATTTCAGGCACGGCCACATGGTGTTAGGTAACCAGTTAGGGGCTCCTCCCTGGGAAAGACAATTCCTCTCCTTCTCGGTGTTCCTTAGCTGCCTGTAGTTCTTTGTGGGGGGGAGGCCCTGTCGGGTTTTGGGTTTTGTCGTCGTGTTTGCTCAGGTCTCAGATGGGCAGCAATGTGGGTGAGATTCCACGGGTGCCGCTTCAAGTCATTCTTAGGAGACGCACTCTCACAGCAGATTTCCCTATCCTCCGGCTCTTACAGTCTTTCTGCCTCCTTTCCCAGGATGTTCCTGGAGCCTTAGGTGCTGGCTTCGTGTTATAGGTGTATTACGTGGGGAAAAGCACCCCATGACCAGTTATCTCTGTATTTTAACTTCTTTATGTTTTTATTTTGGCACAGGGCCTCATGTAGTTATTTAGGATTAAACAATAACCCAAACCCTTGCATTTTGTTTGGGACAGGGCCTCACTATACAGGTCTTGCTGGCCGGAAACATATGTGTGATCTTCATGTATCTGCCTCCCAAGAGCTGGGATCACAAGGGTGATCACCTTTGTGTGTGTGTGTTCATGTATGTGAACACGTGTTTACATCTGTGTGCATGTGTACATGTGGAGGTCAGAGGACTACCTCAGTGTTCTTCCTCAGGAGCTGTTCGCCTTGCTGTTTTGTTTAAACGGTTTATTTAGATTTTATGTGCAATGGGTTTGGCCTGCATGTATATCTGTGTGATGGTGTCAGATCCCCTGCAACTGAAGTTATAGACAGTTGGGAGCTGCCATGTGGGCACTGGGAATTGAACCTGGGTCCTTTAGAAGAACAGCCAGAGATCTTAACCACTGAGCCAGTCCCAAAAGCAACTCAAGGGGAAAAGGGTTTGTTTGTTTGAGACAGGGTTTCTCTGTGTGGTCTTGATTATTCTAGAATTAGCTGGCCTCGAATTCACAGAGATCTACCTGCCTCTGTTCCTGAGTGCTGGGATTAAAGGCATGTACCATCACTGCCTGGTGTTTTGTTTTAAGTGATTTTATTTTTTAAATTATGTTTATGTGAGTGGCTATGTGCAAGCAAGTGAAGGTACTCCAGGAGGCCTGAAGTGGGTGTTGGATGGTTGGAGCTGGAGCCTCAGGCAATTGTGAGCTGCCTAAAGCAGTTGCCTCTGAGTCATCTCTCCAGCCTCACCATCTTGGTTTTTGAGACAAAGTTTCTCTTTGTCCTGCAGTTTGCAGATTAGGCCAGGCTGGACAGCCAGAGGAATTTTTCAGTCTTTGCCTCGCCAGTGCTATCTATCTGTCTGTCTGTCTGTCTGTCTGTCTCTTAGACCTTTCTTTCAGTTTTGTGGTGACTGAGATGCTCCTTCCAACTCATTTACATGGACTGTTTTTCTTTTATCCTACACCTTTCTTGTATGAGAATTAAAAAAGAAAAAACAGTAGCAAAATTGATTTGCAATAGCATTTCTCACTGTGGCCGTCTGGTTCTTCTGTGGCCAGGTATCAGTGGCAGCCACGGTCCTGGACACAAAGCTGTGCTGTGTCTGCAAGAAGCTAGAGAAAGCATCATTTATACCAGGTCACTTTGTTGTATTCTTTGCAACTCTCCTACTTGGCTGGGCACTAACTTTGCAAGCGCAGGCTCCTCAAGACTGCTTCCCGGCTGGTAGGTCAGAGAAGAGACATGAGGATCGAGGCACAACTGGGTGAGGTTTGTCTACCTCAGGTGCTAGATTCTAGCATGTAGGAAGCTCTGGATCCCATCCCCAGTGCTGTATTATCTGGGCCTGGTAGAACACACATGTGATCCTAGCCCTGAGGAATAAAAGGCAGGATAACCAGAAGTTCAAGATTATCTTCTGCTACACAATGAGTTTGAGGACAATTTTGGAAACTGTCTCAAAAAAAAAAAAAACCAAACAAAAAAAAAAAAAAACCAAAAGTGAAGAAATGAGGCTCCTGGAACTAGAGAGAATAGAGGACACACTGTGCCGCAGTGTAGACCAGCAGCCTGCTCACCAGCAGCCCTTTGGGATATAGATCATGTTTTCTCCTTCTCTGCAACCCACTGGGGAAGGGCTGGCATCCCACTGTGCCAGCACAGCACAGTCTCTCTCTCTCCTTCCCTTCCTGACACACTACTTTCCCTTTTCTGACCCTTTGAAACCTGCCCCAGGCTAGCCGCTTGGGGTCCTAGCTCTCCAGCCATCCCGGTGTGGGTGCAGACTATGATTACATCACTGAGTAAATGCATGTTTCTGTGACTCATCCTGTACCACAGAACTGCAGGAGCTGAGGCTCTCACTCCCTCATTGGCCCTCCTGTGCGTCTTGGAGCCACCAGCTGTTAAGTCCCTCCAGAAAGGCATTCTGTGTTCTTCGAGTACCCTTCACCAAAGCTGAACGCCCTTCCTGTTTCCTGCACCACAGCTTGGGCCTCACACCATGCTTGTGAGTGGGTCTTTTTCCTGGGAGAGGCTGTGCTCTTCTCTTTTGGAGAAGCTTAGGCTGGTCTCAAGCTTCTGGTCCTCTTGCCTTCATCTTCTGAGGCTTGGAATTATAAGGTATACTTCCATGGTACAGTTATGTGGTGCTGGGGGTGCTGGGTTCTAGGCTGCTTCTGTCAATAGTGCCCAAGCTCTCTCTCCCCTCTCTCTCTCTCTCCTCTCTCTTCTCTTTTCCCACCTCTATCTTTTCAAAGGGGTCTCACTGTGTGTCCCATGCTAGATTTGCACTTACAGTCCTGGGAGAGGTCTTTTGACCCCTATGGAGAATGATTCTCCTTCCTTCTCTCTTCCTGCCTTGGGCCAGTCTCTCAGCCCACACCAATTCTCCAGCTCAGAGATGCAAGACCACAGCCCAAGCGGTACAGGGCAAAGGGCTGTGTTTATGAATCTCAACATGGAGACATTTCTTCCTCCTTCTCATCTTCCTTTATTCTGGAGACAGATCTCACGTAACCCAGGCTGGCCTCAAATTCACTATGTAGCAGAAGATGACCTTGAACTTCTGATTGTTCTGCCTCCACCTCCCAAAGGCTGACATTACAGGGATACACCAGCATTCTAGGTCTGTGAAGGGCTGGAGATTGAACCCAGGGTTTTGTGTATGCAAGTATTTCATCAACTGATTTATATTTTCAGCTGCGTAGGACCACCTACTTAAAAAAATAAACTCATTTATTTATGCTAGGTTTATTTATTGTTATAAGTAAATAACTTATGTATTTATGTTTACTGTGGCAGATGGTTGTGAGCTGCCATGTGGGTAGCAGAAATCCAGCTCAGGTCCTCTAGATGGAGAGCCACTAAATTCATCTCACTATTCCACAACACATATTTAAATTTTTTGTTTTATTATTATTATTATTATTATTAACTATCTTCATTATTATTATTTTGAAACAGAGTGTTCCTGTGTTGTCCTGGTTAGATGGGACAGGTGTTAAGCCCAGGCTGGCCTCCAACTTGCAGAAATCCTCCTGCCTCTGCCTCCCTAGTGCTGGGAGTTTTGTGGTGGATCCTCCTTGCTGTGTAGCCTTGGTTGGCCAGGAACCTGATATACAGGCCATGCTGGTACTTTCAGTCTCCTGAGGATTGCAGATATCAGTCACTGTAGCCAAAGCAGAATCTCTCCCACATCTGCAAATCTCCCTTTTGAGGGCATCAGAATACACTGGTGAGTTCAAGGGCCAAAGTGCATAGACATCACATGGGGACCCTTACTCAGTCACCACATCTGCTGTTCAGATGTCCTTGAGGAGTCAGGGTGCTGGTTAGCTGCTTAGGCACCTAAGGCCCAAACTATTGCTGGGAATTCAGAGGGAGCTGCTGTGACACAGACTAACAGATAGTGTCTTAGTTAGGTTTCTATTGCTGTGGTTAAGCACCGTGACCAAAAGCGTGGTGTAAAATCTACCACCAAAGAACACAGGCCAGAACCTGGCAGCTGATGCAGAGGCCATGAAGGGACACTGCTTATGGCTTGCTCCTCTGGCTTGCTCAGCCTGATTTCTTATAGAGCCCAGAACCATTTGAGCAGAGGTGGCATCACCCTCAGTGGGCTTGGCCCTTTTATGTCAAACACTAACAAGGAAAATGCCTCACAGACTCCTCTGCAGGCCAGTCTTATGACAGTATTTTTCTAATTAAGAGTCCCTCTTCTAAATGACTTCTGCAGTTAAAAAGGGGTAGGAGTGGAGAGATGGCTCAGCGGTTAAGACCACAGGCTGTTCTTTCAGAGAGCCCAGGTTCAATTCCTAGCACCCATATGGCAGCTCACAGCTGTCTGTAATTCCAGTTCCGGGGGATCTGACACCTTCACAGATATACATGCAGGCAAAACACCAATATTCATATAACAAATCATAAATTGTTTAAAAACCATGAGAATCTAATTAAAAAAAAAGATGTATTAGTTTTAAGTTGTGTGTGCATTTGAGTCCTAGAGGCCTAGAACTCAAGTCATAGGCAGTGGTAGTGGTGGGCATTGTCATGTCCTCTGCAAGGGCAATGTGGGCTAATAATCAGCACACCATTTCTCCAGCCTGAGAATTTAACTTGCAAAATACATTTATTTTTATTTTTATGTGTGCATTTGTGTTAATGTCTGTGTGTATATGCCATGCATGTGCAGATGTCTATGGAGGCCAGAAGAGGGTACCAGAGCCCCTGAAGCTGGACTTCTATGAGGTTGTAAGCTGTGAGGGATCTGAACTCTGCTCTCTGTAAGTGTAGCAAGCTCTCTTAACTGTTGAGCCATCTCTCTAGCCTCTGAAAAGTCAACTTTAAAAGTATTCTTTATTTAGGAGTTCTTAGAAGAGAGAACACTTCCTGTTGGGGACACAAAGGTCTTTTTGCCCCCAGATTGCAGAAATGTTAATCACAAAGGGATGCTTCCTCAAAGGAGGAAATACCTGTTTCCCTGCCCAGAAAGCTGGGAGTGGATATTGTTAAAGAACCGGTGATCTTTTTGCTATCTGTGGAGGCAGACCTCACCCAAATCCCCAAAGTGATTGCCCCAGACTCTCCCTCTGTTTTCTTTAGCTCCCAGCTAATGGAACCCATCCTTAGGGGAGCTGTCACCCATACTCAATGCCGTGCTGATCTCTATGCTATCTTGGTCAGAGACCATACTAGATTCTAGGCCTTTTAGCTACAGAACCACCCTCATGGTCATATGTACTTTGCAAAGGAGTTTGTATATAGTCGCACCTCAAGCTTTATTGTGCATCTGGAATTGGAATGATTGTTACCCAGAAAGCTGGAATGGAAATGTTTATTGCCCTGAAACTGTTTCCCAAATTGCACTGTCCTTGAAATATGCTGACAGTAAACTGCAGGCATCAGACTCCCCACAACTTGATCCAGGTTGACGAAATCAATCTGAACTGAGTTTTCATTGTTACCTCGTCATGGTTTGTTTCCCTGCCTGACAACACCCCTCCAGCCTTGCCCTCCCTGTGGTAAATACCTTCAGAGGGTTGGCTCTGGTGGGTGATGTTCCTCAGCTCTGTGTGCTACTTGCTGTTGCATGTACAGATGGCCCATCAAACCAGGGAGAGTGGGGTACTCAGGCCTGGGAGCAGACTGAGAGAAGCAGGCATTCCCCAGGCTGACTCTTTGGGCTTTGTCATGATAAAGTGGCCTTGAACTCACTAGTCAGCCAAAGAAGGTCTTGTGACCCTCCTACCCCCACCTTCTGAGTGCTGGTTTTACTGGCACGTGCCATAATTCCAGTTTTATACTCAAACTTAGGTGCGAGTGGTTGAGCCCTCTATTGACTTTCTTGTATCATCAGTGATCCAACAGTATCTTACAGGTTTTGTGAAATTTGTTTTTATTCATATGAGATACATACGTGTGTGCCTGTGCACACATACACAGAGACACACACAGAGCGTGAGAGCACTTGAAATTGAGCCTATGCCATAGCCACATTTCAAGGACAACTTTCAAGAATTCCTTCCACAGTGGGCTTCAGGGTTCAAGCTCAGATCAGGCTTATGCAGCAAGTGCTCTGATCACTACACCATTTCGCAGGCTC
Organism: Meriones unguiculatus; assembly: GCF_030254825.1. NCBI lineage: Eukaryota > Metazoa > Chordata > Mammalia > Rodentia > Muridae > Meriones > Meriones unguiculatus. Next base: position 25,954,154 of record NC_083354.1, on the reverse strand, counting down.
TGGATTGTTCTTTTTCTTTAGACAGGGTTCTCTGTGTAGTCCTGGCTACCCTGGACTTTACTCTGTAGACTGGAACTCACAGGGATGCACCTGCCTCTGCTGGGATTAAAGGTATGTGTTACCACCTTGAGGCTTTGGATTTTTTTTAAAGACAGGGTTTCATGGAGCCCAGGCTAGCCTCCAAACTCACTAGGTATCGGAGAATGGCCTTGAACTCCTGATCCTCCAGCTTTTACCTCCATATGAATGGGATTATGGACACATACCGCCAAGCCTGGCTCCATATTTTTGCATTTCTTTCTACTTCCTTAATGTTTTCTTGTCTCTTCAGAGTTTCCATCTCATGTCTAATCCACATTTGAATTCTGAAGCTTTGCGCTTCTGTCTCCTTGGGGCTTTTCTGCCCTTCAAGGCTTTCCGGCCACCCAGGATTCAACAAAACGAGAAGGTGGAGTGGCTTTCCCTGTAGGCAGGTGCGTAGATTTTTATCACAAAGGACTCACCTGTGCCACTGCATCAGATAAACACTGCCCAGAGCCTCCAGTGGCCACAGGCAGTCAGAAAAGAGAAGCAAGAAGCTAAATGTGATAGTGTAATCTCTTATCTGCTTGAAAGTCAGGGCTGAAGTTCAGCGGCAACAGTCAGTAGAATTGACCTCAGCCAGAGAGAAGCCTAGAGAAAATGTTTACACTGATAACAGACAAGAACTGTGACCCAAACATTGGTGGTGTGTGCCAGGCTGATCCTAATACAGCGACTGCAAGGCACCGTGTGAATTCTGTGAATTCCGCATCACAAACTACAGTAAACTTCCTGTGTTGCCATTAGCTGAGATTTCCCTAACTCAGGTTTCTAAATCCCTCTTAGCTGCCCTTGGGCACACCTTCATCTGTACCTCAGAACTGCTTCCCAAAGTGGACCCGGTCCATTCTCCTCTAATCCCCAGGCATTTGCAGCTAATGGGGTGGCGTAACATTTATTAGGAGTTTGGGCAGGTGTAGTATATTGGAGAAAAGGGTTAGATTAAATCTCACAGCTGTTCTTAAACAGCTTCCTTGGCTGCAGAGATGGCTCAGTGGTTAAGAGCACTTGCTGCTCTTCCAGGGGACCAAGGTTGGGTTCCCAGCATCTACATAGTGGTTCACCATTCTTACCTCCAGTTGCAGGGAATCCAATGCCTTCTTTTGACTTCTGTGGGAACCAGGTACACACACGGTACACATACATGCATTCAGACACATAAAATAAAATAAATAAATCTTAAACAAATAAAAAGGGAGCTTCTACAATGTCCCACCTACAAAGGTTTTTGTGTTTTTAAATTAGTTGTGTGTGGGCATTTGCTCGCATGAGTGAGTTTATGCGCACCACAAGTGTGCAGTACCCCGGGAGACCAGAAGAGAGCCTCAGATTAGGAACCGGAGGCAGGGACACAGGTGGTGTAAGCTATGTGGCTTCGGGGGCTCTGCAAGGGCAGCAAGGAGCATCTCTCCAGCCCCCTACTATTTGGGTTTGCTTCTTTTTGTTTGATTGTTTTTTTTTGTTTTGTTTTTTAATTGAGCTCTTACTATGTATGTCAGGCTAGCCTCCAAGTGATGATCCTCCTACCTCTGCCTTTCCAGTGCTGAAGCCACAGTGTCTGCCTGAGTGGGCTTTAGCTTCATGTTCCTTTTCTTTGGTTCTTCCTCATCCCAAACTCTTGCTCGTTCCTCAGAGTCTTTTGGCATCTTTTGTTTTTTCCTCCCAATCCCTGTTTTCACCCCTAACCTATCACGGAATTTTTCCTAAACAAAGATGCTTCCTTCCCTAAGAGGAACTCTGGTGTCAGCTGATAAAATAGTAACTTGTCTTATCTCTCCCATCTGCAATGAGGTTGCCAAGTTGTAATTGCTCTCTGGCCCTCTGACTTTTCTGGGACTGCTGGCTGATGGTTAGAATGACACTCCTTATGGCTTGTTCAGCAGCCAGCAGCTCTGCGGAGCTCTCACATTCGGGAAGGCTGGGTAGCTCCGGCTAACACATGTTGCTTTATTATTTATTTTTTAGTTTTCTGGCTGGCCTTGCATTTGTGGCTTCCCCAGTGCTGGGATTACAGGACCCATCACTGGTTTTTTGTTGTTGTTTGTTTTTCTATCTTTCTTTGGTTATTTTTTTTAAATAAGTTATTTAATTTTTATTTTATGTGCATTAGGGTAAAGGTGTCAGACAGTTGTGAGCTGCCATGTGGGTGCTGAAATCGAACCTGGGTCCTTTCGAAGAGCAGTCGGCGCCCTTAACCACTGAGCCATCTCTCCAGCCCTCTTCTGTTATTTTTGAGACAGGATCTCAAGTAGCTCAAGAAGGCCTCAAACTCAGTATGTAGCTGAGGCTATCCCCGAATTCCTAATATCCTTGCTTTTGCCTCCTCCCAGCCCCCAGTGCTGGAACCACAGGCTTGTGCCACTATGCCTCATTCATGCAGTACTGTAGCCCATTTTACGAAGAGCTAGAACCTAAACCCAGATCTCAGGTCAGTCAGTTGTTTCACTCAGTAACAGTCAGTTGTTTACATTTTAGGAGAATGGAAAATGTCCCTTGCAAGTCTAGCCGGTGTCTTTGAGGGCAAACTTGCTGATCCTGTAAGGAAGGCCCAAGGATATAGGGGCTAATTGACAGACAGCTTTTATAGATGTGCACAAGGAAAAGATAGAGCTGTCAGCGAGCCTGCTTCTTTTTCTCACAGTGTGAAATGTTATCTCCTAAGATAACCATCTTCGGCTGTTAGGAAGGGGCCGCTGGGGAGGGCTCCTGTACACCTCTGCACTGAAGCCAGGGCCACTACCCCCAAAGCTTCCTCTCGGCCCTGTCTTGCTTTTCCACCAGCTTCATTCATACCTGAGCTTCTTCAAGGCGCAGTTCCTACTAGCAAGGATGCCCTGGGAAGCCATCCCTGATGGCAGGCATGGTGGCATTCTCCCAGAAACCTTGTTGACAGTTTCTCTCTGCTTGGCACTGTTAGCCTCTTCTAGGCAAAAGGCCACCAAACCCCGCTGATTGTGAAACGTACCCTCCCTTACCTCCCCACCTTGCCTCTCTTAAAACACGCACTATAAAAAATATTTCTGATCTCATTGGCTGGTGTGGGTGCACTGAAACCTCCCAGGGTTGGACGGAGCCCTGGCTTAGTGCGGGAAAGTGTTTGTGGGTGAGCCTGATGACTAGGGCTTGGATTCATGAAAGCCATGGTCACAGTGGCCAATCTGGAATCCCTGCCTGACTTTGGCCAGGCTGGGGCTCAACAGGAGACGGCTGGACGTGCTCTCTGGCCAGACAGTCTGGAGTGAAACCTCCCTAGCTTCTCCAGGCCTGTAGAGTAACTTCTCAGCAGCTCGCCAGCCTTCCTCTTGGCTTCAGCCATGCCAGGCTCATTTGTGCCAGCTGTCGTTCCCAGTGACTTTAGTCATGCTGTTTCCCCAAGGCCTTTCTTTTCCTCTGTGGGAGAGGGGTCGCGTTCTCTTGCCCTCTGCAGTGACTGCTCTAGTGCATACACATTGGACCGAGTGCCCTTCCTCACCTGCACACCTGCATCTCCTGCTAAACCAGCCATGTGTCTCAGTGTCCTGTTCTCCCCTTGGGACAGGGTCTCAGATATCCCAGGTTGGTCTCACATCCCTCAAAGCTGAGGGTGACCTTAAACTGTTGATCCTCTTGTCTGTCACTCCCAATTGCAGGCATGCACCACCAAGCCTGGCTTTTTAGTCTGCTCTGTGTCACCGGCATCTACTGCAGATGTTAACTGAAAATAGCAAAAGAACATTGTTCTCTAGTTTTGTATCATCATTTGCCCTAGGGTTTCTATTACTGTGGAGACACCATGACCACAGCAACTCTTACAAAGGAAAACATTTATCTGGGGCTGGCTTACAGTTTAGAGGTTTAGTTCATAGCAGGAAGCACGGTGGCATGCAGGCAGACATGGTGCTGGAGATTTGCTGGGAGTTCTTACATCTGGATCAGCAGACAGCATGAAGAGCAAGTGAGCCACTGGGTCTGGCTGGAGCTTCTGAATCCTCAAAGCCCAGCCCTAGTACCTCCTCTTCCAAAGGTATACCTATTTTACCAAGGCCATTTGTCCTAGTCCTTTCAAACAATGCTACTCCCTATAAGCCTATGGAGACCATTTAATTCAAACCACCATCAGTAATTAACTCCCCGAAGTCTGTATGGTCTTATTCCCTTTGACCATTTCAATGATGCATTGCATATGTATGGTGAGAGGACTTGGTGAGTGTGGGCTTTGGAAATAATCACAGTTTTTCCTGAGGCGCCAGCACACCTACATTTCTTCCTTTCTTTCTCCTCTCTCTCTTTCCTTAAAAAAAAAAGAAAGAAAGAAAAAAGACAAATGAACATTACCATACAGGTTATGCAATGCTGGGGATCAAACCCAGGCCTTTGTGATGCTGGGCAAACACTTTACCAACTGAGCCACACTCCCCACCCCCGCCAGGCCTGATGATCAGATTTTTAGCTGGTAGGAGCAAATCAACAAATAGTCAATACTCAACTCTTAGTTGTCTGAACAGATTTCAAAAGTCCATGGCTGATAGCTGGGAGGGGGAGGAGAGTAAGCCTGTAATCTAATGGCTCAGAGGTTAAGAACACTTGCTGTTCTTCCAAAGGTCCTGAGTTCAATTCCCAGCAACCACATGGTGACTCATAACCATCTATACTGAGATCTGGTGTGCAGGCAGAATGCTGTGTAAATAGTAAATAAATCTTTTTTTTTTTTTTAAGGTGGAGGCAAAAAAGGCCAGGAGCTCCATCTTCGGCTCTGTGGTTCTGTGGTGACTGTGAGGCCAGCTCATATTGGAGACAGTCTAAACGTGAAAACAAAAACAAGTTCATGGCTGAGACAAGATGCAATAGACTTGAAAGCAAGGCTTTTGCATTGGAAAAAAGGGCTTATTGCAAGGGAAGGAGGCCATAGGCCTTATGCTACAAAGAGTAGGCTGAGAGGCTAGAAGATACAATCAGTGCTCCCCACTCTAAAGACAAGAGAGGGAGGGGGTTAGTGGGCAGAAGAGGCTGAGACCATAGAGCAAAGCAATGTACATTAAAAGGACCCAGGAACAGGTTCGAGGATGGCTTCTCTTCAGAGGATCCAGGTTTAACAGGTACAACCATCTGTACCTCAGACCAAGGAGATCTGACACCCTCTTTTGGCATCACTGGGCACTGCAGGCTTGTGGTGCATAGCCATACATTCAGGCAAACATAAACAAACAAATAAATACTCAGGCCACTCCAGGTGTGGTGGTGCAAACCTGTGAACCCAACACTTGGGAACTCACAAAAGAGCCAGCAGACAGAGGATCATTAGTTTGAGACTAGCCTGGACTACCTAGCAAGATCCTGTCTCAAAAAACCAAGGACTGAAAGTTATGCATGGGAGGTGGAGGCAGGAGGATCAGTTCAAGGGCAGTCTAGGTTATAAAGTAAATTCAAGGTCAGTCTGGGTTATATGAGACACTGTCTCCAATAACAGCAAAACAAATCAAACCCCTCTCCCCTGAAAATCAATTGTGTGCCTTAGAAAAAATTTTTGTTTAAAACAAGAAGTATGTCAATGTCTGTAGAAGTGCATGGAACTTGTGTGTGTGTCCACCCAGGCCAGAGAGGTTGTCCTCGAAGCTGAAGTTGGAGCCAGTTGTGAGCCATGAGACAGGGATGCTAGGAACAGAACCGGCATCCTTTCCAAGAGCATTGACCATCGAGCCATCTCTCCAGGCTCACAGGCCCCCTCCTGCTGAGACAGCCCAGCTCTCAGTCCTCGCACACATACTATGCACACACACGTAAGTTACATGCCACGTGCAGTCTCTGTAGGAACTAAACACTGCACTGCTCTCTCCGAGACCAACCCCAGTCTTTCTTCTTCCTCAGCTCCAGCACGCAGGAGAGTTTAGGGTGCTGGAGGACATTTGAGGAGCACCTGACCAAAGAAATTTTTAATGAAAACGTCTCCAAAACCCAGGAGGCAAAGTAAAAGAACTTACTATTTTTAAAAGTGATTTTGTGGGGAACTGTGAATTTCTGGCGTCCTAAGTCGATGGAGGATAGTGTTAGGGAAGGAGGTATGAGGGACACTCTAATCGGACTTCCCGGAAGCTCCAAGGGGCAGCCCCGTCGGTCAGCGATTGCAGTAGCCAGCAGGATTTGGATGCAGCTCAGTTGCTAGGGTGCTTGTCTAGCAGGAAGCCCTCGGAGCGGATCTCCAGCACGTCCTAAGTCGGGTGTGGATGATGATCTCAGCACCAGGGGGGTGGAGGCAGGAGGATCAGCAGTCAGTCATCTTCAGCCACCGTTCAAGGGCACTTGGTGCTCCAAGAAATCCTGCACCTCTGTCTCTCAGAAGCAGAAAAAAAGTACTTGGCAAATATTTTACTTCTGATCTAAAGGGCAGAGAAAAGTCTGCGATTTTCTGAGACTGTTCCCTTCTCTTTTGGGAATCTTAGCATTTGCTGAGCTCCATGGTGTATCCCCTGATAGGAGGGATCTTCTCATCTCATCTCTAGTTGCACTCCGGAACTGTGCCCTCCCTCTCCCTCAGTCAAGGTCAATTCCACAGCTCAACACACTCTCACCATTAACCAGGCCACTAGCCCCCAGCTGGACCTGTTGCCGCTGCTTGACCGATGCCCTTCCACCTCCTCCGGTCCAAGCAGCACACTAGCGTAGGTCCACTCCAGGCCTTTCCTCGGCTTCTCACCCCAGAGGAGGCTCCGCCTTCACCTCTGGCCCTGTGTTTTCCCGGGCGGGAGGCAGGGAGCTGGGGAGAACGGCTTCTGTTTCTCTCAACAGCAGCTTCCTGGAGATTGCGTAGGCTGCAGCTGGCGCGCTCCCGGACTGGTCTGGGCAATGACCCCCAACTGCTAGGGTCTGCCCTTGACCCTTGGCTCCTCCTATCAGATCCTTTCTTCCTTTCTACCCTCCTCTTCTTCCCTCCCCCCCTCCCCGCTCAGACCCAAACCCCGGGGAACTGCGGACTCTCTGGGCAGAAAGGGCCCCTCCCTGTCATTGTCCCTGTGGGAACTTTGCTCAAGGTCACCGAGCAGGTCAGATCCGTGCTGGGACGGGAAGCCAGCCTCAGCCTCGTTCCAGCTCGCAGGCAAGCAGGCGTGCAGCCCGCAATGACAGCAGAATCTGCGGAAGGGGAAGGAGAGCGCCCTCCTCTGGCCATTCTCAGAACGCCATCCTCCCGGGCTAGGAGCCTCCGGACCCCTGGAGAGCTTCACTCACCCACGCCTGGGTGGTTCAGATCCTGGCTAGCCCGAGTGCCTGCTTCACCAGGAAGCCCCAGTGGTCTGTGTTTGGGTCTATTCATTCAGGGGTAGAATGGGAGATGGAGAAGGCATCCAGCTCAGAACAGTCTCATAGGAAGGCTGTCATCTGCCACCTGCTGGCTAGGTTCAAGTTTCTAGCAAATTCTTCCTGGTCTTTGCATTTTGGGGTGACCTTGATATCTAAGATCTGTGTCTTCAGGCCCCTCTCCCCTCCTCAGGTGCTATTAGTGGTTAACATCGTGTGTGTGTGTGTGTGTGTGTGTGTGTGTGTGTGTGTGTGTTGGACCAGTGCTCTGGGAAGTCAATGGTTAACCTAAGGGACCATGCTGCCAGGCAGTGTCCACCTAAGAAGCCAGGTGTCAGCAAAGGGGTCGGAGTAAGGCTGACGCGGTGCTTGTTACTGAATTGAAATAGCAAGCTGCAGGTTATTTCAAAACAGGAAGACTTCCCCACACCTGGGAGCTTCAGTTGTCATCCAGCAGGGGGCAGAGGTCTCTCTCTCTCTCTCTCTCTCTCTCTCTCTCTCTCTCTTTCTCATACACACACACACAGGCACAGACATGCACAGGCACGCATGCACACACTCAGGCATGTACTCACGAACACACAGACACACACATGCGCACACAGGCCCACACCATACTCTTCCTCTCTCCTCTGCACCACAGGCCTCAGTGGATCTCTTCATTCTTCCTGGCCAAGGTTAAGTGTCTGCCACTGCTGTGTGTCCCTGCTGAGGCATCTTAGTCCTTCCAAGCTGGAAGGCAGGCAGGGTGGGAGTGTTTTCAGGATGAAATCATTTCCCACAGTGAAGAAGCAGCCAGGTTCTGCATGGGTCCTCGGACAGCCTTGGATACCGGCCCAGTGCTAAAAGTCTAAAAATGCCTGAACCCATCTTGAGATCTCAGGAGACTGGCTGGAAGACAGCCCCAGAGCCAGCAACCTCCCCAGACTGCTGACCACCCCTCCTCGAACCCATCCCAGAGGGCAGCCTCTGTAGTTCAGGGCTCTGAGTCCAGGCGGTGCTCGGATGATGCAGATAGACATGACTGGAGTTCTGAGGTGCGGCGTACAGTCCTCAGTTAACCTGCTGGATAAACCAAGCTGGAAATCCAGCCAGTTTCAGGGGAAGGACAGGCGTTAGAACTGGGAGAGGTACCGTCACCTGTAGACACATAAAGGCCTACGCACAGAAGAAAAGGATCTGAAATTTAGCCCAAGACAGCCTTACCTCGGGGCGAAGCCAGAGCAATGTCTGGGGGAAACATTCCAACGGAGATGGTTTGAAGAGCCACAGAAGGCTGCGTCCCCTCCCCGCCTTTAAATAAGTGAAGCTGGGTGGTGAGCTGAGTCATCACTGGCAGAGAGGCCGCCTAAAAGACTAGACTGAAAGCTTTCATAGCAGAAGACTTTTTTTTCAAAGACAAAGTCTCGTGTAGCTCAGGCTGGCCTCCAACTCACTATAAAGTCAAAGACATTCTCAAACTTGTGGACCTCGTGCTCCTTCCTCCCAACTGCTGTGACTGCAGGCAGAGGCTACCGTGCCTGATTGTGCAGGGGTGAAACTCAGCATTCTGAGCCAGCCGCGTGGGAGCTGCACCCCAGCATAGCACATGATGACTAAGGACGCGTGGTAGCCAATGGGAAGAATACTTAGCCAATGGGAAGAATACTTAACAGACATGGTTTAGAAAACGGGCTCCCGAGGGCAGTACTTACCGTAGGCAATTTACCATTTGGAGCAAGGGCTGAAGAGTTGTTGTTCTGGGCGTGGACCAGGCGGGCCACAGGAGAAGCCACGTTAATGTGTTTACTCGTTTACCTGCTCCCCTGGGTCCAGGCAACGTTAGTCTCAGCCACCTGACAGCTTACGTGGACCATCCTCTGAATGGATTCAGAATCCCTTACAACCCACAAAATTGATCTAGGAGCAGAAACTTCAGTAGGATTGCTCAAACTCACGCTAGGCAATGCTGCCTTCAGGCCTCACAGGAACCCCTGCTGCTTCCCCTCCTCCTGAGGAGCTTGTTTGTATCACTCATGCAGACAACGGGTGGTCTTGGGAATTTGTCTGTCCTCTCCAGCAGCTGGCATCATGGAAACCTCAGGTGTTTGACCAACAGGGAACCCTGGGAATTGTTCCCCCCCTTGTACAGATGGGAAAATAATGCCCAGCGCAGAGAAGTGACGTGCGGGATTTCCCACAGTGGAATGGATCTGAGCCTCACCTGCCCAGGGTCCTGTGCACAGTGCCCCTATAGTTCTCTGATGCTCCCCACTTCAGCTTGGGCTAGTTCCTCTGGCTCCTCTGAGGTACCTGTGAGGTACCTTCACACTGCCAACCCTGTCCTCAGACAGGCCTGGCGTGGTGAGGGAGTACTGGTGTCCACCATCACTGCTCTCATGATGCACCCCAGCACCCTCCTGGAGCAGGCTCCCCTCAGATCCTCTGTCCTTGGACCTAGAAAATCCTCATCACATTGGCTCAGTGACCTTGGGCACATCACTCTTCCGCCAGCACAGTGATAGAACCTAGCGAGTCAGATTCATGGATCAGTCCCTTGCAGGCTGTGACATGCCACTCCAGTGTACGACACAGTCTTCCTGGGCCCTAACACAGGGCTGGATACTGAACAGTCCTGGTCTTCTATAGCCCAGGCTGGCCTTGAGTTCCCTGGGTGGCTAAGATAACCTTGAACTTCTGATCTTCCTGCCGTGCTTCTGATCAGAGCCAGGGCTTCCTGCATTCTAAGCAAGCACCATACCAGCTGAGGTATATTCTTAGCGTGCCTCTCCTTTTGCGACAGGGTCCTGCTGTGTATCGCAGGCTGCGCTGAACTGTTGGTAATCCTCCTGCTCCAGCCTCTGAGTAGTAGATTTCTAAGTTTGATACACTTTACTTGGCATAGCTGTAAGAAGCAGTTCATTAAAAAAAGTGTAATATGGGCCTGGAGAGGTGGCTCAGCGGTTAGAGCACCAGCTACTCTTGTAGAGGACCCAGGTTTGGTTCCTAGCATCCAAATGGTGGCTTACAACAGGCTGTAACTACAGCACCAGGGGACCCAATGCCCCCTTCTGGCCACAGCTGGTACTGCATACACATAATCAAAATGTTTAAAGGAAAAAAAAATTGTAGTACTATTTATGTGTGTGTATATGTATACAAGTATCCCATGTCCAATGTGCCAATTCTCTCCTCCTACAACTCAGGTCGTCTATTTTGGAGGCAGGTCCCTTTTCCTGCTAAGCCCTCTCACCAGCCCCAGAACACTAGTTCTGAATTGGGGGTGATTCTGATACCCCCGTGGTCACTTAGCAATAGATGGGGGGTATTTTTGTCAGTCAAAACTAGGTGGATGTTGCTATGACATCTGATGCACTAGGCCAGGGACACTGATGAGGGTACAGGGACCAGGACAAACCCCACAGCCAAGCACTGTTAGTCCCACAATATCAAAGTGCTGGAGGAGCCCGGTGTGGTGGTGCGCTCCCGTGATCCCAGCACTCGGGAGGCAGAGGCAGGGGGATCTCTGTGAGGTAGAGGCCAGCCTGGTCTACAAAGCGAGTCCAGGACAGCCAGGGCTACACAGAAAAACCCTGTCTGGAAAAAAAAAATTAATAACTAAACATGCCAGGTGAACAGAACATGCTAGGATCGCTCTACAGAGGTAGCTGCGTGTCAGAAAGACGGTTCAGTGTGCAGCTGGCCACAGAGGCAGTGCGGTGACCAAAAGCAGGATCTCACTGCAGCTAAATGACATGGCCGTGCCTTGGCTTGATAAGTTGAAAACATTTTATTTCAGTTCTATCCTTGGGAGGCAGCATAAATAATCACAGAAGACCACAATGGTCAATGGACAGAAAGAAAGCTCCAGAAGTGTGGAGGAGGAGATGAGAGCTGACAGTCTGGCTGTGGGTGGTGTGGGAGTTGCTTCAGCAAGCTGGGGTCAGGGAGCATCAGTGGATGGAGTGGAGAGGGCCCGGGCTGGGGAAGCTCACCCCAGCTCCCTGGAAGGGCCTCTGCAGTTGGGAAGTTTGCAAGGTGGCCACAGGAAGGGCAGGCAAGGAGTTTCCTGTGCGTAGCAGATCCCAGCCAACAACAGAGATCCCCTTCTCTGCTCTGCCCAAATGGCAGTGACTGTCGTGACATTGGTGCTTTGGAGCTCTGTGTGGTGGGTGGGAAATGGAAAGAGGGAGGGAAGCAAGCCTGTAGAAGACCAGAGGAAACAGAGCATCTTGGAGGGTGAGCCCGAGGGCCACTTCCCTTTCCCTGCGCTGCAAAGTGGGGCGGATGCGAGAGTCAGTGAGATCTGTGTGTCAAAAAGCTGGGTAAACTTTAAAGTGCTGTGCGGATGGAGAGGCTGTGGTCCTCCTGCGTGTGTAAGGCTGAAAGTGGCTGAGATAGCAGGCTTGGAAGTGGGAAGAGGAGGGTGGGGGGAGACACAGGCAGAGCATCCTGGAAGCCATGGACCCTTGCTCTGCCTGCCCTAGGGCCCAGCTCTATCCTTTCTCAGCCTCCGCTTCCAGGAAGAGGCCTCATCTTAGACGGAGCTCCCTGTAGGGAGTGAGAGCAAGGAGTGCAGGCCAGGGGGGATCCCGGGCACTGCATGTGAGGGCTTCACCGGGCAGTGTGGTGGGTTGGCACTACTGGTGTTGGATGGACAGTAGAAGTGGCTCCCGGGTCTCATTCTGGGGAAGCCCACAAAATGCTTGGAGTCTCAGTACAGTGGGAAGGGTCTTGGCCGCAGGGTCTGGATGTCAAGGGTCCTCTGGGTGACCCTAGGTTGCTTCCTTATTGCAACCCCTCAGTTCTGTCATTTGACAAGTGGGGACATTAAACCCTTCCCTGCCTGCCTCACAAATTAAATGAAAAGGGATTAAAAGGGCTTTGAAGAGAACCACGGGGAAGGCAAGGGGTCATTATGGCCTTGGAGAGCATCCTCCTCATTCCCTGAAGACAAAGGGTTGGGTCGGGTGGGGGACGGTTCAGAAAGCAAAGGGCCTGCCTGCCAGGAGCTCACCTTTGGTAGGGTGAGCTGGGTTCCCAGGGCAGCTGGGAGAGAAAGAGGCCGGAGGTGGGCAGAGCGCTCCACGGCAACCACCCAGCCCTCACTGTGCTTCAGAAGTGATGCTGGGACTGGGGCAACTGGTCCCTGTGTAGATAGGTCCCGGCAACCCCTCTGCAGGGGACACATTCAAGTTCTAAGTCAGGCTTCAATCCTGCTCTTCCCGCTCCCTCCCTGGAGGACACCTGCAGGAGCCAAGGGGAACCCTGCTCCTGGGGCTGCAGGGGAAAGGGCTGCCAGTCAGGGGTGGGGTCTCCTCCAGGAGAGGCTGGGGGACTGGTGTTAGCATGAAGTCAGGAGGTCAAAGGTCAGCTTCCAGTTCTTGAGGTGGTAGTTAGGGTCTACCAGATGGTCCCTAGCTCCAGTCCAGGCCCTGTCTCTGGGCTCAACAGATAAGGGGCAGTTTAGGGACCAGTAGAAACACCGGAGAGATTGGCTTGGAAAACAGCCCACTGAGAGGCTAACAGTTCTTGGGGTTGTTGCGCAGGTTTTTCAGTTCTAGCTGGAGCTGACGGAGTCGGATGTCCTTCTGTGCCAGCTCCTCCTTCAACCTTCGGATCTCATCCTGCTGCCTGAAGAACATCCTGAGGAGCTGGGGAGCAGCAGGGGTGCAGGGAGAGAGCAGATGAGGAGAACTTAGGAGGACCATGGTTGTCAGTCAGCCCGCCCCACCCAAACCTGCCCCGCCTGCTCACCTTCCCCAGGCCTCCTGCCGCCCTGGGACAGCCAGGCCAGTGCTCCCTGAAGTTATTCTCCAGGCTCATCCCTTCAGGGCTCCTACCTACTCCTGAAGGGAGACTAGAAAGTCGGGGTGCAGACCTGCCCAAGGGAGGCTAGTTTCCAGTACCCCAAGCTGGCCCCTTTATGGGTCTGAACCTAAAGCCTTCGTTTGAGATAGGGTCTCACTTTAATTCACTGTGGCGTCAAGCTCTGCTATATAGCTGACAGTGGCTTTGAACTCCTAATTGTCCTGCCTCCACTTTCCCTTCTCTCTTTTCCCTCCCTCCCTCCCTCTCCCATTCTTCTTCTTCTTCTTCTTCTTCTTCTTCTTCTTCTTCTTCTTCTTCTTCTTCTTCTTCTTTTTGCCTTGTAGCTTTGGTTGGCTACATTCAAACTTGCTATGTAGCAGAGGCTTGAACTCCAGGTGCTCCCGCTTCTACCTCCCTAGTGCTGGGATTACAAAGCCACCCAGCTCCTAACTTTAAAAAAACACCCCA